>NC_092875.1:289955683-292837350 GCF_028372415.1 Notamacropus eugenii | reverse complement strand
ACCACCACCAGCATCACCACCACCACCACCAGCATCACCACCAGCATCACCACCACCACCAGCATCACCACCACCACCACCACCACCAGCATCACCACCACCACCACCACCACCAGCATCACCACCAGCATCACCACCACCACCACCACCACCAGCATCACCACCAGCATCACCACCAGCATCACCACCACCACCAGCATCACCACCAGCATCACCACCACCACCACCACCACAACCACCACCACCAGCATCACCACCAACACCACCACCACCACCACCATCAGCATCACCACCACCACCACCACCACCAGCATCACCACCACCACCACCAGCATCACCACCAGCATCACCACCACCACCAGCATCACCACCACCACCACCACCACCAGCATCACCACCAGCATCACCACCACCACCAGCATCACCACCACCACCACCACCACCAGCATCACCACCAGCATCACCACCACCACCACCACCACCAGCATCACCACCAGCATCACCACCAGCATCACCACCACCACCAGCATCACCACCAGCATCACCACCACCACCACCTCCACAACCACCACCACCACCACCACCAGCATCACCACCAGCATCACCACCACCACCAGCATCACCACCACCACCACCACCACCAGCATCACCACCAGCATCACCACCACCACCAGCATCACCACCACCATCACCACCACCAGCATCACCACCAGCATCACCACCACCACCACCACCACCAGCATCACCACCAGCATCACCACCAGCATCACCACCACCACCAGCATCACCACCAGCATCACCACCACCACCACCACCAGCATCACCACCAGCATCACCACCACCACCACCACCACCAGCATCACCACCAGCATCACCACCAGCATCACCACCACCACCAGCATCACCACCACCACCAGCATCACCACCAACATCACCACCACCACCACCACCACCAGCATCACCACTAGCATCACCACCAGCATCACCACCACCACCAGCATCACCACCAGCATCACCACCAGCATCACCACCACCACCAGCATCACCACCACCACCACCACCACCAGCATCACCACCACCACCACCACCACCAGCATCACCACCAGCATCACAACCACCACCAGCATCACCACCACCACCAGCATCACCACCAGCATCACCACCACCACCAGCATCACCACCACAACCACCACCACCAGCATCACCACCACCACCACCACCACCAGCATCACCACCAGCATCACAACCACCACCAGCATCACCACCACCACCAGCATCACCACCATAACCACCACCATCAGCATCACCACCACCACCACCACCACCAGCATCACCACCACCACCAGCAGCATCACCACCAGCATCACCACCACCACCACCATCACCACCACCAGCATCACCACCAGCATCACCACCAGCATCACCACCACCATCACCACCACCACCAGCATCACCACCAGCATCACCACCAGCATCACCACCACCACCAGCATCACCACCACCACCACCACCAGCATCACCACCAGCATCACCACCACCACCAGCATCACCACCAGCATCACCACCAGCATCACCACCACCACCAGCATCACCACCAGCATCACCACCACCACCACCACCACCACCAGCATCACCACCACCACCACCACCACCAGCATCACCACCAGCATCACAACCACTACCAGCATCACCACCACCACCAGCATCACCACCAGCATTACCACCAGCATCACCACCACCACCACCAGCATCACCACCAGCATCACCACCACCACCAGCATCACCACCACCACCACCACCACCAGCATCACCACCAGCATCACCACCACCACCAGCATCACCACCAGCATCACCACCAGCATCACCACTGCTACCACCACCACCACCATCACCCCCACCACCACCACCAGCATCAGCATCAGCACCACTGCCACCACCACCACCACCACCAGCATCACCACCACTGCCACCACCACCAGCACCACCACTGCCACCACCACCACCACCACCAGCATCACCACCACTGCCACCACCACCACCACCACCACCACCATCACCACCACTGCACCACCACCACCACCACCACCACCACCAGCATCATCACCACCACCACCAGCACCACCACTGCCACCACCACCACCACCACCAGCATCACCACCACTGCCACCACCACCAGCACCACCACTGCCACCACCACCACCACCAGCATCAGCATCACCACCACTGCCACCACCACCATCACCACCACTGCCACCACCACCACCACTGCCACCACCACCAGCACCACCGCTGCCACCACCACCACCACCACCAGCATCACCACCACCGCCACCACCACTGCCACCACCATCACCACCACCGCCACCACCACCACCATCACCACCACTGCCACCACCACCACCACCACCACCACCACCACCACCAGCATCAGCACCACCACCACTGCCACCACCACTGCCACCACCACCACCACCACCAGCATCACCACCACTGCCACCACCACGAGCACCACCACTGCCACCACTACCACCACCACCAGCATCACCACTACTGCCACCATCACCACCACCACCACCACCACCATCACCACCACTGCCACCACCACCACCACCAGCATCACTAGCACCACCACCAGCACCACCACTGCCACCACCACCACCACCAGCATCACCACCACCACCACCACCAGCATCAGTATCACCACCACTGCCACCACCACCATCACCACCACTGCCACCACCACCACCACCACCAGCATCACCACCACTGCCACCACCACCAGCACCACAACTGCCACCACCACCACCACCACCAGCATCACCACCACTGCCACCACCACCAGCACCACCACTGCCACCACCAGCACCACCACCAGCATCACCACCACTGCTACCACCACCACCACCACCACCACCACCACCACCACCACCAGCATCACCACCACTGCCACCACCACCACCAGATACTTTGTAAAGCCCTGGTTGGTTGGTTGCTGTCTTTCATTCTTGAAGAGGACCAAAATGACATCACCATGTTAAATTGACGTTTTGGTGTGACCCACTATGGCTGATCAGACCAATTTGAGCCCAGAATGCTCTGTCACCAATTGGACATAGATAGTACATGTGAATTTTGTGGAGGGGTACTCCAAATTTGTGCATCCTATGTTTACTTTGTGCTGTCTCAATTCTCTTTTGCTCATAGAGCACAACACCCTTTCTGACGTGAGCACAACATGCTAAGTGGTCCTGTGCTGGTGTCTCCCATGTCACACAGCCAAATCCAAAGTTCTTGAGAGAGATCTTGAGATTGTCCTTGTATCACTTCTTCTGACCACCATGTGATCACCTGCCCCACATGAGTTCTCCATAAAATAGTCTTTTTGGCAAGCGTACATTTTACACTGCACAATGTGGCCAGCCCATCAGAGTTGCACTCTCTGAAGCACAGTTTGAGTACTTGGCAGTTCAGCTTGAGGAAGGACTTCAGTGTCTGGTACCTTATCCTGCCAGGTGATCTTCAAAATCTTCTGAAGACAATTCAAATGGAAGTGATTCAGTTTCCTGGCATGGTGCTGGTGGACTGTCATGTTTCACAGTCATACAAAAATGAGGTCAGCACAATGGCTCTGTAGACCTTCAGTATGGTAGTCAGTCTAATACCTCTTCTCTCCTAAACTTTTCTTCAGTCTCCCAACACTGAGCTAGTTCTGGCAATGCATTCCTCAACCTCACTGTCAATGTGTACATCCCTGGAAAGTACACTACCAAGGTAAGTGAACATATCCACAGCATTCAAAACTTCTCCATTTGTTGTAACTGATGGTTCCACTTATAGATGGTGTGGTGGTGGCTAATGGAGCACTTGTGTTTTCTTGATGTTAATTTTTAGGGCAAAATTAGCACAGGCAGGCAAGAATTGATTCATACTTTGTTGCATCTCAGCTTCAGAGGCTGCATTGAGTTCACAATCATCTACAAACAGAAAATCATGCACCAACATTCCCTCCACTTGGTCTTGGCTTATAGCCTTATCAAATTGAAGAATTTACCTTCAGTACAGTATTTGACCTTGATGCCATGTTCATCCCTATTGAACGCATTTGACAACATGGCTGAAAACATCATGCTAAAAAGCATGGGAGCAAGCACACAGCCCTGTTTCACTCCATTGGTGACTGGGAAGGCATGAGAGCATTGTCCACTATCCAGAACTCAGGCAAACGTGCCATCACGAAATTGATGTACAATACTGATGAACTTCTCCAGGCAAGAAAATTTTGACATAATTTTCCATAAACCCTCATGACTAACAGTGTCAAAGGCCTTGGTCAGAACTACAAATGTTGTGTACAGATGTCTGTTCTGCTTCTGGCATTTTTCCTGGAGTTGTCGGGCAGCAAACACCATATTGACTGTTCCTTGGCCCTTTCTGGTGCTACACTGGCTCTCAGGTATATGACCATTTTCCAGGTGAAGGATCAGCCTATTTAGAATCACTCTAGTAGGAATTTTGCCAGCAATAACTAAGAGAGAGACCCCCCATGATTGTTGCAGGACAATCTATTCCCTTTACCTTGTTATATAAAGGTACAAGGTAAATAGTCTTTGACCTGATTCTATATAGATATTCTATATAGATACAACATGTACATATAAAACTCAATAAAATTATATATAAAATGATTTCCAGATGGAGGAATGTATTTTTATAAAAAGGAAACCATGAATAGAGTAAAACAGGCTTCTAGAGAGGACAATTGAAGAGTAGTATAAAGTGATGTTCAGGTAGATTGGAGTTGACCTGGATGGACATAAGGGGATGATGAGGCATGGCACGAAAGGAACTTCAACAAAGCCAGCCTCCAACTCAGACTATGAATCACAAGGATTTTGAGAGAAGTCATAGTGCAGTAGATTGATATGTCCTTTTACCATAACAATGAAAGTGCTTTATTATCAGTTCCTTGAGCAAGAGGTGGAAATCTGAGGCATGTGAATTAAGTCAGAGAAGATATCATATTCCTGATCCAGCTTGATGACCAAGCTAAAGATTCCCACTGTCATCATTTTTCACTTCTCTTTGACTATCCTCAAAAGTTTCTTCAATAGGGACAGGGATCTCTATTCTTTTCTTTGTTCTTCAATTGTTTCAATCATGTCCAACTTTTTGTGATCCTATTTGAGGTTTTCTTGGTAAAGACACTGAATGGGTTTGCCATTTTCTTCTCCAACTCATTTTACAGATGAGGAAACTAAACCAAATAGGGTTTAGTGACTTGCTTAGGGTCACACAGTCTAATAAGTGTCTCAGACCAGATTTGAACTCAGGAACATGAGTCTTCTTTACTCTAGACCCACTACTCTATCCACTGCTTCACTTAGCTATCTTCTTATTTGGAGTATTAATTCTAGATTATTAGTTACATTTTGCTCCATCCTTTTTGATCTAAAAGAACAAATTTTAAAGTCTTTTTTCAATACTATCTTTAGCATATCTTTCCCTTTCAGGTCATTCTGAGTTTTACTATTCCTGACATTATTCTTTCATTGCCATGCCACATTTCTGTATTCAACTTCTGTTACTTTTTCATATTTCCATGTTGTAAACACATTTTCAAGATAAAGACTTTTTCAGGCTTGAGTGCCACAGTGTACTAGAGAACTGAAGAGATGAGTAGGGTAGTTGGATGGGAGCTGAGGCAAAGAGATTGAATAGAACATTCTAACTTGTTTCCTTCAAAATTCTACTCAAATGATGCCTTACACTGAAGGCTTTCCTGATCACTCCAACTGCTAGTACTCTCATCAAAAACAATTTTATGTATGTCCAACATATACTTACATACATACTAATTTTCTCACACAGCTGAATGTAAGTTCTTTTAGAAAAAGATAGTTTTGTTTTTCTCTTTTTTGCCTACTACAGTTCCTAGGGGGAAAATAGATGCTTAATAAATGCTCATTAATTGACTTTTTTTTTAAAATGAAACATCTAAGTTAGTTGGTAAGTTCCCTGTTCATCAACATCAACCTGTTCAGAAAACTCCCATTTTTCCTCCTTATCAGAAGTATCCCTCTCTGTTTTTTCAGAATTTCATTCTTAAGGGTTTTCAATCACTCCTGTGCTGACTTCAGTAGAAATTTAGTACACTGGATCCTAGATATTTCTTCCCTCAGTGCTTTGAAAACTACTTCACCAAATATTATGACTGTTTTTTTCCTCCATCACAGATTCTGTTTTCATAATATGCGTCATCTGTTTCTTAGGCACTAGGTGGTCCTGTGGATAGTATGCTGGACCTGAAGTCAGGATGCTTTGGGTTTGGGGACAGAGCCAAGATGGCGGAGTAGAAGAATGACCTGCTCTAACTCTCCCCCCATAGCCCACAAAATACCTGTAAAAATGACTCTAAACAAATTCTAGAGCAACAGAAATCACAAAACAGTAGAGTGAAAGAGATTTCCAGTCCGAGACAGCCTGGAAGGCTGACAGGAAAGGTCTATCTCACTGGGCTCAGAGTGGAGCACAGCCCAGCCTTGTCTGTGTAGCATGGCACAGACAGAATTGGAACAGGCTTCAGGGTATGGAATCATGGGTAACAGCTGTGGTTTCCAGATTTCTCAACCCACAAACTCCAAAGACAGCTTCAAAGGTCAGTGAAAAAGCTCTTTCTCCTGGGTGAATCCTGGCCCTAGGGTGGCAGCAGTCACTGAAGCAGCAGCATCTAGTGCCTGATCTGAGTCTCAGTGCTGAGTGGCAGTTCTGGAGTGAGGAGGAGCACTGGCATGGTGGAGCTGGTGGAGGCTCTGGAGAGAGAATCCTATGCACAGATCTTGGGCAGAAAAGAGTGCTCGTGGTTGCTCCCAGATCAGAGCACACACCAGGAGAGGAGTAAGCTCCTCTCCCTTGATTGTGCCACCTTGGAGGAACTGAGAACTTACAAGTCCCTAGAGTATACCCTCCACTTGACAAAGGACTCAAACATCAAGTAACTGGCTGGAAAATGCCCCCAAAAAGAGAAAAAAATAAGACTACAGATGGTTACTTTCTTGGTGAAAAGGTATTTTCTTCCATCCTTTTGGATGAGAAAGAACAAAACATGCTGTCAGAAGAAGATATCAAAGTCAAGGCTTCTGCATCCAAAACCTCCAAAACGAATGTGCAGTGGTCTCAGGCCATGGAAGAGCTCAAAAATGATTTTGAAAATCAAGAGAGGTGGAGGAAAAATTGGATAGAGAAATTAGAGTGATAAAAGAAAACCATGAAAAGCAAGTCAATAACTTGCTAAAGGAGACCCCAAAAAATTGCTGAAGAAATTAACACCTTTAAAAATAGACTAACCCAAATGGCAAAAGAGGTACAAAAAGCCAATGAGGAAAAGAATGCTTTAAAAAACAGAATCAGCCAAATGGAAAAGGAGGTTCAAAAAGCTCACTGAAGAAAACAGTTCTTTAAAAATTAGAATGGAGCAGATGGAAACTAATGACTTTATGAGAAACCAAGAAATTATAAAACAAAACCAAAAGAATGAAAAAATAGAAAACAATGTGAAATATCTCATTGGAAAAACAACTGATCTGGCAAATAGGTCCAGGAGAGATAATTTGAAAATTATTGGTCTACCTGAAAACCATGATCAAAAAAAGAGGCTAGACCTCATTTTCCAATAAATTGTCAAGGAAAACTGCCCTGATATTCTGGATTTAAGTACTGTGGAAATACAACCAGGATAACACAGGATTTAGCATCTTCTAAGGGACTGAAGGGCTTGGAATATGATATTCCAGAGGTCAAAGGAGATAAGATTAAAACGAAGAACACCTACCCAGCAAAACTGAGTATAATATGTCAAGAGAAAAAATCATATTTCAGTGACATAGAGGACTTCCAAGCACTCTTGTTGAAAAGACCAGAGCTGAATAGAAAATTTGACTTTCAAATTCAAGAATCAAGAGAAAAATAAAAAGGTAAACAGGAAAGAGAAGCCTTAAGGAACTCATTAAAATTGAACTGTTTACATTTCTACATGGAAAGATATTATTTGTAACTCATGAGACCTTTTTCAGTATTAGGGTAGTTAGAGGGAATATGAATATGTAGGTGTGTATGGATATGTATGTACATATATATTATAAATATGTAGGTATGTATATGTACATGTATATGTGTGTGTATCTATATGTATACATTATATATATATGTATATATGCACACACATACATGTAAATAGAACGCACATGGTGAGCTGAATATGAAGGGAAAATACCTAAAAAAAAAAAATTTGTTGCTGAATGGAATGTACCAGGAGTAAGATGAAGGGAGAAGTAGAATGTAGCAAATCATCTCACACACAAGAGGGAAGAAAGAGCTTCTACAATGGAAGGGGAAGAGGGTGGAGATGAAAGGAAATAATTGAGCCTTACTCTCATGGGATTTGGCTTAAGGAGGGAATAGCACACTCAAGTGATATGGAAATCTATTTTACCCTGCAGGAAGGCAAGGGGGAAGGGGATAGGAGAGGGAAGATAATAGAAGGGACAACAAATTGGGGAAAGGGATAATCAGAAGCAAAAGCTATTGTGGGAGGACAGGTCAAGGAGGAGAATGGAATAAATGAAGGGCAGGATAGGACAGAAGGAAATGTGGTTAGTCTTTTACAATGTAGTTGTTAAGGAAGTGCTTTGCATTATTACACATATATTACCTATATTGAATTGCTTGTTTTCTCAATGAGAGTGGTTGTGGATGGAGGGATGGAAAGAATATGGAGCTCAAAGCTTTAAGAATGAATGCTAAAAATTGTTTTAGCATACAACTGGAAGTTAAGCTATACAGGCAATGGAATATAAAAATCTATTTTTCCCTACAGGAAAATAGAGGGGAAGGAGGATGTAAGAAGTGTGGATAATAGAAGGGAGGACAGAGTGGAGGAAGGGGTGAATGGGGTTCATGCTGTCCAGGGGTGGGGGGTGGGGAGAGATGGGGAGAAAATTTTGAATTCAAATTCTTGTGGAAGTGAATGTTAAGAGCTGAAAAATAAAAAAAAAATAATATATTTTAAAAATAAAGGGAAAAAGTCATGGTAAAGAAATTAAGGAAATTTGTATGAGAGATCAATGAACCAGCAAACCAATAAGCATTTATTAAGCACTTACTTTTTGCCAGTTATTGTCATCCATATTGAGTATTCAAAGAAAAAAAATTCAGTTCCTTACATTCTAGGTTCAAAGCTGCAAAGAAATCTATAGACTTAGAAAATATTTAGAAAAATATTAATGCATGCATTTCACAGATTTTATGTTAATATGAACACTGATCAAAATATAAGGAGCTGGGCAGAAGTAGTGGTTCATGTGTAGGAAAAAAAAACCATTCTGATTGAAAAAAAAAAGAGATATTATGAGTCCAGGAAAGTGAACATACTACCCTTTTTGTTGTTGTTGTTGTTGTTGTTGTTTTTAGCACATTGCAGCCTTCACATTTCCCTTTGTTTTTGTCCAGTTTTAGATTAGTTCTGTGGGGTAAAGAGCCAGCTTTTCTTCTTCTGTAAATAATAGAAGTTAAATATTTAAATAAAATATTTTGTTCATTGGTTGCTGATTTTTCTTTATTTTCTTTTTACTTTTCAATTTTTTGCCTCCTTCCTTCCCTTCTCTCTTCTCCTTCCTCTTTCTTTCTTTGTTTTTCTCTTTCCTTCCTTCCTTTCTCTTTTTATTCAACAGTAACAAATTTCTGCCTTAAATCTATAGTAGAACCAAAATAAATAGTTTAGAGCATTCTTCATATTTTTTCTTCTGTTCTGTAAACCTACTCCTTTTGCTTCCAAGTGATATTACTTATATAATGGTGCCAGCAGCCAAAAAGTCAATATATTTTTGTAAGTGATTTTTAACAGTAGAAATGATTTCTCTAATGAACTTTGGGAATTACCCTGGGAATATCTTAATCTTATCAATAATTGATGGAGATTTACCGACAAGCAACCTACAATTTTTCACTATACTGTTTTTTATATCTAGCTTATATCAGCGTGGTATAGGCGACGGAGTGCAGGATTTGGAGTCAGAAAAATCTGCCTTCAAATTCTGCCTCTACCTCTACCATCTGTGTGACCATAAGCAAGATATCTCAAATCTCAGAGACTTCCTTATCAGTGACAGTTGATAATAAATACTAAAGTAACCACTTCACTGGGTTGTTGTCAAGCTGAGAAAAATTCTACCGGATGCTATAAAGGATCTGTGGTCTGTGATGTGAGCATTTCCTCTAATAATGTAAATTAGAACTCAACCTTACCTACTTAGTCTGTGTGAGTCTTCTTCGTTTGCCCCCACAACTTATTATAAGAGCAAGCCACCACACATACTGGGTTGGGGTAGGGGGTAGGAGGTAGGAGGAAGTTTCATTTTTATGAATTTTGAGGACATACCAGTGGAGTACACAAGCTGTTTTATCACTTATCCCTCACTCTCACCATATGACCAATTTACTGTCTTTTTCTCTTTTATATTTCTTTTCTGACACTTCTAACTCCACTCCTTCTTCACAAATCTTTGTTATCTGATACAGCCTTCTCATATGTATCATACACCTCACCATTGCACTTGGGTGGTCATTTTCTTCTTTATTTTCTTCTTTGTCTTCTAAGTATTCTAGTAATAGAATGAACTTTAAAAAAGTTTATTCTAAATGCATCAATGACACAGCAAATTGACAGGCTGATCATTGAAGATCAGCCCATTTTCTTTTTCTTGAAAACTAATGATTCATATCGAACAGCCATATAATAATACCAGTATGATCTTGATATTAAAAAGGTACGCTTTTATTTCAGGGTAATTTGGGGTGATTAAAATCACTTAGTAGTTTCACATGAGTAATTCAATCCTTTCTTACTTATTAAATTACTAGCCAATTAACTGTGCATTTACAATTCTTACCCAAGACAAATACAAATATGCACACACATACATATATAGAAATATATCATCTCTCATATATGTGTATATATATATATACATATCTGAATTATGAATAGTATGTACGCAGCTGGATGAGCTCTATAAGCTGTGCACATTAAGTGAATATTTGTTTATAATACTTTGTAATGTTTAAAGTGTTATACAAATGTCAGATATTATTATAATTATATACATGCTGCTGAACTGAAATGGAGGAATCCACAAAACTCTACTCAATGTAGGAGCTGTGAATTACAATAATCTTAGCTCAGCCTTCACTGCAGTAAGACATTGCTCTCGTGCCTCCTTGTTCAATTCATTTTCTCACTGAACTCAATGGCTACTCCAAAGCTTTTCATTGGTATTTCTTATGGAGACACCAATCTCTGAACCAAGAATACTGAGTGTATTTGATCAAAGTTCCCTTTGTCTCTCTCTCTCCTCTCCTCCTCATATCCCATTACTCTAACATCTTCCCCCAACTGCTCCCCCATCTCCCTGTCTCATGTGAAGAGTTGTTCTTTCTCTTCTCTAAGGAAAACCTCTCATGTTTGGTCCTATTCCATTCTGTTTTCTGTAGCAGATTTTTTCCCATATCATCCACACTCTCTAAAGTTCAATCTCTCCCTGTTCACAGGTGCCTTCCCAGCTGGCTACAAAAGAAAAAAAAAGACAAAAAGAGGAGAAGAAACCAACCAAACGAAACTGATCAATAACTTGTTGGCCACTTTCATTGTGTTTTACCTTTCAGTAAATTTTGGAGATGCTGCCATCATCTGGTTGATTTAAAATACTGAAATAAATTCCAAGGTTTTAGACTGAAGATTATTTCTAAATTTACTGTGAATGGTTGGGAGAGAGAAGAAAGAAATACTTTGTTTCATCATAAATTCCATCTCAATCTTCATTACATTCAGTCTTCTTAAAGGAGACAATAATTCTGATTGTTGTTTGTTTATTTGTTTTTAATCAAGACCTACAACACAGATAGCCTCATTCAAAATGGACCTGCACTCAGGGTTTGTCTTATTAATACTGTGTCTCCAGACACTATCATTTACAGTAAAAGCAATTCAAACTATATTTCTATTGCAAATGAGATAATGCTTCTAAAGCACTTATATAAATGATGGTTATATTTTTTTAAATTCAGGAAAATAGAACTTTAATTTATTATTCCTGCTCTCAGGGAAAAAAAGGGCAGATGTTAGTAATAGTGCTAATAAAAATTTCACTATGATGATCTGAATATAGATGAGGGAACAGAGAGTTAAGACAACTAAGTTTAGTAGCATAAGAATATTTCTATCTTTTTTTGAAAAAAGAAAAAGTAAATATGTAATTTAAGGTACAATAGAAAAAAGACAAAAGGACTAGATTTAGCTTTCAGTTAACTGTGTGATCTTGGACACATCCCTTAAAGTTCTCAAAGCTCAGTTTCTTTATGTGAAATTAGGGAGGGATCTTGGAATGCATAATCTCTGATATATCTTCTAGTCTGAGATCCTTGGAACTATTAAGCAATGCATTCTAGAGTATTGAACAGCAGTACTCCATAAGCTTTCCTTTTTTTGGCTCTAAATCCTAATGAATGAAGATAAATTCATGACATATTCCATTTGCTGTTGTATTAATAATGCTCTAAAGAAATAATCCAATTTTACTTGCTGCTAAAAGAATTAAAGACACACATATTATTTCATTAACTCATCAGAAAGAATGGTATTTAGATAAATTCCTTCATTTACTAGCTCCATGACCAAGAGCAAGTCATAATTTCTGTTAAGTTTCAATGGACTCAAGAATTTTTATCCTTCTGATTGTCCTCTTGTGGATTCATTCCAGCTTTTCGATGTTCTTTTTAAACGGAGGCACCTCAAACTGAGCATAATGCTTCATATGAGGGCTAGTAAAGGCTGAGTATAATTGCATTATTCTTTCCTTATTTCTGGATGTCATTCTCCTCAATGAAACTCAAGATCACATTAACATTTCTTCATTGCCACAATATATTTCCTTCTCATATTGAATTTGTAGTTCACTAAAAAATCCACATCATTTTCAGAACTGCTGTCTACATGTCTCTCCTACCTTGTGCTTATGAAGTTAGCTTTTTAACTGAAATAAAACTGAATTCATTCCTGTTGAATTTTATCTTACTAGAATCACCCCAGTGCTCTAAGTTTAGCCTATCAAGATCCTTTTATGTCTCAAGTCTCTTGCGGCAGCTCTTCTTTTTGTCTGTATATCATCCAAAAATTTGATGAGCATACCAGATTTTACTTTATGGAAGCTATTGGGTAAAAAAAATATTAGTTAAAGAGCATAGGAGCAAACAGGTCCCCAGAGTGCTGCAATTGAGACTCCTGACTCATTGACATTTAATGTTAATTGCTTCTCTTTTACTCCAGGCATCCAGTTTAGCTTCCTTCACCAGCCTCAGCTCATTCTGAGCTTTAACAGTCCTGAAACTTTTCCCCCAGTCAATTATGTCAACTCTCTTTTACTCAGCCTGGTTTCCATCTTCTATTCCCTTCTTTTCAAAATATAAATTGGTTTATGAGTTCCCCATACTTCTATACCAGTCTCTTCAGACAAAGCCATTATTTCTTCTCATCGGAATTGCCTTCATCTGTGTCTTCAAGATTTTATTCCTGATCCCCTCCCATCCTTCTTGGGCTGCCTTCCCTCAAAGTATTTCAGCTCTTGGGATCCTGCCTTTTCTTACTTTGAACATTTTGAAATCTGATTTCCCTAATTTGGGATGCTTGTCAGACTTTACCTATATTTAACCTTCTCTATCATAAATTCTAGGAAGAAACTCTAACTTCTCTAGTTTTTTTCTGTCATTGTTATGCTAACCATCACTTCTTTCCTGATGATGAGAGTAAGAACTGTAACAGAATTATTGGTTTTTAACCTTTCGAAGGATAAGGCAAGTCAAGAAGAAATTATCTCTTCGGCTTTTGGCAAAAAGAGTGCTCTAGCATATATTTGCACCATTGAAATTCCCATACCATCTTTCTTTGCCAGGCTTGTGTCTGTTTCCCAAAGTTCTCTTCAATTTCCTTCCTATCTGGGTGTTCTATAATATTCTCCAGGGACAAAAATCACTTGTTTCTTCCCCACATTGGGTTTCACTCAAGTACCCTCCATCATGCTTTCCCCTCCTGATTCCTAGACTTTCTCATGTGGGTATTTTTTCTTAATGCGTAACAGTACTTCTCCTTCCCCACCTTTGCCATGTCTTCTAGATAAAGTATCTACAATCACTGTGCAATTTTGGCTTTCATTCTATCAATCTCTGCTACTTCTAAGATCACAATAGCCTCTTTTGCTTTCCTTCCTACTTTCTTTTGTTTGGTATCTAACTTTGGGGAAGTGGTGTATATACACTTTAGGCTATAGATTTTTACTATTGACTTCTTTGGATTTTATCTTCTTTGAACTTCTGGGTAATAAGTGCTCTTCTTTCTTCATGATGACTACTTTCTATGGCATATAATTTGTAGCACATACAAAGATGTGTTGTTCCTTCCCCTATGACTCAGCTGATACAATCACAAATGACAAACTACTAACATACAAATATGGTAATGCTGTTATCCTTTTGCAATACATGAAATCCCCCTCTCAGTATGTGAAATCCCCTTCTTTTTGAGTCATAGGTGATGCCATTGTAGAAGTAATGTACCATTCCCCCAAGGTTGGCCTTATAAGACCTAGAAGGTTTGGAAGATCTAAGCCTGGAGCAGTTATGGAATGTGGCCCCTGCAGCTATATGAGACAGGAGGAAGAATGTTTTCTTCCCTTTTCTGCAACAGCCATTGTGTGAGGCAACAGAGATACTTAATCAGAGAAAGATATTCCACTTAACACATGTAAAGTCAGTCAGAGGAAGTGCAAGGTACATTTGAGGGAAGAGAAATATAAACTCTTTAGATGTACAATCTGGCAGTCACTTGAGATCAAACATAGCTTTGAGGGCTGTGATCCCTGGTGGGGGGAAAGGGGATTAAACACAGGCTGAAGAGAGAACTAGCCCTGGAAACAGAGAATTCTGCTGCAGCAGGGCCCGCATGAGGGAAAAAAGAAACTGTTGGGACCTGCAGCAGTTCTGGAATTCGGTGAATTGCTGTTGGTCATATATATTCCCCCAACTTATGTGCTTCAAAACTATTGTCCTCTCTAGCTACCCTTTCCATACAAGTATATTTTTTGAGAGCATGATATCCAGGTTTGTCCAAGAATTTTTGTAGCTATAATTTTTAGTATTCCATCTTAATGAATGAAAAAATATTATGTGCCATTGCTAAAGATAACCATGTCTACTACAAGACTGCTAATGAGAGGTACCCTGGTTTGATACATGCTGGCTATTTCAACTACCATTCTTGACCTTCATTGTCCTCTACAAGTGGGTCTAGAATCATGCTTGCCTTTCCCTCACTCCAAACCTCATTGCACCCATCTCCTCAGGTCACATTCTTCCCTCCCCTCCCTCCCCCCCCACATTCCTGGTGAGGGCTAGGGCTCTCAAGTAACTGCACCTATCCTGGGACAATCATGACCGTCACAGCCATGACTTGTAGATAAAAACTATGGAACCACAAGTCCCATAAAAACCAGGCTTAAGGTATTTTTTCCTTGACTTGAATGTTATCTGTATGCCTGCTTGGTATAGGAATTTTGCTACCTTCAACCGGTACCTCCGGCTATGTTCCAGACTCCTTTTGCTTGTCTCACTGTAGAATGACATACCCCCAACAGCTCCAGGTCATCTAGTGATCAGTTATCATCTGACAAGAGTTGATATCCTGGGAAAAAATGAGGGTGATTATATTCCTTCAAGTCAGACTATAGAAGGCAATGAGGTGGAACAGAATATGCATCTCTTTGCATTTCTTTAAAATGTATTTTTGCAGGGGAGGAGCCAAGATGGAGGAGTAGAAAGACGCACATACACATAGCTCCGAACCCACAACCCATAGAACATCTGTAAAAAGGAACTCATGGCAAATTCTGGAGCAGCAGAGGCCACAGAACAGTGGATCGAAGGAGATTTCTGTTCCAGAGGGACCTGCAAACCTCTCGCAAAAGGTCCCTCGCACTGCGTACTGGGATCCGCGGACTGGTAGCCAAGCACAGCCCTGCCACGGCACCGAGAGGAGCAGATCCGAGCAGGCTTCAGGGACGGAATCTCCAGTGGCTGTGCGGGTCCCTCCATGCACAGGTGATGGGGGTCGGTGAGAGGGTCTCTTTGGTGGGTCGAGAGGGGAGTGGGGTGCCCCCATAACTCAGGCCCCCTCGGGAGGCAACAGCAGAGACGGGAGCAGACCGGGACTCCCCAAGAAGGCAGGAGCCTGGATCCATTGTTGAAGCTCTCTGCATAAACCCTCTGAGGGAACTGAGGCGGTGAGGTGGCCCTGCCCCGACCTGAGCACCTGAACTTAATCTCACACTGAATAGCAGCCCTGCCCCCACCCAAAGCCCTGAAGCTGGGAAGCAGCATTTGAATCTCAGACCCCAAACGCTAGCTGGGAGGATCAGGAGGAAAAGTGGGTGTGAAGAGAATATTCAGAAGTCAAGTCACTGGTTGGGAAAATGCCCAGAAAAGGGAAAAAAACCAAGACTATAGAGGGTTACTTTCTTGGTGAACAGATTTCTCCTCCCCTTCTTTCTGATGAGGAAGAGCGGTGCTCACCATCAGGGAAAGACACGGAAGTCAGGACTTCTGTATCCCAGCCCACTAAATGGGATCAGACCTGGGAAAAGCTCAAAAAGAGCTCAGAAAATTTTGAAACTTATGTTAGAGAGGTGGAGGAAAAACTGGGAAGAGCAATGAAAGCCTTGCAAGCAAAGTATGAACAGCAGGTCAGCACCCTGCTAAAGGAGACCCCAAAAAATGCTGAAGAAAATAACACCCTAAAAAATAGGCTAACTCAATTGGAAAAAGAGGTTCAAGAAGCCAATGAGGAGAAGAATGCTTTCAAAAGCAGAATTAGCCAAATGGAAAAGAAGATTCAAAAGCTCACTGAAGAAAATAGTTCTTTAAAAGTTAGAATGGAACAAATGGAGGCTAATGACTTTATGAGAAACCAAGAAATCACAAAACAAAACCAAAAGAATGAAAAAATGGAAGATAATGTGAAATATCTCATTGGAAAAACAACTGACCTGGAAAATAGATCCAGGAGAGACAATTTAAAAATTATGGGACTTCCTGAAAGCCATGATCAAAGAAAGAGCCTAGACATCATCTTTCATGAAATTATCAAGGAAAACTGCCCTAATATTCTAGAACCAGAGGACAAAATAAATATTGAAAGAATCCACTGATCACCACCTGAAAAAGATCCAAAAAGAGAAACTCCTAGGAACATTGTGGCCAAATTCCAGAGTTCCCAAGTCAAGGAGAAAATATTGCAAGCAGCTGGAAAGAAACAATTCAAGTATTGTGGAAATACAATCAGGATAACACAAGATCTAGCAGCTTCTACATTAAGGGATCGAAGGGCATGGAATAGGATATTCCAGAAGTCAAAGGAACTAGGACTAAAACCAAGAATCACCTACCCAGCAAAACTGAGTATAATACTTCAGGGGAAAAATTGGTCTTTCAATGAAATAGAGGACTTTCAAGCATTCTTGATGAAAAGACCAGAGCTGAAAAGAAAATTTGACTTTCAAACACAAGAATGAAGAGAACCATGAAAAGGTGAACAGCAAAGAGAAGTCATAAGGGACTTACTAAAGTTGAACTGCTTACATTCCTACATGGAAAGACAATATTTGTAACTCTTGAAACTATTCAGTATCTGGGTACTGGGTGGGATTGCACACATACACACATGCACACGCACACGCACACACACATAGAGACAGAATGCACAGAGCGAATTGAAGAGGGTGGGATCATATCTTAAAAAAATGAAATCAAGCAGTGAGAGAGAATTATATTGGGAGGAGAAAGGGAGAAATGGAATGGGGCAAATTATCTCTCATAAAAGAGGCAAGCAAAAGACTTATTAATGGAGGGATAAAGAGGGGAGGTGAGAGAAAAACATGAAGTTTACTCTCATCACATTCCACTAAAGGAAGGAATAAAATGCGCACTCATTTTGGTATGAAAACCTATCTTACAATACAGGAAAGTGGGGGAGAAGGGGATAAGTAGGATGGAGGGGATGATGGAAGGAAGGGCATGGGGAGGAGGGAGCAATTTGAGGTCGACACTCATGGGGAGGGACAGGATCAAAAGAGAATAGAAGTAATGGGGGACAGGATAGGATGGAGGGAAATATAGTTAGTCCTATACAACATGACTATTATGGAAGTCATTTGCAAAACTACACAGATTTGGCCTATATTGAATTGCTTGCCTTCCAAAGGGAAGGGGTGGGGAGGGAGGGAGGTAAAGAAGTTGGAACTCAAAGTTTTAGGAACAACTGTCGAGCAATGTTCTTGCCACTAGGAAACAAGAAATACAGGTGAAGGGGTATAGAAAATTATCTGGCCCTACAGGACAAAAGAGAAGATGGAGACAAGGGCAGAGAGGGATGATAGAAGAGAGAGCAGATTGGTCATAGGGGCAATTAGAATGCATAGTGTTTGGGGTGGGGGGAGGGGACAAAAGGGGAGAAAATTTGGAACCCAAAATTTTGTTAAAATGAATGTTAAAAGCTAAATAAAGAAATTTATAAAAAATGTATTTTTGCAAATCTACCAAATGTATTTTGCAAATCTATTCATTAAAACCTCTAATTAGTTCAAGATGGGTGTGGCAGTTCACAGAGTGGGTGAGCACATACTTGCATTAAGGATCTCACACAATATTGTTAGGAAGAAGGCTTTATATAAACTGAAGTTTGTGCATAACCTATTATTAATTCATATAGGCAGATTTAGGGAAAAAAATGTGAGGGTAGGAAATTGAAAAATCCAAAAGGTACGTAACCTAAGAAATCCAGGGAGAAACAAATTGACAATGGAAAATGTAGAATTGAAAAGTTATTCCAAAAGAGACCTGGAGGTGACAGCAATACTCTAGATATCACAAGAATGTTATTTGCACTAAATGTTATAAAAAAAGATTGATGTATGTTTAAATTTAATTAGCAATATCCGTTAGTACAGAATGAGAAGTGTAATCTAAATATCTCTGCCCTCAAGAGATTGTGCCTTCATTCCTAGAATAATTGGTTGGTTATAACCTTAACCATAATTTACAGAAAGCTTTAAAATTCCATCTGACTCAAAATCTAAGACTCTAAAGGTTAAATAGAACAGCTATAGTAGCAGAAATTTAGGCACAAGCTGGAAGTCCAAATCCCTGCTCTGTGTGTGTGTGTGTGTGTGTTCGCATGCACACATGCATTTAATAAAATTAAATAAAATTAAATACCATATTCAGAGAAGTAAATTACTTAAGCTTAAGGAGAAGAAAGACAACTCTCTTGCCAATGGACCCAAAGAGGGCATGATCTTCATTTCTATTCCAAAAGCTGCTTATAGGAAACATATTAAAAAGTTTAAAAAAACCCTCAGAGATCTAGAACTTGTTAAGTATTTCTAAGCTGACCCTTATGCTCCGGCTCTAGAGCTTAGTATGTCAGATTTCCTCATTGCAGAGAAGTATTAACTGATTGCTGTCTGGTTTCTTGGGTGGTTTTCCCTTGTGTCTTTGTATCTTCCTGTGTTATATGTCTTTAGGAAACTCTCATGTATTAGCTTTTGCTATAAGATGCTAATATCTTATAATGAAGAGGGAACATTTTATTACTGTGCTTCGTGATTGCATTGTCCTTAAAAATAGCTTCCTTTGTGCTATAATCTTAGTTACTTTGACATTGGGTAACTCTTAACGTGTTTGAAATGACAGATTTAAAAGTATGTTTTGTGAAGTATTCTAAATATTACAGAATTCTTATTATATAAAATAGGTAGAAACAAAGACACTAATATGGTAAAAAATATCAAGGACTGAATGCTGACAAAAAGTGAAAGCTATCACAAACTGAACAGTTATTCAATCACCAGCATCTTTATATTCAATGATAGTCACTGAACATCTATCTTTAAGACACTTTTAGACACTAGGGATATGTATATGGTCAAGGCAAAGTATAGGCTTTAAGGAATTTATAATGTAGGTGATATCAAAATATGTCCATGGAAAAAAATAGGCAAAATGAACTGTGAAAGATAAGAGTTGGATAAGACAGTATATTGGACTTCATTTCAGAAGACATGGGTTAAAATCTGAGAAGATTTGAGAAAATGCAAAAAGTGAAGCCAGAAAAGGGGAGAGAAGAAACTACCTGAGAAGCAGGTAGATAGTGAGATAGTAGAAAGGTATAAAAGCCGAAGGAGAAGGGTAATTTATTGAGGAGGTAGATAATGGAGCCAAATGTTGAAGAAATCAAGAAGAATAAAAGTTAAAAAAAAGATTTTATTTAGCTATTGAGACCTCCCTGGTAATCTTAGAGCAAGGAGTTCACAGAACCATAGAGTTAATGAGTAGATTTGAAGATCTTTGATTTTGATGGGAAAGAAATCACATCTCTATTTCAATATATTAGTTAATTTTATAGTCCTTTGTACTTTACTTAATGCATTTTCAAACATTATTCTGAAAAAGTGTCTATCACACACAAACATACACACACAGTTAAGAACTCCTGTTCACACTTATCTGGCATGAATGTGACTCATTAGTCAAAACATATGAAGGACGAACCAAAAAACTGATAGGATTAATGGAAAAGTGCTTACAGGTACTAGTATAAATCAAGTCATGAGGGCTGAATCTTAATCTTAATCCAAAGCACTCTTTACTAAATTGTGCGAAGGAATGCTGTTATTCTTATATATTACAAGGCTTTGATGATAAAATATTCACAATAGCACTATTTTCTAAAATATTACATATATTCATTATGTATAAAATATTATACATGATTTATGGCATTGAAAATACAAATAAAGACAAAAAGATACTCCTCTCTCTCAAAGAACTCAGGGTTTAATGGGGGAAAAACATGAAAACAACTTTGTAGAAACAATATACATACAGGGCAAATCAGAGATAATCAACAGAGGAAATGCAATAGTATATGAGGAATCAAGAAAGACTTCCTGTAGAAGGTAGAATATTAACTGAGAACTAAAAGAAATCAAGAAACTCAGAAGGCAGAGATTTGAGGAAGGAGAAAATTCCAGGCATGGGAGATAGTCAGTGAAAATGCTTAGAGTTGGAAGATGGAATATCTTGGATGAGGAACAGCACACCAGAATCACTGAATCAAAGAGTATGAGGGGATGAGTAATGTATAGGGAGATTGAAAGGTAGGAGAAGGCTAGGTTGGGAAGGAATTTGATTGCCAAAGTTAGGATTTTATATTTTATTTGGGATCTGATAGGGAGCCACTGGAGTTTGCTGAGTAGAGGAGTAACATGATCAGATCTGTGTTTTAGGAAAATTAATTTGACAACTTAGTAAAGGATGAACTGGTTTGGGGTGGACCAAGCAGCAGGCTATTTCAGTAGTCTAGTCATGTGGTGATGAAGTTCTGCAGCAGTATTGTTGCAGTTTCAGAGGAGATAAAGTCACATATGAAGGTGAAATTGATATGATTCAGCAACAGATTGGATATAGTGGATGAGAGATAGTGAGGCATTAAGGAGTACTCCTCAATTACAGCCTGGATGACTGTGAGGATGGTGGCTACCTTAACAATAATAGGGAAGTTCAGGAAGAAAGAAAGATAATGAGTTCAGTTTTAAATCTATAGAACATGAATTGAATGAGTAGATATCAATATGCAGATGATATTTGAATACATGTAAGCTGCTGAGGTAGTCTAATAAAAAAGGAGAGGAAGGAGAGATGAGGGTCAAGGATAGAGTCCTAGTGGACTGTATTAGTCAGCATAACCTGGATGAAGATTCAGAAAAGCAGACAGCAAAAGAAAAGAGGAGACATGTAGGATAGCCAGAGAAGTAGAGTGTCACTAAAGCTATGAGAGAAAAGAATTTTGAGGAGAAGGTCTTGATCAAAAATGTCAGAGGCTACAGAGAAGTCAAGAAGGATGAGAATTAAAATAGAATCATTAGATTTCTTAATTGAGAGAAGAATGCTAGCATTGAAGAGCAGTTTTAGTTAAATGATGAAGCCAGAAGCCAGATTGTACAGAGTTAAGAAGAGAGTGAGAGGAAAATAAATGGAGGTACCTATTATAGTTGGCCTTCTCAAGTTGTTTAGCTATAAAAAGAGATATGGGAAGATAATGGGGATGGATGGATTGTGTGAGTATTTTTGGAGGATGTGGCAGACATGATCATTCTTTTAGGCTGTAGAGAAGCAGTCAGTAGATAGAGAAAGATCATAGATAAATGAAAGAGTGGAGATGATAGAAGGGACAATCTGCTGAAAAAAATGGGCTGGAATAGGATCATTTGTACATGTAGTAAAGTTTGCCTTGGTAGGAAAGAGTCTTGAGATAGAGGTGAAGAAGAAAATAGTGGCAGGGGATATTTGGGTGATGTGAGATTAGGGAAAAGGAAGAAGGGTCACAGTTATTAAGTGTCTCAGGATAAATTTGAGTTTAGATCTTACTGAGCCATGTCCAGAGACCTATCCACTGTGCTACCTAGCTGCCTCCTAGAATCCTTATTTTCCTTTAAGATTCAATTTTATAGTACCTCCTACATAAAGATTTTCATGTTTGCTGAAATTAGTTTTAGTAATCTGTCTCCTTAAATTGTCTTCATAGCACTGCCTGGAACACAGTAAGCACATAATAAATGCTTATCAATTGATTGAGGCTATTCATAATGATGACTCTGAATCATAATGAAAAGGTGAAATTTAATTCATTAAACTCTTTACAAATTTAGCAAAAGTTTGTAATACTCTATCAGTGGATCCTTCATAACATGAAATTCCTGGGCATAGTTTAAGAATCTCTTACTTCCTTAGCTCATGGTACTCATTCAAAGGCCAAAATTTCCATATACAATATTTTCCCAAGGATAGTCACTATATCTCCTTACAAGCACAAAGGCTCACAAGTCTCAAAACATGTATAAATATATTTACAAACCAAAGGAAATAAATAAGACTTATGTCTAGCTATAATAAGTAACAATGCCCCAAAGTGAGTAATTCCACACCACAGTTTAGAATCTCTATAGTTTGCTATCTTGACCTGCTCAAAACTCAAGTGGCAAAGGAGTATGTGTGTGTCACGTTTTTCACTGTTCCTCTCTTTGTTCAGTGTTGCTTACACCCAACAACTCTCACCTTCTACCACTTAAACCAAGCTTCTCTGTCTCCTGTTGGCATCACTCCATGGATGTTTTCTTTTTCCATTACTCTAATATTCAACTAGGTTCCCCAGTGCTGGACCTGGAGTTGGGAAGATCTGAATTCAAATCCTTCCACAGACATTTGCTAGCTATTTGACTCTACATAAGTCACTTAATCTTTTTCTGTCTCAGTTCCTTTATCTGTAAAAAATGGGTTCACAAAAATCATATCTCTCCCAGGGCTGCTGTGAGAATTTGCCAATACGTCAAACTTATTCCTCCCAAATTAAACAAAATCAAAATAGAATTGATCATCCCTATCTTCCTTCCATCATGAGTTATCATCATCTTACGCACCTAATAAGGAGGCATTTCCCTTCTTTGATCCTTCTCTTTTCCAAGCATAGCTAAGGAAACCCTTTTTGTTCAAGTCCATCAATAAAAGAATTGAACCTTGATTCTGAATTGGCCTGGGTATGTAGGGTTCCAGTCCAGAAATTGGGGTACTTATGGAAATAGGCAGGGATTTAGGAATATGCAAATATGGAGGAATGTACAGCGGCTCTGATGTCGAAGACTCCATGGCCAGGTGTTATTTCTGTCATTTATAAGCTATATGACTTCAGGCAAGTCACTTAACTTCTTTGGGTCCAAATTTTTCATCTAAAATGAGAAGATTAGTATAGTCATTGTGTAAAGCAATTTAGAGCTATTTCCCCAAAGTTACTAAGTTGAACATAGCCTTTGACCAAGTCATACTCTTACTATATCTGTACCCCAAAGAGATTAAAGAAAGAAGAAATAATTTGTTTATACACAAATATTTAAAACCATTTTTAGTGGTGGTAAAGAACTAGAAACTAAGGGCAAGTCCATAAACTGGAGATAGTTGAAGAAATTATGTGAGTATAATGAGATACAATTATGCTGTAAGAAATGATGAAGAAGAAGGTTTTGGAGAAATCTGAGAAGCCTGGTATGAACTGATGCAGAGATGAGTGAGAGAACTAGGAAAACCATTCATACAACAGTAGCAACATTGCAAAACCAACCTCTTTGAAAAGCTTAAGAACTCTGATGAATGCAATGAACAAATGAGACTCCAAAAGACTCATAAAGAAACATGCTGCCTAACTCCTGAAAGAGGTGTGATCTACTTAGGGTCCATGTTGAAGATATAGACAGGTAGACAGACAGATAGATAAATTGATGTAGATATATGCAAATATATGTAAAATATCCATAAATAACAGAACAAAGTTTAATGCTATTATAAAGTGAATTTAAAATATAAAAAACAACTTTCAAAGTAAAATAAAATGAGATACTTCGTTGGTTGGTTTTAAGATCCTTCTTTATTTAAATTGATGAGCCTATGATCTATGATACTATGAATGATGGCGATGATAGTTAGCATTTGTATGGTACTTTACACTTTTAATTTCCATGCTTCTTTCTTACTTTCACTATATTGTTGAACTTTCAAACATTTGAGGTATTTGCACAGTGTTTCATGCTCTTTGGGGGTGTTAATTATTTTTGCTTTCTTATGAAATTTTAATATATCTTTTATTATATATTATTTATTCATTGTATTGGGGACCTTTTTTAGGTTGCCAACTCATTTTTTCTATTATTTTGATGGATTTTCTATGAAGTTTTGCCCATGATGATTTTACCCCATGAGCTCTTTTGATGAAAGAAAAATGGACCAACAGTTAGAAACTCTAGAAATAGAAATTACGCTGTTGCTTTTCAAAATCTGTGCATGTCTATGAATTATATTTTGACAGTAGTTTTAAGTTAGGCAGTCTAGTGTTAAAATTGTTAGTGCTAGATAGTGGGGTGTAAATGAGTAATAGATGGTCCTTTTGCCAAGGTTCAACAAAGCAGGTGACAGTGGTCACAATCAAGTATGTGAAGTCTGTTATATGGAGGCAAGAAGTAGGAGGCCAGGAATATTCTCTGCTAGACTAACAGACTCTTCAAATGCCTATTTCATTTGTTTTATGACTCATTTGACAACTGTTGAGTCATTGAACAGCATTATCTCTGTTGTATATATAAGGAATTTTGTATGATTTTACTGTACACATGGAGACACAATGTTTGATGAGAGTCAGTAACGTGCTATTTGTCTCTGAGTCAAATGCTTTTTTAAGAAAAAATGAGCCAAGAATAAATCCAACGGAACTTTGTGTGCTATGTGCATGTCAATCAATTGTGTAAACTGTAAATATGTGGTCTGTGATAGAAAACAATTTGCAAAAGCTTGTCTATCTTCTTCAAAGATAAATTCTATACAACTACATATTATTCTCAAAGACTATGTAAATATAAATAAAGATGCATATAAGTAGTTCTTCTTTCTTCTTAATTCCCTTTTTTGATAATAGTTAATATCTGTGATTTTTGCCCCTAGTTCTTTTAATAGTAATTCCACTTAAATTTTTCTTTTAAAACCCTGAAAAAGAAATGTGTCACCTTATGGTGCCCTTCTTCTTCTTCTTCTTTTTTTTTTAGCGATCTCTTCTACTTTTTCATTAAGCTCTTTGGGAACTTTGATGCTATACTAAATACTGTGATTTTTACTATTCATTAATGAAGGAAATAATTTGTTACAGAGTGGTTGATAGATCATTTCTTTCATCCATTTGTTGTTCCCCTTTTCTTCTCACCTTTAAATGCTTATGGGATTAAAGAACTCAATTAACCTAGGCAGCAAGGTAGCACAGTAAATGGAGCACTGGGCGCGGAGTCAGAAAGACCTGAGTTCAGATGTGACCTTGGACATTTAATAGCTGCTTGATCTTCAGCAAATCATGTAACCTCTGCTGTTTTGGTTTCCTCAACTGTAAAATGGGGATAATAATAGTCCCTACCTCCTAGAGTAGTTGGGAGAGTCAAATGAGATAATATTTAAAAGATACATAGTATCTTTTACTACTAGATAAATGTCTAACTATTATTGTTATTGCCATTGTTATTACTGTCATCATTGTTGATATGAAAGTTTCTCCAAACTCATTATTTCTTTCACAAATGAATTTATATTTTAAAGCAGTGCTTTCTATTCTATCTATCTGTCAAAGAGATTAAGTATTTGCTGAATAAAATGGTTTCTAGTTTCTCTCTCTCTCTCTCTCTCTCTCTCTCTCTCTCTCTCTCTCTCCCTCCCTCCCTCTCCTTTCTATTGATTGAACTTGCACAAGAAATAGTGATGATTTTTTTTTCATATCTGTCCCTTCTATTTCTTTTAAGGGTTTATGTAATAAATTAAATTGGTCATTTTAAAACTGTTTTGGACATGTTATATCTTTTTTCATCTTTATAATTTCTTTGAATTTAGGGTTGATTGCTACCTTTATTCTAACAAGTTAATTCTCTTGCTGTACAGAGATAGTTGATTGAACAAGTAGTTCTTTTCTTATAGAATGACAGTCATTTTCATTTTTCATGTGATTTTATTCAGTACCCATCATGTCCATAACTTCCAGAATGTGCTTGAAGAAATTATTCATGATACATAGATATAAGATATCTTCAGCAAAATATTCCTTAATGAGATCAAAGATCATTTGTTAATGATCTTTGCTGACCTCTTAGTTAATGACCTCTTTGCTGAAGGAAAATGTTTTGCATTTCTATTATTTCTCTCAGGTGCAAAATGTTTTTTTTCCTTTCCCTTTATGAATATTATGGAATGATATTTGTTTGAGTTTTCTAAGAGCTTCATTTCAAATAGTTAATAATGTATTTGATTTTTTATTATTTCTCATTCTCCAAAAGATGTTTCTTTTCCTACTCACTACTGAAGCAGCTAATCCATTTTACAAGAAGTACACTATTCACAAAAGCTTTCCAAGTCTGATAGTTTGCTCTCAAAAGATAAAGAGATTCATTTCTTCTCCCCATTAAAACTCTCAGAAGACTGTGGCTTTTTAAACAGCACTATTCAGCCACAAGTATCCTCAACTTCCTGACTGACAAACTAATTGAAAACTACTTTAGGAAATTGTTTTGTTCATTGTTTGTGACAGGAAAAAAAGCAATTATATTTATATCTTTATTTATATCTTTACCATCTAGCACAATTCCTGGCACACAGTAGATCCTTAAAAATAAGGATTGATAGGATCATAGGCTTATATGGATCTTCAAGACCATCATGTATAGGAGAAGAAAGGAGACACATAAAATGCAAGTGCATTTTCTAAAATCGTACATATAAAATCAGAATTCAAACCTAGGTCTTTTAATTCCAAATCTTGGGTTCTTTCTACAGTGCTATGCTATATATTTTTTTAAAGAAATCTGATCCTTTAAAAAGATCAGACGCAGAATTGTGTCTGATCAGCAGTTAACTGATCAATACAAATACCCTAATGCTCATAATAACTGCCCTCAATTGTTGGGTATGATCTATTCCATGGAAATTCAATTAACTTCTAGCCATTTTGCCACTCTCTTTTTCTCATTTCTCACCACAATCACTCACAGTTTGTTTCTTGTAACCATATTCCAGTGTCTTTAAAGATGATAGCATTTAAGACAGTCCTTAGCAATTGAACGTAAGACCACATTATTCCCTTAGGCCCTAATTTTTAATGTTAGTAATAACAGTACCTTTGTTGAACTCTTCTTTGAATTCCATTCTTTGAGATGAGCTTTTAAAAAACTCTTAATGAAAGAGGCATCCTTTGAAATAGCCATGTTATTGAAACATCTATATGTGTGCAGGGTAAGACGGTGAGTAAGAAACACTACATAAATAAACTTTCAAATATTTAGGCAATCTAAATTCAAAAGGATGTACTATGGATCCCAGTCTGAAAGACTGGATGAGGTGTGATGGAATAGGGCAGAATTGTGCGTTCATAGGTAATATAAATAGATAGATAGATAGATAGATAGATAGATAGATAGATAGATAGATAGATAGATAGATAGAGATATGTGTGTATATACAAACATACATATATATGTATATACACACATATATTTCATAAATGTTCTTTCTAGTTCAGAGAATTATTTTTCCTCAAATAACATGTAAAGCAATTTTAATATTCATTTAAAAAGTTTTGAGTTCTAAATTCTTGTTATCACCTCCCCTCCTTGAGAGAGTAAGTAATTTTATGTAGGAATTTTATTTGTAATCATGCAAAACATATTTCCATATTAGTTACATTTTAAAAGAATATAGAGATAAAAATGAAAAAGTAATGAAAGTGAAAAAAACAATATCCTTTGATCTGTATTCAGATTCCATCAGTTCTTTCTTTGGATGTAAATAGCATTTTTCATTCTGAATCCTTTGGAAGTGATTTGGATCTCTGTATGGCTGATAATAGCTAAGTCATTCACAGCTGATCATCATACAATATTGCTATTATTGTGTACATTGTTCTCCTGGTTCTGTTCCTTTCACTTAGCATCAGTTCATGTAAATTATTCAAGATTTTTTCTGAAATCATCCTCCACATCATTTCTTAGAGCACAATAACATTTCATTACAAGTATATACCATAACTTATTCGGCCATTCCCCAAGTGATGGATATTCCCACAATTTCCAATTCTTGGCCGCCACAAAAAGAGCTGCTATAAACCTTTTTGTACTTATAGGTCCTTTCCCTCTTTTTTATAATCTCTTTGGCCTATAGATCTGCAAGAGGTATTGCTGGATCACAGAGTATGCACATTTTTACAGCCCTTTGGGCATAATTACAAATTACTCTCCAGAATGGTCAGATTGGTTCACAAATCCACAATGCATTAGTGTCTTAATTTTCCCATGTCCCCTCCAGCATTTTCCTTTCCTATCATATTAGCAAATCTGATAGGTGTGATGTGGTACCTCTGACATATTTTAATTTGCATTTCTCTAATCAATAGTGATTTGGAGCATTTTTTTTAATATGACTATAGATAGCTTTGACTTCATCATCTGAAAACTGTCTTTCATATAATTTGATCATTTATCAGTTGAGGAATGATTTATATTGTTTGAATTTGACTTCATTCTCTATATATGTGAGAAATGAGGTCTTTATAAGAGACAATTTTGGTAATTCCTGCTTCCCCCCACCCCCACCCCAGCTTTATGCTTTCCTTCTGATCTTGGTTGCAGAGATTTTGTTTGTGCAAAATATATTTAATTTAATTTAATCAAAATTATCCATTTTACATTTCATAATGTTATTTATTTATTGTTTAGTCACAAATTCTTTCCTGCCATAGATCTGACAGCTGAACTATTCCTTGTTCTCCTAATCTGTTTATGGTATTCCTTTTATGTCTGAATTATATACCCCTTTTGATCTTATCTTGGTATGCAGTATAAAATGTTGGTCTATATAACTAGTTTCTGCCTTTCTGTCTCCCAGGTTTCCCAGCAAGTTTTGAAAAATAGTGAGTTCTTATCCCCAAAACTGGTTTCTTTGGGTTTATTACAAGATTACTATGGGCTTTACTACTGTGTCTTGTGTGCCTAATCTGATCCTCAACTGTCACTCTACTTTTTTTAGCTAGTACCAGAGTTATTTTTTTGTTTTTTTTTTTTTAATAATTACCAGTTTAATAATGCATTTTGAGTACTGGTATAGCTAGGCCACTTTCACATTTTTTTTTCATCAATTCCCTTGATATTCTAGACATTTTGTTCTTCCAGATGAATTTTATTATTATTTTATTTTAGCTCTAGAAAATGACTTTTGGTAGTTTGCTGTGGGACTGAATAAGTAAGTTAATTTAGGTAAAATAGTCATTACTATATTGGCTCAGCTCACACATGAATAATTGCTATTTTTCTAATTATTTAGATCTGACTTTATGTGAAAAGTATTTCATATTTGTTCATATAATTCCAGTATTTGTCTTGGCAGGTAGACTTCCAAGTATTTTGTATTGTTTAAAGTTATTTCAAGTGGAATTCCTCTTTGTATCTCTTGGTATGCTCAATTTTGTTGGCAATATATAGAAAAGCTTATGATTTATGTGGATTTATTTTATATTCTGCTACTTTGCTAATGTTGTTGTTTAGGTTGTCTGTTTTCATTCTTCCTGGTTTAGGTATCAGCATCATATTTATATTTTAAAAGGAATTCAGTTAGAATCATTCTTCAACTGTTTTTCCAAATAGTTTATATAGTTTTGGGATTAATTGTTCTTTAAATGTTTGGTAGAATTCACTTGTGAACCCAAAGCCTACGGAACTATATCTTCGGGAGTTTCAATTTCTTTTTCTAAGATGGGGTTATTTAAGTATCTTTTTTCTCTTCTGCTAATATAGGCTAATTATATTTTTGTGTATATTCTTCCATGTCTTGTCAGATTTATTGTCAGATTCATTTATTGTCAGATTTATTGTGAGATAATTGGGCAAAACTGCTTCTAGTAATTGCCCTAATTTCTACTTCATTGGTGATGAATTCACCTATTTTCTTTTTTTAAAATCAAATTAACCAATGTTTTCTCTATTTTATTGATTTTTTCATAAAACCAGCTCCTAGTTTTATTTATTAGTTTAATGGCTTTCTTATTTTCAGTTTTATTAATCCTCCTTTGATCTTCAGGATTTCTAATTTGGCATTTAAATCAGGATTTTTAGTTTGTTCTTTTTGTTCTTTGATTTTCAAATGTCTAGCTTAGTATTTAATGCAGTATTTTTAGTTTGCTCTTTTTCTAGCATTTTTTTATAGATGGATGCCCAATTCATTGATCTTCTCTTTCTCCATTTTATTGGCAAAAATATTTAAAGATATTTCACATTTTCTTCTGTTTTTTCATCCCTTTGATTTTGTTTTGTTATTTTTTGATGTGTCATGGAACCTATAGTTTCCACTTGCCCAATTCTAAATTTTAAGGAATTATTTGCTTTAGAGCTTTTGTGTCTCCTTTGTCTTTGACTAATTCTACTTTTTTAAGGAGTTGTTTTCTTTGGTGAATTTTTGTGCCCTTTATTCATTTGGCCAGTTCTACTTTTTAAGTTACTATGGTGACAAGGAAGGTCAAAACACAAACTCAGAAGAGGACAACAATATCAAAACATCTAAATGTGAAGATTCAAAGAAGAATGTGAATTTCTCCCAGAATAAAAAAAAAAATTCCTGGAAACGTTTTAAAATGATTTTAAAGATCAGAGAGGTAGATTACTGTGTATTTCCATATAATCCCATCCCATTTTTTCCCTTGCCCGGGGCGACTCCCGGGCCTTCGCCTTCTACTTACCTATCCCCGGTCTTCGGATGTCTCCGGCCCCTCTCCTGGTTGGGGGAGGGGAATTCCCTCTCCCTGTTGGGGGAGGGGAATAAACAGGCAGAGCACCCGAAAGGAGTTGCGGCCAGCAAGCTTTATTGTGTTTCTTCTCCTCCAGCTCTCGTGGTCATCCCCTTTTATTATCCCCTGTCTCCTCCCCCGTACCTCCCATGGGCGGGTGAGCTCCTCCCAAGTGCCTCCCTGTGGGTGGAACCAGCCTGTTACCAGGGCCATCCCAGTACCCCACAAGGGGGCAGGTTCGGACCCTCAGGCATCTCACGGTCCTCACAGGGGACCCCGGTCCAGAGCTGTCCCCCAACATCTCCCCCTTTTTGTTTTACACGGGTAGGTTGGGTGATTCCCTTCATGGGGACCTGCCCTCGCGGTGTCTCAGAGACAAGACATCGCCTTTAAGACTCTCCAGTGCCCGTGTCAATAATTGCAGGAGGCACTTCAGGGGGCACGGCAGGACGAGACACATAAGGACAAGAACTGCAACGGTGGAGAGCACCCCTGGCAGCCAATGCAAGTCCAGGATTCGTTGTAACCAATCAAAGATGGAACGCTCTTCTTGTTCACGCTTTTCCTCAAACGTTCTGGAAAGGTTATTCAGCTGATCAATAAGCAAGTCCAACTGATGGATGTCATCTGTGGCGTTGTAAGCCAGCATAGCCCCCTGGAGGGTTTTGCGGACTGCTGGCCATTGATTGGGGAAGGTTGAGGAATCAATTGGGAGATTAAGCACGCAAAGTGGGCGATATTTATAATGGCATTGTAACATCTCATAGCGTTGATGTAATGCCATTTGGTCTCCTAGCCAAATTACCGTGTCTTGCAGGGCGGTGATTTGGCTTTGGAGGAGATGGTTTACATGGTCCTGACGGTGCCACGCCGCTACCTCTGATTTCATGAAAGATTGGAGAGTGGAAGCTAATAATTGTCCTTCCTCTATTAGTTGTTGAATCTGAAACTCTTCATAAGGCGGGGAGTCCCTGTGCTAATGCCCAGTAAGTGTCGCCCCTTTGATCTGCGGCTCGCTGCTCTGCGAGGGTGGCATTGTACCATTTGGACTGGACAGCCTTGGACCCAGGAAAGAACTGTTGTAAGGCCATCAGAAGTGTGAGCATGGTTATCTCACACTGTTTGCACACCCGCTTTGGATGGTGCCTTCCTCTCCGCCCTCGTCTCCTCCTTGCTTTCGGCTTCTCGCAGCTCAACTGCCCATCGTGTGGGGATCCAGATCTCTGTCCCTGGGTCGTCTCCGTCTGGTTGGACACAAAGATACCCTTGACCTCTCGCTATAACTACTCCAGGGCCATGCCATTTGCCTTCTTGGTCCCTCCACCGGATTCGAGCTCCAGTGAGGCAGGCAGTAGGGGCCTTTAACAGCCTTTCCCTTCTGCCTCCCATCTCGTGGAGATAAAATCTTTGTGCGGGGAATGTACCATCGTCTCGGATTTGCAAAAAATTGTAAGTGAAGAAGGCTTGTGCCAGATCACCTCGGGAGAGGCGCCCCGCCGCCCTTACTCCCCCTTTTTGTTTTAACAGAAGAGTTTTTATAGTGCGGTTAGCACGCTCAACAATGGCCTGACCTGTGGGATTATATGGGATGCCAGTAATATGAATAATAGAAAATTCTTTACAAAAAGAGGCAAAGGCAGAGGAAATATAAGCTGGCCCATTGTCTGTCTTTATGGCTCGAGGCACCCAACCATGGCAAAGCAACCATAGAGGTGGTCGATCACTGCACGGGCTGTTTCCTTAGGCTGTATAGAGGCCATAATAAAATTGGAGGCCGTATCAATACAAACATGTATAAGAACTTTGCCAAAATGTGTTACATCCATTTGCCAAAGATCGTTAGGGAGATCACCACGGGGGTTAATTGCGGTGTCTTGGGCAAGAGGGCGAAATGGGGCACAATTGATACACTGTTTGACTATTTGGCGAGCGTTTTCTCTGGACAATCCATAAAGGCGTCGCAAAGATCGGGCAGATAGGTGATACTTATCATGGGCTGCCTGTGCTTCTAAATGCAGAGGGAATATAAGGGCTTTATCTACAATATCATTACCCTGATAAATGGGTCCTATGGTGGACATATGTGAGCGAATATGCAATACATAAAGAGGAGTAGAGCGTTGAAACATGGACTCTTGAATATCATATAGGATTTGAGCTATAGTTGAAGCACGGGGATTAATGAGGGCAAAAGGTAAAGCAGCAATAGCATTTGCACAATACAAGCTATCAGTAACAAGATTAAAGCTCTCATTAGGTAATATGGAGAGAGCATATTGTATTGCCAGCAATTCATTTTTCTGGGCTGAGGAATGCTCAGTGGTGTACACCTTAAGGAATTGCCTGGAAAGGATATAAACCGCAGCCCTATGGTTTTTAGTAGCATCCGTAAAAACAGTGGGTCCCGTAACTGGCTGTAGAGATAACAAAAACAGGAGAATTATAAAGGCTCGTGGTGGGCTCAATGCGGTCCTGTTTCAAAAGGGAGGCCACTATGGAATAAGGTGGTGAGCTTTTGGGGGGATAGGGGCCACTGTTCAACCCACACAGGGGTCTCAGTTTTCCATGTTATAGGCGGGCTGCTGACCGTTACGGTGGCCCCAGCATGTTTAACTGAAGGTGTTCTGGAGTGGTAAGGTGTAACCCAAGTTGCTGAAGAAGGTCGCGCCCCCAAAGGGCGTAGGCAAGGCCGGTCAATTTCAAAGGCCTAAAATACCCCTGATGATTCTCAAAGGTCCAATTCAAATGTTTAGCAGCCCGTAGTGCCAAACTGGCACCCCCTACTCCAGCAACCTGGGCAGCACCATCGTTCACTGCCCAACTGGGGTCCCACTGGGATGCATTGATGACTGAAATATCTGCTCCGGTGTCGAGCAGACCCATGATTGGGCGTCCTTCAACCAAAACTTGTACCATGGGGCGATCGCCCACAATGGGAGAGCACCAATTAACTTGATGGGTTTCCTGCCCAGACTCTTCAACCCAAGGCAGAGAGATACCCCTCCCAACGGGAGTTCCTGGGGCAATGTTTATGGGATAACAATGAGGATTGTTCAAATAAATGGTAGAGGATCCGCTAGCCAACAATTGAGTATGGACTATAAATGGCACATAGCCAGAGGGTCCCACCACCAGACGGGGGAAAGGAGCGGGGGTCACATCGATCCCTTCAGTATGCCAAGGTCTTATAACTAAATCGGCATCGGGGGAATCCGTGGTAGACGTGCATATTAGGGTTGCAATTTTTGGAGAGCCTGTTGATACTGCTGTGGGAACGATAGGGGTACAGAATTCCCGGGCTGGGGGGCAGGGACAGGGCCTACAGCCTCCACTGGGAAGATCTGTTTCTGGGGTCAGGGGCCCCCCTGAGGGAGGCCCCCTTTCCCGTTTCCCGACCTAGGTGGTTGAGGCTGCTGCTTTAGACGGCAATGTTTGGCAATATGGCCCGGTTTCCCACAGCGAAAACAGGTGGGCAGTGGTCCCACCTTAGCGGCAGGGCACTGGCTCTTAAAGTGCCCCATCTGACCACAGCGATAGCATTGCCTCTGGTCCTTGGCACCCTGAAGGGCCTGGGTCACCCCTTGGGCCACCGCCGTCACCATGGCCTGGTGGGTGTCTTTAGGTGGAATGTCTAACAGCCTCTCTACTATCTCCTCAAGGGAGGCGAGAGGCCCCAAGCCCGCTAGGGCTTGGGAGCATTCAGGACGCAGGCCATCTCGGACCAGCTGAGCTATCAGGGAATCTGTTCCTGGTCCTGAGCCAAGAGACCGCCGGACCACAAGCTGGACCCGACTCACAAAATCAGTGGGGGACTCGCTAGCCCTCTGCTTTAGCCCTACCAACTTGTCCCTCATAGTCCCCGGGGCGTCAATCTTGGCAAAACCCCTAATATGACAATACTGAACTGCAGCCATCACCCGAGGATCGAATTGGAGCTGGTCAATAAGCTGCGAGTATGGCCCTGCCCCTGTTATCATATTCACAGCGTCCTCTGTCTCTGCAATATTGTGTTCCTTGACATATCTGAGCTCCTCTTGTCTAACGGCAGCGCCATAGGCCACTACCTGCCCTGGTGTAAGAATAGCCTCCGATACCTCCCTCCAATCAGCTGGGACCCACGGCCAAGTGGCTGTGGCATTCGCAAGGAGATGTTTCACATAAGGTGACGAAGGGCCGTATTTGGAGACGGCCTCCTTCAGTTCTTTCAATAATTTGAAGGGCACCGGTCGATGGAAACGGTTCTCGTTTCCCATCGGATCCCGCTCCACAATGACAGGGTAAGCGCCGGCCCCCTCCCACTCCTCTAAATCTATCTCCTGTCCCTCCGCCAAAGCTGCGGATAGGCTCTGAGTGAGTACACTCAGAGGCTCCGAGGGCCCGGACAACCCGTAGGTAAATGACCGCGCTCCTTGTGATGATTGTGACAAGGACGTGGCGGCTGGGGAGAAGGAGAGGGCATTCAGCCTGACCTCGGGAGGACTGGGAGTTCCCAAACTCCATTGAAACTTCTTCCTGCGAGTTCCCCAGCCCTCTCTTGCTGTTTCAGGGACTTCCCATTCCTTCTTGAGTGTTCCTCCCTCATCGGACTTTCCCTTCGTCTTGGGAACTTTCCACTCCCTCTTGGGCGTTCCCTCCTCATCAGACTTTCCCTTTGTCTCGGGGGCTTTCCAGGGGACCTTCCACTCCCTCTTGGGCGTTCCCTCCTCATCAGACTTTCCCTTTGTCTCGGGGGCTTTCCAGGGGACCTTCCACTCCCTCTTGGGTGTTCCCTCCTCATCAAACTTTCCCTTTGTTCTTCCCTTCGGGGCTCTAGAGTCCCGCCCCTTGCTCAGCCATGCGCCATCTGGAAGGGCGCAGTCCTGGTCCCTGCCTGCACATTCTCTTAACATCCCCCATGGATATAAAGGCTTAGGGTTGGGATCATCCTCATCAGATTCCTCTTCTTCTTCTGTCGTCCCTTGAAGGGACTGCCCTGTCTGGGTCTCGCCGTTTGATCGCCAGGGGGGACGGGGATCCGAGCACAAAAGTGCGGCGACCACTTGAAAGAACGTAGAGTCCTCCTCTGTTAATACACCCGGGTTCACCCTCTCATAGGCAACCATCTGTTGTCCCACTATGTCCCATTTAGCTGGGCGTAACCCACAATGCTCTAGCCAAGGGGAGACATCCCAGATCTTTTCCACAAATGCTCTACAGTCCCGAATGTGGGGCTTAAGCCCATGGATCTTACAAAGCTTATACAGCTGACAAGCAAGTACTCCTTTATCTTCGGGCTTTAAACTGGGAAAACTATTTCCCTGACCCATCCTGGCCACTTCCCAATATTAAGACTGCCTGAATCTTCCCGCAGTAGCGAGGCAAGGCCACTTCTCAATACTGAGGCTGCCTGAATCTTCCCGCAGTAGCGGAGCAAGGCTACTACTGCGGGGCAAGGCGGATTCTCCTCTCCCTACGGCGGTCCCTGTTCAGGGCGCCAGATGCCCGGGGCGACTCCTGGGCCTTCGCCTTCTACTTACCTATCCCCGGTCTTCGGATGTCTCCGGCCCCTCTCCTGGTTGGGGGAGGGGAATTCCCTCTCCCTGTTGGGGGAGGGGAATAAACAGGCAGAGCACCCGAAAGGAGTTGCAGCCAGCAAGCTTTATTGCGTTTCTTCTCCTCCAGCTCTCGTGGTCATCCCCTTTTATTATCCCCTGTCTCCTCCCCCGTACCTCCCATGGGCGGGCGAGCTCCTCCCAAGTGCCTCCCCGTGGGTGGAGCCAGCCTGTTACCAGGGCCATCCCAGTACCCCACAAGGGGGCAGGTTCGGACCCTCAGGCGTCTCACGGTCCTCACGGGGGACCCCGGTCCAGAGCTGTCCCCCAACATTCCCTGTTTATTCTTTTTTTTCTGTTACCATTCACCCTGTCCTTCTTCCACCATTTTGTCACCACCCCTGAATATCTTAGAAATAAATATTCCAGAGACACTTACAGTACCAGGTTATAAATATTATCTTTATATTTGCAAATTATTAGGTCAGGAATCTTGTAGTCTAAGTCTGTAGACCAACCCCTTAATTTTTTACCAATGGAGAGACTAAGGCCTAGAGAAGTGATGGAATTTCTCTTGAACAAAACATAACTGATTTCTAGGACATGCTCTTCCTCTCACCCCTGCTTTTGTCTCATATAGACTCTTATATCTCTTATCTAGACTTTCTATTCACTGGCCCCTCTCAGGTCTGTTAAAATTATCTCTTACACAACACGACTATTATGGAAGTCATTTGCAAAACTACACAGATATGGCCTATATTGAATTTCTTGCCTTCCCAAAGGGAATGGATGGGGAGGGAGGGAGGAAGAGAAGTTGGAACTCAAAGTTTTAGGAACAACTGTTGAGTATTGTTCTTGCATACAACTAGGAAATAAGAAATACAGGTAATGCAGTAAAGAAAATTATCTTGCCCTATAGGACAAAAGAGAAGATGGGGATAAGGGAAGGGAGGGATGTTAGAAGGGAAGGCATATTGGTGATAGGGGTAATTAGAATGCTCATCGTTTTGGGGTGGGGGAGGGGAGGAATGGGGAGAAAATTTGGAACCCAAAATTTTGTGGAAATGAATGTTGAAAACTTAAGTAAATAAAAACAAACAAACAAACAAACAAACCTTTGATGGAGAATCCAACATCCACTTCAGACTCCAATGGGTAGGGGAACAAGGGATCTGAGATTCATTGCATTATTTCAAAAACAACAAGTTTTTTAGTTTTGAGCCACATATTTTCCTAGAAGAGGTCAGGTAACAGGCTTAGCACTCCATGGAGTGTGAGACTCTAGTCATGGAAGACCAGACAATTAAATCTCCAAATCACACAGAAAATAAGTGACATAAGTGGAACTCAGTCCCACATAGTCTCATTCCAAATCCATGTTTATTTGACTGTTTTTTTTTTCATTATGGTCTACTGCTTGTGGAAGCAGGTTCTGAGAGCAAGTAAATTCAGTTTTGGAAAAGAGTAATTATATTGGTAAAACTAAGAGTCAGTATGAGATGCTCTAGACCTTGGGACAGAAAAAGGATTGAATATAACGAATTTTAACTAATTTGTCCAGAGATTACAGTAGAAGCCCTGGAAGCAGAAGGCCTAGTAGATAGTAGATACTTAATAAGTGATTATTGATTGGTTGATTCATTAATTTGGTGCCAAGAGATGGGAAAAGTCTAAGTTTCAAGAATAAAATTCTCTACTGAATATGAAAATGAAGGGTTACTAAGCCTTTCTTTTCAACGAGGAAAAAATTTATTTACTCAATTATTCATGTAAAAACTGAGGTTTTACATTTTTCCATTCAGTAGTTTGATTGACTTGATTTTGATTTCCAATGGGATTCTTGTTTAGAATATTCATCTATTTGAACATAGTTAATTCTACTTCCTTCTTTCCTCCTTACAGCCAGTCCTGCACACATTTATAGGGACTCTGAATTCATTTCAAATTACTTTTTTTTGTAGCCATTGAGAGCTTTATCGATGCAAAACAGTGGGCTATCCCTGGAAGAAGGACTAGCAATTTACACAGGGACAGGGGCTTGTTTTTATAAGGACAGGATAAAGGAGACAGGAGAAAATTTGTGACCCAGTCTGAGGGAGACAAGGAATTTTGTGGTCCAGAAAAAGGAGGAAGTTTGATGGTATTCCAAGATAAGGGGAAGAGACTTTTGATGCCCTCTAGCTCAGGAGGGGTCTGACAAGGTACTGAAAAAGTGACCCTTAATATTAACCCTTAGGGCACCTTTTTTATCCACATCAGTGGATTGCTTGAATCTACAAGGAACAGTTCAAAGGACACAGCATCAGAGGATGAGGGGTCAGCCCCAGCTAGGCAACTGCTGTTGCTGTTGTAACCTTGGGCAATCATGGACCCTGGCAGGGCCTCAGTTTCTTCATGTGTCTGGCTTGTACAGTACTGTCCAGCTCTGATTCCATGTGCCTATGGCCATATGTTCTTTCCTTTTCATGCTTTTCTTGAATCTGTTGTTTGAAAGTCAAATTTTATTTTTAAGTCTGGTCTTTTCATCAAGAATGCTTGAAAGTCATCTATATCATTGAATGGCCACTTTTTCCCCTGAAGTATTATACTCAGTTTTGCTGGGTAGGTGGTTCTTGGTTTTAATCCTAGTTGCTTTGACTTCTGGAATATGATATTCCACACCCTTTAATCCCTTAATGTAGAAGCTTCCAGATGCTGTGTTATCCTGATTGTATTTCCACAACACTTGAATTGTTTCTTTCTAGCTGCTTACAATATTTTCTCCTTCACCTAGGAACTCTGGAGTTTGCCTACAATGTTCCTAGGAGTTTCTCTTTTTGGACCTCTTTCAGGAGGGGATCAATGGATTCTTTCAATATTTATTTTGTCCATTGGTTCTAGAATCTCAGGGCAGTTTTTCTCGATAATTTCATGAAAGATAATGTCTAGGCTCTTTTTTTTTGGATCATGGCTTTCAGGTAGACCCATAATTTTTAAATTGTCTCTCCTGGATCTATTTTCCAGGTCAGTTGTTTTTCCAATGAGATATTTCACATTCTCTTCCATTTTTTCATTCTTTTGGTTTTGTTTTGTGATTTCTTGGTTTCTCATAAAGTCCTTAGCCTCCATCTGTTCCATTCTAATTTTGAAAGAACTATTCTCTTCAGTGAGCTTTTGAGCCTCCTTTTCCATTTGGCTAATTGTGCTCTTTACAGCATTCTTGTCCTCATTGGATTTTTGGGCCTCTTTTGCCATTTGAGTTAGTCTATTTTTTAAAGTGTCAATTTCTTCAGCATTTTTTCGGGTCTCCTTCAGCAAGCTGTTGACTTGCTTTTCATGGTTTTCTTGCATCACTCTCATTTCTCTTCCCAATTTTTACTCAGTCTCTCTTACTTGATTTTCAAAATCCTTTTTGAGCTCTTCCATGGCCTGATATCATTGCACATTTATTTTGGAGGTATTGCATGCAGAATCCTTGACTTTTAGGTCTTCCTCTGATGTTATGCATTGTTCTTGCTCATCTGAAAGGATGGAAGAAAATACCTGCTCACCAAGAAAGTAGCCTTCTATAGTCATTCTTTTTCCCCTTTTGGGGCATTTTCCCAGGCAATTACTTGACTTTTGAATTCTTTATCAGGGCAGAACTCAGGGCTGAGATTCAGATCAGGGGCTCTATTTCCCCAGGAGCTCTACATGGAGGGTTCCAAAAATGGAAGCTGCCAGAGTGCGGGGGAGGTGTCCAGACTGTGCTCCCCTCTCCTGGAAGACGGAGCTCTCCCACTGACCTCTGAAGTTGTCTGTGGCATTTGTGGGTTGAGTAATCTGGGAACTGCTGCTGCCAGTGGCACCCTGAAGTCTGTTCAGGGTCCTGTCCCTGCCACTTAAGGCTGCACCCTGTGTTTCCTGGGCTGCGCTGTGTGCACTCCACCTCAGTTCAAATTCCTAAAGAAAAAAATGTTTTTGAAAATTATTTCCCTCCAAGTGAAGAAATGTTATCATCCAAATAAATATAGCAAAAAGAAGCCATGGCCCCCACATTTTAGAGCCAAATCTCCAAATGTCTAACAAATGTTATATGAAGAACTAATATGACTAATTAGAGAATTTTGGCAGCAGATTATGAATGGGGAACTGCCCAGCTGCTCAGCAAAAGTTTAACTAGTTTTTGTTATTACTTCTCTTGTTTGGAAGAAGCCATAATTTTTGCTTAAATGTGAGATATGTTTATTTGCCAAGAGAAGAAACTACTAAACAGGTACAGCCAAATTTCTCCAGATACAGCAGAGGAAGAGATTTGTTTAATACCCTGAGAAAGTCTCACCAGTACTACTGTTTTCTTTTCTCCTGGGTGTGTTAGGAATGGCTGGTCCAGCAAACACATTTAATTATGCTCAAGGAGAAAAAAATAATAAGATAATCTGGTCTGATATTAAAGGTCTGGTGAGCAGTATTAGTTTCTGGTTTTGTTTTTTTTCCTTCCACAGCAGCACAAGATAATAGGACTTTGTGAATATTTAATTTTTGCTACTTTTATCTCATTTTTTACTCTTAAATTGTATTACTTAATTCTAGGTATAATCAGTGAAAACACCAACATTTGAATGCAAAGGGGCACCAAACTATGGACTTACATATTTCAAAGCTTAGCTAGACTTTCTAGAATGTCTCCTTACTCTCCCCAAGAAATAGATTTTTAGCATTTGATGGGGAGACTGGACATTATGGAGAAGGGCTCGTTGGGATCTGTTAATTTGTCAAGATATTATCTGCAGTAATGCATGTCTTATCTGATTTAATTTCCCAAAAGATCCCTGCTTGGTTCACAGTGTTACAGATCAAGTCATTATCATTATACATACAGCTTATTATATTTATTTTTCTCTCTAATTGTCTATGCTCATTCATTGATGTCTTTTTACATAAAAATAATTCAGCACAAAGAGTTACAGAGATTCAGTTTTGAAGTCAACTGGGGGAAGTTTTCATTGTCTAAAACATAAGAGGAAAAACCTTCTTTTAAAAATATTATGTTTGCTCAAAATCTTAATATTGAGCATCAGTATAACCAGCTAAACTTGCTTAGTAATGATTTAAATGTAAATTAATTGCAGTGCTTATATTATCATTAATACTCTGAGCTCCCAAAAGGATTTTTTCTAGTTTATGGTCATTCACTTTTCATCTTCTATAGTTTTATATTATATGTATTTCTTCTTCTTCTCCTTCTCCTTCTCCTCCTCCTCCTCCTCTTCCTTCTACTTCATCTTCTCCTTCTCCTTGTCCCCTCTTCCTTCCTTCCTTTATTCCTCCCTCCCTTCCTCTCACCTTCCCTCCCTCTCTTTCTTTCTTAGATGTGTGTGTGTGTGTGTGTGTGTGTGTGTGCGTATTCCAGGGATCTATTTTTTTAAAATTTTTGACCAGTATTAAATAGTTTTGATTATTACTGCCTTATAATATAATTATAATATAATATAATCCTTTTCATTACTACTATTTTTAAAGATTTTCTCTTAAGATATTTTGCTTTGCTTCCTCCAAAAAATGTTTTATTTTGTCTAATTATATAGTGATCCCATTATAGGTTAACTGGCATAACCAAGTATGCCTCAAATGAAACACATTAACATATTTCCAACATTACTTCCTTCCATGTAAATGTGTTTAAATATTTGCCTGCTCCATCATATTCCAAACTATGATTAGATCCCTTCCTGTCCATTCTCTCCGTCATCATCATTTAAATCTCTCCCCTTAACAGTCCTTAGGTCAAGAGTCCTAAGAGATCTCTGTCCTGCCTTCTTTCAAAGCTAGACTAGAAGGAAATGCATCTCTTTCTCCCTCTTGTCACTTCCTAAAGTGACACCTCCATGTCTAAACAACTTCCCTCTCATTTATTTCTCTACTGTCCCCAAAACTTTTCTCACAAAATATCTTGAATTTTACTTCCCATGTTCTTCCTCTGCCTCTTTTAGTCCCCATACATCTTTAGTCCCTTAAATCCTTTTGTCTTTTTAGTTGATGTCTCTTTATTTTCTTTTTGGTCTTTGACTATTTTAAGGTTTTGTTTTTAATTCTAGAGCTTTTCCTTGCATCAGAATCATAACAGAATTTCATTGTTTATCCTTTTTGTTAACTGTATATTTTTGCTGTGTTTTTATCTCTAACTTTTTTTATTTGAAGTATTTCGCTGTTTAATAGCCTATTTGTCTCTAATTTCTTTAGCAAAGGTGCCTCTGTGCCTCCACATATTTAAACCCTCTCCTCCTTTTTTACATAAATAAGCTCATTTTTGCAGATTTTTAGTCTCTGGGTGTGGTTAGCAGATAGTGGGTGATTAATAAATTCTAGCTTACTGAATACATCCTTATTTTCTTTCATTTTGAGAATAGCTAATTTCAATATCCTCAACAACTCATACATAATATCCTGGCCAATTTTAATTGTTTTTTCTTTGTAGCATCTGTTTGTTGGAATGTTAGTTGTTTGACATTGAAAGGTTGAAATTTAATTATTGTTTCTTGAGGATTTATACTTGAGATATTTCTCTTTTGATAATCTATGGGATTTATTAATCAATATGTTGCCCTCTGTTTTCAATATTTCTGTACAATTTTCTTCGATTAATTTCTTTAGCATGCTTTTAAGTATCTTCAAGTTATCAAGAACTATGATAATCCAATGATCACTATGTGTCATATTCTCTGAAAAATAATTTTTGACTTGTATAGAAATTATTTGTTATTTTGAAGATTTTTTTTGTTGTTTCTATTTACCCAAGTTTTTATTTCCTTGTTTATTTTTATGTTCCAAATTGGACTTTTTCTTTTTTTCAAAATCTATACTATCTTGGAGGAGTTTCCCTAGTATATTTTAAATTAGCTTTCTTTTATTTTGTTTTCTTCTCTTTGGGAGCTTTAACTTCCAAGCTAATCCATATTCTATTTCTCTTACATAATTTTCATCCATTTTCAAACATTTCAGAACTTCCTGTTGTAGTTCCATTATTTATAGGTATTTGGTATAATTTCTTATCTTGCTCTCTTTTTCCTTTAGTCTTTGAGTCACTTTCTGTTACAGGATAACTTCAAACTCTTATGACTATTCCAGTTTCTGCACTCATTTTTTCTGTTTTTTCTTTATGGGCTTCCCTGAGGTTTCTGCTTAGAGATGTGAATTATCTCTTTGTAAGTCTTCTTGCATTCTGCTCCTTCCCTTTAGATCAGGTAGCCTAATATGAGACTATTTGACTCTTTTCCTAATCCATGTTCTTTAGTTTTCTTCTGTGCAGTCCACTAAAACTAGAAGATTTTAAAGACCTTCAGCTAAGGTTTGCATTGTCTGACTGGCTTGTCTTTCAAGTAGAAACATGTTGGAGGGATAATTCCATATGTACCTCTGCATGGTAGGTTAGCTTTTATATTGCTCAGGTTCCCTCCTCCCACACAGTATTTTTTTTAACCTTCTTCATTTATGAACTTTTTCTTCTCCATCCACATTAAAGGGGGGTAAGTTTATAAGGGGTACTGAAACTCGGTTGTGGAGTGATAGATGTCACCTCAGACAAAGACTGAAATGAATCTATGTGTGTTGGGTCTTGCAAGTTTGAGGTAGGGATGAGGCAGGGCTGAGAAGGCAGTGGGTTCTTTACAAAGCTTTATTCTATTATTTCACAGATAATTACATTGTTTAAAGGTGTTCCACATCTTTTTGTAATTTTGATGAGTATTAATATATATTCATCCAAATGATAGTAAAAATATGTGCATATAACTATATACATAAGCCCATTTTATGCACACACATACATGTAGTATGTGTGTATATTCCATTGGGGTGTACAGGTATTCAGGGAAGATAAGTATCTCTGGTATGAGGATTGTTGAGCCCTTTTCAGGACTGCTTCCTATTTTCAGTATCCACCTGCCAGCCATGGGTCCGAGGAGCTACAGTGTATGCAGAGGCCATACTTTAGTAAACAATATTGGCAGATGGGGTAAACCAGGTTGAGCGTAACTGAGGACACACAAATCCATCATTGAGTTAGAGGAGTATCTCAAGGATGTGGAGAATTCCCCTGCAGAATAAGTGGATGTGAACAATTCATTTCAACAGGCAATGAAGGCAGCAGAAGCAGATGCTGTGGAGCACTTGGACCTTGGTTAGAGACTGATTACACACTGAATTCTGAGCCATCACCAGGCGTCTTGACTTTTGTCTTGCTAATGGGCTCTGATGAATCTTGAAAAAAGAATGAGGACAACAACTTCTTTCACATCTGCCTTACTTAAATATAATTTATGTATGAATCAAAAAACATCGCCCATATCATTTTACCATTTTTACCTACCTCGAAGTCCTGTGGTAACAGGTAAATGATAAAGCAGCAGGTGCAGATAGACTGGACACTATAAGTTTCAACCCTATACAGAGGAGACCTAGGGCATAGGGTCGTCTTCTTATTGGACAGAAGCAGCAGTAGGATTCAGCACTCCCCTAGGTTTCTAAGCAGCCTCTTTAAAGGACAACACTGCTGACTTCCTGCTATGAGAAAGAGGCTAGAAAAAGTGACATAAAATTTGCATGTTTCACCTAAACCTAACTGTGGCTTGATTACTGTGGCAGATTGGGATCCAACCGTGCAGCTGAAACACAAAAAAACCACAAAAACTTTTATGAAGATGATTCCACTCACTGTTGGTGCATGGAAAATGTGCATGTTTATGGACAACACAAAATCCAGTAGAGCTGGAAGATGAACAGTTCTTATTGTAAGAGAACTTAGCAGGTATCTCATCTAAATAGCAGTCCTGAGTGAAATGACACTGATAAATGAAGTCCAGCTTACCAAACTTGGAGCTGGGTACATGTTTTTCTGGAGTAGCCAGAGTGATAAGGAGAGCTGTGAAGCTAATATAGGTAGCTTAGGTTTCACACTCAAAGCTAGTCTAGTCAACAAGCTTATTTGCCTCCCAAAATGATTGAATTACAGGTTCATGACAATGTGATACCACTTTCAGGAAAGGACCATGCCACCATCATCAATCTGTATGCTCCCATTGTGATGAACCTTGATGAGGTCAAAGAAAAAACTATGAATATCTGGAGACTCTCAACATCAACATGCCAAAAGAGGACAAGCTTGTAATTCTGAGTGACTTTATTGACAGACATGACAGGGCATCCTTGGGAGGATTGGAGTCAGAAATAGCAACAGCAACAGTCACTTACTGCTAAAAACTTGTGCATCTCATGACCTCATTGCCAACACTGTCTTCCATTTACCTAAATGCAATAAAGGAAACTTTCACATTCAACAAAAATAATGGCCTCAAGAAAAGAAGACTAACAGAAGACTTTTCCCTGAGTGTATTACTAACTTGGAGGGAAAACTGAACCAACACATGGTTGATAACAGTGGAGCAGAGATTTGTGGTACAGAAGTGCATTTACTCATGTGGGCCAGAATACTTATTAAAATCAAGATTGGTTTAGCAATGATGGAGAAATTCAGACATTGATGAACAACAAAAAAGAGAACTCTACAGGTTTTACCAACAGGATAGTTCACTTGTCTCTAAGAAAGCGGCATTTAACTCCTTCAAAAGTAAAGTGTCAGTGAAGTTTAGAGAGATATAAGATTCTTAGCTCAGTAAGAAGGCAGATGAAATTCAGTTTTAACAACTGTAACAATCCAAAGTATTTTCATGATGCCTTGAAGGTTATTTATGGGCCAAAGACCTATGGTGCATCTCAACTACCTAGCACCAATGGAGCCTCATTGATTAGTGATAAGGACATGGTCCTGGAGAGATGGGCTGAACACTTCCAACACTCAAGAGACTCATCATCAAGCAATTCTGAAGCCATTGACTGTATTCCTTAGGTTAAACTCAATCCCTCTCTAGCTGAACTTTCAACTGAAGAAGAAATTTTAAATGCCATGTGGCATGTGCCTCTCATGTGGCAAAGTGCTTAGTTCTGATTCTATTCCAGATGAGATTTATAAGGCAAGAGGTTGACTGCTCATACAAAGGCTGACTTAAGTTTTCTGAGTTATATGACAGGAGGACCCCAGAAGTTCAACAATGGCTCCATTGTCCACCTTTATAAAGTAGGTTGTTCTGTAACAATAATGATGGTGGGAGGGTGTCTCCCTCTCAGTCATTGCTAGCAAGATCATTGTCAGAGTTCTCCTTAACATGCTTAGGGTGGCTTCCGAAAGAGACAAGGAATTGTTGATATGGTATTTACTGCCTGGAAATTCCTGGACATTCTTCCATATGACCAAGGCCTTTGATACTGTCAGTCATGAGAACATGTAGAAGGTCACGGCAAAATGTGGTTGCCTGTAGAAGTTAATCAGTCAGTTTCATGACAGAATATGTTACACAGGTTCTGGATAATGAACAATGCTCTTGTACTTTACTAGTCATAATGGATAGAATCAGTGCTGTATGCTTGTCCTCATGCTTTTTTAGCATGATGTTTTTGGCGATGTTGTCAGATACCTTTAAAGATGCCATGAGAATGGCATCAAGGTCAGCTACCACACTAATGGTAAGTTATTTAATTTGAAAAGTCTATAAGCCAAGGCTTAAGTGAAGGGACAATTGGTGCACAACTTTTTGTTCACGGATAATCGTACACTCAAACAGCCTCTGAGACTGAGATGCAAGATACTATGGTTTGATTCTCTTCCACTTGTGCTAATTTTGGCTTGACAATCAATACCAAGAAAACAGAGGTCCTCTACCAGTTGACACCACACCATCTATATGTGGAGCCATTGGTTACAACAAGTAGAGAAATTTTGAATGCGGTGGATAAATTCATTAATCTTAACAGTATGCTTTCTGGGTATGTGCACATAGATGATAAGGTTAATGCATACAAGGCCAGAGTTAGTTCAAGAGGTCTGAAGGAAAATGTGGGAAAGAAGAGGTAATAGACTGACTACGAAACTGAAGATCTTCGGAGTCATTGTGCTGACCTCATTGTTGTATGCTTCTGAAATTTATAGAGCCTGCCAGTGCCATGGCAGGGAACTGAATCACCTTCACTTGAGTAGTCTTGGGAAGATTCTGAAGATCTCCTGGCATTATAAAGTACTGGTTACTGAGGTCTTTTCTTGATCTGGACTGCCAGGCATTCAAACTCTCCTGCAGAAAGTACAGCTTCAATGGGCTGGCCATGTTTTCAAATGCCAAACATACATTTGCCAAAATGATATTTTATAGAGATCTGACAAGGCAAGCACTCACATGGAGTTCTGAAGAAGTGGTACAAGGACACTCTCAAGGTCTCTCTGAAGACTTTTGGAATCAACTGTGAAACATGGGAGACACTGCTGTGCCTGCATCAAAGAAGGTGCTATTCTCTATAAGGAAAGAAGAATTTCAGTAGCTCAAAAGAAACATGAGATGTTCAAATTTAGAGACATCTCCACTCCAAATATTGATATCATTATTTGTGCCTGACCCGTGGCTTCCAAGTTTGTATTAAGCAGATCAGCCATAATAGGACACGTTGTACCTTGACGTCAACATAATGATGTCATTTTGATCCTCTTCAAGCATGAAGGACAATAACCAAGATAGTTCATTATTTATTTGTGGTGGTGAGGTTTGGAATTTATTCTAAGAAATTGCTTATTTTGTCACCTTCCTGATCATGTGACATTTCCATGATCTTTGGAAAAACCCTACCACAAATCAATACTCAGAAATCAGCTAAGAAATCAGAACTCTAGTTCCTTTAATACCAAAGGATGTAATTATGATAATGGATTAAGGTCAACTAGGTCTTTTATTTCTGAATTCTCTCATTTATTGGCTATCCTTTTCAATGCAATAATAATTATTGGTTAGGAATACAGAATAAAAATAAGAGTTGAGGCTCTCTGCTTATTGTTATTGAGGTCTTGGTTATCATCATGTATCCACATTAAGCAGTCTTCCCTTTTGGTTCCTCCTGTTTTCTTCATTGATCTTTTCTTAATACATCCATCCATTTTTTTTTACCATTAGTTATACTTACTAGCTTCAGCCCATTCTAAGTATTTTTGTGGGGGTGATAGGGTCTGTGATTTCCTTGGTGTAAGGAACTTCAATGGAGGAAACTTTCTACTAATTCTGAGCAACACCTGTTCTGCATCTTAAGAGTCTTAGAGGATACTGAGAGGGTTAATGATTTCTCTGAGGTCACACAGTTGGGAAGGGTCAAGGAATTACCTGAATGCAGGTTTTCCTAAATTCAAGGTCACTTCTCCATTCACTACACTATGCTGAGTTTTTGCATCCTTAAAAGTATTCTTACATGATGATGTCATGATTTTGTATTCATCTTTTGGTTTGTCCTTGTTTCTTTCTTCTGTATTTGTCCATTTAAAATACTAGTTAGTATTTCATTTCCATTTCATAGATAAGTGGATAGGTAGATTGATTGATAGAGCCACAGCTAGAAGGCTAGAGAGCTAGCTAGTTAGATAGATAGATGGATGAATGGATGAATGGATGGATAGATAGACTGAGCTATTATCTAAGTTCTTACTCTGTTTCAGACACTGTGCCAAGCACTGGGAATATATACAAACACAAGCAAACATATACACAGTTGTGACCAAAAATATACACAGTTCTTAATGCTTACATTTTAATGAGAAAAAGAAAACATAAAAGGATTCTCCAAACAGGAAACAGAGAAAACTAACAAAATATGTCATTGTAGAAAATTCTGGAAAGTCAGGAGTAGAGGAAAGAGAACAGGAAGCCTGGATGGCCTGGAAACTTCTTTAATTAGATATTGAGGGGAGGGACTTAGCAATTAGTGAAGGGAGCTGAAGGGGTAATCATCTCCAAGATGAGAATGACAATGGAGAAAAGGTAGAGAAGTTCAAAGAGTCAAGTACAGAACCAACGGATACGAAAGGGTTGGTCATTTCCTCAAATTAAAGTGTCATCTTTATTTCTCAGTAGAATTATTTTTGTTTCTCCAGAAAGAATAAAATAAAATGAAATACATATAAGATAATTGGATTGAAACTTATGTGTGAGTTAGACCAGATGGTCTTTAACGTACCACCTCCCCTCCCAACTTTGCAATGCTATGATTCTATTAGTTTTGTATCTGCATGTCTGAATAAAAAGCATTTTATACCTTCTAGCAGTGTTTAGTTTATAAGACTGAAAGTCTAGATGTGGTATGGTACTTCTACAAATATATTGTTATCAGAAGTGTATTTGAGAATAGTTTGATTATAAGAACATAATATAATCTTTGGCCTGACAACAATAACGTATGAGGTAGAATTTTTAATTAGGAGTTATGTTGTTGCTAATGGGCTTTTTTTCTAGTAACTTTAGAATATCTGAGAAATGATTTATCTATTGAATTCCAGTGTTTTACCAAGAGAAAAACAAGAAAATGAGCTGAATGTGAGAAAGAAGGGGAAATACAATTACAGCTAATGGATTTTAAAAAGGATAAAAATCTTCTTTTAGTGAATGGCTGTGAATTTCATACAGATTTTTTTAAAGTACCATCTAAGTGCCCAATTTTAAATAGTATTAAGCCTTTCCATTTGAAGTATCTATTTCAGGAAATGGATGAGAAACTTCATATCTTTGTGAATAGTTCTAATATGGAGCACTTGAAAAAAAGATAAAATACTAGAAAAGGTTAAACATGTTCACTTTACTTAGCAAAGATATATTAAACTTAAAAAGACAAACTTTTATAAGATCAACTGAGACTAGAAAAAATGTGTTAAATGTTGAGATTAGCATCATTTTCATCGATAACTACCACTAGTTCAAGACTGGCAACAATGAAAAATACCTGTATTGGAATATATTCTAAATTTGTGATTCCTGGAATTTGGCACAAATACTTGCACTGGTAGATATATAGTAATAATTTGTTGAATTAACTTTAAAAAAAAAGAATCCCATTGAGAATTTAACAGTGTAAAAATATTAAGTATACATGAAGGTGGGGGTAGGGCTATAACTGAGAGGGACCCAGGAGCTCTATTTCTGCTGCATTTAAATAATTAAAAATTGAGGCCCAGAGAGGTGAAACGAGTCTATCAATGTGCCACAGATGGCACATAATAGAGCCAAGATTCAAACTCAAGCTCTCTGACCCCCAAACAAATGTTCTTTCTGTTCTGCCATGTTTCTTTGTACCATAATGATTCACTGAGAACTTTTGCAAAATTACATCACTATAAAGACTTATCTTCTAATTAATGAGTTGCTACCATTGTCATATGATATACCAAAGATATATTTTAAATAAACAAGATAAATAAAAATCATAATAAAATTTTAAAAATATTTTGGATAAAATGATTCTTGTTAAGATTAATATAAGTTATAAGAGTTAATATATGTGTATGCTGGTTTTTAAGGCATGTTTCAGCTTCATTGAGACAACTTTAAACCCTTCAAACCTTGGAATTTTCTAAGGCCATTCATTAATACTGCTCCTACAACTCCCAGCTCTCCAATACTGAATCTCTTCTTGTTCCTTAGTACAATCTTCACTTATCACTTACCAAACTTCATCACTGAATTATTCTTACTACTTTAATCCTCTACTCCTACCTTTGTACTGCTGAGCCCAATTAGAAGAAGTGCCAAAGTCATGTTGCCTGAGGATATTACAAATCCATGTTACTTAACTTCAACTGGGCTCTTACTACAGCAAGGCAATCCTTTTATTCATCCTTTATTAATACCAGATCTCATTCTCCACTAAAGGTTTTTCAAAGCTTATCTATCCTGAAATCTTCTATACTTTCCCCTAGTCCCTTCTCTCTCAGTCAAGGACCTTGCCTCCTACTTTACTGAGAAAATGACGACCATTTAACAAAACATCTCCCCTGTCCCATTCTCTCCATTGCAACCCACTTGACATATCCTGTTCTTTTCTTATTTTCTCCAGACTCTGAGGATGAGGTAGGACTTTTTCTATCTTAGGTCAACTCTTTCTACATACATCCTTTATGCTGTCACCTCTAATCTTCTACAACATATTGCCATATCAATTTCTCTCTCTCTCTCTCTCTCTCTCTCTCTCTCTCTCTCTCTCTCTCTCTCTCTCTCTCTCTCTCCTCTCTCTCTCTCTGTCTCTCTGTCTCTTTCTCTTTCCCTCTCTCCCTCTCTCCTCTAACATTTTTCTCTATTAATTCCTTCTCTACTGACTTTAAACATGTCCAAGTCTCTCTAAGGGGGTGCAAGACATATTTAGGAGTATTGACATAAGATTTGATATATTGATATGATAGATATTGATATAAAATAGAATTAGATGTGAACATCAAAATGATGAGATAAGAAAGTTATGCTAAAATATTAAATATAATAGCAATATGTAACAACTACCCATTTGGTTCTTCTGAAAGCCAAGATGGAGGAGTAGGCAATAAACCTTCATAATTCTCTCATGTCCACCTAAAACCAACGATAAAAAATATCCCAGAACAAGTCTTGGAACAGCAGAACCAGCAAAATAATGGGGTTAAAAAAAATCAGTCTTTTAGCCTAAGAAACTTGTGAAGATCAACAAGAAAGGTCTCTCACTCAGGTAAAGGGGGAATGAAATACAGAACATGTCTCATCAAGCCCCCAGCAAGCCCCACCTCAGCAAACCAGTTGGAAAACTTGAGCCCCAATGCAGTGAAGCAGGCAAACACCAACACCAGGAGCCCCCATGTGCCTCAGCAAAGTCAGGGGAACTGGCAGACTCCCACTCTGCAATCCACTACATGCTTCAGCATAGCCCAGGGTTAACAAATAACCCCCAGAGGCCAGATCTCCCTGTACTTCATCACAATCACGAGCAAACAGGAAGCCTCCAGTGACCAGATTGCCATACTTCAGTATAACCTCTGGGAAACACAGAAACCCACCACTGACCTCAGAACATCCCTGACACGAGTACTAGAAGCCTAGCTCAGCATCAGATAAACTGCCAAACCACTACCACCTCCCGCAACACTAGCCACCTCCTCACAACAGCACCAGATATAAGGGTCCCTTGTGGGACTCAAGGCAACACTGGTGCAGCATCAAGTAAACAGCCTAGGATGTCAGCCTGTGGTACAAGAAGCCTGAGACAATGCCCCTTGTACCCTGGAAGCAGAGGTCAAATTTGAAAGAAAGGAAAAAGGACAAAAAATATGAGCAAAAAGAAGAACCTGACCATAAAAAGTTATGTTGACAAAGAAGACGAAGACCGAAACTCAAAAGAGGACAACAATGTTAAAAGAAAAACCTCTGGGTAGGGGGCAGAGTCAAGATGGCAGAGTAACAGCACAGACTTTCTAGAGTGCTGCCCCCAAGCCCAGCCAAATACCTGTAAAAATGACTCTAAGCAAATTTTGAAGCTGCAGAAACCACAGAATGCCAGAGTGAAGCAAAACTTCAGCCCAAGACAACCTGGAAGATCACCAGGAAGTGTCTATCATGCCATGCAGGTGCAGGGTGCTGTCCAACATGGGCCACACCTGCATAGACAGAACCAGAAAAGGCCTTGGGGAGACTGAATCTCTCACACCTGTGGCAGTTTCCAGACTTCAGGACCCCAAAATGTGGAGGACAAAATGGAAGGTAAGCGAAAAAAGCCTGTGAGACAAGGGTTGGGGAGTGGAGTGGTCCTGCCCCAGCCCCAGTTTGGCAGAGGAAGAAGGAGGCAGAAGAATCCACAGCAGCCACAGAAGCAGCAAGGACAGAGACAGTGACTGTTTCTAGAGCTCTAGGCCCACAGATTATCGGGGAATTGAGCAGCTGACAGTATACCTCTACCTCTAGTGGAAGCAGAGATCTACCTTGACAAAGAGTTCAAAAGTCAAGTACATGACTAGGGAAATGAACAAAAACCAAAAAACAAATCAAACTATAGAATCTTACTTTGGTGACAAAGAAGACCAAAACCTGCAAACAGAAGACAACAAAGTCAAAGTTCCTCTATGCAAAGCCTCCAAGAAAAATATGAATTGGTCTCAGGCCATGGAAGAGCTCAAAAAGGATTTTGACAATCAAGTAAGAGAAGTAGAGCAAAAATTGGGAAGAGAAATGAGAGTGATGCAAGAAAATTATGAAAAACGAGTCAACTGCTTGCTAAAGGAGATCCCAAAAAATACTGAAGAAAATAATACTGTAAAAAACATACTAACTCAAATAACAAAAGACATCCAGAAAGTCAATGAGGAGAAGAAAGCACTAGAAAGCAGAATTGGCCAAATGGAAAAGGAGGTCCAAAAGCTCACTGAAGAAAATTCCTTAAACATTAGAATGGAGCAGATAGAAGCTAATCATTTTGTGAAAAATCAAGAAATTGTGAAACAAAACCAAAGGAATGAAAAAATAGCAGACAATGTGAAATATCTCATTGGAAAAATAACTGACCTGGAAAATAGATCCAGGAGAGACAATTTAAAAATTATGGGACTACCTGAAAGCCTTAATCAAAAACAGAGCTTAGATATGACCTTTCAAGAAATTCAAGGAAAACTGCCCTGATATTCTAGAACCAGAGGATAAAATAAATATTGGAAGAATCCACCAATTGCCTCCTGAAAGAGATCCCCAAAGGAAAACTCTTAGGAATATTGTAACCAAATTCCAAAGTTCTCAGGTCAAGGAGAAAATATTGCAAGCAGCCAGAAAGAAACAACTTGAGTATTGTGGAAATACAATCAGGATAACACAAGATCTAGCAGCTTCTATATTAAGAGATAGAAAGGCTTGGAATATGATACTCCAGAAGTCAAAGGAACTAGGATTAAAACCAAGAATCACCCACCCAGCAAAACTGAGTATAATACTTCCGGGGAAAAATGGTCATTCAATGAAAGAGAGAACTTTTAAGCATTCTTTTTTTTTTTTTTTGAATATTTATTATAGAGGCTTTCTTTATTTTTTTATTTATTTAACTTTTAACATTCATTTTAACAAAATTTTGGGTTCCAAATTTTCTCCCCTTTTGTCCCCTCCCCCATCCCAAAACACTGAGCATTCTAATTGCCCCTATCACCAATCTGCTGTCTCTTCTATCATCCCTCTCTGCCCTTGTCTCCATCTTCTCTTTTGTCCTGTAGGGCCAGATAACTTTCTATACCCCTTTATCTGTATTTCTTATTTCCTAGTGGCAAGAACAGTACTTGACAGTTGTTCCTAAAACTTTGAGTTTCAAATTCTTTACCTCCCTCCCTCCCTCCCCACCCCTTCCCTTTGGAAGGCAAGCAATTCAATATAGGCCAAATCTGTGTAGTTTTGCAAATGACTTCCATAATAGTCATGTTGTATAAGACTAACTATATTTCCCTCCATCCTTTCCTGCCCCCCATTACTTCTATTCTCTCTTTTGATCCTGTCCCTTCCCATGAGTGTCGACCTCAAATTGCTCCTTCCTCCCCATGCCCTCCCTTCCATCATCCCCCCCACCCTACTTATCCCCTTTTCCCCCACTTTCCTGTATTGTAAGATAGGTTTTCATACCCAAATGAGTATGCATTTTATTCCTTCCTTTAGTGGAATGTGATGAGAGTAAATTTCATGTTTTCCTCTCATCTCTCCTCTTTATCCCTCCACTAATAAGTCTTTTGCTTATCTCTTTTATGAGAGATAATTTGCCCCATTCCATTTCTCCCTTTCTCCTCCCAGTATATTTCTCTCTCACTGCTTGATTTCATTTTTTTAAGATATGATCCAATCCTCTTCAATTCACTCTGTGCACTCTTTCTCTATGTGTGTGTGTGTGTGTGTGTGTGTGTGTGTGCATGTGTGCGTGTGTAATCCCACCCAATACCCCGATACTGAAAAGTTTCAAGAGTTACAAACATTGTCTTTCCATGTAGGAATGTAAACAGTTCAACTTTACTAAGTCTCTTAGGACTTCTCTTCATTCTTGTGTTTGAAAGTCAAATTTTCTTTTCAGCTCTGGTCTTTTCATCAAGAATGCTTGAAAGTCCTCTATTTCATTGAAAGACCAATTTTTCCCCTGAAGTATTATACTCAGTTTTGCTGGGTTGGTGATTCTTGGTTTTAGTCCTAGTTCCTTTGAGTTCTGGAATATCCTATTCCATGCCCTTCTATCCCTTAATGTAGAAGCTGCTAGATCTTGTGTTATCCTGATTGTATTTCCACAATACTTGAATTGTTTCTTTCTAGCTACTTGTAATATTTTCTCCTTGACCTGGGAACTCTGGAATTTGGCCATAATGTTCCTAGGAGTTTCTCTTTTTGGATCTCTTTCAGGCGGTGATCTGTGGATTCCTTGAATACTATTTTGCCCTCTGGTTCTAGAATCTCAGGGCAGTTTTCCTTGATAATTTCATGAAAGATGATGTCTAGGCTCTACTTTTGATCATGGCTTTCAGGTAGTCCCATAATTTTTAAATTGTCTCTCCTGGATCTATTTTCCAGGTCAGTTGTTCTTCCAATGAGATATTTCACATTATCTTCCATTTTTCCATTCTTCTTGCTTTGTTCTGTGATTTCTTGCTTTCTCATAAAGTCCTTAGCCTCCATCTGTGCCATTCTAATTTTGAAAGAACGATTTTCTTCAGTGAGCTTTTGAATCTCCTTTTCCATTTGGCTAATTCTGCTTTTGAAAGCATTCTTCTCCTCACTGGCTTTTTGAACCTCTTTTGCCAATTGAGTTAGGCTAGTTTTCAAGGTGTTATTTTCTTCAACATTTTTTTGGGTCTCCTTTAGCAAGGAGCTGATCTGCTTTTCATGCTTTGACTTCATGTCTCTCATTTCTCTTCCCAGCTTTTCCTCTACCTCTCTAACTTGATTTTCAAAATTCTTTTTGAGCTCTTCCATGGCCTGAGCCCACTGGGTGGGCTGGGACACAGAAGCCTTGATTTCTGTGTCTTTGCCTGATGGTAAGCATTGTTCTTCCTCATCAGAAAGGAAGGGAGGAAATGCCTGTTCACCAAGAAAGTAACCTTCTATAGTCTTATTTCTTTTCCATTTTCTGGGCATTTTCCCAGCCAGTGACTTGACCTCTGAGTATTCTCCTCACACCCACCTCGCCTCCTGATCCTCCCACCCAGCGTTTGGGGTCTGAGATTCAAATGCTGCTTCCAGCTTCAGGGCTTTGGGTGGGGGCAGGGCTGCTATTCAGTGTGAGATTAAGTTCAGGTGGTCAGGTCAGGGCAGGGCCTCCTCTCAGGCTCAGTTCCCTCAGGGAGTTTATGCCCAGACCTTCCACAATGGATCCAGACTCCTGCCTGCTTGGGGAGCCCCGGTCTGCCGCCGCCCCTCAGCTTCTGTCTCCTGAGGGGGCCCGAGCCATGGGGGCACCCCACTCCCCTCTCGACTCGCCAAAGAGACTCTCTCACCAACCCCCGTCACCTGTGGGTGGAGGGACTTGTGTGGCCGCTGGAGATCCCGTCCCTGAAGCCCGTTCGGATCTGTTCCTCTCAGTGCCGCGGCCACGGCAGGGCTGTACTCAGCTCCCAGTCCCGGTGCCCAGTCCGCAGCGTGAAGGACCTTTTGCGAGAGGTTTGCAGGTCTCTCCAGAACAGAAATCTCCCTTGCTCCAATGTTCTGTGGCCTCTGGGTGCAGAATTCGCCGTGAGTTACTTCTTTGTAGTTGTTCTATGGGTTGTGGGTTCGGAGCTATGTGTATGTGCATCTTTCTACTCCGTCATCTTGGCTCTGCCCCCCATTCTAATTTTGAAAGAACTATTTTCGTCAGTGAGCTTTTGAACCTCCTTTTCCATTTGGCTAATTCTGCTTTTGAAAGCATTCTTCTTCTCATTGGTTTTTTGAACCTCTTTTGCCAATTGAGTTAGCCTATTTTTCAAGGTGTTATTTTCTTCAGCATTTTTTTGGGTCTCCTTTAGCAGGGTGCTGACCTGCTGTTCATGCTTTACCTGCATGTCTCTCATTTCTCTTCCCAATTTTTACTCAGTATCTCTTACTTCATTTTCAAAATCCTTTTTGAGCTCTTCCATGGCCTGAGCCCATTGAGTGGGCTGTGATACAGAAGCCTTGACTTCTGTGTCTTTCCCTGATAATAAGCATTGTTCTTCCTCATCAGAAAGGAAAGGAGGAAATACCTGTTCACCAAGAAAGTAACCTTCTATAGTCTTATTTCTTTTCCCTTTTCTGGGCATTTTCCCTACCAGTTACTTGACTTCTGAATATTCTCTTCACCCCCACTTCGCCTCCAGATCTGCCCAGCCAGCACTTCAGGTCTGAAATTCAAATGCTGCTTCCCAGCCTCAGGGCTTTAGGCTGGGGCGGGACTGCTATTCAGTGTGAGATTAAGTTCAGGTGCTCAGGTGGGGACAGGGCCACCTCACGGGTTCAGTTCCCTCAGTGGGTTTATGCAGAGAGCTTCAACAATGGATCCAGGCTCCTGCCTGCTTTTGAGCCCTTGTCTGCCTCTGCCTCCTCTGCTGCCTCCCGAGGGGGCCTGAGTTATGGGGGTACCCCACTCCCCTCTTGACCCGCCAAAGAGACCCTCTCACCGACCCTCGTCACCTGTGGGTGGAGGGCCTCTGCTGCTCCAGAATTCACTGGGAGTTCTTTTGTACAGATATTCTATGGGCTGTGGGTTCAGAGCTAGTGTATGTGCATCTTTCTACTCTGCCATCTTGGCTCTGCCCCCCAAACTTTTAAGCATTCTTAAAATGACCAAAGCTGAACAGAAAATCTGACTTTCAAACACAAGAATCAAGAGAAGCATGAAAAAGTAAACAGGAAAGAGAAATAATAAAGGACTTACTAAAGGTGAACTGTTTACATTCCTACATGTAAAAATAGTATTCTTAACTCTTTAGACTTTTCTCAGTACTAGGGTATTTGGAGAAATTATATACATATAGACAGAGGGCACAGGGTGAGTTGAATAGGAAGGGATGAGATCCACAAAATAAAATTAAGGGGTGTGAGAGGAATATATTGGGAGGAGAAAGGGAAAAATAGAATAGGGCAAATTATCTCTCACATAAAAGATGCAAGAAAAAACTTTTTCAATGTAAAGGAAGAGGAAGGATGTGAGAGGGAAAAAGTGAACTCATCACATTTGGCTTAAGGAGGGAATAACAAGAATACTTAAATTGCTGTGAAACTCTATCTTACACTACAGGAAAATAGGGTAGAAAGGGTAAAGGGGGGTGGAGTATAATAGAAGGGAGGGGAAATAGGAGGAGAGTGTAATTATTGATAAAAGCTTTTGAAGAGGGATAGGGTCAGAAAGATAATAGAATAAATGGGAGGCAGGATAGGATGGAGGGAAATAATAGTTAGTCTTTTGCAACGTGACTTTTATGGAAATCTTTTGCATAACTACACATGTATAACATATACGAAACTGTTTTCCTTCTCAGTGGGAATGAGGGAGGAAGGGAGAGAAGATGAATCACTAAGTTTTAAAAACAATTGTTAAAAATTGTTTTTACATGCAACTGGGAAATAAAATATGCAGGCAATTGGGTATAGAGATCTATCTTGCCCTCAAAGAAAATAGAGACAATGGGGATAAGAGAAGGGAGGGGTGTGATAGAAGGGAGGGCAAATTGGGGGGAAGGAGTAATCAGAATGCATGCTGTCTTGGGTGGTGGAGGAGAGAGATTGGGAGAAAATTGGGAACTCAGAATCTTGTGGAAATGAATGTTGTAAACTAAAAATAAATAAATTTCTAAAAACCTATGAGCAACCCCCCCAAAAAAGGGGGAAGTGGTCTCAAGGCTAGAAAGAACTCATGGAAGGGTTCAAAAATAAGTTTAAAAATCATATAAGAGGGATAGAAGAAAAATTAGGAAAAGAAATGAAAGTGATGCAAGAGAAGTTTAAAAAAATTCAGTCAATGGCTTGGAAAACAAAAACTTCTTCAAAAGTAAAATCAGCTAAATGTAAAACCCCACTGAAGATAACATCTCCTTAAGAAGTACAATTGGTCAAATGGAATCTGCAAAAGCTAATTGAGGAAAACAATTCCTTAAAAGACAGAGTTGGGCAAGAAGAATCTAATGACTGTACGAGACATCATCAATTAATCCAACCAATTTGAAAAAATGAAATAATGGAAGAAAATGTAAAATATCTCATAGGAAAAGCATCTAACCTCGAAAGTAGGTCAACGAGAGACAATGCCAGAATCATTGGACTACCTGAGAGCCATAATCAGAGGGCATTCCTAGACAGCATCTTTTAAGAAATTATCAAGGAAAACTGCCATGATATCCTGAAACCAGAAGACTAAATATGCATCAGTAGAATCCACCAGTCACCTCAGGAAGCAGATCCTAAAATTTCAGAGCTATCAGATTAAGGAAAAAAATATGTCACCAGAAAAAATAAATTCAAGGAGTCACAATCAGGATTACATAGGACTTAGCAGCTACCACATTAAAAGATCAGAAGTCATCAAACATGATATTCTCAGAAACACAGGTGCTTAGCACTACAATCAAAAATCACCTACCCAGTGAAATTAAGCATAATACTTCAAGGGAAAAAATGGTCATTCACAAAAAGAGAAGGATTTAAACTTTCATAAGGAGAAGACCAGAACTGAACAAAAACTTAATCTCTAATATCAAGACTCCAGAGAAGCATAAAAATGGAAAAAAAGGGAAGGAAAGCATAAGGGATTCAATGAAACTGAACTGTTTCCATCCCTAAATGTGAAGATGCTACTTGGAATTCTTAAAAAAATATATACCACTAATAGTGCAGCTAGAAGGAATATATGTAATCAGAGGATACACATAGAAAATGATTTTGAGGGAATGACATAAAAATAATTAAGGGATGAGAAAGAAGAGTACAATAGGTGCAGAAAAGGGAAAGGTAGAATGGGGTAATTTATTGCATATGAAGAGGTGTGAAAAACTATTTACATTGAAGGGAACAATGGGAGAGTGGGTGATAGGAATTGCTTGAACCTTACTCTCATCAGTATTGACTCAAAGAAGGAATAATATACACAGTCAGTTAAATATGGAAATCTATCTTACCTGACAGAAAAGTATAAGGGGAGGGAGGGAGATTGACAGAAGAGAGGGCAGAGTGAGGGAGGCAGTAAACAGAAGCAAAACACTGGTGGGAATGGAGAGTGTGAAAGGAAAGACAGGACTAATAGGAGGGCAAATAGGGTAGAGGGAAATATCCAGTTAATAATCATAGCTGTAAATGTGAATGGGATGAATTCTCCCCTAAAATGGAAGGAGATAGTAGAAGGGAGCAAAAACCAGAATCTTACAATATGCTGTTTTCAAGAAACATGCTTGATACAGAGAGACACACACAAAGTAAAAGTAAGTTGCTGGAGCAGAATCTACTATGCTTCAGCTGAAGTAAAAAAAATCCTGATCTCAGACAAAGCAAAAGCAAAATTAAACCTAATTAAAAGAGATAAGGAAGGAAACTGTATCTTGCTAAAAGATACCACAGACAGCGAAGTAATACCAATACTAAACAAACCTGCACCAAGTGGTATAGCATCCAAATTCTTAAAGGAGAAATTAAGAGAGTTCAGGATCAAGACCAAACAAGAGATAGACAGTATTATGCAATGTAACATACGTAATTTTGATTAAATTAAATTAAAAGGCTTTTGTGCAAATAAAACAAACACAATCAAGATTAAAAGGAAAGCAGTGGTCTGGGAAACAATCTTTACAGCAACTGTCTCTGATAAAGGACTAATTTCTCAAATATATAGAGAACTGAGTCTGATTTATAAGAATACAAGTCATTTCTCAATTGATAAGTGGACAAAGGACATGAAAAGGCAGTTTTCAAATGAAGTAACTAAAGCTATCTATAGGCATATGAGGAAGTGCTCTTAACCTTTTGCAATTAGAGAAATTCAAATTAAAATAACTCTGAGGTACCACTTCACACCAATCAGATTGACTAATATGACAAAAATGGAAAACAAAAAATGTTGGAGAGGATGTGGGAAAATTAGAATATTAATACGCTATTGATGAGACTGTGAACTGATCCAATCATTTTGGAGAGCAATTTGGAACTTTGCCCAAAAAGCAATAAAACTGTGCACACCCTTTGATCCAGCAATAACACTACTGGCTTTGGATCCCAAAGTGATCATAAAAAATGGAAAAGGACATACACGTGCAAAAATATCTATATGTGGTACCAAAATATTGGAAATTTTTTGGAAATTAGAAATTGAGGGGATGGTCATCAGTTGGGGTATGGCTAAACAAGCTAATGATGAATAGGGAGATTTCAGTAAAACTGGGAATGACTTACCAAGAACTGATGCAAAGTGAAATGAGTAGAACCAGGAAAATATTGAACACAGTATCAGCAATATTGTGTGATAATCAACTATGAATGATTCAGGTCTTCTCAGTAACACAATGATCCAAAGAAACAACAAAGGACTCATAAAAGAAGATGTTATCCCCATCCAGATAAAGAACTGATGGACTCTGAATACAGATAGAAATGTATCTTTTTCACTTACTTTATTCTTTTTCATGTTTTTTTCATCTGTTTCTTCTTTCATAACTGTGACTAATATGGAAATGTTTTACATGATAGCACATATATGACCTATATCAAATTGCCTACTATTTAAAAAAGAAGTGAAGGAAGGGAGGGAAAAAATTCGGAACTGAAAATCTTGTAAAAATAATTGCTAACAATTGTCTTGACATACAATTGAGGAAAAATAAAACATTATTAAAAATAACCATTTGGGAAATATACAAAAAATAAACAGGCACTGTAATTTTTAAAATTCAAGTTGAACATAAGAAATATATTTAAATATATAGTCATAGAATGGGACTTCAACACCCCATTATCAGAGTATGAAAATTGTTTTAAAAATAAGTAATCTCAGACCTGAAGTGATTTTTTGATAATAAGACAATAAGGAACATATTAGAGAACTGAATGCAGGAAGAGGCATGAATTCACTCTGTTTTACAACTATTATGACTATGAAGTATGGTAAAAACTGTCCCCCATGTGTGTCATTGTGGGGCTTTAAGGGAGGTATGATAGACATCTCTAGCCTCTTTTCTCCCCTACTTTTCTCAAAAGCAAATCAGTGGTTGAAGCCAGAAGCTGTCTGACACTCTCCTCTCCTTCAAGAGAGAAGCTTCAGATCGAGAGTTATCTCCTTCTGCTCACTTAAAGATCGTTAGTTTAGAGGATAAGATTTTCAGGTTCAAAATAACTTCTGATCACTATTTGATTACTGAGGGGGAAGCAGGAGTACACCTAGCTTGATAGTTATGGCTTGACTTCCTTCCCACAAAATATCAGTTCTACAATGAATACCCATACAGCAAATGACAAAAATACCCATTATCCAAAGCATAGCAACATAGAAGTAAGAGGAGATATAAGTAGTTAAGCATATACCAGACAATACAGAGTGAAGGAAGTATCTCATTGAAAGCGAGGTAACTCAGTTCAACCAAGAGTGCATCCTAGATCTCATCCAAGGGAAATTTTCTAGAAGTCTCTAGCATAGTAAGGTAGGGATGAGGAAATGATGGAGTTCGTCAGATCCTATCATGTCATCTTTTTTCCCAGAATCTTTTCCTTTAGTAACCTGAAACGGGATTGGTATTTTATATCTTCTCTCTTCAAGCTTTAGTCAGAAATTCTCTAAGTCCCCAAAGTACAAAGAGCTTGAAAAGTAGCTTGAAGAAAATAAGAAGACCAAAGAAATATTCTCTCTCCCACTCTCACCATCTTTGTTGCACACCTCATGCAGGATTGTGACATTGATCTCCACCAATAAGGAGACAATCCCATAGAAGTGGGCTTTGGGACTGGGATTACAAAAGAAATATGGAAAGAATAAAATGTGAAGTGAATTCAATTAAATTCAACAAATATTCATTCAGTGTCTACTATGTTCACACTTTGAAAAATGAAAATTCAAAATCAATCAGAATATCAATAAACTTAAAAACAGACAAATATCAATTCCCCATCTTTGACATGACAAGCATAATTATAATTATTGAGGGTATTATAACAATTAACTATAAGAAATACTTTCTCCTACAGCATAACATGGAAATATCAGATACTGGATTGTTTTGACTCTTTTTAAATAACCATGAAAATTGGGAAAATTAACTTGATTCAATTTTATTATTGACCTAATTCTGTATCACTGTCAGTGTTTTTGTAATTGCTTAAGTCATATTCCTTTTGTCTCAGAGTTAAGTTTGGAAATACAGCTTTCCTTCCTCATTGTCTTGAGTTAAGTTTAAAAGTTCCATTCTCCTGCTAATTATTGTTCTATTTTTGCTTCAGGAGTATCAGTCATCTTGGAGGATGCAGAAGAAATCTGGCCCATTATTCAAGTCAACTTGGTCCATTATTACTAAACTCTCATTACATGTGGACTATTAGTACTACCACTATGACTAAACTCTCATTGCATGTGAACATTTTTTCTTCATAACTGGATGGAAGGAGACCTTGTTGAGAGCTCCTCCATCCTAATTTCTAGTCAATTATATTTTTCTTCATACCTATAATGCTACAATCTTCATAATCAATCATACTATTTTTCCCAATCTATGATGCTGTTTTCTACTCTGGATGTTTCTATTCTGGTTTGTCTATAAAAGAGAGTTGTCCCTCTCATTAGGGGTCTTACCTTTACTGAGAGGGCTGAAGCACTGTTTCCACTTTGTGAATAAACTGATCATGTTCAGAACTTTGTGCCTCAGTTTACCTTGATTGTGATCATAATAGCCAGAATGAGACATCTCATGTAATATATAGAGAGTCAAATCACAAGATTTTGTGGCACAGTTGAAGGTGCAAAGACACAGTCCAGACAGGAGTCCAAGGTTTCAAATAATTTCAAGGAGCTCTCATAGTAAAGAAATGAGTTTACTATGTACTCACAAATGAACTATGACAATCTTGAATTGCTGAGATAAGTAGAATTGGGAGTTCATTTGAGCAACCTGCCCAATAGAGATGCTGCATTCAAGGGAGAGCTTTCTCCCTATTGGAGAAAGAGGGCTTCACAGCCCAGTAGTACTAGAGGTGTGAGTAGCCTTGGCAACATATTCTCTCAACATGTATCTCACTGACATTGGACATTACCCCAATATTTCCTATAGAAGTTGTGCTTGTTAGTGGGAGAGTGTACCTTAAGCTTCTAGGCAAGAACGCCATGTAACTACTATTTTCACTGTTTCTCCTTCGTCAGTGCTAATTTTCTACTAATCAATGTGACTGGTGGGAACAGCTTGTGAACTATTACACTTTTTGAATGGTGGTCTCACAGATTTAGATTGCTTGAACCATGGAATAGTCTCCCCTTTCCAACCTAGACACTTATAGAAGAAAAATTCATAATACATTACTTATTTTTCAAAATTCTTTGTAAATACCTGGAATAGTAAGATAGGAGAGAGGCAAATCATTCTGAATATTCTTTGAATAATATGCAAACTTTTCACAATACATATTTAAGAAGTGATTGAGAGGGATGGAGGTTGATCATGTGTTGATCAATTGAGTCTCCTGAATATAGTTGATGAAGTTATAGGATATAATAAATAGGTGACAGAGTGTAAGGCCAATGCAATACCCACAGCAGTCATTATGGATATGCATGTGTATTTCCAGGGTAAATTTGCAAAATGTAAACTCTTCCTCAAAGACTAAACCAAAATATGTATTCAGATACCAGAAAGCCAAATCTGTCATAGGAACAAAGAAATCAGGGAGCACAGCCATCCCCAAGCCTTCCCTCCTTCTGGTCTCCCCACAAACAAGCTCCCCTAGGCAAAATCACTCCCTCTCTCACTCACACTGGCTTCTCTGCTCTGCTTTGTCCCAGCTCTGCCCTTCCTGCTCCACCCATTCAACAAGCTTCTCCCGCTACTACCTCCATGTGACTCAGACTGTGGGCTGGGCCAGAGCTCAAAGCAGGTCACATGGGCCTATTAAGTGACAGGGAAGATCTTCAAAATCACTTAACATTACACAGAGACTGAGATATAAGGGTGAGTCTTTCAGATGTTTGAATGGTTGAATTTGCAGGTTTCATGAGTATATTTCTTTCAGACTTTGGTCTTTCTGCATGTGACAGAGCCAATAAACCATATTGGAAATTAGAAAAGGATATTGGAAATGGTCCATTTTTTTTTGCCAGTTCTCAATTTCATTTTCTGGTCCTTTCATACTCAAATGAGCCATTTAGAATCTGAAAGAGGAACACATTTCTCATTGTCTCTTCTCCAACTTTTTATATACTGTAATTTTTCCAAGTGCATACAGAGATTCAACTAATCAGATTGCAGTACCCCCTGATTAATAACAAACCTCATTATGTAGCCTCATATAGTTAGAGCTAGAAGGAACTTTATAATTCATGAAGTCCAGCTCCCTCCTTTTGCAGATGAGAAACTGGAATCCTAGAGAAGTGCAGCGATCTGTGTAAGATCACATGAGTAATAAATGACAGAGCTAGAATTCAAATTCAGATTTCTTGACTCCAAACCCAATACTTTTCCAACTAAACCACAATGAATAGAAGATCAGCCTTCCAAGCTTGATTGTGAAGTGGCTGAGATCCTGGTTCTGAAATGCTATATTAATGAGTGAATGAAAAAAAGAGCATTTAATAAGGAATTGCAATGTACCAAGCACTATCTAAGTGTTAGGGATATGAGCAGAAAAGTTAGATATTCCCTGTTCTCAAGGATTTCACACACTTCTTGGGTGAGACAATATTTATAAGAAGGTTCAGCTTTGGTAAAATAAAAGGGCTCAGTTATCTTAAGGATTCATGGGATCTTGAAGTCATAGTGACAAAACAAATATTAAAGTCCAGTCTACATTAAGATTCAATGGCAGGGTAGATGGCCTTGGCCAATGGTCTTCCATCTTTCCAGAAGGATTGTAGTTGATGACTTATGTTCATCAAAGAGATGTGAGCAACCATGTTTAGCCATCTAGGGCCAAGGTGCTGACAGGAGGAGTAAATTGGGTAATATGGGTATCTTTTTGTAGGCCTGAGAATAGGAATTGGGAAGGGAGTAATGGCAAAAAGGTGGAAGGGAATGGTATTCCTTTACACTTTTCCTGGTAGGCCCTGTGGCTGGGCTAGGGCAGGGAAGGAGGAGGACAAAAGATCATAAACTCTGAAAGATTCTAACAAATGAGAAAACTGAGAACAATCCTAGTGGGAGACTGTGCCTCCCACTTAACAACTAGACTAAGTAGAAAAAATACAACATCTTAATACCATCAGCTTGGCTACTAGGTAAGTAATTAGAAATCCTATGAAAGCTTTAGGATATAGCTTCTAAATCAGAAATGCATACAGTTATCCAATGTACTCAACACAGGCTGATGGTTGTTAGGTTTCTGAAAATTTGATAAATTCTTCTTTTTTTAAAAAAAATATTTATTTATTTTTAGTTGTCAGCATTCATTTCCACAAGATTTTCAGTTAAAAATTTCTCCCCATTTCTCCCCTCCCCCTACTCCAAAAACCCATGCATTCTGATTACCCCTTCTCTCAATCTTTCCTCCCCTCCCTTTCCTTATCCCCTTCATCTCTCATTTTTTGTAGGGCAAGATAGATTTCTATACCCTATTGCCTTCCTACTCCCCACCTCCCTCCCCGAGATGGCATGCAATTTTATCTAAGTTCTACACATACATTCCTATTAAATACATTTTCACCATAGTCATGTTGTATAGAAGAATTAAAATGAATGGGAGAAATCATATAACAAACCAAAACGTAGTACAAAAGAAAATGATCTGCTACATTCTACAATTGAATTCCATAGTTCTTTCTCTGAATGTGGAAGACATTTTGTCTTAAAAGAACATTGGGAATTTTTAAAGTCATTTTTTAAAGCATTGTAATGCAAGTCTACCAGAAAAAATCCTCACGCATTGTGGTTGTTGCTATTTACAAAGTTCTTCTGCTTCTGCTCCTTTTGTTCAGCATCAGATCATGTAAGTCTTTCCAGGCCTCTCTGAAGTCTTCTTGTTCATCATTTCTTATAGTGCAATAGTTTTCCATTACATTCATATGACATATTTTATTCAGCCATTCCCCAATTGATGGGCATCCTCTTGATTTCCAGATTTTGGCCACCACAAAGAGTGCTGCTATAAATAATTTTGTACATGCAGCACCCTTTCTCATTTCTATCTCTTGGGGATACAGTCCAAAAGCAGTATTTCTGGGTCAAAGGGTATGCATATTTTTGTAGCCCTTTGGGCAGAGTTTCAAATCACTCTCCAGAATGGTTGGATCAGCTCACAGCTCCACCAACAATGAATTAGTGTTCCAACTCTCCCACATACTCTCCAACATTTATCATTTTCCTGTTCTGTCATGTTTATCAATCTTATAGGTGTAATGTGGTATCTCAGAATTGTTTTGATTTGCATCTCTCTAATCAAAAGTGATTTAGAGCATTTTTTCATATGATTGTAGATATCTTTAATTTCTTCCTCTGAAAACTGTCTGTTCATACCCTTTGACCACTTATCAATTGTGGAGTGACTTTTATTCTTGTACATTTAACTCAGTTCTCTTTATATTTTTGGAAATGAGGCCTATATCACAGACACTAGTTGGAAAAATTCCTTCCCAGTTTTCTCCTTCCCTCCTAATCTTGGTTGCATTGGGTTTGGTTGTGCAAAAAAGTTTCAGTTTATTGTAATCAAAAGTATCAATTTTGCATTTCATAATGTTTTCTGTCTCTTTTTTAGTAAAAAATTCTTTCCTTCTCCATAAATCTGATAAATATACTATTCCTTGCCCCATTAATTTGTTTATAGTACCAATCTTTATACCTAGATCATGTATCCATTTGGACTTTATTCCTGTGTACGGTGTCAGGCATTGGTCTATGCCTATTTTCTGCCACACTGTTATCCAGTTTTCCCAGCAAATTTTGTCGAATAGTGCATTCTTATCCCAGAAGCTGTGGTCCTTGGGTTTATCAAACAGTAGATTGCTATATTCATTGACTACTGTGTCTTGAGTACCTAGAACATTCCACTTGTCTACCCTTCTGTTTGTTAGCCAGTACCAAGTGGTTTTGATAATTGCTGCTTTAAAATACACTTTCAGATCTGGTAGAGCTAGGCCTCCTTCCCTAACATTTCTTTTCATTAGTTCCCTTGATGTTTTGGACCTTTTGTTCTTCCAGATGAATCTTGATATTATTTTTTCCAGCTCTAGAAAATAATTAGCTGATAGTTTCATTGGTATAGCACTAAATAAGTAAATTAATTGAAACAGAATTGTCATTTTTATTATATTGGCTCAGCCAACCCACAAGCAACTAATGTTTTTCCATTTACTTAGATCTGACTTTATTTGTGCAAAAAGTGTCTTGTAATTGTGTTCATATAGTCCCTGGATTTGTTTTGGCAAGTAGACTCCCAAATATTTTATTGTGTCTACTCTAGCTTTAAATAAGATTTCTCTTTCTGTCTTTTGCTGGTGAGTTTTGTTAGAAATATATAGAAATGCAGAAGATTTGTGTGGGTTTATTTTGTAACCTGCAACTTTGCCAAAGTTGTTTATTATTCTAAGTAGCTTTTCACTTGAATCTCTGGGATTCTCTAAATGTATCATCATATCATTTGCAAAGAATGATAAATTTGTTTCCTCTTTGCCTATTCTAATTTCTTAGGTTTCCTTATCTTTTCTAATTGCTACAGCTAACATTTCTAGTACCATATTGAATAATAGTGGTGATAATGGACATCCTTGTTTCACCCCTGATCTTATTAGAAATACATCTAGCTTATCCCCATTGCATGTAATGTTTGCTGAAAGTTTTAGGTATATATTACTCATTAATTTATGGAAAGTTCCATTTATTTCTAAGATCTCCAGTGTTTTTAATAGGAATGGGTGTTGTATTTTGTCAAAAGCTTTTTCTGCATCTGTTGAGATAATCATTGTCTGTTTAAGGAAAATTTCCTCAGCTGAGCTAGAGCAAAGGCAAGCTCAGGGGTTGGTGATCCAGGCTGCCCTATTGTCTTCCCATTTCCCCTGGAGCACTGAGGCATGCCTGGGCTCCTGGTGTTTGTGAGGCTCCAACCCCCTATAGCTCCAGATCTCCTCCAGATCTCTGAGATGGGGCTGTCTAGGATAGCTCTGGTCCTCCACCACAGTAACAGAAATACTCCTTAGCAATTTTCCTAGCCTCATATGCTATGAGGCTGTTTGCCCCTTCTGCTGATGCCACTGTTCCAGAATTTTTCTGGGGAAATATTTTAGGGTTCTTTCAAGGTCAACAAGGGGAAGAGGAAAGAGCATTTATCAATCACTCCACCATTTTGACTCCTGAAACTTCAAGCAGGTGACTTACAGACATTTAATCTGCAGGCGGATAGTCTCAGTATCAGCTGCTGCTGGTACCTGGGGCCGAGTGGTTCTCACTTGCTCCGCTCCACTGGACTCCTGCCCTGGGCTGCCACTCTGCCATGTTGCTGCTGCCTCAGACTGCCCTGAGGCTTTCCTGGTCTGCACCATGCTGCACTGTGTGCTGTGTACTCTTCAACCCCCATGGAAAAGATTCTTCACGTCAACCTTCCAGTTTGTCCTGGTCTGTGAATCTGCCACAGTCTGTCTCCTATTGAGTTCTACACCTCCAAAATTGGTCAGATTCTCTTTTTAGAGGTGTCTGAAGGAGTTTTTCCAAGAGCTTAGGTGAATAGTTGCTTTCATTCCACCATCTTGGCTCCACCCCACTCCTGTATCCACATGTTCTACCAGAAGTAGAAAGTCATCACGTTGAATGAATTTCATAGGTTCTCTCTAACAAACATGAATCCATGTCCAATAAAAAAACAAATGACTAAACTGTGTTATTATATGCATACCAATAAATAACATCTTGTTTTTCTTTCTACATGGGATCACCTCCAGCACTACTTGTATATTTTCTATTTCTAACTCTTACACAAGAACTTTTTGGTTTAAAGCACTGTGGATTTTCTTTTTTATTCCTTGGAGGACATGCAGCAGTTTCTGTCTCGGAGGTTCCAGAAACTTCTGCTTTAGAAAGATTCTCATGTCTTTACTTAGCTCCAAGTGTCCAACTCAAGAAGTATTTATTCAGTACATGCTATGTACAGGGTAATAAGCTGGAGAAACAAAGACAAAGACAAAAATGATTAGGGTTCCTTATGGAGTTTATGCCCTACTGGATGTAGGATCAGTGGGTTTTTCTTCCAATTCTCCTGTATCACATTCTTCTACCTTCAACCTACTGACAAGTCAGAATTCTTTCTCCCTTTTTATATCTCTAACTCCTCTTGTTTTCACATTGAAATACATCTTTTCTTTTTTTCTGAAATAACATTCTTTCCACTAAAACACTAATTTTCTACTCTCCTTCTACAATAAAAAAAGCCCTTCTAACAAACATGCATAGAAAAGAAAAAAACAAATTCTTACCTTGAACATGTTCAAAAGTACAAAAATGAGCCTGATTTTTCATCTTGAGTCTAGTACCTCTGCCAGGAGGCTAATAGCATTCTTCATCACTCATCTTTTGGAACCATGATTAGTCAATTTTCTGTTTTTCTTTTTAAAGAAATGTTTCATTCTTCCTAATAATCTGAAGAGTGGAGAGGCATTTTTTAAGTCAGTTTATTTTCTCTTCAAGGATGGAGATGGGTCAGATCTTTGATCATAGATAATACTGACTTGGCCATGGAAGAGAGAAAAATGTAAAATATTGTGTGCAGACACTATAAAAATCTCTCTGCTTTCTTTTCTTTCTGGAAGCAAGATCATCACTGTGATTGTTAGAATGTCTGTTCTTCTTTCCAGTCTTTTGCTTTCTGAACTTCTAATCAGGGTTGTGATAAAGTCAGCTTATACCATCTCATGAGAATAGATGGTTAAATTTTCAACATGAGAATTTGTATCTTAGAAATCTGTACATGCTGTAAATCAGATCTTGATTTATTGCTTTTTTGATTGTTTAGACCTCAAGCAATGTAGAAAATGTTAATAATGCAGATTAGACTGAAAAGTATTTTCTGACTATACTCTCCAGTAGTTGGTTATTAAACATTTCCAAGAATGCCTCTGCTAATAATATTACCCTTTCTGTACCCTATTATGCCTACCAGTGAGATAAATTAAAGATTATGAGAAATCAAACAATTCTCCCCTGCAATAAACCCACTTTTCCTAGAGACCACTACAAATCTTTTCTGTTTATAGTCCTATCTAGGGCAGGTTTCTATTACTTGGAAATAAATCAGGATTCACTAGACTGTCAACTACATGTGCTTATAGAGTTCATGTGACTAACCTCAAGTGCCAGTTTGGATGAAGCACCAAGCAAAAGGCAACATCTAGCTGACTCTTCCATCTTGTGTCACCCCACCAGCTTGTCCTCTGATCTTTTGCACATGCACATGGTTTCCTGTTCTCTTTTTCTCCTTTGACTCTGTTCTGCTACATATTACCACTGTGTTTCCAGTTGGCTCTACTACTCCAATTTCTAACCTCTCAAGTTTTTCTCTTTCTTGAATGTTCCATTGCTTCAGTCTGTGTTTCTATTGTAAATTCTCCTTTTTTCTCCCACACTCTCCCAAATTCATGGAAATTTACTTAAATTATCCGAGAGAGAGAGAGAGAGAGAGAGAGAGAGACAGACAGACAGACAGACAGACAGACAGACAGACAGACAGACAGAGGTGGCATGGTGGATAGAGTCTGGTCTGGTACTTATTCCTACTTTCACTATTGTCAACGTACATTATATATTCTCCTCAATTCAACTGTATTATTTGACTTATTTCTGGTGTTTTTAGGGATATCAAGTGACAGAATGCCTCTGCATCATTTAACATAATTTTAATCTTTATACTCAGATTTCACAAACTATCCCTGCTATCAAGATGATACAGTAAATCTGTCCCAGTGGAAAAGGTTTATGTGTCATACTTAATTTAAGGTGCCTAGGTCTCTTTAAATGTTAAAGTCCAAGGTAGTCCAAAGTCCTTTTCTTTCTGGTGAAGGGATTATAAAAAGAGATTGTAAAGGCTGCAAATATTTGTTGATTAATTAGTCCATTAAGAAAAGGACTTGAGATTATTTGTTGGAATATGGAGCAAGAAAAAAAGTGATAGCCAGAACATGTTTAGTTTACCACCCCTTTCTGCTTTGCTTCTTCTGTTTTGACCTTTGGGAGAACTTTTTATGATTGAAGGGATATCCTTTTCCTAAAAGATGAAAGGAAACAGTTTTTAATGAAAAAAAATCACCAAAACCCAACCAAAAATCTTTATCATAAAGGTATCATAAAATGTAGAGGATATTTAACAATTAACTCAGACTGTTGACAGATCTGAGAACAAAGCCAATGACAAAGTCCAAGGCCCTCAATAATATATTTTATATCATCTTTATGACCTAATATCTCATTATTTCTAAATATATTTTCATAGTATTAAAGCACTTTCAAGTTGAAAGAATACCTAGAAATAATATAACCCCTCTTTTTACAGGTGAAAATATTTGAGGCCCAGGTGAATCAAACAATTTGACAAAACTCAGATTTATTATTATTAGCATTAATAATAATAATAATAATAATAATAATAATTTTGTTGTTGTTCAGTCATTTTCAGTCATGTCCAACTCTTTGTGAACTCCTTTGATGTCCTCTTGGTGAAGATACTACAACAGTTTGCCATTTACTTCTCCAGCTCATTTTACAGAGAAACTAACTGAGTTAAAATGGGTTAAGTTACTTACCTGGGATCATTTAACTAGTAAGTGTTAGGTAGAGAAAAAACTTTCTATTCCAGTTTTTTAAATGTAGGAATCAAAGTCCATTTCATGCCAGAATTAGGATGCAAAATCCATTGAATATCAGAATTAGAACACAAATTCAACAGTTTTAATGTATTAGGCATCAAGGTAGGGTCTAGAACTGTGATTGCTCTGGTATAGGGAACTTCTAGAAAAGAAATTCAGTCTCCCAGTGAAGGCTGGTACCTTTTCTGCAATTTGTAGTCTTGGAAAGTTACTTAGAGTACTTAGGCTATAAGTGGCTTGCCCATGGTCACGTAGCCAGTATGTGTCTAAGGTAGAACTTGAACCCAAGTATTGAACCCACCTCTCTATTCAATACACAACTCTGTCTCTCTCTAAGCTATAATAATAATATAAAAAGTGCACTGAATAAACACAAAATCAAAAGTTAAAAAGTATCAGCAGTAAGGTTTGATAGATGTAGGATGAGGAAATTATTTGAATTGAGGGACTTGGGGTCAGGAAAGATGAAACATATCAGAGTCCTAAAGTAAGGTCATAATCAGAATTTATGAAGAAAAATTCTTATCCATTAAGGAATAAAGTGAAGGCCAGTTCCATGTTGCACTGTCACATGTATTAACCTTCATTTCATAGTTTTTCTGCAAATTATTCATGGGAAAATAGAAGGTATAAGTCATCATTGTTTTGTAAAATGCAGGTGAATGCAACTAACTAGCTTCATCCAATTATGGGAAAGGAAAGACCTTCAAAATCACTTGTCCCTTTCCAACTCAACCAAAATTTACTCTTCTTTCATCTCAACTTGGAAAATTCATCATCTTTCCTTTAATTAGAAATCAGATTACTTAATCTTATATCCTGTTTATATCCTGTTAATTGTTTGTATCTAGTCAATTATTTTCTTGTAATGCATAAAAAAATTCTCTCTTCCTGCATTTGAGATCCAGTGCCAAACTGAAGAGGTCTGGTCCCGATTTGTTATGCAATTTACCTATATTGCTTTATAAACTGATATATTCAGAAACTTGAACCTTTGGATCCTCAGTTATTTCAAACTTCATCCCCTACAAACCAGGACATTGGAAATGATAAATACAGGTTGAAGCTACTAAGTGATCAGTCATGACAAGAGAAAAGAAGTATTCCATACAGTAGAGTTAGCTACCCTAATCTACCATAAAGGAATCTTACATAGGTGATTGGCTTTCTGGCTTTAGTAGAATGAGTTACCTAGGAAACACAATCCAGGAAGGTTTTTTTTCTCCTTGATATTATCTGTTTCAGAGAGGGAAAGAGGGTGTGACAGAACAAATATATCAAACAAAATTATCAAATGTGGCCAAACAAAATTAAAATAAAATTGGGAAGTGTTTAACAAAACATTTTTTTAAAAGCAAAATAAATAAACACAAAATTTATTGATAAAGCAAATAAAAATATAGTACAACATAGATATTATGAATTTGTGGTTTTCAAGTCAAAACAGAGTTGCAGGGATCCCTTTCAATTTGCGTTGTGTACCACTGAATTAGCTAGATGGCTGAAATAGCATCCCTGATAGCACCATAGTGACTTAGAAAACCATATATTAGCATTACGTATGTTCCATTGTATTTTTTAATTATTTTGTTAAACATTTCCCAATTATATTTTAATCTGATTGGGGCCCCACTCAAGGAGGACTATTGGCCCCATGTTTGACTCCTCTAGTGTAGACCTTGGAATGATCGCCCATAGCTATGAATCATTGCCCTAGAAGCTCAAAGACTATGACTCTTGAGTGTGGTAATATACAAAGAACCAAGAACAAACAGTTTGAAAATGTACAGGAGCAGAGCAAGATCAGAAATTTAGAATGGTTACTAAAAGGGCACCAGTTTGCTGTTATATCTATGGTTAGCACATGCCAGCCAACTGCTCCCTTGTTTTTAAAGGGAAAAGCTTTAAAGAAAACCAGGATGGAGAAAGTCATAGGGTAACTAAGTGAATCACCAGTGAGAAAGGCATTTCCTTGCACATTTAGACATTTAGAAATGGAGTTTAATCAACCTTTGTTAAGTGTAGTAGACAGTTCTTTGTTGTTGTTTTTTTTTAAGGTGGTATCCAGGAGGTTTCAACAAGGCAAGATACAGTTTGAGGGGAGCAATATGTCTTTGACAGAGTTGAAATGAGTAGTAAACAATTGAAGATTCCAAACTTTTTGAAAGGAAAAGCAAAACAAAAAATACAAATAAAAATGGAGCAACGTCAGATGTTTAAGTGACAACAAAGAGAGACAGGATTACTAAGAATCTTTCATATTTATTCCTTGGATATGATTTATAACAAGTTTTTCTCTTTATTTTGCTTGGCAAGATGTAAAGAAAATCAAGCAAATGGAATAGTTTCATATGGTAGCATAAGAAAACAATGATTCACTATAGATAGTAAGAAAACATAGAGGCTAAAAAGAACTAATATGGCACTTCTATATGTTCAAAGAAGAAAAAAATAAAAATCAATTATCTCTTAGAAATAAATTAGTATGCTTAAATAATTAAGTTACCATGCATTTATTGGCACTCTGTATTAGACATCGTGAGATCTGAGGTGGGAAGTATAAAAAATTGCCAATGACTAAATAAACTCACCTTGGTGAGAAGTTGGAAAACTTTAGTCCATTGAGACCAATTCTGCGAAAACAACTGAAACCAATTGATGTTAACATAAATATAGAAATATATTTGAGACATTTTTGTAAACTACATTGTATGTATAAATATTTTTGCACCTAGGTGGAGAATTGCTTCTGCATTTTAAGATCTTTTGTATGGCATAGATGGGCTTATTGCACATAAACAAGATCCAAGGGTCTATTTTTCATACTTCTGCACTTTTTTCTTTAATAATTTAGCCTATGAACATCCACACATTAGTGTCACCAAATAAAATAAACACACTATTATTTTTATAACATGACCAGTCATTCAGTGAGCATTTATTAAATACCTATTATGTGCCACATATTGTGCTAGGTCCTAGGGATACAAAGATAAAAGTCAAAATAGTCTAAAGAGACTTATAGTACAGTTGGGAGAGACAATATGTACATCTATAGGAATTACAAAATTGCAAAAAAGATGATTCTGGAGAAAGATAATGATATTTGAGGGAATTGGGAAGGGCCTCAACTGATACTTGAAGGAAACCAAACTCTGAGAGACAGAGGTGAGGAGGGAGTACATTCCAGGCATTCTACTTTTGCACAATTTCTATCTACCACATTTTTTCCCTAGTTTTACTCTGTATTATGACTTGGGGTATTACTTCTACAGTGCTTTATGTTGGATGCTGACATTCGGAAAATTCCTTTTTTAAAAATTAATGACACAATTTTCACAATTCATTATGAGATCTTTCTTAAAAATATCCAGATAGTTAAAAACAGCAAAGTCTTCCTGTGGACTGAGAACCTGGAGGAATTAATCAGTCCATAACACTAATACATCTGACCATGTTTATGCCTGTGGTTTGAATATTTACCTAGGGGAATTACAAGGACTCTTTTTCACAGGATGTTTAGAGCAATGCTATTCTTATTTATGATGTCAAGATGAATTTGCAGTGTGGTAACCTATATTTTGTAAATTGATTTCAGTGTCAAGTTATTACTCAGGAGGCAGCATTGCTCCACTGAAAAGAGAATTTGTTCTAAATTTCTTTGATTTTAAAAGGTAGTTGATACCTATAGCCATGGGGTTCTGGGGAAAAGTAATTTATAAAGTGCTACACAAATGTGGGCTAGTATTATTGGTATGTTAATGGTACCAACATCTAATTTTCTTTTGATGGAAGATTTTATTGTCTTTGTGAGGGAAAAAAAAATTATTGACTTCTCAGGACAAATATTCTTCATTGTTATAATGAGAAAATAAAAAGAAACTTTGTACCTCTGGCAATTTGGAAGGCCTAGGAAACTCTTCAAGATTTTAAGTGGCAAAGAATCTACATTGATAGAGCAGATTCTTCACCAGGAGCTCCCAATACCAATGAAATCATAGGTGCAGTTCTTTTCTCTATCCTTATTGGAAATTAGAATGCTTTTGCTCTCAAGAAAAACCACCTGAGTCAGTGTCAGAGTACTCTAAGGAAAAGATATGAGATTTACATTATAGAGAAATACTGTCTCCTTCTGGAAGCAAATGAACGTTTATGAGCAATAGGAAAGGACACAAGAAATAAAAAAATGGAAAAAATATCTCGTGAATTCTTACATAAATGCAATGATTCCATTTATATTAATAACAATCCTCTACTTGTATATTCCTAGCTAAGAATGTATGGGCACTATTCAACAACAAATATGAAACTATATGAAATAAATAGAGTCAAATATTTGGAGAAACGTTGAAACCATTCAGGACCAGTTCACGGTCAGACCAATACCTTAAAAAGGATACTTCCAAAATTAATGGACATATTTAACGCAATACCAATCAAAATGCCAAGGCATTTCTTCACACAAATTCAATACTCTGCTAAAAGGAACCTGTTGGTTATATTTAGCTTTTTATTTATTCTGAGAATTTCAAGACTGACTAAATTGATGAAATTCTTTTCTCCAGTGGGATATGTGTGTGTGTGTGTGTGTGTGTATATACATATGTATACACATACATATATATGTATATACATATATATACATTTGTTACTCAATAAACACATCAAATTGATAGTGTAGAATAGTTTATATGTTTAAAGATCTTCTAATAATAACATGACATTTCTAGTACCCTCTGTCCCCTCTTCTACCAGTATGTCATCATTACTGAAGAAATGGAAGGGACAGAACTGAGTCCATCTGGTATTTCTTGTCCCAAGGATTTCTAAAGCCAGAGATTACTCATCAGAGTTTTCCAGTTATAAATTACTCTGAGCAGAACTGGAGAAGCTATTTTTTCAAATGAACATTATAATCTATTACCAGGACCAAACTCAAAGAACTTTCCAGAGTTTGAACTTTTCTTTCTGGATCTTCTACTACCAAGAGTTTTTCCATGTCACAATGAAGCACTATGGAAAGACTTTTTTGGAAATAAATCCTTAGAAATAAGTTGAAAACAAAGGCCATCCTGACTAATTATCAAAGAGATGCAAAGTGAAATAAACTTTGATACGAAATTGACCAAAACAACTAAAACAAATGAAATTCTATAATTATGGGGCTGTAAGAAGTAGATACACACTGCAGGGAATCTTTTTAGAAAGCATTTTGGCAGTATGTAATAAACATTACTAAAGCAGTCATACCCTTTGACTCTTAAATTCCTCTATTGGTAATACACTGTAATTTACCATGAAAGTATTATCAAAAGGAAAAAGAAGGGGTACCTGCACACACATACACACACACACACACACACACACACACACACATTGTTTCATTATTTCTAATTGAATAAAAATATAATCAGCATAATTGTCCAGCAACCAGCAAAAGTTAGCTATGAGATGAATTCATGGATCAAGGGGAAAAAAATTACTAGGTATTTAATATGCCTCAGGGACAGGACTAGTTTGGTTACAAAGATAAAAATAGTCTACCTTTTAGGGATTGATATTCTAATGGGAGAAGTAATACATATAAAGGAAGGGTGAGTTCAGTCACACGACTGTTAAATGGATCCATAGTGTAGCTAATTCACATAGGCTACAAAAATACAAATAATTTTGATGGAGTCACTGTTCTTACAGCAAGAAGTGGAAAGTGTGTAGCAGTAATGGGTTGATAGAAAGAGGGAACTAATTATATGACAGTTAGGAGGATTAGAAGAAGTCCAGGATATGTCTGGATAGAATATAAAACATAGTCTGGAGCTGCTGATGAGTTTTTGCTCATAGATTAAGAAAGCTCCATGATGTGTTTATAAAGATGAGTATATTAATTCTGGCACAGAATTCTAGTAGGATCTTTTCCAATCCAATAGAGAGCAGGACAGAACTAGGCAGATGGCAAATCGGCCAGGTTAGATGGTCTGTATTATGGAATATTGCAATATAATTGTAATAGACAAGTTTGAGCAACATTTTAAAATATATAAGAACATGACAAGTTAAAAAAATAGAAAAAAACAAATATTATGCCCATATGAAAGGAAAAAAGTAATTGGAATGAATAAATAAGTAATTCAGAAAGCAATTTTACAGTGTCAAAGTTTTACCAAATAAAATTCATAGATTTAAATGTAAATATCTTTCAAACAAATTTAATGGTTTATATCAATGCTCAACATTAAATTTGAGGTTAATCATTTAAAGAATGTGAAAGGGAGCAAAATGAACAGGGTGGAGCAGAAGTAGGGAATTGCATGAGTTCTACTCCCAAACTTCTCAAAATACCTCTAAAAATGACTCTAAACAAAATTCTAGAGCAGCAGAAGCCACAACATGACAGAGTGAAACAGATATCTAGCCCAAGAAAATCTTGACAGCTGACAGGAAGGGTCTATTACATGGGATTCAGAGCATAACTCAGCCCAGATTGGGCCATATCAGCACAGACAAAACTGCAGCAAGCTGTAGACACTGAATCACTAGCAGCTGTGGTGGTTTTCAGACTTCTCAACTCACAAATGCCAAAGACAGTTTCAAAGGTCAGTGGGAAAGCTCTTTCACCCAGTCAAGAGAGGAATGTTATCTAACTTGAGACCCAGTCATCAGCCAAGTGTGTCAGCAGTCACTGCTACAGAGGGTTGCTTCTGGATCTGTTGGCCCATAGACAGTGGAGAACTGAGTGGCTGATCTGGGTAGTAGTCCTGGGTAGCAGTCCTGGGGTGAGGAGGAGTGCTGGCATGGCAGAGATGATGGAGGCTGTGGAGAGGGAATCTTACTCACAGTTCCAGTACAGAAAACAGTGCTTGTGTTTGCTCAAAGATGAGAATGCAGACCAGGAGAAGAGTAAACACCTCTCCTTTGATCATATCACTTTGGGAGATAGCTCTGAAAATGGCTGCACAAAACCCCTGAAACTTGAAGCAGTATACCCTTCACTTGACAAAAAGTTGAAGAGTCAAGTAATTTGCTAGGAAAATAACCAAAATGGGGAAAAATAATGCTATAGAAGGTTATTTTCTTGGTGAAAAGATATTTTCTTACAAAGAAGATCTAAGCATTTAACAAGAGAAAGATCAAAGCATACAACTGGAGGAAGAAAGCAAGATCAAGGCTCTTATATCCAAAGCCTCCAAGGAAAATATGAAATGTCTCAGGCTATGCGATAGCTCAAAAACTGTTTCGAAAATCAAATAAGAGAAGTAGAGCAAAAATTTGGAAGAGAAACAACAAAGAAAATATGAAAAATGAGTCAACAGCTTGCTAAAAGGGACTGAAAAAAATACTGAAAAAAACCTTTAAAAACAGAGTAACCCAAATGGTAAAAGAGGTCCAAAAACCAATGAGGAGAAGAATGGCTTAAATAATAGAATGGACTAAATGTAAAACGTGGTCCAAAAGTTCGCTAAAGAGAATAGTTCCTTCAAAATTAGAATGGAGCAAAGGAAAGCTAATGACTTTATGATAAATCAAGAAATTATAAAACAAAACCAAAAAAATGAAAAAAATAAAAGATAATGTGTGAAATATCTCACTGGATAAACAACTGTTCTGCAAAAGAGATCCAGAAGAGATAATTTAAAAATTATTGGTCTAGGTGAAAATCATGATTAAAAAAAGAGCCTAAGCATCATCTTTCAAGAAATTATCAAGGAAAACTGCCCTGATATTCTAGAACCATAGGGTAGAATAGAAATGGAAAGAATCCACAGATCACCTCCTAAAAGAGATCCCAAAAGGAAAATTCCTAGGAATATGGCAGCCACATTCCAGAGTTCCCGGGTCAAGGAGAAAATATTACAAGCAGCCAGAAAGAAACAATTCAAGTATTGTGGAAACACAATCAGAATAATACTGGACTTAGCAGCTTCTACACTATGGGATCACAAGACTTGGATTATGGCATTCTGGAGCGCAAAGGAGCTAGGATTAAAATGAAGAGTCACCTACCCAGCAAAACTGAGTACAATACTTCGGGGGGGGAAAATGTAATTTCAGTTAAATAGAGGACTTCCAAACATTCTTGATGAAAAGGCCAGAGATGAATAGAAAATTTGACTTTCAAATACAACAATCAAGAGAAACATGAAAAGTTAAAGAAGAAAAAGAAGCCATAAGGGCCTCATTAAAGTTGAACTGTCTACATTACTGAATATGAAGGGAAGATGCCTAAAAAATAAAGTTAAGTGTTGAGAAGAATGTATCGGGACAAAGAGAAAGGGAGAGATAGAATGTATTACATCATCTCACATAAAAGAGACAAGAAGGAGCTTTACAATGAAGGAGAGAGGGAGGTGAGAGGGAATAAATAAGCCTTACTCTCATTGCATTTGGCTTAAGGAGGGAATAAAACATTAAATTGGGTATGGAAATCTATCTTACCCTGTAGGAAGGCAGAGGGGAAGGGGACAGGAGAGCAATGGTAATAGAAGGTACGGTAGATTGATCAGAAGCAGACAGTGTTATTGTGGGATAGGTCAAGGGAGAGAATGGAATAAATGGAGACCAGAACCAGATGGGGGAAATGTGGTTAGTCTTTCACAATAGGATTGTTATGGAAGTGTTTCACATGACTACACATGTATGACCTATATCAAATTGCTTGCTTTCTCAGTTAGGGTGTGTGGAGGGGACAAAGGATGAGAATGTAGTGCTCAAAGTTTGAGAAATGAATGTCTATTTTTTTTTCATTTTTAACACAGTTCACATCACATAAAACAATTCCAACTTTTGGTCAGCTGATACTTCTTTTAAGGCATTTACAATATAGACTACAAATGAATTTTTTTTTAACATTAACCAACTGAGAAACAAATAATAACTATGTATGCTAACCTCACAAGCCCTTGACCTAATTGTATCCACACTATTACTAAGAATTAAAGGACCCTAACTTATTGTTATTAGTCTAAAGTCCTAAGCCTAATAGATTAATTTTAGACTTAACCTCAGATGTTCCCCTACCAACAATCTATAATTTAGTAGATCTAGTATTAAGCTTACAAATCTTTTGACTACTGAAAATTGCCACTAAGAGTAGGGACATAGCAGGGAAATAATATCTCCCCAACTTCATGTCAGTTCCAGGCAGGAGTAGATTGTCAACTTGCATTCAATCATGCTTAAAGTCTGCCAGGTGTCAGTGGGGAAATTGAGTCAGGAGAATCCTACCTCAGCCCAGGCAGAACAGCAGCTCTCCCACCCTTCCCATGAGATCATCTTTTGCAGTTCATACTAGCATCTCATAGGCTTACTGGCATAATAGACTGGAGTCTCAGACCGCCTTTCTTGCTATCCATACCTGGAGTTAGACTCAAAAGAACAGTCAGTTAATAGTCCCATAAAAATCTTAAAATAACAAGTTCAAATAAGTAGGTTTCAGATATGACTATAATTTCACATTGGCCAAGGAACATCTTTCGAGGCAAGTCTAAAGTGGCTTACATGCCTTTCTATACATGTTCTAGTTCCTGATTAAATAACAATTATAAAATCAAATTTACCATTAAAACCTTAATTTTTCCATCAGTGCTAAATTTTACCCAAGGTTACCTGCCTCTAGGAAACTTAGACTGAAATTCTTTTCCCCAAACTAAAGGTGTCTCTGATTTAGTCTCAATAATTAATTCAGTCAACTGTTTTAATACTAATTTCTTTTACCTCACTTTGTAACATGTCCAATTTTTCTCCCCATCTCTCCCTTCCCCCCATCCCCTAATACCTTGCATTCTGATTAGACCTTCCCTCAATGTACCCTCCCTTCTATCACACCCCAACCTTCCTTTATCCCCATCTTCTCTCTTTTCTTGTAGGGCAAGATAAATTTCTATACCCCATTACCCATATTTTTTATTTCCTGGTTATATGCAATAATAATTCTCAACATTAGTTTCTAATACTTTGAATTACAACTTCTCTCCCTCTTTCCATCTCTACCCATCCCCACTGAGAAGGCAAGCAATTCAATACAAAGTAAATATGTGTCATTTTTCAAAAGACTTCTATAATAATCATGTTGTGTAATAGTGACTATATTGCCCTTTATTCTACTCTATCCCCCCTTATTTTTTATTCCCTCATTTGACTTTGTCCCTTCCCAAAAGTGTTTATTTCTAGTTACTCCCTTCTCCCATTTGCCCTCCCTTCTATCATTCTCCTCACCCCACTTGTCATCTTCTCCCCTACTTTCCTGTAGTGTAAGATAGATTTTCATATCAAATTTAGTGAGTATGTTATTCCCTCCTTAAGCCATATGTGAAAAGAGTAAACTTCACTTTTCCCCTCTCCCCTTCTCCCTTTTCTCTTCCACTGAGTAAGATTTTTCTTATCTCTTTTATGAGTTATAGCCTGCCCCATTCCATTTCTCCCTTTCTCCTCCCAGTATTTTTCTTCCTCATTCTTTAATTTTTATTTTATTTTTTTTTGTGGATATCATCTCTTCTGATTCAACACAACCTGTACTCTTTGTCTATGTGTGTGTGTGTGTGTGTGTGTGTGTGTGTGTGTATGTCTACATAAAATCCCTCCACCTACCCAAATACCAAGAAAAGTCTCAAGAGTTACAAATATTTTCTTCCCATGTAGGAATGTAAACAGTTCACCTTTAGAAAGTCTTTTATGATTTCTATTTCCTGTTTACCTGTTCATGCTTCTCTTGATTCTTGTGTTTGAAAGTCAAACTTTCTCGTCAGTTCTGGTCTTTTCATCATGAATGCTTGAAACTCCTCTATATCACTGAATGACCATTTATTCCCTTGAAGTATTATACTCAGTTTTGCTGGGTAGGTGATTCTCGGTTTTAATTGCAGTTCCTTTGACTTCTGAAATATTCTGTTCCAAGCCCTTAATGTTGAAGCTGGCAAATCCTGTGTTATCCTGATTGTATTTCCACAGTACTCAAATTGTTTCTTTCTAGTTGCTTGCAGTATTTTCTCCTTAATCTGGGAACTCTGAAATTTGGCCACAATATTCCCAGGAGTTTCTCTCTTTGGGTCTCTTTCAGGAGGTGATTGGTGGATTGTTTCAATATTTATTTTTCCCATTGGTTCTAGAATATCAGGGCAGTTTTCCTTCATAATTTCATTGAAGATAATGTCTAGGCTCTTCTTTTGATCATGGCTTTCAGGTAGTCCCATAATTTTTAAATTGTTTCTCCTGGATCTGTTTTCCAGGTCAGTTGTTTTTCCAATGAGATGTTTCACATTTTCTTCTATTTTTTCAAACTTTTGGTTTTGTTTTATAACTGCTTGGTTTATCTCCTGTTCATTCATTTCCCTCAACTCAATTCTCTCTTTCAAAGTACTACTCTGTTCAGTGAGCTTTTGAATCTTCTCCTCCATTTGGCTAATTCTGCCTTTAAAGCCTCCTTTTTCTCACTGGCTTTTTGAACCTCTTTTTTCCAGTTGAGTTAGCCTCTTCTTAAAGGTGTTATTTTCCTCAGCATTTTTTTGGTTGTCCTTTAGCAAGCTGCTAACTCACTTTTCAAGCTCTTTTATTGCCTGAGGCCAGTTTAAGTTCACATTGGAGGCAATGGAGGCAGGAGCCCTGACTTCCTGTGACAGTATGCCTTGTTCTTCCTCATCTGAAAAGATGGGAGGAGACACCTGTTCACCAAGAATGTAACCTTCTATGGTCTTATTTTTTTCCCTTTTTTGAGCATTTTCCCAGCCAGTTGCTTGACTTCTGAATCCTTTGTCAAGAGGATGGTCCTATTGTCCCTCCTCTCCCCAAGGCTGAGATTGGGCTCAGATGCTGGATTCCCTTGGCTTTGGGTGGGGATGGGGCCATCATTCAGGGCTGAGGTTTAGATCTGCTGCTCCCTACTGCCAGAGGCTTTAAGCTGAGCTGCCTGGACTATGGACCCAGGTTGCTTCCTGGCCACAGTAGCTGCCTCAAGTTTTCTGTTGCTGTTGCTGTTGTTGCCTGGGGTTATTACTGGGGGAACTCCTTTCCCCTCTTGCCCAGCTTGGAAAGCCCCCCCACACTGACCTTTGGAGCTTTCTTTGTTGCTTGTGGGTTGAGGTATCTGGGACCATCCCTGCTGGGAATTCTGCCCTGGAAGTCTGTTCAGGTCCTGTTCCTCCTAGTGCCACATGACCAGGGCTGGACTCCACTCCACTCAGTATCCTGTGAGATAGACCTTTCCTGTCAGCCTTCCAGGTTACCTTTGGCTGTAAACCTCTTTTACTGTTGTTCTGTGGCTTCAACTGCTCTAGAATTTATTGAGAGTCATTTTTTTTTGAAAAATGAATGTTACAAATTGTTTTTGTATGCAACTGCATAATAAGTTTTACAGTCAATGATGTATAGAAATCGGTCTTGCCCTACAGGAAAATAGAGGGGAAGGAGAGGGGAGAAGGGGGGGTGATACAAGGGGAAGCAGATTGGGGAAAGGGGTGGATGGGGTTCATGCTGTCCTGGGGTTGGGGAAATGGAGAAATGGGGAGGAAATTTGGAATTCAAAATCTTGTGGAAGTGAATGTTGAAAACTGAAAATAAATAAATGATGTATTTTTAAAAAGACTGTGAAAGGAGGCCAATTAACAATTTGGAAGCAATAACAGGACAATGATCAAAAAGCAAATGGAAGGCAGAGAAATCCCAGCCTTTCAGGTTGGCTTATAGGAATTTGTTGAACCTGGGCCTTTGGTGTGTCACTATTCATTTTTTCTTAATGTAAGCACTGAAGAACCCATTAGCACAGTGTATCACAGCTGTGTAGTTTCTTCAGAGATTTAATCATGATCTCATTTGAAAGTACATTGGTAGTTTAGAATTAATCCTTGCTTAGATCTCTCCAGTTGCAATCAAGCAAAAACAAACATACCATTCCCCTCATCTATCAGTTTGACACTGGATCTTTTCCTTATTTATTCTTTCTCTCACCAAACTGGAAGGTGTCATTTGTTATATTCTAGAGTATCATAAGAAATTAATAAAATTACAAAACTCATTCATAACAAACAAAGCCTCCATGATTGAGTACACTTCCATAACGTTTTCTAAGAAGATAAAAGTTTTAATTAGTATCAGCTGATAGAAAGTTGCAAAGTAGATAGCAACACCCTGAATAAATGAAAATACGTACATAAATGTACAGGATTTTTAGATGGGTGACATTACAGGAGTCTGCTTAGCCACTTTCTTTACTTGGGAAGATTAGTAATAGAAATAGAAATTCAGGTGGAAAATGTATTAACCTTGGGGTTAGAATTTGTTCATCTGGGGATCTCTGGAGTTGTCAAAGATCAGGTTTGTTCCAATGAGAATGTTTTCTCTGTAGTTAATCTTATGAGATATTGCAACAGTAAGAAGTCCAACATACACAGCGGGGTCTGCTACCATAGGTTCTTAGATCTACATTCATAAAATGAAAGCAACTTTCATGGGGTTAACAATCACTTTAAGCAATAACCAAGGATATATATCATTTACCTAGGTCAAGGGAGTCAGCACCCTGAACTTCAAAGAAAAGCCAGAGAAATCAAAGATCAACAGACATGGCTTCCTCTGCCTGAATTCAACAGACAGATCCAATTGTCTGACCATAGTTACCAGAGAGGGAAGCACTGACATCTAGGTTTTCAAAGTGGGAGGTACTCCTTATCAGCTTCCCAGAGCCCTCCTCTGGACAAACAATCACTTGCAGGAAGTAAGTCCAAAGTAAAACCTCAACTCTGAGTATTTAAATTTTTTTTAGAGCCAAAGGGCATCACAACCCTTGAGAACCTGTGCCTCATTAACAAAAGGCTTGGGCCTTCCCACAAATCTTCCCTAATCAAACTCCCCTCAATAGGCATGCCCTTTAATGGGTGGGGAAGATCTTTTTTAAGAAGATAAAAAAGATGAGAGTAAGGTTCATTCATTCCCTCTCTCTTTCCCCCTTTGCCTCCACTCTAAATTGTCCATCTTATTTCTCATTTGCACATAAAAACAATTTTTAATACTCGTTTTTAAAACTGAGTTCAACCCACCTTCTTTGAAAAGGCAAGCAATTCAATATAGGTTGTATATGTGAAGTCATGCAAAATGCTTCCATAATATGTTTCCCTCTATCCTATCCCATCCATCCTATCCCATCCCCCATTTATTCTATTAACTCTTTTCACTCTGTGCCTCCTCAAAAGCATTTGCCTCTGATTACTCCCTTCCCCAATATGACCTCCTTTCTATAACTCCATCTTTTATCCTCTTCCCCTATACTTTCCTGTAGGGTAAGAAAGATTTCCATACGCAATTGAGGGAATATGTTATTCCATCCTTAATTCAAGTGCAATGAGAGTAAGGTTCATTCATTCCCTCTCACCTCCCTACTCTTTCCCTCCACTCAAAACTTTTTCTTGCATCTTTTATATGAAATAACTTACCCCATTCTACCTTTCCCTTTCTCCTCTTCTCCATATATTCCTCTCTCTCACCTCTTAATTTTATTTTTAAGTGTCCCTTCATATTCAACTCACCCTGTGTATTCTGTCTATATATATCTATATCTATATGTATATCTATTTACAATAGATATACATATATATTTCCTCTAACTATTCTAATAATGAGAAAGGTCTCATGAGTTGCAAGTATCATCTTTCCATGAAGGAATGTAAGCAGTTCAACTTTAATAATTCCCTTATGATTTTTCTTTCCTGTTTATCTTTTCATGCTTTTCATGAATCTCGTATTTGAAAGTCAACTTTTCTATTTAGTTCTAGATTTTCTCAAGAATGAATTAAATTCCTGTCCATCACTGAATATCAATTTTCCCCCTCATTGATTACACTCGGTTGTGCTGGGTAGGTGAATCTTGGTTTGAATCCTAGTTCCTTTGACCTAGAGAAAATCATATTCCAAGATTTGTGATCCCTTAATGTAGAAGCTGCTAAATCTTGTGTTATACTGACTGTTTCCACAGTACTTGAATTGTTTCTTTCTGGCTACCTGTAATATTTTCTCCTTAACTTGGGAACTCTGGAATCTGACTAGAATATTACTGGGATTTTTTATTTAGTGATCTCCTTCAGGAGGTGATCAGTGGATTTTTTCAATTTCTATTTTACTCTCTAGCTTCAGAATGTCAAGGCAATTTTCCTTGATCATTTCTTGAAAAATGATGTCTAGGCTCTTCTTTTTTGATTATGACTTTCAGGTAGTCAAATAGCGTTTAAATCATCTCTCCTGGATATATTTTCCAGGTCAGTTGTTTTATATTTATCTTCTCTTTTTTCATTCTTTTAGTTTTGTTTTATAATTTCTTGAATACTTCTGGAGTCATTAGTTTCCATTTGCACCATTTTAATTTTTAAGAATTTCTTCTCTTCAGTGAGCTTTTGAGCCTCCTTTTCCATCTGACCAATTCTACCTTGTAAGAAGTTCTTCTCATTGGATTTTTAGATGTCTTTTGCTATTTGGGTTAGTCTATTTTTAAAGGTGTTATTTTCTTCAGTATTTTTGAGGGTATCCTTTAGCAAGCTGCTGGCTCATTTTTCATGATTTTCTTGCATCCCTCTCATTTCTCTTCCCAATTTTTTCTCTACTTCTTACTTGATTTTCAATATCATTTTTGAGCTCTTCCATGGCCTGAGAACAAGTAATATTTTCCTTGGAGGCTTTGGATATAGGAAGTTTGTCTTTGTTTTCTTCTAAGCATATTTTTTTTATCCTCCTTGTTACCAAATTAAATGTTTATGGTCTTTTTTTCCCACTGTTTCATCATTTTCACAGCTAATTATAGGACTTTTTAACACTTTGTTAAGAAAGGACACTTCTTCCAGTGTTGAGGCGTGATGTTCCAAGTTTCAGGGGGTTTGTGCAGTTGTTTCCAGAGATATTTCCAGGGACCTGTAAGTTTTTAGTTCTCCCAAGGTGGTATGATCTAAGGAAAGGTATTTATGCTTCTCCTGGCCTGTGCTCTGGTCTGTGAGTGACCATAAGCATTGTTTTCTGCCCTGGAACTGTGAGGACAGTTCTCTCTACACTGCTGCCACAAGTTCTGCTATTTGAACACTCCTTTGTACCCTGGGATTGCCACACAGGACTGTGAACCAGATCCAAATATGGGCAAAGCGACAGAATCCTGCCTCAATGCCAGCATATAGATCACTATGATCCTCTTCTGATCAGTTGTCAATACCCTTACCATCTGTGGACTGAGAGCACTGGCTGAGAGAACAGCCACTACTGCTGCTGCTACCAATGTTGGTGCTGCCACCACCCTGGGGTTGTGCTTGGACCAGGGCTTGAACTTTGTTACTCTCTCACACAGGTCTGACAGACCTTTCCAACTGACATTCCAAGTTGTCTTTGGTGTTTGTGGGTAAAGAAGTCTGGAAACTGCCACAAATGCCTGTGATTCTGTCCCCTGAGGACTGCTTCATCTTGCTGGGGCCAGTCTCTGCTGTCGTGGCTTGGGCTAGTTTGCACTCCACTCCAACTCTGGTGCAACAGACCTTTCCTGTCAAGCTTCTAGGTTGCTATAGTCTGGAAATTTGTTTCATTCTTTTTGTAGGTTCTTGTACTCTAGAATTTTTTTAGAGTCATTTTTACAGGTATTTGGAGGTTTTGGGGGGAGAGCTCAAGCTAGTCCCTGTCTTTACTCAACCATCTTGACTCTGCCCCCTTATATAAACTTTTGAGTTTCAAATTTTCTTCTCCTTCCCCAGAAAGCATGCAAGCTGATTTAGGCTCTACATATACACACAAATTAAATGTATTTTCACACTACTCATGTAGTAAAGAATTAGAAGGAATGGCAGAAACCATGAGAAAGAAGAAAAAAGCAAGAAGAGAGAACAAATAATATGCTTTTGATCTACATTCAGACTCCATAGTTCTTTCTCTGAATGTTGTTATCAGCAAGGACTTCATCATACACAAGAGGGCCTGGTGTACAGGTCTTTAGATCTGCTTTTCTAAAAAGAAAGTAACTTTTGAGGGGATCAACAATCACTTTAATCAAGCCTGTATTTCATTCACTTAGTTAAAAGTTAACACCCTGAACTTCAAAGAAAATAAAAACACAGAAACAAAGATCAACCAACAGACAGGACTTCCAACCATCTGACCATAAGCAATACATACATCACAGATTAACAGACAAATCCAACTATCTGACCATACATGCATAGTTACCAGAGAGAGAAGCACCAACATCTAGGTTTTAAAGTTAGATGGCTCCTTAGGGTCTGCCCAGCATCTCATCTGGTCAAACAAACACTCCAATGAGTAAGGCCCAAAGTAAAACCTTACCTCAGAGAATATATTTTTCAGAGGCAGAGGGAATCACAATCTTTGAGAACCAGTGCCTCATTAGAAAATTAACAAAAAGTGAGGGCCTCCTCTAATCAAGATTCTCTTAGTGGGCAGGCCCTATAATGGGTGGGGAAGATCTTTAGCTCTCATTAGCAATACAGATGTGGACAGCATTTTCCATCATAAGACTTTTGGAGTTGTCTTAGGTCCTTGCAATGCTGAGAAGAGCCAAATTTATAAAAGTTGGTCATTATCCAATGTAGCTGTTAGTGTACAATGTTCTCTTGGTTCTGTTCACTTCACTCAGCAACAATTCATATAAGTCTTTCCATGTTTTTCTGAAATCTACCTGTCCATCATTTCTTATAGCATAAAATATTCCATAAAATTCATATACCACAACTTATTCAGCCATTCCCTAACTGATGAGTATCTCCTTAATTTCTAATTCTTGACTGCCACCAAAAGACCTGCTATAATTATTTTTCTACATGTGGATATTTTTCCCCTTTTCATGATCTCTTTGGGATACAGACCTAGGAGAGGTATGTTTGCATCAAAGGGCATGAAAAGTTTTACATCCGTTTGGGCATAGTTCCAAACCCAGAATGGGTGGATCAATTCACAACTCTACCAATGATGCACTAGTGTTTCAATCTTTCAGCATCTTCTGTAACATTTATCATTTTCCCATTTTACCGTGTTAGCCAATCTGATAGGTGTGATATGGTATCTCAGAAGTGTTTTGATTTGCATTTCTCTAATGAATAGTGATGTGGAGAATTTTTTCCATGACTATAGAAAGCTTTCATTTCTTTATCCAAAAATTGCCTGTTCATATTCTTCTGCCATTTGTCAGTTGGTGAATAGCTTGTCTTATAAATTTAACTCAGTTCTTTCTATGTTTTAGAAATGAAGCCTTTATCAGAGATAATGCTTGTAAAAAATGTGTCCTAGTTTTCTGTTTTCCTTCTAATCTTGGTTGCAATATCTTTGTGTAAAAACTTTTCAATTTAATGGAATCAAAATCACACATTTCACATTTTATAATGTTCTCTTTCTCTTGTTTGCTCATAAATTCTTCTCTTCATAGATCTGACAGGTAAACTATTTATTGCTCTCTTAGTTTGCTTATGGTATCAGCCTTTATATTTAAATTGTGAATGCATTTTGACTTCATCTCAGTATATGGTGTAAGATGTTAGTCTATACCTAGTTTATGCCATGTCATTTTCCAGTTTTCCCAGCAGTTTTTGTTAAATAATGAGTTCTCATCCCGGAAGCTAAAGTCTTTGGATTTATGAAACAGTAAATTACTATAGTCGTTGACTATTATTTCATTTGTACCTCACCTATTCTACTGATCCACCATTCTTTTCTTAGTCAGTACCAAGTAATTTTGATGATTTCTGCTTTATAAGACAATTCAAGATCTGGCACAGCTAGGACAACTTCCCTTACATTTCTTTAAATTAATTTCTTGGATATTCTGAACCTTTTGTTCTTCCAGATGAATTTTGTTACTATTTTTTTCTACCTGTATAGTTTAATCTTTGATAGTTTGATTGGTATGGAACTGAATAAGCAAATTAATTTAGGTAAAATTGTCATTTTTATTATAGTATCTCAGCCTACCCATAAGCAACAGACTTTATTTGTGTGAAAAGTGTTTTCTAATTGTGTTAAGATTGTCCCTGGGTTTGTTTTGGCAAGTAGACTCCCAAATGGTTTGTAATTTTTACAATAACTTTAAAGGAATTTCTCTTTCTATCTCTTGCCATTAGGCTTAGTTAGTAATACATAGAAATGCTGACGATTTTTGCAGGTTTATTTTATATATTGAAACTTCGCTAGAGCTGTTTATTATTTCAATTTTTTCAAATTATTTTCAAGTTTTTTACTTGCTCGGATTCTCTCAGTATATCATCATAACATTTGCAAAGAGTGATAGCTTTGTTTCTTTGCCTATTCTAATTCCTTCAATTACTTTTTCTTCTCTTATTGCTAAAGCTTTTATTTCTAGTATAATATTGAATAACTTGAGTGATAATAGATATCCTTGTTTGACTGCTGATCTTATTAGAAATGCTTCTAGTTTATCCCCATTACATATTATGCTTGTTAATGCTTTAGATAGATGTTACCTATCATTTTAAGGAAGATTTCATTTATTCTTATGCTCTCTAGTGTTTTTTTTTAATATGAATGGGTCTTGTATTTTGTCAAAAGCTTTTTCTCCATCTATTGAGATAATCATATGATTTCTGTTAGTTTAGTTGTTGATATGTTCAAATATGGTGGCAGTTTTCCTAATACGGAACCAGTCCTGCATTCCTGGTGTAAATCCTATCTGGTCGTAGTTTATTATCCTTGAGATAGGTTGCTGTAATCTCTTTGCTAATATATATATATTTTAATTTTGCATCTATATTCATTAGGAACATAGGTCTATAATTTTTTTTCTCTGTTTTGAGTCTTCGCGGTTGAGGTATCAGCACCATATCATAATTTGGTTGAACTCCTTTGCCTATTTCCCCAAAATAATATTAGGATTAATTTTTTAAAATATTTGGTAGAATTCACTTGTAAATGCATCTTGCCCAGGAATTTTTTTAGGGAATTCATTGACAGCTTGTTTAATTTCTTTTTCTAAAATAGATTTATTTAAGTATTTTATTTCCTCTTCTGTTAATCTAGGCAATTTATATTTTTGTAAATATTCATCCATTTCACTAATATTGTCACATTTATTGGCATACAGCTGGGCAAATTAGCTCCTAAATATTGTTTTAATTTCCTATTCACTGGTGGTGAATTTTGGTACTGATAATTTGCTTTTCTTCTTTCTTTTTTTAATCAAATTAACCAAAGGTTTATCGATTTTATTGTTTTTCTTGTAAAACCAGTTCTTAGTTTTATTAATTGAATAGTTTTCTTAATTTAAATTCAATCTCTCCTTTGGTTTTTAGAATTTCTAATTTGGTATTTAATTGGAGAGTTTTAATTTGTTCTTTTTAAACTTTTTTAGTTGCATGGCCAATTCATTGATCTCTTTTTCTATTTTATTCATGTAAGCATTAATAGATATAAAGTCTCCCATAAGAACCACTTTTGCTGCATCCCATAAATTTTTATGTGTTATCTCATTATTGTCATTCTCTTGGATGAAGTTATTGATTGTTTCTATGATTTATTATTTGTCCAATTCATTCTTTAGGATTAGGTTGTTTACTTTCCAATAATTTTTAGTCTATCTTTCCATGGCCTTTTATTATATATAATTTTTGTAGCATTATGATCCGAAAAGGATGCATTTAGTAGTTCTACTTCCTGCATTGGATTGTCAGGTTTTTATACCTTAATACATGGTCAATTTTTGTGTAGGTGCCACGTACCACTGAGAAAAAAAGATATATTCCTTTCTATACCCATTCAATTCTCTCCAGAGGTCTACTATATCTAACTTTTCTAAAATTCTATTCATCTCTTTAACTTCTTTCTTATTTATTTTGTGGTGAGATTTATCTAGTTCTGAGAGGGGAAGGCTGAGGGTCCCCCACTCCTACAGTTATGCTGTCTATTTTTTTTTCTGTGATTCCCTTAATTCTCCCTTAAGAATTGGTGCAATATGTTTAGCATTGGTGTTACTTCATTGTCTTTGGTATCTTTTTATCAGGATGTAGTTTTCTTCCTTATCTCTTTCAATTAGATCACTTTTTGCTTTTACTTTGTCTGAGCTCAGGATGGCCCTCCCTGTTTTATTTCCACTTCAGTTAAAGTAAATAAAGTCACATAATATATTCTGCTCCAGACTTTTACCTTTATTCTATCTGTATCCCTTTGCTTCAAAAGTATTTCTTGTAAACAACATATTGTAAGATTATGGTTTTTAATCCACTCTGCTATCCACTTCCATTTTATGGGAAAGTTTACCCCATTCAAATTCATAGTTATGATTACTAGCTGTATCTTTCTCTCCATCTCATTTCCCTTTCTATGTATGCTTTCCTCTCTCCTTTCTTCCTTTCTCTCCTCCCTAGAGTTTTGCTTCTGACCATTGCCTCCCTCAATCTGCCCTCCTTTCTAATCTCCTCTCTCTTTTCTTTCCCCTTTCCCCTCCTACTTTCTATAGGTTAAATTCAATTTCTCTTCCTAACTGACTATGTTATTCCCTCTTTGAGCCAAATTTGATGAGAATAAGGTTAAAAAAAAGTTCATCTCCCTCCCTTCTTTCCATCTACTGTAATAGATCTTTGCGCCTCTTCATGTGATTTAATTTAAGATCTTCTGTCTCCTTTTCTCTTCTCCCAGTACCATCCTTTTTCACCACTTAATTAGTTTTTTCTCATTAAATTAAGGTCAATTTATATTCATGCTCTCCGTCTATATATATCCCTTGTAAATATCATAAGAAAGATATAGTTCTCAAGAGTTACAAGTATCATCTTTCCTTGTAGGGATGTAAACAGTTTACCCATATTGAATAACATGTTGTTGTTGTTGTTATTTTTCTATACTTTTTACCTTTTTATGCCTCTTTTGAGTCTTGTATTTGAAGGTCAAATTTTCTGTTGAGCTCTGGTCTTTTCATCAGGTAAGTTTGGAAGTCCCCTATTTCATTCAATGTCCATCTCCTCCCCTGAAAGCTTATGCTTAGTTTTGCTGGGTAGTTAGTTGATCCTTGGTTATAATCCAAGCTCCTTTACCTTACAGAATATCTTGCTCTGAGTCTTCTGATGTTTTAATGTAGAAGCTGCAAAATCCTGCCTAATCCTGACTGTGCTTTCATGATATTTAAATTATTTCTTTCTGGCTGCTTGCAGTATTTTCTCTTTGACCTGATAATTTTGGAATTTGGCTACAATATTCCTTAACATTTTCAATTTGGGATATGTTTTGGGAAGTGATTGGTGGATTCTTTCAATCACTATTTTACTCTCTGGTTCTAGAAACTCAGAACAATTTTCCTTGATGATTTCCTGAAAAAAAATGTTGTCCAGGTTCTTTTTTTTCATCATGGCTTTCAGGTAGACCAATAATTTTAAAATTCTCCTTCCTGGATCTATTTTCCAGGTCAGTTGTTTTTCCAATGAGACATTTTATATTTTCTTTTATTTTTCATTCCTTTCATTTTGTTTGACTGATTCTTGATGTCTCATATAGTCTTTAACTTCTACTTGCCCAATTCTAATTTTTAACAAATTGTTTTTTGTCAGTTAGCTTTTGTGTCTCTTTTTCCATCTGACCAATTCTACTTTTTAGGGATTAATTTCCTTCAGTGTCTTTTTTTCTCATTTGGCCAACTATATTTTGGCCGTCAATTTTTGCCCTTCCTTTTCCAAACTATTGACTGTCTCTTGCATACCTCTAATTTCTTTTTCCAATATTTCTTCTACTTCTCTTATTTAACTTTTAAAATTCTTCTTGAATTCTTCCAAGGTTTTTTGGGCTTGAGACCAGTTGACATTCCTCACTGAGGTTCCAGATATCAGAATATTGACAATGTTGTATTCTTCTGGATTTGTGTTTTGCATTTCACTGTCCCGATAGTAAGAATCTGTGATTATTATCTGTTTCTGCTTTTTGCTCATGGTGATTGCTGATTTCCTGGCTTTTATAGTTGAGCTTTTCTGCTGGAGCACAAGACCTCTGACCAAGTTTCTTGTGTTTGGTGCCAGGGACCTGGCCACTTGTGTGCTGGGGCTTTAGGTGCTGGTGGCTGGAAGCTATAGAATTCTGGCAGCTTACTTGGTGCTGAGTTTGAGTAAGCAACACTGAAGCTCTTGGGGTGGTGGGTGGAGTCTGGCCCCTGCAGGAAGCCTGGTCACCTGGGCTACTTTGAAACACTGGGAAGTTTGGCTGCTAGAGGACACCACCTACTAAGAGCTGTGCTTCCTGGAGTTGTGCTGAAGCACCAGGAGGTTTCGTTGTTGGAGGACACTTGCTAATGTTGCATGGCGTGGTCTTCTGAACTGAAGTCTACCAGTTCCCCTGCCTGTGCTAAGGTACTTGTGGGGCAAGAGTCCTGGTACTGGTGTTTGCCTGCTCCACCACATGGGTCTTAGGATCTCCCTCTGGTTTGCTGAAGTGTGACTTGCCTCTGGCTTCCTGGGATGCCTCCCATCCTGTACTCCTCCCATTCCATCAGAGCAAGAGGGAATCCCCCAAGCTTCCTCGGTTACCAGATGGTTGCACCACATCTTTCTGCTGTCTCAACAATTCCAGGGGTTTTCCTGGGGTGATATTTTCTGGGTTTTTAGAGGTCAAGAAGGGAAAGTGAGAGTGACTTACTTGTTACTTCACCATCTTGGCTCTCAGAAGTTTTTCTCTCAGTCTTAAACAGCAAACTTATAGACTTGGATAAATATTTCTTTTAATAGCCACATAATATATTACAAGGGTCAACTAACAAAGATACTTAGATAAATATTTGAACAATGTATCAGCTATGATTTAAACTCATAGGCAACTTTTCCTAGGTGTTCTGGGGAAGCAGGAAAAAGAAAAGGCTACTAACTGGAATTATTCTTATAAGCTATCACCAATTGATAATAAAATGGTTCAGACTAGCTTCAGCTCTAGTTTACTTTTTATCAATCCAAAGTGTCCATCTGTTTATATCCATTATTCTTAACTCTTTTGTCAGTGACTTGAAAAGTTGGGTGAAAATGTCTTCTTTCATAAACAATGGAACTCTCAAATCAACTGAGCTGTCCTTAGAACCTGTCAATAAATCAGTACTCAAAATGACAGCGATTTTTGTTTTCCTCAGAATATTTAGTTAATAAATTCTCAAAAATGTTAATAGTTTTTCTTTTCTCAAAATAACAATTTATAGTCCAATCTTCTTCAGAATGATAGTTGTCAGTAAAAAAATTGCTTTATGTTTTCTAGCAAAGTTCTCTAAATTTTCCATGATCCTCTTAAAGGTATAGTATCCACATTTGAAACCTCTGTGATTATGGGTCTTGGAAATTCAGGGCTATATTTGTATTGTTTTCTGATTTGCATGTGGCACATAGGCCACGCTCTCTTACATGTGGGTCCTCCAAAAAAGCTTTTCCAGGTTCAAGGTGTCCTTTGGATAAACATTCATTTCAAAGTTCAAAAGCCCCCAGTGATGTCACTACTATAACTAGTCAGTCAGTGAATTCAATTCAAAGTAAAGACATTTAATAGAATAATATTGCATTAAAAGTAGCAATGAAACATTGATCCCTTCATCCAAAAAACAAATGAATATCTTGGGCACAATCCACAAATGCATAGGTAAGTAATGAGATGAGTAGATCCTCCTAGGAAACATGCCTTTAGAGGGACACAGTTATGGAAGAAGTCAAAGGATATGTGCAGAAGAGAGCATATAAAGCTAGGGCATACATATGGAGGAGTACACACACTAATTCTGTAGCCAACACACACATTTAGAGAAGCACATGCATAGGGAACACATGTAGGGACATCCTGGAGAGAGAACTCTTACTCTGACACCAGATACCTTCTGGTGACTATGAGAAGTCCAATGGTAAGGTAGGACAAGAATTTTGCTGCCAGAGGAACATATTCAGTGCCAGGGTGGGTAGTAGAAGAGTTTATGAAATCTTTTCTGGGAGTCTTTGAAATTAGGATAGATTTTTCTCAGTCCAGGAAAATGTATATGCCATTCTTTGTGAAATAGGATGAGGAACTAGTAGACTTTTCAAGATTTTTTCTAGTCTTATTAATCTAGGATTCTGTTACTGTCATGCATATATGCATACATTTGTGTGTATATATGTATATGTTTATGTCATGTATACATATAGATACATATATACATACACATATTACCATTATATTTATAATACCATTCTTTCAAGAAATTCTAATTGCTCTCCATAAACTCACATAAAATTCTTATAAAGTAGAATACATGTGGGATGGAGAGAGAGCAACTATGACAATTTACATTTCACCAGTGGGAAACTTATCATGAACCTAACACTCACTACTGGAATTTCACCTGACTATGCTATACACCTAATGTCTCATTTGCTATTCCATATAGTCTGGTGAGGATTGTGGGAATTGTTCAGTAATTATTGATAAAGCCTTGATGAGTCAAGGATGAAAAATGTTTTTTATGCACAAAGCATTGTTTTCCCTTTCATTACCGTAACACTTAACAGGAAAAGTGACTCTGTATCCCTTTCTCCAGGGGTACATCTTTTCCAAGAAACATCATACTAAACCTTTGGTTCAGAATTATGTTTCTTCACTTCTGTCTAGGGTAGTGCAGGAAATGTCCCCTCTAATTTTGTTCTTTTAATGTCCTTTTTGGATTTAGAATAAAAAGACTCATTTATAGTATTGAAAAAATCGTCATCATGGTTAATAAGCATATTGAAAATATTCCCTGCAGGACACTGTTAATTATAATGTTTTTCATTATCTGGTGAAAGCCTGGTTTGGTTTGGCATTAAGTTAGTATTTACTAAGTAACTTGGCCACATGATCATTTATTTTTTTATTTTATTTATTTTATTTTATTTTTATCATTTATTTTCAGAGGAAATAAGTTAACCAGTATTCAAAGTATATTATGGATTAAGTTGTGACATTTTGTCTACTACTAAAAATCCTTAACTGTAAAATATTCTAGAAAGGAAGTAAAGCTTCTCAGAAATCAAGTATAAATTAGGCTGTCATACAGTAAACACCAGTCAGGGGTATATTTGGCTCCACTTATTTTTTTTAAAAATGGGACAATTTAAAATAACACTTTTAGCCAAAAGTCAGCTTTAGTCTATGATCAAGAAGTCTTCCTTAACAAATCTAGCTTACATTGTTCTCTCTCCTTTCTACACCCCTCATTTAGCTTCTTATGATATATATTCTATACAACTACCAATCTTTTATGAAGTGTTTACTATGTTCCAGACATTGTTATAAATGCTAGAGATACAAAGAAATGCAAAATAATGGCCAGGCCTTTAATGGGAGGGACAACATGCAAACAGTTATAAATGAGAGATACATACAGTGTAAGTAGGAGATAATCTTATGGGGAAAACATAGTGGAAGGGAAGAGGACAAAGAACTATTGCAGAAGGTGAGATATGAGCTGTCTTTAATGCCACAAAAGCTAAGAGGCAGAGATGAGGGGGGAGAACATTCTAGACACGAGGATTAGCCAGTTAAAATGCATGGAGTCAAGAAATGAAGTGTTCTAGTTGAAGAAAAGCAGGAAAGGTAGTTTAGGCAACTAGGTGGCACAGTGGATAAAGCACAGGGCCTGGAGACAGGAAATCACAAAAACTCGAGTTAAAATCCAGCTTCAGACTCTAACTGGCTGTGTGACATTGGGCACATCACAACCCTGTTTGCCTCTGTTTCCTCAACTGTAAAATGAGCCGGAGAGGGAAATGGCAAACTGTCCCAGTACCTTTTCTAAAACAAAACTAAGCAAAAATAAAATGAGGGTCATAAAATATTTAAATATGATTAAACAACTAAAAGAAAGGTAATGTTACTAGATGGAAGGAAACATCTAGGGGAGAAAAATATAAGAAGACTGGAAAACTAGAAAGTAGCCAGGTTGTGAAAGTCTTTAAAAGTCAAATAGATTATTCTGAAAGTAACAGGGAAGCAATGGAATTTATTGGATATATATGTCTATATATATGTATTGGATATATGGTGAAGCCTTACATTAAGTTCCTTTTGCCAGCCAAAGGGAGGATGGATTGGAGGGGGAAGAGACTTGAAGCAAGAAGACCTACCAGGAAGCAGTTGCCACAATGTGGGTGTGAGATACTGAAGGCCTTTATCACAATGACAGTTGGGTAAGAAGATACAAGTAGACACATATGAGAGATGCTGGAGAGGGAACTTATTACTTCACATATGATGTTCTGTGTTTTTTTTTCTTGTTTATATCTTGCAGAATCCCTAATTTATAATATTTTACAACCTGCTCATGCTTACCATGAGCCTGCCTATTCCTACTAGGGTAATCTTTAACTTCAGCTCTTCACAGACTGTGATATCCCCCTTCTCTCTCCAATGTATGCTGTACAATGTCACCAAAAGAAACCCTGGCGTTATCCTCAGACTTTTAGTCTTCCTCTTGCTTCATTTTGAAATAGTATGTTTTATTGATTTTACTTTCACTCACATTATCACTCACACTTGGACTATTTAAATATGCGGTCTCTTCCCTTTTTAATTCAGCTTCCAAATAGTTGACAAATTAATATTCCCAAAGTGCAAATCTAATTACATCATTCCTCTGCTCGAGAAGTCTCAGTGCCTTTCTGACAAAACACAAACTTTTCTGCTTGGTATATCAAGTTGTGAACAAATTGGGTCCAGCTTACTTTCCTAGTCTTATTTTACATTATTTCATGAACTTTCAACTTTAGATAAAATGACTTACTTGCTATTCCTCCTCCCCTTATATGTACACACACATATTACATTAAATTTCCCATCTTTCTACCTTTGCACAGATATTTAAAATATCTGGACATCACTTTCTATTCATCTCTACCTTAAGACCTACTCTGCAATTTATTTTGAATACACTTTGTATTTACTTATTGTATTCATTCTTTCACCCAATAGAATGAGGGTCTGGTAGACAGGGTCTATTTTATTTTTATCTTTGTATTGCTAGTGCCAAGGACTGTGCCAAATACATGCTTGGCACTTTAATCCTCCAGCTCAATGCCCATTTTCAATGTCTCCCCAACGTATAAGTACTGATTGAGAAACTGAATTGGTTATCCATAGAACTACATATCATAGTGTGGACAAAAAGTGTTATTCACCTACTTTGTTTCTTCCATGTGGATCATGAGGCCAAATATATTTAGGAGTCTCTGAATTATTCTTCAGATTGATACTACCAGCACAATATCATTCACAAACAGAAACATATGGAAAGCTTCATCATCTATAGGAAATCCTCCTTTCACTTGGATTCTGTACTAGATATTTTCTATGATGGCTACACATATTTTGGCAATGTTAGCAGAGAAATTTGTAACTGGAGAAAAACTTAGCCAGTTATATGATGAGAGTAAAGGATAAAAAATGGTGGCCTATATATACAGTTGATATCTACGCAATGTCAAAAGATCTAGAGGATAGCCCTCAGAATTAACCTGCTGTGGAAGAATTTTGGGGAGGACATGAACAAGACTCATAATCCATGGACACTAATCAATGGGTTGAGAATCATATCATAGGGAAGATGTCACAGATTCTTTGAAGTATCAATTTTTTTTCATCTGTCAAGCCAAATATAAGTTTCTTAAGGACAGAGGTATATTCCCTATAGTGAATATTATGATTTTAGTGCTAAGTAAATCTTTGTTGCTGGTTTATTGTAAAATCGTGCAATGAAAGGATTCACAGATCTCGAATTAGGAAGGACCTTAAAGGACATTTAGTCAAAAATTTCCTTTTATATATGATGCCAAAGCATAAGTGTATTTACTGAAGATCACAAAGGGGAATAGCTGTAGAGCCAAAATGTGGCACGATGTGCCCTGATGAAAGAAAAAAATATTCTTGCTACTATACTATGCTTTTTCTAAATAAAAAAAATAATGTCTATGAATTTAATAAGAAAATTAATTTTTTGTTTAAAAGACTAAACAAGTGTGGATATATCATATGAGATAATAACTACATTTTTAAAAAAAAGAGATTCATTTTTCTAATTCAACACCAGCCTATACTATGTACACAATCTAGAAAATATAAAGGAAAATAAATGTTACTCCCTTTTCTGATAATAAATAAAAGCAAAGTCAATTAATTTCCTAAGAGACAGTATCATCTACGTAATATCTGCCTTTTAGGTCCTTTTTTGAATATGTCAGTTTCTGTGATTTCTTCAATGAGAAGTAGCAATCCATATGTAACTTAATAAAGCCTAGGGAGTAGACTGAAGGTATAAGAAACTAAATGACTTGATCAGGGTCACAAAGCTAGTAAGTGTCAAAAGTAGTACTTGAGTGTTGATCTTTCTGACTCCAAGTCCCTCACTCTACCCACTACTCCATGCTATCTCTCCTACTGTTCTTAGAAAAATGACCTCAGTTGAAATTTGCATGATTTATCTTTTCATTCATCTTAAAATTCTTTTTTTATATTTACTCATTTTAAACTTAAATATGACAAGACAAAAAAGAACCTTCCCATGTACACAGCACAATAAAAAGAGCATTCCGTATAAAACCATAAATTTCCATTTCACACCATTTATTTTTTTGAAAACTGTACAATAAATAATAGACATTGTTTTCAAAGCAAAGTTATGCTGCTTTTCTATAGTTCCTTCTAAGTATTCTTTGGCTCTCTGCTATGCACTTTTTAGTTTTTTCTCCCTCCCCATCCTGCCCTAGAGAAGTCTAACATTAGATATTAAATGTGGATAGCTTCTTACTTCATAAGTCCTTCATAGGTGATTTGAGTATTTATAATACTCAAAATAACAGTCATTTAAACTCATTCTTGGAACAATATTGATGTTATTGCATAAAATGTGCTCTTGGTTTTGCTCATTTCACTCTTCGTTATTTCATGAAAGTCTTTCCATGTTTTTCTAAAATCAATCAGCTCATCATTTCTTGTAGCACAGTAGTATTCCATCATACTCATATATCACACTTTGTTTAGCTACTCTCCAATGGATGGACATACCCTCACTTTCTAGTTCTTCATCATCACAGAGATGGGGCAGCTAGGTAGTGCAGTGGATAGAACACCAGTGCAGGAGTCAGGAGAACCTGAGTGCAAATCTCACCTCAGACACTTGACACTCACTAGCTGTGTGACCTTGGACAAGTCACTTAATCCCAATTGCCTCATCCTAGGTCATCTCCAGTCATCCTGATGAATATCTGGTCACTGGATTCAGATGGCTTTGGAGGAGAAGTGAGGCGGGTGACCTGCACAGCCCTCCCTCACTCCCAACAAAGTCAAGTGCAAGTCATGTCATTATTTCTCTGATGGCATGGTCTTCTTTGACAATGAAAGATAAGTACACAGCACCACAAAGAGAGCTGCTATAAACATTTTAGAACATATAAATTCTTTTCCCTAATCACCTTGGGGAATAGACCTAGTACTAGTATTGCTGGGTCAAAAAGTGTATATATTTTTATAACTCTTTGGTAATAATTCCAGAGTGTTTTCCAAAATTGCTTGATGAGTTTACATTTTTAACAGTGAATTAATATCCCATATTTTTTCATTTTTATTGTAAATATCCAAAGAGAATATCATGTTTTAATAATGGGATTTTGCATTATGAAAAAGTAAGTTGTGAACCAAAGCTTGTCAGATATATCATATGACAACTAACTTGAATAAAACCAATTTATAAAATCATAGACCCTCAGGCATTAGAAAAAAACTGAAAGTCATTTATGCATTTATTAATTCATTTATTTAACAAATATTTATTGTATCTATTATGATAAATGCATTATTCTAGGTGCTGTCTAACATTTAAATATATAGTGATATAATCCATCTCTTAGAAGAGCTTACAAAAAGTCTATGTGGAAGTGATGACATTTATATAGAAAAATGAAATACCCATTGGAATATGGAACTTCCACATTGTGAAACTTTACTTCCAGAGAGATAAGCACATAAAACTTCATAGAGGACACATGCTTTGAGATATATGTTGAGGATGAATAAGATGGAGATGGATGGAGATAAAGGCAAATGGTTCAGGTCTGTTTAAAATTGAAAGGGAAAAAAAAAGACCATTCATGACATGTGCTCTAGGTCAACTTTAGGCACCAATATTTGAGATATGCAAACATTCCTAATGAAAAATGTACTTTGCTTCTAGAAGTTATTTGAGTCAGTTTGAAGAAATTAATGTAATAGTAAAAGAGATATCAGTATTTAAACATTCAAATGAACAAAATTTATCTTGAAAAAATCTGAGCTGCTTCTAAAGAAAACAAACTGGAAAAATAGACTGTTAAATTATAATCTAAACCAAAAACAGAAAAAAACCCTAATTTTACTTTAGTAAATCCTGAAGGCAAAACTAGGATATGTAAGAATGAGTCCAGGATGGAAAATCTGTCTGGTGTGTCTTTGCAAATATGAAGGGGTCAGAAGTATACTGGATAAATCACCATGGTGTTTCAAGCCTTTGGAGCTACTTTTCCAACTGCTATATGCACTATCAGGCAGGATCTCTGAAGAGGGAAACTGACTACTACTGTTTGGGGTTCTTTGGGAGGCATCTAAAAAGGATGAGTGGCTTCATTACTGTTACTCATGATCCCTCACTGCTGTGCTTTTATAAAAATATTAATCAGGCATAGAGATGACAGTTGTTATAAGATACCACTTCCATCTCCAAACTGGGAGCATGCTCTTCCCTGGAGGTCACTGGAGGAGTGGACTCGAACTTAGAAAGCACATGTGGCCAAAGGGTAAATTTATAGCTACTGGTAACTGAAAGTCAGTTTCCCTTTGAGAAGTCCTCTTGATGTTACACTCATATGAAAGAGAGGAGCAGGGAGTGAGGAAGGGAGAGCAAGAGGGAGAGAAAAAGAGGGGGGGAAGGAGAAGAGGAGAGACAGAAACAAAGACAGAGACACAGAGAGAGAGACAGAGAGACAAATACACTCATTTGTATATATGTATATGTATGTGTATATGTATATACATATATATATGTATGTATGTATGTATGTATGTATGTATATAGTGAGTGTGTATGTATTTCCTCCACAGGCTTGGAGGGTCACAGTCCTTGTAGAGTGCTGAGGTCTTTCCTTAGTGTGTCTGATTTGCATCCAATCCATTTTCAAGTCATGGAATCAACAACATCTCATTTTTTCCTAATGCATTTCTAAATTAACAGTTCAGATACTGGCATCAGTCATTGCCATTTCAGGGGATACTGCTACAGAAGCTGATTAGTTCTCTAGGTCTTCCAAACTTAAGAAATTCAGTGTCATCATCTAGTTAAAGAGGAGAAGTTGGGAGAGGGAGAGAGAGAACATTCTGTCATCCCCTATACAGGCTTTAACAAAACTTTAACAAAAGTTGAAAATGATAGTTGAATGTCTAGAAGTTGATTTTTGATTGTTGGGGGAAGTTGCCAAATTTCACATTTGAAATTTTTGTCCACTTGGCATATGTACTTGCTGGAGTGTATGTTGATTGGAAAACTAGATCAAACTATTAAGATTTTTTTTTAACATCAGCCAAATTAAAGCCTTTTAACTCTTATACAAATTTAGTTTATTTGCCTTAAGGTAGTTAAAGTAGTGATCCCCTTTTCTTAGCAGAAGACTAGCCCAGGCAAAATCTTGAAATAACTGTTTCTTTGATACTTTCCCTTTATTTCTATATTCTTCCCTTAATTCTTAGTAACCCTCTTCATTGCTCTAAATCTATACAATAAGATGCCAACAAGGCCTAGCTCTCTTCTTCAAAATAGATATAATCCCTTTCTCTTCAGTTGAAACCCCTTGTTAGCCCAGTGAAGGTGATACATTAGCTATATGTCATAAGGAAAAGTCTAAATATTTTGAATAGAGTGTACAGGTGACTATTTGAGTCAACCTTCCCCAAAGTGTTTATATTATTATATAATCGTGTATTCTAAATGTGTCTTAATTTCTTGTGGCAGTCAGAGAAACTTATTTCACTAGGAACATTGTTATCACCATTTAAGTAGACTAGCCTTGCTTTGGATTCTGCCCCCAAAATCAATTTCTCTAAAATACTCCTGCCTTCCAAAGGATCCTCGCCTTCAGTTTCTTAATCCAGAGTTTTTCTAGAAAGTGTTGAGGTTTTTCACTGTGTCTTGGATGTACAGAGCAGTGCATATATTTGTTAAGTCAAGGACTATCTGTTATCATATGCTTTCAGAGAATTTCAGAAATAAATTTCAGAAATAACCAAATTTATCTCTTCAAGTCCCCTACGCTTAGTGCCAAATGGAGTGTCTGTTTGGAATGGATAAGCCATTAAAGATCAACATTATACTTTAAAAAAAGGCTAAGGACTTCTTCACCATTGTATGCAATCAACAGGCAGTTGAGCTGATGCTGGAATTCATGATTATTCATTGGTTGCTGCTACATGTATGCCAAGAGGTATGTCTGATTCTTCTTAGCCAGTCACAAGATATTTCCTAAATAGTTTCATCTGTTTTTATCCAAAGAATCTAATGTTTCTGTGGTCCTTTCAGATGCATTTATTCAGATTGTCAACGAGAAGTTATTAAGCACTATGTGCCAGGTACTGTGCTAAGTGCTGGGGATACAAAAGGAGGGAAAAGACAGTCCCTGCCTTCAAAGACTCACAATTAAATGGGGGGAGATAGTAAGCAGTTATGTAGAAACAAGCTATGTACAAGAAAAGTAGGAAATTAAAAGAAGAATAATTGGAATTAAGAGGTTTTGGGAAAGGGATCCTGTAAATGAAAAGATTATAGCTGGGACTCACTTCATTATGAATCAGTTTATACAAATATCCCCAGGTTTCTCTGAATCTATCCCACTAATCATTTTTATAGTTGATAGTATGCCATTAAATTGTAAATTTAAATAATTTAAAAACAATAATTTGTTCAGTCATTCTTCAATAAATGGGAAATGGTTTTCAGTTCTTTGTACAATTGTTGCTAAAAACATTTTTATACATATGAAGGATTTTCTTTTTCTTTGATTTCTTTGGAACATATGCCTATTAGTGATATCTCTGTATCAAAGGGTCTGTAGAGTTTGGGTACAGTTCCAAATTGTTTTCTAGACAGCTGAACCAAGGGCTTCAGCAGTAATGCCCCAATGTGCTTCCATTCCCTAATGTCTCCAATTGTCTTTTCCCCTTTTCTTTTTTGTCATTTCTAATCTCATAGAGCTGACGTGTAACCTCAGAGTTTATTAATTTTTCATTTATCTTATCATTAGTGATTTGGAGCATCTTTTGTATTTTATCTAGAGATAGCTTTTCTTATTTTGAGAACTACCTTTTGTGTCCTTTGACTATCTTTGGAGGAATAGCTATTACATGTATATATTTGAATCCATTCTCTACATATATTGGATAGCCCACTTTTTTCAAAGAAACTAGCTACAAAGATTTTTTAATTAGCCAGCTGTTTCACTTCTGACTGCACTGATTTTCTTGTGTACAAAAACTTTTCAACTTTAATAAAAAGATTTATTTCATCTCCTGTAATCTATTCTATTCCCTATTTTTCCAAGAACTTTTCTTCCATTAATAGTTGTGAAAGGTATTTCTTTTCTCTGATCCTTTAATTTGTCTATAATGTGACCTTCTAAAATCAAGTTATGTATCCAGTTGGGCTTTTTGGTGGCATATAGTGTGAAATATTGATCTAAAGCTAATTTCTATTGGATAGCTTTCCAAAATTTATCAGCAATGTCTGAAAAAAAAGCTTTACCACAAGGACTGGTATTTTTGCACTTCTCAAGCACTATTTTACTTCATTGATTTCGGTCTGTATCTTGTCTATCTAATCTGCTCCATTGATAAATTTCTCACTTTTTAACTGGTACCAACTATTTTTGATGATCCCTGTTTTGTAGTACAGTTTAATATCTGATATTGATATTCCCTTCTTTCCTTCTTTTTTATTATTTATACTAATTCTCGTGATATTTTATTGAACTAGATTAATTTTATTATTTTTTCTAGCTCTATAAAATAACCTTCAGTAATTTGATTTTTATGGTACTGAATAAATTAATAAATATTGTTATCATTTTTATTATATTGGCATAGCCTAAATATGGGCAATTAATACCTCACTAATTGTTTAGCTTTGGAGCCTAATTTCCATCCTAACATCTTTTAAAATTTGCTTATATTTGAAGCATTGTGGAGTGTTTCCCCCCTTTTTGTGGTTTCTGGGGAACCTGTAGAATTCTCTTTTTAAATGGAAATTGTTGGATCATGTTCCTTAATAGTATAATAAACATTCAAAATGTTTCTTACTTTTTTTACTTATGGGAGAATTTTTACTCATTTTATTTTATTTTTTAAAATATATTAACTTCTTTATCCTTACAGCTAGCTAGATGGAGATTTGAATGAATTCAAACAGGCAAACTTAAGAATGTCTCAGCATGGAATATTTTCCATACAATTTATATTACATTTAGAGAAATAATTCCAAATGGTATAGATGTTGTGTTTAAGACATGGCTAATGATTATTTACATTTTATTTTTCTTCATAAGTTTTATTGTTCATTCTTTTGGCTTAGGGGCTATATAACTAGGCTTTTTGTTTTTGACTTCCTACCTAGACTTTTTATATTTCAGTTCTGTTCTTTCATTCACAGAGACTTGTTTCTGACTTCCCTTCTTACTTTCCCTCTTTGTCCCCCCCACTTTCGTTGATACACATACCCCTGCTACTTTGACTTAAGACATATATGGGTCTGGCTGTGTCCTGCCAAGCATAAACTCTGCGGTGAGATGCTCACCCTGCACTAGGTTTCAAATCTCTTTTATTAGGAACGGAAATCACTTCCTTTCTAGTCACCTCTCTACTATCAGCCAGCTCGGCAACAACATATTTCCTTCCTCCACTATTCAACCTTTCATCTCTCAAAACTCTTTCCTTTATGGGGTAGAAAATGGGGTAGTTTATGGAGTAATTCTCTTCTTGTTGTTGTGGAATAGTGGGTGGGAGGAGGAGAGAAGAAGGAAAATGGAATTCAGAATGAGTCACAACCATAGAAGCAATGAAGCATCAGAAAAAGAGAACCAGACAAGGACTACCAAATTCTTACTCTGAAAATCAAGGAGGCTGTTTGGCCTGTGTATAGATGTGTGTGATCATAGTATACAGTGAGCATAGTGGTCTGGGAGTGACTTTGGTGAATGCGATTTTTAATATTTCAGCTTTCTTATGTTATTTCATCAGACTTTTCCATGGAATATTCCACAAACTTCTTGAACACAATATGTCTAAAACTGAACTTATTATCTTTCTTCCTATGCCCTCTCCTTTTTCAAAATTCCTTATTACTATTAAGGGTATCAACTTCCTCTCAGTCACTCAGATACACAATCTAGTTTTCCTCCTTAACTCCTCATCTAGTCTCACCTGCTATATTCAATTACTGATGGTCACATTTCTCCAGTAAATCCCATTCTCTCCTCTGATACAGCTACTACCCTGGTGTAGGTCTTTATCACCTCAAACTTGGATTATTTCCATTGCCTGATGGTTGGTCTTTCTGCCTCAAGTCTCTCCCCAACTCCCGTCCATTCTCTACTAAGCTGCTAAACTAATCTTCCTAAAGTGTAGATCTGAACATTTTAGATATCTCCCTCCCCATTTAACAGTCTGAATGGCTCCATATTATTTTCTTCTTCTCTTACAAATTCTGTTTTTGGTTACTATAGATTTGGTGCACATTTTCTCCTTTTGAGTTTTTGTTCACTTTTTTGGAGTTGATTGTTAGGCTAGTTATTCATAAACTAATCACTCTCTTCACCTATCAAGTGACTATTTCCCAGACTTCCATGATACCCATTGGGCCCTTACATCAGTCCATCCTCCTTCTAATTCATCCTCCACAGTACTGCTCCTATGTTAATGTCTATTTAAAACAAATCTTACGGTTCCCTTTTGAAATATAAATACCTGAATCTGGCATTCATAGCTCTCCAAAATCTGACTCCTTTTTACCACTTCTATCTTGTTTCATATAGTCAATATTCCAGACAATTGGATATCCAGTTACCCTCCTGAGTTCTCCTGATTCCATAATGATTCCACTCCCCATGACTTGAATGGGTCTCCCACTTTCATCATGACTAGACTATTTCAGTTCTGTTGAAGTTCCTTCCCTACTTCTCATTCAAACTTAAACAGTGGTATCTTCATGCAGGTAAAAAGCAATGTGTGTGTGTGTGTGTGTGTGTGTGTGTGTGTGTGTGTGTGTGTGTGTGTGTGCCTACATAGTATTTCTGTATCCCTGATGTTTGTTATTGTGCTTTTTAAGTGTGGCTGATCTAGATTGAACTAATATATTATAAAATTAAATGAGCTTTATAGGCTCTCACATGATATTGATGACTCATACTTATCTAATAGTTAATTAAATATCCTCCACCCAAAGGTTTTTTTCACATGGATTTGTGCTAGTCATTTCTTCCACATCCTAAATTTATTCAATCGATCATTATAACCTAAGTTTTGAACTTCTCATTCATTTTTAATAAATTTTATCTTGTTCTACTCAGCCTATAATTCCTACTTGTCAAAAACATTTCTGTCACCCAGGGTATTAACTATTCCTTTCAATTTAATTTTTGAGAAGCATGCGATTTATGTAATCTCCAAGTCAGCAATAAAAATATAAAACGAAACAGAGTTGAACATATCATAAAGATATGTCTCCAAATTGACACTGATCTGTTAATACTCTTTATGTTGGAGTACAAATCACATCAGAGCATGATTAGCAATCATCTAGTTAAACTATTATCCCTCAATTCAATCTAATTAACTTTTATTAAGCACTTGGCATATGCCAGGCAGTGTACTAAATCCTGGGAATACAGAGCTCACAATCTAATAAGGGAGACATAATGAAAAGGAGGCAGGAGAGGTGGATGAGGGCAAGGGGATACTCAGCAAAAGCATATTTTGTTCTACGTAGTTGAAATCAAATAGAACAACTGATGCAGACTGGAGTATCCACACACCTCCAGCGGGGTTATATTGTGAAGGATATTGTCAAGTACTTTGCTAAAATCCTGTTTCGTTATGTCAACAAGTCATGTCAACAAGCATTTATGAATCATTTACCATGTGCCTGGCATTATACTAAGTGCTGGGATACAGAAAAAGGCAAAACCATGAAAATGGCCTTTGTTCTCAAGGAGCTCATGATCAAATGAAGGAGACAACATATAAACAACTATGCTCAAATAAGATGTAAACATGAAAAAAAATTTGGAGATAATTGAAAGAGGGCAAGCACTAACATTAAGGGAGACTTGGAAACACTTGCTGTAGAAGACTGGACTTAGATAGGGACTTGAAGAATGCCAGAAGGTGGAGATGAGTAAGTAAAGAATTCCATTCATGAGGGATAGCCAGCGAAAATGCCTAGAGTCTGTAAATTTGTTAGAGTAACAACAAAGAAACCAGTGTCATTGGATTGTGGAAATGGTGGAGCTAGAGGGAGTGAGAGATAAGAAGACTGGAAAGGGAGGAGGGGACCAGGTTATAAAGGACTTAATGGGACAAATTGAATTTTTAAAATTTTGTTCCTGAAGGTAATAGGGAGCCATTTGAGTTGATTAGATGAGGGGAGGGGCAGGAGTGACATGATAGGGTTGGAACTTTAGGAAGATCAACATTATTTTGATATTTGAATGGATGGTAGTTTGGAGTGGGGAGAAAGATATTTGAGGCAGAAGGCTATGTCTATAGCATTCCTCTATTAAACTCATGTAGTAAGTCTGTAAGAAATGGAGATCCGATTCATCTGGTAAGATTCGTCCTTAGTTTACTTCAAATCTCTACTTTCCTTTTCTAAGGGATTCCATTAGTAGGGCACTCCACCAGACAATCATATTCAGTATCATTGTTTCCAAAGTATTGTCTTTAGAGACGTCATTTAGAAGCATGCTTAATAGATGAAGCAGTTGTCTTATTTTATTTTATGTTCACTCATCCTTTCTAGAGCCTACACTGTTATAGGATAGATTTTAATAAATAATTCCTTGGTAATTTCTTACATTAATTATTCAGTGAAAGAGTAATTAAACTCTTAAAAATAATTAATGCTGATAGGACTATCAGTGGTAACAAAATTGAATTATACAAGATATATGGTAGAACAGGGACAAGTACAGCCAATAATGAAAACAGGGGGTTTGTCAATATCCATGTCTCAATTTATAAATGACTGCTGTTCACACTTGTCAGCTACATAAAGATGTCCAATAAAAATAAGATACAATATTGACACATGGGATGAACCACCCTTCAATATAATTGCATGGAGCTATAAAACGACAGTCTGTTAACATTGCAAGGACAGTGCTTCATTCTTTAAGCCTCTGTTATTTCAGAAATAGGATCTCTGTTTCTGTAAAGAAAGGTAAGCATAATGTACTATTCCTAAAATATACTATCCTGATTTGTTGATTAAAATACAGTTGTATAATTTAGCTAACTGGATCTAAGATATAAAACATTTAAAATTATTCTCTTTTTTTTAAATATGAAAAATAATTAATTGAAAATGTCAGTTCAGGTTTCAACTATCATGCATGAAACAAAGCAATTCATGCCACATCTGAAATGGATTATAATTTGAGACATTTTTCGAGTTGTTATTTATTAACGATCATGAGGTAAGAACTCAGGCCTAGTTTCATTGAATTTATTTTAAGCTACAATATTCTCCTGCAAAAAAAATGCATTATCCTGTAACAGAAAGTCACATCTGAATTGGAACTTTCATTAAACATTTTCATTTTAAAAGCTTAGGAGACATGCCAAAATTCAAAAGTTTTTCTACTTCATAAAGATGGAGAATTAAAAACTTAACTTAAGGTAATATAATTATATATTCTGTAAAACCTAATTCAATAAGATTTTTAAAATTTCAGATTAAAAATCTTTATATGATTTGTAACTGTAATTATTTAGTTATGGGCATTAGAAACTAGTAAAAACTTAGGGAGAAACCGCATGCTACTGGGAATTGTATTGCTGGTAGTCAGCCTGTGCATGTATCAAAATCACTTAAGTGTATGACAGTTTCCATGGTACTTTACGCTAGGTAGAATGTGGACATAATTGCTTTAAAAAGCCCTTAAGGAAATACAATGAAAATAAAATTGCATTAAAATGTAAAAGATTAAAAAATTAGCAGAGTATCCTACACCCAAGTTACTCATATGGGTAAACCTGTGGTTATTTACTAATAAATGAATGATTTGAAAACCAATGTGTTACTAAATATATAATAGCTATGTCTTCTGCCATTTACCTCTAAAATTCACTTGATACACTTGGGATTTAAAATGAATGATATATTTTTTTTAAAGAAAAAGAAAAGAAATACAGTGATAGTGAGCCTCTTCTGTTTCTCAGGTGTAGTAGGAAAAAAAAGAACCATTTAATTTCCAGGGAGAAAAAACAGATTTAAATTTTAACTCTGCCATTTAAAGTTATTTGACTTTGGGCAAAAGCTCTTTAATCCTTCTGAGTTTGAGTTTGAAATTGTGGTGATATTAAAACTAATGAACTAATTATCTCAAAGTTTTCATAAATATAAAATGAAATAAAATATATGAAGTTTTATAAGCAGCATATTAGAATATGCATATCACTCTAAATCTATTCAATTTTGTTGTCTTTGGAAAATTGCCATAATCACATAAAATATATTACAAAACTATTTCTTCCCAGATGAAGAAATAAAGATTTTAGAATGAGTTTTATAAACTCCTTATAGGATTGCCAAAGTGGAATAATGTTAGCAGGATTTTTTTTCATTTAAATAAACCTCAATTAACTCTGCATTATTAACCGTTATGGGAACAAATTTCTTAACTCCAACTTAAACTTTTAATTTTTTCATCAACATTTAATTTCTAATATGTGTACTAACAGTGAACTTCACTTGCATTGAACAGAAGTCCTTCTTTAATAAAATAGATTTAGTTTTTCATTCTTGGCATTTTGATTATAGAATATTCTGGGAAATGAGAAGCAGACTGCTCAGCCTCTGCTCAAGGTATGTTTCTTTGTAAATTATTATAATCTAATATTTTAAAGCTTCTCAAGTCTATTTAAAAGATTCTTGGTGGCTAGTAATTTGGTTACAAGTTGGAATTCTATACTTTGCCGTTTTTCTAGACCATGGAACCCTGTGAAATTACCAGGGGGGTGGAGGAGGGAGGAGAAGAGTCTGAACTGGGCAAACAGTTACAGTAAAGCAGAGTATATGAGCCAAGCATACGCAATCATCAGTAAGGTGTTTTACAAATTTTCTCAGTCAGTTTAAGAAAGAATGATGTAAGACTATAAAATTTAAGTGGAATTTAAAATGTGTATTTTAAAAATACAACATGAGAAACAAAGATATCATAAAACAATGACAATCTTATAACCATCATTTTATTTTGGGATATTATTTGTCTATTTAAAAATATAATACTTTACCTTAATGTCAATTATTTGAATTGCATTACATATAGTTATGATATAACCAGACTTTGCTCAATTGTCAAGAATTATGTTTTTAAGATTTCATTTACTTGCCCAATGGTAAATAAGATTTCATTTTTATTAATCATTTCTTTATCAATATTTTAGGGGTAACTTACTTGGACTTTGTCATTGCATACTGCTCTTTACATTAAAATAATATACTGGGAAACAGGAAGAAAATGGTATCACTGATTCTTTTCCACTTTAGGGGATATGAATTACTCATTGTCTATTGTAGTGTCTCTTACAAAATCATCAGGTAACTAGTATGAGAAGGTGTTTTTATCCTAGGTTCTCCCAGGAAATAAAAATTTAACTCAAAAGTTTTTCACTAGTAACATTTTCCCATAAAAATAATTTGAAAGAAAATAGTAATTTGTATCTGGAAAATCCTTTAAAGATTATTCCTTGACTTAGCATTCAATTTATCTTTACAAATATAGGTCATTACTAGTATTACTGAAAATTTATTAAATGTACTTTGCAGGGGTTCCATTTTCTACTTAGTGGCATCATCTCTAATATCATTCATTAATAATTGAACATCAGAGAAAGCTACACTCTGAATAATAGTCTGTAAATGAGTGATGTGCAGACTGCCTGGATTCTGTTCTATCCCCATCTTCTACTGGAATTGTGGCCCCTAGGCTGCCCATGTGCAAGCATTGATTTGACTCTATCTCCTACTGTGGGACCAATCTGCTTTCTACTTTGCCTTCTATTTATCATGGCTAATATTTGTTCAGATCTCCCACAGAATTCTAATAATTTTCTGTGCAGTCTTGGACAAATAGAGGTTTGCAGCTGAATTACTTTGATTTTCATTATAATTACCCCTTTTGGTGAATTTTCCAGTTTTATTAGGGCATTTGTGAGTGATGTGAACTCCACCCAACATGCTGAGGATATCCTTTTAATCCCCTCTTTAAACTGTTTGGATACAAATGCAGCACATGAAATGTTCATCCATTTCTCATCAGTTGCTATATTGTTCCATCCAGTCCATCATTTCCCCCCCGATTATACATTTCTATGATGACATAAATGAATAATAGACTATACAGTAACTAGAAGGAACCTCAGAGATAGAATCCAACCACCTTGTTTTGGGGGTAAGAAAACTGAGGTACAGCAAATCTAAGTGTTATATAATATCAAGGGGTGGAATTTAGACCCAGGTCTTATTGACTCTATGTCAAATATCCTCTCTACTATTTCTACTCGGTACAATGGAGTTACATCATACATACATTAACTTACCAAGCATCAACTAGAGAATGCAGCATTTTTAATAGCAAAAAATGACAACTTAAAATAACTGTCCAACTATCAGCAACTCACCATTCCACTCAGTGAGCTTTTGACCTAGAATGAGAATGAGATGGAAAATACAAATTCATAATCATAATTATATGTGAAGCCCTCTCAAGAGTCTTTGGTCCCACTTATACGTGAAGCCTTCTTGAAAATATTTCTTTCTAAATTATCGTTTCTTTTTCTTTTCTTTCTGACATTTAAGCCTTAATCTGTATTTTTTTTCTCCTACCCATCTTTGTTCTTGCCTCCTTCCTGATAAATAGCTTAATATTGAATATTAAAATTTTAATTCTTTCCTCCATAACAATCACCTCCGTTTTAGCTTCTCTATGATATATATCTTCTTTTAAAGAGAGCCTAACTTCTTTCCAGTCATAATCGTTTGAAAACAATATAACATACTTCTTGACTTGTTTTCAACATGTTTAGGAGTACTTTTGACCCTAGTAGTTCTTACCTTACATACTAATTTTTTAACCTAATTTCTCCAAAAGCTATGACTCTAATGAAATACCTGTCATATTTAATTGTTTACTCACAGTTTCCTAATGACTCCCCTTTGGTCTCGACCTTTTGGTGATGCTCAGCTTCAGCATTTTGGAGAATGGAGCATTTTATCATTTACCACAACATAATACCATTGGAAAAATGCTGCTACTGTTGGGGGGAAGGGGACAGGACTGGGTTCAGTTTATATAAGGAAATTTTTGATCATTATGAAAAAACCCTAAAGCTTCCACTTTGCAGTTTCAATCTCCCAAAGGCGATCTGGCCAATGTCTCATGATTAATTATGGTCATAGTATTAAACATCTGGACAATAACAACAACAAATATATACTTGATTTTAGAGATTGTGCATCAAACTGCATAGTGTAGTCTAAAAAATAGACAACTTTAATCCACTTGGCTCTGTGTGAACAGCTAAAACAAATGAGGGATTATGGATCTCGTGGATTTGGCTATTATTATGGGCTTAACACAGTGATCTCAATGTTATCTTCAAAGGGAGCATCTTGTGGAATCCACTATGTAAAGACATAATTCACTTTGACATAAATTCCTTGTTGGAGTTTGCCAAGACAATGGAATCACTTTAGGAAAATATTTGTTTTTACTTGTTCTGGGTTTGATATTAATTATCAAAGGAGGGTCAAATAAAGTTCTTTGTTATTAATCTTTCAAGGAATGTTTTATAATTTTGACATGTCATAATAGATGAGAACCTTTTATGCTATTCTCTGTTTTGTTCAAAACAACTGCTTTTTTATGGTGACAAATCAACAGTTGTATCTTGTAGTCTCTTAAGCTAACAAGATGAAATGCTTATAAAAAAAGTTTGTTTCCTCCTTAAAATGTTTTTATCAAAGATACCCTCAATATGAGAGCACCTTGTTTTGTATTAATATATTTTCTTTTCCCCCAATGACATGTTAAAATAAATTTTAATATTTTAAAAGTACTGAATTTCAAATTCTATCACTTCCTTTCTCCCCTACCCCTTCGCTGAAATGGCAAACAATTCAGTATAGTGTATATATGTTGTATATATTATTCTCACTTAAAAGAACACTGTATAGATGAGAAAGAAGTCAATCAAGTAGGTACTTATTGATATGCATTTAACCATTTTGCTTTGGTAAGATGCCTTTGGTATCTTTTCTTTCACATGCATTGAGAACGAATCTCTAAATTGCCTCCACTACAGACTTTCTATGTATTTCTAATCTAGAATCACTACTTTTCTTGTCCTTACTTCTTAAGTGTCATTTCCACTTTTTCTAGCAGCATAATTAGGACAGTTATAACTGAATGTAAGTATTCACTCTTCTTGATGGTGAAAAAGACTGCTTTAGAAATCCTTACCCTTCCTTTTTCATTTACTATCTTCATTCACAGTTTATCCTTAATTGTAATTGGGCTAATATTAGTTCCATGGACTTTAGTCAAAAATTTTTTAAAACATATTTTTCTGGAGTGTGGGAGGGAAGGAGGCAACAAGCATTTATTAAACTCCTACTATGTGTCAAATACTGTACTAAGCACTTCAAAGATATCTTCTTGCTTCATGTTGCTCTATAAAATGAAACTTCTCACAATTTTCCTCCATGCTACATGAAATTTTACAAATGAGTTTGTGTTCTAGACAAGGGAATCTTAACATGGGGTCTGTGAGATTTTTTTTAGTATACTTTAATACCTATTTAAAAATAATTTGTTTTCTTAGTAATATTATCTCTCTTATTTTAAGCATTTAAAAATATTATTCTGAGAAGGGGTCCATAGGTTTCATTAGATTGCCAAAATAGTCCCTGAGGCTAGGAAAATCCCTAAGGAGGGTCCCTCTTGCTGTGGCTGAAGGTGACCAGTGTAGGACTGGAGCTGTCCCAGATAGCCCCACCTCAGGAAACCAGGAGAACATCCTGAGCCCTGGGGTGGGGGTGGTGTTAAGCCTGCAACTGCTAACACCAGGACCCCAGGAGTGCCTCAGCACCCCAGAGGAATCAGGAAGACATTAGGGCAGACAGGATCACCAACTGATGAGCTTGCCTATGCTCTAGCTCAGCACAGGAAACCTCCTGTGGCCAAGCCACCCCTCCTCCACACTTAATGCAGCTAGCTCCAGTGTAACTCTGGGGAAACCCCAAAAGACTTTACCTGGGCTCTGCTTTCCAACACCAACTAGCTCAGCACCAGGTAACACACAATATTTTAGCTTCTTGCTGAAAGAAACAGAGACCACAACATACAAAGCCTCAAATTTTAGGCACAGGAACTGCAGGACAGAGGCCCTTGTGCCCTAGATGCGGAGATCTATTTTAAAAGCCAGGAAAAGGGTGATCATCATGAGTAAGAAGCAAAGCAGAAAACAAAAGACCATAGAATCTTCCTATGGGGACAAGGACCAAAACATAAATACCAAAGAGGTCAGCATTGAGACTGTACTTCCAACTGAAATTTCAGAAGGGAAGCACAAAGAGCATTCCTGGAAGAGCTCAGGAAGGATTTGAAAACCCAAATTAGAGAAATAGAAGAAAAACTGACCAATGATTTTAAAAATATGAAAAAAGAAATCATAGAAAGAAAAATTTCCATAAAAGGAAAATTGGACAAATGGAGAAGGAAGAACAAAACCTAAGTGGAAAAAAACAACTCCTTAAAAGGAATAATTGGACAAATGGAAAAGAAGATGCAAAAGTTAACTGAAAAAAACAATTTGATAAAAATTAGAATTGGGCAAGTAGAAGCTAATGATACCATGAGACATCAAGAATCAGTCAAACAGAATCTAAAGAATGAAGAGATAAAAGAAAATGTGAAATATCTAATTGAAAAAACAACTGACCCAGAAAATAGATCCAGGAAAGAGAATCTAAGGATATTGGTCTACCAGAAGAGCCTGGACAATGTCTTCCAAGAAATTATCAAGGAAAATTGCCCAGAAGTCCTAGATCCAGAGGGCAAAATAATCATCAAAAAAAATCTACTGTTCACCTCCTGAAAGAGATCCTAAACTAAAAACAACAAGGAATATCTTTAGCCAGATTTCATAACTATCAAGTGAAGGAGAAAATGCTGCAGGCAGCCAGAAAGAAAAAATTCAAATATTGAGGAACTACAGTCAGTATCACACAGGACCTTGCAGCTTCCACATTAAAAGATCAAAGAAATTGGAATATGATATTCCATAAGGTGAAGGAGCTGGGACAACAACCAAGGATCAGGAAAGCTGAGCATAGTATTTCAGGCAAGAAAATGGACATTCAATGAAACAAGCAATTTTCAGACCTTCCTGGTAAAAAAACCCAGAGCTCAATAGAAAATTCGATCTTCAAATGCAAGTCTCAAGAGAGGCATAAAAAGATAAACAAGGGTAAAAAACCCCAAAAACTTGTTATTCAATATGAGCAAACTATTTACATACCTATAAGGGAAAATGATATTGTAAATCTTGTGAATTGTGTATTTGTTATGATATATATGTAAGGGATATACATAGATAGAGGGAGCAGTATAAAGTAAATGATGTCACAGTAAAAATGTGATTTAAGAGTACAAAGGGATTGTAATGGGAGATGCAAACAGGAGGAATCAGAAAAAAGTAAATTAGATCACAGGAAGAGGCACAAAATTATATTACAGTAGAGGGAAAGAGGGGAGGGAGATGCACATTTTTTGAGAGTTACTCTCACCTGATTGGGTTGAAAAAAGGAACAAAAAACTCAGTTAAGTATAGATATATAACTAGCTCTATAGGCAGAGGAGAAGGGGGAGGGGAGGGGAGGCTAAAAAGGAGAGACCAAGTAGTAAGGGAAAAGAGAATTAAAAGGGAGGGGGGCTGAAAGAAGGGAGGGAAGACTGAGGGAGGCAGTGGTCAAAAATTAGAACTATTGTGGAGGGGAAGGAAGAAGGGAGAACTAAAAGCATAAAAGGGGGTATGGGGATGGAGGGAAAGATACAGGTAGTAATCATAACTGTGAATGTGAATGGGTTGAACTCTCCAATAAAATGGAGATGTATAGCAGAATGGATTAAAAACCATAATCCAACAATATGTTGTTTATAAGAAATACATTTGAAATAGGGGCATGCACACAAGGTAAAGGTAAAAGGCTGAAGGAGAATATATTGTGCTTCAGCCGATGAGAAAAAAAGCAGGGGTAGCAATTCTAATCTAAGAAAAAGCAAAAGCAGAAATAGATCTAATCAAAAGAGATAAGGAAGGAAACTACATTCTGTTAACGGTGCCACAGATAATGAAACAATTTCATTACTAAACATATATGCTCCAAGAGGTGTAGCATCCAAACTTCTATAGGAGATGAGATGTGTGAGAGTTGGAACACTAATTTATTGTTGGTGGAGTTGTAAGCTGATCCAACCATTCTGGAGAGCAATTTGGAACTACGACCAAAAGGTTACAAAAATGTACATACCCTTTAACCCAGCAATATCCCTTCTGGGACTCTATCCCAAAGAGATCATAGAAATGGGAAAAGGTCCCACATGTACAAAATTATTTATAGCAGCTCTCTTTGTGGTGGCCAAAAACTGGAAATCAAGGGGATACCCATCAATTGGGGAATGGCTGAGCAAGTTATGGTATATGAATGTAATGCAATTCTATTTTGCTATGAGAAATGATGAACAGGAAGACCAGAGAAACCTGGAAAGACTTATATGAACTGATGCTGAGTGAAAGGAGAAAAACGAGGAGAACTTTGTACACAGCAACAACCACAGTGTGTGAGGAATTTTTCTGGTAGATTTAATACTTCATTGCAATGCATGGACTTAAAAAATTTCAAATGAACTCTTGAGGCAAAACACCTTCCACATCCAAAGAAAGAACTATCGAATTGGATCACAAAAAGAAACAACCATTTTCTTTTGTATTATGTTTTGTTTTGTGGTTTCTTCTATTCATTTTAATTCTTCTATGCTGCAGGAATGTAGGTGTAGAACCTATATAAGATTGTACGCTGTCTCACGAAGGGAGTGATAAGAGAGGGGAAAATGAGAGGGAAGGAGGGGAAAAAATCTAAGATATATGGAAGCGATTTTCCTTCACTGTAAACAAATGCAATAATTTAATTTAAAAAATATAAAGAACCCCTATTTTCACCTAATCATCCCCTTGATTATAGTACTTCTCTACTTGACAGCAACAGCTGGATTGTTATTATCAGCATAAAACTAAATTTCATCTGCCTTCTTAATGAGCCAGGAATCCTGCATCTCTCTAAGCTTTGCATGTACCTTGCTTTTGATGGAATTAAATACTGCCTTCTTAGATGTGAGTGAACTATCCTGCTGGTAAATCCTGCGGAGTTCTCATTTTTCATTTAGCAGCTTGTTAATTTCCCCATCATTTTCATCAAATTAGTCTTGGTGTTTGTGAATGTTCTGACCCAGAGAAGCAAATGCAGTGCTGCATACCAAATCTCTGAAAGCTGCCCACTCTTTTTCTGCTCCACTGTTGCCAACTGTGTGTTGGCTCAACTTTTCCTCCAAGTTAGCAGCAAACTGTTTATGCTCAGAGAAGAGCTCTTATTTGTTGTCATTAATTCTTCTGGTAGTCATTTTGCTTTGGGGGTGGCACTTTTGATGAATGTTAATATTTACCTTGGAAAGTATAAGTCCATGATCAGTCCAGCACTCTGCACCACACATTGTCACTCATACATCTTGTCTGTCTCTTCTCCTTACAATCACATAGTCTATTAGATGCCAATGTTTGCTACAAGGGTGCATCCATGCAGTTTTATTGAATTTAGGTAAATGGAAAATAGTGTTGCTTATGAGAAGGTCATTTGATGCACATGTCTTCAGCAGTAAATGACCATTGCTGTTGCTTTTTCCAACTCTATTGAATTGTATTGCACATGAATTGAATTAAAGTGAGTCAGAGCTGTGCAAATTGATCAACTTCAGTCTCTTCTCTGGAATCATCTTGACTAGTGACGGTTCAAGAAGCAATTAGTGTCATTGGTCTTTCTACTTTGAAGTCTTAACCTGGTCTTAGTTTGTCTGAGGCCATGTCTATCCAATGACTAAGGTTTAAGTAAGAATTGGGGAAAATGATAGTCCAATTCATCATCACAAAGATATTATTCTGAGAAGAGAGGATTCTCAGAGTTTCTGAGTAGAACAGAAGACGATTGATATTTACACTCATTCAAAGTCATCACAGTCTAAACAATGAATCACAAAGGTTTGAGTTGGGCCTATTATTTGCCATTCAGTGGATTTGGGGATAAAGGTTTAGTCAAATAGTTCCATTTAAAATACAATGTGATTTTTAAAACCCTTTTTTAATCTCAAGAAATCAAAAATCAAAACTGTGAAAAAAATAAGTAAATTGTCTCAGCTTTTTGAAAAATGTATAAAGAAGGAAAGAAAGAAAGAAGAAAAGGAAGAAAGAAAGAAGGAAGGAAGGAAAGAAGGAAGAAGAGAAGAGAAAGAAGGAAAAAGAGGAAGAAGAAAAAGTAGTGGAGGAGGAGAAAGTGGAGGAAGAGAGGAGAAAGAGGAGGAGGAAGAAGAGGAAGAAGAAGAAAGAAGGAAAAAGAAGATTAAAAAGAAGAAGAAGAAGAAAGAGAAGAAGGGAGAGGAAAAGGAGGAGGAAGAGAAGAAGAAGTAGAAAGGATGGATGGGAAAATGGAAGCATTCCTCAACTTCTGCTAGTCTGCAGAGGGCAGCTATTATCATTGCTCTTAGATAACATGATAAAGTCAGTTAACACAACATTCTTCTAAGAACCTGGTTCACTCCTTCCCACAAATATACACAGCATCCAAGAGAGGAGTAACCTTAAACTTAGACCAGAATACTGGTGAGGTACATATTTAAGAAATATGTATGACAAGGTTTAACTCATAAATCTTCCCCAGAAGTCCTTGTCTATGTAGAGAACTCATTCAGAACCTCTATTGTTTTTCATCCTTCTTCTTGCAAAGGACCAATGACATCTTGATGGTGCTGTCTTGAATTTCATACAAATTAGATTTAAACGAGGCTGTCTTGGTCAGTCATCAGTCACACTTAGTCCACCAGAGTCACCAAAGTCTAGTGGCAAGGCAAAAGTATAGATGACTGGTGATGATCCAGAATGCAGTAGGTGACTTCAACCTTTCTAAGTTAAGGTCTTTCAAAAGTCTTCAGTATAAATTAAGGCTTGATTTATCATTGGGTTGATTGTTTAGATTTAAGAAAGTAATGGAGAAAATGTCAATAATGTAGATTAAAACTAAAAGTGTGCTGTGCATACTTTCTTAAATTCACTAATACAGACAGTTTTTAAACATTTAGTAGTATACTCATGAAAATATCCCTCATCTGGAAGTACCCACTGGGACCTTTATTTCTTTCTTTTTATTTTCAGCATTCCCTATCTACAGTCAGATTTCCTATAATATGTCCTTCAGTAATCCCTGGTTGACTATATTTGATTGGTGTGTTAGATTTTGATTTCACCTTTCAGTGATGCAGAGTAAAGTTATACTACATATTTGAAGAAATTTTACTAATATACTAGAGAATGGGCAAGACAAACTAAGGACTTCTCCAACCTTGAGAATCAACCTCTAGGACCTACAGCAGCTTTTCTGCAATTATCTAGGCTGGACTTTAGAAAGCAAACATAAACAGTTATTAGAAAAATGCTTGAAATCTTTCTAGTTTGGTTGAATTTTTTGGAGTTTTAACTTGGGCATGGTCTTTAAGAATCTTGTACTGCTTCTAGGCTATGAGGAATACTCAGAAATTTGTGGAGGCATTTTGTTTGAAAATTGCTTCCATAGACTATGCCTAAAGGGCTTTAAAAATGTGCATACCCTTTGATTCGGTAATACCACTACTAGGTCCATATCCCAAAGAGGTCACAAAAAAGGGGAAAGGACCTATATGTATAAAAATATTTATAGCATTTCTTTTTGTGGTAACCAAGGATTGGAAATTTAATGCCCATCAATTAGTGAATGGCCGAACAAGTTGTGGTATATGAATCTAATGGAATACTATTGTGCTTTAAGAAATGAGGAGAAGGCAGATTCATAAAAAAAACTGGAAAGACTTACATGAACTGAAGCTGAGTGAAGTAAGCAGAACCAGAAGAACATTGTACACAGTAAGAACAATATTGTGTGATAATCAACTGTGATGGACTTAGCTCTTCTTAGCAATATAATGATCCAAGAAAATTCCAAAGACTCATAATCAAAAATGCTGTCCACATCTAGAGAAAGAACTACAGAGACTGGATGCAGATTAAAACATACTATTTTCACTTTTTTGTTTGTTCTTTTTTGTTTGTTTTTTTCTCATGATTTTTCCTTTATATTCTGTTTCTTCTTTCACAACATGACTAATGTGGAAATATGTTTAAAATGATTGCATATGTATAAATATATCAGATTGGGGAGAAGAAGGGAAAGGAAGGAGGAAAATAATTTCATTTAATAAATACGTAATGACAAATAAATGACTTCCATACCATATTTTGGTCATTTGTCTTTGCTTTTAAGGGGATTATTAATTTTTAAAAATAAGTTTAAATCAATTCAATTCATCAGTGAAATTGATGCAAAGTTGTTTATCATTGCTTTATCTTATCCTGGCTTGGGCTTAATGGTCATATTGGTATCATAAAAGAATTTGAAAGTATATTGTCAATCTAATTTTCTGAACTTTTTGTTTTTGTAGCAGAGATATTAATTTCTCTTTAGATGATAGACAAATAACTTGCAAATCCATCCAATCCCTTTCTTCCTTTAGCTATTTATTTGTGATCTGCTAATTAATTTATTTGAGATCTCATTTTTATTATGGATATTTTTTATTTTCTTAGTTTACATGTTGCTTGTGAAGATGCCATGTTGACTTTTTAAAGGCAATTTCAGCTACTCTTATTCTTGATCAGGTAAGCTGTGGGTTTTTTTAAATCTTAAAATATATTAATTTATTTCTAAAATTGTTTTGGAATTGTTTATTATATATCTTTGCTTTTTTTTAAAAATTATTGTTGTCTTATCTGAGATTTGAGAAATATAATCGTTTAATGTATTTGATCTTTCCTATAAAGATGGAGAGGTCAAATGAAGGATTACAGATGTCCTCCAGGAGACTGCAATTTGGGGGAGGGGGAGGCTTGATTCAATCAATCAATAAACATTTATTAAGAGCCTATGTGCTATGTAGTGTGCTAAGCACTGAGGATACAAAAAAAAAAACAAAACCAATAGCCTTTGTCCTCAAGAAGCTTATCATCTAGGGGAGGAGGCAATATAAAAAGATATGTACAAAGCAAGCTATATACAGGGAAAAAAGAGTAAATAACTAATAGAGGGAAGGCATTGGAATTAAGATGTGTTGAGGAAGTCTTCCTAAAGAAGACATTATTTTATTTGGGACTTAAAGGAAGCCATGTAGGTCAGTAGTTGGATTGGAGGTGGGAGACCATTCCAAGCATGGGTAGCAGCCAGAGAGAATGATTAGGGTTGAGAGATGGAGTATTATGCTCATTGAATAGCCAGAAATCCAGTGTTACTGGACTGAAGAGTATGTGCCAGGGTATAAAGTGCGAGAAGACTGGAAAGATATGAGGAAGGTAGGTTATGAAAAAGGTTGAGTGTCAAACACAACATTTTTTTGTTTGCTCCTGGAGGCAACAAGAAACCATTGACATTTATTGAGTAAGGGTGTGTATGTGTGTGTGTGTGTGTGTGTGTGTGTGTGATATGATGATGATAATGATGATCAGACCTAGTCTTTAGGAAAATCAATTTAGTGTCTAAATGGAAGATGTGTTGAAGTGAGGAGAAACTTGAGGCAGATACCAACAGGGCATTATAATAGTCCAGCCTTTCATAGATGAGAGCCTGGACTAAAGTGGTAGCAATGTCATAATAGAGAAGGTGTATTCAAGAAATAGTGCAAAGTTGAAATAACAGACTTTGGCAACAGTTTCCTCATTGGCAGTGAAGAGATAGGAGTCCAGAATTACTCCTAGGTTGTGAGCCAGAGAGACTAAGAGGATAGTGTTTCCCTCCAATAATACAGGCTAAAGGAAGGGGAGAGCATTTGAGGGAAAGAGTGAATTTTGTTTGGGATATATTAAGATCAAGATGTATAAAAGGCAGGTAGAAATGTGAGATTGGATGTCAGCAGAGACTTTGGAATTTGAGAATTTGATTTTGACTTTAAAATAGATTTGAGAATCATCAGCATAGAGATGGCAATTAAATCCATGGAAGCTAATGAATTCACCGGGTGAAAGATAATAGGGGAAAAAGAGAAAAGGAATCAGGACAGAATCCTGATTGACACCTATAGTTGAAAGGCATGATTTGGAGAAGAATCCAGCAAAGGAGGCAGAGGATTGATCATATAGGTAGAAAGAAAACTAGGAGAGTTTGATGTACCAAAACCTATATGAAAGAGAATATTGAAGAGGAAATCATGATTGACTGTCAAAGGCTACAGAAAGATCAGGGAGAGTGAGGATTGAGAAAAGCTTATTGTTTTTAGTAACTAAGAGATCATTAAAAATTTTGGATAGAGTGGTTTCAGTGAAAAGATAAGGTCAGAAGTCAGATTGTGAGGGGTTTAAAGAGTGAGAGGAGAGAAAGTGGAGACACCTATTGTTGATGGTTTGTTTAAGGAGTGTAGTTACATATGGGATGTATATGATGATTGATATGATAAAGATGTGGGATGATTGTGTGACTAGAAGGGCCAAGTGACGGCTTTCTCAGGATAGGGGGAGACATGGATTTTTGCAGAGTAGTAAATAAGCCAATAGAGAAGGAAAGGTGGAAAACATGTGAAAGAATGAATATGACAAAGGAGGCAATCTGCTGGAGAAGATAGGATGGAATAAGATCACTTAAACAAATAGAAGGGTTAACTTTTGTGAGGAGTAAGACCTCTTCATTATGTGAGACAGGGGTGAAGGAGAAGAAAGTGGCAGAAGGCATCTGAATGATACAAGATGAGGAAGAAGGGGAAAGGGTGAGGTCATGACAAATGGTCTCAATGTTTTCCCCCTGTGAAATAGCAGGCAAAGTTCTTAGTTAAGGGAGTGAGGGGAAATATGGGAGTTTCAGAATTCTTGAACATAGAGGTGATACATTTAGGGGGTGATGATAATAACCACAGTATGATCATCTTTGTATGTGGCTAAGGTAGAGTGGAGTAGTAGCTTATGAGAGAAATACAGTTTGAGGAACTGGAGTGGTTTGAGTATTTGAGGGAAATTTAATATGTAAGTTGAAGTCCCCTAGTATGAGGGCAGGAACTGGAGAGGAGAGAAAAATTATAAGCCAGGTATCAAACTTATTGAGGAAGGAGATTGACTCTGGGGTCTGTAGACAACAGCTATCAGGATTTTGATTAAGCGATGGACTTGAATAGCATGAACCTCAAAGGAAGAGAAGTTAATAAGTAATGGAGAAAGGAGAAGAAGCTATAAGTGGCAGTAGGGAACAAGGAGACAAATTCTCCTGCCTCAACCAAGAAGTTGAGGAGAATGAATGAAGGTGAAGTTAGAACTGGAAAGAATGGTCAAGGGGCTCCTGTCATCAAAGGAAAGGCAAGCATCAGTAGAAACCATTAGATAGAAGTTGGGGGAGAGGAATAAATTTAAAATGAAAAGAAGTTTCTTGGAACCAAGATAATGGAATAAGGAGTAAATTACTGTAGCTTTCCTGTATTCACTTCTAAATAATGATAAAATAGCATCCCAAGGCAAGTCCTGGAGTCATAGGGTGAAAAAGTCTTTTAGCCCAAGATACTTGGAAGATCTGTGGGAGGAGTCTGTCTCACATGGGTAGGAAGAAAGAATATTCCAGGGTAAGAGGAGTCTCATATGGCTAGTGGCAGGCCTCACCTCAGCAAACCAGTGGGAGATCCTGAGCCCCAGTACAGTGAAGCAGGCAAACACCAAAACCAGGGCCCTTCATGTGGCTTAGCACACCCAGAGGAACCAGCAGACTCCAACTCTGAGAACTACCACCTGCTTTAGCATAGCCTCAGGCAGACAGATGTCCTCCAGTGGGCAGACGTCCACATACTCCAGCACAGCTCAGGGCCAACAGACGTTCTCTGGCAGCCAGGACTCCACATGCTTCAGTGTAGCCCTGGAAAAATATAAAAACACCTCACTTGACCTTAGCACAAGTCAGATACCATCATTAGGTTATCACCAGGTAAGCTCCCAGACCAATATGACCTCCAGCAACTCTAGCTACTCCTGACTTCACCCCTCAGCACAGTTCCAGAAACAAAGGGGCTTTAGGGTAACATCAGCACAATACCGGGTAAACAATCAGGATCTGCAACCACTAGGACAAGAATCCTGAAACAGTGCCCCTTTCACTTTGTAAGGATAATTCAGAATTAAAAGACAGGAAAAAGCTCCCCCCCTCCCAAATGAACAAAAAGCAACCATAGGAAAAAAAGAATCTGACCCTGGAAACAGGGAAGATCAAGATACAAGACCAAGAAAAACTGGGAAAACAAATGAGAGTGATCTAAGAAAATTATGGAAAAAGAGTCAACACTGAAAAAGTGCTTAAAAGGTAGACCTGGCCAAATGGCAAAAAAGGTACAAAAATCCACTGACAAAAACAGCTCCTTAAAGAGAGCAATTGACCAAATGGAAAAAAAAAAGTACAAAAGCTAATTGAGGAAAACACCTTAAAAGTGAGAATTCGGCAAGAGGAAGTTGATGACCCTATGAGACACCAATAATCAATCAAGCAAATTCAAAAAAATGAAAAAAAATGGAAGAAAATGTAAAATACCTCATGGGAAAAATAACTGACTTGGAAAATAGAAGAGACAGTATCAGAATCATTGGACTGCCTCAAAGTCATAATCGAAAGGAGGACCTAGACAGCATCTTTCAAGAAATTATTAAGGAAAATTAAAGGAAAAAATGGAAACAGAAGTCAAAATAGGCATCAAAAATCTAGTGATCACCTCAGGAAAAAGATTCCAAAATAAAAACTCCAGAGAACATTATAGCCAAATTTCAGAATGATCGGGTTAAGGGAAAAATACTATAAGAGGCCAGAAAGAAGCAATTCAACAGAACCAAGATGGCAGAGTAAAGGAAGGGACTCATTTGTGCTCTCTCTAAAACTCCTTTAAAAATTACTCTAAACAAATTCTAGAGTAGTAGAACTCATAAAAAGATGGAGTGAAACAAATTTCCAGTACATGACAACATAGAAGGTCAGCAGAAAAGATCTGTTGAATGTAGGTGAAAACAGAGCACAGTCCAGCACAGGCTGGGACAACACATTCCCAGACCCAGCAAATCAGGAGCATATCTTGGGAGTGACTGAATCAGCAGTGGCAGCAGCAGCCGATGCTTCTGGAACTCTCAACTCAGACAGTAATGAGTCAAATGACTAGTCAGAAGGAGATTACAGAGGTCTTTTTGGTAGCACTGAGGTAAGACTCTGTTGTGTTGCCCATACTTATATCTAGGTTGCAGTCCTGGGTGGCAGTCACAGGGCAAGAAACAGTATTAACATAGCAGAGGTTATGGCTACTTTGGAAGGGGAATTCTCCTCACAATTTCAGGGCATAAAAGAGTGCTTGTGGTTGCTCACAGATCAGAGCACAGGCCAAGAGAGTGGTAAACACCTCTTCTTAGACCATACAACCTTGGGAGAACTGAAAACCTACAGGTCCCTAAAACTATCTCTGCAAACAGCTGTACAAAACCCCTGAAACTCAAGACAGTGCACCCTGCTCCTGGAAGCAGAGCCTACTTGGTAAAGAGTTAAAGTCAAGTAATATGCTGGGAAAATGAGCAAACACTGGGAAAAACACAGGTTATAGAATCTTACTTTGGTGACAAGGAAGATCAAATTACACCTTAAGGGGAAAAAACAACAACAAAGCCAAAGCATGTGAAAGAAAAATATGAATTGGTTCCAGTCCATGGAAGAGCTCAAAAAATGAAAACCAAATAAGAGAGGTAGAAGAAAAATTTGGAAGAGAACTGGGACTAACACAAGAAAATCATGAAAAACATTGTCAACCATTTGCTAAAGAAGAGTCAAAAAAATACTGAAGAAAACAACATCTTAAAAAACAAACTAGGTTAAATGACAAATGAGGTCCAAAAAATCAATAAGGAAAAGAATGTCTTAAAAATCAAAATTGTCAAAAGTTCACTGAAGAAAATAATTCAAATATTAGAATGGAGCAAATTAGAGCTAATGATACTATGAGAAATTGAGAAACAATAAAACAAAAACAAAACAATGAATAAGCAGAAAACAATATGAAATGTCTCTTTGGAAAAAAGTGACCTGGAAAACTGATCCAGGAGAGAGAATTTAAAAAGTTTTGGACTACCTGAAAGCCATGATCAAAAAAATGAAAGAGCCTAGACATCATCTTTCAAGAAATTATCAAGGAACCCTCCCCTGATATTCTAGAACCAGAGGGTAAAATAGAAATCGAAAGAATGCACTGATCACTTCCCGAAAGAGATCCCAAAATGGAAATTCCCATAAGTATTAGAGTTAAATTTCAGAGTTCTCAGGTCAAGGAGAAAATATTGCAAGCAGTCAGAAAGACACAGTTCAAGTATCTTGGAGCCAGTCAGGATAACATAAGATTTAGCAGCTTCTATATTAAAGGACTGGAAGTCTTGGAATATGACATTTCAGAGGGCAAAGGAACTAGGATTAAAACCAAGAATCACCTATCCAGCAAAACTGAATACAGTCCTTCAGGGGGAAAAATTATATTCAATGAGATAGAGGACTTACAAACATTCTTGATGAAAAGACCAGAGCAGAATAGAAAATTTGACTTTCAAATACAAAACTGAAGAGAAGCATAAAAAGGTAAAAAGGAAAGGGAAATCATAAGGGACTTAATAAGGTTAAAATGTTTACATTCTTACATGGGAAGATGATATTTGTAAGAATTTTCTTATTATTAGCACAGTCAGGAGTATGCATAGAAAGAGGGCACAGGTATGAGTTCAATATGAAGGAATGATATCTAAAAAATAAAATTAAGGAATGAGAGAGGAATGTATGGGGAGAAAGAGAAAGGAAGAAGTAAAATGGGGTAAATTATCTCACATAAAAAAGGCAGGAAAAAGCTTTTACAGTGAAGGGGAAGAGGGAGAAACATGAGGGGTGAGAATGTGAACCTTACTCTCTTCAGAATTGACTCACAAGAGGGAATAACATACACATACAACTGAATATAGAAATCTATTGCACTGTACAGGAAGGTAGGAGGAAAATGAAATGAGATAAGGGGTGGGGTGATAGAAGGGAGGGCAGATTGGAGGAGTGGGTAGTCAGAAGCAGAACACTTTTAAGGAGGAATAGGGTAAAAGAAGAGAGAGAATAGAATAAACAGAGGGGGGCAGGATGTAGGGATACACAGTAATGGTGACAGTGAAAAAATATGAAGCAGGTTTCTCTGATAAAGGCCTCATTTCTTAAACATATAGAGAACAGAGTCAAATTTATATGAAATAAGAGCCATCTCCAAATTCATAAATAATAAAAAGGCATACAAGTTTTCAGATGAAGTAATCAAAGTTATGAAAAATATTCTAACTCACGACTGATTGGAGAAATGCTAATTAAAACAATTGTGATGTACTACCTCATACCTATTAGATTGGCTAATGGGACAGAAAAGGTAAATGACAAATGTGGGAAGGGATAGGGGAAAAGTGATGCATTAATGTACAATTGGTGGAGTTGTGAACTGATTCAGCCATTTTGTAAAGCAATTTAGAGCCATGCCCAAAGAGCTATAAAACCAGTTATACACTTTGACCTACAAATATCACTATTACGTCTGTATCCAAAAAAGAAATAAAAAGAAACAGAAAGGAAAAGTACCAATTATATGCAAAAAAAGTTTACAGATCTTTTTTTAAGGGCAAAGAATTAGAAATTGAGGGGATGACCATCAACTGGGGAATGACTGAACAAACTGTAGTATGTGATTATGATGTAATACTATTATACTATAAAAAATGATAAGCAGAATGCTCTTAGAAAAAGTTTGAAAGACTTGCATGGGCTGATGCAAAGTGAAATATACTGTGTACAAAGTAACAGCAATATTGTAAGATGATCAGCTGGGAATGATTTAGCTATTCTCAGCAATACAACCATCCAAGACAACTCTGAAGGACTTACAATGAAAAATGTTATCCATCCCCAGATAAAGAACTGATGATATCTGAATACAGATTAAAACATAGTTTTTATTTTTATTTAATTTTTCTTGAGGTTCTTTTTGTCTTTTTTCTTTCACAACATGACAATTATATATATTTTTGCAGGAAAACATATGTGCAACCTATATTAAATTGCTTGCCTTCTCAACAAGGGGAGGTGAGAAAGGAGGAAAGAAGAGAATTTGGAACTCAAAGTTTTTAAAATGAATGTTAAAATTGCTTTTACATATAACTGGGTAAAAGTAAAATACTAAATAAAAAAAAAACAATTCTACTATCAGGGAGTCATAGTCAAGATTACACAGAACTTGGAAGATGCAACATTAAAGGATCCGAGGTCAAGGAACATGATATTCCTGAGGGCAAAGGAGCTAGGACTTCAACCAAGAATCACCTACGCAGTGAAATTAAGCACAATACATCGAAGGGAAAAATATCATTCAATGAAATAGAAGGATTTCAAGCTGTCATAATGAGACCAGAAATACACCAAAACTTTGAATTCCAGTATCAGGATCCAAGAGAAGCATCACCAGGTAAAAATAAAACATAAGAGATTTGATAGAGCTAAACTATTTACATTCCTACATATGAAGACGATACTTGTGATTATTAAAAATTGTATCCCTGATAGCAGTTAGAACGAACATATATAGACAAAGGGTGCAGGTATATGGTGAATTTGGGGGAGTGACATGAAAAATAATTAAGGGATAAAAAAAGGAGTACAATAGGTGCAGAAGGAAGGGAGAGACAGAATGGGGTAAAATATTTCACATGAAGTATGAAAGACCTATTATAATGGAGGGGAAGATGAGAGGATGGGCAGTGAACATTGTTTGAACTTTAACTCTTATCAGTATTGACTCAAAGAAGGCATCATATACCCAATCAGGTGAATATAGAAATCTATCTGACCCTACAGGGAAGTAGGAGGGGAGGAGATCAAACAAAGGGAGTGGGGTGGGGACTGACGGAAGGGAGGACAGATCAGGGGAGGTGGTAGACAGAAACAAAACACTGGTGAGGAGGGAAAAAGTGAAAAGAGATAGAGAGGACAAACAGGAGGGAGAATAAGAGGAAGGGAAACACACAGTTAGTAATCATAATTGTGAATATGAATGGGGTAAACTCTCCTATGAAATGGAAGTGGATAGTAGAGTGGATCAAAAACCAGAATCCTACAATATGTTGTTTACAAGAAACACAATTGAAGCAGAGAGACACAATACAGTAAAGAGGATGGAATAGAAGCTACTATGCTTGAGCTGAAGCAAAAAAAAAAAAAAGGCAGAAGCAGAAGTTCTGATCTCAGGGTAAAAGCAAAATTAGACCTAATTAAAAGAGATAAGAAAGGAAATTATGTCTTGCTTAAAGGTCCCATAGACAATGAAGCAATAGCAATACTAAACATGCACCAAGTGGTATGGCATCCAAATTCTTAAAGAAGACATTAAATGAGTTACAGGAAGAAATAGACAGCAAAACAGCAAAACTATACTAGTGGAGAACCTTAACTGTCCCCTCTCAGAACTTGATAAATCCAACCAACAAATGAACAAGAAAGCAACTAAAGAAATAAATAGAATGTTAGAAAAGTTAGATAAGTCAGACTTTTGCCGTGATTTAGACACAAAAGATGACATCATAAATAAACTAGATGAGTCAGGAATAGCCTGCCTGTGAGATTTATGGGAAGGAGAAGAATGCATGACCAAACAAAAAGTAAAGAGAATTACAAAACGTAAAATAGATAATTTTGACTATATTAAATTAAAAAGCTTGTACAAACAAAACCAATGCAACCAAGATTAGAAGGAAAGAAGAAAGCTGAGAAATAATCTTTATAGCAAGTCTCTGACAAAGGCTTCATTTCTCAAACATATAGTCAACCAAGTCAAATTCATAAGAATACAAGTAATTCCCCAGTTGATAAATGGTCAAAGGATATGAACGGGAAGTTTTCAGATGAAAAATTCAAAGATATCTATAGGTATATGAAGATGTTCTCTGAATCACTTTTAATTAAAGAAATGCAAATTAAAACAACTCTAAAATACTGCCTCATACCTATCAGATAGTCTAATATGACAGAAAATGAAAATGATAAATTTTGGAAGAAGATATGGGAAAATTGGGACACTAATGCACCATTGGGGGAGTTATTAACTGACTCAACCATTCTGAAGAGCAATTTGGGACTATAGCCAAACTACATACCGTCTGATCCAGCAATACAACTACTAGATATGTATCCTGAAGAGATCACTAAAAAGGGGGGAGGGAAGGACCTACATGTGTAAAAATATAGTAGCCCTCTTCATCATAGCAAAATGTTGGAAATTGAGGGGATGCCCATCAATTGGGGAATGGCTAAACAAGTTGTGGCATATAAATTTAATGAAATACTATTGTATAATAAGAAATGAACAGGCAGATTTCAGAAAAACCTGGAAAGACTTGTGCAAATTGATACAAAATAAAATGAACAGAACCAGGAAAACATTGTACACATTATCAGCAACATTGTTTGATATCTTTGAATGACTCATGTCTTCCCAGCAACACGATGATCCAAGACAAATACAAAAGACTCCTGAAAGAAAATGCTGTCACTATCCAGATAAAAAACTGATGGACTCTGAATGCAGATCAAAGCAGTCTTTTTTTCACATACTTTATTCTTTCTGGCATTTGCGCCCCTGCCCGATCTGTTTTTTATTTCACAGCTGTAACTAATATGGAAATTTTTTTTACATGATTGCACATGCAGGAACTATATCAGAATACTTACCATTTTCAGAAGTAGGGAGGGGAGGGAGGGAGGAAAGAAAAATTTATAACTCCAATTTTTGTAAAAATGCATGTTAAAATTTGCTTTACATGTAGTTGGGGGGAAAATAAAATACTGTTTTTAAAAAGGGGAAAAATAAAGAAGTTGACTGCCTACCAAAAAAAGTTTTCCTGAGGACACAGTAGAGAGGTGGGTGGAGTTAGGATGAAACTTTGTGATGGGAGGATTGAGGGGGGATGAGTAATCAAGTGGTAGGAGGTAAGGAATGGGATTTGCAAGGTGACCTATGGGAGTTCAGAGTCAATGGTAGTTCAGAGTCAATGGATCAGATGGGAGAATACTCATCATTGAAAACAGGGTACCATGTGTGCACCCTAAAAGGACAGGTACAAAAGGATATGGGAGGCCTAAAGTCAAAGGGATGGTTTTTCTTCTTTGCACTGAAGTTTTCCACCTCCCAGTTGGGAGATTGGGTGGCAACAGGAAGAGGCAGATGCTTTGTGCTAGTATAGATGGAAGTGGATACTTTGGAGCTGATGGAAAATATCCAGCCTGGCCACTAGATCCCTTTCTTCAGTGGACATGCTGTTCCCAGCAAGAGATAAAAGTCTCAGAGCACTGAGCTCTTCTGATTAAGGAGGAGACTGACTTTGAGGCAGAAGCAGGAAGTGGTATGAAAGCAACACAGTGTGTTGTCTAGATGGCTTCTTCAGCACTTTGTATTTCTGGGACAGACAATGCAGACAGACATTGTTCTAGCCCCAGTGTTGAAAAGGAGGAGGAAAGAAAGATGAATTCCTTTCAGGAAATTGCAAAGCACATTTATTGACTTCAAGATTCCTATAATATCAAAGGCCTCAATTTTAAATAAAAGTATTTTAGTGATGTTGTTTTTATGGCAATGAAACCTCGAACACCAGTGAAGAACGAAAGCATCATGGAACAGGTGATGGAGAGGCAAACATGGGTGTGAGCTGGCTGCCTAACATGTAACTGAAAAATAACAAGGATAAAGGATGTCATCAAGGAATTGTATGACAGAAAGTGATCAATCGTCATGAGACAAAATCAAAGGCTGAAAGCTGGATGGTTGGATTGCTTCACTGGTGCCCCTGTGATTTTGAGAGAATGCAAAGAAATCTTCCATCATGTTTCAGAAGAACCACTGTGGTGAACTTTTGAGACAACACGACTTAGAATTACACAGGGTGGGCAGGAATAAATGGGTGATGGCAGGCATTGTTGAAAACAACTCCTCAAATATAAGTTTGCAGAGCCATCTTAATACTGAAGATCTAAGATAATTACTGGAACTTTTATTTTTTTAAAAATATCTGGTTACTTTTTATTTTAACCTTTAAATTTTACTACATATGAGTCTTCAATATTTTGTATATTTTTTGAATGCAACCAATCATCAAACATATATTAAATGACAACTCTGCACCAGTCACTGTACTAGAAATTGGAGATGAGGGAGCAAAGATGAAACATTCTTTGCCTTCATGGAGCTTACAGACTATGGGGAAGGCAACTTGTACAAAATATATACAATATAAGCACAAGGTATAATTTGGCAGTGGGACTGGGGAGGAGGACACTAGAACCTGGAGAGACTAGGAAAGAATTTATGTAGAAATGATCACATGAAGAGAGTTTTAAAGACAAGAAAGGATCCTAAGATACAAAGGTGAGGTAAGGCTATATTCCAGGCATGTGGTCGAGGCCATACTCAAAGGCCTGGAGATGGGAGAGGGATTGTCATGTTTGGAGAACAGCAAGAAGCCAAGTTTTGATGGAGATTAGAGAATGGAAGTAGAGACTATACATAATAAGATCAGAATGACAGATGGGGAGTCAAGTTGTAAAGGATTTTAAAGGCTAAATAAGGAACTAGCTATTGGAATCTGTTGAGTAGGGAAGTGACACCGTGAGATGCAAACTCTTGGAAAAATAATTGGCAACAAATTGTCAGCGTTTTCAGCATATACAAGATTGCTGCCTAGCCAACATATGTATCTGATAAAAGGCTGCCCTGTGTTGGCTCATGACCTCTATTTGGCCATCTCTAAAATGAGGAACTTGGACTAAATGGCTTCTAAGTCTCCTTCCAGCTTATTATATATGCTTCTATGGTCTATGATACTAAAGTGTGGGATAGAGAAGAAGAAAGAGAAGCTTAGAACATAGGATTCTTGAAAATAAGGATTGTTTCTTTTTTGTTTTTTGTATTTGTATCCCCACTTCCTGACACTGTACCAGAATCTTTTAAAAAAAACTAATTGATTGATTGAGGCATAGGTAGAGTGCTAAGAGTAATGGAAATTCAATTTATCTGATACTTCCAGAAAATAGTGCCTAAAAATTATGGTTGCTACATAGAATACAGGCAGGGTACTCAGGGTTAATATGGAGAAAACTGCAGGAAGGACATGGAGGCAGGGTGAGAAGTACTAGAAGGAATAGCCTAGTGAGTTGGTCTTCGGTAATGCATTCCAAGAATTATATTGGGACAAGTTATTTCATGTTGAGATTTTTTTTTTCACTTTGGGGGCTTTTGTTTGTCATATTTCAAGTAGAGTGTGTAACTGTGGTCTGAGACCAGTTCTTACATGGTTTTGTCCAAGGACTTTCCATTTTGATCCAATTCAACAAGTAATTAACAAGTGCCTTGGCTAATAAGGAACTTGGCTAAGAAGTGGGGATACAAGGCACAAAACCAAAATTACTCTTGTGATCAGGGAGTTTATATACTCCCTACAGTACATTACTCTCTACACTAGACACTATACTTTTGTGCCTGGAGTATAATAAACTCTTAATAAATTCATTATCTTAATTTTTCTATCTACTTGGGGAAACAGCATTTACATAGTTAAGTAAATATAAAATACATAGAAATGTAATCCAAGGAGAGTATTAACAAGTGGGAAAAATTAGGGAAGATTTTATAGAAAAACTGACACTGGAGCTTAGATTTAAAGGGATCTGAGTATTCCAGAAGGTTGAGACCAGGATCGAATTCATTCCAGGTAAAGGGATGCCTTTTACCAAGACACAGAGCTAGGAGACAGAATGTTGCATATTGGGAAGTGCAAACAGGCTGAATTGTAGGCTATGTGTGAGTAAGGAATGTGAACTCAATGTAGAATAGGGCTTGGCAAAATGTGGGGAATCATAGATTATCCCATTTGGCAGTCTGATGAGACCTATGGAACACTTCTCAAAATCATATGTTTAAAGGCATAAAAGTAAATTAATAAGATTGCAAAGGAAATAATTATACAGAAGTTACAAAACCAAATACAAACAAAACTAAAAACAAGTTCTGGGTGACAGTGAAGTTCTCGATCTAGAAAGATAAGCTGTAACAACCACAGTGTGTCAGGAATCTTTCTGGTAGACTTAGTACTTCATTGCAATGCAAGGACTTAAAAAATTCCCAAGGGACTCTTGAGGCAAAATGCCTTCCACATCCTGAGAAAGAACTATGGAATTTGGTCACAGAAAGAAGCAGGCTATTTTCCTTTATATTATGTCTTGCTTTGTTTTATGATTTCTCTCATTTAGTTTAACTCTTCTATGCAACATGACTAAAGTGAAAATGTATTTAATAGGAATGTATGTATAGAACCTATATAAAGTTGTATGCCATCTCAGGGAGGGAATGGGGAAGGAGGGGGAAGGAGACAAAAAAAATCTAAGATATGTAAAAGTGATTGTAGATCACTGGAAACAAATAATTTAATTTAAAAAAGTAAGATAAGCTGTAGTCATATTTTGAAGGATTTTAAATACAAAAGAAGTTTGTATTTTTTCTAAGGACAATAAGGAGAAATTGAAACTTTTTGAGCAGTGAAGTGACAGTCAGACCAGTGCTTTATAAATATCACTTTGTGAGATATGTAAAAGAGAGTAGGGAAAAGAAATTGTTGGGGTTATACAGATGGTACATTGGATGGAGTGCTGGGCCTAAAGTTAAGAAGATTCATCTTCCTGAGTTCAAATCTAGTTTCAGACACTTACTAGCTGTGTGACCCTGGGCAAGTCACTTAATCCTGTTTGCCTCAGTTTCCGCATCTATAAAATGAACTATTGGAAGAAATGACAAACAACTCCAGTACCTTTGCCAAGAAAACTCCAGTGTCATGAAGAGTCAGACATGATTAAAACAATTAAATTAACAACAGCTGAGTACATTAATCCTAAGATTCTTTAAGTCAATATTCTTTCCCATCTACTGCAGAGGATCCAACTTAAAACAGACACTGCAATTTCTAAGATCCTTTATATCTCTAAATTTATAATCCACCATGACTGTGAATGAGGATCTATTATTATCAGGGATGCAGAGGACATAGCCAGATTGAGATAAAATCTGAAAGAATGGTTTCAGATAGACAAAAGAGTAACTAAGAAAGAGCAAGGTCTACTTCCTGGTTAACATGCATGTGGTAGAGCTAATTTCTATAATGCACAAAGTGCCATTTATGTAGGACTCATTATAATAGAATGCCTCAGAGGGCACGTTAGGATTTAGTAAGCTTCCTTGTGAGTTGATATCAAATTGTTTACATTAATGTATATTCATGTGATTAACATTTGGTTACTATCATAAGAAGAGTCAGTAATAATCATTTCCAATAATTCAGCTTTATCTTGTACAGTAATGAATGGGGAGAGTAGTGAGTTCCTTATATCTCAATAGGGCTATGATGAAGTCTTTTGAAAATCACCAATTTTGTATTAAAAAAAAAGATTTCTGCTATAGTTAATGCACACCAATTAGAGAAACATGGGACTTAACATATATGCATAAAAGTCTCTATCCTCTTATTCCTTTCTAAAATACTATTTGTGACCTACAAATTAAAAGAGATACACATGATCCAAAACTATTTATTCCATATCAGTCATGTGCTAGACACTAGATAAAGCAGTTTGCAGGCACAGTCCCTGTATTGAGCTGTAGAAGAGACAGATAATAAAGAGATGTCAAAGATAAATGACTAATCATCTTAGGAGGAAGAAACTAATTCTGAAGAGCACCGGACCTGTAAATTCATAGGCAGAAGGAACTCCTAATACGAAAACTTAGTTGAGCAATGCCAATTCCAACCTGCTTTTGCATCTTTGGCTCTGAGCTACCCTTACACCCATTGCACTCAAAGTTTGAGTCACTTTTAGGCAAGTGGGTTCAGACTCCTAAAATCACAGCTTATGAGCCCCACTTGTATGTCTCTCTATGAGTCAGACAAAATAATGCAATAATGACATTGAGTGAAATGGTATCCCAAAAACACTGGCTGCAAAGTATCCCTCCTATAAAACTGTAGCACATTCTTTCACCTATATACAGTGTCGGGGGGAAGAGGAGTCAAATACAAAGAATACAGTGCAACAAAAAGGCACATGTGACTCATGCCACTCCTCCATTTGTGGATGAGTGTGATACTCCTTTTCCTCTGGATGGCTCTTTCATATAGCTGATTGTCCACTTGACTACCAAGAACTCAAATTCCACAGAGCTGTCTTCTTTCTACCCTCACTTTCTGGGGTGGTTAAAAGGGGTCAAAGGCAACAAACATTTATTAAGTTTCTACTATGTGCCAGACAGTATGTGAAACACTTTGCAAGCATTATCTCATTTGATCCTCCCTAGAGATTATGTCTTCTTTTAAGAGACAGCAGGGGCATAGCTGAATTTTGGTCAACCAATGGTTAGCATTTCTAATTCTAATTAGCTTTATTGCAGAACTCACATTGTAAATGGGTAATAAGGTGTAGTTATATCTTTGGCCCTCTTAGTTGTAGAGTGATTATCAATAGTAACTGTTGCTGGTTCCCTCCCACTCTGATGTCTTTCTTTTTTCTTGGCCTCATCAAAGGGGCCATGCCCTGGCTACTGCTTAAACAGGCCTATTCAACGAATGGGCATTACCTTACCCTAAGTGAGGGTCCAAGGTCTCCCAGTGCATCCCAAGTCATCTCCAGTCATTCCAGAGGAATTCACTGGATTCAGACGGCTCTGGAGGAGAAGTGAGGCTGGTGACCTGATCAGCCCTCCCTCACTCAAAACAAAGTCAAGTGCAAGTCATGTCATCATTTCTCTGATGGCATGGTCTTCTTCAGCAACGAAGGATGAACACACCCATCTTGCTATCTTCTGATCAATTCCTTGTTCAGCTATCACTGCCAGTTTTTGGTAATTTACATTATTAGTTACTCAAGGCATTGAGAAGTTGTAGTTTACCTGTCTTTGTCACTTTGCACATATCAAAGGCAAGGCTTGAATCTAGCCTTCTTGACTTTGAAAACTCCAGTTATCAATTTTCCCAAATTGCTTTCAGTTCAGCTAATGATATAAAGAGGAAATAAAGCATATTGGGAATGAACAGACTAACACATTAAAAATGAGCAAATATGTAGGAGAAAGATATGTTAGAAAAAATATTCTGATAAAATGGAGAGATTGAGGGATAAATGATGTATATTCCTTGTATTCCCTTGGTAATTATATAACTTGATATAAACTTTATGAAGGCCCCTACAGTAGGTCAGCTAAATCTTTTCCATTATGGTTAATGGAGGTTATAGAAGTGAATCAAAAGATATGATTAGGCATGGATGAGCTGCAAACTGGGGATGTGTTGTTTGGAGAGTTCTAATCAAGAAGTATACATACATCACATATAGTGTATCAAACATCTACCATTTATAGTATACAATGTATATACATAATCTATGTAGGTGAGTATATAAAGTATATATAACCTACAATCTATAATACACATTATATTAATATAAAAACAAACACATCAATAAAACCTTTTAAAGATAAGAATGAAGATATTTTCAAGGACTTTGAAAAACTCATGAGGAAGATATTTGAGAGTGGGCTTTCCTCATGTTTGGAAATAATCTCTAAGTCAGGACCCTCCTTATTCCTAGTCTTGAGGATGCTCTTGCTTATATTCACTAGGAGTTTATCAATTAATGAGTCAATTAATAAATATTTATTGAGGACCTACTACTCACTAAGTCCAGTGTTAAATGCTCCGGATACAATAAGAGATAAAGAACAGTCTCTTTCCCTCAAGATACTTTTAATCTAATGAGGGAGACAACAATGCAAACAAATACTGTATATACAAAGCAAACCATATAAAGGATAAATAGGAAAGAAATAAAAGAGGGGAAACGTTGGACTTTAGAAGGGTTAAGAAGGCATCCTAGTAGAAGGTGAGATTTCATTTTGGACTTAAAAGAAGTCAGGGAGGCTAGTAATTGGAGCATAGTAGAGAGTTTTCCAGGCATGAGGGACAACTAGAGAGATTGCCTGGAGCTGAGAAATGCAGCCTCTTGTTTGTGCAACAGTCAGAAGACCAGTGTCACTAAAACAAAGAGTATGTGTTGGGGAATAAAGTGTAAGAAGACTGGAAAAGAAAGAGGAGCTTAAGTTATGAAGGACTTTGGATGCCAAGCAGAGCATTTTCTATTTGCTCCTGGAGACAAAAGAAAACCAGTGGAGTTTGTTGCATGTATGTGTGTGTGGAGGGGGAAAGGGTGTCGCGCTGGTGGTGTGTGTGTGTATGTTTGTGTGCATGCGTGCGTGTGTGTGTGTGTGTGAGACACGATCAGACCTAGACTTTAGGAAAATTACTTTAGTAACTGAATGGAGGATGGAATGGAGTTGGGAGAAACTTGAGGCAGTCAGACCCACCAGCAGGTTATTGCAATTATGAAGGCATAAGGTGATGAAGGTCTGCACTAGAGTAGTGTTAGAAAAGAGAAGTTGCAAAGATGAAATTGACAGGCTTTGGATAACAACTTGCATTATGATGGGTGAGTGACAGTGAGGCATCCAAGATTACTCCTACGTTGCAAGCCTGAAGAAGTGGGAAGATGGTGTTGCCCTCTACAGTAATAGAGAAAGTAGGAGGAGAGGAAGGAAAGATAATGAGTTCGGACAAAACATAGTGAGTTTAGTTTTGGGCATAATGAGTTTAAGATGTCTACTGTTCATTCAGTTTGATATATCTGAAAGGCAATTGGAGATGCAAGATTGGAAATCAGTAGAAAGTTTGGGGCATGAATCCACATGAGCTGATGAGACCACTAAATGAAGGAGTATAGAAGGAAAAGACATATGGGATCAGTACAGAACCCTGAGCAACATCTACGCTTAAAGGGCATGATCTGGAAGAGGATCCAGCAGAGGAGACAGAGAATGATGGTAGTCAAATGGATAGGAGGAAAATCAGGAGAATGTAGGATCTCAAAAACCTAGAGAGAGGAGAGAACCAAGGAGGACAGAGTGATCAACAGGTCAAAGGTTATAGAGAGGTTAAAGAGAATGAGAACTAAGTTAAGGTGTCATTGGATCTGGCAACTAAGACACATACTAAGCATGTGTCAGAATATATGCATCTCTACCAGCTTACTCTTGTATTCTCAGATCATATTAAGCAAATTCTTACAGTCTTTTAGAAGCCTTAGTTTCCATAAAACCTCTTGTTAGTCACCACTTCCTAGACTTAGAGGAAGATTTTCCCATTCTCCTTAGTTTTTAGTGTTCCTTTCTCACATTATATTGTATTTAATTACTTTTGTAAATATTATAACCTTTTCCTTCCCCAGCTGAATGTAAGTTTAATGAAATTAGGGATATTTTTGGCTTTACAACCTCAGCAGAGGGTACATTGCTTTGAGTGTGGTAATCACTTAATAAATGTTTGTAGCAATTAATAAATGTTAACTGATAGGAGAAAATCTCCCTGCTTTGATCATTCTGCAATGATATTGCTTCATGTAGTACAAAGTTTTTCAAAATGTTAATTGTACAAGTAAAGTTCATTACTAAATGTATCCAAATTGAATCACTTCATGTTGTTTGCATTATAGTCCATTTATTAAAATTGTTGTCCTTTGCTTAGGTAAATCTCATAAGAATCGTTTAAGATGTAACTATTTCCCATTTCCAGGAAAAGGATACCTTGATATGGAAGTAAAAGAGGGCAAATTATGTATAGAGCTGGAAAAGATCTTAGAAATTAGCTGAAAATGGAGTGATTAAACGGAAGTGATCTCATGTCAAGTACCTCAAATCAAAGCTTAATAGCCATGTTTCCTGATTCCCAACAATCTTGGGTTGGCTTCTGCAGACCTCCTAAAGTGATTTGTCTTGAGAATTTCCCTCCTCATCTTTCCCTCACATCATTGGTAAAAGCACACTCCATCCAAAAGCTTATTCACTTCTGTTGTGAAGCAAAGTAGAGGACCACCCAAAGGAGTTGGACACACAAGAAATGGCTCAGTGCAGTGACTGGAAGATTCTCCCCATCCCCCCAAGGACACAAACATTCATTTCTCTAGGCACCTTATGAAAGTGGCAATTGTATACAACTGTACACACACACACACACACACACACACACACACACACACACACACACACACACACACATACACACACAGTGGGACAGAAGGTTTGTGTTTTGCAGCCCAGAGCTTGTGACCCCTGGAAACTGAATAGCTTCTGATTTCCTGACCCCCACCCCCACTCAGACTTCTTTGCCAATAGAGGTTAGGGAGGAGAAGGATAAGTAAAGCCTCCTGTATATAAGTATCTTGGACGAGAAAGCTCCACTTGAACTTCCACCCCCAAGTTGGCTTCTCCTCCTACGGGAGGATTTCTGTAGCTGCTAAACTCCAGCTAAGGTCTACTTCTCTACAACTCAGCCCACTGAGGAGGGTTCAAGTTCCGAGGCTGGTCTTCCGCGTGCCCTTCAGCAGAGCCGTCGGCGCTCTGCTGGGAGCTTGTTCTTGAGTCCCCAGGTCCCTCCCTCGAGCTGACTCTTTCTTCTCTCGGGTCCCCAGGTACTTCCTTGGAGCTGATTTCCTCCTCTCTCGAGTCCCCAGGTACTTCCCTGCTCTGACTCTCTCCTCTCTTGGCTGACCACCGTGCCATCGCAACCCAGGAGCCAGCGGGCTGCGCCTGGGGCGGGGACAATGAAACGCAATGTAAAGAAAGTACTGCAAGCCACCGGGGAAAATAAGGAACCCCAGGGCGTTGCCTACGAGGAGGTGAAAGAAATGGATGCCTCGGAGGAAGATGTATTTAAGGTAAAGGGGATTGGGGGCAACTGGGAAGATGCTCTGAAATTTGGGTCCCCTCTTTTTTCTTGTACTGAACTTCCAATAGTTCTCAGAAGTTTCAACTGCATACATGGCTTGCACATCTGGGAGGTGCTGGGTGCGTGCCCCGTCACTAAGGATTAGGAAATACAGGTGTAGGAGGAGCAGAGGGCAGCAGTGCCTTTCGTCCTGGTTTTGCTTTACGTTTTCTCCATCCCCCTTGCCCAAAGGTCCCAGCTCCTGCCTTACCTTTGGAGGATGAGAGAAATGGGAATCATCCAACTGGGACCCAAGTCTAGGAACTGCCCAAAGTGACTCGAAGGGAAGGAGTTGGGGAAGGGACCCAAGCTTGTTCATCTAGAAAAGAGAATCCAATGACTTCCTGTAGATTTACACCAGTACATAATGCATACTTGAATTTGTGGGTAAAAGAAAAGCCTTATATGTATGCATCTGTATGTGTGTACACATGTATGTACGTAAATGTATGATTGAAGGGAGTGTTACCAAATTGAACTCTTGCGCTGAACAACCTAATCAGAAGTGCATTTCAGAAGCTCCTGGAAACTGTTTTTGATAGGGAGAGATGTGGAGAGTATTTTCTTTATACAGAATTGTTCCGAATGTCTAAGACTGCGTCCCAGTACTGACATAAATAGGGGACCAGAGATAGGCGGATTTGAGCTTTCCCTCATGCCAGGCTCCCAACATTAAAAAGAAATCCCAACTTTTTCATCTGTCTTAGAGAATAGGTCCTTTCTGTGAACTTTTTCTCTAAGGATGAATACACAAAAGGTAGTAAGTGCTTGTTTACTGATTTAGTAGAGGGATGTGGAAACCACAGCCACAGCATATTAGTAAAACTTGACATAGAATTTGGCAGCATCTTTACAGGAATGTGACGTAGAATCTACACATACACTAAAGCACTGCTTTATCGACTTCCTTTCCTTTCTTTTCTCCAAAGAAACTTTCTATGAGGTAAATAATTTGGATGTTTTACTTTGTGGGTTTTTTTTTTTTTTTGGAGAGGGAGTACATTGATGAATTGGTACTGCTTTGGTAAAAAGGATTATTGAATTAGTAAATTAGCCAATTAGTAAAAAACAAAACAAAAAAACAAAAATGGCTCAATCTCTTATCTAAAAAGTCTCATCTCAACTTAAAAGATAAAACAGCCCTTTGTTGTTGCTGCAGTTGTTGTTGTTTTGGAAAGGACTGTGATATATGAAGCTAACTTAAAGCCCCTATGCAAACTTTGAGTGAGATTGTCATCATATGGTGGTGAAGGGACCATGCTTTCCCACCTTAGTGTGGGCATGCAGTCTATTCTCTCTCTCTCTCTCTCTCTCTCTCTCTCTCTCTCTCTCTCTCTCTCTCTCTCTCTCTCTCTCTCTCTCCTTCAATGTGTTTCTCTGTCTTCTATCTCTTTCCCCCATATCTCTGTGTCTGTCTGTCTCCGTCTCTGTCAAGCTTTAAGTTAGCTTCCCAAAAGACTTTCCCTAACTTCCACAAAACCAAACCAAAACTGTAGTATTGGAGAGAGAGTTGGAATTTCAGTTATCCAGGACAGAGGCTACCATGCCTCCTTGTACTTCCTAATTGTGGGAAATCAGCCATGAAGACTCTCTCTCCCTCCTTTCCTCTCGCTCTCTGTGTGTGTCTTCTATCTCTTTGACTCTCTGTGCCCGTCTCATTTTCTTTCTCTCTTCCTGCCCTCTTTCTCCCGCTCCCTCTTCCTTCTTCCCCCTTTCTGTTTGCTTCTATCTTTCACACACACACACATACACACACACACACAAACACAAACACACACACTACCATAGCAATTAGCAGAGGACCACTACTCAAGGTTTGCCATATCAATCTAAAACACCAAACCATTTCAGTACTGAACCACTACATAGCCAGTCAACAGCCAGCAAGCTTAGGAAGGTTGCCATCCTCCAGAGCCTCAATGTATCACCTCATCCTTGGGTTCCCTAGAAGGAGAACTCTGGAAGAATGCTCTCCTAAATGACACCTATCAACCAGTCTACCTTCCGTCTTTTAGCCTCTAATCCTTGGCAAGCACATATCCCAGAATTAAAGAACCTCAGAGTTGTAAGGAACCCTCACAGTCCATCTAGAGCAGGAATTCTTAAGCTCTTCTTAATCTTAGACCCCGTTAGCATTCCACTGAAACCTATGAAACCTTCTCAGAGTAATGTTTTCTTTCAGTTCATAATCAAAGAAAATGCTAAATTTCATTTAATTTTTATTGAAAATAAACTTATATTTTCCTTATCCAATTCCCTTGAAATCTTTCCATAGATGTCTAGTTAAGGATCCTTGATCCAGACAAATGCATATCATCTTTTGATTATCAAACTCAACTCTAGTTCAACATGCATTTTTGTAATTTCAACAAGGTTATAAAAATACTTGCTTTTAAGGGCTAAGACTATTATCCTCAGGTGTTCCTAAATTAATATTTATTAGAGGATGGTGTGATTTTGAAGGCACTGAAAGGTCAACCACTCTCCCAGTGTTTCTCCCACTGACTAGCTAGGATCTCTCTCTGTTTCTCTGTCTCTCTCTCTCCCCTCTCTCTCTCCCTCCCCTCCCCCCACACTTTTAGGTCTAGGTATGTGAATAAAGATATTGCTTTCAGAAAGTCACTACTAAACTGTGAACATATTCCATGGAAGTAGAAAAAATTGTGGTGTAACTCAAATTATTTGAAGCATCCCATAAGCCTTTTCAGTAATCATGTTACTTCTCTCTTTCCCATGAGCCAAACACTGTCATATTTCTTTCAAGTACACACAATAAATCTCCTCCTACAGAACCTCCTCAGCTTTCAGAAGTTCCTTCCCTTCCTTTCTGCTGTGTTTAGGAAATCCTCTATTTTGTTCCCGCAGGGCTTTGTTTAGTATCAAGACCCAATTCATTTTATATTTAGTTATCTACCTACCTTGTGTGCCCTATTAGATCGTAAGTTCTTTGAGGGCAGAATCTTTGTCCTGTTTACTGCGTAGTCCACAGACTTTAGTGTGGTTCCTAATCCAGAGTAGCTGTGCTGTAAATATTTGTTGAATTAAGAAAGGCAAGCAGGAAGGAACTATTCTTGAGCCCCTGAATACGTATTTTTAAAATGAACATTTTTTTTTTTTTGCTTTAGTCAAATGGAAGAAGTAACTTTAAAATTGTACCCTCTGTGGAAAAACAATTCGAGAAATATTTTTAGTTAGTGGGCTTTCAGTATTTCTCTTTTGTCAGCTAAAATCATACTTAATCTGCTTACCAATAAGACTAGTTTTCATCCCTCTTTACATTAAATTTATTTCTACAGCAGAGGCTCACCGACTAGTGTCACTGTTTTTCTCTCAGATGCTTTTCGAAAACAAGTCAATAAGGAATAATTACTGTAACTAGTCCTAGCAGAGACTTCAAAATTTAATTGAAGCCTTTCAATTTCTCACCTTTTTTCAAAGCTAGAAACTTATAAATTGATATGCTGAAAAAAACTTGCCAAGAGAAAATGAAAACCAGCAGTCATTTCCCATTTTTAGTAGATTCCCAGTGACAGGGACCATGAAATAATGCTGCAGATTTTCAAACTTTAGGGATTTCTTTACTTCCAGGGTAGCCCTGAATTGTAAAGAATTGATACTGATGCACTCACTCATAATAGGAGTACTAAGGATCAGATAGTTATTGTGCATTTGGAAAAGGTAATGGTAATTTTAAAAAGTCAGTATTGCTCCCTCAAGAGCAAGGTATATACATTAAACTCATTCCTTCTGATGGGATTACTACAGTGGTAGGCCAAGGTGATGTACCCAGATTTTAGAAAAGCATCTTACAAAGTCTGCTGTATTATTTTTATGGAAAATAGCTTTAACTAGCATTTTGTATTACCCTTTTGAGGTTTGTAAGATGATTAAAATGTCATCTTGTATCATCTTCATAGCAACTGGCAGCTACATGGCACGGTTGATATAGCACTGAATCTGGAATTAGGAAAATAAGAGTTCCTTACCTCAGTCACTTGCTAGCTGTTTAACTCTTGATGAGTCACTTACCCTCTACTTTCCTCATCTATAAAATGGAGATAAATGTGTAAGTGGTATGGTGGATCAAGAACTGGGTCTGGAATCAGAAATATCTAAAATCAAATTCAACCTTAGATTCTTACTAGCTATATGACCACAGTTAAGCCACATAACCTCTTTCTACCTCAGTTTCTTCAATCATGAAAAAGGAAATAATGATGGCATCACTTCCCAGGGTATTGTGAAGATCAAATGAGATAATACTTATAAAATACTTAACAGTCTTTCTTTCTCCCCTTTTTCCTTTTCTTCTTTCTTTCCTCCCTTCCTCCATCCTTTCTTTCCTTCCTTTATTCCTTCTTTTCTTCCTTCCTTCCTTCCTCTGCTATTTATAAGGATAAAATGAAAGTGTTTGTAATGAGCTTTGAAACTCAAAGTATTATATAAATCTTAGTTATTATTACTACTTCCAATATTATTTTTTTGATATTATTACCAACCTTGTGAAATGGGTACTATTATTATCCCCATTTTACAGATGAACAGACTGAAGCTGAATGATGTTAAGTGACTTGTTCAGGGTCACAAAGCTAGTTAGTGTCTGAGCCACTATATAGTGGTATAATTAGGTGATTTTGGAATTGGTTGAACAATTATACCCAAAGAGTAGGCATTGATAGAGTTATGTCTACTTGCAAGGAGGTCATTAGTTGAGTATTCCAGGTATCTTGGAATTCCAGGTATCTTCCAGTTCTTGGTCTATACTATTTAACACTTTAATTAATTACTTGAATAAAGGGATAGATGCCATCCTTATTACATTTGCAGATAACACAAATAAGATATATGATAACAAAGTAAGACCACAAAAGTTCTCAAAAGAGAGATGTTTGAGCTACTTCAATGAGATGAAATTTAATAGGAATAAAAGTAAAATCTTACACTAGGATTTTAAAAAATCCAGTGCAAAAGTAGATGTTGGAAATGTAACTAAACAGCAAGCAGCTCGAATGAAAAAGATATTTAAGATTTTGTGGAATTTAATACTGATGTATAATGAAATTTACTTTTAGATCAACAAAACTTTAGGATTCATTAAGGGTCATTCATTTCTAAAGAGAAAACAGGCCCACTGGACTCTGTCCCTGGTCTATGCACCCTGGAGTATAGCATTCCATTTAGGTGCCACCTTTTAAGAGGTATGTTGATCAGTTGGAAGGGAAACTGAAGGATGACAAGGTAATATTATATTAAGACCAATAAAAGGAAAAATGAGTTTTTAACCTGGGAAAGAAAAGACTTCAAAAGACATGACATCTATCTTCAAATAGGTTTATAAATATTTATAGGGCTGTTTGTCTAGAAGAGGGATAGATTTTTTCTGTTTGGCCCCAAAGGCCAGAACTAGGAACAGTGATAGAAAATTTAGGCTTGAGATAAGAAAGATTTCCTTTTAATTAAATCTATCTAAAAGCAGATTAAGTTACCTCAAGAAATAAGCTTCTCCACAGTAGATGTCTTCAAGCAAAAATTTTAAATTTATTTTATCATTAACATTAAATTTATATGGCCTACATAAAGTCCCATCCAAGTACAAAATTATATAATATAAAACTAAAGGATTGGGCTCATTTAAAATTTATAAAACATACCAAGTCATGTCTTGTTCATGTATGATGGCTTCGCCCACTTCCAATTTCTTTCTTTAAGAGGGAATCGCTATCCTTTCCTTATTCCCCCTCCCTTTCTCTCTCTCCCTCTCTCTCTCTCTCTCTCTCTCTCTCTCTCTCTCTCTCTCTCTCTCTCTCTCTCTCTCTCTGTCATTGCATCCCAATTTCTTGGCATAGTGTCTGGCAACTACTAGGCACTTAAAGGTTTGTTGATTGATGAATTCATGGATTATAAACTTTCCTTCTGGTGTCTTTATTTCCCTCTATTCCTTTACATATATAATGTGTATTAAAATAACATAAAAACAATAGAAATACCTGACAATGTGTGATGATGATGATGATGATGATGACTAGCTGTATATAGAACATCAAAGTTTGCAGAGAACTTCACATATGTTATCTCACAACCATGTAAGGTAGTTGATATTGTTACCATCATTTTACAGATGAGGAAATTGAGCCTGAGATGTTAAGTAACTTATTCAGCATCACACAGTTAAATATCTGAGGCAAATCTCAAACTCGAACTTTTGAAAATGATTAATAATGAGTTTATTTAAGAGTGATTTAATTTTTCCTGTACCTTTGTTAACATCAGAGTCAGAGCAGAGGTTTGCAAGCATAAAGAAAAGATCCTGGTAATGCCATGTAGAGAATGAAAAATGTATACAAAATACTTTTGCTAATTTGCTGAAATAAAATACTTCATTTTCTTTTGCAACTCCAAGATAATTTTTTCAGAGGTCGTAACTGAGTTACATGAACAGATGCCTCATTTGTAATCCAGTAGAAATTTTTAGTTACACAAGATCTTAATTTGTATGTTGAATTTTTTTTTTCTTAATGAATTATAACAGTATTTCCATAAGCATCTGATTCTGGCACACACTTAATAGAGAATATAATTGAGTTTCTATTGACATCAGATCTCGGAACTATTGTACAATTTGTTTTGATTGACTCCATTAGATGGGATATGTTTCCCTACTGTCATCCAGAGAGAACATAAAATATGAAATTTAAAATCACAGACTAAAACCTCCAAATGAATTTGGCTAACAAAGTCAATGGAGAGGACATTTTTCTTGGTGGTGGCAAATATTAAGAAAATCTAATAGTAGATAGATTTTACAATTGATACATTATTTTATATATGTAAATTCTGAGAATGCCCTTACCCGAGAATATATTCTACAGGCATAGATTTTAAGAATAACCACTGCATATGATTGCTTTTGTAAAGTTAAATATAGTGAAGGAATTTCTTTAAACTATTATGAGATAACAAATAAATTAGAGAAGTTTTTTTTTTACTTTTCAGTGTTGTTTTTTTTTTTTTTTCAGAATGGAAAAAAAAATCCTCACTTATTTATTATATATACAACAATGTCCCTTAGCATTTTAAGTACTTTAAAAAGCTTCACTTCAGCTACTGATTTGTAGTCATGAAAAGAAAGGTACTCGAGAAATAATTGATCCTGAGTCCTTTTCTTCAGTTTTTAGGTAGGAATATATTGAAATTAGGTCACAATGGTGTATTAAAGTATCTCAACTTGCTTTGTTTTGTGTTTAACTTTTAAAATGAGAAACATCGAATATATGTTAACACATACGTAAATTTAATCTCTCATTGTCAAGAGGCAATTAATGAATCAATCAAGTTTCTACTAGAGAAGTATCTTGAAATACAGTTAGTTTGGGCAGAAATTGAGGAGAAAATAGAATGTTCAGAGGCAGGTAGATGGAGGTGCATGATGTATTGAGAGGGAAGTAAGGAAACCAACTTGACATAAGTAAAAAAAAAAAAAAAGGACTGTATATGTCAGTGAATATGAAGAAATGAGGCTGGAGAGGTAATATGGTTCTGTATTATTGAAGACCTTAAAACCCAGGCAAAAGAATTTGCACTTAATCCAGAAGTTACTGGGGAAACATTGTAGGTTATTGAACCTGTGAATAGTAAGATGAAAAAAAAATCCTATTAATCTTGCAGTGATGTATATGTTGATTAGAGGCAGGGTAGACTAGAAACTGTGAGATGATTATAAATCAATAATCCAGGTTTCAGGATTTTAATAAACTTTATTTTTTCAGTCATTTTGATATCTAATTTAAATCCCCCTTGTAATTTGATTTCACTTTCTTTTATCAGAAGTAAAATCCACTAAACCTTCCTTAAGGCCGTTATGTTGTAGGTCAAATTATTTTGATTACATTAATCTTTCTGTGAAGAAACATTTCTAATCTTTTAATCATGATTTAGTTTTATTTTTGTGACTGCTACGTGGTACAGTGAATGGAGTGCCAGGCCAAGTCAGATTCATCTTCTTGAGTTCCATGCTTACTAGCTGCGTGACTCTGGGCAAGTCCCTTAACCTTATTTGCCTCAGTTCTTCATTTATTAAATGAGCTGGAGAAGAAAATGGCAAATCACTCCATTATCTTTGCCAAGAAAACCCCAAGGAGGATCATGAAGATTTGGACTCAACTGAAATGACTGAACAACAAAAACAGCAATGGTTTTCTTGCTTTGAAAATGCATTCAGGTTCCTTACTTCTCAGAATAATAATTTATCAATTAATAAACTAGCTAATTAATTAATTTGAGAATCCAAAAGCCAGCATGTAAAGAACCTGCCATTAAGTCAAGAAAACTTCAATTCATGTCCTGTCTCTGACATGCACTAGTTATATGACCACAATAAGTTGCTTAATCTCTCAATTTCTCAGGTTAAACAGAAAATGGTGAAGGGATTTTTCCATATTGGGTCCTCCTCACTGATGAAATCAAAAGTCTTCCAAAATTAAATTATTAATTTAACGTTTTCATCAGCCTGTCTTAATTTCCCTTGTTTTTGGAATTTCTACTCTTTCAATACAAGAATTGTGCTTGTAAACTTTCTTTATACAGTGCTTATTATATTACCAAAATTTTTGTTGTTGTTGTTCAGTTGTTGACTCTTCATGACTCCATTTGGAGTTTTCTTGGCAAAGAGACTGGAATCATTTGCTGTTTCCTTCTCCAGTTCATTTACAGATGAGGAAACTGAAGCAAGCATGGTTAAGTGACTCGCCCAGGATCACATAGCTAGTAAGTTTCTGAGGCTGAGTTTGAAATCATGAAAGTGAGTTTTCCTTGACTCCAAGTCTCGCACTCTCTCCACTACACCACATAGCTGTCCCCATATTACTCCCATAGTACCAAATGTACAATAAATAACTTGAGATGATGATAATCCCTTTTAGGTTGTAGAAAATAAGTTGTATTTTAGGATATAATAGTAATGCTTAAATAATGTTTTAGTACATTGCTAATCATCTTTTAAATATAAAATTAGGTTATTTTCAAAGGAAATGTAAAGAGATTGCAAAGTTTCATCATGAGGAATCGTGACGGCTTATATAAATATGATGAAGTGCATGCCACACCCTTGCATCATGCAGCAGCACAAGATCAAGTTGAACTGCTGGAGATGATTATCAATGACTCCCAATTTGAAGGTAACTCATGGTTATGACATGTATATACCCTAATGCTAATTCCTGTGCCATAAAAACTGTTATCCCCTCAAGAGAGCACAAATTTGGCAAGATGAAGAGACTGAGTGGAGAAAGAAACCTTTCTTTGAGATGTATATTGGCCAAAGTTCTCCAGCATATTCATGATGGATATATAGAGCATAAAGAACAAATCCAAGCCCAGACTTGGTGGTTTGCTAGATCTTGAAGGGCCAGTGGCATCATAGCCACATTGGAGTGAGTGCTACATTAATGATCATTCATTATACACTTATGCATTTTAGAAAATAAAATGAATATATGTGCATATACATACCTGTACATACATAGGAACTTCACACATATGTGTTTAAATATCTATACATTACACATATGCAATGCATACACACACTCATATATACACATACATATATGCACACATATACATGCATACACTGATATACATATGTATGTGTGGAATTGAGATGCAGTACACCATAGCATGTAGAGCTGGCCTCAATCAGAATGCCTGGCATAGCAGTTCTGCTTCTGGCAACCCACTGGCTATGGGAACATGGGCAAAGCATTTAACCTGTCACTATTCTAGTCAACTGCCTAAGACAATGGCATGCAGAGCGGGTGCCAGTCTGTATCGGTGAAGAGAGTTCTTTAAGCAGTCCTTACACCAATGAAGTAACAGGTCTACTTAGCAACCAATTATATCACCTCCCTGTAGAGCCATTTGTTTATGTAGATATACACATATATTTACAATGTATACATTATGTAAAATAAAACTAAAAATCAGATGCATTTCTCTGTGAAATATCTGTTAGGAAATCTTTTTTGAGCTAAGATATTTATTTCCTAAGTAGCGAATTTCTCCAAATTGAACACAAAGGAAATCTCACTGGGAAACATTCAGTTGTCTCTATCTTTCCAGGGACTGGGTCTCATTTTTCTTTATTTTGGTCACTGTCTCTGGCTTATGTTAAGACTGAACTCAGGAAATACTTTTGATTTCTTGATAGAGGGATGAAGCTAATTGTGTTTTTATTAAGTCATTTGAGAGAAATGATTATTAAATATTCCATTATTGGGGAGATCCAAGTGTTTTTTTCCCTTCCTAGATCCTCATTATCTACTAGGCCAAGCCAACATCTTAGGGACATAGATGATGGATGAGATTGCCCAAATACCCAGGGTACCTGCTTTTTGATCTTGGGTGGCAGGTGTTGCCCCACCCAAATTTAACACCTTAAAAAAGGATTTAATATAAGGTGAATTCTCACCCATTGTGTTCTGCTCATCCAGATGTGGACTAGAATTTAGAAGTAGAAGTAGTTTTATCTAGCTTGTGCTAAGCCAGGTTAGCCTAGATAAGAGAGTAATCTCTTATTCCAAGACTGAATGATCAGTCAAGTCGCCTGACTCCTCAATAGAATAAGCCTACCTCTTAGTATACTATTCATTATTTTTATCAATTTTAAAAAATTAATTTTATTTTTAACTTATGGAATAAAACAAACACTTCTATAATATAGTACAATAAAAAAGATGCTTGCACATAAAACTGCAATCTGCTATGACCAACTTGCTATTCCTGTCACATATACAACAAAATTACCATGTAAATTTTTTTCTGGTTTCTTTCTTCTCTTTCCCCTCCCCCTGCCTTAGAGATAGCTAATATTATATAGGAACACCCATTCTTCCACGGGCATATAAGCATTTAGTGGGTTCCATGAGGGATCTTTGGCACACAAGAGTGTCACTGAGTATTTTTATTAATTAGCTGCTAACATGATTAACAAAATAATTAATTTACCAGAAATGATGTCTTTTGAACTTTTAAAATGGTGAAATGTATTGCTTGCATTTTATGCTGCTTCTTTTTTTCTCCTAGGACTGAATGTACTGGATATTTCAGGAAATACCCCTTTGCACTGGGCCACTGAAAAAAAACAGGTTGAAAATGTGAAGTTTTTGCTTAGCAGAGGAGCTAATCCAAACATTTGTAACAACAATTCGATGTCACCCCTTCACCTAGCTATCCAATGTTTTTATAATGAAATAGTGAAGGTAAGGCTGCCCTCAGAAGTTTGGATATATTTGTGTGTGTGTGTGTGTGTGTGTGTGTATGTGTGTGTGTATAAAGTGTGTGGGAGTGAGTGGGTATGTACAATTCATGAATCCCTTTCAAAATATGGTTATCTGAAGGTGGATCAGATTGACCTGCCAAACTCAGAATAAACAGAAATTGTGTGACTAGCAACATTTCTAAACAACATAAATGAATCACCCTCTGAAGAGCGTGAGAATTAGCAATATCGTTTTTGAAAATAGCATCATTTTTTACAAAGGTTGACAGCATCACACCATCATCATGAAAACAGAAAAGGGGGTAGAATGGGATCACACAGGACAGAAGGCCATTTATGGAATGTATCTGTGGCATTATGGATAGTGGATTGACCTTCAAGTTAGGATGATCTAGGTTTGAGGCCCACCTCTGACCCATCCTGTCTGTGGGACACTGTATATGTCACTAATTTCTTGGTTACACCCTGGACAGCTCACTGAGGTAGAGCAGGTACCATTCCGCCTTAGTGGAGGGAACTTCTGAAGTCAAAGAGCTGATAAAAAGTAACATTTTTAAAAACTGAGAGAAACTATGGATTTAAACTGATAAGAGAAGTTTCTGTATTGATGAATTTATATGCGTGGATCAAAACAATAATAAAGACTCATTTTTTTTAAACTGACCAGTAACATTTGACATTTTAATAATTTCAATTTTATAAGTAAGACAAAGGGAAATTTTAAAAATTGCTCACAATGTATTTTCTAGTGCATCTCATTCTCCTATTTCACCTTCCTCCCTTTCCTCTTTGCTATGTTTTGCCTTAATTTCTGTTTGTCTTCTTCCATCTCCATAGCATATGTAAAATGTTTTGTAAACCTTACATGCTATATAAATATTAGTTATTGTTTTCTTCTAGAAGCTGATATTACTCTTCTCCTCACACTAGTGTTGTAGGACTGAAAAAGAAAGAAGCCTGGGGACCTGGTAGTGAAGAATAATGGGGATTTGGGTTTCTCCTTGGGATTCAAGTCAACAAGCATTTATTGAGTACCTACTATGTACCAAGCACTGAAAGTAACTATGTATAAACAAGGAAATACGGGGTAAATTGAAGATAATTATAATGGGCTTAGTATTTTGCACTAGTATTGAGAGGCATCAGGAAAGGCTTCTTGTAGAAAGTGGGACTTTATTTGGACCTTGATACAAGCCAAGGAATAGACAAGAAGGAGATGAAGAGAGAGGCTGCAGGCATGGGTGATAGTGAGTGAAAATGCTCAGTCAGAAGATGGAGTGTTCATGTGCAAGAGACAGAAAGGACAATGTTAGTGGATTTCAGAGCATGTGGTGGGTAGTAAAATGCAAGAAGACTGGAGGTTTGGACAGCACTGGGTCATGTGAGTTTTAATAGTCAAGTAGAAGATTTTATGTGTAATCTTGGAGTTAATAGGGAGCCACTCAATTTGATTAAGGTAGGGGTAGTGATAAGGCCATATCCACACTTTAGGAAGATCATTTTGGCAGCTGGATGAAGGACGGTCTAGAATGGGGAAACACTTGAGGTAGGAAAAACAAACAGTAGGTTATTGCAACATTTTAGACCAAATGTGATGAGGGCCTACATCAGGATGTGTCAGCAGAAAAGGGGGTATACATGAGAGGCGTTATAAAGGTAGACATGATAGGATTTGGCAATCGATTGGAAATTGGAGTAAAAGAGTGAGGAGTAAAGGATGTCACTTACATTGGCAGCCTGACAGACTGGGAGGTTGGAGCTACCTTTGATCATAATAGGGAAGTTAAGAAGAAGGGAAGGTTCTGGAGGTAAGATAATGGATTCAGTTTTGGACATAATGAATTTACCGATGAACTTAAGATGTCTGAGACACCTAGTTTGAGATTTCTAATTGTTATTTGGAGATGTGAGACTGGAAGTTAGAAGTAGGGATCATCTACTTAGATCCACTGCAAAATAGACTCAGGGGATCCATATTGAAACATAATCTTTCTAGCCTTTTCAGCTTGGCAAAAATCCCTAGTATGATTGTAAGACTGATGTGGTTCCCAGTTTCTAAGCAAACTGGTACCTGCGTTACACCTTTCCCTGAATATGACTCTTGGAGTTATGCAAGAATGGCATCGTTTTTCAAAGAGCCATTAAATCCAACATTTAATTTATAGAAGTAATTGATTCATGGTCTCAGTCCCACTTTACTCCTACTCCTTTGTCCTAGATAATAGACCAAATAAGGTAAGGCTAGAAAGAGAAGACTAAAAAGTCACTTGTCTCTCACTCCTGATTCTAGAATCTCCTAATGAAAGGATCAGCTGGCTTAGGAGGTTTTTGTCTACCTTGAGCATCTTTGATTCTGGAACATCATCCCCAGATAGGGGTCACACACTCCACAAGTGTAAAATTACTGTCTAAATCAATACTTGCTTTTAAAATGAAGTTTTTGTGAATGCTTATTTTTGTAGTTTTATTTTCATTAATTAAGTTGCAATTTTAATTCTTGATAGTTGTATTTTCTTCTCCACATAGGTTTTGATTGAGCGCAGTAGTACTGATATTAATTTGAAAGGAGAAAACGGAAACACACCTGTGATGCTGGCTTGCTACAAAGATAACAGTGAAGCACTAAAAGTCTTGGTTTGTATAATGATTTTATTTTTTTCATTGATCTCTATTTTAGTTTAGCATATGCTGTAAATGAGACCATGATGTGACCAAAGCATCTTGACAGTATTTTTAGCAGGGACTTTGTTTTGAACTCTTTTGATGGCCAGAATTTAACATTTCCACAACTATTGAAGTTTTTTTCTGGCCTTGTGTTTATTATAGCCTTTTTGAAGCTGAGTTTATGTTACTATCCCCTTCACAGTATCATACTCCTTCACTGAAAGGAAGTAATATTGGCAGCTAAGTGGTACAGTGTTGGACTTGGAGTCATCAGTCGTACATCAGTTTAGAGACTGCCTTAGAAACTGTCTATTTGGCCCTGAACAAGTCATTAACTTCTATGCCTCAGTTTGTTCAACTGTCAAAATGGAAATAATAGTAACTTCCTCATCGGGTTGTTGTGAGGATCAAATGAAAAAAACATATGCAAAGTGCTTTGTAAACCTTCAAGCACCTTGCAAACATGCTGAAGATGGTGATGAGGAGGACGAAGAAGAGGATGGTGATGATGATGATGGAGATTTCTACAGTAGACTTGTAACTCAATTCCAAACTAGCAAAATAGGATCTTAGGGTGGCCTGTTGCATGGTCAGAGGACCTCTGGACTCGAAATCAGGAGTCTGTTTTTCAAACCCAGGTTCTAATATTTATAAGTTTTGTGACTTTAAGCAAATCCCTTCACATCATTGAATTTTAAGAGAATAATATCTCATAGATATGTTATAGAGAAAGTGCTTTGTGACCCCTAAAGTAATAGGCAATTGTGAGTTATTATTAAGACTCATTGTAAAAGGTGCACATGAATTTTTCTAGCATGTTGTTTATCTTAGATTGCATTATCAAAATATTGCCCAAGATACACTCTGTCTGGATTTCAACAAGGTATTTGGTGAAGTCTTCTAATATCTTGGTGGGCAAGATGAAGAAATGAAAATATCTGATCAGATGGTAGTCTACCTAGCTACATTTATACCTGGAATAATGACCATACCAAAGAGTACTAACTAATGGTTGTCACCCTAGAGGATGATATCTGACACGACATTTTACTTAGCCTTATTGTGTTCGACATTTTTAACTTCCTAGGTGAAGGCATAGCTATGAAATTTACAGAAATAGATAGCTACTGTATTGGATGGTGGAATAAAATTCCCAAAAGATTTAAAGTACTTAGATCATAAGTCAAAGGACCTAGGAGGTCATCTTGACCACATCCTTTTTTTTTAATCAGTGAAGAAATAACCGTACAAAACTAACAAAATGAAATGTAATAGACATCATTGTGAGTTCTTAATCTTAAATTCATCAATTCAACTATTCCAGAATAGCAGCTGCACCAGTCACAGTTTAATAGCAATGAATGAGAAAAATATTTAGGGGTTTTAGTTGACTCCTTTAGTAGTCAGTATGGTGATGTCTTTGTTTCCAAAGCTAATGTAAACTAGAACTGCTTTAATAGAAGCACCATGTCCAAAACAAGTGAGATGCTAATCCTACCCTATTTTATGCTGGCCAGAACATATCTGGACCTTTGTGTTCAAAACTATGTATCATTTTATCTTGCATTTCATTTTTAATACTATTTTAAATTCTCAATTCTTTCCCTTACTACTTTCATTTCTCATCTGTTGAGAAGGCAAAGAAAAATTACCACAAGTATGAATAGTCAGGCAAAACAAACTGCTGCATTAGCCATGTTTGAAAGAGAGAAAAAAGAAACAAAGTATGCTTCAATTTTCACTCTGACTATCCATTCTCCCTTTGGAGGTGAACACCATGTTTCTTCCTGAGTCCTTTGGATTCAAAGTTAATCTTTTGTTGTTCAGTTGTTTCAGTCATGTCTGACTCTTTGTTACCCCATTTAGGATTTCTTGGCAAAGATACTGGAGAGGTTTGCCATTTCCTTCTCCCACTCATTTTACAGATGAGGAAACTGAGGCAAACAGGGGTAAGTGACTTGCCCATGATCACACAGCTACTAAGTGTCTGAGGTCAGACTTGAACTCAGGAAGATCTCTCCAGGCCCAGCATTCTACACATTCTGCTTCATAGCTGCCCTGTCAAAGCTGATTATCTTGGCAATATTGCTGTCATTCTCCTGAGTCTGCTTATATCACTTTTTATCATTATTTTTTTTTCAGTGCAGTTATATTCCATTATATTCCTATAGGGCAGCTAGATGGCACAGTGGATAGAGCACAAGGCTTGAAATCAGGAAGACTCACATCATTAATTCAAATCCAGCCTCACTTAACTCTGTTTGCCTCAGTTCTTCATCTGTAAAATGAGCTGGAGAAGGAAGTGGCAAAAATCCAACATCTCTACCAAAAAACCCCAAAAACCCAAAACATGGAGAGTTACACATAACTGAAAAATGACTAACAACAAAATTAATATGTCATAGCTTGTTCAACTCTTCCCTGATAGATGAGCATCCCTTGGTTTTCATTTTTTTTCTGACACCACAAAAAGAGCTGCTATAAATATTCTTGCACATATGAGTGCTTTACCTCTTTCTTTGATCTCATTGGTATATACTGGATCAAAGGGTAGACACAATTTCATAGCTTTTCAGGCATAATTTCAAATTGCTTTACAAAATGATTGGACTAGGTGATAGTACAACCTATTTTCTCACAGTACCCACTCCTAACATTTGTCACTTTCTTAGACAATGTGATAGGTGTGAAGTGTACCACAGAGTTGAGTTAATTTCACTTCTCTGGTTATTAGTGATATAGAGCATTTTTCACATGGCTATTGATAGCTTGGAATTCTTCTTCTAAAAATTGCCTGTTCATATCCTCTGACCATTAATCAGTTAGGGTATGATTCTTCCTCTTGTAAATTTGTAGATGATATGTTTTAAAAGGAACATTAATAAAGTCCTAAACTAAAAACTTGTCCAATCCTTTACCTGCCCTGGAAGGTAATAATTTGTTCAGGGACACAAAAGCCACTTTATAGATAATCCAAACTTATAGTTTATTTTTTTCCTTCCTCTTGGAGGCCACTTTTAAACTAATTCATTCTTCCCCACCAGTGAGTGAAATGATGAAATAAAATTAATTTAAAAAACAATCAATTCTGTTTTACTATCAATCTATGCTAAATATATTGTGGAAAGGAGTAGATGAAAATGGTTGCCTAATAAAAGGTCTTTATTTATTATAATATCTTTATTATTTATTTATTCATGTCTTTCTCCATGAAAGGTCTTCTATGATTCAGCAACACTAACCTCTTGACTAGTATGTTTTAACTGGCATAAATGCATTGAATTAGGGCCTTCCTTGAGTATATTATTCCTTTGTATAATGACAAGAAGGATTTAGAATTGAAGTGGCAAAGTGATCTTTTTAAAGTAGAATAGTGATCTTATTGGAAATTGACTTCATTTTTCTAACATGTTGAAAAAGGATTCCATTGAAATCTGAGTTGTTATATCTACCACATTTGTTTCACATTTTGATAATTTTTATTGTGCTGCCTGATCCCACTCTAGTTCCCACAATTATCTCTTTAATGGTTTTTATCTGATCTCTTGAATTTTTTCTTAAACATTTTTCATTTATCATTGAATGTAACTATTGTGCTTGAAGCTTAGTACTGATTAAATAGTCTGTAGGAGTAGATGAGAATCAATATTCATTCTTAAGCACCTTCCTACAGGGCATTATATAATTTGATTTCATTCTGAATTTTTTTTTCAGTTGGATAATGGGGCAAGAATATGTAAAACAAACAAATTTGGATGTTTCCCAATTCACGTAGCTGCATTTTCAGGTTCCAAGAAATGCATAGAAATGTTGTTAAAATTTGGTAAGTAAAGGCATTTATGTAGTAGACAGCAATAATAAACTTACTATTCCATTAATGGAGGTTACAGTTCATATTATTTCTCAACAACACTTACTGTGTGCATTTAGGTAAGATTTCATTCTTACTTTTCATGTTTTGTGACATTTCAGATTGTATATTTAAGTAATATACATTTTGTTTTCTTATGAAGGTGAAGAACAAGGATATTCCAGACAATATCATATTAATTTTCTCAATAATAAAAATTCAAGTCCTCTCCATTTTGCTGTTCAAAGTGGTGACTTAGAAATGATAAAAATCTGCCTGGCAAATGGAGCACAGATTAAACTAGAAGAGGTAATTTTTCATACTTTTCTATTGCAGTTATGTATTTTCTTTTTATAAATAGTTTTCTCAAGTGCTTTTGTGGCTCCATGATACTAAGTAAGGAGTAAATGAATATAGAAATAAATAGATCATAAGCAAAGCAGAAAAAGTAAAAAATTCAGTTTTTAGATGAGTGGGATAAGACTTCTTGAAACATAAACTATCTTCTAAATAATGGTTATTTATTTAGTAAGAAAAAGAAAGATAACCAATCCTGCTGCCATGATGTTTTGTGGCAAAGTAGAGATTTCAAAATTAGCTAAATGTTTGGTGAATTAATTAGCCAGTTCTGCTCTTATCATGAATAAGGGACATATTTATGGTAATTAAAACATCAGTAAGCCTGAATTGTATTAATTGAAGCATTATGTGTAGAGCAAGGGAAGTAGTATTCTGTCCAAATCAAACTATACCTAAAATACTAAGTACAGTTGTGATACCATGATTTAAGAAGAATTAACAAAGATAGTATGGTATAGTGGGTAGAGTATTTATTTTCAATTTAGGACCACCTGGGCTTAAGTCTTGCCTATGACATACTGATTAAATCATTTGAGGCAAATCAAGTGTTTTAGTGCACTGGACACTGTTCTAAGACTAATTACATTGCTTGAAGGCATAAGAGAGATAGAGAGGGAGGGAGAGAAAAATATTTTTTGCTAGTAGCTCCCTACAGTGATGAAATGATAGGTCTGGAAAAAAATAATAGCAGATGCAAAAATGGGTGAATTAGGATGGCTATGGGTTTGAAAACCATTTCCAAAAAGAAATCTTTAGAAAAACTGTAGATGTTTAGTTTAGGGAATAGAAGACTAAGAAAATGAGGATATTCTAATATAATTCTATATAATAGTGATATTCCAATATTTGAATTATTGTAATGTAGAAAATATTGTCATTTTTCTATGACACTTCAGAAGGTAGAAATAGGTTGAATAGGAAGATGATATTAAGGGATGCACTTCAGTTCAGCATAAGAAATGACTTTCCAACAAGGAATGTCCAATAGAGGAATAGATGATCCAATGAAATAGAAGGTTTCCTACCATGTACACATTTGAGTATCTTTTGGATGGTTATCTACTACGTACATCAATGAAAATCATCATATTAATGAAAATCACATGTGAAACTAGATGAGATGAATTATAAATTTCCTTCTAACTCTAAGATTCTGGTTTTTACCATCTTAATTTATCTTAATTTAATACAATTTAATTAATCTTAATTTAATACATTTTTACACAACATAAATGCTCCTTAGCTTTTAGGACAAATGGTTCAAAAACCACAGCTAAGATATAAAGCAAAATTAATTACTTACCAAGATATAAAAATGGAGGCCAGCGATCTGGTCTTGTCTCATTAAGCTGTGCCTTCTACATCAAACTTTCTTTTTCTTTCTTTCATTTTATATTCCTATTTATAGAATGGGAAATGCACAGCCCTTCATTTTGCTGCCACTCAAGGAGCAACTGAGATTGTAAAACTGATGATATCCTCTTATACCGGTGGTGATGATATTATTAATACAGTAGATGGAAATAATGAGACATTGCTTCACAGGTAAGAATTTTTCTTCTTCTACAAGTCATTGTTCCATAGTCTTTGCATTTTTTCCCCTCAACTTCACCTTACACTAAAAAGACTACACAAGTGAAACACGTTTTAACAGTTCTGTGGAGAATTAAGGTTCATCTTAATTAGCCAATTAGAGATACTATTTTTCTCTGGAATCAAAGTAGAAAGTTAAATAGGTTTTCACAAGAGAGAAGTGTCTAATGGCAATTTAGTGGCAAATACCATAGAGATTTTGACAGCAATGAACGAGTTGAATTGTATATCACCAATATACAAAAGAGAGTTCTTATGCAATACTCTTGACTATAAACTCTTAACAGATCTCCTAACCTCCTTATTCACTTATAATCAGGTGCAAAGTTCCCATTTTTCTCTTTCATGGGAATTTTTTCCCTTTCCCTCAAAAGCAGAAATGGTGACCATAGGCCGTTGTAAGTATATTTGAATAAATATTTTCTTTGCACCTGATAATATGCATACATATGTATATACATATACATATATATGTGCATACACAAATATATATGCATATGTACATATGTGTATATACACACAAATATGTATATGCCTATATACATACACATTATATATGTATATTTGTATGTATGTATGCATTTAACATTTACTGATGACAACTAATCCCCTTATCCTTTCCCTTAAATGAATTTGTTTGGTTTTATTTAAAATTTTCCTGGTACATGATATTGAGAGGCAAAATGACTTAGTAGAGAAAGAGTTGGGCCTGATCAAAAGAAGGCTTGGATTTAAATTTTGCCTCTAACACTGATCTGTTGAGTGCCTGTGGGAGGAAAAATACCGAAGTCAAGTCAGCAAACATCTGTTAACTATATAATATCTACTAATCACTACAGATACAGAAAGAGGCAAAAATATTATCTGTCCTCAAAGAATTCACAGTCCATTGAAGAAAACAATATACAATCAAAAATGGCAACTAGGTGACATAGTGGATACTGGAGTCAGGAGAACTTGAGTTCAAACCTGGCCTTTGATACTTAGCAGCTGTGTGATCCTGGACAACTCACTTAACCTCTATTTCACTCTGTTTCCTCCATGGTAAAATGAAGATAATAATGGTCTAGCTCACTGAATTGTATTTAAAAAGCACTTAGCACAGTGCCTGGCATGGGTTAGGTGCTATATAAATGCTTTCTTCCTTCCCTTCCTTATACTATCAACATACAAAATATATATGGACTAAATTGTAGGTGGACAGCTAAGTGCTATCATGGATAGATTGCCAGGCCTGGAACCAGGAAGAACGGAGTTCAGATCAGCCTCAGACACTACTTTCTGTGTGACCCTGGGAAAGTCACTTGAACCCTCTTTGCCTCAGTTTCCTCATCTGTAAAAATGAACTGGAGATAGAAGTGGCAAACTACTCTAGTATCTTGCCAAGAAAACCCAAAATAGGGTCACAGAGCCAAATACATCTGATAAATGACTGAACAATAAATTGTAGGTGACTTCAGAGGGAAAAGTCCTGAATTGAGAGGTAAGGTTTAGCCTCTCTGAGTTTTAGATTCCTCATTCCTAATGTGTGTAGTCCTTTCAGGCTTAGACAAGCTAGTCTATATAAGATGTTTTTCCAGCCTTACAATGCTCTGTAAACATTAGTTATTATCTGAATTCCCTTTTAGGTAGATATATAGAAGTCAACCTTTTGACTTTTGTAAAAATTCACTTTTTATATATTGAAGCTCACCAAGTTATCTGGGTGTTATTTTTTTTCCTGAGCAGTGACCTTTACAGTTCCATGGTCAGTCATTTACGTGCAATCTATCTACAGTACTCTAGTTTTTAGTGTAAGGCTTTAAAATGCATATTTTATCTCAAGATAGATGACAACTGGCTATAGGTTCCTCTCGGATCCTAGATCAGGTTCATACTTTCCATAATTAGATTGAAATTGGCATGTGATATCTGTAACTAACTCAAGGATGTATAATGCCAGACTGGAGTAGTTAGTTCTCAGTCTGATGGAGCCCTGGTACCCCACCTTGATGTGGGCTAGACATAGGGTTGTCCCTTTAGTAGATCCAGTTTCTCATGACCCAATCTCTCCAACTGCCCATTCCCTATTGAGGCTGGTCTTTATATTTCTACGGATTTTTATAAGATTCCCACCAGAGTACTATAGACAGGGGTGTGCCAGAACAACCTCTAATTGGCTTACAGAACCTATTATCATATCTTCAGTGTAAGTATTTACACCCCAGAAATTAGCAGTGTTACAAACCACTCAGTCAAAAAGCATTTGTTAAGCTTACTATGTGTCAGGCACTGTGCTTGACTTATTGTTTTCTTGATTGTATGGACTTAGGAAAGTGTTAATAATATAGATTAAACTGAAAAGGATATACGCATATGTTTTATTGGGTTTTTTTTTCTGGGAGTTTGGTTAAATATTTACCAGAAGATCTTTTTATTACTCTATAAACATTGTTTGGACTCAGCAGGAGTGTAATACAAGGTTCAGAAAAGGAAGTCATCAGCAGATTAGAAATGTGGTGGCTGTAAAATAATAATAACAACAATTAATAATAATACCTGAAATTGACATAGTGCTTCAAAGTTTGAAAAGTGCTTTGCAGCCATTATGTCATTTGAGCCTCACAATTCTGTAGCCTATATTTATCCAGAACTAAATAAATTCATAAATGGGATTTCATGGGATCTGAAGTATTCCAAAGGCTCCACAACTGTCCCCAGATCATAACATTTACCACAGTTTGGTAGTACAATGTAGGATCATAGGATCCCAGATTTAGAGATGGAAGAGAGCTTAGAGGATTCATAGTCCAGTCTACTTATTTCACAGAGGACGAAACTGAGGCTGAGGATGGCTAAATGACTTGACCAACACGATGCAGGAAGATAAGTGGTAGAACTGAAATTCAAATATGAGTATTGTGACTTAAAACTCAGTATTTCAAGTTCATCAAAGAATAGGAGGAAATGAGTGAGAACTTTTGATTTGGACTTGATTCTTACCAACAAGGAGAAGCTGGCCAATTGTGATGAAAATGTAAGAAACCTTGGGGGTAAGTGACTATTCCACATTGGAATTTCTTTTAGAGGCTAGATTTGGAGGAGAAAAAATTTCAGAAAGAGTCTGAACAAAGAGTAACTAGAGTCTGATGGAAGAAATTTCAATGTAGCAAATTGACCAATGAGGGATGAGAGAACCTCTCAAAAGTAGAAATCTGTGACATGCGAAAAAATATTACAGCTGCAGAGGGAAATCAGCAGAAGACAGTGTATGGACAGAGAATTCACTGACCACCTTAAAATTTTGAAAAGACATGTAAAGAAGACATAAGTAAGGGTACTCGATGGAAAAGGAATCAGTACCAAAATATAGCATAATCTTGCCAGAGTGTCAGGAGTGCTAAATCTCAGTATGTGTTAAGGATAACAAGGGAAGCAAAGAACAATGGATGTCAGTTTTCATGAGTTTAAAAATAAAATATATTAGGGCAAAGAAGACAAATAAGGTTTTAAAAAGTGATCTCAGAAGTATAAGATGGACAATATGAGACCATTTTGTCTGAAAAAGAGGCAAAGTGTCTAAGATTAAGGAGGTGATATTCTCACTGTACTTTGGTCAGGTTACATCACATATTAAGTAATATGTTCAGTTCAAGAACCACATTTTAAGAAGAACGTTGAAAAACTGAAAAGTGTGTTGAGGGAGGTAACTAAGATGGGAATAGTGGGATCCCTCTCATCAAAGTCTTAAATCAATTATACAGTATTTAGTAATTTTATAAGATTGTATTTGTAGGTCCTGCTGCTGGAAAGTTTGAAACTGGTGGATCATTCGAGAGTTATGAACTGCTTTAGGTAGGGCTAAAAGCCAATCTGTTGATCATAGTAAGTCTGATGCCACTATGGTGAACACCTATGAGTCAGAACTCAACTGGGTTACTTAAGAAGAAGTGAAAACTATCACAGGTCATAAAAATAGAGTAAGTCAAATCTTCTGTTATGATCACTATTGGGATTTTGCCTTTGAGCGACCACTGTATTTGCAGTCTGAATTTCTCAAGATAAGGAAATTCAGTCTCAAAAGAATAAAAGATTTTGTTCCAAATTTTAAAGGATAAATATCTCCCATTTTATGAATGATTGCTTCTAAGTATTTTGAAAATAAAAATATTTTGAAATAATTTACAAAATAACTACTTTCATTTTTTTGTAGAGTAGCCTTATTTGATCACCATGAACTGGCTGAATATTTAATTTCAATGGTAAGCATGCAATTGATGAGTTTGTACATTATTACTTTTGTTTTTATCCTTATTTCTCAAAGAGGACCATGACATCAAGATGATGATATGGCTTGCAATTGACTTTGATTTTTGGCGGGGGAGCTCTGCAAGGTCACCAACCTCACTTTCTTCTCTAGAGCCATCCACATTATTACTATTAACAATTGAAAGTACATAGAGTAATCATTCTCTTACAAATTACCATGTAGAGTAAAGGTTACAACAGTCATAATAAATTTAACATTATTCTCAATTTTCCAAATGAAAGGAATTTCGAGAATATTAATGGCAAAGTTGGAATTGTTTTTCATATATGGCAGAAAAGTAATTAATATGGATTTACTGAATATTTATAGAAGATATCTACTTTTATATGAATCAAATGTCATATTTCAGGGTTCTTTAATCATGGAAACAATTCTCTGAAATTTTCAGGCTAATTTTCCTAATGTCCCTGGAACTAAACATTTTCTTGTGTCTGTTCTGACCTTAAAAAGTTGACTTCTATACCACCTTCTTGAAGTTGACCTATGTATTTACTTTACTTCAATTCAGTTCCACAATTATATATCATATCACTCAGCAGAATGTAAGTCCATGAAATCACAGTCTGTTTAATATTTTTCCTTTGCATCCTATAGATACATGGCAGGTATATAATAAATGTTTGTTGAATGGATTGAATTAGGATTCTATGCCCATAATAACCTAAGTTAACCTTGGTTTAACTGAGTACAGTTTTGTTTTGTTTTGTTTTGAGTACAGTGTGGACCCACCGCATTATCCAAGCATATAACTTCTTCTTACCCTATCCCTATCTATTCTTATCCCATTCTCCAGAGGTGACAAGTAAGAAGCAACACATTTTTCACATTTATTTTGGCAAGTCTCTTATGGACTAGCTTGAAATACATTTCAGTAATACAACATGAAATTATAAATTATGCTTTAATACTTGTTTGCAAGAAAAAAAAAACATTGGTTTTGAAATTGTTAGTCCTAAGTGGGGACAAAATGTTTAAATGCACATTCCCTTTTCCTTTTGAAGAGATTTATCAGAAACTCACCATTACATTACCAGTTATACAGATGGGTCAACCTACAATATACTTGCAACTATTTTAAATGGGGTTTAACAATGAAATTAAAATATTCAAAACTATATTTCAAGTAATTTGATATATGACCTGTAAGAAATAATAAGACTTTTAATGTGATCTTCCTAAAAGAGTGAAATGTTGATTTCTTATTACACCAAATGTTGATGTCCACTGTGTAGAACAGAAAATATTGACTTTAAATACTTGTTCTATGCCAGGCATTATGCATGGAATGGAGGATCCACAGACAAAAATGAAATAGTACCTGACTTCAAGAAGCTTTCATTCTATTGGGGGATACAACATATGCACAAATCACTACACAAGATATACAAACAAAAAATTCAGAGAGGTGGCAATAACATTTGGTCATATCAGAAAAAAAATTGACACTTGGGCTGAGTTTTGAAGGAAACTAGACTTTCTCTGAGGTGGCAGTGAGAAAAGTCTGTGGAGGAGCCAGTTCTGCAAAAGCAGCAAGATGGGGGTTTGAATGTTGTATGAGGAGTAACAGGAAGACCACCATAGAGTGTGTGCAAGAATGGTGGAAATCCTTTCATGTGTTTTCTGGCCTTAGAGATAGATGGTATTGAAAGTATGGTTTTTCATATGAGAGGCAACATAGTTTAGTACAAAGTACATTGGAGTTCAACTCAGACTTGGTTTACATCCTGAATGCTTATCAAGCATCTTAATAAAAGCTATCTTGAAAAGCTATTTTTTCTTAGCTTTGAGCTCTTCGTCAATTAAAGTGGAAGTATACTACCTTCTTTATAGGATTGTTGTGAGGACAACACTTTAAAACACAAAAAACCCATGTTGTTATTACTCTTACTAATAATCAGTCAAGTTAGAATTGACTTACCACAGTGAAATCTAAATTAACAGTATGTTCATAGGAAATTCTTATGGAGTAATAGTGACAAACAGTAATCTGTTCAGCTCTCAAGGAAAAACAGAAAAACACTGGGCAATTTTATTTGGCTGATACTGTAAAATAATAAGCTCCTACCATGAAAACAAAGGGACATATTAAGAAACTAATTTTTGAAATGTCAACTGTTTTGAAATGTTCTGTTTTTTTTAAAATGTATATCTTAACCCCTTTATTGTTTATAGATGTTTAAGAGCAAATTATTTCATTGGTGAACTCCATGTTGATCTTTTAATTTTGCTTTAGGGAGCGGATATTAACAGTATTGATTGTGAAGGTCGTTCTCCACTTCTACTAGCAACTAGTTCTGCATCATGGAATGTAGTGAATTTATTACTTTCTAAAGGTAAAGTGAGGAATTTCTCAAGGTCGGTCCTTTTGAGTAGTGCATATATGTTTGTTTGCTTTTCTTTTTTTTCCAATTTGATGCCAGGTAAATCTTATTTATATCTGATTAACTGAACCACCTTGTAACAAGATAAAAGTTGGCAAGATGGGCTGTTAGCAGAAAAGGGCTTTACTGCCTTCAAGTCTGAAATCCAACTTAAGTTATTTGGATGGCTCTGTGATTTTTTTTTTACCAGTACAAATCACCATGCAGCCAAATATTCTTATCTTGGGCTATTCTTATACATATGTTCCCATATACTCTCTATTGGGTGGTGGGGATTGGAGAGACCATGGTGGATGGAGTAAGGCATTCGATATCTTGGAGATTTTCTGCAAGGTCTTTTGACCTTGTATGACTTTTGTCTTTCGACATTGTATGAATACCAGTGGATTACACTGACTGTGCTTTGATTCTTCCTTGGTATTGCTACATTTTAAAATAAATGAATGTAATTTGTGTTTTTATTCATGTTTATTCAGGAGCTGATGTAGGAATAAAAGATTATTTTGGGCGAAACTTTTTGCACTTAACTGTCCTCCAGCCTTGTGGACTAAAACATTTGAACCAGGAGTTTCTGCAGGTATGCAACAAGAGTTTTGAATTATATTTTTTGGTGTGGAATCACACAGTAAAGTATTGTAAAGTGTATTTGTTACCAACATAACCAGGTTAGCAAGATCAGTACAATCTATCACTAGTACTAGAAAAACAGCTTAAACATAGTTTTAGTAGTCAGTCTGTAGCCTAATCATCATTATATGTGCAATTCAACTCATTTTTATAATACATTAAAAAAATAAACCCTTTTTATTGGGTATAGTGGCACATACCTGCTGTAACCCTTGACACTGAAGGAGGCTGAGGTTGATAGATCTCTTAAATGTTTTGAACTATAATATGTTAAGTCAGTTGGGTGTCCACATAAAGTTCATCATCAATGCAGTGAGCCCTTGGGATGGGGATGGAGGAACCCCAAGTTACTTAAAGAGGAATGAACTGACCAAGGTTGGAAATAGATCAGGTCAAGTTTTTGTGCCCATTAGCGGTGGACCACTGCACTTATAGCCTGGGTGAGATAAAGACTTGACCCAGGCTCAAAAATAAGCAAATAAACAAAGAAATAAATAAATGTAGCCCTTTTCTCTAAGGAAATGTGTCAGTGAGAGTACACTGTATTACAATGTTTAAAAAGATACTAGAAGTATTTCAAATTACATTGTAAGAAATAAAGGACCCAGTTTTCATTTGGGAAACAATGTTAAAGGACATTGTGGTAATATTTATAATATTTCATTTCCAACAGATGCAATATATTAAAAATCTTGTAATGGATGAAGACATTGATGGATGTACCCCTCTACATTATGCATGCAGCCAAGGTGTACCTCTTTCTGTAAATAACTTACTTGGCTTAGATGTTTCCATTTGTATCAAAAGCAAAGATAATAAGTCACCCTTGCATTTTGCTGCCAAGTAAGTTATAGCATATATACATATACACAAATACGTGTATGTGTTAATACATATGTATTTATATGTACATCATATATGTGTACATGTGTGTATCTGTGATAGTCTTTTCTTTTTGCCTCTCTACTTGTATATATGTACATATATATGTATGTCTCTCTACATATATGTATATAGACATATATACATATATGTCTGTAGTTATCTTTGTATCTATCTTTGAATGGTGTTTACTTCTAAAGAGCTATGTTAAATAATTTATTTTTTTCTTTAAGTTTTGGTCGTATAAACACCTGCCAAAGACTTGTTCGTGATATGACTGATACAAGACTTTTGAATGAAGGTGACCAGAATGGAATGACTCCATTACACCTGGCAGCAAAAAATGGACATGATAAAGTAGTCAAGTTTCTCTTGAAAAAAGGTGCCTTATTTCTCAGGTCAGAACTTGTTTAAAAAAAAAAATCTTAAATGCTCTTTTTGGCTTGCCTTAACAAAGCATTTTCCACATAGCAAACTGCATTCTTTATCCTAATAACTTATATTTAAAGGGCTTTAGGGCTTATGACTTATAATTTTACTTATTTTGGATGCTACAACAGTTCTGTGAGAGATTCCAGCCCGTTATGACTGTCTCCAGTTTCATAGAGGAGAAATCTGAAGTTTGGAAATGTGCCTAGGATCCCAACAGAAGTGTAACGACACTTTTGTTTTTGTTATCTAATTGTTTCAGAGGTGTCCAATGCTTGGGACCTCATTTGGAGCTTTTTTTTTTTTTTTTTTTTTTTTTTTTTTTGGTGAAGATACTGGAGTGTTTCGTCATTTCCTTCTCCAGCTCATTTTACAGATAAAGAAACTGAGGCAAACAGGGTTAAATGACTTGCCAAGGATCACACAGCTAGTGAATGTCTGAGGGTAGATTTGAACTTGGATTATCCTTATTCCAGGTCTGGCATTCTGGGAACTTCACCATCTAGCTGCCCTTAATATCACTAGAACCTAGGTATTTTGACTTCTGGTACAGGGATCTTTAAGTATGCAATTTAAGTTCACAACTACATCATGGAATCACAGAACTGGAAAGAACCTCAATGAAGGTGCAGTCCAGTTTATACCTCCATGCCATCTCCACTATAACAGAGTAGAATAGTTGTCATTCAGACTTGGCTAGAATATTTTCAAAAGAGCAGAACCCCTGAAGAAGACCATTTTAATTTTTAGTAGCTCTCAAACCTGCATTTACTGCTTTGTAATTTTCTCATTGCTCCTGGTAGAGTTTCTAGGGTCAAACAGAACAAGTCTTAAGTATTCCGTATGAGAGATCTTCATATACTTGGAGATGGACATCATGACCTCCCTGCGTCTTCCCTACTCCAGGCTAAATGCCCACAGTTCTATCAACCTAAACTCATTTAAGGTAGACTCAAGGCTCTATTCCATTCTTGCTGCTCTTTGGACTATTCAGTTTGTTAATTTCCTTCTTAAACAGTGGTGACTTGAGCTGAAATGAGATTTGTTTAGGAAGTCCTATGTCACCTCTTTCTTTCTGGAAGCTGTGATTCTCTTAACCTAGTCCATATTTCCATTTACCTTTTTTGACTTCCACAACATATTGCTGATTCATATTGTGTCAAATCACTCAGCTATTTTTTAAATTGCTGTGCAATTATCCTGTATCCTTGAAGTTTATTTTTTTTAATATTCTGTAAGAAAGTTTCTTTTCCTAATCACATATGCCTTCCCTCTGTTGTTTATTTCCAATTTTCCTGTACATGACTTGTTTGTACGTAGTGGTTTGCAAGTTGTTTCTCCCATTAGACTGTGAGCTAATTGAGAGAATGGACTCTTTTGCATTTCTTTGTATTCCAAGTTCTTAGCTACTTCTTAGAACATGGTAGATGCTTGATGAATGTTTATTGATAGATTCACTTTTCAATCTTGACCATAACTCATTGTGTTAGTTATTTCCTAACCCTTTCATCTTCAAAATTGATAAGCATGTCATCTTTGTTCAGATCAATGCTAGAATACCAGTCATTATAGGGTCAAGCACAGATGTTTTGGGCATTGAATTGGACACACTCCAAAATGACATTGAACCATTAGGGCAATCTCTTTGAATCTAGCTAATCAATCAGCTAGAAAGCTATAAGTGTGATTGTGTAGTAACTAACATGTAGTCTGTCTCTCACTGTCTTTTCCACTAAAATAGCATGCGGTGCTATATCAGATATTTGCTAAAACATTCCCCTGATCTATTGATTTAATATAAGCTTGTCCAAAATAAAGATAATAAGGTTAGTAGGGCATAACAATAATAGCTAACATTTATAACAATGCTTATAATTTGCCAAGCACTATGCTAAGCATTTTATGAATACTACCTCATTTGATCCACACAACAACACTAAGAATTGGGTGCTATTTTCAGATGAGGAAACTGATTTCTCAGTTTTTCAGCAATGACAAGATGACTTGCCTGGGATCACATAGCTAATAAGTGTCTGAGACTGGATTTGAATTCAAGACATTCTGACTCCAGGCCTGGCACTCTATCCACTCTACCACCTAGATGGCATGATTTGTTCCTGGTAAAGATATCCAAGTCTTGATGATCACCACAGATTTTTCTAAATAGTCAAAAACCAGCTCCTCAGCAGTGTGTTCTAGAGCTTTTCCAGTAATCAAAGGTAGTGTCAATGGTTTAGTCTACCTTCTCTTTCCTTTTTATTTGTCTTTTAAAAAATTGGGATATTGGTCCTTTTCCAGTTTTAGGTACCTCTCCCAGGCTTTCCGAGTTCATTGACAATGGGTCAACAATCGTAACTGCCTAGTTTTTTTGCTTTTTTGTTTAGTACATGAGGATGTTGTTATCTGGCCTACAGTGAATTCACAAAGGACAACTAGGAGCTTTATTAATAGTGCCTTACTTATCTTGGGTTTCAAATTCTTATTAGCAAGTTCTGTCCTGCCATTTCCTGCAAAGTTCATTCTTGGAGGAGAAAACAGAAGCAAAATAATACAGTGTCTCTGCTTTCTCTTTATTGTCAGCTATCACCCATCCAACTCAGGTAGCAGTCCTATCCCTTCTCTGATTCTCCCTTTCCCCTAATATTGTGTGCGGGGGGAACCCAGCTTTATGTGGTTCTTGGTTTTCTTTGCCATTCTCAGTCAAGAAACAGTGTGTAATCTGTGGACTAAAGAATGATGGGGTGGTTTCCTTAATTGCTCCTTTCTCTGGTTAGACTAATCTTTCATTTGATTCTGCCTCCTGTGTCCCTCAGAAACATAGAAGTGGAAACCCTTTATAGATTCATCTTACTCACTAATTCATAAAACCAATATAATAAAATCAACTGATTTTATACATAACTATGCACAAACCCTGCTTACATTCACTCAGGCTAATGACTAAATGAGTTTGCATAGGGGATGTAGGGGAAAGGAATCTTGTATATTCTATTAGGTGAATTTACCAGCATGATCTAGGGAAATGGGGCTGCATTTGAAGGCTAGGATTCAAATATTTCCATCACATACTGGTAGAGGGTCTACGAAAAAGATGTTCAATCTCTTTGAGTCTCTCAGTGTTTACTTGTCAACCTACAGGAATCACAACATTGACAGGGGTCTAGGAAGTTATGTAGATTAATTCCTCCCTGCCTATGATTTACATCTATGTCAGGGTTTAGTAATCTTTTTTTTTTTTTTGTCATAGACTCTTTTGTTGGTCCAGTGAAATCCATGAACCCTTTAGAATAGTGTTTTTAAATATGTAAAGTAAAATTCAAAGAAATACAAAGGAAACTTATTATATTGATATACAATTATAAAAAAAAACATTTAAAAATAGCCTCAGGTACAGAACCCTACTCTATAGTGTCTTTAACAAGGGTTCAATTGAAGACCACCAGCAACAAGAAACCTGCTACCTCTTGGGACAGTGTAATACAAATGTGATACCCACAGCAGCCACTGTACATATGTGTGCTTATTTCCAGGGTAAATTCACAAAATATAATCTCCCTTCCTCAAAGACAAAACCAAGAAATTTATTCAGATAACAAGAAGCCAGTTCTACCGTGTTATCAACGATGTTTGTACACATTACTGAAAAAGAGAGAACAGCCAGTCCCAAGCTTTTGTCCGGCCTCCCCACAAACAAGCTCCCTTAGGCAGAATCACTCCCTCTCTAACACACGTTAAGCTGCTCTGCCTCTCAGCTCTGCCCTTTTTGCTCCACCCATTTGGCAAGCTCCTCCTACATCAGCTCCATGTGACTGACTGTGTGCTGAGCTAAAACTCAAAGCAGGTCACATGGACCTATTAAGGGACAGGGAAGATCTTCAAATTCCCTTACCATTACAGTTTATTGTACTTTTGGGAATACTTCCTAATAAAAATTACTGCATAACAATGAATTAAAGTCTACCTCTGTCTTTTATGTGTACATTTTTCCTAGATCTTCACCCTAGGGACAAGTAAAACAAATCTAATACTTCCACACTTCAGCCTTCCAACTATTTAAAGATAAATGTCGTGTTTTCTTTGTCTTTCTTTTTTTTCAACTAAATGCCCTTGATTTTTTTATATGGCATAATTTACAGTTCCCTTGTCATCCTGAATATCCTTTGGTAAAATCCCTCCAGTTTATAAAAATATTTCCTAAAATGTCATGCCCAGAATTGAACATAATATCATGCTTGTGGCCTGAGCAAAGCAGAGTACAATATGACTGTTGCAACCCTTATTTTGAACACCATTCCTCAATTAGTACAGCCTAAGATGGTAATAGTTAATTTTTTGTTTCAGTTTTCATCTTGAGTTAATAATTCATATTCATCTTTCATTTGATTTTTACCTCCAGATGTATTTCAGATAGACTATTATTGAACCTTGCCTTCCTTACGTTAAACATATAGTGGTGGTTGTTTTTTTTTTTAACCCTAGACAATAAATTCCCATTTATGTATATTCAATAATATAGTAGGGAGTAAGCAGTTCTGAGAGTCAGCGTAATGGCAAGTAAAATAGGATCTTTTGCTGTTTTTGTTTTGGTATAATCAAGTAAGTGCCTGATTGAATCTTGCCTTTATCAATCAATAATCTTTACTAGGAGTAAAGTACAGAAACAAGAGTTTCTTTAACTGGAAATAGTATATGTATTTGTATTGCTAATGTGATTAAAGATCTTCCCCACCCATTACTGGGCCTGCCCATTAAGGGGAGTTTGATTAGGGAAAATATGTAGGAACACCCACAGCTTTTGTTAACGAGGCACTGATTCTCAAGAGTTGGAGTGTCTTCAGGCTCTCAAAAAGGTATAAATTCTCTGAGGGTGAGGTTTTACTTTGGGGCTTAGATTTTGTAAGGTTTGAGTGCCAGATGAGGACTCTGGGAAGCCACTTAAGGAGTCCCCCGGATTTGAGAACCTAGATGTTAGTGCTTCCCTCTCTGGTAGCAATGGTCAGATAGCTGTACCTGTCTGTTGAGTTATGGTCAGGCAGAGGAAGCCATGTCTGTTGATTACTTTGGGGTTTACTGACTAGAAGTGTTTGTTTGGTCAAATGAGGACTCTGGGAGCACTAAGGAGCCTCCTGGTTTTGAGAACCCAGATTTCATGCTTCCCTCTCTAACAGCTATAGCTAGACAATTGGGGTTCAATTGTCCATTGAATTCAGGCAGAGGAAGTCATGTCTGTTGATCTTTTGATTTCTCTGTATTTTCTTTGAAATTCATGGTACTGACTCCCTGAACTAACTGAATTATATACATGTGCTTGGTTAAAGGAATGATACATGGGCTTGATTAAAGTGATTGTTAACCCCTCAAAAGTTGCCTTTCCTTTTATGAATGCAAATTTAAGAACCTGTGATAGCACAGCCCCCTGTGTATGTTGGGATGTTTACTGATACAGTTAGTAAAAGCTTATTTTGAGTTTTGCCTCCAATACATATGATTAGTATGATTCTCTGAAAGTCAGGGCCCATATCAACTCTTTAAGATTACAAATAGTTGCAGAGAAGTCATTCATATCTATTGATAGAGAAAGTTATTCTCTGGGAGCTCCCTATAGCAAGAAATTCATAAATTTGGTCAGAAAAGCCCAACAAAAACAAAAATGTTTTATCTTATTGAGTTCAATCCATCATTCTAACTTGAGATCTTTTTGGATATAGACCTGCTGTCTGATGTTATCTCTTCCTTCTAGCTATTTGTCTTCTAAAAGTTAGATAAGTATGTAATCAGGGCTTCTATTCGGGATGCTGACGAAATTCTAGCAAGCACAGGTACAATGAAAGTTCTTTAGGAGTTTCATCAGAGATCCCTCTCCAAGCTGACACTGAGCTATTAATGACTAATATTAGAGCATACTTCTGATTTCACCTAACTGTGTTATGATTTATTGTCTGTCTTATTCCAAAGGTAGCACCAGAGGTCTTGTCAAATGATCGACTGATAAATCCCATCTACACCGATAAATCCCATCTACTGAATTTTCCTGATCTATCAAATAACACTATTCAAAATAGAAAATAATGGAAAGCCAATGAAAAGTCTACCGTAACCTACTTTTGAGGAAGTTATGATGGCCTTTAGTGATCTTCATGTCCTTTTCTATATGTTCATGAATCATTTCTTTAATTAAATGCTCTAAAATTTTGACAGATTGAAGTCAATCTCGTTTATCTTTTATTTGGTAGTTTCATCTCCAGTTTCTTTCTTTTCTTATTTTTTTGAGAATTGGGACATTTTCCTTTCAGCTGTTCTTTAGCTCCTTTCTTATTTTTCATGATATTTCTGAGAACACTGATGGTGGCTTCATGGTCTCATCCATAATGTTTTTCAGTATCTTGGAGCATAGCTTTTCTGGACCAAGGGCCGAGATGGGTGTTTTCTTACTGTCTCCTTACTTGTGTCTGGTTTCAGTTCCTTTCTAATAACATTTCCCCAGTCTTTACCAGTACATGGATTATTCTCCTTGGCAGAATGAAACTGTGATTTCACCAGATTGCACCAAATCAAACTCATCTTTCTTTTCCTTAGAAAACAGTCTTATTGAGTCTCTTTGACTAAAAAAAAATTAATTTACCTAGTAGCAAATTTTGGAATGATGAATTCCTCCAATTTTTTCTAAGCTGGAGCTTAGATTACCAACATATAATCTTCTCTTAGCCAATAGTCAAAGCTTTTTCAGTTTGGTAGGACTTGTCAAGACTCTCATTCCACTAGGATAGCCTTTGGGAACCCACATCATCTTCACATGCTGATAAAGCAGCAAAAGAAGATTTTGGTGGAGGGAATCATTTGTGTACTTCAGCATTTAACAACAGCAATAGGCCTCGTAACTTCAAGATACCTCATTTTATCCACACTATAACACTATGAGGTGGGTGCTATTATTTTATTTTAAAGTTAAAGAAACTGAGACTGAGAGGTTAGGTTACTCTGACTGGTCCATAGACATAGCTATTAAGTCTCTGGGGAAGGATTATTTCAATGGATCCATGATTTTATTGATTTTAAGTACTCCCATTGATATAGATTACAACATAGCCAAGCTTTTTAATCTTACATAATTTGTATTTTTTCTGTGATATATATGTCTAATATGTAAGAGACCTCCTTCCAAGACTTAATATTTCTTCTATACTAGAATATATTATATATACAAGTATGCACATATGTACATATAATGCATATTTACATGTAGTCACATATCCTTATATACTTTTTATTCTTTTTAACAGTGACCATAATGGTTGGACAGCTCTTCATCATGCTTCCATGGGAGGATACACTCAGACCATGAAAATAATTCTTGATACTAATGTGAAATGTACAGATCATGTAGATGAAGAAGGGGTATGTATGAATTACAATTCTTCTGAAAAACATGTGATAAGACTTGTTCTTTAAAAGTCCCTTCACTCTAAAAGGAAAGTCAAATATAGAATCTGGGAATGAGAAAGAGAAAGGTGGGAAGTTGAATAGTATAACTAGAGAAGAAAGAATGAACTTAGAAAAGTGGTTGTGTACAGAAGACTCCTTATAGTAGAACCACAGTTTCCTGAGCAAAATCTCTTCTCTTCCTAACCTCCCCTTCCAACCCACTAATTCTAGCAAGAAAATACTCAAAAGGCCTTGAAATTAAGAAAAAAAATAGAGTTTGAAATTCCAGTTATATTTTTTCTGCCAGTTTTAGATTTATGAATTTTGTCATATTTGGTGGTTCTTGTTTGTTAATTTAATGCAGCTTAGCCACTTAATAACAGAGATGAGCAAGCAACTGTTTGACGCTTAGTCATTTTTGGTTGCCTGTCACTTGTATCCTCTTTCCCTCTGAAGAACACCGCTCTTCACTATGCTGCCCGGGAAGGACATGCCAAGGCAGTTGCTTTACTTTTGGATCATGACGCTGAAATTCGTATGAACAAGCAATCAGCCTCCTTTTTGCACGATGCCATCCATAATAGGAGAAAGGAGGTAGTTATTACTACCATTATGAGCAAAAGGTAAAGTTATTGGCTATAAGACAGCATGCTTCACAGGGTGGCACTAAACAATGATTCCTAAGCCTAAATGTGCATTCTTTTTTGGTCTTTGTCAATGTCCCTCCACCCTCAAACTCCTTTCATGTATTATTTTTGTTGTTCAGTCATTTTGGTTGTGTCTGACTTTTCATGACTGTTTGGGGTTTCCTTGGCTAGGTTACTACAGTGATTTGCCATTTTTTCTTTAGTTCATTTTAAAAATGAAACTGAGGCAAACAGAGATAAGTGACTTGCCCAGCATCACACAGCTAGTGCCTACAGTGGCTGGATTTTAACTCAGGTTTTCTTGTCTCCAGGCCTGACCCTCTATCCACTATGTCTTCTATCTGCCCTTTCATATATTATATATACCTTGTACAGAAAGAACCTCTGATTGTTACAAGATTAGAGTGCCAATTAAGACAAAGGAAATTGGGACATATAATGGTATTGCGGAAAGAATATTAGCTATGGATACATATAGAAGACCTAGATACAAATTTCACATATATCACACCTGGGGGACTTTGGACAACTCACTTAACCATCCTGGGCCTCAGTTTCCTAATGTGCAAAATGAAAAAATTGTATTAAATGTCTTCTAAGGATCTATTCTAGCTTAACACAGATTTTGAATATTTGTTTTATCTATATGCTTTTTAAGTGGTTCCTCCAAACACAAATGTTATTTACTCTAGCATGAAAGGTATTTCAGTTCAATGGAACATACACTCGTACTGGAAAAACTGTGGGATTTAAGTGTACATATAAACACTGGTAGATTATACCCACTATCATTTTAGATAGCCTAACAAATTTATGTGGGATTTACTTCTGTTATTTGCCCCATGCCTCCTTTGTAACTTCATTTTGAAATACAATTAAGGTCAGATACATACCATTTCAGACTCACTCAATGAGGTACACACAAGCCCAATTTATAGACAGAAAAAAGAAAATAATATAAATTTTTGGGGGGACATCTCAAGCTGGATGTCCTGGAGGCATCTTAAACTCAACATATTTAAAACTGAACTCATTTTCCCTGAGTGCTACCCCCTTTCTTAACATCCCTATTGCTATTGGGGGTACTACTATTCTTCTAGTCAGTCCTAAAACATGTGAAAAATGCCCCCAAGAGCATTTGCTTTATAATTTTGTGATATTGATCAGTGTAGTCCAACGTTTTTTGCTGATAATGCTACCCTTGTAGATGATTTCTATTGATTGGTTTAACTGAAAGTTAAGAATATTTCCAAAATATTTATATCATTATGCACCTAATCTCTAAGAATTAAATTGACTTTTTCTTCCAACCCTTTCAGACTTGACTTCTCACTGAAGTTATAGTTCCCATCCTATTTCATCCATTCATCCATCCACTCATTCACTCAGCATTTATTAAGGGTAGGATTGCACAGGAACTGGATTACAAAGAGAAAAATTTAAAAGTTATTAGCCTTAAGGAGATTTAATTTTTTTTTGGAGGGGGTGAAAATCACTTGTATCTAGATGAGTCAACATGAATATATATCAAATAGTTTCCAGTAGGGCATTAGCAGCTGCATAAATAAGAGCAGGTTTCATTAAGGAGATAATTAATTCTTCACCTTAGTTCTGAAGGGATTCTAAAAGGTAGAGGTGATGAAGAAGGACATTCCAAGCATGGAGCTTGGATTCCAATGCAAAGGCATGGAGATGAAAGGTCAAATGTCAAGTACAGGAAGTAACAAATTAGGACAGTTTGTCTGGAAAGCAGAATGTAGTCCAGCCAAGTAACACCTACCATGTATTGGGGTAGTGTTCTGGGTGCTGGGGTTGCAAAGACAAAAGTGAAACGATACCTTCCCATAAGGATGTTACAATTTAGTGGAGGGAGACAACGTGTATGTATATATGTATAGAACAATAGATAAAATGTGATTAAGAGTGGGGAGGAACTGGAGGGATAAGAAAAGTCTTCTTGAAGGGGCCTTTTGAGAAGGTCTTTAAGAAAATTAGGGAATCTAAGAAGTGGCAATGAGAAGGGGGTACATTCCAGGTAAGAGTGATAGCCAGTGAAAATTCATGGAGACAGGAGCTGTGTGTGAGGAACAGTAAGAATGTAGGTTGGCTCATGGTTTGGTACATCCAGGGTTGTAATCTACAATATAGCTACAAAGGTATGTTAGAGTTAGGCTGAGAAGAACTTTAAACAACCACAGAAAAATTTATATTTGATGCAAGATTTAATAGGGAACCATTGAAATCTTCTGTATAGTAGAGTGAAATGGCCAGAAATTCACTTTAGAAAATAATTTTGTCATTTGTATGAAAGAAAGTAATATACAATAATCTTGGAAAGATAGGCTACAGGTGGACTATTCAGGGCTTTAAAATATAAAATGAAGGCTTCAGATATTCTGGAGAAAAAATAGCCTCTAAATGGTATATCTGCTTCCAAGTATTCCCTTGTCTAATACTCCATATAATTCCATATAACTGACTTTATTTCTGATATCCATAAATGACTTTATTATCCTTTCCTGCTAAAACAAACAAACAAAACCTATGTCTTTGTATTTCTTTGGGAGTAAAACACATGATGTCAAGTCTAACATTTAAAGCCTTCTACAAGATGGCTCCCATCTGCTTGTTATCCCATTAGACCCTTTCACATAGTCTCCATTTCTTCTAAAATATCCAGCCAACTGCTTTGAATCCATTCATATCTCTATGTTTGTGCCATCATTGCTTGGGTTTTTATTTTTCATTTGTGTTGCATTCCCTTCTTTTGGCCTCAGAACTTCTCGGGGAGTCAGGTGTCAATTTTCTACTCAAGGTCTTTGTATTTTCCTCTCTCTCTCTCTCCCTCTCCCCCTCTCATTTTCTCTAAATTATTCTACGTTATGCTGTATTTACTTATGAATACAGGCTGTTTAAGGGCAATGAATTCTGTCTTAATCATGTACATAGTAGAAACTTAAATGTTCATTGGATCCAATTTAATACTGAGCTTCTTCTAGGAGCACAACACTGTGCTATTGCTGACTGAGTGTGGGCACCCTTATCAAACGCATCTATTTCTTGCCATATACACTTTATATTCAGGAATATTAAAAAGACAAATAACGGATCCTACACTCACCTAGAAGAATAGGCAACAGCAAGAATGCCCTTCTGGATATGCAGAGAAATTACCACAGTTGGTGTTGCCATACCTACGGGATGCATTGTGACCATCCACTGCTCCTAATAACTGCCTGATGGACAAGGCAGGAAATAAACTTTACTTGTTACCCTAGTCCTATCACTTCCAGAGGATTCAACACAATTCATTGAAGTGGTACAGTGGATAGAACACTAAAACAACTGTCAAGAACACCTCAGTTCAAATCCAACCTCATATAATAGCTGTGTAACCCTGGACAAGTTCCTTAACCTCATTTGCCAGCTTCTTTATCAGTAAAATGGGGATAATAATAGCACTTAGCTCTCAGGGATGTTATGAGGATAAAATGAGATAATATTTGTAAGGTAGTTTGCAAACCTTAAAATACTATGTAAATGCTATTATTATTATTATTATTGTCATTATTATTCAACCTTACTTTCATGAAATCAATAGCATTACAACTAATGGTTGAATTGGAGCATCTTGGGTCAAGCTTTCATCTAGCATGTCTGCTTTTTTACGAAAATAGAAATGATAAATAATTTATAATATAAATGATAATAAATAATTTAGTTTGCTTTTTTTTCAACAGATGGGATGAATGTTTGACAGTATTCAGTCCTGTTTCTTTAACCAATAAATGTCCTGTATTGGAAATGATAGAATATCTTCCTGAATGCATGAATGTAAGTAAGTTCTACAGGACTGGCTGCATCTAGTAACACAATCTTATTTGAACACAGTTCATACCTTCATTCTCCTCCACTCTTCTTTCAGGATATACAGTATGTAATAAGAATTGATAAGGTAATGCAGATTAGGAATGCTGTTTATTGAAGTAACTCTGGCTCTCACATCAATAGATTGGGGCTTGGGTCTTAACTCCACTCCTTACTATCTGTGAAGACATAAACCTCTCAAGGTCTTAATTTCCTCATCTGTCAAATGAGGCATTTGGATGCACATACAGAAAGGTTCCAAATGAAGTCAGCTGGAGATTCTAATATAAGGAGGGAAACCAGATCTTAGAAATGTCACTGAGAGTTTATGTGAGGCAAAAGGGGTGGGAGAGAGAAAAGAAAACATTGTATGTTAAGAAGAGATACCCAAATAAGTCTATCAAGAGACCAAAATGAAAAAGCATATCTAAGAGAGTTCAATTAAGAATCATTAGAGGAAGAAACAGAAGTGATATTGTCAAGAGAATATGACAGACTTCTTCAACAGAAATAAATTATTTTCAGGACGGAAATCAGAAATTTGGCACCAACGCATGGTTTAGTCATTCTGGGACATATTAACTGGAGCTCTCTGAACTCTCCACCAGAAACACAACAGCCAACTATTTCTTAATTTGTTTTCATGACAGTCTCATCTTTGAAAAGACAGAAGAAACACTGAGGAGAACTCCTGTTTTAGAATCATCTTACCCATAAATAGGAATTGGTTTCTGTAGTGGAGATGTGGAGGGAGAACTTTCTTTTGGTATCTGTGACAGAGAAAAGTTAGGCATGATCAGATATGCAACTAAAATACCAGAGAACAAATTTCCAAATGCTCAGAGGAAACATAGGGAGAGTCCCACTGGTTTGAATTTCTATAAGGGATATGACTGAGAGGGGTTGGAAATTTTGAAGAATGGAATTCTGTAGACACAAACAAATTCTTCCAATAAAGAAGAAAAGGTCAGTTGTCTCAAGACATAAATGTAGACTTACTGATGTGGACTGATTGATTACAAAAGACATACATGAGCTCTGAAAACAAGATCAGGAAAAGGTACACAAAAGTGGGAGACATCTGATATTGAAAGCATTTAGATGTGATTACTTAGCCACTCCCAAAGACATTTGAAAGATTGTGGTGCTTGATTGATATGAAATAGGCCTGGAGAAGTCAGTCAACAAGAAATTTTTAAGCACCTACTATGTGCTAGACACTGTGTTAAGAACTGAGAGTATAAAGAAATAATAATAAAAAAAAAAACGATTTCTGGTCTCATGGACCTCACTATAATAGGGGAAGCTACTTGGAAACAACTCCATATACTCAAGATCTGTATAGTATAAATCAGATATAACCTCAGAGGGAAGGCAATAACATTAAGATTAAACATTTCCCTGATTTTTTAAAAGGAAGACAGAGTTCATAAATTAGAGAACTAGAGAACTAGCTTGATTTAAAATTTTAGCAAAATTCTACTATTTTAGTTAACATCTAGAGAAATAAGTAGTGAGTACATACAATCAGTGTAACCTTACCAACAAATCATACCAGTTGCACCTTATTCTTTTATTTGACAGTATTATTCAATTGTCTAACTGGAAGGATGCTCTAAATACTGTTTACTTAGTTTTATATCAATACCAGATCAAGTTTTCATGATATATAAAAAAGGAAAAAAATATGGGCTAGATGGGAGTTACAGTTAAACAACTTCACATCTTAACTGGATGAATAGCTGGGCAAAAAGAGCAGTCATTAATGATGTGATATTGCCTTGGAAGAAAGTCCCTTCTGGAGTGTCCTTAGAATTTGTGTTTGGGGATGTGCTTTTAAAAATTCTTCTTAATTACTTGAATCAAGGCAAATATCGCATATGAAATTTGCACATGATATAAAACTAAGGAATAGTTCAAATAGATTGTACTTAAAATACAAAAATATCATGCTAGGATAGGGTATTAAACTGAACCCAATAAGATGAATTTTAGTAGAGACAAATGTCATGTCATGCAAATATGTACAGGTGAAAGACAATAGTCTTTCTGAAAAAGAGCAGGAGGAAGAGGTATCTTTAGTGATCTAAATGTTCAATGAGTCAACAGTGCTGTGTGACAATCAAAACCCAAACAACTGATGTATATTAAGTTATATTTTCCATTATCATGAGAGTGATACTGTCACTGTAATTTTCAATCAATAAACATTTACTAAACATTTACTATATTCAATGCACTATGCTAAGTGGTGGGAATAGAGGTTAAAAAAAAAACAAAAAGAAAGACCCTGCCCTCAGAAAGTTTGCAATCTAGAAGGAGAAGATAGTAGACAAAAGGAAGCTGTCAATTTGGGTAGAGAAGTTTTCATAAAGGATGCAGAGTAATCTAAAAATGTTTCTTGGAGGAGAGGACTTTTGATTATTTAAAAAATTTATATTGAAGAGGGGGAGGCTGAAGCTTTTCAAGGGAATAAAAAAAGATTTCTAGAAAAGATCCTAGTTCATTAGCTCAAATGGTCAGCAGATCAGCTTGATTGTATCATAGATCATGACAGTGAAAAGAGAAATGAGACTGGGGGATAGCTGATAAAGGAACTAACTGGTCTAGAAAAAGCTATATTTTATGATGGACAATAAAAAACAAATATTCTATTGAACAGGAGGACTGTTATACTTAAAGTGTATATTATTAAGTGATTTTTCTCAGAAAATCTGTATATATAAGAGCCTAGAAAGGTATACACGAAATTTCAGTGTATCCTAATAGCTTAAAACTATACTGAGACTATCGGGAGACCCTGTAAGGAAAATTTGTTGGTAGATGTAGATAAAAAATCTTTGTGTAATTGAATATTCTTCAGATCTTGTGTCTTATTTGCATATGATTTTTCTTTCATTATAATTACTGCTTAGGATGAGAAGGGAAACAATAGAAATAGAAATCTTTTATAATTTTAGAAGTGTGTCGACATCTTGTCTTGTATTAATCCTCATGATCCTATTGGACATAAAAACAGATCGTAACTGATTCTTCTCTGTCAAAGGCTCTTTTAGATATCTGCATTGTGGAATCCTCAGAAGAAAGGTCATGCCCAAATTTTCATGTAAGTCATTTTTTAAAAAAATCTGTTTTTATTAACTTGAAAAGGAGAGGCTGTGTGGTATAGAAGGTAGTATGGATCTGAGGTAGGAAGATGATTTCAAATCATGCCTTACTGGCTGAGTTATCACTTGACCTAAGTCTCATGAAACTGTCTAATATTTGGCCCAAGGGTCATAGATCTAGAGTTGAGAGAGACTGAAGATGACACCTATTTCAATTTTTGGTTTTGCAGCTGAGGAAAACTTAGATGATGGTTGGATAACTTGTCTCACATTTTATGAGATGTATGCATCAAGGCAAAGACCTGAACTCAGTCCTTTGATTCCAAAATCAGTACTCCTGCCTTAATACCATGCAGCCTTATCTATTAAGCAATAGACTGGTTGAAATATGTCTTGTGAATGGAATTCCTACACTCACAAAACAAAGAATGTTGATCTATTAATTAATATTCCAGTGAATTTAAGGGTAGAAATGATATTCATATTAAAATCCTAATTTATTTTTGTAATATTAATATATTTTATTTTACAATTCGGCACATCAATAACTTTTTAGTTTGTGATAGGTTTTTTTTCTCTCCAGGTTTAAAATCTGAACATTTTAATGTTTAGATGTTTGTAGCACTTAGAGATTAACAATTTTTTTAGGAAAATGTATTTTTGTCTAAAGACAGAGCATTGTATTTTGCTACCATATGGAATCTTGTCTAGTCTATGACTAAGTATAGTGGCAGCTAGTTTCTTGATAACATTTTTCAGAATATTTATTAAGGGTAAAGTAATCAAATAGCTACCTTTTGTGACTAACATGGTATTTTGTTTTAATGCATTTGCTTATCCAGAGAATTTTACTGTCATACATTATTTTTTGTTGGTTTTAATGTTTATTCCATAGGTTGAGTATATTTTTAAGTATCTTCAAAGTCCATTAGAATTCAGAAAGAAAGAAGAAGTCAATGAGATAATGTATGGGCCACTTAACTCACTCAATGTAAGTATAAGTTTTCAATTATCCTAGCTACATTGATATGAAACATGCAGCTTTTAAAACACCTTTTGATATCAAAATTGAAGGAACTTTAGAAACCATTTTACCAAAGGTTTTTAACCTGAGGTCCTTGAACTTTAAGTATGTGTGTGTATATTTCAAGATAATTTATTTCCTTTGCAATACAATGCATATTATTTTATGTTAAACATGATTCTGAGAGACATCTCTAGATTTTTATCAGACTTCCAAAAGGGTCCATGACACACACACAAAGATCTGAATGCCTTCATTTTATAGATGATGAAACTGATAGAATAATCCTTGCTTGATTCTTTTGAATTTTCATTCTCTGTCATTGTAGTTCTCATTCTCTGCCATTGTAGTTCTCAATATCTTTAATATATTTTTCCCTTCAATGCAGAAATTGCTATGGCTCCAGTTGACATTTTAAATCTCATAGATTTACACATGTGAAGTAGCTCACAACATGCAGATGGAGAATTTTAAAGACAAACAATTTTAAAATTCTATGCAGCAAATGTGAGGGTTCATAGAACTTAGGCAATCAACCAATAACCTGAATATGGGGTGATTTCAGAACTTTAGATGTCCCTAATATGGCCTAGAAAACTGGATACAAACCCATATCCAAGAGACTGGGGGTTTGCTCCAAGTCAACTGTAAATCTCAAGATTCTCCCTCATCTACCACCTCCCTCCCTATCCCTATTCCTACAGACACACACTGGTTATCTTATATTTCCAATCAGTTAAAGGGGCAAAGAATGGAAAAAGAAGAAGAGGAGTAAGAGGAGGAGGAGGAGGAGGAAGAGGAGGAGGAGGAAGAAGAAGAAGAAGAAGAAGAAGAAGAAGAACTGATTACATAAAATCAGTTGTATTTATATCATACGATATCATAGAATGAAAGGAAAGAAGGAAGGAAAGAGGAAGAAAAAAGAAGGGATTAAATAAGGAACTAAAGAAAGAAAAGGAGGGAACGGTTTGAGGAAATCCTTTTACTAAGGGGATTTGTTCTGTGAAGTTTGGATTTGGTCAGATGGCTGCACTTGAGGACCTAAAGAGCCACATGTGGCCTCGAGGCTGCAGGTTCCCCACCCTTGATCAAGGTCATATATTTATTTGGAGCTTGTCTTGGTATAAGGTGTGAGGTGTTGGTCTAAATCTAATTTGTCCCATACTCCTATCTAGTCCTCCCAGCAGTTTTCTCAAATAGTGAAGCCTGCTTCCAGTGGCTAGGGTCTGTGTTTATAAAATAGCAGAGTGTTAGACACATGTGCTTCTGTATGTTGTGTGTTTGAACCACCTTTTTTTCTTTTTTTTACCAGTTCCAAGTAGCTTTGTATTCCAATTTGAGATGTGGCATTGCTAGGCTTATTTTGGTCCCATTTCTTTTCACTATTTCTCTTGGGATTCTTGACCTTTTTTCCTCCATGTGAATTTTATTATTTGTTTATTTTACTTTTTATATATTTTATTATATATAATATTTATTTTATTATTTATTATTTTTTTAGTTTTATAAAGTAGTTTGGTATGTCATTGAATAAGTATCTTAGTTTATATATATAATATATCACAGCATATCATATCATTATGTTTCTCATTAGAGCTGGGACTATTCTCATTTAGCACTTTTCTGTCCTGCTTCAATGAAGCAGGAAAAGTTCTAGGCTTTGTAATATGGAAGGCTCTAGTGGTACCAAGCCTTATGTCACTGCCCAATAATACTAGGAAGAAAGCATATTGTTGGCTGATTTGTATTTGCTGAGGATATTGCCGTAAATAAATCACTTGAAAGATAAATTCACATATTTCATTCATATCTGATTTTAATGAATGGATAGTATCTTATCTAACAGGTGGTTTGCTTATATGGATGTCTGCTAATGTGTGTCAGACTTATATAGCTAAAATAGCAGGAATTATCTTTAAATAGATTATACTTATATGCATAGATAAATCAGCTTCAGTGTTGACACATGCATATACATATATATATACAGAATATATGCATATATATGATCTATGTATAGAAAGCACACATATTTACATGTATGATGGTATATATGTGTGCAAAGGGTGTCCCAAACTCTTCTTGCAACTTCAAGCTTTTGGAGACATGCTATATATGGTTTTGATCTATGTACATGCCCATATATTAATATATGTATTATATGCTTTCATAGGTATATGTTTACATGACATATGTTATATATACATAAGTGTGCATTCTACACATACATGCATATACACATACACATATGTGTACAGGTATATATGTATGTGTACACACACATGCACACACACATATATAAATAACATCAAATTCAGCAATTCTGATTAAGGGCTTACCCTGTGTAAGGTGACCTTCCTGGTCTTAGAGATACCAAGATAAAAAAAAAATGAAAGAGTACTTCTCCTTAAAAAGCTTATGATCTTTTGTGAGGATATAACTGTTACATCCTTACTATAACTCACAACTTCTGTGAAGAAAGGAGAAACTCTCAGCAAGGTGGTATATTTATAAACTATTTTTTTATTTTAGTGATGGATTTTATGTTTCTATTGCATGGTATAGTTATAGAAAGTTAAACTTTTTATGCTGAGTTTTAAAAATATTTTAATTTGCCTCACTTTTCCCATATGTTATATGCAGGCAATGGTACAACATAATCGGAGAGAACTTCTTGCCCACCCTGTTTGCAGAGAATATTTACTTATGAAATGGTAAGATTTGAATTTTCTAAGCATGAGTTAGTTCTTACTGACATTTGTATGTACCTCTTTCTGAATTCTAAACAGGTTTCAGTCAAGATAAGCAATTCATTTGTAACATCAAATTTTGTAATTTAACCTGTACAAGTTCTTAAGTACTCCATTGTCACTCATGGGAGATTTTTGATTCTATCTAGTTTTGGCTGATTTGAAGTAAATCTACATATGGGGGAATGTTAGATCAGCTAAGACATAACAAACTTCTTCCCAATTCTAAGGATCCGTAGATAAACAATGGATTAGATTCCTGAGTGATGAGCTTTTCTTTTATGTAGACCTTAAACTTTCTGCAACAAAAAAGAAAAAAAATTGGTGAAAATATATAAATTATGTTTTACACATTTTGTTTTTTAGGATGGCTTATGGGTTTAGAGCCCATGTTATGAACCTAGGATTGTACTGCCTTGGCCTTATTCCCATGACTGTTCTCATTTCTAATATACAGCCAGGTTTGGCTTTCAATTCAACAGGTATCATCAATGGTACCAATAACGGATCAACATCTTTAGACACTAAGGTATTATTTCCAATTTATTTCAATTCTTTGACTTAACTTTGGCATCATTTTAAAAAAGTGAATGATTAGAAGATGGTTCATTTGGAATATTAGCCAAATAGTTCTGCCTCGGACTCTAACCAGTAGATGGATGACTGAATGAGAACTAGCTCCTTTAGTTCACACTTTATTCACTTAATCCTATACAGTAAATTGTGCTTAGCTTTAGGCCCCCTATTACCTTCCTGCTGCCTCTCACCCTACTCTTATTTTCTACTTCTTGCTCTGAGTACAGCAATCAAATTAACAATATCATTTCTTCTGGAAAGGGCATGTCATATACTTCAATTCCTTGCTCTGCTAATCACTTCTCCATGTGTCATCTTTCCCTTTAGAACATGGACTCCCTGAGGACGGACAATGTCTCTCCTTTTATATCCCTAGTACTTAGTACAGTGCCGGGCACATAATAAATGGTTAATAAATACTTTTTCATTCATTCATAATAAGATAGAGGAAACACAGTAGAAAGAGTATTGGAGTTGAAGTCAGAAAAAACAAAGGTTTGAAACCCAGCCTTAATATTAGAATGAGTTATGTGGTCTTGGGCAAGTCATTTAACCCCTGTGAGCCTTACTTTCCTTCTTTGCAAAATGGGATGATAACATTTATTAAAACTGCTTCACAGGATTGTTCAGAGTAAAGAACTTTATAAACCTGAGCATGCTATATCTAAGCCAGTATGACTCATTGTAATTCTGAAATTATAGTACATTAACTAGCATGATTAATCTATAGAATGAATGAATGATTGAGTTAAAAACATTAATTAAATGCTAAGTATTCTCCTCCCAGAACTAGATATATAAAATTAAGATAGTTCTTGACATTAAGGAGCTTGTGTGGGGGAGAGAACACATATAGAGGAAAGGTAGCCAGGGAAGGCCCATAGTCTGGGTAATCACAGAAATAATGGGAGCAACAATGGAATATTCCAATAACCAACCCTTTCCAGAGGCAATGGAGTGGTGATTTGATGACAGTTCTTAGAAAAAGATGTAAGGAGGGTTGAGGGCAGTGGCATGGCTGAAAACTGCCAGGCTGAAGATAACCAGGGAACACAGAGCTCAGAGGCCCAGCTCTTCCTCCTCCGTGAATAGCCTCTAGCGGTCCACTTTAGCAGGAGGACTAACAGCAGCATGGAATCTGAAGCCATTTGATTGGCTTGTCTGTATGTTGTGACTCTTACTATGTAGCATCTCATTTAGGTGTAGGGTTATATTTTTCTATAACTCTCTGAATAAAGGAAATATAATTCTATTGCCATTTCCATAAAATTAATATATTGCCTTCTCTCTGTTTGAATCAGAACTAATATTAAATAAAAAGGAACCAAAACAAATAAAAAAAATACCACTAGACAAATGTGAACACATTAAATTATTATTTCCTTTTACATTGACATTCAACTTATTTACCTTGCATACTTTTCTATTTCAGAATTCATATCTCATAAGTGCTTGTATGATTTTAGTTTTTCTGTCGAGTGTATTTGGATTTTGCAAAGAGATGATACAAATCGTCCAACAGGTAATCAATATATTTTTTACATCCTCATAATTGCAGCTATCTCAAAATGAAGAACACTGATTGGTCTAATGGAAAGATTTATTATGAAAAATTTTATTACAGTAGAGGCAATTGACACAACTGCTTCATTAATTAGAACTTAATTAAAATACAAATCACACTGTTGCAGGAAAGAAGGTTACGTATTGTTCCTTAATGTCACTAAATGTTCCTGTGTTGGGTCAGACACACAGATTCTATGGGGCTTTTTTATCCATTACAAATTTAGCCTGTCTAAGAAGTCTAGCTTGTTTTACTAATGCATGCTATGTGATTCTCCTTATGTCTGTTTTGATATTTTTTTGGCATGTTAGATGCGTTAGATTGTGAATATTTTGATTTGAATCTTATATTTCAAGCCTGTTCTATCAGTCGATTAATATCAATTGAGTATCATTTTTGTGTAAAAAAGGCATCATTTCAGAGCACTCTTTTCCTCCAAGTTCTGTGACTAACGTTAGCTAGTTTTCTTAAATTCCAATCAAGCTGGTTCTAATTTCATGAAAGGTAGAAAGGAGTCATGGTACAAAATTGAATGTGACTGTGGTAGAGCCAGACTTCTTTGAGGGAGGTAGTCCTGTGACTGAGACAAGCAGCAATGCCTTCACGCCTTCTGAGTCATGCTTTTCTTGTCTCTCCATTTTTCTCATTTCTTCCATAGAGGATTGCACCCAATGGGTTGGAGGCTTGCTTCCAGATCATTATCATGTCTGGGTTCTTATTGCTTGACCATCCCATTTATTGTTTCTTTTTCTTCCTTCTTCATTTTTGGTGATTGATAACATATTTTTCCCTGCTACTTACACATTATCCGTGATGGCATACTGTCGCCTTCTTGTGTCCACTTGTTATTTTGATTCTTCCAAAATGTTTTTGCTCCATGAGTAGTAATTGTATGTCATTATTGAGAGAATAGTTTTGTTAAAAAGAATTTTATAATGCATAATGCAATGTAGTTGCCTTGTACTCAGTTCCTGGCCTACCTCAATTTCCAACTATTGTGCCTTTATATGAGATATACAACAAAAGGGTAAGCAATAAAATCTTTGGCTTTGATGACAAGAAAGATGAAAATAATCCTAAAACAAGGAGTCACATTCAGCCATATTCTAGTCAATTCAACAAGCATATTTTTGGTTCAAATCTTTGATTTTGTTAGTATACTGAAATGCCAGTAAAGAAACTCCCTTTCTTAATGCAGACTGGTAACTGTTCTAAGCATTTTATAGTCCTAGAGAGTTGCCTAAGGCACTGAAAAATTTAGTGACTTGTTAACAATTGTCAAGAAATTAAGCCACAACTTGACAAGAGCATTTATTAAGCCCTGTACTAAATGTTGGAGCTAAAAGGACAAAAATGAAACTTTCCCTCAACTCAAGGAACTTACATTCTAATAGTAGATGTAACATTTGTGTGTGATGTATGATATAAATTTAGAAGCATATGCAAAATATGTTCAAAATCAATAAAAGGTAGTGTTAGGAGGGAGGATATTAGCAACTGGTAGGACTCAGGGAATGCTTGATGTAGAAAGTTGTACTTGAATTGAGATTTGAAAGTAACTAAGGATTCTGACTTTCAGAATTAAGGAGGGAGAGTATTCTAAACTTGATAACTCAACAGGGCAAAGGCATATAAACAGGAGATGGAATATCCTTATGAGAAACAGCAAGAAAGCCAATATGGCTGGACCATAGAGTTTTGAGGGCGATAATGTGTAAGAAAATTTGAAAGTTAAGAACTGGATTGTAAAAAGCTTTAAATGATAGGCAGAGGAATTTAATTCTAGATATAATAAAGAGGCACTGGAGTTTATGGAGTACTAGAATGGCATTTACATTATGAGCTCCTGGAGTACAGGGACTGTTACTGTCTTTCTTCAGCACTTAGTAGAGTGCTGTACCCAGAACAAAGACTGTCAACTGTGAATTTACTGGAGCTCAGAAAAGTTTATTTATTGACTCACCTTAATGATACTTTAATTCTCCAAGAGTGGAGGCATCCATGAAAGGAAGTTACCATTCAAACCCGAATCTGTGATAGAGGAGAGGAAAGTCTAACATGCAATCTAGATTTTAAGCGAGCAAATTTTAAAGATTTCACAGAATAGTTGGTTAGGATGCCATGGCCTAAACTTCCATTTAAACCTTGAGAATAAGATGCCAATACAATTAGTTGGTCCCTTTAAGAAGGTCAATTGAGTCTTGAAAATCTATTCAGATCCTCAGGAATCCACTTTTTGCCTGGAATATGGTCATTTTAAATACATATATCCTTTGAAGTGTTAATTCACATTATAATCCCTTCAGGAGATTCCCTGAGCTGAGCATACCTTTTAGGAAGACATGTACAACTCTTCAACCATTATGGGCTAGATAGTGTGTAGTGAACTCTCATAGTGTCTCCAACCAGAGCTGAAGACATAGATCTCTAGATGACGTGAATCCATAGCAAGTGTCCCAGGGGTCTAGTCCTGAAGAAGAGATTCCCTCCTTTTCCTTTTCCCTCATTGCTTTCCCCCTATAGTTCAGATTCCAGCTAACTATTACTATCTAGGGGACTTTGGAGAAGTCAGTACTTGGGTACTTCGTTTTCTTCATGTGGAAAACAGAAAAGATTAAACTGGATATCTGGTGAATTATCTTTAAACTGCATAATCCTACGAATCGTAAAAAATTTTTTGGTAATAACTATACTGGGGAGGAGGATAAAGAGAGATTCTGACATCCTCCATTATAGAATATTAATATCATTTCATATCCACATTGAAAATTTCTCTTTCTTTTAAATCCCAGAGAATGAATTACTTTTTGGATCCCACCAACCTCATAGAATGGATTATCTACGCAACTAGCATCGTTTTTGTGTCCCCCTTATTCACTGGCATACCAGCTCACTTCCAGTGGGAATGTGGAGCAATTTCTGTTTTCCTTTTCTGGATGAACTTCCTGCTGTATCTGCAAAGGTAAAGTAGATATTTGGTTTCTATCTCCTCTTAAAAATAACTTCCAAAATACATTTGAACTTTGGTGACGTGATTTTTATCCTACAGTTTTTAAAGCATCAAACTTTACATATGTTAATTACAAATGTATATTATCAGATATGCTATTATGTATTATTATATATGTATATATCTATCTATGTATACATGTATACACACATTTTTTTTGATAAATAGTAATTCTCTGAGATAACTCCTATATTCATTTTAGGAGTACAGGCTAATTCCCTTTCAAAATTATTTAAGAAATTTTGGAAATAAAATGTCAAGCCATTTTTTTCATAATACATTAATAGCACTCATTCCCTCAGTTCAGGGATCAAACTAAATCTATATTTATGGTGAAGACAGTAATAGTTGACTCAGCTGCTTCTTTATCCACTTGCTGCCTCATGGTTCACCTATCTGGTCACATAACACGCTCTTAAGACATTTGAAAATCCTCTTTTATGTTCTGCTGTGGACATGTCAGTCTTTTCTTATTTTTTTAGATTTTTTTAAAGTTCCAGTATTTAAGTTGATTTCTATTTTTCTTTTCTTATCTTGTATTAAGTTTAGAATTTTAAAAAATAACCAAAAAAGCCATTTGAGTTGAGGGCAGTTTTGTTGAAGAAATGGGTGCAGGAAAGACGGAAATGTGATAAAGCAAAGCAAAAGAAATGACTTCACATTTTAGGAGGGGAAATTATAGGTTTCTTATTGTGTCTATCTGTTCATAGATATAAGATACAAGAGGATTTTTCCTTATATTTTTGGAGGTAGCCATAGTATCATTTAGAACCTGAAGGGATTTATGAGTATCTAGTTCAGCGCGATCATTTTACAAAATAGGAAACTGAGAGCCAGAAAAGTTAAGTGATTTTTCCCAACGTCACACTTCTTATACGTGGCAGTGATGAAATTTGAACCCAAGCCTATAACTCAGATCCAGTGCTCCCTTCCACTGCACCGTGTTGTGTGGTAAAAAAGTCAAAAACCAAATAAAACCAAGCACTGCGCTAGGAACCTTAGTTTGAGACTAAGTTTAGTTTAGATTCTGTCACTAATTCTGTGGCCAAGAGCCAGTCACTTAATATGCCTTGAATAACTTTTTTTTCTGTGAAGTGAGGGATTTGCCAGTCAGTTAGTTTTCCTTTCTCACATCATCTGTTTTTCAAGTCAATCAGCTCATTCTGCCCGAAGTATCTGAATCCTACTTTCATTAGTAAACTCTTGAAACTTTTGCTTACAAAGACAACCCCATGAGTTGCAGACTCTCGAAAGCATGGATCAGTAGAACTTCACTGAACGAAACTTCATTATCAGAGACATGGAAGACAAGCCAGCTTTCTTTAATGCATGGTCATGATCCATGACTGTGGGCAGGGCACATGAAACTTAAACAATAGCACAAGAGAAATCACTCACCGTAGAAGCACGATATCTTTTTATTTACCTTATTATTAATTTATGAAATAAAATAAACATTTTCATAACAGTTGAAAAAAGATGATTGCATATGAAACTGCATGTCTAGTATGTATAGTTTGCTATTTCTTTGAAATATATTATAAAATTATCATGTAGATTTCTTTTTTATTCTTTTTGTCTTCCCTAACCCCCAACCTGTAAAATTATTCTATACATGTACTTCTATTTATTGGTTGTTTCTCTGGATGCAAATAACATCTCCATTGATATGTCCTTTACGTTTAATTTTTAGTATTTTATAATAGGGAAAACAGCTTGGTCATTCAAAGATGTTCTTAAAGCAATATTCCTGTGATGTTATTCATTGTTCTCTTGATTCTGCTTATTTCACTCCATTATTTCATGCAAGTATATTCATGGTTTTTTTTTCTAAAATCAATGAATTCATCATTTCTTAGAGCACAGTAATATCCATCACAATCATATGCCACAATTTGTTCAACCTTTCCCAATTGATGGGCATCCCCTCAATTTCCAATTCTTTGCCACAGCAAAGATAGCTACTACAAATATTTTTGGACATACAGGTTCCTTTTCTTTTTTTCCTTATCCTTTTGGGACAGACTAAGTAGTGGTATCAAAGGCAGTTTAATAACTCTTTGGGTATAATTTCAGATTGCTCTCCAAAATAGTTGGATTAGTTCATAGTTCCACCAGCAGTGAATTTGTGTCCCAATTTTCTTACACTCCCTCCATCATTTGTCACTTTCCCCTTCAATCATTTTTGCTCTCCTGATAGATGCAAAGGTTGTTGTAATTTGCTTTTTTCTAATCCATAACAATTTGGGGCATTTTTTCACATGACCATATGCGGTTTTTGTTTCTTCATCTAAAAACTGCCAGTTTATATCTTTTTACCATTTATCGATTGGGGAAAAACTCATTCTTGTGTATTTTATAAAGTTTTGTGTGTATTTGAGATATGAGACTTTTATCAGAGAAAATGTCTATAATTTCCCCCCCAATTTTATGCTTTCCTTCTAATCTTGGCTATATTTGTTTTATTTGCACAAAACCTTTTAAATTCAATGTAATTTAAATTCTTCATTTTACACCTCACTCTACTCTCTATCTATTGTGCATTCATAAATTGTTCGCATAAATTGTTCATAAGTCTGATAAGTAACATGTTCCATATTCTTCAAATTTTCTTGTAATATCTCTCTTTATATCTAGGTCACATATCTATTTTGAATTTCTCTTGATAAATGGTATAAGATATTGGTCTATGCCCAATTTCTGCTATAATGATTTTCAGTTTTTGCAACAAATTTTATCAAATAATGAATTTTTATCCCCAAATCGTAATTATTTACATTTGTCAAATACAAGGTTACTATATTTATTTGTTTCTATAAGTTGTATGTCTACTTTGTTCCATTCATCAATCTTTCTGTTTCTTAGCCACTACCAGATGGTTTGGATAATTATTACCTTATACTATAGTTTAACATCTAGTACTGCTGAACTACCTTCCTTCATATTTGTTTCTTTGATATTCTTGACTTTTTTGTTCTTACAAATGAGTTTTATTATTATGTTTTTCATAGTTCAGTAATTTTTACTTTTGGTGATTTAGTTGTGGCATTGGGATGGCATAAATTAGTTTAGGGTAAATTGCCATCTTTACTATATTGACCCTGCCTACCCATGAACAAGTAATACTCCTCCCATTATTTAAATCTAATTTTATTTATATTAAAAAATTTTATACTTTTGTTTATATAGTTCCTGGGTTTCTTTTGGAAGGTGTACTCCCAGGTACTTTATACTGTCTAGAGTTAGTTTAAATGGGGTATCTCTTACTATTTCTTCTTTGTGATAGTTGATGTTTTACATTAATTTACTTTATATCCTGCTACTTTGCTAAATTTAATTATTTCAAACTAATATTTTAGTTGAGTCTTTGGGATTTTCCAAGTATATATCATCTTCAAAAAGATGTAGTTTTTATTGCATCATTCCTATTCTGAATTCTTTTTTTCTCTTATTGTTATTGTTAGGATTTCTAAAAATTATTGAATGATATTGGTGACATTGAGCATCCTTCTTTCACATTAGATCTTACTGAGAAGGCCTCTATTTTATCCCCATCACAAATAATGGGCACTGACGGGTTTAGATAATTTAAGGAAAAATCTATTTATGTCTATACTTTCAAGTGTTTTTAATAGAAACAAGCATTTTACTTTATAGAAAGCTTTTTCTGCATCTGTTGATATAATCACATGATTTTTAAAACTTTTATTACTGATATAATGAATTATGTTAATAGCTTTCCTTACATTTACCCATTACTGAATTCCTGGTATAAATCCCAATAAAACTTTGTAATATATTGTTGTAATCTTTTAGCTAGCATTTTATTTAGGATTTATTTTAGGATTTTTGCTTCCATGTTCATTAATTTTAAGATGAGAGATATACCCAGAGTTAAAATGAGGGGTTAGAGGAAAATTTATTGTGCTTCAGCTGATGCAAAAAAAAGGCAGTGGTAGCATTCATGAGCTCAGTCGAATTTATGGCTAAAATAGATTTAATTAAAAGATATAAACATGGTATCTCATTCTGTTAAAAAGTATTATAGACAGTGAAGCATTATAAAAATTGAACCTATATGTACCAAATACTACAGCATCCAAATTTTTAAAAGAAAAGTTCAGGGAATTACAGGTGGAAATAGATAGTAATACTACAATGATGGGGTTTTAAATCTTCCCTTCTCAGACCTTTTTCTCAGGAGTTTATGGTAGTAGTCATATATTAAGACATAAAAATTTTATACTTAAAAGCAGAAATATTAAAAGTATCCTTTTCAGATTGCAATGCAATTAGAAGTATATTTAATAGGAGGCCATGGAAAAATAGGTTAAAAACTAATTGGAATTAAAGAATTAGTTGGTTAAAGGACAAATCATAGAAATGATCAATAATTTTCTTAAAGAGGATGACAATAATATGATCTTTTAAAATATATTAAATATAGTAAAAACAGTCATCAGAAGAAAATTTATTTCTAAATGCTTATATCAATAAAATAACAATTATAAGCAGTTATTTTCCCAATTGTATGCCCATAAATTTAACAATTTAAGTGAAATTGAAGAATATTTACAAAAATATAAATTTCTTGGATTAGCAGAAGAAGAAATGGAATATCTAAATAGACCTATTTTAGAAAAAGAAATTAAACAGGCCATAAATGGGATTCCTAAGAAGAAGCACTAGGACCAGACGGATTTACAATTGAATTCTGTCAAACATTTAAAGAACAGCTAATTCCAATAATAAATAATTTGGAGTAATAGACAAAGAAAACATCCTATCAGTCTACTCTTATGAAACAAATATGATACTCTTACCTAAACCAGGAAGAGTCAAATCAGAGAAAGAAAATTATAGATCAATTTAATCAATAACTTTTCAAGGCTTGACCTAGACAATCATAAGATTCAGTACCAGTTTCTAGGTGAACTAAATGAGTTGAGACAGAGATAAAAAGGAACCATCAGGTGAATGGGTGGCTCATACTTCCCACAGCTTTGCTGATAAACCAACGTACTGGTAGTATGCTAGCTGTCTTAGACAGCTACAGGCCAGGAGGTATAGGTCTCAATTCAATGACATATTTAATAGTCCTACTTGACTTGCATCAGAACCTAGAGGAGACTATCACAAATTTTTGTTCGCTGTAATAAGGAACCGTTTGCAATATTTGTCACTTTATCATAACTTCTGGGGAAAAAATAAAGCATTTATCCTAATAATGGTGACTCATCTTTAATACCAGAAAGTTAAGATACTTTCTTCTTTATTTTTTATTTGTTCTGAACCTGTGTTTTCATTAACATATAAAACTTCCAGCACAGAAACTCTTCTTAATAATAAAAATCAATAGCTCATTTTAAACATATTTTCCTGGCAGCAATAAGTGGAAAAGTGACTTGACCATGTCACACAACTAATAAAGGTCAGAAACAAGATAATCTACCTCAAGGCTAGACTTCTATCTAGTGCCCCATGCTGCCTCTTTTCAATGTTGGTTCAAGATACCATTAATTAATAACAGAAGTTTCCAAAATAACCTACAAACCGAGTAATTGACTTCAGAAGAAAAAAAGTATCTAAAATCACTTTTTTTGTTCATATCTAGTAACTCAGTGCTGCCTTCATTTAAAATGTGCTTCAACCTTCTGACCTGTGAAGCCTGGTTTGTGGTTTGATGAGTTGTAAAACTGAACCGATTCTGGATAAAGAACAAATGAATAAATGAAAGAGACTAATGTAGTGCATACTCTATGCCAAATACTGCACAAGGAGCAAAGTAACCAAAAGAGAAAAATATGTCATATATAGAAAATAGATCATTTAAAACTTTTGATTTATTCTTATGCTTTTTTCTAGGTTTGAAAATTGTGGGATCTATGTTGTAATGTTGTTAGAAATTACTAAAACCTTGCTGAAGACCACTTTCGTATTTTTCTTCCTGATTTTGGCTTTTGGACTTGGCTTCCATGTTCTCCTGGGTTTACAGGTAAGATAGCCACCATGATCACTAACTATCTGAATAATGAAAACAAGTGTGCCTATCCGTCCATCTCCTATTCATCTTTTTAAATTCAGTTTTATCACTTTTTATATGATGAATCCTCATTTATTGTATGTGAACAGAAGAGATTTAACCAATATTTCTGATTTTCCAAACAAGAGATCATCACTAAGGTGTTTCTTTTTTCTGTTGTTGTGTTTCTGTTTCTGCAAGGCTATCACTTTCTTTTGTGGGTCTCTTTTCTACATAATTTGCTTTGGGGGTGGATGGATCTCACATATTGTTTGTGAACTTTTTTAAAAATTACCTTCTTTTATTTTTTAACCTTCAGAATGCGTTCAAGACCCCGATGCTCTCTATAATGCAGACCTTTAGCATGATGCTGGGAGATATAAATTACCATGAAGGGTTCCTTCATCCATTTCTTGAAAAGAGTTTGCCATATCCCTTCCTATCATTTTTATTCCTTGTGGTCTTCACTCTCTACATTCCAATCGTTCTAATGAATTTACTTGTAAGTAATATTTACTTATTCAATAAGTAGTCACATAGTTCTTTTGCTGTTAATGGCTTGTGATCAGTTATAAATTCTTGTTACAATCATTATTTCTTGTACCCTTTATCCTTCCTCCATGTTGCACCATTTGGCTATTACAAAGAAGTACTCATCCCCATTTTCCCAACATTCCACAGTATGTTTTAATCCATGACCTCTGATTTTAAAAGAGGTAGAGAGTGAAAGAGTTATCTTGGTGAGAAAAATCTAATAGGATTTTACGGAGGGTTTACTAGCGTTTTCATCAAAATCATGATTGTCTTCAAGTTTTGTTATCTTTACTTAATGATATTCTGCTGGATCATATCACAGTGACAATACTATATATACTATATAGACAATACTATCCAGTATGCTACTTTTGTCCTTGTTTCTTGCCTCAGAGGCAGCTAGGTGGGACAATAGATATGGCATAAGTACTGGAGTCTGGAAGACCTCTGTTCAAATCCAAGCTCAGGTACTTACTACCTGTATGGCACTGAGCAAGTCATTTAACCCACATCTGCCTGTTTCTTCATCTGTAAAAATGGGAATAATAATAGTATCTATAACCCAGAGTTGTTGTGAAGATCAATTGAGATAAAATTTATTAAGTGCTCAGCACAGTGCCTGGCACTTAGTAGGTGCTTAATAAGTACTTGTTTCCTTCCCTTCTTAAACATGTTAAATTCTGAAAAGTCTTATTAGATAAATGCTGACATTCTTTCATACTTTTTGTATTAAGCTTGTATTCTTCAGAATTGAGCTAACAGCTTCCCCTTACCCCATCCTTTCTGGAGATAAAAGCCTTAAGTGGTTTATCCCAGTTCCTAACTCATCCCTAAGAGTGTTCTTTTTTTCTTGATTCTCCTAGGACCATGATTCTTTATGGTCTCAGTTTAATGATTTTATTCTGTACCCATTTTCCTATTTCAATGGTGTCTGCCTTTTATTGTAACGTCCTAAAATAGTCATTCTGGAGTCCTTTTGGAGTTGAAACGCTCCATTACTTTTTTGATTTCACAAAATGCCCTGGTCTTTTCATGGTGCTGTGTGGCCTGCATTTATTTTTTAAATGAAGTCCTATTCTGATGGTCCATTGCTGTGTGTAAATTACACTAGGTTCTTGAAGGTTATGACAATATAGTGTAGACTTTACCTAACAAGATGGACATTTCAGTCCCAAATAACAGATTTTGTCTATAATCAGAGGATCAGGGTATATATACTTATTATATCCAAAATGTTATTTGATGCTAATGGCTTTGATAAAATAGAATCTATAATTGTGGATATTTTAGCCCACAAAGAGGCATGTGCATTTTAAACTAAGCCACTAGAATGTTAATAGCAATGTGTTAATATTTTTCAATTTATCTTAGAATGTTAGTTATAATTTCATAATGCATTACAGATTGGTTTGGCAGTTGGTGACATTGCTGAGGTACAGAAGAATGCCTCTTTGAAAAGAATTGCCATGCAGGTAAATAGCATGTGTATAAAAGTTTAGGGACTAATCCGAAGAGTGATTAATTTAACAAATATTTTCACGATAATTATTTGAATTATTCCCAAGAATTTGGGAATTTCTTTCTATTACATCTTGATGACTTGCTTTTCATGTTTTCCATTCCGTTTTCTATAGCCAAAATACCAAGGAGGAATGTTCCTATTGGTGAGATTGCCCACCCTTCTTCACTTCTCAGTGTATAACCACCCTGCTAGTGATTGAATCCAGGGGTGTATGTTCTATGAAGAAAGGGATTCTATTTCTAATCAACTCTTCATTAAATTCACTGGGGAGCAGGGCAAAAAAATAGATAAAACTCGGGTCTTCAGGTTGTATTGTAGATATAAATTTTAACTGTCAGTCCTGAAGTTATGACCTTGTTGTCACAGTGGGTTGGGGGGCTCAAGAGGATGGGAAGAGACAGAGACAGCCAGAAAGAGAATTTTACAGTTCTGACAGTCTAATTTTGAAACAAGAACTTTTTTTTCCTAGCAATGACATTGGGTAACATAAATGGATATGGTTTTGCAGGACACTCAAATTTTACCTTTCTCGTGTTGGTACCCTATGAAAACTTGTGGCTTTAACAAAAAGCTTAATTCAGTAAAGTCATTTCTCCTATGAGTTAAGAGGATATCGTCCAATTATGTTTCTCTGTGATTATCTAAATTAATATAGGACAGAGTTTAGAGAACCACCAGGGAAAACTAGTTTACTATATCCTTTGGCTTGTCTTTGCCAAATATCTAGTTCATGTCAACAAGCAGGTATCTAGCGTCTACTATATACCAGGCACTCTGCTAAATTCTGGGGATCCAAATAAAAAAATTTGTCCCTTTCCTGAGAAAAGTTGTCAGTCCATTAAATATATCCAAGACAGCCTTCCTTTGCAGTCTATTAGATTGCCATCAATCCAGGAGTTCTTGACCAGCCACCTGAAATACTGCAGTTCCACATTATGAATTCAAGAAGGATCTTTATCCTTTTGTTTCTGAATGTGTTATGAGTTGACATTCTCTTTTGAATTATTGGGAGCCTGATTTTTAGTTTTGCCCAGAGGGCCATAAGACTTCTACAAAAAGGTAGATTGGATGGCAGGAGTTCCAGTGGGTAGAATGATTTTTTTCTCAAAAATGAATTAAAAATTTCGTAATTATCATTTATATCTACAGTGTTCCACATCATAAATAAGAGAAGGAATGTTTATGGTTTGGCAAGTTTAGAGATCACAAAACTTCTTGACTCTAATCTTTCAGAATTATTTTGTCTTCCATTGTTTATTCATTCACTCATTCAACAGACAGTTTTAAGATCTGCTGTGGATGCAACAATGCATTACATATTCTGATGATATAAAGGAGATAAAAGGTTTGTTTCCTTGAGTTGCTTAAAAACTAGTTGAGGATGCTGAAGTCAGAGAGTTATCAGGCTGCTTAAGGAGAAGTGAACTTGTGCAGGTTGGAAAAAGTGGAACAGATTAAAGTTTCTATGCTGATCGATTGGGTTAATGAGCAGCCTCTGAACTTCTAGCCTGGGAAAGATAGATCCCATATATAAAAACGTATGACAAAACCATAAACATACAACAAAACAAACATATTTACATATAGTTATAACTATGTGTGTATATATACACAAAGAAAATCTAGTTGAGGGGAGAGTTAAGCAGTAAATAACTTACTGAATGCATCCTTTCATCAACCATGAAGTATACGTCTCACGTTACAGTAGATGTCATGAGAGAGATGAAAAAAATGATACTACAAGGATCTTCATTTATCTTGAAACTTATTGGAGAAAAAAAAGACTAACACATATAGAAAAAGTGAATGAACAATATACAATAAATGACAAATTTAGGAGATACTCTGGGCTTTCTAGAAGAGATAGGACACAAACTGGACACTGAAGGTTGAAAAAAAAATTAAAGAGTAGAAAGACATTCTAGATAGGGGTAAGAAAATGAGTAAAGGCAGAAAAGTAGAAATAAGTATTTTAAATTTGTTGACCAGTGAGATTGTCTACTTGACTGAAGCAAAAAGTTCACATTCATGAATATTTAGTTGAGTTCAACTTAGAGGAGGCCTTTTGTCCAAGGTTAGAAGGCTAAATTTCAATTACTGTACAGTAATGAGACTAGTTAAGCTTTTGGGAAAGGAAATGACACAATGGAGATGGTATTTATGAAAGATTAGTGTCATAATGTGGTATTTTTTTTAAAGATCATGCTGATATAGAGGGGAGTAGGGGAGAAAAGGCAGGGAGACTTCTAACAGTATGCTTGCAGTAATGTCAATTAGAAATAAAATTGGAGCCTAGACAATGATGCCCCTTCCTACTTTTCTGGTCTTTTTATACTTTATGACCCACCACATACTCTACAGTCTAGCAACACTGGCCTTTTTGTGGTCTCTGTCACAGAATACTCCATCTCTCCAACAAAGTACCTTTTTACCAGTTGTCTCAGTGCTCTTCCTCTCTCCCATGAATTCAAAAGTCATTTTATAAGCACCTATTACTCTCCAGCCACCATGCTAAATCCTGGGGATACAAATAAGAAAAAAGAGGCCGTCCTTGCCCTCAAGGAGCTTACTGTCTAATGGGGGAAAAGACCTCACACCAAAGAAAGGTGGAAAAAGAAGGGGGGGAGGGGAAAGAGAGGAAAGTACCTGGGAGTGGAAGCAAATTAGAACTGCTGATGGAGAGGTGTGAAGGGCTGGAAGGCTGACAAGCTGTGAGTCCATTAGACTTTGGGAAGAGTTTAGTGCTCCACCCTCCAATCCACCATTTGGAGGGGAGAGGCAACTGTGTCTGAGCTGAGAAGGTGTAGAGTATCTCAACTCCAGTCATTCTTCAAGCTGATGAGATTTCAGGTAATTAGATTTTTTTTTTTTTGGAGGAGGAAGCAGAGAAACTCATGGAGAATCAACAGAATCTTTACCTCCATCTTATCTTTCTTCAGTTCCAATCCCATCTTCTGAAGGAAACTTTTCCTGCCCCACCCCATTCTCCTTTCTCCACTCTTTCTCTATGAGATTACCTTGCATTTACACTGTATGTCTAATATATGTGTATATATATATGTATATACATATATATGTATGCATATACATATTTATGTATATATGTATACACACATGTGTAGATAAATATATATACGCACATACTTACACATATACATATATGTATAAGTATGCTTGTGTATATATGTATGCATGTATGTGTATGTGTATTCACGTTATCTCTACCATTACATTTTGAGCTATTGGAGGGCGGAGACACGGTAGTGGTGATGTATACCCTCATTGCTTGACTCAGTGCCTGGTACATAATATTTAATAAATGTTTGTTGACTGACTGAATGAAGATGGTAGTAGTGGCACTGGCATAGAATGATTAAATCTGTGTGACATTGCAAAGGAATACTCACACTAGAACACAGCTGTTTGGACTGATTTGAGAACATAATATAGTGAAGAGTGCTAGACTTAAGGGGCCTAAGTACAAGTGCTGTTCCTAGTAATGGCTAGTTGTAATATATGACTCTAGACACGTAACTTCTCTGGAAATCCATTTCCTCATCAATTAAATGGGAGTATTACCCCCTGAGACTTATTGTGGGGAAGATGCTTCTTGAGTTTCATGCTATACGAGTAGATTTGACCTATTATTGAATAGAGAATAGGGACTGCAACTCAGAATCAGGAAGATCCTGAGTTCAAATCCTGCCTCACACACTTCATGGCAGTAGGACCCCAAGCAAATCACTTAGCTTCTCTTAGGCTCAGTTTCCTCATCTGTAAAATGGGGATAGTGACAGCACCCTAAGCAGTTAGGTGGCTTACTGGATAGAGTATAGACCCTGAGTCAGAAGGGTCAGAATTCAAATCTGGCCTCAGACACTTACTAGCTGTGTGAATCTAGGCAAGCCACTTAGCCCTATTTGCCTCAGTTTCCTCAAAGCACTCCAGTATCTTTGCCAAGGAAACCCCAAATAGGTTCACAGAGAGTTGGACATGCTAAACAACAACAACAAAAATGATAGCTCCTACCTTCCAGAGTTGAGGATCAAATGAAATATGTGCAGTGCCTTGCAAACCATGAAGTGGTGTATAAATCCCAGTTAATTATTGTTGACATCAGGAACCCCTTGATGAGAAAACTCATGTTTTTCATAATGTGCTGGCACGATCACAAAGCCAGTATATGTTAGAGGGAGAATTTGAATCCGGGTCTTCTTGGCTCTAAGGCTAGCACTCTGTCCACTGTGCCACACTGCCTCTCATTATATAATAAAAAGAAAAGGGACCAGTCAATGATAGTTCCAACATGGTGTATTTGAGTGAATGATGTCATCATTAAGAAACTTACTAAAATGGTCTGGAGGAAGATGATAGCTTGTCTTGTTGAATTTCGTTGATGATGTTACATATAAGTGAGCATATCCTATGGGCTATTTCACATAGAGCACTACAGAGCAGGTGAAAGGGCAAGATGAGATGGAATGGAACAGAAAAGCATTGTTGAAATATGCAAAGTACTCTGCTAAGTGCTGAGGATATATCAAGGCAGTCTGTGTTCTTAAGGAGTTCATATTCTAATTGGAGGAAAATGTATCAATGAGGGTTCATGTGCTCGTATAAATCATGGCAGATAGAAAAGCCAGATAGTAATTCAGAGTTCTGGAGCAGGGGAGTAACAGGGCAGATAGCAAGACCCCAATAACTTTGGAACAGGGGAGATACATATTGTGAAGTGGAAATTATTGTCTTGGACATCACATGTGAAGCAATGAAAATTAATGAATTTTCCAAGGAACGGGAAAAGAGGTTGATGTTTCCCTCCGTCAATCCTCCCTTGCCCATCTTTCCACCATATGCTGTGTATTGAATGGATTCAATGAATTGAAGTAAAAGTTGGGGACTGGGGATGGTACCTAGAAGAGTAATAAGAGTAAAGTAGAACTTAAGGAAAACAGGGGGAACAAGTTCTCACGTGATTTTTAATAATAGGATAATATAATGAATTCCAGCTAACTATATGCAACATTTTTAATGATCATGCTAATGAGTATATTTCTGTTATATTACTATGTGTTAGGTGAAACTTCATACCAGTTTAGAGAAAAAACTGCCATTTTGGTTCCTAAGTAAAGTGGACCAGGAATCGATCATTGTGTATCCTAACAGGAGGAGGCACTGTGGAATTATGGTAAATTCATGCAATCAAAATAAAGTTATAGTGCGTGGCATTTATATGATGTTATCTCTCAGGACTTCTTTTTTGGACTTTGATACTAATCCTGGCTATGGGAAGGAAGTAATTACCCTTTTTAAAAAAAAGGTGCATTAACTCAAGTCATGAGGATAATATGAAATGGATAAGAGGTGTTTAAAATGGATTTAAATAAATCTATAAAGGACCCTTCCCCAAACCAGTTATTTACTCTCTCCTACGTGTTAGGGCTGAATATATTAATTTTCACAACATCTCTATGATAGTGAACAATCATTGTTGTGGCAGTTGAAAAATGTGACCCAAAGAGATTAAAAGGTATAATTCATGGTCAAAATGACATTTTGAGCTAGCTCATTCACTCAAGTATAACTTTTAAACCTAGGGATCAGAGAGGAAAGAACCTACAATGTTAACATTTAAATTAGTATCCTTTTAAAAGTATAATTTCATACATTTGTTCCTCAGCATTAGCATGTACAACATCGTACAGGGGAATGTATTGACTCTGAATAAAGATTGACCTGGAGTTCTGAGAGCTGGGTTCTAACACCAGCTTTGTCACTAAAAGTTTGTGATCTTGGTCAAAGCCTCTGCCTTAATGCAATATATCTGAATGTGTATATATACACATATACATACACATAAATACATACATACGTATATTACATATATTATATATATATATATGTATATAACATCTTCGTTAAACTCAAGATTTCATTGGCAATCAGTAATGGTTTTAGAAGAATTTAGTTCCAATCATTAGCAGGTTTGAAAAAACAAGTGCACATGAGACTTTAATTAATCAAGGTTCTATTTAAACTTCCCTAAAACTATATCATTCCACAGCCACATACTCTTATCTCATTTAGTGTGGTAGTTTATCGAAGACCTAAAGGCATACTCTGCTCTAACACATATGAGGTACATCCTGTTATTGGCTTATTGTCTGTTATTCTCAGTGTGCATTCTTGTTACAGAAAGATGAAAGACCACTTCTCCCCTATTCAATGACACTTCCCAGCAACAAACACCCTTGCAACTATTTAAACCTGATTGGAAAAATGTGGATTGTCATTTGTGGCAAATTTCATAAAACATGTGAATTTGTCCTTTAATACCATTTTTGCTGAAAATATGCAGATAATTTTAGAGAATTAATATCTCATATAGTAGTAACTTATATAACCAAATGATGGTTTAATTGTCATGTTTTATCTCACAGAGTCTCTTCCATTATTGGTTTTGTACTCGATATACAAAACCAGAAACACACTGTGCTGATAAGACTTTAGAAGTTGAAGTTTTGAAGCAGAAATACAGGTATCATTACTATTGCTTCTCTTTCTATATCAAATAGCCTCATGGGTAATTGTGGATTAGTGTCAGGGAACCTATTGCTTAATTGACTGCTATTGGTAGGATGATGGTAAGTAGAAGTAAAAGGTGCTCTTCTGGTTATTTGGTATCCATCTTTGAATCTCATCTATGTATAGGCTTTCTACATTTATAAGGAATTGTTTTAAAAATATTTAGGAAAAGTTGTCTACATAGGCATTTTATTTGTGTACATACCATGGTGATAGAGTTTTCTAGAAAACACATTTTGAAGGACCTGATGAACATTATGTATTCCTTCATTGTGAGGCAACCTGGATAGAGGCAAAGTACGATAAATCTCTCTTCTGGGAACACTCAAGTGATTAATTTGCTGCTTGAGAAAGAATCTTTGTCATAGACAAAGTACCAAGATTCCAGCTTGCTCTATTGGATATAAACATTAACAGAAATCATTTTGTTTAAACAGTTCACTTTTGCTTAGCATATCTTTCCTAAATTATAGTTAACTAAGAAAAGTTCAGGTGCCTGAGGTTATCCTACATATTACCTTACTCTCAGATTCTTTGCCTTTTGAAATAAGCCCCTGGGGAAGAATAACTTGGAAATGGGATTTTGGCTGAATTGAGAGGAGAGATGAAGCCCCAACCCTTGATGTAGCACACTTAGTAGGCTAAAAGAGAGAATTAAACTCAAAAAATAAATTAATAAATTGTGTATGTCCCTTTAGGCTGAAGGATCTTGCTTTGCTCCTGGAGAAACAGCATGAGCTCATCAAGCTCATCATTCAGAAGATGGAGATCATCTCTGAGGCCGAGGATGAAGATAGCAGTTTTTCATTTCAACATAGATTTAGACACCAACAGTTAGAGAAAAGTAGCAAGTGGCACTGTGTGCTAAAAGCAGTTAAAAAAAAAGCAATGTGTGCTTAGCATCACACAGTTATTTATTCTTTTAGGTTTCCTGCTCTTGTTAACCGGATTCATTTGAGAGCTTTGTTCATTTTATCATATCCAATTTCCATTTGTGAGGCAGAGGAGGGAAGATGAGTAAGTTTTAATTCATAATCATATGAGCAATTTAAATGGAATAAAATCTCCTTAAAGTTTACATAAAATTAAACAACCCCTTTTGACCTCCCTGGCATGTTTCATTCACTGAAAATATATATATTTTTAAAAATACATTCCTGCTGTTATCTTCAATTTGAAACATACCCCTTATTATCTGTGAGAAAAAAATAATTTTCTAGAACACTGTAAGAAAAAAATCCTACTCAAGTGATGAGTCACACATATGCATATTATTTTAAAGCTTAAATGTCAATAAGCATGACTCTGGGCTGCTTATCTTGCCTAATAGGTAACCATAGACCATGATCATAAGAACTGTATTGGTTCCTGCCTTTTGTGCTACTGTTCCTTCAATTTACATTGTGGATGCTGTGTTTACTCTGTACGCTCTTTGAATAGGCTTTCCTCCTCCTCCTGCTAGCTTACCGTCCTCCATTTAATGTCATCGGAGCTTTAGATGTGAAGATAATAGTTATCCACCCTGCATGAAAAGAGTGACTTCCCTGGATGTAAATCTAACATCCTGTGCTGTTATGCCCAGTTCCAGCAATCATTCTAATAAAGTATCTTTAATGCTCATATGCTCCTTGGTATTCAATCAATTTAAGATTTATAAAAAAGAAGTGTTGCTCAGATACTTATCTGCCTGACCCTAGACAAATCATTTCAGCTCAGTGTCAGTTTCTTTATCTGTAAAATGGGGATAATAGTGCCTAACTTACAAGGCTGTTATAATGATCAAATGAGACAACAAATGTAAATATTAAATGCAGCTAAGTGACACAGTGGACAGAGTGCTGGGTCTGGAGTCAGGAAGACTCATCTTCCCAAGGTCAAGTCCAGCTTCAGAAACTTACTAGCTGTGCAACCCTGGAAAAGTTACTTAACCCTGTTTGCCTCAGTTTCCTTGTCTTTATTTGAACTGGAAAAGGAAATGGCAAATCACTGCAGTGTCTCTGCCAAGAAAAACCAAAATGGGATCATGAGAAGTCAGATATAACTGAAACAACTGAACAAATGTGAATGAACAATAAACTGAGGAACATAACACATAAATAAAATTAGAAACTACTATACTATCCTTGAGGTCCCTTTCAGGTCTGATCCTCTAAATATGAGGCTTATTTCCAAGCTTCCAAAATAGAAATTCATACCACTTAGGACAGTGCCTCGTAAAAGTAGGTGTTTAAGGGGTCATCTCCAATCAGCCTGATCTATATCTTGCCACTGGACCTGGATAACTCTAGAGGAGAAAGTGAGGCTAGTGACTTTGCACAGCCCTTCCTCACTTAAATCCAATTTACCTGCAGGTCATCGCATCACCTCTCTGATGTCATGGTCCTCCTCAAGAAAGATTGTTGCTGAAGAAGACCATGCCATCGGAGAAATGATGACGCAACTTTCACTTGACTTTGTTTTGAGTGAAGGAGGAAGTACAAAAAACTATAGCCAGCTACTGTGCTAAGTGCTGGAATATAAAGAGGAAAAAGATAGTCTGTATCCCCAAAGAGCTTACAAACTAATGGCCTTTTTAAAGGACCCCTTATGCTGGATCTCGCTTCAACATTTCAATTACATTTTTAAAATGTAGTTGGCCAACAGCTATTCCCTCAAATTCTTGCTTAGATGGTCTAGATTGTAGGTTCCCATAGTGGGCAATACTATCCCCTGGAGGAGCTGTGGGTGTAACTGGGGCACATTGAATAAAAATAAGGGGACAGTGGAAGCATAAGTATAGCACTGAACTTTGAAAAACCATTCCTACATGTTTCATCTGTTGTGTAACATAGCTAAAGTCATAGTGATTACATTATTTTCCAGATAAACACATGAAATGAAAGTTATGACTGACCAATAGGTCTTAAATAAGTCTTGGCAGGTGAGCATGACACACATTATTGGAAAGTCCAGCATTCATTGGCAGGATTATGTGCGTGAAATGACTTGTTTACAATATGATACTATATGGTTACGTAATGCAATATTTCATCATCAAAATTTCAATGCAGGAAAAAAATCACAAATTTACAATAAATTATTAAATGAAAGTTATATCTTTTTAAAATATATATGTATGTGTATGTATGTATATATATATATATATACATATATACATATATATACACTATATTTTTTTGAAATGATGAGAATTTCAAAAAATGTTAAAGGGTTAAAGAAAGTAAGTTTCCAGGAGGGAGTGTGCACTGAGTATTTCTTCTGAAAAGGGGGTGCTAGGTGAAATAGGTTTGGGAACCTCTGGTCTAGATTGTAGTCCCCACTTTGGCCAAATTCTCATCTTTTCTTATATATCTGTCACCCATTTTTCATTGTTTCATTATCCCAGGTGTTCCATCTTCTTTGCAGAAATTCATTCAAGTTCAACATTACAAACATTTGGAAACTTTCTAAAAATATCTGTTAAGATACACCATTTCCTACAACTCTTATTCTCGTGGTACCACCTGAAAGAATGAGGAAATAGTAAATATTAATTAGAGCAGCTAGGTGCTACAGTACATAGAGTGACAGACCTGGACTGAGGAAGACTCATCTTCCTGAGTTCAAGGCTAGCTTCTGACACTTAATATTTATGTGACCCTGGTCAAGCAACTTAACCCTATTTGCCTCAGTTTCTTCATCTGAAAAATGAGCTGGAGAAGGAAGTGGCAAACTACTCCCATATCATTACCAAGAAAACCCAAAATGGGGTCACAGAGAGTCAGGCATGACCAAATAATGACTGAACAACAACAAAAATAAATATTAATTGCTTACCATGTACAGAGCACTGTGCTACATGTTGAAGATGTAAAGATGAAAAAAAGCTAGCACTTTAGAGGGTAATATGATATGTGACAGTGGTCGGTTTGGTGCTGTGCTGATGCTACTGGGTTGTTCATTCATCACCCTGACTCCTACTTGTCTCCCTTTCCTTCAAACATAACTCTTCCTTCTACCATGCCCTTTATCCCTCCCCTTTGGAGGACTGTATTTTTCCTTTTAAATCAGACCACAGGAGTCAGAATGATGGCTGCCCATCTCAGTGCCAGGCTAACGGGTTAGGATCTTAATATAAGTATTCACTCTGTCCTGGGAAATTGTAAACAAAGTTCAGCAACTTTCCTTGGTGAAACCCTAAACCAAAGTTACTGTTCTGAGAAAACACTACAACTTTTCATCTTTCTCTCTCCCTCCCCTTCCAGGCGCTCCATTACTGGTTTTCATTCCTTCCTTGAATCATCCACTTGCTTTAGCAGCATGTGTTTAATAGCTTTTATCACATTTGCTGTCTGAAGAGGCAGAATAAACCTTGTTTAAAGACAGAATTTGTTTAAACACATAAAGGTAAACAAACTTTGATGAACAAAGATAAAGAGGGAGGCTGACTCTGGCCTTTTAGGAAAAAAAAAGGAAAGGGCAAGGGAGAAAGAAATGGCCAATCTTTATTCATAGGCCAAAAGGATTTCAGCGTGCTTCATGCCTGATTCACCTAAACATTCTCCCTTCTGGAGGCTAGTACTGGTGACCACATATTGTTTGCCATGTTCTTCTTCCAAATTTTGAAAACTTTTTCTCTATCCCACTAAAACCAAAGGATAAAGATGAGGGATAGTTTGCCAAAATCAGACTTTCTATCAGTCCAAGATCAGGACAAATCTCTAAAGTGGGCAGGGCCAAGGAAGAGCTAGAGCATACAAGCACACACACTTCTCCAGTATCCTGATCTTCTAGGTCACATGCGGAGTGGACATATACAAGGCAATATTACAGTTATGTTTGCATACATATATTTGAATATGATCAGTGACTATTAGAATATCAACAAAGACATGAGAAAATTTGGAAGGGAGAGACTACTTCTAAATTGTGATTCAATTTAGAAGCTTTATGGAAAAAATAAGAACTCTAGGAGCTGGAAAGTACATAGAGACCATCTAGTCCAACCCTCTCATTTTACATATTAGGAAACTGAGGCTAAGAAAAGCTTAGCAGCTCATACATGGTTATGCAGGTAATGACTATCAAGGTCGAGATTCCAACCTACGTTATCTTATTCCAGATTCATTATTTCCCCTGATAACCCTATGCTGCTTAGCCATGAAAGGTTTAAAGGGGGGGGGAATAAATTCAATAGTTAGAGATAATGAAGGGAATGCTAATTATAGAGAGTGACCTGCTAAACTAGACGGAGAAGAAAATTGGATTAGTAAGAAGAAGTAAAGGAAGAGGAGAGAGGAAGGGGAGGACATGAAATAAGCATTGATTAAGCACCTACTGTCTGCCAGACACGCTAAATACTGTACAAATATTCTGTCATTAGTTCCTCACAACAACCTGGGGGAGGTGGACACTATGATAATCTCAATTTTTCAGTTAAAAAAACTAAGACAGACAGAGGCTAAGTGACTTGCCCAGGGTCACATAGTAAGTATCTTAGTCAGGATTTGAGCTTCCTAACTCCAGGTTCAGTACTATTATCTGCTAAACCACTTAACTGGTAATCCATGTTTTCTGCAATGCCAAGAATATATAATTGAGTGGTATTAAATTTGACACAATTTAATTTTCGTTCCCCATTTCTTTCCTTATTTTTTTTGGACTTAAGTACTAAAAAAATAAAGAGCATTTCATGTGCACAGCAGCAGAGGTTTGTATGTCAAATTGTGAATCTCCAATTAATGCTACTTTTAAGGCATATAATAAATTTCACCCATTACTTTAAAAACTATCCTGCTTGTCTGTGCTTCCTTTTGAACTTCCTTTCTTCTATGTGTATTTTTTAAACATTTCAATGGTCCTTTTTAAAAATATATTAATTGTTAACCCTCCACCTCTTAAATTAAAAAAAAAAACAAAAAATTGTAACTGTAGCAAATAAGCATAATCAAGCAAGACCAAGTCATGTAGTGGCTATGTTTACAAATCTCTCTCTTTTTGACTTGACTCCTTCTCTATGTTGGGAAGTGATCAGCATAATTTATCAAATACTCTTGGGGATTTATGAAGTCTTTAAAAGTTGTTTTTTTTTTTTGTTACAATATTATTGTCTTAGTAATAGTTGTTCTCCCAGATCTGCTAACTTTTCACTCTACATCGGTTACTATCCAAGATTCTCTGTAACTTTGTCTTTCATAATTTCTTATGACTCAGTAAATCCACGGCATCCATATGACAGAATTTGTTCATCCATTTTGCAACTGATGGGCACCCCACCTAGATTCTAGCTCTTTTCTTTTTTTATTTCCCCCTTCAGAATTAGGCAGTTATTTTGTTTGTGATTATTTTCAATATTTCCAATATTATCGTCATTTTTTTGGTTTATGCAACTTTATTGGAGAAAAACAAATCAATTACTAGAAAGTTATTAGTTGATCACTCATCCATTGAAAACTTGCATCATTTATTCAATGCTATATTAAACAGTGTATTGGAAGAGAGATTAACTAATAGCTCCAAGCCTCCTAACAGAATTTAAATGAAAATTAACAAAAAGTTCAAGACCCTATTTTGGAATACAAGGGGTATTTGACTTCCAGTTTCCATTCCCTCTAAAATAAGAACAGGTCATTCCTTTATTGACATGAGTAACATACATCACATTTTCTGTTCTGCTAATGCTATAAATTCAGTACCAATTCTCTAACTACATCAGTTATGAGCGTAAAGTATATCATGAAATCTCAAATCTCTAACAATGGAAGGTTTAAACAAGATGGATGCTGCTACAGTAGTGTTGCTTCCTTTGATATGACAATATTGCTTGCATCTCCCTCCCCCTCAGAGGGTATCTTCAGCATCTGTTACCTCAGCGGGGAATGGTTTTAGTCTCATAACCAAGTTAGAGTGAAGACACTGGCCACATAATATATGTGCTCCATTTAAAAATAGTTCTGAATCTTGGGCAGTTGTTCTCTTGTAACTACTTTACAGTTTCTAAAAGCAGTTATTGTCCAAAGTTGGAAGAACTTAAGTCTTCTCAGACGAGCATGTGCATGAATGGAGAGAGGTAAACAAACCATAAAACTAAAAAAAATGAAGTCTGATAGGGGAGCAACAGTATAAGAAAATCAAAACAAAAAAAGGAACAGTAATTTAAAGTTTATTCCAGCTATAATTCAGGTTATTCTTACCATAGTATGACATGGCATACTTCTGAGTCCATTCTTGAGATATTTTGTTGTACTTGTCTCTGTCCGTTTTATAAATCCATGCGATTTCTGGTATTAAGGGGTCATCTGGGTTTGGACCACATAGCAGTGAACAAATGGATAAAAGAACTTTAGAAACAGATAAAGCAGGAGATCATTGTGATCCTAGAATATGGAGACAAATGTTGCCATTACAACATCAATGATCAATTCTTGTTGTAAATGCAACCTCAGGTGGTTTGAAGGGGCAGCTTGTAGGGAAATGAATTGCCAGAAAGAATACATTGCCTTCATATGGACTGTCATGAGGTACCATAATTGTGGTTTGCCAATGAAACATATCATCCCCAGCTGGACCTACAGAGTGCTGTGGTGGAGGATCACAGGCCAAATAGCTAAGTTTCTTATTAATCCATTTCAGTGCCATGGTGTGTGCTTCTTTCCACCTGACTCTGTACTCTCTAGGTGGGCAGAAGGCTTTGACCAAAAATTCTGATTATCCCAGGTGGCATGGAGGAGTTGGGGGTAAGGGATCCTCTTCTCACACCTGCCTCCCCTGTCCTATGGGGCTCAGGTGCACAATACCAATTATTGTTCTTTTAAAGCCCTATCCCCATCCCTACTTATTTACCTGTTGAATGTGATGTGTTTCTACACCCAAATGTGTGTGAGTGTGTTGTCAGACTTGTGTTCTATCTAAGAGGGCAAACCTAGAAGTGGGTAAAAGTTGCAAAGAGGCTGATTCAGCCTGATTTATAGAAATACAAAGATACAACAGAGCTTTCTAATATTGGAATGTGACACTATTAGTTCCCCCTCACTGGACATCTTCAAACACACTGAACAACCACTTGTTAAGATATAAAGAAGGACTCATGACAGGAAGATGGCAATATCTTGTAACCAGGAAGCATTTGTAATCAGAAAGATGGGTATATTGTACTGTAGGTTAAGATTACACTGATATGTAACTCTATAACCCAGATTCCTAAAAGTTCAAAGAAAAGATAGACATGATTCCATGGCCAAAAATTCAAAAAAGGAAAGTGGTTCAAGAGGAATAATAAGTTCCTCCAAAACATATCTGACATAAAAATCACAAATGATTCTGATAAGGAAAAAGTAAGTGAGTCATCTAAAGAAATTGATATGGTTGTACAGGGAACTGTCAGAGAAGTTCAAATGATAGATGCAAGGACAGATAGGTAGTGGAGAAGGGGAGGATATATAAATAGATAGAAGGCAGATAAATAGGTAATAGATAAATAGATGGGTGGCTGCTAGAGGATGTGGATATTAGTCTTTTCCTGTTTCACACTTTTACTAACAACTTGGATGAAGGCATAGAAACCCTAATTATCAAATTTGCTAATGACAGAGCTGAGAAGGATATTTAATATATTGCACTGACAGTATTAGAATTCTAAAAGAGTTAAACAGCTGAAATTTTTAAAATGTAATTAAAAGATTACAAGATTAAATTAAATGGGAATAAATCTAATGTCCTGCATTTAGTTGTATAAAATCAATTGAATAAGTACCAAATGGAGAGATGCAGCTTCATGTGAAGAAACAATAGCTTAGGGTTTTAGCTAACTACAAGTAAAGACTGCATAATGTCAACAAAATCTAATGAAACCTTGGCCTGCATTAATAGAAAAGACTCATATGTTCAATTTGGGTGCATCGTTTTTGGTGAAAAGCAATACCACCAGCTGAAAAGGGTGACCAAAGGCCTGGAAATCAAATTAAAATGGATGGTTGAAGGAACTGGAAATGTTGGATCTGGGTATGTCTTGTGGTTCTGAGGACAGAAGCAGCATTAAAGAGAAAAGACTCCCAAGAGTCAGATTTGGGACCAAGGTCAAGGCAGTTTTTTCCAGTAATTATGATTGTCTCTAGAAGTAATAAGAGCCCTCTCATCAAGGAGATCAAACTCAAGTTAGATGGTCATGAGGCAATGTATTATAGAAGGGATTGCTGCCTTAGTTAAGGGATCAAATTAAGTCAGCTCAAATTTATTCTGGCTATAAGATTCTAGAATTCTAAGACTCCTTGGTTTAGGTGCAGAAGAAAATGGAGTATTTTTAAGACAAAAATGCTGGGAAGAACTTTAAAAAGAGGAATAAACAAAATAGAAGATGAGTAAAAAAGAAGATGAAACTAAAAAAAAATAATAGGCCAAGAGTATATATAAAGAAAGGGGCAGTGAAGATGGTGCCTTTCTCTAACCTTCCTTTCCCCACCTCATTACATACCAATCCCCTTCAAGTACCCTGTGCTCAAGCAAGACTCAACTCTATGATCATTGATCTCTCCTATCTTCATTCAGCTCTATTCTCCCACACTGTGAAGTTACTCTCTCCTCTTTCCACCTTCTATATCTCTGCGTGTTTCAGTTATTATCCTCATTCAAGATGCAGTTCAGATGTTTTCTCTCTTATGGTGCGTTTCGTGATTTCTACAGCTAGCAGGGATTCTTTGCTTCCTGAATCTCTTGTGTGACTTTTAGTCTGAATCATTTTCTAGTGTGTACTATATCTTTTTGTACAGATCTTACCCCTCAACTTCCCCCCTACTCCATCCCCAGATTATAAACTCTAGATTATTAAACACATTATAAGGTCTAGGTCAGTATATCATCTTTATATCTACATTGCCTTCTTTATATGTAACTTATTCGTTACATTTTCAATTAAGTTCAGATAGGTGTGTTTGAACCTTTATCATCTATTCCATAGGCTTTGAACCTAGATAAAACAGTTAGACTCTTCCCCAGCTCTCTAAGTACAGGTGTCTCTTAGAGATTGTGAGAATTTGTACATATAGTCAAGGTTCCTATCCTCAGCTTCAACCCTCCCATTATTCATGCTATTATTATTCTTCACAGTGATACCAGCTATGCCATGCCAGAGAACTTGGGGATTCAATACTGAAGTGAAGTAGGATTAAAGGAAGAGGAATTTCCTATTCCTTTATAGTGATAACATGCACTCATTCATTTATTACAGACAGCAATGAAACAAAGCTACCAAGAAGGTTATCTTTTGTAAGGTCTGGAATTCCCCTGGCTGGGGAACCCCGTACTTCCCCATAACCGTGGGGTTTTCTTTTGATACCAAAGGAAGAGGACAAGTACTTCCAGATTGATTATAAGTAGCATTTTAATCAATCATTATGAATACTTACAAAACAGGGACACTCTTCAGCGTGGGGCATTGACCAGATAGTTTACCTGATCCCTGCTAAGAACCCCTATGATTCCCATAGTAGTTATAGAAAGCAAAGGGAAGAGGAGAGAGGGAGTGCATCACCATTGACTGGTGGATATTTTTGGTTTTTTGCTTAGTAATGAGCTTGGGAATTAAGCCAATGTTATGCCCAAACATACGTTTGTACGTTGATTGTATCCCAGTCACACATGGGTACAATTCTTGTTTTGGCTTTCATAGGTACCTTAAGTTATGACTCAGTATCAAAGTTATGATTTAGTATCTAAGTTATTTTTTCTAACAAGTCACCATATTTGGGCTTCCACTTTTCACAGAGTTTAAGTTTTTATGGCTTTTCTCTTACTGCGGTATTTTATGGCTTTTTCCCCCAATAAGAACCCTACACTTTTCCCATAGATTATACATTTGATTTAACTGCCAACAGTAGAGCACTATTTTAAGAAGTGCACAGGTCTCAGTTGTCATGAATATGTAAGTTCTATATTTTGATAAATACTTTGTGAAAGAGGGAGAACTAGCCTTATAATAATGGTATCTAGAGACTTTTGGCTCAGTATTAAGAGCAAACAGAAAAATGAGGATAGCACGAGAGGTCATAAGCTGTTCGCATATTTCATGTAAACAGGACATCTTTTCATAAGATATGTGTTTGCCTGTGTCTATATGTGTATTGAGGAGGGTGGCATGTACATCTGGGAATATGAAATTTTGTCTATGTTCCTAATTGCATCCAGAAGGTCTAATTCCTGAAAATAACAGCTCATATTCCTCTGCTCTAGTGATACTAGATTTTATCTCAGGCTTTGTTAGTGAAGTGAGCATTAGTACATCTTCAGAGAATTGTAGGAGGTTCCATATGAAATAGTCTCCTTTGCTATTCCTAATATGTTCCTCTAGAGACTCAGTGATGTTCAGTTTTAATGTAGTTTTCTTATGCAGTGGTACACATTGCAGAGATGGGATATTTTCCTATAATGAATATGAGAGAGATATGAGAGAAACTAGGGAATTGTATCATATAAATACCATTCATTTCAAATAGAATGGTCTTCATAGGTCTGGAAATATTGCTTTCATCTTCTCTCTCTTCTCAAATAATCATGTGTAGACTTACTTGCTACCATTTTGACTCCCACGGACAAAAACTCCTTGCAGGGAGTAAGTTTTTCACTTTGCTTGCTGTTTTGAGCACTTAGCATAATGTCTTGCATAATTTCATGGGGGTAGGAAGTATAGGTAGAGAGGATGAGGGTGTATGCCTGAGATTTCATCCATCTAGGGGATTCTTGGTAAGGAAATTCTCAGTGTAGTAGAAAGAATTCTGGGCTTGGAGTTAGTCCTGAGTTCAAATGCTACCTCAGACACTTGTGTGAGCCTCAGCAAGGGGGGCTCTCTCTGTCTCTGTCTCTCTCTGTCTCTGTATCTCTCTCTGTCTCTGTACCTCTCTCTCTCTCTCTCTCTCTCTCTCTCTCTCTCTCTCTCTCTCTCTCTCTCTCTCTCTCTCTCTCTCTGTCTCTCTCTCCCTCTCTCCATTTTCCAATTTTTAAAAAGATAGGAATTGGACTCAAAGGTTTCTAAGGTCTCTTCTAGCTCTGAATCCATATGCTTGTGATTAATATGGATTAACAACTTGTCTGTAACTTATGGTTATAATGACTTGTCCATGGTAATAGTCAATGAACATTTATGAAGAGCCTACTATGTATCAGTCGTACTGGGGACAGAGGGAAAAAAGGCAAAATGCAGTCTGCCCTCAAAGAGGTCACAATTTAATAAGGACACAATAAGCAAATGCATACATACAAACAAGCCAAAGATAGAATAAATATGCAATAATTAACAGGAGGAAGGCATTAGAATTTAGAGGGATTGGGAAAGGTGGGGTTTTAGTTGGAACTTGAAGGAAATTAAGGAAGCCGGCAGCCAGGAGATTAGAACAAAGAGCATTCTAGGCATAAGGTCAGCTAGAGAAAATTCCCTGTAGCTGAGAGATGGGGTGCTTTGTTCATGAAGAACAAGGAAGCTAGTTTCACTGGACTGGAGAGTAACAAGGTATGAGGGATGAGAAGATTGAAAAGGTAGGTATCATGGACAAGACTCGAATCTGTGTCTTTCTGAGTCAAAGACTCTCATTTTGCATGTAGTAGGCACTTAATATTTATTAGATTGTATTGGAATGAGGCTTGGACAGGTATTTCAAAGGCCTTGGCTTAGTGTGTGGTCTCTCGTCTACAGTGCTACAAAAGAGATTCTTTTGGGTGTTTATAAATGTTTATTGAGTGAAATTGAATAAAGAGCCAAAATTTGACTCGGTACAAAAACTTTCTTACAATTAGAGCAATAAAATAATTGAACAAACAGCTCTGTAAAGTTGTACTTTCTCCCAGAAGAACAAACCAGGAAACCAAATCAGGGTTGATGTCTTTTAGAGTCCACTGAATGGCAGACAGACTCAAAAGGCTGGACACAAGACACAGCCACAAAAGATATGCCAGAGAATACTTGATGACTTATGTCTCTTTTTCCAGCTTAATTTCAAGCTATTTGGGTCTTGGTTGCAATACCCTTTTTCTCTGGGTTGGTTTCTCTAAAATGAGCCAGGGCTTTGAACCTCCTTTATTTTCTGATTACTTGCTGCCTGCCTCATGCTCAAAGGCAGATGAGACTCTGAGTGGCCACTTGAGAGGGACTTTGGTCATCACTAATTTAGATTACAGTTACATGGCTAAGAATACCTTTTCTTATCTTGGTAGATCTGTATCAGTGTGGCACAGTGAATAGAATGTTGAATTTGGAGTAAGGAAGACGCATCTTCCTGAGTTCCAATCTGATCTCAGACTCCTACCAGCTATTTGACGCTGGGCAAGTTTACCCCGTTTGCCTTAGTGCCTTCATCTATTAAATGAGCTGGAGAAGGAAATGGCAAACTATTGCAGGATCTTTGTCAAGAAAACCTCAAATGGAATCATGAAGAGTCAAACACTAGTAAAAACAGCTGAACAACAAAAACCAGAGTTTCTAAGGTCCCACTTAGATCCTTTGAAACATGAAATAAAGAAAAAAAAATGGAATTGAGTACAGAAGCATCATGATGTATTGGAATATCCTGACTCTGTCACATACTACCTGTATGACCTTGAACAAGTCATTCAGCCCCTATAGGCCTCAGGGTTTTCCCACTAAAGGGAGTATCAGAAAAATTGCTTCATGCCAAGAAGTGGAGTGTCTTTTTTATGGAGAACTGCAAGGAGATCAGTATCAATGGACTGAAAAATACATGGAGTTGTATAAGGTCAGAAAAGTTGCTTCCAGGCCTAAAAATTGTCTTTTATTTATCAAATAAAATCACCACCCGCTCCATTGTGCTGATAACCTATTGTTCTAGGTTAGAAAACTTCAGTTCTGAGAAATGTTCCATGTCACAACACATCAGAATAGAAGAAACCACAAATAAAGGACAAAGATTGGTTGAGAATAACAATTCTCAACTAATTGACTTGAAGGGACTTAAATAGGTTTAGGTGATCAAAAGCAGAGTTGGAGGCAACTCTAGGGACTAGTTATTGAAGTGTTCTCATTGCAAATTGGAGGGAATTGAAGCCAAACGATATAAAGCTTATAGATATAAATATATAAAGATATTTAAATAGATACGAATAGCTAAATAAGATATATAACTTGTCCAAGGTCTCAGAGCTTGGACAAAGAAGGACACAGACTTGGCTATCGTGCCTCCAACTGTTTTTGCTACCCCATGGTTGTCTCATTACTATTTTTTTAAAAAAATTTATTTATTTAACTTTTAACATTCATTTTCACAAAATTTTGGATTCCAAATTTTCTCCCCATCTGTCCCCTCTGCCCACCCCAAAACACCAAGCATTCTGATTGCCCCTATCACCAATCTGCCCTCTCTTCTAACATCCCTCCCTTTCCTTATCCCCATCTTCTCTTTTGTCGTGTAGGGCCAGATAACTTTCTATACCTATTGCCTGTATTTCTTATTTCGTAGTAGCAAGAACAGTACTTGACAGTTGTTCCTAAAACTTTGAGTTCCAACTTCTCTTCATCCCTCCCTCCCCACCCATTCCCTTTGGGAAGGCAAGCAAGTCAATATAGACCACATCTGTGTAGTTTTGCAAATGACTTCCATAATAGTCGTGTTGTGTAAGACTAACTATATTTCCCTCCATCCTATCCTGCCCCACCAATTGCTCCCCCCCCACCCTGTTTATCCCCTTCTCCCCCACTTTCCTGTATTGTAAGATAGGTTTTCATACCAAAATGAGTGTGCATTTTATTCCTTTCTTTAGTCAAATGTGATGAGAGTAAACTTCATGTTTTTCTCCCACCTCCACTCTTTTTGCCTCTACTAAAAAGTCTTTTGCTTGCCTCTTTTATGAGAGATAATTTGGCCCATTGCATTTCTCTCTTTCTCCTTCCAATATATTTCTCTCACTGCTTAATTTCATTTTTTAAAGATATGATCCCATCCTATTCAATTCACTCTATGCTCTTTGTCTCTGTGTGTGCATGTGTGTGTGTGTGTGTGTGTGTGTGTGTGTGTGTGTGTGTGTAATCCCACCAACTACCCAGATACTGAAAAGTTTCAAGAGTTACAAATATTGTCTTTCCATGTAGGAATGTAAACAGTTCAACTTTAGTAAGTCTCTTATGACTTCTTTTTGCTGTTTATCTTTTCATGCTTCTCTTCATTCTTGTGTTTGAAAGTCAAATTTTCTTTTCAGCTCTGGTCTTTTCATCAAGAATGCTTGAAAGTCCTCTATTTCATTGGAAGACCATTTTTTCCCCTGAAGTTTTACACTCAGTTTTGCTGGGTAGGTGATTCTTGGTTTTAGTCCTAGTTCCTTTGACTTCTGGAATATCATATTCCATGCCCTTTGATCCCTTAATGTAGAAGCTGCTAGATCTTGTGTTATCCTGATTGTTTTTCCACAATATTTGAATTGTTTCTTTCTAGCTGCTTGCAATATTTTCTCCTTGACCTGGGAACTCTGGAATTTGGCCACAATGTTTCTAGGAGTTTCTCCTTTTGGATCTCTTTCAGGAGGGGATTGGTGGATTTCTTGAATACGTTTTTTGCCCCCTGGTTCTAGAATCTCAGGGCAGTTTTCCTTGATAATTTCATGAAAGATGATGTCTAGGCTTTTTTTTTGATCATGGCTTTCAGGTAGTCCCATAATTTTTAAATTGTCTCTCCTGGATCTGTTTTCCGGGTCAGTTGTTTTTCCAATGAGATATTTCCCATTATCTTCCATTTTTTCATTCTTTTGGTTTTGTTTTGTGATTTCTTGGTTTCTCATAAAGTCATTAGCCTCCATCTGTTCCATTCTAATTTTGAAAGAACTATTTTCTTCAGTGAGCTTTTGAACCTCCTTTTCCATTTGGCTAATTCTGCTTTTGAAAGCATTCTTCTCATTGGCCAATTGAGTTAGCCTATTTTTCAAGGTGTTATTTTCTTCAGCATTTTTTGGGGTCTCCTTTAGCAAGGTGTTGATCTGCTTTTCATGCTTTTCTTGCATCTCTCTCATTTTTCTTCCCAATTTTTCCTCCACCTCTCTAACTTGATTTTCAAAATCCTTTTTGAGCTCTTCCATGGCCTGAGCCCATTGAATATTTATTCTGCATGTTTGGGATACAGAAGCCTTGACTTCTATATCTTTCCCTGATGGTAAGCCTTGTCCTTCCTCATCTGAAAGGATGCGAGGAGATATCTGTTCACCAAGAAAGTAACCTTCTGTGGTCTTATTTTTTTTTCCCCTTTTCTGGGCATTTTCCCAGCCAGTTACTTGACTTCTGAGCTTCCTCTCCACACCCACCTCACCTCCAGACCCGCCCAGCTACCACTTTGGGGCTGAGATTCAAATGCTGCTTCCCAGCCTCAGGGCTCTTGGCAGGGGTGGGGCTGCTATTCAGCGTGAGATTAAGTTCAGGTGCTCAGGTGGGGGCAGGGCCACCACATGGGGTTTAGTTCCTTCAGGGGGTTTATGTGGAAACCTTCAACAATGGATCCAAGCTTCTGCCTGCTTTGGGAGCCCTTGTCTGCTGCTGCCTCTGCTGCTGCCTCCCGAGGGGGCCTGAGTCATGGAGACACCCCACTCCCCTCTCAGGGAGCTGAAAAGTCCCTCTCACTGACCTTTGGCACCTGTGGGTGGAGGGACCATTGGAGATTCCATCCCTGAAGCCTGCTTGGATCTGCTCCCCTAGGTGCAGCACGGCCAAGGCAAGGTTGGGCTCTGCTCCGAGTCAGTGCGTGACTGGACCTTTGGTGTCAGTTTTTCAGGTCTCTCTGGAATAGAAATCTCCTCCACTCCATTGTTCTGTAGTCTCTGCTGCTCCAGAATTTGTTGGGAGTTCTTCTTTACAGGTATTTTATGGGTTGTGGATTAGGAGCTAGCATATGTCTTTCTACTCCGCCATCTTGGCTCCTCTCTCATTACTATTTTTTTAAAAAGTAACATACAAAAAAGAATGTTACAAAGAAAATCTCTTTCCTTAAGAAACTTTGGTACAATGTCTAGGTGAATAACTACATGGCACTTTAGTGTCCCTCTATAGAAAACGGGGAAAAAAAATTAGAGGAAAATTCTCAGATATGCTGATTCCTAATACATAATTGCCACAGAAACTTAGACATTCCATCAGTCTCTTCAATTTATATTTATTCGAAACCAGACTCATCTTTCCCACTGCTTGCTTCTTCTGGCTTCACTATTTCTGAGTTAGGTATTATCATACAGTTCATCTTTGAAATCTTGTGGCTACCTTTAATTCTTCCTTTTCTGTCATTTCATTCATAGTGAGTCTGTTTTTAAATTTTGTTGCTTCTATCTCTGCCAAACCTCTCAGATCTATTTCCCCTCAATTTCCCTCCCCTATTCCTATAGCTTCTATTTTGTGCAAGTTTGGCTGAAAGACGAGCAGTGGCAGTCATGGTGCAGAGAATGTGCTACTTCACCAAAGATTTGACAACCACTATATGTACATCAATCCTTCCGAGATCTGCGATTTCACTGGTATAGGTATTCCCTCCACTGACACAGATCACAACTTACATGGGAGATGATCTTCAAGATTTGTTTTGGCTGAGAAGTCCACTTCCCCATAGCTGAGAGACAGGGTAATTACCAGTGGGTAATGAGTTTGGCCATGCTGTTCCTCAGATGACAGAGGCACAACCTATCACTGGGCCCATATTCAAGGTCTTTCGATCTTGGTGACATCTACCACAGAGTCTGCTCTTTGGCTCAAAAGCCCAGAATCCACTTTACTGAAAAAATTATTGGTGAATCTTTTCTCACTTCACAAAGCACTTGTGTTGCTTAGTGCTTCTCAACACCTAGGAGTGGTTGTCTACTTAGTAAGCGACAGGTGGAGAATTTATACCTTGCACCTATTTTAGATGATTACTGGGAAAGGGGTTATCAAAATGGGTTTCAGCTGAATTGTATTCTCTTTGCTCCACAGTTTTTCTCAGATGCCAAGTGGAGACTCTCTATGACAGCGTTCCATGGATGTTGCATTTTAGCTTGCATGCAACTCTAAATGTCTCCTGGGTCATTTCAGTCAGGGTCTCTGAGTAAGAACAACTGCTGCTTTTTTGACAGATGTAACAGTAATGATAATGACTTGCACTAATCAGTCACAGATACCCAGCTATTAACACATCAATATTGCCATTAGCCCACGTTCAAAGCCCACTGATGTCTTAATCCTCTTGATGTCTAAATTCCCCAAGTCTACCAATCACATTGCTAGGCCTCTAACCAGAAGCATCCTGCTGGGCATGCTGTTAGTGTTGACTATATATAGATAGACAAATATCTATATCTATATCTAACTATATCTATATGTATGTATGTATATGTTTGCACATATGTATGTGACATGTATATATCACACATACATATGTACATATACTCTAGCTTAAAAGAAAAGTAATTGATTTAGCTGCAATGTGCTGCCCACTGCTACCTCAAGGAGCTAGACTAAAGGTATACCCCAAGTATACTGTGCTGGTACTTTGTACTTCTGTGGTCCTCACCTCCCCAGTACTCTGTGAGTATATCAGCCTCATTAAAACACAAATAAATAATAAATATATGTTCTAATACTGTCTCAGAATATATTTGTGCTATTTGTCATAGCAACCTAAGGAAAAAATTGTTCTGCCCCAAGAGAATAGTCATATCATTGACTTTGGAGACATGAAAAAATTACCTATCCCAGAAAGTATAGGCAATCTGGCAAAGAAGGAGGAAAAACATTAAGGAAAAGTTCTGCAGCCAAAAAACATGATTCATGTCAGTACCATGTGAACACCACACCAATAACATGCCAGAATTTTTCCAATAACATACCAACATCATGCCAATAACATGTACCAATAACATGCCATAACCCCAACATTGTAGTGTGATGAAAAAATACCAACACTCCAACATCACATCAAAGCCAGCAATACACCAACACACCAATAACATGCTAACAACACACCAACACCACGAACATCAAAATCAACATCGTGATAGCAACACACTCATAGCACACCAATAATGTGCCACCATCACATCAAAGCCAACCTCAAAGCTGACAACATGTCAATAACTTACCAATATCACAAAGTCAAAGTCAATGACATGCCAACATCATATCAAAGCCAACATTACATTAATGCACTTATAACATGCTAATAACATGGCAATATCACAATGTCAAAGCTAACATGTCAATGCCAACATCAGAGCATCAAATCAGCATGTCACCATCACAACAACAAAATCAACATCATGCCAATAATACACAAACATGCCAACATCATAATATAAAACCAATACCATGCCAACATCTTAACATTAGACCAACAATACCCTAACACCGTCCCAACATTTAAAGCCACACTAACAACACACCAACAACATGTCAACACCAGAAAGCCAACAACATGCCAATAACTTGCCACCATAAGATCAAGCCAATAACATTCTAACATCAAAATGTCAAAGCCAACAAGATCACCAACATCATATCAAAGACAACACATGTTACACACCAACAACATGCAAACATCAAGCCAACAACACATCAACATCATAACATCAAAGCCAACAACATACTGTCAGATTGGAAACACAGGAGCTTTTGGGTTCCAGTCTCTAACAGCTTCACTTGATCCTGGTAGCCAGAAGGATAGCAATGGAGACATAACAAGGTGATATTTAATTTATTCTTCTCATGAGGGTTGCTGACAATGGGAGCACCAACCTCTACAGCAAACTCTTTTCACAGGGGCTGGTGAGAATGGGAGTTCCAACTCCTAAGTCTTAAGTCTTGAGACATATCCAGCACTCCAGCTTGGGCATTTTTCCCAAAGCCTTGATGGAGGTCAGTCAAGCCAGGCACAGCTTTACATTCCCCTAGGTCTACACACTCTCCACTTACTGACCAGTGGTTACTTGATTTGTAGAGGAGCACACAAAGAAGACAATTTGCCATCAATAGCCTCACAAATTTATATTAACTTTAGCAATGTCATGGTGATTCATCATAGCTCAGGCATAGTAAGTGTTTACAATTTAAGCACAAATGTTTACATTTTCTTAAGATTATAATATGATGCACAAGCATAGTGCGATGTTTACAAACCATGAGCCTGGGAACTAGTAGCTTGTTTATGGCCATTGATCCTGGGAACTAATATCTATAATCCTGGGAACTGTTATCTAAAAAAGAATAATACAACCCAACTTATATACATATGCCAACATACCAACAGCACAGCAACACCAAAATGTCAAAGCCAATAGCATGCCAATAACAAGGCCACTGACAACTAGGGAAAATCAAGAGTGATCTTGATATAGGTGGCACTTGAGTTGATCCTTTAAAGAATGTAGTATTTTGCATGAAGAATTAATTAAAAGATTCAAGAATCTAATTCAAAAAGGTTTTGAAACAAAAATTTCCTTGTCCTAAACCATGAACATTAGAGCTGTAGGGAGTCTTGTGTAGGCAAAATCTTTAATTATTCTGTCTTCCAGGTTCTCTTTCTATGGACACAGATCAAAGGTTTGAAGCAGGTGATTTCATTTGGTATTTAGAAACTCATTCATAGTGTAAGGTACACTGCAATTTGGTGATGAAAAGGTCACAAAATATTTTTGTGTAAAAGAATAGGTTTCTGTTAATTATTAAATGGTACCTGTTAAAGATGGTGATTTGTAACTAAAGAGTAACAAAAGAATCTTGTTTTAAAATATGCAACTAATATATGTGAATGTAGAAACAGCTTTCAGATAAGATTTGCACAAAAATGTGTGTTATATGATATAAAGATTCATCTATCTTTGTGAATGATGTAAGATGATGCTTCACTTGTGTGGGAATAGTTTAATATTTTAAGTAAGCAAGGAAAGAGATTTTATTTATCAAAACTAGATAAGTGAGTAAATAGAAACACAGTCTCAAGGTACCAATGTGATGGATGCTCATGAAGACTTCAGAGTTACAAGCATGATGCTTATTTCAGTTCATTTGCTAAATGATTTTATTTTTTGACCGAGGGTAAAACCTAAACAAAAAAGGAATAATATAAACATTTAGTGACCAAGGTATGTTTTTTTTAAAGAATTTTGATTTTATAGGAAAAGTTTGGGGAGTTGAGAATTTGCAAGTGAAACATGAATCTCTGAGAGTCAGACAGCTCTCATTTAATGTATAAGGACTAGTAAGAAGTGACAGGTAGAAAAACCTGACATGGGAGCTTAAGGGGGAGAACTGAAGACACCACACAGGGATTCAAAGCGGCTTAGGTTCTAGAAGTTAGAAGGAATCATTTCACAGTAGGCTTCAGCTGAATGCTTTATGATTGCTGGGAGAGAGAATTGATTTCTTTGGCCAAGAGCTTCAGTAACAACTATTACCTTTTGATTCGACCTCCTCCCTTCTCCTTCTAAAAATGAAGAAAGTGATGTCCACAAAATCCACTCAGAGAATTAATGACCAATCTGGGAAAATCCTTTTAACAATTAGAGGTATGCTAAAAAATAAAACCCTGGAAAGTATTATATTTCCCCTTGCTAGAACTTTTTTGAGTAACATTACCATTTGTCAAGTATGTGATGCTGATGGAATTATTATTCAGTCACAGGTGGGATTAAATGGATGCTGAGATCATCTAACACTATGATGCTGAGATTTTGTGATCAGACTTCTTGTAGGAGATGGACATTAGTTGAAACTTGAAGGAAGCCAGGGAAGTGAGGAGGTAGAGATGAGGAAGGAGAGAATTCCAGATGAACAGTTAGTGAAAATAACCAGAATCCAGACACAAAATATCTTTTGTAAGAAATACCAAGGAGGCCAATGTCACTAGATCATAAAGTCTGTGAAGGAGAGTAAGATGTACAGAGAATGGAAACATAGGAGGAAGTCAGGTTATGAAGAAATTAAAAATCCAAATATAGGATTTTCTCTTTCATCCTCAAGGTAGGAGGGAGCTATTGGAGTTTTTGAGTAGTAGGATGATGTGGTCAGAGCAGTGCCTTAGAAGGATCGTTTGATAGATGAATGGAGAATGGACTGGACTCCAAAGTAAATTGCTAATGATATCAAACATGTTTCTCTCCCAACTCATACTCACATAAGGGCAGGAGCTGGTAGCATACCACCCCTCTTTGTAAAAGGGATATTTTTTAAGTAAGACATTTTTGATTTTCTAACAATATTTTATAACCTCTCATTCTCCTAACTTCATCAAAGACCCTACATAATGCATGTATAGCTCTAAATAGGACACCATAAATTGTATTATAAGGCTACTCTATTTTCTTCTTATGCCTACCACCAAGAAAAGAAAAAATCTCTGAATAGAACCTTTGACAAATCTAATACATACCCAAATATTGTATATTATTTGCTGACAACTGCTCTTAAACGTAGTTTTCAGGGGTGTATACACAGAGTGTTTTAAGTTACTTACCAGTTTTGATAAACCAAGTCAGAAGTAGCATAAATAAAGAAGAGCTCAGACACTTTCAACTTCCCATCCTATCTTTGTTCTCTTACACTTACATCATAAATGATAAGAGAATTGATTAGAAACAAATTTGAAATTCCATTTAAAATAACTTAAAAATACGAAAAAGAAACTATTGCAAATGCATTTCTCTGGCCACAAAAAACATAAATGATTAAAGAATAATGGCTTTCTTGGTTCTTCGGAATTACATCTTGACTGAGAGCTGCATCTGCATAGGATGTTAAGGTTTGATTTGGGTGACAATGCAATGAATTGATTACTTCTATCAAAACAACTTAGAGGAAAGATAATTAAGGAAATAAAGATAATGACAATGAAAGAGGATAAAAGGGAAGTGGTACATGAAAAAAAATCAAGTCCAATTCCTTCACATTATAGATAAGGAAACTGAGGACCAGGTATGTCAAGTAATGGACACATTAGGGAGCAAGCAGAAGAACCAGGATTCTTACCCAGGTGTTTTGACTCCAAATCTAAAATCCTCACTATATTACTTTTCTCATACACGATATGGAAAACAAAGAATACATGAAGAAGTGCACTAAACCATTTATTTTAAAGTGCTAACATTTCTATGAACTAAATGGCTGACCTTTGACCAAAGTAAATATCCTGGAGAACCTTTAGTTTGAGGAAGCCTAAAGGGATGATCTAAACTCATTCTTTGGTGGAATATCGAGCATCCTTATGAGTAGCAAATATGAAACATATGAATAAATATAGTGTTCTGAAAGACAGTAGGGTGGAATAGATAGGATAGCTGAGAACTGAAGTTCTTACCTCTCCCCAGCTCTACTTTGCCCCTCACATAGGGAAGGACATTTATTTCCACCAACAGAGACTCCCATACCAATGGGTCTTGGTATAAGGGTTACATAATATTAAAGAAAATGAACTCAGTGCCTGATGAATGATACTCTTATCATCTCCCCAGAGAGCATGGAAGAGCAACAAGACTTTCTAAATGATTCACCAGGGAAATAAAATGCAGAAAAGAAAAAATAGATTGAAAACGATATGTGTCACTCAATGACTCAGATTTAGAAGAGTTAAGAGCAGGAAAGGGAAGCCTTTACAAATCACCTATTGTGTCAGACACCGTGTCAAACATTTTACAATTATTACCTCATTTGGTCCTCACAACAACACTTGGTGGTATTTTCTATAGACAAGTTTCATCTCTACCTTCTGTCAGATTTTATGCCTGCTGGCTGACTGTTCCTATCTGTCATGCCCAACTTATTGTCTTTGTCAGAGATCTTGAGGCTTCCAGAAATACCTCTCCTAAAAGGTGAAAAGCAGCTCATTCTGTTTTTTAAAATATCTTCATTTCTTCCTCTCTTTTTTAAAAATAAAATGACCTATTTTACCATTCTAGCTGTGATACCTGCCCCAGGAGCTTCAGAATTTGCCCTTATTGTAAGGGCAAATCATCATCTGTGAATATTAGTCTCTACAGAAAAAAATCATGACAGTCAAAAGTTAAGCCTTATTTTATCTTTTTAAAAAACTGGTGATAAACAATCTTAGCAAATATACAATCTCTGTTCTTTTTGGCTTGGAAAATGAATTTTTTTTCCCAAATTTATCAATTTGTTTTCAATTTTCAAAAATCACTTCCATAAGTTCCAAATTTCCCTTCCTTTTCCCCCAAGACAGCATACAAACTTATATGGGTTCTACACATGCATTTCTCTTAAACACACCCTCACATTAGTCATTGCACAGAATAATTAAAATGAATGGGAGAAACCATGAGAAAAAACAAAACATGAAGGAGAAAATACTCTACCTAATTCTGTGTTCTGACTCCATAGTTCTTTGGATGTGGATGGCATTTTGCATCATGAGTCCTTAGGAAATGTTTTAGGTCCTTTCGTTGCTTTGAAGGGTTAAGTCTATCAAAAACAAAACCCTCACACTGTGGCTGTTACTGTGTATAAGATTCTTCTGGTTCTGTTCACTTCACTCTGCATCAGTTCATATAAGTCTTTCCAGGTTTTTCTGAAGTGCTCCTGTTCATCATTTGTTATAGCACAATAATATTCCATTACATTCATATACCACAACTTGTTCAGCTATTCCCCAATTGATGGTCATCCCCTTAATTTCTAGGTCTTGGCTACCATAAAAAGAGCTGCTATAAATATTTCTGTACATGTGGGTCCTTTATCCTTTTTTTATAATCTCTTTGGGATACAGTCCTAGAAGTGGTATTACTGGGTCAAAGGATATGCACATTTTTATAGCTTTTGGACATAGTTCCAAATTTTTCCCCAGAATGGTTGGATCAGTTCCACCAACAATGAATTAGCATTCCAACTCTTCCATATCTTCTCAAACATTTATCATTTTCCCATTTTGTCATGTTAACCAATCTGATTGATGCAATGTAGTACCTCAGAGTTGTTTTGATTTTCATCTCTCTAACCAATAGTGATGTAGAGCATTTTTTTCACATGACTATAGATAGCTTCACTTTCTTCCTCTGAAAACTGCGTGTTCATATCCTTTGACCATTTATCATTGGGAAATGGCTTGTATTCTTTTAAATTTGACTCAGTTCTCTGTATATTTTAAAAATTAGATCTTTATCACAGACACCAGTTTTCTGCTTCCCTCCTAATTTTGGTTGCATTGGCTTTGTTTGTACAAAAACTTTTCAACTCAAGAGTAATTGAAGTTACCCATTTTGTATTTCATAATGTTCCTTGTCTCCTGTTTTGTCATAAATTCCTCCACTCTCCATAAATTTGACAAATAAACTATTCCCTGCACCCCTACTTTCTTTTTTATGGTATCAGACTTTATACCTAGATCATGTACCCATTTGGACTTCATTCTGGTATACGGTTTTAGGCACTGGTTTATGCCCAAATTCTAGCACAATATTTTCCAGTTTTCCCAGCAGTTTTGTCAAACAATGACTTCTTGTTCCAGAAGCTATTCCACTGATGTATCCCCCTATTTCTTAACCAATACCAAGTGGTTTTGGTGATTGCTGCTTTACAATACAATTTAAAATTTGGTATGTCCAGGCCACCTTCCCTAGCATTTCTGTTCATTAATTCCCTTGATATTCTGGATCTTTTTTTCTTCCAGAAGACTTTTGATATTTTTCTAGCTCTGTGAAACAATTTTTGGTAGTTTCATTGGTATGGGACTGGAGAGGTAAATTAATTTAGGTACAATTGTCATTTTTATTATATTAGCTCGACCTACCCCTGAGAAATTGATGTTTTGCCAATTATTTAGATACGACTTTATTTGGGTGAATAATGTTTTGTAATTGTGTTCATGAAGTCCCTGGGTTTGTGTTGGTGGGTAGACTCCCAAATATTTCCTAGTGTCTCCAGTAACTTTAAATAGGATTTCACTTTCTATCTTTTGCTGCTGGGCTTTGTAAGTAATATAGAAATGCAGAAGATTTATGTAGGTTTATTTTGTATCCTGCAACTTTTCTACAGTTGTTTATTATTTCAAGTAGTTTTTAGTTGAATTCTAAGTATATCAACATATCATCTGCAAAGAGTGAAACTTAGTTTGTTCTTTGCTTTTTCTAGTTCCTTCAATTTCTTTTTCTTCTCTTATTAGTAAAGCTAACATTTCTAGTACCATATTGAATAACAGTGGTGAAAATGGACATCCTTGTTTCACCCCCAATCTTATTAGAAATATATCTAGCTTATCTCCATTATGTATAATGCTTGATGATGGTTTTGATACTTATTATTTTAAGGAAGGCTCCATTTATTGCTATATTCTCCAGTGTTTTAATAGGAATGGGTATATATTTTGTCAAAAGCTTTTTCTGCATCTATTGAGAAAATCATATGGTTTCTGTTAGTTTTGCTGTTGAAATGATCAAAAATGTTTAAGTTTTCCTAATACTGAACCAGCCCTGCTTTCCTGGTATAAATTCTACCTGATCATAGTATATCATTTTCATGATGAGTTGTTGTAATATTTTTTTGCTAATATGTTATTTCAAATTTTTGCATCTGTATTCATTAGGGAGATTGGTCTATAGTGTTCTTTCTGTTTTGGCTCTTTCCACTTTAGGTATCAGTACCATATTTGTATCATAAAAAAGAATTTGGTAGGACTCCAACAATTTTCCCAAATACTCTATATAGCATTGGAATTAACTGCTCTTTATATTTTTGATAGAATTCCCTTGTAAATCCATTTGGCCTGGAGATTGTTCCTAGGGAGTTCATTGATGACTTATTCAATTTCTTTTTTTCTGAGATGGGATTATTTAGGTATTTTATTTCCTCTTCTATTAATCTGGGCAATTTATGTTTTTGCAAATATTCATCCACTTCACTAAGATTGTCAAATTTATGGGCACATAGCTGGGCAAAATGGTTTCTAATTGTTGTTTTTTATTCACTCTCCACTGGAGGTGAGTTTACCCTCTTCATTTTTGATACTGGGTAGTTTTCCTTGATGATTTCTTGAAAGATATTGTCCAAGCTCTTTTTTTTCTTCATAGTTTTCCAGTAGACAAATATTCTTAGATTTCTCTCCTGGATCTATTTTCCAGATCAATTGCTTTTCCAATGAGATATTTTATGTTTTCTTCTACTTTTTCTTTCTTTAGATTTTGTTTGACAGATTCTTGATGCCTCACAGAATCATTAGCTTCTACTTGCCCAATTTTAATTTTTCATGAATTGTTTTCTTCAGTTAGTTTTTGTATTTCCTTTTGTACTTGCTTAGCTAATAGAAATGGTCATATTGTAGTATGGAATAGTGGTAAGAAAGAAATCAATTTCAAAATGTGTTTATAAAAATAGAAGAGATAAACCTGTTTCTTCCCTTTATATTCCCTCAAAGAGTCTTATTCATGCCCTAGGTTTAAATATAGGTAGTATAGACACTGAATGAAAGAAGTAATGACTGAGATTAAATTCAGTGACATAAAGGAAATTAAATGCAAGTCATAGTGTTATAAGTAGTTAATCCTGGACTTGAAAGGGGAAGCTTGGGGCTGCTTTCTAGATCATTCTTTACTCATCATGCTTAGTTTTAATAAGAAAGTTATTTAGGGTTTTTTTTTTTTTTTTTTTTTTTTTTTGCTTTATGCTCCAATAGCATCCCCATTCTCATGGGGGAGGGGAGATGTCCTGGCTTCTTCCCATAATTATGGTTATAAGAAAGAGAGCTAGACTAGCTCCTGCATCTGTGTAGGTGTTACACTTAAGCAAGTGTTCTTAAAGTTCCTTGGGGGGCAGATGCTTTGAAAACACAGCTGTGTGAAGTATAATCATAAAAACCTTTGTGCCAGGCGTGGGGAGGACAGTATCTTGTAGAAGCCTGGTGGAGGCATGGGAGAACTCAGACAAATCTGCATGGTCTCTAGAAGAGATAGTTCTCCAATTCAATGAGCCCAGCATGCACCTAGAGAAAGACAGCATAAAAGGGTCTTAAGAATCCAAGTGAGAAATCAAGGGCTCATGGAGCATTTAGGTAGAGATTTAAAGGTTTCCTTGTCATATGAGTACATGGACAGGATGTATATAACTGTGGCACAGGAAAAAAATGGACTTCAGAACTCCTTTATCCTTTTTCCTTAATCCCATAAAAGTATCAATTTATTAAAACATAACTTTAAGGTTTTAAAAAACCCAATTTTTGGTACATTTCCTAATGCACAACTCAGATGTCACTCCCCTCCCTCTGAAACCCCATAATTAAGCTTCCCATTGCTTAGCCAACAGAGAATCAACATTTTAGCATTATATTCATAACCAACCTTCTGTAACATGGCTCCTACCTATCTCTCTTGCCTTGGTGGCATAGTGGATATAGTGCTTTATTTAGAGGCAGAGGACCTGGGTTCAAATTCCATTTCAGTTACTTAATGTCTATAAAGCTTTGAGCAAGAGGCTTAATCATTCTTGGCCTCAATTTACTCATCTGTAATATAATGAGATGAACAAAATGATCACTTAGGCTTTTTGGTTTTTGCTTGAAATTGGTGATCATATGGTTCCACCTGGTTGCCAAATAATATACTGATAGTCTGGCTGACAAGAATAAGTAATAAGTAGTCATTTGAATGCTTTTGAGAAGAATGTTAAACAGCAGAGTTCTAAACATAAGGAACTAGTCTGTCAATATCATATGAGGAAGATGAATTGGAAAGAAGAGACTGAATGAAAGCAGAGAGACCAATTAAGTGTTTATTTCAATTGTCATTTTCCAGCAGGTGTACTAAGAACCTGCACTAGAGTTATGTAGATGAAGTATAGTACTATATATGTATATTTTTTCCTATTACATTTCATCTTATTCATTTTCAAACATCACTCTAAGCTACTGGAATATTAGCCAAAGCTTTCAGATCTGTGTCACCCACATTTTCAATAAATATGCTATTTATTTTTTTTAAATCATTATAACATGATTGATAGGATAGGGAAAAGTGATCTTACTTCTAATGGACTTTAATGCATTAATTAAAATTCTTTGCATATAAGCATTAAACTAACCAGAAATCTACCCAACTATGTTATCATCCATCCCATATTTCCCATCTTGACCATAAGGATATTATGAGAGCTTGTTAAATACCTTCATGAATTCAAATATGTTGTATTCTCTCATACAAAATTCTCAGAAAAATATCTTTCAATTTCCTCTAGAAGTGTGCTAAGGATCACATCAAGTTTGTCGATATGTTTTTTTCAAAATATGCTTTCTTCTCTTTTAGAAAATCACTATACATACTCATCTCAAGTCCTCTGATAATATTTCCCATACTTCTTCAAAGATTGCTGACAGTTGTTACATAATGATATCAGAAGACTCCTTTAATATTTGGATGAGAAGGGGGTGGAGCCAAGATGGCGGAGTAGAAAGACGCACATACACTACCTCCGAACCCACTGCCCATAGAATATCTGTAAAAAAGAACTCCCGGTGAATTCTGGAGCAGCAGAAGCCACAAAACAACAAAGCAGAGGAGATTTCTGCTCCAGAGAGCCTGAAAACATCTCGCAAAAGGTCCCTCGCTCCCCGGACCCAGAGCAGAGCCCAGCCCTGCCTTGGCGGCACAGCACCAAGAGGAGCCGATCAGAGCAGGCTTCAGGGATGGAATCTCCAGTGGCCGTGCAGGTCCCCCCACCCACAGGTGACAAGGGTTGGTGAGAGCGTCTCTTTGGTGGGTCAAGAGGGGAGTGGGGTACCTCCATAACTCAGGACCCCTCGGGAGGCAGCAGCGGAGGTGGGATCAGACAGGGGCTCCCCAAGCAGGCAGGAGCTTGGATCCATTGTTGAAGGTCTTTGCATAAACCCCCTGAGGGAACTGAGCCCGAGAGGCAGCCCTGCCCCCACCTGAGCACCTGAACTTAATCTCACACTGAATAGCAGTCCTGCCCCCGCCCAAAGCCCTGAGGTTGGGAAGCAGCATTTGAATCTCAGACCCCAAGCATTGGCTGGGAGGATCCAGAGGCACAGTAGGTGTGAAGAGAATATTCAGAAGTCAAGTCACTGGCTGGGAAAATGCCCAGGAAAGGGAAAAAAAAAATAAGACTATAGAAGGCTACTTTCTTGGTGAACAGGTATTTCCTCCCTTCCTTTCTGATGAGGAAGAACAATGCTTACCATCAGGGAAAGACACAGAAGTCAAGACTTCTGTATCCCAGCCCACTCAATGGGCTCAGGCCATGGAAGAGCTCAAAAAGGATTTTGAAAATCAAGTTAGAGAGGTGGAGGAAAAACTGGGAAGAGAAATGAGTGACATGCAAGCAAAGCATGAAAAACAAGTAAACACCCTGCTAAAGGAGACCCCAAAAAATGCTGAAGAAAATAAGACCTTGAGAAATAGGCTAACTCAATTGGCAAAAGAGCTTCAAAAAGCCAATGAGGAGAAGAACGCTTTCAAAAGCAGAATTAGCCAAATGGAAAAGGAGATTCAAAAGCTCACTGAACAAAATAGTTCTTTCAAAATTAGAATGGAACAGATGGAGGCTAATGACTTTATGAGAAACCAAGAAATCACAAAACAAAACCAAAAGAATGAAAAAATGGAAGAGAATGTGAAATATCTCATTGGAAAAACAACTGACCTGGAAAATAGATCCAGGAGAGACAATTTAAAAATTATGGGACTACCTGAAAGCCATGATCAAAAAAAGAGCCTAGACATCATCTTTCATGAAATTATCAAGGAAAACTGCCCTGAGATTCTAGAACCAGAGGGCAAAATAGTATTCAAGGAATCCACAGATCACCGCCTGAAAGAGATCCAAAAAGAGAAATTCCTAGGAACATTGTGGCCAAATTCCAGAGTTCCCAGGTCAAGGAGAAAATATTGCAAGCAGCTTGAAAGAAACAATTCAAGTATTGTGGAAATACAGTCAGGATAACACAAAATCTAGCAGCTTCTACATTAAGGGATCAAAGGGCGTGGAATAGGATATTCCAGAAGTCAAAGGAACTAGGACTAAAACCAAGAATCACCTACCCAGCACAACTGAGTATAATACTTCAGGGGAAAAATTGATCTTTCAATGAAATAGGGACTTTCAAGCATTCCTGATGAAGAGACCAGAGCTGAAAAGAAAATTTGACTTTCAAACACAAGAATGAAGAGAAGCATGAAAAGGTAAACATCAAAGAGATGTCATAAGGGACTTTACTAAAGTTGAACTGTTTACATTCCTACATGGAAAGACAATATCTGTAACTCTTAAAACTATTCAGTATCTGGGTACTGGGTGGTATTACACACACACACACACACACACACACACACACACATACACACGCACATGCACACACACACGCATAGAGACAAAGTGCACAGAGTGAATGGAATAGGATGGGATCATGTCTTAAAAAAATAAAATAAAGCAGTGAGAGAGAAATATATTGGGAGGAGAAAGGGAGAAATGGAATGGGGCAAATTATCTCTCATAAAAGAGACAAGCAAAAGACTTATTAGTGGAGGGATAAAAAGGGGAGGTGAGAGATAAACATGAAGTTTACTCTCATCACATTCCACTAAAGGAAGGAATAAAATGCACACTCATTTTGGTATGAAAACCTATCTTACAATACAGGAAAGTGGGGGATAAGGGGATAAGCAGGGAGGGGATGATGGAAGGGAGGGCATGAGGAGGAAGGAGCAATTTGAGGTCGACACTCATGGGGAGGGACAGGATCAAAAGAGAGAATAGAAGTAATGGGGGGCAGGAAAGGATGGAGGGAAATGTAGTTAGTCTTATACAACATGACTATTATGGAAGTCATTTGCAAAACTACACAGATTTTGCCTATATTGAATTGCTTGCCTTCCAAAGGGAAGGGGTGGGGAGGGAGGGAGGAAAAGAAGTTGGAAGTCAAAGTTTTAGGAACAACTGTCGAGTACTGTTCTTGCCACTAGGAAATAAAAAATACAGGTAAAGGGGTATAGAAAGTTACTTAACCCTACAGGACAAAAGAGAAGATGGAGACAAGGGAAGGGAGGGATGATAGAAGAGAGAGCAGATTGGTGATAGGGGCAATTACAATGCTTGGTGTTTTGCGGTGGGGGCAGGGGACAACAGGGGAGAAAATTTGGAACCCAAAATTTTGTGAAAATGAATGTTAAAAGTTAAATAAAGAGAGAAAGAATGAAGGAAAAAAAATATTTAGATGAGAAACTTGTCCAAGCCAGATGTATAGCCATTTTCCAAGCAATGAGTATATATTTTGTTTACAGGGTTTTTTGGTAATAATAAATATGCTGCTGTGAATGTTTTATACAGGTGGATATTCACTTGCTGTCAATAACATCTATAGCATTTCATAGAAATCCTGGATCCCTGGGTAAAAGGGTATTAATAATCATGTAATTTTTTGCATAATTCCAAATTGAGTTATTCCAGAAGAGTTGAAGTAATTCACAGTTCCACCAGGAGTGAATTCTCATTACTATCTTTTCCCATAACCTCTCTAGATTTTTTCTTTTTTTCAAAATCATTTCTATTAAATGAGTGTGCTAATATTTCATGTTTATATATATATATATGTGTGTGTGTGTGTGTGTGTTTGTGTGTGTGTGTGTATTTCCTTGATAATTAGTGATTTTGAACACTTTTCAGGCAGTTGTTTCTCCCTCTCACCATATGACAAAAGCTGATTTTTAAAATAGGTTCAGTATATACTTTGATACTTTGGACCAAAATGAAGGACTTTGAGAGGTTGATAACAAATTGCTGAACACCAAGGGGGCTAATAATAATGACTACTTGTCCACGGTGAAACAAACTATAGTTAGGTGCTTGTAAAACAGCATTGAGATGCTATGAGTCTTTAAGATTGCTTGTTGCTGTTGGTTTTTGGGGGGAGGAACATTCACTCTTCCTGTGTTAAACTACTACACCTTTTTTCAGTTTCTGAACTGCTAGGTGTTGAACTGTATAGAGCACTGGGCCTGGAAGTTAGACTTCTGAACATGTAGAGAGGTGAGAAAACAGGGGACAAGGTGAGGAAAGGACTTTTAGAGGGTGTGTGGATAGGGATTTGGGAGGGTGGGGAGAGAAGATGGAGCGGACTTTTGGAGGGGTGTGGAGATTGAGATTAGTGGTGGGGATTGGGGATGGAGGGACTCCTGGAGGGGTGGGTCAAGTGAGGGTGGGAGTATAGGGGGATAAGGCAAGGTAACAGGGATAAGGTAAAAAGAGGTTGAGAAAGAAAATAATGAATAAAAATAAGATGGAAGAAAATTCACAAATAGTAATTATAACTTTGAATATGAATGGGATATTTATAACAGCTCTCTTTGTGGTAGCAAAGAAGTAGAAATTTCAGGGATGCCAATCAACTGGAGAATAACTGAGTAAGTTGTGCTATATGGCTGTGATGGAATACTACTGTGATATAAGAAATGATGAGCTCCATCATAATAGAAAGGCATGAAAAGACATCAGGGAGTGATAAAGAAAAAAGTGAACAGAACGAAAAAATGTTGTATATAGTAACACAGTACTGCTTTAGGAATGTCTTTCAGTAACTAAGTTATTTTATCTATTATAAATACAAAAATTAAAAATAAAGGACACAGGAAGAAAGGCATTGTCTACATCCAGAGAAAAAACTGATAAACAGAAGTATACATAGAATAATTTTATACACACACACATATATATATATATACACACATACTTATATATATATATGCACATATATATACATATATATATGTGTGTGTGTGTGTGTGTGTGTGTGTGTGTGTGTCTGTATGTTTATATATTTGTTTGTAATGGTAGCCATCTCTGGGGCAAGGAAGGTAAGTGGAAGGAAAAGGAAGATATTACTATATGTGCATTCGGAGGGAATGTATGTAGTAGAATTGCATTTCCATGGGCAATCATCTTTTTTATTGTACTGTGTTATGGAATTATTTTGGGTTTTTTTTTTCCATGAATTAAAAATAAAATTTACAAAAAAGAAGAATCAAAGGCCAGAGGTCAGATCAAGGGAGGTCAGAAGCACCTGAGTTCACAATCTAGCTCACAATCTGGAATAGGATAGGATCAAAGAATCAGGTAACCATCAGGGGGAAAAAACCCATTTAAAGCTTGTAATAACTCTCCATGGGCAGCTGAGGGGCACAGGGGATAGAGTACCAGTCCTAGAATCCAGAAAACTCATCTTCCTGACTTCAGATCTAGCCCTAAACACTTACTAGCTGTGTGACCCTGGGCAAGTCATTGAACCCTATTTGCCTCAGTTTCTTCATCTATAAAATGAGCTAGAGAAGGAAATGGTAAACCACTCCAGTATCTTTGCCACTGAAACTCCAAATGGGGTACAAAGAGTTGGAATGACTAAAAAACAACCGAACAACAACAAATAACTCTCAGTACTTGAAGATGTCTATGATGTCTACCTGAGCCTATTTTCCCTGTTCTTCAGGATGCTAATGCAGATATATTATGTTGTCTGGGATTGTGGAAAGAACACTGAATATGATATCAAAGGGTCAAGGTGAAAAACCTTTTTTCCATTACCTAACCTAGGGCAAAATAGTGCAGTTCTCTGAGTTTCAGTTTCTACCTTTGTAAAATAATGGGATTGTACTAAATAATCCTTAATCTTACAGCTCTGCGGCTATGAACCTTATTGAAAAGAGTATGGTATCATCTTTGTTCAAGTCTAACGGTTCTTAAATATTTTTATCCTATGACCTTCAGGTGAAAGACGGAAAAATAATAAGTGATGGAAACCTCATACCAAAAGCTCCAAAACTGTACAGAAAGGGGAAGAAAGATGTAATTCATCTTTATAGTATAAATGCAGTTCAGCTTGTAATCCAAGTTTCTAGCCAAGCCTAGAGCATTCTGTATTAGAGTCTCCTAATTGGTGGAGATGGTGAAAACTCATCTCTTCTCCTCACACAGGCATACATGAATCATCATTCTCTCTTCCAAGTAGGTAGTGTGACTAGAAACTTGGGTTGCACTGATAAACAGTCCCACAGATGAGAAAGAAAATGAACAGACCTTGAATCTAAAAATTGTAATTGAAAAACTTCTACACTTTCAAAGTCACTTTGACTATAAAAAATACTGAATATACAAAAAAAGACTGAACTAAAGAGAGGGGCTTCAGTGGAAGATTGAACTAGAGCAGGTTGAGTTATAAGACATGATGAAGGGAAGACAGGAGTTCTATTCTCAAAAAAAAAAAAAATCAACGAACATTTAAGTACTTACCAAGTTCCAGGTACTGTGCTAAGTACTGGGAATGAATTGTACATTAATTTATTGTGGGCCAACAATGGGAAAGTCCCTCCCCAAAAGAGGCAATTCATAGTGCCATGCTTGTCTCTGTACAGCTGTGGGATAGAATAAGCCACAATGTTAATATTTCCTGTTTATGAGCTAATAGAAAGGAACCACAAGGGGGTCCTGTTGGGTCAGAGTAAGTATGCATGATTTTTTGGATGCTCTCTGGGTAAGACTTTAATAGCAGCAAGCTGAGAGTAATGTTTCAGTCACTCTTTGATAAGGCATAGATAGTCCGGAGGCAAATGGCACATAGAGTACAGAGACACAGTATAGAAAATACAGAAGCTACAAGAGTGGAGGTATTGCCAGAATTAGAAGGCCACTTAAATAGACATGGAAAGGTAGATTGAGTAGCCCAGGTTTGAGTTGAGTCATAAGTGTTCAAGACAATAGCATATTGGTGATCTATAATAATCCTTTCACCTGAGTGTATCTCAAAGGGAACAAGGGAATTGTCTTGCCTGTTTACCTATTAACAAAAATAATAATAATAATAACAGAATCTCAGAGTTAGAAAAGACCTGAGGGATAATTTAGTCTGTATCTCAAAAGGAATGCTTTTCCTTCTATAACACCACCAATAAATAACACCAAGAAGTTCTTCTAACTTCTTGAAAACCTCCAGTGATAGGGCAATAAAAACCATTCTGGTTTGGTGCTGCTTCAATCTTGAGGAAGGTTTTCCATATCACCTTCAAAATTTCCCTCTCTATAATTTCCCTCCATGGTCCTTAGATCTTCCAGTAAGCTCAAAAAATCAAGTCCAGTCATAGGGCCATAGATTTTGACCTGGCAAGAATAGACAAACCGTCTAGTCCAAACTTTTCATTTCACAAATGAAGATACTGAGACCTATGACTTCATAGAATTATAGAATTTGAGAGTCATGTGGTCAACCCTAAAGTAAAAGGAATCTTCATTTGGAAATATAGCTTGTAAGTTACAGAGGTGGTATTTGAGCTCTATCCCCCTGACTGATAATTCCACCATGCCATGCTGTTTCTTAAACCTTCTCATGTACAATGTTAAGAGAACCATCATGTCCCCAGGGCAATATTAATAAATTGACAAGGAAGGCTCTGTACCTAGGGTCTACAAAGGCCAGGAAACATTCCATTTTTCAAATTTCTGTGATAAAAACTGTAAAAATAAGCTTCTTCTTGAATGTGCACACACACACACACACACATGCCATACATATGTATGTTAAAGATAGGCAAAGTATATGCATAAAGACTTGTACCAATTTTGTAGTAAAAGAATTATACCAAATGATGCTACTGACTCATATTAACCTTATAATAAACTAAAAAACCCAGTTCTTTTTTTATCTGAACTGTCATTTAGGATGTCCTTCCATTTTGTTCTTGTCAGTTAATTTAAAAAAAGTACAATTGTACCATCTTCTGGGGTTTTTTTTTAACTGTTTTTTTTTTTTTTTTTGAAATGGGGAGGTAAAGCAATTGGGGGTAAGTGACTTGCCTAAGGTCACACATCTAGTAAGTGTCAAGGGTCTGAGGCCAAATTTGAACTCATGTCCTCCTGACTTCAGGGCTGGCTCTCTATTCACTGTTCCACCTAGCTGTCTCTGGGTTGTCTTTTGTTTTTTTGTTTTTTTTGGGGGGGAGGGTTTGCATTAAACTTTATTTTACTAGATTTGATCAAACTTTCTCACAAGATTTTTTTATCCCAGTTGTAAAGAAGGTATTTTTTCTGAGTATAATATCTAAAAATTTGGCATTTTAAAATGATTTTATCAAAGTTATAGATTTAAAAAAATTATGTTGAACTAATGAGATCCTTTGAGCATACCACAAGAGGCCTCCCTCCAGGTTGACATTAATCCATTAATAATACTCGTTGGGGTCTAATCATGCAATCATTACTCCCTCACTTCTATTGTCCACCTCACTGTCCTAACATAATGTGGGCTAAACCAAGTTGAGGATAACCAACAGACCTCAAACTCATCAGTGTGTTAGAGGATATTTACCTTAAGCACTTGAAGACTTCTCCTAGTAGAATAGGAGGCTGAGAACAATTTATCCCAACAGCCATGAAGGCAGCTGGAGCAAGCCCTATGGACTACTTAGAGCTTAGTCAGACATTGAATAAACCAAGGTTATCCATTACATCCCAGGTTACCACCAGTTGTCCTGACTTTTATCTTGCCACTGGACTTTGATGACTCAGGAAGAGAGAGGGAGGTTGAAGACTTTGTGCAAGCCTGCCTCACTTTAATCCAATTTGTGTAAAAGTCAAGACAACCCCATGATGTGTTGGTCCTCTTTGAAAATGAGAAATGAGGTTTATGAGGGGGAAGGAGCCAAGATGGCGGAATAGAAAGATACACATATGCTAGCTCCGAACCCACAGCCCATAAAATACCTATAAAGAAGAACTCCCAACAAATTCTGGAGCAGCAGAAGCCACAGGACAATGGAGTGGAGGAGATTTCTCTTCTAGAGAGATCTGAAAAACTGACACAAAAGGTATGTCGCACTCCAGACCTACAGCAGAGCCCAGCCCTGCCTTGGCTGGGTGGCACCGAGAGGAACAGATCCCAGCAGGCTTCAGGGACAGAATCTCCAGCGTCCATGCAGGTCCCTCCACCCACAGACACCAAAGGTCAGTGAGAGTCTTTCCAGCTTGCCAAGAGGAGAGCGGGGTGTCTCCATAACTCAGGCCCCCTCAGGAGGCAGCAGCAGAGGCAGCAGCAGACAGGGGCTCCCAAAGCAGGCAGAAGCTTGGATCCATTGTTGAAGGTCTCTGCATAAACCCCCTGAAGGAACTGAGCCCCCCGTGAGGTGCCCCTACCCCAACCTGAGCACCTGAACTTAATCTCGCACTGATAAGCAGCCCTGACCCTGCCAAGACCCTGAGGCTGGGAAGCAGCATTGGAATCTCAGACCCCAAGTGCTGGCTGGGTGGATCTGGAGGCAAGGTGGGTGTGGAGAGGACACTCAGAAGTCAAGTCACTGGCTGGGAAAATGCCCAGAAAAGGGGAAAAAAAGTAAGACCATAGAAGGTTACTTTCTTGGTGAACAGATATCTCCTCCCATCCTTTCTGATGAGGAAGAATGAGGCTTACCATCAGTGAAAGACACAGAAGTCAAGGCTTCTGTATCCCAAACATCCAGAATAAATATTCAATGGACTCAGGCCATGGAAGAGATCAAAAAGGATTTTGAAAATCAAGTTAGAGAGGTGGAGGAAAAACTGGGAAGAGAAATGAGAGAGATGCAAGAAAAGCATGAAAAGCAGGTCAACACCTTGCTAAAGGAGACCCCAAAAAATGCTGAAGAAAACAACACCTTGAAAAATAGGCTAACTCAACTGGCAAAAGAGCTTCAAAAAGCCAGTCAGGAGAAGAATGCTTTCAAAAGCAGAATTAGCCAAATGGAAAAGGAAGTTCAAAAGCTCACTGAACAAAATAGTTTGTTCAAAATTAAAATGGAACAGATGGAGGCTAATGACTTTATGAGAAACCGAGAAATCACAAAACAAAACCAAAAGAATGAAAAAATGGAAGATAATGTGAAATATCTCATTGGAAAAACAACTGACCTGGAAAACAGATTCAGGAGAGACAATTTAAAAATTATGGGACTACCTGAAAGCCATGATCAAAAAAAGAGCCTAGACATCATCTTTCATGAAATTATCAAGGAAAACTGCCCTGAGATTCTAGAACCAGAGGGCAAAAAATTATTCAAGAAATCCACCGATCGCTGCCTGAAAGAGATCCAAAAAGAGAAACTTCTAGGAACATTGTGGCCAAATTCCAGAGTTCTGGCCAAATTCTCCAGGTCAAGGAGAAAATATTGCAAGCAGCTAGAAAGAAACAATCCAAGTATTGTGGAAATACAATCAGGATAACACAAGATCTAGCAGCTTCTACATTAAGGGATTGAAGGGCATGGAATATCATATTCCAGAAGTCAAAGGAACTAGGACTAAAACCAAGAATCACCTACCCAGCAAAACTGAGTATAATACTTCAGGGGAAAAATAGGTCTTTCAATGAAATAGAGGACTTTCAAGCATTCTTGATGAAAAGACCAGAGCTGAAAAGAAAATTTGACTTTCAAACACAAGAATGAAGAGAAGTCCTAAGGGACTTACTAAAGTTGAACTGTTTACGTTCCTACATGGAAAGACAATATTTGTAACTCTTAAAACTATTCAGTATCTGGGTACTGGGTGGTATTACACACACACACACACACAGACAGAGAGCACAGGGTGAATTGAATAGGATGGGACCATATCTTAAAAAAATGAAATTAGAGGGTGAGAGAGAAATATATTGGGAGGAGAAAGGGAGAAATGGAATGGGGCAAATTATCTCTCATAAAAGAGGCAAGCAAAAGACTTTTTAGTGGAGGGAAAAAGAGGGGAGGTGGGATAAAAACATGAAGTTTACTCTCATCACATTCCACTAAAGGAAGGAATAAAATGCACACTCATTTTGGTATGAAAACCTATCTTACAATTCAGGAAAGTGGGGGAGAAGGGAATAAGCAGGGTGGGGGGATGATGAAAGGGAGGGCAATGGGAGGAGGGAGCAATCTGAAGTCAACACTCTTGGGGAGGGACAGGATCAAAAGAGAGAATAGAAGCAATGGGGGGCAGGATAGGATGGAGGGAAATATAGTTAGTCTTACATAACACAACTATTATGGAAGTCATTTGCAAAACTACATAGATATGGCCTATGTTGAATTGCTTGCCTTCCCAAAGGGAATGGGTGGGGAGGGAGGGATGAAGAGAAGTTGGAACTCAAAGTTTTAGGAACAACTGTCGAGTACTGTTCTTGCTACTAGGAAATAAGAAATACAGGTAATAGGTATAGAAAGTTATCTGGACCTACAGGGACAAAAGAGAAGATAGGGACAAGGGAAGGGAGGGATGATAGAAGAGAGGGCAGATTAGTGATAGGGGAAATTAGAAAGCTTGGTGTTTTGGGTTTGGTGGAGGGGACAAATGGGGAGAAAATTTGTAACCCAAAATTTTGTGGAAATGAATGTTAAAAGTTAAATAAATAAATTTAAAAAAAAAAGAAAATGAGAAATGAACAACAACAGCTAAGTCCAATGAACTGTTCCATCAACATGTATCTATTCATAACTATACTGTGATTGGATTTGGCAAATGCTGATTGAAATCTAGGTATACTATATCCTTGGTCTTCTGATCTGTAAATCAGAATGCTCTCAAGAAAGGAAATGAGTTTAATCTGGAACAACCTATTCTTGATTATGTCAGGCTGATTCCTACTAAGTACATGCTTTACCTTCTGAATGTTAACAAACTATCTCTTACTATAACATCCTAAGGTTTTTCAAGGAATTGAATTTATCCTCACCAACGACTCTCTTAATGGAAAGATTCACTTTCTACAGCTTCTCCATGTTTTTCAGAGATCACACACTGTAGCTGGTCTGTCATATAAATGATTCCCTGGGATGGAGTCAATTAGATCCTATTGAGTTGAACTCGTTGAGAATGGCTATGTGACCACTTATTTATTCCCAATTTCTGCTGAACATTAGTCAATCAGTCAACACGTATTTATCAGCATTTTTACATTTTTTGCAGGATTTTGTGTTAGTTTTGACTCTTTTCTTTTAATAAAACTTCCTAGCACATTGTAGTGGTAAGAGATCAGTGGTCAAGGTAATGGTTGAGGTCAGTCACTAGATTTGGGGATAGAAACTAAATTCGATGGGGTGACTTTTATCATTAGCATTTCATTAGTTGAATAATTGCAGTGGTTTTTAATTATATAAGTCTCAGGATTTGGATTTTTTAAAACAATGAATTATTATTTTTCCTTAGAAAAAGTAGTTGTTTTTCACTGTTTTTATTTATGTTTTTATTTAGCTGCTATGTAGCTTTTGCAAATGTGTTAGTCTTTTTTACCATTCAGCCCAAGACCTAATGCAACTGAAACCTTTGAAAGATAAAGGTATGAGGAAAGAATAAGACAATGTGGAAACCAATAGCCTGCGAGCTGATATTTCCCCCCCTTAGGGATGGATGGGTGATCAATGGCTAAGACTAGGTGGTTGAGGATAGAAGAGAAGCCTGGAGACTTGGGTTTTGAGATGAAAGTAATAGAAAGGTGGTAACTTGACTTGAGGCATACAAGAATTTCAGACAAAGGTAAGATATTTGAAAGACAGTTCAGTTCTGCTACCTTCCTTTTTCACAATCTATGTTTATAGGAATGAGGAAAGGAGTTTTGACATAATTTTGTTTTTAGAAAATGATAGATAAATTCAATATATAAATCTAAATAATAATAAGCATAATATTAATAATAAAGATTCTGAAGAGTCCCACTGTTTGAATAACAGTAGATGGCAGTAAAGTACAACCTTTCTTTGGCAAATAAATGCTGTGTTCTATTTCAGAGTGGGTCAGCTTTGACCTGTTCTCACTAGTCATGTGGAAAATGTCACTTGCCCTCTGGATACTGACTTCTTTCTCCACTTTTGCAATCATCTAAATTAAAAAGCATAAAGTCCTCCATTTCCCCTCACTTCATGAGAACCTTTCTAAAAGACATAGCCACTCTCAGATTTACTTAACAGGAAAGACCAGTTGATTGCTATTATTAGCAACTGCTAAAAATTCTCAAGTAATTTTATTTTATCTTATTTACTCTGATCCAGCATCATAGCATTAATGGTCTACAAAGGGTGCTCTTAGAAATTCCTGTAAATGGGCAAGAGGATTCCATTTTTTTTTCCTGAATTTAACTATTTACGAAATTATTTAAGATTATGTTTCTTGAAAAAAATTTAAGGAGTATATTTCTTAGTGGCATTAATTAAAATAAGGAACTCAATTTGAATGAGTATAGCGAGAACACTTGATATAATGACAAGAAAACCTGGATTTGAATCCTGCTTGAAATATTTACTAGCTGTGAAATTTTGGCCAAATAATTTAACCTCTTTAAGCCTTACTTTTAAGCTGATATTTTCCCTCATTTGTAAAATGTAGGTATACAGTAATAGCACCTTCCTTTCAGGGTCATTGCAAGAACAAAATGAGACAATGCAGGTAAAATTCTAATTCTAAATAAAAGACCTCTTATCGTTGGACATTTGGGAGGAATGAAAGAGTGACCTCTTTCTTTAGTGCTTTGTAGGGTGACAAAGCCATGTAGTTATCTTTTTAAAAATACATTTATTTAATATTTTACTTTTCCCCATTACATGTAAAAACAATTTTAGCATCATTTTAAAAATAATTTTGAGTTCCAAATTCTTTCCCTCCCTTCCTCCTTCATTAAGAAGGCAAGCAATTTGATATAGGTTATATATGTGCCGTCATACAATTCATATTTCCATGTTAGTCATGTTGTAAAATGGAACAGACCAAAAAAAACCAAAAACAAAAACAAAAACAAAACCCTGAGAGAAATAAAGTTGCTGTTTTTAAGTAAGCTTTGATCTACATTCAGACTCTGTCACTTCTTCCTCTGGGGATGAATAGCATGTTTCATCACAAATTCTTCAGAATTGTCTTGGACATTGCATTGCTGAGAATAGATAATTCATTCACCTTATATCATCATTTTGCTGTTACTATTTTTGCTGTTACAAGATTTTCTGGGCTCTGCTCATTTCACTTTGCTTCAGTTCACATAAGTCTTTCCAGGTTTTTCTGAGAGTATCCTGCCTGTCATTTCTTGTAGTACAATAGTATTTCGTCACAATTATGTATATATATATATGTATATATATATATTATGTATAATCATATATTCCAACATAATTATAGATATTATATAATAGTATTCCATCATAATTATATTTCACATAATTATTTTCTCATAATTATATATAATATATAATTCATCCATTCTCCAATTGATAGGCAGGCCCTTAGTTTCCACTTCTTTGCCACCACTAAAAAAGCAGATATATATATATGTTTTTACATACAGGTCCTTTCCTTTTTTCTTTTTTTTCTGAACTCTCTTTGGGATACAGACCTGGTAGTAGCATTGCTAGGTCGAAAGGTAGGTATAGTTTCATATCTGCATTCCCTTCTATAACCACCATCCCTTCCCTTATCCTTCTCCCCTCCTACTTGCCTGCAGGGCAAGGTAGATTTCTAGACCCAACTGAGCGTTTTTATTCCCTCTTTGAATCAATTCTGAGTAAGGTTCAAGTGCTTCCCAGCACCTCCCCCTTCTTACCCTCCACTATAAAAGCTATTTTGTACCTCTTTTATATGAGATTATTTGCCCCATTCTACATTTCCATTTCCCTTTCCCCCACTACGTTCATCCTTCTCACCACTTAATTTTATTTTTTAAGATTATTCCATCATATTCATTTTGCACCTGTGCTTCTTTCTAACTTCCCTAATAATGATAACATTCTTAGGATTTATAAATAGTATCTTTCCATATATGAATGTAAAAAGTTTGACCATATTGATTCCCTCATGTTTTCACTTTCCTGTTTTCCTTTCTATGCTTCTCTTCAGTCTTATGTTTGAAAATCAAATTTTCTATTTAGCCTTGGTCTTTTCAACAGCAATGATTGAAAGTCCTCTCTATCACTGACTATCCATTTTTTTCCTCTGAAGGATTATATTTAGTTTTACTACATAAGAGATTCTTAGTTGTAATTCTAGCTACTTTGTCCTCAGCATATCATGTTATAAGCCCTCTGCTCCTTTAATGTAGAAGCTGCTAAATCTTATGTTATCTTGACTATGGTTCCATATCTGAATTGTTTCTTTCTGACTGCTTGTAGTATTTTCTTCTTGACTTCACAACTCTGGAATTTTACTGTACTATTCCTGGGAGTTTAAATTTTGGGATCTCTTTCAGGAGGTGATCACAGGATTCTTTCAATTTCTGTTTTACTCTCTAGTTCTAGGATTTCAGGGCCATTTTCTGTGATAATTTCTTGGCAGATGAGGTCTAGACTCATTTTTATGACTTTCAGGTAGTCCAATAATTTTAAAATTATATTTCTTTGATCTATTTTCCAGATCAGTTGAATTTCCGATGAGATATTTTACATTTCTTTCTATTTTTTCATTCTTTTTTGCATTGTTTTATTTTTTTCTTGATGTCTTACATAGTCATTAGCTTCCACTTGCCCAATTTTAATTTTTCAAGGAATTATTTGAGCTTTTGTACCTTTTTTTCCATTTGTCCATTTCTACTTTTAAAAGAATTCTTTCAAATTTTTAGTATCTTTTATGATTTGGCTTATTCCATTTTTATAGTGTCACTTTTTTCAGTATTTTTTGTATCTTTTCTTTACCAAGTTATTGGCTGTTTTTATTATTTTTTGCATCATTTATTTTTAAAATCCTTTTTGAGTTCTACAAATTCTTTTTTAGGGAGTAAGGGTAAGACTAAGACCAATTCCCAGTATTTTGGGGGGCTTTGAATGTGACACTTTTGACGTTATTGTCTTCTGAGTTCATGTTTTAATATTCCTTTTCACCATTGAAACTTTTTGTGTTCAGGGTCTTTTCTCTTTTTTCTTTTTCTCATTTTCCAGTCTCTTTTTTGACTTTTTATCTCATATGTTAAGGTTTGGGATCTGCTCCCAGCATGGCGGAGTGACTGTCCCAAACTTCAGGTTTTTTGTTTAGGTGTGTTCAGAGCTAGTTCTGAGAGTCTTTATGTTTTGTGCTCTTCCAAGGTGGTTATCGTCTATAGAGAAGTATCTTTATTACTCTACTGACCTGTGCTCTGATCTGTGAGTGGTCTCACCTATTTCTACCCTATAACTGTGACCATGGACAATGCAACAGAGTCCTGCACCCAACACCAGCAAGAGACCCCTTTAATCTCCTTATCACCAGTTGTCCAACTCCCTTATCATCTGTGGGCTAGTGGGTGCTGCAGCTGATTCAGTTGCCCCCAAGGTTTGCTATTGGTTTGTGAGGGCAAAACCTGTACTGGAACAGACTGAACTCTTCCCTCATCCAATGCAATAGCACTTTCCTGCCAACCTTCTAAGTTGTCTTTGACTAGAAAATCATTTCACCCCATCTTTTTGTGGATTCTGCTGCTCTAGAATTCATTTTGAGGCATTATTTAAAGTCGTTTGAAGGAGAATTTGGGAAAACTCAGGTGAGTCCCTTCCTTTTCTCCATCATCTTGGCTCCATCCTTATAGTTATCTTTTGAGTCAATATCATTTATTTTTTTAATGTTTATTTATTTTAAATTTTCAGCATTCATTTCCACAAAATTTTGAGTTTCAAATTTTCTCCCCATCTCTCCCCTCCCCCACCACATAAAGCCTTGCATTCTGATTACCCCTTCCCTCAATATGCCCTCCCTTTTATCACATCCCTCCCTTCCCTTATCCCGATCTTCTCTCTATTTTTGTAGGGCAAGATTGATTTCTATACCCCATTACCCGTATTTCTTATTTCCCAGTTGTATACAAAAACAATTCTCAACATTCATTCCTATAACTTTGAGTTCCAACTTATCTCCCTACCCTTGCTTCCCACCCGTCCCCACTGAGAAGGCAAGCAATTCAGCATAGGCTATACATGTATAGTTTTGCAAGACTTGTATAATACTCATGTTGGGTAAAACTAACTATATTTCCCCCCATCCTATCCTGCCCCTCATTTATTCTATTCTCTTTTGACCTTGTTTCACCCCAATTGTCCCCTTCTCCCCTATTTTCCTGTAGTGTAAGATAGATTTTCATACGAAATTAAGTGAGCATGTTATTCCCTCCCTAAGCCAAACATGAAGAGAGTAAGCTTCACTTTTTCCCCCTCACCTCCTCCCTTTTCTCCTCCATTGAAAAACCTTTTCCTTGCCTCTTTTTTGAGAGATAATTTGCCCCATCCCATTTCTCCCTTTCTCTTCCCAATATATTCCTCTCTTATGCCTTAATTTTATTTTTTTTAGATAGCATCCCTTATTCACCTTACCCTGTGCTCTCTCTCTGTGTCTATATCTATCTATCTGTCTATCCATCTATTTCTCTCTCTCTCTATCTATATATGTATGCATATATCTGTGTGTGTGCATAATCTCTCCAACTACCCAAATATTGAGAAACATCTCAAGAGTTACAAATATTATCTTTCCATGTAGGAATGTAAACAGTTCAAATTTAGAAAGTCCTGTATGATTTCTCTTTTTTGTTTACCTTTTCACACTTCTCTTGATTCTTGTGTTTGAAAGTCATATTTTCTATTCAGCTCTGGTCTTTTCCTCCAGAATGATTGAAAGTCCTCTATTTTATTGAATGACCATTTTCGCCTGAAGTATTATGTCCAGTTTTGCTGGGTAGGTGACTCTTGGTTTCAATCCCAGTTCCTTTGACTTCTGGAATATCCTATTACTAGTCCTTGGATCCCTTAATGTAGAAGCTGCTAGATCTTGTGTTATCCTGATTGTATTTCCAGAATACTTTAATTGTTTCTTTCTAGCTGCTTCCAATATTTTCTCCTTGACCTAGGAACTCTAAAATTTGGCTACAATATTCCTAGGAGTTTCTCTTTTCGGATCTCTTTCAGAAGGTGATTGGTGGATTCTTTCAATATTTATTTTGTCCTCTGGTTCTAGAATATTAGGGCAGTTTTCTTTGATAATTTCATTAAAGATGATGTCTAGGCTCTTTTTTTGATCATAGCTTTCAGGCAGTCCTATAATTTTCAAATTTTCTCTCTTGAATCTATTTTCCAAGTCAGTTGTTTTTCCAGTGAGATATTTCATATTATCTTCCATTTTTTCATTCTTTTGGTTTTGTTTTGTAATTTCTTGGTTTCTCATAAAGTCATTAGCTTCCATCTACTCCATTCTAATTTTTAAAGAACCATTTTCTTCAGTGAGCTTTTGAACCTCCTTTTCCATTTGGCTAATTCTGCTTTTTAAAGCATTGTTCTCCTCATTGACTTTGTGGACCTCTTTTGCCAGTTGAGTTAGTCTATTTTTAAAGGTGTTATTTTGCTCAGCATTTTTTGGATCTCATTTATCAAGATGTTGACTCACTTTTCAAGCTCTTCCATGGCCTGAGACCACTGCATATTTATTTTGGAGGTACTGGATGCCGAAGGCTTAACTTTCTCTGATAGTATGGATTGTTCTTCCTCATCCAAAAGGATGGAAGAAAATACCTTTTCACAAAGAAAATAACGTTCTGTAGCCTTATTTTTTTCCCCTTTTTTTGGGGGGGCATTTTCCTCGCCAGTTATTTGAATTTTGAATCCTTTGCAAGAGGAGGGTATACTCTGGGGACCTGAAAGTTCTCAGTTCTTCCAAGGTGGCACAATCAAGGGAGAGGAGCTTACCCCGTGGCAGGGCTCATGGCTGAGATTCAGATCAGCTGCTCAATTCTCCCAGGGGCTGAAGTCTCCACAAATGGAAGCTGCTGCTGCTGCCTGGGACCAGGGCTAGGGGAGGAAACTACTCCCTTGTCAATGAGGTGAAAAAGCTTTCTTACTGAACTTTGAAGCTTCCTTTGGCATTTATGGGCTGAAGGATCTGCGAACTACCACTGCTGCTGGGGATTCTTCCCCCAAGGCCTGGTCTGGCCCTACTCCTCCCAATGTCATACAGCGAAGGCTGGGCTGTGCTCTGTTCCATGCCCTGTGCAATAGATCTTTCCTGTCTCCCTTCCAGGCTCCCTTGGGCTGGAAATCTCTTTCATTTTGTCATTCTGTGACTTCTGCTGCTCTAGAATTTGTTGAGAGTCATTTTTTACAGGTATTTTATGAGCTGTGGAGGAAGAACTAGAGTATGTACATCTTTCTACTCTGCCATCTTGGCTCTGCCCCCTCATTTCTTTAATTATGCTGTAAATTCCTTGAAGACAGCAACCATGTTTGGCATGTCTTTGTATGCCCTCTTTGTGTGAAAAATAGATGGGCCAACAAAAACCCAGTCCTTCTAACAGATCCAGATTTGCCCTTCCTGGGGAAGGAGGGTCATATGGAGCATATGCGGATACCATTTATCTGGTTTCAGTCCAGAATATGGAATTTTTGAAGCTTGTTTCTAAGCATGCATAATTTAGAGGCTAGTTGTAGGATGATAGAAAGAGTTATTTGACTACAGAATTATAAATAGTAGCCAGCTCCTCTCTGGTGACCCCAGTTCCAGAAGGAGTGCTATGATTACAAATTTCCACTGCTCAGTAACTTATGATACCTAGTATTAATGACCTATTCTTAGTCCTGTCTTCACTTTTTTTGATGTCTAAGTAGGTTTTGACACTGTCGACCCCTCCTTTCTGCCATTGACAGCTATATTATGGCTTTTTCCAGGTTCCTCTCCTTTTATTTTTTAAAAGTGTGACTATTCCTTCCCAGTCTCCTCTATTGATTCTCTTATATCAAACTGTGTGTATCCTTTATGGGTCTCTCCTGAGACCTCTTTTCCTTTTGCAGTCTCTCCCTTTGTTATCTCAAAAGTTACTCCTTTTGGTTCAAATATCATCTTTATCTAGACGACTGGCATTGTTTTCCATCCTTCCCTGATCTCTTTCTTGCGTTGCAGTTCCTTCATCAATGACTGTCTACTTGACATTTACTGAATGACCCATTATCATATCTACATCAACACATCCAATACAAAATACATAATCTTTACTGCTAAACTTCACCCTATATATTCCCTTACTTTCACTGAGGGTGCTTCCAACCTTCTAGTCATTCGGATTTATAGTTATGGGATCATCTTTCAATCTTCTATCTTCTTTTGCCCTCAATCATTTGTTGATTCTACTTTTACAACATTTCTCCAGTCCATTCACTTGTTTCCATCTATATGTTCACTATCCTGGTTCAGAGTTTCATCATCATTGACCTAAACCATTAAATAGCCTAACTGTCATTGCTGCTTTTAGTATTTCTCCCATCCAATCCATTCTTCACACATCTATCAAAAGAATATCCTTAAAGCATGTCTACCAACATTACCCGTCTGTGAAAAAAGACTCCCTATTGCCTCTTGAATAAAATAAAATATCTCACATGGTGATTAAGATCCTCACTGAAATGATAGAAGGAGGAAATTATAAATGTTGGAGGGGAGATGGAAAAATTGGGAAACTAATACACTGTTGGTAGAATTATGAACTGATCCAGCCATTTAGGAGAGCAATTTGGAATTGCACTCAGAGTTACCAATCTGTGTATACCCTTTGACCCAGCAATACCACTGTTAGGTCTGTTTTCCAAAGTCTTCAGAGAAAATGGAAAATAACCTATAGTTGATTTGGCTGTTTAATGTATGCAAAGTTCTTTTGCAAATAGTTTCTGAGTTCCATGTGGGCAAAGATTGTGTCACAGTTTTATGTTCTTGTTCTAATATGGTATTTAGTACATAATATCTCACTGAGTATTGTGGACAGAAAACCACATCAAGATGTTGGATGTCAGTGGCCTGACATCAGTCTAAGGAGACTATAAGAAAAAGGATACATAGGCAATATTATTGTCCTCATCTTCAAACTGGAGTGTGACTATAAGACAAAAAACCTTTTTTTCACTTACTCAACCTCTGGTTCCATCAAAGCTTAAGGATATAGCAAGGATGCAGTGAAGGATGCCTATTCTAACTCAGTCATCTTTCCCCATTTTTTTCTGGTTTAAATTGAAGTTAAAGGGTGGGATGGCTATTCCTGAATTCCATTCCTGCATCTCCAAATTCCAATTTGTTTCCCTTTATCCATTTCAGTCCTCCTTTTCATTCATATTTCTAGGTATCTATGCTTTTCAGGCCTCCTCTCCATTGCCTGCTTTCCATAATTTGGACCATTCTTCCACCCCATCAATGTTATGTTATGGTAATTGGCTAGCTAATCCAATATACTGTTTCAAGGTAGGTCACTAATGGTTAATGGTAGCTTAATTTTCCATTTTGAATTTAAGAGGGAATTTTATTATCTTAATCCAAAGTAAACCCAGAGTGAATAAAGTAGTGGTTACTAGAAATATTTAGCACAGGGAAGCCTCTTGGCACCATTTAAATCACTTCTCATAGTTGACCACTTTTCTCACATCTGACCCATTAACATGAAGAGGACATTGAACTCTGCCTTCATGCTTTACAGCTGACATACTCTATAGGTCTTTGACTCTATCAGAAAATGAAAAGATATGGTGATATCTACTGTACCTTCTCCACTTAGGAAAGCTGGTAAAGTAGAAAAGAGGTTGCAAAGTAGATACCAATACATATGGCAAAATAGTCAGAAGAAGTCATCCAGAATATCCTAAGCAAATCAGACTGATCCTGGCCCAATCTCTTTCATTCTGACATATTGAAATACTTTGTAGGTATCTCCTCAAAACAATATTCACCCATTCCTTCTCTGCTCTCTTTATACTACTTGTTCATGTGGGAACTCTTCAGGGACTTACTCAGAGTAGATAAGGCAGACTTCTGTGGCGGTACCATTGGGCCTCAGCTTCATAAGGATGTGGGTACTCTTTGGTAAAATTCACTTGGTTAATAAAGCCCTTACTGTATAGTTTCTCTCAGAAATGGCATTAATTCTCCATTTTTACTCAGGCATGCTTCATGTTCCATTTCTGGAAATGTTTCATTGACTCTTTGAGAAATGGGGCTTGAAGAAAGAGAAACGTCAATGATACCTTAAAGTTTTAAGCAGATCCTAAAGACCATGACCCCAGGGCTCACTGATTCAATAGTCTGAGTTGATTGTTGCTCTAAAAGGAGAGTGGGCTTTTCATATGTGCTAATGTCCTCTAAGATAGCAAAGTTAGGCAGAAAGGAAGTCGCAAAATATTGGATTTGTTGGATTAGCCAATCTTCATATGTTTTACAGTTGCCATTTAGGTGTCTTTATTGAAAGGGGCTCTTAAAAATTGTAACCTCAGTTCTAACTTTAATGTGATTTTTCTTCCAGGATGCATGTTGTACTGAAATAATTTTCTCAGAAAAGAAAAAAAGCAAACTTCTAGATAACTTGCTTTAGGCTTGTAGTTGGGATTAATAAATAGTATCTCATTGATATCTGGGAGGGGAAAATTCCTTGTATTAGCTCATAAGTGGTTCAGTATTACATGCTACAAAATCTTTCTCAATCTAAGTAAAAGTCTTCTTTGTTATAGCAAAGATCTCTAGATTTGGAAGGTACCTTAGAATATTTTATTTTAAATTTCACATGAAACAGGAATACCTTCAATATCCTGTTTTTGAGAGACTGTCATTCAATCTCCATTTGAATTTCTTCAATGATAAGGCAGTTACTAGTTTCTCAACAAGTCTATTTCACTATTGAACAGTTCTTTATTATGTTGAGTTGAAATTGATAAGCTCTGCTTCTCCTTTAAATCTTTTAGAATATAAATGTCTGTCACCTCTTCATTGTGGCAGCCTTTCAAATATCTGAAATAGCTATCATGTCTCTCTCACACTTTTCTAGGCTAAAGATGCCAAGTTTATTGCAAAATTCCCTATAGGACTTTTGAGATTAGCCTCATCTCCCACTCCTTACAGAAATCCTTTGGAAATATTCCAGTTTGTCAATTTCCCTCTCAAAGGCATCAAGACACAATATGTTGTCTGAACTGCAAAGAAACATAACTCCACAATTACCTCAGTTTAATACAAAGCAAACTCATCATCTTCCCCTTAGAATTGTTTCCTGACCAAACATTCTTTCAAGGGTACCATCATGACCAGAAGTCATCCAAGCTGAAACATCATCAGTGATTCTCTTCCTTGTCTCTCTTATGCAGTCAATGTCTTCAAATGATTTTCCCTACATAATGTCTCTCCTAGTTATCCTTTCTCAATCCATTTTATTCGTATTACCGGGACCCTTTTCCAACTCCTCAATTATCTCATATGTGTCATTACTACAATAAGTTCCTAACTGGTTTCTCTGTCATATTGATTTTTCTAAAATATGACTTCCATCATACTATTTCTCTAATCTTAAGATCTTCCACAGTTCTCCATTATCTAAAATATAATGGACAATTTGTAGACAAGCATTCAAGACTATGCACATTCTAGGCCTTCCTGAACTTTCTAAGCTTCTCTATTCCCCCAGTTGCTAGCATTACAAAACCCTTCTGTTAGAGTGAGTCTATACATATTCCCACCAAAAGCCAAGCTTAACCACTCACAAAGGTCTCATACCATCTCTAGATCTATCAGACTCTAGCCCTCATTCAAGGGAAGTCTCATTTCTTCAAAAACTAACAAACAAACAAAAATTAAACAAAGGCAAAACATTAAATAGCTCTTACATTTTGTGAAAACTTTTTGCCATGTATGTCATGAATATAAAAATATCATTTGGACTTGATAGTTGAAAAATTCTCAACATTTAATAATCAGAGGAGAAACCGAATAGAAAAGTAAATGGACTCTAAATTCAAAAAGCTTGATTTTGAATAAAAGATAACACTGAAGCAATGGATGAATGTGATGTTTTCAAAAACCAGATGTTGTCTCTTCTTTAGGCAATTCTCAGTAAATAAATGGATATTGACGAAAGAGCTGCGATTCTGTATCATGAAAGTAAAAGAATACTTTGGGCTTCTGGAACATGATTGTTAGAGGTATTTGTTAGTTATATTATTGACCTAAGCATTGCTTGTTGGGGAAGAGTAAGACAGAAAATTTCTCTTATTCTCCTTCCTCATCTTGGCCTCATGACTGTTCATCTTCTATAGGAATTCTTAACTCTAGTGCCTACTCTTGTTGATTATTTCCCATTTATTCTCTATATGGCTTATTTGTACATAATTATATAGATGTTATTTTACTCCATTAAACTATGAGCTCCTTGAGAACAGGGTCTATCTTTGGTCTTTCTTTGTATCCCCATTGTTTATTGTAGTGCCTGACACATAGTGGGAAGTTAATGAATGTTTATTGAATAAGTGAAATTCTCTAGAAAGCTGATAAAATTGTCTTACTTTTTTTTAGTGTTCACAAAATAGGAGGCAAATTTCTTCAGCATAAAGTCTGAGTTAGGGCTTCTGATTTACCAACTAGAACTCTATAGAAATGCTAACATCACTGGCACAGAGTTGGCAATTTTTGTCTTTCTAGAAAGACATATGGTCTGTTTAAGCTAAAAAAAAAAAACCTCTCTTAATTTGACCCATCAAAATCTTAGGGGTACTTCCTTTGGTTCAATAAAGGACATTTGCTCTATAAACTCTCCCTTTGTGGACTTCTTTTCAAATCTTGACAAAGGTCAACAAAGCAATGAAAACTTTTCCACTCAGCTCAGTCACCCTATATCTTTTAATTTCATGAAAAGGAGATCTCTCCAAGAAATTAATTTTCTTCTACAAGAAGAATCTACTAGATAAGAAGAATATATTGATAAAAATGAAACCAAGGAATTCAGACTGGAACACAGACTCCTTAGCTTGGGTTAAACTTTCTATTTAAAGCAGACTGATAAGGTTTTTCATTTAGGAGAGACCAAAGACTTTAGACTAGCGACATTGTCAAAATATTATTTCTTAGCATTTTATGACACAAGTGAAGCTTATGATCCCAAAGTGTGTTAGACTGACTGGAATCCTCAAGTCAAAGTTTAACAGGAAACCATATTTACAGCAATCAATAATTATGTAATATTATTCTTAACATATCTTTTCTACTGCAGAATTGATGTCAACAGATCTAGAAACTGTCCAAATAAAAACCTGTACAGTTTTAACAAACACAGAGCTCATTACCTCAAGGAAGTTAAAGCAAGATTAATACTTCCCAATCAAAACTGACAACAACAAAAATAAAATCTTGTTCATGAACAATATCAGTTTGAATTCCATCACTAAAACAACAAGGACACCAATGTAATAGTGACTGTACTGGTTCCCACTATCTTAAGGCTAGGTCTGTGACATTTCCAACCTTCCCCAAGGGTTCTCTACTACCTGGAAAAGGTGGGCAGAAGTGTCTCTTTTCTGCTGTTGCCTCAGCTTTCCACATATTATGTTCCTCCAATTTCAGGGTTCCAAGAAGAGTACTAGTTTTTAGAAATATATAACAAGAATAAACATGCAAACATCTCCCTTAATGGCTCAGGCCATTTAAACCTTGTCAGGTAAATGCAATGGATATGGACAATAGGGATTTTTTTCCTATATGAATTGTTATACTACCCTTCTTTTTTTGATGATTATGGATCTCACCGATGAGAATTAGTAGTGTTCTGGACCTTGAAGTAATTCATGCAATAGTAATTATGATTCATTTGCCATACCTCTTTCATTTGAACTTTCTATAGGCCCTCTTTCATGATAGAAGTGGTTAACAAACATTGCCCTATTTTATATTCCAATTGGTATTGATAATCAGCAACAAAAGTTATCTCTGTAGTTACATTTATCAAGACTTCCTGTATGATTTTGATATAAGGATGGGAGATATCGATTTGGAAGAAAGCTTTTAAAGTTGTATTTTTCACCATCCAATCTAAAACTTCAAAAATAATGAACAGATAGTAAACATAGAGAGATCTTGTATCCTCTAGATTCTTAAGCTAGGATCTGTGGAGTTGTGTTTAAAAAAATTGATAAGTATATTTCAGTTAATTGGTTTCCTTTGCAATGCTACCATTTAATTTTATGCACTTAAAAGCATTAATCTGAAAAGGGGTTCCTAGGATTTTACCGAACTTCCAAAAAATTCATGGCACAAAAAGGTCAATAAACACTGCTCTATATCTTTCTATCAATTGTAACTAAAGATATTTTTGTACAAAATCCTTTATGAAAGATTTTTTGTACCTTTTTCATATTTTGTGAAAAATAGCCTTGATATATACGTAGATCATATTGATAAAGATTTTTTAGAGATTTTAGAAAATGGCATAGGTATTAAAGTTACTTATATCCTTTTTAGCTAGATGCTACAGTGTAGGTATATAGAGAGAGCACTGACCTTGGAACCAGCAAGATTCATCTTTGTGAGTTCAAATACATGAAATAATGAAAAGTGAAATGAGCACTATCAGGAAAATGGTGTATATAGTAACAGAAATATTGTCCTAAGAGTGAGTGAATAATTCATCTTGAGTATCATAAATACTCAAAACAACTACAAAGGACCCATGATGGAAGATGTTGTCTACCACCAGAGAAATAACTGACACACAGAAGTATATATAGAATAGTTACATACACATATATTATATGTACATATGCATACATGTATGTGTGTGTGATATTTGTTTAATGGTAGTTTTCTTTAGGGTAAGGTAGGGAGGAAGGGAGAAAACACCAGAAAGCCAAATCCATTATAGTAACAAAGAAATCTCTACACGATAACAATGCAGAAGGTAACACTAGCTCCAACACTGACCCCAAGCCTTCCCTCTGTTAGGCTTCACACAAACCAGCTGCCTTAAACTAAGACTTCCATATGACCCAGGCAGGTCACATGGGCTTATTAATGAATGGGAAAGATATTCCCATTTAAATTACCATTACAGGGAGCTCTTGGCAAATGGCTTAATTTTGGTGGGTTAAATATGAAGCAAAGTTCTCAGTTGGAACAATTAAGGGAAGGGTACTATGGGAGACTTGAGGAAAGAATATTTGAAATAGCTTCTATGGAGAGTTGGTTAGAAAATTCATTGGGGAGAAGTAGACATATTGTCTTGCTGGAGTGAAGACCCAGGGAAAGCTAGAAAACATGTTAATTGTGGCCTCAAAGAAACACAGTTTGCTTTTTACTTTTTCTTACTCTATTCATTAACATGCAAATAGGACTGAAGGAGTGAGATGGGAGTAATACAGTGCTGGGGATTTGTAAGGCAAGAGAGATGATAGTATCTGACGAAGAGATTTGAAGGTAAGAGGACAGTATAGAGTTGAACTGGTTTGCCAAAGGGTTGAGACAAGGAATGAAAGTGAATTAAGCCAGTGCGGGGGTGATAGATAGCCTGATAAAGAATTAAAGAGTAGATGGAGTGGAGATCACAGTGAAGATGAAGGATAGTTAGGACTTTTAAGGAAAAGGATAAAGTTGAATGATAAAAGATTGTGATCAGAAAAAGAAATTTCAATGTCTGTACACATGGAAGTAAGAATCTTATGGGCAATATAAAAATAAAGGGCAGGAACAACTCTTTGTACAACTAAAATAGAAGGGAGGAATATTCATTCATGGGAAATGAACAGATTGAGAAACTGGAAGGTTAAGTTATTTGAGGAAGGATTAATATTAATACTGAAGTGCCTTTATGTAAGGGTAAAAAGAAGGCCTGTGAGTCAAAGAATGAACTCATTGAAAAGGCAAAGGAAATATCTTGAGGGGCAAATAGAACAGGGTCATCAGGATCAGGATTGGTGATAGTATGAACCTCAAAGGAGAAATGATTGCTGAATGATGGTGTTAAGAGATAGTCTCCAGTGGCAATTAGAAACAAGACATAATCTGACTCCCCCGATATGGCAAAGGATGACGGAGGATGCAGTGTGACCAGGAGGAAGTAAAGTCTTAATGAGGATCAGAAAATGAAAAGAATTAGAAAGGAAGAGGTTTAAAAAGAAAGAAAGTTTTTAAATTATGGAGAAAGAATTCAAATGGGTACTGTGTAAGGGGCGGGAGGAGGGATAGGGAAAGCTGTGGCAAATGTTCATAACATATTAAAAAGCAGAGACATCAACTTGCCAAGAAAAGTCTGTAGAGTCAAAGCTATGATTTTTACAGTAAGAATATGTGGCTGTGAGAGTTGGACTATTAAAAAAAAATTGCGATCCATAGAATCAATGCTTTTGAATTGTGGTGCTAAAGAAGACTTTTGACAGTAAATCAACCAATCAAAGAAATCAACTCAGACTTCTTATTGAAAGAACAAACACTAAAGCTGAAACTTCAAATTTTTATCTACACCATGGGAAGATAAGACTCACAATTGATGTTGTGAAAGATTGAAGACAAAAGGAGAAGAGGATGGCAAAGGATGAGATGAATAGATAGGGTCCTGGAAACAATGAATGTGAGCTTGGACAGACTTTGGGAAATAAAAGGGCCATGGGGTCATAAAGAATCAGACATGAATGAACAACAACTCAGGGTGGATGAGAATAAAGAAGTGCATAACTGGGGATGGGAAATGAGGTTTGTACATAGGCAACCAGGCATTAATAATCATTAAGAGAGAATATAAGAAGGTAGAATTTTATTGTTGATTGAAGAGAGAGTTCAGGTTAATCAATGGTTAGAGAGAGGTCTATAGAGGGAGGCAGGTGAGTAGGCTGTTGCAGGTCCAACATAGGAATGTCTTCTGTGCTGTTCTCTCTGCCTAACTGCAGGCAGAAACAAGCTGAGTTAAGTCTCCTGAGATCCAGTCAGGAGACAAGAGGTTTTATGAGGTGGGTCTGACTTTAGAAAGCCAAGATGTGAAGAGGAATCCTGGAGAGAGGTGTTGGGCTGTGCATGCCGGGGGTGAAAGCATAGACTGGACTTTCCACTCCTGACTGGAAAGCTCCTGGGGCTTAAGCTTTGATTTTCTAAGAGGATAGTTCTTTTGATCATTCTATATTTTCCTACATAAGCCTATCTTTCCCCAGTTGGGGCTGTGACTGAGTGATGCACCTTCACAGTTGCCAATTAGCTAGCTAACCATGGTCATGTGAGGCTTCAGATGGACATTTACTCAAGGCCATTTATTGTCATGCCTGATTATTTTATCCTATTTCTTCTTCCTAAGGGGTGATCACTTTTTGGGGGGCTAAGATAGAGAATTTGCCTCTGTTATAAAGCTATTATAAATCATAGCAATTTGCCCACTGACTCATCATAACTACATCAAGAATGAATCTCTGATCCCTGAGAGCTCTTGGTCAAGCTTAGAAAGCACTGGGGTGTTGATGAATCTTTATGGAAGCCTTATCTTGTTTTTTTAACAGCAAATTTCAGGCTATGTTTTACTGAAGCTGTTTATAGATCTAATCAGAGTAGATCAGGAAATGTGGAAGACAGCACTAGGGCTGCCTGAGAAACATAATATTTGTCGGGGAGCATTAACTTAGTCTCTTGGCTTCGAAGCATGATAGATGAAGTGTGCCTGAGACTCTGTTTAGATTACGTGAAGTAATGCACTGGTGGCTACGTTCATCTCAAGCAAATCATTTTCACTTACTTGAGCTACCCTGAAAAGCTTTCCTATAACACTAATGGCAGGATAAAACCCCACAGAATCTTCGCATGTTCCTCTTGCAGATGTTTGATCTGGAGGACAGTCACAGAGGAACCTTGACCCAAGATTGAAGGAAGAGATGGTGTTATCCCTTGTGTTCATCAAAACCAAGAAGAAGAAGAAGAAGAAAATGCCGTTAAAATGGATTTTCTAAGGGACTATTGAGCATGGATCAGAAAACTCATCCTATTACATTCTATGTTTCATTTTAATCTCTTAATTAATAGCACTACTATTTGATAGACTTTGATTCCAGTAGCAATACAAGTCGCCCTTACAGAACAGGTATGCATTCTTTCCTGCAAATTTTCAGAAAGATTTGCCTTTCTCTCTGGCCCTGAAGGGAGCTTTTCAACAGGATTTTTGAGGCCATGAGGCCACAGTAATTAGGAATGTTGAGGATTAAGGGAAAGGGGCCATTTAATATTATTCCACTACATACTCCCCTCAGAGTTCGAGGAGGCACTTAAGAGAGTTGCTTCCGTGTGTGTCTTTCTCTCCCCAGTATGAAATATGACTTCAAAGAGTACCCTTCTGTTTCCATTTCAAGGTCCTTTTGTGAGGGAAGAAAGTTACACAGCCAGTGGTGGAATGCTACCTTTGCAAGATTTATTAGGAGTCTTGAAGGGCTCAGTAAACTAGGAAGGTAGCTTTTGTATCCTACTGCACTCAAGACTGATTTAATTTCATGTCAGTTTTGGAACTGCAACCACAATATGAACTGCAAGTTTATAAATTGCTTCTTGGAGTGGCTGACCTGAGCGGGGCAGGGAGTGGGGAGAGGACAGACCAGAGGGAAGAAGGAATTAGAGAGAACTGAAAGATAAAGATTTGGTACTCCAGGTTGGATGCATTTCATCAGGGCATTAGAACTCACATTTGTCCCTGAATTAACCTCTGAGACCACTGCTACCCTGGCCCAGTTTCCTTCACTCAATGGGCTGAGAAACAAGGGAATCACACTATGGCACCTTAGGGTATACCGCCTTTGTGATTCCTGAACACTGTTTTCTTTTTTTTTTTTTTCTTGAAATTTTTTTCTCTTACGAGGAAACAAGGGGAAATCAGATAAGAGAGAATTTGCCTCCTTCATGCAAAAAGGGTTGGTGCTGTATGTACTGAAGAAAAGAGATTTCCTTAGGAACACAAAATCAATGCTCAGAAACAAGCACTGGCTCATCAGGAGGGAGAGAGAGGGAGAGACACAGAGAGAGATAGAGACAGAGACAGAGAAAGGGAGACAGAGACAAAGAGAGACAGAGAGAGACAGTGTCAGAAAGATAGACACAGACAGAAACAGAGAGAGAAACAGAGAGAGGGGAGGAGAGGGAGTGAAGGAGAAAGACAGAAAGAGACAGACAGACAGAGAAACAGATAGAGGCAGAGAAAGAGAATGAGTGGGGAGGGAGAAAGAGACAGAAAAGAAGAGAGAGGGAGAGACAGATACAGAGATATAGAGAGACAGAAACAGAGACAGAGGGGAGAGGGAGAGAGGGAGGGAGAGAAAAGAGAGAGAGACAGAGAGAGAAACAGAGAGATCTTGTGAATTAGTTCTCCAATTACTGGTGATTCATGACTAGGAAAAAATAAGAGAAAAGCAGCAAAGAGTACAGCTTTGAGAGTCAGGACACCTGAGTTCCAGTCCCAGTTCTGCTGCTAGCTCTATGTGTGAACTTGGGCAAGTAGATTTCTGTCTCTGGACCATAGTTTTATTCTCATCTGTCAAATGATAGGTGTGAACTACATGATCTCTGAGGTCCCTTCTAGGGCTGACATTCTGAGTCTGAATCTGTGAGACAGTGATATTGGAATGAAACTCTGTGCTGACTATCAGAATAAATCTCCTAACAGTCTATTAGTTGCATTGAAATGGAGAGGAGTGTCCTGGAGGGGGAAGGTGCTTAGAGCTCATTCCTTTTTCTCGTTTAAAATTAGACCAAACCAGGCACTTAATGTACCACAGGGAGCAATCTTGCTTTGGCAAGGGGACGGACAAGATGGTTTAAAAGGTATTTTGCTTCTCTAATTTCCATGACTCAATGTTTATCTGGCATTAACTCTTAGTAGAAATATTAGTATTTTCTGAAGAAATGTCATTAAAAATAAAGTAGCACTGATGGCTATTAGAGTATTTATTATGTGTTTTTCAAATGTGATCAATACCTTCTCAGATATGTCATTTCATACAATATATTCCTTGCCAACCATGTGGTCCATAATCACTTAGATGTAATATTGTACAAAGACTAGCATGGTTTTTTTTTTACTCTGGTACACAATCAGATGGTAAGTAGAGTGTCCCAGATGCTTAGACAGATGGCTGGTGCTATGTTTTGATATGATCTTTATAGCACTAAATATTTCTTGAGAATCTCTGTCTGTGCCTAACATTAGTCTATTTACTTTGAGGGTGGTGGTGGTATCAAAGGGAATGGAGTTTTTATCTTAATTCAGATATATACAGATCGAGAGGGACAGAAAAATGTTGACCAAACTAATAGAAAGTTCTCAAAAATAGCTAAGCACAGATATGTGCATGGAACAAATAATGACGTTCTCTTGTCTATGCTATGCTCTCATCAGATCCCATCTGAAGTATTATGGTTAGGTCTGGGGACCATGTTTTAGGAAAGATGACAGTAAGGTAGAAAACCTCTAGAAGAGGACATCCAGGTTGGTGAAGAGCCTTGAGCTCAGGCCATATGAGGATTAGTTCATGGCACCATAGAGTTAGAGTTATAAAGAAGCTTAGAGGTCCCCTAGACCAAGAGATTCACACGCCTAAAAATACTGAACAACAACAGACCAATGATATCAAATTCAAATAGAAATAGCTTCATTAAATACTTCACTAAATAAGTATGAATATTGATTTAGGAAACCACATATTAACATTGTCTACGTTCTGTTGTGTTTATGTTCATTCTGTTAAATATTTCCCAATTACATTTTGGTCTAGCTCAATCATTGTCTTCAACACTTTTGTTGTAAATCAGTGCTTCTTAAACTGCGAGTCATGTGCAAAAAGTTTAAGAAGCCCTGTTCTAGATAACCTACTAGATGGTTCAGTGGATGAAGCTCAGGTTCTGGTATCATGAAGACCTGAGCTCAAATCCAGCCTCAAACATATACCAGCTGTGTGACCCTGAGCAGGTCACTTAACCTCTGTTTTCCTTTAATCCACTGGAGAAGGAAGTGGCAAACTATTCCAGTATTCTTGCTGATAAAATCCCATCGACAAATAGGGCTCATAGGGTCACAAAAAAATCAGATATGACTGAATGACTGAACAGCAACCTCACTTTATAGATGAGGAATTGAGACCCTGAGAAGTTAGGATACTTGCTCAAGGACACACTGGGTGTATGTGGCAGACCAGAGATTAGGCCCAGGGCTTTTGACTTGAAATCCACTACTGTTTCTATGATATTGTAGAATGGGAATATTTAATCTGAAAATGAGAAGACTTTGGTGGGACATGGATCCTATCTTCAAATATAAGAAAGGGTTGCCATGTGGAAGACAGATTAAATATTATCTGTTCAGTTCTAGAGAAGAGGCCTAGAGACAAAGAGAGGAAGCTGTAAGAAGGCAAATTCAGGCTTTCCTATGCTTAGGGGAACTTCATAAGAAATCAAATTGTTCCAAAATGAAACATGCTTTTTGAGGAGCTAGTAGCTACTTGTTCACTTGAGTTCATCACACAAAGGGTGGATTAAAAACTTCATTTCACCTCCACAACAAACATTTATTAAATGCCCACTAGAGACAAAGCACTGGGGCTGCAAAGTCAAAAATAAAAAATAATAAGCTTCTCTTCTGCTTGTTGGGTGTGTTGTGGGCAGTATTTTTGACCAAGTATTGTTTCAACTAGAAATTAGGTGGTCTTCACCCTTATGATTCCAATAATAAGTTATCCTTTGAAATACGTATTTTCTTCTGGGACAACTTTCACCATCCTGTCTCCTGAAATCATGGTGGAATCAGCTCTGTCTTTGTTCCTGGAAAAAGCATGTAAATCTACCTCCTCAGTTTCCCTGTAATATTCCTAACTAAAATGTTCCTTTTTCAACCCTATTAGATTACAGTCAATCATTTAGCATTTGCTAAATGCTTACTGTATGGGAAGAATTATGTTAGGGAAAGGGGAGGGGAAGTACAGCAATATAAATATAGCTGACCTCCCCTCAGGGAGCTTACATCAAAATAAGAGAGACTACATCTATTGGTTGTATGCCATATACACACAGAAGTATCTACAAAATACGCACAAAAGAAAACCCTTTTTGTGGGACAGGAATCAAGAAAGGCCTCAGAGAGCAGGAAGCATTTGGGCTGAGCATGGAAGATAGTTAGGATTCATACAGGCAATGTAATCAGGGAGCACATTCCAGGTCTGGGGGACAATCTGTGCCTTTGTACACAGAGACAGGAGATGGCGAAGAGCGGGTTAGAATGTGAGGTACATAAAGGAGAGCAGTGTGGAATCAATTTGGAAAGGGAGGCTCAAGCCCAGGTCATGAGAGGATTTAAATGACAGAAGAGTTTGTATATGAATCAAGAGCAGAGTTTCTCAACCTAGATCCTGTGAACTTAAAAAAAATTCAATAACTGAATTCTAGCATAATTAGTTTTCTTTATAATCAATTCTATGTATTTTATTTTTATTCATTTAAAAACATTATTCTAAAAGGTGGTCCATAGGCTTCACCAGATTGCCTAATGAATCCATGAAACAAACAAATAAAAAAAAATTAAGAACCTCTGCTCTAGAAGTAACAAGAAGTTAATTTAACATTTGATGGGCACATATCCATGGGGAACTATCCCCATGTAAAATTAGTCATACAAAAAACTAGCACTAATAATCCATGAGACATGTGTTTCTGGTCCTGACATCCAGAATGGGAAGTATATTCTCTGCATCCAGGAATATTATTCACCTACCTGTCTTGTAGCTAACAGCCAGGACTGGGCTTCTGGGTTTTCCAATTTTTTCCCTTTTTCTTTGTCCTGAGAAATCTTGATATACTAATCAGGAGACCTGGACATTATGCATGTATACATTATACAAATCTATAGAACTCACAGCATAGCTAGCTATGGGTTATAAGCACATCTTCTGAGAACCACTGACCTAAATCTGTATTAATAGGTCAGATGTCTGACCTTCCTTTTAAGAACCCGTAATAACATGGAATCCAGCTGTAACATTCTAACAAACATCTCCTTTCTTTCTGAGGTATCACTATGTTAATTGGTGACTGTCTCACTTGACCCTCTATTACAGACAGGCCACAATCATGCTTGAATTCATTACATCACCCTGTCCATCTCCTTGACATCCTCATCATAAACCTGTTCCTGGAACCAGGATCAAAAGAAGTCTGTCCTTGTTCCTAGAAAAGATGTACAAATCTGTCCCTCATCTTCCTATGATATTCCTAATCTAAGTGTTCCTTCTTCATCACTATTATCCTGCGTGTATTTTTGTCCCATATTAGGAGATAAGATCCTTGAGGGCAGAATTTTGTATTAATATTAGTAGTTGTTTGTCTTTCATTTTTGAAGAGGATCAGTGTCATCACAGGTGATGTTTTGACTTGTGTGTGAATTGAATTTAAGTGAGGAGGAGTTGCCTAAAGTTGTCAGCCTCACTCTCTCTCCCAGAATTGTAAGTTCAGTGGCAGAACAAAATAGTTAGAAGGGTTTATGAAAATTGTGCAGTCCATTCTCATAATTTTGAAAGTGAGGAAGCTGAGGCCAAGGGAGTCCTCTTCCTTCTCATCTATACCAAAGAGACAGGAGACAAAAATCAAGATGACTGGAGAAGACTCAAGAAGCAGCAGATGACTTTGGCATCTTGATGCCTGACAAAGCTCTAAGTGCTCCATGGTACCTGCTTCAGTAACCTTCATGGTCACTGAAACAAACAGTTCTTATGCACCCATTCTGTGGAGTCTTCAAAAGCATCCGCCTACCTCACTGACAGGTTTGGGCCTTGTTGTTTACCCTTAACCTGGTTTTGCCTGTCTACCAAGACGGTTTTACTAAGGTGTGGTTGCAATGCCTACTACAGCTTCTTGGAGCCACAAGGGAGAGCTGAATGTCACGTGGTCCCCAAAAGTGAACAGGTAGCCCAGAAAGGGGTTGATAAGCCCTCACACCAAAGGTGCCAATCCTCCTGTATACCCTATACACCTCAGATCATATAATAGACACTTAATAAATGTGTTTTCATTCATTCATTCTCAGTCCTTAATACTGGCTTCAATAAGAAGATGGATATCAACTGCTAGCTTAATTGCTTTGGGGAAGGGAGAATGGGTAGTGGATTCAAAAGAATATCAAATTGCATTCCGGCAAACTTGGGTTCCAGTTGTGATTCTGTCACTTACTAGTTGCAGGACTTTGGGAAAAAGGAACTTGGTTCACCTTGGGCTTAAGTTTCTTTATCTATAAAACAAGGAACTTCTAATAGTTTGGTTATTCTAAAGTCACTCTATCGAAAGGTAGAAATTCTGGTGCCTGGGTTAGGCACTGCAAGATATATCCAGGGGTAGCAGAACTAAGTCTGTTGTAGGTAAATTTCAAAGACAAGTTCAGTTGGAATGGGAGAGACCTCAGGGGGTTTCTTTGAATGTCAGAATATAAGGCTGTACTGAGTAAGAAACCCTAGGATACCAATGTGCCTAAAGAAAAGTGGGTGGAGAAGGAAGAGAGAAGAATTATGGTATTCATTGACCTCCATGAGCATAATGAAAGTAATGCTTCAGAGATGTAGAGGAAGGCAAGTCAACAAGTATTTATTAATAACTTTACTTTGCACTAAGGATACAAAGAAGGCCAAAAAACAGATCCTACCTTCAAGAGGCTCTCCCATCTAGTGGGGGAAACAATATGGGAACTATTATGTACAACAAGGACTATACAAGATAAGTTGTCGATAATCTCAGGGGAAAGAAAATAGCATTAAGGAAGATCATATGAAGTTTGAAGAAGGTGGGATTTTAGTAGAGTCTTAAAGAATGTCAGAAAATGAAGATGAAGAAGGAGGGGATTATAGGAATTGGGGAGACAAAAGGGTAAACTACAGCCTGGAGTACATTTCTTCTCTTGATAAAAGATGAGGTATGGCCTACTAAATGGAGAACTGGCTTCAGTGTCAGGAAGAAAGGTTTTAAATCCCGACTCCAATGCACACTATCCATGTGGCCCTGGGTAAGTCACGACCTCCCAGACAACTCTTTAAGACTATAGATTGCAGAGCACTTAGTGATGATCTGAATTGGTAGAGGGCTTTTCCATACTGAAGTCTTCCAATACCAATGAAATCACAGTTCCAGTAAGAATCCACGCCCCCCCCCACCCCCAAAATTCTTGTAACTACGTGCTAACATTGGCTCCTCCAGAACAGGCACTGTCTTGCTTGCTTTTTTTTCGTATCCCTCATAGTACCTGGCACATACAATTTAATATAAAAAAAAAACAAAACAAAACCTTTATTTACCAGTAGAGTTAGTACCTTAAAAATTTCCAGGCCCTGTGACAAACGCCAGATTACCTTAACCTAGTTACTACTCTGCTTCTGGCTAAATTCTTTTGGTCCAGGGAAGGATCAAAGAATAGAACTACTTGATGATAACCTACCACAGAGTCCTGTAATTTATCTCAGGAATATTTCAGGCTGAGCTGAAAATCTACCTAGGGAATATTAATGAAGCAAATCTATTTCATCAAGTTCCCAGCTCCTACTTTACCTTTAAAGCTTTGTTATATTGTAATATCTACACAGGGAGGACATTTATGAGGTAGACAAAGCTTGTCTTCTGCTTATACCCCTCTTTCATATACCAATTGCACCTTGTCAATACCTTAAACATAGAGGGTTTTCCTGCTGCTCCTTTGTCTCCTACACTCCCAAGAAAGCTGTCTAACCATAACAGCTCATATTTACATACCATTTAACCAGTTTCCAAATCCCTTTGTTTCCAATAATCCTGTGACATAGACAGTATAAATATTACTCTACCCATTTTTTTGCGGATAAAGAAAGTGAGATTCAGAAAAGTAAGTGTCTGGTCTATTAGAGTTGAGGCGGTCTCTAGTCCTCCCCACATAAATCTTTTCACATTATAGGAGTATTTATATCCTATCCCAGAACATAGTGAGTACTTATTAAACTTTTGGTTAAAGTTGGATAAATGGAGGAATACAATCTACTCAAACTGGATGACTTGCCAGCCCTAAATTCATCCTTCAATCTCTTTTATCTGTGCTTTTCCTTTCATTCCCTAGCATCATTCTGCCTATCCTTTAAGGCCCATTTCAAATGTCATCTCTTGTGAATCATTCCCTGAACCTCCCCAACTGGAAGTGATTTCTGCATTATCTAGTTTCATAGATACTTTTTTTTTGCAAATTAATATTGAATATATTTTTTGTGTGCATTATGCTGTTTTCTATGAGATCTATTAAGCAGAATAAACGAGATGATGTATGTGAATGTGCTTTATGTGCAATATAAATAATCTTATGTGCTATATAATATAGATAATAAGATGTACAAGAATTGTGAATGAATATGAAAATATTGAGTACAAATACTAATGTTTTCATGTGAAATTGCTTACTTTTGAGGAATATGGTTTGTTGGAGTGTTTTATTTGCAACTATATGGATTTGCCTGATTTGAGAGCAAAATAAAATGAATTGTCTTTTTTAAATGTAAAAAAATATATATCTATTAGGACTGGAGAAATGTCTCAACTAAGATTTCTATCGTCCCAGCCCCTACACTTTTTTTAGAAAGAGAAGGGGCATACTGATAAATGTTTAACAACCAACCAGCTAGAAAAATGAAAAACACATGATGTACTTTCAGATTTAATTTATTATTAGCATTTTTCTCCAACACATTTTTAAGTTCAGATCAGTGGTGTCAAACACACTCTGTGAGCATCAGATGAGACTCATAGCACTCCCAAATGCTACCTGAACCAGATTGAAATGTAATTGGTAAATATTTTACAAAATAAACAAAAATACAATGAAACATAGATAATATTAATATGTAGTTTTCTAAGTCAACGTGCAGTCTGCAGGGATCCTTATGTATGATTTATAGGCCTTATTTTTCTTTTAATTTAATATTACTGATATAGACAATCAACCAAAGAACAAGTCGATCTTTCATTTGTAATGTTTGCCAATTTCCAGGATGTAAATGCTTATACTGAAATTTTAACAATTGACTCTTTTGAGCTGGTTTGAGCTGCCTCCAGGATATATTTTTGAGAGAATCTGGACTTGTGATTCATCACTTATGTGGAGCTATTTGGTGAGAAAACTCTCTCTACAAATGTATATCAGGATGTTTTGAATCTTATAGTCTTATAGCACTGAGGATTTAGCAGACTTGACCAGGGCCATTTGGCCAGTGTGAGTCAAAGCTTGGACATAAACTCACATTGATCTGACCAGCATGCCATATTGCTTCTGGCATTAGAGTAGGGTCTTGATAACTGCTTTTTAAACGTTTACCAAATGTCCAGTGAATCTACCCTTCTATTATTATTCAAGGGGAAGAATTTATTATTATTATTATTAAATCAGAATTTCACTCTCAAAAATATTAGCTCAAAGAAAAATAATACAGTTGATGCATAATCCTTCCTAGCCAATAGTAATGTTAATATATGTTCTTCTTGGTATTTTGTTTTCCTTTGTCTGATTTACCAAGGGTCACGTATGTAGCAAGTTAACTGAACAAAATTTGAAATTCTAGAAGTTGCCTTTGTTCCGTATGAGCCCATGGCAGTGTGCACTGTATCCACAGCCAGCATCAGATACGTGGTCAGAATAATCACCTCTCTATCTCTGTCTCTCTCTAAATTTTATCTATCTATCTATCTATCTATCTATCATCTATCTATCTATATATACATATATACATATGTACTTCTGAATTTGACAAAACCTCTTATAATATGAGTTGACGTTCAATTTATGGGTTTTTTTGTGTATATCACTTAGGTCTCCTCGTACCAATGACATCATTGCCATATTTCTCTGGCAACTATTATACTTCAAAATAGAAATGGTGTACCACCAGCTGAAGAACCCACAGCCAACTTGGTGAGTTCTGATGGGAGCTACCCTACATTACATGTGCTTGTTTATCTCAGGCAGGCTTTGAGTGTGTCCAGAAAGGGCAGTACAAACTCTTTAGACAATGGGGAATTGTTCAAATAAACACAGTAATTAAACACATGTGCGAAGATCAATGTGTTTGCCACCAGAGTGGTGTACTGGAGAGGCCTCCTGGTGTGGATTGGAAGGAAAATAACTCCTTTGGCTTCAGTTTTCTCATTTTCAAAGTTAAGGGGATGGATTACACAATTTTCACAAGCCCTTCTTACTAAATCCTATAACCTGATGATCCTGGGCATGTAAAAATTAACATGTATATGTATATGTGTATATATAACTACAAACATTTCACATGATTTAAAATAATGCCCATATACTTTCTTAGTAATGTCTTCCTAATAGGCTGATGCCTCAAATTCAAATTTTGATGAAACATAGATTTGGGTAATTACTTTCTATATAATTAAAATGGAAACACTCTCTGGATACAGAGCATGGTAACCTTTATCATCTGTAAACAACTTAAATTGTTTGCTAGGTTATTTTTAGCTCCTTTCTCATATGAAATCTAAATTACAAATAGGTCAAATATTTCAGAACTACTTTTGGAATAAGGAGACATCCTTTACCCAGCAACAGTAAATGTTTCTAGTAGGTGAGTACTGTTGTATTTGTTTGTAGAGATTTTTAGTAATACAATGAATGAACATGCTGTATTAAGCCTTGTTGAGCACGGTTGTTTGGTTGTTGTTCTTGAAGAGGACCAAAATGACATCACTATGGTAGAGGTAAGTTATATAGTATCCAACTATGGCTGATCAGACCAATACAAGATAGAAATGCTCTACCACAGATTAGACACAAACATAGCAGGTGAACATTTGGGATGGATTCTCTAAATTTGCACATCTTACATTTCTTTTGCACTATTGCAATTCTGCTTTGCTCATTTAGCACCTGCTCTGATGCAGGTCTGCCAGGCTGGGCAGTCCTTTGCCACTATGTCCCATATCATGCAATCAATTCCAAAGTTCTTCAGAGAGACCTTGAAAGTGTCTTGTATCACTTCTTCTAATCACCATATGAGCACTTGCCTTGTGTGACTTCTCTGCAAGATAGTCTTTTAGGAGAGCATATGTTTGGCATTCAAACAATGTGGCCAGCCCATCAGAGCTGAATATACCTGAAAGGAGTTAACCACTGAACTGAACCCACAAAATAGCTAAGGATGAGAAGCAAGATTCTGAGAACCTGTAGGTTTTTGGATCTTCCAAAGTGGTACGACCTAGAGAGAGGTGTGTTTACTACTCTCCTGTACTGTGCAGTGGTTTGTGAGTGACCACAAGTACTCTTTTCAGCTCTGGAACTGTGACAAAAGTCTTTGCTCCCCTGTAACCACCAGCTCTGCTGTACTAGTGCTCCTCCTCACTCTGGGACTAAGACCCAGATCCAAGTACAGGCAATGCAAACAGGGTCCTTCTGTGGTGCCAGCAAAGAGACCACTGAAAATCCCCTGTTGTCCAGTCCCAGTACAGACTATGGGCTGAGAGATTTGGAAACTGCCACTGTTGCCACTGATTCAGTCACCCCAAGGCATGCTTCTGGTCTGTTGAAACATGGAAAGACTTACATGAACCTCCTCTCTTCTCTCAAATTCACTTCATATATGTAATGGGCTGACAAGTCAAATACATTCTTTTACTCAAAAATTTTATTAATTTCTTTTCAGTTTTCAACAATCACTTCCATAAGCTCCAAATTTTCTCCCTTTCCCTCACCCCAAGACACCATACAATCTTATATAGTCTCTACACATAGATTCTTATTAAATATATTTTTACATTGGTCATGTTGCATAGAATTAAAAAAAATGGGAGACACCATGAGAAAAACAAAACATAACAAAAGAGAAAATAATCTGCTTAATTCTGTGTTCCAGCTCCATAGCCCTTTCTCTGGATGATGATGGCATTTTGCAACATGAGTCTTTTGGGAACGTTTTAGGTCCTTGCATTCCTGTGAAGGACTACTCTATCAAAAACAGTCCTTGCACACTATGACTGTTGTATATAATGTTCTGGTTCTGCTCACTTCTCTCAGCATCAGTTCATGTAAGTCTTTCCAGGTTTTTCAAAAGTCTGTCTGTTTCTCATTTCTTATAGCATAATAGTATTCCATTACATTCAGTTGTTCCCCAACTGATGGACATCCCCACAATTTCCAGTTCTTGACCACCATAAAAAGAACTGCTATAAATATCTTTGTCCATGTGGGTCCTTTTCCCTTTTTTTATGATCACTTTGGGATAGAGCCCTAGAAGTTTTATTACTGGGTCAAAGGGTATGCACATTTTTATAGCCATTTGGGCATAGTTCCAGATTGTTCTCCAGAATGGTTGGGTCAGTTCACAGCTCCACCAACAATGAATTAGTCTTCCAACTCTCCCACAACTTCTCCAATGTTTATCATTTACCTGCTTTGTCATGTTAGGCAATCTGATACCTCAGAGTTCTTTTGATTTGCATCTCTCTAATCAATAGTGATTTAGACCATTTTTACATGACTATAGATAGCTTTAATTTCTTCATCTGAAAACTACCTGTTCATATTCTTTGACCATTTAACAATTGGGGAATGGCTTATATTATTGTAAATTTGATTCAGTTCTCTCTATATATATTAGAAGTATGACCTTTATCACAGATACTAATTGAAAAAATTCTTTCCCAGTTTTCTGCTTCTCTCCTAATCTTGGTTGCATTGACTTCATCTGTGCAAAAACTTTTCAAATTAATGTAATCAGAGTTATCCTTCTTACATTTCATAATGTTCTCTATCTCTTGTTAGGTCATAAATTCTCCATTCTCCAAAAATCTTGCAAGTAAACTATTCCTTGCCCCCTAATTTTTTTTATAGTATCAGTCTTTATATCTAGATTGTGTACCCATTTGAAATTTATTCTAGTATATGGTGTCAAGCATTGGTCTATGCCCAGTTTCTGCCATGCTATTTTCCAGTTTTCCCAGCAGTTTTTGTCAAAAAGTGAGTTCTTATCCCAGAAGCTGGGGATACTTGGGTTTATCAAATAGTAGACTGCTATAGTCTGTGTTTTGTGTACCTAACTTATTCCACTGATCTACCCCTTTGTTTCTTAGCCAGTACAAAGTAGTTTTGATGATTGCTGCTTTATAATACAATTTAAGGTCTGGTGTGGCTAGGCTTCCTTCCCTAGCATTACTTTTTGATATCCTGGACCTTTTGTTCTTTCAGATGAATTTTGATATTTTTTCCTAGTTCTATAAAATGTTTTTGATAGTTTGATTGGTTTGGCACTGCATAGGTAAATTAATTTAGGTAGAATTGTCTTTTTCATTATATTAGCTTGCCTTCCCATGAGTAACTGATGCTTTTCCAATTAGTTGGATCTGACTTTATTTGCGTGAAAAGTGTTTTGTGATTGTGTTCATATAGTCCCTGGGTTTGCTTTGGCAGGTAGACTCCCAAATATTTCATAGTGTCTACAATAACTTTAAATTGGATTTGTCTTTCTATCTCTCACTATTGGGCTTTGTTAGTATTACATAGTAATACACATGATTTATGTGGGTTTATTTTTTATCCTGTAATTACTAAAGTTGTTTGTTATTTCAAGAAGATTTTTACTTGATTCTCTAGAATTCTCTAAGAGATGTGTATGTCATCATGTCATCAGCAAAGAGTGATAAGTTAGTTTCTTCTTTGCCTATTCTAATTCCTTCAATTTCTTTTTCTTCTCTCATTGCTAAAGCTAATGGTTCTAGTACCATATTGAATAACAGTGGTGAAAATAGACATCCTTGTTTCACCCCTGACCTTATTTGAAATGCATCTAGCATATCCCCATTACATATAATGCTTGCTTATGGTTTTAGGTAGATACTATTTATTATTTTAAGGAACTCTCCATTTATTCCCATGCTCAATAGGAATAGGTGTTGTATTTTGTCAGAAGATTTTTCTGCATCTATTGAGATAATCATGTGGTTTCTGTTGGTTTTGCTGTGATCAATTATATTAGATTTTCTTAATATTGAACCAGATCTGATTTCCTGGATAAATCCTACCTGACACAAATGTATTGTTCTGGCAATAACTTCTTACAATCTTTTTGCTAATATCTTTTTTGAAATTTTTGCCTCTATATTCATTAGGAAAATTGATCTATAATTTTATTTCTCTAATTTGAGTCTTCCTAGTTTAGGTATCAGCACCCTATTTGTATCATAAAAAGTGTTTTTCTGAAATATTCTATATAATATTGGAATTCACTGTTCTTGAAATGTTTGATAGAATTTGCTTGTAAATCCATCTGGCCCTGGAGGTTTTTTCCTAAGGGAATTCATTTATGGCTTGTTCAATTTCTTTTTCAGAGATGGGGTTACTTAAGTATTTAACTTTCTCTTCTATTAATCTGGGTATTTTATTCTTTTTGTAAATATTTAGCCATTTCACTGAGATTGTCAAATTTCTGGGCATACAATTGGGAAAAATAATTTCTAATCATTCTTTTAATTTACTCTTCATTGGAGGTGAATTCACCCTTTTCATTTTTCATGCTGGTAATTTGGTTCTCTTCTTTCTTTTTTTAAAATCAAATCAGCCAAAGGTTTATAAATTTTATTGGATTTTTCATAAAGCTAGCTCTTAGTTTTATTTATTAGTTCAATAGTTTTCTTAATTTAAATTTTCTTAATTTCTCCTTTGTTTTTCAGTAATTGTAATTTGCTTTTTAATTGGGGATTTTCAGTGTGTTCTTTTTTTTAGCTTTTTCAGTTGCATGCCCAATTCATTGATCTCTTTATTTTATTCATGTAAGCATTCAGAGACATAAAACTTCCCCTAAGAACTGCTTTTGCTGCATTCCATGAATTTTAGTAGGTTCTCATGATTTGTTGTTTAACCCGCTCATTTTTTAGGATTTGATTATTTAGTTCCCAATTAAGTTTTGGTCTGTCTTTCTATGGTCCTTTATTACATATAATTTTCATTGCATCATGATCTGAAAAGGATGCATTGACTATATCTTCCTTTCTGCACTGGATTGTGAGGTTTTTATGGCCTAGTACATGGTCAGTTTTTGTGTATGTGCTGCATACCACTGAACAAAAGGTATATTCTTTTCTATCCCTATTCAGTTTTCTCCAGAGGTCTATCATGTCTACCTTTTCCAGAATTCTATTCACCTCCTTGACTTCTTTCTTATTTTGAGATTAGATTTATCAAGTTGAGAGAGGGGGAGGTCGAATTCCCCCACTAGTAAAGGTTTTCTTTACTATTTCTTCCCTTAACTCCCTCAATTTCTCCTCTGTGAATTTAGATGTCATACCACTTGATGCATATATGCTTAGTAATGATATTACTTCATTGTTGATGGTGCCTTTTAGCAGGATATAGTTTCTTTCCTTATCTCTTTTGATTAGATCTATTCCTGCCTTTGCTTTATCTGAGATTAATATTGCTACCCCACCTTTTTTTTTTAACTTAAGCTGAAGCTTAATATATTCTACTCCAGCCTGTTAACTTTACCCTATATGTATCCCTATGTTTCAAATGTGTTTCTTGTAAACAACATATTGTAGGATTATGGTTTTTAGTCCATTATGCTATCCACCTCCTTTTCATAAAAGAATTCATCCCATTCACATTCAGAATTATGATTATGATCTGTATCTTTCCATCCTATTCCACTTCATCCCTCATTGTTTATGCTTTTATTTCTCCTTTATCCCTTCCCCTCTTCAAAAGAGCTTACTTTTGACCATTTTTACTTTTTGATCTAAGAGGACCAGGGTCTTACATTGCATCCTGGGTCATCTCCAGTCATCCTAATGAATATCAGGCCATTGGACCCAGATGGCTCAGGAGAAGAAAGTGAGACTGGTGACACTGCACAGCCCTCCCTCACTTAAATCAAAGTCAACTGCAAGTCATGTCATCATCTTGATGTCATAGTCCTCTTTGAGAATGAAGGATAGACACAACAACAACTTTTGACCATTGCCTCTCTCAATCTTCCCTCCCTTCTATCAGCTCCCTTCCCTCTTCTTTTCCTTTTCCCTTACTACTTTTTCCTTCCCTTCCAAAGACCTTGTTCCTTTTCTTTCCTTTTTTGCCTGTAGGATAAGTTAGATTTCTATACTTAACTGAGTATGTTATTCCCTCCTTGAACCAAATCCAATTAGAGTAAAGCTCAAACAATGCTCATCTCCCTCTCTTCTTTCCCTCTACTATAATATGTTTTTGTGTCTCTTCATGGGATATGATTGACCCTTGACCCTTTTCTGTCTCCTTCTTTCCTCTTCTCCTTTTGCACCCCTAAATTAGGGTTTTTTATCATAATATCAGTTAATTTATACCCACACCCTCTATCTGTCTATATCCTTTTTAAATACTGTATAAAATGTACAATTTAAATATACAATTCTCAAGATTCATAAGTAGCATACTCCCACATAGGCATGTAAATAGTTTGCCCATATTGAATAACAAGTTTTCTTTTCTTTCTTTCTCTTTTTATCTTTTCATCCTTTCTTGATTCTTGTATTTGGAGATCAGATTTTCTATTGAGCCTTTTCCTCAGAGGTCTGAAGATCCCTTATTTCATTGAATGTCCATCTCCTTGCCCAAAAGATTATGATAAATTTTGCTGGGTAGTTGATCCCTTGGTTGTAGTCCAAGCTCCTTTGCCTTGTGGAATATCATATTCCAATCCCTTTGATCTTTTAATGTAGCAGCTACAAGGTCCTGTGTGATCTTGACTATAGTTCTTCGATATTTGAATTGTTTCTTGGCTGCTTGCAGTATTTTCTATGTGACTTGATGATGCTGGAATTTGGCAACAATATTCCTTGGCATTTTCAATTTGGGATCTCTTTCAGGAGGTGGATTCTTTTGATGAATATTTTCCTCTCTGGATCTAGGACCTCAGGGCAAGTTTCCTTGATGATTTTTTGGAAGATACTGTCCTGACTCTTTTTTTCCATTGTGTCTTTCTGGTAGACCAATAATTCTTAGATTTTCTCTCCTGGATCTATTTTCCAGGTCAGTTGTTTTTCCAATGAGATATTTTACATTTTCTTCCACGTTTTCATTCTTTAGATTTTGTTTGATTCTTGATGCCTCATAGAGTCATTAGCTTCTACTTGACCAATTACAATTTTTAATGAATTGTTTTTTTCAGTTAGCTTTTGTACCTCCTTTTCTTCATTTGTCCAATTGTTCCTTTTAAGAAATTATCTTCTCCAGTTAGGTTTTGTAGCTCCTTATTCATTTGGTCAATTTTACTTTTTGAGGAGCTGATTGTATTTTTTAAATCACTGGTCAATTTTTTAAAACTCTTATTTGGCTTTTAAAGTCTTTCTGAAGCTCTTCCAAGAATGCTCTTTGGTTTTGAGACCAATTCATATTCCCTTTTGAGGTTTCAGATGTGAGTATAGTGTCAATGCTATCCTCTTCTGAATTCATATTTTGATTTTCCCTGTCCCTGCAATAAGATTCCATGGTCTTTGTTTTTTATCATGGTGATTGCCTTTTTCCTGGCTTTTAAAGTAGATCTCTGCTTCCAGGGCACAGGAGTCTATGTCTCATGTTTCTTGGCCTGGGAACTAGGGTCCTGGTTACTGGCTTTGTGTGCTATGGCCTCTATTTCTTTCAGTTAAAAGCTATAAAATGCTGCAGCTTGCCTGATGCTGAGCTGGCTGGTGTGTGCCAAGACTGAGGCCAGGAGTGAGGTTTGGAGGAAAGGTGGTCTGGCTGCTTGAGTTCTCCTTCTGCCCTAGGGCTATGCTACAGCACAGGCAGGCTCAGTGGCTGGTGGATCCCCATCTGTGATGGTGTCTGCCCAATTCCCCTGATTGTGATAAGGCTCGCCTGGAGTCTTGGAGTTGGCACTTACCAGCTCAACTCCCCTGGAGCTCAGGATCTCTTGCTGGTCCATTGAGATGAGGCTTGCTGGGATGCATCTGGTCCTTCACTAGTCCCCTTCAGCTACAGCAAGAGGAACCCTTCCTATCAATCTCCTAAACTGAGAGACTGCTGTGACACTTTTGCTGATCCCACTATTCCAGGATTTTTCCTGAGGCAATTGGGTTTTTCAAGGTCAACAAGGGGAGGGTGAGAGCACTTATAGTTTACTCTGACATCTTGGATCCTGGAAGTTCAAGTAGGTGACTTTCAAACATTTAGTCTATGAGCTGATAGCCCCAGCAGTTATCTGCTGTCACTGCCATGGGCCCTGCACTTCTCTCTCATGCAGCTCTGCCAGACTTCTGTCCTGTGCTGAGAGATTTGTGAATCAGCACTTTGACTGGTAATTCAATCCATCTGGGCCACTCCTGCTCCACTGTGGCCAAGTCCGTGCTGGTTCAACCTGCTTACTCTGAGCTCCCCCTGCCCAGTATAACAGATTCTCCCTATCAACCCTTTGGTCTGTCCCTTTGGGCTGGAAATCTGCCACACTCTGTCTCCTAGTGGATTCTGCCACTCCAGAATTTGTTCAGATTCACTTTTCAGAGGTATCTGAAGAAGCCTTGGAAAAGTTCAATTGAGTCCCTGCTTTCACCTCGCCATCTTGGCCCCACTCCAAGTCAAATTATTTCTAACATCATAATATCTCTTCTATATATTGCCTTCTCTCTGTACACACATGGTATACAATATAGGCCCTCTTCACCTCCTACATGAATAATTGCAAGGTTTTTCTCCTTATCTCAAGTCTCTTCCCATTCTAATCCATGCTTCACTCAGCTACCAAAATGACTACCTTAAAGCACAAGTTTTGCCGTGTCACCCTGCTAATAAATTCCAGTGACTTCCTATTGCCTCCTGGGTCAAATATAAAATCATCTGTTTCGCTCTTAACGTCTTCCACTACCTGGCCCCTTCTTTCTAGTTTTCGTACACTTTCTTCTACTTCCTCTTTGATCTAGTGACACTAGTCATTTACCTCTCCTCATAACATGATTCCTAATCTTCTAAATCTATGTCATAGCCACTTTCATGCCTGCAATGTTCTCCCTCCTCCCTTCTTACTCCTCACTTCCTTCATAATTCAACTCAAACTCTACCTCCTACAGGAGGCCTTTCCTAATAATTGGTTTGAGATTACTATGTACTCTGTATATATCCATATATACATAATTGTCTTGCCAATTCGATCATAAACTCCTTCAGGGAGGAAATTGTGTGTTTTCCTTTCTTTGTAATCCTAGTTCATTGTACATTTTCTAGCAGATAATAAGTACTTTTTAAAAAAACTAATGGATCATAAACCATAATAAACTCAAAATGGATATATGATCTGAATATTGAAAGCCATACTATAAAAAATTTAGAAGAGAACCAGATCAAGTAATTTTTAGAGCTATCACTGACAAAACGTCTTGACAAAAGATTTTATTGTGAACAAAATTAATTCAATTAGGATAAGATGGAAGACATCATTGGGGAAAATTTATCAAATAATAATAAGGATCTGATATTGAAGAAAGATTTACAATAGAACACACAAGATACACAAAAGCAATATATGAGATGAACAAACATTCTTCATTATGTTCAAAGGGTATGAACAAAGAGTCCTCAAAAGAATTGCTATTAAAAACCATGTGAAAGAAAGCTGTATATAACTAGTAATAAGAGAAATTCAAATAAAAATAACTCTGAGGTTTCCTTTTGTATCCAGAAAATTGACAAAGCTAAGAAAAGATCAGCATAGTACATGCTGGAGGGGTTGTGGAAAGATGCATGCACTAATGTTTTATTATGGGTACTGTGAATGAATATAGTTATTCTGGAAAGCAAATTGGAATTCTGCAAATAAAATGACTAAAATTAATGCCCTTAAATCCAGTAATTTCATTGCTAAGGATGTACTCCAAGGAGATCACTGAAAAATGAAAGGCCGCATACTCAGTAAAGTATTTATATTCGTACTTTTTTAATATTGATGAACTAGAAACAAAGTAGAGGAACAATTGGGGAATTTGTAAATAAATTGAAGTATATGAATGTAATGGAATATTATTTTACCATAAGAAATTATGAATATGATGACTATCAAGAAGCATGGAAAGACCCAAATGACCCAGAAAAACAATGTACAAAACCACTGCAGCAAAGTAAAAAAAACAACCCACACAATTGAAACTGTAAGATGTGAATGTATATGACCATGCTTGTCTCAAAGAAGAGATATGAGAAGACTTCTGCCTCCCTCATTTGCAGAGGTGAGGAGGAAAGGTCCTGTGGATATGGAACTTTGAAACTGCTGTCAGTATTTTTTGAAGTGTTAGTTCTGATAAACAATTTTCCTTTTTTTTAATTCTTTGTTATATTGGGAGACTGTCTAGGAGGAATAGGCAGAAATACTCAAGATGTAAAAACAAGATATATGTAAATTTTATTTAAACATAAATCAACTTTGGGAGAACTCCTATAAAAAGTATCATATTCATATGTCATTCCTTCCCTCAATTCCACCACCATTCAACACAACATCAGAAGATGATTAATGTATAGATCTCTACACTCAGCCAGGCATCTGGGAGGTGCAGTGAATAGAACACTGGTTTTAGAATCAGGAAGTTTGAAATACAACCCCAGACACTTAGTAGCTGTGTGACCCTGGGTGAGTCCCAACCCTTCTTGCCTCAGTTTCTTTGTCTATAAAATGAGCTGAACAAGGAAATGGCAAATCCCTCCAGTTCTGGTGCCAAGCAAACCTAAACCAGGGTCATGAAGAATCAGACATGACTGAAATGACTCAACAACAACAACACTGGAATTTCCAATATAATGAATCTGAAAAAGAAGACCCTACCTCATGACAAGGCAGCCAATTTAGCTTTGAGATACAATATTGTTAGAGAGTTTTGGGGGATTTTGTTCTTTTTATTTCCCCATCAGGCTTAAATTTGTAATTATACAGTTTCCCACTGTCTCTACTTCTGCTTTCAGAGGCAAACACAAGTCTAATTCTTTTTCTGCTAAAAAAGTCTTTCAAAGTTTAAAGACAGCTGTTATGTAACTCCTCTCCATCATGGACTTCTCTTCTTTGGCCTAAACACTCCCAGTTCCTTCAATTCATCTGCATATAACATGGACTTAAGGTTCTTCATCATCTTAGAAGCCTTCAACTGATTGTGCTCCAGTTTAACAACTTCCTTCATGTACAGCATCAATCAGAGGTTAATACATTACCTTAGCTATGGCCTGACCAGGACAGAGTACAGGAGGATTATCATCTTATAGTCATGGAAATTATGGCTCTCATATTGGAAGCCAAGAATGCATTACCTCTTTTGGCTACCATATCACACTGTTGAGCTTGCAATCAATTAAACTCCCTTAATTTTTTTTCAAACTCTTTTCTGACTATGCCTTCCATATATTTTAATTGAAGAGTTACCTTTTTGAGCCAAAGGCAACCTTTGTATTTATTCTGTTACATTTCATCATAATAGACCTGGTGGAATGTTCTTGAGTCTCAGAAATTTTGTTTTTGTATTTTCACTTTGATCTGGCATATATATTGTTCCTCATAGCTTCTTGACATTTGAAGATTCGGTAAAAATGTCATCTTTGTTTTTGAGCCAGTCTTTAATATAAACTGGTAATTATTATAGATCTCAGGGGCACGTCACTGAAGACCTTCTTCCAAATTGACATGAAAACCTTAATGATTACTTCTGTCTCTGACCCTGAAACTTTTTTTCTGACTATGACCACCTCTATTTTTTTTTCAAAAGAATAGCATGTGGTACTTTATCAAATACCTAGACAAAATTTAGGTAAATTATACCTATAACCCTCCTAGATATATCAAATTTGCAATATTATCTAAAAAGGAAAATGGTTATTCTGTAAGAACCTGTTCTTGGTGAAATCATGCTGGTTCTTTGTGATTTTAACTTCCTTTTCCACATATTCACTGGCCAACTCTTTAATAATGAATTCTCAACTTTGCCTATTAATCAATGGCAATCCCTCTGGCAGACTTGTAGTCTGCAATTTGCTACTTTATTTTCTTTCCCTTTTTGAGAAGTTGGATATACCATCAAGACATATCGTCAATTACAGAAAAACAGGTGGCATCTTTGGGTAGCAATAAAACATTAATATTATGGATAAGGAGACATTCAAGATAAAAACAAATTCCTCATCTCTTAATCTTAACCCTGAGCAGATCCCCCCATAAATATTTTCTATGTAGAATGAAATAAAATAAGATTAAAGTGCATGGGGTACCTAGTTGAGTCACTGGTTGAAACGTGACTTTTTTTTAACTGAGAGTGTCATGCTAGCCATTGCTTTCCTTTCAGACCAAACCCCATCCCAATAGCTTTGTGAACCACAAGGATTACTGCTGGTCAAGGCAACCTGAGCCCCCTTCCTTCTTTATATGTATTGAAAAGGTTGTGTCTCCATAAACAGGGAATAATTGACAGGCTTTCATCTATGCTTGGATCACACACCACCACCAAGGATGGGAAATGGTGATGGGACTGACCATACATCATCACAACAACAGATCAGAGAAGTCTGGGAAAGTCACCTAAAGAATTATGGTCTTTTATGTGTTGCAGCTTTATCTATGCTGTCACAGTTCTAATTAATCAATACCAGATTAGTAATTTCCTCTTCCTGAGGGCACCTTCCTCTTTTTAGGTGCCTATGATACACAAAAACCCCGGGAGCCAGATGCTATTATTATCATCCTCCTTTGAGGAAGGTGGTAGGTGGTACAGTGGATAGAGCACTGGGCCTGGAGTCAAAAAGACCTGAGTTCAAATCTGGCCTCAGACACTTACTAGCTATGTGACCCTGGGCAAGTCACTTAACCCTGTTTGCTCAGTTTCCTCATCTATAAAATGAGCTGGAGAAGGAAATGGCAAACCACTCTAGCATCTTTGCCAAGAAAACCCCACATAGGGTCACAAAAAGGCAGACATGTCTAAAACAAATGAACAACAACTTTTACAAATGAGGAACCCATAGCAGAAACATGTTAAGTGACTTGCTGAGGGTCACATAGCTAGTAAGTGTCTGAGGCCAGATTTGAACTCAGGTCTTCCTAACTGCAAACTCATCATTCTATCCATTGTTCTACCTAGCTGCCTTTGAAGCTCACCCCATCTCATCCTGTTCCTTGTCTCCAATAAAGAGTTCATTTTCAGAGTAATCCAGCTTCCTTATTGTCCTTTCTATCTCTTACTATAAGTCCAGAAGTCTTTCAAGGTACCAAACCTAGGGTTGGTTAGGTCTCTCCATTATTTCACCAATCCTCTCACCTTATGGGGATGATTATTCACATAAACATAGACAAGGTTGTGTCTCCTAGTAGCAACCTGATGTTCCTTTCTGCTCTCCCATTCTTTCAGTATGTAAATAAGTCTTTATGTAAGTATGGGAAGACCTAAATTTTAGATCAGATTGAACTTGGCTATACTGCTGCTATTTTGTGAGTTGGATTTTTTTCAACTATTATTGTTTATCAGCATTTTTAGAATTTAGGAACACATATCTCCTATGCATGGCATGTCCCTACAAAAACATATATGTGTATGTATATATGTATGTATATATGTATATGTGTATGTATATATGTATGTGTTATATTACATACACACATATGTAATACATATACATACACACATACACAAAGGGATGTATACTCACTTTCTGTTCCATATATGAATACAAGTGAGCCTGTAATATGTGTAATGTTTTTAAAGTAGAGTGATTGAAAGAAGTTTTAAATATCTCATTTAATGACTTTTTCTCTCATGAAAAGTTTAGTTAAAGTAATTTTTAAAGCAAAATTAAAGTAGTTCTTCAAGTAGTTCATTCTTATCTCCTTCAGCAATTTGGCCATATTTGATATTTTAAAAACTGGGTATCACTGAATGTAATTTTAGAAAAATATTAAAGTGGAATGGACCACCTGAATTTAGAAAATTCATGAAATGTTTTTGTTTAGAGTTAGCCTAGGCTGATTTCAAATTTGGATAATTATATAAGCCTCTTGATTCAAGAAATGAGACTGAATCAGCATATAAGCACTTATTAATATGATTCCTAGCATATTTCATCTCTGACTGGACACTTTTGTAGAAGACCCCCATCTCAGTATCTTTTCCACATCTTTTGTCCAGTCTTTGAGATCCAGTGTCTAATGTTCAACATCCTCTAAATAGGGAATAAAGTGAGGTGGACTTTGCACAACCTGAAAAAAAAAAAAAAAGATTTGGTTCTCATAGAACCTCACATTTGTTTAATAATCACTTCACTCACATCTTCAAAAATTAATCGTGGGCATAGTGAGTTCATGGTCTTGTATAAATATGAAATGATTGTGCGATAAACTTTTCCAGTGTCACTCATGTGTCAATCTGACCTCTCATATCGTTAACACAATAACATAGCTCCCCCACACCTCGTGCTGCTGCTTGGGTTTCCCAGCTAATGCATTCCTGCAGGCCATGCCTTTAATGTTCCACTTCTGCCTAGAATGAATGACTGGGTGTCCTTCCCCCTCTGTATATTCGAAAACTAAAAAGAATCAATTAAACAGGCTGTATTTCCATCAGGGAGGCTGCTGCTGTGCGCCAAGCAGCTTAAGCTGTCTTCTCATAGTTTATGATGTCAGCAGGACCTCCTGATTGAAATACAGCCTTGAAATCCCCACCTTCTCTCCCGCACTCTCTGTCTGCAGTATATATTATTCTTGTAGTTTTCAGAGACAGCTGTGTGAATTAATGAACTGATGTGAGAATCAGCCCTGGCCCAGAGCCCCATTTAAAAGTCATGGCGATGACCTCATAAAAACAGCAAAGAATGCTTACAGCTTGCTTGTAAAACAAATCTATTCCTTAATAACTCAGAATGCCCACATAATTCAGCACACATTTAAACCCAAAATGATTGTTTCATAAGAGGATGAAAATTTCCCATGAAAAAGACATTTAGCTAGCCTTGGCCACTATAAACTTTAATTGATATTTCACAGTGTGTACAAGTTCATCCTCCAGGGAGGGTAGAATATCATTTTTGCACCTGTACTCTAACTCCAGCATTATAGTATTTCAACCATTAAACATTTTTCATTAAAGCACTTCATCTAGAATTAGTCTAATCTGATTTTAACAAAAGTATTCTATATTTAGTTTTTCACACCACATTAATACAATCTCTTAGAACTAGAGAAGCTGTGTTTTTGCTGCTCAATCCCAGGTTTTTGGTCACTGACAAAAGCCGAGGGGTGGTCTATGTCAGAATCAGGATAACTTCAAAGGAAGACAATGTGGTTCTCTGACAGGACGTATGTAAAAATGAGTAGAACATTGAATTTGAAAGGAGGAGCAGGATTTGAATCCTGTCCTACATACTTCCTAGCCATGTGAGCCTAAGAAAGTAATTTAACCCCTATTTGCCTTAGTTTCTTCAGGTATAATACGAGGAGGTTGTACTTGATTGACTCTAATTTCCCTTTTGATTCTAAATCTATGCTGTCATGACCTAGCACAGTGTCTTGCACATAGTAGGTGCTTAATAAATGCTTGTTGATTCACTTGGGTTTAAATCACAGTTTTGATGTATGACCCTAGGGAAATCACTTAACCTCAATGGCTTCAGGGAACTTTCTAAGACTATAAATTACAAACTGATTGAGATCTGCCTTGGTGGACAAACCTACTTCATGGAGTTGCTCAGAGGCTTACATGAGATAACTTGTGTAAAATACTTTGCTTAAAGCACTATGTCAGTGTCAGCTAACATTATTACTGTACTCTTGAACGACCCATGTGTTAAGAAATTGATTCTTGTCCATGCAAATTGTGTTTTCATTTTATTCCCCAAAGAAATTGTGACACAGACAGTATGCACAACTGGTTTGCAAAGTTTACAACTTTTACCCAGAACAGTCATAAAAGCTCCCAGGCAAAAGGCCATTAGGAAGCTGGATAAGGAAGGGGGAAAGAGATTTTTTTCTTCTCTTCCTTTTTTTTTTTCTTGCTTAACTAGAACTGAGAAAATGTGCAAAAATTGGAGTCTTATGGTTTGGGTTTTATAGCTATTATCTTGCTGGCAATCTTAGGTGAACAGCTGCAGAGTTTTAGGACGTATGATTTTAACCACAATGAAAGAGGTCTTTCTAAATGCTTCCAATTAGATGTGGATAGTAGCAAACATCATAAGGAGTTTCACTGGGAATGTAAGCCAAGATTTGCATTTAAAGGGAACTATCCAACTCCAAAGTGATTTTTACTGAAAGCTTTATACACTCATCTCATTCTCAGATTCATTTCCAAATCTGTCCCTTACTGGCCAGCTTCCTCTCCAATTTCACTCCTCAGATCACCTTCTTCTCTCTGAGAGCCTGGGAGTGGGACTTTTTTGGACAAAATTTCCCAGGACCTCCAAAATGGATAACTGACCAACAGAACATGCCTACCCTGGGAATAGAGGAACAGATTAGTTCCTAAAGAAAACTAAGGTCTTGAAATTCCCAGACTAACTAAAGAATTACCTTGTCTGTAGCCTACTGGAATAGCTTCTGCTGAAAGTGATCTCTCCTCCCTCAAATTGTCCTAAGGCATTTTTTTCTGTATCTCTTCTTTGCCTCAACACATTCTGCTCCTTTATTACACTCCCTCTGGATTTTTGCTTCTTAGACTCCAACTCTTCAAGGCTCAACTCTTGTACCTCTGATGGGAAGTTTTTCTGGAGCCCCGTAGATGTTAGTGCTCTCAACCTCTTAAAATCTTCATGTACATTCTTATCTGTGCATGTGTGGCATTCCCGTATAGAATGTTACCTTCCTGAAGTCAGTGGCTGCTTCTTCATTTTGTTGTATCCCAAGTGCATAACATAGTGTTCTATGCATAGCACACTGATATTTAATAAAGACTGGTTGGGTAAGCTAAAAAGAAGGAATAACTTTGAAGTGAATTTTTAGAAAAACTGATTCCAATATTTTTCTAAGTTCTCATTGTTGTCACATTTTTCTTGGAATGTTGGTGAATAACTCTGAAGAAAGAAATGTGCTATACTCTGATCTGTGACTCAACTTAAAAAAAGTTATTTAATTTAGTGAAATAGATTTTTTTGAGAAAAAAAAACCAGCTTCTTTGTAAAAGACATAGTTATCCTTTTTTATTTTGCTCCAAAGCCAGATGAGAAACGTTACCTGATGATGGTAGCTTCTCACAAAATACTATAGATATCAGAAAAGTTAATCACCTGAATCAGAGACAACATCCACACAAACAGACTGAATTTTTAGATGTCTTCTTGGTTATTATATTATTATTATCTAACACTATTGAATAATTCACTAGAATTTCTTAACCACCAGTGCAAGGTACTGTGCTAGATTCTGACAGTACAAAAATAAAATGAAGGATAGCTCCTGGACTCATAACATATAATTGGGAGACAAATTACCAATGGCCTGGGGATCAACTTAGTCTTTCCATAGAAGGAACCACATGAGTTGAGTCTTAAAAGAAGTTAGAGATTTTAAGAGGTGGAAAAGATGCGAGAATGCATTCCAGGCTTCAGGTTCAAGATGTACAAAGAAAGGCATTGAAGAGGAAGATAGAATGATTGAGTTCCAGGAAAAGCCAATAGATAGTCTTGGCTAGACTATAAAGGAAAGCAACATAAAATAAGACATGGAAAGAAAGGTTGAAGCCAGACTGTGAAAGGTTTTAAATGTCAAACTAAAGAATTTATATACCCAGGAGTTTCACAACTAGTAAGAGTTCTTAAAGTAATGTTAAACTATTGTAAGTGAAAAGGTTCTGAGGAATATCTTGTAAATCCCAGTGCATACCAATGAAATCCATAATGGAAGAAAAATGACTTTTTTTCTTTTCAGGATGGTTCTTAATAGCACCTACCTCACAGAGTTGTTACAGGAATCAAATTATGCATTTGTAAATTAGTACAGTGTATGAAACATGGTGAACACTTAATAAATGCTTGTTCCGTTATTGATGTTACCTTAAGAGTGAGATGAGAAATGGTCAGCTGACCTTTGAATTCCATGGAGTTGGAAAGAATAATTCTGAATTTTTTGGGCCTTTACCTGTGATTTCACTAGTGTAGAGAATTCTGATTGCAAAAATTCCTTCTATCAATGCAAATCATTAGCTATTTTGCAACTAAGTCTTAAAGAATTTGGGGACACTTTGAAATTAATTAACTGTGAACTTCACACAGCCAGAATGTGTCAGAGACAGGACGTGAACTCAGTTTATCGTGAATCTAGGGGCAGCCCTCTTTCCACTAAGCCAGACTGAAAAGAAAAATGGGTCCTTCAATCTTTCTAGTAAAAGTAGGAGAGACTTCAGAATATCTGATGCGTTAGTTAAGGAGAATATTACATTTAGCTTAATGGTTTGGATGTTAAAGACCTTGTTAGAGGCAGAAGAATGAATCTGGATATTCCTCAAACACAAACAAAATAAAATTTTATTTTTAACATTTTATTTATTTTTTAAATTTTTATTGAGAGCTTTTATTTGTGCTTTTATATTCATTTCTGAATATATAGTTTCTTACTTTCCTAAGTTTTCTTTTTGCCACTGTTTTGGAGGAGACCCAATGCAGAGTGCAGATTAAAAGTGAATTTCCTATGAAAGGTAAGTTCCCTCAAATACTGTTATTTGTGAATGACACTGGGCTATTTGTGCCAAATCCTGTAACAATGTAGACACTCCTAGAAGAGATACTTAGCAACTTACAATATCTTGCCCTAACTACCCACAAAGGAAAAATCAAATGGATGGAAAATGTCTCTGGACCAGATTATCTCATGCTGTTAGATAAACAGTCTATGAAATCTGTATATGACTCAAAAACTGGTCAGTCTCTGTCTAGATCTTTGGTCTAGATGGCTGCTGAGGTTCCTTGAAATTTCCAAAAAAAATTTTGAAGTCTCAGATTTTGGAATTTTGTAAGTAAAACCATAAAGACATTGCCTGCTACTTAAAATCTGTAAAAAAAAAATTCCTTCTCATCTTTTCACTGAGAAGGTCTTCAATGTGTTCTTAGAATATATTTGTAATGAAGAAAATAGGCATATGGGTCCATAGCCTCTGATATCATGGTAAATGTACCATGTATTGTTCCTTAATTTAGAATCTTCCCCTCTCTGAGGTAGCTGGGAATTGAACTATCACCACCTTTAAAATTGTTAACTCCAATATGGTCTAACCAATGACATGAAAAGAAACACACACATATTCCAATTGCTCTGTGATGTAATAAATACGGGTGTAGGATGTTGGAGATTCTAGCAAAGCAGACTGGAACCAATCTTGGTCTATTCATGCTGTAGGACAGTTGGCCACATGCTCCCATGAGTTCACCATAAGGAATACAGCATAATAAAGGTTTTGACAGGTTAAGGATATCATCAAAGCTTATGAGATTTCCATTAGTTATTTCTCACTCTTGCCACATACGAAGGAAGGAAGGAAGGAAGGAAGGAAGGAAGGAAGGAAGGAAGGAAGGAAGGAAGGAAGGAAGGAAGGAAGGAAGGAATGAGGGAAGGAAGGAAGGAAGGCAGGCAGCATTTATTAAGTGCCTGCCATGTGTCAGGCGCTACCCTAAGAGATATACAAGTATCATCTCATTTAATCCCCATGACAACCCTGGGAGGTAGGTGCTGTTGTTATTCCCCTTCTACAGTTGAAGAAAATGAGGCAGACAGTGGTCAAGTGACTTGCCCAAGGTCACACTGCTAATAAGTCTTGGAGGTCAAATTTGAACTTAGGTCTTCTGATTAAAGGCCAGGCTCTTTATCCACTGTACCACCTAGTTGTCACAGGTAAAATACTTAGCAAATGTGTGAACTGTTGCAAGGTGGAAGGAAAAAAAAATATTGGATAACTGATAACAGTCCTAATTGGGTTGATGAAGAATTGCCAATACAAAATAGTGGAATTGCACAAAACATAGGTAAACAAGCTATTCATGTGAAAACCACAACTGACTTCCCTTCTAGCTGAAAATCTGTGATCCTCTGACTTAAGTCTTTTAGGTATAACAATGTCAATATATTGAATATGCTGTGGCATCCAAAACTTTTGCTAAAATTTAGGTTAAACTAATAGAAAAATAGTACTCTGTTCAGTTCTAGGTGCTACATTTTAGGAAGGACGTAGACAAACTGGAGGCATCCAGAGGAGGATGACCTTATTGAGTGGAATCAAACTTATGTCTGTCAAGGATCACCAGAAAGAACTAGGAATGTTTAATCTAAAGAAGAAAATTAGAAGGTACATGGTAGTTGTCTTCAAGAATTTTAAAAGTAGACAACACTTAAAGGATGGTAGGATCTTAGATCTGGAGCCGTAAGGGTTCTTAAAAGCCATCCAGTCCAACTTTTTCATTATTCAGAAGAGGGAACTGAGGCTTAGAAAGGTTAAGTGGTTTGTGTCCATGGTCACACAAGTAGTAAGTATCTAAGATATTTTCAAACCCGATTCTTCCTGACTCCAAGTCCAGAGCTCTAGTCACGACACTCTTGTTTGGCCCTAGAAGCCTAGGGACAATGAATGAAATCTGAAGAAAATTATATTTTCTTCTGTATAAGAGGAATTTTTTTTTAACAATTAGAAGTATCTAAAACTGGAATGAAATATATCTTGGTGAATAATGAGTTCCCTTACACTAAAGGTTTTTAAGTAGAAACTTAATGCCCAAATATCAGGGATATGTTATAGGAGATTCTTGTCTAGTTATGAGTGTGGCCTATGTGACCTTCCAACTAAGGGATTCTGTGATTCTGTAAGGGAGTAGATTACTTTGTCAACTACTGTACTGTAGGCCCTACATTACAGTCTTCTGTGTATATGACATATCTCTTCTATTACACCGCAAGTTAGATCAGGCTAAGGGAAATTCTATTCATATACATACACACATATGTATGTATAAAGTTTAGATTCCCTAGCACATCTGGCACAATGTCTTACACGTAGAAAGAACTCAATGAATTTCTTTTAGATAAGTTTTGAATCCTTCATTGGATTCATGTTAATGTAGTTACTAAGTCTGACCACTAGATGGACAGCATAAGAAGGATAGCTTACAGTCCTTTGACCCTCATTTCCTTAGGGGTGAGGATGGGGTGTTGCTTATTATTGAAAATCTAAGAAGCATTTTGGTACCCTTGGCCTGTTAGCTCTTTATTAACACATTATAATTCTCCATCAAAGTCTTACTGGCATTAGAAATACTCGTGGTAATTGGAAGTGTGTTGTAGCATGTTACCAATGCCCACATAAAGCATAGGAATGTAAGTGGGCTGGCGAATCAGCAAGGATCCGGCATACACAGGAGGGTCTGCTGTACAGTTTCTTAGATCTGCTTTTCTAAAAGAAAAACAGCTTTTGAGGAGTCAACAATCACTTTAATCAGGCACATACATTTCATTCACTTAGTTCAGAGGAAAAAACACCCCGAACTTCAGAGAAACAGAGAAATAAAATGAACGGACAGGTCTTTCAGCTGCCCAACCATGAGCAATACATACAATACAGATCAACAGATAGATAACTGTCTGACTATAGATACAGAGTTACCAGAGAGAAAAGCACCCACATCTGGGTTTTCAAAGCCTGGGGGCTGCTTGGAGGCTGCCCAAAGTCTTGTCTGGCCAAACAAACACTTCCAATCAGTAAGCCACAAATTAAAACCTCACCTCAGAGTACTTATGCATTTTTCAGAACCAGAGGGCATCACAATCCTTGAGAACCAGTGCCTCATTAGAAAATTAACAAAAGGTATGGGCCTCCCCTAATTAAACCTCCTATAATAGACAGACCCATTAATGGATGGGGAAGATCTTTAATCTCATTAGCATTACAGCTGGTCCTATATCTAGCATGAGAGGCAATAGAGGCATACCTTGAATTTTACATTGGTATGTGGTGCAGTAGAAAGGGCATTCATAGCACCTGGGTTTGATTTCTGGCTCTGCTGTTGGCTACTTTGGTCTAATCCTCTTTGTTTCTATCAGTCTTAATTTCCTTACCTGTAAAATGGAAAGATTGGAATAGATTCAACTGGATTCAGCAAGCATTTATTAAATGTCCGCTATGAGAAGACATGGTGCTAGACCATGGAGAGATAAAGTTAAAATGAAGAGTCTGACCTCAAGGAACTTACAAATATGAAGTCAGTCTGTGAACAATTAACTCCATACTGTATGCCAGACTCTGTGAAAGACAAAGGCTATTCAAAGACAAAAGCAGAATAGTTTTTGCCCAAAGGGCATTTATAATCTACCTAGAAAATGGTAGATGTTTGATGAAGTATTGCAATGTATATGGAAAATAAATACTTAACTACAATATGGGGGAGAGGTAGTTTCTGGAGGCATCAAGAAAGGATTCCTAGATTTAATACAATTTAACAAATGTCTGTGAGACACCTGCTGTGCTATGCCCTGGGGATACAAAGGTAAAATGAACATGCACACAGAAAACCTCCAGTGAATTTGGTGAAGGTGAATCCTCTACGTAACATTTATGAAAATGATAACTATGCACAGCACAGAACAAAAGAAAACTAACAAGGAAGCAAAGAAAACATGGACAGCTCTCTCATAATGAGTATTATGTAGCCTTTCTTGAAATGGAAACTTATTGCTATATATTTTGAATCCTCTCTTACCTTGTACATATGACATCCTTTTTTCCCTTTTCTTCTTTTGTTTTTAAGATTATGTTTCTTTTTCTTACTGAGTATTTAAGTTTTAGTTATATTTTTAAAAATTAAATCATAAATAATATAGGATGAGAAATCATAGAATGGTTGATGAAATTCCTCATGCGGAAGAGGCTAGGGGTCTTGCTTTCAGAGAGGCAGAATAATGTGCAATAGGAGATAGTCAACAAGCATTTATGAAAGTGCCTGGCTTCCCATATTGGAGCACACACAGTTACTCTGTAACTGGTTCTGAGATTTCAAGTACAAAGGGCTAGCACCACATGATTCCTGGAAAGCAGGAATGTCTCAATGCAGCCTAAGACCACATTAACTCTTTTAGCTGTCACACTTTCAGGAAAATCGCTGTTTAACTAGGTCTCCCCCTTCTATCTGTGAACATCATTCTTGAACCCAAATATCAGATTTTACCTTTATAGGAGCAGAGATATAGTACTGGAAGGAATGCTATAGACCATCTAGTTCAATCTCCTCATTTTACAGATGAGGAAATTGAGCCCCAGGAAAATTAAACTTTCCAATATCATATTGGCCAATCAAGCTTTACCTTAGTCGATTCAGTCCAATGGAAAACAATTATTAATTGTCCATTCCTACTTTTATATTATCTGTAATTTTGATAAGAATTCCATCTTTGCTTTTATCCAAGTCATTGATGAAAACATTAAATAGAATATGAGCACCTACAGATTCATGAGGGACTCCACTGAAGACTTCTTGGAATTTAGCCATTAGCAATTATTTTTTTTGTCACCCAATTCAATCAGATCCTAATCTATTATACTTTATTATAGTCTCAACTATATCTTTCCAATTTGTCATAAGTTTGAGACACTTCTTGGAAAAAGTATCTGCATCATTTCCATGATCTTATAAACTTTGTAAAAATGAAATTAAGTTAATTCTAGCATCATCTGTTGTTTAATGAAGCCATGGCTGCCCTTTGTAATCACTGTTTCTTTTTCTAGATTTTTAAAATTTTGCTTCTCAACCTGTTTAACTTCAGGTCAACTGCAGATATTCATTATTTCTTTAATAATCCATCCTCTTGAAGACTCTAGTCTCTTGTTTTGAAAGTCAATACAATATTTCCCCTTTCCCAGTCCTGAAGAATGGTTACTGAATGAACAAATGTTTGATCTCTACAGGGAGAGATATTACTTATCAATAATAAAAGGAAAGTAAAGAGCTGTACAGTTGGGTGAATTTGTGGATTCAGAGTACATATTTGTATGCTTAACTTTTGACAAAAATGATAATATTCTAAAAAGGCAGCACTAAACATGATATATTTTAAATAAGTAATGTTATGTGAAAGAAAAATTATCTCACTGCAGTGAGTGCTAAGATTTTTTTCTCTTTTTCTGTTCTCAAATATAATTATTTAATTGACATTGTTGGGGAATATAATACCTATTTCCCAGTATGCTTGCCTTGCTTCAAATTGGATTGATTCTGTTCTTCTATTCCCATATTTCAAATGTTAATTTTTCTTGATTATGTGTGAAATGAGTTTATCTGTGGAGTAATCAATCAGTTCTGTCTGTTTACGCAGTTCACATCTGCAAGAGTAAGCTCTTTTATAAGTAAGACACAGTAAATTCCATAATCTGTGAAATAATTTTAGCCCAAATGAGTCTTTTGTGTCCTTTGTTCATGGGGATTGCCTGAAACAAGGCACATATGTTTCAATAGTAACTGTAGGCCCTGTGAGAAAAGGATCTTTTATAAACTACCTTTAATTAATCATTCCTACATATTAAAAAAAAAAAGTTTGGTTTCAATGGTGTTGACAGTTAGAAAAGAAACCTTTTTGAGGAAATCTTACAGGGGAACACTGCTTTAACTTTAGTGGACTTAATTCAAATAGTTGAATTTTGATAGGTAGAAAAATCATTAATTCTCAGAGATGGAAGGACTAGAAGTCTTCTCATTGAGACTATACCTGAAAAGGAATACTCTGTAAAAGTCTCATTTCATTTAATTTAATACATATCTAACCATAGTCACATTCTGAAACAGAAGAATCAAAATATTAACTTACATTTGCACTTGAAGATTTACATAGCTTTCCCCACATAACAGTCTGTGAGGTAGGAAGTGCCAGTATTATTATTCGCATTTTAGAGAAAAAAGGAAGCTCAGATTGATAAACGTTAAGTGATTTGCTCATGGTCACACATAGTAAGTGTTGGAACTCTTTACAAGCTGGCTCCAGCCTGTGGTTCCAGATTTATTTCACATAATTCCCCTTCACAGACTCTACGTTCCCATCAAATTGGCCTGTTTGCTGTTTCTCACACTTTGCATTCCATCTTGGACCTCTGTGCCTTTGTCATCATGAGGACATCTTTCATGCATTGGAAAGCACTCCCTCCTTAGGGCTACCCTGATAATCCTTGATGTCCTTTAAGGCTCCCCTAAGGGGCACCTCCCTTGGGAAATCTTTCTTGATCCCTCTAGCTGTTTACTCTCTCCTTCCTCAAATTATTTCATATAATTATATTTTTAAAATATTTATTATATCTACATAACATCTATAAAATCTGTATCCTTCCTCAAATTATTTTGTATAACTATATTTTTAAAATATTTATTATATCTATCTAGTATCTATAAAATCTATATCCTTCCTCAAATTATTTCATATAATTATATTTTTAGAAATATCTACTTGAAGCTATATAAAAGATAGATTGGAGAGGGAAAAGAATGGAAACAGGGGAAACAATTAGGAGATTATTACAAACCCTAATACAAACAGTGAAGGGATTTTGACACCTGCTAGCACCATAAAAGCTATCTATTCTATACACGTTGAAAAGACACAGCAATCTAGGGAGTGCTCCATCATTACTGTTGTATAGTAAGAATCCTAAGCAGGATATGGCCAGCAACGGGGAAAGGTGAAATATTATGAATAGTAGATATGTTCATGATGATTCTTAAATAAATAAATAAAACTTTTTGGAATATCTCAAAGGGGATGGATACAGGATTTAGAGTCAGGAAGACCTGGGTTCAAATCTCACCTCAGATGCTTTTTCCAACCTGTGGCCTTAAGAAAAGTCACTTAACCTCTCAATGTCTTATTTTCCTCATCTATATAATGAAGGGAATGGAATTTATGGTTCCTTCTAAATCTCTGATCTGTAGGATGATATTCATGCACTGCATGCTATTGCAGCCAGCTCAGTCTCCATCATTAGTGCAGTCCTAAAGTCTTATTTCAAATAAAGAGTTGTCAGCCCTGTAAATCTCTGCTCTGTCTTTTTCTTCCCTCTGCACAGTGATGGGATTTTTTTCTGGATAAACAAATGAAGTCTCTGGATAGTTATCGTTAGTCTCGTGCTATCAGAACAGACATTCAGGATGCTATTTTTCCAAAAACAAAAATCAGGTTTGGCCTCACTCAGACATAAGATAATAGGACATGGTTTGCAGCACTATTTGTAAAAAGTCTGAAACAAATTGTGCTCTACAATAAGACAATGACTGAGCAGAATATGTTACAGTAATGTAATATGATATTATATGAAGAATTCAAGTAAATATGGCAAGATGTATGTATGTATGTATACACTTATAGGGGTCTATGTCACCTGCCTTGATAGAATTTAAGCTCAGTGTCTATTTTGTCTTTGTCTTTTTATCATCTCCTGAACGTGGCATAATAGTTAGCACATAGTAAGTGCTTATCGAATGATTAATTGATTTGTGGTTCAGAGTGAAGAAAGTCTAACTGAAAGAAAAATATATAGCCTGACTACAACTATGTAAATGAAGACATCCATTGGTCTAAAACAAACTAGGTTATATACAACAGAAGATATTGTTATCTTGTTGTGGTTAAAGCACACATCTTTCCTTTTTTTTGTTCCTTTTTTGACAAACGCAGATGGCGGATTACGCTGTCAGTTACCATATGTTTCGTTGAATGTTTTTGAAAGTTGTTCCTTTGTGCATATGTTTATGTTGTTCATTGTTTGGAAACAAATAATCAATTAAAAAGAAAGTCAATTCCTTCTTATTCTTAAAAAAAAAGTCTGAAGTACTTTCTATGTGAGCTCTTAAATGTCACTTCTTTGGAGAGACACGTTGGCTGACTTGCAACAGCTGCAGGAACCAGCAGAGGGAAATCAAGCCCAGGCTGAGTGGGAAACAACTCAGTGTGTGTTAGTGCAAACAGCTGGGGGAGTACCAGACCTGCCATGTAAGCTAGGGTTACTCAGGTTCCCAGGAGTCTGGCTGGATTCAAGAAAGAAGGACGGACAATGGTATCTGATCCAATGGGGGGCAGGACTGAGTTTAGCTGAATATCAGAGTCCAAGTCAAAGCATACCCATGGTGTCAAGAAGATTTGATTGAGTCAAGACTGACTCAAGATAAGAAGGAATTGAAGATAGGCTGGACCAAACTCATGGTAATAAAAATCAGTTCCAATTTCATGTTAAATTTAATATGGGTAAGTTTAGCACTGTAAATTTAATTTACTAGTAAGAACAATCTATCAAAGAACCCAAGTATCTGGAACTTAGCTTGTGTATCCCAGTATTCAAGAGAAGGCACCTTTCTCAACCCTGCATCTTGCCAAAGCAAAGCCAGAAAGCTTTTGGGAAATAATGCTGCCCCAGTTTTATAATTACCTGACTTGAAGGTGATTGTAGTCAAACAGATTACAAAGGATAATCTAAAAAGCTGCTAGAATGAAAAATTAATAAGAAAAGCTAACTTTTATATAGAATATTAACATCTGCAAAATATTTTATAGATGTGATCTCACTTGATCTTCACAACATCTTTGGGAGGTAGCCACTGTAATTGCCCTTGCTTTATAGTTATAGATAAAGAAACTGAGGCTAAGAGACGTCAAATAACTTGCCAAGGTTCACACACTGACGTGTCTTATTGGAACTGTGGTCCTCCAATTCTAGTACTCTGTTACACTGCCTTGCTACCAAATGCTACCTCTCTTCTCTCTTCTTCCCTCCCCTCCTCTTCTTCTCTGCACTCTGAATCTGATCAAAGCAATAAGTTGTAATAATGATGATAGCCAGCATTTATTTAGCACCTTCTATGCATCAGGCATTATGGTAAGCAGTTTACAAATATCGTCTAATGTGATCCTCATAAGAATCTTGGGGTGTAGGTGCTATTCTCATCATCACTTTGCAACTGAGGAAACTGAGGTAAACAGTTCCAATGACATGCCCAAGGTCACACAGTTAGTACATGCTTGATGCCAGATTTAAACTTAGGTCTCCTGACTCCAGGCCTAGTAGCCAGGAAGTAATCTTTCTACCACATAATTCAATTAACACCTTTCTCTTACCCTGAAGATTTGGGGGGGGAATATTCCACAATTATGTGTAGGCAGAGTCCTAGACATGCTGACAATACTAGATAGCTAGACTATCTCTAGCTACCTAATATAATCAAATTCTCAAATTCCTCATTAGTTATTACTAATCATGATTAGAAATGTTAAGTTATGGTGGAAAGAGCTCTGGACTTGGAACCACACAATCTCAGCTTAAAATCCAACTTTTAACTTGAATTAGCTTATGTAACCAGGAAAAATCATTTCACCTCTCTGAACCTCAGTTTTCTCATCTGTAAAATGGGGTTGTAATACCTGTGGTCCTAATGCCACAAGGTTGTTTTGAGGATCCAATAAGATAATGGACACAATGGGTCTTATCCATGGAGCCATAGAGTATTTTCTGCACATTTAAACCTTATAACAAGAAGCGGGTATTGTTTTCTGCCTGGACTGGGATTTCCCTGGACCAGATTGGCAACTCCGAAACAACTTACAGAGTTAGCTGGGACACTGAGACTTACCCAGGGTCACACATTTAGTGCCTATCACAGGTGGCTCTTAAGCCTAGGTCTTGCTCACTTTGAGGCCAGATCTCTTATCTGTTGTGCCATACTGACTCTTGGTGTAAGGATTATCATTTCTGTTTTACTGTTGTTAGGACCTTTCAGTCATGTCTAACTTTTTGTGACCTCATTTGGATTTTCTTGGCAAAGATGCTGAAGTAGTTGGCAATTTCTTTCTCCTGTTCATTTTACTGAGGCAAACAAGGTTAAGCAACTTGCCCAGGGTCACACAGCTATCAAGTGTCTAAGGCTCAATTTAAAACCAAATCTTTCTGATTCTAGGCCCAGCGCACTGTCCACTGCACCATCTAGCTGCCCCCATTTCTATTTTACAGATAAGGAAATTAAGACGTATATTTTATCTTTGCAGCAAACCTATGAGGTAAATAGCATTTTATTATCATTCCCATTTTACAGATGCAAAAACAGAGGCCCAGACAGATTTAAGTGGTATATTTAAAGTCATGCAACTGCTTAGTGACAGAGCCAGGGCTCAGATCCACGTCTTTTTAAATTCAGTATTCTTTCCCCTAATTACGTTGCATTGTTCACAAACAGGACCACAGCAAGAAACCTCATCTTGCCTAATGGCCAACATTTCCAAAACAGGGCAGTATTTGGACAAATTTAAGGACTCAGCAACAATGAAAGAAACCTGTCTTAAAGTATTTTTTTTCCAAAAACAAAGAGGGTGCCCAATATAAAGGAGCTGCCTCCATATAAAAGAACAAAGTGTACATACAAGAACCAAAACTCCAAACATGTCTGCTGTCATGTTTGGAGTTTTGGTTCTTATACAAGTCCTCACCATAAAACAATAATTTTCAGAACCTACTGCCAGACAGTAGGGGGAAAAATCTATTGTTTTTTTCAAGGGAATTATTGTTCTCATCAGAAATTTTTTCTCACCCTTGCACTCATGTGCTGCATCAGTCATGACTGCATGTACACCTGCAGAATCAGTCAGTTTGCAAAACTGGCTTCCCAAGTTAATGACGTATTTTTTCTGCTTTTAAAAAAATTCTTTTTTTCCCAAAGACCAACATCTGTCCGAGATCAGCACATGCATCAGTGTATTCCAGATCTCACTGTTCTAAGGCCCAGCACTTAATTTTCCCTTGGGTAAACACGGCCAATAATGGATAAATAGGCAAGGCTCAAATATCTTTAAACTATCTGGGGGAGTTGTGACTGCAGGCTTTAATCCTCATCAGAAGTGCGAAAGAACAAGGAGTAAAGAATTATGACAGAGGAGGTCTGAATTGTGAGTGAGGAGGTAGGGATAGATTTCATGCCACTTCTGGTCTAATATCTTGGAAAGACTCCATGAGGAATGCCTGGAAACAGATATTAAATATGTCCTAATATTAAAAACCATGTTATCCAAGCAACGTGTATTTGTTTTTGTCATAAATAACTAGAATTAGGACATCTTTTTAAAAGCTAGGCCACTCTTAAACAATGTGCTTAAAATATCTTTAAAAAATTTTCCTAGACTGCCATACCCCACATAAGGGTAACCTGATCAACATCATTACCCACTAACAAGAAATAATACATCAGAACCACACTTTACCAGCAAATCAGGAATCTTGCTGTGCTTTGTCAAACTGCCCGTCAAATTCTTCCTCCTATAAGCTCAGTTGTACCCCAGCCCAGCCCCCACAATGTCATTTTTCCTAAGGTAGTATTGTTGCAGAACCAATTAATGGGCATTAGACAGAGAATTTCTGTAATTGCAAATAAAGCAAGTCCCAACAGGAAGATGAACTTTGGACACTCTTGGCCTTTTAGTCCAAGGTTGCCATTCCAATGGCTGAGCAAATCCCACGGGGGAAACTCACAGCCCATGTTTCTCTTTCAAGCAGAGATCCCTGGATATGAACCTTTAATCCTCCAGGGAGTGAACATTTTAGATTAGGGCAAACCATCTTTCATTAATTTCTGCCCAACTGTGTGTTTAAAAGCAGAGTGCTAACCTTTGAAGAACCTTTTCCTCAGACATGTATGATTTTCTAAGCTCTATATTCATTTACTCCTTTCCTAATTTATTATTCCATGATGTCAAGTCCTTATTTTTCTTGTTTCAAAAAACGAAAATGTGACTTTACAGATCACAGAGCTAAAATTCCACACATAGCACCATTTTTGTTTTCCTTATTTACAGAAAGTATATAAAAATTCTCCCAACAGCTCCCCCTGACCAAAAATAATAATAATACTGGAGACTCTTGCCAACTTTCCACGTTTCTCATGCAGCTGATCTGCATCTCACACAAGCCTTAGCCATCTTCGCAGACATATAGAAGATGGAAAATTGAAGGCTGTGAAAAACACGTAAGGCCACATGATACGGTAAAGAACAACAAAAACAACAACAAAAAAAACAACAACAGAGGATTTGGATTCACAGGATCTGGGTTCAGATCCTAGTTTAACCTCTTACTACCAGTGTGATATCGGACAAATTACTTTCTCTTCCTGGGCTTCAGTTTCCACATTTGTAAAATGAGGAAAAGTGGTGGCTTATCCTCTGAGGTCCTTTGCAGAAGAGGAAAACTGAGGATTAAGCGATAGTTGATAATGACTGGACTAGTTTGTTCCAACAAATATGTGGGTTGACATGTAGGTACAACCCTGAAGTGTCTTTCCTGCCTTGATAAAGGTGTTTATCATCCCTTACAGAGTAGCCTTAGAATCTATAGTGTGAATAAAATTAAAAAGTAGGATCATAGATTTAGAACTTCAAGGGATGCCAGAAAATGTCTAATCCATTTTCTAAATTTTCTCCCTCGTCTTCTAGATTATGAAACAGCAGTCATTTAATTAGTACCTACTTTATGTTAGGTGATGAGATTCTAAAGCTGAAGTGAGGCAATTACAGTTTTCAATGAGTGTGCATTCTAGATGGAAGGGAGACAAAATATACATATGTAGGTAAAAAACACAATGAATACAAAATACGAAAAAAGGTGATGGGGTGACAGTGAGGGGTAATTTGGGGAATTGGAAAGGTCTGATATAGAAGGTGGCACTTCAGCTGAAACTTGAAGGAAACTAGATATTCTAAGTGCTGGAGGTGAAGAGGGACAGTGTTCCAAGGGTTGATGAAAATACTATTTAATTTACTTATTCAGCGTTATACCAATCAAACTACCAATGGATAATTTTATAGAGCTACAAAAAATAATGAAATTTGTCCAGAGCAACAAAGGTCAAGAATCTCAAAGGAGATGCAAGAGGAGTACAAAGAACTCACATAGGAAAATGCTATTCATATCAAGATAACTGATGGACTCAGAATGCAGATCGAAGCATATTTTCTCACTTTATTCTTTCTCATGTTTTTTTCTTTTTGATATGTTTCTTCTTTCACTACTGTGACTAATATGGAAATATTTTTACATGATGGCACACGTATAAACTATATCAAAATGACTTGAAGAGGGGAGGGGAAGAAGGGAGGGAGAAAAATTTGAAACTCAAAATCTTATAAAAATGAATGCTAAAATTTTTCTTGACATGTTAAAAAAAAACGAATCTTGAAAACCATCTTTACATGTAATTGGGGTAAAAAAGTACTATTAAGTGAAAAAACAAAAGAATCTCAAAGGAATTTTTTTTTAAGTGTAAAGGAAGAGGGCCTAACAACTCTATCTACTGTGAGTATGGTCCCAAGTATGAGCCAAGTGATTGATGGTATGGCCTTCATCCAAGAAGAAAGGTGAGAGATTGTTGAAAGAGAACTCTCTGGGAAAACATTAGAGGAGCCAAAGGGCTTTGAGACAAGGGTTAAAGTGAAATAATTTGTATTTGTGTTTTCATGATTTTGGTCTTGAAAGAACATCTATTTTGGATTGATTTGTCCTGCAGATTTTCCATCATGAAATTCTACCTATCCTTTCTATTAGTATTTTTAGAAATCTATTCTCCCCAAATGTAAATATGTGCCAGACCCTACTCCTCTTTCTTTGTCACAAACTCTAGTTTGTGGTCATTTCCTTCCATGATTCCTATCAATTTTATCTGGGCAACCATTTCCTCCTTTTGGATTAGAATGAGCTCTGGAATATGAATTCCCCTTACTATTTCCTTTACCATTTGAAGGACAAAATCATTAAGGTAAGACATGAATTTATAAGTGACTTAATTTTTATAATCAAAGTTCCAATAAATATATGAATTCTTGAAGGCCTCTTGCAACTGTCTTGTTGCCATTGCAGCTGTATCTTGTTTTCTTACCAAATTTGTGATGTATTTCTTGACTTTGTCTCATATTTTCTTCTTAATTCTATGTGATCCTCCCCAGTGCTCTCTACCACACTCATCACTACAGTGTTTCATGGATTTGCTCACATAACTGCATATCTTCTGAATATAAAAACCTATGTTACTGCCCCATTTAACTATTGCATTTTTAAATAAAGTATATATTCTGTAATCATGTTTCAGTTATACATCTATTCCCACTGAATCTTATTGGTACTTAAAGATAAGTTTACCTCCTTGAGTTAATATCTCTTTTTTACTCAGAATATTTTGCATTTTTGTAAACAACTATAAAAGATCATGTATTTATTACTTTCCATTTTCCTGAACATGATATTCTAGAAGTTTCTGACCATTTCTATGTATAATCTTCCATTTTTTTAACCCCTACCTTCTTTGATATCTGTCTTGGTAGGTAAATGGGAGCTGCTTTCTTCTTCTCCCTCAATTTTTAGTTTAAAGACATCTTGATCAGATTTGTAGATGTCCAGAGAAGTATGTTATTACTAGCACTCCTAAGTGTTAGTAATATCTCATCTTTTCTACATTTAACATCCTGGTCCTGGTCTAGACATTCAACTCCTATTCTCAGATATCATTTCCTTCAAAAATCTCCTTCTCCTCACTTAACTCCCTACCTTCAAACAGCAACAGTGACAAATTGTCCCCTAAGTCCCTAAAATCTTCAGTCCTACACTCAATTTCCACCCTCACACATATCAATGTCTTCGTAATCCTTGAGAATTGGTTATTCGACCTCCTGTGATGAGAAATTCACTATTCATCAAAGCAGCCCATTCCATTGTTTGACAGTTGTAATCATCCATTTTTCTAATTGAACAAAGTTTGACTTATCACTAAAATGATAAGAGGAAAAGAGGTGTCTAGGAAAGAAACATATGGAAGCTACACATTTATTATCCTTTTTTAAGTACTTAAAGAGAAATAAGCTAAACATAAATCTTGTAAACAACCATAGGAACTGAAAAATAATCAATGGATACCAACTAATTTACACCATGCTTTTTTTGGTTTGTTATTTCTTTTCTTTTCTTTTCTTTTTTTTTTTTTTTTTTTTGTATTTATAGTAGATCTTTGATTTCACTGTTCCCTGAAAGGAAACTCTCTCCATCATAAAGATCTGCCTAGGACACTAGAGACTTATCTAAAATGACATAGCAATTATGGTTCCGAGGCAAGAACTGAACCAGGTCTTCTTGACTGCAAGGCCTGCTTTCTACGCCCCATACCAGATAGAAATGCATTGTAACATAACTACCACCATAATTCCAGACAACCATTGATGCTTTGTTTTATCCATTTAAGAAATAAGGGAAAACTGACCAGTTCTGACAGAGGTTGCATTTGAGAGATTTGAGTGAAATAATTCCATTTCCTTAATGACTTCTACTAGATCCACATGTCACTATTTAATTTGGCAAATTTGTGCCTGTGTCTCCTTCAAGAACCTTTTTGGAGATCTATTGATTCATGCCATGCTATAAAAGAACCATTTCCAAACAACTCTAATCCACTTTTCCTCACTGACTCCCCAATCCCGTTATCCAAGACTACTGTCCAAGATCCAAGCTCCATGTCAACAGTGTCTGGGATGTTTTTTTCTCGATATCCCATTTGGACATTAGTCTCAGAAGTCAAAAGCTATGGTCACTATTTTTCCCTTAAAATCTATTCTTCTTTGTGACTTGGCCATTTCTTGTCAATGACATTATTTCCTATTCAGTCTTCTAAGTTCTAAATTTTGTAATTATCTTTGACCCTTCTATCATACTTCACACAACCAGTTAGCAAGTTTTGTTAACATTTATAACTCTTGGCTTCTGTTTATTCCCAGTCCTATCACTCCAGTATCATTTTCATTATTCTCTTGCTGGTCTAGCCTCCTAAAAAAGACAAATCCCATCCAATCATCACCACCTTTCCTAATGTTCCAAGATTGTATTGTAGTCCTACCTTCTATCTATTATGTATCTGTTTTGTATACATTTAAATATACAAAGGTTTTCTCCTATGAAAGAATGTAAGATCCCTGAGGGCAAGATCCATTTCATTTTGGCTTTGTATTCCTCAAATCTATAATAGTCCCTGTATATAATAGATACAATGAATACTCATTATTTAATCGATTAATAGGTTTTTTCAGCTCTATTCTCTCCTCTTCTCTAATAGATCTTGGCGCCATATGAATTCTCCTTTTGTATATAGATATAGTCATGTCACTTCTTGACTCAAAATTCCTGTAAATGCTTTCTTACTGCCTCTGAGTTAATCTCAAACCTAGAATTGCTATTCATTAGTCTAAAACATAGAGAGCCACCCTATCTTTCCAGTTTCCGTCCTAACATTCTACATCTTTCATGTGTTCGTCCAATCTGTAATGCTTGCTATATTCAGTACATTCCCTGTTATTTCATATCTTAGTGCGTTTGCTGATTCTCATACCTATGAGTAGACTTAACATCACCTTTTTAAAAGCCCAATTGAAATTCTGCCTCCCCCACAACCTCTTTCCTGATCTCTTCAGTGCATATCCCTTTCTAATGTCTAATCCAAATCTCTCTTGCTATATTTTAAGCCCATTTCCCCTTCTGTCATCAAGGGAAAGAGTGAACAGCTGGATATCATCTTGGAACTCATCCACTGTGACCTAAGAGAACATATCAGCCTTTATTTCTCAGTGTATCACATTGTCTAAATTCCTGATGTAGATTTCATTTTCTAAGATTCTGATTCTTAGTCTACAGCACATTTTCCAAATTCTCTTCCCTAAGATATAAGGCAGTGTGAGACTTGGTGGAGGGAAAGGGGGGAAACACTGAAGATTCAGACTAAGAAGAGGATCTACATTTTTCACATGGCCTACAGCAGAAGTAAGGTATTCTTCGCAGCCATGACTGCTGCTCCAATGATGCTTTTATTTTCCAGATTCTTTCCTTAGAATTCAGTCTTAGTACTGGTCATATTACATATATGGGGTAATAATACACCAGAAAAAATGATTCCCATCAAATTCAATGCATTTATGTATTTTTATGAGACATCTAGAATTAGCCTCACTAGAGGACTCAGGGAGAATATATTTAGAAAATTAAGGAAAATATTCTCAGTTGATCAAACCTCTCCCTCTGCTAAATGGTATTTTGAGTTCCTTAGTGAGAGCTGGGTTAATAAAACTTATGCTGGGTGGTAATCCCAGATCAGTAATATTTCATTTTAATTCACCAGAGGAGATACTGGAAGACAAAATAAGCATTTATATAGTGCCTACCATATGCCACCCACTGGGCTAAGCATTTTTTTTAACTTATCTCATCCACAACAACCCTGAGAGGTAGTTTTTATTGTCTTGATGAATATCTGGTCACTGGATTCAGATGCTGGAGGAGAAGTGAGGCTGGTGACCTGCACAGCCCTCTCTCACTCAAAGCAAAGTCAAGTACAAGTCATGCCACTATTTCTCTGATGGCACGGTCTTCAGCAACAAAGGATGAACACACACCCATTGTTCCTACTTCTGCCCTCTGAGGTCAAGCCCAGTCTAGTCCTTCTTCCATGTGATAGACTTTCAAATACTAGAAACCAGTAACTATGTTCCATCAAAGTCATTCTTCAGGCAAAATGATAATGATGACAACAAAGTGACTATAATGATGCTGACAACAATGATGATGATGATGGAAGGAAAGGGAGGAGGAAGAGGTACAGGAAAAAGATGTCATCAATTAACAATCCCCAGTTCATTGACCTGGATCCTCATAGGATATATTCTCCAGTTATCTCACTACCCTGGTTGCCTCCCCAGCTAGTCTCTGCATCTTCCAAAATGTAGTGCTTAGAACTGAATTCACTGCTCAAGCTGTGATTTGACCAGGATGCAGTCGAACATCATAAGTTTCCTCTTTTTTCTGGGATGATATGGCTTTCTTTATGAAGCCTAGAATGGCAGAGATTTTTTAGTTGTCATGTCACGCTGTTGATTCATATTGAGTTTTGTAGTTGTCTAAAGCAATGGTGTCACACTGAAAGAGAAATGGGAGTCACTAATATGTACCTAAGGATCCCTAGACCTACGTAGTGGCTTAGTTTTAAAATGTAATATGATTTGTGATTTATTGTATTTGTTTATTTTATTAAATATTTATCAATTACATTTTAATCTGGTTTTGTGGCACTGGGGAGTGTCTGGGCCACATATGGAAGCACTGGTCACTCTAAAGTACCCAGATCCTTTTCAAAGAAATATTGTCTACCCATACTTCTAGGATCTTATATTTTTTTCAATTCATTTTTAAACCCCATTATTTCCTTTGAATTTCAACTTTTTTCAATTTGGCCTATTGTTCTCATACATTAAGATCTCTCTGGATCAAATGAAAGAATGAAAAGCATTTTTAAGTGCTTACTATATGCCAAACATAAAGATAAAATTCTTCTTGAAGAAACTGAGGCTCAGAGAAGTTGAATAAATTGCCCAGTGTTGTGCAGGTTGAAAAAGGCAAGGTCAAATAGAGCAACTATCTCTCTTACCTAGAGATTTTATCAGGCTTTGAAGCCTAGGAAAGCATTAACTTTTGTAGCTGTCATATTATATTATATGTTGAGAGAAACAACTGGCACAATGGATGCAGACCTAGCCCTAGAGTCAGAAAAAACTAAGTTCCAGACCTCCCTCTGTCTTATGTTAGTTATGTAATTGCTATGGGTATGACACTCAACTTCTCAGTGCCCCAGACAACTCATCAACCTGACAGAAAGTAAGCTTCTTGAGGGCAGGGACTAGTTCATTTTTGGTTTTGTATCCCTGGCACCCAGGAGTTCCCTTCTCCCTCATATACTCTCTCATTGATAGAATCATAGAATCAAAGGTCTGATCCCAAAATATGTAAATATATTGCTATACTTCAGGGATAACGAGGTGGCATAGCGGTTAGAGTGCTGAGCCTAGAGTCAGAAAGACTCATCTTCCTGCATTCAAATCTGGCCTCAGGTACTAACTAGTTGTGTGACCCCAGGCAAGTTCCTTAACCCTGTTTGTCTCAGTTTTTTTATCTGTAAAATAAGTTGGAGAAGGAAATGGCAAATCCCAAATGAGGTCACCAGGAGTCAGACACAACTGAAAAATGACTGAGCATCTCATCTGCATCAGGCATAGAACAGAGGATAGAAGACTGTCCTTGGAGTGAAGGCCTAGGTATAAATTCCTTCTCTTCTTACGTGTGGTTGTTGTAGTTTGTCCAAGAGGACAATGACATCAGGGAGATGATGACATGACTTGTAATTGACTTTGATTTGAGTGAGGGAGGGCTATGCAGGTCACCAGCCTCACTTCTCCTCCAGAGCCATCTGGGTCCTGTAGCCAGATATGGGTCAGGATGACTGGAGATGGCCCAGGATGCAGTGAGAGAGACCTTGGCCCTTTAAACTTGGGTCTTTTGAGGTTCTCACTTTGAGTGCGCTAATGCCCATTCAGGAAATAGGCCTCCTTAAGAAATGAGTCAAGGGATGGCTGCTTTAATTAGAAAAAAAGAAAAATCAAGCTGGGAGGCAAAGACCCTCAGGGTTGAGGGCCAAAAGAGAAACCTTTCTCTTATATGTAAAATTTGAGTATCCAAAGAGAGTCACTTTCACTGCCTCTCAAAGGAGGTCACCTGATTCTTCTCGAATCTATCTCATGTTTCACTCCACTAGTCAGTTCAATTCTTTCATGTGCCCCTTGAAATGTAGTAACTTCTCATGTTAACTCTCCAGTTGAGGGAAACAAGTCCTCCTCAATCGCTATCCAACTTTGAAGCACAAAGAAATGACTGGCCTTTAGTCAAGAGCATGATACATCTCCCAGGGAAGCTCTTTAGATGAGAATGAGGCAGTATGTGGCCCAATGACAGCTCTTTTATAGGTTCTCAGCTGGAGGCATGGCCAAGGCATGAGTGAAAGAAAAGTTTGCTCTTATTGCAAAATCCTCTTCCTCCTGCAAATGAAAATAAACAAACAACAACAAATTACAATAATTACCTTTATCTTTTCTTGTTGTTTTTTAAAGTTCTTTTAACTGAGTCTCCATTATCTGTCAACTGCTGAGTCTCCTCAGAGAAACTGCACACATCCTCTTACAGTGCCTAATGATAAGAATATCATAGAATGGAGTGAGTTTGCTAAAAATAGAAGCTAAAAGCAGACTTTGTTGCTGAATTATATTTCCCTGAAGACCAGGATCCTTAATGCAATCCCAGTGAGCTCAAGGAAACTGAATTTCTTAAACCACAGATGTAGCAGCTCCAAATACTTCTAAGGTGGCAATAGCAGACATTGGCTTACATTTCTAATTTAGTAAGCTCAAATCTACAGAAGAGAGTGGAGGTGTTGAATCATCTACTTTCATACCCAATCTTGTCTTTTTTGCTGTCTAGTAAAGAAGAGAGAGGATGTTTTTCTTGGCTCCAGTAGCCATGTATGTGCATGCAAGTGTGTGTTATGTGTGTGTATTTTAAATTCCCCTACTGTTACTCACTTTCAGGTTCAACCAGGGGTAAGACTATGGGTGCTTAGGAGGAGACTATTAAGAGAGACTCTTTAAAAGTTTATCAAAAGATGCAAAATACAGGGTTAAATTTAAGCAAAATTTATTGCCAAAGCCAAACCACACCAATTCTTTTCATTTACTTGGAGATGGATACTGAGCTCTTGACCCCAAATTCAAGATCTCTCATTTACAGGACTAACCTTCTGTTAAGTTTTATAAGTAAGGGGTAGTTTATTTTCAAATGATTCCTCACTTGCATTTTTGTACTCCTCCCACCCATTTCAAAACTCTAACTATAAGAATTCAAGGAATCCATTTCACTTCTGAGGGTATAAAATGAGAGGGCGGACAAGATGATCTCTTTGGTCTACCAGTTTTAAGGTTCTGAAATTCACTCTCATCTTCTGCTGTCTTTCTCCTTCCACTCTCAGGGGTCACACATGTTACTTTCCTTCTGAGTGAAAAAAAAATTAAAATAAACTAATTCACTTGTTGTTCAGTCATTTCAATAGTGTCCAACTCTTCATGACTGCATTTGGGGTACTCTTGGCAAAAATGCTAGAGCAGCTTCCCACTTCCTCCTCCAGGTCATTTTACAGATGAAGAAACTGAAGCAAACAGGATTAAGTGACTTTCCCAAGGTCACACAGCTAGTAAGTGTCTATGGAATTTAGGGAAATATAGTTTTCTACATAATGTAGTTTTCTAATAATCACATTTTAATCTTTGATCAAAGTGACTTTGTTCCTTCTCAAGTTAAGACATAACTATAATTCCCTTTTAATTTTTTTCCATAATTCTAATCAGATCTTCTTGAATCTCTCAAGGTATAAAACAACAGCAACAAAAGCCAAGGTGGAGAATAGTATTTCATAGGCTTTTAATCACTATTAATTTTAAATTCAAGGGGAGAAATATGACTCAGAAATTGGCAAAATGTGCTAATGCACTAAATGTGGGAATAAGATGTTTCTCTATTTCAAGGCCTATGGAGGCATTATGGTATAGTACATAAAAAGTTGTCCTTGAAACCTGGAAATACTTGGTTCAAGTCCCATCTCCAACATATAAAAGCTGTGTGATGGTAGTCAAGTCAATTCTTATTACTCAATGGAATTCTCAGTTTTATAGTTTTCTTACTTTCAGTTTTATTAATCTCTCCTTTGATTTTCAGAATTTCTAAGAATTTTATTTAAATGCATTTTTAGTATGTTCTTTTTCTAGCTTTTTTAGTTGCATCCCCAATTCTCAATGGAACACTCTAAGACTGAAAGTGGCAGAGAAGTTGCTACTCACATCAATCAGTAAAGGGAGTTTCTTTACCCAGGTGTTTCCTATGCAAATGAAATTACAGGTCTAGATCCTATCCCCTGTCCTCAAAGCATTTACATTCTATTGAAATGAAACTATATTACGTACACAGAAAATTAGGTTACTAGCAAATAGAGGTCTTTTACTAAGGGTCTTACTAAAAGAGGAAAAGTTGCACCTTCAAAAAATAAATTCAATTCAGTGTTTGGAACAATTCTAAAGTTCAAATCAGATTGATTGCCCAAGTGGTGAAATTAATTATGCAGAAATTAGTCATGATGAGGGCTGAGGATGTATTTCAACTACAAAATAGTTGATTTAGTAACAGTATATAAGCCTAAGCTAAGATTGTTTCTGTCTTTCAGAGATAAGTAGATATATGCATAAATTTTCAGAGAATCTGATGCCTCCCTATAGGTTAAATAATTCATTTGTGACTATAACAAATTATATTCTGTAAGACTGACCCATATCTAATTAGTGGTCACAGGATTGGAGGGGACCTTGAGGCTGGATAGTCCAACCGGCTCATTTTACATATGATGAAACTGAGGCATAGGGAGGTTAAGGGACTTCACCAACACCATCAGTTGGCAGTGTAATTGGAACCCAAGTCCTCTGAATCCAGAATTAGTATTTGTTTCCCTGACCCGTCCTGTCTCTCCTACCATGGAGTTGTGATATTCACAGAGAAAGTGCCCTGTTATTCAGAATAAATTTGTTTATCTCACATACCAGAAAAACATTCATTGCTATGAGGTTAATTAATTTGCTTAGCTAATAAGCTGTTATATGACTCTATCTATCTATCTATCTATCTATCTATCTATCTATCTATCTATCTATCTGTATATATGTGTATGTGTGAAATAGAAATTTATCAGACTTTCCTGAGATTGTTCCTATTCTTATGAGAGTTAATTGTTTGAATATGAAATATAAATTATGGTCCTGTGGGCAAAATTGTCAGTCTTAACCATATATAGGAAGGAAGAAAATAAGCATTTATTAAATAAACACCTACTATGCAGATATCATCTCATTTGATCTTCACAACAACACTGAGAGGTATTCCTATTACCATTTTATATTTCAGAGGACTGAGGCAAACAAAGGTCAAGTGATATGCCCAGGGGATATAGGTAATAAAGGACTGAGACCAGGTCTGAAATCAGTTCTTATTGAATCCAGGCCCACCATTCTAGTTTTAAGAATAGTTTATTAATTCCTAATTCCTTTCTGATTCAAACTATCAAGGTTATTCATTCACTCCACTGGTGAATAAAATTAGTCAAGTTTTCTGTGTTCAGTTTTGGTACTAGATTGTTTGTTCTATGGTAATAAATTATCTTTTTCCCCAATGATCTTAAGGTTAAAAATAAATAAATATCCATATTAAAAATCTGAAAAATAAGAGAATACGTGACTGCTTTTATATGTAAATATCCTGAATCAGGACATCCAGGTTGAACTCCCAGATGCACTATTTTCTATCAACAGGTCTTGCAGATCCTTTCTAAACTATCACTGTATGATTCTAGGATGAGATGATTGCTAAAGGACCTTTCAGCTCTAAATCCATATTCTCATGAACTTTGAATCACCTGTCATTGGCACCATTGATTGCTCTTGGATGACCTGATCTGAAGAGATCTCAGGTCAAAAATCTTTAAGCTAATCCTAGAACTGACCCTTATCTCCTGGGATTTTAGAACCTAAGATAATGTTACCATTCTAGTGAGAGTATCTCTTCAGAGCCACCACCAATGAAAGTTACCTTCCCAGGTGAAGCCCTCTCCAGCTCCAAGAGATTTGTATTGAGCCAGAGAAGTTCTGAAAATATATGAAGTCAAATAAATGTTAAATCACATGGCATGTCAATAATTCTATAGATTCAAAAACAGACAATTTAACCCAATTCAATGTTAAAATTTTTCAAGGTAAACTTTTTTAGAGGATTGCACTTTATATTCTGAATAAATTGCATCTCACACGGCAGCAGAAGGAAAACATTTTATAAAAATTAGTATAGAAAAATGGCATTCAAAGCTACTGAATTTTGCACATTTCTGGAACTCATTTTTGGTAGTTTTATCTGTTTGCACTGGAGACAGATGGAAGGAAAAGAAAGGGGAAAATGAAAAACAAGGAAGAGAAAAAGAGACTAAGTGGCATAGATAAAGCAACTAAATGGAAAAGTTTAGTAAGAAGAGGAGAAAGAAAAATACCTTATAGAGCAAATAGCCAGATATTCCGGTGTTTTCAGGGAATCTGGAATTTTGAGTCTCTTACAGAAGCATGAGGCTCCCTCCTATGTAATGCTTTCTCATATGAACTAGCATTCTCATGATTTTTTTGTTCTTCAGAGGACTTCTCCTACTCTAAAGGAAATGAGATCTAGACTATAGGGTTTAAAATGAGATAGGGTTTCAACTATTGATCAATGAACCAAGTCATAATTCTGCAGAAAAACAGAAATAGCAAAATCATTCGGTCAGAGTGACCAGATCACTGCCTTTGGAATCTGTGGGCAAAATATAGTCACATGAAAAGGCACTAGTGTCCACTGAGATCTAGACGTGGATGGGTGGTAGCAAAGAACCAAGATTATGCTATAAGTATGTAGCAAAGAGCACAGAACTAGGAACAATATCCAGAGTTCTGAGTTCTAGGGCATGGGCTGATGGAGAACAGCTTATTAAATAAGTACACAAAAGATTTCATAATTTGAAAATTTGTTTTTAACCACCGCACCTTCATCTATAGAGATGAAAATGACAATACAATGAATGAAGTTAGGCATTCATGCTACTCCTTTGATATAAGTTAATGCCTGAGTTATTCTCAGTGTTTCTCTAAAGTAGGCTACGTGATGCATGTGAGTAAGTCTATGAAATTGGTCAGAAGGTCACACTATCACTTAGTGGTTAGAGTGGTAGACACGGGCTCAAATCTTGCCTCTAATACTTCCTGGATGTGCAGCCATGTGGAAGCCACAACATCATCAAGTTTCAGTTTACTCATCTGTAATGCAGGAACAATTATACTTGAGAGAGATATCATGGCATAAGGAGTAGAGCCATGCCTCAGAGTGGGGAAAAGCTGGATTCAAGTCCTTTCCTTTAATACATATTTAATATATATTTAATGGTTGTGTGACCATGGACATATCACTTAACCTTTGGAAGTGGCCCAGGCAAATCTCTAAGACTATAAATTTATAGTCAAGATCCTGAAACACATCAATGGAAGAATTTCCTTTGCCAAAGAACTCATAGAATCAGATAAGATAATATTTGGTGATATAAACATTGCTCAGGCTCTGATGTACTCTCAATAGGGATCATGGGTCTTAGACACACCATCTAGTTCAACTCCGTCACTTTACAGTTGAAGAAACTAAGATCCAGAGAGGTCACCTGACCTCCCTGAATTGAGTGGGTAACAAAGTCAGGATTTGAACTCAGGTCTTTTGAGTCCAAATCTAGTGCAATTTCCACTATACTATCCTTAAATGATATATGGAAAATAACCCTGAATCCTTCTCGAGGAAAATTAACTTCATGGCCTCTTGGAAGATGCCTCCCTTCCAGATCCAGAGAACAAAATTTTTATGAATGTCAGGCTTGATTAGCGTGGAAGGGAACTGAGAAAAAGAAGGAGTATTCAAAATGTTCAAGAGTCTACAGCAATCCTACACTTTTCCATTGGTATGGGCTCCTTTCCTTGTCCTAGAATTTTTTTTCTGAGTTTCTTTGCACTTCTGACTCTGTTTGCCCTGGTGTTGCATGTTCACCCCCTCCCTACCCTCATAATAGACTTTATTACTTATTTCCCATTTCCCCAAACCATTAAAAACGTGTTATTTTCTTAATGGTTCACCAAAGCTCCTTTGGCCTAGGCCATTCCTATGGCTTTGGCATGTAATAAAACTCCTCTGAAACTTGCCTTTGGAACTAGTTACCAGGCAAGCCCCATCCATTTTACAGTCTCCCCAGCCAGCCTCACTAGTGCTTTGAAAAGGAAGTCAATAGCCAAGGCTGGAGCCAAGTGAGATTCCAAAACCAGGTTTTCAGTTAAATTGAAGGGGAAAAAATGTAGCAAAGGATTTTTAACTGAGGCAGAGTTCTAAAAGACTACTCTGAGTTGAAAATTCAGAGGATCATAGATTAATGAATGAAACTTTAGACGACATCTAATCTAATGCCCTCATGAGAAAAACCTGTGTTTCAGACATGTATTGTGACTTGCTCAGGATAACAGAGCTAGCAAGTTAAGAAGCAGAGTTTAGAACTTAGATCTTTCTGCCTCTAACCATTGTGCAATGCTGCCTCTCATTGTCATGGGGAAGACACGAGGACTGCCTAAAGGAAGGCCTCAACTTTTGTTAAGTCCCTTAACCCTCCCATATTCTCAGTTTTTCCCTCTGAAAAGAGAGACAACATCGCAGTTGAAGGGGTCTTGTCACAGACCTGGAATATCTTGGATCAAATGACAACTTACAAATGCAAATAAAATTATTTAATTATTAAACCAAAAGGTTTGAAGTGAGACAAGACCTTTCTAATTCCAATGTATCAGCACAGGTTCTGGCCCTTCTAGTCACCTTTCCACCCAACACAACCAGGAGGAAAAGGAAAAAGCAGGCAAGAAAGGAGGGAGAGAGATTTTGAAGGTTCATCCGTTATGATTTAAGGCTAGCCACCAAGACTTGGAAATGTGGAGTCAGGCAGGCTCTAACGTAACAGTACGAGTGCCAAAGGTTACATTGGTGCAGTGTGACTGGCCATGGAGCTTTCAGATAAAGTTGCTCTGAGTGGAAAGCAGTGTAAAGAACACCTGGTCTGGACTCCCAGCAGTGCATTAGTTAGAAACAGGAGAAAGAAACACTCTTCCCACTAATGAGCCCCAGGTGAAAAGGCTGTTTAACTCAAAAGGGTTCCTTTTTCCTGACTTTCTAATGTTTTGATTGATGAGCAAATTGTTTGGAATTCCTAATTGTCCACTACATTTAAACAGACTTTGTTTTCTCCCAGCTCCAACACTTTGGTCTCTGGCTACCACAAACACATATAATTAGTTATAAAAAAAAGTACAGACCGCATATTGGGAAGGTCATTTGGTGAGATAAAAATGTGGATCATAGTTCGTGTTTGCTGAGTGTTTATGAGCCAAAACAGTAAAATGGAAATCACTTTTTAAGTTTAGAATGACTGGCTTATTAAGCATGTACTGTATGTATTTTCTTATAACCACATTAGGGGAAATGTGACTTGTCCTGTTTATCTAAGCAGCTACATTTCTTAAAATAGGTTGTTAAAATGTCTGAATGTAGGTAGGAATATCAGTTAGATCCACCTGACCTACCAGACAATCATGACGCTGTTAATGTCATGTTTAGACTTTTCAGTTCATTTATTCAGCAAATATTTACTTAGTTGCCTACTCTGAGCAAAAGCAACGTGGGAGAGAGATGCTTAATGATAGTTTACATCGATGTGTAGTTACAAAACACTTCAGAATTCATTATCTGAAATTTTCTTCTTCTTTGAAGTTCTTTATTGGTTATTTGAAGGAATAAAGGATGTCACTGGGGAAATATATGATAGGGAGAGGATGGATTAGTCATGGTGACATTGAGGTATGCCACTTTATTCTCTAACATTCATCGTCAGCCATCATGCTTCCAGGACCAGAGCTAATGCCCTAAACAATTTCACCTCTTTTATTTTCATCTTTGTGCACCCACTGTCTTGACTGATGAGTGCCTAACATGGCCCACTATATCTAGGCCAGCTTGGACAATGCCTTTCACTTTATTCCCCAGTTTATTTTTCTCAACTGCCTCGCAGTATGTGTATGTATCCTTCATGGTGCTCCCATTAATTTTCCAGTTAGGTTACCAATATTATGTAGAGTATGTTGACCATCTCAGTAACATTTTAAACCAGAATGCCCTTCCTTGGCTCCCCTGGATGCCACATCCTTGAGGGCAGAAACTATTGTAGCTTTTATATTTGGATCCTCAGCAATTAGCATACTCTAAGTTTTTTCACCCATTCATTAGTGTTCCACTAATAATCTCATCAAGAGGAAAAACCTAAAAGGAGGAAGGCATCTAATGTAACTGGCAGATTTCCTATCATGAATTTGTGAGAATATATGGGCAAGAATGACCCATAATGAGCAGGCATAGATGGGTTGAGATCTAGATTACCTCACTGAAGGCAACTTTCAGAGATCATGGATCCATTTGAATATTTGAGCATTACTATTTTATCTCAAACATAAGATCTTCTGGTTTCCTATTGAAGTAATTTATAGGATTATAGAATTAGAAGGAGACCATGTAAGTCACCCAAACAGTTTATGGATAAGGAAACTGAGATCTGGAAAAGTTTTTTGTTTTTTTTTAACCTGTGGTCACACTGTCAGCAGAAGAGGTGGTGCTGAAAATCATATCATTTGACTTCAAGTCTGCTGTTCTCATTCCACTGTTCTCTCCACATAACTAGAAGACATACTGTCTGCCCTCCTTGGGTTTAAAGTCTAGTTGGAGAAATAAAGCATGTAAAAAAAATTGCAAAAACCCCTCCAACTTTTTAAGAATCTTTGAAGAAAAGATTATGTTCTTGATAAATGAGTTTTCCAGATAATTGAAGCTTGAACACTAAAACATTTTTTACTTAAACCTTTCTTGATGGAAATCTTTGCAAAATATGTCACACAATTCCTTAAGTTTTTAATACATTGCTTAGGGGAGAGAATACTGAGTGCCTTAGAGACATTTTATGATGTAGCATTTGTAAAGTGCTTATTAGCACAGTTCCTGGCACACAGTAGGTTCTTAATAAATATTTCTTCCTTTGCCTTTCCCCTTGTTCTCTTGTGGCCACTTTTCACTTTTCTGGGCCTGTGTTTCTTTATGTATAAAATTAAAGAATTAAACTAATAATAATAATTGCTAGCATTCATATAGCTTCTTGAGGTTTGCAAAGCATTTTACAAATAGGATCTTATTTTATCCTTACAACAACCCTACAAGGTAGATGTTAGTATTATTTTCATTTTACAGAAAGGAGACTAAGGCAGACAGAGGTCAAGTGACTTTTTCAAATTCACACTGCTAAATTTGAACTTATCCTGACTCCAGGTCCAGAGCTCTCTCTACCGTCTTACCTAGTGATTTCTTCAGATGCAATGGACGACCCCTGTGACTTCAATGTCTAGCCAAGCTCTAAGCACTCCTCAGCTCCTGCTTCAGTTGCCTTCAAGGCCCTGGCCATGGAACAAATTGTCCTCATCTGCCCATTCCACCTGGGGAAGTCTTCGCATGCTTGGGGTAGACACTGCCTAACTCACCAGTGGGTCTGAGACCCCCTCAGTTACCATCCTCCTGGCTTAGCCCATCTGCTAAACAGCTTATTGGGGTGTAGCCACTGTAGTTTCTTGGAGCCAGAGGTGGATCAGGCAACCACCAAAGGTGGAAAGCAGTCCTGAAAAGGGCTCAGCAGCTCTCACACCACACTAGTGTTCCCTGAATACATCCTATACCCCACTGTGTCACCTAGATGATGATTATAATAGTGATTTTACTTTAAAGTTTGAATATGTGTGTGTATGTATATAAAATCTCATTTGATACCACCAACAACCCTGAGGCTATTGAGGTAAGTAATCATCAGTGACAACAATAATATTAATAATAGTAAAGCAATTAGCATTTATATAGTGCCTAATATGTGCCAGACACCATGCTAAGAATTTTACAAATATTATGACATTCAATTCTAACAAAAACCATGTGGCATAGGTACTATCATGTACCATTTTACAGAAAAACTGAGGCAAAGAGAGATTAAGTGATTTGCCCAGAGTCACAAGGGTACTCGGTGTCTGAAGTCTTCCTGACTTCAAGCCCAGAACTCTATCTACTGTGTAAATTCCCTGCATCAATAGGTGTTATTATTATCCTCATTTTGGGAAAGTTAGAGTCAGGAAGTCAGGAAGACTCATCTTCCTGAGTTCAAATTCAGCCTCAGACTCTCCTAGGCAAGTCACTTCATGCTGTTTCCACATCTGTAAAATGAGCTGGAGAAAGAAAGGGCAAATCACTTCAGATCTTGGCCAAGAAAACCCCGAATGGGGTCATGAAGAGTCAGACAAGACTGAAAGGACTGAAAAACAGAATTATCCTCATTTTACAGATAAGAAAACCGAGACAAAGAGTTTAAGCAATTTTCTCAGTGTCTGGCACTGAGGTAAGATTCAAACCATCTTCCTGACTCTTATTTCTAACCAGTTCTATGTCAATTAAACTAACCTACTCCTTAGATGATCTCTAAGTTCCACTCCAGGTGTAGAATTCTTGAAAATTTAACTTTCTTCTAATGGTTGTGGATCATCATTATGGACATCAATAGCCTCAGGGTCTACTGATGGTGGCTCTGGCAGACTGCTGTGCTTTTTGATATTTATGTTGCCTTTTGGAGGTTTTCTTCCTCCTTTGTCACTGTCAAGTTCATCTTATGACTATCATTGCTATCCTGTCTTTTTCTAAATTAGCTACATCCGACATGTTCTGTGAAACTATGCAACCAAGGTTATTAAAATAATTCCCAAAATGAGTCAATATGGTCTTGAAGGTGACCTGAGGAATTCTTCTGAGAATTTATTGCCTGAGGTTTAATGTTTGTGCTTTCCATGCCCATCACCTCTAAGGATTTACTTCATTAACTATCTGCTCTCTTTTGTTTCTCTGCTGTTATTTCCCTTTTTCATACAAACATATTCATGTATTCTCTGGACTAAAAAGACCTTCCTTTGACCACAGAGATCCCTCCACCATGTGACCTTTCCCTGGAAAGTTCCTCCTCAGAATCTCCATTTCAAGAAGTTTTCACTCCATCCATGCTCACCCTAATAGACACATCTAATAGACCCTTCTTACCCTAATAGACACATCTACCCCTGATGTCTCTTCCTCTGATTGGTGAGTTTCTTTCTGAAACCGCCGTTTGTGAAAGCTCCTCTAGCAATCATGCTCACCTGATTAGCTCCTTATTCTCCTGAGGACAAATTATTTCTGTGTTATAAACACAGGCATCTTCCCTCTCCTTCACTTTTCAGTTCTCCTTTGTGCATTGTCTTCCTCTATTAAAACATAAGCTCCTAGAGGACAGGAGCTTTCTCTTTGCTTGTATTAGTCATGCCTGTGCCTAGCATAGGGCCTAGCACATATTTGGGCTTAATACATGCTTCGTCTACCAGGTACTTCCTGGAATCACCATCTTTTCTCTTTCCTTCCACTAGCAAGTTTATCAAAATAATAGTTCCTACATATCTCCCACCTATCATGATATTCCTACCCACCATTGACTTCTTAACCCCTTACAATTTAACTTATATAATTTAACCACTGCCACCACTTACTATATTTGAAGCTGTTCTCTTAAAAGTTACTAATGACTTTTAATTGCTGTATTCAGTGGCATTTTTTTCAGTCTTTGTCTTAAGTCATTTCTGTAGCATTTGAAATCATTGAAAATTTCCTCCCTCAACACTGTGCATGGTAACAGCATCAACTATAATGGATTAGCTGGAGTCTTGGTGCAATGCTCTTTAGGTCATTTGAAGAAGGAGGAGGAGGAGAAAGAGGAGGAGGAGGAGGAGAAGTAGAAGAAAAGAAGAAGAAGAAGAAGAAGAAGAAGAAGAAGAGGAAGAGGAAGAGGAAGAGGAAGGAAAAGAAGAAGAAGAAGAGGAAGAGGAAGGGAAAGAAGAAATAGAAGTAGTAATGCTAGTAGTAGTAGTAGTAGTAGTCATCATCTATGTGAGGGATTCTGGTTTCTATCTCCTCCACAAATAGGGCAGCTCAACTTTCCAATCAACTTTGCACAGAAATGGGGAAGCAATCCTATATGCATTCTCTCCTTACATGTCAGAAGTGCCCAATACTTTTCTCTGACTTCATAAATGACAAGCAATTTCTAATAGATGTATATAAATTGCAGAAGGGGGTGATGTTAAAGTAGTATGGCTTTCAAGTTGCTCATACAGGAGCATGGAGGTCAACAAAAGAGATAGAGGTAAAGTAGACAGGAGACCTAACTACCAGATAAGACCTGAAATAATCTGGTTCCAGATAGTGCACAAAAGATTTTAAGAGTCTGAAAACATTTCTTTTCATAGTTTGTAAGAGCTAGGTAAAAAAAGGTACTATGAAAGTGAGATTTTTTTTTTGTCAACTATATTAATTTGAGCTACTGTTAGTGGAATTCTGAATTAGTATAGTCATTCTGGAAAGCAGTGTGGAACTACAGCCAAAAGTTACTAAACCGTATATGCCTTTTGATCTGGCAATATTATTTGTAGCTTAAAATACCCTAAAAAAGATCAAAGGAAGAGGAAGTATTATTTATAGCAGTTCTTTTTGTAGCAACAAAATTCTGTTAACTAAGGAATTACAGAATGGCTAAACAAATTATGGTGTATGAATAAAATAGAACACTATTGTGCCATAAGAAATGGTGAAAGGCATAGTTGTAAGGAAACTTGGGAAGACTTATATGAACTGATTCAGGATGAAGTGAGCCAAACTATGAGTACAGCTTATATATTAATAATAATGTTGTAAAGACAAGCAACTTTGCAAGACTTCATCAGATTGATCAAAAGAGTAAACAACCAATATTCCAGAACACCAATGAAGACCATTACTTTTCTTGATAGAAAGGTAAAGAATTCAAAGTACAGAAAGACACATGCATTTATTTTAACATGGTCCCTGGAGAAATTTGTTTTTGCTTAAATATGCATATTTGTTACTACATTTTCCTAAGGGAGTAGGAAGAAAGAGAACAAAATAAATGCTTATTGATTTTTAAAATAGAATAAAATTTTTAAAAAGAAAATATCATTGTAAATAGCACTTATTCCAGCATAAACCAGGGAGAGAGAAAGTCCTGGGTTCAAGTCACAGCTCTAACACTTACTGACTGGAAAAGACACTTAATCTCTCTGTGCTCCCAAGAAAAGGTATTGCCCTACAGTGTTACAAGGAGTTCCTTCATCCAGGAGTTGCCTATATTAGTGCAATCATGGGTCTAAGCCTCTATCCCTAATTCCTTCAGACATCTCTTTTTTTTCTACTATACCAAGTTAAAAATAAATATATTTTCTCTTTTTGTTATCCATACTCAGAGTCTTCTCAAGGTTTCAGATTCCCATCTTTGCCAAGAAAACCCCCAATAAGGTCATGAAGAGTCAGTCACAACTGAACAGCAGTATGTGTGGTAAGATTGGGAGATAAATCCCTGACCTTTTGTTTCTTTCTTTGTTTTTTCCCCTCTGTTTTCCTCTGTAAGGAGGTCTTCATGTTCCTCTGAGCCTTACTTCACATAGATGCTTCCTTTCTAGAAAGAGACTCCTTGCCATAGGCACCAGTCTTTTTGGAATGCAGGGCAGTCACAGTAACTAGTGCCTTGTTGGTGGCCAGCTGCACTGTGTGTGTGTGTGTATGTGTGTGCATGTATATGTAAGTATATGTGTGTGTATGTACACGTGTATATATGTATGTATGTGTATATGTGTTTATATGTTTGTTTTTTAGAATTTGGTAACTGCCAGTGCTAACCTTCTTCACTGGACAATGTAAGTGAATTGATGTTGCTTGCTAGAAAACATGTGCATGCATATACACATTTATATAGTGAAATGTTAATTAATCCTTTCATTTATTCATTCATTCAATAAACATTTATTAAGCACCTACAGTCTGACAATCATTATGCTAAGTGCTAGGGCTATAAAAAGAAGCCAAGGAGTCCCTGCCTTCAAAGAACTTACAATCTAATGAGAGAGACAACATGCAAACAAATAGTGAGCTAAATACAGGATAAATAGAAAATAATTAAAGAAAGGGAAGGAATTAAAAGGGTTTAGGAAAGTCTTCTTGTAGGTTGAAGGTAGAAACCAAGGAGGTTAGTAGTCAGAGCAGAGGAGGGAGAACATTTCATGCATGGGGGACAGCCAGAGAGAATATCTGGAGCTGAGAGATGGAATCTTGTTTGATAAATAGCCACAGAGGCCAGTGTCAGGGAATTGAAGAATATATGTTGGGAAGTAAGGTACAAAAAGACCAGAAAGCTAAGAGAGAGCGAGATTAGGAGAGATTTTGAATGCCAAAGAATAGCATTTTGTATTTGCTCCCAGAGATAATAGTAAGCCACTAGAGTTTATTGAGTATGGGGGTGACATGATCAGGCCTGCATTTTAGGAAATCACTTCAGTGGCTGAATGGACAATGGATTGGAATGGGGAAAAACTTGTTGCAGGTAGAGAGCTATCAGCAGGCTATTGTGGTAAGCAAGGAGTGAGTTGATGAGTAGTGATGTTGCAAAGGTGAAATTTACAGGCCTCAGCAAGAGACTGGATGTTGGGGGGATAAGAAACAATGAGGAATCCAGGATGACTCAGGTTGTGAATATGAGGGGCTCAAGAAAATGTTGCCCTCTATAGTAATAGGGAAGATAGTGGATGGGTAGGAGAGTTTTAGGGGAAAGACAATGAGTTCTGTTTGGGACCTACTGAGTTTAAGATGTCTATAGAACATTCAATTTGAGTCATCTGGAAGGCAGTTGGAGATACAGCACTGAAAGTCAGCAGAGAGATTGGGAGAAGGAAAGGTACATTTGAGAATTATCTGCATTGAGATGATAATTAAATACATATGAGCTGATATGCTCATCAAGTGAAGTGATAAAGAAGGAGAAGAGAAAAGGACACAGGACAGAACCCTTAAGGACACCTCAGGTGGAAGGTGTGATCTGGAAGAAGATCTGGCCAAGAAGACAGAGAAGGAATAGTCAGACAGGTAGAAGGGAAACCAGGGGAAAGTGGTATCCCCAAAACCTAAAGGCACAAGAGTATCAAGGAAGAGAGATGATATAGAGAGTGCAAGAAGAATGAGGATTGAGAAAAGGGCCTTTGGATTGTCCATTGACAACTAAGATCATTAGTAACATGGGAGAGAGTAGCTTTGGTAGTATGATAAAGTTAGAAGTCAGATTGTAAGAGGTTTAAAAAGAGTGTGAAGAGAGAAAGTGGAAGCATTTATTATAGATGGTCTTTTCCAGGAGTTTAGCTATAAAGAGGAGAAAAGAAATAGTGTAAGTGGCCCAGAGGGTCCCAGGGGGTGCAAGTCAGAGGCAAAGCCTGTTCCCGTGGGAACGGTGCTGATGCACACCCTGGCAGAAGCTCTGTGTGACCCTGGAACCTGATGTTCCTGCAGATACTGATGCTTTGTACAGTAAAGTTACAAATGAGCCTGGGAACCCAGGAACTAGCTGCAGGAACAAGATAAGCTTCCTTCCTTACTGCGGGTGTAAGGATGTGGAATAGTCATGAGATGGTGAAGTAATGGGATGAGCTCAGCATGTATGTGATTGGTGGATACAGCCTTTATAAACCCTAACCCTCAGCTGAATAAGGTTGTTGCCTGGATCATCTTGTCTCCGGTCTCCTTCCTTCAGGGCCCACAGATTAGAGGCCTGTGGGTCAGGGGGATCCAGGGGGCTCGGGCCCTGACCCCGAGCAAAATAGGACAATAGTTAACAGGGATGGAAAGGATCAAGTGAGGGTTTTTTCAGAATAGAAGAGATATGGGCATGTTTGTAGGCAGTAGGAAATGAACCAATAGAGAAGAGATTGAAAACAAGTTAAAGAGAGGGGATGACAGAGGAGACAACAATGTGTTGAAGAAGACAGGATGGAATGAGATCATTTCAACAAGTAGAGGGGTTGGCTTTGGTAAAGAGTAAGGACATTTCATCATGTGAAACAGGAATAGAGGAAAAAAATAGTGGCAGAAGGCACTTGCATGATATATAAGCATGGGGGGAGAAGAGGGAATTCATGGCAAAAAGCCTCAATATTTTTCTGTAAAATATGAGACCAGATTCTTAACTGAGAGAGTGAGGGAAGGAGGGCCATGGGAAGTTTGGGGAGGGATGAAAATGTTTCAAAGAGCCACTGTGAAGAGTGGGATAGTAAGTTGACTGGGGAGATATAGACCCATTGCCAGCAGCACTGAGGGACCAGTTGAGGCTGTATCATATAAACTCATAGCGGACCCAGACCGGTTGTGTAATTTTCTCCACCTTCATTCAGCAGCATGTATGTAGGCACAAAGGTGAAGTACTGATCTAAGACTGAAGGTTGACTGGGAAAAATTGGTGATATAATAAGAGTTCCAGAGATTCAAGAGGAGGACAGTGTAAATTTGAAATGGTTCACCCAAGAGTCAAGATGGAGACAAGAAGAGAGAGTATCTAGTGCAGGGAAAATGGCCTGGGACAGAATTCCCTCGTTAGGCTCATTGTTCCCTTTTTGTTTCCCCTCCCCTGTGGAATCTGAATTAGAATTCCTATGTAGAATCCTGAGGGAGACAGCTAGAAGCAACTCCATAATACCTTTAATCCTTAAGAGAATAATTCAAAGCTTTTCTCCTGTCACTGACCAAGCAATTTAAGAGGTGTAATTCCTTGAAAAGGCACATGTCCATAATAATTGGCTACTATTCTATATACCTATAAGGTTTTAATTGTTTTTGGTTTGTGTTTTGTTTTGCTTTCACTCCAGAAACTAGCTGAAGTCAAACCTCCTATTTCCTTCATTGTAATGTTACAGATAAATATCTATCTGGTCCAAACATCCCCATACTGCCTGTAATCCCAGATAAAATCTTCTGCATTTCCCTTAAGCAAATTAGAAAATTTAGGTCAAATATTCCCATTTCTCTTCAACCAGTTACTTCATAGAAAGATTCCAAATCACACATTTGAAAGCAGAGATTACAGATAATGGCATGATCCCCACTGATCACCATGGTAAAACCCCTGAAAAGGAGAGCAGATCTCTGACAAATGGTTATTAAATGTTTCTCAGTGATAGGATACTTCCAAAAAGAACAAAAACAAAATGAAGGAAGAAATAGAAATTGTTTCACTTCTAAAAGAAAGACAAGGAAAGAAAGTGAAAGAAGGAAAGTAAAATAAAAAAGGAAGGAAGAAAGAGACAGAGGAAGAAAGGAAGGAAGGAATGAGGGAGGGAGGGAAGGAAAGAAGGGTTTTGGGAAAGAAGGAAGGAAGCTAGAAAATCACTTTTGAGGCTATTAGACCGTTAACTGATTCTGCCTGACATAGTGATGTTGTTTTGTTCCTCTGAGCATGGACAACCAACTGATTCTGAATGGAGATTTAGAGGAAAGTAGTATTCTGTTGGGACTGGAAGCTCAATTCCGTGTGGACAGTCTCGGGCGGGTAAAGGTGGGAGCTTCTAAATCTTAGAGCTCTCACGAGACACCCCCAGGAAACGGCTGGGAATGGAGGTGAACCGAGCTATCTCAAGTAATTCCACCTCTTCCTGTGAGAAACGTAATGGGAGAGAGATCTCCCCGCCCTCGAGATTGTCCCGGATTGGAGCACACCTAGTTACCTAACAGCACGGTATTCAGATGCAAACTATGCGTCTGAAGGTTAAGTAGGATTGAGGAAGCCTGAAAGCGCTCTTAGCACGTGAGGAGCCAAGAGGACAGTAGGCTCCGCTCCTCTTCTTTCCTCTCTCCCCTCCCCCTCTCTCCCCGCTTGTACTTCTACTTCCAATCCCTTAAGATCTTAGCCTCCTTAGGAAATCTCCCCCTCTTCCTCCTAAGGAAGACCCCCCTGCACTTGTAACCGAGACCCTGAAATAAAGCTCAACCCTTGTTCGACTCTGGAACGTCCTTTCTCTCATATGAGCATCCGGTTTTGGCCAACCGAAGACCTCGGAGGTGAGGTAAAAAGACTCGGGTAGCCCACACAGGCCTCTAGGCCTGGCAGTATTCTACTCTCATCACTAATCTTTCTAACACTTTACAGAATATTGACTCTACAGAATATTATTTAGCAAATCTCTTTTGGAGATGAATGTCTTTTGTAGGGTATTTTTTTTCTTTTTCCTCCTCCCAGTGCAGATGCTCATTTACCATGTACTCAGCCATTTGGAGAGAGTTTTGCCACCAAATATGGGAACACACAGCCTATAGAAGCAGTGAGTGTCCTTAATTCATGCCCTCAGGCTTAATTCTATTTTTTAAATTATATGTCCTTTCCACTGATTCTGAATACCTTCATCACAGACCCTTCTCTTTCTTAGGGTTAGAAAATCTATGTGATTCTGTTTAATTTCTAATTTGGAATTCTGCTTCCTTAAACTAATTTCATGAGAGCTCTGCCACTGAAATCCAACAGACAATTAAAAAATGATAATTGCATTTATCTAGCACTTTATGTTTTGCAAAATGCTTTTAATGTTATCTTATTTGTTCTTCATAACAAATATTCATCACTATTAACTTGACTTTATTAACTCCATAATAAAACCAAAGTTTTAAGGTGATTTTGTGCCATCTCTGTGCCAATTAGATTTTTATTTCAGAGTTACAAAATTATGAAAATAGTTCAGATTATATTGTATATATATTGTAGAGTAACATCAAGTTATTCTACAAATGTAACTTCATTTTATAACTAAGGAAACTGAGGCTGAGAGGTTAAGTGAACTGCTCAGAATCAAACAGCTAACTGGTGTCTGCCACAAAATTTAAACACCATTTTGTTTGTGGGAGGAAAGGTTTCCAATCCAACACACTATCTACTACATCAGCAAACTGCCTCAGAGTTATGTGGGTCTTATCCCTTACATTTGGGGATGGGGGGGTACCCAAGGTGCCTCGCATATGCTAAGCAATTGGCTCTACACTAGCACAGAAATGAAGCCCAAGAGACAAGATCATTGTCAATATAGTGCCTAACCACATTGTTGGTTATGTACTGGTATGTACCAGCAAAATACTTCTGGCCAGTGTAAAACAAGAGGCCAGAGAAGGAATCTGAGCTCAAGAAAGAGTAAATAGGGCAGTGTGGTTAGAACACAAAGTACATGAAAGAGAGTAATATAAAATAAGTCTGCAAAGGTGGAGCTACAAATGTCAAACTGAAGTGTTTGTATCTCATTCTTTACAGGCAATAGGAAACCACTGATTATTGAAGAGGACAATGTCATAGCAAAATTCTTGTGGCAGCTAGATGGAATATGGATTGGGAAGGTAAGAGATGATGAAAAAGGTAACAAATGGGGGGGGGGTATTATAATAGCCCAAATGAGAGATAACGAGGGTATAAAATAGGGGACATGTGCCATCTAAATGAATGAATGAGCTTTTTTTTAAAATGCTTATGATGTGCCAAGCACTGGACTAAACACTGATAATACAAACACAGAAATGAAATAGCTCCCACCCTCAAGAACACTGTAATAGGGGAAAACAACACATATAAGGATATAGCCACGAAGCAGTGAGTGGTGCCCTTTGAGAGCAGATTGGCACATCTTTGCCAGACATGGAGAGAATCAATTCATCAATCAACAAGTATTTGTTTGCCAGGCCTAGAGGCCTGAGGGCTACCCGAGTCTTACCTTACCTGTCCCAGGACTTCAGTTGGCCAAACCGGATAAATGTATGAGAGAAGAGACTTTCCAGAGTCGAACAAGGGTTAGGCTTTATTCAGGGTCCTGGTTACATGTGCAGGGGGAGCTCTTCCTTAGGAGGGAGAGATAAATCTCCCAAGGAGGCAAGATCTTACGGTAAGAGATTGGAAGCAGAAGTGTAAGTGGGGAGAGAGGGGGAGGGGAGAGCGAAGAAAGGAAAAACGGAGCCTTCTGTCCTGTCAGGGCCCCTCCGTGCTAAGAGCACCTTCAGGCTTTCCTGACCCTAATTAAGCTCTCCGGCCATGTAGTTTGCACCTGAATACCGTGCCTGTTAGATAACAATAGGTGTGCCCAGATCCGGGACAGTCTCGAGGGCGGGGATGCTCCTCCCATCACGTTTCTCACGGGAAGAGGCAGAAATACACGAGATAGCTCGGTCTCACTCCTCGATTCCCTGGTGTTTCATGGGGGGCCTCATGAGAACTCTAAGATTTAGAAGGTCCCACCTTTACCCGCCCGAGACTGTCCACATGGAATTGAGCTTCCACCCCCAACATTTGTTGAGTACTTACTTTGTGTAAGTGTGAAAAGTAACAGAGATAATACAAAATAAATAGACAGCAAAAAAAACTACCTCAGGAGCTTAAATTCTAATTGAAAAGACAACATATGTCCCTATATATACATATATTACATGTATAGATGTGTATTTATGTCTGTATGCATTATGGTCATATTAAATAGATGTGAATATTCTAGAAATGTTCTAGAGACAGATATAATAAGCACAGTTTAAATAACTGCAGTTGTTTCTGACTCTTCCTTACTTCATTTGGAGTTTTCTTGGCAAAACTTCTGGAGTTATTTGACATTTCCTTCTCCAGCCCATTTTACAGATGAGCAAACTAAGGCAAACAGGGTTAAAATGACTCGTCCAGGATCACACAGAAAGTATATAAGGCTAGATTTTAACTCAAGTCTTCTTGATTTGAGGCCCAGCATTCTATTCATTGCACCACCCGGGGGTCCCTTACTTTGGGGAAGTAATAGACATTGGGGAAAATAACAAATCCTGTTTTAGACATGTTGACTTTGAGATGCCCACAGAACCGCCAATCTAAAAAATCCAGTGGCAGCTTGTGGCGTGGGACTAGAGCTTGGAAGAGAAACTTGGGGAAAAAATTAGGAATATGGATATGAGAATTATCTGGTTCCTTGAACAAGATATTATTCTTTCTCCACACCATTCACTTTCATTGACTATGCTCTCTCTCCCCATGCCTGGATCCTGACTTCCCTAGTTTTCTTCAAGTTGCAATTAAAATCATGCCTTTTGCAGGAAGCCTTTCCTATTACCCTTCCATACTAATGCCTTCTCTCAGAGATTACTTCTAATTTATCCTGTATAGATCTTATTTGTACATAACTGTTGAGATGTCTCCTCCATTAGATTGTGAGCTTGTTAAGAGCAAGGATTATCTTTTGTCTTTCTTTGTATCTCCAGGGCTTAGCGCAGTGCCTGATACTAAATCAGAACTTAATTTTTTAAAAATTTTTATGGAGAGGATAATTATACCCATGAGAGCTGATAAGGTCACCATGTGCAAGAGAAAAGAGAAGAGGGTCAAGGACAGACCCTTAATGGTACACCCACAGTTAGTGGTCATGACATGGATGAACACCAACAAGCCAAGTGAGACATCAGTAGCAACTTTGGTGATAGAAATTTAAGCAAAATAGTTGGAAGGCACATTAAAAAAGGCTTTAGAAGGTAAATACAATGAAAGCAAGAGGAGGTACTGAATGTAGGTGACTTTTTCAAGTAGTAGAGATTCAGGATGATAGTCAGTGAGAACAGTAAGATCTAATTAGGGTACATTTTTTAAAGGAAGGGGGAGAGGTGTGTTTATTTGTAGATAGTAGGGAAGGAATCAATAAAGACTGACTGAAAAGTAGAGAGAGGGGATGAAAGTGGGGCAATCTGCTGGAGAAGACAGAGGGAATGAGATAAAGGGTATATGCTAAGGGATGGTCTTCACTAGGGATAGGATGACTTCATTACAAATAAGTGAGGGAAAAGGTAGTGAGGAATGATGTCAGGTTGATGTGATATGAGAAGAAAGGGAAAAGAGAAAGATCTCAGTAAATGTCCCCAATTTTTTCAGTTAAGTATGAGGTGATGTTCTCAATTGAAAAGGACTGGGGAAAGGGATGCCATGGAAAGCTTGAGCAGTGGAGAGATGATTTGGAATAGCCGATGTAGTGAGCTGGGGGACGGGGACCAAGTACTCTGAGGCACCTACTTTGTACTACACTTTGTGCTAAATGCATTACAAATATTACATCCTTTGATCCTCACAACAACCCTAGGAGATACGTACTATTATTATTCCAATTTTACAACTGAGGAAACTAAAGCAGAGAAAGGCTAGGTGACCTGCCCACTTAACAGAATTATAGAAGTAATAAGTATATGAGGCTTGATTTGAACTAGGGTCTTCCTGACTCCAGGCCCAACACTCTATCCCTTGTGCCACCTAGCTGCCGAGACAATAGAGGCAGAAGTTCAGTCTAGAAGCTATAATAGGAAGGAAGGAAAATTTAGACCATCTACTGGGACCAGTAAGTCAGTGGTGTCAGAGAAAGTATAATCAGGACTGAGAAAGATGGTTGTGAATGTAGTGTCATGAGAGAAACAAGTACTTGAGTGACAGAAAATTGGAAGAGCAAAAGAGATTTTAAAAGACTTTTTAAAAAGATTTAAAAAGAAAGGAAACATATTAATTATGAAGCAAGAGGTGGAGAGTCCACCTCTAGGTGGACTAGGGGGGAAGGAGTGGATGAGGGTAAAATAGGTGAAATGAGGGAGCAGAAAGCTGAAGTTGATCCAGGAGAGGGACTGTTTTTCAGCAGTCTGGAATAGGGAATGTAGGGTGGGATGGGAGTATGCTAACCATTGTAGGGTTGGGGGATGAATGATCAGGAAGAGTGTTAATGGATTATAAGTGCCTATCAATGAAGACACTGTACTAAGATGTTCAAAGAGATTTTGCAATCTCACCACAGCTTTTAACTGCCTGGTCTCATGGCAAGTAGTGTTGCTATAACCTGGGAGGCATCTGGAAAGTTGCTTCACAGTAGGCCCAAGCATGAGGTGGCATTTACCAGGGAGTCCAGATAGACCGATATTCCATGATCACATTTTCAAAGCACTTCCAAAAACATTATCTCATCATCAATTCATAACAATCCTATGAGATAAATAGAAAAGGAAATATTATTCCTACTTTACAGATGAGTCCATTCAGACTGTCCCAAGGTCTTTTGGACTATATGTGGGAGAGTTGGTCTTCAAAGTCTGGTTCTTCTAATTTCCATCCCAATGCCTGACACACTATACTATACTCTAGGACAAACCTAGTATTTACCATGTCACCTCGTAGGAGGCCTATATAGGTCTAATACTCAATAGCTTAGACTCAAGTTCTTGGAAGTTTGAGCCTCACTTCTACCACTAATTAGCTATATATGCAGCTAGCAGCATCCTGAAATATGATCAGTTAAAAAAAATAAGGATGGATTCTTTGACAGCAATTGAAAGCAAATTAGTTAAGTCAAACTCTCCTTTGAACTGGAAAGAATCCTTTGACTTCTGATTTGGCAAACACTTCTATTGTTTCAAGCTAGAACTTGCATGTGGCATCTTGGATCTGGGTGAAGCTGGCTTCTTTGCAGTACTATGAAACATTTGTGACTGGTCAGAGATGTTTACTTTGGTGATGAGATCTTCCCCAAAAAGGGCTGAGGTTGCACTAGTATGTAATTTTCCATGTTTGGAAAAGGAACTGAAATAAGCACTTTAATCTCTCTCCGAACTCCATTTTTGTAATATGACACAGGCTTCAGAAAACATCTCAGCTTTCCCCTCACAAAGAAATGTCTTATATTAATATCTGGTGGAGGGCTATGTGATGACCAAGAAAATCCCAAGATCTTTTTTTTTTCCTGGAAAAGCCACTCGTTTTAATGGAATGGTTTCACAGGAAGGGAGAGTACAGCCTTCTTAATTGGCAGCAGCATTCCCCATCTGAGCTGGTTCTTGGATTCAGTTCATGCACCTGATACTGTTCAAATTGTTACTGAAAGGCTAACATGTGGTTTTTAAATAAAAGGGAACTGAATATTGTGATAACTCTTCTATTAGAATTTCTGGTGTCATTTAAGATTTCACAAGCTGTTATTTCTCAGCTTTTTCTGCAACAAATAAAATAAAATAAAATACATATCTCAGTGGATAATTTAAAAGTCATTTTGAAAAGTTAACTGTCATATAAATTGCTAATTGCTAATATCAAAAGTCATATTCTAAAGGCTTCCCTGAAAGTTACTGCTTAATAATGTCAATGTCATCTTATTAAAATATTCTATTTGATTGCTCATCTATAATTTAGTAGATTACCTTACAGAGTTCCCTATGATTCATTGAAATGAAGTAACCACCAATAAATGTCTAGGCAGGATTTGATTCCAGGTCTTCCTGATACCATGTCTGACGCTCTCTCCACTATATGATTCTGCCTCTCTTTGTTGGGTGGACAGATTTTCAATCATGTCTTCAGAAATCCTTTAATTTATTGATAGAATTTGTTTTTATGCCATCTTTATTTCTTAATAAATCCCTATAACTTCTTCAATCCAGTTATTCATCCTTTATAACAAAGAATTTAAAAAGTAAGAAAAAATAACAATAAAAAGAAGGATCAGATTAGTCATGCTAACATCATATGCAATATTGCACACTTGTAGCTCCTCCACCTTGGTGAAAAGTGCAGGGGGGGGTGGCAGCTCAACTTCTTTGGAGGCTGCACTGAGTGCACAATCATCTGCAAACAGTAAATCATGCACCAACACTCCCTCCACTTTGGTCTTGGCTTGTAGCCTTTTCAAACTGAAGAACTTTCCATCAGTGTGGTAGTTGACCTTGATGCCGTGTTCATCCTCATTGAAAGCATTTGTCAACATGGCTGAAAACATCATGCTGAAAAGCATGAGAGGAAGCACACAGTCCTGCTTCACTCCATTGGTGACTGGGAAGGCACAAGAGCTTTGTCCATTATCCAGAACCCAGGCAAACATGCCATTATGAAATTGACATACAATATTGATGAACTTCTCTGGGAAACCAAATTTAGACATAATTTTCCATAAGCTCTCATGACTAACAGTGTCAAAGGCCTTGGTCAGATCTACAAACATTGTGTACAGACCTCTGTCCTACTCCTAGCATTTCTCCTGGAGTTGTCGCGCAGCAAACCACATCAACTGTTCCTCGGTCCTTTCTGAAGCCACACTGGCTCTCAGGTAGATGACCATCTTCCAGGTGAAGGATCAGCCTACTAAGGAGGACTCTAGAAAGAATTTTGCCAGCAATGACTAAGAGAGAGACCGCTCCCCCTGTGATTGTCACAGGACAATCTATTGCCTCTGCCTTTATAGAGATGGACAATGGAGGCATCCTTGAATTCCTGGGGGATAACTTCCTCTTGCCATATAATGTGGAAAATTTCATTTTTTATATGAGCAATGTTCCCCCTATCTTGTTAATCTCAGCTGAAACAGAATCAGCACCAGGTGCTTTGCAGCATGAAAGGAGCCTAATGGCCCTCAAAACCTCTTCTTCAGTTGGAAGTTTAGCTATAAGGAGGGATTGACTTCAACCAGAGGTAAACAGTCAATGGCCTCAGCATTGATTGATGATGGTCTATTAAGAACACTATGGAAGCGTTCAGCCCATCTCTCTAGGATCATGTCCTTATCACTAATCAATGTGGCCCCATCAGCATTGAGTAGTTGTGATGCACCATAGGTTTTTGGTCCATAAATAGCTCTCAGCCTCCGAAGCTGAGATGGATCAATTCTCTGCTGCCTGTGCTAATTTTGGCCTAATAATTAACACCAAGAAAACACAGGCACTCCATCAGCTACCACCACACCATCCATATGTGGAACCATTGGTTACAACAAATGGAGAAGTTTTGAATGCTGTAGATAAGTTCACTTAGCTAGATAGAGTACTTTCCAGGGATATACACATTGACAGTGAGCTTGATGTACGCAGTGCCAGCTCAGTGTTTGGGAGGCTCCGAAGAAAAGTTTGGGAGAGAAGAAGTATTAGACTGATTACCAAACTGAAGGTCTACAGAGATGCTGTGCTGACCTTATCGTTATATGCCTGTGAAACATGGACAGTCTACTAGCACCATGCCAGGAAACTGAATTACTTCCATTTGAACCGTCCTAGGAAGATTCTGAGGATCACCTGGCAGGATAAGGTGCCAGACACTGCAGTCCTTGCTCGAGCTGAACTGCCAAGCATTCAAACTGTGCTTTAGAGAGTGCAACTCTGATGGACTGGCCATGTTGTTCAAATGCAAAATGTTTACTTGCCAAAAAAGACTATTTTATGGAGAACTCACATGGGACAGGTGATCACATGGTGTTCAGAAGTGATACAGGGACACTCTCAAGTTCTCTCTTAATAACTTTGAATTTGCTTTTGCAACATGGGAGACACTGGCACAGGAACGCTTAGCATGGTATGACCACATCAGAAAGAGTGCTGTGCTCTATGAGCAAAGCAGAATTGAGAGAGCACAAGGTAGACGCAGGATGCACAAATTTGGAGTATCCACCCCAAATATTCACACACTCTCTGTGCCCAACCTGTGGTAGAGCTTTCTGAACTCGTATTGGTCTGATCAGCCACAGTCGGACACATTGAAACTTCACTCTATCATGGTGATGTCATTTTGGTCCTCTTTGAGAATGAAGGACAACAACCAACCAGCCAACCAGGTCAGGTGTGTGTTCTCATTTCCCTTACAGGGCCAAGCTTGACCATTATAATTGCGTACTATTCAGCTTCATTTTTTTCTGTTTATATTGTTGCAGGTATTGTTCATAATGCTCACCTTGTTCTTAATTCTTGTTCTGTCCAGTCTGACTCTTCATGACCCCATTTGGGGTTTTCTTGGCAGAGATAGTGGAGTGGTTTGCCATTTCCCTCTCCAGTTCATTTTACAGATGAGGAAACTGAGGCAAACAGGGTTAAGTGACTTGTCCCAGGGTCACATAGCTAGGAAGTATCTGAGATTAGATTGGAACTCAAGAAGATAAATCTTTCTGACTCCAGGACCAGTGCTATATCTACCGTTCCACCTAGCTGCTCCTGTTTTTACTTCACTCTCCATCAGTTTATATGTCTTCCCATAATTTAATGCATTTGTCATATTCTTTGTGTCTTTCAATGTGGATATACTTTACCTAGACTTTAGCAAGTTTTTTTCTAATAAAGTATTTCATATTATTCTTGTGTTGAAGACGGCGAGATATAGATTAGACAGGGCAACCATATGAATTCAGAAGTTGGTGGATGGTTGGACTTAAAAATTAGTTACTAATGCTTCAACTTCAACATAGCAGAGACTTCCAGTGGAGAAACCAGGGACTGGTGTTTATCCTTAATCTTTGGCTTGACTGAAGGCATAGATTATATGTTTATTAAGTTTACAAGTGATTCAAAGTTGAATGGCATAGCTGACATTCTGGATCCAAAAGGATCTTGACAGACTAGAACATTGGGCTGATTATAATAAGAATTTATCCCAGTAGGGATAAACTGCTAGCATTTATATGTCACTTTAAGGTTTGCAAAACATATAAAAATATTATCTTCATATCTTACCCTGGCAGAAAGATACTATTATTATCCACATTTTATAAATAGGGAAACTGAGGCAAGCAAAGTTTAAGTGACTTGTCACACAGCTAGTAAGTATCTGAGGTGGGATTTAACTCAGGTTCATCCTGACTCCAGGTCCAATGCTCTAACCACTATATCATCTAGCTACCAATGTAAAGTCTTTCAAAAAATTTAAAAGGAAAGTGACAAAAAAAGAAATAGCAGTAGTCTGGGGAAAGAGTTGGGTATTTCAATGGACTGCAAGGTTAATATGAGTCAGGAGTGCTATGTGGGAGCCCAAAACAAAATAAAAAATGCAATCTTGGCCTCTGTTAAAAGGGATATAGCTTCCAGGAATTGGAAGATGGAAGGTCCACTGGGGCAACTAGATGGTGCAGTGGATAGAACAGAGATGTTGTGCTGACCTGTGAAACATGGACAGTCTACTAGCACTGGAATCAGGACAGCTTTTCTCAAGTATTTGAAGAGGTCTCATATGGGAGAAGAATTAGACTTATTCTGTTAGACCCCAGGGACCAGAATCAGGAACAATGGACAGAGGTAATACTGAGGAAAATTTGTGCTTACTGTTAGGAAAAACTTACCAATGAAAGTGAAATGGACTTACCTGAAAAGTGGTAGGCTTCCCTCTCCTTAGAGGTCTTCAAGCAGACATGGGACAAGCATTTGCTGGTTAAGTTATAATGGGGAATTTCTTTAGGGTGGGGGTTAGATTACATGGTTGCTAAGGATACTTCCAACTCCCAAATCCTGAGACTCTGGGAAATCTTATGTTTATAAGATTTCCAGGATCTTAAATCACATAGATTAAGACCTTAGAGGAAAGTACAGCCTAAATTCAGATAAGTTTTGTTGAATTACATTAAATGAACTCCTGCTTTTCTTCTTGGCTTTCCAAAAAAAATGGATTAGCAGAGGACAGATAAATGAGTTTGAACTATCACCTGCCCTGCCCTACTCAGGAAATCTGGGCAAAGCTTTGTCATCCCGCAGGAAAACAAATCCATTTATTTGAAAGAGGAAACTCAAAAAGAAACATTTTATGCTGATGGGCAGTTCTGATGATAGGATCTTCCAAGCCACACTAAGATGAGGTTAGAGGTCACCTGATCTTGTCTACAAATCAATTCCATTTCCAAATAACTTCCAGCCTCTGTCAACTCCTTAGTTACTTCTCAGAGATTACAGCTTCATCTCTTCTTGTAGGATTCCCTGAGTTAAGGTGTGGCATGAATTGTGGCATGTTATATGGGAGAAAAAGGCTAAATCAGACACTTGATGCTGATTTTCAGGCTAAGCTCAGGCAAATGACTGAATCTCTTTGAGTCTGTTCCACAAAATGAAAAACCTGAACTGACCAGTCCTGGAAACGACTTCAACCTCAATGATTCTACAAGTTTTAACCAATCATCCCTTTTGGGTCTCACTTATCTAATTTATAAAATGAGTAAAGAAAAATCTGCTTTATCCACTTCACAGACCTGTTGTAAGGAAAAGGGGGCCAATGAACCTAAAAGTCAGTTTGCCTAAGTCATTTCATGACACACTTGCCCAAAATTCATATTTCTAATAAGAAGACTGCATCAAAGCTATTGCATTAAATACATGAGAGAATAGCTTTAGTCCTTTGAAAGAAATTTTGTATTATTTTAAGTTTTTGAGGAGGACTTGTTTATTTTATAATTTGGGAGAAGAAGAAGGAGACAAAGAAGAAAAAGAAGAAGGAGGAGGAGGACTTATAAAGGAACTTAAGCTTTAGAAAGCACTTTACATAGATCTCACTTGACCTAAAATTCATAATTCAAATAATATGTATTTATCAAATTGACCTTAGGCAAGTCAATTGGCTTTAGGTGAATTAGTTTTTGACAAAATGAAAGAAACTATTGTAATGACTGAATGATATTATGTGTATATAAGTACTATAAAAAGTATAAAGCCAGAAAGGCTCATACACACAAATACAAAATGATATAAACAGAAGCAGGAATGACTGAAGCATTGTAAATGGAATAACTAGTGAAAATTAATGATATGAAGTAATAGCAACCAAATTTGGCCCCAAATAAGAAATGCACCTCCTTTGTAGAGTTTTTGTAGTCTTTGTAGAGGTGGGGGGCACTATGAATGTAAAATTGTGCATATCATCAATTGATGGATGGGTTAGTGTGGCTGAGCTGCTTTTTCCCTATTTCTTATTTTCTTTTTTGTTACAAGAGACAGAAGACCATGGCTAGAACTGCAGCTCTGACACTTACTACTTATATGATCCTGGGCAGGTCAGTTTCCTAATCTGTAAAATTAGGGAGCTGGACTAGACAAACTCATAGATTCTTACAACTTCATATCTGTAATTGATGACTCTTTTACATAGCGTCTAGGTAGCAGGTAGCAGCATAAATAGCATGCTGGCCTTGAAGACAGGAAAATCAGGGCTTAAATTCATTCTCTGAAACTTTCTACCTGTTGGATCCTGTACAAGTCATTTAATCTCTATATATCTCAGAGAATGTCCTAGTTCTTATCTACTAAATCTCAGTTGGAAAAAATAATAGATCCTTTGTACAATTTATCTATAATAAATAATTATTACTAACTTAAAAATGTATAAGAGATTACAGTTCTGGATGTAGTATCCTATACTGGTTTTTAGAAGCTCCAAAAACAATAGAATGAAAGCTTGAGAGAGTAAAAGTAACCAGATTATCAAAGATCTAATTAAAAATAGAGGTTTGCAGGTCTGTTGCTATAAAGGAGTATTATGAAAACAGCATAAAAATGAAGTACATGTCTATCTTTTTTTTCCCTTTGAATATAAAGTCCTGGAAAGCACGGACTGTATCTTTTGTGTTCTACAGCATCATGAATATTGTGAACCTTCAGTCATTTTAAAATGACATTATAAATATTTTAATCCTCTAACTATGATCAGCATATTTTCTCTCTTTCTTTAAAATCCCCTTAAGGACTTCATAACAGGAAGAAAGATAGAAAAGATCACATTTGTTGATAGGATTTCCCTAAAAAATATGATCCAGTCAACCAACAGTTCTAAAAAAAGTGCAGGAAGCCTGGTGTATTGCAAAAAAACCCCACAGTACTCAGAGTCAGAAGGCCTAGATTTTAATCTTGTTGCTAGAAATAAGCAATATTATTTCAGCAAATTTCTTAAGCTCTATGAGGCTGAATAGCCTCTTTTGTAAAATAAGCATATTAATAAAATTCCTATTTTTCAGAAGAGGGAAGCTAGGTAGCTCAGTGAACAGAGTACAGGACCTGGAATCAGGAAGACTGAATTCAAATTTGACCTCAGACATTTACAAGCCGTGTACAGGCCCTGAACATGTCACTTAACCTTGTTTGCCTAAGTTTCCTCATCTCTAAAATGAACTAGAGAAGGAAATGGCAGACCATTCCAGTATTTTTGCCAAGAAAACCCCAGATGGTGTCTCAAAAAGCCAGACACAATAGGTCTCAAAGATGTTCCATTCAATTTAGCAATTATTTTTTCAAGTGTTTACAAATTAGGAAAATGAAGCAAAATCTATAAAAAACATCTTTTTAGTAACATCATTTTTCTGTTAGTGTTGTATAGTTATGAGTCATGGAACAGAGCAGTTTCTAAAAATTTTCAATTAAGAATTATCAACTATCAAAGGGCAATGGAAAGGTACATAGTAGACATAAGTAGTCCAAAATATATTACAAATTTTAAAAAATGTCTAAAAGAGAATGAAGAATAAAAGATGTCTTTAAAAAATTATGTGACTTAAAAGGAGATTGGCTAGTCATATCCAGAAAGTGAGGGGTATCCATTAGGTATCCTGTGTGTTCCTATCATGAAAACAGAAAAGCAAGCAATATCGCTAGTACTTTGAATGACCTTCCTGTGATGAAATTATAGGAGGACATGGAGAAGACTTTCATGGGATGGTCCAACTTCATTGGTTTGTAATGTCTCAACAGCCACAATATCCAGATCATAGATCCATTTGAGTGGGATGGGGAAAAATGAATGCTATTCTTCTAGATTAGAGTCCTAATTATTGTAAAAAAGAAGAAAAGAGGAGATTGATTCATTGGGCAATCAATAAGTGTTTATTGAATACTTATGATGGTTCTGGTTCTATGGAATGAGGATTGATGGGAGTCAGAAGACCTGCATTTGAGGGCCATGTCCCTTCCAGTTCACATGACCTCAAACATGACATCTAGCTGCTTTGTTTTACTTCCTCATTTATAAGATAAGGACAGTGGATCAGATGAGTTCTAACTTCCTTTTTAACTCTAGAATCCTAGGATCCAAGTGTTAGAGATAAAAAAATGAATTGCAGAAGAGAAGCAACTTGCATTGATAGAGAGAGTTTCCTCCCTGGGAGTTCACTATGCCAGTGGGATCACAGATCTGGTCCAAAATAATCATTCAAGTAAGGAAAAGAAGAAGGCCAATCAAATAGTATTACTAATAACAATAATAGAATTTATATAGCGCTTGGAGGCTTTGAAAAGCACATTCACTACAAATATTATTTCATGTTATTTAATATTTTATTATCTCATTTAACAACCCTGGGAGGAATTTGGCAAGTGAGATAACTTGGGTAGATACAGGTTAAGGGACTTCCCCAGGGTCACAAAGCTAGTCAGTGTCTGAGGCTAGATTTGAATTTAGCCCCTCCTAACTCCAGGTGCCGGGCTTTCTATATGTTACACTATCTAGATGCCACAGAGTGTAACAGAGGATTAATGCATGGCAGGACCAAGTATTGCGCTGGTAGCCACAAAATATTAAAGAACCCAAAAGAAAACCTCTAGCATATTTGGAAAATCTTTTTAAAGAAAGCTTTATTGGAGGACACAGAAAAGAAAATCACAGGACAGGCAAGTGAGGACAGGAAGCAATTTGTGCCAGCACATGGCATACCCACATTAATGAGATCATAGCTTCATTGCAGTAACAAAATATACCTCAATCCATGGGAAAAATTCATTGCTAGGAATTTTATTAGTGTAACTGATATATTAATATGTCTAGTGGAGTTACATTTTTTCCTCAAACTAATATTTCAGGCTAAGAAATCTATGATGGCAAAGAGAATTTTGGAAAATGAATAGTTTATTACCAACCAGCTGAAAAAAAGTGTAGCAGATATATAACTGTGCTACACATTTTTTCTCATCTTTTCCATGGTTTTCTAAAAGTACAAAACAAAACAAAAACAGACAACTTTCTCACCTGATAAGTTTTTAAATTATTGTTTATTTCCATAAAAATTTCACCCAGAAAGATGAAAACAGTATTTTTATTCATTGATTCACTGGACAAATACAACATATATAATATATGCACACACTATAATTATATATATAAAATATATATATATATACATATACTTTTTAAGTTTCTCACTTTTTTCTGAAGAAAAAAAGCTTTTTATCTTCTACCAAGTTTCTAAGTAAGTTTTTTCTTTTTTATAGAATAGAGTTTATTACAGTTTAAATCTGACAAGGAATTTAATTCCCAAAGGAATGTGATTGAGACAATCTGAGTAAGCAACAACAGTTGTCAACCGAATGTTTGGGCTTTCTGTGCTATATGTGTCCGGAACCAGAGTGTTTAAATGTCCTCAGGCAAGGCTATAAGACACCTGCAATCTGTGTCTCTTTGGGCTCGAGTTGTGGTTTATTTGTTTACTTGACTGAATATCTTGACCTTTATTTTGAATATGAACTTTAAAGGGAAAATGTTCTTTACTCAAACATTTTCTCTGGAATCCTGGGAAGGTTTCAAAAGAACTCAATAATTTCATGACAATATTGTTAGCCTTTTTACTGTAACTTGGCACTAACAAAATGACCTCAGTAGAATTGTGAACAAATCCAGATACGGGAGACTGTCACAGACAGAATTTTCTAGGACAAAAGAGACCTTTGATTTTGGCCTGAATTCAAATGTAATGACTTTCTTTTTATTATTTTTTACTTTTTGAGACCCTATAGAAGAGCATATGCAGACCTTCCTAAAATTATAACTCCTTCCTGTTACCCTGACTAAAAAATGCAGTTGTATTCAGTTCTGGGAATTATGCCAGAAATGGAAGTATATCTTTCAGTGGTCTCACAAGTTCCTTTTTTGGTCCTTAACTCAGTTAGCTAAGATCTACCTGTTGTAAAATGCTGTGATTCTATTCCATTCAAACATCCACTTTCTGTCTTCTCATTCCCTTCTCCTCTTACTCACTCCAATCTGACTTCCAACCTGAACGTTCCACGAAAACTGCTCTCTACAGACTTACTAATGATCTCTTACTTGCCAAATCCAAGTTCTCATTGTTTTCTCAGTCCTCTTTTTCCTTGACCTCTTGGCAGGCTTTGATCACTCTCTCTTTCTTGATATTCTCTCTAGGGTCACCATTCCTCCTATCTATCTGACCTTTCTTTATCTCCTTTATTGGAGTCTACTTAAAATCACTTCCTTCCACAGTAGGTGCCTCTCAGGGTTCTGTCCTGGGCTTCTCTTTTCCCTGTATACTGTATCACTTGGTGATCTCAGCAGATTCCAAGGATCTAAGAACCATCTCCATGCTTATAATTCTTAAATCTGCCTATCCTGCTCCAAACTTGCTGCTGACCTCCAATCTTACATCTCCAACAGCCTTTCTGATATCTCAAAATGAATGACCAGCAGACATTTAAAACAGCATTCCAAAACTGAATTCATTATTCTTCCCGTAGACATATGCACACATACACCTCCTACTTTCTTTATTACTGTATAGGACATCATCCTCTTGCTCCCTTAGGCTCACAACCTAGGAGTCATCCTGAATTCCTTACCATGTCTCACCTTCTATAACAAAGTTGTTGCAAGACCTGTTGATTTGACATTTGCAACGTCTCTTGATTATGTCCCCTTTTCTTGTCTGACACTGCCCCCACTCTAGTGCAGGTTCTCCTCACCTTACACCTGAATTATTACACTAGCTTGCTGGTGCCTCTACTTTTCCTTATTCCAATCCATCCCCCATTTAGCCACAAAATTGATTTTCCTAAAGCACAGATCCAATTATGTCACCTCCCTCTTCTCAATAAACCCAAGTGGTTTCCTATTGCCTTCAGGCTCACATAAAAAATATTCTGTTTAGTATTTACACTTTTTCTTAATCTAACCCTCTCCTGCCTTTTCAGTATTCTTATACTTTGTTTCCCAACTTGTACTCCAGTGACACTGGTCTGCTGGCTGTCCCAGTAACAAGACATTCAATGTCTCAGCTTTGGGTATTTGCTTTGGCCGTCCCCCATGTAAACAACTATGCACAAATAAGACATATACAGAATACATTGGAAATAATCTATGAGGGAAAGCCTTAACATTAAAAAGGACCAAGAAACACTTCTTGTAAAATGTGGAACTTTAGCTGAGACTTTAAGGAAGTCAAGGAAGCAAGGAGACAAAGATGAGGAAAGAGACTATTCTAGGCATGGTGGACAGCCAGAAAAAAAAATCTACTGATTTGGGAGATAGCATGTCATATGGGAGGAACATACAAGAGGGAATTAAGGTATAATAAGATTGAAAAGTTAGGAAAAGTCTTTAAAAGACAAAGAAAAGGTTTCATATTTATTCCTGGAGGTAATACAGAGTCACTGAAGTTTATTTAATAGAGGAAGTGATATGCTCAGACCTGCACTTTAGGAAGCTCACTTTGAGAGCTCAGTGGAAGATGGTATACAATGGGGAGAGACTTGAGGCAAGGAGACCAACCAAGGTTGGACCAATAGTCTAAACATGAGATTATAAGTATCTATTCTAGAATGAAGTCAATGTCAGAGGAGAGGAGGAGGCATATAAGAAAGTTTTTATAAAGTATTATCAATAGACTTGGCAACAGACTGGATATGGGGAGTGAGAGACAGTAAGGAATGAAGAAGGAAAACTAGGTTGTGAGACTTGGGGATTGGGAAAATGATGGTGTCTTCTACAGCAAAAGGGAAGTTAGAAAGAGGTGAGAATATTAGGGAAAATATAATTAGTTCAATCTTGGACACAATAAGTCTAAAATAACTATAGGACAACTAGTTTGAGATGTCCAATAGACAAAAATACAAGACAGGTAATCAGGAGGTTAGATATGCATTAATAGATCTGAGAACAATCTACGTAGAGATGATAATTGAACCCATGGAAACTGATGAGACAACCAAGCAAATTTCATAGAAGAAGACCCAGGACAGAACTTTGGGGGACAATTTCAGTCAGTGGATATGAGTTGGAGGAAGATTCATTAAAGGAAACTGAAGAGTAGTTACATAAATATGAGGAGAAACAAGAGGGAACAGTGTCACAAAAACCTGGACAGAAGAGAACATCAAGAAGAAGAGGGTGGTGGACAGTATCAAGAGCTGCAGAGAGGTCAAGAAAGATGGGAATTGGAAAAAGGATCTTAGATTTGTCAATTAGGAGATCACAGATAACTTGGGAGAGAGGAGTTTCACTTAAATAATGGGAATGGAAGACAGATTACAGAGAGTTAAGAAGAGAATGAGAAGAAAGGAAGTAGATTTATGAATTATAGGTACTCTTCTCAAATTGGTGATTGCCTAGGAAAGAACTGAAGGGGTGCAGAGTTTGGAGGTAAATACTGAGGATGGAGAACAGAGTTAGGAGGAGGAAGCCATAGGGAAAGATGGAATAGTGAAATATTATCAGATAAAGGAATTTCAGAGTTGATGAACATCAAAGTGCATGGGTGATTACAAGAGCAAGAATGTGACTATCTTTGTGGGTAGTTGAGGTGAAAGAGTGAGTGTGTGTTCATCCTTCATTGCTGAAGAAGACTCTGCCATCAGAGAAATAATGACATGACTCGCACTTGACTTTATTTTGAGTGAGGGAGGGCTGTGCAGGTCACCAGCCTCACTTCTCCTCCAGAGCCATCCGAATCCAGTGACCAGATATTCATCAGGTTGATTGGAGATGACCCAGGATGAGGCAACTGGGTTAAGTGACTTGCCCAAGGTCACACAGCTAGTGAGTGTCAAGTGTCTGAGGTGAGATTTGAACTCAGGTTCTCCTGACTCCTGCACTGGTGCTCTATCCATTGCACCACCTAGCTGCCCCGAGGTAAAAGAGTAGTTCATAGGAAATGAGTAAGTTGAAGTAATGAAAATAGATGATTTGAAGGAGTATGAATATATATATGTTGAAGTCCCCTAGCATGAGGGCAAAAATTGAGGAGGAAAAATGACTGTTGAGACAGGCACTGAAATCACTGAAGAAGGAAGAAAGTTGTGAAGTTGGCAGATAACAATTGCCTGACTCTTAATTGGATGATAAAAATAAACAGAATGAGTCTCAAAGCAGAAGTCTCTTAATGATGGTGATAGAAGAAGAGTCTGGAAGTGGCAGTGGGAAGAAGGTAGTATTCTACTACTACTATTCTATTGTTATGACCAGTAAGTGAAGGTGGAGGAGGTGTGAGGGGAAGTGCAGCCAGTACTTGAAAGGGTAGCCAAGTATATTGAGTCATCAGGAGGAAGTCGGGTCTCGGTGCAAGAAGACAAATGTATTGAGAAAAGTAAAGGTTTAAAATGAAAGAGTTTACTTTTTCTGTGAAGCAGGCATTCTAGAGAGTATAGTAGAAGGAAAGAGCAAGTTTTAACAGGATATTGGCCATATAAGTTCAGGTTCAGCTGGATAGGATAAAGGGAGCTGGCAGTGGAGCATAGGGAATAAGGCTTGTACAATGAGAGCTGAGCATTCAGATTCACTGAGATGGAGAGGATCTGCTGAGATGGGAGTGTGCTAATCATTGAGCAAAGGGTTCAGCCATATTTTCACAATTACCAGAGGTCCAGATAGCTGGTGTGGCAGTAGGGCAAGTTGAAAGGGGGAGCTGGTAATGGAGAATAAGCAGTGAAGCCTTAAGGCCACAGGTTCCCCATTCCTGACTGGCATTCTCACAATATGTAGGTTCTTGGCAGAGACTCACAAATCATTTAATCATCCTCAGAACAGAGTCAATTCTAGGCTCAGACAATGGTGCGTAACCATAAAGTGGTGGTGATGGTGGTGGAAGGGAACTTACGAAGAATACATGGGAAGTTACAGCAGAAAGTGAAAAGACTAATGAAATAGCTGTTTCAGTCAAGGCCATCCTCCTTCTTTTGTGTGTATGTGTGTGTGTGAATGAGGTTACTATTATATATTTATTTTATATTCTTTCCTAGTGGCAAGAGTGCTGGGATTGGACTGAGAAAGACTTGGGTTTGAATTATGCTGTAGAGTCTAGCTGTGAGACCGTGGGAAAGTTACTTAATCTCTCTTAGCATTTTCCATAATCTGTTAAATGGGGATAATAATACCCGTAATACTGACTTTAAAGGGTTGTCATTTGATTCAAGTCAGATAAGTGTAGAGTCATTTGCAAACACTGAAATGCTACCTTTCTAGTCTTCTTCAGCTGTATTTACTCCTCAGCATATACTTTTCAGTCCAGTGATACTGACCTCCTTGCAATTTCACAAACATTCACTTCATTTCTTCTTTCTCAGCATTCTCTCTGGCTATCCCCCAGCCTTGAATTATCTCTCTCCTCATCTCTGCCTATTGGTTTCCCTTACTTCCTCTAAATTCAAATTCAAATCCCATCTTCTCCAAAACTTATTTCCCAATCCTTAGTCATAAAGTCTTCCAAATTTGGTTGAAGATTCAAGTCTTTAAAAAGTCCTTCCTGTCATCATTCCATTTTTAAAGAAGCAGGTTGCCAATCAAAGGAGGCTATCCCCACCTACCTGGTATGGGATGAGGAACAGTACATGTCTGGAAATCTGGACATTGATCAATCAATCAGTGCCTACTATGGACAGCTAGGTGGCACAGTGGATACAGTGCCTGGTCAGGAGCCCCATGTGAGGCTACAGAGAGCCCTGATGGATATTAAATCTGATACAGTCTCCAAGGTGATTAATTTCCTGATGAATATAACGAATATAGCAGGAACTCAGTAAGAATTTGTTGAGTTGAAATGACCTTTAAACCAATATTCCAGAGTAGATTTACCACCATTAGACATATGGACTTACACAAGTCTTTGCCAATTTAATCTTCAAGATTCCCAGAAGACAAAGCTAATAAAATTCCTGACAAATACCTTACAAATTCAATGTACCATTAAATAAGGAACCCAGAAACTTCAGGAATGCCTTTGCCAGGATTCAGGAAGAAAAACTGTGTTTGAAATATTAATAGTAAGACATCTAATCACTTATATGGCTTTATAGAATAAAAATAATGTGCCCTGATAGTGATGCCTTTTAAAACTCTTTTTCCCCCTCAAACAAACACATTATGCTTTCACAGCAGTCTACATAAGGGACAACTAGCTTTCTAAATCTCTCCTAAATAATGTATGATAAAGCAACTGTTATTGCCAAACCACTCACAGGGTGAGGAGGAGGGGAGAGGAATCTTTTGAGGATTGAAAAGACATACCTGTGAAGTACACCTACATTGGAGGTCCGCATTTTCTTCTACAAAAAAAAGAAAAAAGGGGGGCGGAGCCAAGATGGCGGAGTAGAAAGACGCACATACACATAGCTCCGAACCCACAATCCATAGAACGGCTACAGGGAAGTAACTCACGGCGAATTCTGCACCCAGAGGCCACGGAACATTGAAGCGAGGGAGATTTCTGTTCCGGAGACACCTGCAAACCTCTCGTGGGGGGGTCCTTCGCGCTGCGGACTGGGCACCGGGACTGGGAGCTGAGTGCAGCCCTGCCGCAGCCGGGGCACCGAGAGGAAAAGATCTGAGCGGGCTTCAGGGACGGGATCTCCAGCGGCTACGCGGGTCCCTCCACACACAGAGGGACCTGAAAACCTCTCGCAAAAGGTCCGTCGCACTGCAGACACGGAGCCCAGCCCAGACCTGCTGCGGCCGCGGCCGTGGAACCAAGAGATACAGATCCGAGCAGGCTTCAGGGATGGGATCTCCAGTGGCCGCACAAGTCCCTCCACCCACAGGTGATGGGGGTCAGTGAGAGAGTCTCTTTGGTGGATCGAGAGAGGAGTGTGGTGCCCCCATAATTCATCCCCCCCCCCGGGAGGTAGAAGCTGAGAGGCGGCTGCAGACCAGGACTCCCCAAGCGGGCGGGAGCCTGAATCCATTGTGGAAGGTCTGTGCATAAACCCCCTGAGGGAACTGAGCCTGAGAGGCGGCCCTGCCCTGACCTGACCACCTGAACATAATCTCATGCTGAATAGCAGCCCTGCCCCCGCCAAAAGCCCTAAGGCTGGAAGCAGCATTTGAATCTCAGACCCCAAAAGCTGGCTGGGAGGATCAGGAGGTGAGGTGGGTGTGAGGAGAATATTCAGAGGTCAAGTCACTGGCTGGGAAAATGCCCAGAAAAGGGAAAAGAAATAAGACTACAGAAGGTTACTTTCTTGGTGAACAGGCATTTCCTCCCTTCCTTTGGGATGAGGAAGAACAATGCTTACCATCAGGCAAAGACACAGAAATCAAGGCTTCTGTGTCCCAGCCCACCCAGTGGGCTCAGGCTATGGAAGAGCTCAAAAAGAATTTTGAAAATCAAGTTAGAGAGGTAGAGGAAAAGCTGGGAAGAGAAATGAGAGACATGAAGTCAAAGCATGAACAGCAGATCAGCTCCCTGCTAAAGGAGACCCAAAAAAATGTTGAAGAAATGAACACCTTGAAAACTAGCCTAACTCAATTGGCAAAAGAGGTTCAAAAAGCCAATGAGGAGAAGAATGCTTTCAAAAGCAGAATTAGCCAAATGGAAAAGGAGATTCAAAAGCTCACTGAAGAAAATAGTTCTTTCAAAATTAGAATGGCACAGATGGAGGCTAATGACTTTATGCAAAACTAAGAAATCACAGAACAAAGAGAGAAGAATAGAAAAATGGAAGATAATGTGAAATATCTCATTGGAAAAACAACAGACCTGGAAAATAGATCCAGGAGAGACAATTTAAAAATTATGGGACTACCTGAAAGCCATGATCAAAGGAAGAGCCTAGACATCATCTTCCATGAAATTATCAAGGAAAACTGCCCTGAGATTCTAGAACCAGAGGGCAAAATAAATATTCAAGGAGTCCACAGAACACCGCATGAAAGAGATCCAAAAAGAGAAACTCCTAGGAACATTGTGGCCAAATTCCAGAGTTCCCAGGTCAAGGAGAAAATATTGCAAGCAGCTAGAAAGAAACAATTCAAGTATTGTGGAAATACAATCAGGATAACACAAGATCTAGCAGCCTCTACATTAAGGGATCGAAGGGCATGGAATAGGATATTTCAGAAGTCAAAGGAACTAGGACTAAAACCAAGAATCACCTACCCAGCAAAACTGAGTATAATACTTCAGGGGAAAAATTGGTCTTTCAATGAAATAGAGGATTTTCAAGTATTCTTGATGAAAAGACCAGAGCTGAAAAGAAAATTTGACTTTCAAACACAAGAATGAAGAGAACCATGAAAAGATGAACAGCAAAAAGAAGTCATAAGGGACTTACTAAAGCTGAACTGCTTACATTCCTACATGGAAAGACAATATTTGTAAGTCTTGAAACATTTCAGTATCTGGGTACTGGGTGGGATTACACACACACACATGCACACACGCTCACATACATAGAGACAGTGCACAGAGTGAATTGAAGAGGATGGGATCATATCTTAAAAAAAAAATGAAATCAAGCAGTGAGAGAGAAATATATTGGGAGGAGAAAGGGAGAAATTGAATGGTGCAAATTATCTCTCATAAAAGAGGCAAGCAAAAGACTCATTAGTGGAGGGATAAGGAGGAGAGTTGAGAGAAAAACATGAAGTCTACTCTCATCACATTCCACTAAAGGAAAGAATAAAATGCACACTCATTTTAGTAGGAAAACCTATCTCACAATACAGGAAAGTGGGGGATAAGGGGACAAGCAGGGTGGGGGGGATGATAGAAGGGAGGGCATGGGGAGGAGAGTGCAATTCGAGGTCGACACTCATGGGGAGGGATAGGATCAAAAGAAAATAGAAGTAATGGGGGACAGGATAGGATGGAGGGAAATATAGTTAGTCCTATACAACACAACTATTATGGAAGTCATTTGCAAAACTACACAGATTTGGCCTATATTGAATTGCTTGCCTTCCAAAGGGAAGGGGTGGAAAGGGAGGGAGGTAAAGAAGTTGGAACTCAAAGTGTTAGGATCAACTGTCGAGTAATGTTCTTGCCACTAGGAAATAAGAAATACAGGTAAAGGGGTATAGAAAGTTATGTGGCCCTACAGGACAAAAGAGAAGATGGAGACAAGGACAGAGAGGGAGGATAGAAGAGAGAGCAGATTGGTCATAGGGGCAATTAGAATGCTTGGGGTTGGGGGGGGGAGGGGATAAAAGGGGAGAAGTTTTGTAACCCAAAATTTTGTGAAAATGAATGTTAAAAGTTAAATAAATAAATTTAATTAACAAAAATAAAAATAAAATAAAATATTTTGATAGAAAAAAAAAAGAAAAGAAAAAACCTCAAGCTCATTGAATATTCCTACTCCTATTTGGATGGCTGAGATTATCTAAATGTATATAAAGCTCTTTCATCTGGCAGTAAAATTGGAAAGCCCCTAAGACCAACTTTACCTTGGAAGGATTCCTGTGTTCTCTGGTTGCAGCTGGGTCATAAATTCCACACAGATATCTTTCCTGAAGTTTTGTTGTTTCTTTTTTACAATTATTTGTCTCTTGGTTCCAAAACAAATGGAGGAAACATTAGACTTGCAATAAATGCTTATGAATTAGTTATCATGAAATAGAAATTTCCAAGAAATATTAGCCCAATATTGAAATAGTCCAGAATTCAAGACCACCCTTTGATAAAACAGAAAATACAGGATTCTCCCATCTTTTCCCAAATCTCTAGTAAACACACCATGATAGTTATTCCTTTTGACACCCCCTTCCCCAATAGCTGGCTTCCTCCTTGCTTGCTATCCTCATTGCCTAGAGACACAGCATGATGGATCAATAATTAGGGCACTGAATTTGGAATCAAATGACCTAGATTCAAATCCTGCTTCTTCCACTTACAACTTTTTGTGACTAAAAGGCATTTAATCTCATCCATAAACTGAGCCAGGTGAACTACATGACCTCTTAAGACCCTTCTAGGTACAATCAATAATCCTATTGATCCCCCCAAGCATATACGATATGTTTGTCCAATATAGATATTCCCAGCATTGGTCAACTAGTTTCATTCTTTCCCATGGTAGCAGGCTACACACTGAGAGAGGCAGCAAGGTAGAATGGGTGCAACAATGATCTTGAGGTCAAAATATCACAGTCAGATTATTTCAGAATTGATAGGGACGGCAGAAACCATCTCTTCTAACCCATACCTGAACAACAATCCCTTGATTTTACAAAAAATCCAACAAGTGTTCATCCAGCTTTTGCTTGAAGATCTCCACAAAGGAGAAACCTCTTTACTATATGTAATAGATTCAAAGAGAAACTAGTCAACTTTTAATGAAAAGCCTATCTAATTCATTTATTCATTTAAAGAATGAATATTAATTAGGTGTACAAGGCACTGTATATTCAATGATTTATAACACTGCTGATAACTTGGTCTCAATATTTCAGGAATCAGCAAAATTTTATGGGAGATAGTTTTGCAAAAGGAAATTATAAAATCAAAATCTAAAAGCAGGGATCCTTTTAAATTATGAAACAACTGGGAAAAAACTTGAGACTGATGTCTGTGATTAAAGACATCACAATCATCCAACCTTCCATTGACGTGTCTGGTTTCCAAAAACCTTCATAGAATACAAACAATGCATTTTTTCTTCCCAGGAGAGGGCTTGGATGAACTCACAGATTTACCTCTGTTTTCACTGAGCATTATCTGGCAGAGGTGGTGGATAGCAGAATGAAAGGGTGCTGAAAGAGCTCAATTTGTTCGGATGTCCTTTGTGTGGAGAGAACCACTATGGCATACGGTCAGTGAATTCCACTCTTTGGACCAGCAGTTGGTTTCTTATTAGAGCTGTCCCTACCCCCACATCTCAAGATCCCAAAAAATAGAATTGAAAAATACCCTGTGAGGGAAACATTTCAGAACTTAAACCTGCTTTGTAGAGGCCTAACAATAACCTTGGTGATGGTCTTATCTACATCAAGAGGTTGGTTTACCATCCTCTGGGAATACACTGAAAACTGGATTCCAAACTTCTGGCTGGAAACACCACCAAAAAGTTTTTGTTTGACACCCCAGAGATAAAGGAAAGCTACTACCACACTAATCACTCTGGCTCACACATTACTGGATGCCCAAGTAGACTGAAGCTATGGATCATTCAGCTCAAACACTGGCAAAATACAAACCACCTGCCAAGTAATCGGCTTCTCTTTCATTTAAACAATTTGTGTGAGGAGAGTGAGTGAGTGAGTTGGGATATGATCATGAGAATTTCAATAACTTGACATCTTTTTCAATGCCTATTGAGATAACATGGTAGAATGGGTAATGTGCTGAACTCAGAGTTAGAAAGACTTCAAATTAAAACCTATGTTTGATGCCTCCTAGATGTGTGAGCATAGGTAAGTCATTTATCCTCTTTGAGCCTCAGTTTTCTCTTCTGCAAAATGGAAATAGCAACAACTGTAGTATCTACCTCATGTCATGAACTCTCTGAAAGGTCGTCATGGCATCCATCCTGGCCAATTCCTTTCTCAGAATTTCATCCTCTTTATCATCTTATGCAGCTTTTGGTATTGTTGCCGGTCTCCTTCTTATTGAGATTTTCTTTGTTTAGATTCCATAATAGTATACTCTCCTGATTCTCCCTTCTTTCTGATCTTTCTTAGGGATAATCCAACTCAATTACAAGACTTTTTCCTGATTCCTCATCTTCATGGGTTTTTCTTAAGTATCTGTCTTCTCTCATGCTACATTTCTGTGTCTAAACCCTCTCCTTTACAATTCTCATGTTCTTCTATGATTTCCAGAGGTATTACTAATCAACCAATTAACTAGCATTTATTAAGATCCTACTCCATGGCACTAGGTTAGGTATGGTGGGGTATAAAGACAAAAATGAAATAATGCCTGTTCTCATAGACCCTACATGAATTCCATTGGGGAAAACAGCTATCCTTAAATAAATATATGCAAAATGAATTCAAAATAATTGGGGAGAAAGAGAGTATAATAAGCTAATCAATAGATCAGGAGAGAGACTTCCAGTTGGAGAAGACAACTGACTTGAGCTTTGAAGGAAGCTAGGGAGACTAAAGTAAAAGTGGTGGTAAGTGAGGAGGTAGAGTATTGCAAGCAGAGGGGACAGCCCATGCAAAGATACAAGGTTAGGAGTGATATGGAATATTGTGTGTGAGGAACAGCAGGAAGGCCAGTGCGATTGGACAACAGATTGTGCAAAGGGAAATAATGTGTAGTAAGTCTGGAGAGGTATGTCAGATGGAAGTTGTAAAGGACTTTAAAAATTAAACAGAAGAGTTTCTATTTGATCAGAGCAAAAATTTAAGCAATCAATGGAGCTTCTTTTGGATGAAAGTAAAAACACCACTTCCAAGTCCATATTTCTAGCCCTGACAGAATCATTACCTGATTGACTTTGTGGGATCTAAGATGTCAGATAAAGATAAAGATAGGAACTGGGCCTATGATCTGACTGATATAGAGGTCTCCATGGTGAGGAAACTCCTTCTGCCAATGCAGGTTGGCACATTCACTTCAATTTATAACCTTAAGAAAGTAGCCTAGACTGGAGATGTCAAATACATCTGTGGGGAGGATGCAGCCCACAACACCATTTATCAGGAACTAGATTCAAGTGTAATTAGAAAGTATTTACCAAAATGAATAAAAATACAATAGAACATAGATAATGTTAATGGATGGTTTTCTAAGTCAATATGTGGTGGCAGGGATCCTTATGTATAGCTTAGTCATGTCATTCTTCAAGTTTGACCTCATTGACCTAGAGCACTGATAGTTTAAGTAACCTGCCCAGGATCCTACAGCTATATGTATGTCACTTTTCTAGCCAACACCATGATACTTCTCATCCCAACTTCAACATGTCCAAAGAGTAGCATTTCCTCTAAAACAGACTCCTACTTCTGACTTTCCTGTATCTATTGAGGGCACCACTTTTCCAGTCAACAAGGTTCATAATCTCAAAATCATCCTTGACTCTTCCCTCTTCCTCACCTCCCACATTCAATCATTTGCTAAAACCCATACTTGTGGCTTCCATTACATTTCTCTCATAATCTATTCCCCTCCCATTCACTTACTACCCTAGTTCAGACCTTCATCACATTTTGTCTTAAGTACCACAATGCCCTTCTACTTGGTCTCTTTGCCTCCAGTCTTTTTCTCCTCCAATCCATCCTTCATGTAACTACAAAATTGATAGCCCTAATACACAGACTTGACCATGTGATTTCTCTGCACAAGATGTTTCAATAACTCCTTTTGTCTCTATATTAAATATAAATTATTCAGCTTGATATATTTAAAACCATAATCTAACATTCTTATATCTTTTCTAATTGATTATTACTTCCCATTATGTACTCCATGTTCCCACCAACCTACTTGCTATCTCTGCATATACTGTACAGTCTTTTTACTTTGAATAACCTATTCCTCATGCCTGGAGTGATCTGCCTCCTCACATCCCCCTTATAGTCCCTAGCTACATTGTGAATTTAGCTCAAGTGCCCTCTCCTACACAAGACCTTTCCTCTCCCCCCACTCAAGTTATTAATACTATTCCCCTGCCAATAGGGCAGTTAGGTGGCACATTGGGTAGAGTGCCAGGCCTGGAGTAAGGAAGACTCAACTTCAAGAGTTCAAATCTGGCCTCACACACTTACTAGGTGTGTGACCTGGGCAAGTCACAACCCTGTTTGCCTCAGTTCATCACCTGTAAAAGAGCTGGAGAAGGAAGCAGCAAATCATTCCAAGATCTTTGCCAAAAAACCAAAGAGAACAAAAATAAGCAAATGTATTCATGAAGAGCTGAACAGCACTTACCAATAACTTTGTGTTTGTGTTTTGTGTTTACTTCTGTGTGTATGCATGTTATCTACTTCCTTCCCTTCCCCTCCTCTCTCCTCCCCTGAGTTAAATGTAGGTATCTTGAAGACAGATACTATTGTCAGTGATATTTTTTTGTATCCTAGTACCCAGTACAAAGATTAGAACATATTAATTGCTTAATACCTGTTTGCTATATTGAATTGAATCATTTGCCCAGTCATCCATACTCTAGGCCTCTGTTATCTTTGGCTCTTCTCTACCATGCTACGTTTTTGTATTCAATCATAATCTGTAATCTGCCCTTGCTTCAGCCTCTTGGTATACTCTGATCCAGAATCATTGTCTTCCTTTTTGTTCCTTGCATGCAACCTAGCATTTCCCAACTCTGTGCCTTTTCCCTGAGTGCCTCCCAAGCCTCCCTCTCTTTCACCATCTCATCCCTGATCTGACTTCATTCAAGTCTCAACTAAAATCTCATCTTATGCAAGAGGTCTTTCTCAGCCACCCTCAGTTCCAGTGCTTTTCCTCTGAACTCACTTCCACTTTACCTTGTATATATTTCTCACATACATATCTGTTTGTTTGCATGTTGCCTCCCCTATGAGACTGTGAGCTCCCTGAAAGCAGGGACTGTATTTTTCTCTCTGTATCCCCAGCACAGTGTCTGGCATCTAACAATCATTTAATAAATTCTTGCTGATTTGACTTTTTGCTGATTTGACTTGTGCATGGTAAATAACATTCATTTGATAAATTCTTGCTAAATTAGCTTTTGTTGACTTAACATACTTTTTGTTTTTCCATCTAAATTTCTGGGTGAATTCAGAGTACTAACGCCATTGATTTAGCAAATATATTTCCTGATTTTTTTTCAGTGCCGTGGGATATAGTCCATTCAAATCTCACAATCTGAACTCAAGAAGAATAGATAGATATTCTCTTTCCTTTTATCTTGGGTTCAGTTCATTGTTAAGAGTTTTTGTTCTATACTTCCCTCTGTAAAGGTTACTATCCTTGGGAAAGAACAGAGAATTAAATTAAATTAAAATAAGGGTTGAATTGTTCTGCCATCTCTCCACCATTTAGTATTATCATCCTATCTATCCCATGCTGTCATCCTACAATTCCTTTCCTCTCTTTTTGCCCCCAATAAAGCCATTTTTATTTGAAATCCATTGAAAACATTATTTTGCCCTAAGCATTCATTGCCAACCTAAGTTCACTCTGAACTCTTAGCCTTCCTATGTCAGTGAAAAACAGTGTATGTCAGGAAGATCTGGGTTCAAGATTTGTTTATGAAACATATCTTGTGTGACCCGTCATCCATCATATGAACTTTCAATGACAGACACAATTCTCTAAAACTCTCAATTTTAGAGTAGGTGTTGATCCACTTGGATGAAAGGAGTGCCTCTCTGGAACTCCCTACCCAGATAAAATCACAGGTTTTGGGTCAAAGCAAAACAAATGCTATTTTTATAGAAACTTGATCCTCTGTTATTTTCATCCTCAGTTAGCTATCTTTACTTCAATGTATTGTACAAAATCCTAGTTTCTGATTCTCTTATGCAACAACCTAGATCTCTATAGATAGGTACATAGACATGCCTAGATATCTCTATAGATATTAGAATCATTTGCTTCCTTTTCAGAAAAATTGTGCTTGTTTGTCAGGATATCACTCTTGTTTTTTTTCCTTTATTTATTTATTTAACTTTTAACATTCATTTTCAAAAAATTTTGGGTTCCAAATTTTCTCCCCTTTTGTCCCCTCCCCCCACCCCAAAACACCAAGCATTCTAATTGCCCCTATCACCAATCTGCTCTCTCTTCTATCATTCCTCTCTGCCCTTGTCTCCATCTTCTCTTTTGTCCTGTAGGGCCACATAACTTTCTATACCCCTTTACCTGTATTTTTTATCTCCTAGTGGCAAGAACAGTACTTCACAGTTGTTCCTAAAACTTTGAGTTCCAACTTCTTTTCCTCCCTCCCTCCCCGCCCCCTTCCCTTTGGAAGGCAGACAATTCAATATAGGCCAAATCTGTGTAGTTTTGCAAATGACTTCCATAATAGTCGTGTTGTATAAGACTAACTATATTTCCCTCCATCTTATCCTGCCCCCCATTATTTCTATTCTCTCTTTTGATCCTATCCCTCCCCATGAGTGTCAACCTCAAATTGCTCCCTCCTCCCCATGTCCTCCCTTCCATCATCCCCCCCACCCTGCTTATCCCCTTATGCCCCACTTTCCTGTATTGTAAGATAGGTTTTCATACCAAAATGAGTGTGCATTTTGTTCCTTCCTTTAGTGGAATGTGATGAGACTAAACTTCATGTTTTTCTCTCACCACCCCTCTTTATCCCTCCACTAATAAGTCTTTTGCTAGCCTCTTTTATGAGAGACAATTTGCCCCATTCCATTTCTCCCTTTCTCTTCCCAATATATTTCTCTCTCACTGCTTGATTTCGTTTTTTTAAGATATGATCCCATCCTCTTCAATTCACTCTGTGCACTCTGTCTCTATGTGTGTGTGCATGTGCGTGTGCATGTGTGTGTGTGTAATCCCACCCACTACCCAGATACTGAAAAGTTTCAAGAGTTACAAATATTGTCTTTCCATGTAGGAATGTAAACAGTTCAACTTTAGTAAGTCCCTTATGACTTCTCTTTGCTGTTTACCTTTTCATGCTTCTCTTCATTCTTGTGTTTGAAAGTCAAATTTTCTTTTCAGCTCTGGTCTTTTCGTCAAGAATGCTTGAAAGTCCTCTATTTCATTGAAAGACCAATTTTTCCCCTGAAGTATTATACTCAGTTTTGCTGGGTAGGTGATTCTTGGTTTTAGTCCTAGTTCCTTTGACTTCTGGAATATCCTATTCCATGCCCTTCGATCCCTTAATGTAGAAGCTGCTAGATCTTGTGTTATCCTGATTGTATTCGCACAGTACTTGAATTGTTTCTTTCTAGCTGTTTGAAATATTTTCTCCTTGACCAGGGAACTCTGGAATTTCGCCACAATGTTCCTAGGAGTTTCTCTTTTTGGATCTCTTTCAGGCGGTGTTCTGTGGATTCCTTGAAGACTTATTTTGCCCTCTGGTTCTAGAATCTCAGGGCAGTTTTCCTTGATAATTTCATGAAAGATGATATCTAGGCTCTTTTTTTGATCAAGGCTTTCAGGTAATCCCATAATTTTTAAATTGTCTCTCCTGGATCTATTTTTCAGGTCAGTTGTTTTCCAATGAGATATTTCACATTATCTTCCATTTTTCTATTCTTCTCTCTTTGTTCTGTGATTTCTTGGTTTTGCATAAAGTCATTAGCCTCTATCTGTTCCATTCTAATTTTGAGAGAACTATTTTCTTCAGTGAGCTTTTGAACCTCCTTTTCCATTTGGCTAATTCTGCTTTTGAAAGCATTCTTCTCCTCATTGGCTTTTTGAACCTCTTTTGCCAATTGAGTTAGCCTATTTTTCAAGGTGTTATTTTCTTCAGCATTTTTTTGGGTCTCCTTTAGCAGGGTGTTTACTTGTTTTTCATGCTTTGCTTCCATGTCACTCATTTCTCTTCCCAGTTTTTCCTTCACCACTCTAACTTGATTTTCAAAATCCTTTTTGAACTCTTCCATGGCCTGAGCCCATTAAGTGGGCTAGGATACAGAAGCCTTGACTTCTGTGTCTTTCCCTGATGGTAAGCATTGTTCTTCCTCATCAGAAAGGAAGGGAGGAAATGCCTGTTCACCAAGAAAGTAACCTTCTATAGTCTTATTTCTTTTCCCTTTTCTGGGCATTTTCCCAGCCAGTGACTTGACTTCTGAATATCCTCTTCACACCCACTTCGCCTCTGGATCCTCCCAGTCAGGGCTTGGGGTCTGAGATTCAAATGCTGCTCCCCAGCCTCAGGGCTTTGGGTGGGGGCAGGGCTGCTATTCAGTGTGAGATTAAGTTCAGATGCTCAGGTCAGGGCAGGGCCGCCTCTCAGGCTCAGTTCCCTCAGAGGGTTTATGCAGAGACCTTCAACAATGGATCCAGGCTCCTGCCTGCTTGGGGAGCCCTGGTCTGCTCCCACCTCTGCTGTTGCCTCCTGAGGGGGCCTGAGTTATGGGGGCACCCCACTTCCCTCTCGACCCACCAAAGAGACCTTCTCACCGACCCCCGTCACCTGTGGGTGGAGGGATCTGCGTGGCCGCTGGAGATTCCATCCCTGAAGCCCGCTCGGATCTGCTCCTCTCAGCACTGTGCAGCCACTGCAAGGCTGGGCTCAGTTCCACATCCGCAGCATGATGGACCTTTTGCGAGGGGTTTGCAGGGCTCTCTGGAACAGAAATCTCCTCTGCTTTGTTGTTCTGTGGCCTCTGCTGCTCCAGAATTCTCCAGGCATTCTTTTTTACAGATGTTCTATGGGCTGTGGGTTCAGAGCTATGTGTATGTGCGTCTTTCTACTCTGCCATCTTGGCTCTTCCCCCCAGGATATCACTCTTAAGGGTCTCCTTTTATTCTTAAATTGGTTTCCCTTGTAGAATCTTGACTCTTCTAAACTCTAGAGTGAAAGTAAGGAAGACTGTGCCCAACATTTCTCTCCTTATCTATTATGAAGTCTAATATATGTTGGTCCCTTTCTCCCTATGTTCCTATCATTTCTACTTCAGTAACTAGCTTCTTCTCATTTCCCAGAAGGAAGTCCAATTAGTAGTTGATGGCCTAAATTATGTCTCTGAAAAGAAATGATCAATGGACCAAGTCATGAATATCTTAGCTGCTCTGATTTCAGGAAGAAGGTATCTCCAGCACATGTCCAGTTAGTGAACATTGCTACTATGTCCTGCCTGATGTCAGCTTTGTGTTCATGCAACTATTTCTTATGCTGCACAGGTGATATTTGACTGTTAGTTCTTCTTTCTTTGACTTTCACTCTACTCTCACCCAGATAATGAGACAAATACTCAAATTAAAGTTAAATTAAATTACAATACTCAAATACTCAAATTATCTGTCTGTAAGGAGATAATTGCATAACTTCTCCATGCTGTATATATGGCACTTAAGAAAACTAGCCATCTCCTTAGTATGGGATAGAAACTCAGGTTAACTAATCCAAAGCTACTAAGTAAAAGCAGACATCATACGTATATTTACTAAATGTAGATATATTTAATAGGGTTTTTTCAACTATGCCAAAGTTGCATAGCAGGTATGGTGGGAGAAAAATCCCAAGGCCTGCTGATAGAGGTTATTTTTATAAGGTGATGAATCTTTCCTCAAGCTTTAATTGGCTCACAGGACTAAGGTTTGGGTCAATGGTATAGCTTCCTGGTTGTCTGAGTACAAAAAACAGGAGTTCATGTTTCAGACAGCAGATCAGCTCAATGACTAACCCTAGCACAAGACAGCTTTGTTTATCTGAATCAAGGCTATAGCCTCCATGAATATCTTTTCCATGCTTTAAGTGTTCTTCTCCTAGTTTGGCTAAGCAAAGCTCTTTTTGTTAACAGAGGAGTTAGCCTTTGTGTATCTCATTTCATTCCAATTTCAAACCCGATTTACCTGCCCAGGTTAAGCCAGGTCTGACCTACAACAGTAGGAAAACTATCTTCTTGTCACCTGAATTTTTTATTCAAATTATGCTAAGTAACTATATGAAAATATTCAACTAATAGGTTGGTATTGACTTCTGAATGTGTGTAAAATATTAGGCATTGTAGGGGAAACCATTAAAAATAAAACTTTTGCCCAAGAACAATAGACTGGGAAGCCAAGAGATCTGAGTTCAAGTACCAACTCTGCTACCACTTTATATATACCTTTCGGCAAGTTGATTCATTCTCCAAGCCTCAGCACCCTCAGCATGGTTGGATTAGATGGTCTTTAATGTCTCTTATATCTCTGAAATCCTAATTCTTTGATTTAAAATACACTTTATACCCATAGAAGAAACAAAGCAACAGGTACAATGTGACATCTCAACAAGAGCAAAATGATATCTTTGCACTGACCACATAAAAGCCGATGTGACCCAATGCAAGAGAAAAGTTGTAATTATCCCTCATGTCCATCAGAAGGAAAGTAATCAAATGGAATTCCTTACTGCAAGTCATCAGCTAATCAGTGTGCCTATCTGTTCTGTTTGTCCAGTCTCCAGTACTCACACATAGCCCCCAGCTGTTCTGGAGAATCCCTTGAGTACACTTAAGAACCTTTCTTCCAAATGTTGTTGAGGAAAGCTTTTGACTTGCTAGAGCTCGCCTGGGAATTTTCTTCACTTGACAAAGTGACTAAAACAGCCACAGAAATATTTGTTCTATAAAATATATTAAAAAATAAAGTCACTAAGAAACAAATTTGCTCAACCTGAAAATGAGTGTCTAGTCAAATTCTTAGACAGAAGGATGAGATGGGCCACACCATTATTGCATGGGAGATCTTAAAAAGTAGCTGAGTGCCAAAGTGTTTTTACCGGTCCAGTGACACATTTACTGTGTTGGCTGTGCTCTCTGTCAAAGCAATAACCCGGAGAATTTAGTCCTTTCTGGTTCTTTCCCTTTGTATATAAATGCTGACACAGTATTGCTGGAAAATGGCCAAGTATGCTACCACTTACATGCTACAGGCAATAGAAATCTAATTCTCTGCTCACATAGGTAACTGAGGCAGACCTCTGCACAGAGTTATTACACAGCAGAAGATACATCTTTCCAAAAGGAAAGGACCAGGAAGGGGAACAATAGGTCACGGATCTGAATACTCACTTTGGATCTGGCCAGGCAAATTGCACAAGGCCAAGTCATGGATCTTAACTGAGGGGTGCAATTTTTGGAGATCAAGGCTGAGAATATGCAAGATGTTCACACATTTTTAAAGCCATCATAGCACTGCAAATCCCAATACCTAATTATAGATATATGCTGGGGGCAGGAAGAGGCTTCCACTCAGGCAGAGTAGGCAGTTGTCCATGCAGTGTGATTTGTTAATGAAATCCCCAGTTGTTCCAGCTCTCCCTCTCCTGAAAATGCTTCACTTTTTGTATATTTTCAGTCAGTTAGGTAGCAAACATTTATTAAGTACTGACCTTACTTCCAAGGCAAAAAACAAACAAAAAACCAAAGCAAAACCCAAAAAACAAAAAAACTAGTCCCCATCCTCAAGGATCTCTTATTCCAGTGGAGGAAACAATACACAAAAATTAATTGTAATGATAGCTAGCATTTATATAGTACCTGCTATGTGCCAGGCACTGTGCTAAATACTTTGCAAATATTATCTCTTTTGATCCTTACCACAACACTGGGAGGTCGGTGCTATTATTTATCCCCAATCTACAGTTGAGGAAACTGAAACAAGCAGAGGTTAAAAGATTTGTCCAAGAGGGCCATAGCTAGTAAGTATCTGAGACTGAATCTGAACTCAGATCTTTGTGACTCCAAGCTCAGCACCCTATCCACTGCACCACCTAGCTGCTGATTTATATAGCTGAAGAACTATGTACACTGCAGATATGCTTGGGAGGTAATTAATCTTGGAATGTATTGGGAGTAGGAGAAACTGTCAAACAGACAGATGCAAAAACAAAGACAGAGAGACAGAGAGAGATTAGGAAAGTCCTCTTGGAGAAGGTGGGATTTGAGCTGAGTCTTGCCAGAATCAGAGAAGCCAGGAAGTGGAGATAAGGAGAGAGATTATTCTAAGTACAGAGGATACCATTGAAAAGTGTACTGATGATACATTTTTGTTTATTGTTAATGTAATTTTGCTTCTTAAGTGGGAAGATCTTTTCCATTCATTAATAGGCCCGTGTGACCTGCTTAAGCCACATGGAAGCCTAAGTCACATGAGTTTGAATCACATGAAGCCTGTGGTGGGAGGAGTTTGTTGAACAGGTGGAACCAGAAGGGGTGGAGCTAGAGCAGAGCTGAGAGGAAGTTGGTTAAACTAGTCAGAGCTGGGAAGGACAGAGAGACAGCTGGGGCAGCAGCTAGAGTGAGTGGGAGAGCTTGTCTATGATTTTGTTTAAGGGAGCTGATTTGTGGGAAGCCCAGCAGGGATTGGGGAGGGTGTTTCTCTCCATATTGTTACTTTGTGTATGTTCTTTGTTACTATGATGGATTAGGCTTTTTGGTGTTGGGATCTGACTTTCTGAATAAATGTCTGAACAAATGTTTTGATTCTGTCTTCCATGTGGAAAGTCTGTTGGATTTAGCAATTCACACTTGTGCCAGGATAGTCATGGCTGCTATATGCACTGCGAATATGTTGTCACTACAAAAAAGGCATGGAATCATGAATTGGAGTGCTGTGTCCAGCAAAGAGGCTAGATTGTAAAGTATGTGGAGAGAAGGAAAGTGTGTGTATATGTGCATATGTGTGTATATATATATATATATATATATATATATATATATATGGATTTTGTACCAAATTATGAAGGTAATAGGGAGCCACAAAAGTGTGTTGACAAAGAAAGTGATGGATTCAGATTTGACCTTCAGGAAATTCACTTTGGCAGCTGGGTGGAAGACAGTGTGTCACTCCTTATGGGGCTACCCCCTGATTTGCACTAGTAGGTCTAGTCCCCCAGGAGACAACTATATCAAGTTCAAAATGTTCTGTGAGTTCATGTTAATAAAACTATGGTTCAAATCAAAGGGTACAATTAGGTGAACTCCTCTGGGCCCCACTAGCCTGTTCCTCTTAATTTAATTCCAAGAAGAGAATTACTTTCTTTTCCATTGTACTCTGGAAGAAGCACAAAGGAAAAAAGTGGAGAACAATTGTTCAATCTTGTTTTGATGACCAGAAATGGCTGTTTTCCCAGAACTTACTTCTCTTTTTAATATTACCATGGGTATGGTTTATCATTTAGCAAAAGTTTAGTTTCTCTATAGTTCCATTAAGATATTTACGAGGTTTCTTCCAACCTTCTAAAGGAGTAAACAAAAGCAATTTTTTTTTTTTGTGGTTTTAAAAAAAATTTTTAAGAAGGTGAAAATAGACCAAAGTGACATGTTCTTTACAAGCTATGAGGCCAGTCTCTCAAAGTCTCAAAAAAAAACCCAAAAAAACTTTAACACCTAAGGTGTTTACTACCTATCCATTATAACATATAAGTTCCTTAAAAGGATTGTTTTTGCTGTTTAGCTATTTTTCAGCCATGTCTGAAACTTCATGATCCCATTTGAGGTTTTCTTGGCAAAGATACTGAAGTGGTTTGCCATTTCCTTCTCCAGCCTATTTTACAGATGAAGAAACTGAGTCAAACAGAATTAAATGACTTGCCCACACAGCTAATAACTGCCTCAGGTCAGATTTGACCTCAGGAAGAGGAGTCTTTCTAACTCCAGACCTAGTACTCTATCCACTGTACCCTTAACTGCCCTATCAAGAGTGCTAAAAGGACTCAGTTTCATAATTTATATCCTAATTAATATGTATTGGGTTATATATTCATTTGTATATCACCAGGACAATGTAAGTTCCTTGAGGACAAGAACCATTTAGTTTGCATTGCACACAGTAGGCATTAAGCAAATATCTGTTAAGTTGAATGGAATTTATGCTAAGCCCCTGTACCAAAATCTTTCACCAAGACTGAAGAAGGCCTGAAATCTAGCAAGAGACATAAACAGAGCCATAGAATTTTAAGGATAAAAAAGGATGTCAGCTATCATCCAACCCAACTCCTGACAGTGACAATTCAACTTACTCATAAAAAAAAAAACAAACTATCTTGTCTACAATATGAAAAATTTAATTGAATCAATTTATTTTTTTAATTTAAAAATTAAACTATGTTTTAAATCATTGGGTTTACTGCCTGCTTCCCCCCACCTCCCTCCCATTTCAACTAATTGTGTTGATTCCATGCAGACACTGTGACAAATACTTAGAGCTCTTTCTGCTTCTCATGCATGAATCATTGTTGCTTATTTATGCCCACCATGTGTCTTTCTATTATATGTTCATTCAGCTGTGCCTCATGATTCACAATCATATAGAATCATTAGAAGAGTATTGTTGTAGCAATAAATAACTTGGAATCCCAGAACATCACACAAATTTCCAGTCTTCATCCAGCCTGATGCATTTCTAGTCAATGCTAGGTACAGCTCAGTCTTCAACTACAATGTTTCTATAACATACATGCATGCAAAGGTGGATTAATTTAATGGACTACCACTATAACAGCATGTGGTAATCTAGGTAACATGCATTTTTATCCATTTTGTTTTTCCAGAGAGAATCTTGAAGAATGACTATGGATTTTATTGAGGAATTTATTATTGTGTTCTGCAGCTAATTGTGCAATTAGCTTAATGAAACTGAACCTTGTCAAGAGATTGACATCTACAAATACCCATCAACTACTGGAACTTCATGAGCACATCCTTCATGACAACTGAAAAGTAGCTTAGATATTCTTCAACTATTTTGTATCATGGACCTCTTTGGCAGTCTGGCAAAGCCTATGCATCCTTTTCCTCCCTCCCTCTCTCTCCTTCCCTCCCTCCCTCCCTCTCTGTCCCTCCTTTCCTCCTGCCTTCCTTAGCATACACTTACTTGTGGGTGCTCTGGTGAAAGGAATATAAACTTTCATCACTGAAACTTCACGAGATATCTTGGGGTTTACAGGCTACTTTTTCCCTCTTCCCTACTTATTCTATTAAAAAAACTGGGACAATTAACTCTTTTGCCCCATATATCTTTATTTATGATTTCTTGAAATACAGCACTGGAAAAACTAGGCTTTGATAAAGCCCATTGGGATTCAAATGAAGCTACTTGACCATGCCTTAAACTCAAATCACTCAGGCTTTCTGATTGGGCAACAATAGGTCCCAATCCAAGCCTCACTTGGTCATTGATTGGGTTTTGATAACTTAAATGAGTGTAAATAACAATTATTTTTGTTCTGGCCAGAAACCCTGAGGGTCTTCCCCTCCTAGATTGATTGATTGTGTGCGTGCGTGCGTGTCTGTGTGTGTGTGTCTATAGCTAAAAGAGGCCATTTTTTGCCTAGTTTCTTACCTACTCTTAATCATTGATTGGGTGTTCCCTCTGACAAACTGAGACCTGGCAAAGACCCTAGCTTAAAAAGGTCAAGGTCTCCCACCACATCCTGGGACTTCACTGATGGTCTTGATGTTATCCTGCCACTGAACTTTGACGATTCTAGAAGACAGAATGAGGCTAATGACTTTGAGCAACTCTGCCTCACTTAAATACAATTTACATGCAGGTCAAGACATCACACATCATCCACTGTTTTAACCCTAAATCATGACGCCATTGGTCCTTTTCAAAAATGAAGGATGAACAATAACTGTTACCAGATAACTATATTTAATTTTTGTGTGTATTTTGTCATTCAAGTCACTCTTCCTGACTTCATCTTTTTACATGCTATTCCTACTTCCTTAAGTAGTCCATGAATGAATGAATGACATTTGTGATTAGGCATGATCACTGACAAGAACAGATCAATATGGAAATACTGATGAATCTGTACTTTTTCATATGTTTGTTTTCCTCATTCAAACGTCATTGACAAATGTTCTTGGGATCAACTGGCTTAGAATTACCAAATTCTCTACAAGCTATTTTCTAATTTTGCCAAAATATGTTTAATTTCACCTCATATATATGCACATATGTTGTACAAATATATACACATATCTAGAGTTCAGTACAAGTATTAATTCATTATAGTGTCAATTATTATCATCATGAGGTGATACTTTTAGTTATCTTCAGTCATCTTCCTTTGCAACATTTTGCTTTTACTCCAAACTATATTATGTTTGAGAATTTATCTTTGCTTTGCAAAGAAATAAGTATTTTTTTTTGTCAGAGAAAGCATCTTAGTTCTTCAGCCTTTTTACTGTGTGGACTATTTTCTGTGTCATAGACCCCTTTGGGAGTCTGGTGAATCCTCTGAACTTCTTCTCAGAATAATTTTTTTTAAATAATAGGAGGAAATGCTAAATTTCAATGAGAAGTCAGTGAAAATAAAGATGTAATTTTTGTTTTCCCATCTAAGTTCATTGGCAATCCATCAATGGATGTTCTGGCAGCCTGTGCACCCTGGTTAAGAACCCCTGATGGATTAATTTCTTTTGCCAAACTCTTCCTTTCTTACAAGAAATGCTTCAATGTTGGGGCAAAAGGGGAATGGCAAGAATATGCAGAAATGATAGAGATAGGCATCAATAAAATATTTTTTGAAAGGAAGGGAAAATGATTTTGAAGGTAGAATTTTTAGGCCTTGTTACTTGATTGGATATGAATTTTGAAGAAGAGGAAGAAAGAAGGAGAAAGAGGAGAAGAAGGAGGAGGAGAAGGAGAAGAAGGAGGAGGAGGAGGAGGAGGAGGAGGAGGAGGAGGAGAAGAAGGAGGAGAAGGAGAAGAAGGAGGAGGAGAAGAAGGAGAAGAAGAAGGAGGAGAAGGAGAAGAAGAAGAAAGAGAAGAAGCAGGAGGAGGAGAAGAAGGAGGAGGAGGAGGAGGAGAAAAACACATTCAGACAGCACTTTAAGGTTTATATAGCACTTTTCGTATTTATCCCATTTGAGCTTAACAAAAACTTTATGAGAAAGGAGGTACTGCTATCACAGTGTTACTGATAAGGAAACTGAGGCTGATGAAGGTTAAATAACTCAGCTAGAGTCACACAACTATTAAGTGACAGAGACAAGATTTTAATTGTGGTAGTCCTGCCTCCAGGCTTAGCTATCTACTATGTGGTGTTGCCTCTTTTTCTCAGTCACAAATAATTCAAACTTACATACACAGAGAGCTCTAAATAGATACATGACAGACATAAATGTGACATCATACAAAAAAACAGAGAAGCCAGTAAGAAATTACCTTTCAGATCTATGGATAGCAGAAGATTTTTATTGTTATTAAAAGGTACGTGGAGAGGATTACAGAAGATAAAATGGATAATTTAGATAACATAAAAACTGAAAACTTTTTGAACAAACAAAATCAATGCAGCTAAAAATAGACAACTGGAGAAAAATATCTTTGTCTTGTGGATAAGGATCTCTTTTCAAGAAATTAACTCAAATCCATAAGAATAAGTGCTATAATCTCACTGATTTGAGCAAAGAATATGAACAGCCAGGAAGAAATCTAAGCTATCAGTAACCATATTAAAAAATACCTCAAGTCACTGAAAATTGCAGAAATGCAAACGAAAACAACTCTGAGGTTCTGCCTCATATCCATTATATTGGCAAACTTGAAAGCATCATGACTAATGTTGGAGAGCCTAAAGGAATATAAGTACTATACTCTTGATAGTGTGAATAGCGAATTGTAAGTTGGTCTAGCCATTCAAGAAAGACATTTGGAATTACGTCCAAAAAAGATATTAAACTGTGCCTACTCTTTGACCTAGCCTTAGGCCTATGCCCAGAGAGAGTAAAGAAAGGGGAAAAGGATCTTTACATACAATAATAATAACTAGTGTATATATAAATAGCTATACATATATTTGCTTTCTGTTTGACAAAGAGCTTTATATATGATCACTCATTTGATCTTCATAACAGCTCTGCGAGTTAGATACTATTATTATCCCCATTTTATTGTGGAGGAAAGAAGGGTGCAGAGAGAATAAGTGACTTGACCAGGGTCACAAAGCTAGTAAGTGTCTGTGGTAGAATTTGAACTCAGTTCTTCTTGATTCCAAGGTCTGCTGTATTCACTGCGCTACCTTTTCTGTAGCAGCAAAGGGCTGGAAGGTAATAGGTTGTCTATCATTTAGAGAAACACTGAACAACATGATTATAATGTATATAACATTTATTGTACATAAAAATGATGAAGAGGATGGTTTCAGAGAAACTCAGGGAGACATATATATGAAAAATATTGTAAAGATAAATAACTTTTAAAATTTTAAGAACTAATTGACACAGTGACCATCCATTATTTTAGTGGACCAGTGATGAAGCATGCTAACTTCTATCTAATAGAGAAGATGATGGACTCAGGTTGAAGACTGTAACAAAGTGTGTGTGTGTGCACGCGTGTGTGTGTTTGGACAGGACACTGATTGTTACAAGGATTTTCTTTTTCCTTTTATCCAATGGTTGATGGGGCAGGAAGGACTGAAAATCAATTTTTACAATTTAAAAAGCACAAAATTTTTTAAAAAGTAAAAATTAAGGAGGATATAATTGTAATCTTACTGTTGGCCATGTCATTTGAGAATTCAAAAGGTAAAGGAGCCTAATGTATACAGACATTCTATTCTCCATGTTTTCTAACTGGAAACCTCACTGTCATATATTCAACACAGCTATTCACTGTGGGACTCTGCCATTATCACTTCTGGCCTTCCTGAGACCCCACATCATAAAAGCTAATATGTAAATACAAAGTTATGAAGATACATGACACAAATCAACAGTGTAAGATGTCATTTTCATTTAGGAAAAATGCCAGGGACCAGAAAGACTGGTCCACTCTTAAACTATATCTTTATGTTTTAAATCCAAAACTGGGTACTTCCCCAAAATAGCTCCATTAAAATTCCCACTGGGCTTGTACCCAGAGGCAACTCTAGCATTTCTTCCATTCAATATTCAGTTTACTGACCAACCTTTCTCAACCTCTCCTCACCAGCTGGCTTTGTGTGAACATTGCATGCCAACTGGCATCTGGCCAAAGAGCTGGCCACAAATAAATGTGTTGTCTGCCTGGCCAACAAGGAAAGGGAAGATGATGTTAACAGAATTCCTTGTTCCTTTTCATTTCATTTGACTTTGGTGGAGTAGACAACTAGGAACATGGAGAATGATGTAGATTTGTAAAGGATAAGACCAGTAAGAAATTTAGAAAACCTATATTCATGCTGTTAGACACACCTGTGCAGGTAACAGTTCAGATCCCTTTATTGAAGTATAACTTATCATTAGTGAATACCACACTCAGCAGGGAGACCTTGTCTTACACAGCTGGAGGGGAGAAGAAAATCACCTGACTGAGAAGAGTAGGGGGAACATGGCATTGTTCTGTTGTCTGAGGCTGTGTCTAAGCAGAACAGAGACCATATGTATGAAATTCTATCCATCCTGGTTACTGAAATCATGAAACACAGAATCACAGATTTAGAATTGAAAGGAAACTGAGAATTCAAGAAGTTCAACCTTGACACTTTATAGATGAGGAAACTGAGGCAGAGATGATGAGTGACTTGTACAGGGTCAGACAATGAATGAGAATCTGAGATGGAATTTCAACTCAGTTATTCCTAAATCCAAGTCTAGCATTTTAGCAACTACCCCACAGTGCCTCTCTACACAGTTTTCCCATTCCCCTACAAGTGTTAAAAAATAAACTGCTTTAAAATGGCACAATTTCAAATAAAGCTGCAGACAGTTTCTTGATTTCACATATATACAAAGTGTAAGCTAATATGAAGGTTTGACAACCTCATTACTACTGAAAGACAAGGTCTGGGCCACAATAGTTGTCTAAAGCCTGGAATTTTTAGTTAATATGTCTACGCTGGTTCAAGTAATGTAGTTATTTGCAATAATTTCACTTTTTGTTGAGTTGGGCAAACACATCAGGTTTAATCACTAAGCAGAAGCAACTGGGCCCTGGTTGAGGGTACCTGAAGTGCCCAGGACACAAAATTTAAAGCAAAGCTCAGTCTTCTAGTGAGCACAAAGGTAGTAGCTACAAATTCAAACATAGGGTGGACTGGGTAGGACTTCCAATGCACAGCCAACCCCAACCTTTGTTTTATACCTGGTGCTAAGACGCCAGCCTTAAACAGCCATGCATATCTCCTTCAAGGGTCAAGCTGGAATCTCCTTGGAGCCTCATCTTGGAACATCCATCCTCCCTCCTTGATTTCTCGCAGTAGAACATCCATTTGCCATTCTGGTCCTCTACTCTCATTGGTGAACTCTTCACAGAGTACCTCAATTTGGGGGAAAGATCTAGGTTGGTCTAGACCTCATTCCTCTGCCTGTGTTTCTGACTGTCTTGAATTTAATACCCTACCCTTGCATAAGTAACTTCACTCATCCTTTTCTCTCCCTGCTTTTCAGCTTCCTTTTGCGTGTTGTCTTCTATCATTAGAATGCTATTCCCTTGAAGGTAAGTATCATTCTTTTCACTTGTATTTGTATCCCCAGAGCTAAGGGCATTGCCCGGAATATACTAAGTACTTAATGAATACTTGCTGTCTTGCCCTGCCTTTACTGATTCTTTTGTTTTCTACTTATTGAAGAAGTAACCATAAGTCCTTGGCTATAGTTTAGTCGATGTATATTTCCTTTATTCATTAACCTACCATAGACTCGCCACTTAATAATTGCAATTATCAGTTCCAACCCTGATTTGTACTGTAAGAATCTCTCAATAGGTGAAGCAAAGCAAGACTTTATTAGCTCATGAAACAAAATCAAAGGATAGGAGATGAAAAACCCAGTGTTGGAAACTGTAATACAGGGAGAACCAAACAAGGAAAGAGGGAGATTAATGAATTTAGAGAACTGTTGTTAAATTGGTGGACAGATACATTCAAAGATGAACCATTGAAGCTTAGCAACTCTTCCATAATGTTCAGAGAAATGAAAAATACATAATCACCCTAGGTTTATAGTGTTTTACCTAAAGGCAACAAGATTTTTCTTTCACCATTAAAAATATAGAATGGCTGCTAGGTGATGTAGTGGATAGAACAATGGACCAGCAATCAGGAAGGTTCATTCTCCTGAATTCAAATCCAGCCTCAAATATCTACTAGCTATGTGACCCTGGGCAAGCCACTTAACCCTGTTTGCCTCAGTTCCTTAGGAGCTAGAGAAGTAAATGACAAACTACTCTAGTATCTTTGCCAAGAAAACTCCAAACAAGGTCACAAAGACTCAGTGACAATAATATTCTTTCCAGCATGAAATCTCTAATTCTATGGCATCCCCCCCCCCCAAAAGCTAATGTAATCTGTGCTGCATTGAGTTGCCATTTTCACAGGACTGTCCCACATTTTAGTATTCATTCTTTGTTAGCTGTCCTTGTCCCCTTCTCCATGCCATTGAATTTCATTCGTTATTCATTAATTTCAATTTAGTAAGTATATTTATGTATGAGACACTGTGGTTATAATTTTTATAATATTCCCTGTTTTCAAGGAATTTACATTCTACTAAATGACATAGAACATATGCACACATAAATACGTTTTAAGTATGATGTGAATGAAGAAAAGATCTAGACAGCAGAAAAGTCCTAGGAAATTTGGTGTGAGAGAGAAAAAGACAGATAGACAGAACATTTTAACCTGTCAAGACCAGGCAACACTTCATGTACTGATTCTTGAAGTTCAACAAATAGCTGACCCAATTCTTCTCAGAAGGATATTATCCTTCTGAGTTAACAAATATTTACTAAGTGCCAGAGGATTTTAAAAAAAGAAAAACAAAAATACCAACCTTGCCCTCGAGAGCTTACATTCTAACAGGAAGGAGAACATGTAAATGAGTACATATGGGTACATATAAGAGACATGCAGAGTATGTGAACGTACCCTGAAAGGTGAAGACATCAAGAGGCAGAAGGACCTGAAAAGGCTTCCTGCCCAATACAAAGGCACAAAGACAGGAGATAGAGTACTATTTAAGGAACAGTAAAAAAGCCAGAGTATCTGGATTATAGAATGTCTGAAAAGGAATAAGGCCTAAGAAGTCTGAAAAGGCAAGAAAGGGACAGATTATGAAGAGCTTTAAATACCAAGCTGTAATTGACTTATGAGTCTAGAGATAATAGGAAACCACTAGAACTTACTGAGCTGGGGACAGGGGAATTATATGGTCATATGTAAACTTTAGGAAAATAACTTTAGCATCTGTGTGGAGGACAGATTGAAATGGTGAGAGACTTGAGGTAGGGAGACCAGTTAGAAGACTAGTGATGTCTCTCATTCAGGAGAAGATTGATGAGAGCTTGACTTAGAGAGTGGAGAGAAAGGGACATACATGAAAAATATTGTAAAGGCAGAAACAGAAGATTTGACAGTGGGTTGTATGTCAGGGTAACTGAAAGTGCAGAATCAAGGATGACACCAAATTATAAGCCTATGTGACAAGGAGGATAGTGGTGACCTCGAAAGTAATAGAGAAGCTCAAAAGGAGATGGGGTCTTCTTGGTGGGACGGGATAACATGTTCTGTGTTTGATATGTTGAGTTTGAGATGTTCACAAAACATCCATTTTGAAATGTACAAGACATAGTTGGAGCTGTGTGATTATTACTCAGGAGAGATAATGGATCTGGGAATTAGCTGCATGGTAATCAAAATGGAACCCATTGGAGGTAATAAGATTACCAAGTGTGACAATAGGGAGGAAAAAGAGAAGAGGGTCTTGGTAGAGCCTTGGGAGATATCCATGACTGATTGTGTGTTTGTCCTTCATTGCCAAAGAAGACCATGCCATCAGGGAAATAATGACATGACTTGCACTTGACTTTGTTTTGAGTGAGGGAGGGCTGTGCAGGTCACTAGCTTCATTTCTCTTCCAGAGTCATCTGAATCCAGTGACCAGATATTCATCAGGATGACTGGAGATGACCCAGGATGAGGCAATTGGTTAAGTGACTTGCCCAAGGTCACACAACTAGTGAGTGTCAAGTGTCTGAGATGGGATTTGACCTCAGGTCCTCCTGACGCCTGCCCTGGTGCTCTATCCACTGCACCACCTAGCTGCCCCTATCCATGATTGATGGATCTGATGTGAATGAAGAACCAACAAAGGAGATTGAAAAGGAACTGTCAGAAAGCTAAAAAAAAATAAAAAAAAGAGAGAGAGAGCATGGAGGTGATAGATCAACAATGTCAAGTTCTGCAAGGAGGACTCAGGAGATCAAGATCCAGAAAAAGTCATTAGATTTGGCAATTAAAAGATCATTGGTACCTTTGGTGAGAACAGTTTCATTTGGATGATTAAGTTAGAAGCCACTACTACTCTTCTCTTACTCTGACCATTGCTAGACGACTACTCTACTGGTCATCCAGTAAATATTATAGAGTACAACTATATTGTTTAAATGCTATTACATAAACATGCTCATGCAAAAATCTTCATTCTTTCCACAACTTATTTCCTTGCTTTACAACAGAATACATAAGACCATTTTCTTTTACTGTGATATCTTTTACTGTGATATCAATCAAATATCTAGGGATATAGGGAAAGAACAAGGTAACAGCCTGGAAAGAGCCCTGAAGTTAAGAAACCTAGGACCTACCACCTGCTTTCTCTCTGCCTGCCTCAGTTTCCACATATGTAAAGTTGAAATAATAGTAGCATCTACCTCCTAGGATTGTTCTGAAGATAAAATGAGATATCTACAAAGTTCTGGTTAAACTATTAGATGTTATATTATAAATGCTATCTATTATATCGTCATCATACAGGACCAATTTGGAGAGATTTAAATTTTGTATATACTGATGAATAGATTATTTCCCCCAACAGATAATATTAATTTTAATAACTAGCAATTATGTATCACTCAAGGGCTTGCAAAAAACTTTACAAATATTACCTGATTTTATTTATCCTCACAATCACCAATAGAATGAGGGGCTATTATTATCTCAATTTTGCAGATGAAGAAACTGAAGCAGACAGAGGTTAAGCAACTTGCCCACGGTCACATAGCTTATAAGTGTCTGAGGCTGGATTTGAACTGAGGTTTTGCTAACTCCATGACTATCCACTGTGCCACTTAGCTCCTTAAGGGGAAGGACAACTTTATTTTTGTTTCTCCATCTCCAATGGCTAGCACAATACCCGGTACACAGTTTGTTTAATAAATGAACAAATGTTTGTTAATTGACAAAATTGATTATAGTTATCTATATGTGTGCCATATTCTCTTACTAGACCATATGCTCCCTGAAGAGAAGAATTTAAAGGCAATTAGTTAATTCATTAATTTACTCACTCATTTATGAATTCATGCTTTCAATAACATTTACCCACTTCAGTAAACATTTACCCACGATGTGCATGTTATTGTGCTAGGTGATAAAAGATAATACAAATATATTTTCACAAATTACTACTAGCTAAAAGGATCCAGCAGTCCAGAAGACAAATTTTTTTTAAGTTATATATAATACCATATCAAGAACAATTAGTTCATGGGAAAGAGAAAAGATCCGTGAAACGTAGATGTGAGAAACAAGGAAATTCTGTTTCCACAGTTCTGAGTGATCAGGGTTGTGGCCTAGCATGGTCAGGTTAGAGGTCAGAAACTTGTGTACAAAGGCTTGATGAGCCTTTTGAGGGAAAGCCTATCAGAGAGGAGAACATGAAGTCAGGTGGTAATGGGCGGTAGAGTGGGAGGCCCAAATTCAGAACACTATAAGAAGCTTCCATTATTCTGAACGCATTGTAGTCTTCCTGTAACCTTACTAGGAGGGCTATCCTATTCAACGGGGGACGTAAAGATTAATAAAATCTTTCCTGATTTCACAACAGGTGTTGGCTGTTTTTGTTTAAGGTGAGCATGTTTCTCACATGGGGGCTTGTTAGATGAACTCGTTTCTCACATAGATGACAAGACAGTTACTCCCCACTTCAAAAGTTCAGGCATTTAATATGGAAACAGAACCCACATGCAAATGCCAAAAACCAGTACCCTACATGCAAGGACACTGTGGAGGAAGATGAAAGGCATGCTTAAATGGAGGAAGTACCAAAGGGCATATTCACTGCGCAGGAAGAGAAGTTGAGATTGTTACACAGCTGGGATACATTCTCATTAATCAGCACCTTCCTCAGCCTTCCACCCACAAACCAGTCACTCTGGCTCCTGACCTTGGATCCTGGGACCCTGGATTTCTAGTTGGGGTAAATCTTTTCCTTTCTTTGCATTCCCATACCTTAGCATAGTGCTTGGTGTGCAGTAAGTGCTTAATAAATGCTTCTTGTTTGATGATGGACTTCATAACTAACCCAGAACCAGCCCCATCACACTGTTCTAGCCATTTTTATCCTCTATCACCATGACCCTCCCTTTCCCAGTTATTCCACCTCCTCTCCAACCCTCCTCCCCTCTCCCACAAAATTTCCATCCCTGATTCTGGGAATGGTAATCAAATCAATGCTACCTTTACTGAAAAAGATCCAATCTGTCAACTACTCTGTGACTACCTTCCTTTATGTTTCATGGACCATCCTCAGTGAAAGAAAGATGTAATATAGAGAATGAATGGCCCTGTCAAAAGTCTCACTGAGGCTTGTATATAGAACTTCTCATCTGAGTGTGATCATTATGATTTTTTATTACTTCTCATGCCCTTTCTGTGTGGTCTTAAAACTCCCTATTCCATTCTTGATCTATACTTTTATTTTATTTTCCTCCTAGATAAAACCAAACCAAACCAAACCAGAATTGTTTCTCAGGAATCTGGTAGAGAGGAGGGAGAAGGAACTGAAGCCTAGTTCTCCTACTGAGGAGATTGGCAACCCCATAGCCATGAACCCATAGCAAATTGTGAATGTCTCTTAAAGACAGGTATTGGTAAAGGTCAGCAAATGTTGTGGCCTTACCCCAGGGGTATACTTGTAGATGTTTAATGATCAGCTTTACTTCCTTCCCCAAAAAGTACATAGGACTCAATTTTAAGGTTAATCTGGATTATTAATGTTTCTCCGTCACTTTTTAAAGTCAAGGCAATAAAAAAAACAATAAAACCTTTGTTTGTAACATTTGCCAATTTCTGAGGTATGTCTTCCCATTAAAAATTCAACAACTGTCTTTGTTGGAAGCTCTTCCAGCACACTATCACTTGTCTAGTTAGTCTTAGTGCTAGCCAGACTTTGAAAGAAGCTACGGATTTTGGGAGGCAGAGATGAGGATGTAGTATATTCCAAGCATGAGGGACGATCTCTACAAAGGCAGGGAGAAGACAGGCAAAAATATCATACGCATGTAATACTGAAGGAGGGGAGGGAGGGAGCAAATATTTACTAAGTATATACTATGTGCCAGACGCTGTTCTAAGTGCTTTACAGATATGATTTTATTTGAATCTTCAAGGAAGAGGGGGAAAGCCAGAGCAGGAATTCTGTTAGGGAGTGATATTTGTGGGTTGAGGAAAAGAACCAGGGGATTTGTTTCTGCTACTCAGATTACTATGAGTTGATCCCTATTAATAGGTACTGACTCCAGGTAGACTTGTGCCTAAAAGAGTTCTCCTTTAGCAACTGTCTGTGTATCTTCTCTAAATGCGATACTAGAAGAAGGCAATCTCCTTTAAAAAATATAACATATAATATAGACCAGATTTCATTATCTTATATTTTCTTCCATAAAAAAATGTGTAAATGGCCAAGTTACTGGATGTATAAGCTTCTTGATGTTTTTTCCTTCTTTAATTCTGACAGAAGACAATCTGACAATCTTAATGCTAAATATGCTTCTCTACATGGAGCTAAAATTCATTTAACTCAGTATTGTGAAACCAAATGAGTAATTCAGAAATAGCCTCTTTTCTGTTTTGGAGGAACAAGCGGCAATAACTCCCCCCCCCCCTTGTATTTTGAAATATCTCCTTGATTATAGTGTTAATAAGTTGATTCTCTTTCTGGATCCTCCATGGACTGTCGAAGCACTGAGACTATAAAACTGAAGGGGGGAAAGGAAAACCCATTTCAAATACTTTAGTCTATCTTTTTCTGGGAAAATAACTTAGGTAATCCATTTGATTTTCAAATGATAACTACAATGAAAAACATGTTTGTGTATTATTCAGATCGCTCCTTACAGGACTTATGATTTCCTTCTAAAGGTCATTGATGATAGAGGGGTTCCCCAAACTGAAATAGCTTGATTCCCTAACATTTGTTCAAAGTTGAGAATGAAATGGCAAGTGGCCACATTCTTCAGATTGTGTAATTGAGTGAAATCGGGAATTCAATCCCCTACCAGATGACAAGTTCAAGGATGACCCTGTTTTAACAAAAGCCCAGTTGGAACACGTAAAACCATCTGAATCTGAGTTTTCATGTGAAACTTTTTGGAGCAGTAGGATTAATGACTGTATGAGAATGTGTCCTTGGATTAGAATGCATTCCTACAGAATGAGAGTAAGAAATATGAGAGATATTAGAAAGGAAACAAGTGCAGCATTGTTAATTTCTTGCTATGCAACTGAAGCACTTGAATCAAAGTGCTCATGTGTGACTTCAGTCGTGGCGTATTTTCTCACAATGCACCTGCATGGCCACAGACACATATAAACAGTTCAAGATTCTGCTTAGAGACGGAAAGAACTCATAAGCTACTATTAAAAGCCATTTAGTCCTCTACTAAACACTGATAGGTTTGCCTTCTGGAACTAACAAGATAATAAACTTAAATTGACTCACATTTTGAACAGGACGGCCAAGTCCCTAAAAACAGAGCTATGTAAGAATATTGGAAAAGACAATCAACTTCAAAGAATTTGAGATACTTATGAAAAATTGTTTTTGGTTGAAACAAGTAATGCATTTGCAATTTAAAATGAAGACTAATATTACAGCTGGAATATAAAAGAAAGGTCTTCATTTTCATTTTATCCACTATAATAAACTGATAATTGTAGTTGATGGAGAAACAAACAGTTTGGATTCCTTCTTCATTTATAATACAGACAAGACAAAATTCTATGAATGACCTCAGTGAGGTCAGGGATCAAGAAGAACCAAAGGTACAATGTACTATCTAGCTTTTCTATTAGGGAAGGTCTTGGACAAATATCACTCTGGTAATAAAAATGCAAATGTTCACACTATGGAACAATAATGCCCTAAAGGGGAGAAAAGAATTATGATGAATATTTTTAAAACACTGGAAACTAATGTCTTTCCATTATTGCAATCTCCTTTCAGGTCAGATAATATCACATTTCATTGTATTGTGCTCTTGCATTACTTGGCCACTTAAAGATACAGTACCATGAGTGTTGGGACATATTTTGCAAATATAAATAATCTTTTATTTTCTCTAGATTTACCAATTCCTATAAAGACCTGTAGGGATGAACTTCTGGTTTGGATTTTTGGAAGAGACAATTCCTTGAGAAACTAATTTTTAAAAAGCCAAGAAATCTCGCATTTTTAAAGGAACATTCATTAGCAAAGCATTCTGCTACTAGCAGAGACAATTCTAGCTATTACTGGAGACAAAATGGGTGCTCATTCATTGAAAGATGTATGAAAAAAAGTGTGAGAAAAAAACTAAAAGGACATTACTTCACCAAAAGAAATAAAGTATTCAGGGAAACATTAGAAATCTCGTAAGAATTGATGCTTAATGAAGTAAGAAAACCAGGAAATCAATATGCAAAGTAACTGCAGTGATGTAAATGAAGAGAAACACTGTAATGAAGCTGGGAGCTATGAAACTACAATGATTCATCTTGAGCCCAAAGGAAAGATGAAAAAATACAATTCTTCTTTTCCTTGTAGAAGTTGAGGGTCAATGGATGCAGAATGTTGAGTATTCTGTGAGATGTGGTCACAGTATCAATGGCTTTGCTTCACTATGAATCTCTTTTTGTTGATATGAGAAAAGGCTCACCATGTGGGTGGAAGTAAGGTCAGGAATTATTGTGATGTAAATGGAGAGATATAAATCATCAAGTTTAAAAAGAAAAATTTAGTAAAAATTTTTGTCTTATTTATTGATATTACTTTGGAAAATCTTTCATTCTTCTTTTTAGATAGTAATACATATTGAACTTCCAAATACCTAATAATTATTATTGTGAAGGAGAGAAGTCATGGTCTTCTCTGGACTTAAGGCAGAAACACAGGTGGGGATGTTGATAAACTTATCCTGACTGCAGCTGCTCTTTGCGGTGATGGGAAAAAATCTGTTCTAGGGATTATGGGAATATATTGTAATTGTGCAGTCCAAACATGCATGACAGTTGAAAAGAAGGGACAGCCATATAAATGTGAGACTGTAACTGCAGGTTCTCTTTAATCTTGTGTACATACACTCAATTCTTTGCTAAATTATACTCTCCCTCATCAAGATGATACCAGAGAATTCACATTTAAGCTGTACTGAAGAGGTTCTAATAGTAAATCATACTCTTCATTCCAACTGTGGCTTTAGAATGATTTGAATTATGCTGCAATCTTGTTCCTGACATTTTGAAATCAAACGTGAAGATCCCAACTTTTAGCCACCGAAGACATTTCATACCACAATATGATACGCATGGCTGGCATAAAGTAATACTATATCAACATTTTTCAAGCAGAAAGCAGTGGATGTGTTTTTTTTTTTCCCTAAGGCAGATGTTTTCCAGATTTGCTATTGTCGCTCATTAAGAGAGTAAGGAAGCCTTGTGTGAGTTATGATATGGTAAATATTAATATGCCATCTCACCCATAAAACACTATGGATTTCTCAGATGATTCTTTTTCTTGCTTTAATTGGTTCAATATGACTCTTTTTCCTCTTTCAATTCCCAAATGCTTTATTAACTTTATAGAATAAAATGCAATTAAATGAAGTAAATAAAGGTATATCGTAGCTTTTCAAAAAAAATTTGTCTATAAAACCCTTATTGAACACTTATTTGATTCTATAATAGGAAAATGATAACAAAGGAGGATACTTTTAGTTGTAGCATCTTCCAGAGTCTTAATTAGGTCTTTTGATGTATCCTATGAATTCTGGTAATGTCCACATTTGGAGGGAATTCTGTGCATTATAAACATGGTTTTGATCCACAATACTCCCTTCTTGCAAGCTATTGCCTCTGTTTTCTCCATGAGGGGAAACTGTGGTACTATAAACAACGCAGCTTGATAGCAGCTACAAATTACAGAGAAACAAACCAAAACTATTGGTACATGTTAGTGGAGGGGGAGTTGGGAAAGTGGATTACTGCTAAAAACTTAGGCCAGAGTCTAGCTACCCCTTTCGATTTTTAAAAATAAATAACATGTGGAAAGAGAAAAAATACTCATGTACAAAAATTTTATAGCAGCTTTTCTTTGGTAGCAAAGAACTGGAAACTGGGGAGATGACTGAACAAACTGCATTATGCGCAATTGATGGAATGCCATTATAATATAAGAAATAATGAAAGGAATGATTTCAGATACACCTGGGAAGACTTCTATCCACTGATGCAGAGTGAAGTGAGCAGCACCTAAGGATCAGTTTATACAATAATAATGTCATTGTAAAGATAAAAGACTTTGAAGGACTAAAGAGCTCTGATCAATACAATGGTTAACTGTAGTTCCAGTGCTCCAATAATGAAATATGCCACCTATCACCTGACAGAGAAGCAAGGGACCAAGGATACAAAATGGACCTATACTTTTGGACGTGTCCAGCGTGGGAATTTGTTTTGCTTGACTATTCCTATTTATTACATTGCTTTTGTTTTCTTTTTTTCTTTTATAGAGGGAGGGGAAAGAGGAGGGAAAGAAAATGGATTTTTGTTAATTTTTAAATAAAATTAAATTTTAATAAGTACTGCTTCTAGAATGAATGAATTTATTCCTTGATTTCACTAATATCTATTTAAAGTTATGATCTCCTTAAAATGTGTCTTTCTTAGAGTAGTACTCTGCAAGGTAAATAAGACGCAATTTCATAACTGAATGTGTTATAATTTAATAAAATACATTGTATACTTAAAAAAACTATAATAGGATTTTGCTTTCCTTTCTCCTGTTTCTTCCAAGTTCTGAACTCACAGCATCTCTTGAACAAGGAGAGATCAGTTTCCTGTAACTACAACCAAAATCTCTTTTTTAGCAACCCTAGGGGTCACTAGAGGGTGAAAAGAGATCCTATTTTCCCACAGAAGTTGAGCACACTCACTGTGTAGAGTTCACAGCTGGCCTTAAACTCAGGACAGAATGTGGAAGCCAAATTCCAAATCTTCATGAAGCAGCAGGAGAGATACTACAAAGTTAACGCATGAATATTCCAAGAGGCAAGAATACAAGAATAAGTATTTTCAAAAACCTTAAAGTGATTGCTTTTTTAAACATGGCATCACTGAAACAATTGACCTAAAAATTATACTTTGACATATAAATATGAGTGTATATATATATATATATATGAATGTGTATATGTGTATATATGTATATAATTTTGTATGAAATCAGGGACGATTGTCCCTCATATCCCTCAATTTATACCAATTTTTACAAATTCATTAGGTTACTATAAACCCAAAATTAGAGAAACATTTGGATAGATTTGTATAACATGACACTGAGTTGCACTGTTGACACTACAGTCCAGAAGATAGTGGGTGACCCTGGGATAGAGTATTGGACGTGCGGTCGGGAAGACTCAAGTTCAAAGCCTACCTTCAGTTTTTCCAAATCTACACAAATCATGAAATCTTTCCAAGCCCCAATGTCCTCATCTGTAATATGGGAATAATTATAATAGCACATACCTTATACATATATATATATGTGTATTATATATATACATATATTATATAATTTGAGATTATGATGAGGCTCAAATGGGAGAATAGCTAGCATCTTAATAGAGCTTCAAAATTTGCAAATCCCTTCATAAATAGTCATCTCATTTTATCTTCGCAACAACCCTATGAGGGGCAGGTGCTATGATTATCCCCATTTTACAGCTGATAAAACTGAGACAGACAGAGGTTAAGTGACTTGCCCGCTAGTAAGTGTCTGAGGATAGATCCGAATTAAAATCTGATTGACTCCAGACTCAGCTTTTCATCGATCATGCTACCTGGCTAAAATGGTCTCACATAATATAAAGCGCTTTCCAAAAATTAAAGTGCTATATAAATGCTCATAAATGAAAATTATTGTTATATCCATCAGGAAATGGTAAGTGTGGAAGGGCAAACAATAAAAACCCTACGTAATAGGGTTCGATTGGTGGTACATTAAAGAATGAATTCCAGAGAACAATTATCTCCAAATCTGAAAACTTGATCTCTTCCCTTCTTTTACTTCTCCCCTCTGAAATCAAAATTTCATTTCTCTATCAGGTAGCAGATGGATGCTGCTGATTTATCAATGACTGTGATGGTGCTGATGGAAGGAGATTCTATCTCCAGGGGAAAGGGCTTTTGTGGATAGAGATCAGTCCCTTGAATGGGAGCCAGGATAAACTGATAGCTGGGACTGATTAGAGATCCCAGATGTCCCAGTTGACATTTCAAAGCAGATGTGCTGTTGGGGCCTGAATCAAGGGAAACTTCTAATCCTCTTCAAGGAGAATTCACAGCCCAGTCTATGCTGAGAGTCTGCTCTGCATGACAGTAAGGAATGGGGGATTGTTGGTATCTCCTATTCTGAGAAACTCCAGTGACTGAAAGAAGTCCAAGCATCATAGAGAAGATGCCATATCTGGAATCTTCTGACGCAGCTCGTTCATTCATTCAAGACAGAGTCATTGTGGTCCACATCTGATTGATTTTGTCAGCAATGTAATCTGAAAACCAGGGAGAAAGTGTCAGCTCTGGAACTGAGGAAAGACAGCTTGAATTAATCAGGCTTCCTGACCACCCAGGATGCTTCCAATGGATGAGAATTTGCCAGTTATTCAGTAGAGGCAATGATGACTTCCTTTCAAAGAAATCTCAACACAGTGGTGACGAAATGATGGTACCATTCCATGGAATTGTCAGTGGAGGGACCCTGGGCCAGATTTCATTCTGCTCATGGCACCATCTGGAATTCAAATATTTGAATTGAATTGATCTAAACTGGGAGATTTCTTTAGAAGACTCCATGGAATGATTTTCTACTCGTATGATCTAGGTTTAAAATTCTTTTTATTTTTCAGGAGTGGGATGAAGGGAAAAGAAAATAATACTTGAAGGATCTGAGATGAATAGCATTTTTATGAGGACATAACACCTCTGTTTGACCTTGTTTTCAGTTTGGTGACCAAATACCTAAGTTCAAATCTTGCCTCAGACAATTAACTAGATGTGTAACCCTAGGTGAATCATTTAACCTCTCTGAGCCTCAATTTTCTTATTTGCAAAATGTGAATACCAATAGCACCTACTTTTATAGGGTTGTTGTGAGGATCAAATGCAAACCTATATATATATAATATATAATACATATACATGTATGAATGTACAGATACATGCACACATATACATATACACATATATACACATACACATATACATATAGATACATGAACTTCACAAACTTTAAAGCTCTACGTAAATATTATCTATTTTTGTTGTCAGCTTTCTTTGAGAATAAGAGAACTTGTCATCTTTCATTTAAATTGGAATTTTTAGAGACGTTGATAAGACAAATAGTTATACATTATTCCAAGCTTGCTTTTTTGTTCAATTGTTTCCATCATATCCAACATTTTGTAACCGCATTTGGGGTTTTCTTGGCAAAGACACTAGATAGCTTTGACATTTCCTTCTCTAGCTCATTTTATAGATGAGGAAACTGAGGGTTAAATGACCTGCTCAGAGTCAAATTAAGTGTCTGAGGCTGGATTTGAACTCAGGTATCCCAGACTCCAGACCCAGCGCTCTATCCACTATACCACCCCGTTGTCCTGCAGAACATTTATTAAGCACTCATAAAGTTTCAGCCTCAGCACTAAGTAGTGGGCATACAGATATAAACTAGCAAGGCAGTCCCCACTTTCAAGGAGTTTTCATTCTAACGGAGGAAGACAAAAAAAAAAAAAAAAGGAGGTAAAGATGGGTAGTGGCATGGTGTAGAGAAGGAGGGGAATTTGGGGGCTGGCTGTTGCCAAGATAAGGTGAAAGTTCACCTCTCAGAGCCCCTGGTACCAAGGGCAGAGTATTAGGTTCCTGTGGAAAGCTAACAAGCATGAAAGCTAGCATGTAGTGTCTTAAGCCCTGAGCTCTCCTCTTATACCATATTTGTCCTTTTCCAACATCACATACAGTATCAAATGAGTCTATTTTTCTCACCTCTTCCCTGAGTCATCAAAATGTGCTCCCTAAATATTATAAAGCACATTATAAACAATTTCAGGCTAAAAGATGGATTTCAAATATCAGTTTAATATATTATTTATTCTAAAATTATTTGCAATTTAACAGAAAGCAATGCCTTAATCTGTAAGAAGAATGGACTTAAAATGATAGAATTTCAGTTATGAGCTATTTATTGACAAGAAAAGTAGTGTGGAATAAAAGAGATAATATTTGTGAAGGGTTCTGCAATCCTTACAGTTCTATGTGAATGCTGTTATCACTAAAATCATTAATATTATTAGCAAACTATAGGCGGTACAGTGAATAGGTCTCTGGGCTTGGAATCAGGAAGACTCATCTTCCTAAGTTCAAAGTCAATTTGCCCTGCTTGCCTCAGTTTGCTCCTCTGTAAAATGAGCTGGAGAAGGAAATGGCAAACCACTCCAGTGTCTCTGCCAAGAAAGATATGGGGTCACAAAGAGTCAGACACAACTGAGAAAACATCTGGATAACAACAACAAAGTGTAGGCTGCGGCCTAATCAGTGGACAGCCAGATTTATTATTAGTAGCTTCTTACAGTATTCTGGGGTCTAGATAGCCTATTTTGGTGCAGAAGTTGATGTCCACATTAAAATAATATTATTAGTCTCAGAGTTAGGAGAAATAGCTTCTAATCCTGATCCCTCTACTATATAGCCATGATCAAGTCATGAAAGCTGGCCTCTAAAGTTTCTTTGAGTTTTTGTAAGTCTATCAATTCATCTTTCTAGGAATTCTCTCACCCATCATAAATTTTCTCTCATTTCTTAAAGTTCCAGAGGACTTAGCTGACAGGGGAGACGTTGTGATCAAGAAGGTTATTTTTTCCCAAAAGAAGATGGCCTTGCTGACTTCTGCAATTTCCCCACATGCAAGAAGTTCAAATTCCCAATCGATGGAGGTGGGAGTTACAAAAGCACCCAAAGTCAATTTCCTAAGAACATTCAATCATTATATAATACTGTAAGATTAATAATGCACTTTCCACATATTACCTCACTTGATCCTCATGACAACTGTGAGATAGGTGCTACTGTTCTCACTATTGTTGTAAACAAATGAAGAAACCAAGGCTGAATGAGTTCAAGTAATTCCCCCAAAGTCACCCAGCTAAATGTCTGAGGCTGGATTTGAATTCAGGTCTTCCTAATTCAAGGTGCAACACTAGATCTCCAGTACTACTCAATTTCCTTTTAATGGAAGATCAATGAATTTGGAGGCAGATGACTGAGTTGAGATAAAGGCTCTGCTATTTCTTGCCTTTGGTCTTAGGCAAGTCACTTAACTTTTTTTTTTTCTTCTGGTTTTCAGATTTATACCTGTAAAGGGAGCAGATAAGGGCAGAATATCTCTAAGGTCCCTCCTAACTAGGGTTGTGCTAGTAAAGATTTAAGAACTGATTATACAGAAAAATAAATGCACACATGACATATTTTTAAGTTTAATCTGCAATATCAACATTTTACCATTCTACAAATCAACTAAACAAGAAGTGAAGTCCTGATTTGTAGCATTCACAGATTTCCAAGGTACAAACACTCACCCTGAAAATGTGTAGCAATCAGTTCTTATGAGCTGGTTGGAGCTATTTCTGAAACACCCTTGTTTACAATCCTTGTAAGAATACATTTGTATTAATGTGGTCATAGAACTCAGAGGTCATCTAGTTCAAATTGGATCATGCATTCCTTCTACAACATCTCTAACAAACCTGATAATAAATATTTCCAGTAAGGGTCAACCTAAAGCTAATGGAAGCAGCCACTCCCCTTTGGACAGCCCAGTGGTTAGATGGTGTTTCCTTAGGTTTAGGTAACTGGCATTTCTGCAGCTTTCACCCCTTGTTTCTGGTTCCACTCTCTGTGACTAAGATTAAATCTAATCTCTCTTCCAAATGCTAACTCATCAAATAGTTGAAAACAATGATAGAGACTCAAAATTGTATCTTTACCATCATTTCTCATGGTGCTCTTGGTATTCTATTGGCTTTCTTTTTGTTGCTTCATCTTGTCAAAGTCCTCCACAAAATGAGGTAACAGAACAGAATACAGTAAGCCAGAGGTCACTTGGAAAGGGTAGAATGTGGTGTTCATTTTCCTGGATCCTATGACCCTCCTAATTCAGCTTAGGTTATTGATTTTCTTGGCTGTCTATGTCACTCTGTCAACTTGTGCTGAGTTTGAAATCTTAGTGATATTTATAACTGTCCAGGTGATTTTATACATGATATCTCATTCCGTCGTTTTGATAAGATAGGTTGGGAGGCATGAGTAGCCCCATTTTGCATGTGAGAAAACTGAGGCTTCCCTGACTGGTGAGTGGTAGAATAGGCACTCAGACCTGGGAATTCAAACTCCAAGAGCAAAATTGCAAAGTCAAAGTAATGAAAATATCTTTAGATTAATAAGTGGAAGAGATTTCTATGTCTCTAAAAACACATTCTTACTCATGACTTCTTGCTTCCATCTGGCAAAGGATGAATAGAAAAGACTCAAAGATCCAATCGTTTACATGGTCATAAGGGATACGACTAATACAAAGGACTAAAAGGAACCGTACAGCTGGACAGATGCCATAATATCAGGTGAATGCTGTAATTTTTTAAGTTGTTGTGACATCTTGACAAGGCAGACCTTGGACGCAATAGATTTCAGATGTTATACAGTGTGGACTCCTGAAAATTTTCCTGTTGACATGGAAAGAGCTGTATGCCATCGATACTTGGCAAATGTGTTGCATGCTACGCTTTTTAGGACTTTCCTAAGTAAGACACTGGATATCACTAGAGACGATGCAAGCCTTCAAAACAAGCCATCTGTGCACCTGCACCCAGCCCTCTGCTTTGGCAGCTCTCCTGCACAGTGCAGAAGCAGCTGTGGGAATTCCCACCCAACTCCACCACCCTGGTATGAAATATTGATCCATATGTTAAAAGAAAAATGTGAGTGTTTATGTGAAAGAGAGAGAAAACCAAAAAGTCAGGATTAGCAGGGTCATGACATAGAACTAATCCAGCCATTCCAATCACTTTACTTCAAGTACCAAAACATGACTGTCTTTCCCAAAGTTAATAGATGGGCTATTATTGTTATCTTGGTACACATCTGGTATGCAAACATAAGTATTCAAGATCAAGAGTCCTTCTCCCATGATCATGATATCCAAGATTAATTTCTCAATCCATTTCTTGTCATTGTATCCTCTGAAGAAGTGGTTTTGCAATTTTTTGCCCTCTAAACTAAGGAAAGCTTTTCTCGTGTGTCTCCATCCATGAAAACTTAGAAGTATCTTTCCAGTATACCACCCTGTCTCTTCTTTAAATTGTTAGTTAAAGGGAAAGAACTCAGGCCTAGAACTCAAGAGACCTGGTTTCTTCTCCATGTTCTGCCACTAATTGTGTGAGATGACTCACTTAAAATCTCTAGAGTCGGAGGCATGCAATGTATAGACCTGAGTTTAAATCTTGCCTCAGACACTTATTAATTGTATAACCCTTTGGCAAATCACTTAACTGCTTTCTATCTCAGTTTCCTCAACTGCAAAATGGGGGAAATAATAGCATCTACCTTGCAGGATTGTTGTGAGGATCAAAAAAGATAATATTTGAAAAGCATTTAGCATAATGTTTATTTTTTTCTCTGGAATTCAATTTTTTTCATTTATAAAATGAGAGGATATGCAAGGAGTTAAACTAGATAATATCTAAGTTTTCTTTCACTTCTAAAATCCATACAATTTCTGTCCTTCTCGTCTTTCCCAAAACTTTAAACCTAGTGCACTCTGAAGCCCATAGATTGAATAACAATAGGTTAAACTCCACTTAAGACTGTTCTCTGAACCCTCCTGGCTTAGAGTGATTATCAATAGTAACTGTTGCCCTTTCCCTTTCAGCTTTAGTTATTTTCTTCTTTTGCTCATTAAAGAGCTATTCCCTGACTACTTCTTAAAGAGGCCTATTCCCTGAATGGGCATGACCTCCCTCTAAGTGAGTACCTGAAAAGGCGTTAGCCTAAAAAGTTCAAGGACTCCCATTGCATCCTGGGCCATCTCCAGTCATCCTGATGAACATCTGGTCACTGGATCCAGATGACCCAAGAGGAGAAAGTGAGGCTGGTGATCTGCACAGCCTTCCCTCACTCAAGACAAAGTCAAATGCAAGTCATGTCATCATTTTTCTGATGTCTTCTTTGAAAAGGAAGGACGAAAACAACAACAATAACAACTTATTCAGTTTCCCTCATCAAATCAGTAGTCCATTTACATCATACTTCAGTTTCCAAATGTTTGCATCATTTCTTGTTTTGTTTGGTCTTAACCTCTTTAATCATAAAATTACATATGCAAATTATCACACTTGTACCTCTGAAGTCTTCTATATCATCACCAATCACTTTCATGCTCTTGAAACCTTTTTTCTTTACACTTAATTTTTCTCTAGTTTTTTAATACACAAAACATCTTTTTCTGCCTCTTTATAACAATCTGTTCACACACAACAGAGGCATCTGTCCTTGTTTTGACAGAGATCTGAGTCCTTAAATCTACACACGATCATTTTCTCTCCATACCTATCCATCTGAAAGCCATGCTCAGTTGGTTGTTGTCTTGATTTCTCAAGGAGGACGAAAGATGACATCACTATGTTAGAATCAAGTTACAATACTTCTGACTGTGGTTGATCAGACCAGATATGAGCTCAGCACGTTCTACCACAGGTCAGGCATGAAAAGTCCATGTGAATATGTGAGATGGATTCTCTAAATTTGTGCATTTTGCATGCTAGTCTAAAAGGGCCAGGGTCCCCCATTGCATCCTGGGCCATCTCTAGTTATCCTGATCAGTATGTGGCTACTGGATCCAGATGGCTCTGGAGGAGAAAGTAAGTCTGGTGACCTTGTACAGCCCTTCCTCCCTCAAATAGATGTCAACTGCAAGTCATGTCATCATTTCCCTGATGTCATGGTCCACTTCAAAAATGAAAGACAAGCCCAAGCATCTTGCATGACTCAACCCTTCTAAATACTCTCATCACCTCATGCCAGTACTAATGCAATAGCCTGCTGAGTGGTCTTAGTGCATAAAGGCTCTTCTTTCTACAATCTATCCTCCATTTACCAACTAAAAGCCATTTTCCTGAAGTATGGGTCTGACCATGACACCACCTCCCTACTCAATAATCTTGACTGGTTCTATATTACTTCAAGAATAAACTATCTTCTTCAACTTTTAAAACCTTTCACCTCTCTCATGGATCTGCTGCAGTAGAGTATCTAATGAATACTTTCTTAATATCCTTCAACTAAAAGTTGTCTATAATCAATGAAGGTCATCCCCTAACATATCACATGAGTTCTTACCAGAGCAGAGTGCAATGGGGATGCAAACTCCCTCCTTCTAGATATGATAGCTCTTTTTAGTGCAACTTAAGTTGACTCAAAGTGAATTTGTAATCCATCAAAACCCTCATACCATTTGTTTGACTATCCCTCTTCCCTTCCCCATTTTTGCTGATGATTCCACCAACTTCCTGGTCATCCAATTTTACATTTTCAGAGTTATCTCAATTCTTGTTCATCCTTCATATCCAATCATCTGTCAGTTCTGGTCAATCTTACTTTAATAATACATCTGTTTCCTCTTCACTATGCAACATTTACTTTCTCTCATTTCCACACAGTTGACAAGCTGATATTCTTTTTTTATTAAATTATTTTATTTGTTTTCACTGCTCTACAATCACTTCTATATATCTTAGATTTTTTCCCCTCCCTCCACCTCCTTCCTCCGTCCCTCCCCAAACCCTCCCTGAGATGGTGCACAATCTTATATAGGTTCTACACATACATTCCTATTAAAAACATTTTCATCTTAGTCATGTTGCATAGAAGAATTAAAATGAATGGGAGAAACCATAAAACAAAACAAAACATAATACAAAAGAAAATGGTCTGCTTCATTCTGCTATCCAATTCCACAATTCCTTCTCTGGATGTGGAAAGTGTTTTGCCTCAAGAATCCATTGGGAATTTTTTAAATCCATGCATTGCAATGAATTACTAAGTCTACTAGAAAAATTCCTCACACACTGTGGTTGTTGCTGTGTACAAAGTTGTCCTGATTCTGCTCCTTTCACTCGGCATCAGTTCATATATGTCTTTCCAGGCCTCTCTGAAGTCTTCCTGTTCATCATTTCTTATAGCATAATAGTATTCCATAACAATTATATACCACAGCTTGTTCAGTCATTCCCCAGTTGATGGCCATCCCCTTGATTTCCAGTTTTTGGCCACCACAAAGAGAGCTGCTATAAATATTTTTGTACATGTGGGACCATTTCCCATTTCGATCTCTTTGGGATAGAGTCCCAGAAGCAATATTGCTGGGTCAAAGGGTATGCCCATTTTTGTAGCCCTTTGGGAATAGTTCCAAATTGTTCTCCAGAATGGTTGGGTCAGCTCACAGCTCCACCAACAATGAATTAGTGTTACAACTCGCCCACATCTTCTCCAACACTTATCACCTTCCTGTTTTGTCATGTTAGTCATTTTGATAGGTGTGATGTGGTACCTCAGAACTGTTTTAAATTGCATTGCTCTAAACAATAGTGATTTAGAGCAATTTTTTCATATGACTGTAGATAGCTTTAATTTCTTCCTCTGAAAACTGACTGTTCATATCCTTTGAACATTTATCAGTTGGGAAATGATTTGTATTCTTGTACATTTGACTCAGTTCTCTATATGTTTTAGAAATGAGACCTTTATCGCAGACACTAATTCACAAATTCTTTCCCAGTTTTCTGCTTCCCTCCTAATCTTGGTTGCATTGGGTTTGGTTGTGCAAAAACTTTTCAATTTAATGTAATCAAAATTATCCATTTTGCACTTCATAACATTCTCTATCTCTTGTTTGGTCAAAAATTTCTCCATTCTCCATAAATTTGACAAATACACTATCTCTTGCTCCCCCTAATTTGTTTATATTATCAATCTTTATACCTGGGTCATGTATGCATTTGAACTTTATTCTTGGGAACTTGGTCTATGTCCAGTTTCCGCCACACTGTTAAGAAGCTGGGGTCCTTAGGTTTATCAAACTATGTTAACTGGCTACTATGTCTAGAGTATCTAACATATTCCACTGGTCTACCCCTCTGTTTCTTTGCCAATACCAAGTGGTTTTGATGATTTCTGCTTTATAACACAATTTGAGATCTGGTAGGGCTAAGACACTTTCCCTAGCATTTCTTTTCATTAGTTCCCTTGATGTTCTGGACCTTTTGTTTCTCCAGATGAATTTTCATTTTATTTTTTCTAGCTCTAGAAAATAATTTTCTGGTAGTTTAATTGATATGGCACTGAATAAGTAAATTAATTTAGGTAGAACTGTCCTTTTTATTATATTAGCTCAGCCTACCCACAAGCAATTGATGTGTTTCCACTTACTTAGATCTGATTTTATTTGTGCGAAAAGTGTTTTGCAATTGTGTTCAAATAGTCCCTGGGTTTGTTTTGTCAGGTAGACTTCCAGATATTTTATAGTGTCTATTGTAGCTTTATATGAAATTTCTCTTTCTATCTCATGCTGTTAGGCTTTGTTAATAATATATAGAAATACTGATGATTTATGTGGGTTTATTTTGCAACCTACAACTTTGCCAAAATTATTTATTATTTCAAGTAGTTTTTTACTTGATTCTCTGGGATACTCTAAGTATACCATCATATCATATGCAAAAAGTGATAACTTACTTTTTTCTCTATTATTCTATTTCCTTCAGTTTCTTTTTCTTCTCTTATTGCTACAGTTAGCATTTCTAATACCATACTGAATAACAGTGGAGATAATAGACATCCTTGTTTCACCCTTGATCTTATTGGAAATGCATCTAGCTTGTCCCCATTGCATATAATGCTTGCTGATGGTTTTAGGTAGATACTGTTTATTATTTTATGGAAAGTTTCATTTATTCCTATGCTCTCCAGTGTTTTCATTAGGAATGGGTGTTGTATTTTGTCAAAAGCTATTTTTGCATCTATTGATATAATCATGGGGTTTCTTTAAGTTTTGTTGTTGATATGATCAATAATGCTAATAGTTTTCCTAATATTGAACCAGCCCTGTATTCCTGGTATAAATCCTACTTGATCATAATGTATTCTTCTTGTGATAAGTTGCTATATTCTTTTTGCTAATATCTCATTTAAAATTTTTGCATCTATATTCATTACAGAAATTGGTCTATAATTTTCTTTCTCTGTTTTGGTTCTTCCTCTTTTAGGAATCAAAACCATATTTCTAATCATAAAAATAATTTGATAGGACCCCTTCTTCCCCAAATATCCCAAACAGTCTATATAGTATTGGAATTAATTATTTTTTAAATGTTTGATAGAACTCACATAAATCCCTCTGGCCCTGGAGATTTTTTCCTAGGGAGTTCATTGATGGCTTGTTCAATTTCTTTTTGTGAGATGGGGGCATTTAAGTATTCAACTTCCTCTTCTGTTAATCTGAGCAATTTATATTTTTTAAAATAATCATTCATTTCATTTAGATTGTCAAATTTATGGGCATGCAGTTGGGCAAAGTAATTTCTAATTATTGTTTTAATTTCCTCCTCATTGGAAGTTAGTTCATTCTTTTCCTTTTTGATATTGGTAATTTGGTTTTCTTTTTTTAATCAAATTGACCAAAAGTTTATCAATTTTATTGGTTTTTTCATAAAACCAACTCTTAGTTTTATTTATTAGTTCAATAGTTTTCTTAATGTCAATTTTGTCAATCTCTCCTTTGATTTTCAGTATTACTAATTTGGCATTTACTTGGGAATTCTCAATTTGTTCTTTTTCTAGATTTTTCAGCTGCATACCCAATTCATTGATCTCCTCTTTCTCTATTTTATTCATGTAGGCATTCAAAGATATAAAACTTCCCCTAAGAACTGATTTTGCAGTATCCCATAAGGTTTGGTAAGCTGTCTCATTATTATCATTCTCTTGTATGAAGTTGTTGATTGTTTCTATGATTTGTTGTTTAACTCAATCATTCTTTAGGATTAGATTATTTAGTTTCCAATTAGTTTTTGGCTTATCTTTCCATGGCCTTTGATTACATATAATTTTCATTGCATTATGATCTGAGAAGGATGCATTGACTGTCTCTGCCTTTCTGTACTGGATTGTGAAGTTTTTATGGCCTAGTACATGGTCAGTTTTTGTATATGTGCCATGTGCCACTGAGAAAAAGGTATATTCCTTTCTATCCCCATTCAATTTTCTCCAGAGATCTATCATATCTACCTTATCCAGAGGTTTATTTACCTCCTTAACTTCTTTCTTGTTTATTTTGAGGTTAGATTTATCAAGTTCAGAGAGGGGGAGGTTGAGGTCCCCCACTGGTATTGTTTTGCTGTCTATTTCTTCCTGTAACTCCCTTAACTTCTCCTCTAAGAATTTGGATGCTATATGTATGTTTAGTAATGAAATTGCTTTGCCATCTATGGTGCCTTTAGGCAGGATATAGTTTCCTTCCTTATCTCCAAGTTGATATTCTTAAAACACAGATATGACCCCACTCTCCATGCCAAGCAGTTCCAGTGACTCCCTATTAACTAACCTCTACGGTAAAATCAAAAATCCACAACTTAGAATTGTAAGGCTTTCACACTGATTCTCACTTACCTCAGTAGTCATATTTCACATTATACCCCTTCATGAGCTTTCTGTTCCAGTCTATCAGTCCTGATAGCTCATTCTATTGCTTGACATCCCATTTTCTACCTCTCTTGCTTTGTACAAATAATCCTCCACGTCTGGAATGTTTTCTACCTTACAAAATCTCATTTCCTACAAAGTTCAACACGTGGCTTATTCATAAACGAGACCTTTCCTGATACCCTGAGTTATCAATATTCTCTCCTTATTAAAATTAATCTGTATATGTTAAGAGGGAAGGGAAGAATTGGCCGATGAGGGTCCAGTCCCTCGAAATGCTCAGATTTGCCTTTTCTGTTTTGTTTTGTTTTGTTTTTTTTGTATTTACATCTCGTACTAATCCATACATGGAGGCTTGAGGAACCTATATCTAGCCATGAGTGATTGAAAGTCTGGTGCAACATGGTGATACAAAGATTTCTAATTGGTTTCAGAGATAAATGAACTGGTGACTTAGAAGAAACTGAGCTGTTAACTTAATGCTTATCTAAAAAGTGAATGAATATTATTCCAAGGGAGGAATGTTAAGATAACTTAGGATTTCAAGAGATCTGTTCAAACAATCAGAGGTACCACTGGAAAACAGTCAGTAGTAGACTCCCCTGAAGTGGTAGTAATGGAAAGAGGAACTGCCTGTAGATAGAGGACAGAAAACAGCTTCTTTGAGGACAGCATCAACTTCTGGATTCAGATGGCTCTGGAGGAGAAGTGAAGCTGGTGACCTGTACAGACCTCCTTCACTCAAAACAAAGTCAAGTACAAGTCATGTCATCATTTCTCTAATGGCATGGTCTTCTTCGGCAATAAAGGATGAACACGATCCTGTGAGTAGATGCAGCTGGCTGAAAGCTAGCTGGGTACCTCACCTCCTCCTCTCCTATCTGCCTCTCCCTCCCCTTCCTTCTCCTCACCAAAGGAAGGTAAATTTGGATGGCCAAAAGTTGCCCATTTGACTTGGGTTTTACTGCCTCCTTTCCTTTTCTCTTTCCTCTTCCCTTTCCCTCTCCCTCTCCCTCTTCCTATCCTCTCCCAAAATCTTAAACCTACTACACTCTGCAACGGAGCCCCTACCAAGGACTCTGGACCCCAGTAGCTTTAGAGTGATTACCAATAGTAACTGTTGCTGTTTCCCACCCAGCCTGATGTCTTTCTTTTTCTTGGACTCATTAAAGGGGCCATGCCCTGGCTACTTCAATGAATGGGCGTTGTCTCACACTAAATGAGTCCCTGCAAAGACCTTGGCCTAAAGGGCCCAAGGTCTCCCAGTGCATCCTGGGCCATCTTCAGTCATCCTGAGGAATATCAGGTCACTGGATTCAGATGGCTCTGGAGGAGAAGTGAGGCTGGGGACCTGCACAACCCTCCCTCACTCAAAACAAAGTCAAGTGCAAGTCATATCATCATTTCCCTGATGGCATGGTCTTCTTCAGCAACAAAGGATGAACACGAACTTCAAGGATCTTGACAGCTTGTGAATGAGAGACATGCTGGCTATGCACTACAGAAAGGTACCAGTCCTCAGAGCCCAGAAGAGAGCTATGCCTAAAAGGTATATAATGAGGACTGTCCAAAGGGAAAAGAAGACTTCCAGGAAGAGATAGGAGTTCACCCTTGGCCATATGTGTCACTTAATATACTGCCATGAACTTCAAATTTGAGCTGTCTCCCCTGGGGTCTTCATATGCATAACATTGGGGGGAACATTTTGTAACTAATTGCCTTTCTCATGGCACCTTAATAAATAGAATTTTTTTTCTAAAAGCTAACTAATGTCAACTGGTTGATTGAAATTGGGGGTGGGGGAGTCACACCAGATGGGGGCTCAATAACTTGATGTTATAAGCCACAATCCCTCAGCATTACTCCTAGAGTCCAAAGGAAAGTAGTATTCTCCCCTTTAAGAACTCAGTGATGTAGTAGGAACTGATGTAGTGGCTCAAGAGGGAGGGCTACATAGAAGTTTGGTATTTACTTAACTTTGTACGTGTTTCTCTCCAAGAATGATGTAAGCACTTTGAAGTCAGGGACTTTTATTTTGTCTTTCTATCCCCAATACCTAGTTATATGAATCTCACACAAATAGCAAATGCGTAATCATTTATTGAATTACCTTGAATTAAATTTAAGCAAGTTGCGACTTAGTCACATTTTTCTTGTCTTGTATTTGTGAAGTTAATACTTGGAAACTCACTATATAACTTTATATTTATTCTTATTAGTTTTCAAAGTTCAGGACTGTCAAAAATATTTTGAAATCCAGGTTCTGTCATCCAACATGTTCGTTTTGCTTCCGTATTGTACAAATATACTTAATATGACAAGTAGCCCTTCAACCAATTAATCAATAATGTTAAATGATACAGGGCCAAGAATAAATCTCTGAGGCACTTCAGTAGGGAAGTACATTTGAATGAACAATGACTCATTAAGGAATCTCCTTTGGGTCTGGTCATTCAACCAAATTCTAAGTCTACCTAGTTATATAATCAGCTATCTTAGATGCTTCAATCTTGTCCACAAGACTAATAGAGTTGTTATCAAAAGCTTTGCAGAAATCCTCGTCAACTGTGTCTATAACATATTCCCTCATCTACTAGTTTCATAATCTGTCGAATAAAGTCTTGAATAACCTGCTATGTTAAAGCCAAGCTTACCAATAATAATAATACTAGCTAGCATGTATATAATGCTTTAAGATTTGCAAAGCATTTTACATAATTTCATTCTCTCATTTGACTTTTGCTCTTTGTGTTCACAGCTTCCTTTCTGAGATAGATCTCAGCTATCCCTAAAATCCCCAACATTTCTCAGGAGTTGAAGTCGAATTCACTGATCAATGTTTTGCAGATTCTACTGCCTTCTCTTTTGGAAACTGGGACATTTTTCATGCTCTAATCCTACTATATCTTTTCCATTATTATAAAGATAGATGCCACTGACTTAGCAATCACCTCCTTCAGTTCTTTCACTATCCCAGGGACTATTGGGGCATTGGAATAAGTAGTAGGTACTATGACAGCTTGAAATCATGAAAAAAATAGCTAGATTCTTTCTTTCTATTTGCCTATGTATCTTTGATTTAACTCTCATTTAGCTGTTTTTATTCTTCTCAGTCCAAAGATTATTTTCTTTGGCAGAGAAAACAGAAGTAAAATAAATATTGAGTAGTTTTGTCTTCTCTGAATCATTTATCATGATTACCTCAACAATTTCAAATTGCTTTGATCCTCCTTTTTCCCCATTAGAGTTTCCCAAACTCATCCATATTGTTCTCTAAGATTTTCCTTGATGGGCTCAACTCAGATTTTATTTTAGTACTTCTGAAACTATCCCTACAGAAATGTGCCACTCTTTTGTTTTATTCTTCTGTTATCTATGATTGGGTACCTCCATGTTTTTCATATCTTTTAAAAAATAGAATCCAGTAGAGTCCCTTGTGCATCCACATTAGTCTTTTTACATAATTGTCCTTTTTCTTCTTCATTGGACTTACACTGTCTTGTTTTATCATGATCCATCAATGTTTTCAGTTGTAACATGAGGATAATACCCATAGTTCCTATGATATTGATCTGTTGTAACATTTAAATAAGAAAAATCAAATGATTTGCATTCCTTAAATCTCTATCTAAATGGCACCTATTATTATTGAGTCTATGATCACACTCTTTACTAATGCTTTCTTTTCCACCCATGAATCTCTTACATTCTTGACATTTCCACATTACCACCCTAACAAAATATTCTAGAATTTAGATTTCTTTCTCAAATGAAGCCTACATTAGGACTGTCAGCTTTTTCATTTTAGATAATACAATACTCTTGTAATATTGAATGTATTTTATCTGTATTATTAAATTCTTGACCCATTTTCAGAATGCAATATTTGAAATTCCAAAGTCTTTTTCACATAAGCTGCTCTAAATGCATTCCCCAACCTGGAACTGTGGAATTATTTTTTTTTAAATCCTATGTGCAGTATTTTTCTTCATTTATTCTTTTTGTGAAATTTGTCCTGCTATTCTTACCCATTGAAATCTTTTTGGATCCTAGTTGAGCCATCCAACCTACCTTTATGTTATCCCCCAAATTTAATTGTCATCTTCTCCTTTATTAAAGTGACTGATAAAAATGTTGAGCAGAACAGAAAATGAGACAATGCTTTAATAATCTACTGGAGACCTTCATCCAGCTTTAATATCAGTCCCCTAATCAAAACACTTTGGGTCTGATTTGTCATCTAATTCTATATTCTTCTCTCCATTTTGTCCATACTGACATCAGGAAATAGTATAATACTTCAGTTGAACGTAGAGGTCTCTTTTTTCAAATGCTTTATTAGAATTGTCATTCTCTACCACAAGGCCCTCTCCCACCCCAAGTAGGAAGTCTGATCAACATTTGGAAGATCCCACTCTCTTTAGGAGGGAGGGACCTGACAAGGGTGTGCTGGAGCCAGCTTGAAAGTCAACTAAGAACTAGTTGTTAAATGTTCAATATGAGCATTTACATCTCAGAAATAGGCAAATGCTACAAATCAGGACTTCAGTTATTCTTGGTTAGTAGTCTAGGCTTAAAGTTAAGGAGAGAACGTTAACAATGCAGATAAACTTAAAAGTATGTCATACATGTATTTCATTTTCAGAGAACCAGTTGCTAACCATTTGTCAGCACACCCTTGGGCATGGACTAGCTTGAATGCATCTAGGAAAGGGTGACCAGGGTGGTGTGGAAACTAAAAATTACTAGATATAAACCTCAGGTGAAAGAGCTGGAGATTTTACTCTGGCAGAGAAAATACATAAGGGTAGATATGACAGGTGTTGTCAAGTATTTGTAAGAAAGTAATGTGCAAGAAAATCGATAGACCTTCTGCTTTAATCAAGCAGGCAAAATTATAAAAATAGAGGGAAATTGGAGGATGACAAATTCAAGCCAAAATAAATAAAAAATTTTTAGGCCTGTGGAGGTATTAAAAGCGGTGTAAGTAACCTTAGGATATATCGGGCTTCCCATCCCTGGAGATAATGGAGGAGAATCTGGATCATCAAAAAATCACTTTTGATATAACATAGGATTTAAAAATAATAATAATTCCACATCATTCCCACCTCTGCTGCTTCTGTTCTTGGCCTTTGTTATAATCAGTCCAAAAATATTTTGTCTTCTCCCAGTTTATCAACCATATCCTGGCCTCCTTGTCTTCTCCATTCAACCTTAGGCAGGCCAAGTGGGGAAGCAGATAGGGTTCAGGACTTGGAGCCAAAAAAAATCCACATTCAGAACTTGCCTTCAATATTTACGAGCTGTAACCAGAGGTAAGTCATTTAACGTTACTGAGCCACAATTTTTTCAGTTGTAACGTGAGGATAATACCCATAGTTCCTATGATATTGATCGGTTGTAACACTTAAATAAGAAAAATCAAGTGATTTGCTTAAAATTCTATCTAAATGTCACCTGTTATGATTGACTTTATGATCTTCACGAATGCCTTCCTTTCCACCCATGAGTCCCTTACATTCTTGACATTCCTACATAACCCTGCTGATAACCCTCACCTCCATGTTACTCCTTCTTCCAGTTTTTTCTCTGACTCCCACTCAAATACATCTGAAAAAAATCTTCAAATACAATTGAATATTATTTTATGGTATCTAACTTCAACTGGGCCCTAACTGATGTATGACAGTCCTTTCAAAACATATGCTGACGGTCACATTCCCCACAATATTTATTCAAAATCTTTCCTTTTCATGTTCTTTATTCTAACCCTTGATCCCTCATTTGTAAAGGTGAGAAGGAAATAAGCATTTATGGAGTATTGCTTAGTGCCGGATACTTTATAAATAATAACTTAACTGATCCTTATAACAACTCTAGGAACAGGGTGCCACTATTATCCCCATTTTACAGGTGGGGACACTAAGGAAGAGAGAGAGAGAGAGAGAGAGAGATGAATTGATTTGCTCAGGGTCACACAGCTAGTAAGTGTCTGAAGCTGGATTTGAACTCAGGTATCCCTGACTCCAGGTTCACTTTGCCACCTAGCTGTCTCTAAGCAGGAAGCAGGTTTTCTTGCTCCCATATAATTACATGAGATCATGAGCTCCTTGAGAGCAGAGACTTTACCCTTTTTTATATCACTAGCTCTTAGCACAGTGCCTAGCTCATAATAAATATTTAATAAATGCTTACTGACTGAATTCTACTCTCTTGATGGAAAGAATGAGATCATCCAACATTATTACTTCATCTCCTCTCTTCCACTCCTCTAAACTTGTTGGTGCCCTTAACCATATTCTACCCTTCACTTCAGCCTTCCTTTTTGCTAAAGCTAAGCCCTCTGCCTCCATTTCATCCTGTCCCATCTCCTGTCCATTCATTCTTACACATCTTCAATCTCTCCATTTCTACTGGATTCCCTGGTGCTAAAAATAATGGCTGACATGCATGTAATATTTTCAGTACATTCACAGACATGAATGGAACCATGGCTTCAAAGCCAAGGGGTTCTGGATTCAAGTCCTAACTGTCACATGCCCTGTTCTCTAACTCTCTAACTCTTAAGTCAATTAACCACTCAGTGCTCCAGAAAACTTCCTATAAGTCTCAGAGAAGGAGATGATATGCACAAATGTAGTTTCTTCATTCAGGAATTCCCTGTACCAGTAAAATCTCAGGTCTAATGCCTAACTTTTCAGAATTTTATTCGATCTCACCCTCATAACAGTGCTGTGATATCCAATACACAAAATTATCAATGCTTTTTACTCTCTACCATTATAATTTTAAGAAGAGACCCTAGAAAAAGTCCCACTTTGTCCCTGCTACCCCATCAAATTATTTTCCCATCTTTTACCTCCCATTCCCTGCCAAATTTCCAGAAAATAGACTAAACTTGGCTGCTTCCATTTCCTCATCACACACTCACTTCTCAGCCCTTTAGAATTTGGCTGCTATCCCCAATATTTTCCTGAAACAAGTCTCTCTGAGGTCATTAATGACCTTATTGTTAAATGTAGGGATTTTTTTTTTCTGCTTCTGTCATCCTTTTATTCTCTGATACTTCTGACAGTATTCCCCACCCCCATCCTTTTTAAAATTATCTCCTCCCATTATTTCCAGGACACTCTATTCTCATGGAATCTCCTCCCATTTGACCTTTCTTTTTCCTTCTCCTTTTTTGACTCATCCTGATTCTCCCTCCCCTTAAGCATAGGCCATTTTCTCTTCTTTCTCTTTATATAGGTCCCTTCTGATCTCATCTACTTCCATGAATTCAAGTAGCATTATTCTGAGGATTGCCACATCTGTATCTCTACTCTGAACTTCTCTCCATCATTGGAGAGAGAGAATTTCCAACTACTTGCCTTATTTCTCCACTTAGATGTCCCACAAACTGATCATATTCTATATTTTCATGACAGAACCCACTTTTCCTCCCAAAACATACTCCTTTCTTTGATTTCTCCTTTTTTGTTGTTGATGAAACCACCATGCTTCTACTCACTTGGGCTATAAACTCTGATCTTTTTCTTCCTCTCAGTAGTTCCAACCATTCAACCAATTGCCAATTTTTGTTAATGCTGTATATTTGCAATATTTTTAGTCTTTCTTCTCTCCTTTCCTTTTCTACTGTGTATCATCCTTTCCAGAACATCGCTTCCTGACCTGAACTTGAACTCACACATTGATTCCCTGTGGGTGACTGCTAGCTTAAGTTCTAAGCATAACTCTGAGGGTATGCAATCAGTTTTCTTCTATTCTGGCTCTATATAATCTATCTGGATGCCCTGTTGACCCCAAGCTCAATGTTTCCAAAGCAATTCATCTTCCTCACACCTTTAAATCCCTCTTGCTCTGACGTTGCTTATTTCTATTAAGGTTAGTACCATCTTTCCAGTCATACTGGTTGTACCTTTGCGGTAATCCCTGACCCTTCATTATCCTTCCAACGTGTTTGACTGCTCTTTTTCCAGTTCCACTCCTGAACTCTCTTTTCCCAGATTCCACTTAGACATATCTAATCAATTGCCAAGTTGTGTGAATATTACTTCCACAATGTTTTCCCCAACTGTTCCCTTTTCAGTTCTCATTTTTATTGACCTTAAAAAAATATTAAAATGTTTAATATGTACATGTATATAAACACACACACATATACATATATATATAACAGGATAAAATAAAATAACAGAGATAAAGCTCTTTTCAGACTTTCTGACACTATACAGAGTATCAAAGACTTTTGAAACAGACTGTAAATGATAGTTATTACTGTTATTATGGTTTAAAAGAAAAAAACAGCACAAAATAAAAAGGAAACCTCTCTGATTCATTCTTGCTAACAGCACTGGACCAGGAGACAAGCCACAGCTTCTAGTTTTACTGTTCTCAATTCACATGGTCCCTTGGTTCATTTCCTCATTGCCTTCACTACTGTGGTAGTCTCCAAAATGATCTCCATGTTTCCAGTCTCTCCCTTCTTTATTTCAGAGCTGCCTCAAAGGAATAGATCTGATTTGGAACTTAGTGACGAGGCCCAAAGAATAGACATTACTGTTCTGGCTGCCATGTTGGAAGATGTCCTCTAGTGGAAAACCATAGGGTTCTGTGTTTGGATTTGGCTGCTTAATACATTACTCAATTACCTGGTTATAAGTGGTAGAAGCAACATCCATTAAAGGTCCCTGCCTTGTAGTCTAGACTGGATTTTTCCCTCAAAGATGATGACTACATCCTTGAGACTTAATTGGTCCAGAAAACTAAGGCTTAAACTATCAATGTATTTTCTTGTTTGCCTAAGGGCCAAAGATGAACACTCATGGAGTCAAGGATTCCTCAGGATTAGGAGGAACCATCTGATTAGGAGGAACAATGAGAAATAAGGAGAAAAAGGAGCTGTACCCATTGTGATCAATGTTGTGTCCTTGCTAATGTTCCTTCTACACTATTGTTAAAAAAAAAACAAACCTCCTTTTGTTTTATTTTAGATGGTCTATGAACATTTCATTTCAATCCAATCTCAACCCACCCCGAATCACCTGACCACCTTGAGCTAATCCTGACCCAGAAAAGCATATTTATCAAATGTGCAAATGATACAAACACTAAAGGAATAAGTAATACATTGGATGAAAGAGTCAGAATAATTTTGACAGGGTAAAAAATAATAACAATAAAATGCAAACTTCTATGTTTGGGTTCAAAAAATCAATTCCATGAGTCCAGCACAGTGGTGGTGATGGGGAAGCATGGCAGCTTGTATGGAAAAAGTTCTTGAGGTTTTTTAGTGGACTGCAGTTCAGTGTTAGGTGACTGTGTCAAGTTTTGCAAAGAAAGTTAATGTGTTCTTAGGTCACATTAAAAGAAGCATGATGCAAACTATACAGGAGATAATAGTCCTGCCATTCTCTGATCTGGAGAGATCACATCTGGAGTATAATTTGATTCTGGGCACTATATTTCAGAAAGAATATTGAGGAACTAAAGAACTTTCCATAAAGGGATGGCCATGATAGTCAAAAGATTCATTAGAATAGGTCATAGGAATGGAGATGGTTAGCCAGAAAAGAGGACTAGGTGGAAAGGGGCTATGGGGCTCTGTCTTCAAGTAATTAAAGGACTATTTCATGGAAGAGAGATTGGATTTATTCTTCCTGGTCTGAGGGAGCAAAACTAAAACTAATGAGCAGATTAGGCAAAATGGAATATTTAGGCTGGATGAAAAGCAAAACAAAACAATTTTTTCCCTAACAATAAGAGTTATTTCAAATTGGAATGGATTCCTTGGGAACAAGCAAGTTTTCCTCCGTTAGAGGTCTTCAAGTAAAGACTAGATGGCAATTAATCTAGGATGTTGTAGAGTGGATACTTGTTCAGATACAAGATGGCCTCTGAGATCCCATCCAATTCTGAAATTCCTTGAATTTGTTATTAAGCAAATTATTTTAGGCAGCTGGGGGGTGCAGTAGATAGGGCACTGAACTTGGAATCAGGAAGGTTCATCTTCTTGAGTTCAAATCTGGCCTCAGACACTTAGTAGCTACATCACCCAGGGCAAGTCACAAATTATTTTATCAAACCAAAAGAAACAATCAATGATCAATTAATCAACTAATAAGCATTTATTAAGCATTTCTTACATACCAGACACTGATAGATGCTACAGATACAAAAGACAAGAGCAAAATATTCCACTCTCTCAAGGAGCTTGTATTCAGACATGTTCCTTGCATGAGACAACAGGCACAAAAACAAGTATAAGCAAAACACACACAAAGATATATGTGTAGTATAGGCAGAGATGGTTTCCTCCCACTCAATCTAATTGATGTAAAAACAGAAAGTGAAAATAACAGTACTTTCAAACTATTAATATATTAAGTGAGGTGCAAAGACAGTGAATAATAGTCACTAAACATTTATTAAGTGCCTGCTATGTGTCAGGCACTGGGTTTTGTGCTAGGGATACAAATAAGAAAAAGAAAGGCAACCCCTGCCCTTAGGGAGCTTACAAGAGAAAGCAATACATAAAAGGAAGCTGAAAAGTGGGCCTGTTGCAGGTTGCAACAATGGGGAACATAATGTTCATGGAGTCAAAACTAAGGAGAGCAGCCAATAGGTACTTGGTAAAAGAAGTTGGAAAAATCTCAATAAAGGGAGGCCTTCGGAGGAGTTCATTGCTTTGCCCAGCAGGCAGAGGGGAGGGGAGAAGCAATTGAGGATATGGAGGTGTTGAGGGTCAATGCTGATTGATCACTAAGATGATGAGATTTCAAGGGATAAATTTGGCCTGGAGGTGACTGGATGATTTCAGGAGTTGAAACCAAGTAAAGCACCCAATGGTAAATGAAGTAAAAAGTAAAGATATGTTATTCTTTATCAGACAAAGATCATTTTTAAATTGTTTGCCAAATTTATTAACTTATTTATTTTCAGTTTTCAACAATCACTTTCATAAGTTCCAAATTCTCTCCCCTTCTCCCCCTCCTCACTCCCCAAGACGGCATGCAATTTTACATGGGCTCTACACATACATTTCTATTAAACACATTTTCATATTAGTCATGTTGCGCAGAAGAATTAAGAAAAATGGAAGAGGGCCAAGATGATAGAGTAGAAGGATGCACCTCTAGAAACTCTCTCTCACAGCCCATAAAATACCTGTAAAAAAATGACTCTAAACAAATTCTAGAGCAGCAGAAGCCACAAAATGACAGAATGAAAGAGATTTCCAGCCCAAGGCAGCCTTAAAAGCCAACAGAAAAGATCTATTGCACCCAGTAGAGTGAAGTGCAGCACAGTGAGGGCACTGCAGTGGCAAGGACAGGACTGGAGAAATGTTCAAGGCACCACCAGCAGCAACTTCCTCAGATTCCTCAACTCACAAAAGCCAAAGGCAGCTTCAAAGGTCAATGAGAAAACTCTTTCGCTTAGGTGAGAAGGAAAAGCAGTGTTCTAGCTCTGGCCCCAGGCAGCAGCAACTTCCATTGTTGGAACCCTGGCCTAAAGCCCCTGGGGGAATTGAACAGCTGATCTTGATCTCTGCCCTGAATGGTGGCCCTAAGGTGAAGAGGAGTACTGACTGGTGTGGTGGAGCTGATAGAGGCTCTGGATAGGGGATCCTGCCCACAGAACACAGCAAGGCCAGAAGAGGAATAAATTCCTCTCCCTTGATTGTGCCACCTTGGAGGAAGTGAGAACTTACAGGTCCCCAGAGTATACCTTCCCCTTGACAAAGAACTCAAAAGTCAAGTAACTGGCTGTGAAAATGCCCAAAAAGAAGTAAAAAAGAATAAGATAATAGAAAGCTACTTTCTTGATGAGCAGGTATTTTCTACCATCCTTTCAGATGAGGAGGAACAAAGCATACCATCAGAGGAAGACCTAAAAGTCAAGGCTTCTGCATCCAAAACCTCCAAAATAAATATGCAGTGGTCTCAGGCCATGGAAGAGCTCAAAAAGGATTTTGAAAATCAAGTAAAAGAGGTGGAGGAAAAATTGGGAAGAGAAATGAGAGCAATGCAAGAAAATTGTGAAAAGCAAGTCAACAGCTTGCTAAAGGAGATCCAAAAAAGTGCTAAAGAAATTAACACCTTTAAAAATAGGTTAACTCAAATGGCAAAAGAGGACCAAAAAGCCAATGAGGAGAAGAATGCTTTAAAGAGGAGAATCAGCCAAATGGAAAAGAAGGCTCCAAAGTTCACTGAAGAATATAGTTCTTTAAAAATTAGAATGGAGCAGATGGAACTAATGACTTTATGAGAAACCAAGAAATTATAAAACAAAACCAAAAGAATAAAAAAATTGAAGACAATGTGAAATATCTCATTGGAAAAACAACTGGCCTGGAAAATAGATCCAGGAGAGACAATTTAAAAATTATGGGACTACCTGAAAGCCATGATCAAAAGAAGGGCCTAGATATCATATTTCATGAAATTATCAGGGAAAACTGCCCTGATATTCTGGAACCAGAGGGTAAAATAAATATTGAAAGAATTCACCAATCACCTTCTGAAAGAGATTTGAAAAGAAAAATTCCTAAGAATATTGTATCCAAATTTCAGAGTTCCCAGGTCAAGGAGAAAATATTACAAGAACCCAGAAAGAAACAATTCAAGTATTGTGGGAATACAATCAGGATAACACAAGATCTAGCAGCTTCTACATTAAGGGATTGAAGGGTTTGGAATATGATACTCCAGAAGTCAAAGGAACTAGGATTAAAATCAAGAATCACCTACCCCACAAAAATGAGTATAATACTTCAAGGGAACAAAATGGTCATTCAATGAAATAGAGTATTTTCAAGCATTCTTGATGAAAAGACCAGAGCTGAATAGAAAATTTGACTTTCAAACACAAGAATCAAGAGAAGCATGAAAAGGTAAACAGGAAAGAAAAATCATAAGGGACTTACTAAAGCTGAAATGTTTACATTCCTACATGGAAAGACAATATTTGTAACTCTTGAAACTTTTCTCAGTATTTGGGTAGTTGAAGGGATTATACACATATGTATGGACAGAGAGCACAGGGTGAGTTGAATAGGAAGGGATGATATCTAAATAAATAAAATTAAGTGGTAAGAGAGGAATATACTGGGAGGAGAAAGGGAGAAGTGGAATGGGGCAAATTATCTCTCATAAAAAAAGGCAAGAAAAAGCTTTTTCAATGGAAGAGGAAAGGGGAAAGTGAGAGGTAAAAAGTGAAGCTTACTCTCATCATATTTGGCTTAAAGAAGGAATAGCATGCAGGCTCAATTCGATATGAAAATGTTTCTTACACTGCAGGAAAGAAGGGGAAAAGGGGATAGGTGGGGTATGTGGGGGATGATAGAAGGGAGGGCAAATGAGAGGAAGGGGGTAATTAGAAGCAAATACTTTTGGGGTAGGATAAGGTCAAAAGAGAGAATAGAATAAGCGGGGGGGGGGCAGGATAGGATAGAGGGAAATATAGGTAGTCTTTCACAACATGACTATTATGGAAGTCTTTAGCATAACTACACATATATAGCCTATGCTGAATTGCTTGTCTTCTCAGTGGGGATGAGTGGGGAGGGAGGAAAGGAGAGAAGTTAGAATTCAAAGTTTTCAGAAGGAATGTTAAGAATTGTTTTTTTATGTAACTGGGAAATAAAAAATACGGGTAATGGGGTATAGAAATCTGTCTTGCCCTACAAAAAGAGAAGATGGGAATAAGGGAAGGGAGGGGTGTGATAGAAAGGAGGGTAGATTGGGGAAAGGGGTAATCAGAATGTACGATGTTTTGGGGTGGGTGGAGGGGAGAGATGGGGAGAAAAATTTGAAACTCAAAATCTTGTGGAAATGAATGTTGACAATTAAAAATAAATAAATAAATTGGAAAAAAAAAACAAATGGAAGAAACCATGAGAAAAACAAAACATAACAAAAGAGAAACTAGTCTGCTTCATTTTGCATTCCAACTCCATAGGTCTTGCTCTGGATGTGGATGTCATTTTGCATCATGAGTTCTTTGAAAATGTTTTAGGTCCTTTCATTGCTGAGAAGAGCTATCAAGTCAATTTCTTGTCTATCAAAATCACTTCTCACACACTGTAGCTGTTGCTGCGTATAATCTTCTCCTGGTTCTACTCACTTCATTCAGCATCAGTTCATATAAGTCTTTCCAGGTTTTTCTGAAGTCCACTTGTTCATTATTTCTTATAGCACAATAGTATTCTATTCATTCATATATCTATGCATTCATATATCACAACTTGTTCAGCCATTTCCCAATTGATGGGCATCCCCTCAATTTCCAGTTCTTGGCTACCACAGAAAGAGCTGCTACAAATATTGTTGTACACGTAAGTCCTTTTTCCATTTGTATGGGATACAGTCCTAGAAGTGGTATTGCTGGATCAAAAGGTACACACAATTTTATAGCCCTTTGGGCATAGTTCCAAATTGCTCTGCAGAATGGTTGGATCAGCTCACAGCTCCACCAACAATGAATTTGTGTTCCAACTTTCCCACAAAAGATATGTTATTCTTTAGGACATGTGAAGAAGTTTTTCTGGTGGCACTGGAATGGTAGCTTGCTTGGCTGGCAGTGGCCTTTAAAAGCCTAAACTTGCCCTTCTTAGAGACAGCTAAGGCACAGTCAAGGAAAGTAAGAGCTTTATGCAATGTATTGCCCCTGTTTCGATCAGAGGGCAGAAGCAGAGAAGAGAGTTTCCTTTTCCTCCTTCTGCACTGACAATATCATTTTAAGGTAGAACTGTTTGTCCAATATGAGACACTGAATTCAGCTCCAAAGAATGACAAAAAGAGAGAGATTTGAGGCAGGAAGAAAGAACTTCAAAGAATGTCACCCCTGACAGCAGAGAAGAAAGTTAACATTGTAGATTCAAAAGAAAATCAGACCTGATTATTTAGAGTCAAACTTTAGATTGGAAAGGAATTGGAAAACCCTGCTCACTGGTCAAGGAGAAGAGATACTATATCCTTAGGAGGTAAGGGGGTGGCATAGTTGTGAAGACATCATGAGATGAGACATCAAGGTGCCACAATTTGAAAGGCATGAGTTGCCTTAGTCATATGTGTTCCTTGCATGTATACCTAACTTAACAATTACAACAATTCAGAGGTACCAGTTCTAAGGTGGATGGCCTAATGGTTAGATTATTGGCCTTGGAGTCAGGAAGACTTGGGTTCAAATCCTGCCTCAGATATTTCCTAGCTGAGTGACCTAGACTATGTCACTTATTCTCTTTCTACCTCATTTCCTCATCTGTAAAAGGGGGATAATTATAGTATTACAATAATTATAATAATTTGTTATATAATATAATAATCTTAAAGGCAGCTAAGTGGTGCAGTGGATAAAGCACCAGTGCAGGAGTCAGGAGGACTTGAGTTCAAATTTCACCTCAGACACTTGACACTCACTAGCTGTGTGATCTTGGGCAAGTCACTTAGCCCCAATTGCCTCATCCTGAGTCATTTTCAGTCATCCTGATGAATTTCTGGTCACTGGATTCAGATGGCTCTGGAAGAGAAGTGAGGCTGGTGACCTGCATAGCCCTCCCTCACTCAAAACAAAGTCAAGTGCAAGTCATGTCATCAATTCTCTGATGGCATGGTCTTCTTCGGCAACAAAGGATGAACACACACACTTAACAGTGTTTTTAAATTTGTGCCCACTTTCCACACTGGTGCTATATTTATTTGTGAGAGTTTACCCCAGGTTTATGGAAAGAGTTTTGTGTAACTATGACTTTTAACTTTGCTGTTTTAACAAATCAACTGAAATTGACAAGCATTTATTAAGAATTGAAAGGTAAGCACACTGCTGAGGTCTTGTGAGTCGTAGTTTTAGGAGGAGAAACCCACAGAATATTTTTGAACTTAGAGATAGAGGTAGTAGTCACACTCCCCTCTTAACCCTTCTCCCCCCAAGGATATAACTTGTTAACATAAGTAAGTATGAGTTGTGAGTAACGCCCCTGGATTGCTAAAAACAAGTAAGTTTGGAGGTAAAAGTACTAGGACTTTTAGTAGTAGTGATAATACTGTCATGCCTTTGAGGTGAGTCCTTAAGAAATTCAGGCTTTCTAAGAGATGAGGGTGAGAAGAGAGAACACACCAGGCATGGGGAACAGATTGTGTAAACGCAGGGATGAGAGCAAAGAAGTCATTATGTTTGGACCATAGAAGTTATAAAGGATGAAGGCAGAAGGCAGAAAGTGTGGGGTGGAGATACAGTGGGAAGAACTTTAAATGCCAAGGGAATTTATATGATACTAGGGATGCCACTAGAATTTAGGCTTTAAGGAGCCACTGGGATTCACTGAACAGAAGGGTGACATAGTCAGACCTGCATGTCCAGAGAAGACTAATTTGGCTTTAAACTAACAAATGTCATCTTGAAGCTAAAGGAGACCTTTAGAAGTCTAGAAATAACCTTGGTTGATGACAGACAACTTGAAATTATACTACGTTATGAGAGATTATTAGCCATTAAATACTTTCTCTGAAGACAACAGAGAACAAAATTATAAATGGGGCATTGAATCATAAGAACTGAAAGTACAGTACTGAAGAAACATAGGAAAATGTAATTTCTTGGCAAAGCCAGTGAGAGCTAAGGCCTTCCATAACACCTCCTACTTTCAAAAGCATTTATGTATTGATTCCATACTGTTATTGAAGTCTGATTATATCTGAGGTTTAAAAACCAAGCTCTAGTCCAAAATGTAGGATATTAACAGCAACCTTTAGGACTCCCTACAAAACTTGCCTTAGCCAAGCTCTAAAATTCGGTCTCCACATAGACCACGTAACTTTAGGGGGAAATTCTTCCATGGTCATTAGAACATTATATTTTGTCAACGTTTTTAGTAAATAAATGCCCAAAATGCCTTGGGAATGCTGCAGGAAGATTTGCTTAGTATATAAAGGACAGAAGTTGCTTGTGAAAACGAGAATTTTTTTTTCTATTTGCTTTACTTTGGCACTAGAGTAGCTTTCCTGCCATGATCTCAAGATAGCACTTCTAAAACAGAAGGAAAGAGAGGGTGTTAAACATGAAGATATCCTGAAAGGGATGGTGACTTGTTATCTAGTCCGATCTCTTCCTTCTTATTGTAGGAACTCTCCTCTGAGACTGAAACCCAAGAAGGAGTGTAACATATTCCCCTCTGCCTGCTGCTGGTCTGTTATCATTCCAGTTAATTGGCTGGAAGAATACAAGTAAGAGAGCTACCAACGAGATACAGTGAGGCTTTTTCCAAAAAGATTATCTCATTCTCCGGGGCATCCAGGTGAATGTATATTCTAAAACTAAATCCAGGGTAAAAAAAAAAAAAAGAAGAAGAAGAAGAAGAAAAGGAAAGGAAAGGGGTCATATTTATATTCTCTCTCTTTTAAAGACAGGGGGAGGGGGAAGAAAGTTCGTTAAGGGGCTGATTGACAAAGTGAGCTGAATCCGTGTTCTAACACCAAATGGTATCTATTACATGAGAACTTTCTTCTGGCGCCAGGAGGTATTTAGATCCTGTGCTCGGTTATTCCATGGGGAAAACGCTCTGAAATCGAGGGAGGGAGTACCTGGAGCCGACTCACCACCCCAAAGGAGAGAGTCGGGGGAGTCCAGATCTACCAGGAAAACTTATGTAGCCTAGGTTACGCACTTATAGTTGAACAGAGGTATCCCATCTTTGAGAAGACAGAAGGTTGTGTTTGTTTAAATACTGCAAATTTCTAGGGACGAGACACGTTGGGGGGGGGGGGTTAGGAAGTAGGGGGGAAGGATTTCTTTATCTATTCAGAGTATTTCCAAGTGACCAATAGAACTGAAGAGGTAGCATTTAATGAAAAAAATGGATCATATCTTCAGTTCAGGAAGGAGTGATGATTCCAAAGGGATAGAAATAAACAAGGATAATCCCCCTCCCCCAGCCCTGAAGGGGCTTACATCCTTACATGTAAGGCTTCTTACATCCTCCCTACCCCAACCTACAGCCCCTAGTTTCATGAAAAGGGTTTTCCGATTTCTCTTAAGGATAACTTGTTAAGAAACAAGTTCCAGGAGAAGCCAGCCTGGTCTTCTGTTCTTACTTCCTTTTAGGAGGTGCTGTTGGGCGGTGCTTAATGGTCAGCATGTTTTAAACTAGAAGTGCTACGTTCTCTGCCGGGTTCCGGTGTCTAGATGAGGGTTCTTTTTTTTTTTTTTTTTTTTTGACCATTTTGTCCAGTTTATTTTCATTCTATAGAAGTGACCCTCCCCACCCTGTGCTCCCCTCTCCCCAGACACACAAACATACAAACAGACACTTCACTCAGCTCAGGTGAACTCTTCGTTTTCAGTCACAAGAAAGGGTTCAAGCCCTTGGCGAAATCTGGTTGAGTTATAACTTGGTCAGACTTGCTCTTTCAAAAGTAAAAAGTCAGGATATGAAAATCCAGCACTTGTAAGTCCAAGGCAGAAAAGGCAAGCCGCAGAGACAAAAAGCAGCTCCTCAAATCCATCCAAGGTATCACCCTTCCCAGAAATGGTTCTGTGCAAGGGGCAATTCCAACAAGTTGTGAGTCTCAATGAGCCATGGAGAAGGAGTTGATGTGTTTTATCAGAGGAAACCCCTTTCAAAGAGCAATATTTCCTTCTCTGCATCTTCTCTGAGCCCATGAGCAAATCACTTGCTCCCATTTCTTGGGGAAGTGGAAGGAAATGATCCCCAAGGCTTTCCTGGGGTCACAGAAAGCCACAGAACCCACTGAAAGAAGCCCAGCTCCTTCTTTCTTTTCTTCTAAGGGAGAATCATTGTATCTGTATCTGATTGGGATGCCAAAACAGACTTCATCTTGCTCAAAGCACATCCCAAAGAAAAAGAGACAGCAGTTTTAAAGGGGAAGGGGAAGATTTCAGCTGCTAGCTCTGTTGGTTGTCTTAAGGAAATAATAAGGGTAGAATTTATAAGGAGGAATGTTTCAAAGGTTAAACTTCAACTATGTATTTACATATTGGTAGCTACTTGGGCCAAAATTCAACCACTCATAGCCAAAAAGGTTTCCTTGCTCCTGAACCTGTCAGGACCTGGTAGGCTCACATGCAACAATGACGTGGCTCTCTATCTTAGCTTATTCACCCTGTCTCCAAGTTAATTCAGAAAACTCTTTGCTTAGCAGCATGTATTGCAATTAAGAATGGAGCAAGGTATAACACAGGCTAAGCCCTGCTCAGAATGGGGGCCATCCTAATATTCATAGATATGACTACTTACGTTTTTTCAGTCTTTCTCCCCCTGACAAGGTTGTAATTAACAACACCAAATAATCCAGTAACATAGATCCACCCTCACTCCACCAAAGGGACCTAGGCAGTGACAAACTCCATCTTTGCCACGTTTTCTTCAGAGCTCTAGTTATGCCTTTCTTGGTAAAGACATCCACTCTGGCATTACATGATCACCTGCTGCCCTGAGACTCAGCCATCCTGTCATATTATTATTGATGATAGGTCAATGTAGATGAGGGTTCTTTTCTCAAAAGAGATAAAATTCAGTGTCAAATTTCATTCTAATTCATCAAATATGTACTAAGTGCCCATCACGTTCAAAGAGCTGAGGATGAAAAGAAAAATGAGAAATATTCCCTAGTTCTCTTTGAAAATACTTTTCTTTCTTCATTAGTTGGTGTCGATCCTTTGGATGTTTTCATTTTTTTTTCCTCAGCAACTAGAGAAAAATCCAGACCTGTTCCTCTCTCATGTCCCTCATTAATATTCCCACCCGTTTTACTCAACTTGCAACTCCATTCTCTTTTCCCAGATTTCTCTTTACCTACATTTACATTGGTACTGGACTCTTTAAAGTCCCACAAGGCCAAGAAAGGCCTCCCTCAGTTCTTTACTATTACATCGTGTAATGGAGAGTTGACATCTTCTTCTTTCCAAAATGTGACTGATCTAGCATTGGACTCCAGGCAGGGGCATCTCCCTCAGTGTCTTCGGTCCTGTGAAAGTATCTTGCATTCTGGATAGAAGAAAAACTTTAAAGCAGAGGTCGATTGATGGGACTTAGCAAGTGTTTGTTCTTCCTGCCCTTGGAATGGAATATGAAGTCTTAATAAACAATGAAAAATAAACTGTAAATCAAAATGTTGTTCAGTCATTGCAGTATCTGACTATGACCCCTTTTGGGGTTTTCTTGGCAAAGATACAGAAAAGTTTGCCATTTTCTTCTCTGGTTCATTTTTACTGAGACAAAAGAGTTAAGTGACTTGTGCAAGGGTCCCTCAGCTAGTAAGTATCAGAGGCTGGAGCTGAGTTCCTGAAAATTAGTCTTCCTAATTCCAAACCCTATGTTCTATCAACTACACCACTATGCTGTCCTATTCAGTCTTCTCTCTGCCATAAAAAGCTATGTAACCCCAGGTTAATTTCATCTCTCTGAGGCTCCCTTTCAGGAGCTATGAAGTAAGAGGGTTCCATTAAGTGATGTCTAAAGTGCCTTCCAGCTTCCAGGTTTAATACTAATATTTATAAATGGCTTTAATGTGTTTTTTAAAATATATTTGTGCTTAATCTACATATTATCATTTGATCCTCCCCAAAATTCTGTGAGGTAGGTCTTCCCAAATTATCATTCCTATTTTACTAATAAAGACACTGAGGCTTAAATTGGTGAAATGACTTGCCCAGTGTATCAGGCTTTGAATTCAGATCTATCCTGATGCCAAGCCCAGGGCTCTAAATTTTTTCAGTCTATTGAATCTTACTATTCCACTATAATGAACTTCAACAGGGACTGGATCTGTATCAGATAACTGTATCAAGTGTGTGAAGTTGTTTTTGAAAAGGGGGTACTGAGCTCTTTTCCACAGTGTTCAGTAGCAATAAAGAGAAAAAAAGTGGATTTTTGTGTGTATGTGTGTTTTGTTGTTTTGTCTCCTCCCTCCCCCCAGGCTATACAAGTAAAGCCCCAGAGGTTATTTTCAGCATTGTACTACTCAGATAAACTCCTCATTAGACAACAAATAGTTAGGGACCTGTAGTCTGGAAGATACGGGTTCATATCCCGTCTCTGACATTTGCTAGCTGTGTGACATAGGCAAACCCATTCACCTCTCTGGGCCCGGATTTCTTCATTGGTAATATTAGGTGGGACTAGAAGACCTTCAAGGATTATTTGAGCTTGACATCTATGATCAAGTTAATCCCTTCATTCTGGAAAGAAATGATTAAAATTCAAAGATGGGCTTTGGGAGTGGGATGAACTAAACCTATTTCAGTGCATGTCAATAGGTTCAACTGTCAGTTTGAAACATCTCAACCTTCCCCTCCTCACCCCCCCAGTAAAGTCTCTAGCTATTTAAAGTACCTTTCAGATTGCCTGACTATATACAAAAGAGAGAGATGGAAACTTAGATTGATGATCTGGCAATTATTCATCAATAATCAATACCAGTAATCTTAGCAGTTCATGATAATAAACTTCCTCTTTCCTGTTTTGACACTCACTCACATATATCATCACTTTCAGTTGTACAAAATATTCCCCTCTCTGGCAGATCCCTAGTGGAGGTGATGCAAATATTACTATCCCCACTCTTCCACATGAGGAAATTAAGACTCAGGAAGGGCAAAGAAATCTGAAAAAAGCGAGAGGGAAAGGTAACCATACAATTAATGTCATTCTTGCTAAATCATTCAAACCTGTAATACTGAAGACTCAGCTGATAGCTGGCATGGTTGAAGATGCCCTGGGAGAATAGGTTAGATATAGAAAAGTCACTGTGTTCAAGAGTCACTATAACAAAGCAGAGACAAACAGTATTGGTGAAATTTAATTTGATTTTATTGAAAACTGGAAGTTGAATATGGAACACAGAAAGTACTGAACAGCTAGTCTCAGAAGTTGGGTTCTAGTCCCTTCTCTGATTCTTAGGAATTGCTAGGAGCCACACCTCTCCTCTTATTGGTAAGGAATTGAGGCTCAGAGGTCAAGGGAGTTTCTCCCTAGGTCACACAGGTGGCAGAGTCAGGATTCTAACATGGTTCCTCTACCTTTGAAGTCGGTATGCTCTCCGTATTTCTTTTTATTATTATTTTATCTCTCTGAGACTATTTAAAAGGAAAGGGGGCAGGGAGAAGAGGTAATTCTTGGCTACCTCACAGGGCTGTGTAAAATTCAAATGAAATTCAGTGAACATTTATTAAACATATGTTGTGTGCGAAGCACTGAGCTGAGAAGAACAAAAAAGAAAAAAAAATGAGAGAAGGGTACAATCCCGATTTGAAATATCATCAAGGTAATGAATTCTAGAGAGGAAAGGCCCTACACTGATGAAGACCATTAGTTATTTAAAGGTTTAGTTGTGCTTGGTCACATAGGCAGAATGTATCAGAAGCAAGACTTCAACCAGACCTGAGAACTAGCTCTTTATTCAGGATGTCTTGCTGTGACTTCTTGAAAAGAGAAGAGTAAATGACCCCTGCCTAAGAAGGCTTGCGGTCTAGTAAGGAAGTTGCTATATACATATATATACATACATATATATATATATATATATATCTCAATAAATGTGACTATAAAATAATCAAGATAAGTGCACAAGCTGGTGAATTGAAGGAAGGTCCCACTGTGCTGGCTGGGGCTCCTAGGCAGAGTTTGGACTGTATTCCTTAAATAAGTGGGAACAATCCACTGAAGACTTCTGAGCAAAAGAAATAATTCAAGAAAGACAACTGAAAACCACAAAGCTCTCCTAAATGCATCATCAAGAGTATTCAAACGCACAACCCAAGTAAGAACACTACCGATTTCTGGGTTTCTTTTTTTACCTCAGTCAAAATGCAATTGGTAAACTTTTCTTTAAAATGGAACGTACCTGAAAAATGTAGCTAACTTAAGGAGATGTGTGAAAGCGAAAAGTCGTTACTATGCTTTCTTTTAAAAAGGGGTTGAATTCTGTGGCGGGAAATATGCACCGGATGTGCTAGGGTCAGTCTGTTTCTTCAAGAACAAGAAAGTGAGTATGGCCAATGCGGAGTTTAAGCTTGGGTACCATTCTTCGGACTGTTTAGAAAAATCTAGCACTCTCCCCTCCATTAATCTTTCTTAAGAAAAATACTTCTTTCCGCACCTGTATAAACAACCCAGATTCAAAAACCTATATATCTGCTCCTAATGCGTGAGACGCTGTATATATTTATAGTGATAGTTTCGGGGCAGTCTTAGGCGATGAGTATAGCTGGGCTGAGCAATCTCCTGGAATCTTGTGGCCCTCCTTCCCCCTCCCTCCTGCTGATCCCAACCAGACAGCGTTAGCTGTGTGCGCCTCAGCTCCCAGCCAAGAGCTCTGGTTACAGCTGTATCCTTGACGAGTTTTTCCTAGCAGGAAGGGCAGGTGAATGACGTCTTTACCAAGCTCACTCTTTGAAGTAACAATTCTCCAACCCTGCTGCCCCTTGCCTCCAACTCTGCCAAAGGCCGAGGAAGGTATAGACAACAGAAACTCAAAGAAGTTGCTAACGTGAAAAATCAAGGCAGTATCGAGGAAAAGACACCAGAGGCTAGGCTGAATTGATGTCTAACGGATGAGGTCACAATTGAACTTTCCACCTGCCGTGCGTTTTGTCGGTTCGTTCTTTCATTCGTTTTAACTCAATCTTATGGGGTTGAGCGTATTTGTTCTGTAATTTTTGCACTGACTTCAGGAGGTCAACGAACAAATAAACTTTGGTTTCCTAAACTGGTGGTCTTCTACTATATGCAAGACCATTCTTCTTTCCAAAGATAGATATAGGACAAAGATAGAGTCCATACCCCTGATTTTTTCCATATAGGGAACTATCAGATAAGTAAATTCCCTCCACCAATGCAGGGCAGTACCTGTTCTATTGCTCCAGCAATAGAGTTTGTTACCCACCCATCATACAGTCAGTACCAGTCACAGATAGGTCTCCCAGGTCTCCCCGGCTTCAAGGTCCACTACCTCACTTCCGAAGAATCTAAAAATCTCTAAATTGGAAGGAAGCTTAAAGGTTTCAAACCTTTGATCCATTAACCCTCCTGAACATCATCCCTCAAGTGTTCTTTCCCATACCACTGGAGTAGAACCAGTGATGGGAACTCACTACCTTATGAGACAACCAAGTCTCTTTTCCAACAACCCTAAGTGTTAAGAAGTCCTTCCTCCAAATGAATCCGAATCCGCCACCCGTTTGTTTTCAGCATGTACTGAGGAAAATAAGAAAATAGAAATGTAAGCCAAAGCTAAATTGATAGTACCAGGAAAGTGCTTTACTCATTACCTGTATCTGACAAATAAATGTTCTACTTAGTTTTACATAGGATGGTGTTGCAAAGGAAGGAAGGTAGATTGAGTCTGCTCATAGGAAAATACAAGAAAGCATATCTATCTTTGTTTGGTTCTTTATCAGGTGTTTTGCTGATAAGGCTCCTGCACCTAGCGGGTGCTCAAAAACTGGTAAAAAAAAAAAAGTGATAGTTTTTTAAAATATATATATCTCTTTGTGTGTCTACCTATTCTAGCTAGATTCACGCTCAGCAGGTTAAAAGCATCATCTGCTTTGTGCATTTTAGAAAAGACAAACCCCACTCTCTCAGTTATTACCGATGTATGACCGTGAGCCTTTCTGATGCTCAATTTTCATATCTTTAAAATCACGGCATTAGACTAAATGATTTCTAAGCCCTCCAGTCCTAAAACTCACTATCATCTGTCGAGAAAATAAGTCAAACGTCCCTCGAAAGACAGGGACAGATACTAGTGAGGTTTCACAGATCGCAGGAATTCAGAATGGAAAAAGGTTAGATGATCATTTAAACCATCTCCATTCTCCATCGTCCTTCGAACAGATCTGGAAAATGGGAAATTAACTATCCAAGATCACAGAAATACTAAACTGTAAAGCTAGAATTCAAAGCAATGCTCTTCCATGTAAGCAGTGTATGCATGTTTTTCCCCAGGCTAATTAGAGATCTAAATACCGCTTTAAAGCTTATAAAAGTCATTTGCACAGTAACGTCAACCCAATGAGGGTAGAAGTGCCAGTGATTTCTTCTTCATTTTACCGAGAAGGAAACTGAATTTCAAAGAGTTTCAGTGATTGCCTATAAACGCAGAGGTAGGAAATGTCAGACTATCAATCAGGTCTTTTGACACCCCTTATGGACTTACAGGGATGACTCTTCGTTTTAAAAGTGCTGGAAAAAGACAGAGGAAGACAGACCCTATAATGGTCAGAGATTCCGGGCTACTGAGAGATTCTTGCTCGACAGTTTTTTCCCCCATCCTGCTTCCTCTTCGGCTGGCTGAGCTTTCTAGCCCCTGTTGCAATATTAGAGCTGGCCAGAGGGGCTGAATGAATGGTTTACTGGAAAAGTATCTCAGTCGTAAGGCCAAGATAAAGTACAGCTTGCTCCTGGTTCCTAACATCGTTTCCCCGAGGGACTACTCCTGGGTAGTGGGGAGAGGCTGGAGTGGTCTGCATTCCCGCCCACTACTTTCTCCTTTTGCTAATAGAAAAGTGGTCCCCACCCCTTGCCCGCTCGAGCCCCACCCTGTCTATCCCCCTCTTCTTTCTCCCAGATGGTTTGCTCCGAAAGCTGTGGATAAATTCTCTTGTCAAAAGAGGAAGCCCTCCGCACATCCCAGCGGAGCTAGACTGTCCAAGACTCAAGTTTCTCTTTGTTGCGCTCTGGAGCGCACACCCCTAACCAAGGTGTCCGCGTCTGCGCCCGCGTTAGGGCTCCCCGCCTTCGCCCTGCGGGTTGTCTGCCCTCCCTACTGTGTGACGTTTGAGGGAAAGTGGGGAAGGAAAAGGACTGGGTGGGCTGGAGCGGAGGTCAGGAGGGAGTTGGAGGCTCTAAGGGGGCTCGACTGACGCGATGTCCACTGGCTCGGTGAGCGACTCGGAGGAGCTGCCTGACATGGAGCTGCGTGGGCTACAGCTGGCGTACCCAGCCCCGACGTCCTCCAAGCGACAGCCTCGTCGGGGAGGCAGCAGCAGCGAGCTCTACCCCTCCGCGGACAACTCCTCTGCAGAAGAGGACGAAGACGAGGACGTAGAAGAGGAAACTTGCACCCTGGGGGCGGCCCGCGGGGCAAGCGTCAGCTGCAAGAGGAAACGGACCCGGGGAGCTGCAGGAGCCAGCGGAGGCTGCAGTAGCAGCGGCAGCGGGAGCGGTAGCAACTGCACCAAAAAGTCTCTGCTGCCCAAGGGCTCTTCTGCGGAGTGCAAGCAATCTCAAAGAAACGCGGCCAACGCCAGAGAGAGGGCCAGGATGCGAGTGCTGAGCAAAGCCTTCTCCAGGCTTAAGACCAGTCTGCCCTGGGTCCCCCCTGACACCAAACTCTCGAAACTGGACACACTCAGACTGGCCTCCAGCTACATAGCGCATCTCCGGCAGCTGCTGCAGGAAGACAGATACGAGAACGGCTACGTGCACCCCGTGAATCTGGTAAGAGGGCAGAAAGCGACTACCCTCCCCAAGACTGGACTTTTCCTTAGCCAGCAGTGCCTAGATTTCCAGCACACTCTTCAGCTTTTTTTTAGGGAGGGGGGTAAAGAGGGAATGCATAGTTCTAGTGGGAGAGACTTGCAGAAAAGTTGTTTTCTGGGGTGTAGAGAGGACAAATCCGACTTGCCTCTAAAGGAATCCTGTGACTTGGAAAAATGTGTTTCCTCTAAATAGAGGGAGAAGTTCCTCCACCACCGCCCTCCCCCCCTCAAAAATCCACCCAAATTATTGTTATGTTCTCATCGGTTTTTTGTTTTGCTCACTGTGTGTGATGCTACTTCCAGTGACCTCATGTTTGGCTGATTTAATAGTTCCGGTCTAATTCTCAGTTAGAATCCAATCCACTATCCTGCTGAAATCTTGCATTGCAAATTGCCCCACCTGACTCTTTCCAGTTAATTATCTTTCCTTCCCCTCAGATGCTATGCTGATTATTTAAGATGCCTTTCTGCGGGACAAGGAAAAGGCCGAGCAGATAGATTTTCCCCGGCTCTTACACTGTCAGAAATGAGTTTTTCGGAAAGTCCCTCTCAGAAAAGCCAATTTTCTGCTTGAGAATAGTCCACATTCTACTCTCCCACTTCAAGAACACCAAGTGCCCCAAAGTTTACACTGTGAAAAAACAGGTGGAGAACTTGACCTTTCTTTTGTTTTGAAGACCTCAAATAAAATAAAATGTAATACACAGTAAATTTTCGACCTCAGACATAGATTTAAAAACAGCTCTTAGACAAAGGCTCTCCTAGTGTTCAGGAACAAGTTAAACTCAAGTCACTGGGCAACAACTAGCACCTGCAGATGAAATTCAGTCTATTAGGAGGAAACATCATTGGATAGTTAACTCCTATTCTAATATATTGCACCGTTTTTTACTTGCAGACGTGGCCATTCGTGGTTTCAGGAAGACCAGATACTGACACCAAAGATGTTTCAACAGCCAACAGATTATGTGGAACTACAGCTTAAATGGAAGGACTGACTAATGAATTTAATTTGGATTATTCTTTAGACACCTGTTCATGGGGGGAACAAAGAAATGGTAACAGTAACCTCTCTGCTTGTAAAATTAAAATGATTTCTTTCCCTCCTAACCAGAGAGTTGGAGAAATATGGGGATATTACTAGGAAGGTCAGGGAGGTGAGGCTCACAAGGTAGAATTAGGAGTTAAATGCGACTTTCTCTGAATAACCTTAAAGGAACCACAGCCCTGGACTACTCTAACCCATATCTCCTGTAACATTATCAGTAGTAACTGCCCCCAGAGATTTGTCAAAAGATGGCTTTAAAACCTTTCAGGAATATACTGTATTATGTAGAGATAAAAACCCAGACTCAGTGTTTGTCTATAAACTCACCAGAAGCAGTGTTATTTGCACTCCAGTGCCAAACAGTATTATAATATAATTTCATTTAGAAACAAAAAAGCAGATTGATAATATATTTGGTTGATAGCTCTTGGGAGCTTCTATCCTTTGCAGTAGTGATACATTAGAAACAGCTGCGTTTTTACTGTCTTTTAAAAGTACAGTCTTTTCATGGAATACATGCTAGGTCCCTATTAGCTTCCCCAATATGACTAGAACAGTTTCTTTTTTAACATTTCCAGTTTCTGCACTGAATTATATATACAGGTATAGATCCCATTCCTATCAACCTCTCCCTCCCCCACGGATCCAGAGAATTTGGAGCTGAAAGGACCAGAGACATTAGACAATTCCCCTCTCATTTTACAGTGGAAGAAGTGGAAAATGAGAAAAGTGAAATGATTTGCTCATAGAATGGGGGTTTAAGCCCAAATCCTCAGAAACCAAATTGCATAGTCTTTTCAGGGCACTGTCCCACAGGCCATGGTCATGTCTTCATAGTGAATTTATAATAGCAGATCTTTACCTTTTTTAAAAAAAGGGATTTAGGATCAATATTTCTTGGGACAAAATTCAGTGCTTGATTTTAACTGAGATCTAGTTCAGAGAAAAGAACTTTACATACAATACTGTTTAAAACTCTTTCAGTGGCCTGGGAAGAATGGTTGGGTTTGTTTACATTGTTACATGTCAAGTTTTTGTCTTCTTTGCTTTGGGGCTGATATCCTGCTGTAAGGAGAAGTTGCCCTCATGATGACTAGCAAATGTAAATAACTTTATTTTTTTATGAGTAACATTAAAATCATCATTACAAGGAGCCACCCCTCCCAAGGGGCACCCTAGTGTCTTCTTTCCTGCACAACACTACAAAGGTGTATGTCTAAAATTCAGTTTGAAATTATCTTTTGCCTTAAGGACAGAGTCACATAATTTTCAAAAGGATGATGACTGCTCCTCCCCCCTCCAACCCTCAACTGCTTTCCCCAAATGTTGGTGGTCATAGGTGGGTAAATCCACCCCAATGTTATCCGTTAATAAAATACTTGTCTTCTGGATGCTCCACTGATCTGGAGACACCCTGTATCACCTGATACTGGCATAGCTTAGATCTAGCAAACATTCTACATAATTGAGTGTATGATTATTTGTGAGTCAGTCACATCCTGTATATGAAGTGATGAGCTAGGAAACAGATCATGGCATAATGTAAGCAATTAAAAGAGCATACTCTGGCCTCATAGGATTGTAGAATTTTGAGCCAGAAGAGACATCAGAGATTATCTCTTTTCAGGTAAAACTGAAGCCTGGAGAGGAGTGAGTCTGTCCTCAAGTAGAGATGTCTAGTAGAAAAGGAATGAGGCTAGTTCTGATTGGTTTCTAATGGTAACACTAGAAGCAATGGGTAGAAGGTGCAGAGCAACTTCAGGCTTGATACAAAGCAACATGTCTTAATAAATTAGTTATTTAAAGTGGAATGCTCTGCCTTGGGAGATTGTGGGTGGTCTCCTTCACTGGAGGTCTTCAAACAATGACTGAATAATCATTTGGGGAACCATGTTAAAGGAGATATTATTTTTCAGGTATAGATAGTTAAAAAAAAGAACTAGTAAAGATTTGAACCAAGGTCCTTTGACATCAAATTCAATATATTTGAAAAGCACTTTTTACTTTTCATTTGTCATTTTATTTTCTATACAATTTTGGGAGGGAGGGAACAGAGACTCACTATGACTCTATCAAGTATTTGAAATCTCCTGTATGCCAAATTTGTAAGTATGAATGCAAGGGAATGGTAAAAAATGAGAAGATACTAAGGGATGGGGAGAAGGGAGGGAAGAGAGAGAGAGAGAGAGAGAGAGAGAGAGAGAGAGAGAGAGAGAGAGAGAGAGACTTTAGTTTGCAATAAGTAGCCTTTTACTGCTTATGAATGCTTTGATATTAAGGATTTCCACATGAGACTCACTTCTCAGAAACTGTTAGAATTTTGATCTCAGTGAGGACATATGAGCATCGTCATAGGTTTGTTGCTGTGTTCATGCTTCATTGCCGAAGAAGACCATGCCATCAGAGAAATAATGACATGACTTGCACTTGATGTTATTTTGAGTGAGGGAGGGCTGTGCAAGGTCACCAGCCTCACTTCTCCAAAGCCATCTGGATTCAGTGACCAGATATTCCATCTTCATAGGCACTGAAACATGGGATGACTGTCCTGGGATTAAAACAGCTTTTAAATGTCAACCTACATTAGAAACCTCCTCCTACTTCCTCATTTTACAGATGAGGAAACTGAGATTTAGAGAGGTCATGTGATTTGCCCAAACTCACATGGGTAAGTAATGGAGAGAAATAGGAATTAAATCTAGGTTTTCTTACTCTAAATTGTCATCTTTTGACAAATTTATTAAATGGTCTTACATGAATCACTTATGAATAGGTAAAATTGTTTCCCAGAAAAAGCTACTTTTGCTAGCTGGTTTATTTGTGTGTGGGGGGGAGGGGGTCCCATGTGGGCTGTAGGAGGGCTGATTTAGACAAAGGTAAGGTTAAAACTTCGCAGCTAGGTGGTGCAATGAAAAGAGTGCCAGGTCTGAAATCAGGAAGTCTCACCTTCCTGTGTTCAAAACTGGCCTCGGATACTTCCAAGCTATGTGACCTCGGGTAAGTCACTTCACTCTATTTGCCTCAGTTTCCTCAGTTGTAAAATGATCTGGAGAAGGAAATGGCAAACCACTCCAGCATCTTTGCCAAGAAAATTCCAAGTGTCAGACATGACTGAAAAACCACGGAACAACAAGCACCACGATTAAAACTAATGAGCCTGTTTGCCTTAATGCAAAGGGAGAAATACTCTGGAGGAAAAGGACGTTTATCAAAGTAAGTTAACCTTAGACAAAGGTTTTGAATTAACTGATGTGACACTTAAAGACAATAGAATTTATGTTTTGCATTAGTTTTTGTTCCAATTTCACTTGCAATTGTCAAATGACTATTAAGAGAGGGGGAAGGGAGATAGGTTTAAGTAGTGTGTTTCGTTTGTATAGTTTAAAGTATAAAAACTTAGAAAAGAAGAAATAAAATACTTAATGTTTGGGGTGAGTGGGATCTGGGTGTACATAGTAAATGCTAAATCTCACACAGGTACTAAAACATGAAAACATATAGATGAGATGCTGCCATGCTAACCCATCTCTCTCCCCTCTCCCCTATTTTGTAACCATCCAGAGGGTAACTGAAGAAAACATATTCCTCAAATATCACTTTCACTGCAATTTCTGCATGATTTCTAGACTAAAACATTATGTGACCCCTTCCCCAATCCAAAAAGTTTCATTTGTAATAAATCATATTAGATAAGATGGTAGATAAAGCTGCTATTCTATGTGTAACAATAACTAAAGGAGAGTCTTCATCATCATAAAATATTTCTTTTATAAAGCCAGCAGAGAGGGAGTGGGGGTTTTAAGTGGTGGAGGAGACATTTCAATCACAAACTCCATCTTAAGTTTCTCAATATTTCCTTGGGGTGGGAGGAGGAAGGAGCCTTTAGATTATGTTTGATGATTGCTGATATCAGCCCCAAGTAGATGACCTTGAAAAGTCTGATAAAAATGATAATAATAATTAAATTGAATTTGGCTGCTGTAAGTTACGAGAACTAAGAGGAAAAGTGTGTTTGTTACTGAAAAGAGGTGGAGGTTGGATTGGGGAGGGAGCTCCTCCATGCTATTGGAAGGGTAAATGTCAGCATTGGAAGTAAACATTCTTTGAAATATTGAAATAAGGCAAATGTCCACGTTACTGGCTACACTCAAAGTAGCCTTTTGTATAGTCAAAGCAGTGATGTTTTATTGATGTCAAGGCAACAAAAATCCCCTTTTAACACAGACCTCTTTGCTTATATGAATGTTTCACCCAGAACTCATTTCAGAACTCTCATTTTGAAGCATTCAGTCTCGAAGGGCACTGATATGACTGTGAAACAAACTGCAAAAGTCCGAGCTGGAGGGAAAACTTGTACAGGGTGTTTGCCCTTGATTTCCTACCACCTTATATCATGTTACATTTTTTTTTTCCTTTAAAGTGCTGGCCCCTGCAACAAAAACTGAAAAATTATATTTGCAATTTAAAAACCATATTTTTTTCAAACATAAGTTTATTTGTGATAAATATCTTTTGCACTATGAACCATCACCATGGCACTGTGCTAAGTGCTTTACAAATACTTATTTGATGCTCACAATAATCCTGCAAGATGAGTGACGTTACTGTCCCCATTTTACAGTGGAGGAAACTGTGGCAAACACAGGTTAAGGGACCTGCCTAAGATCACATAACTTATATTGTCTGAGGCCAGGAAAAATATAACTACCATTATGTTTGAGATCTAGACACCACTTTACCCAAAAGCTCTATTCCAGGGCATCTTCATGGACAGCTATATGGTACAGTGGATAGAGTACCCAGCCTGGAGTCAGGAAGATTCATCTTTCCTGAGTTCAAATCTGGCCTCAAACACTTACTAGCTGTGTGACCCTGTTTGCCTCAGTTTGCCTCATCTGTAAAATAAGATAAGAGAAGGAGATGGCAAAATCACTTCAATATCTCTGCCAAGAAAACCTCAAATGGCGTCATGGAGAGTCAGGCACACTGCTGAAAGGACTAAACATGAACAGGGCACATTCAGTCCTTGAGCTGTTTCTTGTCTAGACTCTATCTTTCCTTTCTTTCTCTTATTGAGCACAAGCACTTTGATCTAACTGCAGATTAACATCCTTTTATATGTTTCATATCCTTGTTCTTCCATGTCATACCTACTCAGGGAAAAAGAAAATCACCCAAATTTGTCTACTCCTTTTTACATGTAAGTAGTTGCTTGCTTTACCTAAGCAACTATGGGTCAAATAATAGGGAACATCAAGATTTTAATGACATCTAGATAACCACATGAATCAAGTAAAGAAAATTCTTCAAATGAGAAAAGTTCCTTAGGCTAACTCAAAAGTCAGATTTTAAAAAGTTAGACTTGTTTCCATATGTACTAGAGTTATTATTAGGGAGGGAGAGTGGAATAGAAAAATTGAAAAACTACTGCAGTCTTAGTGTTCATTTATATTACTTCATGAATGAGCTGAGTACTCTCAGCATTTCATAACGGGTGGAGAGCTGAACTCCTCCTAGTGAGGAGGAAATCTGGGTTCAAGACTTATCTCTGACTCATAGTGACTCCATTGCCCTGGGCAAGTCACTTAACCTCTTAAGTCCCTTCAGACCTTCTCTCAGATACATTTCAGAGAAGTTGTTGATCTGCATTAGTAGATATTGGTGTAAAGAGCATACTCACCTGGGTGTCCTTGTATCAATGGTATCACAGGCCTTGACCACTAAAAATGATTTATCAATAACTAATTTTTTTGGACTATAAGAATACAGCATAATATGAATGGACACTGTGCTTATTTGTATTAAATCAGATACTTTTGCAATACTGTAATTCAGGCATGGGGTAATATTGATTAACATACTTTTTTTCTTTTTTTTTAATTAAAGATACCCAAGATAGGGAGCATATTCTAAGCAAAATATAAGCTTGTTGAGTGTAGGAATCACTTTGGATTTTTGTTGTATGCCTTGCACCTAGCACAATAACTTGCATGTTAAGTAGATGCTTAATAAATGCTGTTTGAATTAAATTTAAATGAATATAGTTGATATAATTCATTCTTTGGAAGCATGTGCTCTATGTACCTGAAATTCTACATGAGTCCCTGCTCTGGTCATGTTCACCAAAGTGACCTTATTTTTTGAGGTGTTCTTAAAGGATATTTTTACTAATTTCTTTTATTTTTATATCATATTCATTCTGATCATATCCCAGCCTCTGACTCCCATTCCTTATCTATTTTGCCTTCTTTTGTAACACAGATTTGTTTGTCAAAAAATAAAAATAAAACTAATTCATTAAATACAACCAACACATCTGACAACATAAGCAATATTCTGCCGCTATAGCTTCCCGTACCTAAGTCTTACTATGTTTCTCTGAATTCTCCATTTTTATATCTTATGGCACAGTAAATATTCCATTATATCCATGTACAATAATTTGTTTAGTCATTACTCAATAAATGGAACCCTACTTTGTTTGCAGGTCTTTGCTACCACGAAAACACTGCCATAATTATTTTGGTGTATTATCTTCCTGTCTGACCACCTAGGGATATAAATGCCCAGTAATGGGCATATATACCGCTACAGGGGTGGGGAACCTGCCACCTCAAGGCCACATGTGTCCCTCTAGGTCCCCAGGTGTGGCCTTTTGACTGAATCCAAACTTCACAGAACAAATCTGTAAAACTTGGACTCAGTCAAAAGGCCACACCTGAGGACCTAAAGGGCTACATGTGACCTCCAGGCTACAGGTCCCCCACCCGTGCTAGTAGATCACCACAATAGGATCTCTTGGTCTAAAATTTCATTAAACTTTTATGTGTGTAAAGGTCGGGCTCTCTATGCCCACCCTAATTAAATAAACACCAAAGGCCTGGCTACTCTGTCAATCAACTAACAGTTAAACAAGGGAGGAAAATGTCCTTAGTCAATTTGGTAGGAGTGAAGTGTTTTGATTTTTGAATGAAATCAGATGATGCCACATGGGAATTGTTTTGTCCAAAATTGAATCAGGCCTGCTTTAGGTGCTTCTAGGCTTAGGAATGGCTTGAGGAGTCATAACTCTATGCCTTTATCAGAGGGCTTTGAGGGGCAGAGGGTTCAGAATGACCCTAGAAGGAATATTTTTCCTCTCCTCCATTGTTAACCAGTTGATAACACTTTTGAACTCTGCAAGGTCAGAAGATTTGGAGTTTCCATTAGCATAAGTAGCAGTATCCTCAGGAACAGTAGAGACTGACAAGGTCATTTGTATTACAAGCCGAGAGACATGAGGACAAATTGTAGACACCAAGGAAAGGCAGCTAGGGACTTTATGGGAATACCAGAAAGGGAAAAAAGTATTTACTCTAATGAGGATCTACGAGTTTAGCATTTGGCTACATGTGCTTTCCAAGTTTGAACCCCTGAACCTTACAGGCCACATGTATGCAAGGGAAGTGTCTATCACCAGTTTGTTTGTTTGTTTGTTTTGAGGGTTAATTGGCTTGTAACTACATATTTTTCCAACTTTTTTTGTTGTTCAGTCACTTTTTCAGTTGTGTCTGATTCTTTGTGACCACATTTGAAGTTTTCTTGGGAAAGATACTGGAGTTGTAAGCCATTTCCTTCTCAGTAAATGTTCTTTTGTAAAAGAACTACTTGATGTCAACTAGCTGATCAATAATAGAAAACACATTGAATGGGGGCTCATGAACACTAGCACTAGAAGCTCCAACCCTTGAAGGACTATAGGGTCCTAAGGAGAAGAGTTACTAACTGCAATCTTGGTACCCACCTTGGTCAGTACTAGTTGCTGTTGGGAGAGTATCCCTGAAAGGATTACATAGGCTTTCATTTCACCAACAAAGTGAATATTGTTACCAAAATGTATACTTTACTAAATGGCAAAATGTTGAACTAGGCTAAACTCTAATAACATCTTAAACTTAGTATGTACTAGATAAAACTTGTTGTTTTTCCTCACAAACCCAACTCTATTTTTTGTTGTTCAGTCATTTCAGTTGTGTCCAACATGATCCCATTTGGGGTTTTCTTGTCATGGATACTGGAGTGGTTTATTATTTCCTTCTCCAGTTCATTTTACAGATGAGGACACTGAGGCAAACAGGATTGACTTGCCCAGGGTCACACAGCTAGCAAGTGTCTGAAGTCAGATTTGAACTCAGGAAGATGAACCTTCCTGACTCCAGGACTAGCACTCTACCCATGTGCCACCTAGCTACCACATCTCTCTACCTTTCTTTATGTGTTTTTTCCCCTAAGGTTTAATCCTTCCTTCTAGTCACTCTACTTTGCAATCCTGAAGTTATCTTCAAATCCTCACAATATCCTAACCTCTATATCCAATAATTTTCCAACTCTGGACAGTTCTCACTCCATGATAGCCCTCACATCTATCCAATCTTCTTACCTCATATGACCACCACCCTAGTTTAATAGCTAGCTAGCAATCATATAGTCCTTTAAAGTTTGGAAAGTGCTTTACAAATACTCTCCCACACAGTAATCCTGGCAGGTAGGTTCTATTATGAATCTCTGATTTATAGATGAAGAAACTGAAGCAGAGAGTGGTTCTGAGGGTCACAGTGCTAACAAATCTCTGAGGTCAGATTTGAACTGAAGTCTTCCTGACTTCAGGTCCAACACTTGATACTCTACATGAATAAATTATCTCATAAGAATAACTAGAAACTTATATAGTGCATTAAGAATTGCAAAACACTTTAGAAATGATATCTCATTTCATTCTTATAACAACCCTAGGAGGTAAGTGTTTACTGCTATTATCCCCATTTTACAAATTAAGAAACTGAGGCAGAAGTCAATGGTCACATAGATATGAATTGAAATCTTGCAGATTTCAGGTATAGATCTTTACCCATTGTGCCCTTTGACCGCACCACTGCTCATCACCTCATCACCTCTCACATGGTCAACTGCTATAATTTTTTAACTGGTTTCCCTTCCTCCATTATATCCCCATTCCAATCTATCTTCCATTTACCTGCCAAAGTGATATTTCTAAAGTATTTCAGTGGATGGAGTGCCAGGCTTGTAGTCAGTAAAATCTAAATTCAAATCTGAACTCAGACAGTAGCTGTGTGCTCCTAGGCAAGTCATTTAACATCTGTCTGCTACAGTTTCCTCATCTGTAAAATGGGGATAATAGCGCCTACCTCTCAAGGTTGTTGTGATGATCAAATGAGATAATTTTAAAGTGCTTAGCATAGTGCCTAGCACATAGTGAGCACCATGTAAATATATTATTATTAATTATTAATCTTCCCAAAAAGCACCAGTGGTTCCTTATTTCCTCCAATATGAGCTAACAACATCTTAGGACTTACTGACTGAACCCCTTCTTACTAATTTTATCTTGATTGTGATGATCTAAGGGTGTCTTTCATGCTGGTTGTTCTAAGAGTATTTAGTGAAGCATGTTCTGGGCATCAAAATTAAGAATTAAGTTTCCTAAATCTACAAGAAGGTGAATACCTCTTCCATGTGATAGCCCTTCTTCACTTGTAAAAAGACAGTAGATTATTTTTAAGTTCACGTCTAGTAAAAAAATCAGTTTTGTTTTATTACTAAGAAGCATAGATTTTCACAGTTCATGGTTAATTTGACAAAACAATTTAAAAAATAAAATTGCAATATGTATTTTAACCTTGGTGTGCATGTAATTGACAAAAAGATGAGGTTAACACAGTACATTCAATGTAATCATTTCCAAATAAATTTATGACTATTGATTTTTATAGACTGATACTAGATGAAGCTCTGCCTTCGAAAAGTTTTCGGCTACTTTCAAGTAGTAAATTTTGTCACTCAAGAAAACTTTTATGTTGTTACTGAATCTACCCACTAACATGTTACGGTACTGAACAAAAGCATTTAGGGCATGGGGTAAAAGTAGGGTCTTATCTTCAAGAAACTTATTATTCATAAGATTAATGAAGCCATATTCATTAAGCACCTACTATGTGGTAGTGGCTTATACTTCCTCTGTTCATTATAGAGTGAATAGTATGTTATTGTTTCGGTAAATTTAAATTACTGTAAATAATAAAATAAATGGCTATTCAAACTGATCCAAATTGTAAATGTTTTGTTGCTTGTTTTCTTGTTAGACATAACTTTGAATATCAGGGAAATATTCCTTAGCATGTTCCTGGGCAAATACATTGCACAATGCAGAATTAGGAAAACTCTTTGTCTGAGATATATGGTTATTACTACTTGCGTCCAATGCCTCAGGTAAAGAACGTTTACTAGTATGTCGCGACATCTTGATGTATTATAAGTATTTTAATTGGACCAGCTTATAGCAATTCCACAGATAACAATAGAAAAAAGACATCGGTAATACAAAACTTCAATTGGCTAAAATTTAAAGCAAATAAACATGTAGTAGGTTTTCCATAAGGTAAACAGGACTCAAAGCACAACAAGAACTGGTGAGAATCAGATTTTATGCATTTATATCACTGGATATTGAAATTAAGATAACATGTACTTAACTAGAGTAATGTTTAAGAACTGAATGCCCACGTAGAAAAAAACACTTCCCACTAGGTATTTTGTGAGTTTTACTCAAGTTTCTTTTATTTAGTTATAAAATATTTCAAAATGTCTAAATCTAAAAATTCAAATTATGTTTTTTACTTATGTTAATTCATGGCCACAAAACTACGCAAATATTCTGGGACGGGTTTCCTTGAATGTTTTTTTCTGGTCCATACTTAATTTAGTGAATAGTTGTTTTTTTTTTCATACACTTTCTTCTTATAATGCTATATAATTCTCCTTTTTTTAATCAAAGTTTTTCTTTTATATTTTCTCTTAGTTTCCCTGCCAAATTTCCTTCACTTCTTCTAAGGCTTTTTTACTATCCCAAACATCAAGAAACCTCTTTATAATCTGTAGTTCTAAGTAAAGTTTCATGTCATCTCACTGTGAATGAAGAGGATTCTTCTTCCCCATAAATTTAAGCCCCGGTTCTCTCTTTTCTAAATCACAGTATTTTAGGAGCTGCTCTTATTTTGCTTCTCTTTTAGTAGTAAGCTTGTTTTACCATAAACATCTCTGTAGTTGTCACAAGTTACCAAATTAAGTGGCTGATGAAGTAGGAATCCCTGAATTCTTTCTCAATTCTTCTCAAACTCATAGTCAAAGTGCAAAACATGCCCTGGTCCATGTACAACTTTGTCAGTTTTGTGTTTTCCTTCCTCCTTTTCTAAAAAGAAACATCTTGTATCAATTATTTGGTGGTGATTTCACATTAGCAATGCCTTTTCATCTGACAAAATAGAAGACTGAGGCTCAGAGAAGTGTGTTGCCTGAGATCATGCAGCTAATAAGTTGCCTGGCTGGGATTCCAAACCCAGATTCTCTGACTCCAAATCCAGTCCTTTCCAAACCCCAACACCAATTCCAGCCTTGTCCATGATCAGGATTTAAACCTGTGTCTCCTAATTCGTTGTCTATGAAAGTACTCACCATAATAAGAACCAGTTGGAAGGCAAGGGATCAGACTATGAGAGGAGAAAGATAGGCAAAGATGAGAAGGAACCAGTGTTCCAAAGACAGAAAGACAATTGGTCCACAACAACGTGGACAAGTTTCAAGGATACCATGTGTAGATAGCAAGTCTCTCATTCAAATTTAGCTCCAGCTCATTTTGTGAAGATAGGGATAAGACTCCTGCAGGAAGAAGAGATGTGGATAAATTGTGACATGCATTGTTGGAGTCTCCACTAAAGTGAGATCACATGTCTACTGAAGCATATCCGTGCTGGAGATACTTTTTCTTTCTGGACTCTTCTCTGTGCCAAGTGGAAAACATTTTTTTCAAGATAAAATATTTCAATCAAATCCAATCCAATAAACATTTATCAAGCCCCAACAATGGGGCTAAGCACTGGGGATATAATTAATAAAAAGAAAGACAATTCCTACTCGTAATGAGTTTACAGTCTAAGGGGGAAGACAAGACACAGATACAAGCAAGGAAACGGGGGTGCCTAGCACCAGGGGGAACCAGGGCATTTTGTTCTATGCCATTGAAACCATGTAGTGCAGCAGATACAAAACGGATGATCTGAGAGTACAGTTTCTGCCTTCCATAAGGAAGACTTTGGGAGGAGTTTGGTACTGTGCCCTCCAGAGTTCCAATTAGAGGAGAGAGGAAGGAGGAGATAGTGTCATTCTAGACTTGTATTAGCGACATGGTAGTGAGCTGGAGCCCTAAAGTACTCAGTCTGGAGAACATCCCACTACTTTTTTCCCCAATTATCAAACATTTGTTTTTTCTCACTTACACCTTTTCCAATCCCCCGCAGAAGGAAAAAAACTCAATAAATATAGTCAAGCAAAACAACAAATGACTATATTAACCATATCCAAAAGAATGTATTCCATTATTTTTTAAAAATACACTGAAGGCTCAGTTAGAGTCTTAGGACCATCTGACCTGTGGCCTTAACCTTCAGAAATGCTCTAGACCTCAATGTCCTCGTCCAGAGGACATTCCATAGTCACCTAACTCTGATTCAGAAAGTTTCCTTGAAGGCCGAGTCAACCTAGTTCCTGCGGGGCAGAATTATTCTTAGAAGCACTTTGGAAGGTAGAATTTACTGAATAACTCTATTGGCAACTACTCGACTAATAACAAATTAGGAATTATTTCTGACTCTGCCCTGCTTTTGTCCCATGTTGCCCCAACCAATCAGCTTCTTCCCCATCAACTCGAGCCCTATAAATCCTGCTACCAATCTCTACTTTTGACCATTACAATTCCACCTACTACCTCTTCCACCTTTCACTTGAAACCCCTTTGGAAATTCTTATTTAGCCTTCCCCCTATCATCTAAACATGGTTCATCCAAACCCCATTGGCCCTGCTGTTCTTTTGGAAAAGCATTATTTTAGTGATACCTTTTTATGGTCATAGGGTCTTAGGATCATAGCTCTAGAGCTAGGAGGAACCTCAGAAGCTATCTAGTCCAGTGCCTCATTTTACAGAAGAACAAGATGAGGCCTATGGAGATTAAGTGACCTGTCCATCATACAGGTAATAGACATCAGAGGTGAGATTTAAATCTTGGTCCTTTGAGTCAAATGCATATATTTTCCCCATAACTTCCTGCTATCATTACTACAACAGAACCCTCCCTTTAACCACTTCCCCATACAGTTAAGCCAAAACAAAACAAAACAAAATACCACGTTGACCATATCTGATAGTATATACTTCATTTTGTACTTGTAGTTGTCAAGATATTAGGAAACACCCAAGCAAGCAAGCTTTGCCCTGAGCTTGGCATAACAACAATCCTTTACTCCACCTCTAGATGAGGGTGATCTCAGCTGCAATAAAATTCCAGAACTTTTTCTGGTCATGAAGCCCTGCTATGAATCAAACCTGTCACATTGCTGCTGTTACCCCTCATTGGCAGGACTACCACTCACTGTGCAGCCATAGATAAGTATTGAGATCTCCCCACACTAAAGTGGGTCCCCCCCAACTAGGGGTAGAGCTCCGGTCCATGTGTACTTGCATATAAACCTTTCCCCTTACTTTGAAATTAAACTTCTGTTTGATTCCTGACTCTCCCTACTATAGCCTGCTTTGTTCGGCTCTGGCCACCCACAGGTTAGAGGCCAGTTTGGTCCAGTTCACATAGTCCACCATCTCTGTCATCATCAGTCTTCTGAAGTTAAATTTAGTCATTGAATTGATATGTTCTGAGTTTTTGGGTGTTTTAATTTTCATTGTTGTGGCTAGTTATGTATACTGTTCTCTTATTTCTGCTTGTTTTCCTCTGTGTTGGTTCATATGACTTTTCCCAGTTTATTCCAAATTCTTCACTTTTATTATAATAACATTCCACTTATATAGTACAATTTATTTGGTCATTCTCCTACCCATGGGCACCCACTTTGTCTCTTGTCTTTTTTCTACTACAAATAATGCTTTTGGTAAATCAGTATTTTGGTATATATCTTCCATGTTGTTTTCATAAATCCAGGCATTCCATGTCTGATTCCCTGAGGCTTCCTGCGAGCACAAAAGAAACCTAAATTGTCCTACCCAAAGCCCAAGTTCTTCTAGCCAAATTATTCTGGAGGTTCATTGTGGCCCTGCTGGCCACAAAGAAGGCTTAACTTCAGGCTTGTTAAAATATCAAAGATAAGAATATACCATGAAGAACAACAGATTGACACTATTTGGGTTGATTATATAACTTATTCAATAGAGAAAAATCTCAACCCCCAAATGAATGATTCTGAGTCACAGATATGCAGGCTATCTATTGGCCTTAGTTGTATATGTCAATTGTCCCATGATTCTTGTTAGGCACTATAGTTACATAGGCAGTGCAGTGGATAGAGTGCAGGGCCTGGAATCAGGAAGACCTGAGTTCAAATCCAGCCTCAGACACTTAGCTGTGTGACCCTGTTTGCCTCAGTTTCCTCAACTGTAAAATGAGCTGGAGAAGGCAATGGCAAACCACTCCAATATCTTTGCCACAAAACACCCAAATGGGGTCACAAAGAGTCAGACAGGACTGAAGATGACACAACAACTGTAGTGTAGGGTAACTTCCTCAGCTTAAGAAATTAAAAACCTATGTAACTGAATTGGGACTTCAGGACATTATGAGCATGACTATTTCATGTAAGTGTCTGGATTAGAATTGATAGCTTTGGAGTTTCCAATTGACATTTAGGTCAGTGAAGCATGACAGATTAATATTTGACCCAGCAACATTTATTTTCCCAGCTGCTGACTATGTGCCAAGACCAACCCCCCCCCCCCCAAAAAAAACTGGGAAATGCTATAATGTGTATAAACTCTCCTGGGAATTAGGAGTGTGGGGTTCTAGTCCTGGTTCCCTTGCTATGTTATATAAACCATGCCACTTAACCCTTTTGGAGCATAGTTGCCTTATCTGTACAATGAGGCAGTGTTGAATTAGGTGATTTCTAAGATAACTTCCAGTTCTACAATTCTAGATTCCCTTTAGATCTCCCAACAGGTTTTCGCTATGCCTCTTGTTGTTACTATGGCATAATAAAAACTTGATGCAAAGGACAAAGTCAGGCTAAATGGAAACATTTTGGGGATCCAACCTCTCAAGTGTCCCTTGGATTTTCCCACAATAATTCCATGTCATTTCCACATGACTTCACGATTGACTATAAAGGCATGTAACAAACCTCCAAGATTCTAGTCCAGGGGTGGTGAACCTGCATCCTTGAGGCCATATGTGGCCCTCTTGGTCCTCAAATGTGGTCCTTTGACTGAATCTTACCAGAACCAATTTGTTGAAGTGTAAATTCAGTCAAAGGACCAAACTTGAGGACCAAGAGGGCCACATGTGGCCTCGAGGATATAGGTTCCCCCTCCTGTATCCAGCCCCCAAAATAATACAAATTCACAGAAATGTTTACTTGTCCTATTAGGGAATCTCTTACTGAAAGGAAAGTAGTTTCTGTCATTAGGATCAATAAATCAATCAGCTTCAACAAGATTATAATCATATCTATTATTCTAAAGGCAGACTTTAGAATAAGCTCAAAGACAAAGATGTTTCTCATGTACTGGGACAGATCTCTTTCAATGTGTTTATAACTGCAGAAGTATAATAGAAGTGAAATAGTTTTATTTTATTTGCTCCAGGAAAAAAATTGTAATGAGAATATATCAGCTCCAAAGATTGCTGAAGCATGATAGGACATTACAGAAATATAGCTTTTCCTTCATGTAAATGCTTCTAAGATACTGGAGCATTATAAAGTATATTGAACAAGGGGAGAAAAAAACAAAGTTAATTCCTGATAACTAGAAAAGTACTGAGAGGTGGGAAATTATTATAAAATCATTTTTAAGCACATTGAAGAAATAGGGTATTAGATAAAAATCATAGAGCCTTAATAATTTGGAAAGAGACTCTCCTTAAGAGTCATCTGGACAAACATTTCTTCCAGTGTTTAAATTCCATTTACAACATGCTTGAGAAATGCAGTAAACCCAAGGGGTCCAAGGAGAGATTTCAGCACCTCTGTGAACTTGCATAGGAAAATATTTTGATAACTACATTTCAACGTAATTGGTTTCTTTTATAATCCTATATATTTCATTTTGTGCATTTGTTGTTTGTCTTTTGTTATCAAAGAAGATTAATGACTTCAGGAGCGTGATTTCTTGACTTGCAAGTGAATTGGATTTAAGTGAGGCAGGGTAGGGCAAAGCCTCACTCTCTCCTCCAGAGTCACCAAAGTCCAGTGGCAAGACATGGCCTTAGCTGTATAAGGCATTTGTCCAATAATTCCTATTAGGTACTGTAGTTAGCTACAGCTAGCTGTTACAGCGTATAGAGTGCAGGCAGATACTTATTAGCTGTGTGACCCTGGCCTGGGAGTAGTGAGAGGACTTGGCCTTTTTGAAGCCAAGGTCTTTCCTAGGTCTCAGTTTGTCTGAGACAATGGCAGAATGAAGGTGAGTAGCAATGCTGTTCAGGCAGAAACTCAGAGGTTCTTCCACTCCCAGACTGACTATTTTATGAAGGCAAAACTAGGCCATCTTTTGCCTCAATTCTTACCTAGCCTTTGTGCATCTAAAATCATCCAGAAAAGGATCCACAGTTTTCACCAGATTGCCAAAGGAGTCGGTGACACAAAATAATCTAAGGATGTTTGTGGTGGACAAATACAGACTATATTTAAGCACTTTCAAGAAAGGGGAGCTCACTGCATTTTGAGGCACTACATTCCATTGTTGGACCGCTCTAGTGATGAAAAAGTTCGTACCTGGTGTGGCGGAGTCAGAGTCAGGAGAGATTCAAAGGCTGTCTCTGACATAACATCTATCTCAGTGATGATAAAGCACTCAGACTTTCTGAGCTCTTGTTTTCTCATCTATTAAACAGGTAGATTTCCCAGGACTTTTCCGATAAGGCAAAGGGGATAAATGGCATGACTTAAATAACATAGCCCGTGAACCAGGACTAAAACTCTGGCCTCCTGATTCCCAAGAGAGTTCTATGCTACATTTTAACATTTCCTGAATTTTTGTTGGCCTATATTGGAGGCTCCTGGGGCTATCTTTATAAATTTAAAAGTGATATAGCAATATGAGCTATTATTTACATATAAAAGAAGGCTCAAATAAATGTATGATAGAAAAGATTTACTGGTGAAAGTGAGAGATGACCAATGGATAACAGACGTTACACTGGTATCCTAACAATATCCTGAGAGTACAAGGATAGCTCCAAACACATTTGTTGAATCTACTCTGACACTTTCTGGAGGACAAGGACAAGAGATGCTCTGCACTGGCAGGGTTGGTTAGGTTGCAATCTGTATCATTATAGGTAATGTTCACATTGTTAAAATCCTATGTTGTTGGTTATCATTAGTTCTTGAAGAGGTCCATGACATCAGGAAGATGATGCCATGACAGGCAACCAAATAGGATTTAAATGAGGCAGGACTATGTAAAGTCACCAGCCTTACTTTCTCCTCCAGAGCCACCTGGATCCAGTGGTCAGATGTAGATCAAGATAACTGGAGAGGGCCCAGGATGTAGTGGGAGACCTTGGCCTTCTTGAGCTAAAGTCTTTAACAGGTCTCAGTTTGACTGAGGCAATGCTCATTCAACATTTAAGGCTTGAGTATTAGAGTATTTACATATAGTAGGAATCTGTCTCCATATGGCTTTCTCTCATTGGTCCTAATTTTGCCTTCTGGAACACAGAAGAATTCTGCTCTGTCTTCCAATGTGACATCTCTTCACATATTTGAAGAAAAATAATGTGTCTCTCCTATATCTCCTTTCCTACTGGCTAATCATTTTCAATTTTAGAAAGACTCATGTAATTTGGTTTCCAAATCTATCACCATGCTAGTAACTATCCTCTGCATGAGCTCCTATTTGTTTGCATCCCCCTTAAAGTATAATGTCCCAACTCGATACAGATGTGACCCACATAAAGTACAGAATGACCATTACATTAATGCAAGCCAAAGATGAATCTCCCCCTTCCCATTTTAGTCTCTATCACTATGTTGGTTCATGGTGAGCTTGTGTTTAAAATAGTTTTCCTGTAAATGCTATCGATCTTGGAATTTCTCAACCTGTACTTAAATTACTGATGCATTGATAGAGAACTTTACATGAATCCCTATTGAATTTCATTTAATTGATTGTAACAAATCTCTACAGTCTCTTTGGATCTTTTAAATGACCAAGCCTTTTATCTAATATGTTATCAAGCTGTCCTAGCATTTTAAATGCATGAATCTGATAAGCATGTTTTCTGTCTTTATCTAAGTAACAGAAATAGAGTGGGCAAGCCAAGAAAAATTCTAGAGTGCACCACAGTAAATCCTCCTAATAGTTTGATTTGCATCCTTTTTTTCAGCATGCTTTAATACAATCATTGAAGTGGTTTCCCACTTGTAAACTATATTATTATTCAACCCACATTTCTTTCATTCTGTTTAAAAATGTCTAAAAGAATAAATGGTGAGATTTTATCAAATGCCTCCCTAGAAGCATGATACAGTATGGCTATGGCATTTGTTGGACCTATATAACCTTATCTAAAAAAAAAAGAAATGAGATGAGATGCTTTCTTAGTAAGCTCCTCTAGGTTCCTATTTATTACCGCCATTTGTGCTTACAAGGTGAATGATTATAAAGTATTTTAATAATACATGTCATAATTTTTGCTGGGGCCATAGTAAGCTAATTCTTCCGTAGCATTTAAAATCCAGATGCCACCAGGGGTTTGCTTCCAGCTCTTAAATTCTGTGATTCTGTGAATCCAGACCTACACTAGTTACATTTTAGAAAACAAAAAGAATTTCAGGTATGATTTTAGAATCCAGAAATCAGAAAAAAATGAGGAAGACAGCAGAAAACTAGAGATGAGAAAAGGTTGCCCTAGTTTTATTAATAAGTAAAAACAAGAGTGAAAGTTTCTTACTTTTCTTGAAGTGAGAGACTTCTGCTTTTGTTTTCACATATTCCTTTAATACATGTGTAAGTTGTGGCAGCACATCCTTATCTCCAGCTGAGCCCTTCTTCATTTGCCATGGTTTCTGTCTCAAAGGTAACCGGCAGTCATTTCTACAATTGTATCTGAAATTCCTTTAGTATCCTGAAATGTAATTAGTCTAGGCTTGGGTTCCAAAAGTTATAGAACAAGTTAGTTTGTTAAATTCCCAGCAAAAATCTCAAATGAATCATTAAGCATTTTGTAAGTCGGTCAGAATGCTCTACCATATGACATATAACATGATATTCGTGTAGTTTATATAAGCCCTGAGGATCCTCATCCAAACTTCCATTTACACAGAGGAGTCTTAGGTTTTGGAGCAGGTTACCTCTCCTTCTTAGGGTTGTAGTTGTATCCCTTGAAATGTTAGGCAATGTTTGTTATCAGTTCAAATCCCCACTGGTAGCCTTCCCCAAGATTATCTGTCAGTTAAGAATAATTTCATTCAAGTAGCTTTTAGGAAGAGGTATTTACTAACATGGAACAGTAGAAACAATTGGTGTAAAATATCCTTTCACACCTCCTTCCTCATTTTTCCCCCAGTAACTGTGACTTATTCTCTCACAAGTACATACAGAGTACGTGGGCTCAAGCTTAGAGAGCACATGTGACAAAAGGGGAAACTGCAGCTTCTAGGAAGTCTAGTTCCTTGTAGGAAGTCTAGTTCTCCTTTGTCATGGTGTAGTTCCTATAGAACCATGAAGATACACCCTGACTATCCTTGGCTCCCAAAGTTTCTGTCATAGGCTGATCCAGGAAAGCTGCTAAGACATTGATGGGAAGATTTCAACATCTTCCAGCCTTTTTGAAATTCACAAAGTTCAGTCAAAGTGGGGGCAGAGTGAGGGGAAGAGACCTAAACCAGGGACATAGCTGACCTTCCTTCCTGAATCTAATCCCTGGCAGCTCCATTTTAGGAGCTTTATTGGAAAACCAACCCCAAACATGACTCCTTTGATAATTTATGCAGGATTCTAAAGGAATAACAATTTTCTTCAGCCTACTTGAACTCTTTCCCTGTACAATGTCACTTCAGTTCCAAGTACTTTTCTTCCTTAGGCTAAGCTTATGATAAGTTGATGCAACTAAAGCCTATCACTGAGATTGATTATTTTCACCTGGTTAAAGTAACAGGCATTTTATCACTTATTTTCATTGAAGTGGGGTGATTTAACTTAAATTTAAATCAATCTGCTGTACTCATATTAATTATTTTGGTAAATATTTTTCATTTTAAATTTAAATGTAAAACAAAACCAAAGAACATTGCCATATATGCAGCAGAATATATATCAATGTTATTTTTTAACTCTTTCCCCTGTTACCTCCTCTTGCACTCCCATCCCTATTCATTTTCAATCTAACCTTTCACAATCTTTTTCCTGCCTTCTGGAATTGAGAAGCACAAAGTTTCAATGCTAGATGAGAGCCCAGAGACAATTTAATTCAACATATACTTGGATAAAATTTGCATTTATAACATAAGAAGTTGTCTTTTCATCTGTGTTTGAGGACACCCATTGAGGAGGAAGTTACCACCTCCCAAAGCATATCATTCTGTTCTATTATTAACAAAGTCTCCTTAATCCTAGCGTTCATCATCTTACAGTTTTTCCCCTCTTGGTGCTAAGGGAAATACAGTTTCCTCCAAAGGAATTCTCCTCCCTGGCCACCCTCTATACTACATGGATACTTCTTTCCCCAAGCCCTTACATACGCTGGGCTGGAAAGAGGATCAGTTATACTCCTTCATCCTCATTGTCACTTCTGAATCTGTCTTTTGCTTCCATCACATTTTAATCTCTCCTGACGTTCATTCCATCTATCACCTGATCTTCCTTCTATTTTGTGTATATTATAATCTTAATTGTTTGATAGTGTGGACACATTAGCCATCTTAGAGAGATCCCATTTGCCTTCTTCATTACATTCAGCTGTGTTAGTGTGTCATCAGGATTTCATTGTTAAGATTATTTCATCCTTCTTCAGATAAGATCTCCACAGAATTTTAGGTCATAAACACCTACCTATCCTTTATCTGAAATCTTTGTAATATGCTCCTTCCAGTTTCATGGTGTATATCACATCATACCCTAATTTGCCCTTTATGAACTCTAAGATGACATGGTGACTGTCTCCCAAGGTTCCTGTCATTGGTACTGTAGGTAGTCATTGAAGTACTACTCCAGGTACCACCTAAACCAAATGGCTTTCTGCTAACTTTACTATTTGGAATTCTGGATATAGAAAAGAAGCTTCTGGAGTCTCACAGCTACATGTATAATAAATAGTAATCTGCATTTTTTAGTTATTTAATTATGTATGCTACAAATGGAATCCTCTTTGACAATATTTTCTATCCTTAGTCTACCTATTATTTCTCATTTCTACTATTACTGGAACAACCTGAATGCCTCTTCTGCTTTCAGTATTTTTTCTGAAGTATTAGGCTTTCTCTTTCACATTATTTTAAATCCCATATATTCAGTTCTCAAAAAGGAAAAAAAAATGGTACAGAATTATTTTTCTTTTTACCTAGATTACAAATAATCCTGAGCACATCCCTTTCATATGAATACTTTCATTCACATTTTTGTCCCTGATAGAGTACCTCCTAAGGGTGAAGCTTGTGAACAGAAATGCTAATCTTATTTGACAGTCAGGATAAAAAAGTCTTTCAATTGACTGCCACTCCCAATTTATTTCCAACAATAAATTGGAAATCAGATTACTCAATCAACTCTTGACATATTTTAAGTAGTACATATATATTTATTAAATGACTCTCTCTTTACATATATATGTATATACATATAAAATTTCATATCAAGATTTCTGTTGATAAAAATTACAAATAATATGTTCCTTTAATAAAGGCAATTCTTTGTATTTTCAGTGAAGTACATGGCCTATGATGAGAGAAAGCATTGAAAAGTGGATAGAGAGCTGACCTTAGGGTCAAAAAGTACCAAGTTCAATCTTCCCTCTGAGACATTGACTAGGAGACCTTGGACAAGTCACTTTTCCTCTTAGTGCTCAAGCCATTGTGTCAAACTCAAATAGAAATGAACTGCATTTTGACTTAGAAACCATAAAAGAACATTGTCTATACTGTATTGTATTTTTACTTATTTTGTTAATCATTTCCTAATTATATTAGCTTCTGGTTCTGGCTGCATTTAGGAGTTTTGCAGGCTGTGAGTCTGGCAACTGTACTCTAGGGAACCTTCTGAAGACTTTAAGTTGCAAGGAAATGGACTAACACTGGGAGAGTGAGTATTCTCATTTGCAAGTTCTCTGTACTAATGAAATCACAAGTGCGGTCTCTATTCATCTGTAGAATATATTCCACTGGATTGGGCAGTTCTTTTCATTTTTACACCCAGAATATTTACAGTAGCATTCATGAGTAATATACCTTTATAAAAATAATATAATAAGGCTCTCCATTATGGTTTGTCTGTTATATACCCTAAGAAGCTGTTTACCTTGTGTTTCCTTAGTCCTAGGTCTGCCTCAGTGTCCCATGTCAGAATTTTTATTCATTCAACATACAGCTAACATTTCTTTGTCTGCTTTGTACAGGACATTGAGCTAATCACTGATGATATACAGATGCATGTCACAAGAGACATTGCTCTTAAGGAGCTTACAACCCAATACAAGAACAGGGATGGGGAAAAGACAGCATAAATAGCTATGGCAGAGGGGGCAGAGCCAACATGGCGGAGTAGAAAGACGCACATACACATAGCTCCGAACCCACAACCCACAGAACGGCTACAGGGGAGTAACTCACGGCGAATTCTGCACCCAGAGGCCACGGAATATTAGAGCGAGGGAGATTTCTGTTCCGGAGGGACCTGCAAACCTCTCACGGGGGGTCCTTCACGCTGCGGACTGGGTGCCCGGACTGGGAGCTGAGGGCAGCCCTGCCGCGGCCGGGGCACTGAGAGGAAAAGATCCGAGCGGGCTTCGGGGATGGGATCTCCAGTGGCCACGCGGGTCCCTCCACCCACAGAGGGACTTGCAAACCTCTCGCAAAAGGTCCGTCGCACTGCAGACGCGGAGCCCAGCCCAGCCCAGACCTGCTGCGGCCATGGCACCAAGAGAAACAGACCCCGAGCAGGCTTCAGGGACAGGATCTCCAGCAGCCGCACAAGTCCCTCCGCTCACAGGTGACGGGGGTCGGTGAGAGAGTCTCTTTGGCAGGTCGAGAGGGCAGTGGGGTGCCCCCATGATTCGGGCCCCCCTGGGAGGTAGAAGCTGAGAGGTGGCTGCAGACCAGGGCTCCCCAAGCGGGCAGGAGCCTGAATCCATTGTGGAAGGTCTGTGCATAAACCCCCTGAGGGAACTGAGCCTGAGAGGCGGCCCTGCCCTGACCTGACCACCTGAACATAATCTCATACTGAATAGCAGCCCTGCCCCCGCCAAAAGCCCTAAGGCTGGAAGCAGCATTTGAATCTCAGTCCCCAAACACTGGCTGGGAGGATCAGGAGGTGAGGTGGGCGTGAGGAGAATATTCAGAGGTCAAGTCACTGGCTGGGAAAATGCCCAGAAAAGGGAAAAGAAATAAGACTATTGAAGGCTACTTTCTTGGAGAACAGGCATTTCCTCCCTTCCTTTCTGATGAGGAAGAACAATGCTTACCATCAGGCAAAGACACAGAAATCAAGGATTCTGTTTCCCAGCCCACCCAATGGGCTCAGGCCATGGAAGAGCTCAAAAAGAATTTTGAAAATCAAGTTAGAGAGGTGGAGGAAAAACTGAGAAGAGAAATGAGAGAGATGAAAGAAAAGCATGAAAAGCAGATCAGCTCCCTGCTAAAGGAGACCCAAAGAAATGTTGAAGAAATTAACACCTTGAAAACTAGCCTAACTCAATTGGCAAAAGAGGCTCAAAAAGCCAATGAGGAGAAGAATGCTTTCAAAAGCAGAATTAGCCAAATGGAAAAGGAGATTCAAAAGCTCACTGAAGAAAATAGTTCTTTCAAAACTAGAATGGCACAGATGGAGGCTAAGGACTTTGTGAGAAAGCATGATATCACAGAACAAAGAGAGAAGAATGGAAAAATGGAAGATAATGTGAAATATCTCATTGGAAAAACAACAGACCTGGAAAATAGATCCAGGAGAGACAATTTAAAAATTATGGGACTACCTGAAAGCCATGATCAAAAGAAGAGCCTAGACATCATCTTCCATGAAATTATCAAGGAAAACTGCCCTGAGATTCTAGAACCAGAGGGCAAAATAAATATTCAAGGAATCCACAGAACACCGCCTGAAAGAGATCCAAAAAGAGAAACTCCTAGGAACATTGTGGCCAAATTCCAGAGTTCCCAGGTCAAGGAGAAAATATTGCAAGCAGCTAGAAAGAAACAATTCAAGTATTGTGGAAATACAATCAGGATAACACAAGATCTAGCAGCCTCTACATTAAGGGATCGAAGGGCATGTAATAGGATATTTCAGAAGTCAAAGGAACTAGGACTAAAACCAAGAATCACCTACCCAGCAAAACTGAGTATAATACTTCAGGGGAAAAAATGGTCTTTCAATGAAATAGAGGATTTTCAAGCATTCTTGATGAAAAGACCAGAGCTGAAAAGAAAATTTGACTTTCAAACACAAGAATGAAGAGAACCATGAAAAGGTGAACAGCAAAGAGAAGTCATAAGGGACTTACTAAAGTTGAACTGTTTACATTCCTACATGGAAAGACAATATTTGCAACTCTTGAAACATTTCAGTATCTGGGTACTGGGTGGGAGTACACACACACACATGCACACACGCACACATATATAGAGGCAGAGTGCACAGAGTGAATTGAAGAGGATGGGATCATATCTTAAAAAAAAATGAAATCAAGCAGTGAGAGAGAAATATATTGGTAGGAGAAAGGGAGAAATTGAATGGTGCAAATTATCTCTCATAAAAGAGGCAAGCAAAAGACTCATTAGTGGAGGGATAAAGAGAGGAGGTGAGAGAAAAACATGGTGTCTACTCTCATCACATTCCACTGAAGGAAAGAATAAAATGCACACTCATTTTGGTAGGAAAACCTATCTCACAATACAGGAAAGTGGGGGACAAGGGGACAAGCAGGGTGGGGGGGATGACAGAAGGGAGGGCATGGGGAGGAGAATGCAATTCGAGGTCGACACTCATGGGGAGGGATAGGATCAAAAGAGAATAGAAGTAATGGGGGACAGGATAGGATGGAGGGAAATATAGTTAGTCCTATACAACACAACTATTATGGAAGTCATTTGCAAAACTACACAGATTTGGCCTATATTGAATTGCTTGCCTTCCAAAGGGAAGGGGAGGAGAGGGAGGGAGGTAAAGAAGTTGGAACTCAAAGTGTTAGGATCAACTGTCGAGTAATGTTTTTGCCACTAGGAAATAAGAAATACAGGTAAAGGGGTATAGAAAGCTATCCGGCCCTACAGGACAAAAGAGAAGATGGAGACAAGGGCAGAGAGGGATGATAGAAGAGAGAATAGATTGGTCACAGGGGCAATTAGAATGCTTGGTGTTTGGGGGGGGGAGGGGATAAAAGGGGAGAAAATTTGTAACCCAAAATTTTGTGAAAATGAATGTTAAAGGTTAAATTAAAAAAAATAAATAGCTATGGCATAAAAGAAAGGACAAAGACTAAGTTCAGACAAAGAACTAGACAGAGATTACTTTCATCTGCTGTGGTTGGGGAAGCTTTCCAGGAGGAGATGGAACATGAGTTGGGTATTGAAAGGAAAGGAATGTAATAGATGAACATGGGAGAGGTCTATTCTAAGTGCAAGTTGGGCTGTTTTAGGCATTTTGACAATACTTAAAAAAAAATCATTCATCTACCTGTTATTAATTATTTCTACCTGAATGACTCTTCTATTTTCTTTTTATTCCTCTACTAAATAAAATATTAGGCTTCCTCCTTCACATCATTTTCAGTTTTATATTAGCATTCAGTTACCAAAAAGAAAAAAAATGATGTAATATTATTTCTCTTTTTTTTCTTAGAATTACAAATAATTCTGAACATGTCCCTTTTATGTGGAGACCTCCACTCTGAGATGGCACTTTTAAGGCTAAATTTTGTAAATAAAAATTATTTCTATGGGGAAGCACAATCATTTCAGGCAATGACATAGTGCTTTTAGAACAACTGCAGCAAAGTGTGTAAGTAGGAGGCTGTCTTTATAGACATCTGAGGCCTGGAGAATTGTTTTTGAAACTCTTCCCTGTGGTTTGTTCCTGAGAATTCCTGGCCTCCTCTATTGTTTTTGGTTATTGTTTCACATCTGCTGTCTTCTCTAGTATCTGATTTTCTAGTTTTATCTAGACATTTTTCTCTCTCTTCCTCAAATTTCACTCTTAAGTCCTCTTGATTACATGTGTCTTTTCTATGAGGTGAGAATAATCCAATCTTGACCCAGAGATGGAAACACAGAGCAGATTCTGTCCTTGGAAAGCAACATGTGAGAGGGGAGGGGGAGGATGAGCAGGAGTGGGCAACAAAGCATGGTTTGTAACCCAGCTAGGTCCTGATTAATTCGAATAATTATTTCAGCAACATTATTCAAATTCACAATGCCTTAGTTCCATTCAGCTGATTTTTGTAGTTTACATGATTACAACTTCTAATCATGATAATTTAATACATACAACTACTTCAAGGAATTCATTATCAGAACTGATTAGTACTTAGCTACATCTTCAAAAATTAGGGAAGAATTCAAAATGAATTTTATTAAATGAAAAAAGGTAAGCAAGGATTTTAAAAAAAAAACCAAAATGAACATATTCAGGAAAACTATACTTAAGGAAAAAGCAACCCAAAGCAGAAACACAATATAAAGGAAACCATAACCCATACAATCTTAGAGGAGTAAGCTAATTGTTTTGTCTTCCTTCTCCTAAATGCTTGTATCGCCAAGGCAATTTTCACAGCACCGACAGCAACTATGAATATGCCAATGTAGTTCTGAATTGCAAAGTATAACTGAGTCTCCACATAGAAGGCAGAAAAAAAAAAACCTTTATTCAGACACCAGAAAGCAAAATCCCAACACCAGAAGCCAAGACCATCATAGTAACCAAGAAGTCAATATACATTAGCACTGCAGGGGGAAAAGCCACTCCCAAGCCTTCCTTCATTGCTGGGGTCTTCCCACAAGCAAACATTCACAAGACTAGCTTTCCATTTAAATGAATGCAAAATGTACGCTTGCCAAAGACAATTTTATGGAGGACACATGATTGTCAGAAGAAGCAATACAAGGACACTCTCAAGAACTTTGGGTTTGATTGTGTGACATGAGAGACATTGGCACAGGATGGGTCAGCATGGTGTGCCTACATCAGAAAGCGTGCTGTGCTCTATGAGCAAAGTAGAATTGAGACAGCACAAAGAAAACGTAGGATGCCCAAATTCTGCTCTTTTCTACACAACATCCCCTATTTCTGAAGAACTATTCTCCTTATCTATGACATTTGAAATTTTCTTCATCCTTCAAAGCTCATATCATGTGACCTCTACCATAATAGTTTCATGATCTTTCCAGTATAGAAAATATCTATCTCTCCTTGAATTTCCTACTGTGACATTTTTGCATTTAATAACATTCTTATATTATTATAGATTTTCTGTATCTGTTTTATGTACTTCCTCTAGGTTGTAAGGTCCTTGAAGGCAGACATAGTATCATTTTGTTTCATCTTTATAGTCTTATAAGGGTATTTTACACAGGAGGCAATTAATGAAAGTTTGTTTAATTGAAGTATGAAAGTCAGTGTAAAATAGTGGATAGAATGTAGATCTAAGGTCAGAGTGATCTAGGTTCACATCCCACTTTTGACACTTATTGGCTGAATATAGTAAAGAAATCATTTCATCTCTTTAAACCTCAGTTTTCTCATCTGCACAATGGGGATACTAATACCAATAATGCCTGCTTTACAGCTGTTGGAAAGATCAAAAAAGATATGTGAAAATGATTTGCAAACTTTAAGGCATTATGTTTATTAACTTTTTTTTTGAGAAGGGAAGGCAAGGCATTTGGGGTTAAGTGACTTGCCCAAGGTCACACAGTTAGTGTCAAGTCTAAGACCAGATTTGAAATCAGGTCCTCCTGACTCCAGGGCCAGTGCTCTATTCACCACACCACCTAGCTGCCCCACAATTCTTTTTGTAGAAGAAAGATCACTAACTGTGAAAAAGAAGACCTTTGTTCTAGTACCACTTCTGTCATATACTAACTAGGTTACTTTGTGAAAGACTAAGCCTAAAGTCTCAATTTCCTCATTTGAAAACATGAGTAATAACAGCTGCTGGGCTTACTTTCCAGGGTTTTGAAGTGGCCCAAATGAGATAGTGTATGAAAGAAGTTTGAAAAGTATGAAACAACATGTGAATATATGCTATTGCTATTAACAGAGATTATTGTTCTTATAAATATGACACCTTCCCCAAAAGACCCAAAGGATATGGAATAATATCACAAATGAGCAATTTTCCCTGGATTTAAAACAGTTTGGATGATGTTCTAATGACTGAGTCAGAGTATAGAATTAATAACTTGAGTAAGCCATTTTCCTTGTGTGAACCTCAGTTTCTCCAATTGAAAGATGAATTAGATCACTTGACCCTGAAGCACCTTCTAGTGATAAAGTAATGATACTATGTACAAGAAAATAGTTACATGTTGGACTTTGTGTTTAAGATTTACAAAGTATTGTGCCTAGCTCTAGGCTTCAAAATTAAAGTGAAATGGGATTTCTCATCTTGGACAGGAGAGAAAGCAACTTAATAATAACTTACAAATATAGACAATAGCTGATAGAACACTGTCCTCCAAACTTGGAGAATCCTAGGTTCAAGTCCTGCCTCTGATACGTATTGGTTTCATGACCCTGGGCAGTTAACAACTAGTCAGTGCCTTAGACAACTCTACGACTATAAATGAATGAACTTTTATTAAGTGCCTACTATGAGCCAACCACTGTGCTAAGTGCTGGGAATACAAAGAGAGTCCAAAGAGAGTCACTTCCCTCAAAGACAGGAGATAACATGAAAATAAATATATACGAAGAAGAAATATACAAGATGGGAAATAATTAACAGAAGGAAGGCACTCAGATTTTTAGGTGAAAAGATAATGAGTTTCACTTTGAACATATTGAGTTTAAAATGACAGCTGGACATCCAGTTTGAGATGTCTGAAAGACAGCTGGATATGTAAGCTTGAAAGTCAACAGAGAAATAGGGGTAACATAGGAAAATATGAGAAACATCAGCATAGAGATGGTAACTAAATCTATGGGAGCTGTTGAGATTGCCAAGTGAAACAGCGTACAGGGAAAAGAGAAGGAACAAAATAGAACCCTGAGGGGTACCTATGGTTAGAGGGGTGATCAGGAAGAGGACCCAGCAAAGGAGACAGAGGAATCATCAGGCAGGAGAAGAACCAGGAGAGAACAATATCCTAAAAATATAGAGGTCAAGAAGAATGAGGATTTTAAAAAGGCCACTGGATTTGACACCTAAGAATTTATTTGTAACTTTGGAGAGAATAGTTTTGGTAGGACAATAATGTCAAAATTCAGATTGTAAGGGGTTATGAAAAGAGTTATAGGAAAGAAAGTGGAGACACCTAGTGTAGATAGTCTTTTCAAGGAGTTTAGTCACAAAGGGGAGAGGAGCTATAGGATGGTGGTTTGTGGGGATGGAAAGGTCAAGTGAGGCTTTTTTTCTTTTTCTTTTTTTTTTCCAGAATAGAGGAAATGATTATGTTTGTAGGCAGGAGGAAATGAACCAGTAGAGAGAGAGAGATTGAAAATAAGTGAAAGAGTAGGGATGACAGAGGGGTCACCCTATTAGAAGAGATGGGATGGAATGGGATTACTTGAACAAGTAGCGGGTTTGCCTTGGTAAAGGAGTAAGGTCACTTCATGTAAGACGGGGGTGAAAGGAGAAAGTGGCAAAAGGCATCTCAGAGATAGGAGATAAGGAAGAGGGAAGAAGAGAAATATTACAACAAATGGACTCAAGAAGGTAGATGGAGTTTACTCACCTGGGAGGGCTCTGTGGCAATGAGATGATTAAGTCCAGTCTGTATCCCTGACCCTCAAATATGGGAAAGGTTGTTCCACAGAGAAGCTTGAATTGTTTTTAGTCCCCAATGAAGATGAACCACCAGAAAACAGATTTTTAATTCTAGGGTGTGGAGATTTAGGGTAGATTTCAAGAAACATGCCATAATAGTTTTAACTCTTAGGATGGTCTAGGGAATAAAACTGACATCTCTTTCTATGGATAACATTGCAAATAGGAAATAGATCCCTAAGTCTTACGTGAAAGTAGCTGGGAGAAAGTAAATAGCATTTTCCCCCAAAGACAGTAAGATTTAATATTTGATAACGCTTTACAGATTACAAATACTCAAATGGATTTTTAAAATCTTATTCAGGGGTATGTTCTCTCTAGTGATGCAGAATGTAAATCATCTTTGATTTCTCATCCTATTCTACTCTAGTTCATGTCTTAACATATTTTCTATAGAGGGAACTGAAATATTCTTTACCCAATGTACTGTGTGGACTTTCTGAGAGTTTTCTTGATATAAAAAGGATACCCCTAGAACTCATGGACTGTTGTTTATCAATAATCTTTTCCTCTCCCCACATGACCATCCTGTTTCCTTTTCCTGTCATGCATTTTAAATTGCACCTTTTATCATGAATCAAATCAATAAGATTTGATTTCTTATAATTCACTGAACTTGAGAGTAGCAGTTTTCACATTATATTACAAAGCAGTAATAATTAAAAGTGTTAGTACTGTTGAAAGAGAAGAGAGGTTGATCTGCAGAACATATTGGCATATAATATATAGAAGCAATGAACCTCTTTGCATAGTGTTCAATAGACCTAAATCCTCCAGAAATTGGGCCAAAGGCTCATTATTCAACAAATGTTACTGGGAAAAACTGGAAGAAAAAAGTCAGACAAGAATTATGGTTGGACTAGGGGTTCTTAATCTTTTTTTGCATGTATGTCATTGGACCCTTTTGGTATTCTGGTAAAGGCCATGAATTCCTCAGAATAATAGGTTTAAATGAATACAATAAAACTCATAGGATTAAAAAAAGAAGCCAATTATATTGAAACAGTAGTGTATGGAAGGTAGACGGAACATGGCTAGAGCACAGGACTACAGCTTGGAAGTCCTGAGGTTCTCCTGCCTCAGATGTTTACTGATTATGTGACCCTGGCCCAGGGCAGGTCAATCACTCTCTGCCTCATTTTCCTCATTTGTAAAATAAGGAAAATAAGAGAACTTACCCAGAAGGATGGTTGTGAGGATATAATGAGATATTTGTAAGGCTTTTCAAATCTTAAAGTGCTAGCATATATTCAGTTAAGCACATATATGTTTGTATAATACACATGTGTGCAATAAGAACAACAGTTAAGAAAATCAACTAAAAAGACTTTTAAGGAGAACAATTATGCAATGATCAGTACCAATACCAGGGAACAAATGATGGCACATGCTGCTTACCTCCTGACAATGAGGCGATGAACTCAAGGCACAGATTGAGACATATATCTTTGGTCATGGTCCTTGAGGGGATTTGTTTAGCTAGACTATGCCTATTTGATATGAGGTTTTGATTTTCTTTCCTTCAAAGAGGGGAGGCCAGAGTTGGTGGGGGATAAGAAGGGGAGATAAAGATAGGATTACCAAAATGAAAACAAAACAAAACAAAAAAACAGAAGAGAACATTGTATCTAGTAACAGCAATTTTTTTTCAGAACGACTTTGAACAGCTAAGTCATTTTGACCATTATAAATACACAAATTTTAAAAAAATGCACAAAAATATGAGTAAAGACACTATCTGCATCCAGAGAAAGAACTGATAAATAGAAGAATAAGTGTCTAATGGGAACTATCTCTAAAGCAGGGGAAGGAGGAGAAAATGAAAAGAAATTAATAACTTTGTTGTATATTTGGAGGGAATACTAAGACGTAATGGTAGACTTGCAGTTTCGCATGAAACAGAACCATCATTTTTTATTCCACTATGCTATGGAAATGCTTGCTTTGTTCCATGAATTGAAAGTAAAATAAATTTAAAAAATAATAAAGAACTAAGGAAAGAGGGTAAGTGAAACATTTTTAAATGCACTTAAGAGAACAGAAGGAAGATCAGTAGGAAACACAGCAAATAGGACATTTTCAAAAATAACACAATGAATTTGTTATACAGTTGCAGGGAAAAGCAAGCTTTACATGGTATAGATACATGCCTACATGGATTGTCCCCTTTTTCTGGTCTGTTTTGTTTGTGGAAATGCTCATTTTATTTGGCATGTGTTGAGTCCAAAATCAAAATCAAAATTAAATTAAAAGATGATTATTTTAGGGACAGTCTTGGACTTTTTACAGAAACTGTCCAGTTTCCCATAAACAATCCTTCTTGCTTTCCATTTCCTATTCAACTCTGAGGCTAAACTCATCTTCTAGTAGCAACATCTATAATATCTGGAGACAGTCTATAAACCATGTGGTTCTTATCGTAGGCTGACAAAGCCAAAACTACAAAACACTTTTTGCACATATCATCTCATTTGATCCCTACAACATCTCTGTAAGGCAAACTGCTTCCATATTTAATCAATGGGGACACTGAAACAGAGATACATGAAATGACTTTCCCAAGATTGCACTGCTAGTATGTGGCAGAAGGGAGGTGTTTGGAGACCTAATCCTCTGCTCTGTCTACTACGCAGTCTTCCCCATCAAGATGAATTAATTGAAGCAAATAGTGATGGCAGGAGATGTGATAACAGCACCATCTGGTGGTTTGTAAAAGCAGGTTCAACCAAGATAGAGAAAGGAAACAAGCTTTGTATCCTTTGCCTGTTGATTCCAAGGCAAATCCTGTAACTGAGAACTTGCCCTAGCAAATATCTTCATGAAGTTGTCCCCTGTATTCATTTATTCTCCAGTAAGCTTCAACTGGGGTTAAAATTTAAAGCCCTTTAGCATAAGCAACATTCGGAGTGGCCTATGTGGTGAGATTTGAGGAGTATTGGGAAAGCATACCTGTCTTCCAGCTACTTCTTAACATTTCACCTTTAGAAACAATTTCTAAAATATTGTTTTAAAATATAAGTGCATGGGCAGTGGAGGGTTGGGGGAAGAGTTTGCTGTTTACAATTTTCTGTACCTTCTTACCTACTCCAAGGATCTGTGATTTTATTTAAATGAGCATTCCCTCTACCACTGCATTCTGTGGCTGTCATTTTTGGTGCTCTGTTGTCTAACTTGTTAGCTATTTATTTTGTGCCCCCTTGTAAATTTTAGTCATACCATACATGCTTCAGTCAATTCAATTCAACACACATTCATTAAATACATACTATATTCAAGGCATTTTGTAGGCACTGGAGATACAAGAAAATAAATGAAACAACCACTGAGATCAAAAGGTTTTTTGAGTCTCAGTCATTTATACCGATGTAGATAGGGAGCTGGAGACATTGAAGGAACAGGTGATAAAGTAGATAACTTTAGGAAGCACATCAATGTGTTTGAAGGGTTATTTCATAGTTGGATGAAGCTTTTTCTGCTTGACCCCAGGGTATGGCTCTAGCAGCAAAGAGTCTAAGGTTGTGAGGTTAAAAGAGAGATTTTCCAGCTTGATTTAACAGTTTCCTAACAATTAAAACTGTCCCAAAGTGGAATGGACTTTCCCAGAAGCTCCAAGTTCCTTTCCCCTTGAGTTCTCCAAGTAGAGTCTAGATGACCACTTGCTAAGGATTCCGTAAAGAGGAATAATATTTATGTCCAGATCAGGTGTGCTTCCATCCATGATCCCTTAAATGTCTAAGATTCAGTGATTTTACAATGTTTTTACCTATACTTAAATTAAACAAAGATTAAGATCTTAAGACAAAAAGCAGATATTAACATGTATCAATCCTGACCTCTGGTGGGCATGAATATTATAACAGGAACCTTAGAAGACTAGGTAAGTGGTAGTGGAAATGAGAACACTGTTATTTTTATTTTGAAAAAGCTTAATGGATGTTATTATTATAGTATCACTTTATTTGTATATTGGTGGGCCTAGAATCACCTAGAAGCTGATGATTTCATGGTCCTGTTTCTAGTTCCAGGATTTATCATTTGTTTACTCTAAAATACTAAAAAAATACATATTATAAAAAGTGCTTTCCATCCTAGTATCTTCAATTTATTTCATACTCACAACAATACTGTAGACAGGTAGAATAGAAATTATGCCAATTTTATAACTGAGGAAATTGAAACAGAATAGAAAATTGATTTTCTCAAAGTCAGAGGTCATACAAGGTAGAGCCAAAGCTTGGGTCTTGCTCTTCTAAAGCCAAACCCATTGATCTTTCTACTTTATACCCATAATGGTCTACTTTGGAAAATGCTTCATCTATACAATGAATAGATTTCATTACATATTCATTTCCAATATCTAAATTTTATCCCTTTCCCTGACTTCTCATCTCCTTTTTCACCCTTCAATATCAATGTTTTCCAAAGGTCTATTCTAGGTCCTCTGCCATCTCAGAAATTTAACATACTATCACAGTTTTAATCATTCCTTCTCTGGATATGACTTCCAAATCTATATTTTCCTTTCTGACCTCTCTTCTGAGCTTCAGACCTAAACCTCCAATTTTCTTTAGGGCATCCCCATTTGGATAAGCTATAGAGACTTCAAATCCAATTTATCAAAAATCAAGGTAATTATCCTTTTAGGAAAAACATAGACACCCCTTGCGCAAAAGAAACCTCTTCTTTTGATTTTACTATTTCTATGTGTGGCCCCACTATTCACTCAGTGTCCATTTTTTTTATCTTTGTGATTTTTTTTTCAGTTCTTCTGTCCCCCTTATATATTAGAAATTACAAAATGTGCCACTCTTATCTTTTTTTTTCAGAGGGGAGAAGGTGAGGCAAGCAGAGGTAAGTGACTTGCCAGTCACACAGCTAGTAAGTGTCAAGTGTCTGAGGTCAGATTTGAACTCAGGTCTTCGTGACTGCAAGGCTGGTGCTCTATTCATAGAGCCACCTAGCTGCTGCTGGTCTGATCTCTTTTGAATCTATTTCTGCTTCTGTTCCTCCTGCCACTCTATTAAAGTCCTCCTTACAATTTGCCTTGGCTATTGTACTATCTTCCTTAGGGGTCTTTCTGACTCTTCTATGCCGTTTCTCCAATCCATCCTTCATATCATTGTGAAGAATAAACTTCTTAACCCATATATCATAATTTATGGGTAAAACAAGTAATATTTTCTACTACAAAATTCTTCAGTGGAACAGTCACTTGCATATAGAAGATACATCATACTTGTTTATTAAATAAAGAGGAGAATTCAAAATGGCCCCACTTTTGAGTACCAGCCTTCTGTTTCTGCAAAGATGATGGCAGAGCAATGAACAGGGAAGCAGAAAGAAGCAAAACATTTAATTGTTTGTAAACCAGTTATAAATATGAATTTAAGTTGGTGTAGAAATGCATTCAGCAAAATAGAAACAGAAGGGATCAGGTAGAGGAGAAAGGGAGAATAAGGAAGAGGGTAGATTCAAGTTACAAGCAGAACAAACTCATCTGGGAAGGGAGATTGTGAACAAGAGTTTCAAAGAAAATCAAGAAAGGATAAAAAACTGTGATTGGGGTCTGGGTGAGGGAAAAAGAAGGTGTCATAGTGCTTGAATGACTGTCTTTCCACATCTGCTTGTAGGCACTTCCTCTATTGTTAGCCATGACTTCTCTAGAAAGTATTTCTGAGTCTATGGTCCCCTCATGAGATTTCTTCTACAGTCTCCAGGTATATTCTGTGATATAACCACTACTGATGAGTATAGGGTAAGAAGATGAATGAAAGAGAGGAAACACTTCTCCTTCCCCAAACTGATTCCCTTCTAAGGGGCTGACTCAAACTTTGGAATCAGAGCCATTAGACTTCTTTGCTGGACTAGTCAAACTCCCAGACTTACTTCCTGTTTCATTCAGTAGTGTAGAGATTTTTAGGTCAACCAAAGAATTTATCTTTCTTGGTATCATCCAATGATCTAAACATTTTATTCCTTTCAAATCGATTAAAAGTGTATTAATAACTAATTTATCCTTTGGATTATTTATGGCAATATCAGAGACTTTTGAGATTAATTAGTATGTAAGTAAACACATTTAAAACACAGTTTAAAACATTATGAGTATACTCACAGTTTCATATGCATCCTTCTTTTATTATTTGTATTTTGAAATGTTCAGACTTTTTAGTGAATGTTACATTCATCAAAAAAGGAAGTTTCATAAAAAAGTAGTGTCAAAAATTAATCAGTATTTTAAACGAGTCTCACAATCATTATATTTTGAAAATGTATTCTATTATGTAGGAATTTTGAGAAGTGTTGACTCTAGAGGGAGATCTTCTTCCATCATCACATTCATAAGTTTTATCTCCATTGTGAATACTCTGATGCTGAGAAAACTCTCCAGCAAAAAGAGCATTTCACATTTGTTCCATTCCTAAGTTTTCTTTCCAGTGTAGATTACCTCATGTTCAATACAAGATAGCCTCTCTGACAAAAACCCTTCAAACACTTCATAATATCCTTCTCCACTACGAATTCTCTAGTATAAGTATCTGATCACTGGATCTAGCTGGCTCTGGAGAAGAAAGTGAAACTGGTGACCCTTCCTTCCTTCCTTCCTTCCTTCCTTCCTTCCTTCCTTCCTTCCTTCCTTCCTTCCTTCCTTCCTTCCTTCCTTCCTTCCTATCTTTCTTTTTGTATTCTTTCCTAAAACCTTAAACCCAGTTTACTCTGAAGCCCACAGATTGGACCACAATAGGTCCCCCTTTCCAAGCTCCACTTAATGGCTCTTTTTGGACCCTCACAGCTTAGAGTGAATGTCAGTTGTAACTATTTCTATTTGGAACAGCAACCTTGAGGGTCTTTCCCTCCCACATTGATTTTTTTTTCTTTTTTCGAATTCAAGGGGCCATTCCTTATCAACTTCTTATACAGGCCTATTCAATGAATAGGTATTACCTCACTCTAAGTGAGTACCTGAAAAGGCTTTAGCCTAAAAGGGGCAGGGTGTTCCATTGCTTTCTGGCCATGTCCAGTCATTATGATGAATATCTGGTCACTTTATCCAGATGGCTCTGGAGGAGAAAGTGAGGGTGGTGACCTTGCACAACCCTCCCTCACTCAAATCAAAGTCAATTGCAAGTCCTGTCTTCATTTCCCTGATGTCTTGGTCCTCTGCAAAAATGAAGGACAAACACAAGCTGGTATACAGTAACTTAAGTTCTCTGGCAAAAGATCTTCTAACATTCATACGTTAATAAAGAGTACTGATTTACAGCAAAGAAAACTTTCTGGCAAACAGCTTTCCTATCATTATTATATTCATAATGTTTCTAACCAAGGTGAATGCTCTGATGACTCATCTCTCTGGCAAAAAAAAATCTTTCATATTCCTTAAATTCATAAGATTTCTCTCTAGTAAGAATTCTCCAATTCACAGTAAGGCAAGCTTTCTGTCAAAGGGTCCTCTCAAAGTCCTTACATGAATATGCTTGACAGTATGAGATTTCACAGAAGACTTACAAACATTTATTATATTAAACATATTTATCTGCAGTATGTTGGATAGCTATTCCTTTAGACTTCTCTCTCAGACACTGTAGGAGCTTCCCCTCAATCTAAATTGCCAACAGCATCTGGGTCATAATCTTCAAGTCCTGCTCTTTGGAAATGAAAGAATGATAGGACAGTCATCTCAAAATCCGGTGTTGGTCCCTTTCTTTTAGAAGTAGGAAATGGGTATCATAGAAAAGCTCAAAGGGACCTCTGAAGGAATCTTTGCATTGTATTTCCAAATTCTTGTAGTTGTTCATAATAACTATAAAACTAACTCTATACAACTTCTAAGGATAGTCCATATACTCACTCTCTTCCTGGATGATGTCTGTACTGAAATCATTGAACATTACCAATTTCTTGGCTGCAATGCTTTCGTTAGGACAACTAGGTGATATAGAGGATAGAATGAATTCCAGGCCTGAAGTCAGGAGGACCCATCTTCCTGAGTCCAATAAAACCCCAATGGGGTCATGAAGTATAAGAAATAACTCTACAACAGTAATTCTTTCTTTGTCCCTCCGAGACTGGAATCTTCAATGGTCTGAGACCCCAGCTGTACCCCACTTGGGTATGGTATAAGTGGTTCTGCAAGTAGTTAGGGATCCACAGCTGCTGGGATTCTGGTACTGCTAATGCCTTAGTCCAGCATCACTCCAGGATGAGACCTCTATCAATACGCTGTTTATAAGAAGTACATTTTAAGCATAAAGTTACTGGATTAAATTAATGAATTAGATGGAAATCTCCTATCCTTCAGCTAAACTAAAACAAAGAAAAGTGACAATCACTGTATTAATCAAGGCAACAGCAAAAACAGACTTGATTCAAAGAGCTAAACAGGGAAATCACAGTTTTCTGAAAGGTACCCTAAACAATGAATTAATTTCAATACTTGAGATATACACACACACATATGTATGTATATATTTATATATATAATATATATAATATATATATTTATAATTTGTATATATAAATACATATATTTATATATAATGATATATCATCTAAATGTTTAATTAAAAGCTTAAATCATGAGAACAAATCAGCAGTAAAACTGTACTACTGGGGGACTTCAATGTACTCCTTTCAAAGCTACATAAATGTAAGCAAAATGTAAACACAAAGGAGGCAGAGTTCTAAATAGAATTTAAGAAAAGTTAGATATGATAGATAACTGGCAATTATTGAATGAGAATTTCTAAAAGTATGCATATAGTCCTGGATACAAGCAATTTTAGCTGTGCTTGGCATACTTACCAAAATTGACTAGGTACTACCAGATCAAAAAGATCTTAAAAATACAGAAACGTTAAACACATTCTTTACTGACCACAATTTAGTAAAACTGTAATCAATAAAGGATCACTGAAGAAAATCGATTCAACAACAACATTAAAAAAAGTAGGTTTAAAAAACGACTGGAGATTAAATCATGTAATAAAAGCAGCTAAATGGCACAGTGGGTAATGTACTGGAAAAAGAATGGGTCCTACCAAACACCTGATATGAAACAAAGAGGCTCTTGATACTTACGTTAGAGAGAATGAAAACAAAGAAAACCATAGACCAATATCTCTAATTAGCATTCATGCAAAAATTCAAATGAATATTAGAGGATGTAGCAATGCGTCATAAGTTATAAAAACTGTACTTTTTAATCAATTTGAAATTATATCAGAAGTGTAGGATTGGATCAAAATTAGTGAAACTATAAATACAATTTACCATAATAATAAGGTCATGATAATTTTAACTGATGTAGAAAAAGGTATTGATAAAATGCAATGATTATTTTTGTTTTAAAAAAAAACAGAAAAAAATAGATCTTTACTTATCATGGTAAATAGTATTTATCTAAAGCCTAAGAGTCAAAATCATATATAATGGAGTGAACTACGCTTCTTTAATAAGATTAGGGGTAAAACAAGAATATCTGTTATCACCCCTACTACTTGATATAGTGCTAAAAATGCTAACAATAGCATAGACAAGAAGAAATAGGGGAATATGCATAGGGCAAAAAAGAACCTAAATTATTCCTTTTAACAGATGATATAATGGCATGCCTAGAGAATTAACTAAAATTTATTGAAAAAATTAATAACCAAAAATTTCAGAGTATAAAATAAATTCACATGAATTATCAGCATTTCTGTAATTTCCCAAGTTAGATGACAGAAATAGAAATTCCATATAAAATAACTGCAGATTAATAACTACTTGAGAATCAACTTACCAAAAAGCATATAGGAACTATATAAAGATTGAGCAAAACAATACTTACAGTAATAGAGAAGAGAACTATTATTTACACATGAATCAGAGCAGACAATATAATATAATGATAATAATACACAAATTAATTAATTTATTCAATAGCATACCAGCCAAACTGATTATAAAATTTGAAAAAGTGTTTAAATTCATCTGAACAAACAAAATATCAAAAATACCAGAGAAAATTATAGAACCTAGCGATATCAAAGTATACTAACCAGTAATCATCAAAACAATTCATTGCTACAGAGAGAGAGAGAGAGAGAGAGAGAGAGAGAGAGAGAGAGAGAGAGAGAGAGAGAGAGAAAGTTGATCAATAAAGCAGCTTATGTATTCAACACATGGAAGCAAGTGAACATAATAACATAGTGTTCCATAATACCAATGACTCCAGTTACTGGGGTAAGGACTCCCACTGTTTGAGAATTGGGAAAGGTGTGGAGTTATTTGGCAGAAATTGAATTAAGCCCAGTATCTCAAACATTTTGTTAAGATCAACTCCAAATGGATACATGACTTAAACGTAAACATATTAGAGGAGTAAGGAAGAAATTATTTTTCAATATGATGGCTAGGAGATGAGTACATGACCAAATGAAAGAGAGAACTCAGAGAAGGTTATAGAAAATAAAATGGATAGTTTTTATTATATACCATTTTGAAAGTTTTTGCACAAATAAATCCCAGTGCAGCTAAGATTAGAAAGGAGACTATGAACTTGAGGAGAATCTTTGCGGTAAGTTTTTCTGATAAAGGGTGCATTTCTAAGATATGGCTAAAGTATATAAACAACTCATTCTAAAGGGAAGAAATCAAGCTATAGCTATCGATCTATCTATAATACATGAAAAACAATTATCCAAATAACCAATAATTAAGGAAATAAACTCTGAGATTCCATCTCACATCTGTCAGATTGGCAAAGCTGACAAAAGAAAAAGGGGGTAAGAAAAGGAAAGAAAAGAAAAAGAAATAAAAGAAAAGGTAAATGGTGGAGACTGGGGAAAATAGGCACATTGACATGCAGTATTGATATGGCCATACTGCACAGCAATATCCCCAGAGTTACTTAGGAAGTGTAATATAAAAGGGTGCCCATTAATTGGAGAATGACTAAACAAATTATAGTTTATAAATGTAATGGAATATTACTGTGCTTCAAGAACTGATATTAAGAAAAAAAAAAACTAGTTCCAGCAAACCTGGGAAAACTTATATAGCTTGATGCATAGTTAAAAGTGAGCAGAACCAGGAGAAAAATTTATACTATAATAACAATGCCATAAAAACAATTTTGAAAGACTTTAGAACTTCAATAAATACAGTGATCAGCCATAGTTTCAGAGAATTGATGATGAAGAATTCTACACCCCTCTTGTCAGAGAGGTAATTTATTTAATATGCAGATTAAACACATATTTTGGGGGGGGGAAATGCTCAATATAAGAAACTGTTTAGCTTAACTATACATGTTTGTTACTAGAGATTTTATGTTTTGTTTTGTTTTCTTTTTCAGTTGGTAGGAATGGGAGGAAGAGAAAATAAATGCTTAGTAATAAAAATATTTTTTTTAAAAAAAGATTTAAGAACTTATTAATTCAATAAGCAACCTATGCTAGAGAGCCTACGAGGAAGCATATGTACCACCTCCTGACTGTGAGTTGAAGGTTCAAAATGAAACATATTTTTGGACATGGTTACCATGTAGCCATGTGTGACTGTGCTTCTTTAACCTAAGATTTTTTCCCCTCATTTTTTAATTGCAGGAGCAGCAGGTTCAGGGAGAAAGAAGTAATGATGGTGAAAAAAGGAGATTTTTTTTTTAATGAAACTGTTTTTATGAAATAAGAAAACAGAAGTTCAGGACAAAGTATGTACAATCAGGACAGTTTTTTAAAGTAAAATGTAGAATTTATATGCTTTTACAAAAGCAACATGAAATGGAGATTCTTGGTTTTATATACAGTCCTCATTTTGCATTCTTCTGTGTGTAGGAAAAGGCTCTTTTTTGATATTTGAGTTCAAAATTTTTAAAAAGTATATTAAAAATCTAAATAAATATGTGAGGACCATCAGACATGACACCCCAAGAGCTTTCTTGATCAGGCTGCTCCTTACATGACTTGGTTTCAAGCACTCTCACTATCCATCCTAGTCACCTTCCTATAGAAATAGTCAGCTTTTTCAATGTCCTTCCTAAAATATGGAAGATTGGGAGCTAATGGATTGTGAAAAGAGAATTCTAGTAGTGCAAGGGAAAATTTACTTGGCACTATATTTACTGGTAGAAATAATGTTTTGCTATATGATGGGGCTCAGAATGTTATAGGTTTTGCCCCCAAATCCTTACCAAATGTTTTCTATTCAGTTGAAGAGAGAAGAAAAATAGGGTTAAAATGTGAATAGAATGTGTGTGTGTGTGTGTGTGTGTGTGTGTGTGTGTGTGCGAATAATCTCCCACTGCATAATGAAAGCCATAGGAGAAGTAAGAATTTGTTTCATGGTAACATTACTGGCAAGCATTTCTTCCAAAAAACCAGGTATATAACAGAAAAAAAATTACTGGTTTGGAAATATTGATCTTATGTAGCAACATAATTTAATTATTCACAAATGAGCAGTGACACTCCACTTTTCATCCTTAAAAATCAAACTTGAAGCATAAATTCAAGTAGTAAGAGTTATCGTCTTCCAACTATTAAGGCAGGTAATGACTTTTCACCCAGCAACTCTTGGCAGAGATTCAAGGGCAGTTGCTCAAGAAAAATAAGTCTTTTCCTGCTTCAGAGGAACTTCTCATAAACACCCTGGCTCTAGCTCTTTGTGTAGCACATATAGCTTCTAGAGGTGCTCTCCCAACCTCCACTCTAACTAGCATGTCAGCACTGTACAGCAAGGCTCATGCATCCCTCAGATTTCTGATTAGGGAGACATAATCCTGAAGATTTGAGCAGTGTTTTTCTAATGTTCTAGCTTATGAGCCCCTATTGATATTTCACCTAATGATGAGCAATTTATATCAATTAACCAGGCAGATTTATTGTCTTTTTGTTGTTCAATTGTTTCTGTCATGTCCCCTCTTCATGACCCAATTTAGGGTTTTCTTGACAAAGATACTGGAGTAATTTGCCATTTCCTTCTCCAGTTTGGATAGAAATATTTACTAAAATAGCACATAGCAGAACATGACCAAGTCTGGATTGCTAAATGTTGCACTTTGTTCATTGAAGTTCTAGAAGTTTTAATGTGCGCAGAAACAAGACAGATATGCACTTGTACATGGAAATCATCTTTTTTCCCACTTATGGTGCAAAACTGAAAAATATGCATGAATAAGATTTCTGTAAATCTTAGACTAACAACGAGAAAGTCAAAACCACAATAAATTCAAAAGATCTCTTTTAAATACTCAGTTAAATTATGTCTCTCCATCTCCTCTTCCTTTGCAGACACACCTAGTCCTCTGTGTATGAAATATCCTTCCTTATCACCTCCATACCTAAAAATTCCTAGATTGCATCTAGGCTCAGCTCAAGCTACCTCCTATATTCACCAGGCCTCCCCTGAACCCCAGAATTGCCAGTACCCTTTCCTTCAAAGTCATTTTTATTTACTTCTAAATATGTGTTGTATTTGCATATCCCTATGTATCTGCATTACCTTACATCTATATATGTTATTTTCCTTCAATAAAATGTAAACTCTGTGAGGTCAGGGATTGCTTCACTTTTGTCTTTATTTCTCTATTACTTGGTATAATTCCTCGAATATAGTAGGTTCTCAGTAAATACCTGTTAGATGAATGAATGGATGAATGAATGAGTGAATGAACTATCTAACAGTCTTTAGTCCTGTAAAATCTCTCCACATCTGCCAGTAGCTCAACCTGATGTTGAAAGACCAAAAAGCAACTTCAAGAGCCAAGAGTTCAGAATTTTGAGGGGATGCATCTAAGCCTCCTTCATCTTCAGAGAGCTATAAAGGAACTTTATTAGAGATTATTTACATTAGTCCTTTTATTTTGCAAATCAAGAAATTGAGTCCCAGACAAGTGAAGTGAATTGAGACCAAAATATACCATTAGTCCATAGGTTGTAAAGTCTATTTGAGTCTCAACAACCTGGACCCAAATTGTTGGCAATGCAAAGAAAAAAGCAAAGCAGTTTCTGCTCTCAGGATGCTCACATTTCAATGAGGGATGTAACACATATGGAAGGTTCAGTTTTGACTGCAAATCAAATGGAAAGGTCTCGTGGACCTTAAGATTAGTACCAAAAGACATGCCAATGCATCTTCTTTGATATAAGTTCCACTAATAAGAACTCTATCACGTTTTGATGTTGAATCATTAGGCAATGCCTATGACTTTGGTGGCAAGAACCACAAGTAAGTCCCATGAGAATATGAGGCTAGAGTCAAGAATGAGAGGTTGAAGGAAGGAAAGGTTACTTATCTTCAATTGTGCATAATGTGTAATAATTCACATGTCCCGGCAAACAACGACAAATTTCAGTTGGGACCAGAGTTTATTGCTAGATGTTGGGTCACACACTGAGTGGTAAAAATGGTACCAATCACCGAGGGACCTTGGCACCTCCATGGCATTGGTGCCAAATCTACAGAAGAGGAAAAGAGCAGGTATGCTGCCTCCAGAACTAGGCTCAGAACATTCCTGAGTGTCCTCTCTTCTGTCATGTTGATTTTTATTAAGCACAGGTCACCCCTTATTCAGGTAATGTCAGTGACTCTCTATTAGCTCCAGGATCAAATATAAAATCCTCTGTTGTGAAGGACATTAAGACTCTTCACAAACTGCTCCCTCCCCACCTTTCTAGCCTTCTTATCTAGCTTTAGTCACCTACATACACTCTACAACACAGTGATATAATGGTCTCCTTTCTGTTTCTCACACAATACATTATATCTCCTGATTCTGAGTATGTTCAATCATCACCATACCACAAGTGCCTTCTCACCCTGGAAGATCCTTCTGCCCCTGCGACCCTCTTTTCCTATTAATGAGTTACTCCTAGAACTCCCATTTTGAAGTACTGCCCAGTAGCTTTTCTCCCCTCCTTTCCCAGCCCTGTTCCTGAATCCCCGGACTTCCAGCTCTAAATGATCCTCTGATTCATATAATGCTTTGGGTTTTCTGAGGGATATGCATTATCACAAAAACCCGGTAGTGTAGATACTATTACAAACCCTATTTCACAGATGAGGAAACTGAGATCATTGGAGTTTAATTGACTTTCTCAGTGTCACACAGTCAGTAAGTGTCTAAGACAGGATACAAACCCAGGCCTTCCTCATCCCAAGACCTGCACTCACTCTAAAGCCACAATGGAGTAACGGTCAAGTATCATTCCATCAGATTCAGATTGAGAAAGAGACCTACACAAAATGGATTACTTTCAATTTCTCTCTCTGTTCAATTTCCTCAACCTTGTTCCTCTCCCCTCTCTCCTCCCCACCCCCCACTACTACTCTCAGCTTTTGGTGGATACTGACCAAGGGTGAGATAGCCATATATCGTCCAGTTTTGAATGTTTTTCGATTTGTTGGTTGGAGACAGAGGCCTATTTTGAACTGCAGGGGGCACTCTAATCCCAACAATGAAACAAAGGTGCTGCTGATTCCCAAAATCTGTTGACTTTGTGTTGCCTTTCTTCACTGAGAACTGATTAAATAGTCATTATTAAATAAAGTAATAAAAGAAGATTTTGAAGCCCAGGCCATTTGCCAAAGCAAAGTGAATTTGAAAAATCAAACAACTTGTTTTAATGGGAAATTTCTCCCAATGAAACACCAATGTGGAAGGTAGATGTTTATGTTGTGGGATATAGGAGGGATATCCTTACAGGTTGATTAGGGAGTCAAAGTCAGAGTCCTCTGATTTCATCAATGTGCGAAGTCTCTGTAAGGGTGACATAGACAGGAACCCATCCATGTGCTCCCATGCTTTCTAACACTTGTTCATGTTTTGCACATACATACAGGGCCTTTCTCTAGTAGATGCTGACACAGAATTGATCTTGCCAGAGCAAAAGGGCATAGTGCATCAGGTATTCCTCACCCTCAACTTCTGATTAGCCCACCTTCTTTTCTGATCATAAATCTTTTTGAAAATACCCTTTGCTCCCTACTTCTCTTGCGTGATTCTTCTTTGGTAGCATATTTAAGTCTATTTATGTCTACCAAGCATAATGATGCAATTAAATCACATCATATTATACATAATTAATAATAGAAGGGAATAAAGATTTATTAAGCACTTACTAGGTGCTAGTCACTGTGCTCAGTGTTTTACAAATGCTGCATTTGATATTCACAAAGATTCTGAGATTACGTGCTATTATTATCCAACTTTACAGATAAGGAAACTGAGGTAGACAGAATTTAAGTGATGTGCCCAGGATCACAGTGACTAAAGTTAGATTTCTAATCAGATTTTCTTGACTCCAGGTCCACAGCTCCATCCACTGTGCTACCCACTGCTTCTAGGTGTGTGGAGGAGGTGGAATGGAGGGGTGGAGGACACTAACTCAAATTCTGATTTTTCAAAGTGAAACTCTAAGTGGACTCAAAAAAATCAAAGAAAAACGCTTTGTGAAGTACCCTAGAGTTTTCACCTAGGCTGCGTAAAACCAGAACTACAGTTCTATATCACAGAGATTTTATAGAAATGAGAAAACAGGCAACGGATGCAGATATAATCTTGCACTGTCTCTCTGTCTCTGTCCCTCCGTCTTTCTCTATCTCTGTCTCTCTCTCTTTCCTTCCTTTTATCTTTTCTTCTATCATCCTTGATCTTTTCTATTTTGGGGGGATAGAAGCCTGATATAAAGGAATGATTTACAGTAAGAAGAGTTACAGTAAGAAGATCTAGATTTATAGTAAGAGGACTTAGGTTTAAGTCCTGACTCCTGACTTAGGGCAAATCACTCTACCTCCCTGAGGTCTGATTTTTCATCTCTAATTTTGTGAATTTATACTATCTACTTCATTGGGTTGTCATGAGGGAGAAAAATTTATAATCCTTAAAGTGTTGTAGAAATATGAATTATTATTGTTATTGCTCAATTTTTATATCTTAAAATTGGTTCTTAAGTATCTTTAAGACTGGGCAAACTCTATCATGGATTTCCTCTGTATTTATGATCGTCCCTTGACATTAACAGGGGTTAGGGGTGCAGGACCTCTGAGAATGTGAAAAACCACAAATAACTCTAGTCTTTACCCCAAATCTTTATTTTTAATACTTCTGATCATATTTTTTTAACAAACAAGACAACACACTGAACCCATAAAAACGTTGCAGTTTCTACATGAAAGAGATTTTTATCTCCCATACTATTTAGAGTCTTCCTTGATTTCCTTCTCCTAAAAAAAGCTCAAGAAACAAAGATCCCTGCAGGAGAGAACCACATGACTGAGTCTGGATGGTAGAGAGACAAAGAGGAGGCATTCCCAAAGAAAGTGAGTAGCTCATAAGTGCCCTGGAATTCTTAATAAAATTTAGCTGTTTATAATAAATTTATGTTATTATACTTGTAACATTAAATAATAAAATAGATTAGTAATATACAGATTAATTCTTTTATGACTTACTATTTTTTATATGCACATTGTCTGCAATATTCCACAATACTCCACAAATCTCCAAAAAATTTCATTTAATTATTGATGGCCAACTCAGGAATAATTAAAATCCACTAATGTGAAATCTGTGAATGTTGAGGAATGACTTTATTTTTTTCAGATAAACCATTTTCCCTATTTCATTATTTCAAGAACTACTCAACCACTATCAAAGTGATAGAATACAAATAGGGTTCTCGCTCTGAAGCAGATCATTGTAAAACCTGAAGAACATGTATTGTCTTCTTTCTGATTTCATATCTAAGTGATCTCTAGAAGAACTAACAGCTTCATCTAACACCAATCTTTTTGAAAATTATTTTCCCCTATGCCTTTTCCTCTTTTATTACAATATGCTGTTTTATAATTTTTCACCCTTCATAATGGTTTGTATATAAACTTGCCAACTAAATCAGTGTGACTTGTGGATGTAATTTTTTTTTCCTATTTCATAACATCAGGGTTTTTTTCTTTTTTTTTTCTGTTTGAGGTAATTTCTGTGTGGCTTTGTCTCCACCAGTCACTTTGTTAGTCAGTTCACAACAATTAATAAATGTATATGATATGCAAGGCACTGTGCCTAGTGTTAGGAATACAAAGAAAAGTAAACCAAACCCAACCAAACCAAAAATAACATGGTCCTTTTCTGAAGAAGTTCGCATTCTAATGGAGAGACAACATGAAAATACTGTTTTGTAGGAGTTAAATTAAGGGTAGCTAGGTGACCTGGTGGATTGAGTATGGGTTCTAGAGTCAGGAACCCACAGGAAGACTCTTCTTCCTGAGTTCAAATCTAGCCTTGTATTCTTGGACAAGTCACTTAACTCTGTTTGCCTCAGTTCCTCATCTATAAAATGAGCTGAAGAAAGAAATGGCAAACTACTCCAGTACCTTGCCAAGAAGACCTCACATGCATCCACTAAGGATCTGACACTCCTAAAATGATTAAGCAAAAATTTATTTTTTCCATTGCTCTGACCAGTTAACGATCTGATTACACACAGACAACTGGTTGTGAAATGACTCATGTTATAGTTACTGTTTTCTTTTGAGATAGTCAATTTCATTTTTGGTTAATGCTTACTAATTCAACAAACATTTATTTAGCATTTACTATATTCCTTATACTAAATACTGGAATACAAAGACAAAAACAAAAATGATAGCCCTTGGCCTCAAGTTGATTACATTCTATCAACCTTCTGGTGATGGACTTCTTTGTACTTGGTCTCAGATGGCAGGCATAGGCTATCATTGAGATAGTCCTCAAAGTCTGCTTGGCAGAACCAGGATGTTGGTGTAATCTTCAAAAAACGAGCTTTGTCATGAAAGCTTTAAGAAACCTTCCATAATATGAGTAGGCATTGAAGTAATACTTACCTCCAAATCAGTTACCACTTCCTCTATAAAGATTTTTTTTCCTGATCCTTTGTCAGTAATAATGTTTCACTATTTAACCTCATGCAGCATTTTGTTTTCCATTTCTTTTAATCTTCTTTTTATAAATTATTCTATATTAGAGATATTTGTTTACATACCATACTCCACTGCTAGACCATGAGGGCAGGGATCATGTTTTATCCAAATACTGTATCTCCTCCAACCCCTACCTTGGTACTCTGTGTTCAATGGACATCTAATTACTGTTTGCTGAATTTAACAGCTCACATTTCTACAATATTTTATGTTTATGGAGTGATTTATACAGTAATATTTGATTTTTCACAATAACACCATGGGAGGGGTCATAGAAGTATCATACCCATCTTACAGATGAGTTCAATAAGACCCAGAAGGGTCAAGTGATTTCCCTATGGTCACAAAACTAGTGAGTTTTCAGAGAGCTGGGACTCATGCCTAGGTTTTCTGTATTCTTTTCTTTATACTTCACTTGTATTCTTCTTTTATATAACATAGAAGAGGTTCATATTCATTTAGTTGCAAAATTCTCTATGAAGTTTTCATAATGGAAAAGTTGAATATAAACCAAAGTTGAATCTACCTGTTAAGGATCTGATAGAAGAGATTCTTAACATGAGAGTGAGGTGGGAAGAGAGATTCAATGTGAATTGAACTTCTCTGGAATTTTTAAGTTCTCTGGGCACCTGGAAAGTCTGTTATAAAAGAGGGTATTCTATCAGGATGTCTTTACCAGAGGCAACACTTCTGGCACTTACTTGGCAGGGATTTGTTTTGTTCAAGAGATTGAAGAAATCAGAAGATGGAAAGACGCACCCTTTTACAAGTCTTGAGTCATAAGTTTTTCATCTTTCAGCAGGCTGGTGGATTTGCTACATGGAGAGTTCAAGACTCACTCCTCCCTATTTTGGAGATTGATCTATGAACATGTATTTCAGGACACACGAATTGTGGGTTTCCATCTGGAATAAAACAGAACATATAGAATGGGAGGGGGGGGGGTCAGAAAACCTCTACAACTCTAAGCAATACAGTGATGCCCTGAACGCACTACAATAAGCCCTGGCCCTATCATCTTTTGGTATTATTCATGGGCAGACATTTTTGACTATAATTTTGACTCTCCAGGGAGTACTGTGAGGTATATAAATACGTTTATGACAGCTTTGCTTTATGTCTAAGGGCAGATATAGACCAAAATGCAAAACCAGAGCTAGAACTGGGATTCCCCCCTCCCCCCATGGGGCAAAAATAATTTCGGGAGTAAGAGGCTTATTGGCAGAAGTCAATTTGGTCAGATAAACAGTCAGTCTAAAAGAAGGGTCATCTTCCTTCTCTTACCACCCTCCTCATATATAACCTTTACAAACTGGTCCGTAGCCAATTTCCCTCTCTCTCCCTGCCTGAGGCCCCTTTCTCCCACAATCCCCACAGGGTATGGACTTGTGGAGGGCTAACAGTCTTTAGAATGTGAAATGGAGGAAGCGCTCCTCTTATCCCATTATGTCAGTACATGGAGCAAAACCCCCTACTCCCTGCCCCAGTTATGACTATGGGAAATCAGTTTGCAAAAGGTCTTAATGGGCTAGAAAATTGGACTGACTCTAAACAAAGATTTGATTTAATAGGAAAAAATATAACCCTTTGCATTTGGGTTCAAAAACCCAACTTCACAAGTATGAGAGAAGGTGGGATTAGATAGACTGGACATTAATGGGAGAGCTATAACAGCAGCAGCAGCAGGAACAACAACAAAAAAGCTAACAGTAAGAGCTGTCCAAAAGGGGAATGGGCTGCCTTGGAAGACAGTGGCTTTCTTCTTACTACAAGTCTTTCAATAGAGTTTGTTTGCTGGGTTATTGTGAAGTGGATTCTCGTTCAGGTACAGGTTGGATTGTATAGTCTGTGAGATCCCTTCCAATTCTTATATTTTGTGAGCTAGTATAACTATCTTTAGGGCCATCCCACATTTAAAAACCCATTGATTTGATTTTCTGTCCCCCTTTCCCCAGCTTCCTATTTTCTCCCTCCTTTTTGCCTTCTGTGTGCTGGCATTTCTAGGAGGTTCTATGCTAATTGGGGCTTGATGATTCCATCTTTCTACTTTTTCTCTGAAACTTGCTAATCCCTATCAATCCCTCAGGAGTTCTGCTTTCCTCTGAGAGGATTACTGGTTAATTTGATAGACCAATCTGGTCTACTGTTTTCTAAAGGAAAGGTAGAAGAGAAGGTAGCCCTACCAACTGTCATCATACGAGTTCTCAAGATAGCCATATGTGCAATGGGGTCTTTCCTTCCTTCAAAGAAACATGTGCATTTTAGTAATGGTTTGGGGTAGATACTATAAGCTAGAGGAAGAGCTCTCCTTGTGAATATGTCAGGCTAGATAGTAGTGGAAGATAGTTTTAAGGTAGATTGGTGAAAGGGATATTTTGATTTGAGAAAGGCAGGACATGGCAAAGTCCTTCTAACTATATAATGTAGGCAAATGTTTTCTTTATCAAGCCAATGCCAGTCATTGGCAGTCATCAAGCCAAATGACTCTCCAAAGTGATTCTTGACTTTTCTTCAGAGCAGGTACACCTCCCCTGCCCCAAACTCCCTGTTCAGCTCTTTTCGATGTTGTCTTCCCCCATTACAGAACAGTCTCCTTCTACCACCACTAGGTCTATTTCCAAAGATGATTAAGGAAAAAGGAAATGAACCTATATGTTCTAGAATGTTTATAGGAGTTCTCTTTGTGGTACCAAAGAACTAGAAATTGAGGGGATGCCCATCAATTAGGGAATGCCAGTACAAGTTGTGGTATGTGATTGTGATGGAATACTACTGTGCTATAAGAAATGATGAGTTCAATGAGCTTAGAAAAAAAAATGGAAGACAAACAAAAAAAAGAGTGAAATGAGAACCAAGAAAACGTTGTATAAGTAACAGCAATAGTGTCTTAAGAATGACTGTGCAAATAAGTTATTTTGTCTATTATAAATAGCCTAATTAACTATAAAGGACATGCAAAAAAAGACACTATCTGCAACCAGAGAAAGAACTGATAACTAGAAGTATGTATAGAACAATTTTATTTGTTTATATCTAATGACAGTCAACTCTAGGGCTCTGGAGGGGATAGAAAAAAGAAATTTACATGACACTTATACATTTGAAAGGAAAAGCAAGTTGTACAATCATCTTTTATTGTACTATAACATAGTATAATAGTGCTATTATAGAAATGATTGTTTTATTCCATAAATTAAAAATTTTTTTAAAATGTAGTCTCTTTGAGGGCAGGCTATGTTTTTCTTTTTGCTTGTATTTCTATTCCTAGTACTAAGCACATGGCCTGGCACATACTAAATGTTTAATAAATGCTTTACCTATCAATCTAGCAAATGCTACATGATTTTATAGACAGATTTAAGTTCTTTGAAGGCCTACACATTTTCTCCTCTGACTCTTCATAAACTTAATAAAATCATAACCCCAATGTATTTTCTTTTCAATTGCAACAGCATTTATTAAATATCTTTTGTGGAAAAAACAGTGTGCTAGAAACTGGGTCAGATACAAAAATTTAGATAAATTTCAACCCCTACATTCAAGGAGTTACAATCTAGTCAGAAATTATACCCATATATAGATTTTAAAACAACAATAATAACATGAAAACGACAGGTTTTTTTGAAAGTTGTAAAATAAAGTGTTGCATGACCTTGAGAGACACTGTGGCATGGTAACTTTATAGCTGGCTTCAGAGAGAGAAAAACCTAGGTTTCAATCCTGCATTTTACATTTACTAGCCATATGACGGTAAATAAGTCACTTCTGGGCAACTCTTTATCAAAGACTCTAAGTTGTAAAAAATGGGTTGGACTGTATTAGGAGAGACATTCTGCTTGTCTGAGAATAGCTCAAACTAATGAAATAAAAAATCTGGTCCCTGAACCCTTATTGGAACTTCATGGGGGAGGTCATTGTCAATAGGAGGGTCAGGGAAGACTTCCTGAAGGAGATGACATGTGAGATGTCTTTAAAGATATCTTTAAAAGACAGGTGGGAATTGAGCCCAGTGAGAATGGGATAAAGGGCATTCGAGGCAAAGGAAATGGTATAAACAAGGGCATGGCAGAAGAAAAGCACAGAATATGGTCAAGGGCAGTTCAGTTTGGCTGGAGCAAAGAATGTTTCAGAGGGAGTAATATGAGGCAGTGCTTGGAAGCTTCAGAAAGTTATGCTTCCAGAAATAGAGGATCTGAGCTATGGGTCCTATTTTCCATTTTTATTATGATTTTGACATATTGACAAATTACAGTTTTTACTCACGGTGCAGTTTGCAGTCTTGAATAGATTTCTTTCAGGCTTCAAAATCTATGAGCTTGTGCCAGTTTCTATGTATGAAGCAAGAAGGAGAAGTTTGCCTTTATATGTGTGTGTGTGTATGTGTATATATACATATATATATATGTATATATGTATTATGGGCACCCAAGGTGAGTTGAATAAGTTACTAGAAGTAAAATTCACTCTTTATTTCTCTCAAAATATCATAATTTGTAAGTCTCTTCTAGAGGAGGACTAAAATCCACCCTTGTGGTTACACAGAGCCAAAAGGGCAGATAACTTAATTGCAGATCAGGAGGCCCATTCTGGAATTTGAAGAGTATTTTCTTTCTATGTGAAATGAAGAGAGAGACATTTTATTTTCTCTGTGAAAACTGTGAATAAAAAATCAGCTGTGTTCTATCTTTTACTTCTTATTCTAGAGAAGGTATCTCAGAAAATTAGTTTTAAGAGATTTCAGGATTCATATAGTTCATTTCCTGCCTATAAAATGCATCCTTCCTACAATATTAATAATGATAATAATAATAGCACTTACATAACACTCAGTCTGTTCCAGGCACTGGGCTAAGAACTTCATAAATATTATCTAATTTGATCCTCACAATAACCGTAGAAGGAAGATGATAATATTATCCCCATTTTACATTTGAGGAAACTGAGATTAAGTGAAAAGAGGTTAAGTGAGTTGTCGGGGGTCACATACCTATCTGGGGGCAGATTTGAACTTGAGTCTTCCTGACTACAGGTCCAGTGCTCTATCCTAGTTGTCTCGTTCTAAATATGTTCTATATTACTTATATGACATGGTTTTCAATTTTTGTCACAATTCCCCTATGGACAATTCTTGATTTATCACTATGCATTCTTATATGTGGTATCTGGTACTGAAGATCTGAATAGGGTACCTCATGGATAAACATCTCTTGCCTGAATGTTATTAGTTTACTAATCCAGCCTAAGAATGAGTTACCTCTTTTGTCTACAATGTCACACTGCTTAATCAGATTGAGTTTTCAGTCCCCTAAAATTTCCAGGATCTTTTCACATAAAATGGTAGAATCTGACACCTAGAAATGACTTCAGAGACCATATAGTTCAACAAATACCATACGCTGCTACCACACTATGTCTGCCCATCCTGTACTTGTACAGATGATTTATTTTTTTTACTATATTCACAAGACTTCACTCTTTTCTAATAATTCAAGTCATCATCAAACATATTTATTAAATGTTATATCTAGACACAGTGACAAGTACTAAAATTAGAAATGGAAATAAAGATGTTTCCTGTCTTCAAGAAGATTATACTGTAATTATTATTGTTTAGTCATTTTTTATTGATTTTCATGATCCTATCGGGGTTTTCTTGGCAAAGATATTGTAGTGATTTGCCATTTCCTTCTCTAACTCATTTTACAGATGAGAAAACAGAGTTAAGTGACTTGCCCAGGTTCACATAGCTAGTAAGGGACAGAAGCAGAATTTGAACTCAGGAAAATAAGTCTTCTTGACTCCAGACCCAGCACTCTATACAGCCCCTATATTCCAATGGAGGATGGCAAATAAAACATGGACATTTAAACAGTGTGAGGTGAAGGGGGATGGAAGGTCTATGTGTAATTAAAGTGCAAGACCAGAAAGTTTGGAGCCCAGAGAAGAATGAAAGGATAAATATGGTTACCCTGGACATGTTTCTTAAAATGGACTTTCTGAAAGAACTGACCAATCAGAGCAAAGGTGGACAAGGATGAAGCATTAGAGCCAGTGAAGACTTCTGGGCTATAGTGGGGAAAAAGAAGTCTAGAAAGTCAGGAGAAGAGCTCAGAGAATGAGGGAGTGAACAATACAGTAATGAAGGGGACTGTCTTTTTTGAACCTTGGAGATGAACTAGGTACTCAGTTGAATTATTCTTTGTGCTGTGTGATGAGATTAAGCATATGTGATAATTATTTTTGCATCTACTCCCATTTGGAGGAAAGAGAAATATTAAACTGGCCAAGTGGTTATATAAGAGGATAAACAGAGTCTCAAAGACAACTGAGAGGCTTCCTGAGGGACAGGAAGTAAACCTTGGATTGTAGGATGGATAAATGAATTCAATCCAAACTACCTTGGTATTGCTGAAGCACAACTAGACAGAGGCGATTTTGCAGTAGAAATAAACATTATCTGGGTGATCAGGCCACAAAGCAGACTAATGTCATGGTCTGTGTTTCCAGGCAAGAAGAGGATTTGGAGGGGATGGACCCAAGATGGTGGAATAGAAGGATGGGCCTACTCTAGCTCTACCCCGATAGCCTATAAAATACCTTTAAAAATGACTCTAAACAAATTCTAGAGTAGCAGAAGCCACAAAATGACAGAGGGAAGGAGATTTCCAGCTCAAGATAGCCTGGAAGGCCGACAGGCAGAGTCTATTGCACCGGGCTCAGAGTGGAGCACAGACCAGTCTTGGCCATGGCACGGCAGGCACAGGACTGGAGCAGGCTCCAGGGCATGGAATCATGGGTAGCAGCTGTGTTTCCTAGATTTCTTATGCCACAAATGCCAAAGACAGCTTCAAAGGTCACTAAGAAAGCTTTTTCACCTGGGTGAGAGGGGACCGTGGTCCCACCCCAGTCCTGACCCCGGGGTGGCAGCAGCCACTGCAGCAGCCACTGCAGCAGCAGTGTCCACTCTTGGAGACCTCTGAATCAAGACCCTGGGAGAATCGAGCTGCTGATCTGGGTCTCAGTTCTGAGTGGTGGTCTGGTGTGATGGGGCTGGTAGAGGCTCTGGAGAGGGAATCTTATTCACAAATCCTGGGCAGAAAGGAGTACTTGTGATTTCTCACAGACCACAGCACAGGCCAGGAGAGGAGTAAACACCTCTCCCTTGATTGTGCCACCTTGGAGGAACTGAGATCTTACACGTCTCTAGAGAACACTCTACACTTGACAAAGGACTCAAAAGTCAAGTAACTGGCTGGGAAAATGCCCAAAGGCGGGAGGGGGGGGAATAAGACTCTAGAAAGTTATTTTCTTGGCAAAATGTATTTTCTTCCATTCTTTTGGATGAGGAAGAAAAATGCATACCATCAGAGGAAGACAACATAGTCAAGGCTTCTACATCCAAAACCTTCAAAAAATATGCAACAGTCTCAGATCATGACAGAGCTCTAAAAGGATTTTGAAAATCAAATAAGAGATGTGGAGGAAAAATTGAGAAAAGAAATGAGAGCAAAGCAAGAAAATCATGAAAAGCAAGTTAACAGCTTGCTGAAGGAGACCCCAAAAATGCTGTAGAAAATAACACCTTTAAAAATAGACTAACCCAAATGGGAAAAGAGGTTCAAAAAGCCAATGAGGAGAAGAATGCTTTAAAAAGCAGAATTAGGTTCAAAAGCTCACTGAAGAAAATAGTTCTTTAAAAATTGGAGTGGAGCAGATGGAAGCTAATGACTTTATGAGAAACCAAGAAATTACAAAACAAAACCAAAAGGATGAAAAAAATAGAAGACCATGGGAAATATTGGAAAAACAACTGACCTGGAAAATAGGTCCAGGAGAGATAATTTAAAAATTAGTGGTCAATCTGAAAATCATGATAAAAAAAAAAAGCCTAGACATCATCTTCCAAGAAATTATTAAGGAAAGCTGCCCTGAGATTCTAGAATCAGAGGGTAAAATAGAAATGGAAAGAATCCACTGAGCACCTCCTCAAAGAGACCCCAAAAGGAAAATTCCTAGGAATATTGTAACAAAATTCCAGAGTTCCCAGGTCAAGGAGAAAATATTACAAGCAGCCAGAAAGAAACAATTCAAGTACTGTGGAAATGTAATCAGGATAACACAGGATTTAGCAGCTTCTGCACTAAGGGACTGAAGGGCTTGGAAGATGATATTCCAGAGGTCAAAGGAGATAGGATTAAAACCAAGAATCACCTACCCAGCAAAACTGAGTATCATACTTCAGGGGAAAAAATGGAATTTCAATGAAATAGAGGACTTTCAAGCATTCTTGCTGAAAAACCAGAGATGAATAGAAAATTTGACTTTCAAATACAAGAATCAAGAAAAACATGAAAAGGTAAACAGAAAAAAGACGACTTAAGGAACTCATTAAATTTGAACTGTTTACATTCCTACATGTAAAGATGTTATTTGTAACTCATTAGGGTAGTTAGAAGAAATATATATGGAGATGTGTTTGGGTATGTATGCATGTGTATATTATATATATGTAGGTATGTATATGTACATGGGTGTATGTGTATGTATATATACATATACACTCATATGTATATGCATATATACATACATACATAGACACATAGAAGGAACAGAGTGAGCTGAATATGAAGGGAGAAAACCTAAAAAAATAAAAATCTGTTTAATGGAATGTACTAGGAGTAAGAAACAGGGAGAAGTAGAATGTAGCAAATCATCTCACATAAAAGAAGAAAGAAAGAGGTTTTGCAATGGAGGGGAAGAGGGGAGAGATGAAAGAAAATAATTAAGCCTTGCTCTCATGAAATTTAGCTTAAGGATGGAATAACACACTCAGTTGGATATGGAAATCTATTTTACCCCACAGGAAGGCAAGAGGGAAGGGGATAGGAGAGGGGAGATAATAGAAGGGACAGCAAATTGGGGTAAGGGATAATCAGAAGCAAACACTATTGTGGGAGGACAGGTCAAGGGAGAGAACTGAATAAATGAAGGGCAGGATAGGACAGAGGGAAATATGGCTAATCTTTTTCAACACAACTATTATGGAAGTGCTTTTCATTGTTACATATGTATGACCTATATTCAATTGCTTGTTTTCTCAATGAGGGTGAGGAGGGAGGGAGGGAGAGAGTATGGAACACAAAGCTTTAAGAATGAATGTTAAAAATTGTTTTAGCATGCAACTGGAAATTAAACTACACAGGCAACACAGTACAGAAATTTATTTTGCCCTACAGGAAAATAGAGGGGAAGTGGGGTGGAAGAAGCGTGGGTAATAGAAGGGAGGACAGAATGGAGGAAGGGATACTTGGAGTGCATGCTCTCCTGGGGTGGGGAGAGATGGGGAGGAAATTTTGAATTCAAATTCTTGTGGAAGTGAATGTTAAGAATTGAAAATAAATAAATTATATATTAAAAAGAAGAGGATTTTGAAGACAAAGATAACCACAATGAACTCAAATTGAGGATACAGTGATAAAGTTTAGTCTGAGGCTGAGTAGTTTCCTTTTACATGCACTCCTCTTATATTTCTACATCTGGGTGTAACTTTTTCTCTTGAGAATAAACCCTGAAAAATACATTCTTGGGATCTGTAGTGTGTGGTGAAAGGGAATAGAATGAAAAAAGGATGCAGATGCCTGAGGAGAGCCTCCAATTCCAGGGTCAGCAACTGAAGAAAGGAAAAGGTGATGAGGAACCAGGTGCTACATATCTTTGAATCCATGGACACTAGGAGGTTTAGGGCTGATGAGTCCTTTAGTTAGAACTCAGGAATCAAGGGAATTTACAAAACAGTGAAAGGGAAGAGCTTTTTAACCAAGGTCAAATTCACATCCAATGGGAGCTAGAATCTCTAGGAAGATGCCTAAAAAGAATAAGTCCTAAGACATAGGAACACATTTTCTTTCCCTATTTCTAAAGTCCTACTCCACTGCCTTCTCATAGATCACAGGTGAGCTCAAAGGTGGTCTCTGAGTTGGATATAAACTCTAGCAATTCCTAAAAAAAAGGAAAGGTTTCAAATATAGATTTAGCAAGAAAATAACTAATATATATTCATGTAATGTAGATATATATACACTATATTCTATTATTACATATAATATATCAACATATATAATATGTCACATAACATATATAATATAAATTATATAAATATATGATATATATCAATAACAACTACAGTAATAAAAAGAAAACTAGACTGAAACTGAATGTGACATAATCATAATTAACTATCTAGGTCACTGGGAAGAGATGAGGGAATATACTTTTCTCCTTTTCTCAAAGAGAAGGAGCACTATGGGAACAGAATATTGTTGGAATATGTTGTATGACATTGTACCTACGTTGGTTAATTTGGCGTGTTTCTTTTGCTGCTGCTGCTGTTACCATCATCATTCTTGTTGCTGTCTTGTCACTGTTGTTATTGCTGTGAAAGAACTCCCATTTGGAAGTAGTGACAGAGAGAAGGCAGGGCCAAGCCCAGAAATGACTGGGGTATTAAAATGAAATCCACTGACAACACTAAAGTAAAGTAAGAAAACAAATATATGCTTGCATCCAGGTTGTCTTCCCACGACCAGTCTAGCTGAATTTCTCAAGATTCATAATTAGAAGGTTGGCCATTAAAAGATATTTTTTTTTCATCCATAGCCACACATAAATACCATCTACTAAGATCATAGAATCAAAGACATAGTTCAAATGGACCTAGGACTATCTACTCCAATCCCATTATTCTATAGATAATGAAAGAGACTCAGGGAGATTGAAGTGGCAAGGTCACTCAGGTGGCAATCATTAAAGGTGAGACTTGAACTCAAGTTCACTGACTGCAAACATGTGCTTTTAATTTTAATGTCAAAAAAATCTTTCTAAAGTAAATTCTAAAATTTCAATGCTCTTTCTCTCTCTTTCTCTTTCTCAAGAAGTGCTTTTACCATTTTCTCATGCTGTCTCCTGTAGCAGGACTGTTATCTGCAGCAATGGAGAGAGTACCTATTCTGAGAAAGTAATGAATTATTGAAATACCAAGGAAAATCAGATGAGTCCTATCTTTCTATCTTATCAAAGTCTCTTGAGATGCCAAATCTGCCATCCAATGTATGAACTATATCTCTTCATCTGGCATCATTTTAAAACTTCTGACTTTATCCTTGCCTGTATAAACTTTTTAGACTATCAATTAACACTAGAGTCTACCTATGACTAGACACTAGGATCTACCTTTCATTTCTCATCAGACTGCATTCTGGATTCCTCTATCATTCCAAAGAAACCTCTTCATCCTAGGAGATCGCTTCTGCTCTGCAATTCACACCTCAAAAGTATCTTCTGCCCCTTTGGCCCTTCCTTCTGGTTGGATAGATCCTCAAAGAATTTCGGTTTAAGGAGAACATACAGGCAAACCACCCATGCTTTCAACTTTTTTTTAATAAATTGTCCTCCCCCATTATAATGTAGGCTATCTTTCTTTTTGCTTATATTTTTATTCACAGTACTTATCACAATGCCTAGCACGGAATGAGTAATTAATAAGTGCTTGTTCACTGACTGACCCCTATGATGTCACATTTGAGCCAACAATCACAATGTATTAGGCAATGATGTGAATAATCATATATCATAACCATTATGTGGATAAAAGCCATTATGTGTCTAGTACCTCTGGGTAAACTGTATTTCCCTGTCCCTGACTTCGTTGACAGAAATGAGGCTTATCTACCCAGTCCCCCCAAAAGAAATAAACTGTAAAAGGGAGAGACTCACAAAATGCAAAAGTGGGGTAGCTCACATAGATCCCAAGACCACAAAATCCAAATGGCTTTGAAATCCCTCCTGCACACTCTCACATTCCATATTTTATAGATGAGGGTAATGAACCAAAGAATTATTGCCCTCCAGCTTCAAGGGAGTGAAAAATTTAAGGGTTGTTTGCCACATAATGTGACTCCTGACAGATGGATCAATAGTCAATACTGTCAAGGCTTTGCTGAAGGCAAATATCTGCCTCCACATAGTTCTCAGTCTTGAATGTCACAGTGCACCTCAGCACAGGGACAACTAGTCTCCTACAGGATATGTAACTGCAAGAGGAAAAGAAATTTTATTGGTTTGTGATTTTCTCTTGCCCTTAGAACGGGGTATACAGAATGTACAGTGGCATTTGAGGAACCTGGGAAAACCACTGAGGCTTGAATTGATTGGTTCTTGTTTGTACTACCATGCCTCAAATATAAGCACTAGTCTCTTGAACAAGAGCCAAATGTATGAGCTACAAACTCAGGGGTCAAGAATCATAGCTGTAGAGCTGCAAGTGACCTGAGAAATCAACGAATCCCAAACCATCCTTTTATAGATAAGAAAATTGACACCAGAGTTCAATAGCTTGCCTCAGGTCACACAATTCACAAGTGGCAGAGTCAAGATCCCAATCCAGAGGCTTCCAATCTAACACTCCTTTCTCTGTGCCACAGCACGGACAGAGCAAAGAAAAGACCAATTTGTTATCCATTCGTTTCAGCTATATCCAACTCTTTGTGATCCCATTTGGAGTTTTCTTGGCAAAGATACTGGAAAGGTCTGTCTTTTCAGGGGCAGAGCCAAGATGGCAGAATAAAAGTAAGGACTTTCTTGAGATCTCCCCCAAACCCCTCAAAATACCAGTAAAAATGACCCTAAACAAACTCTAGAGCAGAAAAAGTCACAGAACGAAAGACTGAAATGAATTTCCAGCCCAAGACAATCTGGAAGGTTGACAGAAAAGGTCTATTTCACAGAGCTGGGAGAGGAACGCAGTCCACCATAGGCTGCACCAGCATAGATGGCGCTAGAACAGGCCTTATAAGACTGAATCACTCTCAGATGCAGTGGTTTCCAAACTTTTCAAACCACAAATGCCAAGAACTGTTCGAAGGTCAGTAGGAAAGGTTTTTTACCTGGGTGAGAGAGGAGCATGGTCTGACCCCAGCCCCAGCCCCAGCCCCAGCCCCAGGGTGGTGGCAGCCATTGCTGCAGCAGTGGTTGTTTCTAGAGTTTTTGGTCAACAGATGGTGGGGGAATCCAGTAGCTGATCAGAGGGGGATTGCAGGGATCTCTTTGCTGGCTCTGAGACAGGATTCTCTTGCTTAGCCTATGCACAGATCAGGGTCACAGTCCTGTGTGGTGGTCCTGGGGTGAGGAGGAGCGCTGTGTGGCAAAGTTTGTGATGGCAGTGGAGAAGGAATCCTCCTCACAGTTCCAAGGCAGAAAAGAGTGCTTGTCATTGCCCACAGCCCAGAGCACAGGCCAGGAGAGGAGTAAACATCTCTCCTTTGATCATACTACCTTGTAAGAACTAAAAATTTACAAATCCCTAGAAATATCTCTGAAAACAGCTGCACAAAACCCCTGAAGCTTTGGGAAGTATACCCTCCAGTTAATAAAGAGCTCAAAAGTCAAGTAATTGTCTGGGAAAATGAGAGGTATGCCTTTTCCGGCTTATTACACAGATGAGGAAACCGAGGTAAACAGGGTTGAGTGACTTGCTCAAATTCACATAGCTGGTAAGTGTCTAAAGCTAGTTTTGAACTTGGGTCTTCCTGAATTCAGGCCTGGAGATCTATCTACTATGCCACTTAGTTTCCCTAAGGACCAATTACCCATTTAGTTAAACTGCATAACTAAAAGAGTCATTATATCCATTTATTTATCATCTCCTAGAAGTAATGTGGAATAGTGAAAAGGGAGCTAGCCTCATCTTGGAATAAGGAATGCATGGGTTCCAAGTCCTAACATCTACTGACTGATACTAAGCAAAGAAATCATTTAGCCTTACAGTGCCCAAGATAACTTCCTAAATATCTACATTGTCAAACAGGTGCTAATTAGCATTGGTGGAGAGAGTTATCTTACCAGGACTCTCCATCACTGATGAAACTACAGTCAAAGTCATGTTTTACAGATTTATCTAAGTAATGAACATAAAATAACTTGCTTAATAATGAATGAATGACATACAACAACTCAGTGATATGGTACTGTAAAAATCAAAGAATAACCATTTCCCTCAAGTTATGGCCAAATTTAATTCTGTCTTCAGCAAACTTCCTCTTTACTGATTAATGTATGGGTTTTACTTCCTGATCTTTTCTTGGTCTATACTGCATTCTCTCCCCCCCCATTCTGACCCTTCTCTTTAAAGTTATTATAATAACTTGTGCCACTAGCTATTTCCAGATGCTATCACTAAGGAAGCATAACTGATGTTGGAGCATGATAGATTTTGAAAGGGTCTGAGTAGCACAGTAATCCATTTTGAATTGATTCAAAGTAATGGCTTCCTCAAATTTTATTTGAAACAGAAGGTGAAACTTGTCATTTGGTGACAAAGACAATTTACTCAGGCACATCATATTTAGCAGTCTTATTAATCTTTGAGCTTTATAAGATATTATTTTTATAACCCCCTCAAATATTACATTGCTACCAGAGGGGGCATAGAATTATAGAATCTGGGCATTTGAAGAGACTTCAGATGTCAATTAGTTTAACTGATGCCAAATTGACAATTCCCCCATGCAACATTCCAACAAGTGACCATCCAGCCTCTACTTGAAGGCCTCCAGTGAAGGGGAACCTCACTATCTTCCAAGGTAATTCGTTTCACTTTGAGACAACTTTCATGGTTAGGAAGTTTTCTCCTGATATCAACCTAAATTTGCCTGTTTGAGGTTTCCAGCTGTCATTCCTAGTTCTGTTCTCTGGGATCAAGTGGAATAAATCAAACCTTTCTTCCCACATAATAGTCCTTCAGATACTTCAAGACTGCTAGCCTTTTTCTCTCTACAAACCAATCAGTTAGTATCTATTAAGTCCATGTTATGTTCCAGGCAGCTAGATGACTCGATGGATAGATGACTGGGTATGGAGTCAGAAAGACCTGCGTTCAGATCTAGCCTCAGATACTTGCTAGCTATGTGACCCTGGGCAAGTCACTAAATCTCTCCTTGCCTTAATTTACCAGAGAAGGAAATGGCAAACCACTCCAGTAACTTTGCCAAGAAAATCCCATGGACAGTATGGTCCATGAAATCACAATCAGACATGATTGAACAACAAATTATATGCCAGGAACTAGGTTAGATGCCAGAGATACAAATATGAAAGTGAGATAGTTTGTGGACTTAAGGAGCTAACATTCAACTAGGTCTTCTCTTTTCCAGGTTAAACATCCCCTTGAAGATTAACTATGAATATGTCTCTGTTTTACTCACTGCTTTTAGTTCTGATGCCTAAGGGCAATCAGAACAACACTAATTTGATGGAAAAATGGAGCCAAGATGGTAGAGAAAGGCAGTGGTTTTCCTCCAACACACTCTGAACATCTTTAAATAAGGCCATAAAATAATTCCCAAACCAGGAGCAGGCTTTGGAAGCCATTGAATCTGCAGATAGTGGTTACTTTTGGAGCTCTTAGTCCACAGATGGTAAGGGGGCTGAACAACTGATCAGCCCCCTTTACAAGGGACTCTTTAACAATACTGGGAGCAGGAATGTGTTGCTTTGACCATACTCAGATTCAGGTCACAGTTCTGGGTGGCAGTCCCATGAAAAGAAGGAAAACTAGCACAGTAGAGTTTGCAAGCTACACTGGAGCAGGGACACTCCTCCCATTTCCAGGGCAGAAAAGAGTGCTTGTGGTCACTCATAAATCAGAGCATAGTGCAGGAGAGTGGTATACTCACCTCTCCTTAGAACATACTAAATTGGAACAACTGAAAACTTATAGATCCCTAGAAGTATCTCTGAAAACAGCCACACAAAAACCCTGAAACTTGGGACAGAGTATCCTCCACCCTGGAAGTAGAGCCCCATTTTAACAAAGATTTAAAAGTCGAGAAATAGACTGGAAAAATGAGCAAACAAGAGGAAAAAAAAATTCTGACCATAGAAAGTTACTACAGTGACAAGGAAAATCACAACACAGACACTCAGGAGAAGATAACAAAGTCAAAGCTGCTATATCCAAAGCTTCCAAGAAAAAAAACATGAATTGGTCTTAAGCCATGGAAGAACTCAAAAAGGATTTTGAAAATCAAGTTAGAGAAGTAGAGGAAAAATTGGGAAGAGAAAGGAGAGTAATACAAAGAAATCATGAAAAAAGAGTCAATGTTTTGGTAAAGGAGACAAAAAAAAATAGTGAAGAAATAACGTCTAAAAAACAGGCTAGGACAAATGGTAACAGAGGTGCAAAAAACAAAGGAGGAGAATGCATTGAAAAGTATAACTGACCAAATGGAAAAAGAGGTACAAAAATTCACTAAAGAAAATAACTCCTTAAAAATTAGAGTTGAGTAAATGGAAGGTAATGACTTCATGAGAAATTAAGAAACAATAAAACAAAACCAAAAGAATGAAAATAATACAATGTAAAATATTTCATTAGAAAAATAACTGACCTGGAAAACAGATCCAGGAGAGATAAATTTAAAATTATTGGACTACCTGAAAGACATGATTTTAAAAAATGAGCCTAGACATCATCTTTCAAGAAATTATCAAGGAAAATTGTCCTGATATTCTAGATCCAGAGGGTAAAATGGAATCTGAAGAAATCCACTGATCACCTCCTGAAAGACATCCCAAAATGAAAATTCCCACTAATATTATAGCCAGTTTCAGGGATCAAGGAAAAATATTGCCAACAACCAGAAAGAAACAATTCAAATATCATGGAGCCACAGTCAGGGTAACACAAGAATTAACAGATTCTGTATTAAAGGACTGGAGGGTTTGAAATATGATACTCTGAAACATAAAGGAACTAGGATTGCAACCAAGAATCACCTACCCAGCAAAACTGAGTATTAAGTTTTTAGAGGGAAAATAGATATTCAATGAAATAGAGGACTTTTGAGCACTCTTGACAAAAAGGTCAGAACTAAACAGAAACTTTGACTTCCGATATGACTCAAGGGAATTATTAAGAGGTAAACATGAAAGAGAAATCATAAAAGACTTAAATTATTTGTATGCATACATAGAAGATGGTACTTGTAACTCATAAAAACTTTCTCCTTATTAGGCTCATTAGAAAAAGTATGTATGTATAGAGAGGACAAAGGTGTGAGTTGAATATGAAGGGATGATACCTAAAAAAAAAAAATAAGGGGTAAGAGAGGAATGCACTGGGAGACAGCGAAAGTGAACGGTAGAATGGAGCAAATTATATCACATAAAAGAGGCAAGAGAAGGTTTTTATAGTGACAGGAAAGATTGAAGGGAGGTGAGAGGGAGTGAGTGAACCTTACTCTCATTGGAATTGGCATCAAGAGGCAATAACATACATAATCAAATGGGTATAGAAATGTATCTTACCTTTCAGGATCGTAGGGGAGGAAGGGGATAAGGGAAGATAGGTAGGTGAATAGAAGGGAGGGCAGATTGGGGAAGGCAGTAGTGAGAAGCAAAACACTTTTGAGGAGGGACAGAGTGAAAGGATAGAGAGAATAAAATAAACAGAAGGGGAAATAGAAGGGAAATAGTAATCATAACTGTGAAAAAAATTGAAGTAAATTTCTCTGGTAAAGGCCTCATTTCTCAAACAGATGGAGAATTGTGTCAAATTTATAAAAATAAGAGCCATTCCCCAATTTATAAGAGATGAAAACAAATGAACAATTTTCACATGAAATAATCAAAGCTATATATGGTCATATGAAAAAAAGGATTAAATCCCTATTGATTAGAGAAATGCTAATTAAAAGAAATCTGAGGTACTACCTCATGCCTATTAGATTAGCTAATAGGACAGAAAAGGAAAATGGCAAATATTAGAGTGGATATGGAAAAAAATGAGACATTAATGTATTGCTGATGGAATATGACTTGATTCAACCGTTTTGTAGAGCAATTTGGAAGTATGCCCAAAGAACTATAAAACCATACAACTAGGTCTCTATCCAAAAAGGGATGAACAAAAAAAAAAAAACAAAAAGCAAAAGCCCTATATGTAAAAAATTATTTATACCAGCTCTTTACTTTTGTCAAAGAATTGGAAATTGAAGGCATGCTAATCAGTCAAGGAATGCCTGAACAAATTGTGGCATGTGATTGTGATGGAATATTATGCTATAAGAAATGATGAGCAAGATGCTCTCAGAAAAACCTGGGAAGACCTACAGAAGCTAATTCAAAGTGATATGTACTATGTACAAAGAAATAGCAATTGATTGTTGTCCTTCATTTTTGAAGAGGACCAAAATGACATCACCATGATAAAGTCAAGCTTCAATGTGTCCTGCTGTGGCTGATCAGACCAATATGAGCTCAGAATGCTCTACCACAGATTGGGCACAAAGAGTTGTGAATATTTGGGGTGGATATTCCAAATTTGCACATCCTATGTTTTCTTTGTGCTCTCTCAATTCTGCTTTGCTCATAGAGCACAGTACCCTTTCTGATGTGGGTATGCCATGCTGAGTGGTCCTGTGCCAGTGTCTCCCATGCCACACAATCAAATCCAAAGTTCTTGAGAGTGACCTTGAGCGTATCCTTGTCTCATTTCTTGTGACCGTCATGTGATCGACTGCCCCATGCCAGTTCTCCATAAAATAGTCTTTTTGGCAAGCAAACATTTGGCATTCGAACAACATGGCCAGTCCATTGGAGTTGCACTCTCTGAAGTATAGTTTGAATGTTTGGCAGTTCAGCTCAAGCAAGGACTTCCATGTCTGGTACCTTATCCTGCTAGGTAATCCTCAGAATCTTCCTAAGATAGTGCAAATGGGAGCCATTCAGTTTCCTAGCTTGGCATTGGTAGACTGTTCATATTTCACAGGCATATAACAATGAGGTCAGCACAATGGCTCTGTAGACCTTCAATTTGACAGTCAGTCTAATACCTCTTCTCTCTCAAACTTTTTTTTGGAGCCTCCCAAACACTGAGCTAGCTCTGGCAATACGTGTGTCAACCTCATTGTCATTGTGTACATCCCTGGAAAGTACACTGCCAAGGTAAGTGAACTTATCCACAGCATTCAAAACTTCTCCATTTGTTGTAACCAATGGTTCTACGTATGGATGGTGTGGTGGTGGCTGATAGAGCACCTGTGTTTTCTTGGTGTTAATTATTACATCAAAATTAGCACAGGCAGCAGAGAATTGATCCATACTTTGTTGCATCTCAGCTACAGAGGTTGCACTGAGTGCACAGTCATCTACAAACAGAAGATCATGCACCAAAACTCCTTCCACTTTGGTCTTGGCTTGTAGCCTTTTCAAATTGAAGAACTTACCATCAGTACGGTAGTTGACCTTGATGCTGTGTTCATCCTCATTGAAAGCACTTGACAACATGACTGAAAACACTATGCTAAAAAGCATGGGAGCAAGCATACAACTCTGTTTCACTCCATTGGTTACTGAGAAGACATGAGAGCATCGTCCACTATCCAGAACCCAGGCAAACATGCCATTTTGAAATTGACGTACAATACCGATGAACTTCTCCACGCAACCAAATTTTGACATAATTTTCCATAAGCCCTCATGACTAACAGTGTCAAATGCCTTGGTCAGATGTATGAATGTTGTGTACAGACCTCTGTTCTGCTCCTGGCATTTCTCCTGGAGTTGTCAGGCTGCAAACATCATATCAACTGTTCTTCAGTCCTTTCTGAAGTCACACTGGCTCTCAGGTAGATAACCATCTTCCAAGTGAAGGATCAGTCTATTAAGGAGGACTAGCAAGAGTTTTACCAGCAATGACTAAGAGAGAGACACCCCCAGCCCTGTTATTGTCACAGGAGAATCTATTCCCTTTACCTTAATAGAGGTGGGCAATGGAGGTATCCTTGAGGTCCTTGGGGATAACCTCCTCTTGCCATATAACCTGGAAAATTTCAATCAACTTTTGTATGAGCAATGGTCCCCTTACATTGTAAATGTCAGCTGGAATAGAATCAGCACCAGGTATTTTGCCATATGAAAGGAGCCTAATGACCCTCAAAACCTCTTCTTCAGTTGGAAGTTCAGCCAAGGAGGAATTGACTTCAACCTGAGGTAAATGATCAGTGGCCTCAGCACTGATTGATGATGGTCCATTGAGAACACTCTGGAAGTGCTCAGCCCATCTCTCTAGGATCATGTCCTTATCACTAATCAATGTGACTCCATCAGCACTGAGTAGTTGTGATGAACCATAGATTTTTGTTCCATAAATAACTTTCAAGGAATCATAAAAGCGCTTTGAATTGTTACTATCAGCATAAAACTGAATTTCATCTGCTTTCTTACTGAGTCAAGAATCCTGCATCTCTCTAAGCTTTGCTTGTACTGTGCTTTTAATGGAATTAAATGCTGCTTTCTTAGGGGTGGATGAACTATTCTGCTGGTAAATCCTGTGGAGTTCTCATTTTTTGATTAGCAACTTCTGAATTTTCCCATCATTTTCATCAGATCAGTCGTGGTGTTTGTGAGTGTTCTGACCCAGATGAGCAAATGCATTACTGTACACCAAATCTCTGAAAGCTACCCACTCCTTTTCTGCTCCACTGTTATCAACTGTGCTGTTTGCTCAACTTTCCCTCCAAATCAGAAGCAAACTGTTCACATTCAGAGAAGAGCTCTAATTTGTTGACATTAATTCTTCTGGTAGTCATTTTGCCTTGGAGATGGCGCTTTTGATGAATGCAAATATTTAGCTTGGAAAGGATAAGTCTATGATCAGTCCAACACTCTGGACCACACATTGCCTTTGTCACTCTCACATCTTGTCTGTCTCTTCTGCTTACAATCACATAGTCCATTAGATGCCAGTGTTTCCTGCAAGGGTGCATCCATGAAGTTTTACTGTGTTTAGGTAAATGGAAAACAGTGTTGGTGATGAGAAAGTCATGCAATGCACAAGTCTTCAGCACTAAATGACCATTGCTGCTGCTCTTTCCAACTCCATTCCCCCTAGTCTGGTAGTCTAAGCCTACTCTAGCACTGAAGTCACCTAGAATTATAAGCTTGTCCTCTTTTGGTACATTGATGATAAGGGTCTCTAGGTCTTCATAAAATTTTTCTTTGACCTCATCAAGGTTTGTCATGGTGGGAGCATAGGCACTGATGATGGTAGCATGGTGTTTTCTTGTGAGTGGCAATCACATTGTCATGAGCCTGTTATTTACACTTTTTGGCAGCCATACTAGCTTGCTGACTAGATTAGTTTTGACTGCAAAACCTGTGACTGTTTCATGTGCTCCTCTTCACTGCAGCCACTCCAGAAAAATGTATATCCAGCTCTGACTTCAGCAAGCTAGCCTTCATTTGCCAGCCTTGTTTCAGTCAAGGCTGCTATTTGGATGTGATTCCTATTGAGTTCTTTTGCAATAAGAGCAGTTTGTCTTTCAGGTCTAGTGGTTTTTGTGTTATTTATAAGTGTGCACACATTTCATGTGCCTATGGCGAGTAGAGTCATCTTTGCAGATGTTTTTGTACATTCTGGACATTTTTTGTGTGTTTCAACTGTAGAGTGGGATTCCCCACCTGCCGTGGTAATTAGGCCAGGGCTGGGAAAGCAGACAATTTCTATCCCTCTTCCTCACACCTATGTGGCTGCCAAGTCCCACTGCTGTTTCCAGTGAGAAACAACCCTATGGCCTGAGTCACCTGTGCAGAGTTGTGACTACAGCTCCCAGTGTATCTGCACCTGCTGTTTTATCACTTGCCTGTTGTCACAGGACTTTGAGGTAGAATAGTAAAATAGTATGGATGATGTCTTTTGATTCGTGCGTAAATTGGGTTTAAGTGAGGCATAGTTGCAAGAAGTTGTCAGCCTCACTCTCTCCTCCAGAGTCATCATAGTCCAGTGGCAGAACAGAATCAAGATGACTGATGATGGTTCAGGATGCAGTGGATGACCTTGGCCTCTTTGGTGTCTAACCAAGCTCCAAACACTCCACATCGTCTGTTTCAGCTGCCTTCATGGCTATTGGAACAAATTGTTCTCATCTGTTCATTCCAGTAGGGGAAGTCTTCATATGTTTAGGGTAGACACCCCCCTAACTCACCAGTGGGTTTGAGAGCTCTTCATTACCCTCAACGTAGTTTGACCTGTCTGCCAAAATGGTTTACCAGGGTGTGGCCACTGCACATGATGCAGCTTTTTGAAGCCACAGGTGAGAGAGAGGTGGGTGGGATAGGTGGACAGCAAAGGTGGAAGCAGCCCTGAAAAGGGCGTGGCAGCCATCACACCAGAGGTACTAGTCCTCCTTGAACACAAAGGAATAGCAATGTTTTAAGATGATCAGCTGTGAATGACTTACCTATTCTCAGGAATACAATCTTGTGATGAAAAATATTATCCATCCCCAGAGAAAGAACTGATGGTGTCTGAATACACATTAAAGCATGCTTTTTCTTTTGCTTTATTTTTCTAGACTTTTTTGGTCTATTTTTTCACAACATGATTGATATGGAAACAAGTTTTGCATATTTATACTTGCCATATTGGATGCCTCTCTGGGTATTCAACTTGAAAATGTACTAGAAAATGGAATGATTATCATAAATTACCACATTCTAAGAAACTCAGATTTCTGCAGATTTGGTCAGTTGTAACAGAAGGCAACAAAGTAACTACACCATCTATTAGGATTAGTATTTAAAGTCATTGTGAAACACCTTATTTCAGTCTTTGTACTTGTATCCCCAGAGTTCAACACAGTGCCTGCATATAATAAGCACTTAACAGAAACTTGTCAATTAATTGATATTCTTTTAAAACTAGAGGTAAGGCAAAGTAACAATGAAGAATTTATTCAAGATGATGTCAAGCCTGGTTGCCATCATCACAGCATGTGCAAATCCATTTATTTTAGAATAAGAGATCTTCTTCTACACTTAAAGAAAGTGAGACCCAGAGAGGTCATATAGCAATTTATGATCTGATTTTGAATACAGCTCTTTTTTGCAGGATATCACCCTTCTTTTCTCTTTGCACTACTTTAGCTTTCCTAGGAATTTTAACATGTAAACTATAGGGTTAATTACTTAAGAGGTAGGAGGTTCTTCCCCCTACCAACTAAACTAAGAACTTGTTGAATTTGACTTTCTTCTTTGAGCCTTACTAAGTTCAAAGTATCTGCCTTTCCGTGTGGATAGTGAAACCTTCCATTGACTCTGTCCTCTGCTCTTTCCCCATATGTTCTCTATGTCTGCCAGACCTGGAGAATTTGCTGCTTATGTTTGTTGACACACTCAATCTGTGCTGAGTCTAAAAGAAACACTTTCATACCCAGCATAGTCAAGACATGGGCATCTTGTCATTGAAAAGCTTGGCAGCACTTATCAATTGACCATTTGTATGCATTTTATAAGCCTTGTGACATGACCCACCAGACAATCTCATGATGGACTGAGTGCAATTTGAGCAGTCTTAAAAGGCCCTGACTGCTCCCAAAGCTCTCATCTATTGATCTGTCATGGTCCTAGAAATACCTATAAACAGAGTAGCTTTCCTGAGCATTGTTTCCAGAGTGAATGACCTGATAAAATGGACAGCATATATTTAGTTATGATGAGTAAAGTCTTAACTATTATTAATCCAGGAAAGAACATGATCCTGAGATACATGGTCCTGAGGACACAAGACAGATTCCTTGATTAAAATGAGAAAAATATTTAAAATAGTTGAGGGGTAGACTAGGTGAAGGGAAGGAATTTAAAGTAAGACTTGGGTGATATGCCATTTGTAAGAAGGGAACAGGTTATAAATTGGGAATCATAGATTACTGTTATGACTGGATCTGATATCTGTACTCTGTTAGTTCTAGTTAATGCTTGGGTAAATCACTTTTAGGCCCTTAAAGAATGGACAAAAGGATGTTTACTTAGCCTAAACATAGAAAGGATACACAATAAGGATGCAGTAGCACTTCGTTTCTATAGACAAGAGCCTTCTCATCTCCAGATGGCAACCCCTCTGGTCAGTTATGCAAAATGTGGTGGCTCATGTGTTCTTTAGCCATTCACCAAGTCAAAATGGTCAGGACTCCATGTGAGTTAGACTTTTCACCCTTAGTTGACAGGAAGTTGTGTCAATAAAGCCAGAGGCTGCCAGAAGACTGTCAACTAAAGTAGGGACCAATCAGACCCTGGAGACAGCTTTTTCTCTTTTTAGGGAAAATGAATCCACTGGAAAGGGAGGCAAAGAGGGAATTTAACCCATACATGAGAAAGAGGCTCCAGAAACTCTAGTAGATATTAGTCTCATCACCGATATCAAAACCATAGGTGCCAATAAGAGTTTCATATCAGAGATTATTCAATACTGCAAGAGTACAGTTATTTTGGTATGTCTTTTTTAAAACTTGTCAAAATCTTTTCCCTGGTGTTTTCAGTTCTATAAAAGCCAAAGGACATTTGGCAAGTGTTTTCGTCTTTCTTTTCTTTTTCAATAGATGTGTGTTAAGGAAGATTATATTCAGATTTTTCTAATTCATCCACACTCCAGGCATAAAAATGTTATTTTTACAGTGCTACTTGAGGTAGCACTTGTCCAAGGCCACATACCAAGCCTGGGGCAACTCCAGAATTCTGAGTACTCTGACCGTTAACCTTCCCAGATCCTCATGGCATGTGCTCCAGGAATGTATACTTTCAGGCAGGGACTGTCCTTCAGTTGGAGGAATTGTTTCAATATCACCCAATATTGTTAAACTTGGCTTAAAGTCCTTATTTTTCCCTTTTTCTGGTTTCAAATATGAATCAAAACAGTAATTTTCAGTCCTGAAGCTAAAAGAAAAAGGCAAGTATCTGAAGCCATGTTGGCATAAAAATAGAAGATAATTGACTATTCCTGGGACTGGTCATGTCAACACTTGTTCTTTTGATGTATTACCATCCTTCAAGCACAGTTGCTTAAAATTCTGAGAAAGTTATTTTTTGGTGTATTCTTGAAATGTCAAATGTGTAGGTAAATGAAACTATATACATTAGTATCAACAAAGGTTAAGCATCCACAATCTAAGAATCTTAGTCCTCAGCATGCTTTCTTTGACATATACATTTCTGTATATTTGACATATACATCATATGTAATGAGACTGAATTCAAATGGCACAAAATTTCAGTGATGCAGCTATCAAAAATATCTACATCTAGTGATAATGCCTTAGCCTATTTCTCCTTAAATGTTAGTAAAAACTGTGATGGGAATAAATTGTTTTAAGAGAAACTGAAAGAATGAATCAAGGAGATGTCAGCTCCATATGTCAGAAGGATGGCACCAGTGAGACCATGATGCTCTTGTCATTAGATTCAAGGAGTCATCAGAACATATTCAAGATAAGGGGAATGGGGGAATAGATCAACAGAAATTTGTGTAAAAAAGATCTGGGAATCTTAGGAGACTGTTGGTTCAATATGATTCAGCAATGCAACATGCAGCCATGAGTCTTCTTGACCCATTCTTTCAATTGCTCTTAAGAGAGTTTATTCCCAACACAATTTATACTAACATTTTATGGAGAAATAAGCTTAGGGTCCTTTCCTATAAGGAACTGTCACTGTGTGTAGATATTTCTGATAGATACATCATTGGAATTTTGTGTTATTTGAAGGTGTTTCATTACATACAATATATAGGTCAACATGGACTTGTATTATATGATAAGGTTTGGAGGGTCCTGCCAAAGGAAGATGATAGTTTCTCCTTTAATTCTGCATTATGTACATATCAAGCCATATCTGGCATTTTATGTTCAATTCTGGATGTCACATTTTAGAAATCTGGAGGTCCTCTAGAAGAATGTGATTGAGGTAACAAGGGCCCTGGAGACTATGCTGTGCTAGGGTTCATTAAAGGAATTAGCCTTACTAAACCTGAAAAAGCAAAGAAGGATTATGATGTGAGAGAAGCATGGTCATGAATGGGAAGAGAAGGTGGGGTAGAAAGAATATGATAGCTCACTTCAAGTGTTTGAATAGCATGAATGTGGAAGCATGACAAGACTTGGTCTATATGCCTCCAGAGGACAAAATGGGAAATAATGAATGGAAGATGCATAGAGGCAGATTGAGGTTTCATAAAAAAATGCTTCTGGGGGGAGTTGCCAAGATGGCAGAGTAGAAAGACACACATATGCTAGCTCTGAACCCACAGCCCATAAAATATCTGTAAAGAAGAACTCCCAACAAATTCTGGAGCAGCAGAAGCCACAAAACAATGGAGCAGAGGAGATTTCTGTTCCAGAGAGACCTGAAAACCTCTCGCAAAAGGTCCATCATGCCCTGGACCTGGAGCCGAGCCCAGCCCTGCCTTGGCCGTGGGGCACCGAGAGGAGCAGATCCGAGCAGGCTTCAGGGACAGAATCTCCAGAGGCCGTGCAGGTCCCTCCACCCACAGGTGACAAGGGTTGGTGAGAGGATCTCTTTGGCTGGTCGAGAGGGGAGTGGGGTGTCCCCATAACTCAGGCCCCCTCAGGAGGCAGCAGCGGGGGCGCTGGGGGACAGGGGCTCCCCAAGCAGGCAGGAGCCCGGATCCATTGTTGAAGGTCTCCGCATAAAAAATGCTTCCTAGTGATATTTTGCCAAAAACAGAATAGAAAAGACTGCTTCAGGGGGCAATAGGTTCATCTTCACTGGAGGTGGTCAAGTCAAAGTTGTATGATCATTCTCTGGAGGTGCTATAGAAGAAGATCCATGTTTGGGTATAGCTTGATTGTAATGATTTATAGATTGTTAGATGAGTCATTTTGTAGCAAGGAAAATAATCCTTAAGCATTCTCAGAGAAGCTGATATCTTGGCTATTGGGGTGACACTAACATTTCTGTCAACTGTTTTGACTACAGTGACCAGAACATCCTCCTTCTTGCTCTCAACCCCTAAAACACGCTACTCATTTCAAACAGAAACTTGAGGTGCTGGAAGATGCCTTGGTGATCATTTACCATAAATTCTCCCATTTTGTAAATGAATAAATTGAGGCTAGTAAATGGCAAAGTAGGGATTAAAATGACAGAATCCTACATCTTCTTCCTATGCTCTTTCCATCATGTAATAGTGACAGATTGAACCACTATATCTAGTTTGTCTGTAGTGAGCTGAGCCTTCAAACTGTATAGACCCTCTGATGGAGGGTCACTGAACTTAATAATGTATTTGTATTCTCCAGCAACCTATGATATCCTTCATAGCCCCCAAATCTTATTGATATTTTTCAAATGTCTATTAGACCCTTCCTTTTCTGAGAGAGAAAGTAATGCATTTTTTTTTGTTTGAGTTAGCTTAATGAGAAGCAATAAAGGTATAATAGTGGCATAATAGATAGAGGGCAAGCATTAACTTTAAGAAGGATTAGAATTTAAGAACTACTTCCAGCAGCATTATATTGTAAGTTTGTTGAGGAAAGAGACTATGTTTTGTCTCTGTGTATCCCTAGCACTTGGCACAGTGGCTGGAAAATAGTAGGTGCTTAGTAAGTGTTTATTTACTGGCAATATATTAGTTATATGATCATAGGCAACTTACTTGACCTGTTAGTGTAATGTTAATGGTGTGGGGGAGAGTTAAAGATCTTCCCTACCCATTAATAGGCCTCAATACCTTTTGTTAATTTCTATTGAGGCACTGTGTCAGAGGGCCCTGTTCTCTGGTTCTGAAAGGTGTATAAATACTCTGAGGTAAGGTGTTACTTTGGGGCTTAGGTTTTGGAAGAAGATTGGTGTGCCAGATGAGACTCTTGGAAGCAGTTAAGGAGTCCCCCATCTTTGAAACTCAGATATTGGTGCTTCTCTCTCTGGTAACTATGTATGTATGTAATGGTCAGACAGCTGGATCCGTCTGTTGATCTGTAATGTATGTATTGCTTATGGTCAGAGAATTAGAAGCCCTATCTGTTGATTTGTATTTCCTCTGTATTTTCTCGGAAGCTCAGGGTGCTGAGCTTTTTCCCCTGAACTAAGTGAAAAATAGATATGCTTGATTAAAGTAGATTATTGATCCCTCTAAAGTTGCTTTCCTTTTAGAAAAGCAGATCTAAAAACCTGCACAGCAGGCCCTCCGGTGTATGTTGGGGTCCTTGCTGTTACAGTTAGTATCTTCTTTAAGGATTTTTGTTGTTTGTCCTTCATACTAGAAGAAGACTATGGCATCAGGAAGGTGATGTCATGACTTGCAAGTGAATTAGATTTAAGTAAGGGAAGACTGTGCAAAGTCACCAGCCTCACTTTCTCCTCCAGAGCTATCTGGGTCCAGTGGCAAGATATAGATCAGGACAACTGGACACAGCCCTGTATATAGTAGGAGACCTTGGCCTTTTTAAGCTAAGGTCTTTCCTAGGTCTCAGTTTGACTGAGGCAATATTCATTCAGGGATTCAGGCAAGGTAAAAAAGTAGGTAAAGAATGGCCTCTTCTACTCCATTAGAAAAGATTAATCTGGGAGAGGAAGATTCTCAGGGTTTCTGACCAAAACAGAAACAGTTGCTATAAGTCAAAAATAATGACCAGGTGGGACTTGGGCTGGGACATAAAATAACAAACGAGTTGTAAGTGTGCACCAGTGGAGAGAATTTCCACACTAAGAATTCTCAACACTGGCGGAATCGCAGATATGTCCCTACTCTCTCCTTCCTCCCCTCTAAATAAAAGTTTAATGGATATGGAACATTTTTGTCACTTATTAATTATACCTTCACTTTAGATAAATACTGTATCACAAGATAGATTGCCAAAGCTGACACAGATGCAGGAAATACCTCAAAAGACCAATGGCAATTATTCATCTGAAGGGTCTTGGGTTCCATTCAATTTCTCAAGAAAGATTTTAAAATCTGATATCAATTGTACAACATCAAGAGTATTAAGCTGTAAAATGAATGGAAGGGAAAGACATGATACTGACAATGTCACGTCAAAGTAAATAGTGAGTCTCTTCGTGGCCAAGATAACTTTACATCAGCTTGGATGCCAACACATGGAAGCTATTAATAGGAACATTTTCTCTGAGGAACAGGAACATGTCTGTGGCTGCTTTTGAAACACACTCAACTAGATGAACTTCTTGGAGAAGGTGAAAAAATAATATTTGCTAAAAAATAAGGAGGGGAAGGGCTTTTGGCCTTTGTACATCACTGTGTCATGTCAGCGCTTCTTAAGCTTCCAATCATTTGAGAACTGTCAAAGTAACAGTTTAGGGATCTAACTATCCTAAATTCTAGGACCATACCTTTGTCTGTTCTGATTGGAGGCTTTCACTGGCGTATGCTGTCTGGAGCCACATTTGTTTGTTTTCAAAATGTTGTAAGAGACTTTAGAACTGACTTGGAGTCACACAGACAAATGCCTTTTGGGAGTTTGTTTGAGAGGAGTTGGATTTGCAGAAAAAAAATATTTCAGACTTTTAATAAACAGTAAAATTACTTTTGACTTAGATTTTTTTTCACCAAAAGCCTGACTTAAAATTGATTTTTGAATTAAAAAACAAAACACAACGAAGCTCTGTTGAGGAACTGCAAGGTGTGGGATGAATTAGTGGTGACCATAATGGCTCTGGTGATAAGAACTTCCCAGTAAAAGGATGAAAATGCTGTCTGGTTCTGAAGTTAACATAACAAATAGGGAAAGTCAGATGGCCTTTGCCAAGTTTAAAAATTGGGGGTTCAAACAAGACCTGGACCTTTTTTGTGTCTGAGTTAATTTACTTTTGGCAAAACTAGGCTTCCTGTTGCAAGGAATGGGGGGAAGAGGGGAGTCTTAAAAACATATACTTTTTTTAAAGCTTCAAAAGACTTTGGAACTTCAAATAACTCTTAGAAAATAACATTTTTTGTGATTTAAGTGTAAATGAGTCAGAAACATATGGATTGCAGTTCCCTTAAAATCCATGTGTTCAAATATTAAGGGGGAAAAGGCTTTTGGCAAGCATATTTAGGGTTTTATAAAATCCCAAATGCCTCAAAACACGATTTGAGAAAAGAGAGAACATAGCAGCTCCCAGAAATGCCAAAGGTTGGTCACCAGTTTAAGCATATGGGCCATGTGGCCATATTTGGTTCTATAAATAAATTCATTTGTAATATTATGCTTATTAGTGCTATTGTTATTAATTTTTAAGTGTATACCGAATATCCCAAAAGTTGGTGCAGGTTTAAGGTACTAAAACTTAAAACTGCATTAAGATTTTCTGGGACACTGTATCCTGCTTTTCAGTTTACCACACATGCTTTGAGAGCAAGGGAGTATGAGCATTATTATCCCACTTTGATAAGTAAAGAATCTGAGCTTCATCTCTGAGCGCAGATTGAAGTATACCTTTTTAACTTTCCTTACATTTCTTGCTGTTTTTTGTTGCAACATGCAAATATGGAAATATGTTGTGCATGACCTCACATATATCATTAATATATTGCTTGTTTTTTCAATGGCTGGGGAAGGGGTGAGCAGGAGGGAGAGAATTTGGAATTCAAAATTTATAAAAATGAATGTTAAGTTAATGAATAAATCAATATATGGATTAACTTTTTTAGAAAAGAGTTCGAGCTTTGAAGAAGTTATGTAACCTGCCCATGATCTCACAGTTAGCGAATAACAGTGAAAGAACTGAAATCCTGGTCTTCTGATTGCTAATCTAGGGCTCTTTGCAATTATGCCGTAGTGCTCTTTGATGCTGATTTGGTCATAAAAGCATTTATAAACATTTGCATTATGAAAGAAATGTTTAAAGAGTTACATACTTTGAGCAGAATAAACCAAGTACAAATTTCAGGAGATAACCAAATAAACTAATGACCTAAGCTTTGAGAGAAAAAAAATTCTCCTGATTTTGGATAGGTATATTAGGGCACTGAGCCTCACCTTAGAACAAGATTAATCTATTTCAAATAACATTAAAGATGACTTTTCTGAAATGTGAACTGTGAAAAGGAGATGAATGAGGCATCCACGCACACACGTACATGTGTGCATGTATATTTGTGAGTGTTCTAAGGTCTGTGATTATTAAATGCACATATTTAATGAGGGAACCATATTCCAAAGGGTCTTGGATTCAATACCCCTTTGGTCCAGGTAAATATGCCCTTTTCCACAATCAAAGTGTAAGCTTTTAAGTGAGATTAAGTGAGGGAATAGTAGTGAGAGAGCAGGCCACAGAAAAGGGGCTCACATCCTGCCCCATACTGCCCACATACTAGCTATATGCAAGTTACATCACCACTCAGGGCCTCAATTGTTGTTTTTTGGTCATGTCCTATGCTTCATCACCCTATTTGGGGTTTTCTTGGCAAATATACTGGAGTGGTTTGCCATTTCCTTTTCCAGCTCATTTTTTTACAGATAATGAAACTGAGTCAAACAGAGGTAAATGACTTGCCAAATGTTGGAAGCTGGATTTGAACTAGGGTTTTCCTGATTCTAGGTCTGGTGCTCTATTCATTGTGCCACCTAGCTGCCCCAGGGCCTCAGGCAGCTCTCTAATTTTGGAGTCAGGACAGGTAGAAGTTCCCTATCTGGACTTCTTTATGCAAATTATATCACAGAAGAGATCTAAAGGCTTGTAACTCCTGAGAGTGTCATCATCATTCGATATTCCAGCATTTATTATGTATTACACTTAATGACTGCTGAACTGAATTTCACCCCCAACTCAGGCCAAACAACTCCTATAGTTATACTCTTTTTTATGCAGGGACACTTAAGTAAGAGATTGTGAATGGAGCAGGGAGAAATCACTATGGGCAAAAATAAATCAAAATTATGGTAAAATGGTACTTTTTTCTGGTACCTGTACCACCAACGCATATTCATAGCGCCTACAACATCCATGAATATCCCAGCACAATTCTGAAGCACAAAATACAACAGAATCTCCACATGAAAGACAGAACCAAAACATTTACTCAGATACCAGAAAGCCAAATCCCAACACCAGAAAGCCAAATGCATTATAGTAACAAAGAAATCCATCTAGTAACCAAGAAGTCTATACACATTATCAGACCTTCCCACAAATGAACATCCTCAAGCAAAATGCCTTCTCTCACTCACAGCCAGCTACCTGATTCCTCTCTCCCTCAGTTCTGACTAGTCTGACTAACTTCCTCTCAGTTCTGATGTAGCTCTGCCCTTTACTGTTCCACCCTTCCTGCTTGACCCCTTCCTGTTCCATGTGACTTGATTCATGTGATTCAGGCTTCCATGTGATTTAAGCAGGTCACATGGGTCTATTAATGGATGGGGAAGATCTTCCCATTAAGAAGCAAAATTACATTAACAACAAGCAAAACTGAATCATCAATACGTTGCCCCTAACCACCCTCCAAACCTCAGGTCTTCTGGTCAGCAAAACTAAGTTTTAATAGGCAGCTAATACAGAGTAATAGTGGAAAACAAGACTTCAAAGGACAACCTCAGAGTCACATACAAACTATCCCAAGACCAGATGATAATTTACAAATTGCATCACATATTAACTAAAATTCATATCCTGGTAATATGTGCTGAATCAGGAGAAAATATTGAATCTCTGCTTATCAAGTAGAGTTTCTGTCCTATGATATGTAAATTCCATATAAATTCCTATTCCAAAATCCAGATCTCCACAAGTCAGAAGACTACCAGAACATCAAAAAGGTGTTGATAACTGTGGATTAGGATTTGAAATTTTATTGATAACTTGGAAATGAATTGCGTATGTTAATGAACTAACCCTAAGGTGGCACAGATAGGAACTGATCTGTTTCCTCCTTCCCCCAAAAGACCCTATAAAAATGAGACCTCAAACTCCTGCCCCACCTCCCCAAGCATCCATCCCTCTCTATCAAGTCCATGTTGCCTAGTTCTCCCAACTCTGTCATGATTACATGAATGATATTTTCTGCCTCTCCCCCTCCCTATCCTTTCCTCCAAGCTGCTTGCTTTCCTTCACCATCCCATTCTCCATCCCCACACTACAATCTGCTACTAGACCATTTTTGCTGCTTGTCTCTACTTTTCTGGGCTTTTGGTCCCCATACCCTCTGTATTTAATTAAAGTGTGATTGCTGGGCCATTTCTTGCAGACAAAATGCCCAAAGAACCAGCTACTCCTGCCCCATTTCATAATTTCATAAATTAATTTTCAATTTAAATGTGAAAGATTATGTTTTGTTTAGTATTTTCACTATATGTAAACTACAACACAGAATTTACTTACCCAGTTTAGTGACTGGTAGAAAGCTCATCCACACTTTAACAGATGACAAGATGATCCCTGATTCTAAAACCTACCTTTTTAATAGCTAGATTGCACAGTAGATAGAATGTTGGAAATGGAGATAGGAAGACCTGAGTCCAAGTCTGGTCTCAGATACTTGCTAGCTCTGCAACTCTAGACAATTCACTAAACCTTTTTGCTTCAATTAACTCATTTGTAAAATGAAGATAATCATAGCACCTGCCTCTCAAGATTGTCATGAAACTCAAATGAGATAGTATTTCTAAAATCCTTTGCAAACCTTAAAGCACTATAGAAGTGACATTATTGTTATTAAATATTCATTATTATTATTCTCCCCATGATGAAATTTGACTGGAAACTGAAGATTTTCAAATTTTTAGAAATCAAAATGATAGGTAATCCAAGGGCTTGTGGAATAATGACGTATGGTGGACATAAGTACATAGGCAGGAAAGAAGCGTTTATTAAACATCTACTATGTATGTGTCAGTCATAGGCAGCTAGGTAGAACTTGCATAGAGAGCCAGGCCTGAAGTCAGGAAGATGCATCTTTATGACCTCAAATCTGGCCTCAGACACTAACTAGCTGTGTGACCCTGGGGCAGTCACTTAACACTTCTTGCCTCAGTTCCTCATCTATAAAATGAACTGGAGAAAGAAATGATAAACCCCTGTAGTAACCACTAGCAAGCCATGTTGCTACGAAAACCCCAAATGGGGCCCCAAAGCATTGGACACAACTGAAACGACAACATGTGCCAGGCACAATGCTAAATAATTTGCTAATGTCTCATTGGTACTCTCACAACTACCCTTACATATACGTACTATTATTATCCCCATTTTACTTTTGACGAAATTGGGTCAAACAAAGGTTAAATCACTTGCCCAGAGTGACACACCTACAAATGCCCGAGGCCAACTTTGAACTTGGGTCTGTCTGACTCCAGGTCCAGATCTCTATGTGCTGTACTACCTAGATATTACAGTGTATTACTAAAACATAGGCTGTAGGAAGGATGACTTGAATGTAAAAACATGCTTTGAGGCATCACCCAGGAGATGCTATGATGGGAAAAGAAGGTGTGTTGATCATATGGGGAGAGTGAGTGAGGGATGATTTGAGGGAACACTTTGAGTCCTTTATGGGGACCCACAAAATGTTCAAAGAACACTTCCAGGTCATTGGCTAGATTCTCTAAGAAGGACATAGACTAGAATCACACAAGAAGACTTAGTTGTGCTCTACACCAATGGAGAGGATAGCCCTATTGAGGATATCTTGGAGCCTTTGATTTATTAAAGTAGGGCAGGGTCTATGTAGCTGCTTTTGCCTTGATTTCTTTCCAAAGCTATTTAACCTGCTAACAGAATGAATGACTTTGGAGTCATTAGGAATTCTTGCTCACTCAACTCATTTTTATTTTATCTGGCATGCAGCAATAATGCTTATGAGAGCTGTTACTCCCTCACGTCTCTGTACACAATTATTTTTTTTCTAATCCTCACATAAATTGCCAGAACTTGGGCTTTCATCCAGCCTTTGGAAAAAATATGTATGCCTGTGTCTGTGTGTATACTCATATGGATTCTTCTTTTTTCCAAAAATCTTATACATATCTTGGATGTTTATACTACTTCAGATTTATTGTTTAGGATTTACTTTCTCACTGGAAGAAAATCTTCTCAAAGAAACTTTGTGCTATATGTGCCTGACCCTGGGGGTGGGAAAGGAGGCTGTCATCAACCCATGGAGGGGGAGATGTCCTCCACAGTGGAGGGGAAAAATCTCTTTCCCTCAGATACAAGTAACCCTGAAAGCAAGAGGATTTTCAGAAAATTGCATGTGTTGAAGGAAACATTGTTACAGGGCCAGCTCTATCGGCAGTATCACAGGGACCTATAGGGACAATTCTTTTCTTAAAGAGGTAAAATACCAGAGAGGTAGCTCAGAAGGATGCCGGGATGGAGGGAAATTTTCTTATCTTTACATGACAGAGGAGGCTGAGGAAAGACCAAGTACATTTTCACTCTAGAATTTAAAGTTTTCAATGATAAAAATTGTTAAAATTATAATCTAGAAAAAATAATAATACATTATGAAATACTTTCTGTTTGTGATGTGATGTATAGGCACTATTATTTGAGCCTCACAACTAACCAGTCAGGCAGCTGCTACAGATATTATTATCCCCATTTTACAGGTGAAGAAACTGAGGAGAGGAGAAAAGAGGAGAACAGAAGAGAGGAGAACAGAGGAGAGAAGAGGAGAGGAGAGGAGAGGAGAAAATAAGCTGAGTTGCCCAAATGGGCCATTTCCAGTCATCCTGGTCAGTAGCTGGTAAGTGGACCCAGATGGCTCTGAAGGACAAAGTGAGGTTGGTGACTTTGCACAGTCCTGCCTCACTCAAATCAAAGTCAATAGCAAGTCATGTCATTATCTCCCTGATGCTACGGTCCTCTTCAAGAATGAAGGACAAGCTGCCTACAGTTCTGATTCCAAGACAAACAAACGCTCTACACATCCTGCCACTAATCAAAGCACACAAAAGAGTGATATATTGTCTCTTTTTTTCATTGATTATCTTTTCCTGACCTTGAAGTTCATCTTTACTCTTTACATTTGAAGTACATCTTTACACTTGTCATAAAACAACAAAAACCAATCACCACCAAAAACTCAATTATACAATATACGCAAATTGCTTCCTGGTTATATTTTTTAAAGGCTGTTTGATTTCTGGTTTCAAAAACCTGTTCTGCTATTTTTCATCTGTGTAACCCTAGACAAGTCACTTATCCTCTGTGTCTCAGTTTCCTCTGCTGTAAAATTAGGTGATTAGAGTAAAAGGCCTTTAAGGTCTCTTCCAGGCAGGCCTAAGTCTATTTTCTTATACACCTTTTTGACCTTGTTCCTAGGATGAGTATTCAAAACTGGTGAGTCCATATTATTTTTTCTCAACATTATGACTCAAAGAACTGGAAAATTTTCAATATGAATGTTTGATATTGTACCCTAGGGGTGATTCGGAATGGCAATGACTGCAGATTCCAACCCAATAGGTTAGGCAGTTATACAATCTTGCCTTTATTAGTTTTACCTGAAACCTTATTCCCTCTATTCACAAATGAAGATGAACATGTGGCTTTACTTTTTATCACTTCTAGTTTTATTGATGTATTTTGTTTTTATATTATGTCTATTTAAAGATTATTTATTCCTACTTCATGAGAGGTCTCTTGTTACAAAGTAGAAGCATCAAATGAACTTAATAATACAATGGTCTCATCTGAAAATACATACAACATTTCAGATCTGTACTATCCTCTTTCTATTTTTCAAAGTGAACAGAAATCAATTGTTTCTCCCTATCATTTGCCATTCCGTTGGAAAAAAGAAAAGAAAAAATAATAAATGTACATAGTCAAGCAAAACAAGTTCCCCCCCATATATACATACATACATACATACATACATACATTCATATATATATATATATATATGCAATTCTGAACCTCAGATCCATCATCTCTCTGTCATGGGTAGCCAATTACAACATTAGTCTTCTAGAAAAACAATTGGTTATTATATTGATCAGTTGTTTCTCTTTATAGTATGGTTGTGCTCCTGTAAATTGTTCTCCTGGTACTATTGCTGAAGTCCCTCTTGATTTTAGGCCTACAACTTTGGGCTATCACTGAGTATGAAGGAGAAAACCCAAGAACTCTCAACAAAATTATTACCTTTCCCTTAAACAAGAGGCACAGTAGCTGGTTCTTTCTATTTTGAAAATTCATGTAGAACTCACATGGATGCTGGGTCATCCCTACCCTCCTACCTCACTCTGTTTCTGGAGCTGAGTTCACCAGTGGTTTGGAGGACCATATTGGTATGTGATTGTAAGCTTCCCTGTGGTTATGGCTGCTATGGGAACCACCACTTTGGTATTCAAATGTTAAGCACATCTGACTCACTTTGGGAAGAGGTACTGTAATGTGAGTACTCAATTTTAGGGAAAATAAGCATGGAAAATCAAACAGAATCTCTCTAAAATAAAATAAGAGTATTTGACATCTTCAAAGTTAATCAATTTAACAGAGGTTAACTATGATGATCTAGTTTGAGAGAGATCTAGTCAGAAATGATACTTCATTCATTCAATCAACCATTCATTCTTTCAACAATCATTTATTAAGTAAGGCACTATGTTCTTGGAGCTGCTTCATGAGAGTAAGTGGGTAGGATACAGTGGAAAACACACAGGATTTGGATTCAAGTCTCTGATCTTCAGTTTTCTGATCTGAAAAGGAAAGGTTGGACTAGAAAATCAATTCGAACTTTATGATCCCATGAACAATTCCTCTTTTCACTTACCCAAATTCCAACGTTTGTTTTTATCATGTAAAGTATTACAGAGAAATTAGTCAAGGATTCACAATTCTTAATTAACACATCATTTTACTTGCTGATTCAGTAACAGTCAGGAAAAGAGTGGGATTAAGCTTTTATCCAGAATTAAAGTTACTATTTTTATTGATATTTTTTGCATTCTGTGTTCTATTAATTCTCCAATATATCCCTTCCTCCCCCTATTCTTTGTCAATCTTGAAATGTTATATATTTTTAATCCAGTTTAGCAAAACCAAACAACAAATAAACTGTATTTGGTGGTACACGTAATGTTCCACACCCCTAGTCCCTCACCCCTTCAAAAGTGGGAAAGGTCTGTTTTCTCAACTCTTTCTTGGAACCAAACATGACCATCATAATTACTCAGTTATACTCATATATACTCAATTGTATATTATTAAATTTCACTTTACTGCTCTTTCTGTTTACATTCTTTTGTTCATTGTGTAAATTGTTTGCCTGGTTCTGTTTGCTTCAATCTTCCTATGTCTCCCCATATTTTTACTGAATTATTTATATTGATGCTATAATATTCTATTATGTTCTTTTACCACAATTTTTTAGTCATCCTCAATCAATGGGTACCTACTTTGTTTCCCTTTCTTTGTTACCACAAAACACACTGTGATAAACTACATAAAGTCAAAACTCACCACATATGTTTGGTTTTATATATTGGATCTTTCCCACCATTTCTAACTGCTTTAGCATATATGCCTAGAACTGGGATCTCTGGGTCAAAAGATTTAATTTCCTTTTGCTACTAAATATAGTGAAAGCATGATACATTACGATGAGCAATGAACTTGGAATCTTAGGATCTAAGTTCAAATACTAGTTGTTTCACTTACTATCTGTATGTCCTTGGGCAAGTCATTTTATCTCTCTTGGTTTCAATTTTTTATTATTTGTAAAGTGAGAATTGAACCAGGTTCCTTCCAGATCTAAATCTCTGATCACATGACTTACTTAAATCATACTCTGCTCTGGAACTGGACACAGAGAATGCATTGAGATATGCTCTCCCTTACTTATTCATTTAACTTTTATCACATTTATTCTAGTCACTTGGAACAGAATATGATTCAAGATACAATGTAGAGGTGTTTATTATATGGGGAAAAAGGATTGGGAGGGGAACCAAAAGTACCCCAAAAAGCATTATAATCTCATAACACAACCCAAATAATTGTAAGCAGAAAAGTCAAAGTTCATTGGGGATGGAAAAAAAAAAGAAAATGGAAACAAAGACTTTCAAAGATTCCATTGGGGAGAGATTAAATATAAAGGCAGTCAAGATGGATGAACAAGTGTCAGCAGAAGGGGCTAACAACAGACAGGAAAATGGAATACTCTGACAATGTTAAAATATTCTGGCTAGACTTGTAATGGGTCTGTCCCAAATGACCTGAAAGAAGGCGTGAGTCTCCCTTCACACCAGGAAGAATCTGGTTCCAAGAGAAATTTGTGTCACTAAGACATGAGGACAGAAGGTGAAGAAATTATGATTAAGGCCAGACAAACTGAACTCATACTTTGAAATCTATTTTTAACATAAACCTTCCAGTCCATGTGAATGGGAAGGAAATCAAAGACTAACCGTAATGATAGCCATTGACAAATAGTCAGGGGAATGTTTGGAAAATGCAAGGTTGAAAAGTCAGAGCAGCTCAATAACAAAACACAGCTAAAGGAAGTGGCGGAACCACTTTTATTTATCTTTGTTCTTTTAATCATGGAAAACTTGGAAGGCTTCAGCAAGATTGGGTAAGAGTAAGTATGGTACCAACACTCAGACAAAAGCTTGGAAGTTGTTCCAAAATGTCAAAACCTCATTGGCCAGAGAATCCCATGAGGATCTGCTGAATTCTGAGCTAAAGAGAATCTAACTTTGAAGGAGAAGACTTCAGGATTAAACTTGGCAACACAAAGTTCAAATAGGCTCTAAATTTCAAGTCTACTATAAGGCATCTTTCTCAATTCTCCAAACTCCTCCTTCTGTACAAAAACAAGCTTGCTGTAAAGTGACTGGCTTTCTAAAGAGGCAGCACTCAGTAACTGTGGTATGACTGATACATACCAAAACCTTAAGATCTTTGCAGGAAGTAGATCAAGTGATTTATAATTGGAACAATGATAATTCAACTCTTAACTGCTGTCTTCATTGGGAAGAGTATAAGTTAAAAAGCGGTGGGGGTGGGGGAGGCAGAGAACCAGTGACTCCTAATCATTCCCTACTGATTCAACTTCTCTTTTCAAGATTCTGATGATCCTCCTCAACAGACCTGAGAGGTATTAGTCAAGAACTTTTATTAAGCACCTACTATGTGCCAGTCACTATTCTGAACACTGTGGATATAAATAAGAAAAATATGTCTTCCCTCAAGGAACTTAAATCTGAAGGAGGAAGACGTACACACAAAAAATATGAAAGTAGGAGTGTGGTTGGTACCTGGCACAGGGCTAAGATGTTTGTGGAACTGAAATCAAGCAGAGCAGCTAAATGAAGTAGAAGGTATGGACCAACTTCATAATTTCCATCAGTGTCTATACCTTCTGCTATACAAATGCTATTCCTACGGTTTTGCTACCAGTTTTATGAAGTCACTGCTCTTTCTGCATTCTTAATTCAAGGCCTGAAAATGGCAAAGCTAGGGCCAAAGGCACAAAGTATCAGTAGATTCTGGAGCTATATTTATGTTTATATATAGTCAAAATTATTAGATAAGGAGTATAATAAAGTAGGCTCTCCTTGATCTGGAAACACAACAAAAATGGAAGAGTTCTCTAAGTGGTCCAAGGAAAACATTGTTTCCTGTCTGCAAAGTCTTTATAGACAGGTAGGTAGTGGGGTAGAGTATGGAGTCTGAAGTCAGGAAGGCACAAGTTCCAATTCAGTCTCAGATACTTTAGGATCTCTGAGGCACTGGGCAGGTCATTGACCTCTGTAAAATACAAAATGACAATAAGAACATTACTTACCTCACATACCTATTGTGAGGATCAAGGGAGACAATATTTGCATTAAACACTCCTCAGGATCTGAGAAATTAAGAATCATGGAAATCAAGAGGTACAAATATTTCCCAGGTGCAATTCCTAGCTTGAAATTTATATTTAATTTAATGAGAAGATTGAGTAAAGGACCACTGCTCAATTGAGTTCTGTCTCCCTCTTCTCACCAGTCATGATGAAACTGCATTACATAAGGAAGGTAACTGAGACAATGAAGTGCCAAGCTCTCAAAGCATAAAGAAACATAAAATCTTTTCCCTACTACTTAAGGAAGAGGAAATTTCTTCAACCAAACTTGAGATACTTACAGGGCCTAGGCATTTGCTCATTAACAGATCAGCAACACACTCTGGTCACCTTTTAAAAGCAAAATGATCTCTCTAAGGAGTCAAGATTGTCAGCTTTTAGTAGCACTTCTAGCAGAGTTCAACAAAGACAGGAGGAGCATTTCATTTCCCTCATCCCCTGACTACCACATGGCAGTGTAAACTGTACTAGAGTCCAGATGAGACAAGGTAGAAGACAGGAGTTTCCTGAATCAAGGGAGTTAAGAACTAGCAGTCAGGGATTGAACTGAGATTTTCCCAGAAGAAATGCTGTACCTTGAAGAAGCAACATTCAGATACTATGAGAAAATAAATGAAATTAAGGCTCTGTAGTACTGTAGACCTCAGGGTTTGTTTTTTCCTCATGTGTTCCCTCAGTATATGCTTCTGTACTGGTATTTTCTAAGTGTATGCACACTTAGAATATTTGTGGAAGAGTGAACTCAAAGTTTATAGGAAGGATATTTTGTAGCTACTTTTCTTACAGTGTCATCTCTGCAAATGTCTTTGCTTTGGCTAATTGTAAATAGTCATTTGGACTGATTAGTAAAGATAAACTCACTGGTGGGGGCATATGAGCTTTAGGAGTTTTAGGAACGTGGGCTCATGGGGAACCTTAAACCTGGCATGAGCATTCCTGTCTTGGAGACCTCAACCTATGAGTGCAAATTAGTGAATATTTGCCAAATGTTATGGGCTAGCCGTCTTTGAAGAAAGACTCACTTGAGTTTACCACAGCACAATTTTTGAAAGCAGGCTAGACAAATTCCCATGATTCCCAATGATAAGGAAGAGTTTCTAGTGTTTCAGAGTGTAACTGTTCCCTCTCCAATTCCTGGGTAAAAATACAAAAACCTAATTTACTCTCAGTCCATTAGGCAACTACTCAATAGAGTAGCCCATCTTTCCTTGGACACTATCCCCAAAGAACTTCAAAAGAGAATAGAAAAAAGTCATGTACATTTACATCTAAATACTACATAAAGTCTTAGCTCATGCCAATTGAGAGCAAGTATACAGTTTAATCGGTTCCCAATGACTCTCTTCTCCTGGTACTTCAGTGCTAGAGGAAGGAGGGTTAAGTCTCTCCATGAAGTAGCTTTGCCCTTACAAGATGTTTAAAATAGGCCCCTGAGTTTTCAATTGCTTTATAGGAAAATATCTTTAATATCAACCAGATTATTTTTAATTATCTCTAAGCAATTTGATAGCCTCGGACAAAGTAAGGAAGAACATAATTACATGAAAATGAAAAACGTAAGGAAAAATATTCTTCTGCTGAACTTCCCAACAGCTCTGTTTAAATAGAAGTTGGTTCTCATTTCATTTGAATGGATTCACTCATCCTTATTTTCATTACAGGAGTCAGGACACAAGCCAATTCCTCAAATTTATCTTAAGCTCTGTTTCTGTTTTTTTTAGTTGAAAGAATACAACAACCAAACCTCCAGTTTTCCTTAACTTCTACCGCACTGTCAACATAGAGGTAAATACATATTTCCTCTACTAATCTTGTTCTTAGCATGGAAAGATTTGAATAAGGTTAATCAATGTGTATAAGATTATGTAATCCCATATAGAATGGAAAAAGACCTTAGAGATCATTTAATCCAAATCCTTTATTTTACTGATGAGGAAACTGAGGTCCTTGGAGGTTATTAAGTGTCAGGTAATGAGTAAGAGGCAAGAAGTTCTGTGTTGTTAATTCAATCATTTCAGTAAAGTCCAACTCTTTGTGTTCCCATTTGGGATTTTCTTGGCAAAAATACTGGAATGATTTGCCATTTCCTTCTCCAGCTCATTTTAGGTGGCTTGCCCAAGGTGACACAGCTAATAAGTGTCTGAGGCTGGATTTGAATTCAGGTCTTCCTTACTCCAGGCTTGGTTCTCTAACCACTGGGCCACCTGGCTGCAAGATATTCTATAACTACTAACAAAATGGCACTGAATAAATCAGTCGGCTTGTCTTGGTGTCTGGCACATAGGAAGCTCTTAGTAAATGCTTTTTTTGATTAATTCCTTCAGTTTTTCTGTAAATAAATTCAGCTTTTCATCTTATCCAGGAGACCTTAGTAGATCTGTAATTTCTTGATAGATTCAATGTGCCAAATAGTCATGAGATCATCATATCCTACATCTGGAGCTGGACGATACCTCAGATGTCATCTAGTCCTATCTTGTCTTTTTGTAGATTCAGAAATTGAGGAACAAGGAGTTTAAGTTACTTACCTGAAGTACAGAGGTATTATAAGGGGCAGAGATGGAATTGAACCTTGTCTTCTAGCTTCTATTTTCTTATACCACACTGTCCCTATAGAAATTAATCTTCACTTGGTAAATGACCATGTTAGTCTAATTCCTTAAGCTTGCCTCAAAGAATGACATGGAGCTTTGTGCTATATGGTATTTAAAGACTTCTTGACAGGCAACAGATGTGATGGGGCTGTCACTCGAATTGATGCTAGAATTCCCAGCCTAAAGGTACAACAGACACTCAGAGCATTTGCTGCTTTGTTTCTGAGCTGACATTCTGAGGAGGTCAGGTTAAAGGCTGCACATAGACATGTCAATTTCAAACCCAAGGTGCTTCTTTTCATTCTTGTTAGAATCCAACAACTTGTAAGTGGGATAATATTTCATCCACTTCACTTGCAAGTGATTGGTCGTGATGGCTTTTGTGGTTTTCCAACTAATTAAAATTGTTCTGACTAAGGTAAAGGACATATTTGAAAGCTATTTCTGCCTGAACTGGATCTTCTCTGTTGGGGGAAGACAACAGGACAGTTTCTGCACAGCAAATCAGCCTGAAATAATGTCATAGAAGATGACAAATTCCTACATTTAGTTCATACATCTCAAAATGTTTTTGAGAAAAGTCCCATTGTGATCATTTTGTACGGTACCTTCCTGTTGTCCAAAAAAAAGATGTAAATTAGACAAGACATGACTCCTGTGCCCCCATCATCCCTAGTTTCAGTAGCTGAGCTCCTGTCCTATAGTATCAATTGTCCAGAAAAGAAGTGAGACTTCCAAGTTATACAGGAGCTGCGTTTATTATCAGCCTGTCAAAAATTGGCATCATTGACTCCTAATTTCAGGAATTAACAAGAACTTCATTCAAAATTAGACCACAGATGAAATTTGACATATTTTTGAATTTGTATAAGGAGACTTCCCACCCCCTAGCCCCCAGCACAATTCTTTTCAGCTCAATCAATTGGGAGGCAAAAAGCTCAAATAGATATGGTGCTGGCCATGAAGCCAAGAAAACCCTGTTTCGTGTGGTATCTCAGTCACTATATACAAGTTTATGACACTGAACAAGTCACTTACTTTCTCAGAACTTCAATTTCCTCACCATGGAAACGCAGATTTTAATTCTGGTAGCACCTAGCTCACAGCACTGTTGTAAGACCCAAATAAAATGAAATATGTAAAATGTTTTGCAGAAATTATCATACAAATGCAATATCATGCAAATATCATACAAGTGTCAGCACATCTTTAATTTTGTCTGAACTGTTTTCCCTTCATGGGGATGAAGAGATCATTCTCAGTAATGTCATTGGTCTAGCTTCTTGCTGCTTGAGTCATCTCAGGGTGGGGAGGGGAGAGGAAAAAAAGGGAAAAATGTTACATGATAACTTTATTATATGTTCAAAAGGAACAGTACATTGTACATAACAGAATTACAGTTTCATGTGCAATCATCTCTTTTTTTACTGTTATTGGAAATGCTTATTTTATTTTATTAATTAAAAATAAAATAAACAATTTCTTTTAAAAAATCCAAGGTATAGAGAATTGATATCTGAGGTTTTAGTGGACTTTGCTAATTTCCCTTTAGGAATGGCTCTCTGACTTCTATTACAGTAGGTAGTTGCCATGGTGAAAATGGAGGCACAGGGGAGTTGCCATTTTATTGGCACATTGAGAACCAGCCTTAGAACTAATTAGATCTGAGTTCAAATTCTGCCTCTATTGAATACAGGCTGTGTGACCCTGTCTAAGTCACCTAACCTCTCAGGCAACTTTCTGACTTTAAGTCCTCATTTGTAAGCCAATTTAGTCACAGGTCAGTCAATCAACAAACATTTATTAAGGGTCTTCTGTGTGTCAGACATGGTGCTAAACGCTCCACAGTATGTTTTTAAGCTTAGACATTATATCCTTTTTATCCATTTAACCATCTTTGTTGGTTTCTCATCCTTGATCATCCCTCCATAAGATCAACCCACTTCTCCCACCAGTGAGTTCCTTCTGAGATGCCCTTCTGGGACACCCATTTTATGGAGGGGCCCAAGCAAACTTTCATTTGCTTGTTGGCCCTTTCCATGATTTTCTGACTTCAAAACCATTTCCCTGCCCTGGTTACCTTCATCCTCAAATTTTCCTCTGTTTGTCAGCTCCCTTTTCTGTGTTGTCTTTCCCTATTAGAAGGTAAGTTCTCTTAGGGCAGGAATACCTTTTGGTTTTTTGCTTATATTTGTGTCACCAGAGCTTAGCACAAAGCCTAGTACATAATACACTTATTATGTCTTTCATTCCTTCTTTCCTGTCTGTTGTTATTAGTAATGTCATGTTTATTGCACTTATATACCATAAATGTTCTATTACATTCTAACCCCTGAGTTACTAGATCAACTTGAGTTAAGTCTAGCTCAGAATAATCAATTAGCTTTTTTTTTTTAATTTCCTGGGCAATTTTTTATTTTAAGAAATCAATATAATTTTATACCCTCCTGTTTCTTAACCAAGGCCTAATATATTTCAAATGCATTTTTTTCTTAGAGGCATACTCCTTGGGTTGTTTGAAAGAGGAAGCTATGTGTGGACAATCTTATTTCTACTCTGTTACTCTCAAAGGTAATTTGATCATTGTAATGATTTAAACTATATGGACACAAACATTTTATTAACACAGTAAAGCATAATTATCCTATTGTTGTCTTCTTTGGTAAATTTTTTGCTAGTTTAGCTGCCCCTCTCTTTTTCAACTTGCCATGCTGGAGAGTCTGTTATCTCTGTTACTCATCCTCCACCATATCCAACATTATAGTTCAACAAATTCAATGATTCAGCAGTGTGGTGTAGCAGGTAGAAAGTTGGTATTGAAGTCAGAGATACTTGCATTGTCCTGCCTCTAACTTGACTATAAGACTTTTGGCAAGTCCCTGAATCTTCTAGAACTCTGCTTAATTCTCTGGTCAGAACCTCTGAGGGCCTTCCCCTCCAAAACAGATTCTTTTATAAAGGCAAACTGGACCATCTTTTGCCTGAATTCTTACCTAGCCTTTAATCACTGGGTACATGTTCCCTCAGACAAAATGAGACTTAGGAAAGATGTTAGCTTAAAAAGCTTAAAGAAATGTAAGGTCTCCCACTACATTTGAGGCCATCACCAGTCATCCCAACCTATGTCTTTCCACTAGACTACAGTGACTCTGGAGGAGAGAGTGAGGCTGATGACTTTGCACAACCCTGACTCACTTAAATCCAATTCACTTTCAAGTCATCACCCTCTTGATGTTATTGGTCGTCTTCAAAAAGGAAGGATGAACAACAAGTTACAAAGAACAGGTCAACTTAAATTGGTATAGTTACCACATTAGGAGTTCCCTAAGTCAATGAAGTCACTGGTCCAATCTCTATCCCTATCTCTGTGTTCAAAGAACTGTGTTAGACATGAGGTATGTAACAAAAAAAAATCAGTTCCTACCTTGAAAGAGCTTATTTCCCACTGGAGAATTCTACCATTCAGATAAAGATACAGACAAAGTAGATAAAAAACAGTTTCAAAGGGGAAACACTTGTAACTTGGGCAACTGGAAAGTCCTCCTACAGAAGATGGGATAAGGGCTGTTTTGTTTCCATGTTAAACACAGTAGGTGGCACAGTGTATAGAGTGCTGAGCCTGGAGTCAGGAAGACCTAAGTTCAAATCTGGTCTCAGATACCTATTAGCTGTGTGACCTTGAGCAAACCACTTAACCTGTTTGCCTCAGTTTCCTCATACACAAAATAGGGATAATGATAGTACCTATCTCCCAGAGTTGCTGCGAGAATCAAATGAGATAGTAATTGTAAATCACTTAGCATAGTGCCTAATAATAATAGTCAACATGTATGCAGCACTTTATCTCAGGGACTGTGTAGCACATAACAGGCATGAAATACTACTAGTTATTCTGATTATTATATTTTTATCCCTAGAATCCAGCATATTGCCTAGCACATAGAGGGTATTTGAGAAAGTATTGCTTGCTGATTGATTCAATGATAAAATGTATACTTGCAATTAGTAGTATTATTTGATTTTCTCCAGCAGCACCTAAATTAGGGCAAAGCAGATGGATATTGGAGCCAATCTAGGGTGGAGTTTTGGAAAAGGATGGAATGTGGGGAGATGAGAGGACAAAGTTCAATTGTTTACCAGTATCATCATGTTTGTGGGAGGTGTCAGTCTAGAGCAGCACTTCTTAAACTGTGGGTCATCACTCCATATGGGATTGAAGTGCATAAGGAGCCAAGAGTGGAAAAAGTTTTAGAAGCCCTGGTCAAGAGAATGGATGGTGAATAGTGAAATCAGGGAAGGTGGAGTGACTGCAGCTTGTGGTAGAGAGGAAGACCATATTCAGAAGGGGTGAGACCCAGGGAGACATGAAAGGGTGGGAGATGATAATGAGATAGAGGACTTTCAGAGCTGAATACTGGAGATAGAATGTTTTTTATAATGATGAGATGAGGGTAATACTATCCCTCTGTATTTGACTGGAGGTAGATGAATAGGCAGATTAGAGAAACCAAGACAGTGGATAGCAATCTATACATTGATTGCACCAAGTATGAAATTGTGGAAATGGGGTATAAAGGAAAAATGGTAGCCCTGTATTGGCCTTCTTGAGAAAGGAGAGAGAATTATATACCTCCTCCTGCCCCATCCTCTACCTATGGGTTGATAGATAACTGTCACCATGATCTAGATTGGGCAATTTTTCTGTTTGAAGTGAAACTTCAAGGCACAAAAGTTGTTGAATATTGGCAACAGGAAAATCAGAACAGAAACAATGAGCAAGGAGCATGGTTATTCCTTCTACTGACCAATACATGGAAGTAGAGAAGAGGAGGGAGTGCTGAAGAGACTGGTCATGGGTGCCTTGTCTTCTGGGAGGAGTCACGATTATAAGGAGATGGAAGGAATGAAAAGAGGTCTAATAGAAGGGGCAGTGGCAACAGAATGCAGGTTCCAGACAGCAATATACAAAGACACAGACAGATGTGATGGAGCAGCGAGTGTTAGCAAGGGAAGGCAGTTTGTAAAATAAGCATCCTTCAATTCCACATCACAAGGATTCTAAGAGGAAGAGAGGAATGTCTGCAAGCCACAAGGCAGTGATATTTTTCCTAAAAGCAAGAGGCCAGTGCCTCTGGAGGCAGCCAGGATATTTGTTTGATCTCTTCAGATATTTCCATCCTGAAGCTCTGGATCTGGATTTCCCCTTGGACAGTGAAAAGTCTGGTATCTGGGCCATAGCTGGTTATAGAGCACTAAGGGATCTGTTTTAATTCATCCCCACCTCAGCACAGGATAGCTCTGCCCCAGGTCCTGGCCCTATACTGAATACTTTGATCTTCACTGTCTGACTAGAAGGAAGAAGGAGTCTGAATTTCTGGGTCTTTGGTCATAAAAAAATACCCAGGAATGTAGGTGTCCTGTTGATGAGGGACTGCTCCTAGAGTTTTAACACCAACAAGCCTAGAATCTGAGTCCTTGTTAGTATATAATGTCTGAGACCTCCTTTCAGCAAGAATAGCTTTATTACAGGGCCCCAGTAAGATACCGGCTTGATTTTTCACTTTCTAGTATCTATTTCCAGATCACTGCTGAAAGTTGAATGATCTGGTGGTGAGGGGCTTATCTAAGTGACTTGATGGTAAGAATCCAGGAATTGGGGCCTTTACTTACACATTCCAATTTGAAACACTTCCAGTTTGCTTTGTAATGTGCATTATATGCAAAGAGAAAGGATGAAACAGTGGCCAGGGCATTCAGTCACCCCTGTGGACACCCCTGGGAGCATCATTTAAGAACTCTGTTCAGGGCACTGGAGGGATATTCCGAAGGAACTGAGATGGGGGAGGGGAGAGATTTAGAACTTCACAGAAGCAAGAGTCTCATTGAGGTACAAAGTACCTCTCTGAGCATTGGGTTTAGTGAACAGTCAGCCTCAGAACCAGGAAGATCTAGTTCATGAAGGCATATTGGCAAGTCATTTAAACAATGTTCTAGGTATCTCTCTAATATTAAAGGTGCAGAGTAGTGTTGACCTGCATTTGGAACCAATAACTCTCTTTAAGGCTCAGTTCTGTCAGCACCTCCTCTATAAGGCCTTTCTTGATTTCTTGATTCTGCCAGTTTCTGCATTCTCAGCCCATCAATAAATTATCTTATACTTACATTTTATCTATTTGCACCCAATGTGTGTACCAGCTGTAAAATCCTTGAGATCAGGAGCTTTCATTTTTATTTAATTCTTTGTATTCCTGCCATACCTCAAACAGTCCCTGACACATGATGAACACTTAAATCTTCTTGGAACTGAATTGAATAGATAATAATATTTAACATCCCACAGTGAAATTCTATAGTTATCTGAATATGATGCCCCAGAAATAATGGTACATCCAAGATAACTTAATGGTGTTTAGGATAGATCAAAGAGATCTCACACAAAGAAAGAATAACCACAGTTCTTCCAGGTAGCCAAAGAATGGACAAGAGGCCTGGGTACAAAAGTAAGAGAGAAAAATAGTCAGAACTCAAACTTACTTCCTGCTTTCACTCACCTTTGCAACAAATACAAATATCAAGTCACTTTTCACTGCAAAATGGCAGAACAGGTTCTACTACTCACTCACTCTCTAGACAGTTCCCTCAGGCTCCCTCCAAGAGAAATTCGGTTTAATTACCACTTGCTACAAGTTAGAAAGTACATACACTAGGTATCTTTCTAGTTCTACTGAAGTCAATGTGATTGACATTTTGAAGGAACAGTAATTTCCCAGGCTGCCTGCCCTCATTCAAGTGGAATGAATTTGGAAAATCATTTGTCATTGTTCAGCATCTGGTGTTTGTGAAGCCAAAGGAAACTTACCCAGTCATCCTGAGAGGGCATCTCTGTGAAGTATTATAAGCAAATCCATTGTGCAGATCCTAACACTGTAAGCTCTGACAATGAGCTGGTGACAGTGTCTTGGTTTGAACTCAAAAGTTCTTCTAGGGAATACACGAGATGCAATTGTATCAATTACCTTCCTTTAGGACTCTAGTGCTCTTTGATCATTACTGTAGCTTCACTGTAGTAGAGAAAATAAAGGATGAGGTAATGGAGACCAAGTGAAGGAAGTACTGAGGGGGGAAATGAGGACAGCACAAAGTCAAAAAAGCAGAAAACCTGAAACCTGGAAGGGTCAACTGCACCAGTCCATTTTTGAGAAGAAATCTTCTCTATTTCATTCTGAACAAGTTGGCATCCAGCCACTGCTTGAAGACCTCTAGTCACATTTCTCTTTTGGACAGTTCTGATCATTAGGAAATGGTTCTTTATACTGAGCCAAAAACTAGTGCTCTATAACTTCCACCTAACTCTAGTTCTCAGTTCTTTTTACTGGGCAAAAGAAAATAAGTCTAATACTGGTATTCCCATTGAATACAAGAAGACGATTACCATCCCTCACTGCTTCCCTCTATAATTCTTCTCTTGGTTATAAATTCTCAGCTCCTTCAACTGATCCTTGTATAACAAGGTTTTGAGTCTCACCATCTTGGTAGTCCTCTTCTGGGTGCATTTCAATCCATTCAGTATCATTTTCAAAATGGGAAACTGAGAATAAAATATAATACACCCAAAGGAGAGCATAGCATAGTCTCACTTCATTCATTCTAGATGCTATGCTACTCTTAATCACACCTAAAATCAAATGATCTTTTTCTTTTTTCCTCTCTCCCTTCCTTTTTTCTTTCTTTTCTGTTTCTTCCCTCTCTCCTTCCCTCTCTCCTTCCCTTCCTTCCCTTCTTCCTTCCTTCCTTTCTTCCTTTCTTTTTCTTTCCTTCCTTCCTTCTTTCCTTCCTTCCTTTCTTCTTTTCTTTCCTTCTTCCTTCCTTTTTGGCCTTCACACCACACTGCTGACATTTTGGGTTTGTAGTTCACTAAATTTTCTGATTTTTTTTCCACACAAATTATTTACTCACCATAACTACTTTATTCTATGACATATTTGTACAACTGAGCTTTAACTCAAATATAGGACTTTATATTTATCATTATTGCATTTATTTTTCTTTTTTAGATCAGGTTCATTGTTCTACAACATCTAGATTTTCTTGGATCTGAATTCTGTCATCCATTGTCTTAGTTACTTCTCTGAATTTCATGGAGTTTTAAAATGCTGCAACAGTTATAACAGATTGTTATAACATGTTTGCCTTTCATTTAAGACACTGCTTTAAAAAATATCAAATAGAACTAAGGACAGACCCCTGTGACACTCAACTTCTGTCCTCATTTCAGGTTTACACTTATTATTAATCATACCTCTGTATGCATAGTCATTCAACCAGTTCTATATTGAGAAACTAATTAAAGAGGAAGCCTGAGATAGAGCACTAAATGTATTTGTCAGCACTTTAGTGTAGGTTCAGTGCCAAAGTGCTTTCATAGCTGCTAATTAATTAACTGATTCACCGTTTAGTGTTATAAGCTTTATATCGATTTAATGTAAACTACAATTTTATTTTACCTGGGGATTAATTTATAAATAAAAGTATGTTACATTGATAACACCTTGGTTAGATATGTTAATTGAACCTAAAATTACTGTACAAAATCATCCAAGATTGATTTTTTTTTAAATAGTGATGTAATGTTGAAGGGAAATGTTGATTGAGTTGGGGGATTTTTCCCTGAATGATTGCCAGGATATTTGCTGACCATCCATTGGGTGAGTTAATAATGAACCTCAAAATATGCAAATGGTCCTGAAGTCTTAAGGTTTTGAAAAGTAATAAATAAGAGGGAGAGCATGAGGTATGGTCAGGAACCTTACAGATAAGAACTGAGTGAGACAAGACAAAATCTGGGGAAGTTAAATGTGGTCCTGAAGACCTAGCACAAAAAACAAGAACTCCCTCTTTCCATGTTACAACCAGAAAGATGTACTAACAGAAAATTTGAATGGAAGTAAGGATATATATACATCCAAGAACCATTTGGACAGAAAAATCAAATCCACATGAAAATCATTTATTTTTTTTCAGTCTTTATCATTGAAAATCATTTAGGAAAACCATTGTGACATAGTAGATAGAGCCCTGGATTTGGATTCAGGGATATTTGGGTGAAAATATTGCTTCTGGAACTGGTTATATGATGATAGGTGAGTCATAATATCTATCTCAAAGGACTGCTGTGAAATTTAAATAAGAGAATGGATGTAAAATACTTTTCAAAATCTTATGTGCTTTGTAAATATGTTATTAATTATAAAACACTATGTGATACAAAAAGTCAGCTTATAGTATTTTTTCAATGATAGGATTGAGGAAAAAAGGAAAGAAATAAAGAAGGGAGGGAGGATAGAAGGGAAGAAAAGGATAAAAAAAGAAAGAAGGAATGAGGAAAAGAAAGAAGTAATGAAGGAAGGAGAGAAGGTAAGATGGAAGAAATGAAGGAAAGGCAAGACGAGGAAAGAAGGAAATAAGGAATGAGGGAAAGAAAGAAGCAATGAATGAAGGAGGGAAAGAAGGAAAGAGGGAAGAAAAGATGGAAGGAAGGAATGAAGGAAGGGTGAAAGGAAGAAAGAAGGAAAGAAAGAAGAAGGGAAGGAAAGAATGATGGAAGGAATGTGGAAGGTAAGGAAACAAAGACGAAGGGAAGCAAGGAAAGAAGGAAGGAGGGAAGAAGAGGGAGAGAAAATTTTATTAAACACTTACTCTGTGCCAAGCACACCACAAAGTGCTGGTGATATAAATTCCAGTGTAGCAATAGAAGAGGGAGTGGTCCCCAAATGTATAGAGAAACCTACATATGACCAGGGCTTGTCCTTGTGTGTGGGCCAAATGTGGGGCAGAATAGACATCTCTAGTTTCTTCTCCCCTCTCCTTTCTCCAAAATACACTTTCTTTCCTGCCAGGAAGGAAAACAGGACAGAAGCCACTCTACTCCCTTCAGAGAGGAGAGTGTACTAGGCTAGATGTTTTTCTATCTGCTCCCTTAAAATTTGTTCTTCTAGGGGACTGGAGTCATCTAATTTTTGGTTAGTTTGTAATTTTTGTGGGAAAAGGGACCCCAAGATCTATATCCAAGGTTTGACCCCTTTCCCAATTAATACTAATTCCACAATGAATGCACATAAAGAATAGCAAAGAGATCCATTCATCTAAATCACAGCAAACCAAAAATCAGAGAAGGTATACAAAAGACAATATATATCAGACAACAGAGAACGAAGGAGTTCTCCCATTGGCGATGAGATAATTCAGCTGAACCAAGAGAGGATCCTGGATCTTACCTGAGGAGAAATGCCTCTGAAGTCTCTAGAGTAGCAAGCTGGGAATAGGAACATTATAGAGTCTACCATTCCTTGCACAACTTTCCAGTCTCTTCCTTCTGCATCTTGAAGTGGAGTTGTCTTCTTCTTTCTCAAAGGTGGAAGCTGAGAGCACCTAAATGATGAGTCTGCAAAGGAAGATTAGCTGACAACTGAAGCTCTCTCTTACCAACTCTACCTCACCTCTTATGCAGAGCAGAACTATCATCTCTACCAATAGACAGTGCCATATCAATGGGCATTGTGACAGGGGTTCCATAAGCAAAAAGAGAGTCCCTGCCCTCAAAGAACTTACATTCTTTTTTCCTTTTTTTAAAATTTATTTTTAAAATTTAATTAATTTATCTGTTTTCAGTTTCCAACTATCACTTCCATAAGTCTTAAATTTTCTCCCCTCCCTCTTCCTTCCCTTCCTGTCCCCTCCCTCCCTGAGATGGCAATTTTATATGAGTTCTAGACCTACATTCGTATTAAATACATTTTTGCATTAGTCATGTAACCTAGAAGAATTAAAATCAATGGGAGAAACCATAAGAAAAAAAACAAAACATAACATAACACAAGAGAAAAGAGTGTTTCATTATGTGTTCCAATTCCACAGTTCTTTCTCTGGATGTGGATGGCATTTTGTGTCGAGTCCTTTGGGGATGTTTTGGGTCCCTACATTGCTCTAAATGGCTTAGTCTATCAGAACCAGTCCTCACACACTATGTGAGGCTATTACTACGTATATAATCTTCTCCTCATTTCATTTCATTTCATTTCATTCAGCATCAGTACATATAAGTCTTTCCAGGTTTTTTGGAAGTCCAACAGTTCATCATTTCTTACAGCACAATAGTATTCCATTACAATCATATACCACAACTTGTTCAGCCATTCCCTAATTGATGGGTATTCCCTCGATTTCCAGTTCTTGGCCCGCACAAAAAGAGCTGTTATAAATATTTTTGTACATGTGGAACCATTTCCCATTTTTATGATCTCTTTGGGATACAGTCCTAGAAGCAATATCCCTAGGTCAAAGGGTATGCACATTTTTGTAGCCCTTTGGACATAGTTCCAAATTGGTCTCCAAAATGGTTGGATCAACTCACAGCTCCACCAACAATGAATTAGTAGGAACTTACATTCTAAAGGAAGACAAAACATGAAATAAAGTTTAAATGTATGGGAGAACTGTTAAATAGGTGCAGAGAGTCGGGTCAAGTAGAGGTTGAAGAATCTTCTATCGTTGAAGAGAGGGGGAAGATTAATAAACATTTATAAACTGGAAACTTACAAAAGTACAGAGAGAAGTGAAGCATGTGCCTGAAGAATGGTAGGTCCTAGATGGAGGACTCAAAAAGGTGGCATGCATGTGCGTGTGTCTGTGTGTGTGTGTGTGTCCATGGAGAAACACTTCTAACAAGACTAAAACTCATAGACATAGGTACCAGGGGTGGGGGTGGGGGAGAATCATTCATTCAACATGTATGAGTTTCATCAGCTGAGATCTTCATTGCTGAGATCCTTCCTTCTTGAAATAATTGAACTAGCTATTAAAGGTCATCCAGAAGGTGTAACCTACTGTTTTTATCCCATGACATTGCTTTCTTTCTAAATCATGCAGAGGGCTTGGCCATACCTCATAAATGGATCACCTAGGGTAGCTTATTTTCACAAAAAGTTTTGACCCTACATTATTAGACACATTTTTTCTGAAATTAGGTCTTGGGCTGAAAAGTCCACTTTACTTGAAGACAGAGTAGAATGTGATTAAATGCATGTTTAACTGAGATACAAGAGAGTTTAGAAAGGAAGGGTAATTTCTAAATGAAGAGATCAGATGAATCTTCACAAATGAAAGTATTCGGAACTGGACCTGATTCAGATCACTCACCTGGTAGTTTAGGGTTGATATTAGAACAAAATAAAATACTCTGAAGTTATTCAACTGTTAACAAAAGAATATTTTCTTAACCACAGCAAAAGCATATTCAGTAAAGATAGGCATTAAGGACACTGAGCCAATTTAGCAGACTATAAGCAAACTTGCCTGAATTGCCCATCTTGGTCAGAGCATTGTGGGATTGTATTGTACTTTGGTAGCCACGAAGTGATATAAACATTTTGAGCTGTTAGTCCCCCGAGGCGATCAATATGTTTTCAGGGGAAAACCAGCTAACTTGCAAGAAGTAGGGGTTGGGATATTGTTCCTACCAAAAATATGATTATTTGAACTGGATCTTGAAATGAAATGGGAATTGCAATAGTAGTCTTGAAACTTTGTCCTTCTTGTCCTCCTTGATACCTGCTCCTGAAATCTCAGCCAAAGAGACCCTTACAGACCTTTTGGCACCAAAGACTAGTTGCAGTCCTAGCTGAAGCGATAGTAACAATGAAAGAGAAAGAAGATAGAACAGTCATCTGGATATCTTTAGGCATCCCTGGACCTAGCTCTTAATGTCAAAGGAGCCAAGTTGACCTGGACTCTATATAGGAGAAAAGGAAAGAAAATTGGGAGATGAAACCTCCATTGAGAGCCAGAACTGAAAAGAACCATTGCTATGCTTCTGACCAACTGACCTTCCCATTCCGATTCTATTGCTATAGAAATGACCTCTTGATTACATGGTTAACATAGACAGAATAGGAGGATTATTTTTATTATTGAGAGCAAATTTACATATCCAGGACTCATGTTTCTCATGAGCTCTAGTCCTACATCAACAAATACCACTGGACATTTCCACCTGGATGTTCTGAAGGCCTTCCAAACTCAATATACTAGAAACAGAAGGGGTCATTATCTCCACACCTCCCCCAAATTGAGAGTGTATTGTAGCTTGAACTGAGCCAATTGTTAAATTTTCAGTGTGAGCATTTATACCTTGAAAATCAGCAAACACTATAAATTAAAGCTTGAGTTATAGTTTTGTTTATTGTCAAAATTTAGGAGAACTATAGAGAAAATGTTAAAAATGCAGAATAAACTTAAAAGTGTGGAATGCCTTTTCAAAGAGCCGGTTGTTAAACTAACCAACACACGATTGCCTCAAAACCACCCATCCTCTCAACTCTCCTGTTTTAATTGAGAATACTATTATTCTTTAGTCATTCAGATTCTCAACCTTAGCATCACCTTTGGATCTAACCTTCCTTATCTGCCATGTTCAATTATTTGCCAGATCTTGTCTATTGTGCCTGCTTAACATCTCACACATTTCCCTCCTTTTCTCCAGTCATGCAACAGTCATCCTAGTTCAGGTCCTCCTTACCTCTCACTTAAACTATTGTAGGAATCTCCTAACTGGTTTCCTACCCTTTAGTTTCTTTCCTCTCCAATGCGTCCTCCATGGATTACCCAGTCGCTGTCCTTAAAGCACAACTCATGTGTGATCATATCACTTCCCTGGTGAAAAATCTTTAGCTACTGTCCTAAGAAAAAAAAAAAAGCACACAAGCTCTTCTTTTTGGCACATAAACCCCTTTACAATCAGGTTCTGATTTGTATTTCTAGACTAATTTCATACTACCCTTTTACACATGATTTATGTACCAATGAAAATTACCTATTTTCTTTTTCTTCTGTGATATTCCATCTCCCACCTCCATATCTTTGAACACACTGAACCTCATTTCTATAATGAACTCCTTTCTTATCTCCAACTCTTGGAATCCTAGCTCCCTTCAAGAATCACCTCAAGCACCATCTGTAACATGAGATGTTTCTGACCCTCCAGTTTCTAGTGCTGTTCCTACTGGAAATTAGTTTCCACTTACTTTGCATGTACATTTTAATTGTCTGCATAAGCCTTTTATTAATAGAGACTATATAATTTTTGTTACTATATTCCCAACATCAGTAGTCAACAGTCAATATACATTTATTGGGTACCTATTATGTTCCAGGCATTGTGATAAGTTCTGGGGATACAAAATGAAAAAAAAAAAGATAACTCCTCAAGGAACTTAGAAATCTAATGGGGAAAGAAAACATGCAAAAGAAACCTGAAAAATGTTGGAAGGGAACAGCACTTGGTGTAGAGTCTTGTCCAAGGAATACAGCTTATGGAAAGTTAAACAATGGCCAGTCTTGGAGCCCTCTTTAAAGAGAGGGTTTGGGGAAAAATTCTTTGTTCTATCTTCTGGTCAATGCTTAGCAGAGTTCATAGTGCAAAGAATCCCACTAGCTAATGTGTAAATTGTTTAAAGTTTAGAAAATTCTTTGAATACCTTATCTCTTGACCATCATAACAATTCCTATTATTGTCTGTTTTACAGATGGGGAAACTGAGGCACACAGATTAAATTATTTGTCCTGGGTCACCCAATTAGTAAGTGTTGAAGATAGAATTTGAATTCAGATCTTCTTGATGCCAAATTCAACACTTCATCTACTACACTACTTACTAGGTAAGAAGGTACTTAAGAAATGCTTAATGAATTAAATTGAACTAAATCAAACTGGTTATTTTTTCCAGAAGATCAGAGCTCAGCAATATCTGAAAAGCAATTGACCCCTGGTTTAAGCATTGATGTCTCCAGAGAACTACTCTGGGAAGGGGTAACAGAATGTGTTAGGATTCATTAATTCACTAGCAAAAATCAATTTGTTCAATAAATATCCAATGTTTTAGAAACTCTAAGGAGAATTTAACGGAATTTTGGATAGCATAGATAAGTTTTAATGTGAGAGAAAATTGGGAAAAATCTAGACCAGGAATTCTTAACTTACTTCATTTCATGGATCCCCTTGATAGTCTAGTTATTGAAGCCTAATTAATACCTTCTCAGGTAAATGTTTTTAAATGAATAAAATAAAATATCTAAGATTACAATGGAATTGATTATATTGAAATAGTTGTCAAAATGTTTTATTTTTTTTAAATCACGAGTTTGCAGACCTCAGGTTAAGAACCCTTGGTTTAGAGCAACATTTTTCAACTGTTGAAATACAACAAATTTCTACCAGTCTTCAGTACCCTTGCTTCCAAATACCATTACTTCCTCAAACAAACTTTAAACAGCAACAAAAAAGATTGCTGCTTCTGAGCACTGCTCCTCTAACCCCAGCCCCAAGTTTCCTTTCTTTCTCTCATTTCCTGCACCTTTCCTATTATGCTGAGACTGCAGAGGATAGCAGTCAATTATTGCACTGTAGATATTTTCCCATTTTGCAGCACAGATCACAGCTCGGCTTGTAAAATAATGTGTAGGATCTGAAGGTAAAGGAAAAAGGTTGCCTAGAGTGGCTAACAGAATAAAGAAGACTTGGCAGCCAGCTAGGGGGGGGCCACATGAGAATGATGGACATATTGGAATGGAGAATTTAGAAAGGGGTGTGTGTGTGTGTGTGTGTGTGTGTGTGTGTGTGTGTGTGTGTATGAGAGAGACAGAGACAGACAGAGACAGAGACAGAGACAGAGAGAGAGACAGAGAGAGACAGAGAGGGAGAGGGAGAGAGGTGGGAGTGCAGTTACTAAAGCTGAATCCTGCCTGTTTCTCAGTTTGGCCTGGGGTCAGCCTTGCTACTTAGCACAAAAGCACTAGAATTAAGATCATAGGATTTAGAGCTAGAAGGATTTCGGAGGTCATCTAGTACAATTTCCTTAATTTTATTTTTAATAATGTGTTATGAAATCAGCAAATATCAAGAAACATGAACATTTCAAATATAAAGAGAAAAAGATTTTACGCGAAACTACATACTTCTGTTGCACACATTTTAAAGTGTGTGTTACATTTGATGATGCCATTTTTTCCCCTCTCTGCTCTCTTATGGGTATTTTATGTTTATTTCTTTGATGTTCTTCCTTTCTTTTTTCCTCTTTACGTTACAGAAAAAGATAATTGGGGTCCACAGAGGTTAAATTAGTTGCTTAAAGTCACACATAAAATAAACACTATAACTAAGCTCTAAATTCAAATTCAGAGTTCTTGTCACTTCTGCCTTAAATTAAATGGCAGAGTTGGACAGATTTAGCTCCAAGCTCTTTTGCAGTTCTACATTTGTGATCTGAACACCCTACAATGGCTTAATCTGTTGGGATTACTTGCTAGACACTCAATTGACCACCAGAAAATCTAAAATTATTCAGAATGCACCAAGAGCTATTTTGACCATCTTGTGAACCTTTTAAGGCTGTCCTCAACTTACCAGGAATCTTTCAGTCTTGCTGCAGATTGAAATGCTGTCTTGTTAATGGGCTAAGTAAAGCAGAATAAAATAAGGCATGTATAATCAACATGAACCACATCTGTGCTACCAGCCCACATTTGTGATAATGTTTGTCCAGTGAGTTGGAAAGAATCCCTCTATTCCATATATACAGGGTGGTAAGAACTTTTTGTGAGATTCCTTGTATTAACTTCTAGTCATAGTTAAAGCCTTTGTTTTGTCATTATGCCTTCTTCATGAGGTGGGAATTGACTGTACCCTAGGTACTTGGCCTTTAACATTTGCAGGTTATTCATTCAAGACCAAACCCAAAGCACCTGGTTATATTCTTGGGTTTGGATTTTAAAAGAGAAACTAGAGACAGATGAGTAGAATCAGAGTTGAGGTTCCAAAAAGAAAACTGCTCAGACACAAATGCAGTTATTCCTTCCACATCATACCAAAAAAGTCTGATTTTTTTTTTTCTTTTTTCTTTTATGGGTTGTCTCCAGTACCTTATTTTAAAATTTAGATTAAGTATTTGGTCATAGGCTCTGTGTCATCTGCTGGACTTTGTGTGTCACCTGCAGCTTCTACAAATCTCCCCCTAAAATTTCCCCCAAAAGTTCTTAATGTTGACCCTCAATATATCAAAACTGCAAGAGGGAAAGTTGCAATGTGGAAGAGAGAACTGTATACTCTCGTTCTCTATAGGACAGCCCCAAAGAACCACTCCTCCTCCTCCACAAGAGAACCATGTGCACCAGATAACTAAGTGAACCCAGGAAAGGAAGGAACTACATGGCCTCAGAAAATGTAGTGGTGAACTAGAAAAGAGTTATTGGGCCAAGCTAGGACTGAAAGGCTGAGAGCTATCAGCAGCATAGAGGATATAGAAAATCAAAGCAGGAATTCCTGGACAAGCACATAAAGTCCTGGATCAAACCCACTGGGCCCTGGGACCCCAGTTTCCTCAAATATAAAATGAGGGAGTTGGACTTGATAATCTCTAAGGGCCTTATCAACTTTCTCTACAATGACCAAGAGGAGGAACTCCTGGTCAATGCCACAATAGTGAACCAAGGAGAGAAATTTCAGGACCAAGAAAGAACCAGAGAATCAGAAAAGAGTAAGGGATAGAGTTGTGATGGGAAAATGTTTATATAATTTCTTTACTAATTGTTCCTTAAGTGTTTGGTAGAATTCATTTGTAAATCCTTCTGGTCCTGGGTATGCAACTAAAAAAAACCCTAGAACAAGAATAAATTAAAAATCTCCAGTTAAATACTCCTGCTCCCAAAATCCTAAAACTCAAAGGAAAGAATAATAAAACTGAAAACAAAACAAACAAAAAATTGAACAATAAATAAAATGGGAAGAGTAAATAAAACTAACTTTATTAAAAAATAATAAAACAAGTGATTTATTTATTTGATTTTTTAAAAGGAAAGAAGAAAATCAAACTGCCAGTATCAAAAATTAAAAGCATGAATGTAACACCAATCAAGATGAAATTATAGCAATTATTAGGAGTTATTTTGCTCAATTATATGCCAATAATTTATTAATTTAAATGAAATGACAATCTAGATCTAAATGAAATGACAATGTAAATGAAATGGAAGAATGTCTACCAAAACAAAAATTGACCAGATTAAAAAAGAAGAAATAGAATACTTAACTCTCTTAGAAAAAGAAGCTGAACAAACCATAAATGAGCTCCCTAAAAACACAAATACCCAGGACCAGATGCATTTTCAAGTAAATTCTACCAAACACTTAATGAACAGTAATAAATCCCAATATTATATAAACTCTCTGAAAAAAATAAAGAAGAATCCTAACAAATTCCTTTATGACACAAGTATAGTTTTAATTTCTAAACCCAGAAGAGCAAAAAACAGAGAAAGAAAGTTATAGGCCAATTTCCCCAATAAATATTGATGCAAAAAATTTAATAAAATACTAACAAAAAAATTACAGCAATACAACAAAAAGATTATACACTACCATCAGCTGGGATTTACGTTAGGTTCAATATTAGGGAAAAATAACTATAATTGACCACATTAATAAAAACAACAAAAGTTACATGATTATATTAATAAATATAGTAAAGCTGTTAATGTTTATAGAAGCTCTTTTTCTGATGGCAAATAATTGGAAATTAAAGGAATGCCTATCAATAGGAAAATGGCTGCATAAGTTATGATGCAATATGATTATAATGGAATACTATTGTGCTAAAGAAATGACAAGCAGGATGGTTTCAGAAAAAAAAAACTGGAGAGATTTATATGAACTGATGCAAAATGAAGTAAGCAGAACCAGGAGAATACTATGCACAGTAACTGCAATATTGTAATGCTGATAGCTATTCTGTTCAATCAAAGAGAATTCTAAAGGAACCATGATGAAAAATGCTACCCATACCTCGAGAGAGAAATAATATATTGTGAATGCAGATTGAAGTACACTTTTTTTTACATTCTTTATGTTTCTTGCATTTTATAACATGGCTAATTAGGAAATATATTTTTTCATGACTTCACATGTTTAATTGATATCATATTGCTTGTCTTCTCAATGGCTTAGGGAGTTAATGGAGGGAAGGGGAGATTTGGGAACTTAAGATTTAAAAAAAAGAATGTCAAAAAATAATTTTTTTAAAGAAGAGACTTACAAGTAGGCACTTGGTGGCTTAGTATATCTGCACGAATTATTTGCTTAAAGATGATGGTTAAAGTCATAGAAACTGAAGTGGTCTCTAAGAAAGAGAGTGTAGAAGCAGTGGAGGAGTGGGTCTAGGACCAAACCTGAGGAATAAATGATAAAGCAGTAAGAGACTGAGAGGAAGATGGGTAGAAGGAGAAACAGGTAGAATTAATGTCACAAAAGCCCAGAGACTGAAGAGTATCCAGAGAGGAGACCAGAAGAGCATTCAAGAGGAGAGGCTGGTCAATAGTATCAAATGCAGTATAAGGATGATGATGGAGAAAAAGCCATCTTATCTGACAATATATCACTGGTAATTTTGGAGTGAGCTGTTTCAGTTGAGTGAAGAGATTAGAAGTCAAATTGAATAGGGTTAAGTAAGAGAAGAAGTAGAGGCAGCAATTGTTGATATTTTTTAAAGGAGCATGTCAAAGAGGAAAGAAATCAGATAATAGCTTGAAGGGGTAGTAGCAATTAGTGAAGTTTTTTAAAGGGGAAGGAAAAGGATTGGTTGAAAGTAATAGATAAAGAAAAAATAGATAAGAAAATATTAAAGATTAGGGGGAGAAGGGAACTGAGGTTGTAATCTGCTAGAGAAGATGGGTTGGAGTGGGATCAGACACATACGTAAAGGGGCTATCCTTTGCAAGGAGAAGGGACAGCTCTTTGTTAAAGACTGACAGGAACAGAGTGGAAGACGGTCAAGGGATTTTGAGATAAAAAGAATAAAAGAAAAGGGACTTCACATTGAGTAGACCAGATGATCCTTTTCTCTTTTGTGGAGACCTGGGCTTGATTCTGATCTTTTTAGGAGAAACCCCAAATGGGTACATGAACTAAAGGATATGAAATATGAATAGCCTTATAGATTGAACTTAGTCCAAGTAAACCCAGAGAAGTGATACTGGGACAAGTTACGTATACACATTACATGTAAAGGGAGGAAGGCTGAGCTTGATGATCTCTAAAGACCCATTCAGTTTGAAATTTGTTATCTTTTCAACTATAGATTCATGACCAAAGGCAAGTCTCCTTCCTGCTTGAGCAAGAAGTTCATTGCCATGGAAGGTTAGCACTGCTTAGAAGAACAAAAGGACAGCTTAAAAAGATGGAAGTCTTAATTTGTCTTTCTTTGCTTTTTGAGTTCCAGCCAGACCCTTCAGGGAAGAGCACAATGCCATTTACATGACATGAAAGAAAACAATTCCTCCACAATGCCAATAAGAGGGCTTGTGTATGTTATATGAATTCATGGTAAGGAAAATCTACCTCTTAAAGTTAATGTAGCTTATGTGGTTCTATTTATTTATCTTATGCTTAGGAAAAAACATCTGGATTTAGAACACTGTTTATCATGAGTAGATTAGTCCTTGGTTTCAACCACCCCAGCCCATGGTAACTATAAAGAAGCTGGTTTTGAGGCTTGGTACCCTTCTCCAAGTTTATAACCCAAGTCAATAGCACTACCATCTTTCTTCAGCCAATTCATCACTTTATTATCAGAGAAAGCTTTATCTTTGTGTCTTGTTGTTTTTTCCAAGTAAATACAAGTAAAAAGAAAGCCTAGCTGAGTGGAAATAAAGGCTTAATGGCATGTGTCACAACCTTTCCCCTGTGTTTGTTGTTATCATCATCACCCACCATATTATCATTGTCTGCAGGCATAGCACTGGCTTCTTACGTCTGAGTTTGACCTTAGCCTAGCAGTAGGCTAGATTTCAGATGGTTATCTTAATTTTACTCAGCAATTGTTATTTCCAAGAGAAAAACCAAGTAATCAGGTAAGGAAAAATGCAAATTCAAGCTTTTCACAGATTCTGAATGAATACAAAAAGCTCTTTGGCCTCTGGACAAAAATGTATCTTTCTCTGTTGAAATATAGTGCACTGAAATTCAAGAACATGCTTAAAAGATTCACAGCATTCAGTCAGTTAACAGACACTTATCAGGCATTTACTATATTCCAGGGACTCTTGTTAAGAGCTGAGTATATAAAGAAAGAGAAAAATATATGGACCTTGCCCTCAGAGCTCACATTCTAATGGGGGTGACAATATGCAAATGAAGATGTACAAAAAAATGACATATAGTCTAAATAGGAGGTCATCTTAAGAGGAAAGGCACTAGCATAGGCTGAGGTGAAGAGGAGAAGAAAAGGGAAGAATCAATAAAAGCCTTCTGTAGAAAGTGATACTTGAACCTGATCTTGAAGATAATCAGAGAAGCCAGTAGGTAAAGGTGAAGGAGGAGTATGTTCTAGGCTCTGGAGACCTTCAGTTTTGTATCCAGCCAGATTCTTCTTCTTTCCCACACTTTTTTCTGGAGCCACCCAAACACTGAGCTAGCTCTGGCAATATATGCATCAACTTCATCATCTATGTGTGCATCCCTAGGAAGTATACTGCCAAGGAAAATGAACTTAACCACAGCATTCAAAATTTCTCCATTTACTGTTGATGAGGTACAAACCCAAGCCAAGACCTTTTCCCCGTGAATCAGGGGGACTTTTGTCACATTTGTCTGCAGGGGGGATGGGAGGGCTCCTTGGATTCCCTTTCCATTTCTCTCAGCCCAGATACTCCCTGTCTGATCACCATTTAGCATTCTCTTCCTTTGATTCTAGCATCTTTTTGATATTCCTGACTACTTAGCATTCTTTTGAAGTCCAAGCTGCCCTGACTGGTTTGTCGATTGTCTGAACTACCAGCCACTCCCATCAGGATCCTCCCAGGGGTTGATCTATGAAGACCATCCCTAGGACCCCAAGACTACCTGGTGACGCCTGGATGCTTCCCTGAGTCTTTTTCTGTACTTAAGTTCCATCTTGCCTGCATGAAGGTGCTCAGATTCAGTCCAGCTCAGACTCTGTCTAGCTGAGATTCTATCTGGCCTGCTTGTGAATACAAGTATTACAAATGTTTAGTCTTCTTAAGAGTCAACCCAGTATGGTGAATCTTTAATAAACTTTGTTTTTCTTTGGCTTTAAGAAGGTTTGTGTCAAATTCATTCAAGCAGGACCCGGTGTGTCGGTATTTTGGGGTTCCTAGCACCCCTAAACCTCATCATTTATGGTTCCCTGACCAGGAAGAACTGCTAATCTCAAGTTATTCTGCAAAGACTGGAAGGTATGTAAGCATCCCCCTCTCCCTATGCCCTTCTTGCTCTCCAAGCACATTGGAGGAGGTTTTTGGACCTGACTTCAGGTCCCAGTAGGTCAGGCAGCTAGAAGTCTGTCTTGCACTCAGCCTGATGCTCTCAAGTTGTCAGTCCAGTGGCTATGTTTGAGGTGGTGGACCTGGGCACATGTTCCAAAGCATAGAGGACAAACACCTTATTGGGAAATGTGTGCCTGACTCTCTAAATTCATGGGTGCTAGGGAATTAGGGAAAAGTCAGTTAATTTTTTTTTCCTCTTGTTTTTTTTCAAGATTTATTCCCACATCCTCCTTTATGGAGGGAAGGACTTCCAGTCCCATGCCTATAAAGGGTCAATCCTCTTCAATCCCCAAAAATTCACCTTTGGGTTGTCTCTTACAAAATTGGAAAAAAACTAACTTTTTTTTAAAAATTTATTTATTTAACTTTTAACATTCATTTTCACAAAATTTTGGGTTCCAAATTTTCTCCCCATTTGTCCTCTCTCTCCACCCCAAAACACTGAGCATTCTAATTGACCCTATCACCAATCTGCCCTCTCTTCTATCATCCCTCCCTTCCCCATCTCCTTGTACCCATCTTCTCTTTTGTCCTGTAGGGCAAGATAACTTTCTATAGCTCATTACATGTATTTCTTATTTCCTAATAGCAAGAACAGTACTCGACAGTTGTTCCTAAAACTTTGAGTTCCAACTTCTCTTCATCCCTCCCTCCCCACCCATTCCCTTTGGGAAGGCAAGCAATTCAATACAGGCCATATCTGTGTAGTTTTGCAAATGACTTCCATAATAGTCATGTTGTAGAAGACTAACTATATTTCCCTCCATCCTATCCTGTCCCCCATAGCTTCTGTTCTCTCTTTGGATCCTGTCCCTCCCCAAGAGTGCTGACTTCAAATTGCTCCCTCTTCCCATTGCTCTCCCTTCCATCATCCCCCCCACCCTCTTTATCCCCTTCTCGCCCACTTTCCTGTATTGTAAGATAGGTTTTCATAGCAAAATGAGTGTGCATTTTATTCCTTCCTTTAGTCAAATGTGATGAGAGTAAACTTCATGTTTTTCTCTCAACTCCCCTCTTTTTCGCTCCACTAAAAAGTTTTTGCTTGCCTCTTTTATGAGAGATAATTTGCTTCATTCCATTTCTCCCTTTCTCCTCCCAATATATTTCTCTCTCACTGCTTAATTTCATTTTTTTTTGTATTTTATTTTATTTTATTAATTAATTTATTTAACTTTTAACATTCATTTTCACAAAATTTTGGGTTCCAAATTTTCTCCCCATTACAAAACACCAAGCATTCTGATTGCCCCTATCACCAATCTGCCCTCTCTTCTATCATCCGTCCCTTCCCTGTCCCCATCTTCTCTTTTGTCCTGTAGGGACAGATAACTTTCTATATCCCATTACCTGTATATCTTATTTCCTAGTAGCAAGAACAATACGCGACAGTTGTTCCCAAAACTTTGGGATCAAACTTCTCTTCATCCCTTCCTCCCCACCCATTCTGTTTGGGAAGGCAAGCAATTCAATATAGGCCATATCTGTGTAATTTTGCAAATGACTTCCATGATAGTCGTGTTGTGTAAGACTAACTATATTTCCCTCCATCCTATCCTGCCCCCCCATTGCTTCTATTCTCTCTTTTGATCCTGTCCCTCCTGAAGAGTGTTGACTTCAAATTGCTCCCTCCTCCCATTGCCCTCTCTTCCATCATCCCCCCCACCCTGCTTATCCTCTCCCCCACTTTCCTGTATTGTAAGATAGGTTTTCATACCAAAATGATTGTGCATTTTATTCCTTCCTTAGTCAAATGTGATGAGAGTAAACTTCATGTTTATCTCTCACCTCCCCTCTTTTTCCCTCCACTAAAAAGCCTTTTGCTTGCCTCTTTTATGAGAGATAATTTGCCCCATTCCATTTCTCCCTTTCTCCTCCCAATATATTTCTCTCTCACTGCTTAATTTCATTTTTTTTAAGATATGATCCCATCCTATTCCATTCACTCTGTGCCCTGTGTGTGTGTGTGTGTGTGTGTGTGTGTGTGTGTGTAATCCCACCAACTACTCAGACACTGAAAAGTTTCAAGAGTTACAAATATTGTCTTTCCATGTAGGAATGTAAACAGTTCAACTTTAGTAAGTCCCTTAGGACTTCTCTTTGCTGTTTACCTTTTCATGCTTCTCTTCATTCTTGTGTTTGAAAGTCAAATTTTCTTTTCAGCTCTGGTCTTTTCATCAAGAATGCTTGAAAGTCCTCTATTTTATTGAAAGACCGTTTTTTCCCCTGAACTATTATACTCAGTTTTGCTGGGTAGGTGATTCTTGGTTTTAGTCCTAGTTCCTTTGACTTTTGGAATATCACATTCCACGCTCTACTTGAATTGTTTCTTTCTAGCTGCTTGCAATATTTTCTCCTTGACCTGGGAACTCTGGAATTTGGCCACAATGTTCCTAGGAGTTTCTCTTTTTGGATCTCTTTCAGGTGGTGATTGGTGGATTCCTTGAATACTTATTTTGCCCTCTGGTTCTAGAATATCAGGGCAGTTTTCCTTGATAATTTCATGAAAGATGATGTCTAGGCTCTTTTTTTTGATCAAGGCTTTCAGGTAGTCCCATAATTTTTAAATTGTCTCTCCTGGATCTATTTTCCAGGTCAGTTGTTTTTCCAATGAGATATTTCACATTATCTTCCATTTTGTCATTCTTTTGGTTTTGTTTTGTGATTTCTTGGTTTCTCATAAAGTCGTTAGCCTCCATCTGTTCCATTCTAATTTTGAAAGAACTATTTTCTTCAGTGAGCTTTTGAACCTCCTTTTCCATTTGGCTAATTCTGCTTTTGAAAGCATTCTTCTCCTCATTGGCTTTTTGAACCTATTTTGCCAATTGAGTTAGCCTATTTTTCAAGGTGTTATTTTCTTCAGCATTTTTTGGGGTCTCCTTTAGCAAGGTGTTGATCTGCTTTTCATGCTTTTCTTGCATCTCTCTCATTTCTCTTCCAGTTTTTCCTCCACCTCTCTAACTTGATTTTCAAAATCCTTTTCGAGCTCTTCCATGGCCTGAGCCCATTGAATATTTATTTTGGATGTTTGGGTACAGAGACCTTGACATTTATGTCTTTCCCTGATGGTAAGCATTGTTCTTCCTCCTCGGAAAGGATGGGGGGAGATATCTGTTCACCAAGAAAGTAGCCTTCTATAGTCTTATTTTTTTTTCCCTTTTCTGGGCATTTTCCCAGCCAGTTACTTGACTTCTGAGTGTCCTCTCCACACCCACCTCACCTCCAGATCTGCCCAGCCAGTGCTTGGGGTCTGAGATTCAAATGCTGCTTCCCAGCCTTAGGGCTTTGGCGGGGGCAAGGATGCTATTCAGTGTGAGATTAAGTTTAGGTGCTTGGGTGGGGACAGGACCACCACACAGGGCTTAGTTCCCTCAGGGAGCTTATACTGAGACCTTCAACAATGGATCTGAGCTTCTGCCTGCTTTGGGAACCCTTGTCTGCTGCTGCCTCCACTGCTGCCTCCCAAGGGGGCCTAAGTTATGGAGACACCCTACTCCTCTCTCAGCAAGCTAAAAAGACCCTCTCACTGACCTTCAGTGCCTGTGGGTGGAGGGACCTGTGCTGCCACTGGAGATTCTGTCCCTGAAGCCTGCTCAGATCTGCTCCTCTCGGTGCCACATGTCCAAGGCAGGGCTGGGCTCTGCTCTGGGTCTGGGGTGTGATGGACCTTTTGTGCCAGTTTTTCAGGTCTCTCTGGAGCAGAAATCTCCTCCATTCAATTGTTGTGTGGCTTCTGCTGCTCCAGAATTTGTGGGGAGTTCTTCTTTGCAGATATTTTGTGGGCTGTGGGTTAAGAACTAGCATATGTGTATCTTTCTACTCTGCCATCTTGGCTCCTCAAAAAATTAACTTTTCTAAAGAAGTTAAAAAGAAAAATTTGGTGTTCTTTTGCAGCACAATTTGGCCTCAGTATCACCTGGAAGACCTTAAAGTATAGTCCATTTTTGGGACCTTACAATGTAATACTCTTTTACAGATAGAATTATATTGTCGCCAAAAGGAAAAATGGATAGAAATACCTTACACAAGGGCCTTTGTCAAGCTCTCTCAAGACCATATTCTCAGAAAAGATTGTAAGATGCTTGTAGCCAGAGTTTCCCCACAAAAGGATAATGCAGTGAATTGGACCTTAGGGTCTTGGCCTCACCACCTTCCCTAACTCTGTTTCCACCATTCCAATTCCTATCCCCACCCCATTCTTCCTCAGCCTCTTCAGTTGCTCCCTTACCTCCCCTAACCCTGGCCATCCCTTCTTTCCCCTGGTTTCCCTTCCCTTTTCCTCTACCCCAACCCTCCTCAATTCCTGCCTCATTTACTTTCCATATTTCCTATCCTGTATCTCCTCCCATGGCCCCTCCCCGCTTGGCAACCCCTGTTCAGTTCCCAGCCACAGGTCTTGCTGAGGTGCCTCCGTCTGCAGCCCCTCTCTCTGGGGCAACATTCACTCAGGCCTCAGGCCCCACCCCCAAGGCAGTGTCTGGGGTATCTCCTCCTCTAAACCCTTTGCCTCCTCAGGTGCCAGCTGATCTTGCCAGCCAGATGCCCTGGCCTTCAAGCCCAAACCAGATGAGTCAGCATTTCCCAGTCCCTCCCTCATGAAAACTGGGACTTCCTATCTCTTTAACCAAGCCTCTGTCCCCACAGCACCTTCAAGGTTTTTTCTCAAGAGGGAAGTGCATGATCTGTATCTCATTCAGGTTAAAGAGAAACTGCGAAGATAACTGAAGACCCCAGTAGGTTTACTGAGGGTTTTAAGGACCTATCCCTACAATTCAAACTTTTTTGGAAGGATCTGCATATTCTTTTTTCTGCCTGTTGTGCCATTGAGGAGAAGGGGAGAAGTTGGCAACATACTCAAAAGTTTGAGGATCGTATGGCTATCAATGATCCCATAAAATACCCCCCAGGAGCCGCTGCTGTTCCCACCAGTGACCCAGGATGGGATTATCAAAAGAGTGAGGGCAGAGGAAAGAGAGATCATACAGTAATTTGCCTGTTAGAAGGCCTAAAAACTGCATTTCAAAAACAAGTAAATTTTCAAAAAGTTAGGGAAATTACTCATGGATAAAAGAAAAACCCTGCCCTTTTACAAGACTGGCTAGTAGAAACTTTTAAAAAGCATACAAATTTGGATCCTGACTCCATAGAAGAAGCAGCGATCTTTAGCATGTATTTCATTAATCAGTCTGCCCCAGATATTAGAAGGAAACTGCAGAAATTGAGAATGGGACCCCAAACACCTCAGGCCTAATTATTGGAGATCGCCTTTGGAGTCTTTAACAACAGAGGCTTCGTTGTAGCAGAGGAAAGAGAATGCAGGGGAAGGGCAGGGACAGGGAACATGCTTAATTCTTGGCTACTGCCATGGCCAGTAAAAGACCCAGGGAGCACCCGTCCAGGGTGCCCCCTTGGAGGAATCCTGGCTACTTGGCCAGTGGGGAAACCTGCTTTTGATGCCACAAAGATGGTCATTGATCCAAGGAGTGCCCCTCCAGGGCCCCCCCAGGGAGTCCCAGGAAATTGACGCCTATGGAACTGTGCCCATGTGACCAGGAGGGACATTGGAGGAAAGAATGTCCCTTAGGTTGGTAAAGTGGTGGAGCCGCTCCCCAGTACCCTGTCCTCCAGTCTTCTCAAGATTTGGAATGACAGGAAAACCTGGGTCCTGACAGTGCTCCCACTTTCTCTACCTCTCTCTCTGTTTAGAGAGGGCAAAAACAAAGGCTGAAGGTAAGGTTACCCACTTTAACATGGCTAAATTCTCTGCTTTAACCAGTTACACTGGCCCTACCTGCCTGTTGACATCTCAGATCATAGGCATTGAAGGGGAAACTAAGAAATGTCTCCAGACATATCCCCTCCCCAGCCTACTTAAGGAGCTGTTGTTTAAACACTCCTTCCTTATGCCCTCTTCTAGCCCTGCCCTCTTGCTGGAAAGGGACCTGATGGTGAAATTGGGAAGCCAATTTTCTTTAGTTACTCCCCCCATCTCCCTTTTCCCTCTGTTCACTAAATCTCCCCATGTTCGCTTGAGTGTGTGGGAGACAGTCGAGTCAATTATTTAGGATCTGGGAATTCCAGGGTGAGCTACTTCTGCTACCCCAGCCATTGTTAGCCTCTCAGACCCTAAAGTGCTCCCCCATCTCAGCCAGTATCTGATTGAGCCTGAGGCCTGGTAAGAACTACAACCTTTAACTGAAAAATTCCTTAAGTAAAAAATCCTTGTCCCTTGTTCATCTCCATGTAACACTATACTCCTTCCTCCAAAAAAACCCAATGAAGAATATTGACAATTTATTTTTGCAGGACCTGAAACTAGCAGGTAGTAGCTTAATTCAGTATGTGCATGACATTCTTATTTGTAGCCTCACCCAGGCGGGTTCTTTGGCTGCTGCCACAGAAGCCCTTAATTTCTTGGGAGTTCAAGGCTATAGGGTCTCTGAACAAAATCCAGATAGCACGCCAGTCCATAAAGTATCTGGGCCATGAACTCATGCCTTCCTCTCTCTCCTTAACCTCTGAGAGCAAAAGGATAATCCTGTCTATCCCTGTTCCAGCCACTAAGAAACAAGTTCCAGTGTTTTTAGGCATGGCTGAATTTTGTAGACTCTGGATTCCTAATTTTGGTTTTATTGCTAAACCCCTTTATGACCCTACCCAGGGCACTAACTCAGACCAGGCTAAAGCTTTTGAGACTCTGAAAACTAATTTGATCACCACCCCAGCACTAGACCTACCCAATCTGGGAAAGCCTTTCACTCTGTATGTTGATGAAAGGAAAGGACAGACTTTGGGAGTCTTAACTCGTTCCTTAGGACCTGACCTTAGGCCAGCTGATGTTTTTATTTATTCAAAATATGTTTTCCTTGTTCTATATGTCCATGGAGCAAAGTGGAAAGAAAGGGGATATCTGATAGAAAAAAAAAAACTCTCCTTCTATGTTTTGGCCTTGCCATAGTCTTCTTTAATTCACTCCAGGGAAAATATTTTTTTTTTCTTTTTACTTCTCTCTCTCTTGTGAAACTCTTTCCTTTTGAATTGGCAATGGTAGTGTTAACCTTTTTTCTCCTCCTCCCTGATTAGTTCCACATAGGGATGATACAGTGCTGGCTGGTGTAGCCTCTGTTCTCTTGGTGTTAACTGTCAGATCAAAATCAGCACAGGTAGCAGAAAATTGATCTATCTACGATCAAAAAGTCACGCACCAACTCTCTCTCCACTCTGGTCTTATCGGGTAGCTTTTTCAAGTTAAACACTTTGCCTTCAGTGTAGAAGCTGATCTGGATGCCATTTTCATCCTTGCTGGAGGTGTTTGACTAACAGGTAGTGGTATGATCAAATGGAATGTATGGAACTTCTGGTGGGAGAACACTTCTATTCACAAATTAGTGACTTGGTCTTTTACTTGGGACATAGTAATAAATGTGTGTTGATTGACTGGCTGACTTAGGACAGGTAGATTCTGATTAGTGAGAATTATTTCATGAAATTAGTGAGAATTCTATGAAATAATAGAATTATTTGTGAGAACCAATGATCATATTTTACATAATTATAACTGTAGAGTGCAGTTCTGAATATATACAATCAGAGGGGAGGGAGTAAGGAAAGTTGTGATAAAGAAAAGAAGGCAGAGTGGGGGTGAGGTGGGAAAAGAGAGAGAGAGAGAGACAGAGACACAGAGACACAGACACAGAGACACAGACAGAGAAACAGATATCAGCAAGAAAAAAATCTCAAAGATCTTGAACATAGATAAATCAAAAGAAAATATAGTAACACCAGAAGAAAACATGACCTCCAGATCTAGTAAGTGAGTAAATCAGTTCAGGAAGCTAGGTGACCTAGGAGATAGAGTGCCGGACCTGGAGTCAGAAAGACCTGACTTCAAATCCAGCCTCATATATTTATGAGCTGAGTAACTCTGGGCAAGTCATTTAAGCCTGTTCGCTTCAGTTTCCTCATCTGTAAAATGAACTGAAGAAGGAAACTGCAAACCACTCCAGTATATTTACCAAGAAAATCTCAATGAAGAGATCCTGAAGAGGCAGATATGACTGAAAATGACGAAACAGTAATATCTTTGAATAAATACTTCAAAAGAAAGGGAAATGATCCAATATATTAATGATAAAGGACTCCATGGACTTTAAGAGAGATATAGGACCAGGCTGTGCTATTCCTGAGTAGTTTAAAAGTGAAATAAGAATTATGAGATCCGAATTTATGCTTTACACAGCAAAAATAATGAACATAATAGAATAGAAATAGAAGAATTTGGATCTGCGACAGCAAGCTTCACTCAAGAAACAAAGGAGAGAACAATAGGTTGAGAGTACAAATACGTAGAAGTAAAGGACAGCTTAGAAGAAGAGAATTTTTTTTAAAAATAACATTAAAAGAAAATATGCTCTCTATTCAAGGAAAACATCCTGAACTCAAAAACAGGCTGCACAGAAACAACCTAAGGATCATAGATCTTCTAGCCGAATGAACAAGAAAAAACCCTTTAACATTATGACAAAGGAAATAATAAATGGGAATTGCCCAGAACTTCTAAACATAGAAAATGAAATTCCAATTGAAGAAAATCACAGATAGCCTCTAGAAAAAACAACAACAAACAAACAAACCTAAGTTTACAAATTCCAGACACATAATGGTTAAATTTAACAATTCAATTTATAAACAAATCCTTTAGATCATTAAAAGACAGACCTTGAAATACAAAGGCATTCAAATATAAAAAAACTTTTTGCCACTACTATAAAAAGGGGAAGAAATGGAATAATTTGTCCTGAAGAGCTATAGAGCTCAGGATGCAGACCAGAGGATCGTTTCCTGAAAATCTGAGTATAATTATGAAGAGAAAAGAATGGATATGCAATAAAGAGTTTGAAATATTTTGTTACACGGATACACACATACCCATATATAGTTTATATATTACTATTATATGTACATTATAATATATAAAATAACTGTATAAACATAATACATATCAGTTATATGTAGATGTGTGTATATATGTGTAAATATATATAAATGAATATATGTAAAAATATATTTGTGAAACTAATAGCCATCCCTTAAAAGATAAATGGTCAATTTATATAATATATGTATATATTTGTGTGTATAAATATATAAATTGCTTATATATGTACATATATATCTTGAATATGAATAAGTAGATCTTAAAAGAATTGCAAAGTATTCACAATCATTTAAAAATGAACCAAATCACTAAGAGAGAAATTCAAATCAAAACAACCATAAATTTTCATCTTATTGGCAAAAATGACTAAAAATGGCACCAATCAATGTTGGAGGAATTATGGAAAGATAGACATAATAATACATAGGTAGTAAAGCTGTGAAATAGTAAAAAAAAACTTTTTGTAAAGCAGCAATGTCTGTACTCTTTGAGTGAGAGACTCCATTTTTTGTTGTTTTCAGCTCCGTCCATCTCTTCCTGACCACTTTTGGCATTTTCTTGGCAAAGGTACTGGAGTGATGGTTTGCCACTTCCTTCTCCAGCTGATTTGATAGAAGAAGAAGCTAAGGCAAATAGGGTTAAATGACGTGCCCAGGGTCCCACAGTTAGTAAGTGTCTGAGACTGAATTTGAACTCCTGTCTTCCTGACTTCAGGCCTGTATTCTAGGAGTTGCATGATCTGGCCATGAAAGATTCCCTTACTAGGATAATATCACAAGGAAGTCATTGATTAAAAAAAAAAAGTTCCCATATACTTCAAAATATTTATAAAAACACTTTTCATGATAGCTAAGAACTGGAAACAAAGAAGATGCCCATCAACTTAGGAATGGCTAAACAAATTGTGGAACATGATTGTAACGGAATATCACCGTACTGTAAGAAATGTATATGATGAATATTAGAGAAGCACAGAAAGATCTATATGCAGAGTGAAGTAAAGAGAACCAAGAAAACAATATATACAGTAACCACAACACAGATGGAAAGATCAATAACACATCCAAAATCAATGTAAATACACCACACTACAAAGCTCAAATAGAACTCAAACGAAGAAATATGAGAACACTCCCACAATCTACCTTTTTGTGGGGAGGGGAGGCTCAAAGGTGTTATACACTGCACACGTTTTCAGACTTCTCAAATGTATTGATCGTTGTTTTAACTTTATTTTCCTTTCTAAAAATGACTATTTTTTAATATCAGATGGCTCTCTGGTAAGAGAGTGGGAAGGGCATATGGGATAACTATGTGATGCAAAAATCAAAAATATATTTTCAAAAAGAAAAAAGTTGGACCATTGTTGATGATATTACAAATTAACTGTTAAATCTTTTTCTTTTCTCAAAAGCAAAATAAAAAAATTAAAGAGAAATATATTAATTCACTAAACTAATGGTTGTTAATGTGTTAATGGCTACTAATAGGTCAATATGTTATCCTTCCAAGTTTATTTGTTTGCATTTATGCCAAAGGAGTGATTATTGTGGTGAATATTTCTAGCATTTCAGCAGACCACTAGGAGAGATATTTTTAGTTCATGAGCCTTTTTGTACCCCTCCAATTCATACCACAATTCTGCCGTCACACCATATACCTTACTTGCTTTTGCCTAAACCCATTCTGGTTTCTTCTGAATCTGCTGATCTCTTGTTTATTTTCATCCTTCTGGACTATTGAGCTGCATCTGAGACCACTAAATACTCTCTTGATTTTATTTTTGTCTTTGTACTTTGTAATTCTACATTCTCCTGATTCTTTTTCAGCTCTTTATCCATCCCTAGATTTTCTTATTGTCCCCCTCTCATTAACCACCAATATGATGGCTCTCAGTACAGCAATTTATATCCCCTGCTTTGGGTTGCTTTTGAAATGTTATTTGCTTACGATAGCATAGGTATTAATTAGAAGCATCGTGTTATAGTGGATATAAGGCTAGACTTGGAGTAAGAAAGCTTTGGGTTCAAAACTCATTTCCAGTATTCCTAGCAGTGTGACCTTGAGAAAGTCACTTAACCTGTGTGTACCTCAAGCCACTCCCTAGGACTTATCTACTAAGTTGGTCAGTCATTTAACAAACACCACAATCACAATCCTTACTTTGTGATTTTTCCTTCCTACTTATTCTTTTAGAAAACTGGTTTCTAACATATCTCAAATCTTTTCTTCAGGTCCAACTTTTTACTTTATTTTTTTACAGACCATCCCCATAATGATGTACTTACTTTTACTTCAAACCTAAAAGCTTATCGTCTTCAGGTCTAATCAATTTCCAAATCCAATTTCCTCAACATTGTCAAAAGCAGTATCATCCTCCCAGATGCTTAAGATACCTTGCAGACATCTTGGACACTCCACCTGAGAACAATTTTCATTAATTAGTTACAGATTGTAGGATCACAGATTTCGAGGTGGAAGGAACATCAGAGACCATCTAGTCCAATCCCTGAAGCTCAGAGAAGTTGATTGACTTGCTCAAGTGAAAAAGAGGTTCTCATAAATCTTGATTTTTGTTGTCAAGTGTTTGGGATAATTAACTGGATTTTCTTGTTGTAATTTAGATGTTTTAACATTGTGAGGATCCATCCTCAGTCTTGAATATCTGAGCATTTTGGGATTTCATTCTAATTGTCCATTTTTAGCATGTATAATGCTAGTAAATTTGGTACAACCAATGAATTTGTGGATCACCAACTTGGAAAATGAGAGAAATAAACAATATGTTGAAATTAACTACCATAAACTCCAGTTTTCATATTGTTAACATTTTCAGTCAAATCTTAAGGATCTAGGCATCATTTCCAGACAGGGAGATGAAGGGGTGGGCAACTACTGTCTCACAGGGAACACCTTCCACCACAAATGGAATGAATTAAAACATTAAGAGTCAAAGGTGAAAGCTCTCAAGCTTCCTTTTCAGGGCTGGAAATATAAAGTGATTTATTTCTTTATTTACAAGTGAGGAGTGTAAAAATTTACACTTTCCTTTGCCTCACCACAAAGTTGTTCCACACATTCACAGAGCTGCTTGGAATGTGAAATTGGGCATTTTACCTTATGTCCCTTTGCTTCGCCCCAGTGACTCCAAGGGAGAGTAAAAGAAGGGGTCAATTTGGCTCTTGGAAACATGTTAGCACAATCAAATCAATGGCACTGAGCTAACTCAGGTCCCAAAGAGCGAGCATTTTATTTCATATATATTGTGATTAAAAAAAAAATTGAAAACCATGTAGAAATGGTGAAATGAATAGATCAGATCTTGCTATTTGATTTCCAATAAAGGAAATGAGAGTTTTGAGGATTCTTATTCCACTTTTGTTTAGTATTATTTTTGCAGTTCATTCTTATCTTATTCACTTGGCTCAGCTGAGTTTTTATTTAACTAGTGAAAACTGGATGGCATATGTCAGAAGTCATTGATCCCTGGATCTTTTCAAAAATTATCTAAATCTATTAATTTTGACATTCATATTTAATGTTAAATGTGTTTAATTAATTAACATTATACATAATAACTCTATATGATTTAATATGTGTTTATATATTTATGTAATTAATAAAATAATTCATATTTAACATTTGTATCTCATTTCTCATTAGCTAATAGCCTTAAAATAGGCTTAAAAGTAGATTTTTTTACATCAATGTAAAACTATTTAGTAGTAACTTATTACCCTCTATAGAAATTTCTGACGTTTTTTCCCATTGCTAGCAACAATCTTGTTGGAATTAAGAGCTAGAAATTTGCCTGTTTACATATGGAAGTAAAAATCTGTCAAACTGTTTTTATCAGTAATTATTAATAATTCTTTGCACATCATCTTAGAAAAATTATTCAGATGATATTTGACTACAGCTAGGTCATTTCAGAGGGCAGAAATTTGCTCTTTCCAAAGCACCTGCACACTGCTCTTCTGGACACAATCATGACTCTACATGTTTTCTTCCTGTGTCCAGTGGGACTCATTCTCCCTCAAACCCACAAGAGGGCACTAGTTTAACACATTTTCTGGGTAACTTTATGCTGGGTAGCCAGTATAAATTCTCTTCTTGAATGTGGTTTCTTGGGAAGTTTTGGTGTCTGGCTATGGAGAAAAATTGACTGTACGCTTGCTTAAAGTTAACACAGGGAGAAGCTGGGGTGGGGTGCGAGGGGGAATGTCTAAAGATATGAATCTTTCCCTAGATCAAAGCACATCTGTCAGGGAGTCAGATGAGCAGACTAGTCTCTGTCACTCGCTTGCAGGTCCTACTATGACATATTGATTCTGCTAACCTTAAATGCATCATATATTCCAGTTCTCTTCAATGGATTGGGGTGAAGGCAGGAATTATCCTCTTACATACCTTTTGAAAACATACTGTGATAAATGTATACTCTCCCTGATGACATCATGTGCCCAACCCTTTATGCATTCTGGAGAAATGAAAAAAAATAAGACTGCCATGCCGATGCACAGAGAATGGGGGCTATTACTATAGCCACTTATTCTAGGACTTGGGGTATGCCTATTCAGGAAGTGTTGCTGTTACACGGGGCATCAGAGAGAGTAGTTAACAATGAGGGAGCAAGGAGAGAGCTAGGGTCGGGAAGACCTGAGTTCAAATCCTACCTTAAATATTACCTGTGTAAGTAAGTCCTTAATATCTCTCAGCTTTAGTACCTATATGTAAAATACACATAACATTAGTACCTCCCCCCCATGGTAATTGTGATGATCAAATGAGATAACATAGGTAAAGTGCTACATCAAAGTCAGCAGTTATCATCAATTCAACTATTATTTGGTTTTGAAGGCACTATAACAGCAAGCTGGGGTTGTCTTTCTCTTTGGGGAATCTGAAAATGCTTAGTTCCTGGTCTAAAGGAGAAGAGATATAGGAAGAAGATTGATAAGAGGACAGGAAATTGAAATTTATTGCCCCATACCTGGTGCTGCCCTGCTTACTCATGCCATGGCCAAACTCTGGAAGGACTCCCAGAAAATGTTGAGTTACCAGTATTATTTTCTGGAAATCTACCTTTGGATGTAACAGATGTATGGGTGTAAAGGCAATATTTTTACTCAGCTTTCAAATAGGAACAACTGACAAATTAACTCACTGTAATTTTCCCATGAGTGGGAAAACCCAGAGTAGATACTTTACTAGTCCCATGTTAGAACTTGTTTTGAGAAGGAGCTGAGTTCTTGGATTTATGACTCAAAACCTTGAACTCTTTCTTTGAGTCGAGAATTTTCTCTTCTTCAATCTCTTACAGTCAGTGTTGAGTTCCAGTTGAGCCAATTCTTTCTTTGAGGAAATGCCTTACATATCCCTTCTTTCTTTTCATCATGACTGAGATTTTCTTGGTCCAGGCCATTATTTTGTCACATCTGGATTATTTCAAAGTATTACTCCTGTGTCACATTATAGTAGTGAAGTGACATATGTTCTTTTTTAGCATAATTTTTAAAAAGTTTTTATTAAATATATTTTAAAGATCTGAGAGTTTTCTTATTATGCCAGATAATTTAAGCAAGAGCACCAAAACTAAAGGGGCTGGGATTATATTTTATCTAAACTTTGTCTCTAAAAAAGAAAAGTTTTCTATAGTCAGTGTACAGGCATTGATTGATGCTTTTACCATGTTCTAGGAGCTTTGAAAAGTGCAGAGATACTAAGAAGTGCAAAAATGGTCCCTAACCTCAAGGAGCTTACACTCAGTAAATGGTGTATCCGCTCTTAGTATAAAGTTGAAATTAAAACATGTTCTAAAGCAGTGATATCAAACTCAGATACAAATGGGACCATTAAACTATACATAAACATCACTGTAGGGCACATGTTGAAAATTACATAAATTTTCTATTGTATTTTTATTTTTAAAAAATATTTCTAATTATATTTTAATTTGGTTTGCTGCACTCAGGAATGTTGGGATGGAGGTGACATGGGATTTGTGTGGTCTGTTCTAAAGAAAGTTATAAGGGTCACAGGAAGACAGAATCTTGCAGACATTCTTGGGCAATATCCGTAATCACTCAGAAGAGATAGTATGACAATGTCCCCAGGAAAAACCATAGGAATGAAGGATGACTATTGTCCAGATCATGACAAGCAGTTAGTTGGATACCCTCCAGAGCTTCCTAATCAGCTATACATCTATCACTGTAAAAAATGAACTGGATTCTGAATTAAAAAGGAGGAGGAAATCTTCCTGAGCTATCTTAGGTGTCCTTTATAGAGGATTCAGAACTTTCCAGGTAACTCTTCATTTTCCACCTGTAGCTCTGTTTGGTTTTGACTGCATATAATATCATGCTTCTTCCAAAATAAGCTAATGATCACCTAAAATCTTATGTCCATGCTGGTTGACTCAACTTCAGATATTCAATAACTTTTCAACTCTTACCATTGCTTTTCTCCTCTGATTGGATGGTTGGGGGACAGAACAGTAAACTACCCCTGAAACCTTCCTTTGTAGAAGCTCTGAACTTTCCAGGTAACCCTCCATTTTCCCCAGGGGTCATTTCCTACTTTTCAGTTTCTTTTGCATAGTGTCATTCCTCATTAGATTCTAAGCTCCTTAAAGGCAGGGGTTGCCCCTTTTTTTTATTCATAGCCTCAGCATTTACTACAGCACCTGGTACATAGATGGCACTTAATAAATTTTAATTGCATTGAATTGAATTCACAAATCTCCTTTAATGATAACAAATTTATCCCACAAGCCAACATTCATCATTTTAAAACCAACATTCTACCTATGTTGTGTGATGATGAGTCATGGAAAACAGTTTCTGAAGAATTGAAAAAGAGCAAAACTCAGAGGACCATAGAGGAGGCCACAATATATAATAAATAAAGATCCAATAAGAGCTGGAGTAAAGGGTGTCATCAAAGAAATGTATGACCATAAAATGAGATAAGCTTGTCACATCACAAGAAAAAAAGACAGCTAATAGCCTGTGTACTCCATGTTTATACTCAGAGTTTCAGAGGAAAGAATAGATCCATTGGGTACACACATACACGCGCACACACATACACACACACACACATACACACCACCAGCAGTGACACATTGTGAAGATATAGACACAAATCTCAAAATCTGCGGAGGCACAGACCATTGATAATCTGTATCAATGAAGAGAAGATTCGCATAGATGAGCTCACAGATTAATCTGAGTATTTTATTATCATAACTGCAGCCATCTCCTACCTGGTCTCATAGGACTGTAAATATAGATGCAGGAGGAATCTCAGAGATCATGGAGTTCACCCTACTTGTTCTACAGATGGGGAAAATGGAAGCTATAAGAGGTTTGGTAACTTGCCAAGGGTCACACAGCTAATAAGTATCTGTAATGTTAAAGGGATAATAAGACCTTCCCTGCCCATTAATAGGCCTCATGTGGAGCCCATTAGGAGGAGACTTACTTGCAGGAAGGCTTCCACACCTTTTGGTACTAAGTTGATTAGGCACTGAATCATGAGGTGTTGTGATGCCTTCTGGTTTTTAAGAAATGTATATATATTCGGAGTTGGTATTTTGCTTTGCAGTTTCACTCCTGGGAAGGATCTTTTGATTTCCTGGTTGAGACTCTGAGTGTTCATATATTCAGAGCCCCTCCACACACGCTACCAGATGTCTGTGCTCCCTCAATTCAGTGATGCCTGTAAAGTGCACAACAATATTGCTTTACTCAGACAGCTGGAGCCCTCTCTGTTGGTCTTTGTGCTAATTTCTCTGCTTGTATTTTCTCTGTTTGTATTTTCTCCCAGTTCAGGGTGCTGACCTTTCCCCTAAACTAGTAAACATAATTAAAAGTAGGATTGTTAATTGAGCAGTCTTTCTGTAATAGTAGATCAAAGAACCTGTGCTAGCAGGTCATCCTGGGTGTGCTAGGGTGCTTGCTACTACAGTATATAAGGTAAAAATCAATGTATTAATGAATTTACTAATATTAATCTTATAAGCTTTTGAAAGATTACTAAGATAAGAACATCACAGAATTCTATTCTGACACCTCAGTGTAGCTTGAAAGAGACTGAATTTTTGAAAGTTTTTCCTTGGGCATAGCAGAATGTCTGGAACAGGGGTGGGGAACCTGCAGAACCTTTTTATTTAGGGGATTTGTTCTGTAAGAACAGTCAAAGAGCCACACTTGAGGATCTAGAGGGCCACATGTGGCCACTAGGCTAAATGTTCCCCCACTTTGACTCTGACACATAGTTGAGGGGATTAGTCCTTTATTTCATTGTTTTAGGGAATTCCCAGAAGAGAAAACATCTTCAAAAGTCAAAAGTAATGCCTCACATAGTTAACTATTTGCAAATGAAGCAGGCATTATACAACTCTAAAGTACATTTACTTATAGGTAAGACTGGCACCTCCCCAGTAACTTATAGTCTTAGAGAAGTGGTATCAAACTCAAAAAGTGGGGCCACTGACTTAGTTTTAAAATGTCATATTATCTATGTTTTTATTGGATTTTCATGTATTTTGTTAAATATCTGCCAATTTCATTTGAGTCTGGCACTCAGGAGTGTTGTGAAAAGTTAAGTGATTTACACAGGATTGCCAGCCAGTATGTATCAGAGAAGGAACTTGAATTCAAGTCAAGTTAATGAGCATTTATTGAGCACCTACTGTGTGCCAGATACTGTGTAAAGTACTAGGAATTTAGAAAAGGGGGGAGGGTAGCAAACGCATTTCCTCATCTCAAGGTGTTCATAGGCTAGTGTGTGAAACTATACAAACAACATATATACAGGATAAAGTAGAAATAATTTCCAGTCTTCATGACTTTAAGCCCAGCATCATATTCATTATGCCTTGCTGCCTCTGGCCTGGCAAATACTAATAAAATAACAAATGCTTATTGATCGACTGTTTAATCTATAGATCAAAATTTCTGGCAAGTTAGTATCTGACCAGAAGCAGAACATGTCTGTGGGATCAAGACCAACCTAGCTATATACAAAGAGGTTAATCACCAGCAATTGCCCACAGTTTCATAAGGTTTTCTTGGCCTTGTGGACTCATGAAATTACAAATATATGAAGCAGCTATAGGTCATTCATAGGAAGGCCTGAAAATCATAAATAGAAATTAAAGTCATATTTCATTCTAGGTCTTCAGTCTGAAGGATCAAGGAGCTTAAACAAAACCAGCAGCAACAAACAAAGCTGGGTCTGCTAGACTAAGAGAACCCACAGATCTTAATGAAAATTTCAGTAGAGGTTAGAATCTGGTAATACAGAAATCTGCTCCATCAGGGGCTTCCCATATCACTTTTGCCATTTATCATCATCATCGCCATCAGCAACAGTAATCCTACTCATGCAGTAGTTGTAGCTGTAGTAAAACATTTTTTTAAATTACTTGAAAAAGTCATAGCAGGTGACAGAGTTGGGAATTATTGATAATTCACTCAGAAATAAAATCACAATTCAAAACCAATTTATTGAACTGGAAGGGTGAGCTGAATCTCATTCAGTTATATTTAACATGAATAAATATAAAGTCTTACAGTTTGCCTTGAGGGGAAAAATACAACAGAAAAGCATCACTGTTTATATGAAAGAGATTGGGTTGGTTCTGGTATGCTAAAATACCTAATATGAGAATATAGTACCACATGACAGCCAAAAAGATCCAATGATTCTGGTCTATATGAAGAGAGTCATAATGTCTTGAATCAAGGAGGCAATTTTCCCATTCTATTCTGTCCTATTCAAAATACATCTGGAGTACTATATTGATAAAAAGGAAGCTTATTTTATGGAAGGACATGGACAAATTGGAGTGCATCCAGAGAAAGGAAATCAGGAATCATTGTCATAAGAAGATGAGTTCAAGGACCTACGGGTTTTTCTCTTGGAAATCAGAAGGGGAGTACAAGGGGAAACAGTGGGAACAGATAATAACTGACTTCATGGAGTTAAAGGGTCTTCATGTTGGAAATAGATTGCATTCATTTTGAGTGGTCTCTGAGGGCAGGACAATGGCAGGATGTTATAGGAAGGTAGATTTCTCCTGAATATTAGCATAAGCTTCCTAACAATTAGATCTGGCAAGGCTTTAAATGCACTGTTGGGGGATGATTTGACAGGGGTGTTGTCCTAAGAATTCGCTTAATTAGACTAAATAACCTCTGAGGTCCTTTCCAAATCTGAAATCCTTTGATTCTTGGTTAAAGTCTTCTTTTCATAAATTCTTTGTTAAAATGAAAATTTTCATTTTCATTTCACAGAAGATACTATATTAAACTATAATATTTAATAAGACATTAGGAAAATGACCAATTTATTAGGGGCACTGTGAGTAATGTTCTCAAGGAATGGGACACAGAGCATAAGTGCTGACAGTGGAAAATGGAAAAGTCTAAGAGGGTGGGCAGCCCCACTGCCAGGGCAGAAGAGGGGCTAGAAAGGGGTAAAGAATCATTCAAAGGGCAGGAAGTATATAAACCATACCACTACGAGGTGGAGAATAGTTTTCTGACATTGAATCCCAAAGATCTCCTAAATGGTCTCTTCCTTGCACTGCTACCACCTAAACTGAAGACAATATGTATGGATTATAGCTCTCATACAGAAGTTGCTGTTACATTCTAAGATTTAATGAAATTAGTCCACCATAATGTGCAAACAGGATCATGTGGAGGCTGTCACTGATGTACAGCAATTCCATCTTCTATCTATGCTGGATTTCTTCTATGACAGTGACAAACACCTTAGATGAGAACATGCCTTCTTGCTTTATGCCTTACTTGACATTAACAATCAGAGGAACTTCAAACAAAATTTTCTCAATTGCTTCATCTTTCAATGAATTTTGTATAGAATTTCAAAATGTGCATAGGAAACACATTTTTAGAGGAGAATCTTTAAGGAGATATTTTGTTGTACTAGATAAAATATTTCTAATAGTAAACAAGCAATACCATGGTGGGATGTCTACTTCTCTAGACCTCTCGGTCAATTGTGTGACTATAAAGATGTGGACTTTAAGCATGAACCCATTCATCCTATGGACTCAATAAGAATAGGCTCCTTAAGAGATCCTTTTCCCCTTAACATTTCTGCCAATGACCTTTTCCTCCTTACCCCTCCTGGCTAAACATTGGCCCATGATCTCCACTGCTTTGGGAGAGAGCCTAGAGTTCCCTCTCCACGTCAAATCTTAGAAGTTCTCCTAATCTCCCAAAGATACTGAATTAGGCCCATCTAGCCCCTCTCTCTCCCCTCTCAAGAGGATTTAGTCATTCATATCATTTGGATGAGAAAGAATGACTGTTTTCTTTTTCTGATAAGATGTAGAACCACCAAACCTTACAGTTTGCTCTACCATTGAATTTTCTATACCTACACTCATTGTCATTTGACTTTCCAATGTATTCATAGGACCCTAGGCCTAGCCTTTTAATCTGCATCTATACCCCTAGGACCACTGGATCCTTCTACCTGCTCTACATCTGAACCTTCCCTATGTATGTCTTCCAAAATTAGAATGTGAGCTCCTTGAAAGTGGGGGCTGTCTCACTTTTCTCTTTGTATCCCCAATGTCTAGCAGAGTGCTTGACATATAGTAATAAAATATAAGATTAAAATAGTGTTTAATACATGCTTTTTAATTATTCACTTGCTCATTCACTCATTCGATTCACTGTACAGTATTACTTGTGTCCCATTCTCTTACCTTAATCAGTAATACCTTGAATGTAGGCATGGACATTTCTTATTTAAAAAATAATGATTTTATAGATGAGAAAGCAGTTATACAGTTTGGTAGTTACTGAAATTCTCTTGGTTTACATTTATTTTGAGAGGGGATGATTGGTGAGCCTCCCAATCCTGGGAGGTAGGTACTATTATCATCCCCATTTTTCAGATGAAGAAATTGAGGCAAACAGGTTAAGTGATTTTCCAAGATCACACAGCTAGTTAAGTATCCAAGGCTGAATTTGAACTCAGATCTTTTTGACTACAGGCCCAGTACTCTATCCACTATGTTCCCTAGTTGCCTATTTTTTTTCAAGTTGTAGATTTTTTTCTGTTTTTCAGAAATAGCAAAAATAAAGAAAATACAATGTAAATTTTATATTTTAAATAAGGAGATGTGCCACGATTGTCTCCCTGTCTCATTACTTTCTCTTCCCTATATACTGTATACTGACTAACTATCAAATACATTTACCAATCATGAATAAAGTTGACTTTTCCTTTCAAAGTGAAAATCATCTCCTAACCTCAGCCCTATAGATCAGGCATGCTTGATTTGAGTTCTATGAATGTACTTTAAAAAATAACTTAATTACTGTATTTCAATATAATTAGTTTCCTTTGTAATATTATATATTTTATTTTATGCATTTAAAATCATTATTCTGAGTAGGGGTACATAGGCTATCTCACACTTCCCAAGGGGTCTGCCATCCAACAAAAAGTTAAAAATCCCTGCTTCAGAGATTCCATGATAAAGTTCCAGAAATAGTCCTCAGCACAGGCTTATCCCCAGAATCTCAGAAAAGACTCTTTTTTTAGTTCAGAGGGTGCTGAAGCATACTTTAGAATTTTACTAATGTTCAGTGAATGCATATATATGTTTTCAAGTATATGTGTCACAGACATAGGGAACAAACATACTGAAAAAGCTCAGTTCTAATATATCTTCCTTTTTGTCCCCACTACCATCACCATCACCATCCCATGCTGAAAAAAATAGATATGAGACAAAGGAGATTTCCATCTGTCAACACGAATAACCAAGAGTTAGAGTCTTCATTTAAAAAATCTTCCAAGTTAGCTTTCCCACGTATTTATTATAAACTGAAAATTGACTGACAAGTTCCTTCTTAGCGAGTTGTAAGAGACCACCTTAGAATCACTAACTTTCGAGATCATACATCCCAAGCCTCTTATTCGACAAGAAGGACAAGTCACATGCCCAAGGTCACACTGCTAAGTTAATAGGAAAGCTGGGCAGAGACTCTATATCCTAGTTTGATGTACTCACCACTCTGTCAACAGTGCAAAAGTAAATATTATAAGATCAGAATAATAGTAGTGGAAGGAAATTTGAATGAAATGTAACTCCCATATTCATTCCCATACCTAATTTAGCAACAAAGTTTGTAAGTGAACATATGTATCACTAAACCTAAAGATAATCAGTCTAAGAAACATTCTGGAGTACATGTATGTACTATGTACAAAACCCTGGAGGCACAGCAGAGATTACAATAGCGATCACATGACTCCTCCCCTTTAGAGATAAAACAAGATACAGGTCCTGCCTTTAAGGAACTTATGGTACAGTAATACATATGTAAAATAAGAGTTGTAAGTCAGTTATCTCTAAGGTTACTTCTAGAGGCAACATTGTAGAGCATATGCTCACAAACTCTACTAGCAATGGAATAACCTTCCTTCCTCAGCTTGATAACTATCCTTCTTCAACTTAAAACTGATCATGCAGGGAATATATAGAGATACTAGAGGTAATTCTCCCTCCCTTTATTTTATTTTATGTTTTGCTAAAACTTTGTTGGATTCCTTAAAAGTGGGTTATTTTATACCTTATTAAAACTGCAGATAATTCTCCACATTCCTTTCTTGGAAGGACAATATAAAAGGAGACTTAAAATGAAATTAAAGTGCATCTATCCTAAGTGACTCTAGCATTCTAAGTGGTGTCACTCATTATTTGTGTCAGGAACAGTTAATCAGTTAGTCAATTAACTGTGCTGAGGGCTAGACACAAATACAAATAAAAACAACAGTCCCAGCCCTCAAGGACCTTACAATCTAATGGGGGAAGACCATGTACAAGAGGAAGCTGGAAAGGGCAAGTGGGAGGGGGTGAGCAGTGGAGCTGGAGGAGGAATGTAAATGAGACATGACATGAGTGAGTTCATAATGTTAGTCTTCTACTAAAAAGACTATTAGATTGTGAAAGGCGGTGGTTATTGCAAACACCTTGGACGCCAATAGCAAAAGTTTTTAGGGTCACACCTTCTTCATACCAGGTCAATACCTTTTCTTGAAATCCTCGAGTTTAACCAGCTGCTATAAAGCTCAAATGGGATTTGGGTCAGGAAGTTTCTGGGTAAAAATGGCCAGCAATTAAATCATGTTGTTGAAATTTCACTTGTTAGTTTACTGCCAAGTCATCTTTACTGAGCACCAGAATACTCAGAGAGTTTCAGATCTTTTAAAGTTCATAAAACTTTCAATTCTATGAACATCAGGAAAAAAAGTAGAAAAAGCAATGGTATGTTTCCTACATAGACATGATCCAATGTTGGTGCCATCTCTAGGTAAAATTACACAAAAAGGACAAAATGTGTTTGGAGGTCCTCTTTGACCTCTTTTTTTCCATATCCTTCTCTCCTATTTGGCATGCCTGCCAAATTCCTACCGCTATGATGTCTCCCTCACATCTGCCAACTTCAAATCCTCCCAAACAGAGTCCCCTTCCCCAGGGGGGAAGTAGGGAGAGTAGGACTCTGTCTCTTAGGGTAGCAAAATAATTCAATATTTCCTCAGAGTCAAAAACCCCAAACTATGGTAAAGGCTATAAAATTTTCATAGAATCAAAAATCCCAGAGTCTCAGAGTTGAAAGGAACCCTAGAGGGCATCTCCTCAGGAGGTTCCTAAAGATGGAAATTTCCTAAGCCAGAACTTATGCCAGGTGATTGAATTTTATAATGCAAAGAAAAAAAAGTAGAACCAGAAGAATGGAGCACTCACTAACAACTATTATATGAGAACGTATGGATGGGAATGAATTGACAACCTAACTAGGAAGGTTAATGAGAACTGAGCGAAAATGACCAAAACATTGTTGTGATATTTCATGCGCTGAAATCCATATAAATAAACTCTTACAGGCTTCATTGGTTGTATTGTTGTTCAATGTTAATCTTTTAATAAACATTGAATAAATAAACAAACAAGTAAGAGAAGGAAGGAAGGTTGCTTGAATTTTAGGCACCAAAAAGTATTGTTGGGAGAGAGAGTTTTGGACTGGGGAAGGAGAGGAATTCTTTCCACAACTCAAAGTACGTCAAGTAGATACCCATTTCAACTCTGCCTACACATACTGTGAATACTTAGGAATAGAAGAGAAGTAAAAACTAGATAAAGACGCTTTTGCTGGTGGTAGGATCTAATAACTGTTAATGGCTCTCTTTATGCACCAATTTATTAATCCTGTGGGCATGGAAATAGGATTGTAAAAGACTAAGTTGAGTTGCCCCTCTCTTTTGTCTTTACATCTTTTCCTGTGGTGAAAATTTCACACCCTTCTCTTGCTTTGTACAAACACAGAGGTTAGATTTTTGAAGGAGTGAATTATTAGGAAAAAAATCACCTTAACAAAAATAGGCCCCTTAAAAACTGTGTCTACAGCTCTTAATGAAAAGTCAGATTAATCTCCCCTCCAGGAAGGCCATCTACAGTCAATCCTCAGATGCTTTTCCTCCTTTCTTCCACACCTCTAGCCCCTTTTTCCCCCCTTTCATTTGCTTTCAGTGTCAAAGTTGCTACTTGAAGATATGGCCGGGGGCAGTCAGGCTCAAGGCCTCAGCTGTCAGAGGATCATGAGAGATGAAGTGCAGGTAACAGCCACAATATTGTTTTCCCAGCATCCAATAAATCATGGGAGCTGTCCCCTGTCAGGGACTCGGTGTGAACCCTCCCCCTCCAACACACACACACACACACACACACACACACACACACTGCAAGGTATGACACACCTGGAAACTTGGAAATAAAGAGATTTCCTAAGACCCCAGGCCATGGGAAGCACATCAAATAGCTGTTTCACAGTAAGGAGACTATACTCATTTTTCTCATGACATGTATAATTAGTCTTGAGAAAATCAGGGTCATCTAAGGAGAAAAGTACTTCCTTTCCAGTATTTGTATAACATCCAGTCACCTCAACATGAAACACAGCCATGTGTGAGCCATTGATGGTCACATAAATGTTACTCCCATCCCCCTTCAATACAGTGCATCAACACAAATTTTCTAACTATTGGCACTAAGATTGGGGTTTGCTTTCTTCAAAGAGTGGAAAAACTCAAAAAACAAAGATTTGTGGGCTCTTAACTAGTACACTAAGTGTACATCCCTGCTAGGTATCAGAAATCAATTGAAAAAATATAGGGACCTCTTAGATGGACACAAAAACCATATAGGCATCTCTATAAAAAATACAGGGGTCTCTGAGGAGGCATCTTAACAACAATCATCAAGTAGTGAAGAAAATTCAAAATTCAGAAATAACTTCCCCTTAATTGTTCTGCCTCAGGGGAAAAAAATTCCACTTCCAGTACAGACATCTTTGCCCCTTTGTCCTTCATATATGTTAGAGGAAGTAGAATTTGATTTCTCTATTTAGAACATCTGTGATTTTTATGAAGCAAAACATTGATCACATCATTCAAAGTTCATAAAATGTTTTATCTGCCATAAAACACAATTTAATGTTCCTGTTTGGAAAGCAAATTATTTTTTTTACACATACATACATCCTTAACCATTGTATCCTTTGATGGAAATCTTCAAGGGCAAGTTTCAATGAGGGTTTAAATGGAAAATATCAGTAATCTCTTAAGTGAAAATCTGCTTATAATGCAAATTGCTCTCTACTATATTGTCCCATTAGAGGTCTATGAATTTACCCCAGTAAACCATATCAAGTTATCCCCATTTGATAGACACTCAGTATACCTGAGAGCTGCCCTTTTCTGTGGGGCCATTGCGTCTGATAGAGGATCAAATGGCTTGTTGATTATTCTGACTTCAAAGGCCACCGGTGCTGATATCTTCAAGGTGGTCTGTAATGCCCTGAGTGATGAGGCCACCTGTCATTGTGACTTCAAAATTAAAGAGAATCAGTGGGGAAATGAAGGGTAAACTTCCTCTCTTTCAGATGAGGCTAGTTAACCTTGAACAATTTAACTTCTTCAATACTGGCTTGTTTCAATGGGATAAAAATATTTCTAGTTGACTTTACGTTGTTGTTGTCCTTATTATAAATGTGTTTGTTTGTTCAGAAGTTTGTTGTTTTTTAAGTCATCATGAACATTATTTGCTATTTTCTGAAAATTATATGCTATTGATATGATGTCATGCTACATAGATGCACATATGAACATACACTCATACGCATCTGAGTATATAAAATGCTATTTGAACTGATTATTTTAATCTAATATTAATATTTTATTATTGTAATATAACATCATACGGCATTATAGTATATTATATTATTAAAATATTTAATCTAATTTTACTTTCATTATTATATAATATGTTATCATAATATTAAAATACTTTAATTTTAACTGAAGACTATAAGTTCTATAGAAACATTCAGAAGACAGAAAAATGTGTGAGGAAATTTAAAGTGATTAACAGCTCAGGGGAGGGGAGAGAAAAAATTTGGAGTTCAAAATCTTCTAAAAATGAATGTTGGAAATGATCTTTACATGTAATTGGAAAAAATAAAATATTATTAAGTGGAAAAGATAAAATCACTAACAGCCTTAGCAAATCTCTAAAATACAGGCTAACATACTGTATTTTCATATTATTGAGATGTATGCCTATTTCTGCCTTACTGGTATGCAGTTTTGTAAACATCGCTGTTAATACATCAATAGTGGCAGTAGATTTATTTGTCTTGACCTGATATATTTGAACCTAAAAACCACTATGTGTAGTTTTGTCCAAAGAGATAAGTGTTTAAAGAGATGAATTTCAGAATTCTATTCAATACACTGTTTTGGGTGCCTACTATGGAAAAGGCACTTTACTGCTCACTAGAAATATGAAGATATTACATGAATATAATAAAGATATTAAATAATTATAAGAAAATGATTCCTGTCTCAAATATATTACATTCAAGTCAAGAAATATCTATTGGTTATCTACTAAGTGCCAAGCACTGTGCTAAGTGCTGGGGATACATAGAAAGACAAGAATTGCTTCCTGCTCTCAAAAAGTTTACAGTCAACTCATAACTATGTATAAATGATAAACAGTATAATTTACTATAGTTGTTTACTGGAGATAACCTCAGAAGGTGGTTACTAAGATTCAGGAGTATTGAGAAAGCCTTCCTGTAGAAAGTGAAACTTGAGCTGAGAGTTGAAGGAAATCAGCAAATCCAAGAAACAGAGATGAGGAAGGATAGAAGTCCAGGTCTGAGGCATAGTCAGTATAAAAATGCCCAAAGTCAGGAGATGGAGAATCTTCTTAGAGGAACAAAACAGTGAAGTTAATGTCACTGAATCGCAGAGTATGTGAAGGAGGTGTCAGGTGGGTATAAGAAAGATAGGAAGGACCATATTATAAGTCTTTAACGGCTAAACAGAGGATTTTATATTTGATCCTTATTAATAGTTAATAGGGAGTCATTGGATTTTATTGCAAACTGGTGTGACAAGTTCGGTTCTGTCTCTTTGGAAGATCAGTTTGACAGAAGACGGATAGGAAGGGCTGGAGTGGGGAAAGCTTGTGGCATCTGGCTATTGGGATAGTCTAGGCATGAAGTTATGAGTGCCTGGACCATGGTAGTGGCAATGTCAAAGGAGAGAAGAGGGCATGTATGAGAGTTCTTATGAAAGTAGAGTTGATAGGGCTTTGCAATTGAATATGGGGAGTGTGAAAGAGTGAGGATTCGAGAGTGACACCTAAGTCATGAACCTGGGTCATTGGGAGGTTGGTGATTCCATTGACAGTAAAAGAGAAATTGGGAAGAGGAGAGGACTTGGTGGGGGGAAGATGATTACTTCAGTTTTGAACATGCTAAGTTTAAGATGTCTACAAAATATTGATCTAGTATCAGAGGGAGGATGGAATACGACATGTAGGTGGATATGCATGTAAACTCTAAGGCAGCCAATGTTAGGAGATGGAAGAGAGCAGGCTAAACTCAGAAAATGATAAGGAGTAGTATATACTGAAATTAAGGGAAACAAAAAGAATTAAAGAATTAAACTAAAGTAAGGTCAATGAATGGGAGGAAGGTCTTCTGCAGGTCATTTTGCAGTTTAACATAAACTTTTAGCTGAACTTTTCTCTTCTCTGAGGAGTCCTATCTTATTTATGTCTCCTCTTTTTGACAATGTGCTTAAGCTGAAATTTGAGTTTCCATATGTTGCTTCCTATGTGTTTTTAATTACATATTAGATGAAAATTGATTTATATAGACTTATATGCTTGCAGAATTTTAGACCTAGAAGGAACTTAGTGATAATATAATCTATCTCCCTACTAATTTTATCAGTTATTGAAACACTCTCAATAACTGGTTGTAGACTGGGAGAAAATAGGAAACAGGTTCTCAACTCACTATTTTAAAGATTCTCAGTGCTGTACATTTTCCTAAGTTCTTTTTAGTGTGACTCAGACATGAACCTGATTAGAAACAATGAATTAAAAAATACTTTCTATTTTCTTATATATCCTTTCCTTTGCATTTCTTTTTGGCTTTGCTTTGACAATAGTCTTATTGTGACCATGTAGAGAAAAGTGTTTATGCTCTACTCAATAAATGCATTTCTCAGATACTTACTGATCATCTATTTACTATGTGTAAATGTATAGACATGAAAGGATATGAAGATTTATGACAAGTCCTTGTCAGGAATTTAATGTTGGAAAGAAATGAGACAGACTATAGAGACTAAAAAAATAAAGAGGCTGCATTGTTGTTCAGTCATGTTTGACTCTTCATGATCCAATAGAACATAGCATAAGTGACCCTTCCATCCTCTGCTATCTCCTGAAATCTGTCCAAGCTTATGTTTGTTGCTTCCATGAAACTATCTATCCATCTCATCCTGTCCCCTTCTTTTACCTTTAATCTTTCCCAGCATCAGGATCTTTTCCAATGAGTTCCATGTTCTCATTATGTGACCAAACTGTTTAAGCTTCAGCTTCCAAGGAGCAAATCTATTCTAATTTCATGACTGCAGTCAATGTCTACAGTGATCTTTGAGCTCAAGAATAAAAAAATCTGACACTGCTTCCATTTTTATTTTCTATTTTTCAGAAAGTGGATGGGACCAATTGCCAAAATCTGAGTTTTTTTGTTATTGTTGTTGTTTTCAATGTTAAGCCTCAAAACATCTTTGACACTTTTTTCTTTCATCCTGATCAAGAAGATTCTTAATTATTCCTTACTTTCTGCCATCAGAGTGTTTTCATTTGCACATGTGAGATTGGTGGCATTCCAGCTTTTGATTCATCCAGCATGGGACTTTGTGTGATGTACTCTGCATGTAAGTTAAATAAATAAGGTAACAACATGCAGTCTTGGCATACTCCTTTTCCAATTTTGAAGCAATCAGTTGTGCCATATTCACTGTTAATTGCTATTATTTGGCTCGAATACAGTTAGTTTTCTCAGGAGACGAGTAAAATGATCTAGTATTTCCATTCTGAGGACTTGATATATTTTGTGATCCACACAGTCAAAAGTTTTAATGTAGTCAATGAAGCAGAAGTAGATGTCTTTCTAGAAGTCTCTTGCTTTCCTCACAATCCTGTAAAAGTTGGCAATTTGGTTTCTAGTTTCTCTGCTTCTTTGAAAACCAACCTACTCCTCTGGTAATTCTTGACTCACATTTTGCTGAAGCCTAGCTTACACAATCTTGGGCATAACCTTCTGGTATGTGAAATGAGCTCAATTGCTCGCAATTTGAACATTCTTTGGTATTGCCCTCTTTTAGGGTTAGGATATAAACTGATCTTTTCCAATCCTGTGGCCACTGTTGAGTTTTCCAAATTTGCTGGTCTATTGAGTGCAGTATTTTTAACAGCGTCATCTTTTAGGATTTTAAATAGCTCAGCTGGAATTTCATTATCTCCTCCAGGCTTATTGTTAACAATGCTTCCTAAGCCCCACCCGACTTCATTCATCAGGATATATGACTCTAGATCAATAACCACACTATCACAGTTTCTGGCGATACTAAAATCTTTCTTGTATAGTTCTTTTCTACATCCTCATCACTTCATCTGAATCTCTTCTCTCCTATTAAATCCCTATATTTTTTTTCTTTTATCATGACTACTTTGCATGAAACTTTCTCTTGATATCTCTAATTTTCATGATGAGATCTTGTCTTCCCCACTCTCTCCATTCTACTTTTTTTTTTATTTCTTTACATTGCTCACGTAAGAAAAACTTCTTATCTCTCCTCTATGTTCTCTGGAGTTCTGCATTAAGTTGAATATATCTTTCCCCTTTTTTCCTTTCCTTTTCACTCTCCTTCCTTCCTCTAATATTTGAAAAGCCTTATCAGACAGCCATTGTTTTCTTGCTCATTTTCTTGGGAATATTTATGATTTCTGTATCCTGTACAATATTGTGAACCTCTGTCCATAGTTCTTCAGATATTCTGTCTACCAGATCTAATCCGTTAAATCTATTTATCACTTTCACTTCAGATTCATAAGGGATGTTATTTATGCCATACCTATACAATCTGATGGTTTTTCCTACTTTCTTCTATTTGTCTGAATTTTGCAATAAGAAGCTCATGATCTGAGCCATAGTCAGCTCCAGGACTTATTTTAACTGACTGTCCAGCTACCAATGCCTTTGCCTCAAAGGTTACCTTCTAACCATTCTTTATAACTTGCATATACCTATTTATTTACATCTTATTTTAGAATGCAAGCTCTTTGAGGGTAAAGACCACTTTTTCCTTTGTATTTCTAGTGCTTAGCATAATGCCGAGAACACAGTAAGTTCTCAATAAATTGGTTCATTGATTGTATGAGCCTATATTCTATACTGAGAATTATTTTGTGAAATTGAGTGATAATTATTATTATTTTCACTACTCCTCACTGCTTCCCCAAAGCAAAATTTAATTGAAGCTTCATTCAGTTACTCAAATAGTACTTCAAGATTTTCTAGGTCTCAAGTTCATCATGGACACCAGTTATCAGTATCCTGAGCTCAGAAGTATTGGTTAACAGACTTGATAGAAATCTAGAAAACTCAGTGTTTGCTGCAGTATTTCCAAGTTTTCTACTTATTGGTCATCGAAAAGGCTTCTGTAATATTTCATTCCATAACTTTAAGTTGGATTTATAAGACTTAATTCCAGCTGACACCTATTCATTCTGATGACTAATAATTCCTACCCCTCCAAGGGAACATGAAAATCAGAAATCCTTCTGGACACAGAACTAACTCCATCTTCAGGATAAGTGGAGATGATGATGAGGAAGAAAGGGTCATATTCATATCTTAATCCTGGTTGATTTTTAGATCCAAGAGCTGGAGGGCTATAGGATCTTCTAAGGTTCTTGATGAATTTGTAGCAGCTCTTTTTCTAATTCTATGCCCTGGTATCCCAAACACCCTAGGCGCTAAGAGCTTCTGCTGCCTCAGAGGGATATAGAAGCCCATTATAGACATGGTGGTGCCATTATTTCTTGGCTTAAACATACATATGTAGATTCTTAAACATGCAGCTAAAGATACTGCAGAGGCCAGATATTATCTCTTATAATGTTCTTATTATAAATTTGTTGATGACCATGGTCCAGTGAGACCATACCAAAACAATCAGTCTCAAAGTTCATGGAAAAATACGTGGAGGTTGATCTACTCTCCCATAAAAAGGCAAATACAGCTATCTGTCTGATTTGGCCAAAACTCTGGAAACTCTTCTACAGAGTATCCCCTTGTTTAAGTGAAAGGGTATGGATTTTCCCAGTCCCCTGTTAACCAAATTCCTATAGGATTTCAGGGCTGAGGTAAGGTGCTTGTGAGTAGGAATTTCTTTTTTTCTTTCTGGGTTCCTAAACCATCTACATTCTAGAAATAAGGATGGAGAAAAAAAGAGTTGGAGGACTGCCCAAGGTTGGCCATGGTGTTGCCTCCATTTCTTACCATTGTCTCTGACCAAGGCAGATAGTTTAACACAACATTTCTTTGCTCTTGAGGTTTTTGGCCTGTTCAGTTTCCATGGGGCCTCCAAAAGGTACTTCCTTTCAGTTTCTAATTTTCTTCTTGAACATATTGTTCCATATTAAGACAACACTTCAGGAAAAGGGGAGCAGCCTACCCATCACTGAGTGATTGTCACTGTCTCAGTGTCCCCTCCATCCCAGGCCATCCTTGTTTCCCTGACAGAAATATAATTTGTTAGAATTATTCCTTTCATTTCAAGTCTGATCAGGCATTGAGAAGACTTGAAAATGTGCTGAAGGATTTACAACATAGCTAAAGATTTTATATATCCCTTTAACTTTTTAACCACACACTGACTTTAGAAGTAACACTTTAAAATATAACTGTCATTTTTCCTGTTATGGCAGATACCATCCAAACCAAATGTCTGTCTTGAAAATATAAAAAGTTATTATAAAAAAAAAGAAATACAAGAAGTATGTCCTTAATACTCGTTCTTGGAAAAAGTCCCCATTCAACCACAAAGTATAAGAATAATCCCTATATATAGTCTATTCAATCAAGTCTTTAGCTTGTTAAATAAATTTAATGGAGAAATGTTGGAGAAAAATAATAAACGCATTTAAAGGAAGTATGTTATCTATCATGCCACAGAAAATCAAAAAATTTCTGGGGAAAACAGAATATTGGGATAGACTATATCTTATGTTCACAAAATGATTAATTCTACCACCACAACCACCACCATCCCACCCCTTAGGAATAAATATGCCTAGAGGTAGTCAAATGGCTCAGTGGATAGTCCTGGAGTCAGAAAAGACTCAGGAAAACCTGAGTTCAAATCTGGTCTCAGACACTTAGTAGTTTTGTGACCTTGGCCAAGTCACTTACCTCTGTTTTCCTTAATTCACTGGAGAAAGGAATGGCCAATTATTTCACTATTTTTGCCAAGAAAACCCCATGGCCATTATGGTCCACAAGGGTCTTGAAGAGTTGGACATGAATAAACAAGATATAGAATCCACCAGTGGAAGGTTACAAAGAATGGAACATGATGTCAATGATGCATCATCTTCAAACAACTTTTATTCAGGTGCTATTTTGTGAGATCAAATGATGTAATGGACAGGAAAGCCCTTTGGAAATTATAAAATGGAATGGAAATGGGAGTTATGATTATTACTGACGCTGCTGCTATTAACAAAGTGAGTGAACAGGCTAGCCCTCACCCTTTTCAGAATTTTTAACCTAAGACAAACATGCTAGGTAGCAATGGACCAAATACTAACTAAATGCATGTATTAAGTAGATTTAGTATAAACTAATGGAAAGCAGTACACTTGGAGTCAAGAAGACTTGTGGTTGAATCGCATTTTTGATACTAGCTGCATAAACTTGGGTAAGTGCCTCAGTTTCCTCATCTGTAAAGTGAGGACGGTACATGGGATGGCCTTTGAAGTCCTTTCTAGCTCTAAATCCATGATAAGATCTAGTAAGCCTTAGCTGATTGTTGATTCACATAACAATAGCCCCTATTTATACATCCCTTTAAGCTTTGTTAACTACTTCATATGTACCATTTCATTTCATCTTCATAACAACCCTATAAGATAAGTGTCATTTGCTGTTCAGTCATTTCAGTCGTATGTGCCTCCATTTGGGGTTTTCTTGGCAAAGATATTGGAGTGGTTCACCATTTCCTTTTCCAGCTCATTTTACAGATGAAAAACTGAGACAGAGTTAAGTGACTTGCCCAGGGTCTCACAGCTAGTGAAGGGCCTAAGGCCAGATTTGAAGATGAATCTTCCTGACTCCACACCTGGCATTCTTATCCACCATTCCACCCTGACCAGGTGTCATTATTATCCTCATTTTACAAGGGAGACTGTATCAGTTCAGGGAACGGAGTCCTCACGTTGATTAAATCACAGGGAAACTTTGTTTTACATTATTTATTAAATAAATAAAAACTTATCACAAGCTAAGGAGCAAAGGGAATATTCCAAGGAGGAACAGGTAGGTGCTAAATGGAATATTGTAAGGGGAAATTTGCAGGATGTGAGTGGCTAGAGGGAGGAGGGCTGGAATGTGAGGCCTGTGGTGCAGACAGCAGTGACTCTGGCTTCAGAAGACCTGACTGATTCTTATCTCTGACACTAACTCTGTGACCACCCACAAGTCACTTAATCTCCCTGGGACTTGGTTTCCTCATCTGCAAAATAAAGGGGTTGAACTAGATGGTCTCTTCCAGCTTCATACGAGCCTATGAATTCCCCACTCCTATCTCAATCCTCTCCCATTTATTGTTCCAGAAGCACTTTTCCTTAACCAGACAAAGAAACAACTCATCACCCAGGACATGGGAAAAGGAGGAAATACGATCTCAGAACATTATTAATTGCTTTCTTCCTGAGCTTCTAGGCGTATAATTGTTTTGAAGACAAGCAGGTGGGGAAATGTTAGTGGCTTTCAGTGCCCAGCACATACCATAAGCAGAGATTAGTAAGCGTGGGGGGAATGTGGGGGCCACGATGATGGTGAAAACAGCTTTTAAGCAGAATGAGAGAGATAGCACTTCAGTGCTTGGATGCTAAGGGGTAGAAGGGCTACACTCAATGCAATCATGACCCTGAACAAGAATTCCTTACTAGGAAAGATATTGTCTAATACTGCCAAGGTCAGTGAAATCCCAGGCTATCCCAGGTGCTGCTGCTTTAATCCCCTTGTGGCTGCCTTTGAATGGAGGAATGCACACCTGAAAAACTGAATGCCTCTGGTTCCAGAGGCCACCAGAAGCGGTGGGGGAAGGAGTTTCCCAGTGCCTACCATCCCAGACCTCCTCCTGCAGGGGCTTGTTTCTCTGAAGCTAATAGACATGTTACCTCTTCCTACATACCTCCTTTCTCTTTTCCTGTACTCCTACTGGCACATATTTAGCTCAGTTCAAGTTAATTCAATTCAACTCAGTTTGGTTCAATTTCATCCAATCCAAACCAATAAATATTTGTTAGTTACATGCTATGTACAAGGAACTGTACTACTCTGGGAACACAAAGACCAAAAATAAAAATGATAATTTCAGGCCCTATCCTCAGAAAGCATCCCACAGAGGAGATGGAATGTGGGCAAATGCAAAGTATAGACTTACTTCAGAAGGAAGGGAGAAGTAATGACTGAGGGTGGGGGTCGGGGGGAGGATGGGACATGAAGGACAGCCTCCTGTAGGAGGTGATACCTGGAACCAAGCCTTGAAAGAAGTCTATTTTAGTAACTGATAACCTCTTTAAATTTCAGTACCAAAACCTTTCCAGCTTCTAGAGAGAGTTTCTTGAGGGAGGTCAAGGTGGGTGTTAAACACTTTTATTTTACTTTCAGGTGTGTCACAATGTTTTTGAAGGGTACAGATAATAGCTATTGAATTTTGGTTTGGTTTAGTTATTTTCAATTGCGTCTGACTCTTTGGGGTTTTCTTGGCAAAGATACTAGAGTGGTTTGTCTTTTTCTTCTCCAGTTCATTTTACAGATGAGGGAACTGAGGCAAACAGCATTAAGTGATTTGCCCAGAGTCACCCACCTCATAAGTGTCTGAGGCTGGATTTGAACTGAGGAAGACATGTCTTCCTGATTCCCAACCCAGTGCTCTATCCACCATGCCTCCTCACTACCAGCTGCTCAAAACATATACATAAATACATACATATGCACGTGTATATACATATATATGTATTCGTATTATAGCACATATATATACAGGCATACTTTATAAATGCATGTATGCTTGTATGTGCACAGATATATATACATATACATGTGTATTATCCATACCTGTGATTTCACCAGTATAGGAAACTCCCTTTACCAATGATGTTCAACAACTGTTCCATATCTTACAGTCTTTGAAGGCTGTCTGGGGGCACTTAAGGGTTAAAAGACTTGCAGGGGTCATATATTAAATGAGAGCATGAACCCAGGTCTTCCTGTCTTGGGTCCAGTTCTCTCTCTCTATTAAGATACCTGACATAGTTATGCAACACCTCAGGGACATATTTTCCCCCTCTCCTGTTAGTACTTGGTTTTATATAAATTGAACTCTTTTTTTTTTATAATTGAAGTTCCTATTCCTTTCCCCACTTTTATCTAAATCTAAATTCCAAATTAATCCATTCTTCAAATTTCCTACCTAAATATTCCATTAGATATCTCTATTTTATATAAGAATCCAAGAACTGGATCCCCAAATCAATTTCATTTTGTTAAAATTCAATATGTTTCTATTTCTCACCTTGTTTAAGATGAACTGGTTTTATTTCACCTCAAAGCCTAAATAAATTCTGAATGCAAATTTATTTCTTGAGGACAGGGTCCATTTCATTTGTTTTTCTATTCCTAATTCCTGCTACTTAGTACATTATTAAGAATTGAATTCTTAGGAAGATACGCTGATTACAGTGTGTAATACACTAGTTTGTGTCCCAGTGATCCTAAATTCTTGGGCACCTTGTCAAAGATATACTCCTTAGTCTCTGAGAGGTTGACTAATCAGACCCCCAAGATCCCCAGTCTTACAGTTCACAGATTTCAGCAAACCAAAGCAAAATGCTTTTAAACACATTTTGTTCTGTTTGCATCCCAACTGTTGACAAGTCAACTCACTTAAGGATAAAGAAGAGTGATTTCCAGCATCTACTGGACTGCCATGGAAAAGAAGCAGCAATAGATTAAGTGAAAGCTTAACAAATTGTCCCATGTCTGGTGACCATCCTGAGATCTCCCCCTGACCATCATAGATTGCTGTTGGCTCTAAATGCCTACCCCATTCTTCTGACCTCACATTCTAGGTACAATTTTGGTTTTGGATAGGGTCTAGCTTTCTCTGATCCAGCAATTTTCTTCATAACTCCTGATTCTAGTTTGATATATTAAAAAAGGGTATCTTAAGTAAACTTTGGGGCTAAACTGTGTATTGGGTTTTATGTGATGGAAAAAAATCATATGAAATAATTCTATCCCCTCTCTTACTTTTGGATAAGTGTATAGGGTGGGAAGGAATGAGGATGTTAGCTGAATTATTATGTATTATATATAGTAAAAGTACCAAATAACCTACTTCTTCATCAGGAAGCTTCTTGTTTGAATGAGAATTAATATGCTATTAAAAGAATGAGGTTCCTGATGGAAAAGTTTTTAAATTGGCAGAGGGAATGGTTAAAAAAAAAAAAAGGATGAGATGGGAGGGCTCTAATCACCCTTTTGGTACTTACTACATTGCCCTTTACCAAATCAAAAACTACCTGGGATTTTAGAGTTTCTCCATCTCTAAAATAACAGATTGGGTGGTCTCTCTGAGGGTCCCTCTAAGCTCTAGCTCTATCTTCCTACGATTAGATCAGGAAATTCAAGATGCAATTCAGTTACACAAAGGATAGATTTCTTTTTTGCATACTCCCAATGACTTTACCCCGTGGTGTTATTTCTGAATTTGTATGTTAGGAAATGTTAAATTGTTAAAGCATCATTATGGTTCTAGCTGTCTGGAAATAGGGTAGAAGACAAAGAAGACATTCATTGCCAACATTATTCAGTCATTTCAGTTGTGCCTGACTCTTTGAGACCCCATTTTGGGGTTTTCTTGGCAAAGATGCTAGAGTAGTTTGTCATTTCTTTCTCCAATTCATTTTGCAAAAGAGAAAACTGAAGCAAATAGGGTTAAGTGACTTGCCCAAGCTCATACAGCAAGTAAGTGTGTGTGTCAAGATTTGAACTGAGAAAGATGAGTCTTTCTGACTCCAGGACCAGCAATACCCTGTGACACCTATCTGCCTCCGGATAGCTGCCCCTCCACACACACACACACACACACACACACACACACACACACACACACACACACACACACACACACACACAAAATCTGCCTCCAAAGTTATGCCCAAGGACCAAAAGGAAAAAGAATCTTCTGAACTTATGCTAAAAGAGAAGCTGATAAATGTGTACTTCAACCATCTCTTTTTGTTTCAAGTTCTAGTATTCTGGCTCCTTTCCCTGGGCAGCTAAATACAGTTAACACACCTAGCTCTGGTATACCCCTCCCCTCCTAGGTGTTAATACAGATGCTAGCCATTAACCCTTTTCTCCATACCGCACCTAGCATTGGGAAAGGACATTCATAACCCCTTGCTATTCAACAAAAATTTTCTGGGACAACCAGAAACACTTACTAAAATGACTCACATTTTCCACACCTGAGACTTTGTACTGGCTATCTCCCATACTTGGAATTAATTCAGTCTCATCTCACCCCTGCCCTTAAAATCCTTAACTTCCCTCAAGGCTCAGTTCACATTCCTTTGGGAAACTTTTGCTGATTCCTTTAGCACTCTCTCCCCTTCTCCTGAAATTTACTAGATAGACAGATAGACAGACAGACAGATAGACAGATGATAGTATATACGTATGCTCCATATATGTACTATATAAAGAGTATATATGCATGAATGTTCACATGTATACATGTCAATGTGCATCTCACATGTATATAGGGCTATACGTATATATGTGCATACGTGTGAATATATGTGCATGCATGTGTTTGTGTGCATGTGTATATTATAATACACTTTGTGTGTACATAAACCTAAGTGTGTTTTGTAGACTTGTAATAGAATATGAACTTCCTGAAGGCAGAGGTTGTTTTATGTTTTGTCTTTTTATTTCCAATTCCTGAAACAGCATTTGGTATGTAGTAAGTACTTAATAAATACATATTGAATTAAATTGGACTGGATTGTTTCTGTTTTCCTCAGTGCTAACAAGAGAGCATATGAACATGCCATTGATTTTAAGGGACTGCCCACACTAATCTTATGGAATTCCTAAAGGAAGTATGGAGTAGATTAAGAATGAACTTAAAATTAGAACAACTAGACTTGAGCCACAACTCCAACATCTGGTAGCCATGTAGCTTAGGGTAACTCACATCACCTTTCTGTGCCTCAGTTTCCTTGTCTGGAAAATTAGGGTAATGATGCTTTGCATTTTGAAAAGCTATTATGGGAGGGTGGAGGGAGGCTTTGCAAAATTTGAAGCATTATGTAAGTATAAGTTGTTATTTTTCTCTAACAGATTTGCTAGACAACTAAGGGTTCTTAGCATCCTTCAGAATATGTATCTACTAACAGCAAATAGTTCTATGGCTACTTTTTGAAGGCAGAGGATATTTCATTTTTGTCTGGTAATCCCTACTGCTGGTCACACAGTCTGACATACAGTTGTGTTTGTCCTTCATTGACGAAGAAGACCATGCCATCAGAGAAAGGATGACATGACTTGCACTACTGGCGGCACAGTCTGACATACAGTAGATTTCTGGTAAACGCTTGTTGGACAATTGGGAATCCTGATGCATTCTTTCTTCCAAAGACAATAATATGATTGCTTTTTTGTTATTGTTATTTGTCAGTTTCTTGATGTGATGCAGAAACCACATTTGTTTGACTAACTGGAAAGTTTGACCCTTCATGATTCAAATAGGTTCATTATTGTTTGTATTTCAGATTATGCATTGGAAAAACAAATACTGAAGCTAAAACTTAAATACTTGGACCACATCATTGGGAAAGATCCTAACACTGGGAAAAAAATTGAAGGAAAAAGGGATGACAGAGGATGAGATGGTTAGATAGTGTCATGGAAGCAATAAATATAAGCTTGGACAGACTTTGGGAGATAAGGGAGAATGGTAGGGCCTCAGGCGCTATGGGGTCATGAAGGTTTGGACATAACTGAATGAACAGCAATGCTCGATTTTGTTTCAAAGTTCCCAAAATACTTTAGCCAGAACATTGTGAACCACTGGAAATAAAGGGATTTTCATGTTCCAAATATCATGGTCATGTCCCTTCCCTAGTTAAGAAGGTCTGATTTTGAAATTCCTTGGGCCAAATTTATACCACATCACTATAGAATTAAAAGTCTTACCAGGTAAGCTGCATTATACATTGATGAGTTTTCTAAAGTTTGCTATCCAGAGACACTGGGGTCCTTGCGCATGACCCTCCATCTATCTCCTGACTGGGAGATTTTCATTGGTTTTCCTGCACGCCTGAAGCACTGTTCCTCTCATCTCTGCCTCTTAACTTCTCTGAATTCCTTTGGGTCTCAGATAAATTCTCATTTTCTGCAGGAAACTTTTCCCTATCCTTCTTAGTCTTAGTGCCTTCCCTGTGAGACTGCCCCCAATTTATCCTGCACATGTCTTGTCTGTATATCATGGTCACATGTTGTCTCACCCATTAGACAGCTCCTTGAGAGCAGGAAGTTTTTTGTCCCCCCTTTTTTTGTATCCCCGCTGCTTGGCACAGTGACTGGAACATAGTAAGCACTTAATAAATGCTTTTTGTCTGATTTGACTAATGTTCTAGAAGTATACTCCTGATCTGTGACCTCTTCCACTGATGAGTTGTTTTCTCTTAGATCTTCCATTTTAAGGAGAGTATCTAGAGCAGTCATGTCTTCCTTCATTCCTTTCATTTATAGCTAATCAGTTACTGAGTCAGACTTTGAATTCAGCTCTTCAGATGCTAAATCCAGCACTCTATCATCTAATCACACCTAATCACAGAGAGAAAAAGGAGCAAGGAGACAAAGTAGCTGACCAATATAGACAGAGGACAAATAATGAGCATCATTTTAGAATTCCAAATCTTTTATCAGCATATTTTTTTCACTAAAGATGGAATTATTTTTGCTTTTGTGGCAGCTGTTTACAATGTACGTAGAAAAAGTTTTAAGGGGAACAAGCATACAAAAATATTCATGATGCCTTCTTTGCTTTTGGCACTATAACAATGCTCCTTAATTTCGATACACTGGTCATCACTAGAACCAGAAATGGAAAAGGGTTGTTTACATACATACTAGCAAGCAAAATATTTCTGCAGGGGAGGCTATTTGTATGGCCATTTAATTCATCCACTACACAACCAGGGCATTATAGGATCATCGATCTAGAGTTTGAAGTAACCTTGCAGGTTGTCTAGTTCAGCCCCCTCTCTCAAAGGACTAGAGAGATTAAGTAATTTAACAAAGAAAGAGAGATAGTACATAGCTGAGCTAAGACTCAAATCCAGATTCTCTAACATCAAATTCAATGCTCTCAGTTAGGTGATGCAGTGGATAGAGCACTGACCCTGGAATAAGGAGAGCCTTAGTTCAAATCCAACCTCAGACACTTACTAGCTTTGTGACCGTGGGCAAGTCATTTAACCCCAATTGCCTCAAAAAACAAACAAAAATTCATCATCCTTTGCCTACACCATGGAATGAATTAGCCAGATAAGAAGGACATAGTAATGAGTTCTCCATAAAAAGAGGAAGTGATCAGTAAAAACGCTGTTGCCACACTGAATTTGATATCTTGGCAATTATGCGCTATGGTGTATAGAAGGTTGGACTTGAGAGAAAGCCCTGAGTTAGAATTTGCCTCATTGGATGCTAACTGTGTGGTCCTGAGTCCATTTAATCTCTTTGTATGTTTCTTCATCTGTCAAACTGAGATAATGACAACATCTAGGTCCCAAGGATTTTGTGGGCATAAAATGAGATTGTATTTGCAAAATATTTCATAAACTTCAAATCACATATAAATGCTAGCTATTGTTACTATTACAGTGATCATTAATAATAATTTTAATTAATTAAATATTTTCATTTTAACACTTAATTAATTTTAATAATTTAAAAAAGAAACAAGCTTGTGGACACCAGATTAAGAATCCTACTTTAGATAATCTTTTTTCTATTCAGTGATTCTAGCTCCAGATTTTGGCACCCTTTTTCTTCCCTTCATCACCTAAATCTTCTCCGTATTTTTACATTTTCTATTTCTGAGTCATATGGGTTGAAAAATGCCTATATCAAGTCCAAATCATATAACAACAAAACTGAAATAGAAAATATATTGCCTATGGGATTTGTCAATGTGACATATAGAAAATTCTCTGCCTATCAATGATTGATGGACTGCTAGCCATAATGAGGAATAAAGTGCCCAAACGGCCAAGAGCAAGTAAAGAGGTGACATCGAGCCTTATATGACCAATTTGTCCTCGTGTGGGTGAACAAACAAATACTGGGAGATGGGGGAAAGTGTCCTAGTGAGTAATGATGATTAGATGTGACCCAAAGAGAAGAAAATCCAACCTGAAATAAGCCAAACACATAAATTGCTATTAAATCAAGGCTTTTATTTTCTCTGTCTTTGTCTTTCTAACGTTTGGTTTCACAGTAAATGAAAGGAACCATTTGATGTGAGGGACAGGAGAAGACAGGCCTCTGACCTCTAGCTAGACCACAGAGATCAAAGGCAGTCCCCATATGTGTTAGATATTATCTTTTCTAGGCAAGTGGGCATGATGTTTTGTGATGCAGCAGTGTGGAAACAGACAAATAACCAGGTTAGTGAGTGCTGAGAGAAACGTGATTGGCATGATGACTAAGGAGGAAGAATAGGAAAATCTGAAGGGAAGGTTTATTACTTATCTTAGTTTTCACAAGTCCTTTAGTGCTCTGACTGATCAAATGCTCACATTACTGTCAAATGCCAGGATAAAACAAATCCTATGACTTATATGTAAGAAATATTTTTCGGTTTACAATTCAGTTCCACAGATAATTGTTTAGTACCTAATATGAGGCAAGAAATGTGCTGGGTCCTCAGTGAGATACAAAAATGAATAAGTTCCATACAGGCAAGCTTCTCCTCCCATTCCCTGGCTGAAGTTTTTATAGAGTCTGTTCCCATGTGATTTTTGGTCTTAAGAAAACGAATTTGAATAAATTCTTGTTTAGAAGATATATCTATGACTTGCTTTTAGATTGTCCAGCTATAAGATTCTTTTAAAAATTAAATTATTTTTTATTTTTAAAATGCTTATTTATATCTATTGTTTTTATACCACATTCATTTCAAAAAATTCCTTCCCCAAATGAACTATCCTTTGCAACAAATATGGTTTTTTCTAAAAATTTTTTTTACTCAGAAGTCTAACATAACCATGGCTATTTAAAACAAAATGTTCTTAATAGATGGGAATAATATTCTCTTCTCTCCTTCACTTCCCTGCCTCACTGGGGATGGACAGGGGAGTGGGGGAAGGGAGTGTGCGAGAATTCATTCCAGGGGGTAACTCTTTCAGGTCTTCCTCTATTTGAGACTGTGTTGACAGGAGGATGTTGTCAAATTCCTACACATCACCGAAATAGCTTAGGAACTTTCAAGCATCACAGTCCACAGAGTGTCCTTCATCAGGTTAGCCATTTAAAGTTCCTCCAATCCAAGGCAAAACAAAACTCAAGGTGAATTGAATTTCAGCCCCTGTAGTTGAACTTGACCTTTGAATAATTTCTCTCCCTTTCTCCCCCCCCCCCAATATATGGTAATAGTTCCCTTGAGTTTAGCCAGAGGCACTTATCAGCCCTGGCTAATATTCATATTCAATCTCTCTCTCTATCTCTGTGTCTCTGCCTCTGCCTCTGTCTCTGTCTCTCGGCACCTTCTGTGTATGTTTCTATGTCTCTCCCTTTATTTTGTCTTTTCCACTGTATTTAGCCATTTTATTGGAAACAAAATAAAAATACAAGATATAGTTTTTTTTAAAAAAATTATGTTAATCAAGCTCTCCCTCCTTCTATACCTCAACGATCCTAAAAAAAAAAAAAAATCCTGAAGCCACTTCTAAACTCCGGAACCTTCATTCATTACCCAGCTGACAACTCTCAGGAGTATACTCAAATTGCCAGAGAGCTTACAAGTTCTTCTGTTATGTTCATCGATAACTGTGATGAGAGGAATCCTGGTTACTTTCTTTGTGTATTAAAATTAAGTTCTTCTTGAAATGGAATCATTGTGCCAGAAGTAGAAAAATAAAACCCCAGGGCCAGGTAAAATGCTGAGCTAAAAGAGCTTGATTTTCTGCTTTGAAGTCAGGCTCCTGAAGCCAGGGTCTGGCCTATTACAGTCAGGCTTTGTGGACAGGCTCCACTCCATAGCCATATATTCATCACCAGCCAAGAAAGGATATTATTCCTGCTAACACAATATTCATAATGCTGAAGCATCACCAGATAATGGATAAATCAGCACTATGGTTTCATCAAAATAAATGGATTTGCATTAGCAATTGCTAAACTGTTTAGCATGAAGGGCTATGCAGTAAGTGAATATAGTGGTATTATCAGATTTTTAAACTCATCTGGCATGCTTCACGCCCCTGATATCTGTCTAGACGATTTTAGACAAAAGCAGCTCATATTGGCTGTGTTGAATGAAAAGACATGGGGGTGGGGAGGGTAGAGAGAGAGCTGAAGCAGATTCCTTGTGTTTCTCAGGATGTGAACACGGGTAATGTGGTATCACAGGAGTCATATAAGGAAAGACTAGGAAGTAGATCAAATGCTGAAAGCAAAGGAAGAAAAAGCTTTCTTTGAATTGATTCAATTTTGTCTCTTTCCTCCAGCACCACTGAATAATTGAGGGGTGAATTAAATCATTTCAAATCTTTATATTTTTTTTTATTTTGCTTTGTCAATGAGGATGAAAATTTGCTATGCTCAAAATGAATATATGATTTCCTTTTAACAGGATTCTAATCATAAAGCCATCTTTGGGGTCTGTGCTATGGGGTTACTTACTTTATAGGTGAAACCATTTTACAGGAGGTCCACTTGATACTTTAATAACTAAATTCTCTTTGAAAAAATCTAAGCAAGATATTCTTCATATAGAATTTTAATTTCCAGTTAATAATGTTACAGTAAAGGTTCAGTGTCATTTTATGAATTGCCACTGCAGCTAGGTGGTGCAGTGGAGAGAGCATCTATCTAGAGTCAAGAAAACTCATCTTCCTGAGGTCAAATCTGGCCTCAGACACTAGCTGTGTGACTCTGGGCAATTCAGTTTACCTGTTTGCCTCAGTTTCTTCACCTGTGAAATGAACTAGAGAAGGGAATGGCAAATCACTTCAGTATCTTTGTAAAGGAAAAACTAAAATGGGATCTTGAAGAGTAGACCTGATGGAATTACAACTGAACAATGATTCCCACTCTGCTTAGAGTAGTAGGTAGACTTCAAAACTGACCTCAAATACTTACTAGTTATGTGACCCTGGACAGGTCATTCAATTTCTGTTTGCCTCAGTTTCCTCAACTATAAAATGAGGACAATAATAGCATCTGCTTCATAGGATTGCTGGGAAGATCAAATGAGATAATGCTGGCGGAAAGTGCTTATCATAGTGCCTGCCCATAGTAGGGCCTATATCAATGCTTATCCCCAACCCCCACCCCCACCAATGACTTTGTGATCACCGAATATCAGGGAAATACAGAGAAATGGATGTTCACTGAAGTTGTTCTCCGTAGGGAAAGCAGAGATCCAGCGCAGCGTTTATTCTGAAGAGGGATTCCTTATAGATGGTGAAGTTCTCCAGATGTTCCTAGTTGCTGATATATATCGGTTGCATCAAGCTCCAGAGCACTGCAGAGTCATCTAGATAACATTCATAACCATTCCAAGGAATTTGCCATACCCATCTATAGAAGAAAAGCCAAATAGATGAAGGGTTCCTTTCGTCTGCTTTGTTATATGAACTTAGGTCAAAGTTTCTCAAACTTTTCAAAATTGGAGAAAACTTCAGTTTAAACAAAACTTTCACAGAATCTTTGTAAAATCTTCAAAGATTAATACTAATGTCTAATATCAAACAGTGTAAGATTGAATAAAAAAATAAAAGCACTTCATTGTTTCTTGGATCACAGTTTGAGTTAGATAGGAAACCTGAACAGCTCTTCATCAGCATTTAAAACTTTGATGGACACTGAAGGACAACAAATTCTGCCTAGACAAGGGGTGGGGAACCTGTGGCTCCGAGGCCACATGTGACCTTCTAGGTCCTCAAGTGTCACCCTTTGACTGAATCAATACTTCGCAGAACTTAATAAAAAGATTTGTTCTGTAAAACTTGGACTCAGTCAAAAGACCATGTCCAAGGAGCTAAAGGGCCACATGTGTCCTTGAAGCTTCACATTCCCCACCCCAGCTCTAGACTTAAACAGGAAGAGGACAGTGGATTGGATTATCCTTGGGAAATAACAAAGCTCTTTTAATGACTCCAAGCTTCTCCCTGAAACAATGCCCATTTTAAAAATACCATTGTTATTATATGACTGAACCAAAGAACATATTCTTTTCTCCAAAGTACAAAAAATGAGCATCATTCGAACAACAGTATATAGGCACAAGGTAGGTGTGAGCAGAATGTAACAACAAATTGAGTAGTCAAAATACATGCATTACATAATAATGGTAAAAATTATTAATTTATGGATTTACTGCTTACTTTACTGTTTTACCTAATCTCTAAGCTTTGATGGCCCAATTCCCCAAGCTGTAAAACTGAAGTAAAATACAAATTTAATCTATAAGGACTTAATATATAAAATATGGTTTATAAGGTTCTTAGAATTGTACAGGTATAAAATACAGTACAAATGTGAATTACAACTATGTGATGGAAACTTGTCAAGTTTCTTTTGATTGAATTGACATAGGATTTAAAATTGAATGCTATATTTCAGTGGGAAGAACATTAGACTGGGAGTTAGGAAAACTTGATCTGTCTGTGATCTGGGACTTAATAACTTTCTACCCTTATTTCCTTATCTGTTACATAGTGAAATTAGATGACATCTCTTTCCTTTATACGTATATCGTACATGGCAGTCTGGTGAAGCCTAGGGACTCCTCCAAATAATGTTTTTAAATATATAATTAAAATACATAGGGTTACAAAGGAAAGTGATTTCAGTGACAGTTACCAATTTTTTTTGTTAATAGACCCCAGGTGAAAACCTCCTGGATTAAATGATCTCTAAATTCCCTCCTAGCTCTAAATCTCTGATCCAATAATTATACTGACCAGTCTTCTGATGAGAAGCCTAGCTGGTCTGGTCGGTGGGGATCAGAAAACGTTTGTTACTGAGACCTCCTTAGAAGCTCTTTCAATGGGGCAGAGCCTACTACTCATGTTCCACATTGGCACTTTCTTCAAGAAACTGTACTCATCTGCATGCCAGAAAGAGGCACTGGTCAAGCATTCACACACACACACACACACACACACACACACACACACACACACACACACACACACACACAGACACACAGCACATATGCTATGGGCCAAGCACTGTATGAAACACTTTACAAATATCACATTTTGATCCTCACAATGATACTGAAAAGTGTTATTATTATCCCCATTTTATAGATAATCTATTAAATAGATAAAAATGCAAAATGACACCCCATAATATAAAAATTAGTGAATAGTATAGTCATTTCTCCTCAGACCCTATGTCAAGCCATGGTAAGTTGTCAGCCTTTAAAGCAAGACTTTTTACTCTGGTTACCTGGAGACTAATTAGAGTAATCTCTGCAAAACAATATTTATTTAATTAATAAAATTATTTATTTGTAACCAAATGCTCTCAGAACAAAATCATATACTTCTCTAAAATTATCCGGAAATGATCAATTTATAGAATTTGTCTTGAAGTATCCTTTTTGTTTTCTGCCAAGGACACCCGAGGTACCTATTCTAATCATTCTATTTCCCAGAGAATTTAGGCATGACCATTTTCATGGAACACCTTTCCATAGGCAATACATGTGACTCTCTGTATATGAGGAATATGTTACTGGTCCAAACTCACAGAAAATGATCCCTATATTCTGCCTTGATTAATGAAAATCAAAGATTTTGATTCAAGGTTTGATGAGTTTATTAAATAACAAAAAAGAGCAAAAGTTGCCAAGAAGAGTAATGCATTAAAGGTATGTAATCAATCGATGATTTTCAAAACCTTAGGGTTTATAGCATACAATTTCAATGCCCATCTGAATTTCAGGAGTTGAAAAACATGATCTCATAAAAGAATATTCTATCTTACAAATCCTTTAAACTTACCACATCTAGAACTGAATTCCTAATTTGCCCCATCATTTACCTTTCCTCTGAACTTTCCTATTTCTGTTGATGGCATCGCCATCTTCCAGTCAACCAAGATAGACTCCCTGGAGTCCTTTTTGTCTCCCATTTCTCCCATACTCTTTACACCTAATCACTTGTTAAGTCTTGTCTATTTTATTTTGCAAAGCCTTGTAAATCATTCCCCTCTCTCCAGTTTCTGTTTCCACCATCTTAGGCCAAACTCATATTAACTCTCACCTTGATTTGTCTCTAACACCTCTGGCATACTAATCTTCCTAACGATTCCGCTAATCTTGCTCCCATGACCAAAACTTTCCAGGGGAATGTCATTGCATATTGAATAGAAATTTTGTTGTTTTTCAGTGATTTCCGTCATGTCTGACTTTTCACAATCCCTTTAGGAGTTTCTTGGCAAATGTATTGGAGTAGCTTGCCATTTCCCTTTACAACTGAGGTAAACAGGGCAAGTGACTTGCCCAGGGTCACACAGTCAATAAGAGTTTGAAGCTGACTTTGAACTCAGGAAGATGTGTCTTTCTGACTCCAGATCTGGCACTCTATTCACTGTGACATCTAACTATCCTATTGAATCTGAGCACACTCCTTAGCTTGGCATTTAAGACTATATTATATCTACATTCTAACTCCTTTTTATCTTAATTTTACTCACATTCCTATTTTTATCTCTACTTCTCCCTTCTCCATACCAAATTTCATCTTTATCTTCCCAATAACCATAAGAAGACTTATTTGCAGCAAATAATTATTGAAAATTATTTGAACTGAAACTTTGAATGGATCTTTACAATTGCTGTCTAAATATAGGCTTAGCTTGTCTTCAAATCTATGTTCTTCCCATTTTTTGATGTTGCTTCACCTCTGTAAGACTCCTACCCTCTACTTTTAAACTAAAAACACCCTATAAAAATCTATTCGTGGATCCTTCATTTACACTATTGCATAAACAACTGATAATGTCTTGAAATATTTGCTATCACCAAAGGATTTTCATTTTAACCAGAGTAAAAAGCTTAAGATAAAAGGATAATATTATGACAGATTTAGAGTTGAGAAAGATTCCAGAGATTATGTAGTCTAATTTTATCCCACAGATAAAGAAACTGTCTCCGAGAGGTGATGTCACTTTCCCAAGCATATATACACAGTGTATTGTGGGACTGAAATTCAAACCAAGTAAGAAATTTTAATTGTGTATTTATAAAGAACAATCAATGGGGAGTGAGAGGAAGCCAGAAAGTAGAAGGGGGCAATTCCCAGGGCAAAGGATCTTTTTGGTGCCCCTAAAATCACACCATCAAGACCTTTTTTTTTACTCTAATTAGTCTCGTCCAACTCTTTGAGTATTACTTTCTCTAGAGTATATGTTTGTTCTGCATAACAGAGTGATTATAGTTTGAAAGACCTGCCCCAAAAAAGACTTAGTCCCTGCCCTTAGGGAGTTTACAGAAAGAAAATACAATGTGAAAGCCACCTCCTCAACGAAGCCTTTTCCAGCAACTACTCCACATCTGGAATCTTATGATGTTTGCTTCTTGTATCATTTGGCAATTTTATAAAGTACTCTATTGTACTGTGGCTACTCATATTCATGTTTTATCTCCCTTCATATCCTATAAACTATGTTAATTTTAATTAAAAAAAATTACTCAGAGACTAACACAGAGCCTGGAGCATAGAAGGTGCTCAATAAATGCTTTTGGATGAGTGAATGACTTTAGCAACCTTAGAAATCATACCTACTAGCCAGTCATGTCAGTATGATTTCTGACATGTCCAGAAAAGGAAAAACTAAATGGTAAAGTCTTTAAGGACAAGGGCAACGTCCTTCACATCATTCATAATTCCCAATGCCAGGTCTGATGTAGAGGAGGATCAAAATAAATATTTGTTCAATGTTGAATGAATATTTTGTTGGAACTTGTGATTTTATGACTAGAGAGAGCTACTTGGTGAAGAAATTCTATTACCACATGTAACATGTAGCCAATCCATCAATCAAAAAGTATTTATTAAGTATCTACTATGTTCCAGGTACTGTTCTATATGCTGGAAGTACAGATAAAAAGAATGAACCAATCCATCTTTTCAACATGCAAAACCTTAGAGTCTCAATGCCTGAGAAATGAATTGTTTTGTCAGAGGTAGGATGTGAATCTAGTTCTTTCTGGCTCTGAGGCCAATTTACTATCTATTCTTCTGCATTGATTTTTGAATGAAACTAACTAGCAGTATTAATTGTCCCAGATTTTTTTAAATGATCTAGAAGAGCCCAACTTGTCTCATATCTCTTTTATACTAAATAGCCAGATGAGAAACAAACAATTCAGACCAAAAAATGAATTTTTTAAACATATAAAAATTATCTCTTGAGAGAAAAAAGACATCCCTGAAAATCTTCTTTTTTTAAAGTTTCTAGCCAGATGTTTAGTCCCCCTCCCTACTTTATGATGGTAGTATTACTGTATTGAACTGATGAACAACTGTGAATGGCTTGGCTATACTCAACAACACAGTGATCCAAGATAATCTCAAAAGACTCATGATGAAAAATGCTAGCCTCCTCCATAGAAAGAACTGATGGGGGTGGGTGGGAGGGAGAGAATTTGGATCTCAGTTTAAAAAAAGCAATATTAAAATTGTTTTTACATGTAATTAGGGGAAAAAATAAAATATCATTTAAAAATAAATAATTTTGTAATATTTCATAATGTAATTGCTTTGTCTTTGATACTCTCTTGAGTGTTTTGCATTATGTTGCTTGTTCTACTGAATTAGGCTATGTTTGCTTCCTTGCTATAACTTTATATCCTTGAAGATATCACAGAGACAAAGGATGCCATACATGGAATAATAAAAATTACAAATTACCCAGAGAACCATAGTTCTTGGGGGAGAGGTATCAATAGACTGTTGTTCAATACCAATGATGACTTGTGGATGAGCAAAAATAGAGATGGATCAATTATGTAGCAAAAATGAGAAACAACAGGCGGATGATCTGAATGATACATTAGTCACCGCTTCCCAATCCACTCCCTTCTTAAAGGCTCCAGGCAAGACCTACATCACATTGAGTAAATCCTTTATGAAGGATTTATGGAGTGATATTGACAAAAGTCAGACAAAATAAGGTAAAGAAAAGATCAAAATTGGGATCCACTGAAGGAGCAAATTACCAAAGTCCATATGCTTAAACCAAGGTTAAATTCTGCAACAAATAGAGAATTCCTTGAAAATTGGTACTTCACTATCAAAACCTCCATAAAATGATTTGAGATCATCCAGTTCATTGATCCCCATGTGTGGGTACCTCCTATCAATATTGAGTGACAATATATACTATTATTAATGATTTTTAAAAATGGGATATATTTCTCTTTTTAAAAACTTTTCCCCTCAGTCCTGTTGTTCTTTTTCTCAGTCTCCCCCATAATACCTAGCAATTAGTACATGGGAGAAGTAGCATGGAGGGAGAAAGAGAAAGTTCATTTGGGAGGTAGCCACCAGGCTAGGAAATATATCCCATGACACACAACATCATTTTTAAGTTGCTGAATGGAAGGAACTTTCAAAGGATGAGTTGTGACTACCAAAGTGAATGAGATTCTGAGCATCTCTCCTTTTGTTACAGTTCAGATGTCAGCACAGCAGAAACGCAGAAAAATGCATAAGAAATAATTAGTAAATTAATAAATTCTCAATATAAGAACTTCTAATATACTTGAACTATATATATAATGTTTTAAATCATTTTTCACCTTTTCATCTACAGAATTTTTATTTTTATAGTTTATTTTTAAATCTTTTGAAGATCATATTTTACTTATCTGGATCCTGTTAAGATATTCTATATTATTTTTTAACGTGTAGATCAAGATTGAAGACAGTTCTTGGCAATTGCTGATACAATGAAATGATTGTTTTCTTTTCTATATGACTATCTAGATATTGGAATACTGTGCTTACTGCTATAATTATAAAGCTCTGTTAGTGATCTGATGTATTTCTTAGTCACCTTAGATCTTTTATTCTTATGGTATTTGTTTCTTAGCCTATCATTCTCTGTATTGTAAATATGCTTCCCCTGCCACCCTTTTTCCTGATTAATATTCAAAATTTGAGTTTGTTTTTATTGAACAATGTCCTGTTATTTTCTAGCTATTCCAATTTGTTGAGAAAACTTTAAATCCATATCCTTTCTTCCATCTTCAATGTTTACCTTGGCATTAATGAAACTTTTTTTTTCCATCCTATTATGCAGATCAGTAAAGGAAATGTTTGTCTCACTGGACTCAGCATTGAATGACCAAAAGTCATCAAATTTTCTGTGATAATCAAAGCTCTACTACTCGTCATTTCAAGAAGGTGTATGAGTGGTACAGTCTGGGACCTATGTACATGGTCTAGACCATAGGTTTGCTTATGGAGAAAAACATGACCCTTGATGAAATCATAATAGATTACTTCCTTTTAAACTATTGATCTTTAACTTGTCATTGAAAGATATTTGAGCCGTCTGATAGGATTTATTCTACCTGTTGGTCATAAAAACTGTTCTCTTCAAAGTGATTAAAGATCAACATGGTTTTTTATGGGGTTTATGGTTTTTCTTTTCAATATTTTTCTACTTATAAAAATTAAATATGTTTCCATGTCCCTTTGTCTTCTATAAGTTGTATCACATTTCCAGCTTTAGATTTCTTGACCTTCCTTCCATAAACCTTACAGCTCAAGGTTCTTTGAATTTCTCCTTGAAGAATCAGTCTCAGCTCAGGTTGTGTGGTTTTGTTTATATTTTTAGTGGAGGGGAGAGGATGGGGGTGGAGCATTCCTATTTGCATTTTAATTCTTTTGTGTAATTTGGTTTCATCCTATCTTTCATACTTATTTTGACTCCTTTGTACTCTTTTCTTCCCCCAGCATTTTCAAGTGGTACACAACCTATGTTGTCTCTCTGTCTCTCTGTCTCTGTGTCTGTCTCTTTCTCCCTTTGTCTCCCTCTTCAAATTTTAATATTTTTTAATTTTATTTTAAATTTATGAAATACAATAAGCATTTCATAATATAGAACAATAAAAAAGAAAATTGGACATGAACCTGCTAATCTGCTATACACAGCTTGCTGTTCCTCTCAAATATACAACAAAATTATCATGTAAATTTCTTTTTATTCTTCCCCACCTCCCTGAGATGGCTACCATTAGCTATAAATATGTATGCATTTATGTGTAAAAATTATTCTATATATACTTCTATTTATCTGTTCTTTGGAGCAGTGTCTTCATATGTTCTTTGTAATTAATTTAATTATTTATAATGGAAAGAAATTTCTTTGCTCAAAGTCATTCTTAAAGCTGTATTGCTATTACTCTGATTTACTTTTTTTTCTTTTGATCATTAAAAGGGACATTCTCTGACTACTTCTTAAAGAGGCCTATTCACTTAATGGGCATTACCTCCCTCTAAGTGAGTACCTGAAAAGGCCAGACTAAAAAGGCCAAGGTGTCCTATTACATCCTGGGCCATCTCCAGTCATCCTGATGAATATCTGGTCACTGAACCCAGATGGCTCAGGAGGAGAAAGTGAGATTGATGACCTTGCACAGCCCTCCCTCACTCAAAACAAAGTCAAGTGCAAGTCATGTCATCATTTCTCTGATGGCATGGTCTTCTTCAAAAATGTAGGATGAACACAACTGTTGCTGTTATTGTGCATAATGTTCTCTTGGATCTGCTCATTTTGCTCTTCATTCTTTCATGCAAATCTATCCACAACTATACCACAATTTGTTCAGTTATTCCCCAATTGATGGGCATCTCCACAATTTTCAGTTCTTTGTCATCACGAAGAGAGCTACTATAAATATTTTACATATAGGCTCTTTTCCTTCTTCCATAATTATCTTTAGAAATAGATGAAGTAGTGGTATTTCTAGCTCAAAGGGTTTGGGTAGTTTAATAACTCTTTGGGCATAATTCCAGATTGCTCTGATGTCATTTTGGTCCTCCTCTAGAACGAAGGCCAACAGTCAGATTGCTCTCCAAAATGACTGAGTCATTTCATAATTCTACCAACAATGAATTAGTGTCCCAATTTTTCCTCATCCCCTCCAACATTATCATTCTCCCCTTCTATCATTTTAGCCAATCTGATAGGTATAAAATGATATATCAAGGTTGCTTAATTTAATTTACATTTCTTTTATCAATAATGATTTTGAGCATTTTTTCATATGACTATAAATTGTTTTGATTTCTTCATTAGAAAACCACCTATTCATGTCTTTTGACCATTTATCAATTGGGAAATGATTCATATTCTTGTAGATTTGACAAAGTTCTTTACATATTTCAGATCTAAGATCTTTATCTGATAAGCTTAACTTTTTCTTTCTTATTCTTTTCTTTCTTCCTTTTCTTCCTCCCTCTCTCATTTCCTTCTTTCCTTCTTTCATTGTTATTTTCTCCTTCCTTTTCAAAAACCATAATTTTAGAATTTTATGATATTATCCTCAAAGTCACCTTTATGTCTTTAAATACCTGCCCCTTTTCACAGATATTCAATTAATTCAATTTCAACAAATGTAAGCAGTAGAACACAGTAGAAAGAATACTAGATTTGAAATCAAGAAACTGACCCTGTCACAGTTATTTGAAAGTCAGCATGATATAGTGAAAGTAGACCCAGACAACCTGAGTTCAAGTCTCAGCTCTACCAAATACTAACTGTATGACTCCATGGTGATAATGAGCATCTGCATACTTGAAGCATTATGGGTCTGTTATCACTGTAGTTATTTTAAGCACTTAATATATACATAAATCTAAATATATACATAAATAAAATGCATAAATTTAAGAGAATATTTTATGGAGTACATTAAATTATGATGGGAACTTACAACACATTTTTTGATGTTATTGAAAAGGATTAAAAAAAAATGACAACCACTGAACTAGTTCATCTACATATACCTAAAGTTTCCATAACACTAAATTTCTTGCCTCAGAAGCAAAACTATTCAAATAAGTCACTCATATTATTTGGAAATTTTTAGTAATCTCTTAAAATAAGATACATCTTGTTCTCCCCCCTACACCCCTTTAAACTTAATTAGCTGTGCTTCATTCAGTATCCCATACCTGGGGGCACTTGTATGTGTGTGTGTGTGTGTGTGTGTGTGTGTGTGTGTGTGTGTGTGTGTGTGTGGGCGTAAATATATGGATCTTAAGCATACAAGGCTCCAGCCCTCGTTCTTTTCATTGACTATCCTTCTTGGCAAGCTATGGCCTCCTAGTTGTCACATCAGAGCTAAGGGGAAAAACAAAGAAAATTTATTGCTTGGAACAATGTTTAGAAATGGACCATTTTACCATTGTCACTGTAAATACATGAAATTTATAGCTCCACTCTACTGCCTACAACATTTTCAGTAATGGAATAGAGGTCCTTTTACATTTGTAGAAAGACAAAATATTAAGTAATAGTAACCAAGAATTAGATTATTATCCCCTCAGTTTATGGAATTGGGAGAGAGAAGCAGCATGGTATAACATAAAAAGTAGGAGATCTGAAATCAAACAACCTGGGTACAAACCCTAGCAATGCCTATTTGGCCTCGGACAAGTGGCTTAATCCTTCTTGGCCTCATTTTCCTTTTCTGCAACATGAGGGAATTAGACTAGATTTAAGATCCCTTTTAGTTCTAAACTGTGATTCTTTGACATCAGTTATAGGCAACAGGAATATTTAGTTTCATTGGTGTACCTCACACTTGCCTGCCAGATTATAACCCTCATTTTACTTAGTAAAGTCTCAGGTAGTTGCCAAAGGCTTGTTATTATTTAATCATGTCCAGCTCTTTGTGACCCTATGGGTTATAGCATCCCAGTGGGGGTTTCTTAGCAAAAATACAAAAAGTAATTTGTTATCTCCTTCTTTAGTGAATTAAAGCAAAGAGAGGTGAAGTTATTTGCCCAGGATCACACAGATGGAAAAAGTATAAATATCTAAAGCCAAATTTTGAACTCAGGTTTTTCTGACCCGAGGCCCAACGTTCTACCCATTGAGCCATCTAAGCTGTCTCTTGACTAAGGCTTACAGAAGTTATAAGAGATGTGCCTGAGGAAGAATTTTAACCTATCTTCCTGACTTCAAATGTTTTGTTCTACCCACTGTGTCATTAATAGCTAATGTTTATACTAAACTTAGATTACAAAACATTCTCCTCCAAGAACCCTGTAAGGCTGGTAGAGCATTACTGTCCCAACTCAAAAGAGTTCAGTGACTTGTCTACTCATAAGGCCAATTAATGGAGATCTAGGACTAGAATCCATGTCTTCCAAGTTTAAACCAAGTGCTCCATCCATCACAAAGGGATCTTCTGATCATTTTCATTATGTAATACATATCTTGGACCTTATCAATGAGAAATCTGAATTGAGACATTACATTTGAATTCACCTTTTGTCACTAGCCAGGCTTGCTACCTGTCAGGACAGGAAAACTCAATGACAGATACTTGTTCCTATGGATCACTGTTTCCATCTTCTGTTTCTTCATCTGTAAAATTGACATAATAATATCTGTTTTGCCTATCTTTGGGGGTCATTATGATGACCTAAGTAAAGAATGTGGTGGACTTTGCATGCTGCAAATTGATATATAAATGTAAATCACACTATTCTTATTATATTACTACCTTCCATCAATTCTACCTTCCAGCACAAACTATAATCTCTGTCTCTAGAATGTTCCACGTGTGCCTTTTCTTTCCCTAAAAATGGATTGTCCTCCCTCTCCCTCTTCATCTGTTCGATTTCTGCCCACCTTGTAAAGCCCAAGGCAAAGGCCATCTCTTCTGCAGTCTTCTTTGGTCCTTTTGAGCATGGATGGCTTTTGTCTTAAACACTCATGTAATATTTGGCTTTGTAACTCTCTCTTGCACATAAAATGAAATATTAGGTATTATAATTGTTGCTTATGTTTTATCCCCCCCTCATAGAATATAAGTACCAGAAGAGTAGTCTGAGTTTTATCTAAACTTGGTATCTCCCCAGCCCACACGGTGGTGTTCTGGCCCCAGAGGACACATTTATTGTAATGTTTGTTGAGCAAGTTTTTATTTGCTTTAATATTAACCAAATGCATTTTAAAGTATAACATTCACACGACAGCATCCTTTGTGGTGCATTCATCTCTAAGACTCATTTGCCAGCAACCAGCAACAATGCTTTCCAGATGAGCCACAGTTGGAACAAGCTCCCTCATACCAACTGCCCTCTTTATGTACAACTGGAAAAATCATAAACAGTCCTTGGGCACTGCAATGTGATCTCCAAATCTGCAATTGCTGATGTCAATTTTCTGCTTGATTGGTAGCATAATGTCTTAAACGAAATTCCAGAGCTACCCTTGCACAAACTACACCGTAGGTGACATCTGCCTTATTACCAATAAAAGTGATGTATTGTATATCAGAGAATCACTCAGCAAACAATTCCCAGAGATCCCCTTTGCTATGGAGTGTGAAACAGACCTACTCCCTTTCCTGAATGTCAGGAGTTTTACCGAGGAGAAATGACCCACTGACAGTTACTTAACATTAAAAGTACTTCTTCAAACAGATAGATGTTGTTCACTTCTGCACACTTGGTGACCATGGAAAAAACAATCAGGTTAGTCATGGGATGGATTACAAGGAAATATATCTTCATGTGCAGGACACACTTGAGAAGAGAGTTATATGTGAGCAACTGAGGTTGCTCTGGGAGGACATTTGAATGGATAGATAAAAGCTTATGAGTAAATAGGCTGAATAATGCCTAAATCTGAAACACTTTGATAAAAAAAAGACCAGAGATCCACAAGAAGGTACCAAGTTAATTTAAAATACCTAACTGGCCTGATCACAGATTATCCAAGCTTAGGCAGAGAGGGAACAAACATTTTTTAAGAACTTGCTATATGCCGGGTACTGTGCTGAGGATTTAACAAATACTATCTTATTTAACTCTTAACTACCACCCTGGGAAGTAGGTGCTATTATTATTAATTGAGGAAATTGAGACAGAAAGAGATTAAGTGACCTGCACAGGATCACCCATCTAGTAAATGTCTGGGGCCAGATTTGAATGCAGGTCTTCCTGACTCCAGGAGAAATGATTTATCTTCTGTGCCACTTAGCTACCCCTAGGGAATTTAAAGGTCTTCTTGTCTAGCTCCTTTCATTTTAAAGAGGGAGAAACTGAGGACGAGAGAGGTAAAGTGACTTGTAAGAATCAAGAGCAATAGTACATATTTAGATAATGTATTCCAAAGTCATAGGGTAATTTAAAGCCTTTACTAAGACTTTTGGTATACTCTTTATAGTAACATGTTTCACAAAATTCTTTCCTCACAATAGTTTTGTGAGATAGGCAGTTCTTGTACCCCATTTTATAGATGAGGAAACTGAGACTCAGGGAACTTAGCCGACTTGCCCAGAGGCACACAACTAGGAAGTGACGGAGGCCGGAATTGAATCCAGGACCCCTAAATACAAATTCCTTGTTGTCCCCATTATATCATTTCATCTGAATTGTAATGATATGACTTCAAGAGGGAAAATGAATCACAGTAAAAATCTAAATGGGTCTCATAAAAAATGAAAAGCAAATTTTATCTATTACAAAAGGGCAGCAGAAATCAGGAATAACCATCAAATACCTGAAATAATGAAAAATCATGAATTCTCTCTTTGTAATCAAATATATAAAACTATTTCCACCACCGAATGACTGAATTCAAGTACCTTCTTTTTAGTATTTCAAACTGCATCCCCTTTTAGAGATATAGTTTAAAAGGACACATTTTACATGAGCCAACATAAATACTTAGGGCATACCTTTATAATTAACTGAGAGGTGGCATGTTCCTTCCTAGGCTTTGGAATGCACTCTTTTGGGTCCACTGAACAAAGTCCCCCTCGAAGCCTAATGGGACTCTGGCACTTTAACTTTTAACACACTTCCCCAATTAAGCTCCCTAGGCTCCAGACTTTAACAGCTGTCTGCAGCTGCTGAAAAGTGATTTATCATTGTCAAAGTTCGTGACCAAAACATTAAAAGGAATCTTAAAAAAAAAAGAGGCTGGCAGAACAACTTTCATGTGCAGCTCCTCATCGCCTTCAATGCATACATTTTCCCGATAGCAGTAAAAGAAAAAATAATTTCTTAAAAAAATTTAGATCTGACTGAATAACTTTCCATACATTATCTTTTCTGTATGCATAGCACTTTGAAGCTTAAAGTCTGCCATACAAGGAAACATTGTGGAAATACAGGCTAATTTTATCTTGTTTTGTATTGTTTTTGGAGGGAAGTATGGAGAGAGGGTTGCACTTAAAACTTTTATGATAAAAAAACGGTTTTTCTTGTGCAGGAATTTCTTTTCTAACTCTAAAACGTTTAAGGAAATCCAAAGCTGTATTGTGAAATTACAAAACCGTGCTATTTTTTTTTCCTTTGCTGGCATTAAGAAGGTTTCCACACTGCATTTGGTATTTTCACTGTGGTAACTTTGTGTTATTTCTCCAAGTAGCTCCATTTCCTCAAATATTACAAGTGGAAGGAACTACGCCATAGGACTCTTATCCTCCCTTAGGTTTTCTCTGCTCTCTCTGATCTGGGGAAAGGCCTTCATTGAATGGAAGAATTGTTTCCGACCCCTTAACTTTCTACCTCCCTTCCTCCTAATCATTTGCTATGCTTCTTCTACCCAAGATACTGAGAGCAGGAGACCAGCTCTACTTGCTCTTGCCATTTTAAATCATTTTTAACGGTTGCTTTGATTAGTCCCCCAAATACTGTCTTGTAAATGTTAATTGGAAAACTATGCTATTAAATATTTCTCACAACGGAAACATTTCCATCTTCTTCATTTTACACCGAAGGAGGTAGGTGAGAGAGAGGTCAGGTAACCCAGCCAGGTACTTGGCTTGAATCATATCCTAAGTCCGTCATCTCTGCCCTATGGATCAGGCTTTGGAAAATTTGCATTGGCAGCAAAAGTTCCTTTTCTATGGGTACCACAGCTTCATCACCATTTACAGGGATAGAATGTCAAGCTTTAAAAGATGCTAGACCTTCCTTGACACTCAAGGCAATTAGAATTGGAGGAGGGAAGGAAGGAAGGAAGGAAAGAAGGAAGGAAGAGAGGGAGAGAGGGAGGAAATAAGTATATGTTAAGTGTCTACTATAACATCTCACTTGATCCTCACACCAATTTCTGTGAGGCAGGTGCTATTATTATCTTAATTTTATAGTTGAGGAAACTGAGGCAGGCAGAAATTTGATGATTTGCCCAAAGTCACACAGGTAGCAACGGTCTTAGAGACTGTATGTCAACTCAGCCAGCCACCTAGCTGTCTCAACAGAGGCTATTGAGAGACAAAACAAAAAAGCAAAAAGTGAGAGATAGAAAGAGACGGACAGACAGAGACAGAGGCACAGAGACACAGAGACAGAGTCTATGAAGTGCTTACTCTGTGTTGGGCACTGTGGCAAACATTAAGAACAAAAATAATAAACCAGCAAGATCCTCCCTGCCCTAGTTTTTGGACAGATAAAAAGAAAACTCCCCTATCAGAGCCTCCATCTCAAGGGTAGAGTCTAAAGTTCTGGTGGGAGAAAAGACACAGGATGAGGATGATGGTTAGAGTACTAGCATCATAGTACGTAAATGACCAGAAGGTGGCATGGAGGCCTGCTTGTGGTCAGGATAGCTCCCCTGAGATTCCTTCTCCCAGTCCTCGAATCTCTGGCAGCTTGGAATAGTGAGATGTAGCGTGTTACTACGGAAAGAACCCAGGATTTGGAATCAGGCCATTTTTCTAGTTCCATGACTAGTGATCTGTGTGACTTCACCTTTCTGCTTCCTGAAACACCTGATGGCTTGTTCTATAATTAGGACCATTGACCTAGAACTAGCAGGAACCCTAGAGACCATGTAGTCTAAATAGTTCATTTTACATTTGAGAAAACCAAGGTCAAGAGAGGCAAGGTAATTGGCCTAAACTCATTTAAGCTAACACACAAAGACTAATATTTCAATCCAGTTCTTATCAAGGCAAATCTAGCCCTCTTTAGATTGCACACGTGCATACACACACACACACACACACACACACACACACAAAACTGAAAAATGTCTATGTTCCTCTGGAAATTGTACCAACAAGTGACATCTACTTACTCAAAGTTGTAGCAATGTCTTTTCTTGAAAATTCTATTAGGGGCTCAGATTCAATCTGACCTGCTTGTCAATACAAGCATCACAAATGCTTAGGCTCCTTAAGAGTCTACCCAATATGGCAAATCTTTAATAAACTTTGTTTTACTTTGGTTGGAAAAAAGAAAAGAAAGTTCTGTTAGGTATGTGTAGTTGCTCAAACTGGTACAAGTTTAATTTACTAGTAGCTCAACTTTTACAATTCAAAAACTGTTCATAAGAAGAACAGGAACTGGACCTATTATTTCACTGCTATAAAGAACTCCCAGAGAGGAAATTCCCTCTACCAATGCAGATTGGCACCTTCTCAGCAATTTATAATCTTAGAGAGTTGCCTAGAGCATTGAGAGTTTAAATTACTGTCCCTGATTCGCAAAGCCAAAACATATTAAGGTCAGGACTTGAATCCAGGTCTTCTTGGCTCCAAAGCCATCTCTCTATCTGCTACATGACACTGCCAATCTACATTTATGAAAACTGGAACTAATTTGCCTAAAATGAAGGAGGCTTAATTCCAAGCCATAGCTTGAATTCCACATCAGTCTGAGCCTTTAAGGGCCCTTTAGGATCCTGCAATAACTGATATCCACCATTTGAAATCTTCCAGATGAATCAATCTTTTACCATATCTTTTTTAAATTCCAGTTTGATGTCCTACCATTACACATGATCAGTTGCTTGTTCCAATTATGTTCAGTTATATAAGTGATAAATACTTAGTAAGGTTGCTTCCTTTTCTTCCCTTTTTCTTGGCCATCAATTAGATCAACTTTTGCAGTTCCTTTCTTGCAGTTCCTTTGCTTAATAGACGAAATATATTTCTAATTGTCTCTAAAAAATGCAAGTTACATTTCTTATGTTTATTTAATTTCACATTGTTCATTTTACCCCTCTAAATTACTTCACTTTTAAAAAATCCTCTTTGATAATAGTTTTTCTACCACTCCAGAGGTAATTGTATCTCAGCTCCCAAAAAACTCCTTCACTGATATCTACAGCTGCATGGTGCTTTCTAATTACAAAACACTTTCACCTAATATAATTTCACAACCCTGAGAGGGGCTAGTAAAGGTAATTTTATCTCAGTTTGATAGATGAGGAAGCTGAGGTGCAATGAAGTGAAAATGATTTATTGAAGGCCAAAGAGCTCATAAATGCTGGCCCTGGAACTGGAACCTGAGTCCCCTGACTCCAGGTCAAGTGCCCTGGAATGAAGGAACTAGATTTCATTCTACTTTTCCCTTGATGCTTAAGAATTCTACATCGTCAATGTTATGTTTTCCTACTCTAGGGTCCATGTTCTTGATTTTGCTCAAGAGAAATCATTTCCAGAGGAATAGAATTTGGTTCCAGCTCATTTCAAAACCACAAGGTATTCTCTCCATATCAAAATGATGATTTTTGCAAGAGCTTATGAATTAGAGGCAGCAAGGAGAAGCAGTGGATCAAGTCTTGAGCCTGAGGTCAGGAAGATTTGAGTTCAAATCCAGCCTCAGACAATTACTAACTTTGTGACCCTGGACAAGTCACCTAAGCTCTGTCTGACTCCATTTCCTCAACTGTAAAATGGGGAGAATAACAATACCAACCTCACAGGGTCATCGTGAGGCTCAAATGGTATAATACAGTTAACCTTTCACATTGTGGGGGTTAGGGATATAATACCTTTGAGATCTGGAAAATCAGTGTAAAATTTTTGGCCCTCCCTTCATACCAGAGAAGAAGTTTGAATAATTGTGGCAGTGAAAGACAAAATGTTAATATTGTACAATACTATACAAATACTTTATGCATTTCTGAGTTTCTAAACTTTTTCTGTGTCATCTGTTGACTGTGCATCATCTGTGGCTTCCACAAAACTCCTCCAAAATTCCTTTTTAATTTTTTATGCCAACCCACAATATATTGAAACAGCAATGGGGAAAATCATGATGTAGAAGGGATAACCATATTTATAAAGTCCTTAGCATACTGTCTTGCACATAGTAGGCATAACAGTACCCACTTTAAAGGGCTGTTGTGAGGAACAAATGAGATATCTATAAAGTGCTTAGCACATCATAGGTACTTGATAAACAAATACTTGTTTTCTTCCTTCCTACACAGCTTTGACAATGCCAAACTCTCTTTAAAATGATTTGTGCTTCTTACCTTACATGGTTGCAAGGTGGAAAGCAGAGGTCACATGGGCTCTGCAGAAAGGATGACCTGGGTTCAGATCCTGTCTCAGATACTACCTATGTGATCCTGGTTGAGTCACTTAACTTCTCTTGTCCTTTCTCTTGAGAGGTAAACAGAGGAAGTTGGCTTATAAGGTCACTTTTAGCTCTAAAACGATGGTGTTATAGAAGCGACTGGATACCTGAAGCACTATACCCATGGGAGTATATATTATTTCTATCACTAGTCAAAGAAGAATTGGAATCAGCCATATTTGAGCATTTAACAAGTAGATGAAGGCAAAGAGAAACAATCCAACAACCTAGTCACAGGGGTAGATTGGCACTCACCTGAACTTTTCTGGCCATTTCATTTTTTTTGGAAGATTGGGAGCTGACCACACTGACACACATGAGTTATGGTTCTCAGTAGCAAATGAGGTGGAAAGGCAGTAAAACTTCTAAATAAAAAGCCCTCACAAAGTCTTCCACTGAACCATGGACAAGGTGGGGAAGTAGGAGGAGAATGGCAAGAGCATTTGTAACCACTTACTGGTTTACTGTAAAATAGAAGGTAGCTCCATTGGATGAGAAGATTGCCTCCAAATTACCTGCCATGTGGGACTCCTTTTTATGTTCAGTCAGCAGCTTCCCTCCACCATAGAGGAAAAAGCACTCAAACATATTTTGTTCCTCCTCTTCTGCTCCGGAGCCATGTCTATGTCTTCTGCAAGACTAGCTCTCTGGAAGAGATGGAGATTGGTCATTGGCAGCCTTTGTGCTACAGATTTGGGCCAGAGAAGTTATTTCAAACCTCAACTTTCCCGTTGGTTACTGTGTAATCTTGGGTAAGTTACTTCACCTCAATTAGTTTCAGTTTTCTCATCTGTAAAATTAAGTCAGACTGTCAAATACCTAAAGTCCCTTCCATCTCTAAATCTATGACCCTAAGATAATAAAGGGCAGCTAGGTGGCCCAACGAATAGGATGCAGGCCTGCGGTCAGGAAGACTCATCTTCCTGAGTTCAAATACAGCCTCAGATTCTTACTATGTGACCCTGCATAAGTCACTTAAAGGAAGCAACTCCAATATTTTTGCCAAGAAGACCCCCAAATGGGGTTACAAATAGTCAGAGACTCCTGATAAACAACTGAAAAACAAGAAGAAAATAAATGTAAAAGCAACTTCCTGTTTGGAATAAAGTCTTTGAAGACATTAAGATGTTACAAGCCAAAAACTATTCTGTAAAAGGTCAAAGGCTGGCCACTATTATCCAGAAGGAGAAGTGGAATAAAAATTAAATGAAACTGAAAGAAACATGAGTGCCCCGTTCCCCTCTCCCTCAACTCCCACTTCATTTTACATGCTTTGTATCATGTATAGTTTAATATACACGCATAGCCTGAAGAAGATGGTATTAACCAAAATATGGCACCCATTTAGGCTGACTTTTCATAACTCCAATGACAGTTCATTGATAAACATGGACATCTTTGTCCATTCATCGTGGGGATTAGTGTCTTGCAAACTATCATTACTATGGTGTTACTGATAGTAACGTCTGTATCTTGATATCAGAGTAAACTTGGTCAGGTGGGAGGGAAGGAACCTCAAAATAAGTTTGATTAGAGAGCTTTTATTGTTGGGAGAGGCATCTTGGCATAGCAGATTGAATACTGCACACAGAGTTAGGAAGAATTCCATCTCAAACTCTTATCAGACTTATGTTTCTGAGCAAGTCTCTCAATCTCTTTTGTCTTCAATTTCTTCATCTGTAAATGGGCACAAAAATACTATCTTACAGGGTTCTTATGAGGATCAGATGAAGTAATATATGTAGAATTCCGTGCAACCTTTAAGTGTTATATAAATGTTGTTTACGTTCAGTCATGTCCAACTCTTTGTGACCCTACGTGAGGTTTTCTTGGCAAAGATACTGGGGTGATTTGTCATTTCCTTCTGCAGTGAATTAAGGCCATCAGAGACTAAGTGACTTGCCAGATCACACAGCTAAAGAGTATCTGAGGTCAGATTTTAACACAGGTCTTCTTGATTCCAGGCACAGCACTTTTTCCACTAAGCCACCTAGCTGCCTCCAAGGTAAACAGAGGTTAAGTGACTTGCCCAGGGTCACACAGCTAGTGAATGTTTGAGGCCAGATTTGAACTGCAGTCTTCCTGACTCTAGTCACAGTGCTTTATCCACTTAGCCATCTAGCTACCTCTCTTATAGTAATATAATATAATATTAATATAAATGTTATATATAATTTAAATGTTGGTTTAATATATAGTTTGATTTAAATATTAATTTAAATGCTTATATGATATAAGTATTAACTATTATTTTAAGAGCACTTGCAGTCTGTAGAGAAGTACTCCACTGTAGGGAAAGACGACTTGACAACCATTCCTTCCTTTATTTGTGTCAAGGGGAGTTTTTAAGTCTAGAACGAGCACCTGAAGAAATTATGTCAGGAAGGAGAGGCATTAATTCTTTGAGCTTTAAAGAGCTACAATAAATACCAGAGGAAATGCAGTAAACTTCATTTGCAATTTTCTCAAAGGACCAGCTGAAATGAGGGTGAAGCATAAAGCTTCCCTTTTTGAGAAAAGGGAAGAGGTCAGAAAGTAAATGCCACAAAGATGAAAATGTCCCAAAGCAGGAATGTCTTAAAAGTGACTTTCTTTATCACTACTTTACAAAATCAAGTCTAGAATTCCCAGGAAATTCAAGTTTACATGTGCATAAATTCAGAGATATCACATACAATTGTGTGTAAAGCAGGTATCAGAAAATTGTTCTAAATCAGAAGGTATTTTGATAACTTACTTTTCTAAAAGGCTTATTCTTTGAGGTCAGGTTTGCAAAGTAAAAGCTGACTGAGTAATTCTGGGGGAAACCCCTGCTTTTACTAAAGTCCTTAGAAAATTTTGGGAAATGGATTAATAATACATTGTTTCATGTCAGGCACTCTGATTCAGCCAAACTAGTTTACTTACCATTCCTCACATGACATTCCATCTTCTTTCTCCATGCAATACTCTTATGAGGGTGAGGTGGTACTGAGACGGAACACAAGCATTCAAAGGATAAAGGATCATTTCTATAAAAGAATAATGAGTCAGAAAGTTTACTACTCACCGCCAAGCTGGGTCTGCAATCCTGAAGTCCCAGAAACTCACAAAGGAATGATGGTTCAAGAGTATCTATGGGATGAGTACCCTGATTGAGAGACCGGATCACCTAGAGCTCTGCATTTATATCTTATTACTGGGTAAATTCACAGGCACAGAGTGGGAGAGAGACCGTATGGGTAGTCAGTCAGTAGATGTTCTGAACTGCAATCCCCTTCATCAACCACAGGAACATGGTAATTCATAAAGTTTCATAATCTTACATACCTGTATTTGATGAAGTTTGATAAGCTGATAGTTGGTATATGATATATATCATATGTGGATCACAACCCCAGGGTCATGAGTTGACCAAGTTGCTGAGTATATAGAAATTCCCCAATATATAGGTGGGTAGTAGTCAAATATGGAGTCCCTCCTGTCAACTAGGAACTAGTAAAAAGCTATGCCTATTATGTATCCCCTCCTCACCTCCACTACTTAGAACACCAAGTTTCCTTCAAAGTTCATCTCAAACACTAGTTGCTTAACGACCTCTTTTAAAATTGCCACCCCTGACTGTTAATGCCTCTTGTCCACCAAAAAAAAAAAAAAGTTTTGCATTTTTTGTTGTATTGTTTATTTGTTTCTTTATGTTTTGTATAGAGTAGCAACAGGGTATTGTGGGTAGAAGAATAATTTATACTATTTAATCAATATTATTAAAATGAGCAATTTTGAAGACTTTTACATATTAACAAAAATAAAATCAGCAGAATTAGAACATTTAGCACAATAGGAATAATGTTTTAAAAAACAACTATGAAAACTATAAGAATGATGACCAATACAATAAAAGAATTTTTAATTTATCAATTGATAACCATTTATTAAGTACCTGTACTACGCCAGGCACTATACTAGGCACTGGAGATTCAATTTTTTTTTTTTAAAGTACAACAACCTCTGCTCTCAAGGAATTTATATCCTAACAGGAGAAACATCACGAAAGAAAGAAACAAGAAACAAGAGAAACAAGCTATAAGTACACACAAAATAAATACGTGCAAAAACAGGGCTGTTACTGGACTCAACTCATACTGGCTTGCGAGAAAAGATGGTTAAGTTTTCAGTGTGGACACATACCTCAGAAATCAGTAAGTGCTTTTTATCATCTTCTTTATTGTCTAGACTTACTGAAGTGATGGAGAAAACTTGAATAACTCAGATTAAACTTTAAAATGTGTTGTGCATACATTTTTCATAGTTGTATGTATACGAATATATGTGTATATATATATGCCTATGTGTATGCACATGTACATGTGTATATGTATGTGTATATGTATATTATATATATGGATAAACAAACAAGACACTTCATCTATTAGGCTGTTGGTACTTTCTCTGACAGCCCCCCAGGCCAGAAATGCTCTCCCTCCCCAACTCTAACTACTGACTTCCCTGGCTTCCTTTGAGTCTTAACGAAAATCTTGACTTCTACTGGAAGCCTTCCCTAACACCTCTTAATTCTAGCGTCTTCCCCATATTAATTATTTACTACTTATCCTGTATATAGCTTGCTACGTATATATTTTTTGAATGTTGTATTCTCTATTAAATTTTAATAGAGAAAGCATTGAATTAAATCAAAACTTTAATAATCTTTAGGGCAGGGACTGTCTTTTGCATCTTTTCATATTCCTAGCACTTAACTTAGTGCCTGGCACCTAGTAGGCTCTTTTTTAATATTTATTTTATTTTTAATTTATGGAATAAAACAAGCATTTTCATAACATAGTACAATAAAACATGACGGCACATGAAATTGCACATGTTATGTACAACTTGCAATTCCTTTTAAATATATAATAAAGTTATCATGTATATTTCTTTTTTTTCTTCCCTCCCCCCACTCTAGCCCTAGAGATGGCTACCATGACACACAAATAGGTACACGCATGTAAAATTATTCTACACAAACTTCTATTTGTCAGTTCTTTCTCTGTATGCAAAAAGAGTCTTTCCTGTATGTCCTCTGTAGTTAATTTGGATATTGATAGTTACCAAAATGCCTTCTTTGCTCCATGTCAGTCTTAAAACAATATTGCTGCTACTGCATACAGTGTTGTCCTGGTTCTGCTCATTGCGCTCTTTATTTCATGCAAATCTTTCCATGTTTTTCTAAGACTATTGAGCTCATCATTTCTTATAGAATAGTAGTATTCCCTCACAATCATACACCACAAGGTGTTCAACCACTCCCCAATTGATTATAAAACAAAATTATTTGTAAATTTATCTTGTTTCCAACTTAAGGGGGCATCTTGAGTAGAATGTTTTTCATTTTCTCTATTTCCCACTTAAGGTGGCATAGTAGATAGAATGCTTTTCTTTTCTCTCCATCCTTCATATCACATATCCTCTCTGGAAATCTATTTGATCTCAATGGGCTTTCATTTTGCTAAGGGATGACTCTTGTGTTGAGTTCTAGTGGAAGTGGGGGTTAGTACCATACTGGGAGGATTGCTTGACACTTTCTCTCATTTGTAGTTGATGAATGCTTGTTGGCTTATCAACTTATATTCTAATGCTCTTCCCCTAATTGAGTCAGGAGATCTGGGTGTCAGTCATGGGTCTGCCATGTGTGACTTTGTACAAGTAATTTCATATCTTGGGCCTCAGTTTCCTCATCTTTAGGATGAGGAATTTGGATGAGATGATCTCCAAGGAGTGTTCTAGTTCCAATTTTCAATGAATTGGTGAGATCATTGTTTCCCTTCCAGTCTTGGCTGGAGAAGAACTTGAGACTGGCAGTATTCCTGGTCAGGGAGCCCTATGTTGAGGTCAAGGAAACATGTTGAGATTTGGGGTGCTTGGGACCCCAAAATACTGATACCCCAGATTCTGCCAGAATGAATTCTACCCAAACCTTCTTTCAGTCAAAGTAAAACAAAGTTTATTAAAGATGGGTTGACTCTTAAGAAGACTCACCATTTCTGAATCTTGTATTGACAAGCAGGCTGGATGGAATCTAAGCTAGACTGAATCTGAGCCAAATTGAATCTGATCTCTAGTAGGCTCTTAAGAAATGCTTATTGATTGAATTAGTGAGGTAGGACACTGGCAATTGGTGGGATGAGGAAAGTCTTTGAAAGAAAATGGTGTTTAAGCTGTCATAAGAAATTTGCATTCTATGAAGTGAAGGGGAAGAGAAAGTATATTCCCCATATGGGGAACAATCAAAGCATAGAGATAGGAGATGGAATGGCATGGATGAGGAATAAATGTTGTATGAACTATATATACAAGCCATATAAATGACGTTTAAGTCTCATCCATCAATTTGAAACTCTGGGACAGAAAGTACAAATAGTTGAGTTGGACACTAAAATAAATAAGAGGAAGGAAGTCAGCTGAGTTGCTTTCAGATACTTTTAAAACTTCTTTGATATCCCAAAATTTCTTTCAGAGACAAAGGCCCATAATCTTTATACTAATATTCTATTCATGTTTCTATATAGCTGAGATTTATAGAACGTGAAGAGGTCCAAAGAATTAAAACTAAGTATCCCTCAGAAGACAATGGAGAGACACATGATGGATGGGAAGTTATGACAAAGAATTCTGCAATACTAGAGTAAGAAAGGCCATCAAGGAAATATAAAATAAAAAAAATAAATTGGACTTGCCATATGGCAAGAAGGAGGGATCTCTGTTGGAGAGATTGTGTGTTTCACTGTTACTTCTTGGAGTCAGGAGATAAAGAAGGAAGGTTTCCAGTTTAAGTGAGTAAATTCTCCTCTTCCTTATGTGAGAATACAGGCAAGAATTATATGGGATGGGCTAGTATAAATGCTTCAGAACATCATAGATTTAAACCTGGAAGGAACCTTGGAAGTTACCAAGTCCAACATCTTTGTTTTCTAGATGGGAAAACTGAGTCATAAGTAGGTTAAGTGACTTGTATTGGGTCAAACAGCTAATAGTGTCTGAGGTGGGATGAAAACCCAAGTCATCCAATTCCAAGGCCGGTGAAGGTCAGCTCACTACACCCTAATTGGCGTCTGTATTTTTGGAGGGAGAACCTACATGGATGAGATCACAGATTTTCTTGAGTATCATTTTCATATTACAAATTACAAAGTTGGCCTAAGGGCATATTTTAGACTTCTTTCCCTGCAATTACTAGTTAACAGCTCTTGGTGAAAGAAATCTCATTGCTCAAACTTTATCTGTCCCATAAAACTCTGAATTTCCTAGTTCTAAGTGAATCACAAACAGTACTAGATTACCCAGTAGACTAATAAAGAATGTGCCCAGGGCTCTGCAAACTTGATGGAAGCAAATTAGTTAATTTGACTTCCCTTTATGGAAATCTGCCCAGATGGCACAAGTTTCAAACTATGGGTTCACAGTATTGCCCCTCCCTCATTTTCTTTGAGTGCTCTGCTAATGTCACAGTCTTGCAGTCCAGGACTCCAGGTCCTGAAACATCACAGTGCTTGTAAGTGAAGAGTCCACTCCTTAGCAGCTGTAATATAGAAAGTCTCCCCAGGTGCTATTAGATCTAAATCCATTTCCATGTGCCTTATCCTGGACATATCTATTCTCTGTCAGATATTCAAACACTTCACAGCTTGGCCCTAACCTATATTTTCCAGACTACATACATATGTGTGAATACACACACATACATGTATGTGTGTACATGTGTATATATGTATACATGTATGTGTGCATGCATATATGTATATGTGTGTTGTGTGTATATATGTATATAGGTGTATGAATATATACGTGTGTGTGTGTGTATGTGTGTGTGTGTGTGTACCCTTCATCACATTCTGGGGTCTAGCCAAACTGGCCTTCATACTACTGCTCAAACAAACATGATCTATCATCTCCTCTGTTCATACCTGGGCATTGACTGTCATTCACGACTGGGATTCACACTGTCCTCACCTCCTCCTTTTAGAATCCCTAATTTCCTTCAAAGTCTAGATGAGGTTTTGACCAGTCCTCTCTCTCCAGTGCCTCCTTTTCCCAAATTATCTTGCATTAATGAATTTATTTTGTGCAAGTATGTATATATACAGACATACATATACACACACATAGAGATATGTATACAGGCACATACATACATACAAACACATGTGTATATACACATACATATATAGTATATATTTATATATTTATTTTGTATTTATGCACATATATGGCATGTGCACACATATACATATATGTATTCTCTACTGATAGAAAGTACACATATATATTTTCATATGTTTTGTATATACTTACGTATATTGTTTTCTCTACTTCTCAAAGGCAGACCATGTTCTTTGTCTCCGAATCTAATTTTTAAATCTGTAGGCTTTCATTTTGTAGTTTGAACTCTGTTAGTGATTAAAAAAGCTACTAGTCAACTTTCAGTACAATATAGTACTATCTCATTATCAAGGTTTCAATTTCAAGCTTCAAGTTGCTTTCTCCATTGAGTCACCAGTTGTTGGTGCTAACTGCTAGGCTAGCGCTCCAGTGATTGAACCCACCAGTACATCTGTTGGGATGTCTCTGCTACGCGGCTTTCTTATTGTCCTATATTGAATTTTCACTTCTGTGTGGCCTCTTTCCTCCAGGGGAATAGTTAGAGCCCTGTTGTAAGATATTTGATAGTCCTAATTCTCTATTCCATCTCTTTTGTTAGTAAGACTCACTGTCATGGACAGTCAACTAATAGGCAAAAGCCATTAGGTCAAGTCTGTCTTTTGAACTACTTTGCTTTTGTCTCAATGACCACTTTCTAATGTCTGCCTTCTATTTGGGTTTTGGTGAGACAATTCCTTTTCTCTACCATCACATTCCTGACTGGGAACACTACATTGATTAATTACTTGAAAGCTCCAATATAGTCAGACTGGAGAGACAGGGTAAACTTGGTGACCTTTGTCTTACATTCCTATAGTTGCACCCAAAGTCATTGATTTTCTGATATTTTTATGGATCTGTGATCTCATCAATGTGAGTCTCCCCTCCATACTCATATCCCATGAAATATATTTTTCCCTTTGGTTTCCATAAATTCTCCATGGGGGAATTTACCAGTATACCACCTTTTAATAGAGTGAAAATGCAAGCACACTCTCGGGCTGTTCATCTGTTGTCACACTCACTTTCTAAATAACCATCCTATGGCTTTTAGCAGTTATACATAGAAAAATAAGATCATAAAACTGAGGACTTGTAGAGGGGTGAAAGGGAGTGATTTTAGCTATGATCTAGTTCACCTCTTCCTTATTGAATGTATTCTTGAGGTTATCATCTATGACACTCCTTACTTAGTAGTCATCCTCGACAATATTCTGTAGCCTACATCCACCATGAATCTTTCCATTGGTCTTTGGGATAACTGAAATTTGGATTCTTCTAAGAATATAATGTTCCATAATATGCATAATGTAATTTTGGGGAGGAAATTGTGTTTAAAAGTATGTGTTTCAATAGTAGGAAGAAGTTAGAGATCACTGAAAGTGCTATTCATTTTACAAAATGAAGTTCTTTGGTCAATTATTCAATTCTGGTCCCCACTCTTTATGCATCTAGAGATTAAGCCATTGGGACTACATGTCCTAATATGGGCCTTATTCATGAAGAATCTACTTGTTTGTTTGTTTCCTGTGTGGATTAATTGGAAGGATGACTTTTTTTTGTTTGATTGAAGAAACCTTGTAATTTGCTAGGGCTTGGTGTAATTAACCCAATGTCGTCCACTAAAGGGTTCACCTGTCAGTATGAGCTATAGGATATCTTTCTTTTATTGCTTTTTGCACAAGACATTCTCCATAATGAACACCATTGGTGATCTTAGTTCTTACTGTTTTATGATTATCTTCTTGTTATTCAGAGAATCATTAAGGAAAGTCATGATTGTGATTGTATCCATCAAAGAACGTGTATTATGCCCACACACCTGAATGGAAAACAGTCCCTAAGACTGTACTTAATTCTACCTACTCAAATATTTGTTTTTAGTAGCCGATGAATGATACTCATAATCAGGTCTTATATTCTACATACCTCTCAGTCTACTGTATGAGTTAACTATGAAGATATGAGACCTACTATTGGAAATAACATGAGAGAGATTGCCTCTTCCTTTTCCATGTCTTCATAAAGTATATCCTCAATGCACACATAGAAAATTAACATTTAAAAAATACTTTATTGGGATGAAAATATCCTAAAGTCCTTCTATAATACTTAATCATTGCATGGAAATGATACTATGATCTTCAAGGTTATGCCAGAGAAACAAAAGCTCAGGCCATTAATATCCTGGCACAAGTCATATGAACATCTCCATGTATGTGAACTGAGGACTATAGTAAGTGCTTGATAAATGTTTATTGATTAATTAATTGATCAGACCAGCTTAATTCAAAAATGCTTATTCTGTCAAGTGCCTAGAGGGTGATGAATATTTTCAGCACAACAACTCTCAATGTCTATCTGTGAAGTGGTGATTGCTATTGAGAGAGTAAAATCATGGTAAAAAAAATAGCTAGGTATCCTTTAACTATTCAAGTAAGAGAAAAATTGAGTTGCTTCTTATATGACCCTGGGTGAGTCACTTAACTAAATGAAAAGGTAAAATTAAATCAAAGTTATTATTTTTAATTATCAATTTTATGATGTAAAATTATATTTATAATATAGTTAACTAAATTTACTATTAATTCAAAATTCATAATAAAATAATTGTAAAAAGGCATAAAATGAAAAGGTGAAATTAAAAGATCTCTGAGGTCCCTTCTAATCCTAGATCTATGACTTTTGATCAGAAATATCCATCATTAGGTACTTTTTTTTTCTAGATCACTTTGTTGGTTGTTGTTGGAAATAGTAGAAATCATGAGCTTTTCCACTCAGTCATTGCCAATAAAAATATTTAAATGGGAGTAGTAAAATAAATGCTTTGTCTCTATTCCCTACTAAAATTTGGGCTAATAACAACATTAGGACCCCCTTTGTTTTCATCTTGATATAAGAGATCTAGGGTTCCCTTTTCTCTCACCTTTCCCCCCAGTAAACATATCTCTTATGTATATATCTATGACATACTTCTGACTACCCACACTATAAGGAATACCTTTGGTAACATAACCTTGTTCCTTACAGTAAGCATAGAGAGATAATTTTCAGCTTAGAAAATCCAATGTTGTCTTTCTTGAATAAGCACGTTATTGCTATATGTGTAAGGAAACTTAACAAGAGAGAGCAGCTGTCTAAGAATGTTTTCCTATCATTTTACAAAGTTACCTTAGTGACCAATAAACCCCCAAATCTTTCACAAATAATTTGACGATGCTTTCCTACTTCTGAATGGTCTATTATTGCAAAGGCCTCATTATTTTTTAATGCATCCCTATGGTTTCCATGCGTAACGACTTAAAAAAAATAAAGAGCAAGAGATACAATAAAATAAATGGGAAAGAAAATGTATTCAGTGTGACAGTATCTATGCTTTCTATTTCATTACCAATTAGCTATTTTAGTTACCTAAATAATAACCAGGATTAATTGGCTATTCTTAGTTATCTTTTCCATAATTAGTTAAAAATAATGACTTCCTAACTGTTATTTGACCCCCACAGTTCATCAGGGCTGGCAAATATTTTCCATAGGAGGAAGCCATAGATAATCCATGTGTGCAGGCTAAACCAACTACCACATGTGAGAGTAAGGCTGAAAGAAGATTTTGAATGACTTGGTTGTAGAGTTCAGTTGGTAGATAATTCATTTCGTTTACTTTTCTCTTTATCCTCAGGGTGTCAGTTTAACGTTGCAGCATCACAGAACCAGAGTCACAGTGTTTAGGACTGGAAGTGAACTCACAATCCATTGAGACCATCTTTTATGTAGCCTTTGCAGTATCCCTGACGAGTGGTTAGATGTCCTAGCTTCATTTTAACACCTTCCATCACAAATAATCTACTCTCTCCAACATGACTCATTTCTCCTTTGGATAGCTTCAATTATCAGGAAATTTCCCCCATATCAAGTGAAAATTTTCCTCTCTATAACTTTGCATGAACCATGTTTTGTCAGAACATAAGTTCAAAAAATGGATCAGATAGGAAATAATGAGGACTTAGAGCCTGGGACCCGTAGGATTATAGGATCATAGATTTAGAGCTAGAGATGACCTTAAAGACTATTGGGTCCAACACTCTTATTTTACAGATGAGAAAATTGAGGAATAGAGAAGTTCCATGACTTCCCAAGGTGATACAGCGAGTAATTGTCTGTGACAGGATCAGAAGTTGGGTAATCTTCATCTGAAGTACAGCACCCTATTCACTAAACCAGTCAAGAAAACGTGACCTGTGAAGACACCAGGACCAGGACAAGCTGGAAAGTCCAGATAGGCAATGATTAGTGTAAGAGTTTCTGCAGGGATTAGTAGATGGATGTCCCAGGAGGGAAGGAGTGTACCTCAGAAGAGTACATCAACAAAATAACATGAGGTGCAGATAGGCCAAATTAGGGGGACCATTAAAAAGGGACAGGATGATCCCAAACACAGGGAATGAAAGTCAGGCGATAGAATCCAGTCCCTGGGTGACCTAGGGGTGGGAGCGGGGGCAAGACAGGACCCCAATCTCAGAGAACCTGGCATTATCAAGTAGAGAATTGGGCTCAATGGTTCAGCTACAGGGGGAAGTGTTAATTTCAAGAAAGAAAGGAAAAATCTGCTTTCTGAAAATAGGGTACAAGATCATGGGAAGACTGACAACAAAAATGATTTGATATTAACTAAGACCCTGGGTTTGAAACTCTGGATCTTTATGTTTTCACTATCTAAAGGTCCTATTTGTCCAAGAGCCCAGGATAGGATTCAGGGCTCAATAAGGCTTAAATAGACCTATCTATATTGGTTAGGAAGAGTATTACAAAGGCAGGGAGCACATCAAATCATTGAATCATTGATTTTTTTTTTAAAGTGAAACATAAAATCGGAAGGGAAAATTAACCTAGATGTGTGAGGGTGGGCCAGAGTCAACATAGCCTATGCTATTTGAGTAGTACAGCCTATAATGTGAAGATATTCTGGTTTGGGGAAGCTATTTAAGGAAATTTACAGAAATCATTCCAGGATCTTCTAGTATAATAAGCTTTTATAATTCTTCAGTGACAAGGCAGGAGACTATAAAACCAGTTTTTTCCTCTATCTTTTTATTGTAGAAGTGGAGGAACCATGAGAAGAATAGCTGCCCTTTATCAGAAAAAATTATTATAATGATTAGTTTTGCTGAAATATTTTTTATTATTGTTCTAAGGGATCATTCATTAAGTAATGGAAATATACATTCAGAAATGATTATGTTCTCAGAAACAATAACAAGGGATAATAAGATAATTATTATAATATTTTTTTGAAAAAGGAAATGGGTGCTTATTGGTTACAGGAACTTGGTTTATTATATCAGTTAAGTAACGGGCAACACTACTTATCTGCTTGCAAAACTTTGGGTCATCGTCATATTCTTTTAATAATCATCATCTATCTATATTTAAAGGAACAGTGGTCAATGTGCCCTCTGTGCAGTCTTAGTTTAAGATAGACCTCGATTCTAAGTAGGACTATTTACATCAGTATCCCTAAACAAGAGAGCTATAATCCTCCCCTAAAATCTTCTCTAAATACCTATCCTAGTATGGATATGAACCTGGGCCTATGAAGAGCATGTCAATAGTCCTATAGTATTAGAAACACATGGAGACAAACAGGCTTAGCTATGTATATATAACCTATTTGGAATACATATCTCTCATCTAAGGACAATTCAAACTTTCTGTCTCCTAACATTTTTCTCAAATTTCTCCCCCAAAATAAGAAGATGGAGTCTGCAAACTATAGACCAGTGATCTTGTTTCTATTTCTGCCAAATTCTGGGACATATTATTAAAGAGATAGTTTATGAGCTTTTAGAAAACCAGTATAGCTTCAGCAAGAATAGACTTTGCCGGATTAACCTCATTATATTTGCTGGCAGTGTTTACTAGATGAGGAAGGGAATAAGCATTTATGTAGCACCAACTATGTGCCAGACATTGTGATAAGCACTTTTATAAATGTTATCTCATTTGACCCTCACAACAACCTTGTGAGAGAGGTGCTATAATTATCCCCATTTTACTGGCTAGGAAACTGAAGCAAATGGTTGAAGAAACTGAGAGGTTAAACAACTCACCTAGGGTGACACCAGTAAGTATTTGAGGTTGGATTTGAACCAGAGTCTTCCTAACACCAGGCCTAATGCTCTATCCACTATGCCGCCAGCTGTCTCTGGTACACCAAAAGAGTATTTATTATACATGTAGTTTCCCTAATAAAATCGTTCATGCTATCTTCATGGACAAAATGAAGTTGGTTGAGACTACACATAGGGATCATTTTTTAAAAAAATATTGATTGAATTATGAGACCAAAAAGCAGTGATTAGTGGGATACCCACTTGGAGGGAGGTCACTGGTAGAGTATTCCAGGTATCTACTTTTGGCCTTGTGTTGTTTAACATATCTGTTATTAACTTGGAATGAGGTACAGGATGCATGGTTGTCAGATTTACAAATGATGGAAAGCTGTGAGGGATATCTGAAAACTGGGTGATAGAGTCAAAATGCAGAGAGATCGAAACAGGATAAAATTATGTTTTGTATATAAGTAAACTTCAATAGACATAAATGTAAAGATGGACCAAAAAAATCAACATTTTTTTGAAAAAAAATAGCATTTTTTTCACCTAAAAAAAATCTAGGATTTTTTTTGTAGAGTATAAACTCAAAATAATTCAACAAGATCTTATGAAAACCATAAAAGTTAAAAACTATCCTAGGTTATGTTAAGATAAGAATAGTGTCCAGAATGAGGGAGGTGCTAATTAATGAAACCACATCTAAATTATTGTGTTTGTTCCAGGTGCCATATTTTAGCAAGGGCAGAGAAAAGCCAGAAGAGGACAATGGTGGTAGTTAGGGACTAGTGATGATGTCATAGGAGGATCACTTGAAGGAAATGGGAATATCTAGCCTGAAAAAGAGAAAATATATGGGCTATATGATAACAACCTTAAGATACTGAAGGCTTGTCTCTTGGAAGAAGGATTAGTGTTGTTCTAGGATGCAGAGATTAGAAGTAGAAGTCATATGTGAAAGTAGCCAGCAGGCAGGCAGATTTAAGCTTGTAAGGAAAAAACTACTAAAATTTATTTTTTATATAAAATATATTTTAATATATTATATTTACATATATTATATATATATAAATATTTTTATATTTACTGTATAATAGTGAAATGGACTGTTAGTGATTTTTCCGCTGCCTCGATCATTACCACCACTGGAGGACTTCAAACAGAAAGAATGATCTCTGAGGTTCCTTTCGATTACAGCTCTCTAATTTCTGTGTGTAGATGTAGATAGAAGTATTCTCACCATGTCTATCTGTTTGATTACAGAGATTTATAGCACCTTAAAGATCCTTTAATTTATGCTCTGGATTAGCACCATGTTTACATGAATGTGTCCTTTATCTTATTCCATAATATTTACGTCATGAAATAGAGGAGCAGAAAGCATGGCTATATTTTTGTCCTGGTACACTGATGCCCTCAGAAAATCTCCTTTAATCCTTGAATTTTTTAATATCATTTTCTTCTTTTTTAATTATGAGCCTGGTGGACACCAACGAACAGGAATATTTCAGTATACAAAGAAGAAAGGAAAAAGGTTGTACATGAAGCTATGTCTTTATTACAGATGGATTGAATTTTTACTGATAACTTCTGTTTTAAACATCACCTGTACTTTCCAGTTCATTTCTTCTCTGACTCCCTTTCATAACAAAAAAAAGAAAAGAAAAATAATTCAGCAAAACTGAGCAACATGTTGAAAAAAAATCTGCCGAAATATACAGTGTTCTAAACACCCATAGTCCTCTCATTCTACAAAAATGAAGGGAGAAATTACTGCTCATATCTCTTCTTTGGGACAAAACTATAATAAATTTGCATTATAATTTTTTAGCATTGTGTTTTTTGCTTTATTCTTGTTGGTCTTTCCATTTACTCTACTATAGTTAGTATAAATATGGACTTCTGATCCAATTTACTTGATTTTGCATCAGTTCATTTGTTTTCCATGCTCTTCTATAGTCATCATATTCATCATTTCTTAGAACACAGTTCCATTATATTACATTACACACTTTTGTTACATTCGTGGCCTCAGTTTGCTTAGCCAATCCCCAGTCATCATCATCATCATCAGTAATATTTACAGAGCACTTAACTATGTGCCAGACCCTATACTAAGCACTTTGCAATTATTATCTCATTTGGTCCTCACAATAAGCCTGGGTACAATTGTTATCTCCATTTTACAGTTAAGGAAACTCAGGCAGGCAAAGGTTGAGCGACACAGCCAGAATGTGTCCAAGACCGTATTTGAACTCATGCTTCCTAAAACCAAACCCAACACTCTCTCTACTGCACCACCTAGTCAACTGTGGGCATCTACTTTATCTTTGCTATTACCAAAAAATGCATATAGTTTGTTTTTTTTTAAATCTAAGTAAATATAATTTTATTTAGCATCAACATTACTTTACTTTTCTGTGTCTCTTTTATGAACTTGTGGAATATATATATATATATATATATGTCCACATATATTTGTGTGTTTATATGTATGTATATATTTGTGTGTGTGTGTGTAAACACATCTTTCTCCCACTGATTTTACATCTCTATAACCATCCCGTCCACTTCGCTTCCACATCTCCCCAGTCTGAAAAAAAAAAAGAACCATACTTTGTAAAAAGCAAATACGGTCCAGAAAAAAAAATGCACAATCTGTCATTTATAAAAAATGTATGTCTCATTCTGTACACCAGTGCATCACTGCTCTAACAAGAAGTGAGAAGCATGTTCCAGCTCCTGGAGCCAGGCTACATCGTTTCATTGAACAGTTATTAAGTTTTTCAAAGTTAATTTTACTTTAACATTGGTGTATTTGCATAAAGTATTCTGGTTCTATTCACTTCATTTGTATCAGTTCACATAGATCTTCCCATTTTTCTTACAAAAGGTTCCTTTTGTCATTTCTTACAGTGGAAAAATATTGCATTCCATCCATTAAAAATAATTTGTTCAGATGTTCCCCAATTAATGGGTACCTATTTTATTCCCAATTCTTTGCTAGAACAAAAGTCTGTTCTAAATATTTTTGTATAGTTTGTTCCTTTCCCTCTTTCTTTTGCTCTCTTTGAGATGTATGCATGAAGGTATTATATTTAACAATGGAATTTTTTAGGAAAAATGCATTCATGAAATATTTCTTAGTTAAATCCACATGATTAATATTTTCTCCATCACTTTGTTAAATCTAGGCAATCAACAAACCAATAAATTAACTTTGGTTTATGTTGTTCACCAATTTTTAAAGTGCAAATGCTCACGCTGAAAATTTAGCAATCAGCTCTCATAATTGGGTATGAGCTTGCTCTAGCACAACCCTGGTTATATGTCTAGTAAAGATATCAAGATCAAAGTTTATGTGCACTTTAATGATTCATTGGGTATAATTTCAACTTGCTTTCCACAACAATTGGATCAATTAAAAGCTCCATGAACAAAGCACTAATGTTCTGCTTCTCACATGGCCTCTCCAGTGATTGTCATTTTCCTTTGCTTTGTTCATATTTGACAAGGCAATGGATGTGAGGTAAAACTTAGGAGTCATTTTCATTTTCATCTATATTGTTATTAGTTATTTGGAGCATTTTTTTATATACTGCAGTTGTTGATAGTTTGCATTTCTTCTCTTGAAAACTTATCCTTTGTCTATTTATCTAGTGGGGAATGGCTTTTGCTCTTAGATATTCGTATTAATTTCTGAGATATTTGGATATCAGACTTATATGACACAAATTTGATGCCAAACATGCTCCACCCTCTGAGCTAACAGTTCCCGTTCTAATTCTAACCACAGTGATTTTGTTTGTGCAGGGCTTTTTCCTCCAATTTTATGTAATTGAAATTGTACATTTTATCTTTTATGATCATCTCTATCCTCTTTTTGGTCAAGAACCCCCTTCTTTATTTATGTTGGTGAAAGACTTTTCCTTCTCGAATTTTACTTTAGGATAGGACATTTTACCTCTAGACTATGCATTCATTTGGAACTTATGTATATGGTATGAGATTTTGATCTCAACCTTATTTCTGCCACACTGCTTTTCAGTTTTCTCAGAAAGTTTTTATTGCATTTTCAATAGAACATTTTATTGAATGTTTTGTCCATGCTACAAGAATTGTCCTTAAGTTTATCTAACACGATATCATTCTGTTTGACTGCTTGTCTTGGGTACTTGATCTCTTCCTTTGATCAGCCTTTCTAGTTTTTGCAGTATAGTTTGATATCTGATACTACTAGGTACCTTTCCATCTCATTTTTTTTCATTATTTCCCTTGGGATTATTTTGCCGAATTCTATAAAATAATATTTTGGTACCTTTTGCATGCATTGAATTTATAAATTCATTTGTACATTATTGCAATTTTAATTATATTGGCATGACCTGATGGGGAGCAATCAATAGTTCTACAAATACTTAGATCTTCCTTTACTTCTGCATTTGACTGCTTAGTAACTGGTCAGATAGTTTTTACGGGATTCTAAGTGGGCTCCAAGATATTTTTATGCATTCTGTAGTTATTTTGAATGAAAATTGTTTTTCTATTTCTACAAGGTATTAATGGTATTAATTACCCAGATTGATTAAGTTAATTTTTTAAATTCTGCTGCTTTACTGAAATTATTGTTTTGATTAATTTTAATAGATTCTTTAGAATTCTCTAAGTACACAATTCTATCATCTGCAAAAAGCAATAATTTTGTTTTTTCTTTGTCATTATTTATCTACTTCATCTCTTTATGGTGTTGTTATCAGATCAGGGCCATATTTTTTTCATACAGTAGTTTGGCAGGATGTCTTCTTTTTCTTTATCTTTGCAAGCAATTTGTATAATATTAGAGTTAATTATTCTTTGAATAATTTAATAGCATTAACATAAAGATTGTTTTGATCCTGATTCCCTCTCCACCTACACACACACACACACACACACACGCACGCACGCACACACGCACGCACGCATGCACGCACGCACTTATCCTTGGGAATTCATTTATTGTATACTCAATATTTTTATTAAAGCCCAGTCCATCAGTCAGTAAAAAGCATTTAATGATCATGTATTCCAGGAATTATCCTAAGTACAAAGGATGCAAAGATGAGCAAAAACATGGTCCCTATAATAAAGGAGTTCACATTCTAAAGGGAGAGATAATACGTAAATACATACATGCAAGATGTATATGGAGTAAATGAAAGATAATCCTAGAGAAGAACTATTATGACAAAATGCCAAAGGGCATTAGAAAGACCTTTTTGAAGGTCTTTAGAAGAAGATGGCATTTGAGTTGGGTCTTGAATGAAGCCAGGGAAGTTAAGAGAAAGAGGAGAAGGAAAGATAATTCTAGGAAACTGGGTGGGATATTTAGTGCAAATGCACAGTCACAAGATGAAGCCTCACGTGTGAAAAGCAGCAAATAGACAAGTGTCTCTGGATGATAATAAGGGAAGACTGCAAAGATAAGGGTCCAGATTGTGAAGGGCTTTAAATGCCAAAGAGGATCATATATTTTGTCCTTCAGGTAACAGGGAATCACTGAAATTAGTTGACCTATGATTTAGGAAAATCACTTTAGCAGTTGAGTAAAGGATGAGTTGGCAAAGACATCAAGTCAAAGAGGTCCATTAGAAAGCTTTTGCTCTAATAAAGGTGAAAGATGAGGATCTTAACTAAGGTGGTGATTATACAGAAGAGAAAGAAGGAAAGGAAGGAAGGAAGGAAGGAAGGAAGGAAGGAAGGAAGGAAGGAAGGAAGGAAGGAAGGAAGAAAAAAGAAAAAACATCTATGAGATGTTGAGGTTAAAAAAGATAAGATTTAAAAACAGATTGAATATATTGGTACATAAGAGTGAAGAGTTGATAAGTACATGGATGTTGTAAACTTGAGCAACTTAGAGGATGCTGGTGTCCTCAACAGTTACAGACTATCATTGAAATGCATTTTCTCCTCAATAGAATACTTAGCTCTATTAGCATTATTTGATTTTCTCCACATATTTTTCTCTCTCTATTTGCTTCGGTACACTCTAATCACTGTACAATACCTGGATTATTCATCTCATCACTCTGTGTTTGCTTAAGCACATATGAGTGTGCATACCCTAGGATAATAGGAAGCTCAATTTAGTAACTTACTAACTTAGCGTAATGGCCCCCTTCCTCTGAGAATTGGTTTTGAAACTCACCCAGACTAACTCAGAGGAAACTCATTTTGACTGTAATGGCTACAAGTGTAATGAGATTAGGTTGACAGAACCCTCCTCAGGGCTTTTTGGGGAAAGACTAAAATATATCAGATTCAAAAGCCTTTCCTCCAATCTGAGAATAATGCATGGGTAATAACTTGGAGTCCACTGGCAGTTTACTAGTATACAAAATATAGAATTTTACTCTTCTTGCACAAAGGCTGCCTTTATATCAAATGGTAGCAAATAACTTGGGAGTATCAATTGTAATATCCAAATTTCTGGGTTGAGTTATTCGCAAGCTCAGAAAGTCTAATAAGCATGCCAGTAAACCACACAGAGCAAAATACAGAGGTGGCTGATGTCAACCTGGAACCATCATCTTTTTCATTTCCTGGTGTTCATGTGCATTTCATTAACTCATCAGCGTAGTGGTTTCTACATATGCTAAGCTGCATAATATATGTCAGAGTAATGGAGTGTGAGAGGCATTTGTGGGTGTGAGCACACTTGTAGGTGAAAAGACTTATCATAGACACATCTCTTAGTTTTCAAAACTTGGCCCACGAAGTCATCTTCTCAAATACCAAGTAGTCCTGTCTCATTCTCAGCTTGACTTGGAAAGTTTCACAGAATCTCAGAATTCTGGAGTACTAGAATTTTAGTGGCCACCTGGTCCAGTCCATAACTCCCCCCAAAATTTCCTCAACAACATAGCTAACACGTGGTTATCTAACCTTCTCTTGAAGACTGCCAATGAGGGAAGCCCAATACTATCCAAAACAACCCATTTCACTGATTCTTAGGAACTTGTTTTGCTTTTTTTCCCTGACACCAAGCCTATATTTGCTTCTTTGGCATTACTATCACATCATCGGGGTTCTTACCTTTAACGCCAAATGGGGTAAGTCTAATCCCTCTTCCATATGACAGTCCTTCAAATACTTGACTACAGATACCATGTTCTTCCTGAGTCTTCTCTTCTCTAAGGACAGTCTTCCCATTTCCTTCAACTCATCCTCACGTGATATGGACCCCCATTTATCATCCTGGTTGCCTTGTCATTCAGTCAGTCCACAGGCATTTATTAAAGGCTTACTATGTGCTAGGCACTGTGTTAAGTACTGGGAATAACAAGAGTACATATTATTATAGATGTTGTTATTACATTATAATTACATATATGTATATACAAATAATAGTATTTCTTTTTAAATTTTTTATTTTATTTTTAATTTATGGAATAAAACAAGAGTTTCTTTAAGGTTTCAGATTTACAAAGCACTTTATAAATATTATCTCTTCTATAGCTTTCCTTGCTTTCTAGGCAGCAGCCTTAACTGTCCTGGACATTCTCTATAATGCCCCAGATTTAACAACTCACTGTATCCCTAGGTTTCACACACTGGAAATATCTACTGTCCTTGTGACTTCTGATATTTTGCTGATTCTTCCCAGAACCTCCAATTAAAGAAGGAGGCACAAGCCAGCCATGTCTTCTTCACTCTCTAGGTTGCACTCTCCCAGCCTTTCTCTACAATGCCCAGTGAAGGGAGTACCTTCATTTTTCCCCCACCCCTTTCAGCTCCCTTCCTTTTTGACTCCCTTTTATGTGTGGTCTTCCCTCCTTAGAAAGTGCAGTCCTTAAGGCCAGAAACTCTTTTTTTGCTTGCATTTATATTCCTAGTACCATGCTTGGCATGTAGTAAGTGCTTAATAAATGCTTGTTAACTCTTGATTTAGTTCATTTTATCCTCACAACTCTGGAAGGAAGGTGTCCTTATCATCCCTACTTTGTAGATGAGAAAACTGAGCCAGACAGCAAAGTGACTTTTTAGGATCACACAGCTAGTAAGTTTTTGAGGTTGGATTTAAACTCAGGTCTATTTCACTTTGAGTCATCTAGCTCCCTCATTTTTATATAACTCATTCCCAAATACATCCCTTCTCCCATTCACTACCTTCCTTCCCTATGAAGAAAGGTCTTCCCTTATAACAAAGATTAAAACGAACAAATTAACAGTTGTGCAAATGAGCCAGCTAACAGGAGAACTATGTCTAAATGCAATATTCTATACCGATAACTACCATATTTCTTCTTTTGTATAGGGCCAAACAGTTACAAAACGTTTAGCCTCCTTTTATTGTTTTTTTTTATGTTGTCCTAGTCACAGTTTACATACGTATGTATGTGTGTGTTCATATATAGACACATGTATATATGCATACACATATGCATATGTATGGAGAGAGACAGAGGCATAGTATAATGGACACAGAAAGTTTTTCCACTTTTGCCCATTTCTCTCTGCAACAGTACAGACAAATCATACTATAACACTTATTTTTTTTGGCTACAATGGTATTGTCTCTTTCAGAAGAATGGAATCAAATTTATTTTATAATTCTTTCATGTCATTTTTTATACACACGCTTCAGTAAATCAGATAGCATATATTCTTTGAATAGCTCATTTGGGCATTTCATTGTGCACCATCTAGCAGTGTGACTTAACTGTTGCCTTTGTGTATCTGGTCTTTTCAACTTGATTGTAAAGAGAGAGAGGTCAGGGACCAGTTCTTGTATTTCTTTGGTAACATCTCTCTCACCTAGCACACTGTTATGCGCAGAGCACATAAGCACTTATTGAATGAATTCGGTGCAAGGAATTATGGTGCAAAGACAAAAGTTTTGTATTGAGAGGTAAGATTCTAGTACAGGCTCTGCTACTTATTATTTCTGTGCTCACAAGAAAGACTTCATAATTCACTTAACTCAGGGTCTTGGTTTTTATATAATGGGGACAATAACATGTGAACGACCTTACCTTACATTGTGATTTTAAGAACCACATGGGGTAATGTATAATAGCATTGTCATGCAATTTTGTAGGTCAGCACATGTAGAAGTAACTGAATTCCTGAAGCATTTTTCTGATCTGACTCTAGCTCCTCCACTGGTATAGCAGGCTTCTGATTGGTGAGCATACTCCATATGTAGGCCATTCCAGTTCCATGCCATGCTACCAAGAGCACATCCTATTCCTCACTCATCCCTTTCCACCTCTAGCTCTGGAAACAGTAATTAAATTAATACTGCCATACATGGAAAACAGATACCAATCAGTTGCTTTAGGATTCCCATAATAGTCTCATGACTTCCCAAAATAAAACAACCCGCCCTTGTTACTACTCCTGTATATATTCAATCTTCACCTATTAGGATGTAAGCTTCAAATGGGCAGAGACTATTTCAGTTTTGCCTTTGTATCTGTATCATTTAACACAAGGTCTGGCACACGGTAAATGCCAAATCAATGATTTTTTGTTCATTCATTGATTTGGCATATTTAATGCTTCCAGAATGGTTATGAAGTAGAGGGAGAAACCTTGGATTCTTAGAGGCTATTTCAGGGGAATACAGGATCTGTCCGGATTTACCAAGATGGAAATGCTTCAGATTTCCATGAAGTGCCAGAGTCTGGCAATTGTATGTTTGTTGTTCAAGGGCCAACCTATATTTGAAGAGACTCAGGACTAGAAACTTGGCCAACAAGAACTCCTACGGGTTTTTTTTTTCATTTGCAGTAACTCATGGAGTCAAAATGTGCATCAACAGAAATGAAAAAAATTAAGAATCCTCAAGGATTTAAGTATTCAGTGGTAGTGGAGGACCTGAAAGAATGGAAATGATTCCTAATGACACTTACACTGAGAGTGTGGCTAATGTTTTATAAAAATTCAGAAATCACAAAAGGTATCATGGGTTATCTCTTCTCTTTTTCCCCTCCATAATCTTTTCTCATGGTTTGGTGATTTTTATATTATCCTTTTTCTTTAGCTTTCCATGTATGTGATTTGACTGCTTTAAAAAGTGACCACAGCCTCATCCATATTGCTTACTTCACTTCCAGTTCAACTTATTTTCTGAATTGTCTTATCTCCCCACTAATTAACTTGCCCCTGAGTGAGAACCCTTCACCCACCCCAACCCTTGCTTTCCAATTCCCTTTATGTTTTGTCTTCCCTTATTAGAATGCAAAACTCAAGGGTAGTACTGATATAATTTTCTTATATTTAGACACTTGGCATAAGGCTGGAAAATAAGTGCTTAACAAATGCTTTATCTGTCTGTCACATATTTCTAGGTGCCTCATCTTCTTCCTGTACTAAAAATGCATTTGTTGCATTTCTCTTCCTTCTCTGGAGAGATGAGGGACTCTGAATTGAGAAACTTGCATATACCGTTAGGTATAGTTGATATGTTGATTTGTTTTGCTAAACTGCTTTTTTTTTTCTTTTTTCTTTTCCGTAACAAGGAATAGCTTGTTGGGCAGTGGAGGGAGGATTTGTTTAGAAATCGAGGTGATAGAAAAGCGAACGATGACAATTCTAAAAAATCTATTTAACATTTTTTAAAAAGTCACCATAACTTCCAAAGTCAAATCTAGGATTGTTACAAAAAAAGTCCTAGTTTGGACCTACCAGGCATTCAGGTGCATTACCCTCCAAATATTTAAAGCTTAGGTTTGGAACGCATTGAAGTTTGGAGAAAATTTATCCCAAGCATACCAATGTCTAGAGGCTATAAAATGGAACTTGAAATTCAATGAAGAGAGTCTTTCCAAAAAGAGTTTTGATGGCTATGCTTTTGACTATGGATGGAAATAGTACAGCATAATTTCCTTTAAAATTGTTTCAATACTTTGAGCCTCAGTGAAGAAAAATAAGGATGTCTCGATAGCCAAGAGATGCAGAAATGTTTTGATTATGTCGGCCTTATGGAATTGTGCCAACTTGGGGAGACTTTACTTTTCCATACTATTTTTTTTAAATCTAGTATCACCACTATGATCTTTAAAGATCTTGACAGTGGTCATAAGTTTTCACAATAACTTTTCATCTATCCCCAGTTCTAAATTTCTGGACTATACTTTTTACTTAACAGGAGGGAAGATAAATGCCATTAGCCAATCAGTAAAGGTGGTAAATAAGGGTCTTCGTTGCTTGAAAGACCCTCTGCTTCTATTCCAATGCTCTCTGTCCCCTTGAGCCAACCTCTTAAACTATCACTCTAATCAGTCTCTCCCCAATTTTCTCATGTACAGAATTAGAGGATTAGGCAATGATTGATAAGGTCCTTTCCTTCTTTATAACCTTGTTTGTATCTAGCCACTTCCTTTTCTTATCCTTAGTCATAAAGGCAGCATCATTTGTATTGATCTGTACAATAGATATTCAGTGAGAGTCAAAACTTGCCTGACATTTAAACCTTTCACTATCTTCTTGCAGAGACAGGTTAGACAATTTTTGACAAGTTATCAAAAAAAGCAAAGGTGGCTCTTAGTATATAATACTAATCATTATCAAAATGATTAAAGCCTTGTTCTTTGTGTTCAGTCATTTTCAGTCACGACCCCTTTTGGGATTGTCTTGGCAAAGATACTGGAGTGGTTGGCATTTCCTTTTTCAGCTCATTTTACAGATGGGGAAACTGAGACAGAGTTAAGTGACTTTCTCAGGGTCACACAGCTAGTAAGTATTTGAGGCCAGATTTGAACTCAGGAAGATGAGTCTTCCTGACTCCTGGCTTGTCCACAGCACCATCTGGGTGCCCCAATTTAATTTTTTAATTAAAAACTAAAATAATGTTGTACATTTATCTTTTCCCATTCCTTAACATTGAGTTGGACTTTGTCTATATCCTGTCCACTTAACGTTAGCTTGGAAGCCCAGAGGATTAAAACTTGTGTCCTTTGGGATTCACTTTTGTATTCCTTCTATAACATTATTTTGGTTGTTCACCTTTTGTTTCACATTTTCATTGGACAGATTCCCAGAGACTAGCTTTATACTGCTATTTTTTAGGTATCTTTCCTTCCTTTGAGATTTAGGTAATATATAGTATTAATCATACCATATTCAAAAAAGCGTAGGCAACTCCTTGTTGATAAAAAAACTCCAATGAGCTGCAGAATATACTTTAAGGAAAAATCTGACAGATGACTAATGGAGGAGCATAAAAGGGGAGATGAAAGAAAACATGGTTATTCAAATTAATTCAAGCATTAGTGACACAGACAAAAAAGAAAAGAAAAATTGTTTCTGCCATTCAAGGGGCTTACATCCAAAGGAACACATCAGCTGGACACAGATAAATAACTGAAAGATAATTCAAGGAAGGAGAGAGCGACAACCTCAGAGGATCAAGAAAGGTTGGAAAAAGAAATGGTATCTGAACTGAGTCTTAAAAGAAACCTGAAATTCTAAGGGGTGGAAGTAAAAATATGAGTGTGTTCTAGATATGGGAGAGAGCCTACACTGTTCTAAAGGCACAGGGATTGGATATGAAAAGTTGATTTCCAATATTTACTGAATATAGAGAACACAAGTGGGAATAACAGAAAATAAATCTGAAAAGATTTTTGCTTTAGTATATATAGTCAAACTGGTAATAATTGTATTAGCTTTTCATTTTATAAATTGTAAGTGGGGAAAATGGTGTGTTTTGTAATTTGGAATGGGATTTTATGAAGAAAAGAATTAAACATAAAAATTTTAATGAGTTATATGAAATATATTTTCAGTATTTGGTAGGTAGGTATCAAGTAAGCAGGGAGCTGGATATGGAGTCTGGAAGACCTAAGTTTGAACCCTGCCTCGGATAATTAGCAGCAGTGTAGCCATGGTCTAGTCACTTTCAGACTCACTAGTCACTCTTTCAGACTCAGTTTTTTCATCTGTAAAATGAGGATAATAATAGCACCTACTTCTCAGAATTGGGGACCAAATGAAATAACATGTGAAGTGCTTTGCAAATCTTAAGTACTACATAAATACTAATCATCACCATCATCATCATCATCATTATTGGCCAATAAAGGGACTCTGTCATGTCAAAGTGCCAGGCTTCTAGCCCTGAGCTATACTGGCTAGAGCAGGCTCCCAAGCTATCACATGGATTAAATAGATCCAGGAATTAAATAGAGGGGAGGCACTAGCATGAAGGTGCAGCATCAATGCGATATTCACAGAGCCTATGGTGGCCATGAATATCCAGGAGCAATTCAGAATCATGAAATATAACAGATTCTCCACATGGAAGACAGAACCAAAACATTTATTCAGACACCAGAAAGCCAAATCCATCATAGTAACAAATCTATACACAATAACAATGCAGAAGACAACACTATCCCCAAGCCTTCCCACTGCTGGGCTTCCCACAAACCAGCTCCATCAAACAAATACAGATGGGTTTCCCTTAAACAAAATACCCTTCTCTCACTCACAGCCAGATGCAGGATTGCCTGCATCCTTCAATTCTGACTACTCTCTCGCTAACTTCCTCTCAGCTCTTCTCTAGCTAGGCCTCATCCTATTCCTCCCATTCAGCAAACTCATCCCATCACAGGCTCCATGTGACTCAGGCTTCCATGTGACCTAGGCAGGTCACATGTCCTATTAATGAATAAGAAAGATCTCCCTATTTAAATAACCATTACAGAAGGGGAAACAGGAAAGGCTTCTTGTAAAAGGTGGGATTTCAGCCTTGAAGGAAGTTGGGAGAAGAGGTATGACAGACACGGGGAAGGTATCCTAAGCATTGGGGCAGGTCAGAGAAAATGGTCTCTGGACTTCCTTGGCCTGCTGGTTTGGAACCCCTGATCTACTCTACAAATTAAGGCAGATCTATGGTTGTATTTCCATGTATGTTTTAGTTACGAGGTTAACCATCATGAATACATCAACATTTATAAATAACTATAGACAAACTAAGAAGTCATAGATTTAAAAATCAAAATCTTATAAGTAGCAGTTATGGTTGTTTTCTCTAATAAACTGATTATACTAAGTCTGTCATACATATACATATATCTCATACATATAGTAGACTATACACTGTCTGCTGCAGGTGTCCTATAATCTTATTGGTTGTATGTATTCTCTCTAATGGTGCAGATTATAATCCATTGATTCTTTTTTCTTGTCCATATTCTCCCATCAGTCTTCCACAGAGTATCTGCCATTGTCCTAGAGGCCCAAATCTAGGACTTCCAAAGTTTTGTACCAAGCAGTGAGTACTCAGTCTGGACATTTCTTTACTCTACAGCCCATTTACTCTTCTCATCACAGATTTCTTAGATGGTTTCTATTGTGTTGCTTCCTGTTTGGTGATATGCTACAGCCTAGCTTTAATCTTTTCACTGACTTAGATCATTCAAAATTTTGATTCTTTAGAGTTTCTAATTCCCTAGTATTCATAGCTACAAGGAAGGGAGTGGGGAGAGCACTTATTAAGGCTCTTATTTTCTGCCAAGCACTATGCTATGCATTGAGAACATAAATAGAAAAGCAAAGATAGTTCCTGACCCTTCCAGTGAGGAGATACAGCATGCAGAGATTTTAGAGTCACAAACAATTTCTAAGAGAACATCAGTTCCATAAAAGATGAGCTTCATGTCAGAGAACAGCTTAGGATTATATAAAGTGCTGCATAATTAGTCAATTAAAAAACATTTGATATATGAAAGACACTTTTGTTTCCCGAATAAAATCCATGATGAAAAATGCCATCCACATCCAGAGAAAGAACTGATGGGGTTTGAATGAAGAGCAAAACATGCTGTTTTCACTTTCTTTACATTTTGTGTGTATTTTTTTCTTCTGGTCTGTTTCTTCTTTCATAGCATGAGTAATATGGACATATGTTTTACAGGATTGTACATATATAACCTATATCAAATTGTCATAAGAGGGTGAGGGAGGAAAAATCATGGAACTTATTTTTTTTTAATGAATGTTAAAATTTGTCTTTAATAGTAATTGGAAAATAATAAAATACTATTTTAAAAATGGTAAGATTTCACCAGGTTATAAGGAAGAATAAAGTTGTCCCAAAGTCATTCCTCAGTAGTTGGTGGCTTCCCCTCAGCTAGAGATCTTTAAGCCAACTTTTGATCACCAGTTTTTGCTCTTTTGTAGAGGGGAGTCTTGTTCAAGTGAGGGCTGGACTTTGATGTACCTCCTACCTCCAAGGTTCAGTAATTTTGGGATAGGACAGGAGGATGAATGGCTAAAATACTACAGATCTACAATGACAGTAGTTTGTTCTACTTGTATTCAGAGACACAGCTCAGCCTTCTTATTTAATTCTGATTTAAAACAGATGTACAGATATATTAACTTCATGGGCTATTGATCCAAGTATACTCTAATGGATAAACTGCCAATCCTATTGCATATAAATACATTGTTCAGTCATTTCAGTTGTGTCCAACTCTTCATAACCCCATTTGGGGTTTTCTTGGCAAAGATACTGGAGTGGTTTACCATTTCCTTTTCCAACTCATTTTATAAATGAGGAAACTGAGGCAAATAGGGTTAAGTGATTTGCCCAGGGTTACACTGTAGCAAGTGTCTGAAGTCATATTTGAACTCAAGAACATGAACCTTCCTGACTCTGAGCCTGGTATATTATCCACTGTGCCAACTCGCTGCCCTATGCAATACTTATAGTTTCCAAAAATAAAATGTCAATTTCTTGGAATCTGGAACACATTTTCTCATAAAGCACTTATATTATATATATATACATATATATATATGTATATATGCATATATATAAATGTTAATTAGGTTGCCAGACTAGCATGGAAAATTCTATTTAATCTATAACATTGCTGAAATGCTATCCTTTTGTCTCAAAAATGGTAGCACGCGACTGCTTTAAAGGTACAATGGTTGATTTGTATCATTAGTTAAACAGTTTCTTGGGGGAAATTGGGGAGCTTGGAAAGTGGAAAAACATATGTTCAGCATAAGAACAAAACTATCATTTGCAATATTTGTTCTGTGAGAAGATTCATTATGTGATGAGAATGGACCTGAGAAGCACCAGGAAGGGGTTGTTCCCTAGGGCTGCCCAGGTGATAAAAGGAGCCAAGAAAATACAAAGGACTGAAGTGCTAAAAGGGGATCCTGACACACTTTCCACCTCCTCATCTGGGATCTATAACAGAGTCATCAACATCCCTTCTAGAAAACAGTGATTGACCGCCCTGTCATTCTACTCATCTTCCCTGTGACTTCTCAGAACAAAACATGCCTCCCTGGACATTACTTGCCCATTGTGCAGTCTCCCACTCATGAGGATGTGAGTTCTTGAGTGTGTAAGGATTGACTCTCTTTTCGTACCTGAAGCAGAGTAACCTAGTCAAGTCAAGTCAAGAGGTATTTCTGAAGTGTGTACTATGTGCCAGGTACTGTGTTAAGTGTTGAGGATACAAAGAAATATAAAAACAGTCCCTGTCTTCAAGGAGTTCCTATTCTAATGGGGGAGACAATGTGTAGACAACTTTGCATGTACAACATATATACCAGGTAAACACATAACAAATGCTTTTTAAATTATTTGACTCATTCATTCAGCTATATTTTCAGAAACAGTAGCTAGTAGCAAAGTGAGGATTGTTATCCAAATGAAAAAAATGACTGTGAATTTTTGCAGATAGGACTTCTAGGATTTGCTAGCCTTAGTCTAACTATACTACATTTATGGTTAGCTATAATAATGGATTTTAAAGCATTGAAGAGGTAGAATGTTTTGAACGGATATAGAAGTCCATGAGTCTTTACCTCAGTTCTTTCCTCTAACAGTTAATACTGAGAAACTGAGAAGATGAGGGTCCTAGAGGACAAAGTAGAAAGGAAAGGATGAGAAAGGGCTGTTGTTTAGTCATTATCCAGTCATGTCTGACTCTTGATGATCCAGTTGGGGTTTTCTTGGCAAAGATACTGGAGTGGTTTAACATTACCTTCTCCAACTCATTTTGAATTTGAGGAAATTGAGGTAAACAGGTTTAAGTGACTTGCCTAGGGTCACACAGCTAATAAGTTTATGAGGCCAGATTTGAACTCAGGAAGTTGAGTCTTCCTGACTCCAGACCGGGTTGAGGAATCAATAAGGGACTGAGATATTTAGGAGGAAGGAGATGAGTATGTATGTGAAGATTACAATGAGGTGGGTTTTTATTCACATACCATCCTACTCATCTCAACCCTAGCAACTCCAGAAACTTGGACCATCCCTCCCCTCTTTCACTCTGTTTCCCTAGAGATCTCAGCAGCACAAAAAATACATGATATCTTATCTCCAGTCACAGGATTTGGAGTTTAATAATAATGAATTCAACTCTCATTTTACAGATGAGAAAACTGAGGCCTAGAGAAGGTTAGAGACTTGTCTAAGGACACATAGAGAGGAAGTAGTATACCCCAGGTCCAGTGTCTTCTCCATTATAGCACACTGCCTACCATTCAACCAGGAACCTTTCTCTCCCTTTTCCCTACACTAACCAGTCAGATTACCATCTACACTGCTTGAATGGGACTTGATAGCTCAAGAAACATTTCCCTGCTTATTATCTGGGGAGACCCCTAGAAGAGAATATACTCCTGCCCTTGAATCTTTCTTCACCCTCCCTGGGCCATTCATTCAAATCTGGATGTGTCCACTTTAAGAAGGAAAGGCACAAGGTTAAGCCAGTAGAGGGCAGTGATAAATACATCATAAGTCAGTTTGATAATGCAGGCTTTGAAGCCCCAGGGTCCTTGCCACTTAATGGATTCCACTGCCATCTTATGCCCTATTTAAATAGTTCTGTGATGAGCAAAGGGAGCATTTTAATCCTCTGTTGACCTGTTACTGAGAATCAGAGACATCACTCTGAAGCTAGAAGGAATTGTAGAGGACAGCTAATCCAACACTCTCATTTCACGGGTAAAGAAACTGAGGTTCTGGGAAATCAAACAAATTTTCCTGAGGTCATACAGGTAGGACACCAGATTCAGATCTTCTGGCTCCAGGACTTGGCCCTTGTTGCCTCCCAAGCTCAATGTGAGTTGTTCCTCATTTGTGAAATGCAAAAAGGTTACAGTGGGTTAATTCTAACATGCTAGGTGACACAGTGAAAAAAGCTCCTAGCCTAGAGTCAGAAAGATCTGAATTCAAATCTAGCCTCAGACACTTATAGGCTGTGTGACCCTGGGCAAGTCACTTAACCCTGCTTGCCTCAGTTTCCTCATCTGTAAAATGAGCTGAAGAAGGAAATGGCAAACCACTCCCGTATCTTTGTCAAGAAAACCACAAATAGGGTCATGAAAAGCCAGACAGGAATGTAAAAAAATATGCCTCCAAGTCCTTGTTGTTTTCTACTTTGTGCCGTATTCTCCTTAGGGACAAACCTTCACATCTTCAATATATACCTGGAAAGGTACATTCATCATTATTTCTTTCCTCATCTGTGATTTAATCAGTGTGAGAGACTTTAGATGTGCAAATCCTCTCCATTAGTATAAGTAAGCAGCTCATCTATAACTTTAAGTCATATACAGCTATCTGAGTGCACTCAAAGGTTGTGACTTAGTCGAGATCACACAGCCAGTGTGCATCAGAGGCAACACATGAACCTAGATCTTCCTGATTCCAAGGCTAGCAAGTCCATCCACTACCCCATGATGACTGCAAGCTCTCTAGGAGTGCATAAAATGAATAGTCATTTCAGAAGCAGAGAAAAACCTCAGAAGAATAACTACACAAGCCATAAAATTAATTTTTTTCCAAGTTTATATTTAGCACAACATGAATCTCCCTCTACTTCATTTAGGAAGTCCCCTTGTATTCCCATCTCCCATGATCAGAGCAACTTCATGTGGCCTGGGGTACACCCCAGTCCCCCCATTAGAAACCTGCTGCAAAGTTAATCACTGGGTGGCACTCAAGAGCCAGAGAAGACAGGATTGAATTGCAGACACTCTCTAAGACACATATTTTAACAATTTCCTCCGTCTTCAGTGAAATTATGCTAATATTTTAGTTGAGTTTCCTCAAGTCTGGAACTCAAATTAAGTCTGTCTGTTTCATTTTTATGATAGCACTTGAAATCACTTGCAGACAAGGGGTTGTTGGGCCATGAGATTTATCGTAGTAATGCCACAAAGGTGAAATACATCCTGAGGAAGAGGAAAGCAATCTCTATGGCCAGTGTTTTCACTGCAATAAAGTTTATAGCAGTATTAAGGGAATAGTTACAAATCAGGCGGATGGTGTTGATTTCATTGAGAATAAGTATATTTACACTTGCAGTCTTTCTCTTAATAATATGCTGAATGTTTTACACAATGGGGTTAGTGAAGGTTGAATTTGAGCATATTTCAAGAGTGACAAAATTTGTTTTTCTTTTTTTCCACCCATCTTTTTACTTGTTACTTTTGCAAAATGGGTTTATAATGGCTCTGTGGGGGCTGAGTCAAGGGTTAGCAATTTTTCTGAGTCTTTCCAACAGCCTTGAAGATGCTATAGAACCTTTTAAAAATAATTTTCTGTAATTTAACAGTGAAAAACATCTTGAGACATAGAATTTTACCTGATTCTAATTCTTCTGCTTAAAGTGGTGGATAAATATGAGCCACTATTAAAATAATTTAAATCCCTCTGTTAAAGTATCATGGCATTTAGGTGATCTTAGGTGATCTTAGATCTTAGGTGATCTTAGATTTCCCAAGGTAATCTTGGTAGAGGACAAATTCTTACAGATTCTCTATAGAATTGCTGAATTTCCAAATTAGGAGGGATCTCTGGTGAAAACTATGACCTTGAAAAAATGCCCTGTGTAACATACCTGACAAGTGATCATCTACCTTCTAAGTGAAGACTTCTGATAAGGGAGAAAACATTGCCTTCTGTGGTCATCCATTCTACTTTGGCTTACCTCTGGTTGTTAGGAAGTTCTTCCTGACATCCAGGCTAAATTTCTCTCTTTTAAATTTCCACCCATTGCTTCCAGTCTCAGTCTTGGAACAATTCTAATCCCTCTTCCATATGACAGCCCTTCAAATACTTAAATACAATATTCATGCCCCTTTGAGTTTTCTCTTTTCCAAAATAAATATCCCTAGATCCTTTATCAAATTTTCATATGATATGAACTCTAGAATTTTTACCATCCTGGTTGCAATTCTCTGGATGTTTTCCAATTTATTAAGATTTTTTTCCCAAAATGTGGTGCCAAGAACAGAGTATAATACTTCAGAAGAGATCTGATCAGGGCTGATTCTATCAACTCCTGACTTTGATCCTATCACCTCCTGACTGATGCAGCCCAAGATTACTTGAGTTTTTTTAGTTGCCATATCATATTGTTGACACATATTTTGCCTTCAGTCAAACCCACCCCATCCCCACACATCTTTTTTAGACAGAATAATAAACAAGTAGGTTTTGAGCACAGGACCAGGGATGATTGATCATGGAACATATGTGCTAAGCTCAGAAGAGCTGATGCTATTTTTGATGGTGGAGAAAGAGGGTACAACAGTTCATGAAGGCATCAAGGGGTTTCCCCATGCATCTGTAAAGTGAAGACCCATGTAGATGAATTACGATTTTTAAATGTAAGTACTTTAGCTACAGACAAAGATATTTTCATAAATATTTATTTTCTATTTTCCCAGGCATAAGTCCATAGTGAATATTGACTATTAGTTTGTTAAGCCATTTATTAGCAAAACACAAATGATTTTTAAATTTCCACTCTAAGTGAAACATTTGTCTTCTTAAATAATTATTTCCTTGGAAAATTCTTGCTAACGTAGGTGGAAAGGCAGGGAATATTGTAAGAATTTTCCACTATAAGTTCAAAGGGAAATTCTCTCATTTTAAAAAAATTACTAATAGATTAAGATAGATAATGCATTATTACAAATACTTATTATGTGCCAGGTACTGTATACAAGATAGTTTATAAGCTGTTCTCTCTTAGTCCTTCTATTTTTTATTCATACTATCCTATTGTAGTATATTTTCTACTAAAGTTCTATTCCATTGCCTGTCCTTCAGCAGGGAGATGACCAGGTACTTTAAGACCCTGCCAGTGAAGAGTAAGCTCTGGTAGATCCTACCAAACTTAAATTCATTCATTCATTCATTCATTTGTTCATTCATTCATTCAATAAATATTTATTAAGTGCACACTATGTGCTAGGCATCGTGCTAAGTGCTGTGATACAAAAAGAGGCAAAAAACATTCCATGCCCTCATTTATGAGGGAGTTTAATGAGGGAGACAACATGCATGCAGATGTATACAAAGGAAGCTACGTACAGGAGAAATAGGAAATAATTTTTAAATGGAAAGCACTGGAATTCAAAGAGGTTAAGGGAGGCTTCCTGTAGCAGACAGCACTGTAGGATTTTGAGAGGGAGAGACTGACAACTAGAAGGAGCAGGAGTCCCTTCAAGGGATCCAATTATTGCTGTGCTGGATTCTGCCTAGTAGCTAATGCTTTTCCTCCAGAAAATGAGGGTAAAGATCAAATAATGCTCCATTTAAAAGAAAAATGTAAGATAGCTATCCTGAAAAAATATAGTATAATGACCATATCTTTTTTTCTAACTTCTAAGAACACAAGCATTAGAATTGCTTGGGGAACAATGGGCATTTTCTTCTTCTCTGACTAGCTATGGGTTTCTGGAGAGTTTGAACTTGGAGGGAAGTATGAAAATAACTACAACGATGATGTGTGAGGAAAATTAAGAGATGACTCAGAGTTTATAAAGAGTGGAAAACAAATTAGGCAAATATGCATAATAATAGATACCTAAGCTATCTAACACCTCTGAATGTGGTGCAGTGGTTAGAGCTCTGGACCTGGAGTTAGGAAGACCTGAATTCAAATCTACACTTACACACAGTGTTACTGACTTTGTGAACCTGGGTGAGTCACTTGACTTTTGTCTATCTCAGTTTCCTAATCTGTAGAATGGGGATAATAATAATCCTAATCTGTAGAATGGGGATAAAAATCTCAGGATTGTTTTGGTGATAATATTTGTAAAAATTAACAAACATTTAAGTGATAAATGATGATGGTCACTGCTGTTGTAATTATTCCTATATGTACTTGGGAAAATATCACTTAATGGTCTTATACAAAATAAAAATAATGTGACCAATTCACCTCCTATTTTTCTCTAATGGATACAAGAATTTGTCAGAGTGTACCTACATGAATTAACTCATGGATGGCTTTTTGGCTTTTGTACATCCAAGGATAAAATCAGATGCTTTCTGTTAAAAGTGGACATCTGCTGAACTGAGAAAGGCCTCCAGTTATTCCTGAGAGACCTGCTTCACTGTGTGAATAAAGAGATTAAAACAGTGAAAATATATGTAGGAAAACTGAGGGAAAAAAGCAGATGAGTGAGTTTCCCCAGGCCATTCAGTTAATTGTTAGTAAGGCTAAGTGATTAAAATTTAGGCTTTTTTGACAGTTCAGCAATTTCCTGGTGACTAAGAATGGAAAGACCAATTTCCTCACTACTGCAACAGGAGACTAACATTGGACATTTAGACAGCTACAGAAAGGTCAGATAAAGTTGAGATTTCTATTAAAAAATCTTAACAATATTCATATATATATGTATGTATATGTATATATACACACATATGTATGTATGTATATATTACTACCATTAGTAGTATTGTTGGTAATATATAGGTAGATTGGTCTCTGGTGATCCTGCTATTGAACGTATACACCAAGGAGCTTAAAACATAAAAGTAACCATCTAGGTCAAAAAATTCATATCAACACTTTTTGTGGTGGAAAAACAAACTACAAAAACATATGAAACCTTAGAAACAGAGTGGATGTCCTCAACTGGGGGCTGAATGAACAAAACATCGTGTTTGAATAGAGTTAAATGTAATTTTACAATAAAAAACAATTATCATGGGGAATCATTCTTTAAATGAGAAGTCTATGAAGCAGAAGTATTAAGTAGAAATAAGAAAGTAAAATATGCAACAACTATGGTAATATAAACATAAGAAAGACTATTGAACTGACCAGTCATAGCCCCAGAAAACAGATGAAGAAACATCTTTTCCTTTAAACTGAGAAAGTGGGGCCCTTGTGGGGGCAAGATGCTGCCACCGTGTTTTTTAATTTGACTTGTTTTTATTTTTTTACAAGTGGTGCTTAACTGGAGTGTAGCATAATGATAATTAGCTATAGTATAAAAATGATAGAGACAAAGAGATAGAGTCAGAAACAAAGAGGAAGAGAGAGAGACACAGAGACAGAGAGAGAGAGAGACAGAGAAACAGAGACAGAGAGACAGAAGGAAACAAGAACCATGTGTTCACAGAGAAGCTTCATGGATACCATGAGTTCAGAAGGATGATAGGACTCACCAAAAATAAAGACTACTTGGTTCACTCCAGAAAGAGAAGAATTATTTCCCAGACTTTCACCAGGTTTGATCCCAAACTTTCCTGCCTTCTTGGTTGATTTAAACCTGTCTTTGTTAGTTTCTTATTAGCATGAATGCTTGAGAGGAACTAAGGTCTCTTTTTGTAAGAAATGTTATTTGAATTATAATGTTTCCAAGGAAAACCCTGAATATAGGTTTAAAAAAAAGACCTATAGAGTCTATTATTGAAAAAGTTTCCCAAGGTGAACTAAGACGGACTTAGTCTTGCTAGGGACTGAAACTCAAATGACACGAGTTAGAATTTAAGAAAAGAAACTGTCTTTTGAACAATTGCTTCAGCTAATTTCAAGGACTCCCATCAATTAGTGCTTTGGATCTCTCTTATTGGACTGTGAGCAGCAAAAATACTTTTAAGACAAGATACATGCACCTCTTCTGGAATGTGTTCAGTGGCTTCCCTTTCCAAATGAAAGATAAAGTATGAACATGAAGAATAGTTTGCACAAATCAGCAGGAAATAATTCCTTGCCTCACTTAAGCTCCCTGCAGCATAACGAGACTTAAAATGGACAAATAGTGTGATGCAGAGTCCTGCTGGAAGATGATTGAGGCGCTGGGAGGAAAGTGCTCTTATTTGGCCAGGGTTCTCAGGTCTTCTTCCTGAATTGAGGTATGAATGAACATTAATTACTCTTTTCTCCGGAACTGTAAAATGTTGGAAACCTCAGGTGAGAGGATAGCGTTTTCTACTCTCCCTGCTTTCTGTAATTCACTAGCCCAATGATTCTCCAACTTTTTCATCTCGGGATTAACTCCTTCACACTCTTAAAAACTTCAAGAGGACTTTAAAGAGTTTTTATTTATGTGGATTATTTCTATCAATATTTACTGTTAGAATTTGAAGAGGATATATATTAAAACATACTTATGACTCCATTCAAAATAACAATAATAAACCCATCAAATGTTAACATTAATAATATATTTATGAAAATAACTATATTTTTAAAAATAAAAAAATAGTGAGAATGACCTTATTCACATTTTTTTTTACAAATCTCTTTAATATCTGGCTTAATAGAAGACAGTTAGATTCTTACTTCTGCTCCCTGCTCCTGTATTTGGTCTCTTGTCACGTATGGTTTCGGGCTGTAGTATATAAAGAAAATCTGGCCTCACACAGATAGATGAGGAGTATTTTAATAGACAAGTAACAACTTAGCATCACCTTAAAAATAGTTTTGACCTCCTTAAAGAACCTCTGAAAGTCCCAGGGACTCCTAGGGGTCCAAGTACCACACTTTAAGAATTTCTGAACTAGTCTCCACAAATGCTTAGACTGTAAGAAATTAATCTTACTCATAGACTGCTACTTTCCATTTTAAAAAAAACACAAAAAAGTCAATATTATCATACTAATAACTTCAATGGAGAAAGAAAAAAATTTAAATATACATACATATATACACACATACACATAATATATATGTATATGTATATATACGTATATGTATATATGTATATGTGTATATATACGTATATGTATATATATGTATATATATATTATGTGTATGTGTGTATACACACACACACAAACACACATATTGGAATAGACCTACAATTTCACTGATATAAAGAAGTCCCACTGAGGAAACTTCTACCAATGCATATTGGCAACTCTTCCCCAAATTACAGTCTAAGAGAAGCTCCAGGAGCACTAACCTGTCTTACTCATTGTCCTGATGTCAGTACATATCAGAGGTGAGACTTGAACTCAAGCCTTCCTGTCTCCAAGACAAGCTCTCTAGCTATTACATTATACTAAATATGTCTTCTGAAAAACTTGTGCTATTATTGATCTGGCCTGGCCTCTCTCAAAAGCATCACTGCTCTCCTAGGACCAGAATCATCTTTTACTCTTCCCCTTCTTTTATCCTTTTATCTCCCTTTAAATAGACTCTCAATCTCATCCTCATGCTCTTTATTACCTCTGCTCCCTCTTTAGTTCATTTTCAACCTATACTGAAGGCTCAACAATTTATTGAGCATTTACTAGGTGAAGGTACTAGGTTAGACCAGACTCTCATCCCTTTACATTTCGGTTATTTCTATAGTATCCTGACTGGTCACCCTACATATTACCCTTTCATTCCATCCTAGATACTAATCTTCCTAAATTCCGTATTGTTGTTCATTCATTTTCAGTCAAGTCTACCTCTTCATGACTCCATTTGGGGTTTTCTTGGCAAAGGCATTGGAGTAGGGTTCCAGATGCTGTGCAAGATGCTGGAGATACAAGTAACAAGAAAAAAGTAGTCTCTACTAATAATGAGCTTATATTCTAATGAAGAAGAAAACGAATACCTAATGTGTGTACATATATGTGTCTATATATATATATTTATAAGCACATGCACACCTATATTATTATATGAATTATAATTATATACAATGTTATGCATATTATTATGTATGTATATACATATTATATATATGCATGGAACAGCAACAGTTATTATTGATATATGGAGAGAGAGAATAAATATAAAGTTAATAAATAAATACAAGGAAGGGTGCTAACAGTTGATTTATCAAGAAAGGTCCATACATGTAAGATGTAATGCTGAGCTGCATTTTAAAGGAGAAAAGTCACTTGAAACAGAGATAAGGAGAAAGAGCATTCCAGACATGAGATATGAAGTGAGGAAAAGAGAGAAAGCTGGTTTGGCTGAATTGAAAAGGGAGGGAGAGTGAGGTCCAATTGACTAGAAATATAGGTTGGAGCCACATTATAAAAATCTTTAAAAGCTAAACATAACATTTCATAGCTTGTCCTGGAAGCAATAGAAAGTCACTGTAATTGGTTAAGTATGGAAGTTACATGATCAGATTTGTGCTTAAGGAAACTTACTTTGGAAGCAGTTTGTAAGATGGAATAGGGTGATGAGAGAGTCTTAAGGGAAAGAGACCAATTATGAGGCCATTGCAATCAATTAAACAAGAGATGATGAGGATCTGAAATAAGGTAGTAGTTGTATGAGTAGGGAGCAGGGGTTAGATGTGAGAGATGTTGTAGAGGCAAAAACAGCAATATTTGACAACTATTGGATATGTATCATATCACCTTGTTGATTTACTGAATGTGTATGTTTTTTACTGAAACTGAATGTGTATGTTATTCCCTCATCAAACCAATTGCAATGAGAATGAATGAGGTTCAAGTGTTGTCTGCCACCACCATTTTCCCCTCTGCTATAAAAGCTCTTTTTTGTGACCCTCTTTTATATGAGATAATTTCCCCCATTTTTCCTCTCCCTTCCCCCTTCTTTCAGTTCATCCCTTTTTCTCTCCCCCGGAGCAGCTAGGTGGTGCAGTGGATTGAGCACCAGTGTAGGAGCCAGGCAGACCCGAGTTCAAATCTCACCTCAGACACTTGACACTCACTAGCTGTGTGACTTTAGGCAAATCACTTAACCACAATTGCCTCATCCTGGATCATCTCCAGTCATCCTGATGAATATCTGGTTACTGGATTCAGATGGCTCTGGAGGAGATATGAAGCTGGTGACCTGCACAGCCCTTCCTCACTCAAAACAAAGTCAAGTGCAAGTCATGTCATCATTTCTCCGATGGTATGGTCTTCTTTGGCAATGAAAGACAAACACACACACATGCGCACACACACACACTTTCTCACCCCTACATTTTTAATATCATCTTATCATAGTCACCTCACGTCTATGCCCTCTGTCAATGTATATTATTTCTAACTGCCCTATGATAAAATTAAGAGTTACAAGTATCTTCTTTCCATATAGGAATGTAAACAGTTTACCCTTGAGTCCCTAAGGATTTCTCTTTCATATTCACTTTTTAATGCTTCTCTTAAGTCTTCTATTTGAAAGTCAAATTTTCTATTCAGCTCTGGTCTTTTCATCACTAATGCTTGAAAGTCCTCGATTTCACGTAAATGTATTTTTTTGTCCTTGAAGGATTATACACATTTCTTTTTCTGGGTAGGTTATACTTGGTTGTAATCCTGGTTCCTCTACTTTCCAGAATATATCATATTCCAAGCCCTCCTCTCCTTTAACATGGAAGCCACTAACCCTTGTGTGGCTCCACAATGTTAGAATTTTCCAAGTTCTTCCAGATCACTCCTCCACAGATACAGTCTTTGAACAGTTGAAGGCATTTCAAATCATCTCCATAATTTCCTTCTTGCATTTACTCTCTAATAGGTCTCTTCAGCATCATTCATTGGCCATTCAAATTACTTCTTTGGAAGTCAAAAGTTTATACACTAAAGGGATACTCAGATTTCTCATTACAAGGTGGAAATAAACTTAAGTTCTCAAAATCTGTGCCAAGTCCTACTAAGTGAGAAAGGCTAGATTTGTCCAATGAGGGAACTATATTTTTGTAGCATGAGGACCAACTTAGCCAAAGTTTGAAAGGTTTGGCCAAGGGGTGGTGAATTATTTAGCTGTAAGATTTCTGAAGGACCACTCACTAAGAATTGTGTAGGTGGAATGAATTCCCACACTGCTGCAATCACAAATCTTTGAGAATATTGGAGCCAGTATAGTATACTGGAAAGATTATTGGCTCTGGGGTTAGAGGGGAGGGGTACTATTCAAATTCTCCCTCAAATATTTATTACTTCTGGGACCTGGAGAAGGTCATGTGACTTCCTTAGGACTGAGTTCCTGTAAAATGAGAAAATTGGACTAAATGGTCTCTGAGCTCTCTTTAACTCTAGATCTACATAAGGTAAGCATCATTATCATGAATATCTACATGTTCATTTGCATTATAATCCCAACTAAGATTTTTCTTAAAAAGGAGTCAAAAAGTTCTTCCTTTAAAAGATTCTGGGATAAAGTATTGTTGTATCACTCTGAACCTGAAAGGGAGAATCAGATAGTATTGCCTCATTAGGGAGATGTTTAGTAAATATTCTTTGAATAAAGAATATTTATTTACTAATTGAATTTGGTGGAAAAAATTAAAAATAGGACAAAGTAAAAATATGTGTTGAACAACTGGTGAGGACCTGCCCAATACATCTTCTTTTTTTGTTTGTGTTTTGATTTTTTGAAGAAAAAAGGAAGCCAAATGACATCAGAAGAATGCTATGTTCACACTGCAAGGAAAATGATTTATCTGTTCTTTTCATGTGGTGTGATATCTATAATTTTGTGAAATGGTTAATAACTCCCACTATTGGGAGAAAAAAAAAACAAGCTCTGACTTATGAGAGCCACAGTCTCTGGTGAGTTATCAATGACATTTTACTGGAAACCTTAAGATTACTCATTTTTCTTTCTAAAAGTACTGGAAGCTAAACTCCAGGCTAATCAGTGATACATTGAAATTATTGTAAACAAGACTTTGCTAAAGTATGTTTTGAAGAGAATGCAATATGAAACTATTTGGTAGAACTTTGATTTCCAAGATGATTAACTATGTAGTTTTCCAAAACTCAGTATGTGTGCAACTGAGTACCTATATAGATATTTTTGTCAAAATGAGTTTGTCCCTGGAGCTCTTCTGGGTCAGAATCAGAAGTAACTCTTGCTACCCCTCATTTCCTCAGTACCTGAGCCCCTGATGTTTCATGCTATGCCCACATAGGAAATGTGGCTGTAATCCATCACTATCATTTCCTAATGAAAAGTTCAAATAAGTGCCATGTAACTTTTTTCTTCCTTTCACTCCATAAAAATTGTTGCAAAGGACTTCAAATTTCCTCCTGACCAATTGAATGAATGTACGAAGGAAAAGTATATCAGTAGTACAAGAGAAAAGTAGAGTTTTCTTGTTTGTTTATTGGTTTGGAAAATTTGTGTTGTTGTTTTGCCACTTTAATCTTAGGATGTGAGTTCTGCACATCAACTACTATGTGTGTTCTGTACATCAACTGCCTTATAGAGGGCTCCTTGATTTTATCTACCAAAAAACAGCCTCAAAGTTTTTTCACTTTGGTTTCATGTGCTTAATAATATGAAATCTGAGTTTATTGTGATTCATGAAACTAGTGTGGTATGGTGGAGAGTAAGGAAGGTAGCCATGGAGCCAAAAAGTTGTTTAGTCATGTCTGACTCTTGGTGACCCTATTTGAGGTTTTCTTGCTAAAGATACTGGAGAGGGTTGCCATTTCCTTCTCCAGCTTAGTTTACAGACCAAAAAGCTCTGGTAAATAGGGTCAAGTGACTGGTCAAGGGTCATATAGCTAGTAAGTGTCTGAAGCCAGATTTGAACTCAGGAAGAAGAGACTCCAGTTTCAGTGCTCTATCCACTGTACTACCACCTAGCTGTCCTCAACAGTGAGAAAGAAGTTTAGATGGAAGGGTTAGCAAGAAAGACAATGAATTTAATTTAGGACATGTTTTGTTTAAAATTTCTGCTAAATATCCAGTAAGACATGTCTAATAGGCAGTTGAGGGTGTAAGGTCATCAGAGAGATTAGTGCTGTACAGGAAGATTTGAGGATCATCAGCACCTAGCTGCCAGGATCCAGAAAGATCTGCTTTCCAGTCCCACTTCTGATACATATACAGTATAGAACCCTTATTAAATCATTTAACTTCTCATTGTTATAGGGCTATCCTACCATATAATTACCCATGTCATGCGTACTCAGTTCTCTAGTCAAAGCTACTCAGTTCCCAGGTCAAGGGACACAGCGTTAGTAGCCTTTCATAAAACTCTGTATAAGTAGAAAGCACTGTTTTCTGCACAAACTTGTCATGAAACCTAGCGAACAGCCACATTGTGCAAATTGCCTCCGCATTGTCCTATCCCATATCCCAACAGCGGGGATTATTAACCATTTCACATAATTACAGATATTGCACCACATGAAACACAAAAAGGATTTTGAGATATTCAAGAGCACCATCAAAATAGGTAACATTTTAAAATGATCATTTTTAACATTCTTAAGCATTATTTAATGTTCTTTTTTTAACATTCTTTTTTTTCATTTTGAGTTCTTAATTATATCCTTTCCTCCAACCCCTCCCACACCCACTGAAGATGCAAATAATATATTAATTATACATGTGAAATCATATAAAACATTTCCACATTAGCCATGTTGCAGAAAAAGCAAGAAGGACAAAGAAAGTGAAAAAAATTATACGTCAATTTGTACTTAGAGTTCATTGGTTGTCTCTCTGGAGGTGAATAGCACATTTAATGAAAGAATAGACAATTTTATTAATGCTTTCTGTGTTTCATAACAGTCATTTCCTGATATGGCTTCCTCTATTGAATTCTCTCATTAAAAATCATATAAATAAAATTGAGCGACAACGTGATATCATCTAAAAGATCACACAGCATTCTACATCCATCATCTTATACTTCTCAACCAAGAGAACTAATATGTATTTTGGCACCTGTTCCTTAGAACAATTATTCTAATTTTGGAATATTTGAGTGTCATTTTTGCTTATATTATTGTAGGTATTGTTGTCCTTTTTTTTACTATTGGTTCATATATATTCTCCTTTTTCTCTGAATTCCTCATGTTCATTGTTTATTATTGTACAATAATGTCCCATTGCATTCAGATACCACAAATTGCTGATAATTGTTTTTCTGACCTTATATAAAAGCAGAACTCCTTTGGATACTGGGTTACTAGTATTATATACAAAAGGGCTTTGTAACGGTGCACAATCTATCATTCAATGAAGAAACAAGTTTGTTTCTTGTTTGTCAACATGAAGGCAGTTCCATAAATTTGGACCCGATTCTATGTCTATTTCTTCTTCCTGTTACTTCCCTATATGCTTGGGTTTCCCCTATTGAACTTCTTGTAAAGCCAGAAATAAATCTCCTTCTAACCATTTTTGGCACATACTGTCGTTGTTTCTCTAGATGCCAGATAGAGATACAAGGATTGCTGAACAGGCACAGGAAGGGTTATCATAGCAAACTGCTCGCACAGCAACAAAACCCTCAGTAAGGACCTTAAGTCGGGATAGTGTTGTGGGAGGGTGAGAACGGGAGGAGGTCAACGCAGGGGAAACCGGACAAAGAGAATCCAAAAGATGTTTAAAGTGGAGATGTCTGCCTTGAAAAAGCAGATGTCTTTATGCCAGAGATGAGGTAAGGTTTGAATAGAAAACAAGACAGGACTTGGTGTAGTTAGAATTTCCTTCCCTGCAGCTGCACTGACAGTTCATGGGAGAATATAAAGGCCCAGATCTCAGGCTCACAATACTGGCACACAACAATTAATTAGGTGTGGAAGAATACCAAACAATTTTCTCAAGGTGTAAGGAATGTAATTAAACACAGGAGATGTGTGGCTATTCCACCTAAATAAAATAAATGTTTTGGCCAGCTGCATTTTAGAGTGTTATGTGATCTCACAGTGAATTCATGAGCAAATGAATACATGTATCAGATAAATAAGTCAGGAGGAAGAGAGAGAGAGAAAGAGAGAGAGAGGACAGATGTATGAACAGATGAATAAATGAATGGATGAGGAAAGAAAGACAGGAAGAAAGAAAGAGAGGGAGGGAGGGAACGAAAGAAGAGGGAGGGAGGGGAGAAAGAAAGTATTCTCAGTGTATTCCTTACACTTTTTTTTCACTTTCCAAATATTTTTATGTTCACTTATCTGCACAAAGTATTGTTTGCCTTAGTAGAATGTAAGCTCCTCCGATTATTCAGTCAATAATCATTTATTAAGCATTTACTATGCAGCAGGTACTGTGCTTGGGACAGCTAGGTGATGCAGTAGATAGAGTGCCAGGACTGGAGGTAAGAAAAACTGAGTTCAAATCCAGCCTCAGATACTTCCTAGCTGTGTGACCCTGGACAAGTCACTTAACTCTGTTTGCTCAGTTTCCTCATTTGTAAAACGAGCTAGAGAAGGAAATGGCAAACCACTCCAGTATCTTTGCCAAGAAAACCTCAAAAGGAGTCATGAAGATTTAAACACAACTTGAGATGACTGAAAATGTAGCAGGAACTGTGCTTAGAGCAGGTGGTAGAAAGAAGGGCAAAATCATTGTCTCTGTTCTCCAGAAGTTCACATTCAAATGAAGTAAAAAACATACAAAAGCCATGTAAATGTAGCCCATAAAGACTCTGGGATTAATCCCCAACCTCAGCTTCATGGTAGGACTAGTTTTAAGAAGAGGGATCTCTCTGTTTCCTGGGGGTGCCCTTTAGAGTGAAATGTGTCTGATATAATTGCTTACAAATCCTCCTTTAGGATGTTCTCAGTATCAGTTGCTAGCGTCAGCTAATATCTCTTCAATATCATACATCCCATTGATTAATTCCCCAGTATCATTCTGACCAGCTGACATTTCTTTACTGTCATTAATAATCAATTGACATCCCATAGAACCAGAGATTCTAGTACTGGGCTAAGGGCTTCTTTACTCTGAGGAAACTGTTGATAAGAAGTCCCTATACATATCAAACTATTTATAGTAGCCCTTTTTGTGATAGCTAAAAATTGGAAACAAAGTAGACGCCCATCAATTTCAGCATGACTAAACAAATTGTGATACATAAGTGTTATGAAATACTACTGTACTATAAGAAGTTATATCACCAAACTCTTTCTTTGTTGAAACAAAGAAGCATGAAAAATCTATATGAGTTAATTCAGAGTGAAGTAAAAATAGGAAAGAAAACAATATACACAATGAATTATAACAAAGCAAAAAAAAAGCAAAAATGAATGTAACAAAATTATAAAGATCAAGTAGAATTCAGATCAAGAAATACAAGATGATATCCACAGCTCATCTCTGCATGGAGATGGGAAGTTCATTTCTGTTGTATAGCCCACATGTTTTGGACTTTTTCAATGTATTAATCATTGTGCTGATGTTTTTCCCTCTTTATAAAAAACTATTTGTTATATGGGAGGAGGATGAGGGTTACTGGGGATAATTATGATGGTGTAAGGAAAAGAAGACAAATAAAAACTTAAGAAATAACCAATTGACATCAATCAGCTTTTATGAAAGAATATTTACTGAAAAATTATAACAAGGATTCAAGTACAAAAATATTCTCCTGAACTGAGGCCCACACACCCCTCTACACTTTGACCCTCAGAAAGAGTAGACTCAGCTTTAAACACTCCTCTCCAAACCAGAGCATAGTCCATCACTTTAGTGCATGGAGAGAGTGGTCTCAAACTACAAGTGATAACTTCAAAGTATCACCTCCCACCAAGTTCAATTGTGGATGCCGCATGGGAAATGAGTAAGCTGATAAGGGAGCAACTTGCAGGACTTGATGTCTCAGCTGTCTAATCAATCCCCTGCTAGTTTTATCAAGCAAATCACACCTCAGGACTGTTCTGTCTCACTGAACTCTGCAGCTATGTCTAAAGCAGACCAGCAATGGGCAAACCACAAGATGGCCAGTTGATAGAGTATTGGACTTGGGGTACAAAAAGATTGAAGCTCAGATACTGCTTCAGACACCTTAGAGTTTGGGTGATCCTGGGCAAGTGACTTAACTTCCCTCAGTCTCAGTTTCCTCATTTACAAAATGACAAAATAAGAGCACCTTCCTCCTAGGGTTGTTGTGAGGACCAAATGAGACAACATAGGTCAAAGCACTCTGTAAAACCTTGAAGCGGTACTTAAATGCTTGCTATTCTTATTGGGGGTGGAGGAAGAGAGGGGAGAGGCAATCAGAATTATGGATCACATAATCTACTACTAAGTGCCTGGGGCTGCATTTGAATTTAGGTCCTCCTGATTCCATGGGCATTGCACCACCCAGCTGCTTCTATTATTATTCTTATAAGGGAGAGACTATTCTGTATGTATTGCTCTACGCATTGTTATTGTGAAACATGGACAGTCTACCAGTGCCAAGCCAAGAAACTGAATTGCTTTCATTTGAACTGTCTTGGGAAGATTCTGAGGATCACCTGGCAGCATGAGGTATCAGACACTGAGGTCCTTACTTGAACTAAACTGCCAAGCATTCAAACTATGCTTCAGAGAGCATAACTCTGATGGGCTGGCCACGTATGTACATTTGGCAAAAGCCAAAATGCACACTTGCCAAAAAGACTATTTTATGGAGAACTTGTATGGGGCAGGAGATCACATGAAGAAGAAGCGATGCAAGGACACTCTCAAGGTCTCTCTCAAGAACTTTGAATTTGACTGTGCAGCATGGGAGACACTGGCACAGGACTGCTCAGCATGGCATGCCCACATCAGAAAGGGTGCTGTGCTCTTTGAGCAAAGGAGAATTGAGACAGCACAAAGTAAACACAGGATGAGCAAATTTGGGATATTCACCCCAAATATTCACATGGACTATCTGTGCCCAACCTGTGGTAGAGCATTCCAAACATGAACACACTGAAATTTCACTTTATCACAGTGATGTCATTTTGGTCCTCTTTGATGAAGGGCAACAACCAACCACCAAGTGCTTCATGAATCGAATTGAATCAACTTTCCACTGAATGTACAAATGACATTTCATATAATTAGTCACTAAAAGTACAAAGCTTCATTAACATAAAACAGCCTTCATTAACATCAAACAACATTAATATTAAAATGGCATTTAGTGTCCAACAAGGTATTTGTTTTATCTTATGGTATACCATAATATACTTTCTCTTAATATATATCATTGGTCCTAAAATGCTCACAAATGACCCTAAACTTTGATCTTCCTATTTTTTTTCTAGTCAGTGAAGTAGCAATTATTACTGGTATATGTTAGAAATGGTGCTAAGTATTGGAAATACAAAGAAAGGGGGTAAAAAAAATCCCAGTCCTTGATATCAAAGAGTTCTTAGTCTAATGGGGGAGATAACAAGCAATCAACTATAGGCAAACAAAACATATAGAGGGACTCCATCTAAGGAAATAGCTATAATTTCTGCACATCCTTCTTTAGTGGAAAAGAGAAGTTACAAAATAAGTAGTATGTCATCCTATGCTTAAAACTAAAAGATGGACTGAAAAATTACCAGTAAAAGAGCAGGAAGATTAAAAATATTATCCACTTCAGATCTACTTAAGCTTGTCATATTCAGTATACACAGTGGAGACCAAACAGCTAAGAAATGTAAACTGTTCTGTAGCAAATTTATATAGTCCAAACAGCTCCTTTGAATGGGATCTGCAGTATGCAATTTCTATTTAAAAGAGACACCCAGACTTAACAGTAGATATTATAAGCATCTTGGATCCTTCAAAAGAGGATAAAACATGGTCGACAGGCATTTTAAACAAATACTAGCCTGTCAGTTGATCCCTATAATGGCAGACAGAGTATTTATTGTAAACCGGAGATCATTCCAGCTCCCACTGTTTATGCCTAATTTGATATTGGGCTTTTTTTTAACAGCCAAGAAGCATTGAAATATATACCTCTTGTCTATGACTTATCTGAAAAAGCATCATCAATTTTTTTTTTGGACTAGGAAATACATTGTCCATTTACAACTCCATTGTAAATAGTGGGTGGCCAAGCAAATAGCCTGATGACATTAATGAATTTGATATTAAACTGTGCATGAAAATCAGGATTATAAACACACTGCTCAGCCAACAAGCTTGACTGATAAGATTTCACTGTGTACTGTACTTCTTTCTTTTTCCAAATCCCAGTTACTGAGCAGGCCAGAAGAGCAGTGGCTCAACTATTAAAAACAATCGCCTCTGGAAACAAATTAGAGTCATGATGCTTGGACAGAACAGAAAAAAAGATATTCTATCTTTGCATTTACCCACATCTGTGGAGGCCAAACTGAAATAGGCATTAGTAGATCATGGAAATGGATGAAATAGGGGAGGGGGCTCCCAAAAGCAAGGCAGGAGAAAAGGACACTGATGTGATGCTTTTTCCCCCATTCTCAGTATGTAACATAAAAGAAAAAATTCTCATTTATCCTCATTAATGGCTGCAAAAACCACCAGACGGTGAACCTGTTAAATGAAGAAAATATCGAGAACACAGCCTGGCTTCAGAGCAGAAGGTCCCTTTAGTGAAGAATGGAGCGGGCTTGGATTTCACAGTGGTCCTTTAAGGTTGCATAGCTATATGGAAATCAACTGTCATATATATGTAGATGTGTGCATATATGTATGTACACACACATGCACATATACATGCATGTATGTGTGTATATAACTGTTGTATATGTGCGTATATTGTGTACATGGTTATGCATTGTATATGTAGTGTGCATATATATATATATATATATATATATATATATACACACATATACACATACCTACGTACCTGTATATGTGTGTGAGAGAGAGAGTGGATGGAGGGAGAGAAGGAGAGGAGAGAGAAAGAGGGAGAGAGAGAAAGAGATATGAAATAACCTGGAATGAGGAGGAAGTACTAGCAACTAAGGAGAAGTAAAGACTCCTTGTGACAATTGAGCTGATTCTTGCAGGAAAGTGTTGCAGAAAAGGAGGACTGCAATCATTTCACCACATCTTGATGTACTAACAATGCAGAAATCCCTCAACCACCTGGTGACCTACTATTAGAAATTTCCCAGCTTGTATATATAGATGCAATAAAATCCGTAGTCTCATTAACTATTGAAATAACTGTTTCTTGTGCTTGGTTTTGTCTAAAAGAACTACTTTCACAATTGCAAAAGTATTTGGTCTTTTCCCCTTGTCTCTGGCCCTTGAACAGGGAATGTTTTCTTTTTCTCATAATAAACACTTCCACATGTATTCCAAATACTTCTTTCATCCACTTGTTGCATCCCCCTTTTCCTTTTCCCTTCCATACCAAATACTTTACTTTTCTATCCCAAATGTCAGAGTGCTGTTGATTTCCTGAAAGGGTTCAAGAATCTGAATTTGCTGTCAGGGAAAATATACTCTTAAGCATGCTAATAATTCTCTTTATTTTCGGTTGGGCCTTCTATCTTTGCCCCACAGTCATTGGATCCCCACTGAAGAGTATGCTTCTCTACCCAAGAGGTCTAGAGATTTTCCTAATAAAATCATAGTCTCCAAGAGACTGATTTGAAGGGAAAGTATGTTTCAGGCATCAGCGATAGCCACTGCAAAGATGGAGAAGTAGGAAATGTAACATTGTGTGTGCAGAATAGCAAGAATCCAGGTTTGGCTAGATCACAAAGAATGTGTAATAATATTGGAAAAGTGGGATGGAATCAGCATGGGAAGAACTTTAAATGACAAACAGAGGCATTTATATTACATTTTAGAGCTATTAGGTACCATTAAATTTACTGAGTAGGGGGCAACATGGAAACTCATTTTGGCATCCTGTGTGTGTGCATTCGTCCTTTGTTGCTGAAGAAGACCATGCCATCAGAGAAATGATGACATGACTTGCACTTGACTTTGTTTTGAGTGAGGGAGGGCTGTGCAGGTCACCAGCCTCACTTCTCCTCCAGAGCCATCTGAATGCAGTGACCAGATATTCATCAGGATGACTGGAGATGATCCAGGATGAGGCAATTGGGGTTAAGTGACTTGCCCAAGGTCACCCAGCTAGTGAGTGTCAAGTGTCTGAGGTAAGATTTGAACTCAGGTACGCCTGACTCTTGCACTGGTGCTCTATCTACTACACCACCTAGCTGCCCCACAAACTAGGCATCTTGTATGAAAGATTGGAAAGAGGAGACACCTGGACCAAGGAAGCTAATAAGAAGGCAGCTGCAATACTTGGGGTGAGAGATAGTGAGGGCTTGAACCTGGTTGAAGTCTATGCGTGAATAAACAGAGGGGATCATGAGACCACAGCATCATAGTATCTAAATCCTTAGAGGTCATGGCTTAGAGGCCATTTTCACAGAAAGTGATGTGTGAGAAATGTTGTAGAGGGAGAAATGACAGGATTTGACAAATGACTGGTGATGCAAGGAACGGGAAAGGAAAGAGATCAAGATAATATCAGGATTGAGGTTCAATAGGCAGTCAGGGATATAAGACTGGAGCTCAACAGAGAGACTAGAGATAGATATGTGAACCTGGGAGTCATTCACACAAAATAATAATTAAAATCACCATAGTTGTTGAGGTAACCAAGTGAGAAAGTATAAAAAGAGAAGAAATGAGGGCCCAGGACAGAGCTTTGAGATATACCCACAGTTGTGGAGTGTGTTATGACTCATGATCCAGCAGTGGAAACAGAGAAGGAATGGTCAGAGAGGTAGGAGGAAAACCAGAAGAAATCAATAATATAAAAACCCAGAGAAAAGAAAATAATTCTTTGGGAGAGGGAAGTCAATAATATCAAATGTTTCAGAGTGGCTGAGAACTTTAAAATCAACAATCATTTATGAAATACCTGCTATGTGCCAAGCACTGTATTAAGAAGCTTGGGGGATACAAAGGTAAACATAAAGAAAGCATGCTTGCTCTCAAGGAACTTAAAGTCTAATGGAGCAGACAACACATACAAACAACACATACAAATCAGACGTGTACAGAACAAATGAGAAATGATAAAGGAAAAGTATCAGTGTTAAAGGGGATCAGGAGAGGGTTCTTACAGAAGGTGAGGTTTAACCTCAGACTTGAAGAAAGCCAGAATTGTTAGGAGATGGAGATGAAAGAGGTAGGTAGGGGTAGGGTTCCAGACACTAAAGAAATCAAGAAAAAAATGCCTAGAGATAGGAGATTGAGCTTCTCATTAAAGGAAGAACAAAGAGGACAGTGTCACTGGATCACAAAATACACAAGTAGAGGAAGGTAGAAGGAGTAAAAGATGGGAAAAGGTCAAAGTTATTTAAATGTCAGTTATTAATATCTAACTATGACACTCCACCAAAAGTCAGAGGCAGAGCTCCTTTATAATATCAGGAATTTAGAGGCATATTTGGCACAATATAAATGAAGATTTTGACACCCATAACAGCCTATCAGTCCTGGGAGTACCATTTGCGCCTAGCTAGATCAACTAATTCTGTTGTCCAGATCTCCTAGCTCTGTAGGCGGTTCTGAAAAACTAACAGAAAGTGTTCATTAAGACCAGCTTTTCTAACAGGCCCCACTAATATCTGTACCAAAATAGACCAAAAAAATGGGCCAAATATAGTTTTATTGTGAATATTAGGCTTTGGATGTCATTGTCCTCAAGGAACAGTGCCTACGGCTCCTGGTGCCTGATCTCTGAAGACACCTGATTAGAACAGGACCATTTATAATAGATAAGGGATCAAAGAATAGGAACAAAAAGTTTTAAAAAGAAATACAAACTGTCAACAAATTTATTAAAAATATTGCAAATCACTCTGAAGCATAATTTCATATCCAACAAACTGGCAAAGACAGGAAAAGAAAAATATCGACATGAGGACTACGGGATGATGATAGGCAGATGATACCCTCTCATCTGTAACAGTTGGGGAACACTCTTTAGTTTTCTTCATAGCAGTTCTCTAGTTTCTGCTTATAAAGAATATGGCACAATGAGATGGCCAAATATACGATGGAAAGACATTTTTACTGTCTTTAGACCTACAAGGAAATCAACTCCCTCTTTATTGGTCTCTGCAAGGAGAACTTGTAAATTATCCATCAATTAATCTGCAGCTTCCTTATAGTCAATTATATATAAAATATTTAGTTTGATAGTATAGAATATTAAATCTAATTTATTTGACATAATATATTCACAACATATTTAATAGTTAGAGGCAGGTAAGCGATTCAGTGTGCAGGGAGCTGGGTCTGAAAGTCAAGGAACCCTGAGTTCAAATTGGGCTTCAGACGCCTACTAGCTGCATGACCCTGGACAAGTCATTTGAGCTCTGCCTACCTTAGTTCCTTCAGCTGTAAAATAAGGATTCTAATAGAAACTACCTCACAGTCTGCTGTGAGAAATATGTGTGTGTGTGTATGCATACATACATCTGTGTATGTATGTGTGTGTGTGTGTGTGTGTGTGTGTAAATTGTGTAAAGCTCTTAGCACACTAAGCGGAATACAGTAGGCACTTAATAAATACTTGTTCCCTTCCTTCTTATTCAATGAATATTTACTATGTACAAACTATGCCCAAGTCTCTGATTTAATTTGGAATGAGTGGTAATATTAATATAATTCAATTATTCCAAAAATATTTTAGCTAATTGATGCATATTTGGAATTCTTAGTCAAGTCAAAGTTTATAGATGGTCTAAAAATTTCTAATATAATAACTTCTGTTCCTTTTCTATCACTGTGCTACCATCACTGCAGAAGCAGAAGGGCTAAGGGTCATTTTACAGGCTTCTTGGTTTCCAGGGTTTCATGGCCAAAGAGTCCATTACCCAGGGGTCTAGCTGCTACTTCTGAGCCTTTCTGTGCTCCTTTCCATCTTGACCTAGGCTGGCCCTCAGGCCCTTGGCCAAGACTGTAGTTGAATCTTTTCTATACATAAAAATCTATCAGAACTTTTGTGTCACTGACATCACATTCAGAAACTTCAGGTCATCATGTTCTCACAATGAGACATCAGAGTAGGGCTTTCATGACGTAAATATTATTAACTACATGAAAAATTTCCACCAACGTCTGAAAAATGATATGTAGATGTTTATCTTCATGGTTGAGACTACTAGTTTATGGAACTCAAAATATTGGTAAGAAGCCTCTTAACATCTTCCTAAAATTCTACGCTTCTCTAGATAAAAAGGTGATAGACTCAGAGTAAAGACTGAGAAAAACTTTTGTTGGAAATGACCAGTGCAGGAATTTGTATTTGATGTACTTTACGTAGTTTGTAATAAGTTTTATTTTTCTTGATTTCTCAATGTTGGAGGAAGGGAGGAGATAAAAGTGAGAGAATGTGGATCTAAAAATAAAGTAGAGTTACATTTAGATCATTTTTAAAACTCCTTGCTACTGATGAATAGATTAACTGGAGGTGACCCAAGATAGCACCTGATAGCTGCTCACCAAGGGTCCAATGACATTGCCACCTAGGAAATGTCCATCACCCTAGCATTACATATACTCAATAGAGGACCTTCCAATTGCATGTACACCCTGACTTCTAGGAACAAAAGGAAAAGAAAAGCTCTCAAATGCATGAATGTTAGGGGTTGGGGGAATTGATGATTAATTAAAAGAAACTCTTGCATTCAAAATTGCCAGTTGTCATCCAAGTAAGGTCCCATGGTGACATGACCTTACTAATTTAATTTTGCACCTGTTGGGTTACCACAGATAATTCTGGGACACACACAATGTGTCTCTTCCTTCTTCTGGCAAATCCTACTGGCTCCACATTCCTAGACTATTTGTTCCATAAAGCCACACTAGACTGTAGGCTTAGCAGGCAAGAGCTGATTATCAAAGAAAATTTATCTGCCAAAGAATTGTGTCTGCTGCTTTAGTTATCACCAACTAGGGGCATACCGTACAGGCTCACTCATAATTAGTTCTTTCCCAGGGAAGAGAAATAAACCAGCTAAGGCCATGAATATAATCTATATCTATCAAGGTCTTTTTCTTTCCTATTACTACAGTAAACATTTTAACTTATTTTTAAATTTTCTATTATATTATATATTCAATCTATAGGAAGAATTGTTAGGCATCTGCCTGTTTAGACATTCTCAGAAATGTCATATTTATCATCTGACACTAAATTGCCTTCTAACTATTTTAAAGGGGTACCTCACAATTCATTCTTCCCTCCCTCAGCTACAGACAGAATAAGCCTTGGGAAAGTGAACCCCAACGTCTCTGTTGAGTTTAGAAGTTGACGTTCTGTTATTAACAGAACAAGATCCTTAAATCATACCTGATGCTTTGCTTCAAATGTTAAACACCTCAAATGACCCTCAGATTTAACCTAGCACTTAGACTTGTATCACATTTATTATTTTCAACCTGTGGGAAACCCTCCTGGCAGAAAAGGAATTTGCTCTCTCCTCATCTCAACCTCATAGAACTTTTATATTCTTGCCATTTTAACCCTGCTGCTGCTGCTGTGGTATCTTCTGAATCCAACCTCCAGAGACCATGGTGCTGCTGTGGATAGCTGGGCCTGGAGTCGGGAAGACTCATCAAATCCAGCCTCAGACACTTCTTAGCTATGTGACTCTGGACAGATTGTTTAACCCTGTTTGCCTCAGTTTCCTCATCTACAAAGCTGGAGATGAAAATGACAAGCGACTCCAAAGTCCTTACCAAGAAAACCCCAATTGGAATCACGAAGAGTCAGGCACAATGGAAAACAAATGAACAATAAAAAGTAGCAAAGTCTGTATCTAATTCTACTTCTTCTGATTCTAAATCCAGCGTTCTTTCCAATAGCCTGTGCTATCTCTCTGGCTCAGAAGAGTGATACGGTCAAGCCTATAATAAGGAATATTAGTATGATGGTAACATTGAGCATAGATTAAGGATGACATAGGGAGAATGGTAGTCAGAGAAATCATACATGTGGCAAAATGGAAACAGTGCTGGAATTAAAATCAGAAGGACCCACACAAATTCTGCCTGGGCACTTAGCAGCTGTGTGACTCTGGGCAAGTCACTTAATCTCTCTGTGCCTCTGTTTCTTCTTCTGTGAAATGGGGATAACAACAGTACTTAACCCCTAAGGCTGTTGTGAGCATCAAATGAGGCACCATGTGTACAGAGTTTTGCAAACCTTAAAGTGCTACATAAATGCTAGTTATTATTATTAATCTGTTGTAACTGTCTCAGTGGGTAGTAATGAAATTAGAAGTCATTTTAGGTAGAATGATTAAATCACTAATTTTGTCAGAATTATTAAAGCTAGAAATCATTTTATTACCTATTTCATTTGATTCTCAGAAAAGCCACATGAAGGAGACAGTGTATTATTATCCCCATTTTATAGATGAGCAAACTGAGCCTCAAAGAGGTTTGACTTGCAAATTACTAAATAATGGAACCAGAATTTGAACATTGGTCTTCTGATCTCACTGAGTCACCTTATCTGCACTACCTTTCCTACTAATCCATGCTACCTCTGTCTTAGGGAAAAGGAAACAAAACCAAATCATCATTTACCGTGTAGTTTGTCTTTCATTCTAAGAGAGGATCATGACACCAGGAACATGATGCCATGACTTGCAAATGAATTGGATTTAAGTGAGGAAGGGCTGTTCAAAGTTACCAGCCTCGCTTTTTCCTCCAGAGCCATCTGGGTCCTATGGTCAGATATAGATCAGAACAACTGGAAATAGCCCATCATCATCATCATCATCATCATTTACTACTTAGAACTAGAAAAGCATAGTGTAGTGGGTACCATGCTGGACATGGAATGGGAAGAACCTAAATTTAAATCCTGTTTTAGACTTTTACTAGCTATATGACCCTGGGCAAGTCTTTAAACCTCAGTTTCCTCATCTGTAAATGGAGGGGTGGTACTTGATGACCTTGAAAGTCCCTCATAGCTCTCAATCTGTTATTCTATGATCTGGGTGTAATCCTGGATTCAAGTCTCAGGCATTTGTACAAGGCTAGCTTCATTGGTGGCAGTTCGGTGTCAAAACGTTGGGCCTGGAGCCAACAGGACTAGAATTCAGATCCAGTCTCAGACATTTGTTAGTTGTATGACCTGGGGCAAATCACTAAACTTGTGTTTGCCTCAGTTTCCTCAACTGTCAAATAGGGATAATAATAGCACCTCTCCCCCAGGGTTGCTACGAGGCTCAAATGACATAATCAATCATTAAACATTAATTTATGTGCTGGGCTCTGAGCTAAGCATTGGGGTGACAATCTTGACCACAAGAGGTGACAATCAGTCTCCATCTTCAAGGAGCTTACAATCTAATCGAGGAGAAAGAATGTACACAAATATATAAGGCAAATTATAAACAGAATTAATACAAATAATAACAAAGGAAAGGCACTAGATTTAAGAGGGAGTGGGGAATATTTTGTAAAATCCTTAGCACAGTGCCTGGCATATAGTTGATACTTAATAAATACTTGTTTTCTTCCTTCCTTCTCTCCTTCCCCTCTTCCCTTCCTTCTTTCATTTCTTTATTTTCCTCCCCCTCCTTCTCTACCTCCCTCTATCCTTTCCCACCCTTTCCTTTCTTTCTCCCTTTCCCCTTTCCTTTATTCTTTCCTTCCTCTCTTCCTTGCTTTCTCCCTTCCTCCCTCTCTCCCTTCCTTCCTTCCTTCCTTCCTTCCTTCCTTCCTTCCTTCCTTCCTTCCTTCTTTCCTTCTTCTAAGGCTCTTTCTGGCTTTAAATCTATGACCCTCTAACCCCACTAAACAGCACACACATTAGGATTTTCCACAGCATGGGTTACACTGGTATCTGAGTTAAGCTGGGTCTCTAAACTGCACATCAGGTTTCACAACCCTATTCACACAGGTGGACTGAAACATCAGCAGCAGTCTCGTCAACTATGAAAGAAATAGAAGGAGACTAAGATGCTCATCACCATCTATGAGCAAATTTCCAAGTGAGTTAAGACCAGGCCTGGAAACATGAAATGTAGTGAAAGTGGCAAGACAAAGCAAGAGCCATTAGAAGTCTTTCTTCCCTGATTACTCCGACATTAAAAGGCTCCATGCTCCACAGAAATATTTATCTGAGAGGAAAACAAAAGCAGCATTTTACGTTTCATCTGTTTTGACAAATGCATAATTACCCTGAGCCTGGCAAGGATATCCCTCATTGTCCCAAATGAAAGCTGACTAAATGTGACAGAAGTTTAGAATTAACCCCAACTGTAGCAGGCCTTTACTGTAAAGCAGCTGGTTCTGATTCCTGTTTTTCGAAGATCATGTGCAGATTATGACAGAACTTATTACATGTCATTGGGAGGCTATCTGCCCAGCTCTTTCTGGACTTTGCCTGAGTTTTATCACAGCCTTGTTCCCCTTGCTTCTTGATCTCATGGTGGTTTTCATTAAGTGACTGAGAGATGATAATCAAAAAGCAAAGGCCTTCCTCCAAACCTGGAGCAGGATGATTTGAGTTAGGCCATTTTTAATTCAAATTACTTTTAGTTACTTTTTCAAAGGGAACACAAGGTCTTTAGTGTTCAAAACTCTTTCCTTTTAAATAGTACTTTGAATTGACACAGAGTAGGACTGTTGCCTATCAGATACAGCAGAGGAGTGAAATGGGGAAAATGCTTTCACAACAGTATCTGTACATGAAAAGACTTAGCTGTTGAAGTCTGTTCATTTTCTAGATAGATTAGACCCATTCATTAAATCAAAGTTGCCAAATTACATTCTGTGTTTTTAAACTGACTTTTGATGTCTTTTGTCTTTATATAGAAATTATTTCCCAGAAATCTCCAGATTCTACCCACCTTTTATAAAAAAGGAAAACAACTAAGCTAAAAATGTACACCAAGAAACTTTTTCTTAAAATGTATTTAATATTCTTGGTAGTATTCTCTGACTTTTCTGCCATAAGGGAGAAGACATGATTCATTTTTCTACCAACCAGAATCTAATTTTCATTTCTTGATTTTTTAAAATCCATTTAAAAACATTTTTTAGATGCCCCATTGTTGTGCATACTGAATGTTGTTCTGCTTATTTCACTCTGTACCAATGTCCCACCTTTTTTCTGAATTTCTCATTTTCATCATTTCTTTGTGCCCAGAACAATAATACCCCTTTATTCTCATATACAATAGTTACTTCAGTCATCTCCCAATCAGGGGGGCATCCATTTTTTCCAGATTTTTGCTCCCACAAAAATATTGCCATGAATATGTTGAATTAGTTTGCATGTTGACACACGCTTTGAACTGAATATAATTCTCTGTTTATACTTTTCTTTTAAGAGGTAATATAATGCATGGATAAGAGTCATAAATGCCTGCTTCCATGTGCTATCTCTAACACTTACAAACTATATGACCATGGGCGTCTCTGAGCGTCTCAGTGTAATAGTTTACAATCTGTACAGTGATGAGTCCTTGTCACCTTGACACCTTTTCTAGGCAGCTAAAGAAATTAAAATTTGAAAAACTTCATAAAAATTAAAAAAAAACTAATTTTAAAAGTTCGCCCCCTATTTCTGTCACTACATATTTGTTTCATTTTAATTCCCTGAATAAAAGGCAAAAAAAAAATCTAAAATTCCATTTGCACAGAACAATTCTCTTCAGACACAATGTCAGCATATTCTTCTTTTTCTCCATGATAAATCCATCAGAAAGTGCTTATCTTACTGATACTGAAAGCATCCCCTAAGAACATGATTCTTCTCTTTTGCATCACATCACTCTTTTCTGAAAAACCACATGCTATACATATATATACATATATATGTGTGTGTGTGTGTGTGTGTGTGTGTGTGTGTGTGTGTGTGTGGTGTATTCTTCATTCTCAAAGAAGACCATGACAGTGAGAAGGGTTTGACATGACTTGCAATTGAATTGGATTTAAGTGAGGGAAGGCTGTGCAAGGTCACCAGCCTCACATTCTACTCCAGAGCCATCTAGGTCCAGTGACCAAATATCAATCAGGATGACTGGTGATGGCCCAGGATACCATGGGAGACCATGGCCTTTTTAAGCTAAGATCTTCAGAATTCTCACTTTGAGAGTGGCAATGTACATTCAGCCATTAGACCTGTTTAAGAAGTGAGTCCAAGGATGGGAAAGAAGGTATTTATTATTATTAACAGCTGACTTTTATATGTGGTATTAAGTTTAACAAAGAGCTCTCTACAAGTTGTCATTTCTCATCACAACCCATGAGTTAGGTGTTGCAGATATTATTACAACTATATTACAACTGAGGAAATAGGGTTTGAAAAAAGTTAAGTGACTTAAGGGCAGTTAAATGATTTAGTGGATAGAGAGCTGCACCTGGAATCAGAAAGATTTGTCTGGCTTCAAATCTGGCTTCTGACGCTTACTAACTGTGTGACCCTGGGCAAGTCACTTAATCCAATTTATCTCAGTTTCCTCATCTATAAAATGAGATGGAGAAAGCAATGACAAACCATTCCAGTATCTTTGCCAAGCAAACCCTAAATGGGATCATGAAGAGTCAGGCACAGCTGAAACAGCTGAATGGCAACAACAAATGTCTCAATTTGATTTGAACCCAAGTCACTCTACTCCAAATCCTACACTTTTGTCACTAGGTAAATGCAAATGCTTCATTATTGTTTTTCAGGATCACTATTGATTTTTAATCACTAAGGGCTGAAATAAGTCAAAAAATATAACAACTTTGTAATGATTCCAAGAAACTCAAACTTTTGACTTCATCAAACGTGAAGCCAAAAAAAAAAAAATGTAGGCAATGGTAGCATTATTTTCTGTTATCTTTTTCTTTGAAATTGAATGAACATTTTATAATGAGAAACACATAATTATAATCAGGCCACCAAAAGGCAAACCAGTGACATGCTTACGTGTGCCAAGAAAACGTTCAACACAATCTTTAAAAGCCTAACTACATCTTCCAAATTCATTTTATTCTACTGAATGGCTTTTATAGGATCCTACTTTTTCCATGTAATGGCTTGTGTCTCCCAGCAAGTCACTTAATCTCTCAATGTTAAGCAACTCTCTAAGATTTCAGTTGTTTAATAATAATCATAGTGATGATGATGATGGTAAAGATGGGTGCTGATCAGCATTGTTTGAGGGGGTTTTTCACTGCGAATTTAGACTAGTGAAATTGCAGGTCTAACCCAATAATAGAATCACCACCAAGAAGGCCTGGAAGGATTGAAATTTGTATAGATGGAAGATTTAGTCCTCCAGAGAAGACTGCAAAAATACATACTTGTTAGCTTCAGCTTGCAAGTTCCTTCATGTCTACACCACCATTATGGATGCCAGGAGTGTCTTCTTTTTGATACAGAAAGGAAGCTGATCCTCCTCCACTCATCCTATATTCCACCCCCAACCGCACCCTGTCCCCCATGTCAAGGCTTTCATCTAAGTGGCAGAATAAAGCCTAATGTAAAAATTTTAAATTTAAAGCTAGACACCATTACAAATCCCTAAATTTTTAGAAGTTAATGATGCCTGTTCACAGGCCTCAACCTATAAGTATCATTCTTCAATGAACAACATACCCTTTGACATAGATTCATTCAAGCTACATAAGAGTCAAGAGGAGCTATAGGATGCAGAAAAGTCAAAACACCAAGCAGACCTATGAATGCTGATCGCTTGACAGCATTTTATCTGGAATTAATGAGGCATATTCTCCAGAGTTCCTTCCTGTTAACCTTGGTTAATGCTGGGCTCTTTGTCTTCTGATGCAATACAAGATACGGCATACCCAATAAACACAGAAGCTTAGGGATGAGAGTAGAACCTCTACCAGTAAAGTTGTTACTCCTCAAATACAAGTCAAAAATATTTAAAGGGGCAAGGTATTCATAATTTGAGGTGAAGGGTGTCATATAAAACATTGTCCAGTTTACAAAGGACTTGACTCATATCAATTTTGGGAGGAGGAGAAGGGAGGGTGAGGAGGAAGAAGAAAAAGGAAAGAGAAAGAGAAGAAGTAGAAGAAGAAGAAGAAGAAGAAGAAGAAGAAGAAGAAGAAGAAGAAGAAGAAGAAGAAGAAGGAGGAGGAGGAGGAGGAGGAGGAGGAGGAGGAAGAGGAAGAAGGTGATGATGTTAATGAACAAGAATGAGAAAAAGAACATGAATCCTCCAACTTTCCAACTCAAGCCTTGACTGACACCATCTTCTCCAGCCTGCTCTCTCTCCCTTCTGATCAAAGGGCTGGAAGGTAGAGAACAAAATTCATCCCAATGCCTTCTTTAATAGACGGCAGAAATTAATCTTTTTGGCTCACTTTACTTACATCAACTGCTCTTCCTGGTTTCATAATTTGATAACATAATTTAATTTGTTTAGCAAATGCATATAAAAGCAGAGTCTTACATATAACACACCCTGTGAATTACATTCAGTCTCCAAATCCAAACTCTTCCATTGTAGAAACTCTGTCCAAACTGATGCTCATTTCCCTTATCTGTGTCTTCTACCATATTGTAGAATCAGGAGAGATAACCCAGAAATCAATATCCTATGATAGCTTTCCAGTGAAATGGCACCTAAATACAAATCATTAACTCACAACTGACTGAAGAGGGCTTCCACAAATAAGCACTGGAGGATGCTGGGAATGCTTTCAGAGATTTTCATGATTACATTGGGTTGGGTGAACAAAGAAGCAGGATATCACCTCAGGAACTTCTTTCCACTGGGCCCATAGCTACAATGTAATCACAACAAATTACAGCTCTGAAGTAGGGTAGAGCTCAAATACCCTAGAGCAGGGGTGGGGAACCTTCAGCCTTGAGGTCACATGTAGCCCTCTAGGTCTTCAAGTTTGGCCCCTTGACTAAATCCAAACTTCAATCTTTCAAATTTGTTCACAAAACAAATCCGCTTAATGAAAAGGATTTGTTCTGTAAAACTTGGACTCAGTCAAAAGGCCTCATCCAAAGACCTAGAAGGCCACATGTGACCTCAAGGCTGCAGGCTGCCCACCTCTACCTTAGGGGCTAATGTTCCTAGGGTATTTGACCACCATATTTTCTTAAATTAAAAGTCAAGTATAAATGGGCTTTAGACTCACGCCAGCTGACAAAGGGTGCCTCTCAGTTTCTATTTCATCTTCAGAGTGGTGTTACATCTGATGTTACCTCCTTCTCTCTGCCTGTTTGTAAGTACCCTACTCCCAAATCCCATGCAATATCAGGAAATGAATCAACAGCAGCCAGTACAATAACAAAAACCACTGGATTTGGGATCAGAGGGCCAGAGTTTGAATTCCAACCCTGCAACATTCTTCTTGTATGACCTTGGAATGTGACCATTTTTATCTTCTGGTCCTCAGTTTCCTCAACTTACAAATTAAGGTGTTGGACAAAATGGTATCTAAGTTCCTAGTCTACTTAAATGTATGAATCTAGATGACCGTGCTGGTGGCAGTGGTTTTCTGTTATTGGTGGTGGTTAGAGAGGTTAGTTTGTCTTCCACGGGCATGGTAATTTCTTTAAATAAAATACTGTCATAGAACCTTCATAGATTACTTAATGTAATAATGAATGTAGATAAAAATTCTGTTGTCTCAAAACTTCAACCTAGTCAAGACTTTCATGACACATCTCATCAGGTAATGGAAGTACTCTTCTCCAGGATCCTCTTTCAACAATAAAGGTCAAGGAGGTAAAGTGCAAACTTGGAATATCCATGAAGCTTTTGTTTCTGGACTCCTGGGTGGTCATTTTCCACAGAAATACCTGCTTCTTGCTTTCTGGAAACTCAAGCCTTTAGTTTGTGAGCTAGACATAATATGGGCAAAAACTGAACAAGTGGAGCTCATTATCTCTGAGTCTCTATTGTGCCACTGACAAAACAAAGCAGAGCATCTCCATTCCAAAGTTAATGCCTTTTAGGCTCCAATGTATTGTTTTCCAGGAGCACTTTAATGGGCAGAGGCCAGTAATGTTATCAAAAATTATAAGTACTTTTTTTGAACTAGAATTCCATTCGGTTTGCTGACATAGATATTTTATACCATTTTCTTGCCTTTCTTCTATCACTGTCCCATGTACTTTTCTTTTAATTAAAGGTTGTACCAAGGAAATCACTGGACTGTTTCTATCTCATTATTCAAAAAATTTAATATTTTAAGATGCCCAGTTAATATTTTTCTCCAAATTTTCAAGTCCATATCTACTTAATCTCTCTTTCATAATAACCTGTACTTTCCAAGACCTGAACCATTTGGGTTCTCTATTACTTACTTTGACCAAAAAAAAAACCTCTTCAGAAAAATATTTTATTCTCAGTGGCAATCTTAGAAGACAAGAATACTAAAGGCAAATACCAAAGTTATGGTTAAAATGAAATGTAACTAGAAAGAGACTTCAACTAATCTAACAATATTTTGGTAAGGAAGACTGATATTTGATATTGAATGTAATATTGCCCTCTACTGTTCCATTTCTAGTTCAGCAATAAATTTCATTTACAAATGAGAAAATGTAAGGAAAGAAATTCTTTTTTGGAGTGTGATTCTCTACATTTAAGCGCTAGGATGATTTCTTGATTTTGATGGATTCAATGCAGCTTCTATCAATCTTAACAGGTGTTTAAAAGTCACAAAAAATCTAAGGATATTTCTGATAATATTCTACTATGGGTAAATACATTTTGTTGTTGCTCACTTGTTTCTGTCCTGCTTGATTCTTTGTGACCCCCTTTGGGGTTTTCTTAGCAAAGACTCTAGACTGGTTTGCCATTTCCTTTTCTAGCTTATTTTACAGATGAGGAGACTAAGGCAAACAGAGGTTAAGTGACTTGCCCAGGGTCACACAGCTAGTAGATGTCTGAGGTCACATTTGAACTCAGGTCTTCCTGACTCTGGGCCACTGTTCCACTTAGCTGCCTAAATTATATATGTTGGTTTGATTGTTTTAGTTAAAACAATACCAGCTCTGGAAAGTGGTGTTTAATGTCTCATCTTCATTTATTCTCTGAATGCCTACCTAAATGCTTAGATATATTTGGAATCAAGTGGCTGAGAAATGCATATCATGAAACCAGTGGAAATAATAGAGAATACCCCAGATTCTAAGTCCTATGTTCAAGGTCAAGCTTTGATACTTTCTAGTTCTGTGACCTTGGACTGGTCATTTTACTTTCCTGAATCTGTGTTTCAATCTTCTCATATTTAAAATGGAGATAATGATTTTTGTACAACTTACCTCGCAGTTTTGAGGAAAGTGTTGTGCAAACCAGTCTTTTGTTTTTATAAAGAATAGATAGAGTGCCCCAAGGTTTCGCCGTTTTCTGAATCACCCAGATTCACAACCCCACAGGCTCAGGCATCTTCCTTGACTCTGAACTCACACTCACCCCACATACCCAATCTGTTGCTCGGTTGTGGAGTTTCTACCTTCACAGCATGTCTTACATGCATTTCCTTACCTCCATTCACGTTGCCAATCGCTTGCCCCATCCCAGGCCTTCTTCACCTCCCACCCGCCTTGCTGCAGTAGATTCCAACAGATCTCCCTGTGTAGAGTCTCTGCCCTGTATGGTCCATCTTCCATCGAATGGCCAAACAGATTTTCCGAAAGCGGAGCTTTGTTTCACCTCAGTAAACCCCAGTGCCTTCCTGTTACTTCCAAAATCAGATATAAAATTTTCTATTTAGCATTAAAAGCCCTGCACAACCTGATTGTTTCCTATCTTTCTCGTCTTCTTACACTTTTCTTGCCTCCATGTACTCTAAGGCTAACTAGGCTTTCTGTGTCTGTGTCTTTGCACTGCCTTTCTTCCATGCCTGGAATGCTCTCCATTCTCAGCTCTGCCTCCTGGCTTTCTTGGCTTCTTTCTCAGCTCAAATCCCTCCTTCTACCCCTTTCCTTCCCAATTTTTCATTTCTAGTGCCTTCTTTTTTTTTCCTTTTTATTTTTTGGAGGGGAGAAGGCAAGACAATTGGGGTTAAGTGACTTGCCCAAGGTCACACAGTAAGTGTCAAATGTCTGAAGCCAGATTTGAACTCAGGTCCTCCTAAGTCCAGGATTGGTGCTCTGTTCACTGTGCCACCTAATTGCCCATAGTGCCTTCTTTCTGAATTATCTTCCATTTGCACTGTGTAACTCATGGACATAGTTATCTGCATATAATATTGCCTGGTAGGGGCAGCTAGGTGGCATAGTAGATAGAGCACTAGACCTGGAGTCAGCAAGATTCATCTTCCTGAGTTCAAATCTGGCCTCAGATACTTACTAGTTGTGTTACCCTGGGCAAGTCACTTAATTCTAATTGCCTCAGTTTCTTCATCTGTAAAATGAGCTGGAGAAGGAAATGGCAAAACACTCCAGTATGTCTGCTAAGAAAATCCTAAATGGAGTCATGAAGAGCTGAACAGGAACAAAATGATGACAATTACAGCTATATACCCCATTAGAACATGAGTTCCTTGAGAATATGAAACATTTTTTTTTACCTTTCCTCATATCCTCAGGACACAGCATAATACTTGGAACATAGCAGATGTTTAATAACCCATGTTGATGCCTCCCTCATTTCTCTGAACTCTCCATAGTCCTTATTATCTGACATACAGTTGTTCACTTGATTAAATGACTGTCCACGTCAAATTTAATGAGTTCATGGTGATGATACTCATTAAAGTAATCTATCCTTTGTTTCTCAAGTATTCTCTATAGTGTACATTTTAGGTACTTCAATTACCTCTACATAAGCTATCACTCAATCCCATCTTCAGCTTCCATGAGTTTAATTATTTTTTGCTGATAATTTCCAAATCAATATTTTTTGTTGGGTCATTTTTCAGTCATGTCCAACCCTTTGTGAACCCATTTTGGGATTTTCTGGCAAAAATAGAGATGTGGTTTGCCATTTCTTTCTCCAACTCATTTCACAGATGAGGATTCTCAAGCAAACAGTGTTAAGTGACTTACCCAGGATCACACAGCTGGGAAGTATCAGAGGCTAGATTTGAATTCATGAAGATGAATCCTCTTGACTCCAGGGCCAACAATCTATGCACTGAACCACCTAGCTGCCCTCTAGATCTATTTGTCTAGCCATAGTTCCTCTCCTGAACTTCAGCTGCATTTTGGCTACTACATATTGAATATTTCAAACTTAATAATTCACAATTATGTCTAATTCAACATATCCAAAATTGAATTCGTTATCTTTTCCACCAAATCCACCTCTCTTCCAAACTTTCCTATTTCTGTAAAGGACATTACCATCCTTCCAGTCACCCACCTTCACAGCCTTAGCACTATCCTTAATTCCTCATTCTCCTTCCACCTTTCCCCAATATCTAAATAGTTAGGAAATCTTGTCATTTCTACCTCCACAATAGCTTTAAAATCTGTCCCCTTCTCTCTATTTGTAAAGATGCTGACCTACTTCATGTCCTCATCACCTCCTCCTGCCTAGACTTTCTAGTAGCTTCCTAGCTATTTTCCTCACCTTACGTCTATTCCTTCTCCAATCTACCCACCACAATATGATAAAAATGCTTTTCCTAAAATAGAAATCTGACCATGTTACTCTCCTATTCATTACATTACAATGGTTCCATAGTAACTCCAAAATAAAATATAAACTTAATACCTCTAGACTGAAACAAAAACTCCCTTTGTTTGTAAAGCCCTTTCTGCCTTAATTTAATTTTATTCCAATATTACTCTCCTTCCCACTCTCTACAATCTGACTGTACTTGACATGTATCTCTCCAATCTCTACATCTTCATACTTGTTCAGTGGTTGTCCCCTATGCCCGAAATGCATTCCATCCTCATATTTGTCACTTAGAATCTGTTCTTGCCTTCAGAATTCTTCTCAAAGTTGCTTTTCTACTTGAAGCCTTTTCTCAGTCCCCTCCCACCTGCTTGTACCCTCCCCTTTGTATACACTTTGAACATATCTATTTATACACATGTGGTCTCCCTGATACGAATGTAAACTCCTTGGTGGGTGGAGACTGTTTTATTACTCTCTTTGTATGCACAGAGCCCTCTCCACAGTGCCTGGCTGTATCTGTAGAATCCTCGCTAGAGGACTGATTGATAAGCAAAACATTTTTGACTTGTTAACTTGATGGTGCATCAGAGAATATAATTGCTAAACATTCAATTAAGGAGAAAAGAAAAGAACAGTGAAGAATCATAATGTGCATAGAGACAAGTCATTTGACCTTTCTGGGCCTTAGTTCCTCCTTCACCTATAAAACAGAAGAGTTGAATTAGGTCTACTTTAAGACCTCTTTAAACTCTTAATTTATGACCCCAGATTGACTATTAGGGCAGGAAGAAGCTATTGAAGTCATTTATTCTAATTCATTCCCTATTTTCCAGATGAGAAAACTGAGGACAAGAGTGGTAAAGTCACTTTCCAAGGGCAACAGCTGAACTAGACCTCAAATCCAAGTTCAGCGTACTTTCCCTTACAAAATATTGCCTTGTTTTTATTTTCTTCAGCACTTGTACAAGATGGGAAGCAGATATGTTTATTTTGTTTTGTTTTGGTCACAGGCTATGGTGGCAGGGATGTAGACATAACCATAGAATTTTGTTCAGTACAATCAACATTACAAGCCAATGACCTAAAGAAGTAAATAAGATTTCCAAAGGTTTTAGCCTATGAGGTATCCAGGTCATCACATTCTAACTATGTTATAGGTAGTAGAGACAATCATATACCAGGTATATAAGTAAGAAGAAGCATCCAAATTAACTATCTACATAATCAAATAAGCCCATAGAATTTGGGAAATTAGATAATGCTTAAAATTCTCTAAGACAGTCATTGAGTATTTCCTTAAAAAAAAAGACTGAAGAAACATTTTAGTATAAACCAATTTTTACCAACTTTGAGAATATGTCATTGATTCCCAGCTAATGAGCTTCATTTTATTGTAAGCAGTCCCAGCATCTACACAACACACCAGGAAGTTACCATTTTTATCTTTTTTTAGGCTCAATAAAATATGCACTATGGCTCAGCATAATAATTAAATAACATGCATTCTGTAGACTGAGCAATATTGTTCACCTCTATTGTGCGTGTTTCTATTTTTACATATAAATGTTGGCTATTGTTTTAGTTTAAAAAAACCACAAATTCATTTAAAAATTATATCAGAATCCATGAGAAGTTTTTATTGTTGTTGTGGATGGCCTCCCTCACAAAAGGGAGGTCATCTAGTCCAACTGTCTTATTTTAAAGGTGAGGAAACTGAGGCCCACAGAGAGTCAATGACTTGCCCAAGGTCACACAACTAGTAACAGAGTCAGAATTTAAATCAAGATGCTCTGATTTCAAATCCAGCACTTTCCCCCATACTACTGTAGAGTATATCTTGTCCACTTGGAATCTGGCTCCACCCTCAGACTTGCACAGAATCTTGGCCACAAGGAATGTCACTTGACTTTCTCTGGACTTCAGTTCCTTTACTTGTAAAATAGAGCACTAGTCCTGGAGTCAGGAAGTTATTGTTGTTCAGTCATTTTTAATTGTATCTAACTCTTCATGACTCCATTCGTGATCTTATTTGCAAAGATGCTGGAGTGAATTTTAGCGTAACCTTCTCCAGCTCATTTTACAGATGAGAAAACTGAGACAAACAGAATTAAGTGACTTGCCTACGGTCGCACAGTTAGTGAATGTCTTGAGGCAAGATGTGAACTCAGGAAAATGTCTTCCTGACTCCAGACCTGGCACCATGGTGCACTATGGTGCCACCTAGCTGTCTGGAGTCAGGAAGACCTGAGTTCAAATCCAGCTTCAGATACTTACTAACTGTGGTAAATCACTTAACCTCTGTCTCAGTTTCCTCATTTGCAAAATGAAAGTAGTAAGAACACCTACCTCTCAGGATTATTGTGAGGGTTAAATCAAATAATTTTGTAAAGCACATAGCACAGTACTTGACATATAGTAGTCATTCAATCAAGGCTTATTTTCTTCTTCCTCAGATGGCTCTAATGGATCTCTTCCAACTCCTATATTTTACATATTATAAATTACTCAGGAGTAATCAGTTTTATTTCTTAGCAATATACATATGTTGATAAGCTGCAGTATTACAAAATTAGATGAATTTAATTCCTTTATAATACTCAAATACCTGAGCAACTATTCTAATTTAAAGGTTTTAAGAATAATTTTCTATCTGAAACTAAACACATTTGCAATGCTTCAAAGTTTGCCTTCATTACAACATAGTGAATCCATTAAAGAAAAATTCCTAGTCGGCACATTTTCCTTCATACATCGACAATGGTAATGGTGAATAATAAATAATGGAAACCAGGCACTGCATCCAATAATAATAGTGATGATCAGGGGAATATTTGCTTCATTAATGGTAATCATCCACCCACAAAAATCTGTGGCTCGTATTTACCGTTCATATTTCTTTGCTCTCCACTAAGCAGGATTGCTTTCTTTCCCAGAGTTTGTGGTATAGGAGAGCATAGCACTATATCAAGTATGACTCTAGCTTATGACATCCTATTACTCATATAATGAGTCCATCATATCAGTGTCTATTCATTTAGACTTGGATAAAAGATATACTAAGTTTTAAAAAACTAAATCTTTCAAGGCTGAACTCAGGACCCACCTGTTTCATGAAGTCTTCTCCAGTGACCCCAGGCACTTTGAATTCTCTCTCCTCTTGCATTCTATAGCATCCCATTCAATAGTTGGGCATATTTTTTCATAATGTTTCCATCTGTGTGAGTTTTCTCTACCCAGTAAGCCTACATAAGGACTTTTAAGCTGGGAGCCATCTTGGATTTAAGGTGTGTATTCCCCGTAATTTCTGGCATGCAGCTAGCCCTTAATGAATCCTTTCATTGAACTGCTTTATTAGTAACACAATATTCCACTTTAAATGAAAACAATAAAATTCAGTCCACCCTCTCCTGGAACTACTTTATTTACAATCTTAACTTTAAAACTGAACTTACCCTATTGATTCGAATAAAGCCACTCAAACTGCAAACAAAAATTAAGAAAACACAAGACAAAGAAGTGAGAAATGGTCATTGAAATGTAATAATGATGAAGGGATTGGGGGAAGGAGAAAAGGAATATGCTGGAAGGGAAGAGATACACTTGGGTGATGTGAAGAGATAGAACTTAAGAAGGTAAACATATGGAAATTCCATCAAAGGTCTCAGGTTCTAGCTAGATATATGTCTTCATTGGTCAGCTAACACAATTTTTGCTAAAGTCCTGAAACATGAATCAGAAATTAGTATGGGGGGCAGAGGGAGGAATAGGGTGACGGCAAAACTCTAGTGATTTTGCAGATTCTTTAGACATCTTGATCTCTGTTCAGGTACTGGCCCAGAATGTCATCCAGAGTTGACAAAAACTGGTTTATGCTAAAATGTTTCTTCAGCCTTTTTTTTTAAGGAAATAGAAAAGTCCAGTGAAAAGAACCTTAGTACTGAGATCAGAGGACCTGAGTTCAAATCCCACTCTTGACACTGGATGGATTCACATAAATCACTTAACTTTTGTGTGTCTTAGTTTCTTCATCTTTAAAATGTGAGAACTGGAATAGATAAATGACCCCCGAAGTCCTTTCCGACTACAAATCTGTAATCTTAGGAGACTGGCATTGGGATGGTAGGGATGGTTGCATTGTAATGAGCTCTCTGCTGATGTTTGTGAATTGGAAGGAAGTATGCATTCCATTCAGTAGAGCTATAACTAAGGAAAGATATAGATCCATTTGACTCAGGGTGTTTACATGAGTAGTATGTTCCTCTCTTTCCAAAGGTGATCTGCTACTTCTTGGTGACTGCTTTGCCCAAACTTTATTCCTTCCCCAATCCTTTCAAAGTGTATGGTGTAGCTACCCTTAAGTTGGCCTCTTGTTACCATAATGCCCCTCTTTTAGCATCTCCCTTCTCCTCCAAGCTCCAAATGTAGGAAGGCTTACAGATTGTCCCACTTCTTGGAGCAATTGCTTTTTTAGTCACATTTATTTTCTCCCTGTAACCTGGCCCCATCAATTACATTTGCTGCATGGTCAGTTAAGGCTGCTTTTGATTCTACCATTCCAATAGTTCTCATCTTTGAAGTGGGATAGAGAGAGAAGATTCAGTGATGTTCTTGATATCTCATTAATTTAGGGATGGGAGAAGACAATTCCTAATGGTCTTACAAAAAAGAAAGGTTTAGGGTTCTTTTTAGTCTTTTTCTTTCTGTGCATCTAATTAAAGGACATTCACCAAGGCACAAAAGGGAGTCAAAGCATTCTATGGTGATGCAAATAGTGACCAATTGAATTACGACTTATTTTTTACTTGATATTATTAGTATGTAGCAATTCACATCCGATACTTCAGGGTAAGCAATAGTTTATTCAAGCTGCATGAACAGTTAGTTTCCAAAAACAGCATCCAAAGCCACTGACCAGAACAATTTCATACATCTAAGTTCTTGCTAGTTTCCTAGCTATGTTAAATACTGAGAACAAGCTGCTTCACTGCTGTGATTCCCAGTTTTTTGATTTGGATGTAACAGGGAGCAAAACATCTAATCTTATCTGAAAACTATAGAACTGATAAATAGTATGTATAGAATAATTTTATATATAATATATATGTGTGTGTCTATGTGCATACACATACATAAATACTTGTGTCTGGGGGAGTAAAAAAGAAATTTACATGATAACTTTATTATATATTTAAGATGAGATAGTAAGTTGCAGATAATAGATTTGTAGTTTCATGTGTAATCATCTTTTTTGTATTATATTATGTCATGGAAATGCTTGTTTTATTCCATAAATTAAAAATAAGATAACTTTCTAGAATTCTTTTTTAAAAAAGAAAACAGCAACTTTGTGTCTCATGATCAGCTCTGTCTACAAAACCAAAAGGTTAAGGAGAGTTTGAGCTATAGGAAGAGTGCCACATACTACCCTTAGCCACTAGAAACTTGAACTGAAGATTCAAGTTAAGAGATAGGAAGGTCAGCAAGTGACATGACTGGACAGTCAAAAAGAGGTGCCCCAGACTAATGGTCTCAAAGTCAGAAAGGTGTACAAGGGTAGAATGAAAAGCAGGGTTTACTGACCATACCTAGTCACTCTCAGGTTTCTGCCTATTCAATGAATGGGCGTTGACTCACCCTAAGTGAATGCCTGCAACAACCTTGACCTCAAGGGCCCAAGGTCTCCCAGTGCATCCTGGGTCATCTCCACTCATCCTGAGGAACATCAGGCCACTGGATTCAGATGGCTCTGGAGCAGAAGTGAGGCTGGTGACCTGCACAGCCCTCCTCACTCACAACAAAGTCAAGTGCAAGTCATGTCATCATTTCTCTGATAGCATGGTCTTCTTCAGCAACAAAGGATGAACACACAAGTCACTCTACTCCCACAGTTCTATAATGAGCAAGCAACAGTAAGAGGATCCTGACTGAGAGAGGGTACCAAATGGTAAAGGACTATCTTTAAGGCATTCTAGATCCTCATTTCTTCATCTTGTGCTATAAGAGATCCTGAGTACCCGGTTCTTGAGTTTTCATCTAAGGTTTGGAAATTTCTCTATTGGAAATGTGAGCTGGACTCATGTGAATGCTGTATCATACACACTTCCTTGCCTATTCATAGAATATTGTATAAAGTAAAAAAGCATGTTTTGGCCATTCCTATTGGGACCAAATCTATTATACCAAGGTCATTTGATTAGGGCTCATTGCAACATAATAAGTAAAGAAAGAGATGGAGCTTGTCAGAGGTGGAGCTGATTCTGATTGGGAAAATTAACATCAATCCACATTCCCTAAGGGGTCAGTTGGTAGAGAATTCCAGAGTTGAAACTTGGAGATAAAAACTCATTCACTCTATGAGAACCACAGACAGCTTGGCCCTTCTCCAATACTTCTTGCCATGGGGTAGTATGTCATTATCATCATAGTGAGCTGGGTACTTGCAGCAGCTCCCCAGCCTTCCCATTTAATATAATTGTATCAGTCCATCCATGCCATCCAATGGTTCAGTGAAAAGTGGGAATGGTATGTGCACCACCTACCTCTCCATGTTCTTGTGAGGAAATTATTTTGTGAAACATGAAGCACTATTTGAATGGGAGCTATTTTCTTTTTGTTTGTTATCTGATTCTTTTTTTCCTTTTCTTTTGCTTTCTTTTTCTTTTCTTTTTTTCTTCCTTCCTTTCTCCCTTCCTTTTCTTTATTCCTTCCCTCATCTCTCTCTTTTTTTCTTTTTGTATTTTGTACTGAAATAAAAGTTTCATATTTATAGAGAGCTCCTGGTGCATCTTCTGCAACTTAAAATCCTAGAGAATTACCCAGGGAATTGAGAAGTAACTTGAACAAGGTCACACAGCCAATATGGCTCAAAGACAGGACTTGAACCCGTATCTCCCTGACCCTGAGCTCAGCTTTCTATAGTGCTGTGCTCCTTCTATTGTTCTGATATTATTTATTATCAATATTGCCATTATCATTCTAGATACTCAATATGAAAAAAGACCAGAAAGTTATTTTTGTTTCTATTAGTATATTCCAGTATAATGGAATTTAGAGTTAGCCAAGACCTTAGCAGTCATGTGATCCAACTCCCTCATTTATCACAAGTCAGGAATCTGAATTCTAGAAAGACAAAGTGACATGCCCAGAGTTCCACAGAAAGCACAGAGTAGAAATAGACATAAAAGCCAGGTCTTCTGATTCCAGATCTGGGACTCTTAATACTGATTTACCTACAACAGTATTATTTGTCATATCAGTTCAAATAAAGTTCTTAGTTAATGAAAAGTAGAATATTGGCAAGAGTCCTGGTATTGCATGTCACCTGTCTAATGTGTTAAAGTTCAATGTGTCATTGTTGAGAACAGGTATTCTGTGGTAACATTCAGGAGGAAATGGTATAGGCAATGGAAATGGAGATGGAGATGGAAAATAAAATGAAGGACCAAAAGGAGAAAAATGAAAAAGAGGTGGAGAAGCATGCATATATCCTTAACATTTAACGGTGTTTAGCACATTTCAGTATATGTATCCACATACATGCACATACATATGTACACACAGAGATACATATATCTATATGCATGTGCATATGTAATGTATATATATATACACGTATATGTATGTGTACATATATGTATATATAAATTCTACTTAAATTATTAGTATTTACTAGAAATGCTATGTCACATTCATTCTAATCCAATGGATATATGGAATGCATACTTCATTTGCTGAAAAATTGTTCGTCATACAGCAAATGGTCTAACAATAGATAGACATTAGGTAGAAAGACTACCAAGCAGCCTATTACTATAGTCTAGGTACATGGTGATGGGCATACAGATTTTGAATGGTGGCCATAGAAATGGATAAGAAGGGTAATATCTAAGAAGTATTGTGGAGGAACGAGCAAGACGTTCTGATGTGAGAACAACCTACTGAGGTCTTCCAATGATAACTAAGAATATCTTGAATAATCCTCAACAACATAAGTAGTAGTCAATATTCGTGTATGGCTGTTCATAGTCTATGATAATTATGCACATCCATAGTGCTTTGTCTGAGAAACTGGGAGGGAGAGTGAGCTGAAAAGTAGCAGGACTTGGAGCAAGAGTTGGGAGGAGACCAGGAAATAATAAATTGAGCCTTCGACATGCTGAGATTGATATGATCTTAGGACATTCAAATGAAGAGTCTGTAGATAACTGGAAGTACAATAATGGATTATGAGAGCCATATCAGAGATTTGGGCATCCTGGGTCTACAGCCAATAGTTTAAAGTTACAAATGTGGATTGAGTTCTTTGAGGAAGTGAAGTCTATGGAATTTAAAGGGGAAATGGTTAGGTGGGTAATGAGTTTTGTTATGTTTGGTTTTGTGGCCTAAAGCACTGGAATCAATGTCTCAATTTTCCATTGCTTTTTGTAGTCAATGATGCAACCCAAATAATAAAAAATAAAGATACAAAGGTTTGGAACAAAGTGATGAGGGAGAGTTCTTAAACTAATGAGTAACAGTTTTCCCCAGTCATTTGAGGAAGGTAAAGAAGGAGCTCTGGCAGATGCTGTTTGGTTTATAGTTCCAAAAATGCTGCCCAGGCTCCATAGGGAATCAAAGGAGACAAAAAACCTGGGCAAAAGAATCACAATGATGGCAGAGGTTGGAGAAACTTAGAGTACAGATTAATCATTTGAAAATACAGCATCAAGGCAAAGATCAGCATGTTGAAGAACTACTGACAGTGACCAAAAGAGGCTGGAATTTTTCTCAGAAAGACGAAACACAGAGAGAGAAGTTTCAACTTTCTTGCACATTATTCCCCTTCATATACATTAAAGTACAGTACACTGACGTCCTTACTGCTTCTCAGTCATGGCACTCTATTTCTCATTTCTTTGCCCTTGTACTGGTTTTCCCACACATACCTGAAATTTATTCCCTTCCCACATCCCCTTCTCAGAATTCCTACTTTCTTTCAAAGCTCAGCTCAAATCACACTTAAAAGAACGATGAACTGATAAAGCATTTGTTAAATGCTGACTATGTTGCAGGTATTGTACTAAGCACTAAGGATGCAAATATTAATGTGTCTGCCCTCAAGTAGCTTACATTCTGATGGGGGAAGATAATACATACAAGCAAGGTAGAAGGGTTTAGGGGTGTGCAAATTTCATCACAGTTTGAAAATATCCAGGAAATGGTGTTAAGGCCTGGCTCCAGGAAAAATTAGACAAAATCTCAAGATGGTCTCAGCAACCAAACGGAAGGTTACTGACAAAAAGGGGATTAGGAGGTAGAAGAAGATGCATGGAGCCTTTCTAGAACCCTTCCTCTCAGCTCTTAGTGTCTTTCCCCAAAGCATTTTGTATGTACCTACACATGTACAAATTGTCTCCCCTGATGAGACTGTGAACTCCTAGAGAGCAGAAATGATTTTGTTTTTGCTTTTGTAGGTAGAGGAACTGGCATAGAATAAGTGCTTAATATTTATTAAGTGAATTATTTTATTTTATTTTTTTACTGATGGTTTTCCAGGTGCATTGGAAATAGAATAACAAATAGATGGGATGATTTTGACATGTCTTGCTGACAAGTCTCATCCACATGTTGGCTAATAGTTTCACACAATGCCATGTGAGCAAGTTTCATTGCTTTTCCAACCTAAGCCATTCATAATTACATTCCTTGTGCAGTTAAGTTATTTGTTATCAGTTATCTGAATAGTACTTTGCTGGGTACTATGCAGATTACAAAGGAATGGGCCTAATCTTTGATTTCTGATGGCAACAATTTAATTGAGAATATTTAACAGGTAAAAAGTAAAATACTAGATATAGACGGATACTAGAATATGTGGGACTTTAAGAAAGAAGAATAACTTGGAGCTGGAGTCATTGGACAATGCATCATAGCAGAAGTCAGACAGTAAGTGATGGAAGTGGAGAACTTGGGTTAATAGAAGGAAGAAGCAGTAACATTACAGGGAGTGGTATTAGTATAAGGCCAAAGTACAGAAGGCAAATAAACATAGCATATGAGGAATAAGGAAGATGGCCTAACTGTTGAACATATAGGCAATGTTGGAAAAAGAATCTTCGTAGAATCTAGGGACTTCAGACCTGATAGAGTCTAAAAATCTTACCACTTATAGGAATTCCTTCTAAAAATCAAATCATCAAATGTTTACTAAGCACCTACTGTGTACCAGGAATGATGTTGAGAAATGGAATACAAAGAAAGGTACAGTTACTAGTCTCAAGAAGTTTACAGTTCAATCTAATGTAATAGTCATATTTCCATATAGCTTTAAAGTTTACACATTTTATTTTGTTTGATCCTCACAACAATCTTGTAGGGCTATTATTATCCTCATTTTACATATGATGGAATTAAGACATAAAGAATCTAATTTACTTGTCCAGAGCCCCATAGCTAACAAGAGGCTGAGTGGTTATTCAGTATTATTCAATCTTTACTTGAAGATATATGACAGGGAACTCACAGACTCAAAAAGCAGGTCATTCTATTTTTCACAGCTTCAATAGAAAATTCCTCCCAAAATATACATCCCTATAACTTCGATCAATTGATTGTTGTCTTGTTCTCTGGAGGTCTAGAAGTTAATTCTAACTCTGCCACCAGTTCTCCAAATATTTCAAGATGATTATTATTTATTCCCCTAAATCTTATTTTTTTCAAAGCCAATTATCTTTAGTTATTTCAAACATCTCTAATAACATTGTCTTCATATCTGTCATTATATACCAATCTCTGGATATACTTCAACTTATGATTTTTATTTTAAATGCTGGTGCCTAGAATTATCTTTGTGACCTTATCCAAGTTACTTAACTTCTCTAGACCTCAGTTTCCTTACCTGTAAAATTAATAAATTGCATTAGCTATAAATTTTATAATTGACTGATAGGAATAAAGAATGAACCTTTAATTTCAATGGTATAGGACAGGGGTGGGGAACCTATGGGCTCTAGTTTCCATCTGGTCTTCTAGATCTTTGGGTTTGACCTTTTGAATGAGTTCAAGTTTTACAGAAGAAATTCTTTTATTAAAGGGATTGGTTCTGTGAAGTTTGGATTCAGTCAGAGGTACATACTTGAGGACCTAGAGGGACATATATGTCCTCGAGGCCACAGGTTGTCCACCCCTCATATAGGAGAATCCCAGGGGAGAAAACTCTTACTTTCAATGCAGATCAGAAGACTTCTAATATTAGCTGCCTACATGAGAACATGGAGTGACTTCTTGATTCACATAGTCTGTATATGTTAGGATAGTACTTGAATCCAAGTGATCCTAGCTTTGAGGCCAGATCTCTATCCATTATACAATTCTGCCTTCTCAAGATCCCATGAACTAAGTACAATTCTCTAGTTCTGACCTGAATTAGGTAGAATGAGACTATTACCTCTCTTGTTCTGCATGCTAAATTACAATTACTAGGACAACTCATATTGATTTTACAGTCAACTTAAATTTTGGTTCTTTTATACAGACTTCTGTTATACTAGGCATCTTCCGATCTATACTATTTCAGTTGATTTTTAATAATTTAAGTACTAGAATTCATATTCATTGCTATTAAATGTTATCTTGCTCATGTGGTCCCACTTTTTTAGCCTATCAAATCCTTTTTTTATTTGATTATGTCATACAATCACTTAGGTAAGCTGTGTGACCCTCAAGTCACATAACCCTCTTTGCCTCAGTTCCCTCATCTAAAATGAGCTAGAGAGGGAAATGGCAAACCACTCCATTATCCTTGCAAAGAAAACCCCAAATGGGGTCACAAAGAGTTGCACACAACTAATCAACTAAAAAGTATCATCCAATGTATTAGATCTGTATTCTGATTTTACTCAAGGTAAAAATACACAATTCAGAGCTAAAATCCTATAAAATGCCATTGGAGGCTTTCTTCCTTCATGATGGTGACACTGATCCATTGTTAATTGCTCTGAATTTATGCTTTAGTTCACAATCTCCACTTTATATATAAAATTATCCTGAAACTGCCAAAAATATGCCTGAAATTAAGACTCTTTATGGTTATAAAGCATTCCTATAATCTATCAGGAACTGTATTGAAAACTAATAAAATGAAGTCACTTGATAATAGGACTTGAAATTGCAGGCTAAGTAGTCAGTTTGCATTTTATTTAATAGGCAGTAAGTACACAGGCATTTTTTTTCCTTTTTTCATGGGAGAAATGCCACAATGACATATATGTTGTTTTGTTTTTTTTTAAATAGGCTGGTCTCATAAGAGATAACTAATGGAGTGCCCATATGCTCCACTCTTATCTCAATAAGATTAAGATAACTTGATCAAGGGCCTTGGCATTTTGAATAAACCTTCTGTGGTGAAGATACATAAATTGGACAGGTATGAATGAGTTGTGATCTGCACCATTGGATGGAATATCAGATGGGTTTAGTTATCATCTTTATCTGATGACATCCATATCTATGCATCTTGCTCTAGTCTCTCTCCTTTTTCCAGGCCTGCAGCACCAGCTGCCTTTTGGACATATCAAAATGGATTTCAAACTCAATATATCCAAAGCAAAACTCATTATCTTTTCTTTCCAGTTCACTTCTCTTTCTAACTTTCTTATTTCTGTGGAGTACGTTACCATTTTTCCAGTCACCAAGGCTCCCAATGTTGTATGTCTCCATTTCCTCATTCCCCTCCTCATCCTCCATAGTCAAACAATTGTCATCTCATCGTGACTACTTTCACAACTTTTCTTACATCCATCTCCTTCTCCCCATTCACCTAACAGGAAACCTAGTGCAATTCCTCATCATCTCTCAGCTAGATTGTTGCATTAGTCTGCTAACTAAACTCATCATCAATATCTCTCTTCTACTACCCATTCTTTGAATAGTTGTCAGATTGATATTCCTTAAGCCCCATTTCACTCTTTTGCTCAAAAAAGTTCCAGTGGTTTCTTATTACTTATAGGATAAAAGACACTCTTTCATGTGGCATTTAACATTCAGTCTGCTTCCAGTCTACCTTTCCACACTGATTTGAAAAGACTCACCCTGTACCTTCCATTCAATCTCTTCTGCCTGTTGTTCCTCACAAAGAACATTCCATCTGCCATCTCTCAGCCTTTGTACAGGCTGTCTCTCAAGTCTCGAATTCACAGCATTCTCATTCTCTCCTTTTAGAATCCCCAACTTCTTTTAAAGCTCTGCTCAAATACAACCTTCTACTCAAGACTCTTCCTGATCTAACTAATGTGACAATAATCCAAATGACTATTTTTTTTTCTTCACATATTTTTAGTATTTACTTAAATGAACATACATATCCCCAGATAGAATATAATCTCCTTGAGGGCAATGATCAGAGTAATCTAGTGTGGAATATGTTGGGTTTTCTTTCCTATCTATTTTTGTAATTTTTTTTGTCTAAGATATCTTCTTTTAAAGACAAACAACTCATGGGTCAGCATTCTATTAAACCTGCCAGGACTCAAAAAAGGTTTGATTTTTTCAAAAATGATTCATTGTCCTTGGTTTTAAAAACTCACTATATATATATATATATATGCATATATATGTGTGTGTGTATATATATATATGTATGTATATATGTGTGTGTGTTTAGAAGATAAAAGAAGAGTGGTGATGACCTTAAGGTTACAGACAACATTTAAGTTCATTTAAATCAGTGACTCCTGTTTATTTTACTTAAGAGAGTACGGGCTAGATCGGATTTCAACACATCCCACACCTGCACCTTCTAGGTTTGTTTGCTTTCCACTCTATGACTGCATTCAATAAACAATAGCCCAAGTGAATAATAACACATCTTGAAGCTGGAGAAGAATAGAGATGGGAAATTTACCATTTATCTTAATGACTACAAAATTCTAGTATGCAGTTCTGAGCTGTTAGACGTTCAGGTTTACATACAATTGGCATTGCACTACCTGTCAAATAAAATGTTCTGGAGAAAGTTTCCTTCTCTACCTCTTCATGGGAAATCACTGTAATATTACAAAGGCAAGGAAATTAAAATTTTAAAACTATATTGATAGGTGATCAATATACGTGCAATTTTTTTCCCTTTTCCAGTTCTAGATTTTTTTAATGGCATTTTTTTCCGTATTTGATTTGGGGATTTAATCTTTTGGAGTCCATTTTATCTATTGCATGGAATTCACATCCATGCAATGTCCCTGCTTGTTCATACCAGCATGCACATGTGTGGATGTGAAGTATTCACTCTTCTCCTTTGTACTCATTGTTACTCCCATAAGCTCCTTTGACAGAAATCTGAACTCAAAAGATAGTTGACCATCTTTGACCTGGTGACTGATCAATGAGGACCATGTCTAAATAATTCTAGTCTGTGCTGATAACCTATAGAATATTGATTTTTGTTTTTTAAATTTCAGACTACTCAAAGCTGATTTTCAACTCAACAGATTAATATTTATTCAGCATATATGATATGCAAGGCATCCAGATACAACAAAAAAGTCCTAGCCCTCATGTTTCCATTCTCTATAGGGATACAACATGTATCCCTATACAAAGGGTACCCAAAATCCTTTAAAGAGGGAAAAAGAGTGCTAGTAACTTGAGGAATCAGGAAAGGCTTCATGTAGGAGGTGGAATTATGATGTATTTCGAAGGAAGCTAGGGATTCCATTAGTCATGCTGAGAGAGGAGTGCATTACAGACCCCTTACACAAAGACAGTGGCCAGAGGCGAAATGTCAATATGGACAACAACTAACCGACCATTTTGACTGGAGTGGAGACTGAGAAATGGAACCATATTGTGATGATTAATTTTACAGCAGGGATAATAGCCAACAAGAATAGTTACCAAAAAAAATCTGCCTTCAAATGAGATGCCTAGGATTTGGGGGAGTTATTGAAGTGACCCAGTAGTAAAGCACTATGACTAACTTGATTGATGTATGTGCTGCATTGTTCAGTTAGATCATTGCTAGAAATTCAGGTTAGATTTGCTCCACAGGTGACTTGGTGGGAAAGGGGATAGAATCAAAATGGGCTAGAATCAAGAAAATTCTAATTCAAATGTGTCTCAGGCACTTACTAGCTATGTGGCCCTAGGCAAGTCACTTAACCTTGGTTTCAGTTTCCTCAGTTGTAAAATGGGGATGACAATACCATCTACCTCCTAGGGGTGTTGTGGGGATCTAATGAAATTTACAAAGCACTTAGCAGGGTTTCTGACACATATTAGGCATTTAATCAATGGTTGTTTTCTTCCTTCTCTGACTGAAAGAGAAATGAGGAAGATTGGGTTATAAGCCCTTTTCAAATATATCACTTTTATCCCCCACAATCTTCAAAGATCCTTTGGGGTGGGGAGGGAGAGAGAGAGACAGAGACAGAGACAGAGAGACAGAGAGAGAGGAAAAATGAGGCAGAAAAAAATCTAGGTTGCATAATGGGTCTTATTTAAGGCAAGATCTCTTGAAAAGAGAAATGCCAACGTAAATAAATCCCTTAGGCTTAAAGGTAGGCCCTATGCTGTATATTTCTAATACTCTGGGTGAACGTTAAATGATGAAGCAGCGAACATTCCAGGAATTCAAGAAAGATCGTAAAAGAGGAACTCACAGAAGAGTTTTAAGTTGGCATCAAAATCCATATCTGTATGCTGTAATAGAAGAGAATTAACTAATCACTTTAGATCTTGCAGTTTTTAGCAAGCAACCCAACAAGAGAAAGAGACTCAAAGCCAAAGGAAGTTGATTTAAAAGGGTTCTTCCAGCCTTAGTCCACTGGTCCGACTGGATTTGTGACAAGAGGACAGGGGATGACATAGTAGTATAGGGGTAGGGAGAGGTTATAATAACACTCACTTAAAAGTATGCTAGGCTTTTTCTACAGCAAGATCTTATGCTTATCAACAAACTTCAGATACAAGCACCATTCATCTATCATGTAAGCATTATTTCCTTTGAAGCACATGTGGATGCAACACTATCCAATAGTCTTTATTAGGGGAAGGAAAGAATGACTACAAAAACAGGAAAGCAGGTTAATGCTGCATCATGAATCAAATCAGAGAGGGAAAAACACAGTGTAAAGGTTGCATTAGATGGTTGCAAATGTCACTTCACCATGATTTGGGGCAGCAAGATTAACAAGCTTCTACTGGCTTCTCTTGTTCCCTGGGGACAAACTTTACTAGTTTCTAGTGAGAATTTTTTAAAAAATATTAAAAAAAGAGATCCTTGACCACAATGACTTTGCCTCAGATGACATTCATGTTGGCCATTGCTCAGGAATGCCCTTCTTGAGTAGAAATGCCTCTTTTAATTCTGGGATGAGAATCTGGTCACCAGTTTATGAAAATTTTAAAGTAGTATGGATACATGAGCTATGATACTATTGCCAATCAACCATTGCTTGTCTAAAAGCTTATAGATGCTAGATGTTGGGGATATAAATACAAAAGCATTAAACGTTCTACCTTTAAAGGGTTTACTTTCTCAACTTCTACTTATTATTGATAATATTGTTATTGTTTGTTAACAGAAAGATTCCAGCAGTGTGCAAAGAAATATGGAACTGATAAAAGAACTTGTTTTATAAGAGACACTAGAGAGACATGACAAATCTTCTCAAATTCAAAATAAAATAGCAAAGACAGAAGATCACTGATTTGAATACTGACTCTTTTGTGTAGAACTCCTCAGTTTAAAAGATAAACCAACCTTAGTCTCCCTCTTATTAACAATTACAAGTAGTAAGGGTGGAAGTGAGGGAAGTTGATGCATAATGATAGAGGTAAAAAGAACAGAAAATAATATCAATGAAATATTAAAACCTAAAGAGATTAGAACATAGGGAAACTCAGAAGGAGACACAGAAAAATTGAGCAGGAGGAAGGTGGTGAATAGATTGGTTAAAGTGTGGTCAATTGGCCCAATTTGGAAATGAACCAGGTCAAAACTTCTTTGCTGATCATCAGGAAAAGAAAGAAGGAAGGAAGGAAGGAAGGAAGGAAGGAAGGAAGGAAGGAAGGAAGGAAGGAAGGAAGGAAGGAAGGAAGGAAGAAAAGGAAGAAGGAGAAATAATGAGAGGAAGAGAGGAAGGAAGGAAGGTATATTTAAGGAAAATGCATTTATTATGTCTGAAAATATATGTCTTCATTGTGCACCTTTAGTCTGTCCCTACTAGCCAAGAGGAGGGAGACATAATTCATCTGTACTCTTCTGGAGGCATGAATGATCATGAAATTTATCAGAGCTCTGAAGCCTTTAAAAACTGTTTTCTCTTACATTGTTACAGTCATTATCTAAAATCTGTTCTGGTGGTTCTGCTTACTTCATCATACCTCAGATTATATAATTCATCCATAGTTTCTCTAAATATGTAATATTTGTCCTTTTTGATGTACGCCATTGTAATCTTCAGGGGACCTGCATGCACAAGTAGAATCATAGCATGTTAGAGCTAGAAGGCATCTCAGAGGCATCTATTCCAACTCTATTTTTGTATATGAGGAAAGTAAGACTCACAACATAAAATGACTTGCCCAAGGATATTCAGTTGAGGGATGTTTTGTAAATCTTTGTATTCTCAGCACTCAGCACATTCCTAGGACATAGTAAGTATTTAATAAATACTTGACTGACTAATCACTGATGTTTGTTTATAAACGATTTATCAGAAATGCATGAGGATTCTTGAAAAAAAATGTTTTCTTAGGTACTTTCAACAGTCTCTGTACCCTTCCCTAATCCAGTTCAGGAAGACTGCACCAAATACAGGAATGTGCTGATGCATGTTGTGACTGACTGATGAAATGTATAGTGCACTTCTAAGCTTAATTTTCATTATTAACATTTTCTTCATCACTTTCTTAGGTCTAGAGTTGAGGCTATAAATTAACCAGATTTGTGGCATTTGCTGATTTCTTAGGTGTAAATACTCCCAATGAAAATTTAGCAGCTGGTTCTTGAAAGCCCTGAGCTGACTACAACACACCTTGGAATTATGTTTGTAAAGCAGCGTATTGCTTCTATTATTAATTTAGAATTGCTTCAAGAAGAAAGAGAAAGAGAGACTTTGTTAAGTACATGTTCTGTGTCCAGCAGCGTGCTAGGCATTGTTGGATACGTTAACCTCCAAATTCATTTGAAATAATATGAGAGGTGCTGAATAAGGGATCCTGATTCCAAAGGGTCTCCCCTACTGACTTCCTAAGGGGAAGGCAACTTCGCAGTTAAAGATGTATTATTTTGTGTTTAGGCATTAAGTGTACAGCAGTCCCCTATTAAAATCCAAATATCCCCAGGAGAGGTAGTAGATTAAATCATTATCTGCTATTAACACCTCAGCACCATTTGACAATCAGATAAATATTTGTCCCTTTGAAGCAAAGAAAAACCCTGAGGTAATGAGACGTAGATGAATTGAATTTGGATTCGGTAAGTACTTAGCAAAAGACCTGGAAAATAGAGTTCTCTCAGGGAAAAAAATATGTATATTGGGATAAATGTAAGAAAAAAAGAGATGTGAAATTCAATTCAGTTCAACAAATGCTTATTATGAACCTACAGTTTGTGAAGCACTGGGTTAGGCTCTGGGTATATGTCAAAGGATCTGTTTATCCAGAGGGCTGCAGATAGTGAACAACCCACACATTGTCACTTGAATGAGATTTTTATCCAGTTCCTACTGATCTCAGATGACTAATGTCCTGCTCCTAGTCTGTCCCTCTTAAGGAAGCCTGATAGACCTAAATTCCCAGGGGACTTAATCCTTTTATTTTTTTTTAATTGGTGCCAGAATTAATGTGGATGCTAATGGACTTTATTTTTAAAGCAACTTAAATCTCCACAACTCAGTGTATCCATCTGCCTCAGCCTCCCCAGAAGCAGGGACTACAAGTAGATCCCTTAGCACTTTGTGAAGCTTATCAATCCCTTCTCAGAAAAATGGTTTTAAATATTAAAAAAATGCATAATATTACAAAGGAAACTAATTATATTGAAATATATTTATCAAAAAAAATTAAACAAGTTTCCAGATCCTGGGCTAAGATCAGTATTCAGATACTGATGCTCTTGGCATTGATTGTACCAGTGGAGTACACAGGCTTTCCGTTTATTATTTGCCCTCTTTACATGGCCCATCTCCTTTTCCTGTCCTATATTTCTTTGATAATAGATTTTTATTTCATACACAGCACAATTCTTTATGCTGTGCCCTCCAACAATGTCCTGGACTCTCTTCTTTTCTTTCTGTACTTTCTTTCTGTAACCTCATCAGCTCCCATAGATTCAATTATGTTTATGCAGGTGACTCACTGATTTATGAATCTAGCCCCAGAAGTTTTCCTGAGCAGTTGGTAAACTGTCTATTGAACATTGGGGACATATCATACTCAGTATGCCCACAACAAAACTCATCTTTCCCCCTCCAAACTCACCCCTCTTTCAAACATCTGTATTTCTGTCAAGATCATTACCATTTTTTTGGTCCCTTAGGTTCTTAACCTTGAATTTCTCCTCAACTCCTCACTCTCCTTCACCAATAATTTCCCAAACCTTGACATTTGTACCTCATTATCATTCCCATCACTTCCTTTCTCCTTACTCACACTGCCTCCACTTCAGGTCTAGCCCTCATCACTTTCTCTTGGACTATGTAAGAGTCTCCTAAATCATCTTCCCGCCTCAGCCCTCTCCTCATTTCAGGCTATCTTCTCATACAGTTGCCAAAGTTGTTATTCTTCAGCACAGGTGCAAGCACTGTGAGCAATGAGAGCAAATAGTGAGCAAATTCAATAAATTTCATTGGCTCCCTATTTTCTTTAGGATAAAATGTAATTTAGCTCTTAAAACCCTTTATAACCTCTCTTTATAATTCATTTTATAGCACTTTCCTTCTCAATCTCTATGATCCCTTCAACTTGTCCTTCTCTTTGTTCTTCACACATGGAACTCTAGCTCCCATTTCCATAACCTTGCACTAGCCACCTGCCATGCTTGTAGTCTATTCCCTTATCAGACTGCCTTAAAGAATCCCTGCTTTCAATCAAGATATATCTCAAAACTACCTTCTGAAAGAAGCTTTTCTTGATCCCCTACCTGATCATGCTTTCCCTCTTTAACTACCCTATATTGATTTTGCATTTTTCTGCATATACTTATGTATATATATATATATACATATATTTATGTGTGTGTGTGTATACATGCTATTTACTGCCAATAGAATATAAGCTCCTTGAGAAAAGAGATTGTGGGTTTTTTTGTCTTTGTATTCCCATATCCTAGCTATGGTGGATGCTTAATAAGTATTGATTGAGTGAGTATACTTAATATACTTAATTAATATACTTAATTGATAATGTGCTCACCAAAGATGCTTGCAGCTGTCATAGAGGAGATTCAATACAGAGTCAAAATTTTGAGGAGAGTTTCCTGGTAGATGGTAAAGTTCTCTTGCTGTTCTTGTTTGCAAAAGCACTGTGTTAATTATATTAAGCTCCCCAAACCTGCAAAGCCTCCTAAATATCATTTAAAAAGCACCCAAAAGCACTCCTGTCTGCACAGGAAAAGCCATGTATAAATGATAAATCATCCACCCAATTTCCTCTCATATACTTAGATCTCTACACACATAAGAGATATGTCATATATTGTCTAATCTATATATGTACTTATTCTATATCATATATCATTACATGTACATATATAGAGAGATTTATATGTATAAAGATGCATGGACAAGTGTATATTTACCTACCCACATATATGTGCATGCATGTATATATGCATGTGGAAAAATAGCCTATAGAACCTGTATATATGTATTTGTGTATTTACATGTACATGCATACATGTGTTGGGACATCTAAGTGGCTCACTTAGGGCCTGGAAGACCTGAGTTCAAATCCAACCTCAAACACTTACTAGTCATGTAACCCTGGGCAAGTCACTTAACCTCTGTTTGCCTTAATCCGCTGAGAAATGAAATGTAAAACCACTCCAGTATCTTTGCCAAGAAAACCTCATGGACAGTGTTGGCATGCTATAATCCATGGGATCATGAAGAGTTGGACATAACTGAACAACAAATATACATGTGTGTATAGAGAGACTATAAATTTGACTTAGAATTATAGAAGAGAAAAGCCATTTAGATTACCTTTAAAATGCAAGGGTCTTTAAACAATCCCAAACTCCTTCTTGAATCAGATGCATCTATTAAAAAACCAGCTTTCTTCTGGCAAAATTATTTGACTTCAAATCACTGAATGCAATAAACTTCAAAGAAGTGAAGTTGAGATTATCCAGGAGTCACAGAGGGGCACATGGTGGGTATGAGCAGGGTACAATATATAAGAAACTAGAAATTAAAAAGGAGAAATGGTATAAAGGCTATCACAGAAATGTATGATTGAAAAGGAAAATGGGCTGGTCATAGTAGGAGTACTGATGTATAATCAATGGACAGCCCATGTCTTTCACTAGTATCCTTGCAATATCAAAAGAAACAAAGAGTCACAACGATGTAGGGAATCAGCCATTGAACTTTGGAGTTATGAAGATGTGGATCCAAATTTTGCCAACAAAGTTATCAATCTGAGATGTCTGTAAAGTGTTTGGCAATTTTTTAAATGCTATGTAGGTGTTGGTTATTATTATAGTCAATTCTGAGCCAGGTTCATTGTTTATCTGCAATGTTTGAACAAGATATATGTACTAGTATAACAGTTATAGGGACTATCTATCCGTCTGCATACCAGTCTATACAAGAGGAAAACTACATCTATTTGCTGCTTTATTTTTTTGTGTAGATATTAGGCCAAATTTTTGACTATATATGGATTTCATTTAGTGTGGTATTCTGGGAAGTGATACCATTGGAACAATGTCATTCACAAACAGGACCATCCATCAGAAAAACTTCCCCATTTATAGGGAATCCCTCTTGCCTACATAATTTCCACTGGACAGATTCCAAGACAGTTACAATCACCTTTGGTGCACATTTACTCCCTTTTAGATATCTCATTGGATACCTATAATCAAAGGTTTACTGAACATGGCCATCTCTGTTTCAACTTTCATGAAATCTATGATTTTAAACTAAACATGACCTGTCTTGGTGAAGTTATATTCTGTTCTATCAATACAAATACATTTTTATTGCCAACTAATAATGAATATAGAGAGGGATCTAATATTGTCTAAAGTTTTCACATTTCAAAATATGGGCAACTACTGAATATGACCAGCCTACCTGGTCCGTTCTTCTACTCACATCAAGAAGGCCTGCTATGACTGGGTAGAATATTCCTATGAAGATATTATGAAAGTGGGAAAACCTTCAAGGAACTTACTTTGCAGGAAATAAGGGATTCATAACCTGGAGACCAAGAACCCAGAAGGGGAAAAATGTGTGTATGTGTGTGTATAATATATCATATACTGTATATATTATATAACATATATATTCACTGGCTTCATTTGTAATTCCATGTATTTCATTTTAAGTATTTAAAAAATAATTCTGGGAAGGGGTATATATGGCTCACCAATCTATAAAATGGGTCCATGACACACAAAAAAGTTAAGAACTCCATACTAAGAGGATGCAGTAGGAATAACTGAATGCAAAATAGGTGCAAAATCCTCACAAAAGAGATTATACCGGAGCAATATTTGAGTTTGAAAACAGTAGTTGCTAGGGGAATCAGTGAGGACTTCAAGGAGGAGGTGGTACTGAAGCAGAGACTTAAAAGAAAAATGAGCAGAAATAGCATTCCGACCTTGTGCAAATTCAGAGGTAGGAGACAGCATATTAACTGGAATGTACGTATAAAGGAAAGACAAGATGGCAGCCAGATTGAGGAGTGTCTTAAATACTATGTTAAGGAGTTTCTATTTTATCCTTGAGGTAACAAGCAACCTCTGAAAGATTATGAACAAGGAAAGAACTTGACCAAAGGTGTGTGTGTGTGTGTGTGTGTGTGTGTGTGTGTGTGTGTGTGTGTGTGTGTGTGAGATAAAATGAGATAACATATGCAAAGCACTTTAAAAACTTTATGTGAGTAGACAGAAGGGAACAGAAATGAGGGTGTAATGGAGGTAACTTTGACAGACCTTGTCAAGTAATTCGAATTGGGGGCAAGGGACAAAGAAGAGTCAAAGAGGATTCTGAGGTAAAAACCTAGGTGAGTGAAAAGATTATGATAACATGAAAAAAAGAGAGAAGTTTGGAATTGATTGTTTCAGAAAGTAAAGGGGATGAGTTCCGTTATAGATATCTTTAACTGGATGTGCTAACTGGATGTCTGAGTAGGAACCTACTACATAATTTCATCCAAGACCAATTCCAATGGGAGATGGCACCCACCCACCCCCCAAAAACGATAGAAGATACAGTACCTGGCACATAGGAAAGTGCTTAATAAATACTTGTTGACTGACTGTCTGACATGTCCACAAAGCAGTAGATATTGACGCAGTAACAAGAGGTTTAAAGTCAGAGGACCTGTTCATCTTATCTATAAAACTCTCATTACATAACTCTCAGGGGTTTTTGTGAGGATTAGTTGAGATGTCAGTAATTTTGTTATCCTTAAAACCATATATAAATATCAGGAATTATATTAAACTAGGAAGACTGGGGACACACGAATAGGATTTAATACCACAATCAAATGAAACATGCAACCAATGGCATGTGTTTAATGATGTGCATCATTAAATCATTGCTATGATATGTTGTAATTTGGCATGGATAACAAAGGTAAGGGAGATGGGGAGGTGGGGAACCAAAGACTAACTTCATCTATCTCACAGTTTTGCCTGAAGCCAGTCCAGGGAGTAGATTATATTTGTCTTATCAGTCTATAAGATCAAGTCCACACTCCTCAGCCTGGTATTTACTTATCTGTTTAGCCTGATTCCTGGTTGTGATGTTATCTGGCATGGCCTAGGGGTTATATCAGCAAGACATATCCTAATTGAATATTCCTTGGGCTGCAACGATACTCTCTCTGAACTTTGAGCAAATAGTCACTGAGGTTGATCATCTGTCTTTTTGATCTCTCAGATCTATGGTCTAAACCTCTCCAGTTAGGTCAGTTACTTGAAAATTACTTATCATATTTTCAATGAATATTTAATTCAATATGCTTCAAGGATGCATGACTTCATAAATGTGGGTTCTCTCTTAACTAGTAGAGATTGTATTGTCTTAGTATTCTTCAAGAATTTTTGTGGGAAAAAATCATCACCCTGAAACCAACCTGGATAAGAAGGTTCTCCAAACGGTTCTTCAGACATCACAATCAAAGACATTTTCCCTTACTAGAATCTGCTGGAATCTAAGCTCCATCAGCAGGACCTTCAAGAACCATGTAACATTAAGTTATGTGGACATAAATTGTGTAGACATTGTCTAAGTAGGATATTAATGGAGGGGGTCTACAACTACAAATGCTTCATTACTAAAAACACAATTTTTTAATTTATATTGCAGTTCATAATACATGAGGAAACATCAATTAGAATATTTTCCTCAAAAATTAAGAATTTGAGTTTTAAAACAGGAGTATTATTTTCTAAATATTTTCTCTGAAGGGAAAAAAACCCATTAAAATAGTTTCTCCTTTTCAGAAGTCTTTTGTATCTCTTTTCTTCCTGTCTATATCTACCCTTCTTGTATATATTGGCAAATGTCTTAACTTACATTGAAACTAGATTACAACCTTCCTTTTTCAATTAAGTAATAAGGTACCTAGAATTTTTTTTAATGAACTGCTCATATTTACTATAAGTATAGATAGTATGAACTTTTCTCTGTTTCTGCTTTCCACTCTCCATAGAAAATGAACTCACAAACTTCTGTATGATCACTTCTTATTCCTTTATTACAATGATTCTTCCTATTCAATAAAGGATAACTTGGAGCATCAGACCTATGGATAGGCACACAGTTTTTAAATAAATGAGAGACAGAAAGCAAAGTTAGGTGTAAAATAGATAATTTCAATTACATTGAATTAAAAAGGTTTTATACAAATAAAACAAATGTAGCCAAAATCAGAAAGGAAGCAGAAAATGGAGGAGAAGTTTTATAGACAGTTTATCAGGTAAAGGTCTCATATCAAAAATATATAAAGGACTTTGTCAAATTTATAAGAACGTGAGTCATTCCCCATTTGATAAATGGTCAAAGATTATGAAAAAGCAGTTTTCCAATGAAGAAATCAAAACAATTTAGGGTCATATATATTTTTTAAATGTTCAAAATCATCATAGACTAGTGAAATGCAAATTAAAATAACCATTGAGATATCATTTTACACCCACCAGACTGGCTAAAATGATTGAAGGGGAAAGCCACAAATGTTGGAGAGGATGTGAAAAAATTGAAACACTAATTCTTTGTTGGTAGAATTGCGAACTGATCCAACCATTCTGAAGAGCAATCTGAAATTACACACAGAGTTATTAAATAACATATACCCTTTGACCCAGCAATACCACTACTAGCTCTGTTTCCAAAGATAATTGGGGCCAAAGGAAAAGAACAATCATATTCTAAAACATTTAAAGTAGCTCTCTTTGTGGCGGCAAAGAACTGGAAATTACAGGGAATGCCCATCAATTGGGGAATAGCTGAACAAGTTGTGATATATGATTGTGATGGAATATTATTGTGGTATAAGAAATGATGAGTTCAAAGATATTAGAAAAACATAGAAAGACTTGCATGAAATAATGAAGAATGAAATGAGAACCAAAAAAATATTGTATACAGTAACATCAATATTATTTTAAAAAGTAATTTTTAAGAAGACAATTTGGTCAGGATATGGATGTAAGAGGCATAATTTGTTTTTCTTGTGATCTTCCTAGTCACCTCTCTTTTCTTTGGCTTCCATCTTCCAACAATAGGTTTCTTCAAGGATTTGCTTTTTAAACAAAATGAAAGGCATGGTGAGTTGGGTGAAACACCCTGTAGAGGAAATCACTATAGTTATAGAGTCAAGAGTCCTGCATTTAAATCTCAGATCTGCCACTTACTAGCTCAGTTTTCTGGTCTATAATCTCCCTGAGCTTTAGTTTCCCCTTCTGTATTATGAGTATAATAAGATACATGTTGCACAGCTCAGAGGAAAAGTTCTTGTAAAGCAAAAAGCACTTTCCCTGGATGAGACTTGATTCAGCTCATTCAGAATGGGGCTTTCTTTTTTAGATTCCCTAGAAGTATTTCAGAGTTATACTCCAACAACAACATTGTAATTAATAATTAATCTTAACAATTAACCAGAGGGATGATGCTGAACAATGCTATCTACCCACCTCTTGAGAGAGAGGTGATGAATTCACCATACAAAATGAGGCATACAGTTTTGTGCATAGCCAGCATGGGAATTTGTCTTGCTTGACATTATCTATTTTGATATGGGTTTTCTTTTTCTCTTTTTTTTTTCTTTTGAGCATGGGACAGTGGTAAGGTAGAAGAAAAAAAATGCTTTTAATTGAAAAAAATTTAAATAAGTAATTGGATTAAGTTCCATAGTCCTGGTGTTCTCTGTTACCGGTGGATTTTTCTGTTGATATGCAGAAAAGGCATTCATTCTGTTTTTGGGAGAGTAGGGTCTTTTAATTTTTTTTTCAATTAACAACCATTTGTATTCTCTTCCTTCAGTCTCCCCATTCCCCCATACACACACACACACACACACACGCACACACACACACACACACACACACACACACCCCAAGGGGGGAGGAATGAAAAACTCTTGTAACAAATATGGATAGTCATGCAAAACAAATTCCCAAATTAGCAATTAGAAAGACTAGTAGTCTTCAGGAAAAGTTCTTCCAGGTAAGACTAAGACAGAGATTAAATTCTATAAACTCTCAGAAGAAGCTAGGCAGCCACCACAGACAAAGCAATCTCATGGCTTAATGATGGATAAGGTAACTAATAAGATACCAAGGAGAAAAATGTATTTTGCCAAATTATCAGGAATATTACTTCCCCTTATATTTCTAAGTTTCCTGTTATCCACATTCCTTTTTCTTCTCCAATTAAAAGAAGTTTATCTTTTTTCACCTCAGAGAACCTGGCAAGATTATATCCTTAAGCCTTAGGAGCAAAAGCACCGACATCCTCATAACTTAAGGGTGAGAATATCATTACCACATCATCTGTCTTGGTCACATGCAAGGTCTAGATATGTGAAATGAACATCCAAGGACTGAACACACAAAAGACCTTTCTTCTCTCCTGATGATGGAAGAATAGGTGCTGCCCAGTTTTAGAAGAGGAGAGCTAATCTCCATCTTGGAGCAAGAAAGCTCCAGAGGGGGTTTTCAGGAAGCACAAGCTGATGAGGCCAGAGAGAAGCCTGGCACCACTCAGCTGGAGCTCATTAATCCATTAGAGAAGGGTAGCCGAACTGCAAGCAAACCCTGGGTAGTTTATTGGAATGATTTTGATTCTAATGTCCTAGTGCTTTTACTCATCCAAAAGAAGGCTTGACTTTTTTCTCCAAATAAACAAAAAGGAAAAATAAAATAAAATGTGTTTAAAGTTGATTACTTGGGAAAATCTCCCCCTCCCTCTTTATCATGGACATTTCTGGCACTAAGTGCCTATCCCTTCTCAGTGGAGCACCATGGCCTTGTTGTGTTTGGATATGATGCAAACCCCACCTCCATGGACAAAACTGGAACTCCAGTTGTAGAGAGTGGGGGTGCCAGTGGGTGCTGCTCCAGCTGGCTCTTCACATCCTGCTATCCAAGCCAGATCAGACTTTTTCTGTTCCCTGGGGAGACACAATGATTTTCCTTGACCTGCCTCAACCTTCCTTAAGGTTGCATTGCTCCTGAAAAGGAATGGAGATCCAATGGTGTGAAGAATCCATATATTTGCTATCATATGTATAGATTTATTAGCCTGACAAAAAAAAAAGAGGTCAAGGTTACCATCATGATTTTCATTCCCTTCATCTATTCTCTCTCCTTTCCTTTCCTTTCCTTTCCTCTCCTTTCCTCCCCTCCCCTCCTCTCCTCCTCTTCTCTTGTCCTCTCTTCCGTCCCTCTCCCTCTCTTCTCTCCCTCTCTCTCTGTCTGTCTCCATCTCAGTCTGTCTGTCTATGTCTGTCTTTCTCTGTCTCTCTCTCACTCCCTTCTAATGTCTCCCCCTTTCTCTCTCACCAACCTAATACATCCATAAGTGTTCCAACTCTGAAAACAACCATGGGACACAATGACATGTGGAAATGTGAAGGACTGGATTTTGCACATGGTTTACCCTCAAAAAATATTTGTTGAACTGAAGACCAGCACTATCTTCTAGGCAATATAGGTGGAAATTAGATGTAAATTGAGAATCACCAAAATCCTACTTACTGAAAAAGTATCTCCCTCATCAGCCTTCTAGTTTTCTGAAACTCCCACCCTATACCACAAAACCCTTTGGATTTATGTACTGAATCTCCCTGAAGACCCAAAATAAAGGCACATCTACATATGTTCCTGAGAGAGAGGATACTACATTAACCCTTCCATAACCACTGACCCTGTGATAGCAAATCCATGACCTAGTGGTCAATTTAGAATCAGGAAAGCCTGACTTGGAATCCTTACAGACATTTATTAGTGCACTGTCTTAGGCAAGTTGCTTCACCTCTAGGAGACTTTGTTTCCTCATCTATAAAATGGGAACAGCACACCTAACAAGGTTGTTGTACAGATCAGATAAGATAATATATGTAAAGCACTTTGTAAACTTTAAAGCACCATACAAATACTGGCTATTACAAAGCTAAGCACTTCCCTGACAAAACCCTAAATAATACAATTAGTATCATTCCCATTTTAGAGACTGGAAACAGCTTTAGAGGAATTTGGTGACTTACCCAGGGTTGTGATATGTAAGTAGCCAAGCTGGGATTTGGTCACAGTCTTCCCTGACTCCTAGATCTCATTGTTCTTGCCATAATACCATCCATAATTTTTCAGTTACCTAGTCCTCTGAGAAGGCAAATAGGGTACATAAATATTAATGGAAACAAGGTATAAAGTGTCCGGGACACTGGAATTGAATGGAGCAGCACAACAGGGAAGAGCAAGAAGCTGTTAGCTAGGTGGAACAGTGGACAGAGAGCTAGGTTGGCATTCGGGAAGATCAGATTTAAATCCAGCCTCAGACGTTCATTAGCTGCATGACTGTAGGCAAATGACTTCACTTGGCTCAGTTTCCCCATCTGTAAAATGGAAATAATAACAATAACCCCTATCTCCCAGAGTAGTAGTGAGAATCAAACAAAATCAAAAGCATTTAGCACAGGGCCTAGCACATAGTTAAGTGCCATAGAAAATATTTGCTACTATTATTATTATCACCCTCAGAGGGCTCTGAGAGCTGGGGTAAGGCTCATTTTCAAAATCAAAATATCCTCTTTCACTCTTCCTTTTCCCATAAATCCAATTGTCTTCAAATCCACCATTTCTTAGGCCAATATAGATTTAGCTTTGAGAGATATCTATTGAAATCCCCTTATTGGAAAGTAAAGATACTAAAGCCCAGAGAGATCAAGTATCTTGTCCAAGGTCACACCAGCAGTAAAGAGCAAAGTCAAGTCCAAATCCAGTACACTTGACACTGTTCCACTCTCTTTAGCTGCAAGACCTTGGAGGATCTGCGCTATCATTTGCATGAGTATTCCCTTCCCTTGCACTAAACCTCTCCTATTCCCTTACCCTGTGTCCTTTCCATAAGGGAACCTACCCATGGAAGCCTTTTCTCTGGGTTTTTAAATATTTTGTGTCACCATGGAAGTACTCCATTGTTAGCTGTTTGGAAGCAGGGATTATTTGGCTGGTTTGTATTTGTGTCCCCAGGATTTGTCACAGAGACTACAACAGAAAACACATCAATAATTCTATCTCATTCATTCATAATTCAACCCTCACTCCAGAGCTATAACGGGCAATTTTTTGTGCCTGGAGAAAGCAGAATCTGAGATGTGAAAATAATATTAAAGGTAATTAACACAAAACCAGTTGTGTGGGAGGTGGAATTAATGACTATTGCAGTTCAATCAGTCAATGTACATTTATTAAGCTCCTACTATGTGCCAGACATTGTAGTAAGTTCTGGGGATACAAAAAATGTTAAAAGACAATCTCTGTTCTGAAGGAACTAAAAGTTTAATGAGTAAGACCACATGCAAAACAAATATGTACAAACAGGATATATAAAGGATAAACTAGAGGTAACACAGGGAATTTTTATGAATAGCAATGTAAATCCTCTGGTAACATCCTTTTTTCACTAATTCGTTGCAAACTAGATGTTAGTATCAGTTTCTTTTACAACAGTAATATAAATGTTACATTACCCTCTATACTTCACCCTAAGGAATGGCCCAGTTGTCCCACCCTAGTTATTGCTCTAATAATGAGAAAGGAATGGAATAGGTACCTAATTATCTGTACAGAGCTTTGTAGCAGCTTGGTATCACCCTGGGCAAGTTAATTAACCCATAACACCTGAGAGACATTATAGGGATCTAAAGTTTTGCAATATCATATTCCAGAGGTCAGAAAAGCTGTGGTTTGAAATCAAGACTCACCTACCCAGCAAAACTGAGTATAATACTTCAGAGTAAAATATGGACATTCAATGAAATAGAGAACTTTCAAGCATTCTTGATGAAAAGACCAGAGCTGAATAGAAAACCTGACTTCCAAATATAAGAAAAAAGAAAAGCATAAAAAAGGTAAACAGGAAAAAGAAACCATAAGGGAATTATAAAAGTTGAACTGTTTACATTCCTACATGGAAAGATGATATTTGTTTCTCATGAGACCTTTCTCAGTATTAAGGTAGTTGGAGGAAAGTAGATAGATTAGATAGATAGATAGATAGATAGATAGATAGATAGATAGATAGATAGATAGATAGATAGATGGATGGATGGATGGATGGATGGATGGATGGATGGATGGATGGATGGATGGATGGATGGATGGATGGATGGATGGATAGATGGAACAGGGTGAGTTGAATATGAAGGGATAATATCTAAGAACTAAAATTAAGGAGTGAAAGAGGAATATATTGGAAGGAGAAAGGGATAGAAATTATCTCACATGAAAGAGGCAAGAAAATGATGAATGAAGGGGAAGACAGGGGAGGTGAGAGGGAATGAGTGAACCTTACTTTTATCAGATTTGGCTTAAGGAGGGAATTACATACAAACTCAACTGGGTATCTTACCTTACAGGAAAGTAAGGGGCAAGGGGGTAAGGGAGGGGGGGAAGGGATGATAGAAGGGAGGATAGTTTAGGAGAGGGGATGGTCAGAAGCAAACACTTTTGTAAAAGGGCAGGGTCAAAGGAGAAAACAGAATAAGTGGGGGGGGCAGGATGAGATGGAGGGAAATACAGTTATTCTTTCACAACATGGATATTATGGAAGTGTTTTACATAACTATACATGTATAACCTATGTTGAATTGCTTGTCTTCTCAACGAGGGAGTGTGGCAAGGGAAGAAGGGAGAGAATTTGGAACTAAAGTTTTAAAAACAAATATTAAAAAGTTATTTTTACATGCAACTGGGAAATAAGATATACAGGCAATGAGGTATAGAAATCTATCTTGCTCTACAATAAAGTAAGTGGGAAGGAGATAAGGGGTGGTGATAGAAGGGAGGGCAGACTAGGGAAGGGATAATCAGAACACATGCCATGTCAGGGTGGAAGGGAGAGAAGAGATGGGGAGAAAATTTAGAACTCAAAATCTTATGGAAATGAATGTTGAAAAATAAAAATTAATTAATTTTAAAAAAAGAAATCCTCCCCCAAAGAAAAACAAAACAAAAAATAAAAAAAGTCTTGGCAAGTTAAAGCTAGATGACATGGTAGATAAAGTGCTAGCCTTGGACTCAGGAAGATCTGAATTTAAATCCAGCCTCAGACACTTACTAGTAAATGCAGCCCATCTCAGGAACACCTTCTTAGCGATGAAAATCTTCCCAAAGTAGAAGGAGCTGCCTGGACAAGTGATATACTCTCTTTGCTGGAGGTATTTGAGCCAAGACTGGAAAGCCACTAGTATAGAATCTTCACAAGTATGTGTTAAACAGATAGCCTATTCCAAATCTTAAATTCTGTGATTGTTATCCATTGCTGTAAGTCAATGTTGTTCTCATTATTGAAAGACAAATATTGGGCAAATAGAATGCTTTCAGGCATTTGAAACAAATGACATTTCTCATTTAAGCAACAGAGAGAGCATGGTCATCACATTATCCCGTTTTAAAATGATGTATGCTGCCTTGATGACATCAAATTAGCATTCACTCTACTCCCATTTCATTTTGGTTTATTCTTGCTTCCTTTAGCTTGTCATGATGACGTCTCTAGGCTGCTTCTACTCATGTCCACTTTCTGAGTATTAAACTTATAAAACCTAGCCTGCCCTCTTGATGTTATGATTTTTATTATTGTTATTAATTATCATTACCTGGTATCATGGCACGTTGTTGGTCTTGGAGTTAGAAAAACCTGGGTTTGAATCCTGCCTTTGATGCTTACTAGCTGTGTGACCATGGGCAAATTATTTAACCTCTCTGAGCCTCATGAATAAATCAACAAAATCAACATCAGCAATTACATAAAATCAACATCAAAAATGTTATTAGAATCAAACGAGGTTTCATATAATTATTGCGCCTTCATTCACATGGTGATTCTTCTCATAACTTTTTATTTGTTGTCCCTGAATGTCATACTTCTTGCTTCTTTCTCCTTTGCTAATTTTTTCACACTTCCCACACCTCCTATCTTAGTTCTCTCCTATCCCCAACTCCTTTGGCTGTTCCTTCTTGACTGCTTGAAGAAGGTAGATTACATCTGCCACTCTCCTCATCTGGCTCCCCTTCTGGGACATCATTTTACTGGGGTGGGTGGGGCTGTCAGCTCTGGAGATGATCTGGAGGAGTGGTTCAAATGTTTTGGTTTTTGTCAGGAATAACAACCGACATTCTTTTAGTGTTCGTATATCTTCTAGCCCAAGGACACCACAAGCTTCTCATGGGTACTTTGCATATGCCAATGTTTTCTCAGGAAGTACTAGCATGCATTCCCATGAAGAGCAGAAATAAGAAGGTGAAAAGGAGTGGCGTGCAATGAAATATAGTTGGGTAAAGATAGGGAAACTAAGGAAAAATGTTATTATTATCCATGTGTTTTAAGACACGGAACCTCAAACGTTACTGGTACACAATCCTCCACATCAAATTTTGGAACTGAAAAGAATTTATTTTTGTCATTTTTACTGATCTTTGATTTTATTTCTCTGGAGTTCTTTCTTGTGGCAAAGTCAGCCAAACTAAACCTTGCCACCCAGATGAATAGAAAAGGCAATATGTTGGACCAAGAGAGTACTAAATGGAGAATCAAGAGAGACCTGCTTCCTTAGCTTTAGTACCCACTAGAGGTGTGACAATTTCCCCATTGCAAAAGGGGGATTATCACACACCTGTAATCCCAGCTCTGAGAGGGAAATGGGAAAGAATATGTAAATTACTTTGTAAATCTTAAAGTTCTATGTACATCAGTTATTATCATGATTATTATCATTGTTATCATCTTATCATTACCTATCTAAAGATAAAATGAGATGATGCATATATAAAGCCCTAGTTAGATAGATGTCAACAATATACTTTGGGGTTCATCTCTATCCAGTTTCTTTACTATACTCACCAAGATCCTTCATACTGTTGTTACATTTTTTACATGCAATAGTGACCTAAAAGTCAAGCATCCTTGCCCAAGTAAATCATGTGCACTCCTGCTCTGCCTCAGCACAGCCCCACAAACTCATTTTGCTGAGCACCAGCATCCTACCCCCACCACTCTCTCTGAAGTATTAAGGTAAAGTGATTTCATCATGCATGCCTTGATCATTTCTCCTGGAATGTGTCAAGTCATTCAAAATCCGTTCCTGTTCACAAGCTGCTGTATCATTCATTTTCTCCAGTACGCATTACCTCTCATTCTACAGTCTTGTCTTTGACCTGCCTAAAAGTTACAGTGTTTGGCATTCAGAAGACCACTCACATCCCAGCCCTGCAGTGATGCATACAAGCAGCATCCTGACCCAAATGACAGCACCAGCATTTCTTGAGAGGACCAATCACTCATCAAGCATCCAATAGGGAATCCTCAGTGTTATTGCAGTAACAGTCCAATCCCCTCGAATGTGGCAGGGGAGTTTCCTGGCTTAGCTGAAGATAATTCATTACCAGCGAGTGTTGAGGACTTCTTGATTTTATGGGTTGACCTAGCATACCTTCTTCTCTTTGGTAACACACTGATTTTGCTCCTTTAAATTCTTACAATCATCAGTGGATTCCTAAGCAGGGTGATCCTGACGCATGGAACTTCTTCATGATGCCAGCAGCCTCTACCTGCAGAGGTGAGTACTATATTGTCTTCCAATCAACTAATTGTCTTTCCCACAAAATTATAGATTTTTATATTAAAATCATATTCTTCAAAATGCTAACTCTTCTTCTTTAGCTTGCTAATTTCTTTGAAAAAAAACCTATAAGAAATCTGATGAAACAATATATTACACTTCTATAAATATCCAACTCTTCTCAGAGAAAATGTGAAAAGGACACATGCTCTTGAGATTGGATTCCCATAAAATCATCATGACTCTTGGATAGTTTCTATTGAACTAAAAGTGTTATCCTTGATGGTCTTCAAAGTTGTCTGGGAGTAAAAGGGGTTGAAATAAAGAGAATTTGATTTTTTTTTTAGTTACTGGAAGATGAAAATAAGACTTTCTTTTAAAATCCAAAACAGTAAGACCCTCATACTTCAGAGAGTTCATGTAATGTCTTCATAGGGAAAAATTCAAATGGATATAAGTGAAAATTCTATCTAAAATTTGGTGAAATTATTTGAAAATACACCTCAGAATATTAGTTGCCTTTCTTGAGGGCAATTCACTTACACGTGAACAAACAGTGATTGTTGTACTGCTATATCTTATAGTCAAAGACTCTAGAAGTAGCTTCTCCCTTCTTTTAAACTACAGTACTAGTCTTCAGTTTGTGTACAGACCAAATTTAGGTACTGATTGTCTCCAACTTGAATGGATAGCCAAGAACAACTGGTTACCACAGGAACTTGCTTTCCCTTCCTTATGCCCTATGTAAAATCTCTCCTCTTCCTTCCCCTTCTCTCTGCCATCTACTATGTGAAACTATTCCCCACCCCAAACCTTGTGCTTCTCACCTGTACCCAGGATCAATCTAGTTTAGAAGAGATCTGTGATGGCAAGAAGAATAGTGGCCAAATGGGAGAGAATGGGCAAAACTTACCCATTCCTCCCTCTTCTACCTCCACTATTGAGACTGTCCCAGAACTAATCTCACATACTCCCATCTTATTCTCTTATCAACCTATACCGATCAGAAAATCCATCCTGTCCTTCACATCAGAATTCACATCCACTCCTAAGAATAGATGACATAGCTTGCCTGATAGGATTTTCCCTGAAATATGAATAAATTTGCAGGCCAATCTCCTATATATTAATACACTATTTAGCACCTCTAAGTGCCTCATCCTTCTCTTAGCTGAGAGGAAAAAGTGAAGGCAGGGGATCCTTTGTCACAAGCACAAAATAATCTTTTACAACCCTGAAAGGACTCCTAGAGAGCCAAAGTCAGAATTGTCCTGTTCCTTAGAACAGAGAGCCAGAAAAAAGGAGAAATCCTGACTAGATGTAACAGGTGTTGTTAACAGAAAGAGAAGCAGATGGGCTAATCCCTAGGGCCTCAGGGATAAAAGAAAAGATGGAGTCCCAGAGATTCTGACAAGGAGTTTACACAGGCATGAATCCCAATCCCCACTCCTTACCCCCACCACCCCTAGCACCATCTGAGTACACACACAAGCACATAACCCACTCCACGCTCCTGATCTTCTGGAAACTCTATCTCTGTTCCCAACCATCATCACCAATTTCCAATTCCCTTTCTCCCTCCAAGCCACTTCCTGGGAATGAACCTCTTTCCTATAAAACAAAGCTTAATAACTTAGAGCTGGGAGAATTCAGACTTTGACTATCCAGCCACTGAGGGAGGTGGAAAGAGGGTGCAAATTCATTGCACTGTGACAAGGTGCAGAGGTACCCCTGATATCTCAGTCTGTACCTCTCAGTGCATCATCCTGTGAAATAATTGCCACACATTTTGATCAAGTGCCGTAGCATTATTAGTTTCATGCTATGTTTCAGATGCATTATGGGTTAAAGCCCGGTTTTTCTGGGCTGGCCTAGTACTTTAACTATCATTTATAGCATTAATACAATGGAGAATCTAAGCTCCAAACAACTAACTTTCGGAACACATCCCATTCACAAAGAGAAAACTGTCTACAGGGTTAAAAAGATTCATAAAAATAAATCATGGTCTAAAATGATAATATCCATTTATCTTCGCATTTTTTTCTTTGTTTCTACATAAATCTTTTATAACAAAGCATTGAATAAATGTAATGATTGGGCTATGAAGTTTTCTGATTAATTGAAAATTTTTAAATCCTTTAGACAATTATTCATTGTGTTTGAAGGTTTTTTAAAATGTATTAATATGCTTTTCTGGCTTAGTAAGTACAAGATGAATACAACCAGATCTTTGCTTTGTGAATGAGGATCATTTAGTGCCACTGGAGTATTATCAGTACCAAAATTTGTCTTTTTGATTGCAAATTCTATATATTAAAAAGTACAATAGTTGCAGATATAAAAATACATATAGTAAAGTGGATTATTAGGGCAATGACATAGACTGGAAATTGTTTTAGTTTTTTTATTTTTTATTTGGTTTTTTAATTATTTTTCCAATATAAACTTATTGTTTGACAGAGGGGTCTGATTAATTGTACTCATTATTAGAAGTTCTATCTCATCTTTGTGTTCATATGTAATATTGGTTATATTTCCATGTAGCAGAAACGCAATTCATTTATATGTGTTTTATCTGCCCATATCCTTCTACATTTTGTGAAGTAGGGTATTACAGTACTAGTACTTGGAGCGAAAACATAAATACACAAAGATTTCAATGTTAATACAGTTGCAGCGTACACACCTGGAATTTTGAACTCCCAACAAGATTCACTTGTCTTGGATGCAGGAGAGCCAATTGTACTACTTTGAACGTTGCTATGGAGAACTTGACCTTGGATAGTCCTAACTTTAAGTGTGCTCTTTTGAAGAATTAATGGCATAATAAAAGATAGATTTAGTTTTGCTTTCATTTTAACTTCTTAATGAGGAAGAGGGAACTCTACTAAGTTGAGGTAAGAATATTTATCTCTTTGGGGACCTCTGGCAAAGCAGAATGTCTATGATCTTGAGGGAGAGTGGCTATTCTGAGCAAAATTGTGAAGTGATAGGAGTTTGTTTTTTATACTGTTCTAGATCTACACCAGTTCATTCAACAAGTGTAGAGTGAACACCTCTTATTTGCCAGGCATTGTGCTAGATACTAGCAATACAACACACACACAGACACACACACACACACACACACACACACACACACATATACAGCGAGACAGACAGAGAGAAGAGAGAGAGACAGAGAGAGAGAGAGAGAGAGAGAGAGAGAGAGAGAGAGAGAGAGAGAGAGAGAGAGAGAATGCTCTCAAGGAATTAAAATTCTATAGAATATATTCTATTCTACTTCATAGCTCACCACTTTGGGGCACCTAAGTGTGAATTAAGTTAATTCCTAGTATTATTTAAATATTTTAAAAGGATCAGGAGTAGCATTCAATAGAATCAACCTCAAAGTCCCAGAACCTCAGTATTGGAAAGGACCTCAGAAGTCATTTAAGTCGTTTCAGGTGAAAAAGAATCCCCTCTTCAATATATCAACAAGTTATGATACAGGCTTTTGCTTGTAAGCACATTATAGACAAGCATTAAGAAGAATGACCTTATATTAAGCCTAAATTAACTCTTAGTAACTCTTAAGTATCCCTGCTATTTCTGCCCTCCCAGGTCAAACAGAATAAATCCAAGCTCTCTCCCACATGCAAGTCCTTCAAATATTTAAAGATATTCACTATGAACCCCTAAATCTTCTCTTTTCTTGATTAAATATATCCAGTTCCTTCAAACTATCCTAATATAACATGATTTTGGGACCCTTCGGCATCCTGTCTCTCCAACGTGTTAGTGTCCTTCCTAAAGTAGGACACCACAATTCGAGTACAATGGTCCAACTCTGGTCTAACCTGAGCAGAGTACAGTGGGGTCGCTAGGGCTAGTTTCTAGTCCTGTTCACTGTTCTTCTCTTAATGAAGCCTTATTTCTTCCTTCCTTCCTTCCTTCCTTCCTTCCTTCCTTCCTTCCTTCCTTCCTTCCTTCCTTCCTTCCTTCCTTCTTTCCTTCTTCCTTCTTTCCTTCCTTCCTTCCTTCCTTCTTTCCTTCTTCCTTCTTTCCTTCCTTCCTTCCTTCCTTCCTTCTTTCCTTCCTTCTTTCCTTCCTTCCTTCCTTCCTTCCTTCCTTCCTTCCTTCCTTCCTTCCTTCCTTCCTTCCTTCCTTCCTTCCTTCCTTCTTTCCTTCTTTCCTTCCTTTCTCTTTCTGTCTTCCTTTCTTCAGTTTTTCTTTCTCCTTTCCTTCCCTCCTTCCTCCCCTTTCCCCTTTCTCCTTCTTTCTTTCTCTTTCCTCCTGTCTTTTTTCCTTCCTTCCTTTCTTTTTTTATGGCTATGTCACATTATTTACTCATATTGAGCATTCAGACATTATTTACTCATATTGAGCATTCAGTCCTCCAAAAACCTCAGATGTTTTTCAAACAAATTGCTGCCTGGCTATGCCTCCCTCATCATTTATATTATCATCTAGTCCATAGGTCTTCATCATGTCTTATTCCTTGTTATGCAAGAATAGCAAAAGAGATTGTGTCAAATTTGCCAGTGCTAAGGTGGTGCGGTGCATAGAGCACTAGCCTTGGAACCAGGAAGACTTATCTTTGTGATTTTGAATCCAGTCTCAGACACTTACTCTCTGGTGACTCTGGTCAAGTCACTTAACCCTGTTTGCCTCAGTTTCTCTTCTGTAAAATGAGCTGGAGAAGAAAATGGCAAATCACTCCAGTATCTTTGCCAAGCAAACACCAAATAGGTATCAAAAAGAATCAGGCATGACTGAAACAACTCAACAGCAACAGCAAAATGAGGACAGGTCATAGCAATCCATAGCAGGATTCCTACTGAAGAAAAGCTCAATTCTGATGGCATATTTTGGCCCTTGCCAAAGTCAAGTTTTGACTCCAAACACTGCCAAATGGCAGACAGTGGAATTTCTTGCAGATTCACATATTTCCACTCTAATTTTTGTTTAATCATCTCCCAAAAACAACCTTTGTGAATATTGTGCCTGTAATGAATGAAAGAAGATTGTTCTCACAAACTTTCTAATCTTTTCAGTTTACACTTTGGCACAACCTTTCAAAAATTTACCTTCTCTGGCTGAAGCTCTCAGTTGAACATAATGATTTATTTATATTTTTGTTATTGCTCTTGGCCTTTCAAGATTTGGGTTTTTTTAAGGCACTTAATATAAAATAAACTCACACACTGATAAGTTTGAAGCACAGCAGTATTTGAAAACCACATGTTTACAATGAAACAGGGAGAGCTTTGAAATACTCAAATCCAAGCTAAGCTCAGGATGAAACTAAAAAGGGTTAGAAACATATCCATGGTTGAGAGTTTGGATCTGCGCATATTGTTTGCCTTGTTTCACTTATGTGATGGAAAATCCCCAAAGCTACAAAAATGAGATCATATGGAGAAAAGCAATCATTCTGAGACTGAGGGTTTCCATCCACTCTCCCTGAGTGGTCTTCCTGTCCTTGTCCCCATTTCCTGTCCTTTCTCTTCCTTTACAAGGATGCTTTTTTTCCCAAATGAGTACTGAACTTGAACTTCTCCCAAATTTAATAGCTTTTGGAAGTGGAACGAGGGGAATCTCTCCTCATAATAGCGTGACATTTGATTTCATTTTGGTATGATTTTGCAGATTTGCATTGATTTAGGTTTTAGTGCTAGTAATTAACAGTAAAAGATCCCAATATGCTTAAGATAATTACTCCTACACACACTGAAAACTTTCACTTAAAAAAATAATATACTCAAAAGGCACTTCTGATATAATCACACTGCAGTCTCAGGCTAGCAAGTTGGCTTTCAAATAGGGTATAGTAAGCTGCGTCATGATTGTCCTGGATGGTGCTTATGAGTGATACTTTACTTTCTACATACGCTGAAAGTGACTTCATTCAATTGTTCAGTTTTTGTTTTCTCTACTTACTTCAAACAAATAAGCTATAAGATGACAAGATTCTTGAATTGCATTTTCCATCCTGGCCACTTGAGGGAATCAAACTTTAGAAATGGCAAAGATTTGGTTCTTTAGTCCAAAAAGGCCTAAGGATAAATATTTATTTGTGACCTAAAGGATCCTAATTTCACCTAAACCTCAAGAACATCATAGGGTACAAGCTCTGAAGTAAATTACTCTTTATATATGAAATATCCAGCAGGAAAAGAGAAATTGCTGATAAATGGGGGTCTTGGGAGTTCCTAAGTGAGGTCCCTCTGTACAATTTATGATTGGGCACTCTTGGACTTCAGAATGATTAATACAGTTAATTCTCAGTAGAATAAGAGCTGTTTTAGCCCAGGAGAGAACTGTATATGACTGTTTATAGAAGCCGATAACATCAAAGTAACCCATGGCTTGTGTTAAGCAAATACAGAATTCTGGGTCAGCGCAAATTAATCCTAAAGGAGTAAGGAAAAGTTCTTAATGACTGAGAGATCTATACATTATCACTTTTCATACAAGTAGTAGAAAATGGTAGAACTATTAATGAGATTTGCAAATGGCCTCACTCACTACACTGTGTCAGCAGCTGTATGTTAGCTAGATTGTTCTCCACTAAAGAGCCCTATTATCTATACATCTAAAGTTGGTTTTTTTTTAATGAAGTGTAAAAGTCCATGAAATTTTTAATTACACTTTTTGGCATCTGAATCATTTAAATATTGTATTTCACAACAAAATATGAAGCCAATCACATTATACTTTATATATTCTTACACTTAAAGTGGCTGTGTAGATTGATGAATTAAAGACTGTTCTCTTATCTATGTTATATAAAACAGATGTTATTTTCAAGGGTAATTCACAAAGAGAGTTTTTTCAAATGATGCCCCTTGGTGAAAAACTATACATTACTCATTTTCAAGAGGTTTAGGAACTAAATAAGGAGGTGGCATAAAGAAGAAAGGGTAAGTATATATGGCATGGTATTAAATTTAATGTGTGCAATAAATAGTCGTTACATACAGTTTTTTTTTTTTTAACCTAGGGAATTTTGCATAAATGTGAGGGTAGATGTCAATTTATTAAGACAGGAAACGGAAAGTTTCAGAGTTTTAAATTTTTGTTTAATATATATTTTGATTATTCTAACACATTTTAGGAAAAATACAGAGTTTTTCTGATATATTTGAATGTATATCATTTCTCTCCTACCTCTGCATTATTTTAAAATGATGTCTCCTCTCAAGTGCTCACAGTAACAGAGGGTTGATTGAAATCTAACAGTTTTGGAATTTTAAAACATTTATTTCCACACTAAATTCAACCTCAGTGGAAGGGGTTCTTATTCACCTAGGAGTCTAAGAGACCAGGATTCTGCTACTTTTAATTCAAATCCTATCATTAATTTTCATTTTATGCTCAAAATTGAAAGTTGTTTAACTTTTGCAGGGGCAGGAGGGGTGTCTCAGTTTCCTCATAACTAAAATGAGAGGGTTGCTTGCACTCAGTGATCTCAAAGGTCCAGCTCTATGATTCTATGATCTATAAAATCTCCTCCTTTCACATTAAACTTTTTACTAACTTCAAACAAGTAGGAAATTGACCAATTAAGGTTTCACCTCCTTTCCCTTATATTTACCCTTGAGTATAGGTTTTAATAAGCAAAGAAATGATCATTTGGCAGTCAGAGGGTGAAGGGGAAGTAGAAGTAGCAAAGGATAATTCACAAACTGTTTAATCTACCTTCTGCTGAGTCGTTCAGAGCAGGCTGGGGTTTGAAAAAAAACTTTTAGAAAGGGAAAATACATTGAAAGACATTACTTTTAGTTGAAATAGACTATTATATTTTCAAGATTATTTCACTAATGGGAGGAAGCCTCTAAAACCAGGGCCCTGAGCAGAAATTACAAGGATAAATCATTGAACCTACTTTTCAACTTGATATAGACTTCCTTACACTGAACTTTAGCAGGAACAAAGTTAACCTAATGGAGACTCCATAGAACACTAATGACTTACAGGTAGGTCCCACTTAGTGCAAATAATGAATCCCCTGAAGTGTTCATTACTCATATTTGCACTGCGCATTTCTATTGAACTGGAAAAAATTACCATAAATTACATAATTATAACTTTGAATAGTGTGAATTCCAGTACACCTGACCTAACCTCAGAAGATTCTTTATGCACACTAATTGGGACCTGGCTGTAATGTTAAGTAATGTATGCTTGTTTCAGGTGAGGTATGTGAAATTAGGAATCAGTATGTTCTACCATGCATGAAAAGTATTGAAATACTTATCTTCTTTGCATCAAAGCCTGGAACCAGTGGCCCATAGGGAGTGCTTACTCACCCTTGAAGTGGGCACATGGAATTGTGGTAGACATGAATACATCTATTTATGACAGGTTTTTAGGTGGAAATGTAAAAAACTTCAAGTATTTGATTCTCTTCATGAATTGCTTTCTATCTATTTTCATGTGTCCATGATCAGTCTCAGGATTTGGATTCTTGTAGCTGGTACTGCCTATGACTAGATATTCCATCCCCTTCATTGCCTTTCCATATATCTAGGAGACAACTGAGTCTAACATTAGCCACATTAAATCTCCCAAAGTTCAAGTATGTCTAACCATGTCACACCTCACCCTCTCACTTAGTAAACTCTAGTGGCTCCCTCTAACCTTCAGGATCAAATGGAAATGCTTCTAGTTATCATTTAAAGCTCTTCACAACCTGACCTCATCCTATTTTATTCATTTTATTCATCTCCACATACTTTATAATCCATCCAAACTGGTCCTACTGTTTCTCTCTCTATTTCCTGTCTCTATGACTTTGCACTGGCTGTAGGCCAAACCAGGAAAGTTCTCCAGCCTCACTTTTGACTCTTGGAAGCCCTTATCCTGCTTCCTGCCAACCCCTTCCCCCAACCACCACCACCACCAAGTACTAGTGGTTTTCACCACAAAAGTTACCTCATATCTTTTTTGTATGTCTCTTGCATGTACTCATATATGTTTTATTGTCCCTATTGGGTAATTTCACAGACTGTGCTGCTTGAGGGCCCAGGACGAATCTCTACCTAGCAGGTCTACAAGACTGGAGATCAAATAAAGAAAACTGAAAGGAAAAGAAAGCTATTAACATTCTAAAAAAGACCTCAAAACCTTCAACCTCCTAGGCTACAGATTTGACTTATATAGCTTTTGGTTCATAGCCAACCAGCTACATTCTAGAATATTTGAATGGAACAATGGATTATAGTTTATCTCTATAGGAACAGTGGTCTGGGAAGTTCTTAGGTGCATATTGAGTTTTGTGAAGCTAAATAGTATTGCCTGGGGGATGCAGGGTTTTGTTTGTTATTTAGTCTGCAGTAGAACGGAGGAGGGAGGCTAATTCAGTCAAACAGCACATTCTGATAACAAGGTTGGTTTTTTGTTGTGGCTGGGTTTTTTTTCTCTCAATACCCCTCCTCCTTTGAAATATAAGCACCTTGAGGCCAGGGACTTTTTTCATTTTTCTCATTGAATCCCCAGCATCTAGCAAAGTGCCTGGCGCACAGTAGGCACTTTGAAAATGCTGTTAATTCATTTTTAAAAATTTTATTTTAAATCCAATAACCATCAACGAAACATTCAAAAACACAAACATGAATTTTAAATGTTCATAACACAAACCTTAAACTCTGTTCCTTATTATGTTTTTAATATGCATATTGACTTTTACAAGATAGAAATTAAAATATCTTGCTGATCTTCATGTACTGCCCCACTTCTCTGAATGAATGCTTTTTTTTCTTGACAGTTTTCTAGACGTTGTTGTTCTTGTCATATTTAGGCAAAGTGTGTGTGGGGTGGGTGTGTGTGTGTTTTGGGGACTGGAGTAGGACACTATGTGATGAACTTTATTGGCCCTTTCTCTGAGGGAAAGGCAGTGCGTTGAGATAGCCAGGCATACCTGACTCATGTTCTATGAATTCCTATGATATTATTCTTATGAACTCAAGAAGACCTGTGTTCAAATTCTTCTCTAGGCACTTTTTAACTGTTTGACCCTCAGCCAGTCATTTAAACCCTTTTAGTCTCAATTTCCTCAATAGTGAAATGAGGATAACGCATTCCTCCCAGGCATCTTGTGAGGATCCCAATATATGCATATTCATCATATATGTACATGTGTAACACATATACATACACATACAATACACACATGTATACACATACACATATAACATGCATATATAACACATACACTATATACACACATACATTTATAACACATATACACATACATATGTAATATACACACATATAGACACATACATATAGACATACACATGTATAACATGTGCACACACATACACACATGTATATAAAGTACTTTGCAATCCTCATAACTTTATATAAATAAAAGGTATTATTATTTCTAGGTGTTATTATTGTTGTTGTTGCTGCTGCTGCTGCTAGCAGCTGTGTGATAGAGCATTGGACCTGGAATCAGGAAGATCTGAGTTCAAAATATGGTCTCAGACACTTTCGAGCTGTGTGACCCTGGGCAAGTCACTCATCTGTAAAATGAAGTGGAGAAGGAAATGGCAAACTATTCCAGTATCTTTGCCAAAAATACTGATGGGGTTACAAAGAGAGGAATTCAACCGAAAAACAACTAAACAAGAAAAATAAATTGTTGGTTTTGACCATTAGAGGTAACGTGCGTGTTGCTGCTCTGATTCTTTTTTCTTCACTCTGCATCATTTCACCTAAGTTTTCCTGACTAGACAACTGGAATTAACATCCAGCCAATGGTATCAGGCAAATGACCACATTTTCATCCCACTAATTTGATTACTTAATAAATCCATCTTCTATTTTTCTAACGATGATAACAAAAATGACATCACATGAAACAGCATTTTATACTTCTCAGATCATTTTCACAGTCAGTCAGTCAATAAGTATTTATTAAAGTACTCCGTGCTAGGCACTGGGCTAAGCACTGGGGATACAAAGAAAGACCGAAGATGCTCCCTGCTCTCAAGGAGCTCACAATCTAATGAGGGAGACAAAATGCAAAGAAATACGTACAAACAATCCATACGGGAGGATGAATAGGAGATAATTAACAGAAGGCACCAGAATTAAGAGAGATTGTGAAAGGCTTCTTATAGAAATGAGATTTTAGCTGCGACTTGAAGGAAGTCAGGAGGATTTACATTCCCACGTAGAATTTCAACGCTGTGGGGTAGTTAGGGAAGAAAATATGCCCATTTGACAGATAAAGGACCTGAGGTACAGGGAGGTACTACTTAACATAATATGTTTAAGTTAGCCACGACATAGACCTATTCCTACGTTCTTTTCAATACGGTCAATCCAATAGCCTTAAAATCTTTTTTAATCTTTTAAAAGCTGGACAGCTTCAGTGACCCAATGTCCAGAAACACCACTTGAAGAGCAGGTTATGTGACTGCAACCAATATATATGGCACTACTAGCAAGAGAATAACTTCGTTCAAACTGAGTAAGAGTTAATTTGATCATGGCATTTTCACTGCAGGGAATACTGGAACAGCCTTTTAAACAGTAATGCTTTCACAGAGAAGTCACTCAGGGCAATTGTCTGCAAAAGTGGATAGATTTTCACCCCTACAGGTAAAGATAGACTAAGGAGGCAATATCTCACTTCTGCTTGTTTTGTTTTGTTTTTTTAATCCTTAAGAGTAGCAACCAGTGGACTCCCTGAAGCAATTTTAGGGAAAGAAAAGCACCAGATTCATAAAGAATGAGCAGGCATGGATAGGTGGTAATCCATACCATTGAAGAATATTCATTCAAAGATCCTCTGAAGTAAAGTCTAGTAAACATTGTGAGAAACTATAGGAAATCTAGATTTAGCATATTTTTGAAAATGTTGCATCTTGCTCTGAAATTATTGTGTGCACCCACATATATATTTAAATAACAGTTACTGAATGTTTCTTCCATTCCTTTCTACTTGTGCTTTTTCCTTTTCTCCATATAAATCTCTGTAAAACTTAAATTATTCCATAGTTCATATGAAAGTTTTACTCCTTTAAAATGTTTTTGGGAAGAATCATTGAAAAGGCACCATGAAATGGAGTCAACTTCAGCACAGCAATCCTTCATGTATAGATTATAATATGACTCTGCAGATTTAGAATGTTCAGTTTGCTTTTTTTTTCTGGATACCCAATGGTCATTTTAAGACTAAATGGCCACTTTGACAACCCTAACAATTCAGAGAGTTTATAGCAACTGTAAATCTATTAAACCACAATTTGCACATAATAAAATGAAACAGCAAGCAGTTAAATGAAAGCTCCATTCTAAGCTACAGAATATTTTCCAGGAAAAGTCATTGAGACTGCTTCTGCTACCGCTGCCGTCCTTTAAGAAATTCAATCATGCTGATTGAGGAAACCTGGAGAGAGTTGGCTGTTCCTTCCTCCAATTCATAATTGCCCTGTAGACCATTTAATCATCTGTAGATGAAACAAAGCTTGTGCTGTGGAGTACCGGAAGCAAAGGCATGTGCTTATCAAATGCTTCCTCCTCCAACATGAATAACCAGGCACCCATCTCTAGGTTTTTGAGCAGCCCTGCTGTCAAACTGGGGAGCCAAATGCAGACTGCCTCTTCCTGTAGTCACTACGGTGGCCTTCCTGAATGCCTTTATTTTATTACAGTAAAGTATAGAGCGGCCAATTTTTCAGCCACCAGGTTCACAAGAGACAGAAGTCTTTCAGCGGGTAAATGCCAACCCACTGACAGAAACAAGACCTTCCCCTAGTACTAGCTAGATAGAAAGAGATAATCTTTAAAATTAAATAAGAGAAGTAATTTTTAATAACCCTGACAGAAATCCCTTCCCCAAAAAATGTGTGTATCCACATATGTATGTATAGATGTAGATAAATACACACATATAAAACCTATTATATAGCTATTATAACTAGGTTTCATATAGCACTTAAATCTTTGCAAAGTTCTTTACATGTTATGTCAATTGCTATACATATATGTAGTCCTGAAAATGACCTCTAAAGGCTTACTCTCTTGTTATAACTCTCCTTTTCAGTTTCTAGTAAGTTTAAAGGCTCCATGTTGTTGTATGACCCCAGCTCAACATACAAAAGGTCTGGTCAGAAACCTTCATGCCCATTTTCATTAAGTAAGAAAGAAAAGACAGACTGGCAAGTGGAGACACTGAGAACTGGAAAATGATACATCATACTAATTGTCTGGGAATATTAGCCTTTTGTAGAGATTTGAAATCCATTTCCTCCTAAGTATAGGCAGTGTGCACTGTATGTAACCATGTGGAGAGGCTTTCCCAGATCCTGCCCCTGTTTTGAAAAGTAGGTTTGAGAGAATATACTGTTTACCAAAGACTCCGTTAAAGAAAAGCATCATTGTTCAAAGTGGACCGTTTGTGTTTTCTAGCACTGTAAGGCTTTTTTTAAGCTTTTTTTTTTTTAGTCAGTGGGAATTTTTGTAAAGGAATTTTAATTCTCAAAAAAAAAAAAACACTTACTTTTGTCTCATGCGTGCCAATTAAGTTCAATTCATTGAATCAACAGTTTTCTGTTACCTGTTCCTTCAGGTAGAACAGTGTCTGATACCCCTGCCCTTTCCCATGGTTCTGCGCAGGGACCTTTGCTGCCTGAAAACAGTAGGGACACCTGTTTTCAGAGAAGGGGAGGCTAGCACCTGAAATCTTAGGAATGGGGCTGCCATTGAAAAGGGGCGCTGGATAAGGCAGCCACTGTGATAGGCAGCGGAAATTTGATAATGAAAGGAGATGCCTAATAGATTAATCTGGTGCGATTTGCCAAAACACAGGGTTTTTTGGAAGATTATCCACACTAGCAATAGGAAGCCCTTTGTTGGGTGAAAGTCCCCACTTATCATTGTATTCTTTATCTCCATAAGAAGCATAATGGTCTACTTGTTTACATGCACGGCAGATATATTCAGAGCTGGACTCTGGGACTGTGAACTCCCTTTCATTTGAAATGTTTCCAGCATGCAGGTTATTAGCTGAGAGGGAACAAGCAGTTGGACACATATAAAATTTAAATCAGCCTTGCTTGGGTTGGCAAAAATGAATGTTATTTCATCCACTGGGAAAATGTTTTACTTCCTGCTCAAATACTTTTGGATGAAAATCACGAGCTCATTTGTAGCCCTCACAGATGGATGTGTGTATATATACGTATATATTTAAAGTTTAAGTGGTATGTCTACAGGAATGTATTTGTTACTGTGTACCAGTTATTTTCTACTAGTCAATTCTGTTATTTGCTTGTCTTGACTCAGTTTTACTCTGCTTTCTATAAAATGTAAATTATAACTTCACATTATTCACATTAAATATGCAACTGGAATGGTCTTTGATATATCTGGGATAGAACTGCTTTGGATTCTACAATTGATTTTCTAATTTCTTTTACATCCTGGAAGGCCAAACTATCAAAGCACTGTGCTCCTGAACTCTAACCTCACCAAGCTCAATGAAAGATTCTCATAATGGAATACAACTTTATTAAAACCTCTTTTAAAGTAGCACTTGATCAGCAGGCCGCTGTGATTCAGATTTTATAGAGCTTGCAACAGGAGATGACTAACTTGCACTCTGTGTTTGTGTAGACATCAAGGGAAGGCACAGTTTTCAAGAATGATGCTTCTGCTGCCTTAACTTCCAGCATGCAGGCAAGGAGGCAGGAAAAGAATGCACACCCCTAGTTACCCATCCCCACCCCCTCCCCAACCCCCAAAAACTGCTGGCAGGGTTTTGGCTCTGTCAGACTGCCTGTACTAACAAGCGTCCTTACTTATCATGTGTGAGCATGCGCACAAGGAAGAACTAGAAATTATGAAAGCAAAATGGGGATGGAAATCTGATAAACCCATCAAAAGAGAACGAATCTCAAAAGAATTGTCTGTCTAGACCAGCTGACGGCTACAAACAAAAGTTAGTGGGTCATGCCACTGAAAATGGATACAACGCAATGAAAAATTACCACCAGGTAACACCTGGCACCATATGAAAAATGTCATTTTCCCCTCTTCAAACAGCTTTTAGAAGTCAGGGTTGGGGGCAGGGAGACACTTTGGAAATCTATTCCTTACATTTATCGTTTTGTGTTTCATATTTTACAGTTTTTTTGAGGCACATATGGCTTTTTGGTCAGACTCTTCTAGTGTTCCAATCACCCCAAACAACATCTAGCCCCATACTGGCAATTCTAGAAATAATGTTTCGCTTGGGGGCAGAATCTCCGCAGCATACCTCAATGTTATTGCTGAGCATTCTAACTTAAAACAATGGTTCTAAAATGTTTTCATACAAATTTTTTGTATTTTATCTAAGCAGTTTCCTGATTTAAATGATTAAAATATTTGCCTAAGTAGAGGTCATTAGGCATCTTGGCTCAACCAGCATTGGCTTTCCTTACCCCTCTCCACCAAAAATAAAATGAGTACATTTCTAATTAGAGTAAGTTTGATCAATCCAAGAGTAGAACTGTCAATCATTCTGCTATCACAAATGAAGAAGCATGTATTTTCAATCAGTGTATTTTGTTAAGGAACACACCACCCTGGTTTATGTTTCTCAATGGAAATGTATGACTGCGTGACCAGACCTAAAAGCCATGGTATTTCCTTTTCATAGATGTTAAAACACCATGAATAAGCAGGATTCCTCACCATCAAGCACCTTCATGGTTAATTAAATCTCTGCACATATGCTCATAGAAGACCTTGTGTCTCTGTGGTGTAGTAACTTAGTCCCAGGGATAAACACAGTAATAAAATTTGCTTCTTGAGCTTGGAATGTTTTCACTAGATGCTGACTACTTCAAATAACTTCTTTTCTTCTAGTACAATTATTTTATTTCCATGAATAAAAGAGCTTCCTTCCCTTTTACTTTTCAAAAATCCATAGTCTGGTAAGAAAAATATATTAATATAAAAAGTCACTTCAAATTCCTGTTGTACATTCATGGAAAACTTTGCTACATGTTCTGGCTAAACAACAAATGTTTCTACATTTTATAATTGACATTTTTTTTCCTCTTCTTGTTTTAGAAAAAGAGACAAGTCATGTGAAACTGAGTTTTTATTTTCCAAATGTCCAAATGATTCTGCTTTGTAGAGTATTTTACTTCCAGTAGGTTCCATAAATACTTGTTGAATGAATGAATGCTATGTATTTTTTTCACCTTTCACCATTTTTAATTCAGTTCTGTAACCAGTGAATCATTAGCTGGTCTGCCTACCAAGAGAAATACTACAGAGATGGGTATAGTTATAGGAGTAGAAAACACACACACACACACACACACACACACACACACTCTCTCTCTCTCTCTCTCTCTCTCTCTCTCTCTCTCTCTCTCTCTCTCTCTCTCTAAAGAGAGGTATTCTTCTTTGAATAAAAATAATACTGGCAAGTTAAGATGCCCCCCCCCCCAAAAAAAAGGAGTTTAGCTGAGTTGAAATGGGTAAGTTGGAATGCAAATTCAGAAAAGGCAGATTTCAAGTATAATATTATATGCTTCAAGTAAGGTCCAAATATCTAGCCCAATTAATACAGAAAACCTTTGAGGAGGGTGAATAAAAAGATTAGCTGATCAGAATCACTGTTACAAGTCACAATATCTAGAAAGACAACTGTAGTAGAAAGATTCTGAAAAGTCTCTTACCGCACAAATGAGCTTATCAGAGAATATATTAGAAAATATTTTATTTTTCCCAAATATAATGCTATGCTGATGAAGCTGATAAATACAACTATCTATATTTGTCCAAAGTAAATAGAAATTGGGACTTTGAAACAAGACAGCTGCTACTAGGAGGGACCTTCTCAACCTTACTTGGTATGTTCCTTTATATCCCTAGTTTAGATCAGGAATCTTTATCACTTATGAAATGAGTCAACTGAAAATTTATAAAGCTTAAAGATCATTTATGCAATATTCCAATTTGTCATTTCTTAAATGCGTATTTTAGTTTTCTTGCTCTGATTCTTTGTGGCTCTCTGACTGTAGATGAGTTTCTGAGAAATCACTCACCCTGCTACCCTAGATGGCACTCTTTCAGCCTCAGTTTCCTCATCAATAAATGGGTGATAAGTTTGCATTAGTTGCCTAATAGCTTTATAATCCTTGAAGTGCTTTACAAACCATAATGCTTCAAGGTTCAGTGATTTGATGGATATAGGTCCTCCCTCCATTGATCCAGATGGCAACCCTTTCATGTGTTAGTTGACGTTCTTCCTTAAATTGCTGCATCTGAAAAAGATTAATCAAGTAGTGAGTTCTGAAGAGGAGCCTTTCTGAATTTAGCTAACCTGGGCCTCAGATTACAGGCACCCTTCTCTTCACCCAACACATACTCAAAACCATTCCAGCTTGATGTAACCTGACAGAGTTTCGATTCTATTTCCCTAGCTTCATAGAATCTTGTGGCATCATTATGCTAAAATTAGACATTAGAGTAAGAATATATTCAAACCAGAAAGAACAATGCAATTGTACACTATCATCCTCATCATTCTCATTATTGTTTTGTACTTATCTTAGAGGGATTTTCTTGAATTATTCCTCTTCGCTATTTTGATGAGGCAAATGATTGTCCCCAAACTTAATATACATATGTACATAGACATACATACGTATATACATACACGTACACACACACACGCACACACACATTTGAAAAGCAGCATAGCATAGGGGAAAAAAAGCTGTCCTCAGACTCAAGAAACCCTGGGTTCAAGTACTATTTCTTATACAACTTGCTGTGCGACTTTATGCCAATCTCTTAACTGCTCTGTGCTCACAAGCACCACTCTAAGATTATAAGATAGTGAATAATTATTGATTTGCACTAGTAGAAAATCTCCTCATCCCCAAGAGATCATAAAAATGGGAAAGGGTCCCACATGTACAAAAATATTTATAGCAGCTCTCTTTGTGGTGGCCAAAACTGGAAATCAAGGTTTGGGGAATGGCTGAGTGAATTATGGTATATGAATGTAATGAAATACTATTGCACTATAAGAAATGATGAACAGGAAGACTTCAGAGAGGCCTGGCAAGACTTATATGAACTGATGCTGAGGGAAAGGAGAAGAACCAGGAGAACTTTGTGCACTGCAACGACCACAGCGTGTGAGAGTTTTTTCTGGTAGACTTGGAACTTCATTGCAAGGCAAGGACTTAAGAAAATTCCCAATGGTCTTTTAAGGCAAAATGCCTTCCACATCCACAGAAAGAACTATGGAATTCACTCACTGAATGTAGCAGATCATTTTCTTTTGTATTTTGTTTTGGTTTGTTATATGATTTCTCCCATTCATTTTAATTCTTCTACATAGCATGACAACAGTGAAAATGTGTTTGATAGGAATGTATGTATAGAACCTATATGGAACTGTATGCCTTCTTGGGGAGTGAGGGGGAAGGTAGTGGGAAGGAAGGGGGGGAAAATCTAAGTTATATAATAGTGATTGTAGAACACTGAAAATAAATAAAATTAATTAAAAAAAGAGAAAATCTCCTCATCAAAAGTTCCCTACGCCAGGGGTGTCAAACGTACAGCCAAATGAGAACAAAATGTAATTGGAAAATAGTTAACAAAATAAATAAAAATACAATAAAACAGAGATAACATTACATTTTAAAACTAAGTCAATATGTGACCCACTGGTATCCTTAGATATGAGTTAATAGCTCCTGTTTCTATTTGAGTTTGACACAACTGCCCTAAAGAATGCTTCTGTTGCTGTTTCTCAGATGTTTTCAGTCGTGTCTGAGTCATCATGACCCAATTTGGGGTTTTCTTGGCAAAGATTTTGGAATGGTTTGCCATTTCTTTCTCCAGCTTATTTTACAGAGGAGGAAACTGAGGCAAACAGGGTTAAGTGATCTGTCCATGGTCACACAGCTAGTATAGATCTGAAGCTGGATCTGAACTCAGGAAGATAAGCCTTCCTGACTCATGGCTCAAGACACATAGATATACACATACAGACAGACAAATAGGCAGATAGATGATAGATAGATAGATAGATAGATAGATAGATAGATAGATAGATAGATAGATGTATATATATATATGCGTATAAATATATATATGTATGTGTGTGTAAAAACATGCATGAATATCTATTTATCTTAACCTAAGGCTTATAAATACAACTGGGGGATAAAATCAAGATTTTTTGAAAATTAGAAAATATGTAAAAAAACCAAAACACAAAATATTGGCCTGAGGCCAAGAACTTGAAGAAAAATCCAATCAAAATATTTTGCAATAAGTCATAAAAGACAAAGAGGTCAATCCTCTGTGTTTTAGGGAATGTAGGTCCTGGGGCATCAGAACATCTTTTCTTAGAAGACAGAAGGACCTTCCCACATTGCAAAGAGGTATTAAGGCAGAGAAACACTGCACTGCATCCCATTGCCTTCAGGCACTAAGCATCTCCAATAGCTGTGCACAACCTGTAGGGAGTAGAAGCCCAAAAAAGACATAGTCAGTCCCTAGCCAGGAAGCACAACTCTGCATAAAGGAAGATGTCTTATAGCAGCATGATCTCCACTCTATTACACACAGAAATGGAGGCACTCTAGTTGCTTCTTGAAGACCTTTTTGAGTCCTCTTTCTCATTTGTCCCCCAAGTCCATTTAGTTACTCCAGCCCAGAACTTTTCTTTGTAATGTTTCTTCAACTCATTGGGTATTTGCCCTCTATTCAGCCACTAAAGTAATTTTCCTAAAGTGTAGGTCCTGATCATGTCACCTTCTTACTCAATAAACTCCAGTCACTCTCTATTGCTTCTAGGAGCAAATATAAAATGCCTTATTTGACATTCAAAGCTTTTCATAATTGAACCTTTCCAGTCTTCTTACATTTTAATGTAAATCAATGACACTGGCCTCCTGGTTGTTTTATGAATAAGACACCCTTGGCTCTGGGCATTTTTTCTGGCTGGCCCCCATGCCTGGAGTGCTCTCCCTCCTCAACTTCACCTACTGACCTCCCTGGCTTTCTTTAGGTCTCATTTAAAATTCCACTTTCTATAGGAAACCTCTTCCAAACCCTCTTATTACTAGTGTCTTCCCCTTTTAATCGTTTCCTAATATCCCATAAATAATTCATTTTGGATACATCCATTTGCATGTTGTCTCCCCTGTTACATTGTAAACTATTTGATGGTAGGGACTCTATTTTCCCTCTTTTTGCACTTAGCACAGTGCCTAGCACACAATAGGTGCTTAATAAATGTTCATTGATGGATTGAATGACATTTATTGCTTTATATTGCTATTCAGTTTTACACACATGAGCACACATAGAGATAGAGATAGAAATCAGATATAGATTGAGATATCAATTTCAATATCTTATCCTTAACTCCCTCCCTCGCTCCTAAGGCCAACTCTCTACCTTACACTGTTGAACCTCTAAAACCTCCTGACCATGTGACCTGGAGAAGTCACTCCCCCTTTCAGTGTCCTATGTAACTCTTTAAGACTCCAATTGCAGAGAAGGTACAGAATTTCTGCATCTTGGAATTTTCTGTTTCAGTGGAATCACAGGTCCAGTACCTATCTCTATGTCTTGCCTCCCCAACTAGAACACAAGTTCTTTGAGGGTCAATCACCAGAACACCTATAACAGTACCTTGTACAATAATAGTAGGTACACGGTAATTGTTGAGTAATGAATTGATGATAGGAAGTTATGAAGTCTTCTTCCTCTAAATAAATCTGGAAAAAAATTTCTACTCAGAGAATTAGGGTCATTTTGGAGACAATCTGATATAATATAAGACTATGGGACTTGGAGTCAGAAGACCTGGTTTAAAACCCAGCTTTACTGCTTACAACCTGCATGACAATGGACAAGTCACTGCTCTCGTCTCAGTTTTCCCATTTATAATATTAGGGCATTAGACTGATTACAGGATCATAGCGTTAAAGCTGGAAGAGATTTTAGAGGCTAGCTACTATAACCTACTCATTTTATGAATAAGGGAACTAAGCCTCCCAGAGGTTCAGTGACTTACCCACAACCAAACAGCTAGTGTATTGGGACGTGAACTTTGATATTTTTGTCTCCAAGTCCCACACTCTATCTTCTCTAATACATGGATTGCCTTTGAGGTCTCTTCCAGCTCTGAAACAAGACATAAAAATGGACTACAGTATTTCAAAAGATTAGTGATTTCATCAGGATACAGATGACAACCCCTTCACAGCTCAAAAATATGAACTACTGACCAACTCAGGAGCCAGCTTTTTAGTAATGATTCACCCTGAGCTTTGGTAAGCTTTTCCCTAAGAAGCAGAAGCATAGTCTGTTTTCTATTCATTTTTTTCCATTTTTGTCCAGTTGGGGCTCACATTCTATTGGGATCCCTTCAAAGAAGACAGAGTAACTTCTATACCCTAATGAGGAATGAAAGGGCTTCAGTAGAGCACACTAAAATATACAGGCAAAAAGTTAAAAATAAAGTCAGTCATCTTGCTGTTCTGTCTTACCCACATGTACGTTAGTTCCTTATTCTACTATTTCTAAGCATCTAGATGAAGCTTTAAATTTAATGGGTGAGATTGTCTATTAAACATAGATGTTGTATTGTATATGCTCATGGCATACAGTAAGCAATATAGAAATATGGTGATGATGATGATGACAAAAGACAACAGTGCTGCATTAAGAATTCCATATCTTTAGTCTCATGAAGTCAATATTAGGAACTCTGAATTTCCACAAGAGTCAAAATTTAAATGTCTATATCTGTCTATACACACATACATATATGTTTGTATATACACACATACATATATACACATGTGTGCAGGTATATGTGTGTACAGATACATACATATATATGGCTTACCCAAGATACCTGGAAATTTCAATGAAAACAAGTACATAAGTTTTTTCTCATATCTCATCCTACATATTTGACCTTCTTGATTTTTGTTCTATGGAGAATAACTATTTGTAAACACAGTATACTGTTTTGCTCTCTATTTAACTTTCTTCTTTAGTTGGTAAATATGGTCCAATTAATATAATATTCTAATTTGTTCAGTTGTTTCAGTCATGTCCAACTCTCCGAGGCCCCATTTGGGGTTTTCTTGGCAAAGACACAAGAGTGACTTGCCATTTCCTTCTCCAACTCACAGTACAGATGAGGAAACTGAGGCTGTTAAGTGATTTGTCTGAGGTCATACAGTTAGTAAGTGTCTGAGACCATATTTGAACTCAAGAAGACAAGTCTTCCTGACTCCAGACCTAGCACTCTATTTAAAGTGCCACCAAGCTCCCCTAATATTCTAATTAGTGAAAACAAAATAACAATTTTAATGTATGTCAGTATATAAGATGTCACTGTTTATTGTGATTGTACTAAGATAGAAATAATGTATTGTGTCCAGAATATAGTAGGTATTTAATAAATATTTGTTGTATGGAATAAGATGGGACACAATCAAAGAACCCTGACTTGTTTCTTATCCTAAAGGAGTCTAGAATTCAAAGGATTAATTGGGGATTCTAGGGGCCAATTGTTGGAGGCAGATGCAATTGGAGGTCAATTGAAAAGAGCATAGATTGCTAAATAGAGGCCTTTGTTGAACATTTCTGTGATAACATCCTAGATTTAGAACTGTAAAGAACCTTAGAAGTTCTCATGTCCAAACTCCTGATTTTACAGATGAGGAAACTGAGACCAAGAAGGATAAAAATAATAAAGTTAGAGGAAAGATCTCAACTCAAATTCATCCCTTATTCTACTACACCTCACCTTCAGCTAAGAATGAAGAGGAAGGAATCAGCCAGGAGGCTGATATGAGCAAGGCCAGATTTCAGCACAGGCACATTAGATGACTGTCTATGAAACCCAATTTAAAGCAAAGGGTCTTAAGTTTTTCATGCCTTGTTAAGGCAATTTGGTTAAGTCTGCAGACGCCTCCTTAGAATGATGTTTCTAAATGCAGAAAATAAAATACAAAAGGTTACAAAGAAAACCAATTATAGCTAAATAATTTTTTTCACATCTGAGTTTATAACTCTCTGAGATGAATGCTTAGATCATAGGTTAAGAACTTTTGGTTTAACGGAAAGCCACACACTCCCACCTGCCCAAAATTCCATCTGTTCATGATTCACAGCTATATTTCTATTTACCCTAAATTCTTGCCATATATTTCACTGCATCAAGTTAGATAAACAAAGTGAGGTTTTAATATTCTTTTCCTCTAATCCTCTTCTGATTGCATATTATCATGATCAGTTCATTGGAAGAGTTACACTGAGGAAACTTTAAAAGACATGGAAAGACAAAGAAGATGAGATACAAGTGACTTAGATTTGAGCAGGCAATGAACTATGGCACTCCCATGGCAGGTATTTGGAAGAAAAGTTCCCCCAAAGGACTCTAAATGCTTAAAGAATTAAAAATAAATTTCCTGTGCTTTGTAGGTCTTACCAAGGACATATTGTTCCCACTTTGATTTCATAAATCAGTTTATACTATTACAATCCTTGTGGGTTTCCTTAAAGTATCATTATTTCAAGTGTTATTCTGAAATTAAATGGTACAAGGAAGTCCTTTCAAAATATTTTATTTGGAGATCTATTATTTAAGTTTATGCCACTCTTTACATCTTAGGGCTTCCTAGGGCAACTAGGTGGCATGGATAAAAAGTAGAACCAGAAGTCAGGAAAAGCTGAGTTCAAATCTAGCCTCTGACACTCACTGGTTGTGGAATCCTCAGCACATTAATTTACCTCTTTGTGCCTTAATTTCCTTATCTGTAATATGAGAATTATAACAGTCCCTATATCACAGGGTTGCTGTGAGGACTAAATGAGACAGTATATGCAAAGTGCTTTGCAAAACTCAAAGCACCACATAAATGTTACATCATTTCCTCTTGTCACTTAGGTCATGAAGTCATAACCCAGGTCAGTAACATTTTTTATTCAACAGGAATTTATGCCTTGGGACCTTGGGAAAGTCATTTGCCTTTTGGAGATCACAGTTCTTCAACTGTAAAATAAGGGGATTAGAAGAGATGTCCATTAAGATATCTTACAGTTCTGCAAATATGATCTTCCGATTCTCTTAAGTACCTACTGTGTTTAAGGTCGCTAAATTGTAACAATCCTAAAATATACAATCTAAAGAAACTGAATTTTAAGAAGGGGGAAAAAAAGAAAAAGCTAGCTTTCCCATCGCTGTACCAGTGCCTCATGATGGTATGTCTGAACTCATCAAACATGTCTTCAAGATCTAACTGACAAACCTGGCTTGGAAATTGAAAAGAGTAGTATCTGTAGCAGCTCCAGCTCTCCCAGCCTCAGAGAAGTTTGGACAGCTCCATTGTTTGTAGACTTTTCGCTTCCTCTGGAGCCTGATGCTGTGTTGACGCCAGCATCTGTCTGCTAGCCTCCCAAAGGACTTGATGGATTTCTGGATGTGGTTTTCAATTTCCTTGTGTGTTCGTGCAGTTGAGAAATTTTTTCCATGCCTTTTATTATTTTTATTATTGTTGTTGTTATTACACAATATATGGTGGGGGAGGGAAGGGATTGGGCGGACAAAACTCTCCATGGAAAAGGATAGACCACTGCAGTGAATCTACAGGCTAATGCACATTTTTTTAAATAACCAAGATAAGCAGAGTCAGGAATTTGTTTTTTGATCAATTCTAAGTCATAGTCCTGACAAACTGTCAGTAATTTGACAAATAAATCTCAGCAATTCATTCACTCTCACTGTATGGTTTGTCAACAACTATGGTCATAACTCTTTTAAATGACTTACCAAAGGCATCAATGAGTAATTTTACTACAATAATTAATTGAGAAAGATTAGTAAAATCAGAGCCAATCCAGAAAGATAAAGTGCCATGAAGATATAGAACCAATATGATGCCCCAAAATTGAGGGGGATCACAACCTCATCAAGGTTCTATTCTCTTGCCTAGTTATAACACAGAGATGACCATAGTCTAGAGAGTCAGAAGCTGTTCCAGTATTGCCCCAGCGCTGGAGAGCCATCAAATGCAAAGTCTTCAAGGAGATTGCCAGGGAATGACTCATTTGCCTTCTGAGTATCAAGCTAACTAAGGGCAGAGAAGATTGTCACCTGGAAGTTGAGTATTAAGCAAACTTTTTGGCTGTCAATCTGTTCGAAAATTGGCAAAACATAAGAGAAAGGGGCACAAGGTTGCCTTGTCTCCTCTTCCTTCATCATTGCCTTTTACTGAAAATAATATCCCCAAAAAAGAAAGGATTAATGCAGGGTTGGTCCAGGATCAGTACCATAAATTGTCTGTGTTTGAACCAGGGAAAAAGGCAGGAAATGTGCTTTCAAATTAACTTTTTTACAAACAATTTGAGGATGAATGGAAGCACCACCTGATGGATAAAGGACACCCTGGCCCACTTTGGTGTGGAGTAGTAGTTCAGATAAGTATGCCATCTAATAATTTCCTATCTGGTTGTTAATTAAATGCTAAGTACAGCTGTTTTGACACAGCTGAAGAATTTGAAGTGTTCTCAGCACCTTCTAAACTTCAGTATCCTATGGGAAAGCTCTAGTCACTCCATCCTAGTAATAGCTCTGCCCTCTACATTAATTTGTAATCTAGAAGCCTAAAATACTCCATTCTACCGAGAATATAGTCCCCTTCCCCTTCCCCAACACTGGTGAAAGTATAAAGCCTTGGACAAGAGCCCCAGCTAGTCCTCAGATAGTAGTCAGGTTGTTGGTGTGCTGATGATGGTTCCAGCACCTTGAGGAATGAACTGAGTGAAGTCAGTAGTTAGAGACTAAAGATAACATTAACTACCTTCAAAAACAAGTTGGCTAGTTTCCAGACAGGCAAACAGGCCTTTTTTTCCAGGGGTTAGTTATTGCTACCCCTTTATGATCCCAATACAGGTACAAAATGTAAAAGTTCCACACAGGTCACCTGACTAATGCATCAGATTAATGCTCCAGATAGCCTGACCTGGCTCAAGAGATTGCAAGAAAACTAACAAAGGAAATCAAAGGGATCCCTGTCATTTGGAGAATGACTAAACAAGTTGTAATATCTGATTGTGATGGAATACTGCTGTGCTGTAAGAAATGATGAGCTGGTTGATTTTAGAAAAATATGGACTCACATGAAATAACAAAGAATGAAATCAGCAGAACAACGAGAACTTTGGACACGGTAACAGCAATGTTGTTCTAAGAACAACTTTGAACATCTAAGTCATTTTGAGTACTATAAATACTCAAATCACCTACAAAGGATTTATGAAGGAAGATGCTATCCACATCCAGAGCAACAACTGTTAGTTAAATAGATGTATAGTGTGATTTTACACACACATACACACAGACAATGAAAGGCATTTAGTTCATGACATATAAGGAGCAGTTGAATAAAAAGAGCATATTCATCCTAGGGAACAGAAGACTCAGAGTGGGTGGGATGGAAAGGAATATCATGACAACTGTATTCATGTGTTTAAAGGGTTACCACATCAAGAAGGGATTAGGTTTGTTCTCTTTGGTCCTCAAGAGCAAAACCAGGACTGATGGATGGAAGCTTCAGAGAGGCAAATTTGGGTTTGATGTGAGGAAAAACTTTCTAATAATCAGTGCTGTCCAAAAGTTGAATGTCTTGCCTTGAGAAATGGTGGATTCTTCTTTCTTGGAGATTTTGAAACAGAAGCCTATAACATACTTTTCAGGTGTATTATAAAGGGAATTTATGAGCTGAGTTAGATGGATGCTTGAGGTCCCTTCCATCTCTTAAATTTTTGACTCTAGATAGGCCTCTCAAACTCCTGTCCAAAACTCAACTCATTAGTTAAGTTCAACCAAATCCACCCACTTTTGAATTTCCCTATTACTAGCAAGGGCTCCACCATCCTCCCAATTTTCCAAATTCACAATCTTGGTGCTATTTTTCATGTCCTCAATCTCTTCACTCCCACTCACTTCTCCAATCTGTTGCCAAATCCTTTTACTTTTACCTTCACAACATTTCTGATTTGCACCCCTGGCTTTCCAATCCATAGCCAACATCTACAGATTATAATAGCATACAAATTGGTCTCCTTGTTTCATCTCTCTTCCCATTTCAGTCCACGTTCCATACCCTAACCAAGCAATTTTTCCTAAAATATAAGTCTGACCAAATTATTCCTGACTAAATTCCTTAATACTGGATAGCTTGGTGCCTCAGTGCATCAAATGCTGGACCAAATTCAATGCCTCCGTGCATTGAATGCTAAACTCAGGAAAATCTGAGTTCAAGTCTTGCCTCAGATACTTTCTAGTGATGTGACTCTGGACAGTTCATTTAACCTCAGTTTCTTCATTTGTAAAAAGGGAATAACAATAATAGGGTTGTTGAGAGGATAAAACAAGACATTTGTAAAGACTGCACAGATTTTAAGGTGCTATTGATATTTATGATAGCTGATGTTACTTTTGTTATTGCTACCATCGGGTCTAAATATAAAGCACTTTGGCTTTTAAAGCCCTTCTCAACCAGGTTCTTTCCTAATGTTCCAGTCTTCTTATATTTTACTTCCTATCCACTATAAAACCTAGCTATATTAGAATTACTTGTTTTTCCTTCAAAAAAAGAGATGTCTACAATCCTCTCCCTCTTCATCTTCATTTTAGTGTCCTTGACTTCTTTCAAAACTCAGTTCAGATAGCTCTCCTAGACCCCCAAGCTGCTAGTGCTGTCCCCTCTAATGCTACATTCTATCTGTCCTGTATGTGTTTTCTACATACCTTTTGTTTACATATTTTCTCCCCCATTACAATGTAAGCTCTTTGAGGGGAGGGACTCTGTCTGGATTTGGATGCTCAGCACTTAACACAGTGACTGACACCTAGTGAACACTTAGTAAATGCTTGTTAATTAACTAATTTATTGATGATAATCATCCAGAATTCCTTCTCGTAGCATGTTAAATGAAATTATTCTTATTGGCCTTTGAAGACACAGTGATATATCTTCATATAGTTCAGTACACTAGCAGTGAAGAAGATCTGAGTTCAAATCCTACCTCATACTTTTATAAGCTGTGTGAACTTGGGCCAATCCATTTCTCTGAGCCTTAGTTTTCTCATCAGCAAAATGTGTATGATAGAACCTACTTCACTGAATTGTGATGAGGACCAATTTGCAGAGGTGTTAAATACAGGCAAACTGAGGGTAAGTCTAGATAGGCGAATCAGGACTCATCATTAGATGATTCATAAAATTTAGAGTTGGAAGGGACTGTAACAATCATTTCATTCAATTTCTTCAATTTACAGATAAAAGAACTAATACCTAGCTTTGTTATTGCAAGAAAAGGTGAATTGGCTTTGGGGTTTAACCAAGGCGATGATGCTATTTTCTACAGAACACTGGAATGCCTCCTGACCATACCTCTCCACACATCAGCAAAGGGCTGAAGCCATACTCCCAATATCATCCTACTACAAAGTAATGGAGGCAGAACTGGAGGGCTCCGTGGAAAGAACACTGGATTTGGTGTCAGGAAAGTCTAGATTCAATCTTGTCTCTGACCCTTACTGACTATGTGACCATAGACAAGTTAATTATCATCTCTGAGCCTTTCTCCTCATTTGTAAAATATGTATAATTACCTCACAAGGTAATTGTGAGGATTATTTTGAATAAATATATCTTAAAGATTGTGGGGCGTTTTTTGGTTTGTTTGTTTTTTTTCAAACTCTATAGTGCTATATAAAATAGAAGAAAAAAAATTAAGCAGGTTGACTATGAATCCAGAATTCTTTTCACTTCACCATCTTGTTTGAACACAGAAACTAATGAATCTATTAACTAAAGTTGGGAGGAATCATAATCCACATCAATAGAGGGAAAGTGCCCACATCAATGATACTGCAGAACTTTGGAATTATTGCACTAATGAAAAAAACAGTAATGATTAAAATAATATTTTACATTTTTTCTTAATTTCTTCTTTAAATAATGCATTATTATGTTATGAATGTGGATGAGAATTGTACAAATACAAATAGATAACTGTCAAATAATTGAATGATTTCTCTGGTACCATGAGGTTTATGTTCTGAAAGATTAAATTAACACCACCTACAATCAGTTGAATATCACTTCCTGGGAAGTTGAGCAGGGATATTCATTTCACTTGATTTTGATGTTTTCCACTTTGTCTACAGATACCTAGCTCTTCCAGTGGAGAACTTCAGCAAGCTTAACCCTTTTTTCAGTTAAAAAAGACAAAAACAAAAATACTTGAAATTTCTATGATGTGTGATTGCTAGAAGAAAGAGACGAAGAAACAGTCACTTTTAAAGAATTAGAAACCACAAGATAGGTTCTAACTAGAGAGAACAATGAGTTCTATTAAGTGTTTGCATGTACTCAAATTCACACTATTGGAAGTTATGATTGTATAAAATATGGTAATGGGCTCCAACCAAAAGGAAATATATAGTATGAATTCAAATTATGCAACTACTTTATAGAATTCAGTTCAGTTCAAGATTTGAAGATCAATTTTATATCTTCAAAATCAGCATTTGGTACCTCAAGACTACCTCAAATATTGTGTTTAATGTTAGTGTCAAGTCATATTTTCCCGTATCCTGTAGGATGGTTGCAATTTTCACGTTTCATAATGGCATTAATAATTAAGAAGTATCACAAAATACATAATGCAGAGGTAATAGAAGGAACAAGAAATTTATTTTTTTCTTCATATGAGAGTCCTACAGTCTGCTTTTTAGATTATCAATATTTTATAAACTAGATATATAATACAAAGAAGTATGTGCTACAGGTCAAATTTTTGCCACAAAATTATCATAAAATAAATGAATTTCAGAAGTAGATGGTATCTAACAAACCATCTAATCCAATCCCTTTGGGGCAGGTAGGTGGTGCTGTGGATAGAGCATCAGTGCAGGAGTCAGGAGGACCTGAGTTCAGATCTCACCTCAGACACTTGACACTCACTAGCTGGGTGACCTTGGGCAAGTCACTTCACCCCAACTGCCTCATCCTGGGTCATCTCCAGTCATCCTGATGAATATCTGATCACTGGATTCAGATGGCTCTGGAGGAGAAGTGAGGCTGGTGACCTGCACAGCCCTCCCTCACTCCAAACAAAGTCAAGTACAAGTCATGTCATCATTTCTCTGATGGCATGGTCTTCTTCAGCAATGAAGGACGAACACACATAATCCAATCCCTGCTTTAAATGTGAGTACTCACAACATCCCTGCCAAGTGGTCATCCAAAATCAATCAAGCACATGTTGTATAATAACAAACAAAAATATATAAATTTAGGAAAATAAGTTACGAAATAGTAACCTTCTAACACACTTATCATACAAGTGTCTTACATTGCTATGAATTGGTCTCTGTCTTCTACATGACTGTAATAAGCTCCATGAAGAAAGGATCCCCATCTTAAATGCACTTTTAACATATATATGTGTGTGTGTATACATATATATGTTTGTTTGCTTACTTGTTTATTTCCTAGTTTGCTTGCTTGTTTCTTGTTTATTTCAGATAGATTTAGCCCATTAAAAGTCACTCATGCCCAACCCCAATATTAATCATAATGGAAGTTTGAACAGGATCCATTTTTCTAACATGGGCCACTTCACCCTTCCTGAGGCAGCCTGGTAGCCTTCCATCTATAGAGTCAGACACCTAGCTGTTGTTGGCCCTCTGGAAACTCAGAATTCCTGAATTCAAGGGATGCTCCAGCCTCATCTTCCCCTAGTAGAAGAGCTATCAGGCTTATGTTGGCTTATTTGAATTTCCTATCTCTTCCAGCAATCTTCACACAGACTCTGCAAAAGGTAAGTGTTTAAATATATGACAATATTAAATATTATTAAAATGCTCCCTAGAGAGTTGTATCATAGATACGACTATATAATATTTATATAATATAATTATATCTAGTGAATGAATTTTATTTTAAAGAAAGAAAAAAGAGAGTAAAGCTATCCTTCTGACTCAAAAAAGAGTGAGTGTGTAAGACTTACATTTGCAATTCTAATTGAAAGTGTGAGGTTGTGTTGATTTATTTTTGTAGAAAGACACAATATGATGTCTCTGTAAAAGGAGAAAAAGAAGTACTGTGTGAACTGTTCTGGGTGGCATTTCATGCTGGGTGTCCAGGCCTTTCAATTACCAACTTTATACATGTGCATAACTAGTCATTAAGAAATATCAATAGGAAAAATGAACTTTACTGTATTTTGACTTAAAGGTTTTTTTGTAACAGAAGCACATAGGAAACCAGTGAGGAAATGGCCAGCAAAAATGGAGAGGGGAAGCTTCAAAAAGTCTGCATGCTTTGGAATCATTATCTTGGATCCACATTTCTGCATATTTTAATTCCTATTCTGTTTATCAGTTGTCATCTAAAAATAATGTTGGAGCCAAATTTTCATCCTATGTAACACTGTAAGAATTTTCCTTGCTTTCTTGGAAGCTAATTTTCCCATGGAGTTGCCTAAGATGTAAATCTGACCCCTAAGGGAATATTATTCCAATGAGAGGGAAAACTACCTTTTAGGAAGACATAACATCATTACAGTCTTGGTTTTTCAAAGTTTTATCTTTGAGTGATATATAAAATTTGCAAGTACTAATATATTGGTATCATAATTTGAGAACAATAAAACAGCACACATTTAAAATGTACTTTTTTTCTTAATCTGGAATTGACAAGGATACCATGTATATGAGAGTCTCCTTTTCAGGGAAATATTTCAAGTGTCTGTACTATAGCTATATGGCACAGTGGATAGAGTGCTAGACTTGGAGTCAGAAAGACTCATCTTCATGTGTTCAAATCTTGCCTCAGACACTTCTAGCTATATGACTGGGAAAATCATTTAACCCTGTTTGCCTCACTTGCCTCATCTGTAAAATGAGCTGGAAAGGCAATGGCAAACCAAGTATCTTTACTAAGAAATTCCTAAATGAAGTCACAAAGAGTCAAACATGACTAAACAACTGTCACTTATAGTTTGTAGATTTTTATAACTAGGTGAGCTATGCAGTCGAAAAAAATAATTTTCTGATTCAATAGTTAGCTTTGTTTTTACTGATTTTGTCAGTTATATATTCCTCCTGACTTCCTCACCTTTTCATTCATCTATATTTATGAATCCTGTGGAAACGAGACAATGATGCCTCCAGCTACACAGCAGCCGGGAGAAATGTTTACTACGCTACTCCAAAGGTGGTGTCAGAAAAAAATAATTTTTATGTGGCTGAGACAGTGATGACTATGATGACATCATATAATTATAACCCTCAAATCCACCTTGTCTATTTCCTTTCAAGGCTTGTGAATATAAGCTTGTGACTAAGATCCTCGAATAATGATATCAAGATTATTCTATTGTGAAAAACCATAAGGGGAACACTAAGAGCATCCTTTCCACCAGGGGCTGAAGACTATGAAGCTCCCCTAGTCCTCATCCTTCCTGTAGGACAGAGAGAGAGTCTATAATTAAATTTTCTCAGTGGAAAATTTACTACTTTGTCATCAGGCATTTTTCTGTGACTAATTTTCAGTCTGCATGTTTTTTTTTGTTTAGTTTTGTTTTTTTCCTGATAAATCCATATAAAAGATCGAGAAGTTATTCATCTTCCTGCCTGATTTTATTACAGATTTGTCTTTTCTTAGAGTTTTAAGTTTCAATAATAAATATTCCTTGTTCTTGGGAACATTATCCTGATGATGATTGGGCATTTTATCCTAGTGGTGATAGGTAGCCACTGAATTTTATTCAAAGTAGGGGGTAATACAGTTGATGTACCCATTTTGATTTAAGAATCATGTCTCTGGTCAAAATGTCCTATTATTCCTTCTGATATAATTTTCTAGATAAACATTTTTACGTTTTTTCCAACACAAAGTTGCCATTCTTAATGCAGTTACAACTATTTGATTTTTAGAGATGTTTGTAGACATTACTTTGTATCTTAATACTTAAAATTTCTAAATTACTGATGGGGAATCACTGCAGTGGGATGAAATTTGGTTTTGGAGTGAGAAGATCTAGGTTTGACTTCAAGCTCTCCTATTTACATACCTCAGGCATGTCACTTAAGATGTCCGAGAATTAATTTCCTCACTTGAAAATAAGGAGTTTAAACTAAATGACTCTAAAGTCATTGCCAATCGAAGTCTATCATCTGACAGTGATAGAGTTTGCAAATAGTCAACAAAAGTTTTGAATTTGTTAAAAAATTGATTATTACATATCATATGAGTAATACATATATTTATCATATTGAATGTCAAGAATACCTCTGCTTTAAGATAGATTTGCATATGAAATAATATCAGTATATTGATTTTTGTATATTGATTGCATGAATACTGTCTAAAATTTGTGAATGGAAATATTTTTAAATGTCTGTGGGAAGCAAATTATTTATGCAAAAATTATCCCCTTATTTATGTTTTTAAGTTTTGATTTTCCCTTATCAAGTTTTTTTAGGGGCAAATATTATTATGATGGAAGAAATGGGACCATAATAAATAATGCCAAAAAAGTTAATGAGAATGGAAAATTCAGAAAGATATTGCTGTAATGGTCTCCATAGTGCTAGAATTTAGACTAGCACAGGTTTGTCTTGAACTCTTTAGGATGATTTTCTAGCTTATTGGGAACACTAGAAGAACTTTGCTATAACAGACCGAAAGGACAGTGCTCTGTGTTCCATAGATGAAGAACAGCAGCCCCAAAAGAAAGAGATTAAAATGTAGAACCAAGTGAGCACAGAACAAAGTTTGTCTTGAGAGATCAAATTAGCATATAGCTAGTCTACTTACAAACGTTCATACTTCATTATTTGAGACACAAAATATCTGTTGTCACTGAAATATTGTCAACCAAGGCCAGCTAGAAAAACATATCTGTGAGTAGATGCAGCTGCCTGAATGGGGACCCAGCTAGCTGGGTAACTCAGCTCCTCCTCTCCTCTCTGTCTCCCCCTCCCCTTCCTTCTCTTCTCTAAAGGAAGGTAAATTTGGATGGCCAGAAGATGCCCAGTTAACTTGGGTTTCATTGGCCAGGTTTCTTTTCTTTCCTTCCTCTCCCCTCTCCTCCCTTCAAAGAATTGAAGTTACCTCACCCTAAGTGAGTACCTGAATAGACCTTGGCCTAAAGGGGCCAAGGTCTCCCAGAGCATCCTGGGTCATCTCCAGTCATTCTGATGAATATCTGGTCACTGGGTCCAGAAGGCTCTGGAGGAGAAGTGAGGCTGGTGACCTGCACAGACCTCGCTCACTCAAAACAAAGTCAAGTGCAAGTCATGTCATCATTTCTCTGATGGCATGGTCTTCTTCAGCAACGAAGGACAAACACAACAAGAAAAACACAAACTACAAAAGCTTACAAAATATGAGTACAGTGATAATGCTATCATGCCTCACTACCCTATAGCAGTGTTTCTAGAAGACAAGATGTTCATACTTTTTTCAAGGCATTTTAGGAACAGATCTCCTATCCCTGCAGAGGTAGCTGCTAGAAAGGAGTATAGTTAGATGTGTGGTGAGGAATGGGGAAGGGGATGAGGGAGCACAAAAGGAACTCTGGAGTAAAGACCTTTAACAGAAACTGAAGATACATGAGAGGCTGGGCTTGGGTGTTCCAGGTAGTATGTACTCAGAAAGATGTTGTAGAGGCAGACCTACACTCTCAAAGATACTTCTGAATGCAGGACAAGCTTCCTGGTCTCTGATTTCTTTCTTGTGGAGCCTTGAGTGTTGATACAGTGATTCTCCCTTCTTCACTTTTAATAGACATGTGGTTAAATATTCCCCCCACCACTACTTTTTCAGTTCTCTTACACTTTACACCATAACCACTCCATAGATTCATAGATCTAGAGACACCAGCCTCTTTTGTTATTCCTCAAACAAGACTTTCCATCTCTGTTCCCAGGAATTTTCACTGGTCTGTACTCCTCCACTCCCCACCTCACCCCATCTGAAGTGCACTTTCTCTGCATGGCCCTTTCCTGGCTTCTCGGGCTTTCTTCAACTTCCAGATAAAATTTGACCTTCTACTAGAAGTCTTTCCTGATCCCCTTTAATGTTCACACCTTTCCTCTGTTGATTACTTCCAATTTATCCTGTATGTGACTTGTTTGTACACAGTTGTTTGAATGTTATCTGCATCATTAGACTGTAAATGACAAGATCAGGGACTATTTTTGGCCTTTCTTTGGCTCTCTAGTGCTTAGCGTAGTTTGTGTCAAAGAGCAGGACCTTATAAATGTTTATTGACTGACGGGTAACTCAGATAGTTTGCCATGTGTCCTCTTTTTTGAGAATTCTAAAATGATTTTAATTCCCTGAAGAGGATCCTGATACCGGGATGCAAAAGTCAAGTGTCAATGTCCAACCAGTCATCATTATGTTATTTCAACCAATTGAATATAGCAGTGAAAGAAACCACAGGAAATGGTGGGTCTGTGTATAAGATCTACTTACACTTCAATAGCACTGAGGTACAAAAAGTCATTTATACTCACACACACACACACACACACACACACACACACATACAAGCACACAAACCATGAAGTAGGTAATACAAACATTAAATTTATTTTGCAGATGAAACTGAACATCAGAGAGACTGAGTAATTCCCCCCTGTCATCACAGCAAACCAGTGTCAGAGGCTTGAGGGGAACCTGTCATTCCTGATTTCTAGGTCTAGTTTCTACTCTACTATATCACTTGAACTCATGAGCTATAAATATAAAGATTTTCCTTATTTGAAGATACAACATGGCAGAGTATATGGGGAACCAGCCTTGAAATCATGGAGACCCAGGTTCAAGTTCCATTTCAGAAGCACCCTGGCTGTTGGGCTGTGGACAAGTCACTTAAGTAACTAGTGATCTATGCAACATTCTGTAATTTTCCAGAGAAGGTCCTGCTTTGTATGGGTAGAGAAAGTTCCTTCCTGGAGGCTCCTTATAAAGTGAAATCATAGGACTAGTTCCTATTTGAAGATTCCAATATTAACAATGATTATTACCTGTTTACCTGTGTGGTCTATGAGGAGACATGTGACAGGGAACAGTCCTCAGCTGGTATACCAATATGTGGCTAGAGTTGTGGGCTGAGCTTGATCTTGTTTCAAATTCTGTCTCTTTTCCCTCAATCCGTCTGAAGTTTGTGCTTGGATAGAGCCATTGATTCCACTTCTGATTGCTGGGACTACATTCAGCATTTACCTCTTTTACTTCTAAAAGTTTTAGCACAATCAAACTAAATGGTTTGTTTTGGTTTTAAGAAGATGTTGTTTAGGTGGATTTAATAGCAGAAGATGTATGTATATATCTCTGTAAGTCTGAGTGCGCATGTACCCAGGAGACACGGAAGTGGGAAAGAATTCTGAAGGAAACTTGACTCTACCCAGACATACTAGATATTCAGACAAGTAAATGAGGAAAACAGTGCTTATTAAATAAATACTGTGGGTAAAGCATTATTTAAATGCTACCATTTTTCCTCTTATTCAATTTACTACCTATGAAGACAAGGAAAAGTAGGAAAGGCAGTTTGGAAATATTCATTCCCAGGAGAGAGAAACCTGACCTTTAAACTGAGCATAATGGATAAGAAGAGTAAAAGGCATTATAAGCAAAATCAGGGATGTTGAGAAACCAGTTCAGCCTCCTTCCTAAACTCTTCAGTCATTAAATAGCCTCACTAAGGTGATGGTAGCAAAGTGAAAGAATTTTCTAGTCTTCAGTATTCCATGTCTTCTTGTTAATTGTCCAGCTCCTATTACAATTAATCACCCTAATATTTGTTAATATCATATACAAAGCATCATCTTGAAAAATAAGCTGTATCAATTAAATTAAAAGTCAAATCAAAGAACTGAACCCCTGATGCAATGAATGTTTAGAATTTTTCAGCTACAGTTCTATAGTTTGTGGGGCAGTTAGGTGGTGCAATGGGTAGAGTACCAAGCCTAGAGTCAGAAGACTCCTCTCCATGAGTTCACATCTTCTCTCAGACATTTCTAGCTGTGTGACCCTGGATACTTAACTCTTTTTGCCTCAGTTTCTTCATCTGTAAAGTGAGCTGGAGAATGAAATGGCAAACTACTCCATCCTCTTTGCTGGCTCAAAGGGGGTCAAAAAGAGTTAGACACAACTGAAAAATGACTGCATCTATAGTCTATTATTTGTTTGTTTTTACTGTAATCTTTGGCCTTTCGTCAAACAGTACAAAAGTTCTACTATATGATGGAATCTACTTGATTTGGCTATTCATAACCAGAAGGATGTTAGAGGCAGCAGCAACCTTTATCTGACTGCTTCTTCCACCATCCCATCCCAAACTCCCCTTTTTGTACCATTTCCCAAGGTCGATTGTAATAGTTTTGAAATCAAATAGAAAAGTCTCTATCAAGGTGCACCTTGGGAAATGGGAATGCTGATGAGAATATCTAGTTGAAAACTGAGTGGATTGATCCATTACTTGCCCCTCTTGCCACTTCGACCAAGTACCTGAGTGGGAGTGGGAAAGGGGGTAAAGAAAGGCTTTCCTTCTCCCACCTCACAAAGTCAAACACTTAGTGAGATATAATATTATATGGAACCTATTATAACCCCCTTTCATGGTTTTACCACTTTCCTTCCCCTCCAAAGAGGCCCAAGTAAACTGACAGCCAGACTCTTGCCAGTTGAAATGATGTCAGGCATACCCTGGAGTACAGAGATGTAACGAGACTTCTCACTCTGAACTCACCATTACCCTCCCCTCCCTCTGCCTCCCCTTTGTTACCCTAATATGCATGGTCAGATTTGGCTCACAAGCAGTCTAAGTCAGTTAATATATCTTTAAGTAACTATCGTGTGCCCAGCAAATATTCCTAAGACTAAGAAAGGAAAACAAAATGGGGCGGGGGAAGAAAGCTAAATGGACTGAAATGAAACAGTAATTAAGACAAATGAAATAGTAAATAATAGAGAAGAGATAAGGAGAGATAATGGAGTTGATGAAGGCAGGTCCAAATATTCTTGAAATCTGAAACAGTATGAATACATTAAATCAGATACAAAATTATATAACTTTGCACAGAAACTTTCAATAAATGTTTGATGAATGAAAGGATAAATGAAATGAACCTGCCAAAGCTAAGTTTGGTCCAGACCTAGCCTGTAAGAGTTTTTAATCCAAAATTTGAGCCCATCCTTCATTATAATCATTACCAACTCAAGGCACAGACAGACACAGGTGCGTCAGCAAGAGTACAGGCTGACTAAGTGTTTTGGCAGTCTACAGTAGGCACTGATTAATTATTCTGGATGGAAAGCCTCCCTACTCCAATGGAACACTTCCAGGAAACTTTGTCATGAAATTTTTAATTGGGTAGATTTCATTTCACTGTTACTCCTTCCCAACCGGTTTTTCTTGTTGCTGTATGTGTGCTTTTTGTAATTCTATGGACACAGCCTGATTCTCCTAGATGTAGGTTTATCCTAGAATATAATACAAAACTTTAACAATTAATTGAATAAAGAGGTATTTGGTTTTTAAGTTCACCTAATGGTGGCAAAGTGAATAGAGTATCAGGACAGATCAGGAAGATTATCTTCTTGAGTTCAAATTTAGTCTCAGACTCTTCCTAGCTATGTGATCCTAGGCAAGTCACTTAGCCCTCCTTGCCTCAGTTTCTTCCTCTGTAAAGTGAGCCGGTGAAGGAAATAGTAAGCCACTCAAGCATCTTTTGCCAAGAAAACCCCAAATGGGGTTAAGAAGAGTCAGGCACGACAACAAAAACAATGAGAGTAAATAGTCAGTGAAGTAAAATAGTTAAAATACATAAAAAGCAAGTTCTGTGGATAATTAGCTGTTTCCCAGAGACTGAAATCACTTTGAACAAAGACATCATTAATATTGAAAAGACTGTATATTTTAATATCTATTTAGTAGGGGAAACTGTTAAAACTTCATTGGAAGGTTAGCATACTAGTGAGCAAGTCATGGAATATGGGGCAAAAGGTCACAGTATAGTCAATAATAACTATTTGGAGCTGTGAATGAATTCTTTCCTTTCAATAGAGTTGTTGGTTTAGGACAGGGGTGGGGAACCTGCAACCTTGAGGCCACATGTGGCTCTCTAGGTCCTCAAGTACAACCCTTTGACTGAATCCAAACTTCACCGAACATATCTCCTTAATAAAAGGATTTGTTCTGTAAAACTCAGACTCAGTCAAAAGGCAACACACTGACAAGGCTACCTGTGGCCTTGAGGGGACAGGTTCCCCACCCAAGATGCACTTTTGACACAAACTGTTACACGCATTTAGTGATATCAAGTCTGCCAATTAGCTACTAACCTACTCCACCATTCACCATCACTGAACCTCTTAGGGACTGAACTCAGAGGATTCCTCTTCTCAGAAACAATTGTCACATATGAAGGCACTGTCTAGTCTTCCCTGTGTGAAATCAACACCCCTTCACCCCTACATTATCATAGACCACCAAAGGAAGTGGGGAGGCAATGCTCATTCTACTCTGCACTACCAATTCTATGAGCAAAAAGCATCCTATCCCTCAGTGACCAGCAAACACCAGAGAAAGTGGGGGCTAAGATGAAAACAAGACTCCTGTAAGATGAGGGAAACCATTTAGCTTCTCGGGACTTCAATATCTTCATCTATAAAATAAGGGAATTGCACTTGATGATGTCCAAGGTTTCTTCCAACTCTAAATCTGCTATCTTGGACTACACTTCCACCCCTTCCCACTTCTTACAGGAGTCTGCTCCTTCAATCATTCTCTCTCTTACTCTCATCTATAATCTTTTCTTACCCATTGGTTCCTTTACTATCATTTGCAAATATGCCTCCTTCACCCCATCCTTAAGAAAAGCAAAAGACTCCACTTATTTTTGCCATCTCCTCAAGCTATCATCCAATATCTCTTCTCCATTTGATAGCCAGGACTTGGAAAGGACTATCTGCACATATCGCTTTTATTTCCTTACCTCATACTCGAGTCTAAATTATTTGCATTCTGGCTTCTGATCTCTCCATTCTACAGACACTGCTCTTTCCAAGGTTTGCAGCAATTTCTTAACTGAGAAACCCACTGCCATATTCTTATTTTTCATTTAATTTGACCTCTCTGGAGTTTTTGACAGTTAACTACCTGGCTCTCCTGGCCACTTTCTTCTCCTTGGCCTCTGTGTGACATTACTACATTCTCCTGGTTCCCTTCCTACCTGCATACATTGCTAAATCATCATGCATGCACCACACCCTAATCATAAGTGTCTCCAAAATCCCTATTCTTTGCCGTCTTTCTCCCTTGGTGATACCACCTGCTCCTAAGGATTCCTTTATTATCTCTATGCAAATTATTCCCATACCTGTAAATTCAGCCCCAATCTCCTTCCCCTGAATTCTGATCCCATATTGTCAAATATCTGCTGGACATCTTCACCACAATGTGCTGGAGATATCTTAAGTGCAAATATCCAAAACAGAGTTTATTCTTTCCTTCCTAGAACCTAACCCTTGCAACCTTCACTATTTCTATTGATGTCATCACCAGCTTTTGAAAAAACTAGGTTTGCAGGTTTAGAATTGTCTCTGACTCTTCCCTTTCCCTCATCATCACCTAATCAGTCACTAAACCTTGTCTACTTCTACATCTCTCACCTCTTTCCCCTTCTCTGCACTAATGTTGCCACTATCCTCATTCAGGTGCTCATTATCTCTCATACAGACTAGTCCAGTAATCCTTCAATTGGTCTCCAATCTCCAGTCTCTCAAACCTCAAAACTAGTCTCCATATAACTGCCAAACTGATGTTCTTAAAACATATATCCAACCATTTGAATATAGTTCAGGTGCTGTGCTAGGTGCTAGAGTTTTAAAAAAAAAGAGGCAAAAGATAGTCCCTGCCCTCAAGTTTCTTACAATGGGGAGATAATATGCAAATAAATATAATCAAAGCAAGTTATATACAGGATAATGGAGGGGGAGGCAATTAACAGAGGGAAAGCGGTAGAATTAAGAGGAGTTCAGAAAGGCTACCTGTAGAAGGTAGGATTTTAGTTGACACCTAAAGGAAGCCTGGGAGGTCAGTAATTGGAAGTGAAAAAGGAAGAGCAAAGCCAGAGAAAGTTCTTGGAGTTGAGAGATGGAGTTTTCTTCTTCCTGGAACAGCCAGGAAGCCATGATCGCTGGATTAAGGACTATGTGTCAGGAGTAACTGGTATTTATTTACTTGCTTGTCTCTATACCCCTTTGTAACATAAGCTTACCAGAATAGTGCTTTTTTTAGTCTTGTCTTTTTACCCCCACCAACTAGCACAGTGATTTCTAGTTAGTAGGTTCTTAATAAATATTTTATTGTTGATTTGAGCTGAATTGAATTGAATTGAGAAAGGAAATGTTTTAAGTAGAAGAATTACATAAACTGTTCTATCCTTTAAAACACAAGTCTCTTTTCTGTTAGTGTTTCCTTGCCCAAACATTTTCATTCCCACTAATATAATTTCATTGCCTCACACAGAGATTTGTATATTAATTCTAAATATTTTTATGTATGACAAAATTACTTTCCTTAAACGTTTTCAAAGAATTATCATTTTAAAAAATTCATAGATTGCATAAATAGCTGCTCTGATACTTCTCAGTTCCAATTACTACCCTGACTTAACAAGCAAAAGAGTTATAATAATCCTGAACTTTTGAAAATTGGAGATAGGAAGCACCACATAAATATACAGGAGGAGATGAAGGAGTTACATAGGACAGATTCCTAGGAATTTCAGATATAAAGGTGAACTGCAATTGAAATTAGATTCATTCTTTAGTAATGCTGAACTACCCTGTGTGTTGCCCTGGGTTGCTATTACTTTTGACTTAAAATGGTGGTTACAATGCATGAGCAAATGTGTACCACCCAAGGGGAAATCGTAAGTATCTTCCTCTTTTTCTTAGTCACTATTCAAAGAAGCAAGCTCTTTGACACAGCCTATAAACTTTTGTAGATTCCAATTAGTAATATGGTGCTTTAGTGTCCCCGGCCCACCACTTTGGAATCTGTAAATACCTTGAATTACTCTAGATATAGTAAGCACTTAATAAATGCTTCCTAGATTTCTTTACAGATATTTGTATAATAGATGTTCAAATTCCATTTGAGACCTTAGAAATGAACCATAAGAAGGCACAGTTGAAAGTTCTGGAGCAACTAATTAAATGTGAATCAAAAAAGCTATATAAATCATCCTTCAATTTATCACCCCTTAAAATGTATAATCAAATAGACAGTAGATTTTCAATTAAAGGAGATGAATTGCTTGACCTACTGCCACTTATCCATAGAAGGAATTAATATAAACAAGACCTGATAAGTAGGCACAACTAGTATTTTATTATAATTTAGAGACTATAATTTTGTCCCTCTTTATGTAAACCAAGCAATTACTTAGTGAATTCTGATATGATAAAGTCATTTTTCTCAGCTTATCATTAATTTTCTTGTCTATAAATGCAGAGATTGGCCTAGATGGCTTCTGACATTCTTTCCAACTAAAATGTGTTAATCATTCCCTTCCTCCTATTCTCTCCCCATCCCCCCAAAATTTATTTCATATGTATTTTGAATATACTTGTCTCTCTTGACAGCATATAAACTCCTTGAGAACAAGGATTGTTTAACTGTTGTCTTCGTATTCTCAGCAAATATTACTGTATCTGGCACAAAGTAGGTGCTTTACAAATGCTTATTGATTGACTGAGTTCGATAATCCATGTCCCAGTGTAAGGTTATTTAGACCTGAATTTAGGAGATTGCCCCCCCTCACCACACACACACACACACACACACACCCAAGCTTATACATATTACTTAAAGTCACCAGTATTTATAAGCTATTTATAGCTAGCTAATTTAATTGTGGATACCACAATTTGGGTAACTTCTAAAAGAGTCAGAAAATATATTGATACTAACCAAGGAAAGTGTGCCATTTCTAAATATTTGAAAAGAACATATACTCCCACTCCTTTTGATTTCAAGCCTCTCTTCTACTTAGAAGATGAAGGAAAAAATATCCTATAGAAGACTATGAATATGGATCAACACATGGTAGTTAAGAATAATAAAATCTCAAAATTAGGAAGGACTTCTAAGTCCATCTAGTCCAGCCCATGACTGAACAAATATTTCCTTCACAGCATCTCTAACGAGTAGTTATCCAGCATGAAGCTGACATCTAATGGAAAGACATTCACTACTTTTGCAGGTACTCTAAGTATTAGATTAAATTATTTTATTTACATGGAACTAATAACTCTTTGCAATTTTTTCCTGCTGCTCTTAGTTCTGCCCTCTGGGAGCATGATGAGTAAATCTAATCCCTTTTTATGGAACAACCCTTCAAATTCTTGAAGACTAATAAAGCCTGATTCAAGTAAAACATCATGAGTTCATTCAACCAATTCTTGTAGAATGAACTAGAGACAGCTTCCATCCTTGTTTGCTTTCTTCTAGATGCCCTCCAACTTATAAGTATCTTTCCTAAAATATCAACCCCAAACTTAATACATTATTCCATTTCTTTTTTTGATCAGGACAAAATACAGTGAGACTATCACCTCTCTAGTTCCTGGATACTGTGCCCTCTTGAGGCAACCCAAGCTTATGGTAAATTTACTTTTTTTACTAACTTTTCTTATTGTTGACTCATATTGGTCTTGTGGTATACCAAAACACTCAGGTTTTTTTTTTCTTTTAACAGTACCTCTCATATCTTATACTTGTAAATTTGATTTTTTATACCAAATGCTGGATTTTTCATTTTTATTGGATTTAATCCATTATTTAGTACTGTCGAGACATTTGTGTATGCTGACTATGCACCAATATATAGTATCTTCCCCTCCCCCTCAGATTTGTGTCACTTGCAAATTTAATCAGTATGCAATTTATGACTTGGTCCATGTCATTGACAAAAATGTTAAACAGCATCAAGTGAAGGACAGATCCCTGAGGTCTTCTACTAGAGTCCTAAATTTCTCACTGACCAAAAAAAAAGTACTGTAACCTTGGTATCCATTAAGAGAGGCATAACTTACAGGAAGGAGTAAATGAGAGTTTCAGTGAACTCTGACCCTGCCAAATCACATCTGGAGTGTTATGTTCAGTTGTGGGTGCCACAGTTTAGGAAGAACATTGATAATCTTAATCTTAATGGTCACAGGAAGGCAACTAGGATGGTCAAGAGCCTTGAGTATATGTCATAGGATCAGGTGAAAGAAAGAGGACTGTTTAGCCTGGGAAAGTTAAGCAGACTGCTTGGAGGGGTGTCAGTTGGGGAAAGAAGCAGTGCTGCATGATGCTGGAATTGGAGGTAGAAGCCCTGACCAAATCTTAACTCTGCTTGTTCTTACCTTTATGACTTTGGGCAAATCAGTAATCTCTCTGGGCCCCTGTAAGGAAATTGGACTCAGTGACCTTTTTGGTTCCTTCCCTTCTAAAATCTATGATGCTATGACATGTTCCTTTAACACTGGAGGGTATAACAAGGTACAGTTGGTGGACATTGTTAAAAAGTCAAATGTAGATTTAATATTAGGAAAAAATTCTGTTACGACTAGAGTTACATAAAAGAAGAATGAACTGCCTTGTCAGGACAGTCCCTTTCCTCAACAAAGCCCAATATTTAATCGAAGACTAGAGTATGGAGGTTTCTTTTGTACATGAATAGACTAGATGATGTCTGAGGTCACCTGTCACTTAGAAATTCTGTGATTCTGTCTCATTTATGACTCTTCTGTAGGCAAAATCATTCAACCCGTCAAATCCACCTCTCTCTAACAATGCCTTTTCCTTCTCTCTCTAACTTGCTCACAAAATTAATATGAAACATTTCATGAATTTATTTACTAAAATCCAGGTCTATTTTGTCTATAACATTCCCCTGTACTACTAGTCTAATAACTGCTTTTTAAAAATGAGGGTAGTCAGGTAGTGCCTATCCTTGATGAATGCAAGTCAGTTCTTAAAGATGTTGTTGAGTTGTTTCAGCCATGTCTGACTCTGAGTAACCCTATTTGGCGTTTTCTTGGCATAGACACTGGAGTGGTTTACCATTTCCTCCTCCAGTTCAATTTACAGGTGAGGAACTGGGACAAAAAGAGTTAAATGACTTGCCCAGAGTCACACAGCTAGTAAGTATTAAGAGACTAGATTTGAACTCATGAAGATTCTCTATTAATTTCAATAATAGTAGTTTCAAGGTTTAATGTTGATTGTCTATTGAAATATGTCAATACAAAAGTTAAGCAACTTACCAGATCTCCATTATTAGAATAACTGTGCTAAGTACATACAGTACTTAAGAACTGCCTATTAAATTCATTGGAATTCTCCCAATGTAAAAATACAGGAAAAAGCACATGCTTTTTTTCCTAAATTATTTGGATTATCTAACTGAATTCAAATTACTGCTAAATTCTTCGTCAATTCATAATTTTAATTCAGTTATATAGATCTAGACTCATAAAATTAAGTTTGTTATGATATGAAATATTTTCACAAGAATATATTTCTTATGAGATAAAAAGAGATCTTTTCATATCAGTTTCATTGTGAAGCATGTGCTTCTCATTAATCACCATTTAGGTGAAAAATAGTTATTGAATCATGGTAGATATCTGGTATTTTTAGAGGTTTCCAAAAATTTCCTTTATTTAAAATTTCTTCCTCCCTTTAGAGAAGGCTCCCAAAGTAAAGGAAGTGGGTTTTTTGACTAAACTAGATGCCATTTCACTGCCATGTAGTTATGAGTCTATTTGATTAGCCAAGGAGCTATTTCAGAAATGTGTAATGTGAAGTGCATTGGTTTTGAAGAATGCTTAAAAATCCAAATAATACTACTAGATAGATACCTATATAAATTTTAACCTTACAAGATGCAACAGTATGTTAGTCTTTATAATCAAAATTTAAAAGAAATGAAAGTATTTACCATTTCATAATTTGGCACAAAATAATGGGATTTACTATTTGGATTGCCCCCCAAATTACCACGTGATCCTGTTTTCTTGATTTATTTTTACTCTGTAGTTCTGATGTCATATTTAAATCTATCATCTTTAACACCTAGTATGATCATGAAATCTTCAATTGCTTTTGAACATCACCCTATTTTTACATCACAGAGATTTTCCATTATTCTGTACCTGACCTGGAAACTTAAAAGAACTATTTTTAACTAAACACATCAAGTTTTCTAAGTAATATGGACACTAGGTGACAATAATTGTGGCAAATTTTATTTATATGTACTATCCTCCAGAAAATTCACTGAAACTGCCATTTGAATTATTTGGTGAGTGGTTTGTCAGATCACAGTTTTATATTCTGAATTAAATTGGAACCAATGCTTCATTGCTGAAGAATACCATGCCATCAGAGAAATGATGACATAACTTGCATTTGACGTTGTTTTTGAGTGAGGGAGGGCTGTGCAGGTCACCAGCCTCACTTCTCCTCCAGAGCCATCTGAATCCAGTGACCAGATATTCATCAACATGACTGGAGATGACCCAGGATGAGTCAGTTGGGGTTAAGTGACTTGCCCAAGGTCACCCAGCTAGTGAGTGTCAAGTGTCTGAGGTGAGATTTGAACTCAGGTCCTCCTGACTCCTGCACTGGTGCTCTATCCACTGCACCACCTAGCTGCCCAACGACAAAAAATAAGATACTGTTCATCCATTCTTTTAACAGATATTCATTTCACAAGATCTATGAACAAGGCAGTCTGTTGGGTATTGTGGATCATAAAAAGAGGGATTTACCTGGGATGCAAATGCCAACGGAAGAAAGATTCTAGCTTCTTATGTTAACCAATTATTTTTCTTAAGTAGGTGCTAAGCATAATTTCTTTTTCTGTCTGATAGTTTCAAGACCTGTCAGACCTCTTCAAATCTTGGTGGCCTATGGAAAAGCCCAAATCATTGCATCCTAGTAATAGATCTAAGGGAACATATCCTTTCCTTTATTAGACTATAGTAATGGTAATGGTAATTATAAGAGCAGGGGGAGATAGAATAGCAGCAGCAGTAGTAGCTGCTTCTTAACATTTCTGTAACACTTTAATGTTTGAAATGTTGTTTATAGACATTAATTTGTTTGATCTATTAATTGGTTAACATAAAAGCTAGAATCTTTCTTCTCTTGGCACTTGGGTGCCAGGTAAATCCCTCACTGCTCTCTTCTGCCCTGACTTCTTCACATCCACCAAAGTCAATGGTTTCACTCTCTCTTTGGAGGCTTGGAATCTCTGCCTCCCCAGTTCCCCATGAAACTTGTGTCTTAGTCTCTTTCCCCACAAAAATACTGAGTTTGTCTTTTAAAAATGAGGTGAGGATCATGTGCTACTTACCTCAGAAACATCCTTTGCCTTGATTTTAGAAATTGCTATTTTTTGCTTCAAAATCACTGTTTTACAATGGTTATGTTGTAACCATTCTCAGAAGACAAATACAGCATTGATTAATTTCAACTTTGGTTTTAGTATAGATATTGATGGATAATAACATATGGTATTTATCTGCAAAATCTGTTGCTTTTGAGTAAAGACCATTAGCCTTTGATTCCTTCACAAGATAGAGCACCATGTTAAGTATTATATAAGTAAGAAAGAAAAAAACTGAAATAGTTTAAAGAGGTAATTTCACTGTACCCTCAGAGGTGATTTTTAGTAAAAATCACCAGGAGCCAGTTAGATCCAAGTTCAGAATAGAAAGAACACAAAGGCTCTGTCCAAAGTGTCTATGATCTTTCCTTTGTGAATTATAGTGTAGCTGTCAGCCACAACATCCGCAACTGACAGGCTCTCCTTGTGGCCTGGAAACTTTTCTTCATTTTTCCTTTCATTTATTATTCCACAGGCATTTGTATTTTTTGTATGTTAATTATATATCTTCATATAGATAGAAAAGAAAAAAGAAGTAAAGAAAGACATTTCCTGGAACTATTTATTGGGCTTTTATACTATGATACAGATTCTTTCTTTTTAAAAATTGGATCTCCCTATTTTACTCAGGATGTAAGTGCAGTAGCTGCTCATGGGTCTGATTGATTGACAGAAAAGCTCTGACTTGTTTCTAACCTGAGTTGGCTTATCCCTCGTTAGGCAACCTAGTCAACCCTTGCTCCCAGGATCTCACCATGTTGATGACAAGTTTAGTGTGGAGACCTGATTGGCTTAATCAGCACTCCTGAGCTCAAGTGATCTGCTAGCTTCAGAGAGCCTCCTCAGTAGCAGAGATCACAGGAGTGCTCCACCAACCCCTGCCATGATGTAGATTCTTATCCACTAGAACTCAAAGCGGTATAATCATCTCTATCCTAGTTTTTGGGATACAGAATCCAGTTAAATTAAACCTCATTCATCATTACATGTCAGAATTTTGATTTCCACTATGGGATGCTTCTCAAATTCGATTTCCAAATATATTTCTGAGATCTGACATTACTCAACATGAATTACACCCATTTTATAGATTAGTAAATGAAAATGAGAAGTGATAAATCAATAAACAAAGAATTATGAAATGGCATCTATGTGCCTAGGCACTGTCCTTGGCTCTGGAGATACAAAGACAAAAAAAATTAAGTAGTACCTGCCTTCAGAGAGCTCACTTTCTATCTGAGGAAATAGCATATAGACATATTCCGTAAATGTATCCAAGAAATTTTAATTCTAAACCTTTGCTATGTGGAAAATAAAAGTTATATATGTAGAGTATGGTAGGTAGTAGAGAAGAAAGATTAGGATGGGAATTAAAAAAAGGAGCAAAGCCATGGGAGTTTCAACTTCTCCCTTGCTTATTATCTCTCAAATTTTTTTCCTTGGAAAGTATATTAAAATAATCAGCGTGATTCAATTGTCCCTTTGTGTTTTGAGCACAGTGGACCTCCCTTAACTCCAGATTTTCCATTGTAGTCAGGCTTTCACACCACTAAAAACATCTCTCTTGCTTTGTAAGGCAGCCAATGGAAATGCTTACTTCACAGGAGTATTTTCTGTGGTCAAAAAAGAGGATAGAGAGCATACTCATTGGGCTTGCCACTCCCTACCCTCAAACAGCCCCATTAATGACCACTGGGGAGGCAATATATGTTTGTTTCTTTTCAAAGTAGTGTGTTTAAATATTGTGTTTTGCATAGGTGTGTGTATTTTGGTGCACAGAGGATGGTCAGATCTTAAATTCAACCTTTTAATACCCTATTTAACCTAATTTCTTCTCTATTATACTTTTACATTAGAGTGTGAGATATCCAAATGCTGCTCAAATGTGTTTTGAATAACATACTTTATCTTACGTTTTCTAGATACAATACAAAAATGTGATATAGCCAGTCATTTAATGTTGATCTGCTAAGTATTTATGCCAAAATTTCAGGATAGCATAATTTGGAAGGTACAGGAATAAATAAAGCAATTGAATAAAAATATGACAAAGACTTCCAATAACTGCCTTCATTTCCCTAAGAGATATCTTCATGTTAAATCTAAGTTTCATGAACACAAATTACACACCTCCCCAGTTACAATTATCTTGTTTGTGAAATTGGAGAAATGGGGAATGAGCACAGCAGTAACCCCTAACAAAGGAGACATTTTGAAACCCACAAAACAAAATCCATGACTATAAAATGGATATAAATTCACTATTTTGACACACTAAGAAAGTAGGTACCGAGTAATTCTGACTACATTGATCAGTGGCTTGTGGTTATTGCAATTGTCTATTTCTTTTCATATAAAAGATATGCTAGACCTAATGTAGGTATTTTTAATGACTTCTCAATTCTGTAAGTTGATAAAATATGGCATATCCTCACTATAAGTAGTAAAGTTATAAATATATATGTAGTAAACTATATACTGAGCTGTACATCAGGGAGTATTTTACATAAGTGAGAATAATCTATAAATCTAAAGTGATTGGCAACCAGAACATTGGAATCTTTGTCATAGCCAATCATAGGCTACTACAGTAGGCTATAGATTGCAGAAGTAAGAAAACGTAAATTCTCAATATATCTAGTATAGTTAAATCATCTGTAATGGAAATGCTGACATAGTACTTCTCTCAAAGATGTACTGGCACAGTTTGAGATTGGAGTTGTGTGTTTGTATGTGAATGCATGCACATACATGTGTCTTCTTCCAATATTATTAGTGGAGGAAAAATGTAAGTTTACCGTAAGTTCTATTATCCCCTGCTGGCTGTTTGTTTGTTTGTTTTTTATAAATTTTGATTTTACAAAAAGTGCCATGAACTTGGTTGATTATATTTTTAAATTGGCAATTGTTGATCTTCTCTGTTTATTAAGTGGTACCAGAGGAGACCCAGTGAAATTCACTGACCCTGAAAAGATCTAAGATTCAAAGCAAACACGTAAAGTTAAGGAATGCAACATGCTGCTGAATTAAAATTAACACAGCGTATCACATGATTAAACATATACTAAACCTTTAATGTGAATAAGAGTACTGTGTCTACATCTGCATTCATGAATCAACAACGTCCACGTTATCTTTTTCTATGGACGTTGCATGTTCTGATTTAAAATTTCAAAATGCTTTCCCATGTCAATGACAATCTTAATAGATTCCAATTAGTTCCACAAGGCACTTTCTGATGCACAGGCCTCTGGCTTGATTGCGGTGAATGGTGGGTATTTCCTGTGTTTAAGCCCACATATGGATTGAGTAAGGCAGTGGCAGAGAGACTACTGTTTTCCTTCACTACATCTTCATTTCTTTTTTACAGGCTAAGCCTTTTTTGTTTTTCCTGGCTCTGTTGTCAAAATACTGACCAAAGTTTTGGCTCATGGTATTGGAACACTGGGCCAAAACAATCCTCTGGAAACCAGTGTGGCAAAATGTATTTTAATCTATACATTCACCATTCAAAGATGTGCAGAACCACACCCATTGACCCACTCTGTGGTTTAAAAACAACATGGGTTTGCCCCCAGAATTGTTTGATTTATAGGGCAAGTTTTTTCAAACTCGAGCTATCAACATTGGAAATGCTCTGCACCTTGGTTTCATCATATCTTATGAGTAAAACAAAACAAAACAAAAAATCCAAAACTAAATACACTGGGTTCATTTTGTTTCCATTAAATGAGACTAGGTATATGCCTTTTGCATTCTACAGGATCCTTTGAAAATATCTGTCAGCATCTCCCTGAATGAAGGTAAGGCAATGACATCTTCTGGGAAAAGTACAAGAAAAAGACTTTTCCTCTAAATACCAATAAAGAATTAAAGCAGATTTTTGAAGCATCTACCAAACAAGGTACAAATAACCTAGACAAAATTAAGGATTTTCTTTCAATGAAATATTCCTTTCTAAATATTTGAGATGTATTCATTCTTAGGAGTTATCAGGCGTTGCTTTTAATACTAATTTTCAAAATGTACTAGAAAGGCCTGAATTGATCGTTTTGGGGTTTGTGTGGTTTTTTGTTTTTTTTATTTTTTTGCAGTACAGGTAATCAAACAAGAATCTGTAAAGAATGTATACTTGTTTACTTTTTGAGAGATAGCAGCATAATATTGGCATCACTCCAGAACTTGCATGAATATAACTATTTTTAGTTTTCACTAATTTTATATCTTTCTCTGCACACTGACCAAACTTGTTTTTAAAATTCTAAGCGAATTCGTATCACTTTACCTTTGTTATATTGATCCATTCGGTTATATTCAACAAACATTTGTTGATCACCTTTTTTATGCCAGGCATTAGATGTTAACAGAATTGAAAAGTACCTGCTCCTTTCCTGATCTGCCTGTCTTAAACCTACTTTCACTGGAAAAATTTACTGAATTACATTTCCACTAGATTTAAATGTGCCACCTGGATTTTCTCCCAGATGAACAGCATGAACCAGAAAGCAGTCAAGAAAATGTCTTTTGCTATTAAATTAGGCATTAAAACTTTCAGCAAACTCCAGTTAATAGTATAGTATATGCTGTAGAGAATTTTACAAGAAGAAGAAAAAAAATTGGGGGGAGGAAAGGTTTTTTTTTAATGTAGCACCATTTACTCTTTCCCCATCTCTCTTATCTAGCTATTCATCCTTTTCTTAACTTTCACATCTTCAGGAAAGCCGATTTTTCAGATGAAAGTAAGGACTCAGGAAGAAAGTGGATAAAGAAGGACTTGGTTTTCTGGCGTCTTGGAGAAGAATCTGGTGACTTCAGGGGTTGCCACGTTTAGGAGATTTCCTTGGTTCTTAGCATACACTACCTTCTTCTTATCTCCCAACGCGGCTAAAGCCTGCGGCTTCCTTTTCACTGAACATTGGAATCTTCACCCTGGATACCTAAATAAAGCCTTTTCATGACCAAGGAGATAAACTTCAGAATCAGAGGTAGGTTTTGCCTTTGGAATTTAACTAAGTATTCAATGGATCCTGTAGGTTGCGTCCAATACAAGATGTGTATCATCCTCTCAGCATCCGGGAGTCCCGGATGGTCACACCTGGGATTCATTGAGACTGCGCATCCAGCACGCCCCTTGAGCTACTTTTTCTAAAAGCAAAGTAGCAACCCAAGTCCATGTGTGGGCGTAGTTTCTTCCGTTTGGGCGGTCTTGGAGGTTGTCCCGAGTACTTGGCTCGTGTCTATTTGCATTCTTTTTTAACGTACAATTTTCAAGTTTTCTTCATGCACCAGCGTCTTTCTTGCAGACTATATTTTATAGTCTGGAAGAAAAGGGCAAAGATATGCATTAGAAGGTGTTCAGTTATTATTTAAATTTCTTAACTCCCCATATGTTCGCTTTGATAAACAAAAATTAGACCTCTCAATGTCATTGGCGAAAATTAAAATCACTAGTAGGTACAGAATGGAGGAAAGGCTAAAAATGTTTCTTTTAAAAACAAAAAGCAAAAAAATTCTTACTTGTTGGTTGCAGATCTTGAGTTTGTGATTACTGATGTTTGTCTTTTGATCGTTCTGAATTGTATTGGCTAAGAGGTTATTCTTTATACTATGAGACTGTGGTCCAGGATGGTTTGTAGAAGACGAAGGAAATACATTCTTCTCTCACTGACTGCTATTGATTCTTCTTAATTTATCACCATTATTAGTCTATGTATTACAAATTAATGTGCTATATCTGTTTCTAATAAATGTTCTATATAGGGAGGGGCATTAGTTTACCTGTTCATTTCATTCCAGTCTATCACTTGAAATACCTAGTATTTCTGAATACCCTGTCAGGCAGGGTAAGTGTCACAGCTAATGCAAGTTTAATATGCACACACATACCTTGAATTGCAGAAGACCTGGGAGCTTAATGGATGTACTGAAATCACAAAATGACACCCTGCTGCTCAACACAGATAGGATACTGTGTGGAACTAAATGCATCTACTAATAACGTGTAGGAGTTTGCAAAGATACACCAATAAAAATAGTAATTCCAAATGAAAAGAAAACACGATTCTTTAAAAGTGTTTAGAAGGGTGCACAGCGGGATATATTTTCTTTCTTACTGGCAAGAGTATGTAACTGGATACCTTAACATTACTGAGAACATGAAAACATGAAACAAAAGTATTGATCCAAGAATACACTGAAGAATCCAAGTACACACTGAATTGCTTACTTGTTTGTTTGTTTAAATCGAGTCAAGTCAGTTGTTTATTACGAAAGCTAAAACTTAGCCCTCTCCTTTTCGATCATTCTTCAAAGGTATCCAAAGAAAGTGTTATTTGTATTGTTAAACTTACATTAGTCGAGCTTTAATTGCATCAGCTGCTAAATAGATGCAGAAATAATGGTATTTATAGGGAAGATGGCAATCATCTTCCTAAGGCTGCAGTCTAATGCAGGAACCTAATTAATTTAACCTGGCCATTCTCCTTAATGGCATCACTTTCTCATTCCCACAGATGGAGCTCAAAGGAATTAGCAAAACTGTTTATCCCAACAGAAGTCTCTGGCTATGGTTAGCGGGATGGCAGTGTTTCTTTGTATTGTTTCTCTTAAGGGAAGCCAATTTGAACAGTAAGGCAAAGTCTAGACAAAACTCATTAGAAATGCCAAGTGCATGTAGTAGCACCAGGTAAAAATGAAACCTTCGTTTGCTCCCTGGCTTTCTCTGACAAATAAATGAAAGGAGTAAAAGGCTCTTTCTAGAAACACGGAAGCAGGAATTTTAGATTAAGTAATTATAAACTACTACTATATGTTTAAATCATAACAAAACAAAAAGGAAATTAAAGTTTGTCCTGAGAAGAAAAAATTCCATTAATCTTATTTCTCCTGAAGAATTTCTTTAAATACTCCCTCTTTCCTAGATGACTTGCAACAAATACAGTGGATATTTCTAACAGGAGGCATTTGAGTAGACTCGTGCATTCCTATGTGTGCACTGAGATACAATCAAACAAAAAATGTTAGAAAAAGCAGACATTTATTATTTCAGGAAATAACGCATTTTCCCCAGTAACTATGCCGATTTGATCCCGTTAACACCGTCTGTATCACCGTAGCTGTTTATATTGTTTGAATTCGTAATCAACGAAGGTGCAATGTCTTGTGCCCAGCGTTAAAGTTTTCTCCATATATTTAAATTTCCTTCTGAATCCAACTAAAGGGTTTTGTTTATAATTGGGAATGTCAGCACGGATTGATATTCTCTTGTGAATAAAATAAATATTTTGCAAAGTGAGCATTTGCAATAAACTCTGGACGATTTTTTTTTTATGACCAAGGAGGAATAACCAATGATGCATAGAAACGATGAAGGATACAATTCTAGTTTCTTCATTTCTTTCTGGGACAAGGCAGTCGAGCAATTCAAAATCGTTTTTTGACCGTAGTGCAACACTGCAAGAAATACAGAGTGATGGGGGTGGGAAAAGGTGGGAGGAGGCTAGAATAAGCTGTATGCACATTTTCTCAAATGCCTGCTGGTTATTTGCACAGTTCTGTGCTCTCTTCACCCTTCCCCCACGAGAGAACTGACATCAACCTTTGGGATAAATTAGGGTCGAATGTATTCCAGGAAATCCCGATTGGTTTTCAGGTGGCATGTGGGTGACCATCAGTGGTCATTCTAAACGTGAAGGTAATTAGATGAGTCTTAGATCAAAACTAGAACTCAAGAAAGCCATTTTAAATGGTTCCTTAGAATCTAAAACCACCGGAAGGTCTGGGAGGGGCCAAACTGAGTTGGACTTGGTCCTGCTTTCCCGAGATTTCTGTCTCTTACAGGATCCCCCGCCCTGCATGACTCCTGTCTGTGTCTGCGTCTCAAGGTTCTCCTGGAGTGGTAGTAGTTTGCACAAACCATTCCTTGACACCAATAATGCCAGAGTAAAAGGCTACACTGGAGTGGGGTGGGGGGCGCAAGTAGGAGAGTAATAGTACTTACTGCATTTCTAACTCCGAATTGTTACTGTCCGCTAAAAAGGCAGTTCATCCCCCGCTGGTGAAATGATGCTTATTCAAAGAATACCCACCAAAGGGTAAAAACGGGCACAATGGAGTGGTTAGAAGTAGGAAGACATCAGTGTCTCAATCTCATTAATGGCTACTGGGAATAAGCTTTTCGAGCTGGTCTGACTACCCTTGTGCAGCAACAGCTGTGTAGGTGACGTTTGGGAAGGTTAGTGAATGACATCTTCCTGAAAGAACGATTCCGGGTAAAAGGGGGTGGAGGGGCACTATTAAAATAACTGGGTGTATTGCCGCCATAATAGGTGCCCATTTCATTTTCAAAGTCGCGGTTTGAGGGAGAAAAATTCGACACTCAATGAAACCTCAACCATAAGACTATGCAACTGTTCATTGTACTATCCCTAAATACAAAATATAAACCAACCAATTTCTTCACAACCAGTAAAAGAAGACGCTGGATTGCGACTGCACAATACTCTCATTTTTCTACAGGCTGGGTAGTCTGTCTGATAGACCTTGTTCACACTAAATTAGGAGAGGCATTGAGTTCAAAGAAAAAAGCCCTGAATTCGAGTCCTACCTCTGAAGCTTACTAAGTTCCTTAGCTGAGTTATGTCAATTAATCTTCCTGAGCCTCAATCCCTCATCTTCAAATTGGAATAATAATTCTTATACTACTTAATTCAAAGGATCGTTATGTGGTAAGCCCTTGAAAGCAAGACGAATAAAAGTGGATCATTATTTAATGTAACACCCTTCTTCGGAGGCACTTTTTCATTTCTCTTAAAAGCCCTACCTTCTCGTGACCCCTAAAGGTAAGAGTGTAAGATGGGCAATGTTAAACGCAGCACACGTCTGCGTGCTGGGAACTAGGACCTAGCTCAGCTTGCTTGTTAAACCTAGTATTCTTTCCATTAAGACCAAGTCTGTGTTTTGTCAGATGATCCTATTCAATTGCGCCCCCTACTCCAGCTCTGAAGACCCTACTCTGCGGTAAATGAGAACTTAGAAGTCAACAAGAACTCCTTCAGGCCATTTGCGAGTGCCCACAGAAATGATCCTAAGTAAGGCCTCTTCTGGTTACTGTGTTCTTCCTGAGTTTTCTGCCAGGTATGCTGAGTCCATACACAGAAGTCCTATGTTGGCAAGGGCCTGGGCTCAGGTTCCATTCACACCATTCAGCAGTCTGTTTTAAGTTTTTAGCCTTCTTTTTGAAATTACAATTTTCCTGAACTACTTCCCTCTACTACTTCGCAATTCCTTGTGGGTATAAGTGACTGACTTCAAAGAAGGAAACCCTGAGATGATGCAGCCAGGCAGTTGTTCTTTCTCGTCACTAGTAGTGTTCCGTATTGTTCGCTGCACTCACGCTGGAAACTCATCTCACCCCTCCGGGCATATATGCCCTGCAGTCCCGGCAGGGAGAGGCGCCTCACTCCCTCCCCCTTTAGGACCCAGGAGCTTCTCGGAATTCCCTCCCTCTCCCAAATATCCCGTCCCAAGAGAAAGCCACAGGCGGCCGGAAGAGGAGTGAAACCTGGTTGGGTCTGTACCGCACTGGCCCTGACCACTCTGGCCGGGGCCACCCAAGCGCTGATTGGAACTGTGCAAGGCTGCCGCAGTATCGGCTCTCTAAATCTTTAGTGACGCTCTCCTCCACCGCTTCACTACATATCTCTAAGTTTCCAAGTGAACCTTCCCTTGAGGTCAGACCTCCTCGTCCTCATAGCTCATTAAATGCACTTGCATCCCACCTCAGTCGTTCCCCTTCTAGTTCCTCCCCTACCTCTTCCCACCCACCCATCTCCATCTAGGGTACTGGAACCCGCGCCAGTGACTCTAATTGGAATGAGATATCATGGATTGTCGGTGGTAGCAGAGCTAGGCTGGAGAGGCGGGGGCTAGGGCGGGGACGGGAGAGGATGGGGGCAGAGAGAGGGAGGGAGGCGGTGAGTTGGGGCAAACCGATCTTGAGAGAGTTAAGCAGAAGCAGCTGCTAGGTAATAAGGCGCTGCTGGGGATGAAGCGATTATTTCCCCAGCTGGACGAGCGGAAGGGGACACTCACTGCTTCTGCAAGGGGCAAGAGCTTCAGCCACTGGGTAATATACCATTGAAAAAGGAGGGACTCAGTCCCCAGGCGAACTCCTCCCTTCCCCGCTGCTCATTAGAAACCTAAAGTGCATCACCGAGGCTCCCTTTCAGACTTAAGGATCCTGTACTAGGAATGTCTGATTTCCCTGTTGGTCCGACTTGGGAATGAAATTTCCCTGAAATCTTTTCCGAACCGGTTCCTCTCATAAGGGCGGCCACATCAAATGCTCGGAACACCCCACATCTACAACTTGCTGCCCTCTCTTACACGGTCTTTGCAACACCGAGTAGGATGCCAGATACTCTTTATTCCAAACTTCTGAGGTGAGAGAGTGAAAATCAATTGAATTCCCTTCCCCTTCACCACCACTCTCCCCCACACACCTTAAATACTATTTATCCCGACTAGAGAGACTACAGAAGTACTCAGCACGAATGTTTCGCAGTCTCTAGCTATCTAAAAGTAGAAGAGAGTGACAGTTAAATTCCTTTTTTTTATTGTTCCGACTCCTTTTCATCCAAACCTTTGGGGAAATAAAAAGAAAATTGCTGCTTCAGAAAGTTGCAGATGCTGTTTTTATTTATTTAAAAATTAATCCCTTTGACAAGTGCATGTTTGTAAATGAAAAAAGTTTGGAAATTATGAAAATTAAGAAAAACACAGAAATCCCTGACAAGCCATAACAACTGATTTTTATCTACCTTTTTATACTCTTCCATTATCCACCTAAATATAAAACCCCCGTGATTTTATGTAGTTTACAGAAACCACAGGTATTTGGCACTTGGTCTAGTGTTTTATTCCAATGCGTTCATGAATTGGCAACTTGTCTTGCTACGAAGCCCTCTAAATACATATTCGAGTCCTGAAGAAAAAAAAAACCCACACCGAACCGCAGTTGAATTTATTGCATTCAATTTTTAAACGCAGTTTTTTTTTTTTTTAAATGGGAGGAAACATCCCTGCAGCTACCTTAACTTCCATGGCTAAGAATTCTAATATTTCGAAGGATATCTAGCAATAAAATCTATGCGCTCCCAGGAATAATAATCAATGTAGAATTTCTTTCTTTGATGTTTACAACCAGTAATGTTTTCATTACGATCTTGTTAACATGTTTGCTTAATTCAAGACACTGTCAAAAGAGAAAAACGACACCGAACAAGGTCTTTTCTTCAGAAAAGAAAATAACATTTCTCTGCTAAGAACACGTCAACGTTATGGAAATATCCTTGCTACCTTGTTCTTTCCAAGAAGTTTTTTTTAATTTTTTGTTTTGCTTTATCAAGTTTCACATGTCTAGATTTACTGAAAGTTTGTCTTGAGTTTATTTACTGTACATGAAGGTGTCTAGAAATACCTGTAGAATATTTCACCAAACTTATCTACAAAGCTTTATTTATTTGGATACCTGGCTAGCTATATTATATGTAGAGCTATATAGATATGTTACCTTTCATTTTTTTCATTTCCAAATTGCCAGTGTTTGAAATATTATTGTTGGATTAAATTGGAAATGCCTCATATTTGGAACTTACCTAATGCCTGTACTTTGGATATGGGCAATGATGACTTTCATAGGTATGCTGTCTGGGGAAATATTGGACCACGGATTGATTGGCGCAGCCTACATGACATCTGCCCTTTTCCACTCAAACCTTCACGCGAAGAACTGTATGCACATCCGTGTCTAGAAACACGTCTGTGTTGGAACATTTTCCTTCTTTCATTTTTGTTGGGCAAGGGCAGCTGTAAAGGACAAAAGTCAGTGGAAAAGGATGAAGCAAAATCTCTAATTTTAAAGCTCCGTCATAATTTCAAATTTCTCTTTATTCCCCTCCTCCTCCTAGCATTATCCATCCCTCTGCCCATGTGTACAACCACGTGTGCGGGGCTGCATCACACAAACCTATCGCGTTTCTTCCACGGACTGGATTTATTTTTATTTTTTCTATTTTTTAAACCAGGAAGTAGAGGAAAAAAGCAGAGAAGAAACAGCCGGGAGCGAGCGACTCTGAACTCGAAAAACACACAGGCGCCCAGGCTCTACCCTGAGCTACAGGGATTGCCTGCAGTCTGAACCCTGTAGTCCTGGAGTTGAAACTGGACTGGCTCACTGTATGATGTCTGCTCACGTCTGGCTAGCCAAGCTACATTAAGAGTAAGAAGCTAGATTTCCACCAGATTAAAGGCTAAGTCAACAAAAGAACACTCCTACCTGAAGTGGCTTTTGCTCAACTATCTGAGCATGGCTCAAGCCATTTCATGGGACTTTGTCACGCAGGACCCAAAGCAATTCGTCCCACCTTAGCTATTGAGCCGAGTCCCCCAGGCCTCTCACTCTCCCTGACCAGCTCGCTCCCTGATTCTCCTGAAGAAACTCTCTCCCCCACGCTGTCTATATGCTCAGGCTTCCCCAGCTCAATTTTCACATCAAATAGTCTATGCAGTTTTGATCCTGGCTGCTACATTCTTGATTTCCCAGTGATGTTTCCTGAACACCAAAAAACCTCATTTAAACGCAAATGGATTGATCTCTCTACTTCTGCCTCCAAATTTAATTTTGAACTTGGGCATTCATGAATTCCTATGCCCTTGTTTTCAGTTTGAAGTAAGCCTGTAGACTAAGAATTAAGACAGGAAAAGAGGGCCCAGGCTTCTTTGGCTCCATTGGATCTCATTGCATATACAGAATTTATACAGATGCTACAGTGCAGCTCCATTAAAACTTTGGGCCAGTGAAGACAATTTACATAACCTCAAAGATTAAAGATTGTTGTTAGTGATTTTAGGACAGACAACTGAGCATAGGAATCAGATGCAGGTTTCCATGTTTATAGATTATTAAGAAAGAGTGACTCATTCTTCAGGGAAAAAATATTATTGCCCCTTTTGACATTCAGTTTTCTTTTATATGCTTAGACCAGCTGAGAGTTATTTAATAAGATTCGAGCTTTCTCTCCATGTGCAGATAAATCTTCTAAGATTTAAAGGGTCAAATAGCCATCATCTGAAACTTGGGCAAATCAATGGGGTATATAATTGAGTTTTGAATGTGTAGGATATTAAATCAAATACTGGACAGATATTTCAAAGTAAAATGGCAATCAGCTGTCAATATGTTGTGAGTTTTGAAATGCAAAAAAAAGCCAAGTATAGTCACAACTTTTCCCCCTTTCACAAACTATACTTATAAACATAAAAATGATTTTAGGTAGGACTTGGGAACATTCTATACTGCTTAGAACATGCTTAAAAATTATACCAAAATGGTTTTAAAAGAGTCTGTTGTGACATCAGCAATGTTAAGCTTTAAGGGCATTACATTTGTGTAATGAAAGAGAGAATTCATAATTGCAATAGGAAAAGGCTGAAAAGAAGTAAAGCAAATAAAGAATCCTCAACTCCTCAAAAAAAACCCACTTCTGACTGAAAATTCAATATGAAATAGAATTTAGGACCAAAAATGACTTCAAAATTTGTACATACTATATAACATAAATCAATACAATGAATTTACAATATTTTTGTTATTATGCTCAATGTATCCCATTTTATGCTCCTCAGTTATAACACAAGTTTCTCCTCCCCATGGTAGTTTAAGATGAGAAGGCACTTAGGCTGACATATGTTATTTTTAATATGTATAATCTACTTTTAGGACTATTATTAATGTGCCTTTCTGTTTGCCAACAAAGGGCTGAGTACCGAACATAAATGGGCTCCAGTCCATAATCTATGGCTTATTATTTAAGAGTTTTCTTTCATTTCAATTTTGTAAAATCTTTTTTTTAAAATGATGGTGGGGTGAACTGCATATAATGATTTCTGGATCACTAGATGGAACAATAAAAAAAGAATTTAATAAGTAAATGAAATTTATGAACTAAACTGCTCATCAAAAATAATATCAGTTATATGCCAAAAACTTGGACAGGAAATAACAAAATGAGATTTAACTTAGATAAGTACAAAATAATATGTCTGGGGGGAAATAATCTAATGCTCATAAACATGAGTTCCAACTCACAATTCCTTCATGAGAAAAAACTATGTCCTTCAGATTTGCTGGCTATTAAGATTTACTTAAGGAATGCGAGATTTTTCCCTCCTCAGCAAAACTGGGAAAGCAAGAATTTGGATAGGTGGGTAACTTTTATTTTAATTGCACCTGCATCTTTATCCTTGTAGGAAGTGGGGGGGTGTGTGGAGGGGGGAGTTACCCTACCCTACCCTACCCTACCCTAATGGTAATGATGAGTTAATTGGATGCTTGTTATGTGATATGGCAGAAATTATAAAGAGTGACCAAGTCAATGCCCTTTGTGGTTGCAAACATGTGACTATCACAGATATGATGTAGGAAGGTGACATTTAGTGATTTGTACAAGACACTGGCTGGATTATATCTATTTGCCTGGTGCTGGGTAGTCCAGCACTGGGCATTTGCACAAATAGAACAATAATAATAGATGATAAGCATCTTGTATTTTAAGGCTTACAAAACATTTTATATTTCTTATCTCTTAGATCCTCATACTAATGCAATAGAGTAAATACATTAGATATTATTATCCCTCTTTTACAGATGAGGAAAATGAGGCCCAAGAGATGTAATGACTTTGACCATGATCCAACAGGTAAGATCAAAATCTGTAATTTAGGTCTCTTCAGATTTTATGAGCACCATTCCCTCCACATCACATTCTCTCTTTTTGGCAATAATTAGAAAAAGAATCATCCAGAAGCTTTGGAGGAAGATACCTCTGAAAGACGACAAAAGGATATGACAAAGACAAGAGAACGAAAGATTTAAGATCCCTTCTTGGAGAATATGTGGAAGTTACTCTAGGTGTCCTGGGAGAGGGGCAGGAAGACTGAGAGAAAAGAGAACAGAGGAAAATTCAAGTTGAATTTAATTCAGAAAATGGTTCAGTTGAACAATTTGGAAGATCCAGGGAAGCAATCAACAAAGATTCCTATAGGAGTGATTTGAAACTTGAATGTGTAAATATTTTAAGATATATGCATATAATAATAAGACAGAAAAAGAAAGGACCTATGCATACTGAGCCTTAGTTCTTACCTGTAGTTAAAGGGTGGTCAAAAGTGAGGGAATTCTTTTCCCAGTGTTTTTTTTTTTTAAATTGGAAACACTAAAGAATAAATGTATAAAAGTTTTCTTAGTCTTTTTCCTTCAATTTCTTCTGACCAATGAAACTCATCCAAATCCTCTTTATATGACTGAGAAATGTTCTTGCCCTTTGTATTTACATTCTACTTCCTTCAGATTTTCCAGTAAAGGGAAAACTCTATTTATCAATAATGTATAATAGAAATGTTTCAGAGACTTCTGTTCCAAAGTAATGAAACAAATGATGTAAATGTCAAAATTTATGAGTCACGTAATAGCCCAGTTCCTGTCAAATGAACAAGCTTTCCCCCAGGTATGCCAGGCACTTTCCAAGGTGGTAATAGACAGAGTATTAACTTTCAAGTTACAGGATACTCTAGTGCACTGAATAGAGCTGAAAATAGCATGCAAGAGAACCGTTTAGCTCACTACAACTGACTATAAGCTACTAGAGAACAGGGACCATGTCTGTAGCATTATATTTGCATAGTGCCCGCTGTAACATGCTTCGTGAATGCTCTTAAACACTTTTCAATGTTGTTGACTGTGATGACAGCATTTGATTACAGTGAAAGACTTTATACTTCTTCCTAAGCACTAAATTTATAAACAAGGCGTGATTTAGCTAAAAGGGGGATAGGGAGAATAAATCCCAACGTGTTTTAAGATATTTTGTTGGCCAGTTAAAATGTTACTTGATTTAAACAAACAAATACAAAAGGTACTTCTGGAAGCCCTTCTCTTCCCCCTTGGGAGGTAGGTTTCAGTTCTGGGTAGATTCTATCCCATTATGGTACAAGGGCATCTAGGTGGCCCAGAGCACTGGCCTTGGAGTCAGAAAGATGAGTTCAAATCAAATTTTGCTTAAGATCCTTCCAACCTGTGTGACCCTGGGCAAGTCATTTAACTCCTGTCTACCTCAGTTTCCTCATTTATAAATAGTTCCCCCTTCCCAGAGTTGTTAAGAATCAAACGCATAAAGCACTTTGCAAATTGTAAAGCATTCTATACATATTTGCAGTTATTATTCTCTTCCATAGATGCTCAGGAGAGAAGTTTAATTAAAATTGGTAGACCTAATCCTGAATTTCCCATCTTTATATTCTCAGTAGTCAACTGTGTTTAGTGGATCTGCCCATAAGAAAATAATCCCATCAGAGGATGAAACAGAAGAATGGACACATTTATATATTTGTAGTTTGTGTCTTTAAATAAAGCGTGGTATAGTGTAGCATATGTGTGTAAGTGTGATGTCTGTGTTTCTGGGTGTACTCTCACTCTTCATGTAGGCCAAATTCAAACCCCAGGAGAACAACAGAATTTATGTTAGATGATGACCTTTGAATTTCTTGGATTTGGATTTGAAAATCTGAATAGGGCTGAGGTTCTAAATGTACACTTCGGGCACATGTGTTCCCTGTTTATGCCATAAGCCTATGTATAACTCTACACTTAAGTAGTTTTGAGCCCTCTATGTGCCTGTCCAATTCGCAACAGACTTTTTAGTCATTTCTTTACTGTACCTAATATAGATCATTATGGCAGCTAGGATTAACATTTTATGATGCACAAACAGCTGGATGCTCTGAGTTCCACATAAAATAACTGACATAATATTAACATACTTGACTTCTTATGCCTTTTGCTAGAGGTACACTGAGAAATATTATATACACATACCATGAATGCTTACGTGAATGTAAACATGCAAGCAATTTTACGTGAATAGTCAAAATGCATAGTTATGTCAAATTTCAATGCATTGCTTTGAACTTTGTTCTCTTTTGAATGACATATGCTTACTAGAAATATTTGGTGACTAAAGTGCTACTTTGCTTTTTATTATAAAGTTGATGTCACTAAAAACGCAAGATGAAAATCACTAAAAATATATTTGTAAAAGAAATATGCCCAGTTAAGTATAATGCATTTACTTATTGTGGATCTCTATTCCAGGGAGTGTCATCAATCCAAATTGTATATCCAGGACTGATGTTGGATTTGGATTTCTGATTTTGTTGAAGGATATGTAAAAACCTCAAGTAGTCAGACAGCTCCCTATTGGCTATGCATCTGAGAAGGCTCAAGAGGATTGTTTACCCAAGCAAGTGTCTGCAATGAATTATGCTCAGTAAATTGGCTCCTGCTACTTCTGTTTCATAGAGAAAATATGAAGAATTTGTATATTGTGCTAGGAGACTCCGATTGTCTCCCAACTACCATATTTGCTAGTAAAAGGTTTTGTTACATCTACATGTCTTAATGTACGTGTGTGTGTGTGTGTGTGTGTGTGTGTGTGTGGAGAGGGAGAGAGAGGGAGAAAGAGAGAGAGAGAGAGCGCCATGGAAAAAGTAAAATAATTTATATTTTCTATTTTTAAGATGCATTTCTATTTTTAATAGGTTTTTTCTGATTTTCAAAGCCAATTAATTTTTCTACCCTAATTATTGTCAGGTAGTCATTATGTAGTGGATAGAGAGCTAGCTGGTCTGAGATTCAGAAACACCTAGGATCAAATCCAGTCAGTCAAAGAGCATTTATTAAGCACTTACTATGTACACTATGCTAAGCTCTGGGAATACAAAGAAAGGCTAAAACAAAACAAAAACCACCCCCTGCCCTCAGTAAGAACTCTGTCTCATAGGGTGGCTATGTGACTCTCTCCACCCAAAGAAGTCCCTTGACCTCTCAGCCTCCTAGTGCCCCAGCCAATTGTATAAATCTAAAGTTGTAGAGCAGGCATGGATTTTTATGTTGGTGGAGTTTCCTTTTGGAATGAAAACACAGATTGGAGACACTATTCTACTGCCAAGATTATTAACAAAACTAATTAAATAGATTTTTCAGAAACAAAAAAAATCAAAAGGCCAGAAACTACACAAGCAGTACTGTTACAAAGGAAGGATCATATACTGATGCTGAGTAGCAAATATTATTCTCTTCTCAAAATGATTCTTAGAATTAGGAGAGGGAATCTGTGTTCTCCAAACTTTATATCCCTTTGTGCCACCATCACCACCACCTCGAGCACTGTTCCATTGTTTTGTACATGATAAGTTATTAGTAAATTTTGTTATGATTCTGATTTCTAATCAAATGAGAAGACATTAGACTATGAACTCCTTGAGGGCAGGGGCTGTCTTTTGATTGTTTTTTCTTGTTTATTGACTGATAGTGTGATATTACAATGTGTTAATGTAGATGGAGAGACCAATTTAGAATCAGAGTAAATATGTTTGAATTTCAGGAGGTACTCAGCAACTGTGTGATCTTGGGTAATCACTTTATGTCTCTGGTCCTCAGTTTGTAAGTCTGTAAAAGAAGGAGTTCTTAACCTACAATCTGTGAATTATATATATATATATATATATATATATATATACATGTATGTATGTCTCTATGTATGTGTGTATATATACATATAAATGTATATGTATATATCTGTGTATGTCTGTATATACACCCACATGTATACACATATGTATATATACATATAACTGTTATTGTTGAGTTTTATCTGACCCTGTAACCCCATTGGGGATTTTCATGATGAAGATACTGGAATGGTTTGCCATTTCCTTCTTCAGATCATTTTACAGATGAGGTAATTGAGGCTGAGTGAAGTGACTTACCCAGGGCCATATAACTAAGTGCTGAGGCTAAATTTGAACTCAGGTCTGATCTAAGGGCTGGTGTTCTATTCACTGTACCACCTAGCTGCCCCAGTTAGACCTTTTCAAATGAGTATTTTGTTTTCAGGATATTAGACTAAGCAATTACTTTTTTTTAAAAAAAATACTGTTTCTCTTGATTTTCAGTACCAGTTTTAGCCTGCTCTATACTGCCCTCTTGGTTTTGTCCTTTATGTCTTCCTTGCCAGGAATGACCAACTCCTCCACCCCCAGTCCATTCATTTGTCAAAATCCTTCCCCTCTTTCATAGCCCAATTCATATATCTCTCTCCAACTTTACGTAATGAATAATATTGACAAAGAGCAGGAATAAAAAAATGAAAGATACAAACAATAGTGTGTGAAAACCAAGCCATCAAAATCACAAGATAGATATGGTAAATATTTCAATATGTAAACATGTGATTATGAGCTAATTGGGCAATATCCTTTCCCAAAACTGTTTTCAACTTTGCCTCTATAAGAAATTGTCCTTAGCCAATATCAACAACAGTTTTTGGCAGGTATATCTGGAGGAGCCTGAACCACTATCAAATATAGCAGATACAATTTAGCACAAGTTTTATGTGTTTTTGTACTCTGTTCCATGGTTTATTTTTTAAAATCTCTCAAATCATCTAAGATCCTCAAAGAAAGGGGAAAGGTTTAATCTCCCCCCTCCCCGACAAATGTCTAGCAGTGTGGAAAACATCCAGCAGAGTCTCAATAACTATGTTGATTGATGCATATTCACATAAGAAAGTATTTGGTCTAATGAATAAAGAGATCTGGAATTAGAAACATTTTAAATTTAATTTGAATATTTAAATTTTGGGCCTGGAGTCAGGAAGCCATCTTCCAGAGTTCAAATCTGGTCTCAGGCATTTACTAGCTTCGTGACCCTGGGCAAATCATCACCCTGTTTGCCTCAGTTTCCTCATCTAGAAAATGGGATGGAGAAGGAAATGGCAAGTCAATCCTGTATGATTGCCAAGAAAACTCCAAAGAGGGTCATGAAAAGTCCCATACTACTGAAAAAGGACTGAACAAAATTTGGCTCCCACCACAACCATTTACTAAGTGCATGACCGTGGACAAGTCAATTAATAACTTTTACTCTCAGTTTCCTTCTCTGTGAAATGAGGATAATAACCTGCTGTGGCACTGACCTCAAAATCGATATGTTGAGGGTCATTACATAATGTCTCTAAAGAGACAGAGAATGCTCTTATGGATTCATCAGTGTAGGGAACTCTCCAGCTAAAAAATCCCCTCTGCCGGTACAGGTCCTTATCTTCTTTGCAATTTAAAGTCTGGGAGTTGCCTAGAAAATGAACTCTTAAGTGATTTGCCTAGGGTCCCACAGTTAGTGTGGAAGTATGAAGGTAGGATTTGAATTAGGGTCTTTCTGGCTTCAAGGACAGGTTCACTAAGTCTCTCTGCCTCTGATGTACGGAAATCCCTTTGTAAACATTACAAAGCAATATAAATTGAAGTGATAATTTTTCTTACACAGCCGATTGAGTGGCTTTGTGTGTATCTGAATGGCCATCTCTCTCCTTTTTTTCCTCTCATTTGCCATTTCTGGGTGACGGTGGAAAATGTTTGAAGGGAGATTAGTTCAGAAGGAGCTTGAAAGTCGAATTTCAACGCACTTTCTCTATATGTAGTAAGGGTTTATTTTACACAAGTAAATCCACGGGTTATTTACATAGCTGTCTGTACTTGTGATCCAGGCTCCCCAGTGAAAATAGGGGATGAATATAAGAAATTCAGAAACTCTTGCTTACAGCGTAGGAACAAGCAACTATTATTTTTGGCCGTTACATCTCCTTTCAAAATGCAAAGCACCAACTTTAACTTTAACTTTAACTTCCTCACACCTCCCTCCCCATATTCTCCAGACCCCCAAAGGAAGCAGCATCCCACCGACCCCTCCCCTTTGTCTCCAAACTACCTTTATGCCCTTCTAATTTTAATACAGAAAATTCAGGCAGGCCAGCGGCGTCCTGGGACTCCCCTCGGCAAGGGTGGGCAGGAGGCCCGGCGCGGGATAGTGCCCTGTGCCCGCAGCTGCTGCAGAGCCCTGGGAGCGCTCCGGGAGCCGGGCCTGGGGAGGAGGCTGGGAGAGGGACAGGGAGTGAGTGGGAGGGAAGAAGGGGGGTGGGGGGGAGAGATATTGCCTCGCGCTGCTCATTGCTGAACTTGCTGCGCACTTCGGGCCAGCGCACCACTTTTTTCTTATTTCAAGAGGCACTAGAGGTGTGTCTGTGTTGTTTCTGTTTGTTTGTTTGGTTTTTTAAAGAAAGTAAAGGGGACAAAAGAAAAAGAAAGAAAGCATAGGCTCGTATTTCTGGAAGCTGGTGTACAGACAGGACTCCTTCCAGCGCCGCTTGTCCCTATCAGTTTACCCATTTGGGTTTTCTTTTGGAACAACTGGTTTCTCATCCCTGCCTCGTCGCGAAGCAGGCCCGAAATTCTGAAACAAGTAAGTCAAGTCTCCTGGTCCCTTCCTCCTTGCTCTCCTCCTCGTCCTCTTTCTCCTCCTTCCCCCCACCCCCCTCTCTCTCTCCTCTCCTGACCTTCCCACATTCACGCAGGGGTAGCCACCAGCCAGCCGTCACCATGCACTAGTCACTGTCCACCGTCCACCAGCCACCACTTCAGCCCGGCTTACGCGTCGGAAGATGCATGACCTTTCGCGCTGCCTTGGCCTCCCATTGCGTTGTGGTGACGAGGAGACTGTTGTGAAATTAAATCTGACCCTTTAGCGCAGAGACAGCTGCAGAGAGCCCCGGGCAGCCTCAGGCGGGGGCTCCCCTGGAGCCAACTTGCAAGCCTTGCTGGGAGTTAGGACTAGCTGGGAAGGCGGAGAATTGGACCCGGAACTCCAAAAATGGGGTGCACAGCCTTCAGACCACGACCGGAAAGATCTATTGGTGGGGATTGGTGACCCAGTCCTGCTGCTGGGGGGAAAGAAAAGAAAAAGCAGGGTGTCCATACACCCTCCCATAAGTGTGTGTGTGTGAGTGTGTACATCCACACACATACCTACCTATTATACACATGTGTATATATGCACATATGTATTATATAAATGTATACATGTAAATACATGTGTATGGGTAAGGGAGAGAGTGGGGAGAGAGGAGGGGGGAGGGGGAGGAAGATGCATCTCTCAGGGTTCCTGTCTAGGTTTCTGTTGATTTTAGGTAGGCAAAGTGCAAACCTGGGTGGTAAATATATGGGCACACACGTAGTAATAGGTTGAGGGTAAATTTTTGAACTTGGAGGGGAAAAAAGTTCAATGTCATCTACCCCTTGCCTACCACCCCTACTGTAGAGCACGTGTGTATGTGTCTGGTACTGGTTTGTTTTTCCTAATGGAGGTGGTGACTGATTGGGACTCCTAGGAAGGGGCTGAAGTCTTTCTGGCCCTATTTCATGTTATGATTGCTGTCTTAGAAATGTGCTTGTGTTCTAAGCTCGAATAATATAAAACATTCCTGTGTCTGTGAGTGTTAGGAGAAATTTCTTTTCAGCTTTCCCTTCCCCCTTCATCTCCTTTGGTCAAAAGTGGATGTTACAAATTAAAGAGTTTGTTTAGAAAGAGTTATGAGTAAATTTAAGGGCAAAAGGGAAACTTTTTTGCTATCAGATATTAGAAAAATTAAGAAACAGCAGGCCAGATATTATTAATGACATAATATAGTGAAATTACTTGAGACAAGAGGAACAGGATCCATTATAACATTATTTGTTTATTGTTGGTTATTAAATAATCAATAAGTCTTCTGTCCTGGTAGCCTAAATGACTAAGGCTAGTGAGAGAAATGATGTCAGTAATCTAGTTGGGACAGTGGATTGAGTGCCAAGCCTAGAATCAGGAAGACCTGAGTTCAAATGTGGTCTCAGACATTTACTGCCTGTGTGACCTTTAGTAAGTCACTTAACCCCATTTGCCTCAGTTTCCTCACTGTACAATGAGTTGAAGAAGAAAATGACAAACCACTCCATTGTCTTTACCAAGAAAACCCAAAATGGAATCATAAATATTGTGTCTAATGGTAGGCATCTCTAGGGCAGGGGCAAGGGCAGGGGTGGGGAGAAGGGAAGGAAAACAAAGAAATGTACATGATAATTATTATATATTTAAAAGGAGTAGTGATTTGTATATAATAGATTTGTAGTTTCATGTGTAGTCATTTTTATTATTCTGTGTTGTGGAAATACTTGTTTTGTTCTATTAAAAATAAAATAAATAAATGTGAAAAAAGATATGGATAGTTTTGTAAGAGTATTGGAGAAAAGGTTCAAAAGCATAGTGAACCACAAGCTTAATGCGCAATTTAACTTAAAAACCAACAAATTCCCATGGTACTAGAGCTCTTTACAAAGTACTTTCCTTATAATAAATCCCAGATGAGAAATACATTCCATTACAATCCATCGCCAGCCTCCCAGGCATTTTCTCTGGCTGTAGCATGTGCCTGGAATGCTCTCCCTCCTCAAATCAGTCTCCTTGACTTCCCAGGCTTCCTTCAAGTCCCAATTAAAATCCCACGTTCTACAGAAAGCCTTTTCATTCTAGGCCTTCTCTCTGTTAGCTATTTCCTAATTATCTTATATATAACTTGTGTGTACATATTTGCTTGCTGTCTTCCCCAATAGAAGAATTCCCTGAGGGCAGGGATTGTCATTTTGCCACTCTTTGTGTTCACAGCATTTAGCACATAGCACATAGTAGGCTTTTCATAAATGCTTACTGACTGATCTCAGTTTTACAGAGGGAGGAATTGAAGCTCAGAGCCATATAGCTAGAATAATAGTTAACACTTATACAGTGTTTTTACATATATTAATTTAGTTGATCCTCATAACAAATCTATGAGGTACTATTATTATCCCCATTTTATAGATGAGGAAACTGAGACAGATTAAGCAAATGATGCACTAATTACATAGGCAGTTAAGTTTTTGAAGTCATTTTTGAACTCAGGTCTTCCTGATTCTTTGTTTCTAGCTCTACCTACTAGACCACTAGCTACAGCTAGAAGATATGATTCTTTCAGCTAATAGCTGGCAGAATCAGAGCTGAAAATTAGGTTTCCTGACTCCCAAATGCAGTGCACACTGTCTCATCAAACAAGTTTAAAAAAGCAAAATAAAACAGTGAGTGGAATTTTAGGCCATGAATGGTAGGAACTATGAAGTGGTTCTCTCATTTTACTTAAAGGTTAGTGCAGTAGGGAGTCATTCTGGAACAGTAGAAAGAATATAAACTTTGAAATCAGGGACTGATTTCAGACGCAACATCTGATGCTTACTACCCAGGCAACATCACTTAACTTTACTGGGCCTCAGTTTCTCCCTTTACAAAATGATATTAATTCTACATTTACCACCCATCTCGTAGACTTGTTGTGAAGACCAAATGAGATAATATTCACAAAGTAATTTATAATTTGTTTTTAACCACACAGCACTATATAAAATGTAAATTGTTATTACTGATACAGTATCTTCAAGTGTCTCATGTATTCCCAGGGAGTAATTCACACATTAGAAAAGAAACCCAAGCCAAAGTTTATCGAAAAATCAGTTCAATCCAATACATCAAATATGTATTAAATCATTTCCTGTTGAACTTGAAAGTGAAGTCCATTCCATAACATTTTAAATGAAGTTGCCAAACAATATGGCATTACTCTGTAATTTTATCTATAATAGGAAAACAATCCCTCAAACACACAAAATATTTGTGAGGAATAAACACTCATTCAGTTTCCTTTTGTGAATAAAATTAGTTTTGATGCACTGGTCATTGCTATGTGTGTAAGACAGGGGGTTTTCCTATCTTCAGAGAATTTTAAATGATTATCCAAGAAAAGGTAGTAGGAGAATGAATGTCCTCTTGATGTGAGGGGAAAAGATAATGGTGTCTAGTTTGTATGCCCCATGACAAGAGAAAGGGGAAAACACTACCAGGATGGGGAGGCATGGATGAGTTGTGATTTTCACCACTGAGAAGAATGAGATGACAGATCCATTTGAAACTGACTAAGCTAGGCATGCTTAGAAAGAATTCAGTCATTTAATTCAGGTTTCTCTTCTTAGTCACTCAGCATTAGAACTGAGTATTTCTGAAATCTAATTACCTTGATTTAGGTTCTTGAAGAAAAATCCTTGTAGACCATATCATTGAGTATGAGATCAACTAAACTGGGGCTTTGCTGATAAAGAACATGAGGTTCTATCTCAGCCCCATCAAACTAGCTAAGGTTTTGTTTATATATTCTTTCATGGTCACACACACACACACACACACACACACACACACACACACACACAGACACAGGTACAGTTGTGGATTAGCTTAGTTAATGAATGCTTTGCTCTCCAAGGTTTTCACTGCATCAGAGAGAAGAGTAAAAATTTAATCAAAGGTCCATTTTAATGTCACTTTAAAATTATACTCCACCCCACTCTAGAAATGGCTACCTTTAGATCCAAATATGCATATATATGTAAAAACGTTCCATAAGTACTTCTATTTATCAGTCCTTTCTTTGGATGGAGATAGTATCTTCATTCATATGCCCTTTTTAGTTAATTTAGGTATTTATAAAAGTCGAAACAACTTAGTTGTTTAATGTTGTAATTAAGACAATGTTACTGTTACTGGATACAGCATTCTCTTGGTTTATTATTTCATACAAATATTCTTCATACTCTTCATTGTTTCATTACATTGTTTCATTCAAATTCATCTGTATTTTTCTAAGATCATCAAGTTCATCCAAGTTTTTCTAAGATTATCTAAGTTCATAATTTCTTACGGCATAGTAGTATTCCATCACAATCACATACCACAACTTGTTTAATCATTCTGCAGCTGGTGGACTGTATCACCAAGGCAATATTCATAGCACTGGTGGTGACAATGAATATGCCAGCGTAGATTTCAATCGCAAAATCCATCATAGTAGCAAGAATTCAATACAAATTAACACTGTAGGAGATAAAACCATTCCCAAGCCTCCCTGCCCCTTTTCCCCCCACAGAACTTCCCCAAAACAAGCAAACACTTAGGAGCCCTAGCTGTCTGCTTGCCTGTGTCCTATTAATTGTCTTTGCCTATTAATGAATGGAAAAGATCTTGCCATTTAAATTACCATTACATGGGCATCCCTGAAATTTCCAGTTCATTACCACCACAAATAGAACTGCTACGAATGTTTTAGAATATATAGGTTCTTTTCTTTTTTTCCTAATCATTTTTAAAAATAGACTTAGCAGTGGTATTGCTGGGTCAAAGACTATGGGCAGTTTAATAACTCTTCAGACATAATTCCAAATTACTCTCTAACATGTTTGGATCAGTTCACAATTCCACCAACAATTAATTTATGTCCCAATTTTTCCACATCCCCTCCAATATTTTTCACTTTCCCTTTCAATCATTTTAGCTAATCTGATAGGTATCAAATGATATTTCAAGGTTGTTTTAATTTGCATTTCTCCAATCAATAATGATTTACTTTTGAATCGATGGAGTACTCCTAGTGGTCAAATTCACTATATACTACTGTTAACTAACATGTGCTTAATAAAAACTTAATGAACACCAGTAGTGAATCAGGTTCAGTGTCCAAGTCAGAATTTTATATATCCATTGAAAGTATAGATAGTTTTGTTAGGTTGTCATTATTTCATTCTTATCACTTTAAAGTCAAAGATACTTCCAAATCATTAATCCGATATTTAGGGGGATGAATTCATTATTTTAAGCCATGAGACCATATTGTAACACATGACAATATAATAAGGGTATTTGGGTCCTAAGGAGCAGTGTCATTTAAGGCCTTTCCTAACTAAAAAAACAGAGTGTAGACCAGGAGAATATTGACTGTAGATCTCTATGAATCATAACACCTTGGAAGTACCCCAAACTTCCAAGTGCCCAGAATTAACTCTGAAAACAGCAGAGAGGAAAAGCCTGAGAGAGTACTTCTTCCCACCCTCCCACGAAACAGAGCCCAATTTTAATATAAAGCTAAAAATCAATAAATAGACTAAAAAAATAAGTAAATGATAAAAAAGAAAACCTGACCATAAAAAGCTACTATGATGACAGGGAGCATCAAGATACAAAAACAAAAGAAGGCAATGATGTCAAAACAGCTACAAGCAAAGTCTCAAAGAAAAATGTGAATTGGACACAAGTACAGCAAGAATTCCTGGAAGAGGCAAACATGATTTAAAAATCAAACAAGTGTGATTGAGGAATAGCAATATTGTTCTAAGAGCAACTTTGAATGATCAAATAATTTTGATTAATATAAATACTCAAATCAGCTACAAAGAACCTATGAAGGAAAATGCTATCCACCTCCAGAGAAAGAATTGATAAGTAGAAGTATATATGATATGGTTTTACTTATATGCGCATATTTAGGTCTAATGGTAGTCATTTCTAGAGCAAGGTAGAGAGGGAGGGACAAAAAGAAACTCAAAAAGCATTCAGCACAGAAAAAGCAGGGGATCTTTGAAAACAATTTATAGCACTTATTAGATTTTTTTAAAATAAAAGTAAACAATGTGAAATGGAAATTCATTGTTTTATATTGAATCCTTTTTATGTTGTGCTACATACATGAAAATGCTCTTTTTTTGTCCGTATATTTGAATTCAAAATTAATTTTAAAAATTTGAAAAGAGTGGTAGAGGAAAAAATTAGAAAAGTATTGAGAGCAATGCAAAAAAATTATGAAAAAACAATCAATAGCTTGGTAAAAGAGGCACAAAAAAGTCAAAGAAAGTAATACCTTAAAAACAGAATTGGCCAAATGGTAGAAATGGTACAAAACTTTAAAGAGGAAAATAACTCCTTAAAAAGTAGGGTTGGTCAAATGGATAAAGAGATACAAAAACTCACAGAAGAAAATAATTATTTAAAAATTAAAATTGGGCAAAGGGAAGTGAATGATTCCATGAGACATCAAGAAACAATAAGACAAATTCAAATGAATGAAAAAATAGAAGACAATATGAAATATCATCAGAAAACAACTGACCTGAAAAATAGATCAAGGAAAACATAATTTAAGAATTATTGAACTACCTGAAAGCCATGATCAAAGACAGAGCTTAGGCACTACATCTCAAGAAATTATAAAGGAAACTGCCCCAATATCTGAGAACTGGAGAGTAAAATAGAAATTGAGAGAATTTACCAATCACCTCCTGAAAGAAAACTCAAAATGAAAGCTACTAGGAATATTATAGCCAAAATCCAGAACTCTCAGGTCAGAGAGAAAATACTTAAAGCAGCCAGAGAGAAACCAATCAAATACTGTGGAGCCACAGTCAGGATTTCAACGATTAAGCAGTGACCATGTTAAAAGAGTGAAAGGCTTGGAGTATTACACTCTTGAAGACAAAGAAAGGAGTCAGGATTACACCCAAGAATAACACTTAACAAGTATATGCCTTCAAAGGGAAAAAATGGATACTTAATGAAATAAAGGAATTTCAAACATTCCTCATGAAAAGACCAGAGCTGAATAGAAAACTTTACTTTCATATGCAAGATATATGGGAGAAGCACAAAAAAGTAAATATGAAAGAGAATCATTAAGGGACTCAATAAAGTTGAACTTTATGTTTCTATATGGGAACATGATACACATAAGAACTTTGTCATTATTAAGACAGTTTAGAAGGACTCTACATAGACAGAAAGTGTAGGAGTGAATGAATTTATGTTGGGATGACCTAAAAATAATGGATGAGTGAGAAAACAAGATGAACAAGGGGAAGGAAGAGGAAGAATGGAGACAATTTTCTCACATGAGAGAAGTGCATAAGGATGAGCTTTTACAGTGGAGAGGGAAATGTTGGGAGGAGCAGGCAATGCTCGAACTTCACTTCCATCTGAATTGTTTCAAAGAGAAAATATACACATTCATTTTGGTATGGAAATTTTGTTATCCAACAAGGAAGAAGAAGGGGAAGGAGATAAAAGAAAAGGGAAGTGATAAAAGGGAAAGTGGATTAAGGGAGGTGATAGAAGCAAATTGATTTTTGAGGAAGGATAGGAGAGAAGAGGGGGGAGAGAGAGAGAGAGAGAGAGAGAGAGAGAGAGAGAGAGAGAGAGAGAGAGAGAGAGAGAGAGAGAACAGAAGAAAATAGGACAGAGGGAAATGCATAGTAAGTAATCATAACTATGTATGTGAATGGTATGAACCCACCCATAAAAGAGAACTGGAAAGCAGAATGGATTAGAATACAGAATCCAACAATGTGCCGTGTACAAGAAACACACTTGAAATACACAGGAACACACGAAGAGTTAAAATAAAAAGGTGGATCATAATCTATTATGCTTTAGTGAAGTAAATCAGGCAGGTGTAACAATTATGATCTCAGATAAAGTAAAAACAAAAATAAATCTAATTAAAAGATAAGCAGGGAAACGACATCTTGCTAAAAAAAAAAAAGCACCATGAACAATGAAGCAATATCAATACTAAACATATATGCAGCAAAAAACATAGCATGCAAATTTTTCAACAAAAAATTTAAAATTGGTTACTAGATGAGGGACCTCATTTTCACTCTCAGAGTTCAATACAGCTAACCATAAAATAAATAAGAAAGAAATTAAGGGGATGAATAGAATTTCAGAAAAGTTAAATATGATAGACCTGCGGAGAAAATTGAATGGGAATAAAAAGGATTATATGTTTCTTGGCTATATGTGACATCTTCATGAAAATCTAATGTGTATGGGGGCATAAAACCTTTAAAAAACAAATTCAGAAAAGCAGAAATATTAAATGCATCCTTTTCATATCATAAAGCTATAAAAATTATATTCAGTAAAAGACTATGGAAACATAGACAAAAAAAATAATCAGGAACTAAGTAATTGAATCCTAAAGAATAAGTGGATCACAAAAAAATCATAGATTCAATAATTTCACTAAACAGAATGACAACTATGAGACAGCAGAACAAAATTTGTGAGATGCAACCACAGGAGTACTTAAGGGAAAATTTATATTTCTAAAGATCTAAAGATGGAGAAACAGCATTTCAATGAACTGGACATGCAATTTATAAAAAAAACTGGAAAAAGAGCAAGTTAAAAACTTCCAATTAAACACCAAAATGTGAATCCTGAAAATCAAAGGAGAGGCTAATAGAATTGAAAGGAAAACAATAGAATTAATAAATAAAAGTAGGAGGTGGCTTAAAAAAACAATAAAATATATAAACCACCTATTAATTTGTTTTTTAAAGACAGAAAATGAAATTAACAGTATCAAAAATGAGAATATGCCATGAACAAAGATGAAATAAAGCAATTAAGTTTTTTTCTCAATTATTTATGAGTAAATCTGATAATCTAAATGAAACAGAAGAATATTTACAAAAATATAAATTGTCCATATGAACAGAAGAAATAGAATACTTAAATAACTCTATCTTAGGAAAAGATATTGAACAAGCCATTAACGATCTGTCTAAAAAAAAAAAATCCCAGATCCAGATGGATTTACAAGTAAAGTCTACCAAACCTTAAAGGAACAATTAATCCCAATAGAATATGAATCATTTTTAAAAGCTAGGTAAAGAACTCATTTTATGATGAAATATGGTTTTCCTATCTAAATCAGTAAAAGCAAAAACAAAGAAATAAAACTACAGACCAAATTCCCTAATGAATAAAATACTCACAAGGAGATTATAGCAATATATCACAAAGCTCACACACTAAGACCAAATGGGATTTATACCAGGAATGCAGGGTTGGTTCAATATTAGGAAAACTTTCAGCAAAATTCACTATATCAATAACAAAACAACAAAATGATATGCTTATATCAATAGATACAGGAAAAGCTTTGGCCAAAATATACTATCTATTCCTATTCACCGTAAAACACTAGCCAGCATAGAAATAAATTGAGCCTTTGTTAAAATAAGTAGCATCTATCTAAAACTACCAGCAAGTATTATCTGCAATGAGGATAAGCCTTTCCAATAAGATCTGGGAGAAAGCAAGACTGTCCATTATCAACACTTTTTTCAATACTATATTAGAAATGTGAGCCATAATAATAAGAAAAGAAAAAGAAATTGAAGAAATAAAAATAAGCAATGAGGAAATAAAACTCTCACTGTTTGAAGATGATATGATAGTATACTTAGAGATCCTTAGGGGATGAACGACAAAACTAGTTGAAACAATAAAAACTTTAACAAATTTGTAGGATATAAAACAAACACACAAATCATCAGCATTTCTATATATTACCAACAAAGTAGAGCAGAAAGATAGAAATTCCACTTAAAATAGCTGCAAACATTAAAAAATACTTGGAAGTTTACCTGCCAAGACAAACCCAGGGACAATACAAACACAATTACAAAAGGCTTTTCAGATAAAGAAGATCTAAAGATAATTTGGAATTTGGCCTAGAGTTTTATTTCTCTGTTTTTGCTTTCCCTGGTTTAGATAGGAAAACCATAAAGATAATGACAAACAAATAGAGATATTGTTCATGGTGAGCTAAACCAATATAATTAAAATGACAGTTCTACCTAAATTAACTTACTTATTCAGTGCCATGCCAATCAAACCATCAAAGGATTACTTTATAGAACTAGAAAAAAATAGGAAAATTCATCTGGAAGAATAGAGGGTCAAGAATATCGAGGGAATCACTGAAAAAAAAATGTGAAGGAAAGTGGCCTAGTAGTACCAGAATTCAAACCATATTACAAAGTGGTAATCATAAAATAAAATAAAAAATCTGATACTGGCTAAGAAATAGAGGGGTGGATAGAGTGATGGAATACATTAGGTAGACAATATACAGTAGGAAATTAACACAATAATTTAGTGTTTGACAAACTCAAAGATCCAAGTTTGGAAGATAAGAATCCATCATTTGACAAGAATTGCTGGGAAAATTGGAAAACAGTTTAGCAGAAAGTAGACATAGACCAACATCTCACACTATATTCCAAAATAAGGTCAACATGGGTACATGATTCAGACATAAAGTTTGATATCTTAAGTAAATTAGAGGAACGCTGAAAAAGTTATGTCAGATCTATGGATAAGAAAAAAGTTTGTGACCAAGAAAGAGAGAGAGAGAGGTAGAGAGAGAGAGAGAGAGAGAGAGAGAGAGAGAGAGAGAGAGAGAGAGAGGAATGTGGGAATTAAAACACATAGTTTTGATTACATGAAATTAAAAAAAAAAAGTTTTTGCACACACAGACGCATACATCCAAACACCCAATGCAATCAAAATTACAAAGCAAGAAACTGGGCGAGGGGGGGGGGGGGGAGGGCTCATTTCTCAGATATATAGCAAACTGAGTCAAATTTATAAAAAATAAGAACCATTCTCCAATTGATAAATGGTCAAAGGGATGCAAACAGGAAGTTTTCAGAAGAAATCAAAGCTATCAATAGTTACACAATAATGCTGTAAATCCCTATCGATTAGAGAAATGCAAATTACAACAATTCTTAGGTACCACCTCACACTTATCAGATTAGCTAACATGACAGAAAAGGAAAATGTCAAATGCTGGAAGGGATATGGAAAAATAATGACAGTAGTGCAGTGTTAGTGGAGTTGTGAACTGGTCCAACCATTCTGGAATACAATTTGGAACTATCTTCAAAGAGCTATAAAACTGTGTTTACCCTTAGACTGAGCAAAACTACTATTAGGTCAATATCCCAAAGAGATCAAAGAAAATCAGAAAAGACCTTTCTGTACAAAAATATTCATAGAGGCTTTTTTTTTTTGTGGTGGCAAAGAACTGTAAATTTAGGAGATACCCATCAATTGGGGAATAGCTGAACAAATTGTGGTATGTGATTGTGATGGAATACTATAGTTCTACAAGAAATGATGGGCAGAATGGTTGCAGAACAACCTGCTAAGATTTATATGAACTGAAGCAAAGGGAAGTGAGGAGAACCAAGAGAACATTGTATACAGTATCTGTAATATTGTAAGGATGATGAACTGTGAAAAACTTAGCTACTTTAATCAATACAATGATCCAAGACAATTCCAAAGGACCCATGATGAAAAATGCTGTCACCTCCATAGAAAGAACTGATTAACTTTGAGTGCAGTTGAAACATACGTTTTTGCACTTTCACTATGTTTCTTGCTCTTCATTTATTTATTTTGGCAATGGCTAATATGAAAATGTTTTATGTGAATTCACATGTATAATTGATATGATAATTTACTTGTCAAATATGTCTGGCACTGATTATCATGTAAGCTTCTTGAAGGAAGAGATTATTTCATTTTTTTCCCCTTATCCTCAGGACCCACATGATGTCTGGTACATAATAACTACTTAGGAGATACTTATTAAATTAAATTAGTCTAAAGGTTTCAGACTTGCATTTCCAACCGCCCATTGGATTTGACCACCTAAGTGTCCCCATGCACTTCAAGCATAATAATGTCTATAACTGAACAAAATTCAGTTTTTGCATTTGAATTGGATAAACATTCTTTAAATGTCTCTTTGTACAAAGAACTGTACTAGATTCTGAAGGAGACCAAAAAAGAAGACAAGTCATTCTCCATGTGCTCATAGAGTGTAGAGTTTGGGTTGAAGGGGAAGATTCAAACATAGGTTACTATGTGACAGTGGTAAATGATATGTATGTTAGGTACCAAAAGGAAAAAAAAGGTCCCCATGACTGAGACAAGTTATTAGACTTAGAGTTTGAAGAACTAGATTTGAGTTCTTGTTTCTCTATCCCCCATTTTCTAACTTTGGCTTGGCAGAAAAGGTTTATTTCATTTTTTTAATTTGAAGAAACACCTTTAAAATATGTAACTAAAATAATTAAAAATGTGAAAATATGTTACTTTTCAAGTACTTTTGTGTTCATTGATAAAGAAAAATATACAAATTAGTATGAACCTAGACATTCAAGGGAGGAGTTCATTACTTATATGAAGAGTAAGATGAAGTTTTCTAGAGGAGAAATCTCAGCTGGTCCTTCAAGGATGGGTGGCTAGTGAATAGGTGAAAGGATACAAGAGGCCCTTTTGTGTACAGAACCTTAAAGGTGATCAAGTCCAACCCCTTATTTTAGAGATGCAGAAACTTGAGGCACAGACAAGTTAATTGACTTAGCCTAATACAACTACTAAGTGTCTGAGACAAGATCCAAACTTAGGTCTTTCTCACTCCTGGTCCCAAAAGTCTGTACACCACATTGTGCTGCCTTTCAGTCAACATGCTAATTGACTTATTTATTTGATGTGGGGACTTTAAACACAAACCAATTTCTTCTCTGTGTTGCAGAAAAGGAAATATCTCATGCTAGTGCAGGGCAAGGAGTCTAAGCCTGTGTTGTCTAAGAGTTTTGTGGCCACATTACACATGGGATTTGTTTAGCAGAAGCATGAACAGCGTCTCAGGAACAAACTTCTACAGGTTTTTAACATTTAATCCCTAATGTGCTGCTTGTGTTCTTTTTTTTTTAATTTAACTTTTAACATTTATTTTCACACAATTTTGGGTTACAAATTTTCTCCCCTTTTATCCCCTCCCCCCCCCAGACCCAAGCTTTCTAATTGCCCCTGTGACCTATCTACTCTCTCCTCTATCCTCCCTCCCTGCCCTTGTCTCTGTCTTCTCTTTTGTCCTGTAGGGCCAGATAGCTTTCTTGACCCCTTAACCTGTATTTCTTGTTACCCAGTGGTAAGAACATTACATTTGGTCCTAACACTTTGAGTTCCAACTTCTTTAGCTCCCTCCCTCTCCACCCCTTCCCCTTGGAAGACAAGCAACTCAATATAGGCCAAATCTGTGTAGTTTTGCAAATGATTTCCATACTAGTTGTGCTGTATAGGACTAACTATATTTCCCTCCATCCTATCCTGTCCCCCATTACTTCTATTTTCTTATGGTCCTTTCCCTCCCCATGAGTGTCGACCTCGTATTGCATTCTCTTCCCCATGCCCTCCCCTCTATCCTCCCCCCCACCCTGCTTGTGCCCCTGTCCCCCACTCTCCTGTATTATGAGAGTAGACCTCATGTTTTTCTCTTGCCTCCCCTCTTTATCCCTCCACTAATAAGTCTTTTGCTTGCCTCTTTTATGAGAGATAATTTGCCCCATATAACTTCTCCCTTTCTCCTCCCAATATTTCTCTCTCACTGCTTGATTTCATTTTTTTTTTAAGATATGATCCCATCCTCTTCAATTCACTCTGTGCACTCTGTCTCTATGTATGTGTGCGTGTATGCATGCATGTGTGTGTGTACTCCCACCCAGTACCCAGATACTGAAATGTTTCAAGAGTTACAAATATTGTCTTTCCATGTAGGAATGTAAACAGTTCAATTTTAGTAAGTCCCTTATGACTTCTCTTTGCTGTTCACCTTTTCATGGTTCTCTTCATTCTTGTGTTAGAAAGTCAAATTTTCTTTCCAGCTCTGGTCTTTTCATCAGGAAAATTTGAAAGTCCTCTATTTCATTGAAAGACCATTTTTTCTCCTGAAGTATTATACTCAGTTTTGCTGGGTAGGTGATTCTTGGCTTCAGTCCTAGTTCCTTTGACTTCTGGAATATCCTATTCCATTCCCTTCTATCCCTCAATGTAGAGGGTGCCAGATCTTGTGCTATCCTGATTGTATTTCCACAATACTTGAATTGTTTCTTTCTAGCTGCTTGCAATATTTTCTCTTTCACCTGGGAATTCTGGAATTTGGCCACAATGCTCCTAGGAGTTTCTCTTTTTGGATCTCTTTCATGCGGTGTTCTGCGGATTCCTTGAATATTTATTTTGCCTTCTGGTTCTAGAATCTCAGGGCAGTTTTCCTTGATAATTTCATGGAAGATGATGTCTAGGCTCTTCTTTTGATCATGGTTTTCAGGTAGTCCCAAAATTTTTACATTGTCTCTCCTGATTCTATTTTCCAGGTCAGTTGTTTTTCCAATAAGATATTTCACATTATCTTCCATTTTTCGAATCTGCGCGGTATGTTCTGAGATATCTGTCTTTCTCATAAAGTCCTTAGCGTCCATCTGTACCATTCCAGTTTTGCAAGATCTATTTTCTTCAGTGAACTTTTGAATCTCCTTTTCCATTTGGTTAATTCTGCTTTTGAAAGCATTCTTCTCCTCATTGGCCCCTTGCACCTCCCTTGCCAACTGAGTTAGGCTAGTTCTCAAGGTGCCAATTTCTTCAAGATTTTTTTGGTTCTCCTTTAGCAGGGAGCTGATCTGCTTTTCATGCTTCTCCCTCATCCCTCTCATTTCCCTTCCCAGTCTTTCCTCCACCTCTCTAACTTGATTTTCAAAATTCCTCTTGAGCTCTTCCATGGCCTGAGCCCATTGGGTGGGCTGGGACACAGAATCCTCGATTTCTGTGTCTTTGCCTGATGGCAAGCATTGTTCCTCCCCATCAGAAAGGAAGGGAGGAAGTGTCTTTTCTCCGAGAAAATACCCTTCAATAGTTTTATTTCTTTTCCCTTTTCTAGGCATTCTCCCCAACCAGTGACCTGACCTCTGAATGTTCTCCTCACACCCACCTCGCCTCCTGGTCCTCCCAGCCAGCGTTTGGGGACTGAGATTCAAATGCTGCTTCCTGCCTTAGGGTTTTTGGCGGGGGCAGGGCTGCTATTCAGTGTGAGAATTAAGTTCAGGTGGTCAGGGGCAGGGCCGCCTCTCTGGCTCAGTTCCCTCAGGGGGTTTATGCACAGACCTTCCACAATGGATCCAGGCTCCCGCCCGTTTGGGGAGCCCCTGTCTGTAGCTGCCTCTCAGCTTCTATCTCCTGGGGGGGCCCGAGCCATGGGGGCACCCCACTCCCCTCTCAACCCACCAAAGAGAGTCTCTCACCTACCCCCGTCAGTCACCTGTTGGTGGGGGGGCTTGTGCCGCCGCTGGAGATCCCGTCTCTAGAGCCTTCTCAGATCTGTGCCTCTCAGAGCCGCGGCCGCCGCAGGTCCAGGCTGGGCTCCGCGTCTGCAGCGCGACAGACCTTTTGCGAGAGGTTTGCAGGTCCCTCTGTGGGTGGGGGGACCCGCGTGGCCGCTGGAGATCCCGTCCCCATAGCCCTCTCGGATCTTTTCCTCACGGTGTCGTGGCTGCGGCAGGGCTGCCCTCTGCTCCCCGTCCCGGCGCCCAGTCCACGGCGCGAAGGACCCCACGTGAGAGGTTTGCAGGTCTCTCCGGAACAGAAATCTCCCTCGCTCCAATATTCCGTGGTCTCTGGGTGCAGAATTCGCCCTGGGTTGGTCCCCTCTAGCCGTTCTGTGGTTTGTGGGTTCGGAGCTATGTGTATGTGCATCTTTCTACTTCGCCATCTTGGCTCCACCCCTGCTTGTGTTCTAATCCACTCAAATGCTGTTGCAGCGTTATATCCTTATTTATTTCAGCTTTAGAAACTTTGATCCAAAAGCTTTGCTGCAATACTAATTAATGGACAACCAAATCCTTCTTCTTCCATAGGCAAGTTTAGGTGTCAATTATTTCATGAAGCCTTTAATTCAAGTTCACATTTATAGATCCTACTATGTGAAAAGGACTATGTTAGACACTGGGGTATATGGACAGCAACAGTGAAACAGTCCTTGACCTCAAGTAGCTTGTGTTCTTCAGGAGGGATGCATGTGCATAGATAAAGAGGAGATAATTTGTGGAGGAAGAAAACACTAGGAAATGGATCAGAAAAGGAGAGAACACTAACAATAGAGTTGGGAGTGAGGGTGAGGTGTTGAGTATTGCAGGTAGGGAAAGACTTCACCTAGGAAGCAGCACCTGAGATGAGTTTTGAGTAAAGCCAGAGATTCTAAGTAGACCAGGCAAGAAGTGAACGTATTCCAAGCATGAGGGGACAGCCTTTCAAATGAATGGAGATGGGAAATGGCATATTGAGTTAAGGGCTAGCAGACAAGTTTTCAAGTAGGTAAGATTTAACACATAGAGGGGATCTAGATTGTTTAAGGCTGAGGGCAGGGATACTTTTGTTTTTAGTTTTTCTCTTTCTATCCCCAGAACTTAGCACTGTACCTGACACATAGTGAATACTTAATAAATACCTGTTGATTGATGGATTGATGAGTCAGCCTGAGAACTTTGCATTTTATTCTAGAGCCAATGGGGGTCACAGAAGTACAGACTTTTGTTTTAGGAGTGTTCATTTCACAGCTGGATGGAGGATGGATTGGAAAAAAAAAAGACAGGAGGTAGGGAGACCAATTAGACCAGGAGTTCTTAACCTTTTGGGGGTCATGGATCCCTTTAGTAAGTGAAACTTATGAACCTCTTTAAAAACATTAAACACATAAAATTTCCAAGATTATAAATGAAATCAACTTTATCAAAGTATTTTTTTCTTATTCAAAGTAATGGATTTATTGAAATTTATATGTAGGTTCATGGATCCCAGTTGAAGAATACCTGTTAGGCTATTCAAATAGTACAGACAATAAAGGATGAAGGCTTAAAATAGTGTATTGGGTCTTTAGGAGGAAGGGTTTGGATGGGAATGATGCTTCAGATCAAGAATTGACAAGATGTGAAGGGACCAAAGAAAGTAAGACAACCTTTTATACAGGTGTGGGGAACCTTCAGCCTCAAGATCACATGTGGCCAGGTCCTTTGACTGAATCCAAACTTCACAGAACAAATCTCCTTAACAAAAGGATTTGTTCTATAAAACTTGGATTCATTCAAAAGGCCTAGAAAGTCACATGTGGCCTCAAGGTCTCAGGTTTTCCACCCCTGCAGGCTAAACCCTTTATTTTACTTATGAGAAAAACTGAGTCCCAGAGAATTTAAATGACTTTAGTAAGTGCTGACAAGAGGACTTCAAATTCAAAATTCTTTTCAGTGTCCAAGGCCAGTATCAAAGATACATGTGAAAAATTGAAAAATAAAGTGATCTCCTCCTCTACAATCTCCCTAAAGGTTGCTACATTTTTGTTTACTAGACTTTCACGTTGCTAGTTGTAACCTACTTCCAAAGACTTTTTGAAGACTTTGGGTGAATATACTCTTTCAAATATCATAAAATTTGAAATTTTAAGAGAAGCTTTAAAAATAAAAACAATTTTAAAATATCTGATGAGAATTTTAAAAAATGAGAACAAAAATAATTTTATTAGTTTCTGAAGCATGTTCTATGAGGTCAGTAGTGTTGGACTTGTATAACCAGTTCTAGTTTGAATTAGCCACAATCCTCTGCTCTGTTTGCAAGATTTAAGGTAGTACAGAAAGGAATCCACTAAAACTTTCTTTAAAAGAAAGATTAACAAATACTTATATTAAGGTTACAAATACATTGATCATTCAGCCCTAATAATTTACATAGATGTTCCCCAAATAACTCCCTCTGTCCAAAATCAGAGCATGTAACTATCTTCTTTTGGTTTGGAGGTGCAAGCTAACTTTTAGTACTAAAATCATTACCTCTATTTTAATGGAAAGAATTTTGGACTTGGAATTAGAAAGTCTGAGTTCAAGTCCCAAGTTTTATGGTTATTGTGTGACCATGGACAGGTCTGTTGACTTCTTTGAACTCAAGTTTCTTACCCTGTAAAATGAGGATGTCATTTGGTTGGTGTAACTACCTCTCTATTAAAATAGTCTGTGATACAAAAAGGGCTTTGTAAATATCAAGGTATATGAGTAATTATTCAAATTTTCTAAGCCCTGCAATCAATAAATGGGGTGGGGGGGATAGGAGGTGGGAGGTGGTGACACCAGAAAGAAACTTAGGAAAGGTACGTTTAAAGTTCACGAAGCAACCTCCAGAGGGTTTGGTTCTTCTTCTTTTTTGTTGTTGTTTATTTTTATTCTTTTTGTTATTGGGTTGTTTGTTTTTGTTTTTCCCCACAAATAGACTGAGATAGACTTCAACTATATTTTAGTTAATGATTGGTGGCTTGTTCTGGCTACTCATGAAAAGATCTCAGGTGGCTTTTCATTTCTGCTTGTCCTACTCAAGTACATCCGTATGTCCCCTCGACTACGCCATGTCACAGTCTTCTCTATACTGATCAAATGTTTTCATAGAAGGTTTTGAATGAAGTGGCTGCAGGGATAGCAAATGGTTAGAATGTATATTCGTAGAACTAGAACAGAGGACTGCAAACATTTTCAAGCATATCATCTTGGACTAGTTTCTGCTATTTACTTATCTCAATGTTATGTCTGTGAAGTTCTGTCAGTTCTTAGCATGATCCTCTGGTAACACAGAATTTAGTATTCCATTCTTGACTTCTAAGCAATGTTTCATTCACATATTTCTCCATCCAGTGAAAAATGTGAGAAGAATCACCCCTCTCTGGTGGAGAAGGCATCCGAAAATATAGTTAAAGTGATCATGTATTGTAAGGAGGGTAGTCTTAATCCTTAGTCATCAGATGTAGGATATATACGTACATTTACTATGACTATATAACCTATTTTCTAAGTCAGCAAGAAAAAGAAACTCTTCATAAAACTAAAACACCTCATTTTCTATCCTTTCATACTCTCTTTCTCCTTTTACTCCTGAATCCCATTGCAGGCCTAATCTCTCATTCGCCATATCATACAGCCAACCATTTTAAGCACATTCTAATATCTCTTACCTATTGGCTTCCAGCTCTAAAAACAGTTTTCTTAACAAAATGTGAATGTTTGTAGGTAAAATGTAAAGAAAAAAAGTAAAGAAAAGAAAAGGTAAATGAAAAGAAAAAAAATCTGCTGTTTCTTTGAAGCCTGAACTGGTTTTGCTGATTTCTCTGGGGTTCAGGGGTGCTAGCTGGGGAAAAGGGGAAGATAAAAATCACCAGGGCATTCTTTTCAGAGTTACTGGGGATATTCTAATCTGCAGGGGTCTGTTTGTAGGGTTGGGAAAGAAGATTACCAGTCTAGAGATTGTGTTTACAAGATAGCTGGGATATACAAAGCTGGGATATGCGTTGTTTTACATACTTTAACATGTATAAATTTAGAGTACAAGAAGGCTTGTATGTGACATTTGATGCTTATGCTACTGCCAGACAGAAGCCACTGAAGTCTGTAGCTATAACCACTATTAGTTTTCATAATGCTGCTTAGACTTGAACTGCATGTTTTAGTATCTAAATGCAAATTTATTTTAAGGTAATGCAAATTTTTCCCCACCTATATCAGTTCTATTTGTACATGGATAGTCCTTATCTGCTCATATATCAGGCAATTTATTTCACTCTCTATGTGCCTGGAGGAATAATCTTCTGAATTAAGCACAATTTACCACTGCAATTCAAGAGCGGAATTTAAGGTCTTCCAGCAAAGATTAAATGACCACTTCATGGATATGTCACAAAGGACATTCTTATTGAGGTTCAAGTTGGACTAGATGTCTTCTGAGGTCAAAGGACCAAAGATTTAGAACTGAAAAGGACACAAAAAATCATCTAGTTCAACTCTCTCATCATACGAATGAGGACACTGAGCCCCAGAACCATGATGTGACTTACCAAAATCAAAATTGACCTAAGTGGCAGAATCTGAATTTGAACCCAGATCCTCTGAATTCAAATTCAGCCTTAATTCTACATACCCTGCTCCTGCGATTCCATATCAAAGGTTAGGGTGATACTTATTTTTAAAAATCACTTGAGTTTGAGATCCTATACTCATTATATAATGAAAGAGATACTCATTTGTTTAATTGTTTGTCCAATTGTACCCAACAGGGTAGCTTTGTAAGCTCTGGACTTCTGTCCAGAAAAGAAAGTGAGGTTTTACTAGAACATAGTATCCAATACCACATCCAGGGGTATGAAGTTAAATTTAGGGGAAATAAAAATACTTTCAAAGGGATCTTTTTTCAGGACACTTTTCCTAGAATGTTTTCCCCATTGGGTATCCCTTTCAAGAACTTCAGGGACTCCTTCGTGGGTAGATAGATCTACAAAGTTAATAGTTTAACATACTAATGAATTACTATCATCTTTTGTTTATGTTGGTGATGTCCCACTCTTCATGACCCCATTCAGGTTTTTTTGTTTGTTTCTTTTTTGAGGCAACTGGTGTTAAGTGACTCATCCAGGGTCACATAGCTAGTAAGTATCAAGTATCTGAGGCCCCATTTGAACCCAGGTCCTCCTGACTCCAGAACTGGTGCTCTATCCATTGTACCACCTAGCTGCTGCCATTCAGGGTTTTCTTAAAGATTTTGGAGTGGTTGCCATTTCTTTCTCCAGCCCATTTTACAGATGAGGAAACTGAGGCAAATAGGGTTAAGTGACTTGCTCAGGGTCACACAGTTAGTGTCAGTGGCCAAATTTGAACTAATCAAGATGACTCATCCTGTCTGAGGCCTGATTTGAACTCAGGAAGATAAGTCTCAGCTGTAAAATGGGGATAATAATAGCAGCTTCCTCGCAGGGTGATCATGACAATTAAATGAGGTAATATAAAAATGTACATTATATTTTAGATATAAGTATATACTTATATTTTATATGTAAATATGTATTTATTTGTTCATTTATATTTATAAACAATGTGTTTTATATAAAATATATTTATATATTATATTTTGTATTTATGGAATACATAAAAAGTGCTTAGTGTAGTGCCAGGTACATAGCAGGTGCTATAAAAATGTTTATTCCCCCACCCTTTTACAAAGATGAATATTATCTATATTTTGTAGCATAACTGGTAAGTGTAGAAATGAAAGACAGTTACATAGCAGATTCAGTGGTGATTCTGAGGTCAAAAGATCCTCCTTCAATAATGACGTTGAGAAGTCATCTGTGAAATGAGGATAATAGTAATAATACCTAATTTGTTTGCTTGACAATTTATTGTGATACTTAAATGAAATGATGTATATAAAGTGCTCTGTAAATCTTTTTTGGTACACCATTATAACTGTAGCCTAACTGTAGCATATAATTCTCCTTGAAGACAAAGATGATCATTTTTGTTTTTCTTTGAATCTCTATCATCTTGAATAGTGCCTTGTAAATAGTGACACAATAAACATTTAATTATACATCCTCAGATATGATATATCAACATATAAACACATATATGTATGTGTATATGTGTATGTACATACATGCATATTACATACTACATGCAGAATGATGGAGACAGGGTTGAATTAAAACCACTACAGAGTTTTGCAATGTGCTTGTCAATTATTGGTTGTAACTGTTGTTGTTCCTTCATAACTTTGTATTGTCCAAACAATTCATTAAGTTCAAGGTGCAATGTCTAGTAAGTGTAATTTTTGATATTGTGTGGGAGGGGGAGAAAAAGATAGAATGATAAAAATAATATTTCAAAAATTATTCTTTGATAGTAAATTAGCTATTCAATGTTTTCCCACTTTTTTAAAAGAAACTTAATATACCTATCCAGTAGTGAGTGTTACAATGCTTTGAAAAATCTGACCACATAAGAATTCTTACCTACTTTTAAAAATCTTTTTTAGTGATAGATGAAAAAAATAATATCCAACTGAACAATTTGACTTTTACAATATTTTTCAAAAGGCCAATTTTAGAGCCTTTTATTTACACAGAACTAAAGAATTATGAGTTAGTTGGTTGGTTGCTATCTTTCATTCTTAAACACAAAAATAGCATCACTATGTTGGAGTCAAGGTACAGTGTGTGTTCAACTGTGGCTGATCATACCAATAATGAGTTCAGAAGCTCTACTACAGGTTGGGCACAAATAGTCCACATAAAGAATTATGAGTGCCTACATGAATAAAATAGAGAAAAAGACGATTAATGAATTGGGCAAGCAGCTAAAAAAGCTTGAAAATGAACAAATTGAAAATCCCCAAGTAAATATCAAATTAGACATACTGAAAACCAAAGGAGAGAATAATAAAAATGAAATTAAGAAAACTATTGAACTAATAAATAAAACTAAGAATTGGTTTTATGAAAAAACCAATAAAATTGATAAACTTTTGGTCAATTTGATTTAAAAAAAGAAAGAAGAAAACCAAATTGCCAGTATCAAAAATGAAAAAGATGAACTAACCTCAAATGGGGAGGAAATTAAAACAATAATTAGAAATTACTTTGCCCAACTGTATGCCCACAAATTCGACAATCTGAATGAGATGGATGATTATTTTAAAAAATATAAATTGCCCAGATTAACTGAAGTTGAATACTTAAATAACCCCATCCCAGAAAACGAAATTGAACAAGCCATCAATGAATTCCCTAGGAAAACATCTCCAGGGCCAGATGGATTTACAAGTGAATTCTATCAAACATTTAAAAAACAGTTAATTCCAATAGTACATAGACTATTTGGGAAACTTGGTGAAGGAGTCCTACCAAATTCTTTTTATGATAAAAATATAGTTCTGATACCTAAACCAGGAAGAGCCAAAACAGAAAACGAAAATTATAGACCAATTTTTCTAATGAATGTAGGTACAAAAATTTTAAATAAGATATTAGCAAAAAGAATACAGCAACTTATCATGAGAATAATACGTTACAATCAGGTAGGATTTATACCAGGAATGCAGGGCTGGTTCAGTGTTAGGAAAACTATTAGCATTATTGATCATATCAGCAACAAAACTAACAGAGAAATCACATGATTATCTCAATAGATGCAGAAAAAGCTTTTGACAAAATACAACATCCATTTCTACTGAAAATACTGGAAAGCATAGGAATAAGTGAAACTTTCCATAAAATAATAAGCAGTATCTACGTAAAACCATCAGCAAACATTATATGCAATGGGGACAAGCTAGATGTATTTCCAATAAGAGCAGGGGTGAAACAAGGATGTCCATTATCACCACTGTTATTCAGTATGGTATTAGAAATGCTAGTTGTGGCAACAAGAGAAGAAAAAGAAACTGAAGTAATTAGAATAGGCAAAGAAGAAACTAAGTTATCACTCTTTGCAGATGTTACAATGATATACTTAGAGAATCTCAGGGAATCAAGTAAAAAGCTACCTGAAGTAATAAACAACTTTGGTAAAGTTGCAGGTTACAAAATAAACCCAGATAAATCATCTGCATTTTTATATATTACTAACAAAGCCCAACAGCAAGAGATAGAAAAAGAAATCTCATTTAAACTACGGTAGACAGTATAAAATATCTGGGAGTCTACCTGCCAAAACAAACCCAGGGACTATATGAACACAATTACTAATCACTTTTCGCACAAATAAAGTCAGATCTAAGTAAGTGGAAAAACATCAGTTGCTCATGGGTAGGCCGAGCTAATATAATAAAAATGACAATTTTAGCTAAATTAATTTATTTATTCAGTGCCATACCAATCAAACTACCAGATAATTATTTCCTAGAGCTAGAAAAAATAATATCAAAATTCATCTGGAAGAACAAAAGGTCCAGAATATTAAGGGAACTAATAAAAAGGTATGCTAGGGAAGATGGATTAGCCCTACCAGGTCTCAAATTGTATTATAAAGCAGCAATCATCAAAATCACTTGATACTGGCTAAGAAACAGAGGGGTAGACCAGTGGAATAGGTTAGGTACTTGAGACACAGTAATCAATGAATATAGCATTCCACTTTTTGATACACCCAAGGACCCCAGCTTCTGCGAAAAGACCTCATTGTTTGACAAAAATTGCTGGGAAAACTGGATAACAGTGTGGCAGAAACTGGGCATAGACCAATGCCTGATGCCATATGCAAGAATGAAGTCCAAATGGATATATGATCAAGGCATAAAGATTGATAGTATAAACAAATTAGGGGAGCAAGGAATAGTGTATTTGTCAGATTTATGGAGAATGGAGAAATTTATGACCAAACAAGACATAGAGAACATTATGAAGTTCAAAATGGATAATCTTGATTACATTGCCATTGAAAAGTTTTTGCAAAAACAAACCCAATGCAACCAAGATTGGGAGGTAAGCAGAAAACTGGGAAAGAATTTTTGCAACTAGTGTCTATGATAAAGGCTTCATTTCTAAAATATATAGAGAACTGAGTCAAATGTACAAGAATACAAGTCATTCCTCAATTGAAAAATGGTCAAAGAATATGAACAGGGAGTGTTTGGAGGAAGAAATTAAAGCTATCTATAATCATATGAAAAAATGCTCTAAATCACTATTGATTAGAAAGGTTCAAATCAAAACAACTCTGAGGTACCACATCACACCTATCATATTGATATGACAAAACAGGAAGATGATAAATATTGGAGAAGATATGTGAAAGTTGGAACACTAATTCATTGTTGGTAGAGCTGTAAGTTGATCCAACCATTCTTGAGAGCAATTTGGAACTATTCCCAAAGGGCTACAAAAATGTGCATACTCTTTGACCTAGCAATATTACTTTTGGACCTCTATCCCAAAGAGATCACAGAAATGGGAATGGGTCCCACATGTACAAAAATATTTATAGCAGCTCTCTTTGTGGTGGCCAAAAACTTGCAATACTATTGTGCTATGAGAAATGATGAACAGGAAGACTTCAGAGAGGCCTGAAAAGACCTATATGAACTGATGCTGAGTGAAAGGAGCAGAACCAGGAGAACTTTGTACACAACAACAACCACAGTGTACGAGGAATATTTTCTGGTAGACTTAGTACCTCATTGCAATGAAGTAAAAAATTTCCAACAAACTATTGAGGCAAAACACCTTCCACATCTAGACAAAGAACTATGGAATTGGATCATAGATAGAAGCAGACCATTTTCTTTTGTATTATGTTTTATTTTGTTTTGTTTTATGGTTTCTCCCGTTCATTTTAATTCTTCTATGCAACGTGTATTTAATAGGATGTACATGTAGAACCTATATAAGACTGTATGCCCTCTCAGGAAGGGATTGGGAAGGGAGGGGTGAATGAGAGGGCTGGAGATGAAAAAAATATAAGATATATGGAAGTGATTGTTGAACACTGAAAACAAACACCTGAAGCAAAAAAATAAAATTAATTAAAAAAAAGAATTATGAGTAGATTTCTTGAAAAAGTTAGAGTCTGTTTCCTAATAAAGACTATCAATATTTTAAAAGTTCAGCAATTTCTGAGTCACATATAGTATAGCATTTTGATAGATTCATGAATTCACCCCTTTGAGTACCTATGATGTAGATGCAAAGTAGGTTGCAATTCATTCTGTTTTTTTATCCTGTGCAATTCATGTTCGTGATTTTTTAAGAGTATCTATTTGATTGCTTTTACAGGCAGTTGGGCTTAAGTGACTTGCCCAGGGTCACATAGCTAGTAAGTATTTGAGGCCAGATTTGAACTCAGGTCCTCCTGACTCCAGGGATGTTTTATCCACCTATCTGCCCCTGCTAGGGTATTTATAAATACTCTAACCTTCTCCAACTTCAAGCATATAGACACAGACACTGACACACAAACACACACATATGGACACACACATACACACACTCAAAATTTACCCCTCCTTCAAACTTCCCTATTTCTCTTGATCAACCTCCACTCTTCTGAGCCTCTAAATGTTGGTATCATCTTTCACTATTCTATTTTCTTCACATCCCATATTCACTCAGCTGCTGAACTGTCATTTTTAATTCTACAATATCTCTTCTTTCTGTCCCCTTATTTCTATTCATTCTGCTAGCATTTTCAGCCTTTATTCCCACTAACTTTGACTATTGTATTAATGTCTCTCTCTCTCTCCAGTCTCTCCTTTCTCTAAACCAGCTTTTATACAGCTGCTAAAATATGTTCCTTGAGGCACGGGTCTGATCACATCCCTTCTCCCAAAAAAACCCCAAAACTTTCAGTGGCTACCTATTGTCTCTGTGATAAAATGTACCATGACATTTAAGATTTTACACAATCTGACTTCAACATATTTTCTAGTCATATTTCATACTAATCTCTCTCACACAGTTTTTAACCAGTTAAATTGGATTCTACATTTTTGCCAAGCACAGTCCATTTCCCTGTGTTCATTCATATGACATTCCCTACGACTAGGTTGCACTCTTTTCTCATCTGTCTGTTAGAATCCTATCTTCTTGTGAAGTTCAGATTAACTGCTTCCTTCTCTGTGTAATCTTGTCTGATACCCCATACCTGTTAGTTTTATCTACCTCCTTAAATATTCTTGATGTTATCTCTTCTTTGCCCCACTCATTCATTACCTTGTTGTCATTCTGTCATTTTTCAGTCATGTCCAACTCTTTGGAAATCCTACTTGGGGTTTTCTTGGCAAAGATTTTAGAGTGTTTTATCATTTTCTTCTCCAGCTCATTTTACAGATGAGAAAACTGAGCCAACAGGGTTAAGTGACTTATCCAGAGTCTCACAGCTCATCAGTTTCTGAAGATTTGAACTCAAGAAGATGAGTCTTCTTGACTGCAAGCCCAGCACTATGTCCACTGAACCATCTTTCACTACCTCTATTATGCTTATTTCATATCTTATAAGCTTGATTTGTATGTTTCTCCTCATAATAAGATTATGTTCCTTGAAGATGGAGACTTTTCATTTGTTTTTCTGTAACAATAGATCCTTCAAAGGTCCAGAGAGGCTAAAAATGCCCCCTCCTCATAGAGGATGTCTCAGTTCTGGACTTATGCAAGTATAGGATTCAGTCTTGGGGAAGAAGGGGAGATTGGCCTCTACAGAGAGAGGTCAGACTGTTTCCTCAGCAAACTGATTCTTTATGTCCCTAAACTGGAATCCCAGGCAAGATCACTTAAATAAAACTGAGGTTTGGCTTAAGCCTAGGGTCTCCCCACAATGAGATTAGAGAGTTATTCTAAATAAAATACAGATCAGGTATAATATAGCTAATTCTTTCCTTTACATAAAAGAAATACTTAAAAACACCCTCATAAATGCATATTGAAAAAGACCTCAAATGTGAACCATTAACCATTAACCATTAACCTAATTCCATTTTCCTGGTGGTGGTGGAAGATGAGAGCAGTGGGGGGAGGGAGGGGAGATAATATTTAAAATAACAAACAAATGGAGCAGAATTGTTGACCAGAAACTTGGCTTTCACCTTGGTTCTGGATTATTTGAAATACTTCCTCAAAGTCCATGTCTTCTGGCAAGCCAAGCCAGACCTTGGATATGTTTTTCTGTGAATAGTCTTCTTCTCTGAAAGGAGTTGCAGGTGTATTCTTTAGGATAAGGTACCAGATCTTGAGGGCTTTACTCAAACCAGACTACCAAGAATTCAAACTCTGCTTCAGAGAGGGCAATTCCAATGGGCTGGTTGTGTTGTTCAAATGCAAAAAGTACACTTGCTAAAAAGACTATTTTATAGAGAACTCACACAGGGCAAGCAATCACATGGTGTTCAGAAGAAGTGATACAAGGACACTCTCAAGGTCTCTCTCAAGAACTTTGGAATTGATTATGTGAAATGGGAGACACTAGCACAGGAATTCTCAACATGGCATGCCCACATCAGAAAGGGTTCTGTACTCTGAGAGCAAAGCAGAATCGAAACAGCTCAAAGGAAATGCAGGATGTGCAAATTTAGAGTATCTACCCCAAATTTTTATATGGACTATTTGTGCCAGAGCTGTGGTAGAGCATTCTGAGCTCATATTGGTCTGATCAGCCACAGTCAGACACACTGAAACTTGACTTTAGCATAGTGAAGTCATTTTGGTCATCTTTGAGAATGAAGGACACCAACCAACCAACCAACCAACTCTAAAGCTCATTTCTTCTTCTTCTTCTTCTTCTTCTTCTTCTTCTTCTTCTTCTTCTTCTTCTTCTTCTTCTTCTTCTTCTCCTTCTTCTCCTTCTTCTCCTTCTCCTCCTCCTCCTCCTCCTCCTCCTCCTCCTCCTCCTCCTCCTCCTCCTCCTCCTCCTCCTCCTCCTCCTCCTCCCCCTTCTACTTCTCATCTTCCTCTTCCTCCTTCTTCTGCTTTTTTCTCTACTTCTCCTTTTCCATTTTCTCCTCCTCTTTCTTCTTTCTCCTCCTCTTCCACTTTATGTTTGATAGAAATATTCATGCTATTATTCTATTCATTGTAATATTTGGCAAACTGTGTGCAAGTGGGCAAAATAATTAATTTTTGCAATAAAATGGAATTAGAATGCTCAAGGTACTCTTTTTGTCCTGTATGTGTTTTCTACTTGTTGGGCAAATAGTTTACTTCTAAATTTTTTCTACTAAAAATAGCATTGCTGAAATGTTTGGGAATATATTGGTCTCCACTTTCTGTTATTGATCTCCTTGGGATTTTATCCTCCCAATATATTCCTCTCTCACTCGTTGATTTTATTTTTTTGGATTTCATTCCTTCCTATTTAGCTCACCCTGTGCCCTCTCTCTCTATGTGTGTGTGTATATATATGTATACATATATGTATTTATTTATATATGTGTGTGTATATATGTACATATATGTATACATATTATACAAATATATATATATATATATTTGTATAATCCCTCTGACTACCCTAATACTAAGAAAAGTATCAAGAGTTGCAAATATTTTCTTTCCATATAGGAATGTAAACAATTCAACTTTAGTAAGTCTCTTATGATTTCTCTTTACTGTTTACCTTTTCATGCTTCTCTTGATTCTTGTATTTGAAAGTCAGATTTTCTATTCGATTCTGGTCTTTTCATCAAGAATGCTTGAAAGTCCTCTATTTCATTGAATGATCATTTTCCCCTGAAGTATTATATTCTGTTTTGCTGGATGGGTGATTCTTGGTTTTAATCCTAGCTCCTCTGACTTCTGGAATATCTTATTCCAAGCCCTTCCATTCCTTAATGTAGAAGCTACTAGATTTTGTGTTATCCTGATTGTGTTTCCACACTACACAAATTGTTTCTTTCTGGCTACTTGCAATATTTTCTCCTTGGACTTGGAGCTCTGGATTTGACTACAATATTCTTAGGAGTTTTTCTTTTGGGATCTCTTTCAGGAGGTGATGAATAGATTCTTTCCATTTTTCTTTTACCCTCTGGTTCGAGAATATCAGGGAAGTTTTCCTTGATAATTTCTTGAAAGATGATATCTAACGTCTTTTATTGATCATGGTTTTTAGGTAGTCCAATAATTTTTAAATTGTCTCTCCTACATCTATTTTCCAGGTCAGTGTTTTTTCCAATGAGATATTTCACATTGTCTTCTTTTTTCATTCTTTTGGTTTTGTTCTATAATTTCTTGATTTCTCAGAAAGTCATTAGTTTCCATTTGCTCCTAATTTTGAAGGAGTTATTTTCTTCACTGAACTTTTGGATCTCTTTTTCCATTTGGCCAATTCTGCTTTTTAAGGCATTCTTCTCCTCATTAGCTTTTTGAATCTCTTTTGCCATTTGAGTTAGTTTATTTTTTAAGATGTTGTTTTCTTCAGCATTTTTGGGTCCCCTTTAGCAAGCAGTTGATTAATTTTTTCATGATTTTCTTGCATCACTCTCATTTCTCTTCCCAATTTTCCCTCTAATTCTCTTATTTGATTTTCAAAATCCTTTTTGAGCTCTTCCATAGCCTGAGACAATTTCATATTTTTCATTGATGCTTTGGATGTAGGAGCTTTGACTCTGTTGTCTCTTTCAGGTTGTATATTTTGATCTTCCTTGTCACCAAAGTAAGATTCTACAGTCTGAGTTATTTTTTATGTTTTTGCTCATCTCCCCAGTCAATTACTTGATTTTTGAGCTCTTTGTCAAGGTAGTTTTCTGCTTCCTGTGGGAGTGAGGAGGTGTACTGTCAGCTGCTTGATCCCCCCCATAGTCTGTGGGCCTAGAGCTCCAGTAACTGCCATTGATGCTGCCCCTGCTACTGCTGTGTTTACTACAGGCTCCTATGCCCCCCTCTGCCAACCTGGGACTGGGGGCCAGACCACTGTACTCTCTCACACAGGTTTTTTCCACTCACCTTCCAATTTGTCCTTGATGTTTTGGGGTCAAGAAGTCTGGAAACTGGAGTTCTGAGTGCTCTCTGTGGACTAGTGGAAGCAGAGTGGGCAGGACAGCAGTGGCTGGCATTGCTAAGGCTCTTTGTATCTCTTATTGGACTCTGATTAGCCAGACTTGGCAAAACAATTCAGTCTGCTTAAGCCAGGCCCCCCCAGGGGAAATTGGAGATGCTGTGGAGCATCATGAAATTCCAATACAAGGAGGATCATCTTTTCAAGTACCAGAAAAAAGAAGGGGAGATGATTTGGAAGAAATACCCTGAAAGAGTCCCTGTAATTGTGGAGACGGCCCCTAAAACCAGAGTCCCTGATCTGGACAAAAGGAAATACCTGGTACCCTCTGACCTTATAGTTGGTCAACTTTACCTCTTAATTCAGAAGTGGATCCATCTTCAGCTGGAAGATGCACTTTTCTTCTTTGTCAACAACACTATCCCTCCTACTAGTGCTACCATGGGCCAACTTTGTGAGGACAACTATGAAGAAGACTATTTTCTCTATGTGGCCTACAGTGATGAAAGTGTCTATGGGAAGAAGAATTGGCTGGGGGAAGTTTTTGACATGTATGATTGGGAAATGGGATGGCACCTCTCCTTCCTGCCTTCTTTCCACCCTGAAAAATTAGCCTTTGTTGTGCTGGATAGAAGGATTGGGAGATGGGATGTTGATAGGTTGTTTTCAGATAGTCTCTGGCCAGTGAGGACTTCCCTGGGAGGGTGGGAAACCCAGTTTAATACATTGATAGGAGGGGTGTGGGTGGGAAAGACAGAAGAAAATGTTCTAGAACTACCCCAGTATTTCATCAAACTTATTTTTATCATTTCTCCTTGGCAACATCTCTTCCATAGTCCTACTGAGGGCTTTATCCTCCCCCAATATCCTCGGTATCATTCTCAGGGGAGAATATGGCCCTAGCGTTATAACCACTATTATCTGGCTTATTGGACTTGTATCTCCAGACTTCACTTAAAAGGTAATACAGAAAGACATGGAGTATGGGAGATAAGGGGAGAATGTCTGCTCCTCTATGTCTTCTATGGAGGTGTTGGGCCAGGAGCTTGCATCTGTCCCATTTGATGTTTTCTTGTCCTTCTAAATTGAGGGCCAGGCCTGGGGACCAAAGAGGAAACTTGTTTGACTTTATGACCTTAGAATACAACACCTCCTTCACCTTCCTTTCTAACTTCCATTCCACTATCCCAATGGAATGTCCCAAAGGTGATGAAATCACTAAGAGAGTGTGGCTCTGAGTTCTGTGGACTTTGGAAAGGAGGGTAGAATGGATCTATCACTAAATTGAATTTATAGAGAATCTTTGTCCTAACTTTTTTCTGGGTACCTTTTAGTACTGAACAAGAAGCCGTTTCTGCCCCAGACTTGGTTAATCTTCAAACATTCCCAACTGTAGGTGGGAACTTTACCTATCATTCCTAAAACCCACCATTCTGGGTACAAGGGAAAGTGAGGAGGGGGATTAGCTTCCTCCTAGCATTCTTGCTCCCATGTACACATAAAAGGTTGATAAATTCAATTCTCTTGTTCTTTATTCATTCATCAAAGCTGCCTCCTAGAAAGTTCTGGGTGTCCTGATTTATTTTGTCAGTTTTTATTATTGTTTTCTCTTTTGGAGAGGAGGCAGGGAAAGAGGTGTTGAATTCAGTCATTTAGTTCCATCTTTGCTTTGTTGGAAACAAACCTGATTCCCTGTGGTGGGGAGACACCTCTCTTTGTCAGTTGTTGTACTAGCTGCAGGTTCCTGTGTAAATGAACTTCTTGCTATGGGACAAGGAAATAAATAATTGCATACTTTAAGATAAAAAAAATAAGTCGAGAAATTGCCACAAGTGCCAGAGATTTGGTCCCACTGAGGCCTGGTCAGGTCTTGTCTGTGCCATCATGACCCATGCTGGACTGCACTCTGCTCTCAGCCCAGCATAATAGACACTTCCCATCAACCTTCCAGGTTGTCTTGGACTGGAGATTTGCTTCACTCCATCATTCTGTAGGTTCTGCAGCTCCAGAATTTGTTTACAGTCATTTCTGCAAGGTATTTGACTAGGGTTGGGGGAGAGTTCTAGCAAGTCCCTGCTTTTACACTGCCGTCTTGGCTCCACACCCCAGGTTGTACTATTTTTTACCTGACTCTTATGATAGGAAGGAAATAACATGGTCAGTAGTTTTTTGTTTTAGCATTTCGAAATAATTTACAGTTGAAACTGGACATCATATGAGATGTCCATATCTCATGGAGATTCCACATGTTGTAGTAGATAGAGGACCATACCTAGCTTCAGGAAAATGTGGGTTCAAGTCATGCCTTTGACACATATTAGTTGTGACATTTATTATAATTGTGAACAGGTCATAATCTCTCTGTGATTCAACAAACTCCCTGAGACTATATATTACATAGTTATCCATCTAAATTGGTTGAGGGAGATGACATTCTAGGATTTCCCTCCAGGATGAAATCATAGGTCCAGCTTGCATTTATGTACCACCTTAAGAGATTTTAAAAATACTATTTTATTTTTTCCTTCAGTAACATGCAAAAGCAGTTTTTAACATTTAAAAAAAATTTTTTTGAGTTACAGATTGTCTTCCTATATACCACCTTAACTTTTGCAAAGTGCTTTACTTACACACACACACGCACACATGCACGCACACACGTATATATACATAAAATCATTTGATTCTTACAACAATTTTGTGAGGTAGACATTATTATCCTCAAAATATTATACATATTTGTGTATAAATCAATAGTGGTGTGTGTTGGTTCAGCTTTTCTAATAAATGGCTATATGACCTTGAAATAGTCAATTAATCTCTTTAACCATGAGTTAATATATTCACATATGTATACATATATATATATATCTGTGTATGTGGGTAGATAGGTACGGGGATATGGGTTAGGTGTATGTCCGCAGTGTTTGAAGATCTTCCCTGCCCCTTAATAGACCCATGTGACTTGCTTTGAGCTCTGGCCTAGCCCACAGTTTGAATCACACGGAGCCCATGATGGCCTGACGGGTGCAGCAGGGAGGTGGAACTGAGAGAGAGGCAGCAAGCAGAGCAGAGCAGCTACTCTGGGTGAGAGAGGGGCATTTTGCCTAAGGGAGCTTGTTTGTGGGTAGGCCTGAGGGAGGGAAGGCTTGGGGATGGTGGTACTCCCTCTATTGCTAATGTATACAAACTTCACTGTTACCATGGTGGTATTGACTTTCTGATATCTGAATAAATATTTTGATCTCATATTTGAGGAAGAGAGTTTATTTTTATGTACCAAAATAAAAGACAATTTTACTATATGTGTGTGCACATGAATTGTTCAAAAAGCCTATCATGTGCAACATTGTAATGCCAATGCAATACCCGCAATAGCCGCTATGGATATGCAGGCATATTTCCAGGGTAAATTCACAAAATATAAACTTTCTTTCTCAAAAATGAAACTAAAATATTTATTCAGATACCAGAAAGCCAATTTTGAAGTTTGTTCTCAAAGGATGAATGGTTTGTTGCTAAATTGCAGTGAAAGTTAAGTTAAGACATAGTTGGCAACAGTGGAGCAGAAAAGGTGTGGGCAGCTTTCAGAGATTTGGTGTACAGCACTGCATTTGTTCATCTGAGTCAGAACACTCACAAACACCAAGACTAGTTTGATGAAAATGATGGGGAGATTCAGAAGCTGTTAAACAAAAAACGAGAACCCCACAGGACATACCAGCAGGATAGTGCATCCACCTCTAAGAAGGCAGCATTTAAGTCCATCAAAAGCAAAGTACAAGCAAAGCTTGGAGATGCAGGATTCCTGGCTCAGTAAGAAGGCAGATGATATTCAGTTTTATGCTGATGGTAACAATCCAAAGCACTTTTATGATTCCCTGAAAGCTATTTATGGACCAGAAACCTATGGTGCATCACAACTACTCAGTGCTGATGGAGTCACATTGATTAGTGATAAGGACATGATCCTAGAGAGATGGGCTGAACACTTGCATACTTTTCTCAACAGGCCATCATCAATCAATGCTGAGGCCATTGACTGTTTACTTCAGGTTGAAGTCAATCCCTCCTTAGCTGAACTTCCAACTGAAGAAGAGGTTTTGAGGGCCATTAGACTCCTTTCATGTGGCAAAGCACCTGGTGCTGATTCTATTCCAGCTGAGATTTACAAGGTAGGGGGACCATTGCTCATAGAAAAGTTGACTGGAATTTTCCAGGTTATATGGCAAGAGTAGGTTATCCCTCAGGGATTCAAGGATGCCTCCATTGTCCATCTCTATAAAGTGAAAGGGAACAGATTGTCCTGTGACAATCATAGGGGGTTCTCTCTCTTAATCATTGTTGGCAAAATTCTTGCTGGAATTTCCCTTAATAGGCTTATCCTTCACCTGGAAGATGGTCATATACCTGAGAGCCAGTGTGGCCTCAGAAAGGGCTGAAAAACAGTCAGTATGGTATTTGCTGACCGACAACTCCGGGAGAATTTCCAGGAGTAGAACAGAGGTCTGCACATAACGTTTGTAGATCTGACCAAGGCCTTTGACACATGAGGGCTTATGGAAAATTATGTCAAAATTTGGTTGCCCAGTGAAGTTCATCAGTATTGTACATCAATTTCATGATGGCATATTTGCCCAGGTTCTGGTTAGTGGACAGTACTCTCATGCCTTAACAGTCACCAGTGGAGTGAAATAGGGCTATATGCTTGCTCTCTTGCTTTTCAGCATGATGTTTTCAGCCATGTTCTCAAATGCATTCAATAAGGATGAACATGGCATCAAAGTCAACTACCTTACTGATGGTAAGTTCTTCAATTTGAAATGGCTACAAGCCAGAACCAAAGTAGAGGGAGTATTGGTGCCTGATTTTCTGTTTGCAGATGATTTTGCAAACTGAGATGCAACATAGTATGGATCAATTCTCTGCTGGTTGTGTTAATTTTGGCCTAATAATTAACATCAAGAAATCACAGGTGTTTCACCAGTTACCACCACACTATCCATACATGGAACCACCCATTACAACAAATGGAGAAGTTTTGAATGCTGTGGATAAGTTCACTTACCTTGGTAGTGTACTTTCCAGGGATGTACACATTGACAATGAGGTGGATGCATTGCCAGAACTAGCTCAATGTTTGGGAGACTCTGAAGAAAAGTTTGGGAAAGAAGAGGTACTAAACTGACTAACAAACTGAAAGTCTACAAAACTTGTTGTGCTGACCTTATTGTTGCATGCCTGTGAAACATGGACAGTCTACTAGCACCATGCCAGGAAACTGAATTGCTTCTGTTTGAACTGTCTTAGGAAGAATCTGAGGATCACCTGGCAGGACAAGGTACCAGACACTGAAGTCCTTTTTCAAGCTGAACTGCCAAGCATTCAAACTGTATTTTAGAGAGCAAAGCTCTGATGGGCTGGTCATGTTGCTTGAATGGAAAATGTTCACTTGCCAAAAAGACTATTTTGTGGAGAACTCACATGGGGCAGGTGATCACATGGTGGTCAGAAGTGATACAAGGACACTGTCAAGGTCTCTCTCAAGAACGTTGGATTTGACTGTGCAATATGGGAGACACTGGCACAGGACCGCTCAGCACAGCATGCCCACATCTGAACAGGTGCTGTGCTCTGTGAGCAAAGCAGTATTGACAGCGCAAAGGACATGTAGGATGTGCAAATTTAGAGCAACCACCCCAAATATTCAAAAGGATTATCTGTGCCCAATCTGTAGTAGAGCATTCTGAGCTGGTATTGGTTTGGTCAGCCACAGGCAGACACAGTGAAACTTCACACTTTATCATGGTGATGCCATTTTGGTCCTCTTTGAGAACAAAGGACAATAACCAAAAACCAACCAATCATTCCATGAGAAGAGGCCTAGTGCAGAGCCAGCCTGGAAGTCAGGAAGACCAGGATTCAAGTCACACATGGACAAAACACTTCATTTCTGAAGCATCCAAGATGATTTTCTAAAACTGTCAATTGTACACTTGGTGCCAATCTTCATTAGAAGTAATTTCCTTATCAGGAGTTTGCCTACACTGATGAAATCACAGTTACTCCTTCCCTGCCCTCCAAATGTGATTCTATTTGCATAAAGAAAAGAAATAGAATACTGGGGTTGGCAGGGATTTTAGAGAACAGCTAATTCAATCTCTTGTTTTCTCATATGAGGAAACTGAGGTCCAGAAAGTTTAACTAATTTATTCTTTTAAAAATAGTTTTCTGATTCATATCACTATGCTATTTTCAATTCACCGAGATGCCTTGGATACTAACATTTACAAATCTCTTTTATGTTGTGTAAGCCATTTAAATTGTTTACACTCAGTAAAGCCATATTTAAATCCAAATTAGAAAGAATACATTTCTTGTACTTAGCCTTGAATCACAGAAGAATGAATGTCTGTGATTTTGTGAATATTAAAATTTAATCTTAAAATTTAAGAAAAATAGTGATGAAACACAACTTTGCATGTGGGAAAATGATTAAATGTAGAAATATTTTAATGCTCTTTGCTTGAATATTGTATTTTTTTTAAATTTGGAAACATTTACTTACCCCTCCCCTTATTTTGAAAGGTATAGTGTCTCACATGCAGAAGGTATCAGCTGAGTTTGGTGAAAAGAGTCATATTTTGAGCTAAGGAACTTTGGTTCAAATATCAGTTCTACTGTATGATCTTGCCTAAGTCACTGAAACTTGCTGAGACTCAGTTTCCTATCTTGTAAAAAAAAAAGGAGATTGGATTAGATTATCTCTACTGTTATCTTCATTTTTATTCTAAGATTCACTAAACTATTATAAACTCATGAAGACTGTGGAACAGTCTCCTTAGCCTGAGGTGAAGCTCTGACAACTTTGTAGATTTTTTCTATTCTGGCTCTATCTACAATCATAGTTTTTATAAATATTTCCTCTTAGCATTACACTGATACACAATGTTAGACTTAGCATGACAATGACATGTACAGAAACTATACTTTTAAGAAGAAAACAAAGGAAAGTTTTTTTTGCCACAAAAATCACATCTGTGGAAAAGCTCCTGGCTGCCTCTTTCCCCCCCTGGATTGCAGCTGCTGACAGCAAACCCCACAGAGCTATCATTTCCTGCATTTGGCTCATGTAAATGGTGATAAACAGCCTACCCATATGTTTACTTTAAAGATTCATTCATTGAAGATGAGTGTTCTTGACTTGTATGTACATGCTAGTAAAGGAAAGCTGCAGATGTAAAGATCAACTCTTAATTTCATGCCAAACAATTAATATAACTGTGCGGTGCTCTGTTCTTCACAGGTGCAAGGGCGTTTGAACTCTTTGAAGACAGTGTGTAGCTAATAGCCCATATATAATTCAGAAGAAGATTTTTTCAATGGAAGACCCCCAGGGAATGAATGGACAGTCAGTAAGTAAACAGAATGTCAGGCATAAGGAAAGAGCTATTGCTTTAAAAATTGTAATTACTATTTTTGTTGTAACCCGAGTGTCTGGAAACTCTTTAAAAACTCTAGACCAATTTTTAACGATTTGAGGTTATGAATTATTACAGTATTCTATTTCAGACCTGAACTAATTTTAGTTTTTTCTTAAAGGTATCAGTACATGAAAAGTAGAATAACAAAACCATATTTCTACTTCAGCTTAGCATCAAAATGTTCAATAATGAGTATATTTTAGTTTTTTTCAGAACACATAGTATCATTTTCATGCCTTGTACTTATTGTTATCTTGAGAGTACAGATATTTAATTAATGGAACAATAGTCATAGACTGGGATGTTACTTTATCTGAATATAGATTCTTAAATCTTTGTTTGAGTTTGATGTGTGAGCTTTTCCATCCAATTTAAAGAACTCTTAAACGGAACTTAAATTAAGGAGATCTATGTGTTAGTGGTGTGTGTGTGTGTGTGTGTGTGTGTGTGTGTGTGTGAGAGAGAGAGAGAGAGAGAGAGAGAGAGAGAGAGAGAGAGAGAGAGAGAGAGAGAGAGAGAAGGAGAAAGAGATAGAGAGAGGAAGAAAAGAAAGACTCAGAAGTTTGTTTTGCATATGGTAAGAAATATAAAGTATGTTTTAAAAACACTTGCTTTGTCACTAAAATCTGACTCAAGTGAATTTTCCCTCTTAAAAGGCATGAGCCTTAAGTTTCATTGAAAATCTACTGTTGGATAAATTTTTGATGATAACATTTTTTAAAAAATGAATGTCAAATAAATGAAAGTAGATCATATTCATTTATAGCAATTTGGTGTTTGCCTTAGTGCTGCTTTGTGGGATAATTGATAATGTTACTTGCTATAACCTATGAGACTTTTCCTTTGAAATCTGCTTCTCAGATGATGCTTGGGAGAGCTGCTGTTTCACGGTTCTATTCTGTTCATGCTAGAGTTATTATAAATTTGTGGGGGGTGATCTTTCCTAATATTGTTTTGGTTCCTGTAAACTCATGTTTTACAAGACATAATGGTGTGATACAATAAGTAACAATTGCTAATGTGTGAGAATTTTAATAACAAATGTCCAGGAGCTATCAAAGTAGTTTTGCAGCCATATGTTAAGTGATTACAAATGTATTTTATGGATTTCTTAACTCATTTTGTGAGGCAATTCACACTGAGCACTTAGAGATTGTTCTGTAAGATACAGCAATTACCTTGAACAGTGTAATATCCTTGATGCATTTAATTTGTTGGGCATTTTTTTGGTAAACTCTGAAGAAGAGAATTGTTGATACCATCTCCTAGTATTATGTTATTCACTGACTATTTCATTTATTTATACTCTTGTATTTTCTGCCACATTTTTACATAACTGTCACTAATATTAACATGATCATAGATTCACACGACCTATAATACAACTCCATTCCATTTTTCAGATGAGAAAACTGAAGTGCAGAGAATTTAAGTGACTGCCAAGGTCCCACAGAGTGAGAGTGTTAGTGTTAAAGCATATCTTTTGAATCCAGATTCAGAAATCTTTGGTTTTAAATAATTCCAATTTGATAAATAATTGTTTCTGAGTCATTCTGCTTGAATGTGTATATACTATTCCCGTAAACACTTAACATAAAAATTGAAGCTAAGAGGAAAATTACAGAGATTATTATGAAGGAAGAAAGGGTTACATGTAAAAATGAAGCCTAAATAGAGTCAGAAGAAAAGGAGCAGCAAGGGAGAAAGCAAGAACATGAATAGCATTTCATGGGCATTCCACAGAAATTCAGTTTTAATTGCCTTTGAAGATGTTCTGGCCACCTTTTCTCCTTCCTCCTCCAGAAATTCTGTTGAGGAAACTCCCTCTACCAGTGAAAATTAGCATCTGTTCTGAAACTCATTTAACTTCCATTTGTCTCAGTTTCCTTATCTGGAAAATGGGTATAATAATAGCACCTACCTCCCAAGGTTGTTGTAAGGATCAAATGAGGTAATATTTGCAAAATGTTTTGTGTAGTACCTGGCACATAGTAAGTGCTATACATTTTACCTGTTGTTTGTTGCTGTTATTGCTATTATTTTAGAGAACTGCTTGGTTGCCTAAGAGGTTAAGCAACTTTCCTAGGGACACATAGCCTATATAAGTCGGTATCCTGGTGTTCCTGACTCTGAGGGCAGTTCTCTTGCCATTAACTTTACTCTCATCCTTCTTATTAATCCTCTAATTCCTATCTTAGGCCTCAGGATAATGAAATGCCTTTGTTTTCTGAATTGCATCATTATATTTATTCCTGCTAATGGACCTGGTGAGAGGCTACCATTTTTATTCTATAAAATACTTATGAAAATCCTTACTACTTTCCACAAATACATGGGTGATAAGAAGACATTGGGAGAAAATTCTAGGACTTTCCTGCCCAAGAGATGATTTTTTTTTAAAGTTTCTTGGAAGTTCTTCCAGTGTCAGTTTTCTTCTGTTGGTCAGGTTCAGTTTTCATTACAGTTCTCTGAATCCTTTGGCTAGTCATCAAATCCTAAGATCTTTGTATTTGCTCCATTGATGGAGGTATGTGTGACAAGAAGCTTCAAAACTTGTGTCCATATGTTGAGGACCTTCAAACACTGGATTAGGAAAGGAGGTAGTGAAGTTCCTTGATGTCGTTTTCTCACCTCAGAGTCACTGATGTGGGTAAGGAAGGCAACGGCACCACCAGTCTTCTTAGTAACCCAAACAGGCTCTTTGTACAGGCTGAGTTGTGGTCTGCTGTCATTTATGGGAAACTATTAGATCTGAATGACAATTTTCTTTAGGGAGAAGGGAATCTTTGCATAATCCCTTCTTGCCAAATTAATTCATTGTAAGAGCCTTTGATTATAAACTGGATGCCAGAACAGGGGCTCCAAAAAGATACTAAAAGGCCAGGGTGGGGAATCTGTGACCTCAAGGGTACATGTGGCTTTCTTGGTCCTTGGGTGCAGCCTTTTTTCTGAGTCCAAGTTTTACAGAACAGATCTTTTTATTAAAAGGATTTGCTCTGTGAAGTCTGGATTCAGTCAAAGGGCCACACTCAAGGCAGTAGATTCCCCACTCCTGACTATCTATTGGTCCAAATTTAATGGGATTGAACTATATGGCAATATATCTAAAACGTTATATATGGCTTCAAAAATCAATTTGATATGTGTAAAATAGCAGCAGCAGTAGCAGTAATAGAAGTAGTAGTAACAGACAGTAGTAGTAGTAACAGTATCAATAATAGTAGCAGTGATAGGAATGGGAGCAATAATAGTAGTAGTAATAGTAAATACCTCTGTAGTGCTTTAAGGTTCGTAGAGCCCCTAACGTATATTATTATTTTATTTGGTCCCATAAGATCCATTTAACATATCAGAAAACAGGTTTAGAGAAGTCTACTTAAGCACCTGGACTTACACAGCCAGTAAATGTCTGTGGTAGGATTTGAATTTAGGTCTTCCTGACTCAAAGACTAGCACTCAGCAAGATGAGGGAGTCAAATCTACGGGACAGTTTGTCTAAAAATTATTTAGGGGTTTTAGTGGACTGAAAACTAAGCATGAGTTGCTATGACATGACACCCAACAAAACAAATTCAGTCTTGGGTGAATTAAGAGAAGCATAATGTTTAAGACGAGGGAGACAATAGGTCTGAAATACTTGGCTCTCACAGACTACATATGTAGTGCTGTGTTCAACTCTGGGAACCATATTTTTAGGAAGGTCATTAATAAGATGAATTGATAAAGAATCCAGGGAAAGGCAATAAGGCTCATGAGGCTCAAGTTCATGGTATATAAAGATTAATTGAAGGAGTTAGGAATGTTTAGCCTGAAGAAGGAAGACTTAAGATGGATGTAATAGTTCTTTGTGCGCATTTGGAGAACTGTCACCTGGAAGAGGGATTAGATTTATTCTGTGTGGCTCTACAATGCGGAACTAAGGATGATAGGAAGGAATTATAGAAATAAATAGGAAAACTTCTAAGAATGAGAACTGCCAAAAAAGTGGAATGGCCTGACTCAGAAGGTAGGTTGGGAATTCCACTTCAGGTATTGAAGCAAAAAAAAAAAAATGGATGAACATTTCTCAAGTATATTAAAGAGAGGATTCTTGTTCATATATTGGTTGGACTGGATGGCTTCTGATAGCCTATGATTCTGTGGAGAGGAGTCCTTGCAACTCCAGATGCAAACAGAATTTGGAAGAGGAAACTGGAGAGGGAGAATGGGGTATAAGAGAGTACCTACCATAGAGGCATCAGGTTCAAATCAGTTAGATCTGCTGATATAAAACAAGATTTTTATGGAAAGTCCAGATTCTAACCTTCTTTAAAAGAAAGCTTTGGGAAATTTTTAATGCTTAACTTTCTAGCCCTCCAGTCAGAGGGGAGAGGAATCATTAATGTGTAGCATGACATCTGGCATGCAATAAGTATTTAACAAATACTCATCAATAGATTGATTAGTTATCTACTGACTGATTCTGACAAGAGGCAAAAGGCAGAAGTAAAGTCATTGTTCATATCAATTTTAAGGTAAGTATATCAGGAAAAATATTAAGCTAAAACATATAGTATAGTAGAGTCCTAATTCTCCTTGGGTCAGTGTAAAGAACCTTAGATGCTTAGATGCTTTTATCAAAGATTATTGGTAAAGAAACCAGAAAAAGAAATATTGCTTTGCCCACGAGTTCTCTAAACCATAGAAAGACAAACCACCTAAACGAAGCTATTGTTGTGCTTGTTTGTCCTTCATTCTCGAAAAGGACAATGACATCAGGAAGATGATGTCATAAATTGCTAGTGAATTGGATTTGAGGGAGGAGGGCTGTGCAAAGGTTACCAGCCTCACTTTCTCTTCCAGAGTCATCTGGGTCTAGTGGCAAGATATAGATAAGAACAACTGGAGATGGCCCCTCCACATGATAACTATGGTGATGTTTAAAAAAAAAACCCAGAAAACATCAATATAAACTTATTTTTAAAAAAGAAAGGAAAAAATATTCCCAATTCAACCTGGGATGTGAGGTATACCTTCCCTGCAGGGGTAGCTACTCCTGGCTATAGTGACATAAAGGAGAAGCAGGTTTTGTCAGGCTATATTAGACTCAGAAAAGGAAAGGGGCAACTCATGTTGCTTCTAGTAAATCTGTTTAATAGAGTCATTCTTCCATGTTTCTCTTTTTGAGATGAGAATACCTATACTCTTCTTCAACAGCCTCATTTTTTGATACCTTAAAGATACTTTGTTCTAAGTTTGAACAGAATAGTTCAGTTTTCCTGCTTGTCCAGTTAGCAGCGATGCGGTACTGACATCAAGGTTAGGAAGACATCCACCATATTCAGGGATCTGAAAAATAAGTATAAATTAGAAATAACTATTTTTTCATTATTGATGCAATATATTATCAATATTTTCCTGTAAAAAATGCAGGAAAAACACATGCTCTGCCATTGTCTTTAAAGTACATTTATATAGTTTGAAACAAATGGTTAAAAAAAAGGCATTGATGAGATCTGATAAACCATCAACTAGTTTAAATTAGCAAAAAGAAAAAAAATAGAGCTGATCACAGAATAATATATTTAAATCTGGAAGTGATTTCAGAGGTCCTCTAGTCCAAGCCTTTTATAGTATAGAAAGTGAGACCCAGAGAGTTAAAGTATCTTGTTCAACACAGTGACAGAAGCAAATTAGAATCCAAAGTTTCCAACTCCACATAGTAGTTCCACCGTACCACACTAAATTGTTAAGTGTTACAGTACAACAGCATTTTACACTAAGTTAGGGAAATGACATATCAGAAAACAAGGGCTCCCAAGCCATATTTAAAAAGGGACAAAGCCTAAATGGCACACTAGGTAACTGAGTAAACATTTTAGGAATGTTATATTCTAGATCTTTTCGGTAATCAGCCTATATTTCAGTATTCTAACTGTGCTTTTCTAAATAAGTTATGAAGTTATGAAGAATTTAAAATGCTATTAGCAGGTTTTGAGGAGACATTACTTTTTGCCAGAAATCCATTTGATTAAATATATATTAAATATATATGTATCCTATACTTGTATTTAAAGATTCTCAAAATGAACTTATTTTAACCAAAATTAAAGCTCTTATAGCAATATATTTTCTTACTAAAAAGATTCACTCCACATAGCTGAAATCATTAGGTGAATTTATACAATAGTTTTTGTCTGTTGAGTGCAATGTAAGGAAAAGTATACTGATCTAGGAACTAGAAGAGCTGAGTTCTAGTATTGGCTTAACCTGGCATATTAACAAGTAAAAGTAAATAGAAATTCCAAATTATGATTCCATCTGTCTATGCAGAATTACCAACGAATCACTAAAGAGTGAGTTATTTCACATGAATAGATTTTTCAAATAATTGAAGTTTGGAATTATAGGATCTTAATGGTGGAAAAAAAACATTTTGTCATCATTTAGTCCAATCTCAGTAGTTCAACCATTATTAAGGAAGAAAAGATTTTAAGTGTAACCTGTGAATTATTATTTCATGGTAATCTATCCCAAATGTATTGTACACCTTGATGCTTAATGCTTTCTTTAATGGAGTACACTGTCTATAATATAACCTAATGATGATGTAAATAATCCTTATAAGAGGTTGCATGACAAGTGCTCTTTCCCATATTCCTTACCCATTATCTTTAGGTGACTGCTCTGAAAGATCTGGGAGAGCAACTGGGAGGAAGGCTATGAAGTAGTTGTAGGCAAATGCCTCTAAACAGGAGTGTTTGATCTAGTTGCTTTTAATTTCATTCTATATATAACAATGTATATGATCACAGAAGTGTGTGAATATGTAATTGCAATGGGAGAATTGAACCCAGATGGGGTGGGTGCTTGTGAGTTTGGTATAGAAAGCAGGTTTCATATCATAAGACTTTGAACAATATTCCTCTCCATTCCTAGACTAACTTCAGTTTCATTCCAGATAGAGGTTAATTCAAGCTGCTTAGTTCTACATCCACAGGGCTTAGCAGTTTGTCAGCAAGTGAGAACCTAGATGTTTGCAGACTGAGCACTCTCTGGTGACCAGTGGGGATAATGAATACTTCAGAAAAGGCTATCTCCCACCAAAACCAGATAAAGATATCTTACAAAGGATCTCTTCATAAGCTTACAAGGAAACCACTGGGTTGGTGGTTAAATATATCACTAACTGGTGGAAAATGTATATGTTTTACCCCCTTGCTGGATAATTAATATAGTGACATGCTGAATTTCTTTTAGAAGATAGCACTAGATTCACATAACCCAAGAGCCATAGGTAGGGAGTTCAGTGAAGCAACTGTCATATTTAGAAGTTTAGAAATACTTTTTTGAAGGATGGGGACTTATTTTCTGGTTACTTAATGTGTTCAGGAAGTTGGAAGTAGTCAGAAGTCTAACTTTTGAATAAATGGCGTATCATCATATGTTTTTTGTAAAAGAGGAATAAATAATACAAGATAATTTACATAATAGTGTCTTAGTGAAATGCTAGTCATAGTTTTATTTTCATAGTTAAAAAATTAAGATTAAACAATTAACTACTGATATTCTGTACCCCTATTTGCACTGTTCATTCTTCAACTGTACATAGAGATGCCTTCTATCTTTCTCATATTCTATCCAACCCAAGTAGAGCTATAACAATCTGGAGTAGACTGATAACTTGAGATAACTTCCAATTTTTACATTAAAATTGTTTTATCAGTTGGTCTGCATTGAGAAGTATTTGGATGAAAATCCTCTTCCTACTCCTCCATCAGTTTATTCTTACATGGAAAGAAACTTAAATGTTGTCACTTTCATCTCTTTGTCATAGCTAGAAACAAATGAGCCATGCCACAGGCAGAACTTATCCCAGTACTGAACTAACATTCACTTCATTCATTCATTTATTGCATAATCATTCATTAAAGTCCTATGTGCACTAAATTGTATTAAGTACTGTGAGAGATGAATTCAACATATATTCATATACATGTTCATGCATGGTCCAGGCTCTTAAAAACTTGCTATTTTGTAGTGATTACATGTATGTGGAAAAAATACAATTTATTGTTGCAATTATTATAAATAAAAATAGGTGAAACTTTATAGCATTTTAAAATTACAAAGCCTTTTATATTCTTTGTCTCATTTACCCTTTAAAACATCCCTTAGAAGTAGATGATAGAAGTAATATTCCCCCTATTTTCACATGAAGGTAAACCAAGAATAAGGGACATTATATGACTTACCCATGATATAATAATGATCTAACAATGAATTAATTAGTATTCAGTAAAAATTTAAATCTAGACTTTCTGATTCCAAGACTAGAACACTTTCAAGTAGATAGCATAGTGGCCAGATTGTTGGCCTTGGAATCAGGAAGACCTGGATTTTAATCTTACTTCTGATACTTACTTGATTTTTTAATGTGAACAATGTCACTTTAATTCCCTTAGTCTTTCTTTCCTTATTTTAAAAAATGGGATAATACTAGTCTTTGCCTTACAAAGTTATTGTAAGTAAGTATGAAATGAGATAATACATATAAAATAAATCTTCAAGTGCTATATGAATGTGGCTATTCTTATTATTGTTACCATTATTGTTATCGTATTATGTTACCTCCCACCTCTAATACAGATTAGAGTGGAAATGTATAAGGATAATGCAAGCAGAGTTCTATGAGATTAAATAAGAAGGAAATCACTATTAAAGTAGTAGTGGGAAGGGTAGGGTGGAAAAGATTTATGGAGGAGGTGACATCTGAATTAGCTTGAAAGGATTTCAAGAGGCAGAGATTGTTGAGGTGGGAGGGTGAGACTGGATGGTGAAATGGGTACTCTAGGCAAAGGAAGTAGCATGGAGGCCAGAATTCAGGGCATGCATTCAAGGCTAGCTGTTTGCCAAGCAGTTTTCTGGAGCATGCAGGGCATGCTTGGGATTAATTTGCTATAAAGCTGGCATGGTAAGTTAAAGTTAGGATGTGGAAAGTCTTGACTCTTTAACTAGCATTAATAAACTTCTATGTTGTTAATTTCCACCAAATATATAAATATTTTTTTTCCTAACAGCATCTACCTCTCAGAGCTGTTATGAGGATCAAATAAGATAATATTTACTAAGTGTTTAACACAGTGCCTAACACATGGTAGGTGATTAATAAAGGTTTGTTTCTTCCCACTGCCTCCCTTTCTACCTCTCCAGTCTTCTTAAACCCTCCTCCCCTTTCACATACTCTGTGAGCCAGTGATAGTGGGCTCCTTGCTGTTCCTCAAAAAAAGAGACTACATCTCCAGACTCTGTGCCTTTTCGTTGGCTGACCCCATGCTTTCCCTCCTCATCTCTCTCTTTGCACTTTCTGACTTCCTTCAAGTCTAAACTAAGCTCTCACTTTCTGCAAGAAGCTTTTCTCAGTCTCCCTTCATCTTAGTGCCTCCTCTCCCTGATTAGCTCCAGTTTATCCTGTATGTATCTTGTACATAGTTGTTTACGTGTTGCTTCCCCTGTTAGATTTTGAGCTCCTTAAAAGTTGAAATCATTTTTGTCTTTCTTCGTTTCCCCAGAACTTGACACGCAGTGGGTGTTTAATAAATGCGTGTTGTTGGTTTATCATTCGAAAGGCTTTTATTGAAAATCTGCCCTAGGTTATTAACACCACCGCAGGACGCAACGCTCAGTGTTTCTTGCCCAGAATTAGATGTGTCTTTCCATGTGAATTATTCCTATTATAGTATCTCATACTATCTCATACCATGTAAAAGGTATAATTAATTTAAAATCTTCTTTCTATGACTCTCATTTAGTATACTTACTGTACTAACACTACATTTTATGTTCCCTTTCTGGAACAGATGAATCATGCACATATCTACTTTTCAACATCAACAGAAAAGAAAACCATGCAGGGCTTTATTCCATGTTTTTGTTTTTATTTAATAAAGATTATACTAAGAAGAAGGAAGGAAGGAGGAAGTAGGGGTCACTGAGGTTAAGTTAACTCTCTGTCTCACTACTGCATGTAGTACCAAATCATCAAGTTCCATTCTTCTGTTTGGAGTAGTGTGTAAATTCAGATGTGTGGGATTGCATGGGGCAGAGGTTTTGTAAACACAGAGAAATCATCACGACATTCCTGTTTTGACACTTTTGTCCCACCCCAGTTCCATTGACTCATTTACCTTTTGAAGACAGAGACGGAAACAGATATACTCCGGGAGAGAGACAGAGAGAGAGTATAGCTCTAGCTCAATGATTTTTTTGTTTGTTTTCCAGGATTAGGAAAGTTATAATGCAAATAAACATATTCTATAATTAGAAAAATATCAGAATACCTACAATGATAGCACACATTTACAGGGTTGTTGTGAAGATAAAATGAGAACAATCTGTAAAGTGTTTTGCAAACCTGCATGTGATACCAGCTTTTAGGATTAGTTATTTTACTGCTTTAGCAAAATGTCACTTGGGCCTCTTTTCCTGAGACTTTGTGACCGTATGGCCAGAAGCTGAACTAGATATTCTATCTGTACCATTAAGTGGGAGAAAAGGACTTCCTGGGTATAAATGATGTGAAGATGATTGTACTAATTTGCACAGAGTAACAATTTTATGTGTCAGATCATTCATTGAAGAAAGGTGCCCTAAGAACTTCCTAGTAGCATGTCATTAGCATGTCTAATATGTTAGTATAGAACTAACACATGGAGTTGAAAGTAATATGTAATGCAATTGTATTTTTTTAAAGCATGCTGTAATTCAAACTTCCCATTTATTATTTTGCTTCTTAGCATAGTTTGACTTGCACATTCCTATGTACTTGGACTTAGGTAGCCCATCAAATACAGGTTAATTAAGCTCATGTTTTCTGTTATACTTTGGCAATACACTTTTGTTTTTTATCTCAGACCTGTGATTTCACTAGTATGGGGAAATTCCAGTAAGGAAATTCCCTCTACCAATGCAGATCAGAAACAATTCTTCAATTTCTGGTCTTAGACAGTTGCCTTGAGGACACAGCAGCCAGCCTAAGGGACTTGCCCAGGGTCAAACAGACAATGGGTTAGAAAAAGGATGTGAACTTAGGTCTTCTCGACTGCACATTATCTCTCCAGTTCCATGTTGCCTTTATTTTTTATAGTGCTCTAAAGTCAATAAGTGGATTTTCCTAAATTGCTAAATCTGTAAGCATCATCTTGCTGAAGTGGGCACTTCTACTATTGCAAATCAGAATTCATTCACACTTTCTCTTCCTGGGTAGCTCTTGTTCTGTTTATATGTTCCCCTCTTTTGATATTGTGTGGATACTAACAAATCATGCAAACCTATCCACTGATTAACCTTCACTCATACTATGTAACAGGCCACATCATGTATTTCTCAGATGATGTTTCTTTATGAGAATTCTCTTGCATGATTTTTCAAAGACTAAACTTCACAGAAACTTTCACCATCAGGACTTTTCATGTAGCTGGAATGCTGCACACTTGGCACTTTGATCTCTGCACTGAAATTTTCTGCTTAAAACAGTGGCTTCTCTTTTCCTACATTCAGGTATTTAGTTAGATATGTTAATATATTTCTTAAAATATGGAAGTAGTTAAGTAAGCGACATGTATAGAGAATTGAACCTTGATTCAGGAAGACCTGAGTTCAATTCAGTCCTCACATATGTGCTCTGGGGCAAATCTCTTAACCTTTGCCTGCCTCATTTTCATCATCTGTAAAATGGGAATGATAATATTTTCTACCTCCCAGGGGTGCTGTGAGGATGAAATAAGATATATGTAAAGCACTTGGAAAACCTTAAAGCATTATTTAAATGCTAGTTATTATGTGTTTTTTTTAAAATTAGTAATATCAGAATATCTCAGTGAGTGCTGTAAAAACACTGTTGCTTTTTATTGGATAAATTTAAAATCTCATTTTATGAGCTAATTTTTAGTTAAGGAATTCTTTTTTCCTAGTTTAACAGAGCACAGTAAACAGCAAACTCCATAGGAGTGTAAATGAATGTAAATTACAAATGAGATACATAAGCATTTTTATAATTATAGCCTTTTTATTACTCAAAGCATGTAGGTGCTTGCTTCCATTTATTTTGGATATTATTCCTTGATTATGTTGTTTATTCCTTTTGATACCAAGAAGCCCTCCGAGATTTTTCTTTGTAAATTCTGTGACAAGGCATATAGAGGGTCATTTCCTTTTAACAGAGTGCCTGAGACATAGTAGGCACTTAAGAAATGCTTGTTGACTGACTGCTGTTTTTTAATGAGCCCATCATGAAAACATCTCTGGGGTCTTCATTAAGGGATTACATTTTGTGCTTTGTGTGTGTGTGTGTGTGTGTGTGTGTGTATCTAAATTTGTATCAGGCTAAAAAGTGCTGTATTTCTAGATACATAATAACTAGGTTCATTATTGATACCTTAAGAGGCAGTATAGTACAATGGAAAGAGTCCTGGAATTTGGAGCTCAAAGACCTGGTCATATCCTATCTCAGACATAATTTCTGGGCCTTAATTTCTTCATCTGTAAAATGAGACATCATACTTATTCCAGTATTCAATCTTGTCTGACTCTTCATGACCCCATTTTGGGGTTTTCTTGGCAAAGATACTGGAGTGGTTTGCTATTTCTTTCTCCAGATCCTTTTACTGAGGAAGTTGGGTTAAGTGACTTATCCAAGATCACACAGTTAGTAAGTATCTGAGGCAGATTTGAACTCAGTTCTTCTTAACTCCAAGTTTAGTGCTCTGTCCACTACAGCATCTAGCTGTTTACTGTCAACTACCCATGATTATTTTGTGCATGAACAATCTTTGAAAACTATAACGCACTATATGAATATCATCATATCAGGTGCTACAATATTTTTACTTAATTAGAAATTAGTAAGTAATACCTATGTTGACAGCATGTTACTACTGCTGTTGTTTCAATAAATGATATACCATATAGAATTTCCAAACTCATAATGTTCCTCCTTAAGAGGTAAAGTCCCTAATCCTTTAAGGGGCTATATCTTATTTATATCTTTTGAGATCTTACTTAAAATAATTTCCCCAAATATCATGTAAAATATCCTTCCTCCAACTGGTTAGAATTTGATAAAAGTCACAAAAATTTGCACTTATTTCTAGATTAGCTCTTTCCCCATACCACTGTATTTTAAATTTTCAAGGGGAATCCTTAGATTGAATTTGATTTTATTGGGATAGAATGTTTCTTTTAACTCAACAGCTTTGTCAGTCTACAGACATGACTCATTTTCCATCTAGTCCTAGGAGGCAAAAAGCATTTCCAGTCGTTAAATCAGAATTACTCCCATAAATATAATAATCTCATTAGGCATAGTTCCATGCCACTGAGTTCCACTAGTGATATTGAGGACAAATTTGGAACATATCAGATTACTGAAAGCATAGTGAAGGATAAGAACCTGTAAGTAGATGAATTTTACTCATTCAGTTTTGTGGTTCATCCATATTCTCTCAAAGTTTACTGAATTGCCAATCTATTTTTTTCATCTTATGTTTATTTTATACATATGCCCTTTGAATTTATTTTTTCAGTCAGTACTGTATCAGATTGCCCTAGTTTCTTTGGGATCAGGAAAATGCTTATACAAATTATTCAACAAAAGGTAGAGCAGGGAATGATGTATACAGTCTAAAGATAACAGTGGACATTGCCTTGCACATAGTTGCTGAGTTGAATTGAAATTCACTTAAATTCCATGTGAAATTAGCATAATCTTTAGCACCCAAGATATAGTTTTCACTAAAAATAGTGTGCTAAGAATTCTAAGTCTTTTGTCAATTTTGTTTAAAAGAACTAACACGCAAGGAATTACATTTTAACCCCCTTGTTTTGCAGATAGAAATTTCCAGAGTCAGACAAATGCATCAGCTTTACTTTTTAATTTCTATCATCGTCTCAGTCTTTTCCTAATCTTTGATGACAAAGGCAATAATTGTTGAATAGGACCTAGTCACTTTAGTTGAACTCCAGCCTAGAGGGAAAGGTAAATTCTTTATCTCCTTTTCAAAGGTGTGGCTCTGTTTACTTTAGAAAGGAAAAGATACAAGTATCTCCTAAAGTGGATTAAGCATGGCCAGACAAGATGATACATTTCCACTATAAACTTTCAAGCAGCTGTGGGAATGCAGTATGTGTGAAATCTCTTACCTTCTTAAAAATCCTGATAGAGTTGTAGCTGGGCTCTTAACAGTCAAAAACAAACTGCCAATGAAGTTTATTTTCCTTTTTGCTGAGTTTTCTGGACCATTGTTCCGCTTGAGAAGCCATGTTTGTTAGTTTTGGCTCAGAGACTTTTCTTCCTTAAGGATAAGCAATCCTTAGGCACTTGTTCAGCCAGGCCTTAAAGGACTGCCTAGCAGTTTATTCACAGCCTAGGCTCAAGCTGAATTCAACTGTGTGACTTCCTGTCTTAAGGGGCAGGGGGATGGGAGATGTATCCAAAATGTAAATACCTAGCTGATTTTGTTGAAAACCCGGGCGTTTTTGTTTGTTCTTATAAAAGATTCCTGCTGGAAGTCTGACTCTGAAGTTGGCTTTTAGCCTTCTCTGCTGTGACTTGGATACTGATCTGATTTTCTGCTTTCATGGCCTTTTTTTTAAATTAAAAAAATTTAATTCAACATTAACTCTGCTTACAAGCTCCATAGCAGAATAAAATCACATTACAAACATTGTAGTATTAGATTTTATCACCATTTATTTCTTCTAGTCTGTCCAGGGATTTCTTCATGTTGTCTAGAACTAATTTGCAGTCAGACATTGAGGTCCTGGAGAAGGCCAGCAGGCTCCACAAATTAATTTATCCAAATAACCAATCCCTCCTCGGCCAGCCATAGAGGGACACCAAAACGGCCCAAGCAGGCGAATGCTTCTTTTGAAGTCTGGAATGTTTTGACTGACTTGAAACAGGCGGCTGGAATGAAAGGATAATTTTCAGTGACCCAGGGGATTTTTTGCCATTTTCAAATATTAGGTAAAACAAAGAGAAATTGCTTGCTCTAATTTAGAAAGACTTAGTAATCAGGAAGGCAACCAGACTGAGAATAAAGTTCCAAAGTATAGATCACAAGTTTATTGACTGGATCTTGCTTTTTTGTTTTTTCAAAACTCCAAATTGTTATAAACTTTTAAAAAATTGACTATTTTGGTGGACCTATATTAGATGGATTTTCCATATTGCTACCACCTGTATATGAGTTATTTTTGTTAGTATGTTGAAAAGGGAAAAAAAGTTAATTGCCTTGATTTATTGACATCTAAGTTTTTTAAAGGATCACTGTGTTTTCAACTTATGGTTTTTTTTAGTGGGAAAGTTATCATTTTGAAAAAAGCTTAGTAAACTAAATGACTTCACTGGAAGAAGTAAAAGACAGAATTTTATATCAGTCTAATTTTTAGACTATATTAGAATATTTAAAGTTATCAATCAGCTCATGTCATCCCTGCTGAAGTCAGCAGACTGAACCCAGTTCTACTCAGCCACAAGGAGAATAAAGCATGATGCTTTGTAACTTGGCTAACTAAGAGGAGAAATTTGGGGGATGATTTGCTCCCCTAATAGTATAGATAAATAGAAAGTGATTCTATTCACATAATCTTTTCCCTCTAAAGGCATAATTATGATGATAATAGCAATAATGTTTACATAATTAAGGAATACAGTACGTAGATCAATTACTATGTTAGGAATGCATGCATTTAATCAACTTAATACTGTACTTTCTGGAAGGTATAGGAACCAAAAGTTCTGTTTTTTAATTGGTGACACACTGGCTTTGCAGAGTTGTTATAATTTACTCCCACCATCACAACCAAACACACACACACACACACACACACAAACACAAACTATCTCTCTCTTTCAATATGCATTGGGAGAATGAAAAGCCTATTTATTTTTCCTTTTCATAATGTTTTAATTATTGATATGTATTTGGGAAAATTAAAAGGCAGATTATTTTAATTGTTCATAATATTTTAGGTGTATATATCCATATTACTTAACAGATCTGGAAGCTTCATTGTCTCCCTTTGGTTTTTAGATTAAAATGAAAACTCTTTTCATTTGATTACACATTCCTCCCCTCAAATACACATAAGACAAACTAGCCTATTTAATATTTCTCTACCCCTCCCCCATTTCTGCACTCCTTTCCCACCTCCATGTCTTTGCCCAGGAAATCCCCTTGACTAGTATGCCCCTTTTCTTACCTCTGCATCTTGATTTCCCTAGCTCCCTTTGAGGCTTAGCACAAGTCCTGTTTCCTAAAGGAGATCTTTTCTAATATTCCCAGGTTTTACCACCACCCCCCCAACCCCAACACACACATACTTCATGTTTATTTTCTAAATGTTTTATATTTAACCTGGCTAAATGTTGTTTCACTGCTCAACCTCCTCCCCTCAATAGAGTACAGACACCTTAAGAGTGGAAATTATTTCCTCTTTTTAGTCTCCAGCTCCAAACCCCAGCTAATGCACGCAGTAGATAAGTTTCAATTCTTCTTGTGCTTTACCTGGAAGTATTTCTGGAAATCATTTAAATGAACTGGAAAACTATGATTCTTACCCCTCCTTTTTGAGAGTTTAAGTAAACTGATGCCAATAGGCTGCCATTGCTAAAGGGACAACTCTTCACTCCTTATTCCATTCCAGCTTGACTCACCAGTCTTCATTGAATGGGCTGGTTTCATATAACTGAGATACAAGGAAGGAAGATAGAATGTAATTCAATGTCCTTTCCTTTTTGATACAATGACACAAGGATAAATGATTTCCTTTGAAGACAAGGCATACTCCATATTCAGAACACCCTTAGATGCCATGAAGAGAAAAAATATCATTATCCTTTCACCTTAAAAATAAAATTCAACATATAGTCCTTTCAGCCATTGAAACCCTAAGGAAAAACATTCAGCTATTAATCAGATTATCTTTGTAAAGGAAGGCATATAAGAGATATGAGATCCTCAGTTGAATGCAGCTTGCCTCAGTAATGTCATGGATGAGCACCAGATCAAAGGTGATTTTAAGTGGTCTTTGGTTTTAAGAGGAAAATATGCAAGTATATAGAAGAGAGCTGAGAAATGACAGAGTAATGAGAAAACTAGGATAACCCTAGAAAGATATAATTTGTTTACACAAAATGAATGATTACTAATTGCCTGTTATGATGAGGTGCTGCTGCTTGTGTTAGCCATCATTAGGGTAAGAATTTTGTGTCTTCTTTGACTATGATTGAGTAACCCTGTCTAGCCTCCCTCCAGCCAACAACCTGCTCTGCTCCGACTCACTACAGTCACAACTCTCTCTTCCTTACTCCTGTGCTAGGATCAGGGCAAACAAAGCTGCTGTTGCTGCATTGAACACAGGATCTGAGCCTTATACCTGGTCCTCATCTCCATGACCCTGCCCAGAAGTAGAGAGAACTTCAGATAAAAGATGTATCATTTACCATCCTGACCTTATCTGGGAATAGGACACCTGATATAAGTCCTCAGATTTTTTTCTTTCCTAATGTTTGAGAAAGAATTTAACTGAGGATGCCCTCTACCATCATAGCACCCTGTGGATAGGACTCAAATGGTCCTGTGTGTCCATCCTTTGGGGAATGGGAGAGGAACTATTGTTTAAGGATTGGCTATCTAGACAGAAACTCTTTTCCTTGGGAATCCCACTGCACCCTTCAGCTCTTTCATGTCCATCACTCTTAGTCCTTCTCCTCAAATACTATACTTGAATTGTGCCCTCTGGAACCTCCATTCTCTTACTAGCAACCTTCCTTCTAAACTTAGGCTTTTTCTCTCATATTCCATTCATCTTATACTCATGGAAATCTGGTTATTCCTAAAAGACACTGCATCCCTAGAGACCTTCACCTAGACTTGATGTACTTTTTCTCATGTTCTCTGACACAGGAAAGGAGTTCCTCACTGCCACTCCTAAAACATCCATGTTCTTCCATCACTCAGGAGCCTCCCCTGAGGTTGACTGTACATATTCAAATCCTGATGAAAATTGACTGCTTTGTCCATCTTTTCAAATTCTGCCCAATCTCGAGTAGTTCAATACCTACCTGACAATCTTCTTTCCACCTTAACCCTGTCCTTATACTTAAGGAATTTAAAGTATACATTGGCAAGACTTCAACATATTCCATAGGCAGAAACACTATGTACATATAAGATATAGATAATGTGAATGGGATGTAATGTCCATCAATGAGTTGGCTTCTATTTATACATCCCCATCTCTCTTCTTGTCCTTACTCCCATTTGAGTCTCATCTATGTTACCCTCATCAGACTTGTAGTCCCAAATGTCTAATCCTTTTTTCTATTTGTCTTTTTATGTCAGTGTTTAAGGTCTAATTTTTTTTACATCTCTACTTGTTTGCTTCTGTGTGTCCTACCCAAACCCCATCTATCTGAGTTTCCTCATCTACATGACCTTTCTGGCTGTGTCCTGCCATCTGTCCATATTTCTCTTTGTCTATGATTGAGAACTCTGAAAATTTTAGTCATTCCATTCTCCCCAGATCTTCTAAGCCATCACTTCCTACTCTGGTTTCATTTCTTCTTCTTCCCTATCTTGACCTTGACCAGTCAAGTAGTTCAATTATGCCCTCAGGTGTCAGTCCTCGATTACCTAGGTCCATTGTCCCTTTTCATTTCTTGTCTTACCTATCCCTAAATCTAGGTTACCCCGTCATCTACTTTCTCCTCTTTGACTATGTCCTGATGAATGGTGCTGAAGGAAGTCCTACAACCATTCTAACTAGATTCACTAAAATTTTATATTCTTTAATCTCAACTAGAGCCTACAAAATAATAATCTTTTTTCTACTCCAATTGAATTTCTGTCATACTTCATATAGTATCTCTTTCAAATATTTCTGCTTTACTCAAGCTTCTGATACCTCCTCTAACCTATCAACAGAGGACCTTATCGCCTACTGTCCTAAGAAGTTAGAGGTCAATATGAATTTACTCTTTTAAATTCCCCTCATTATTCCCCTGCCCACTCTTCTCTTCTCCTTTGCCCTTGTCTCTGACAGGAAATAGGCCCTTCTCACACAGGTCAAGCCCTTACTTTTATACTTGGTTGGACCCCCTTCTTCTCTCCTATGTCTCCTTGCCTCCTCAGCCATCCCTTCTCTTTCTAATCTTAAAGGACTCTTTATTTACTGTTTCCACTGTTTTCCATCCATTTCCTATAAATGTTCAAGGTTCCTAACCTTTCCCCATTCTTTTGTTAATGTTTATTTATATATTTTTAGTTTACAACATTCATTTCCACAAAATTTTGAGTTCCAAATTTTCTTACCATCTCTCCCCTCTGCCCACTCCAAGACAGCATGCATTCTGATTACCCAATCTGCCCTCCCTTCTATCACACTCCTCCCTTCCCTTATCCCCATATTTTCTCTTTTCTTGTAGGGCAAGATAGATTTCTATACCCCATAACCTATATTTCTTATATCCCAGTTGCATGCAAAAACACTTCTCAACATTTCTTCCTAAAACTTTGAGTTCCAGCTTTTCTCCCTTCCTCCCTTCCCACCCATCCCCACTGAGAAGGCAAACAATTCAATGTAAGCTATATATGTGTAGTTTTGTAAAAGACTTCCATAATAGTCATGTTGCGTAAACCTAACTATATTTCCCTCCATCCTATCCTGCCCCCCACTTATTCTATTCTCTCTTTTAACATTGTCCCTCCACAAAAGTATTTACTTCTAATTACTCCCTCCTCTCATTTTTTCTATCATTCCCCCACCCCAGTTATCCCCTTCTCCCCTACTTTGCTGTAGTGTAATATAGATTTTCATACCAAACTGAGGGAGTATGTTATTCCCTCCTTAAGCCAAATGTGATGACAGTAAGCTTCACTTTTTCCCTCTCATCTCCCACCTTTTCCCCTCCATTGAAAAAACTTTTTCTTGCCTCTTTTATGAGAGATAATTTGCCCCATTCCATTTCTCCCTTTCTCCTCCCAATATGTTCCTCTCTCACTCCTTAATTTTATTTTTTAAGATATCATCCCGTCCTACTCAACTCACCCTGTGCTCTTTGTCTGTATATGTATATAATTGTTCCAACTGCCCAAGTACTGAGAAAAGTTTCAAGAGTTACAAACATTATCTTTCCATGTATGAATGTAAAGGTTCAAAATTGGAAAGTCCTTTATGATTTTTCTTTCCTGTTTATCTTTTCATGCTTTTCTTGATTCTTGGATGTGAAAGTCAAATTTTCTTTTCAGCTCTGGTCTTTTCATCAAGAATTCTTGAAAGCCCTCTCTTTCATTGAATGACCATTTTTTCCCCTGAACTATTATACTGAGTTTTGCTGGGTAGGTGATTCTTGGTTTCAATCCTAGTTCCTTTGATTTCTGGAATATCATACTCCAAGCCCTTCGATCCCCTAATGTAGGAACTGCTAGCTCTCATGTTATCCTGATTGTATTTCCACAATACTCAAATTATTTCTTTCTACCTGCTTGCAATATTTTTTTCTTGACCTGAGAATTTGGCTACAATATTCCTAGGAATTTCTCTTTTCAGATTTCTTTCAGAAGGTGATCTGTGTATTCTTTCAATATTTATTTTGCCCTCTGGTTCTAGAATATCAGGAAAGTTTTCCTAGATAATTTCATGAAAGATGATGTCTAGGCTCTTTTTTTTTTTGTCATGACTTTCAGATAGTCCCATCATTTTTAAATTGTCTCTCTTAGATCTATCTTCCAGGTCAGTTGTTTTTCCAGTGAGATATTTCACATTGTCATCTATTTTTTTCATTCTTTTGGTTTTGTTTTGTAATTTCTTGATTTCTTATAAAGTCATTAGCTTCCATCTGCCGCATTCTAATTTTTAAAGAACTATTTTCCTCAGTAAGATTCTGAAACTTCTTTTCCATTTGGCTAATTCTGCTTTTTAAGGTGTTCTTCTCCTTGTTGACTTTTTGGACCTCTTCTGCTAGTTGAGATAGTCTATTTTTAAAGGTGTTATTTTCTTTAGTAAGCTTTTGACTTGCTTTTCATGATTTTCTTACATCACTCTCATTTCTCTTCCCAATTTTTCCTCCACCTCTTTTACTTGATTTTCAAAATCCTTTTTGAGCTCTTCCATGGTCTGAGACTATTACATATTTATTTTGGAGGTTTTGAATGCAAAGCCTTGACTTTTAGGTCTTCCTCTGATGGTATGCATTGTTCTTCCTCTTTTGAAAGGATGGAAGAAAATATCTGTTAACCAAGAAAGTAGCCTTCTGTAGTCTTATTTTTTTTTTTTACATTTTTGGGCATTTTTCCAGCCACTTACTTGACTTTTGAGACCTTTATCAAGAGGAGGGTATACTCTGGGGACCTATAATTTCTCAGTTCTTCCAAGGTGGCACAATCAAGGTTGGGAGCAACCACAAACACTCTTCTGCCCAGGATCTGTGAGTAGGAATCCCTGTCCAGAGCCTCCACCAGCTCCACCACACCAGTGCTCTTCCTCATCCTAGGACCACCACTCAAGGCTGAGATCCAGCTCAGCTGCTCAATTCCCCCAGGGTCTTTAAGCTGGGGGCTCCAAAAATGGACACTGCCACTATAGTGACTGCTGCCCATGGGGTCAGACTGCATTCCCCTCTTACCCAGGTGAAAGAGCGTTCTCACTGACCCTTGAAGCTGTCTCTGGCATTTGTGGGTTGAGCAATCTGGGAACTTCAGCTGCTGCTGCTGGCTCCCTGAAACCTGCTCTGGTCCTGTCCCTGCCATACCACATAGCCAAAGCTGGGCTGCGCTCTGCTCTGAGCCTGGTGAGCCTTTCCTGTCAGTTTTCCAAGCTGTCTTGGGCTGGAAATCTCTTTTACTCCTTCGTTTTGTGGCTTTTGCTGCTCTAGAATTTGTTTAAAGTCATTTTTTACAGGTGGTATTTTATGGGCTATGGGAGGGGAGCTTCTACAGGTCCATTCTTCTACTCTATCATCTTGGTTCCCCCTCCCCACCTTTCCCCACTCTTAAAGCAAAAACCTTTACTTAAACCTGCTATCCCCTCAAAATATCATTCCATATTCTCCTCTTTTTCACTTCCAAGCTCCTTGGAAATACACACACACACACACACACACACACACACACACACACATCTTCTCATCATAGTTCTCAGCTGGTTTCTCATAAATTCAACAGCCACTATTCTCTCCAAGGTTACTACTTTTTTTTGTCAAATCCAATGTTGTATTCTCAGTCCTCACCTTTCTTGGCATAATTTGATACTATTGACCAACACTTCCCCCAGATATTCACTATACCCTGGGTTTTTTATATAACTACCATTCTCCTGGTTCTGCTTCTTACTGATTGTTTTATCTTAGCTTCATTTGCTGATCCTCATACCATCTGTGTACCACATAGGTGAGTCCAAAGACTTTCTCTTGGCCTTTCCTTCTCTATACTTTCTTGGTAATCTCATTAACTCCCTTGGGTTCAGTTATCATTTCTTAGCAAATAACTTACATGTCTATCTAACTAGCTAGCTTAGTGTTCTCTTGTAAGATCCCTCACGTACTGTCTGTTGAAAATCTCCAATGGGACATATCTCAAATTCATTTTGAAAGAAATGGGAGACATTTCAAGTTAAATATTTCTTTTACAAAACTTGCTATCTTCCTTCTATCCCTCTCAAGTTCACCCCTCTTCCAAACTTCTTTCTGTTGGTGGCACCACCCTTCTAGTTACCCCAGTCAAACATTTAAAGTTCCTTAAAATCTACCTCCAGTCCTCTTTTTAAGGATTGTTAACTATTCCCCTGAACACACTCTATATTCCAGCAAAACTGCCTTACATGCTGCTCTCCAGATTTGGTACTTGATCTGCCAAATCCTTAACTTACATAGAGGTTAATCCCTATTCCTGAAATGTCCTTCAACCCCTGCATCTTGGAATCTCTTGCAGTCCTTTAAGGCAGGGCTTATATATCATCTCTTAGGGGAAGTCTTTCCTGATCCTTTCAGTTTTTAGGGGTATCTCTCTTCTCCATAAATTATCATGTATGTACTACTTTGCTTGCACATTGCATACCTTCCTAGTAGAGTGTAATCTCCTTGTAGGCAGGGACTATTTTTCATTTTGGCTTTTTATCCCTGTTGCCTAGCATAGCTCTACATTGTACATAATTAGAACTTATTAAGTGCTTATTAATTTGGATTGGGCTAGCATATAAAGTGTGTGAAGGAAACATCAAACAAGACTAGAAGTATCAGATTAAGCAGGCCTTAAAAGTCAAAGAGAACAAGTTAGTTTTATCCTTAAACAATATAGATCAACAAAGGCTGACATGCTCAGACTATAGTTTTAAGGATATAATTTTGGTGGTTGAGTAAAGATTGGGTTGGAGAGAAGAGAGATTGGATCTGGACAATGCAAGTGGGAGGTTATTTCAGTAGTCAGAGAAGAGATAAAAATTTGAACTGGGAGAATGGCTGTGTGAGTAGAATGAATATAAAAGATGTAACAGGGGTAATTTTTTTATTAAGTTCTTTAGTTTTTACATCACAATCATTTCCAAACATATCCCTTAATGTCTCTTGTACACTGCCATCATTTCATTATAATAAAGATTTTGAAGAAAAAGAAAAGTAAAAGAGCCAACACATTGACAGTATATGGCAACGTCCAACATATAACATCCCCAGAACCCTGCTTCTCTAATGAGAAGAGGTACATTTTCTCAACTTTTTCTTCCCTGCAACCAAGTTCACTCTCATTTTATTGTTAAATTTTTCTTGTGTTATGGAATTAAAATGGGCAAGATTTTGTCCATTTTAGCTGATTAGCAATAGGAGATGAGGAAGAGGAAAGATTCAAGGGTGACTCCACCATTGTGAACCTGAATGGTGGGGAGAATAGGTACCCTTAACAGAAATAAGAAAACTTGGTGGAAACTCAGAGTTAGGGGAAAAGAAAATCAAATCCATTTAACACATGTTGAGTTCAAAATGCCTGCAGGATATCCAGGTGAAACTGTCCAAAAGGCCACTGCAGAACTAAAGTTCAGGAGAGACTAAGACTGATATAATAATGCAAGAAATATTCACACAGAAGTGATCTAAACTCACAATAATGAATGATATTATTGCTAACAGTGGGGAGAATAAAGAGGACCTAGGGTCCTGGGAGAAGGTCTTGGAAGACAGTCATGGTTAAAAGAAAGTGTTATGATCCAGTGAAGGAGACTGAGAGGGTATGGTCAGCAAAATAGGAAAAAAACCAGAAGAGAACATTGTCTCAGAAGCCTTTTCAAGAGTAAAAAATTGTCATTAGTGTTAAAAATTAGGGGAAAAAAATGGTAGGATGAGGATTGAAAAAAAGTCTTTGGATTTAAAGTTGAGAGATCACTGATAACCTTTCAGGGAGGAATTTCAGTCAGGTGACACAGTAAGAAGCCAAATTACAGTGGGTTGTGGAGTGAGTGGGTGGTAGGAAAAGAAACTTGGCAGTGAATGGGGGAAGAGATATAGAATGATAGCTTGAGGTAATGACAGGGTCAAGGGCAGGGTTTTTTAAGGATAGGGGAAACTTGGACATGTTTATGCATAGAAGAAGCCAAAAGATAAAAGGAGAGATTGAAATTGAGAGATGGGAGGGGTAAGGAGAGAGAGAGAGAGAGAGAGAGAGAGAGAGAGAGAGAGAGAGAGAGGAAGGGAGAGAAGAGGAGAGAAGAGGAGAGGAGGGAGAGAAAGAAAAGAGAGTTGGAGACAGGAAAAGAAGGAAGATGGAGAGAGAAGAAAAAGGAGAAGATAAGATGAGAAGAGGAAGGGTGAGAGGAAAAAGGAGGGAAGGGGGAGAGAGAAAGAGAGAAAGCCTGAATGATAGCTTGAAATGGAGTGAACTTGGAAGATACTCTTAATCGGGGTGGTGAACCTGCAACTTCAAGACCACATGTGGCCCTTTAGTTCCTCAAGTGCTGCCCTTTGACTGAATTTGGAATCACTCAAAAGGCCACTCTTGAGGACCTAGACGTTCCTCACCCCTACTGTTAGCATTTAAATCTTTCTAGGGGATCTTTTAAAAAAATAATTTTTATTGATGCTTTGAGTTTTTACACCATATGTAATTTCTCACCTATTCATGAAGTCTTTCCTTGAAAGATGATTTTAAAAAAAAAAGAAATTCAGCAAAACTAAGCAGTATATCTACTTGTCTGACCATATTTATAATATGCCACATTCATATTCCTAAGAAGCCTCCCACTTTTTGTCTTCCTGAAGCTAACCTGGGGTGACTCACCATCAACAAGTTTCATTCCAGTAAGTCTGTGGAACTGGTGGATTATGAAACAGGACATACAAGGTATTAGAATTTATGGACCAGCAAATAGTCATCTAGCCACCAACCATTTTTCCATAGGATTATAGACTTAGAGATGGGAGGGACCTCAGAGACCTTCCAATCCAATACTCTTCTATTACAGTCTCGACAGGTTACATAACTGGTCCCACGTTGGATACTATGATGCTCATAGACTCAATGATAGAGAATCCATGGGAAATTTCTGCAACATGTAAAGTACCCGAACAACCAGAATTATTGTCAGAAGACCTTAGATCTGACTCAGGGAGCCCTGTTATGAAATGAATTATTTGTCAAGTGTTTAGCACAGCGTCTGGCACAGAGTAGGTTCTTATAAATGCTTCTTCCCTTCCTTTTCCTTGTAACTAGCTGTGTGAACATGGCTAAGTGATTTAACTTCTCTGGCTCTTACTTCCTCATCTGTAAAATGGAGACAATGATGCTTATACTCCATAGTCTCATGGGGATGTTTTGGAGATCAAATGAGATGATATATGAAAAGAACTTAGTGACCCTGTAGCATGATTTAATAAGCCAGAATTTATGTGTGATGGTATTATCCCTCAGTGGCAATGAGCAGTAGTAACCTCCCAGAATCCTAGCCCTATCCCCCATCCTCAGCCTTCTCCATGCAAAAGCACTCATTGGAGATCTTGTAGAGGAAATTCCTGGTTGGGTAAAAGTTGCACTACATGGTTCTGAATCCAAGGATTTTTAGTAAGTCCCAGCCCACTCTAGTTCTGATTTGAATTTGAGGACAATGACAAGAGCTTACACAAGGCTTTTCATTCCAAGAATCTGTCAGTAGGGCTTGCTAACTATGTGACTATGGATAAGTCATTTAACCTCTACAAGTCTCAGTTTCTTCATCTGTAAAAGCAAGGATAATAATACTTCCACAATCTTCCACAATACTTCCATTGCCTATCCCAGGAATTCTTAAACTTTTTCTACTCATGGCCCCTTCAGTGCTTGTTAAATTTTGAGTATTGTTATAGGGTATTGTGAAGAAAGTCCATAAATTTGAGTTTTCATAACTAACAAATACACAGAAATCATAAAACCATGGAATCCTAGAGTGCTAGAACTGGAAGGCACCAGAAATACAAGCTAGTCTAAATTATTTTCCAGATGAGTAAACTGAGGTCTCAAGAGGCTGTTAGCCCAAGGTCATACATTCAGTTGGTAGCATTCAAACTCACATCTCCTGTCTCCCAAACCAGTGATTTATTATTTATTATTATTATTTATCAGAATGTTACAGATAGTGAAGAACAGACCTGGGGGAAGGTGACTGAGAATAACCTGAGAGAGAACAGTATCATTTTGCTGGTAGGAGTACAAGTCATATCCTATTGGGATAGGAGTGAGTGGGTACTGAAGACGGATTTAGCGAAACTACTCTTTCTTAAACTGTTTTTTTTTAATTAATTGTTTTTGTTATATTTTAAGTTCCAAATTGTCCCTCTCTTTTCCTCCTCATCCTATACCAGAGAAGGCCATCATTTTATATAGATTTATAAATATATGTAAAACCATACTTCTGTTTATCAGTACTTTCTCTGGAGGTGGATACCATCTTCCTTCATAGGTCCTTCATAGTTGATTTTGAATATTTGTAATACTCAGAATAACTTGGTTGTTCTCAATTATTCTTCAAATGATGTTGCTGTTACCATATACAATGTTTTCTTGATTCTACTCACTTTACTTTTCATTATTTCATGCAAGTCTTTCCATGATTTTCTAAAATCCACCAGCTCATCATTTCTTACAGTGCAGTAGTATTCCATTACAATCAGATACCTAACTATTCTTTTGGGTTGTGAAAGGAAGGAAAGAAAAAGATCATGAGCTATAAGGATCATAAGGGTTGTGAAGCGAATTTCAGGTAAGACTAATAAAGTAGGAGGTGGTAGAATCAAGATAAAGAGAGGACAGGGAAGAAAGAAAAACTGAACATTACTGACTGATATTGTAAGCGGGGGGTGGAAGGGGATAGATATACCAAGAGAATGACTTATTTTTTCATTAGAAGTTGATTTGACTGAATGTAAGGAGAAATATATTTTGCTTCCCATTGTAGAAGATTCAAATGAACAGTAAAAATTGTGTTTATTTAAATCTTTTTCAACTAAAAAGAGTAAAGTGAAGAGGGATTCATTAATAAGTATTTATTATCCTCAGATAGATAGATTTTCTCCTCCTGCCCTTCCCCATCAAAGCAGTGAACAAAAATATTCTAAGTATGGATTTAAATGTTTAGATAGACTGGTGAAATCACTTAAATCTTTCTTCTCATTTGCATTCTTAAAGTGAAAAAATACCTCAACATATTGCAACAACAAAAATATGCTCATTTTAAACTCACCACTGATTTTATATTTAAGGTGATGGAAATGTTAAAATGAGTGTGGTTCACTCAGAAAAGCCTATGCACAGAGTTTTGTGCCACCAAATGTGATTTGTTCTAAGATATTCTAAAATAAGATCAACTTCCAATCAGATAATTGAATTACCTTTGGGAATGGTTTATTTCCTTCTTAAGTACCCTCTCTGATGTGGCATTATTAATGAGTCAATGGTCTACATGTTTTTGCATGAATATACTTTCTTAGGTAAATACCTTCATGCATAAATTACAAGACTTGGGCCTTATGTGCAGTATTTATGGTCCTTGGAAGAGGGCTTATTTAATAAAGTTAATGCAAGTGAAACTGAATGATTTGTGTGTTAGGTCTGTTTCCAGACTAACAGTAAATTTGCATATTTTACCTTAAGTAACAGTACAAAATAAGCTTTCATGAGAAATAAGATCTACACAATCTTTTGGTCATATTTGGTTTATACAGTAGGATTTGGTTGACTGATCTTATTCACCTCAGCAGATCTCAAACAAAACTTTGTCTGAATCCAGTCAGTATCATGCAGTTCCCATGCCAGAAAATGACTTGAAAGAGTGGATGAATGAGAAAGTTGTATAAAAAGAACAGACTTTTAAATGGGGAGTAGAAGATGAGAATAAAAATAGGGAATAAAATGCAGAAGCAGAGAAGTCTAGGGTTGAGTTGCAGAGGAAGGAAGTCAAGAAGATCTGCGTTCAAATTCAGCCTCAGATACTTACTAGCTATGTAACCCTGGGCAAATCACTGCTATGTGCCTCAGTTTCCTTAACTGTAAGATAGGGATAATAATAGTACCTACCTTGCAATGTTTTTATGAAACTCAACACATTACCTAGTGCATAGTAAGCTGTATACAAATGCTTATTCTCTCTCTTCCTCCCCATCTCATGTCTTATCCTACCTTAATATTCAACAAAAGGCAACCCTTCTGCTGGAGAAAAATCATGGGAGTCAGTGTGGAGAGGAAGCATTGCTATTGTTTACAAAATACACTGTAACTGCAAAATAACAAATTTGACTTTATAAGTCAAATATCAAAGTCTGTCTCATTACTATATAGAAATATTCACTCTTTTGTATTCACTGAGTGGTTTGAGCAGGAATGAATCTCCCTTTTATTTTTATAGTTAGGCCCTATGCTAATGTGACTGATAATATGATAAATTTACCTGAGGGCAGGTGCTGTTTCTAATGAAAATTCTGTGAGCTCTATTCTGCCCGAGATGGTATTTGAAGATGAAGAGAAAGTGGATGCGTGCCTTTTAATAAGAACAAGGTTCTTAGCACTGTGAAGGACTGCTTAAGGCTAGAAGGAACTATATTTTTGAAGTATAGTTTAAACTTAAGTGTGAATTTGGATTAGATAGACAACTTCAGTAGTGAGATAAGTACATTAAGGAAGGAATTTAGTGGAAAATTAGTTAGCGAGTTTGAACAGAAATTTGAAACCTATCCCCAAAATTTGTAAAATGAGAAGTTGTACTGTATGATTTCTAAGGACCTTTCTAAATCTAAAATTATCTCATCCTCTGAAAAGGATTTGATGGGTAGTTACTAAATAATTTGATTCTATCTTATCTGCTTTAAAATCATGTTGATAACATTTTCAGATGTTAGCTCATAAGTTATATTTTATACATGTATAAAAAGCACATATACTTTTTAAAATTTTTTATTTGTTTTCTTTTTAATTTTTGGAATAAAACATACATTTCCATAACAGTATAATTTTTTTTAAAAAAGATGATTGCACATAAAATTGCAAATCTATTTTATATGACTTGCTATTCCTTTTAAATAGATAATAAGGGTCATATCAATTTCTTTTTTTTCTCTCTTCCCCCTGGCCCTAGAGATGGTTACCATTAGACACAATATGTGTACAAGCTGTATACAAGTCACCCAAATTATGTTTATACACTATTATTTTTAATTTTCAAATTTATTTTTTCAAATTTAATTTATTGAATTTTAATTTATTGAATATTATTAATTTATATGAATATCATAGGCAGAGCAAAGATGGTGAAGTAGAAGCAGAGACCTGCTAGAGGTCACCCCCTGAACAAATTCTGGAGCAGCAGAAGCCACAGAATGACAGATTGAAGCAGATTTCCAGCCCAGAATAATCTGAAAGGTGTCTGGCCAGGCTGGGAGTGGAGTGTAGTTTGGTGTGGGCCATGCCTGTGAAGATTGAGCTGGAGCAGCCCTTAGGAGACTGAATTGCTGGTGATTGCTGTGGTTTCCAGACTTCTCAACCTACAAGAGCCAAGGACAGTTTCAAAGGCCAGTGGGAAGGGTCTCTCACTTGTCTGAGAGGGGAGCAGTGGTCTGGCCCCAACCACAGCCGCAGCTCCAACCCAAGACCCGACCCCAGACCCATCCTGGACCCAGCCCCAAGGTTGCTTCTGGAGTCCTCCACCTAACAAAGAGCTCAAAAGTCAAGTGATTGACTGAGAAAATGAGCAAACAGGGACAAAGACACAGACTACAGATTCTTGATTTCTCAGTGAAGAGATATTTTCTTACATCATTGGGGATGAGGAAGACCAAAACATACAACCAAAAGAAGACAACAAAGCCAAAGCCCCTGCATTCAAAGCCTCCAAGAAAAAATACAAATTGGTCTTAGGTCATGGAAGAGCTCACCAAGGATTTTGAAAATTAAGTAAGAGAAGTAGAAGAAAATTTGGGAAGAGAAATGAGAGTGATGCAAGAAAATTATGAAAAATGAGTCATCAGTCTGCTAAAGGAAACCCCAAAAAATGCTAAAGAAAATAACACCTTTAAAATTAGAGTAACCCAAATGGCAAAAGAGGTCCAAAAAGCCAATGAGAAGAAGAATGTCTTAAAAAGCAGAATTGGAGTTCCTTCAAAATTAGAATAGAGCAAATGAAAGCTAACCACTTTATAAGAAAGCAAAAAAATTATAAAACAAAACCAAAAGAATGAAAAAAATAGAAGACAGTGTGAAGTATCTCATTGGAAAAACAACTGACTTGAAAAATGGATCCAGGAGAAATAATTTTAAAATTATTGGACTTCCTGAAAGCCACGATCAAAAAAAGAACCTAGACATCTTTCAAGAAATTATCAAGGAAAATTTCCCTAATATTCTAGAACCAAAGGGTAAAATAGAAATAGAAAGAATCTATTGATCACCTCCTGAAAGAGATCCCAAAAGGAAAACTCCTAGGAATATTGTAGCCAAGTTCCAGAGCACCCATGTCAAAGAGAAAATATTACAATCAGCCAGAAAGAAACAATTCAAGTACTGTGGAAACACCATCAGGATAACACATGATTTAGCAGCTTCTACTTTAAGGGATCAGAAGATTTGGAATATGATATTCCAGAGGTAAAAGGAGATGGTATTAAAACCAAGAATCACCTACTCAGCAAAACTGAATGTAGTACTTCAGGGAAAAAATAGTCTTTCAATGAAATAAAGAACTTTCAAGCATTCTTGATGAAAAGACCAGGGCTGAATAGAAAATTTGACTTACTAATACAAGAATCAAGAGAAGCATGAAAAGGTAAGCAGGAAAGAGAAACCATAAAGGACTTATTAAAATTGAACTGTCTACATTCCTACATGGAAAGATGATATTTGTAACTCATACGACCTTTTTCAGTATTAGGATAGTTGAAGGTCATATGTGTGTGTGTGTGTGTATGTGTATGTATATGTATGTATATATAGAGAGACACACACACACAGAGGGCACAGGATGAACTGAATATGAAGGTATGATATATAAAAAAGAAAATTAAGTATTGAGGGGAATATACTTGAAGAAAGAGAAGGAAAGAGGTAGAATGTAGTAAATCATCTCACATAAAACAGGCAAGAAAGAGCTTTTACAATGGAGGGGAAGAAGAGGAAGGTCAGAGGGAATAAGTGAGCCTCTCTTTCATCAGATTTGGCTTCAGAAGGGAATATCTCAATTGGTTATGGAGTATCTTACCCTACAGGAAAGTGGAGTGAAGGGGATAAGAGAGTGAGGATGATAGAAGGGACAGGAGATTGGGGGAGGGGATAATCAGAAGTAAACAGTTAGGTAGAGGGACAGGTCAAAGGAGAAAACAGAATAAATGGAGGGTGGGACAGAATGGAGGGAAATACAGTTAGTCATACAATATGGCTGTTAGGGAAGTATTTTGTATGACAACACATGTATAATCTATGTCAAATTGCTTTCTTTTTCAATAACGGTAGGTGAGGAGGGGGAAAGGAGAGAATGTGGAACTCAGAGCTTTAAAAATGAATGTTAAAAATTGTTTTTACATGCAACTAGGAAATAAGATATATATGAAGTGGGGTATAGAAGTTTATCTTGCCCTAGAAAATAGAAGGGAAGGGAATAAGAGGGGAATATGATAGAAGGGAGGGCAGATTGGAGGAATGGGCAATCAGAATGCATGCTATCTTGAGATGGGGGAGGAGATGGGGAGAAAATTTGAAATTCAAAATTTTATGGAAGTAAAAGTTGAAAACTGAAAATAATTAAATAAAGAAGCTAAAAAACTCTTTTGAAGAGGGACAGAGTGAAAGAAGGGAGAGTAGAATAAATGGAGAGGGGGAATAGGATGGAGGGAAATTTAGTTAGTCTTTCACAACATGACTGTCATGAAAGTGTTTTACATGACTTGCACATGTGTAGCCTATATTGAATTGCTTGCCCTTTCAATGAAGGGGATGGAGAGGGAGGAAGTGAGGGAATTTACAAATCAAAGTTTTAAAAATGAGTATTAACATTGTTTTTTCATGTAACTGGGGAAAATAAAATACTGACTAAAATTTTTTTTTTAAATCATAACATCTTTATATGATACTTTAAAGTTTGCAGTGCACTTTCCTTATAAAAACCTGGTGTTTTATGAGAGAGAAATGGGTAGAGAATGGATAGATCATTGACTGATAGTTGATTGATAGATAGAAATGTGTAGATATATATATATATATAGATAAAAATAGTCATATAGATAAATAGAAATAGATGATAGGTAATAGATAGATAGATAGATAGATGATAGATAGATAGATAGATAGATAGATAGATAGATAGATAGATATAGATAGATATAGATAGATAATTTATTACTTAATATGTGCCAGGTACATATTATCCCCATTTTTTTTGTTCAGTTGTTTCAGTTGTGTCCAACTCATTTTGAGTTCATTTAGGGTTTTCTTTGCCAAGATACTGGAGTGGTTTACCATTTCCTTCTCCAGATCATTTTACAAATGAGGAAAGCAACACAAAGAGAGTTAAGTGACTTACCCAGGATCACACAACTAGTAAGCATTTAAGACCAAATTTAAACTCAGGTCTTCCTGACTCCAGGCCTGAGTGTCTTATCCACTGTGTCATCTAGCTGCCCAGATTTCCATTTTAGATAAGGAAACAAATAGAATTCAAAGAAGGGATAGGACTTCAAATAGACAAGATAATTCTAACTACAACAAAGAGAAGGCACAAATATTAAATTTTTATTTTGTTTCTATTTTCTGCAAAGGGCAATGACTTTTATGCTGGAAATGATAGAATGAAAACAGCTAACAGGGAATTAGTTAGCTAATAAGGCAAATAAGGAGATATTAAGAAAGAATTTAGCTGCCTTTGATGAATTCAGATGACCTTTTCCAGATGAACTGCATCTCTAGGCTCTGAAAGAACTGGCAGCTGGGGCTGCTAAGCCACTGTCAGTGATATCTGAAAGATCATAGAAAAGTACTGGAGAATAAAAAAATGTCCTAATTTGCACAAAAGGGAGGAGAAAAGAGTCTGCAAACTACAGGAAAGTGAGCTTGATGTTGATTCCTACAAAAAATGCTTTAAAGAATCATTAAAGAGATGGTCAGCTAATATCTGGAAAGGGAGGCAGTCATGACAAAGAGTCAGATAACTGATTTCATCAAAAAAAGCCATGTCAGAATAACCTCATTTCCTTTTTTTGACAGAATCACTCAACTAGTAGATGAAGGAATGCTATGGGTATAATTTCCCTATATTTAATTTAATTTAATCTTATTGTTCTGGACTTAGCAAACAACAAATAAATGGGTATGTCCATATACAGTGTAAAAGAGTAGTACAGGAAATTGTAGACCTCAGTTATTTATAGCTTGCTTTTATTTTTACGTATGTAAATTCAACCTTTAGCTTTCATAGTTGTCCTGCTTCTTTGTGCTTTTTTGGGAGGGGGGGGATTCTTAATTCTTTCTCTTCTTTCTCTGTTTTTAAAGATAATAATAACAAGTAGGTATATTGTGCTTTCAGGTTTGCAAAGCTCTTTACAAATATTATCTCATTGTGTCCTCACAACTACCCTGAAAAACAGGTGTTATTACAGATGGGGAAGCAGGCAGGCAGAAGTTACTTGCCCAGAGTCTAGTAAGTGTCTGAGATGGATTTTGAACTTATGTCTTCCTAACTCCAACCCCTGCACTCTTTCCATTGCACCATCCGACTGTCTTTAAAGGAAAAAAAAATGACTACCATGAGAATTGTGGTCCACTGGAATTTTTTTTGGTGATTGTTCTTTATTTTATTGTTGTCATTTTTAATCAGTAAGGCCTTTTAATAACCCTCAAATCAAACACCTATGTACTTGCTAATTTTGATCATTAGACTAGCTTTTTATTCACTAAGCATTTATCATACCTATAATGTATCAGATTTTGGGAATACAGAAACAAAAATGAAACAATAATTTTCCTCTTCTCAGCCCCCAAGAACTTTCATTTTATTTGAGGAAATAGCATGGACATAGACAAGAAATTATTTTCTTTCTTTTTCTTTTCTTTCCCTTCATTTCCTCCCTTTCCTTTTTTCCCTTCCCATTTCCTTTTCTTTCCTTTCCTTTTCCTTTCCTTTCCTTTCTTTTCTATCTCTTTTCTTTCCTTTCTATCCCTTTTCTTTCCTCCCTATCTTTTACTTTCTTTTTATTTTCTTTCTTTTCTTTCCCTTTATTTTCCTTCTCTTTCTTTTCTTTTCTCTTTCTTTCTTGGGAGACTGGCAACTTTGGGCAGCTAAGAAAATAAAACTTTTTGGAAGGTAACATTTGACTTGGAACCTTGAGGCAAGTTAGGGATTCACAAATGTAGATGTGATGATAGAGTGCATTCCAGGCATAAGAGACAAGTATGAAAAGGCATACATGTCCTGTATTAACAATGGCAAATAGGCCCATTTGACTTGAAAATGCAGTACATTAAGGGGGCTGTGATGCTTCTGTGCTCTACATCTGAGATGGGCATTGTACTAGGCAAGCTCTACAGTGTAAAGTTAATCATTGGCTTATATGTTGCCTTCTTTAAGTATACAGAAAGGCAGCATATCATCATATTAATTATCCATCAAAGGAGTACAGTATCTGAGTTGCCCCCCAGGTGGTCCCCTTTGTGAGCACCAGCCTAGAGTCCACCTCAGTTCCTCTATGAAACATGTCTGGTATATCCTTGCTAAAAACTGCAATATTCTCAGTGGCCACCAGACTGCACTCAGGTTGCTCCCTGGTGCCAAGCAATTATACCCCACATTGGCTATATTCATTTCTTTTGAATACAAAATGGAATATTATTCAAAATTTTAAAATATTAAATTTCTAATTCTAAAGACCCTCTACCCCACATCTGAGCTTTCCTCTTTCTGTTCATACCTCTTCTCTCCCTTTCCCCTCATTTACAGGAATCAGTTGTTCAATGAACTGTGCCAACATACTTTATTGAACTTAGCAGAAATGAAAGAAAAAAAAATTAAGCCCTTCTACATGAAGTCATCCACTTGATTCACTTTCTATCTGCTTCCCCAAAACTTCTTTCCCGTGTCCTCCCAATTCTTCAGATGTGTTCAGGGATATTACCCAACCTAAACTACTGGTGGATCATTGAACTGGAATTGAGGATTGGGTAGGGTAGATAAGGGGGATTTACTTCCAGGACCTCATCTATAATAGATCACTGATTGATCCAAGGTAAATAAGGGAAAGAGTAGTTAAAGAAATTGTCCTCTCCTTTGGATGACTAAATCTACAGCAGTCATAGTAGCTGCTGGCATCATGACTTGAGTTCAGTCTGGGTGACCTTCATAGCATAGGTCTCTGCTGGTGTCTGTTGATCACTTGCATCCCTAGCTGAATTCTCATCTATAATATGGGAATAATAGCAATGCATTTAAAACACTTTGTAACCATCGTCATCATCATCATCACCATCAACGTTATCATAACTAGCATTTATACAGTGAATTGTGGTTTGCAGGGAGCTTTATATATACTAACTCATTTTATTCTTACAACAATCCTGTGAGATAGCTGCTATTTTTATTCTCACTTTTCAGAAGAGGAAACCGAGGCTAAGTGGTTAAGTGCCTTGCCCAGGAGAACAGAGCGAGAACTCAGATCTTCCTAAATCTGTCTTGTGTTCTATCCACCATGACACCTCAGTACTTTAAACATTAAAGGACTATATAAATGATAGCACTTATAAAATTTCTCCCTCTCCCCCCAGACTTCTCCTTACTTTTCATCCTATAGCATTCCTGTTGCATTTTTTTCTCTCCCAAACCCCTTCTGCTATGGCTTATCTATTGGCACTCCATCTCTCCTCTTTCCTCATCCTTTTACTCATGCTTCACCAATGAGTTCTTACAGTTATATTTCCCACTGACCAATAGGACTATATCATTGACAAATGTTTCACTGTCAACTCCTCCCTATAAAAAAAGACAAAAAATGACAATACATTTAGAGTAGGGGGTTCATTGGATGTTCATTTCAGGCTAACTTACTGGGAAAGGGTGATTACCAAAGAAAACCAAGATCATACTATCATAGAATCACAGCTTTAGAGCTAAGAGCCCTTGGAGACCACAACGCATTCATTTTTTACACTTGAGGGAAACTGAGGCACAGATAAGCAACTTGCCCATGGTGATAAAGCTGTTACATATCTGAGGTAGGATTTGAACCGAAATAGTCTTCCTGAGTCCAAATCTAGTGCCTTCTCTATTGTAGAGGAGAAACAAACTCAAGGATAAGAGAAGATCTAAGGCTCTTTATGTATTTATATTTTCTCCGGGGGGGTATTTTTGGATTCCAGCCCCTACATACCTCTGTTTTCACCTCAGCCCTCTTTTTAATCCTTTAGCTACCTTAAGCATTTATTAGTTGCTTCTCACTATATTGATATAAATAATAATAATAATAATAAATATAAATGTCTCTCCCTGACCCAGATGGACTGAAAATGCAGCAGAACAAGGAAGACATATATGCCAATGAGTACAGAATAAAACAGAATGTAAAATGTTTATTATGCTTCCCAAAAAGGGAAAGATCATTTCCACCATGGAAGGCAGGGCTGGGGTGGGGGCAGGGGAGGCGGGGTGGAGTGGGGCCAGGCAGGATCAGGGAAGGCTCTGTGAAGAAAGCGTCATTTGATCTAGGTTAAAATGCAAACTCTTCTGTTTGGTATTTAAAGCCCGTCACAGTCACTCTCCAGCCTATCTTTGCAGATTGATTTCACATGACTCTCCCTCACACACTCATTGCAGCCCAAACGGATGACCTGATGTTCTCACCACACAACATTCTTTCTCCCAGGCTTAGACTCTCCCTCTTCACCTCTGCCCTTTTAAGGCTCAGCTCAAGTATCACCTACTGCAAGAGGCTTTTACTACCTCACCCAGTTGTTCGAGTCACCCCCCTCCCCGTAATTATTTATTTTGCACAAATGTTATATTAACTTGTCTGTACATTTCATTGCCTCCATAAAACAGAAGCTCCTTGAGGGTAGGGATTATTTCTTTTTTGTCTTTGTATTATTCCGTGAGCCTAGCAGTACCTGGCACATAGTAAGTGCCTACTAAATGCTTGTAGGATTGAACTGAAATAGAATCTTGGAGGATGGATAAGATTCCATAGGACTAGACTAGAGGTAGGAGCAGGAGGAACAATGGAAGGACATTACAAACAGAACAGGATGTGAACCAAAAGTTCTTTTTGTAGTGGCAAAGGAGAATGCCTATCAAGTGCAGACTAGCTAAACAAGTTATAGTATATGGGTGGGATGAAACACTATTGGGCTGTGAGATATGAGAAAAAAAGATGAACTCAAAGAAACATGGAAAGACATGTGAACTGAGGCAGAGTGAACAGAATTTACACTGTAGCATCAATATTATAAAAATGAACACTTTTGAACTTTTAGAAACTGATGAAGAATAACATCAATTTTAACAATAACATCAATGTTATAAAATGAACACTTTTTGAAAGTTATAAGACCTCTAATTCATACAATGACCTGTGATTCCAGAGGGCTGCTGATAAAGCATACAATTTCCTTAAAGAGAGATAATGACTCAGGATGCAAAATGAGACATATCTTTTTTGGACATGGCCAATGAATGCTTTGGGGGCTTAACCATTTTGTTATGAGGAATTTGTTTTTCTTTCTCTTTCCCAGTGGGGGTGGAAGATGGGAAGGAAAGAAAATCAATTTCTGCTAATTAAACAAATAAAATTAAATTAAAAAAACTAAAACCTTATTGCAGGACATATTTGTGGAAAGATGAAAATTCCAACTTATTGGATCCTACAGTATGAGAAAGAGAATAGTATCGGATTAGCCTGTAAAGGCATGTTGGAGCAAGATGGAAGAGGTCTTAAATGCTAGCTAAACATTTGGATTTTATTCAGAATCAATATAGAATTCTTGAAAGATTTTGAGCATCAAAGTAAAATGAGAAGCTTAGTATAGTGGAAAAAAGTGTTAGACTTAGAGAAAGGAGACTGATCTTGCAAGTGACCTTAAACAAGTCAGGAAACTTGAGTTTGAATTCTTCAAATCCCTCAATACTTATTGGATGTGTGACCATGAATAAGCCACATTCACTATGAAGTACCATTTCCTTACCTGTAAAATAGAAAATTTAATACTTATACTACCTACCTAATAGGATTGATGCTGGGAATGCCCTTTATGAATCGTGAAGTGATATATTATTTGGAGGCATTTCAATTATGATCACATCTATACATTAGGAAGATTAATCTCATAGCAGTTTAAATCACAGATTGGAATAAAGAGATACTGGTGGCAGGTTCAGTTAGGAAGCTATTGAAATAGTTCAGGGGAGAGGTGATAAGGAGCTGGACTGGGTTATTATTAGAGAAAGTGGATAGAAAGTGACATAGCTGAGAAATTGTTCAGTTGCTAAATATATTGAGTTTGGTAACTGAATAGATATTGGCAGAGGGCAATGAAGGCAAGAAAGATGACAATGGTGTTTTTGGCCATCTCTTCTCAATCCAGTCCATTCTCTTGTTGCTATTCAGTCCTATCTGGCTCTTCATGACCTCATTTGAGATTTTCTTGGCAAAGACACTGGAGTTGTTTGCTATTTCCTTCTCCAGCTCCTGTTACAGAGGAGGAAACTGAGGTAAAGAGAGTTAAGTGACTTGCCCCAGGTTATACAGTGTCTAAGGTTAGATTTGAACTCAGGTCTTTCTGACTGTATTGACTGTGCCACTTAGCTGCCTTGGTCCATCCTCTACATAGCTACTAAAGGGGTCTTCCTAACACATAGGACAGACCATGGACCACCCCTCACTCAATAAATGGTGTTAGCTCCCTGTTACCATAAAGACAATATCAGATCCTCTGTGTGACTTTTAAAGCCTTTCACCACCTCCTCTGTTCCAAACTTTCCAGTCTTCTTACATTACGCTATCCTTCACATAGTCTTTTATTCAGTGACACTTGCTTTCTTGACTTTCCTACATATGCTCCAGCTTCCAACTCGATTCCTATTCATGGGCTGCCCTGGATTGTTCTCCCTTCTCACCTCTGCTTCCTGGCTTCCCTAGCTTCCTTCAAGATTTAGCTCACATCTAAAATTCTAGAAGAAGCCCTTCTCAGTCACCAGCATATTGCCCCTTACACACACACACACACACACACACACACACACACACACACACACACATATGCACACATGCACGTGCACACACACAGAAAGGGAGAGAGACACAGAGAGAGAGAGAGACTGATATTGCTTCCTTCTGAAATCATCTCCCAATGAAACTGTATATTTCTCGTATGTACATAGTTGCTGTCATGCTCTCTGTCTCCCCCAAAAGAATGGAAGCATCTTAGCATGATACATAGTAAATACGTAATAAATGCTTTGTTGTTGTGGTGCTACCAACAGACTTAGGGAAACAGGTGGGGAATGTTTTGAGGGAAAGATAAAAAAGATAAAATGTTCAGCTGTGGATATGTTGAGTTTATAGTTCTGGTTTTATATTGAGGTTTAGGATATCTCTTGAGAAGCTGAAAATCTGAGTCGGAAGTTTAGTAGAGAAATAAGAGCCAGAGACATGAATTTGATAATCATAGAAGCAATGATTGAATCAGTAGAAGGGGGTACTATCACCATAAGAGAGACTGGAGCAAGATGAAGGCAAGAATAGGGCTTTACGGGACATTTACATTAAGGGGCAAGAAGACAACACAGTGACTAAGTGCTCAATAAATGTTTGTTGATTTCAACTGATTGACCTAGTAATGGAAGTAGTGAAGAAGCACTTGGAGATGGAGCAGTGGTCAACAGTATGCTGCAGAAGTCTAAGATGTTGAAGATTTAAACAAGGCCATTGGGTGTAGTAATTATAGACTTATCAGTGGCATTTGAGAAACTATTTTCAGTTACAATAGACAGCTTATAAAGCAATAAGGAAATTGAGCCATCAAATGTAAACCATTGAAGAAGTTGTTGCTTATTTGTTTTGTTTTATTTTTGGTTTTGGTTTTTACTTAAAAGGTGATGGGGGAGGGGGAGAGCAGCTAGGTAGCACAGTGACTAGACAATGACCCTGGTGTCAGGAGAACCCTGAGTTCAAATCCTGCCTCAGGCACTTGACACCTGATTGTCTTGCAAAAGAAAAAAAAAGGTAATGGGGAAATAGCTTCATTTGTTAATGTCAGATAAGAGGATTTTTGTTTGGTTTTGTTTTTTAAGGACAATAGAGACCTAAGCATGTTTGTAGATATCTATATAAGAGGACATCTAGTTGCTCTTGATGAATTCAAGTCACCTGGTTCTGATAAATTACAACCTCCAGGACTGAAAGATTCAGGGGCTATGATTGTTGTAGTGCTGTCAGTAGTAGCTGAACTATACTCCCTTGTGCAAAAGATTAGATGAGGGCAAATGTTCCAGACTGAGAGAGAGACAGACAGAGAGAGACAGAGACAAAGAGACAGAGAGAGCAAAAGAGAAAGAGAATGAGAGAGATTATTAAAATGACAATTACTAAACATCTAGAAAGAGAACAATGATTACAAAGACCTTCTTTGTATGAAGAAGGGATCTAAATCACTTTTGATTAGAGAAATGCCAATTAAAACAACACTTAATGGTTACCACCTCATGCCTTTAAGGCTGGCTAATATGACAGAAAAGGAAAATAATAAATGTTGGAGAGGATATAGGAAAATTGGGATACTAATGCATGGTTGGTGAAGTTGTGAACCAATCAAACCATTCTGGAGAGCAATTTGGAAGTATTCCCAAAGGGTAACCAAGCTGTGCATATCCTTTGATCCAGCAATATCACTACTAGGTGTGTATCCCAAAGAGATCCTAAAAAAGGGGAAAGGACCTACATATTCAAAAATATTTATAGCAGCCCTTTCAGTAGTGGCAAAATATTGAAAATTGAGGGGATACCCATCAATTGGGGAATGACTGAACAATCTGTGGTATATGAATGTAATGGAATACTATTGTGCAATAAGAATGATGAATAGACAGATTTCAGAGAAACCTGGCAAGACTCCTATGAACTGGTATAAAGTGAAATGAATGAAACCAGGAAATCATTGTACACAGTATCAGCAACATTGTGTGATGATCAACTATGAATGACTCAGCTTTTCTGAGCAACAGAGTGGTCCAAAATATGTACTAAGGATTCAGGAAGGAAAATGTTCTCCATGTCCAGATAAATAACTAATGAACTCAATGCAGATTAAAACATTTTTTTTTACTTACTTTATTCTTTCTCATGTTTTCTTTTTCCTTTTGATCTGTTTCTTCTTTTACAGCTGTGACTAATATGGAATAATTTTTACATGATAGCACACGAATACACTATATCAAACTGCCTACCATTTTCAGAAGAGGGGAGAGGAGGGAGAAAGGGAGAAAAATTTGGAACTCAAAATCTTGTAAAAATGAATGTTAAAAATTTCCTGACATGTAACTAGGGAAAAAATAAAATATCATTAAAAATAAATTCCTCTGTGGAATGTAAAAAGAAAAACACAACAAAAAAACAAAGACTCTGCATGACTTCATCAGAAACAGGTGATGCCAGAAAGTTACTTTTCCGTTTTTTTACAAGATTACTAAACTAATAGATGAGGAGAACCTTGGAGATAAACATTTGCCTAGATCTTAGTAAAACATTGGGTAAAGTATTTCATGCTATTTTTATAGAAATCATGGAGAGATGTAGACTAGACCACAGTATGGTTAGACAGAACCAGTTATATTTGGGCTATACTCAAATGGTCAGTGTCAATGTCAAGTTGATAGATAGCCATTTTAGTACCTCCAGATCCATATTTAACTCTGGGTTGTTCAATTTTTTCTTTTGATTTTACTAGAGACTTAGATGATGTCATAGATGGTATGCTCATCAAATTTGGAGATGGTACACAATCAAGAGGGATAGCTAACATGGTGGATCTAAAAAACGATCTTGACAAACTAGATTATTGAACTAACTTTAATAAAGTATAATAGAATAGAAATAAATGTAAAAGCATGACGTTGGGCTAAAAAAAATCAACTCCTTAAGAACATGATGTGGAAAGGGGGGCAGGGATGATTAGACAGTAGATTGTCTGAAAAAGTTCTGGGCAGTTTTAGAGGTCTATAATCTCAATATAATCCAGCAGTGACAGATGGAAGCCAAAAAAGCTAGTGTAATATTGAGCTAATATTGAAAGAAGCATAAATTCCAGGAATAAGAAGTTGATGGTCCTTCTGTATCCTTTCCCTGCTGGAGCATATCTGGAGTTTTGGATTGATTTCTGGGTGCTACAGTTGAAGAAAATCATTTATAAGCTGAAGAGCGTTCACATTAAGATAATAAAGATAAGGGCCTTGAGTCTATGACATATGAAGATCTGTTGAAAATAACTGGGGTTGTTTAACCTGGAGAAGATAAGATTCAAGGGGAATAGGATAGCTACCTACAAGTATTTGATAGGGGAGGGCATATGGAAATGGGAATGTATTTATTCTTTTTTTATGCCCATGAGTTGAGAGAAGGGGGAAGGAGTTAATGAAGTCATATATCCTAACACCCCAACTTTTACCTGGACAACAAGAAGACACACGACCTTCTTTTTAGCCCAGAGCAAAGGAATGTTAACCTCACATCCAGCTTAGTTCTACTGTTGGAGAACTTCATTAAAAATTAATAATAAATTAAAATCATAGTATTTTCTCTCTCATTCTGACTCAGACCCCATGAATAAAAAGCTGAGCAACCTGAGGAACCTGGGTTAGGACCATAAAACTTTATTCCTGTATATCAATATTCACCTTCTGCTCTATCCACTCCCACTTCCTTTATAAATAAGGCAACACAGAGATCAGTACGGGTTAGATGAATTGTATTTATCTAACCACAAAAGAAATTCAACCTACTTAAACAGAAATTAAAGAATTTACAGAACAGAATAAGTTTCATAATCATCCTCTGCCCTACTTGGTCAGAAGTGAGAGGAGATGGAAAGTAAGGTAAGACTTCAGGCTGTTACATATTCTCACAAATGGAAAGTCAGCATCCACCATCCCATTCTGACTGTTGAAAGAAGGGTCGTCTGCAATGCCTGAATCTCGCTAGGTGCCCACAGGTTGCTCTCTCTCAAAACTTGGCTTCTCAGTCTCTAGACTCCTTCTCTAGCTACCGTTCTGTTTCTTCATTCTGTCAAGAGGGATGATATGATTACTCCTGCTACTGTGTCAGTCAGTTTGCCTTGATCCATATCCTTCCATCTTGAGCAGCCACATTGCCAGAAGCAGCCTGCTTTCAGGTGTCTGTCTCAACTCCTCTTTTCTTCTAGCTAGGATGATTGTTGAAATAAAATAGAGGTAAATGGAAGGTTGCAAAGAAAGAACTACCAGGATTTGATGAGTTTTTTAGTCAGAAACAGAATTTAACCTCTTTTCCACATGTGGTTTTGGTGACCACTGAAACTATGTGTGGTAATGAATGTGTTGTGGATCATCATGCAAATTTATACGGGGCTTTTCTCCCTTTTCAACTCCAATATTCCACTCCCCAAACATGAAGAGAAAACTTGGACTCCATAAGCTGCTAATGCCTGAAACTGGGAAGCAATGTTCCAGTTAAGCATCAACAATATTCTTATTCATCAGCCTTTGTTCCCAGAATGGAAAGGAGGATAATAATAGTGGAATCTTACCCACTTCACCAGAAATGTATAAATCCAGATAAAAATGAGATTCTAGAACATTCTGTGAGAAAAGCAAAACTCTGACATGAATCCTGGAAGGAAACAGGAGGATTTGGGGGTAACTAAGTATGTGAAGACCCACTTCTTGTCAGGACCCTGTGGGTTTGTGGTGTGATTTGATTTTAATTGGTGACTCCTCCAAGCTTTTATTTTCATGGCAAACCACAGTTTAACATAATTAGGAAAAGTGATGGATGGGAAAGATGTTGGTTGGGTATCTGATCTGCCTGGCCACTAAGAATTTAATCAACCTAACTAATTGATTACTTATGATGGTGGTTAGTTGGTATAATTGGTTTTTCTCTGGTTGAAATTCAAATTCAGCAAATATAACCAAGTCTAGTAATTCCGCAAAAGAGTGTCTGGTAAGGAACTAAATACTAAAGTACATTTTAATCAACTTTGAAAGTGGCATTTATTAACTCTTTCAGACTACCAGGGAACCATTTGGTAAATGAGCTGAATCTTTGACGCAGAGAAAAGGGAGTAGAATGTAAAAGAACTGACTAAATATATTTTGAAAGAAGCACATCTACTTTTTCCCTGGGTGGTAACTATCACTTTAAAATTGCAGCAAGCCAAAATGTTTTAAATTGAAAACAGAATAATCAGGTTTTCTAACAAATACTTAACAAGTTTAAACTATAATATTTCAGTTAAATCTAAATAGCAATGATAACTCTCATAGTTCATTAACCAATTCAAACATTCCATTCCGTTTCATAATCTGTTTTAGACATCAGAGTATAATCTGAGTAAATTAAATGGTAAGAACCATAATACACTGATTTGCATAGATCTGCCAACAAAAATAAACCTGGGCATAATTAAGTCTGACACAATGGTATTAACATAGCTATGAAGCTCATGGAAGGGTAGAAAATAAGGGCAATTAACATCACTGACTGGTTTATTCTGTGGGTTACAGGTGTTAAATTTTGTGTGAAATGAGGATTAAAAGGCTTATGTGAACATATTTTAATTCATCCATATGGCATTGGGAAAACATTCATTAGTGGATTTTCTGTTTAAGTTCTGTTTTGTGAGGAATTAAGGTATAGTTGTTCCTTTGCTATACAAGTCATTTTTTTCTGAGACTTTTTTTTTTGTAGTGTCAAGGCAATAACTTTTTGGAATTTAGTGTAATTGATTTTTTGTCATTAGACAATTTCATTTTTAGAGAGTACTCAAATTATTATTATTGTACAGTCTGTGACTGATGAGGATGCACATTTGCTTCCACCCCTCAAAGATTTTAAATCCTAGTGTGAATGAGTATGAAGAAATAAAAAAGTATTTCTTAAGCACTTAATATGTGCAAAGCAAGAAGGATATAAATGGAAAATTGGAGACAGACCCTGACTCAAGGAGTTTGAATTCTAATGAGGGAGCACTACACATATAGGAAGTTTCATATGCAAGTCATATGGAGAGGGCAGCAATCATATCAGTTTTAATCCTAAGAATCATGTCAGTTTTCAATGTTGAAGCATTTGACAGTATCAAGGACTTTGGTGTCAAGAACTTTTTGTCGGGGGAGGTCTTTAGAAGCTGTGGTTTCAGAGGAGATGAAATGCGAAGCACTAGTATTTCCACACAGGTTACTTCCCTGGATCATAGCTGTGCAGCTGAGCTGGAAACAATATTGGTGATCTGAGGCACGTTTCGATTGCCAGGGCTCTTGGACTTAATCTGCCCACAAGTAAAGCTGGTCAGTGTAGTGGTGGTGAAGAAGGTGGACTTCTTTTCTACAGTGCTTGCTTCCCTCAGTGATGGTAGCTGGGGTCAGACTAGAAGCCGGGCTGATGGTCTAGGGAGCATGGCTATCCTGGAGCCCTTGGGTTCAGAATCCTAAGGGTTCAGGCTATTCCAAGTGATCTTGGATTCAGAATCCTAAAGAGAATGTAATGGCAATTATTTTACTTGCCTGACATAAGTTGCCTCCTCTCTCTTCTGGAGAGGGGAGGAGGGGGTACAAAAGGGCTGTTGTACTCTATGAGAGACAGAACCCACTTCTCTCCAAGGACTTATTGAAAGGACTCCTGGGCTCAGATGAGAGAATACAGCTCAAAAATATTTGGCAACCCTACCTAACAATAAATCAAGCAACAACTGAGATTGGCAAAGGCCAGCTAGGTAACACGGTAGCCAGAACACAGGAACTTGAGTCAAGAAGACTTGAGTTCACATTCAGCCTCAGGTACTTACTAGCTATGTGACCCAGAGTAAGTCTTTGCCTCTTTGCCTCAGTTTCTTTATCTCGAAAATGAGCTGGAGAAAGAAATGGCAAACTTCTCCAGTATCTTTGCAGAGAAAGCACCATACAGGGTCACAGAGTGTCAGACATGACTGAAATAACTGAGGAACAACAATGAGACTGGCATTGTGTTAGGCACAAGGGATATGAAGGCAAAACTGAAACAGTCCCTACCCTCAAGGGGCTTATGTTCAATCAGGTGAGTCAAATGCACATAGAAGTACAACATATGCAAAATCTGTACAAAGGAAATGCAAGATAACATTGTGGGGGGGAGTGAAATGCTAGTATCTGGGAAGACTGTAGGAAAAGTTTTGCAGTGGAGAAGAAGAGGGAGTACAGGTAGGAGGCACAAACTGTGCAAAGACACTGAGGTAGGAAATATAATGTCTTCAGTAAGGAATCACAAGAAGGCCAGTTTGGGAAGTATTACATGAAGGGAAGTGATGTCCATTAAGGCTGGAAAGGGAGGTTGGAGCCAGGTTGTGAAAGGTTTTCAGTGGCAGTAGACTTTGTATTTATGCCTAATGGAATATTGGAGTTGGAATAGGGGAGTGACATGGTCCAGGAAAATCATTTGGTAGCTGTGTGGAAGATGGGAGAGATTTGTGGCAGAGAGTTCAATGAAGAGGCTACTATAACCTTCACAGGGATGGGAAACCTGCAGCCTCAAGGCCACATGTGGCCCTCTAGGTCTTCAAGTGCAGCCCTTTGACTAAATCCAAATTCCATCGAACAAATCCCTTTAATAAAAGAATTTGTTCTGTAAAATTTGAACTCAGTCAAAAAGCTGCACCCAACGACCTCACATGTGGCCTCAGGGTCACAGATTTCCCATCCCTGTACCTAGAATTAAAAAAAAAAAACAACCCACCAATATCACTTCATGATTTTTTTTTGGCAGAGGATAATAACGATAACTATAATGTATATAATGTTTTAAGATTACAAAGCATTTTCTTCAGAAATAGACATATGAGGTACCTTTTTAATTAAGTGGATCATTTTGTTAGGGAAAAACAAGTTGTAATAGAATGTGATCTAAAAATATGAATGGCAGAAACATGGACAACAGTAATGATGCAAATATATACTTTAGTTAACTCTCTTAAGGTAAAATTAGAGTCATTTATTCTATGATATATCTGTAATGAAAATTCTATCCCAGCTGTATTATGGTCCCTGTTTTGGAGATTTCAAACATTTTCCAAAAGATCTATATTTTATGTAAGGAACTTTGGAATTGTAGGAATGTGTGTGTGTTTGAGGTAAGTTTAATGCTTTCATAATTAGGAGCTGAGTTGATGTGTCACCTCAGATTTATCATGTCAACAGTCACATTTTAATTATGTCCTCTTTTGGAAGTTTTCAGAATGAGGATAAAAGCAAATACTTCAGTACTTAAAAGTCTGTCATCATTTTTAAAAAATGGCTTAAGCTCCTTGAAGACAGTGAATAAATCCTGTATGTATATCCTTAATATAGCTCCCTCAATTCAACAATGAGTGTGGTAGGCACTTAATAAAGGTGTTTATTGGATTATATTAAATTGTGTTCAACCTTGACTCCATAGCCTGAAGAATGGTGGCAGCCTGGTGGCACAATGAATAGAGTGTTGGCTCTGGAATCAGAAGGACCTGAGCTCAAATCTGCTCTTAGACACTTACTACCGTGGGATGCTGAGCAAATCACGTAACTCTGCTTGCCTCAGTTCTGTCATCTATAAAATGAGCTGGAGAAAGATAGGGCAAACCGCTCCAGTATTTGTGCCAAGAAAACCCCAAATGAGGTCATGGAGAGTTGGACACAACTGAAGCTACTCAATAATGAGTAGCAGTGGTGAATGGAGAAGGAAAATAACTCCAGGCTTAGAGAAAATAGAATCCTACAGCTAATCCTGGTCCTGACATTATCCTCACTGAGTCTTATCGGCAAAATGGGCATAACGACATTTTTACTACCTTCCTGGTGGGAATATTTTAAGGAAAGCACTTTGTAAGCCTTAGAGTGTTCATTCTCCCCACCACTTTAAATGACTTGGTATTTTTTTTTTTTGTATTTACTTTTCTGTTAACGTTTTGTTTCCTTCCAGTAATAAAAGCTTCTTGAATGCAAGGACATTTTAGTTTCTGTCTTTATGTCCCCAGAACCTAGCACAGTGGAGGTGTTTCATAATGTTTGATTAATTGAATCAAAGATGGTATATTAATGTTATTGTTTTATTATTATATATTTTAAAAGTTTATAATTCTATTAGGTCTGTTCATTTAAGGAAGAATATACTATTGAATTTGACTTAAAACATAGATGATTTGGGGTGTTTTCCTCATATTTTAAATTACAAATGTCTGACTTAAAAATAGCTAATTATTCACTCTTTGGCCCTTGACACACATGCTTTAGACTACAAGGTTCTAGCTCGTATCTTCATTTCTTTTTTCCTGGATTTTAAATGTGCAACATTTTCTGAGGCTGCAAAGTCCTTTAATGACAGAGAATGCTATTTTTGTTCATTGCTTTTCTACTGCCTAATCCAGTGTCTTACACATTGAATTCCTGACTCTGAAAAATGGCAAATTTTCCAAAGTTTTATGTTGTGACTACAGCATTTTTTCTTTCTTAGCAAAGTGATGTAAAACAACAAAAAAACTATAAAAATGTGTATATGTGAATGAAAGTGTATATATGCATAGGCATGTATATCTCTATACTGAGAGAGAGAAAAGATAGGACAAGAGAGGAGAGGGGAGAGAGAGAGAGAGAGAGAGAGAGAGAGAGAGAGAGAGAGAGAGAGAGAGAGAGAGAGAGAGAGAGAGAGAAACAGAGACAGAGACAGAGACAGAGACAGACAGAGCCAGACAGAGAGAGAGAGAACTGCTACAGGAATAAACCAAGGACACCATTAGGAATACTATGGCAACCTTTGGAGAACTAAGGTGTGTGGTAACTTTGGGAAGGGCATCTTACCTTTCTAAAGTAGGGTTGGAAGGACAATAAGGCTGACTTGAGAGCCTTTGACACCTAATCAATATAACAGGACATATATACAAGCACATACTTATATACAAACTCTAAAAGAAAAAGGGTAGAAACCTACCTATTCTTTCAGAAAGAAACTACAGTATTAACGTTAACGTGAGCCTATGCCTAAAGAGGTAAGTGTGATGACATGCTGTGGGAGGCTACATGGTACAGTAGAAAGAAAGCTTGATCTTGAGTCAGACTGTCAGAGGATCTAGGTTCAAATCCTACCTCCATTGCCTATTACCTATCTGACTCTGGAATTCAAAGTGACAACTTAGTTGGGCCTCAGTTTTTTCATCTGTAAAATGAGAGGGTCGAACTAGATAGCATCTAGGGTCCCTTATGCCTCTGTTTCTATGTTCCTGTGATCCAGTGGATACACAAGTCTATATAACCATTCTCATATTTTTTCAAGGTGGTGGAGTAACATAACTCTTAGCTTGGAATTCTTTGTTAACATTCCCTTTCCCTCTTGGCAAAAACTTTACCAATAGGCACCTTGTTGCCTTGTGGGTCAAAACATCTGATATCTGGAAGGAACTTTAAAGGCCAGCTAGCCCAATCCATAGCTAAATAATAGTGCCTTTAGCAATGTCCTGAACATTGAAATCTTTTCTGTAACAGAATAATAGGTTCTTGTTCACTTCTGGACAGCTCTAATTGTCATTATTTTTGTCTAATAGAGCTGAAATATGGCTCCCTTTGACTTTCGGTAACTGTTCCTTGTTCTGTCCTTGGGGACCAAGCAGGACATATCTAATCCCTCATCTACACGGAAATATTTTTAAATGCATGAAGACAATCATCATATCTTCTTCTGTCTTCTCTTTCCCAGATCACAGATTTAGATCTGGAAGGGACTGAAAAAGTCTTTATAGAGCAACGGCCCACATTATTATAGGTGAGGAAACTAAAGTCCAGAGAAGTTAAATGACTTGACCATGATTACCTAGGTGGTGAGTGGCAGATCCAAGGATTAAAACCCCATGTTCTCCAACTCACAATCCAACCTCTTTCCTTTGCACTAACTACATTCAGCTCAACCTTGTACAACTCTGTTTCCAAGCTCTTCACTATCATGACTACTCCCTTCTGGGATTGTAAATATCATTTCTAAAATAAGGTGCCCAGAACTGAACACAGTCTCCCAGAAGCTATTTGACAGTAGTAAAGTATAGCAAAACTATTACCTTCCTCATGAACACCATGTCACTCACAACACACCCTAGGATTGCATAGTCTCTTTTGGTTGTCATACTACACAATGCACATTGCTTAGTTTTTATTCCTTTAAAATTCCCTGATCTTATCACATGAACTGTAGTTCAGCCATAAATCCCTATTATTTTTCCTTCCTTCCTCCCTCCCTCCCTTCCTTCTTTCCTTCCTTCCTTCCTTCCTTCCTTCCTTCCTTCCTTCCTTCCTTCCTTCCTTCCTTCCTTCCTTCCTTCCTTCCTTCCTTCCTTTCTCCCTATTCTAAGTTCTGTGTATACAAAAAGTGAATCTACACTTGGCTCCCCAAACAGATATGTAGCACTGATTGCTGTTCCAGGAGACACTGCTAGAACTCAATGAAAAGTCTGAATGTTTTTGTCCTACAAAACTCATTGGGTCTTCTTGTGATCAAGAACAGGAGCCTGAGGCTACAGCAGCCTCTTTCTCTACAGCCTCTCTTTCTCCTGTTGCACTGAGGGGACATGTTCAGACATTGTTCACACCTAGTGAACAATCTGTATTCTCACATGATTATGGCATTTTATTACCTACTTTAATTGAGATAGGGCATTTGTCCAAGCTGATCCCTATCCTTAAGTATACAAAATGAATACACAGTGGCAGGGTGTACTAATAATTGGGGGTTTCAGAAAAGGCCTCTTGAAGGAGGTGGCACTTTACCTGAATCTTAAAGGAAGTAGGGATTCTAAGTGTTCCAAGGAAGACAGGACAGCATCCCAAATATTAGGGCACTCTAGGCCAGGACTTCGTGTCAGGAGATGGAATGTAGTGGATGGGGAGAAGCAAGTATGTCAATTTAGCTAGAGTATTGCATGTATCATAGAGAGTAGTATGTTATCATCCTGAAAAGGTCTGACAAAGGACCTTAAATGCCAGGTAGAGGACTCTGTATTTTATACTTTAAAGGCACTGAAGTTTCTTTTAAAAAAATGTATTGTATACTAGAAAATTCTCCACAAATATGAACATTTCCACATGTAAAGGCCAAAAAGGAAGATTATATATGAAAAAGAAATCATCAAATATAGTGCATTTTAAATATATGCATATATAAATACATAATATGCATTACCTATATACATATATGCATATACATTTTAATATCTGGTACCAATATTGCCTTGTTTGTCTGTCTTTCCAAACTTCCTTCAGCTCTCTGGGTATTTTTTTTAAAAAGTGTTTCATTGATACTCTTACCTTTTTTTCTTCTTTTTTTGAAATCACTATCACTACCTTTAATCACTATAATAGTCCTTCAACTCCCTCCCCACCAAAAAAATAAAATAAAAGCCCTGCCTTGTAACAAATAAATATAATTAAAATAAAGGTCTTCTCTATTGATCATATCTGAAAATGTATGTCTCATTATGCATCTACAGTTGATCACCTCTCCACTAAGAGGTGGGAGGCATATTTCATCAGCAATCTTCTGTGGTTTTGTTTAGTCATTTCACCAATTAAAGCCTTTCAAAACTGTTTTCATTTACAGTGTTGTGGCCATTGTATAGATAATTCTCGTTTCTGCTCATTTCACTCTGCATCTTTTCATATGTCTTCCTAGTGTTCTCTGAATTTGTCCTGTTCATCATTTCTTATGGCACAATAAAATTCCATTACCACCTTATACCACATATGGTTCAGCCATTCACCAATTGGTAAGACATTTTGTTTTCAGTTCTTTGAGACAACAAAAAGTGCTGCTGTGAACATTTTTGAACATAAAGGTCTTTTCCCTCTGTCTTTGACCTCTTTGTGATATATACTTAGTAGTGGTATCTCTGGGTGAAAGGGCATTACCATGTTAGTGATTTTTTTGGGAGGGGGAATGTAATTTCAAATTGCTTTCCAGAATGTTTGGAACAATTCGAACCTCACCAACAGTGCATTAGAGTACCTGTCAAGTTACAGAACTTCCAATTTATATTTCTTCATCTTTGATAATCTGATAGGTATAGGGTAAACCTCACAGTTGTTTTTATTTTCATTTCTCTTATTGATAATTTGGAGCATTTTTACAATGGTTGTTGATAGCTTATATATCTTCCCATGAAAACTGTTCATATCTTTGAACCACTTTTCTTTTGGGAAATGGCTCTTGTTCTTATATGTTTTATCAAGCCCCTATATATCTTGGAAATTAGACTTTTATCAGAGATGTGCTGCAAAGATTTTTTTCCACCAGCTGTTTCCCTTCTAAATCTAATACCATTGCTTTTACTGGAGGCAGTAAAGACCTTGAACAGAGGAATGATATGATTAGACTTGAGCTTTAAGAATTTAGCAGCTCTGTGGTGGATAGATTGGAGGCAGTAGAGATATTGGACACAGAGATCCCTACTAGGAGGCTATTTTAATAGTGCCGTTGAGAGGTGATGAGGGCCTATGATCTCATTTATGTGGGTGATTGATGTTTGTTGAATTGAAGTATGCATATTTATTTAGCATTTGGATTGCTTGGCTTAAAAAGTTGAAAGAGATCTGAGAGGTCATCTAGTCTAACCACATCATTTTGTAGGTAAGGCCTAGAGAAGCCAAGTGACTTCTCAAGGTCATGATGGTAATAAGCAGCAGAGCTGGAAATTGACTAGTGCTCCTCTGATTCCAAATTCAGCATTCTTCCTACTACACCATACTACTTCAATATGACTGTTTTCCAACTTTCATGTTAAGGAGCTCTTCTACTTGATTAGAATTTATCAATGATACTTTTTTGCTTTGAAAAAGAGTATGTTTTAAAAAGTTTTAGTTTCCATGTTTTTTTTCCCCTATGACATTTAAGTATTTTATGCATGCCTTGACATCTCAGAAGGTAGTAAAAATGATAGCTCACAGTTGTATATGTCTTTAAGTTTTATTTATAAAACACTTTCCTCATAACAACCCTGTACAATTGATAGTTCAAGTATCCTTAACTCATTATAGTGATTTAATTCAAACTTTTTGTCTCCGTTAATTACTTTATCCACTTTGGAGCTGATTATACCATATTAAAAGAGAGGTCAAATTTTATGTTGTGTACTTTAGTAAATCAATTTCTTTCTTTGTTGTTGTGGTTTTTCCTGGACCAGGGCTATCATTTTGTAGGGAACTCTTGGTGTTAGAAACTCTTAGGTACAGAAACTTCTTCCACAGATGCAGATGAGCAACTTGTGGATAAATTGCTATTGTCTTAGAGTTATCTGGGTGCAATGACACATTAGGTTAGAGCAGCGAGGTGGTGCGTTGGATAGAGTGCTGGGGCTGGAGTAAGGAATACTCCTCTTTCTGAGTTCAAATATGGCCTCAGATCCTTACTAGCTGCATGACCCTGGGCAAGTCACTTAATCCTGGTTGCCTCAATTCACTCATCTACAAAATGAGCCCAATTTAGATATGGGAAACCCCTCCAGTATTTGCCAAGAAAGCCACAAATGAGGTCATGAAGAGTCAGACACAACTGAAAATGACTGAATAGTAACTGAGAGGTTAGTAACTGTGAAAATATTAGAAGCAAGACTTGAACTCAGTCTTTCTTGACTCTCAGAATTGACCACTATTCACTGTGTCTTACTGATATCTTCAGTTTCCTCTCTACTCCTAACTATTTTTGCTACAGAAAATGCCATTAGGCTCTCTCTCTCTCTCTCTCTCTCTCTCTCTCTCTCTCTCTCTCTCTCTCTCTCTCTCTCTCTCTGTCTCTTCCTTTCTTTGTGTCTGTCTCTGTCTCAGCCTTTCTTTACCTTGAAATTTATTCAACTAATGTATTATTCAAAAACTATTTCATTTTAACACACAATTGACAATAGTTTTACAGTTTAGTTTAATATACAGCTGAACAGAAACACAATGCACTACTATAGTTTCAACTTTGAACAACTATGTAAGCATTAGTTACCTCATGGTAACTTAATTAGGCAAATCAAGAAATTCAGGCAATCAGAGCAGGGGCAAATCATCTCCCTTCAGGAAGTTTTGTGGTCAGTGGGCAAAAATGGCAACCAGCTTCTCAAAGGCTAAAGATATTATTATGTACTACAGGTCACCCACAAACTTTTATAATAGGAGACCAGCTGTGTAAACTGCAAGATGTTGTCCAAAGGAAGTGCCAAGTAAAACTTTGGTGCTGTTTGCTGACTGTGCTAAAGTGCTGAGAATCTACATTCTTGCCAGTAATTTAGAAAATAGTTCAGAAACGTACAGCCTTCAGGAGGTACCCACTTTCTATAGACTGGAATCTAGTAGTGCTAGTCACTATCCTGTGCCTCCTGGGTTACTGCCATTCTTCCATAAGCCTACATCCCTTCAGGCTAAGTCTCAGGCTGCCCTAGCTATTCCACCAGAGGGACTGTTTCTTTTTTGTTTTTGTATTCCCAGATTTCAGTGGGAAAGTGCATAGTGTCTGGCCCATAATAAGAGCTTAATAAATATTCATTGATTTATTAATTGCCCCTCTGTTGAGGGAAATCACCAAATTGGTAGGGCCTTAGAAGAGGGCAACCTGCTTTCCATAAGATATTGAGACTATTGTATCCTAAAATTAATTGTGGTCCCAAGATTCTTGGAATATTTTCTGTTATGGTGTTAGCAGACCTGCAAAACTGAATCCCACAAAATACAGAGAGACAGAGATAGAGAGACAGACAGAGACGACTGAGAGAAAGACAGAGACACAGAAAGAGAGAGACAGAGACTGGGGACTCTCAGAATTTAGACTTAAATAGAAGTATGTACTAGAGTCAGCTTTGAATGACCTGCTTAAATGAGAACTGATTGTTAAATTTTCATTGTAAGCATTTGCTCTTCAGAAATTGGTGAAGTCTTTAAATCAAGACTTGCTTGATTTTATTGTTTTGATTATTGTGTAGACTTAAGACACTGATACGTAAAATGGTAATATTGTAGATTAAATTTTAAAATGTGTCACAGATAATTTTCAGAGAGTCAATGGTTAAAATATACCAGAATATCATTGAACTAAATGGACTTCTTAGATCACTAATGAATAAATTGGTCCATGAAACATTCCTATGGTGGATGAGTGTGGGGGTGTAAATGGGTATTATAGCATAAAGAAAATACAAATGTTTGTCATTTTGGTTTAGGGGCAGAGGCTGGGGCTTATTGAAAAGGGATAGATCAAACAGTGGGAAAGAAAGGGATCAATAAACCAACTAAGGGGTTGACAGTACCTGAAAATTCAATTGCTTCTACATCATTTCCAGAAAGAAAGTAGCAATTAGATTTATGTTTATGGGTTGAAGAAAGCTAGCCAATAACACATTTTTTCAAGCAGAGAAAGCTGTTTGTGGGAAATGGAGAGAAAAAAAGTGGGCCAAGATTTTTCGGTATTGGAGGAAAATGTTTCATTAGTTGGTCTAGTTTGCCCTAGGAATTGGGTTGTTGGATGGGTGAGCAAAGATGATATTAGGTGACTAGATCTTCATTTAATCATGATCTATTTGGCTTTTTATTACAGTACTCCTGCTCCCCTGCCTCTATTCAAGGGGATGTGTTCAGGGATTATGTGCTGTATTTGGCCCATCCTGGTTAACCCTGCATCCTTGTCAATATCTCATGTTAGAAGTGAGCCAGATTATCTTATAGGTGTATCAGTCCTTCTGGTTAAGCATTCATCTAGAAACTGGGAAATCCTCTGTGTAGATTATCCCTGTAAACCAATACTAACTTCTTACTGAAAGGAGGGTTGCTGGACATACTCTACTGGAAGGAAATTATACAGAAAGAAAAGAAAGCCAATAATTTTTAGACATTACAGTTACAGTAATCCCAAGTCCCACAATGAACGTTCCCAAGTAAAGACTGAAGGTTTTGATAATATCAGCTTCTACATCCTATGGTACCTCCCACCAGAATGAGCCACTTCCACCAAGTTTGCTGCACTTGCCTTCCATTGCAGAAGCTATAATCCTGTGTCTCCTTACCTTTGCCATAGACTATAACGACCAAGGTCATCTGGAAAATTTGCAAATGCTTGTTAGGGTAATGGAACCATACTTATGTAATGAAGTGGCATCCAGCATATCTCATCTGAGCCAGAGGAGCTACTTGGGTGTCAGTGCCATGAATGACAGAAGCAGCAGCCTTGGGAACTTAACGCTAATGATTCTTAAACATTCTCTATGGGACTAGTGCTACCCCTCCCATTCCAATTTCCAATAATGCTTATTCAAAGGATTTATTTTGAATTGCAGGGAAAATTGGTTTAGCATTGAAACCAAAGAAAGTTAAGCATGTTAGATTTGGGGTCAGAAAGACTTAAATTCAAAACCATCTGTGTCCATAGGTAAATTATTTCACTTCTCAGCTTCCATTTCCTCAGCTGTAAAATGGGAACAATACCTATAAGTACCTGCCTCATTTATTTGTTCTAAGACTCAAATGGGATAATGTCTTTAAAATTCTCTTGTAAACTTTAAAGCACTATACACTTTCCAGCTTTATTGCTGTTCATTTAAAGCAATTTCAAGAGAGTTAGGGACTTGGGATGATATCCTTTATAGAAGTTGTTTGGATTATGATTTAAATGAATGAAATAACACAAGTGTAGGGATTTTTTAAATAAAAAAAGCTGCACAAAATACTGCAGAAGTGTAAGCTATTATTGAAGCTGTGTGGGACAGCTAAATAAGAGTCTTGAGTTTAAGTTCTAGTTCTAATGCTCACTAGTTGTGTGACTTTGGGCAAGTCCTTTATTTTGAATATACCTCTCTACTTACATGTCATCTTCCTAATTAAATATAAGCTCCTTGAGGGCAGCAACTGATTCATTTTTGTCTAGCAGTCTCTGGAGTTTATAAGGAGGGGAATGACATGGTTAGATCTGTTCTTGGGGAAAATCACTTTGGTGGCTAAATGGAGGATTACTAGGGTGGGCAGAGACATCACCAGTAGACCATTGGAGTAGTCCAGGTATGAAATGATGAGCATATGCACCAGTGGTGGCAGTGCCAGAGGACAGAAGGGGGCATACTCAAGAGATACTACTGCCAAGGTGAAATCAACAAACTTTGGCAACAGATGGTATAAGGGGGATAGGTTGGTGAGAGATAATGAGGATTCAAGGATAACACTTAGTTTGTGAGCCTGGAGGAATTAGGTACATATGGTTAGCATTTATGTGTTGTTTTGTTATTAGTCATGACAATGACTCTTTGTGACCCCATTTGGGGTTTTCTTGGCAAAGATGCTAAAGTAGTTTCCCATTTTCTTTTCTAGCTTATTTTGTAGATGAGGAAAATGAGGCAAACAAGGTTAAGTGGCTTAAAGCCCTGAGAGTCCCTTAAAGCCCTACAATTATTATCCTCATTATTATCCACATGTGAGGAAACTGAGGCAGGCAGAGGTTGTCTTATCCAGAAACACACAGTTGTAATTATATGAGCTGGATTTGTATGCAGCTTTTCCCAACTCCAGGCCTGGAGCTCTATCCACTATTCCATCTAGCTGTCCTCAACAGTAAAAAGGAAGTTTGGAAAGGAGGAGAGTTTAGGAGGAAAGATAACTGATTTGGTTTTGGACACAGTTAAGATTTCTACTAGATATCTAGTTAGAGATATCGAATAAACAGCAGTTGAAAATATGAGACTGGAGGTCAGCAGAGAAATTAGGGCTGTAGGAATCATCAGCACAGATATGATGGTAATTGAATCTGTGGGAGCTGATGAGATCAACAAAGTAATATATGACAAGAAGAGAAGAGTGCATAAGGCAGAACTACCCACAGTTATGACCTGGATGAAGATATATACTGAGAAGGACCAATCAGATAGATAGAAGGTGAACCATGAGAGGGTGGTGTCCTAAAAACCCAGAGAGAAGGGAATATTGAGAAGACGTTGACCAACAGTGTCAAAATTTGTAGAGTCAAGGATGAAGATTGAGAAAAAGCTAGTGTGATTTGGAAATTTAGAGATCATTGATAACTTTGGAGAGAGCAGTTTCAATTGAATGATGAAGTCAGAAACCAGAGTACAGAGAATTAAGAAGTGAGAAGAAAGGACTTTAGAGGCAGTATTGTCAACAGTTTTCTCAAAGAGTTTAGCAACAAAAGACAGGAGAGGTGTGGGATGAAAGTTAATGAGAATGGAAGGATTAAGTGAGGGTTTTTTGAGAATCATGGAGACATGGTCATGTTTGTAGGCAGTAGTAGGGAAGTGGCAGGGAGAGACTGAAGGTTAGTGAGAGAGTGGGGTGACAGAAGGGGCAATCTGCCGGAGGAGACAAGGTGGAATGAGATCACTTGTGCGTGTTAGAAGGATTTGCCCAGTCGAGGAGTGGAGCCACCTCTTCATATGAGACAAAGGTAAAGGAGATTATAGTAGAAGACATACATCTTAGTGATAAGAATTGAGGAGGAAGGGAAAGGAGGGAGTATTCTACAAATGATCTCAATTTTTTCAGTAAAATATGAGGAAAGGTCTCAACTTAGAGGATGGAGGGAGAAATTTAGAGGAGAAGGTTTAAGGAAGACTGAGAAGGTTTAGAAGAGCTGTTGTGAAGAGTGGGAAAGTGAGTTGATTAGGTTTGTTACATGAATTTGTAGTGTACTCAGAACAGTTGTGTGATTTTTCTCTACCTTTATTCATGTGGTAGGTATTTACAGGGAAGGTAACAGATGGGTAGGAGTGAAACTAGATTGAGACTTGCTATAAATGGAGATGTATTAAGGGGGCAAAGAACTCAAGAGAAGACGACAGTGTAGAGTTGAACTGGTTCACCAAGGAATCAAGATGGGGAAAAGAGGAAAGTGTGGCAAGTGCAGGGATGTCCTGGAAGAAAACTGAAGGGTCAAGGAATTGGAGGACATGGTGTGGATGAGAAGAGGCATTTGTTTGGGGAAGGCAGAAGGGGAGGTGGAAAGACTACTCAGATAAGGTACTTAATACAAATAAGCACAAAATATATACGAGTGGTTTTATTTGGGCTTGGAGGAGGAAAGTACAAAACTCAGAGAATCAGGTCTCCTGTAGGAGGTGACAGGAATTTATTCACAAAGAGAATTCAGGATTTCAGGAGGCAGAGGTAAGGAATTAAATTATTTCAGGACTGGGTAGCCTACTCAAAGATATGGAGACTAGGAATGAAATGTCATTACAGGGAAGGTTTTTGGCAAGAAAGAGTATGTGAGAATTCTAAAATCAATCTGGAGTCAGCCTGAAGGTGTTTAAATGCCAGATAAGGAACTTGAATTTGAATCCTTACTCTTCAACTTACTAACTGTGTGACTTTGGGGAAATCATGTGCCCTGTCTGAGCCTCAGTGTCCTTATCTGTTCAAGGAGGGAACTGGACTACCTGATTTATAAGGTGCCTTCTAACTTTAGATCTACGATCTTATTAGTTTCTGCTTTCTCCTGGAGTCAATAGGGAGCCAGTGGAGTGATACAAGCAAGGCTCTGTTTGGGGACTATCAATAGAATGTAAGTTCTTTGAGGGTAGGAACTATTTCATTTATGGTTCTGCATTCCCAGTGCCTACCCCATAGTCAACGCTTAATTGTTGAATAATCAGGAAAACAGGTGTGTGTATGTTTGCGTGTATTTATGTGTATGTATGTGTGTATTTCATTTCAGCTTTACTTCTGTTCTGGCTGGATTTGTAATCTTCCCGGTTATAACTGCAGTCTGATTTAACTTCTCACATTATTTAGAGAAAAAGAAAACCAATGGGATTTGGAGAATGGGATTTGGAATTCTTTTCTTGTGGTTTTTCTTTGTTTTCAAAACTCTTCTGTCAGTTTTATCTTTAATCCTGTTTTAGAAGAAGCACATTCCCTTGCAGTTTCATTAAGAATTGCTTTATAAAGTTGAGATTAAAGCACTTTAAGCATGAAAGTACTCATTTTTTGATGAGTCACCATTCCATCAAAAGCTGTAGTTTTAGTCTAGTATAAAATGTTTGATGATGAAAAATTAACATGAATATGAGTTACTATTTCATTCCTAAGGCTGTTCTATTTATAAAAATAATAATAGCTTACATTCATGCAGTCATTTAAGGACTGAAAAGTGTTTTTCTCACCACAAATTTTATAAAGGTGGAAGTATTATTATCATTATTGTATATAGAAGGTACTAGGACTTGGAGAGGTCAAGTGACTTGCCCAAGGTCACAAAACTAGTTTCTTAACTGGGATTCAAGGTTTCTGCTGATTCTAATTCCAGAGTTCTTCCCCCATGATTACCAGTTTATTCAGTTTGTATCTGAAAAGTACGTTAGAATCATCATTTTTATATATTAATATATAGTTTCATAATATAATGCTTCCTCTATACAAGGTGCTCCTATTTTTAGCCTTCATAAATCATCCATTAAAGGGAAGAATGAGAGATGTAATGTCCATCCTTGTGTGCCTTCTACTCGACAAGCACTGCTCAATTTCAATATTTCCTTGGAAAAGAAATAATATGTGGAATGATTTGGGGAATGGAGTTGCAATGGTCTTATAGTCATTATAATAATAGTTTATACTTCCTGGAAGGTTTTAAGAAATGAGTGCTTTGGGGCTGAAGGAAAAGTGGCGAAGGCAATAAAGAATCACAGAAATAGAATTTCAAAGTTGGTAGGGACACTTGCTGGTCATCCTGTTGGACTCACTCTCTTCTAAACACTTTTCAATTTGGCTTCCAACCTTATTATTTGATTAAAAATATTCTCTCCAAAGTTAATCAGTATCTTGTAGCTGTCACATATAATAGCCTTTTGTCAATCCTCATTTTTCTTGACTTCTCTGCAACATTTGACATTGTTGATCACTCTTTCTTTTAAAAAAATGTTGATCCATCTACCTATCATCTCTATTTATCTGTCATCTATATCTGTTTACCTATCATTTATTCATTTACTTATCACCATTCTGTCTCCCTGTCATCTAGCTTCTATCTACCTATCCTCTGTCTCTGTTACCTATACTTATCATCTATCTACCTATATCTGTCTATAGTTCTGTCTCTTTCTCTATTTAGACAAATATTAATCTTTGCTTCTCACAACCCCTAAATTGAACAATTACAAAAAAAGACCCTTAAAATATATGTGTAGTCCAACAAAACAAATCCCTACACTGATCATGGTCAAATAATATATGTCTTCTTCTGTATTTTAAGTCCATTACTTCTCTGGCAGGAAAGGTGTGGCAGGTTTTGACTCAGCCTCTTCTCCTGGATACTCTTTCCTCTCTAGGTTTTCATGACAGTGTTCTTGTGGTTCTTCTACTCATCTGACTGTTCATTCTTAGTATCTTTCCCTAAATATTCTTCTAGGTCATGCTTATTAACTGTGACAGTCTCCCAAAAGTCTGTTTAGAGTCCTTTTCTTTTCTCTTCTATAATCTCTCCTTTGGTGAACTCATCAGTTTTCATGGATCCAACCATCAGTTCTATACAGCTCTAACCTCTCTCCTGAATTCCAGTCTTGAACCACGAACGGGTTTTTGGACATCTCAAACTGAATGTTCTAGAGATATTTCAAACTCTACATATCCAAAAGAGATTTCATTATCTCACCCCTCCCCAAATCCTTCCCTCTTCCCAACTTCACTCTTACTGTGGAGGGTACCACCATCCTTCCAGTCACCCGGGCTAACAGTCTTTGCTGCTGTCCTTGAACCTTTACTTGCATTCTTTCCACATAACCAAAGAGTTACCTGTTTCTGACATTCTATCTTCATAATATCTCTAGTATATGTCCTCTTCTTTCTACTTGCATATCTGCTACTCTGGTATAAGCCCTCAGCACCTCACTCCTAGACTGCTGCAATAGCCTTCTGATTGGTCTCCTTCCACCAAGTCCCTCCCCACTTCAGGTGATCCTTCATTAAACTACCAACATGATTTTCATAAGGCTCAGATCCGACCACATCACCTTCACCCTGTCTCAGCCCTCTCCCCCTCCCCTCCACACTTTCTATTTACTAAAATCCAGTGACTTCCCATTACCTTGAGTGTTAAATATAAAATTCTCTGTTTGGCTTTCAAAGTTCTTCATAATCTTGCCTTTCCTCTATTTCCAGTCATACACTTTATTGTCCTGTAGGTTTTCTATGATTCAGTAACACTGGCTTCTTATTGTTGCTCTAACGCTTCATCTCCCTCCATCTCCATCATCTCTCCATGTCTTTTTACTGGCTGCCTTCCATGTGAGGAATGCTCTCTTTCCTCACCTCTACCTACTGGCTTCCCTGGCTTCCTTCAGGACTCAGCTCCAGTCCTACCTTCTGCAAGAGGCAGGATTTTCCTGGTTCCCCAACCCCAGCCCCCATTACTAGTGTCTTTGCTCTGAGATTTCCTCTCATTTATACTGTATATATCTTTTGTGTACATAGCTATAGGTGTGATATCTCCCTTATTAGAATATGAGCTCTTTGACACAGGAACTATGTTTTTGACTTTTTTTTTTTGTATCCTGTAATACAGTGTCTAGTACACAGAAAGCACTTAATAAATGCTTGTTGACTGATTAAATCATATCAGAAAAAGAATCTCACTATAACATATTAGAAAAGTGTTCATCCACATTCTCCTTGAAGACCTTCACTGAGAAGGAGCCTAGTATCCCCCAGGGGTGGGGAACCTGCAACCTTGAGGCCACATGTGGTCTTCTAGGTCCTTCAGTACAGCCTTTTTCTGAGTTCTACAGAACAAATCCTTTTATAAAGGGGATTTGTGCTATGAAGTTTGAATTCAATCAAAGGATGGCACTTGAGGATCTAGAGGGCCACATATGGTCTCAAGACCGCAGGTTCCCCACTTCTGACAGATCTATGATCAAGTGACATCTTAAGTCAGTGGTGGTTTAAAAAAATCACAATGATAAAAATCAGAGCTAAAATGTATCTATAGTAGTGTATTACTTTTTTTTCAAGATAGGGGCCATTCCCTACCTTTTTTCTTTGTCTCTAGTACCTAGCCTGATATCTGGAATTTACATGGCAAATAATTGAATTGATCTAGGAAGTTACCTGATCTGTTCTCCCCATTTTATAGATGAGGAAACTGAAGTCCAAAGGAAACTGAAAGGGGTCCAGAGGGGTTCACATGGTGTTAAACCCAAATTTTTACTCCATATTAAAGGGGTAAGGAATGTAAGAAATAGTTAAAAGTTATTAATTGCTGTGTCACAGCCTATCTACAATACTTCTCTATTTTCTCATTGTATGGTAACTAGTCATTTGTGACCAGTTTCTATAGGAAAATCTTTTTGTAGGCTTGGGGAGAATACTCCTTAGGACAGTTGCGTTGCTCAGATAAATTCTGCCCCTCCTAATCAGGCATGATTCTATCTGAGGTATTCTTAGAGCCTATGGCCTCTGTGCTGTGACTGATCATCTTGACTTTAAGTCCCTTCCACCAGACAGTAATCTTCATCTGTCTCATGTACCCCCTTTTACTGCCACTTTCAGAATTCTGATCATGCTACCTACATTCTGGTCATCATTTTCTGCCATAATCCTTTTCTCTTCCTCTAACAGAACCTTGGACTCTGCCCTGGCTCTGTACCAACATTCCCAGAGTTCTTTTCCTTATCTCCCTTTTATTTCCTTTCTCCTACTGGATAAAGCTGTCTGTGTGTCCCCTTCTCCCTCCTTCCCATCCTTCATAGACCTTAATTCTGAAGGTAGCTACAATCACATCTTCTAAACTTATCCCATTTCCCTATGTGATATTTTAGGGTTTCATCATCCCCCTATTCTACTTCTTTTACCTTATAGTTTCTGTAATTTACAAACGCTGATACAGGTACAAATACCATATACCATCATAGAGTTTAACACTGAAGTGGATGTTAGGGATTGTTTATCCAACCTCATTTAGAAATGAATAAGTTGAGGCCCAGAGAAGGGGTGACTTCTCCAGAGTCAAAAAGGTAATCATTCACAGAATCTGGATTCAAATCTGGGACCTCTGATACCATATCCAGTGTTACTTTCACTGTAACACATGCTGCTTCTGTTTAATAGTCTAACTAAGTCACAAATATACCTTGAAAAAAGAGGGAATATTTCATCACAGTCTTTTTGTGATGTTTTAGCATTTGTAATTGTATAATGAAATGATAGGACTAGAAACAAATTGTTTTCATCCGATTTTCTTTCAGAAAGACCTGAACCCAAACCAACTAAGAAATGTGTTTGTCTATCCTATTCTTTTTATTTGCAAAATCATTATTTTTTTTAACTTCAGGGAAATCAATTCTTTCCTCCTTGGAATGGCCTCATCTTAACTTGCAATGGAGCTGTTACCTAGTCATCCTGTTGTCATGTGTAGCCTAGCAGACCTTTGCAAAAGCGAATAAACACAGCTTCCGAGGTCGGAGACTTGATAACCATCAAGGACACTTTTGCTGATGATCTAACGTGCCATTTCATATTAAGATTAGTCCTTAAATGGTTCTAATGATGTAACTCAAGAAACCACATGAGCTGTCTTTGTTAGTCTCAACCTTGCAGTCAGAACAATAGGTCCTGTGTCACCACTGCTCTCAACATGGGTACCCTTAGCTAGGCAAGGATGTGCTTACTTTCTGTTTTTTTCAAAATTGTATTTTGTACCTGCATTTCCAGATATACTTATACAGCTTTTATCAGTTCTTGCACAATAGTGAACCTTATTTCTTACAGGTTACTTGCTTTGTAGTTATTAAGTCATACAAGGCTCACCCTTTCCTCTTTCAAACATTTCAGTAGTATGAAATAAAAAGGGTATTGATCTTACAGAAACCATTGCTATTTTCCCTTGTAATTTTTGTGCATGCTTGATATTTCAGATTTTTCAAGTTAAAATGCATGCAAAATACATTGACATATTTCACTAGACTCAAACTTGGTTTAGAATTTTTTCTTTCACATTAGATTTGGCTATAGAATTCAATTAGTAAAAATTGTCTTCGAATTTAGACATTTGCATAGGAAGTTACTTACCAGAAAACAGAATCCTAATTATTTAGTCTGATTTTGTAAACTTTGTATATATCAAACAGAAAGTCCATATAAATTTTTGCCTTTGTTTGAATTTTTCAAACAAAAGTATACACATAGCTTTAAAAAAGCACCACACTTTTTTTTTTTTATTGTATAGCTGAGTAAAGGGGATTTATTTGGACAGTCTTTTGGAATAAAACAATGATTTGCTTAAATATTAGCTTGTAATTGAAGCACAAATTGTTTATTTTCATTTTTCTAGTTCTTTTTATTCATTATTATGCTAAGCCTGTTCTCTCACACAATTTGGCCTCCTCAGTTTAGGTTTAGAGAAAAAGAAGAGGCATAAAAAGCATATTTATTTTGTTGCCAGAGGTACCTGTATATTTAAACTCTTAAAGGTAAATGAATTGTTCTGAGGCCAATCTTAATCTCCCCCGTTTTATCAGGGAAATCAGGAGGGTTTAGCTGAAAAGACCCGGGACAACGTTTGTACAAGTGACTTGCTTGATGATGGGAACAGAAAATAGCATTTTCTTTCTCCTAGCCTCCAGCTATTGTACTAGTGTATAAAGGCAAACAAAAGGGTTTTACTCATTCCATTCAGTGTCGAGATAAGCACATTGTATATCCTGGAAAAATTCCTAAACCCAGGTATCACACATTCCTACATGAATATTTTAATGGGAAATCTTTTTCTGTTGATCAAAATTACCGTGATCCTATAGCAGGCTTTTTGTTTTGTTTCATTTGAAATAGAAAAGTGAATGAAGAAATTATAACCAACTTTTGTTTCAAAATAGAAATATTACTTAATAAAACAGCATTAGAAATGTTTTTGAAGATGAAAAAGGGAAAAATGAGGAAATAAAAAAGTAATCTAATCATGGTCCTGAATAAAAGGAATGTGAAGAATGAGAGAGGATTTTAAAAAGTAATTATCCTCACCTCTTTCTTCCTTGTTGCTCGTATGTCTGTGTGTATATGTGTGTGTACACATACACACACACACACATATATATTTTTTTTCTCTCAGTTCACTTTTGAGTAGAAGGAAAAGGTAGAAAATTATATATTTTTTCCAGAAGTTATTTCTGCTTGAACATGTATCAAGGGCAGCTAAGTGGTACAGTGGATAAAGTTCCAGGCCTGTAGTCCGGAAGACCTGAGTTCAAATCCAACCCTAAACACTTACTAGCTCTGTGACCCTGGGCAAGTCCCTCAACCCTGTTTGCCTCAGTTTCCTTATATGTAAAATGAGCTGGAGAAGGAAATGACAAATCACCCTAGTATCTTTGCCAAGAAAACCCCAAATAGGGTCAGGAAAAGTCAAACACAACTCAAAACTGCAAACTTTATCATGCTCACAAAACCTGGCAAATGTTCATCTAGTTTTTTCTACAGTTCAGGAAAACCCTCAAAGTTTTTCTTTACATCAATACTAAATATGTCTTTTTGCTGTTTTTATCTACTCTTCCTAATTCTGCTTTATGGTACCAAGTAGAACAAAACTAACAACAGTAAGGTAGTATGGTGCATTTGTGCTTCAATTACAAGCTAATATTTAATCAAATCATTGTTTTCTTCCAAAATGCTGTCCAAATAAATCCCAAATAAGGTCACGTAGAGTGTGGTGTGACTGAAATGACCGAATAGCAGCAGCAGACTGTAGGTGATAGCTTAGATGACAGCTTGATAGGTAAGGAGACGGTATTTCTATTTAGCTACCACTCCCATCTCGGAGATTCTTTAATATTACAGTATATTCTGCTTGAGGTGGGTAAGACCTTCAAATCCCAAGAGTCCTATACAATTGTACTTCTGAACTAAAAAAAAAAAAAAAAGACTTCTTTGGCAGGGAAATAAGCTGAGAATAGTCTTTGTTTTTATGATGGAAATAGCCCTATCTATTAAAGCATGATGTAAACATGAGCAATTTGATGCACAATTTGGAAGGCTCCTAACTCTGCCCCCACATCTGCCCCAAGGACATAAAGATCTGTTTGATAGAAGAATTGCAAGGGGCTAGTACCAGTTTAAGATTCAGTGGTACAGGCTAGAGGTTCCCAAAGAACTAATACAAGTTTAGATAAAACCTCTGGGGTAGGTAGCACTTTCCATTGGAACATTTGACAGAAAAATCACTGTACCGTATTTTTCCTTTAGAGGCATTGTGAAGGAGAGCATTGTGGCACAGTGGCTAGAGCACTAGGCTTGGAAGCAGGAAGACTCATCTTCCTGAGTTCCAATCTGACTCCGTTCACTTATAAGCTGTGTGACCCTGGGAAATTCATATAACACTATTTGCCTCAGTTTCCCATCTGTATGAGCTGGAGAAGGAAGTGGCAAACTACTCCAGTATCTTTGACAAGAAAACCCTAAGTGGAGTCACAAAGAGTTGGAAATAACTCAACAACACTGAAATCACTACATCCTTCTCTATACCTTCATTCTACTCCCATCATGCGCTCCTGCCACTGACTTCTTGATATATTAGAGACACTGTCCATCCTTCAAGGTCCAACTCTAGCCCTACCAATTCTATGAGGCATTCAACTGTCTTTCTTTCCTCTGAATTCCTATAGTGCTTAATTCATGCATTGACCATTGTCCCTTGAAAGGTGATGTTGTATAGTGGAAAAAATTATTGGGTTTAGAGTCTGAGGACTTGGTCTCAAGTACTTCCTTGGCTAATTATTAGCTATGAGACCTTAGACAAATTATTTCAATTCTTTTGGGGTTTGAATTTCTGTAATGTTAATGTAAGGTTAATGGTGGGGGGCTAGAAAGAGTTAAAATCCCCCCCCCCCATTAATAGGTTTCAATAACTTTTGTTAATTTCTATGGAGATACATGATTAGAGGGTCATGCCACTGGACTCTGAAAAGTGTATAAATACTCTGAGGTGAGGTTTTACTTTGGGGTTTACTCATTGGAAGTATTTGTTTGACCAGATGAGACTCTGGGCAGCTGCTAAGGAGATTCCCCCCCTTTTGAAAACCCAGATGTTGGTGCTTCTCTCTCTGGTAACTATGTATGTATGTAATGGTCAGATAGTTGGCTCTGTCTTTTCATCTGTGATATATGTATTGTTTATGGTCAGATAGTTGGAAGCCCTATCTGTTGATCTTTATTTTTCTGCTTGTATTTTCTCTGTTGGTGAATGTAATTAAAGTGATTATTGACATCCCCCCCCCAAGTTACTTTTGTTTTAGAAAAGTAGATCTAAGAACCTGTGCAGCAGGTATGTTAGGGTCCTTGCTGTTACAGTTTTCTCATCTGTGAAATAAAGGCCTTGGCTCCAATGACTAGCCCAAATAAAGAGTTGGTTTAAGTCAGGACATCTTAGTCTAGAGTATATGAACTTGTTTTTTTTTTCTTTCATGATTTTTTGATTACTGTATTTCATACAATTTATTTCCATTGTATCTTGTTTTTATTTAGTTAAGTATCATCTTAACAATCAATTAACAATCAATTAATCAATAAAGTGATTAATATCACTTTATTTGTTTAATACTTCATTATATTGATTTATTTTTAATTAATTTCATTTCATTTATTTCCTATATATTTTATTTTATGCACTTAATAAGATTATTCTAAGAAGGGGTCCATAGTTTTCAGCAAAAGATTTCGTTATACATAAAAAGTTAAAGACCCTTAGTCTAAATGATCTCCAAGGTCCCTTCCAACTCTAGGTCCAATGACCAAGGATAGGAGGCAGCCTGGTAGAGTGAAAAAAATTAACTATAAAGGAAGAAGGCAGGCACTATCTGTATCCAGAGAAAGAACTGATAAAAAGAAGTATGGCTAGAATGGTTTTACACACACGCACACACACACAGACACTCAGACACACACAGACACTCACACATACATATATACTTACATACAAACATATATACATAAAACATACATATACCTACAAACGTATTTGTGTCTAATGGTAGCCATCACTAGGATGGGGTGGGGAGGGAAAAAAAAGGAGGAAAAAGAAAGCTACATGAAAACTTTTAGCAAGTAGTACATAATAGAGTTGCAGTTTCATGTACAATCATATTTTTTTTCTATTCTACTATGTTATGGAAATGCTTATTTTATTTCTTAAGTTCAGAATAAAAAGAAATTTTTAAAAAAAGAGAGAAAAACAAAGCATTGTCTCCAGAGTCTGATGACCTGGGTTTAAATCCTATCTCTTAACTACTGGACCTTGGACAAGACACTTAAATCTCTCTGAGGTTGAATTTCTTTGTCGTAACTGAGAGGTTCACATGATGGTCTTTGGAGTTTCTTTTTAGTTCTGGATCTGGAATTCTCTCGCCTTCTGTGACTATGCGGCCTTAAATTGATACTTAATATTTCCTATGAATGTCTTCTCTATTTAGTTAATTCTAAAGTCCTCAATGGCAGGGAGCATGTATCCAACCTCCAGGTTGTCTGGTACAGTAACCTGCATAGAAGAGGACTGTCATAGACATTGCTGAATGAATATGACTGAACCAGGATTTAATTCAGCCTTGCATGATGGTCTGTGACTAAAAACACAATGAAGTCAGCTCTGCTGAGAGAGAATTAGAAGGGTCAAACTCCACCAGATGTACACAAAACCCTGTCACTAACCTTAATAGCACTGCTATCCTAACTAGTATGAATGGATTTTTAATTTTTTAATTCTAGAATATTTACATTTTATTCTATAATAGAAAAAACCTATTTTATTCTATTCTATAAGCAAAAGCACATTGAGTTATATTCCTTTTTCTTTAACTGAAATGTTGATAGAAGGAAAAGGAAAAACATGACTAAGAGTGGACAGTGTTCAAAGCTGGCTGCGTGCCCCTTTTTAAGGGAAGACAGAAACAAACTATAAACACCAGATTAGTCCATGTCCACAGAACTCTATTTCAACAATGATAACAATATGTAATAGTTGAAATAAATTAATATGCAGTTTCAGAATGCTATAAATGTTTTATGGACGATTATAAAACAGATGTTAAATGCCAAATGACCTTTTTTCTCCATTAATTCTCATGCTACAAACAAGACTTTTGGCTCCTAGGGAATAGTGGTGGCTCTTCTGCAGCACTGGATGGATTCTTTGAGGGAGGTTAGGAGCTTTATAAGAAGTACACAATCCATAATTTCATATCTGCCTGTTTAACTAATGGAGAATTAGATGGAGCAATACGTTGGTGTTTAGTGATTTGAAATCAGAAGCAAAGTTTGGCTGTTTAAGAACGACAAGGATATTGCAACAAAGCATTTCTTTTATATAACAACACTTTCTCTCTCTACTCTCCCCCCAAATTTTTTTTTCCCCAAACCACAGCACTATAAAAAGTTATTGTCATGATCTTGTAAGAATTGGAAGAAAATTATGTATCACTGGAAGCCAAAAGCAAAGGTGAATAATTTCAAGCAATTTCCAAATTTACCCCAAAATTGTTAGTGTGACTGAAATGTAACTTAAGATGAATTCTCTATGGGGAAGTTAAATGGTAGTTAAATTGAATACTTGGCCATTGGTAGCTGTGGTTGAAGTTGTTTTTCATCCTTTGTTTTGGAAGAGGACCAATGACTTCAGGAGGGTGATGCAAGTGAATAGGATTGAAGTGAGGTAGGGCTGTACAAAGTCACCAGCCTCACTCTCTCCTCCAGAGTCATAGACATCCAATGAGCATACATAGGTCAGGAGGACTGACGATGGCCCTCAAATGAGGAATAATGACATCATGTAGGTGATGTCTTGATTTTCATGTGAATTGGATTTAACAGAAAGACCTCAATTTAGAAAGATCTAGGTTACCTACTACGTCCTGGGCCACTGCCAGTCAACTTGACTTTTGTCTTTCTACTGTACCTTAATGGTTTGGGTATCATACTTAGGACAGAACGATATTTGTAACTATAGAAATCTGACATTTCCTGTGCTGTAGTTTATTATGGAGAAACATATATTTAGTATTACCAAATTTTCACTCCCTTCACTCAAATCGTCTGGCACTTAAAACGTTCTTACAACCTGACACAAATATGCCTTTCAAAGTTTATTGGACATTATTTCTCCCCAGGTTCTCTACCCAGCCAATATGGTAAGTCATCTCCTGTGACTTTTGCATGGACTGTCCTCTGCGTCTGGAATGAACTCTTTTCTCACATCTGCTTCCTAGAATGCCAAGCTCGGCTCAGTCACAACTCAATGCACAAGCCCTATTTTGACCCGTCGAGATGTTCTTATTACTTTCTTCATTAAAATTACATTGTGTCCATTTTGTATATATTTTGTTTTTATTTACATGTGTACATTGCGTTTCCCCCAATGGAATATAAGCTCCTTGAGGGCAACTATTTTTTTTTTCCATTTTTGTTATACAGGCTAGCATAAATGTTGGCACTGCTGGAACAATGGATAGCACACTGGATTTAGAGTCCAGAAGATCTGAGTTCAAATCCTACCTCAGAAACTTTAAAAATTGTGTTTCCCTAGACAAGTTACATAACCTCTTTTTGCCTCTTGTCCTCATCTGTAAAATGGGGATAATAATAGCAGCTACTTCCAAGGACTGTTTGTGAAAAACAAATTAGATCATTTTTGTAAAGTGCTTTGCAAACCTTAAGATACTCAATGTTAGCTGTTATTATCATTATTGCACAGTAAATATTTAATAAAGTAATTGATGATTAATTGGATGATAAATTGATTTTGGCCTAGATCTGTGATTTCATCAATTTAGGGAATGCTTAACATGAATACTTACTTATTTTTAATCAATAAGTGCATTAATAGGCAGGGTCGCCAAATATCCAAATGACTATTTTAGTGTATAGATTACAAGTTGTTGTTTAGTTTCAGGAATGATTGTTTAAAATAAACCATTTTACTATATATGAATGTTTCATATTTGTGTTCACACTGCCTTGATGACCTGTGTTCTGACCCTTTCACCAGAATAAAAAGTAATTCAAAGTCTATGTTAATTGAGTCCCGTAGGGATTATGAAATGCTAACTATAAAATGAGAATTGCTGTTCTCTGGAGATTGAACCAGGACCAACAAAGACATTATGTTTTGGGCTGTACTTTATATGTGAAACAGCAATGTCCCAAGATGAGTTATGTAATAATAGTACATTTTGAAAGTTGTAAAAAAAAAATGCAAATTAAATGTGTCTTGAGTAAGATTTTTTTTGTAACAAAAAGTCCAATGGTACCACAACTTTGTATTTCTCGGCATCCAGAACAACTCACAAGCAATATTTCTGCCCGCTGAGGTCAAACAGTAATGAATTGGAAATATTTTTAAATGTGGTGTTTTATGAGAAGTGGAGATGCTTTATTGCTATAGTTCTCTTTAAAAATCCACTGTTTTTCTGCTTTTATTTCTGAAGTACTCCAAAGAACGTGGAATTTCTTTGTATGAAATATATAGTCAGTTATTTACAATTATTTTTCTCTCATTATGAGGAGTCATGGAATCACAGAATATTAGTGGTGGATAGGAACTACAGCTCACTTAATCCAGCCTTCTACCTTCTAAAACACTGCTCTCACCTTGTTCACCTCTGTATGTACTGTCCTTCCAGATTACAATGTAAGCTCCTTGAGGCTAGCCTCTCTGTCTCTGTCTCTGTCTCTCTGTCTCTGTCTCTCTGTCTCTCTGTCTCTCTGTCTCTCTCTGTCTCTCTCTCTCTCTCTGTCTCTCTCTCTGTCTCTCTCTCTCTCTCTCTCTCTCTCTCTCTCTCTCTCTCTCTCTCTCTCTCTCTCTCTCTCTCCTTGGATAACTCCCAGTGTGAGAACTCCTTCCATCAATGCATATTGCAACCAGTCTGTGACTTCATAGATAAGACCTAGGGAACTGCCTAAAGCACTTAGATGTTAAGTGACTTTCAAATGTTTTATAGCTAGCTAATAAGATTCAGAGTCGTATTTTGAAGTTAGGGCTACCTCATTCCAAACCTTGTGTTCCATCTAAGACAACAGGCTCCTTCAGCAAGACATATCATCCTCATAATCAGAGCTTTAAGGTTTTCAAAATGCTTTAAAAGACAAATATATCCAAAGAGTTCTAAAACTATGTATATCCTTTGACTGAGCAATACCACACTATTGGTCTGTTTTCCAAGGTGATTGGGGAAAATGGAAAAGAACCTATATGTTCTAAAATATTTATAGCACCCTCTTTGTGGTGGCAAAGAACTGGAAATTGAAAGGATGCCCATCCACTGGGGAATGGCTGAACAAGTTGTGGTATATGATTGTGATGGAATATGACTGTACTATAAAAAATGACAGATGGTTAATTTTAGAAAAACATGGAAAAACTTGAATGAAATAATAAAGAGTAAAGTGAGTAGAATCAAGACAATGTTGCATCTAGTAACAGCAATATTGTTCGAAGAATGATTTTGAACAACCAAGTTATTTTGAGTACTATAAATACTCAGATCAACTATAAAGGACACATGGAGGAAGATTCTATCCACCTCCAGAGGAAAAAAACTGATAAATAGAAGAACTGCTTGTAGTATGGTTTTATATATATTTATAAATCTGCGTCAAATAGTGGCCTTCTCTAGCGCAGGGTGGGAAGGGAGGAGACAATTCAGAACTTAAAATGTAACCAAAAGAAAGAAGGAAAGAATTTTGTAAAAGATGAAGAACAATACAAGATAGTTTGGGCTGAGTTTGAAGTGATTGGTGCAGATATTTCAGTACAGAAATTCAGAGAAGGAGTGATGACAAAAGCCTGAAGCAGTCAAGGAATGCTTCATAAAAAATGACTTCATGAAGAGGATGATTTAAACTGGGTCTTTTCAGAAAGATGAGATTTCATCTAGTAAAAAAGAGGATGGGGGCATTATAGACAGGGGAAATAGCTGGGGCAAATACAGAGACTGGAAAATACATGTCATGATGTAAGGGACTGGGGAGAAAGAAGACGAAAATGGTAAATTGGTACCAGATCATGGAAGACAGAAGGACTTGCATGGCACATTTGCTGTATAACTCACATTTGTGTGGTACTTTTGGATTTTCAAAATGTTATTTTCACAACAGTCCTATGAGATAGATAGTACAAGGATTATTATTCCCATCTTTCAGATCAGGAAAGTAAGTCTCAGAGAGGTTTCCTGACTTGGCTGTGTTCATGTAACTAGAAATCATTTATAATAACTTCTTTTCATATCAATTTAACAATACTTAGAGCAAATACTACAAATAATATCATTTATGTTTTAAAGATGAGAAACTGAGGCCTACAGAGATAAGGGATTTACCAAAGATCTTGGACTTGAACCTGTGTCTTCTGACTCCAAATCCATTTCCATCTCTATCATATCATGTGTTAAAAGCATAGCTAAGCAGTTGCTTTGGGATGAGTTGGAGATTACAGTTCCCGGGGGGATGAGTACAAGGAATCCTCTAAGGGCAAAGAAAGAAGGAAAACAAGTAATGTGAAAGCCCCTCCTTGACAAACAGAAACAACAGAAGTGGATGTACCAACAGGCACCACAGGAATCATAAATGGTCATTTTGTGCAAAGTCATCAAACAACTTGTTAGGCTATGTTAGGGAGCTCCAAACCATGAATTTGCTTTGGAAAGAGGAGTAGAACCTTCTCACAAAAGCATCCACCTCTGGTCTGCGTGCATGCAGTGCAGAAGAGACTGCATATGAATAGATGATTTTTTTTAAAAAGCATCTATTAAGCACTTACTGTGTACACAGCACCATGCCAATTTGTCACAGCCATCTTATTTTTTGTCACACACAAATACACCGCTGCCAGAAGAGATGTCTTCTGGGCAACATATGCTGAAAGACCAGTGGGCATAGTAGTCAGACCAAGGAGTCAGGAAGACCTTTTTCTGCTACAGTGGAAGAAGGAAAATAACACTCTCTTATCCCTCCTAGGCAAGTCTCTAAGCTGATGGGCTGCTGATTTGCTTTGGTGAAGACACCAGAAGTCCTTTACACTGATAAAATCATAAGTCTGGTCCAATATATATTTAAAATCTGTAATCTGACCCTAAACTCTCTTTTCCTGACTATAACCATCACCCTAGTCAAATAGATGTGGGGACAAAACCACAATTATAGCCTTGTATTTATCTTTAGTGTCAGATAAGTTTCTGTGAACTCTCTCCCAGCTCATTGATGTCAGAACCCACAACATGACTTTTCCTTGTAAGACTGTCCTATTTTGGAAAATCTTGATTGAGAGCTATGAAGGGTGACAGACTAAATAGAAGTGGTTCAGTGGAGTGGGAAAAGTGTACTTTGCTGAAAGTCAGGAAACATCTTCTAGTTCTGGTTCTGCTATACTAATTCTTTAAGAGAGCCTCTTAACTTCACTGCACCTTGGTTGCCCCACATATAAACTGGGAGTTGAATTCAATTCTCTTTAAGGCCTGTTCCAGATCTGTTGTTATTCTTCAGTTGTTTCAGCCATGTCTGACTCTTCATGACCCCTTTGGGGTTTTCTTGGCAAAGATACTGGAGTGGTTTGCTCTTTCCTTCTCCAGCTCATTTTATACATAACGGAACGAAAGTAAACAGGGTTAAGTGATTTGCCCAGGATCAAACAGGTAGTGAGTGTCTGAGGATGGATTTGAATTCGGGTCTTCCTGATTCCAAGTCCAGGGCTCTGTCCGTTGCATCTCCCAGCTGTCCCTTCTAGCTCTAACACAGTATAATTCTAAATCCTGAATTTTCATGTCTTTTAATGAGCACGTCCTATACCTCTCTGGAATTGGGGAAAAGATGCTTTTTATTTTTGCCACTAGACTCAGGGATACTTGTGGACTACCTCCTTCATTCTTAGCCATTACAGGTGTTTCCAATACTACTTCTGTCCCATGGATCAGCTGTTACATTTTTCCAAGTCAGAGCTGTAGACAACTTTCCTCTTTCACTCAACAAGCACTTATTAAATATCTACTACAGACAAAGGAGATCTACTCTGCAAGGATCTGAGTTTAAAAAGACAAAAATTAAACCATATCTACCCTCAACATGGATCAGCAACTCACCTTAACTTGTGGTCATAGAGTTTCACTGATGTTCTGCTCAACCTTAATTGGACATGATCCACTGAAATTTGGCTATTGTCATCAAGTAGAAATTTAACAAGTCCACAGAGAAGGAAAAAACTGATTCATGATTAGCAGGACTATTAGTGAATTAAAAAGTAAAATAAAATAAAATACATTATTTTATAATATGAATTTTGAATAATAGGTGAAACTCTGATAATTGCATGATAATTACAATCCTAGATACTTTGTGCTCTATGTATTCTGGTATATTTGAATGAGGCAACTAAGTGGCACAGTAGATAGAGCACTGGGCTTGGAGTCAGGAAGGTCTGAATTCAAATCTAGCCTCAGACACTTACTACCTGTGTTACCCTGGACAAGTCATTTAACCCTGTTTGCCTCAATTCCTCATCTGTAAAATGAACTGGAGCAGGAAATGACAAACCACTCCAGTATCTTTGCCCAGAAAATCCCAAATGGGATCATGAAAAATTGGACAGAACTGAAACGACTAAACAACAACATTTGAATACCATTTCAGAAAATTTTCTATACCAACCCAATGAAGTAAACTTTAGATGCTTCATAGACATTGATATCTTTATTATTCCCTCCCCTCAGTGTGTGTGTGTATGTGTGTGTGTGTGTGTGTGTGTGTGTGTGTGTGTGTTTATAAATCCCGTGACTGAAGGGATTTATATTTATAAGGGAAGGGCTGAATTGAATTCTGATGGGCAAATTACACTTAACATAGTTGATTGGTTCCATGAAAACACACATATATATTAGATGACATAACATCTATAGCTAGTATCATAGGGAAAAAAATGTTATAAATGAAAGATAACACAGACTGAGACGCAGTAGATTCACATTTCTTTATTGACCCTGCCTGCTGGTTTTTTCAACAAAAACAATCATGAAAGAACAAGTGCTTCAATCTTTAATGGTTCCCTTTACATCCAAGATCAAATATCAGTTCTTCTGTCAGGCATTTAAAGCCCATCATGACTTAGCTTTGACCCACCTTTCCAGCCTTGTGGTCCTTTGCTCTCCTCTACACACACTGCCTTCTGCTCAGACTGGTCTGTCTGCTGCTTCTCAAACATCACTCTTCCTTTCTTGCTTCTATGCTTTTGAATAGGTTGTCATCATCCATGCCTGAAATGTCCTCCTTCCTCGTGTTTGTCTCTCAAAATAACTAGTTCCCTTCAAATCTAATTTCAAGTGTCCTCTTCCTCCATGAAGCCTTTCCTACTTTCCCCAGCTGCTAGAGTCTTTCCCACAGATTAATTTGCATCTATTTTGTACACACCTGTCAGTCAGCACTGAGAATCTAATCAATCTAGTATGTGCTAAGCACTGGTGAAATAAAGAAAGGTAAAAGACAGTACCTGCCCTTAAGGAATTCATAGTCTGATGAGGAAGACAACATGAAAACAACTGCAGAAATAAGATATATAGAGGGTAAGTGGGAGATACAATAGAGAAAAAGCACTAGAATTAGGAGAGGTTGGAGAAAACTTCCTGTAGAGGGGAGATTTTAGGTGGGACTTGAAGGAAGTCAGGGAAGCCAGAAGGCAAAGATGAATAGGGGAGAATTCCAGGCATGAGGGACAACCAGGGAAAATGCCAGAGCTGAGAGACGGGAGTGTCCTGTTTGGGGAACACAAGGAGACCACCGGATCCAAGAGTAGTTTTGCTTTGCAAAGGTGGGGTAGTGTAAGGTGTAAGAAGACTGGAAAGGTTGGGGTAGGGAGAGAAGTAGGTTATGAAGGGATTTGAATGCCAAAAAGAAGATTTTATATTTGATCCTGGAGCTGAAAAGGAACCACTGGAGCTACGGAGTAGAATAATGACATGATCAGACCTGTGCTTTAGGAAAATCATTTTGGTAGCTGAATGGACAATAGACTAGAAAGGTGAGACGTTTGGAATAGGCAGACCCAATAGCTGTCTATTGCAATAGTCCAGGTGTGACAAGGTAAAGGCATGCACCAGAGTAGTGACAATGCTAGAAGAGAAAAGCAGGCATATTTGAGAGATGTACAAAGGTGAAATTGATGGGTCTTGGCAATAGATTGAATGAATATGGGGACTGAGAGAGATGATACCTAGATTGTGAGCCTGAGGAACTGGAAGGATGGTAGTGCCCTCAACAGTTAACAGAGGAGTTTTTAACTGGATCAGGTTTAGGGGGATAGATAATGAGTTCAGTTTTGAGTACGTTGAGTTTAAGATGCCTACAATACATACAGTAAGAGATGTCTAATGGGTATTTAGAGATGTGAGAGTGGAAGTCAGCAGGATATATCTATATTTATATCTGTATCTATATACATATACCTGTCTTTATTTATGTTGTCTTCCCTGGCCAGACTGTAATCTCCTTGAGGGAAGAGGTGCTTTTTTCCTCCTTTCTCTGTATCCCCAGAGTACTTGATTCCTGGTTCCATTTCTAAGACTCTAATTTATTATCTGTAGAAGTCAGAGGAATAAGCCTTTTCAGGACTAAGGCAGGGGTAGATTTAAAATGTTGGCTGAATAATGTTATAATATGGTTTCACTTAAAAACCAACATTTTGGTGGGGTCTGATTTTAATACATTAATGACATAGTGAAAAAACATTGACCAGGAGCAATGTTATACAGTATATGCCTATAATTAAATTTATTAATAAACTTTGACTTCTTAAATGGTACTCTTGTGGCCTAAAGGACTTAGCATAGATGCCAAAGTTACCAATCTTGCAATCAGGAAATAGCTTACCAACTGACTGAATATGTTAAAGCAAATAGAACTCCTGACTTGTAGGGCTGAAGTCATTCCCCAGATGGAATCTTCTCTTTAAAGAGGAAGCACATTAATTGTTCCTGGCCATTAGAGAGTCCTTTACTGCACAGCAACTGTACCCTAGTGGCTAAAAAATTAGCATACCACTCTAATAGCTAACTCACTAGAGATTATTTTCAGCACTAGGGAACATTTAGTTCATCATTTTAAAATATTCAACACATTTGCTTAAGAACTACTGACATACTTCCCATATTTCAAAAATAAAATGGTATAATTCTGTTATCTATCTTCAAGTAATTATTACATGTAAGAAGAGGTAGGGTATAAACATAATTATGAGAGAAGCTTAGAATTATTAGTATTACTCCTTTAATGTAAGAATTTTACATTTATTCAAAATTATGTCTATGACAAGATGCTTTTGAATACAATACTATGTTTATACTTAGCATATCATTCATGTCTTCTTCATAGCAAAGGTCATTTTTTTCTCTTCTTTGTGTTAATACACATTGGCCAGATGGCTAGAAGCCAAATCTCTGTGGAAATGGAAAACTAGAGGGTGACAAATAGAGATGTGGGAACCTGTCCCCTACAACTCAATTCTCAAAAGTTTTTTTTTTATTTTATAGGACATAAAGTATTAAAAAATCTATATATTTCTTCATTCTTTTCTGAAAATATGTTTTATTCTTAAGTAAATGTTCGTATAAAATAAATGTATTTATGTTTTTGTTCACTATTGACAAAACATTCAAATAAAGTATAAAATGAACATATATAAAACAAGCTATAAATTATTTCTAATTTATTTTAAAGATATATTTAAGTTTAGTTTGTTGTCTTATCATCCCTTTTTTCACATATTTTTCTCAGATTTTATATACTTTTTTCTTGTTCTGTCATTTTTATGGGAAAACGTGCTTCATATAAAAAAATCTTTTTATACTCCATTGGAGAGGATTTCATTAAGCACATAAATCTTTGAGTGTAGTTTTACAGCTGTACAACTGTCCTCATACACTGATTAAGGATTATAATTCTACACACACTATGACTACAATCTTTGTGAAATTTTGTGATCAAATTTGTTTTATTATAATTTGTTTTTCATGATCCTTAAGAATACATTAGGAGCAGCTAAGTGTTTCAGTGCTCAGTAGAGCACCGGCCCTGGAATCTGGAAGACCTGAGTTCAAATCCAGCCTCTGACACTTGACACTTAACTAGCCTTGCTCACCCTTCATCTCAAAAAAAAAAAAAAAAAAAGGATACATTAAAACTTCATTCCCTCAGTTCTTCAGACCTTCTGAACAGGGAACATCCCTCTTTCATGCTCCCCTCCTCCCATAGGTGAGATTCAGTGACCTCCATTTGGATTACAAACCCATACTACATTCCTTTGCCTCCTCCCACAAACCCCACCACCACCACCACACCACCACCACCTTGCTCCTATGCTTCTGGCTCTTTGAACTTTGTCACCATGCCTCTGTGTACCCTGCTTCTCAAGTCCCTTTCATATGTTTTATTTCCCCCTTACGATGCCAGTTCCTTGAGATCAAGGGCTATCTTGTTCTTTGCTTGTATTTATACCTCCAGTGCTTAACATAGGGCCTGTCATATAGCAGGTATTTAATAAATGCTTGTTTGTTGCTTTCCAGCTTGCCATAATAAAATGTTTTCCTAGTCCATGGCCCCAAAAAATCACATTTTTTTTGGAAGCTAAGTTTTCTCAACTTTAAACTGGAGATAGTACTGACCCTGCTACATATCCCAAGGGGTTGTTGTGAGCTAAATAGTTCATAAATTATTAATTGTTGCATAAATGTATTATCATCATCATTATCTTCTTCATAATATAGTTCTCACTATAACACAGAAAGTATATAAAGCATATGGGTTATCCTTATTTCTCAGTGTCCTTATTAGAACAAGTTTCCACTAAACAAGAAGTAGCTACTCTGTGTTTTGAGTTTTTGTTTTCCTATATCTGTAAAATTTCTCCACAGTACCTGGCACATAGTAGGTGCTTAATAAATACTTATTGTCTCTCTATGTTTGCCTCAGCATGGGTATAAATATGCATTTCATATCTCAAAGATTTTGTGACTAGCGACAGAGTTGGAATGAGTTAGCTCAATGTCACCAGAATTTTTAACTTTACCATTACTTTGTAGGACAGAAAGTATTAAGAAGAGTAGAGAGAGATGGGCTAACTCAAAATTGAATAATAGAATTATGAAAACCTGACAAATCTCACCTTTTAGGGATTAAAAATAAAGCAACTTTTTAATCCATCTAGTTATGAGATGAGCCCAACATACGTGGGATCTTAGGAACATGTTAGAATGTCAGAACCCTAAGATAGATGGTCACCTGTAATAGGTGACTCTAACATCCCTAAAGTGTATTCTGGAGCCAACATAAACAAGTTAGGGAAGATGATTAAATTTTCAGCAAGAACATTTATACATTGAAAACTGACAATCTAATTTTACATTTCCAATTCCAATTTCCATTAAAGGACTTGACTTATTATTGTATTGATAATCTACTCAAGAAAGTGATATTAATAATGCAGATTAAACTTAAAATTATGTCAAGTATTGCACAGAGCAGGTAGTTAAATATTTGCCGAACATCCCTGCCTCTACCAAGATAAAAGATACAAAAGGAAAGACCCAGTCTAAGCCTGGGGACACACTGTCTGGCTTGTTAAGCTATAGTAGCTATGATTAAGGAACTGTCAATCTACCATTAATCAAGGACATGTATCTATATGTATCAATCATCTTTCTATGTGTATATCTCCCTATATGTATATACACATGCACATACATACATATATAATTGTGTGTGTGTGTGTATGTGTGTGTGTATGACTCTAGTATACTGAAACTGAAATGACTTTGACTTGGCCAGCTCTGAATGGATGAACACAGATGATAAGAGCAGGGAGTTTTACTCTTTAGAGAGAGTGAGAACAGCATGATTCAGCAGATTCCATAGAACACTTGTCATAGAAATACTAAACCTAAGAGGGAGTAGACCAGTGTAGTATTCACAACTCCTATGATGGCCATGAGTATGCCAGTACAGTTCTGAATCTCAAAATGCAGCAGACTCTACGCATGAAAGACAGAGCCATAACATTTATTCGAAGACCGGAAAACCGAATCCCAACACCAGAAAGCCAAATCCATCAAAACAACAAAGAAATTCATCATAGTAACCAAGAAGTCTATATACATTATCAGACTTCCCACAAACAAACACTCACAATTCCAGCTGCCTGATTCCTCTGTCCTTCCCAACTCAGACTAGTTTGACTAACTTTCTCTCAGCTTTGCTCTAGTTCCTCCTCTTCCTGCTCCTCCCCTTCCTGTTCTACTCTTTCAGCAAGATCTTCCCACCACAGGCTTAATGTGACTCAAACTCATGTGACTTAGACTTCCACGTGACTTAAGCAGGTCACATGGGCCTATTAATGGAAGAGAAAGATCTTCTCCTTCCATTAAAAATACATTAATTCCATTAAAACTATATTGACAATACATTTGGCCATAAGATCTTTCATAACCATTCTATGTCAATGGAGCAACTGGTATCAATAGAACTTTATTAAGATATAACATGGATAACACAAAATAAACAGATAAAACAACATCTTAGAGTGGGGCTCGATCACAAGTACCCCATCATTCCCTCCTCGAATGAATGGGGCCCAAAATCTTGAGGTAAGGGGCAAATGTCTCTTCCATAACTACTTCCTACTGACATTGGATATAGAGCTATCTCTGTCCCAAGAGGTCCCATTCAAGAGGTCAGTTCTTTAGCTGACATCTGGAGCTTGGTCAATGCCAGGTCCAGGGATGCCACAGAACATTGAACAGGGAGTAACATCTGGCTTAAGCAATCTAGCTTCTACAGGTGGAGGTTATTAAACCTCCAGAAAAAAAATCTGGCAAACAAGGTGAACAGACCACAAGCCAAAAAGAAACAAGGAGATGATAACCAGAAGCAGGATAGATATAGGATCAGCCATGCTTCTGGAGTCCATGAACTCACCATTACAGCCTCATTCATTGTTGTTTACTGTTTTCTAATTTGCAGTTTGAAGGTCATCATTCTGGTTGGAGAATATACCTTTAATCTGAGCTGGGGCCTGGCCAATTTCCTGTTCTCCCTGCAGCTGTGCTGAACTTGTTTCAGGAGGATCTGAAGGGTCAGTTCTTACATCCCTGCTCAATCTAATAACAGGCCCCTTTTCTTGTTACATTTTGTATAGTTCATTAGTTGGAATGCTATCTATTTTTCCAAAATCTACTCCTGCTCTCAACAAAGCAATAAACAATTCTTTTCTTGTCAAGCTATTCTGACTTTGAATCCATTGGCTATTTACTCTTCTCTCTTGAAGAAATTCACTTTTTCACTGATGCCCACCATCCAAGATACCAAGGATTCTCCCATCTTTGGGTGAACTAACTCAAAATATCTGTCACTTCCTGCTGAGTAAAATCCTCAGTTACCTCCCCAAACACTGTGAGCCCCCCCGCCCAATTCTCTTGCTTTCTTCTTAGTACTGGATGAACTTCAGCCTCATCTAACCTTGTTTTATTCTTGTAGCAGGAAGCACCCTGACACATCCAGTATTGCTTGCTAGCACAGGTGCTTAGATCTGTTTTCCTAAAAGGAAAGCAACTTTCGAAATATCAACAATCTACTTTAATTACATTCACCAGCAGAGAAAATATAATCAGAGAAATAAAGACCAACAGACAGGGCTTCCAACTGTCTGCCCATAAGCAATACATACATCAGAGATCAAGAGACAGATCCAACTGTCTGACCATTACATACATACATAGTTACCAAGAGAGAGAAGCACCAACATCTGGGTTTTCAAAGCTGAGGTGGGAGGATGCTCCTTAAAGGCTGAGTACTCACAGTCTCATCTGGCACACAAACCTTCTTGTAAAGAGTAAGCTCCCAAAGCAAAACCTCACCTCAGAATATATATGCACTTTTCAGATCTGGAAGGCATCAGGAGCTCATGAAGTAGTGCCTCCTTAGCAATTAACAAAAGGTGTGGACCTTCCTACAAAACAAGGCTCCCCTAATCAAGCTTCCTTTAATGGGTTCCACCTGAGGCCTAATAATGAGGGAGAAGATCTTTAACTCCTATTATTACAATTCTCCCACACATCCTTCTGGCATTGGGCCCCAATCAAGCCCAGACTGTGCAAGGACTGCATGCACCTTCTTCTTTTTTTACTTTTTCACTTCTTTTTTGTGAGCTAAGCTAAGAAGAGTTGTTTTTTTCTACCATCTGAACTAGTTTGCTCTTCTAAAGAAGAGTTTGAATGCTACAGCCTAAAAACCTTTTCATGTAAAGAAGCCAACTCCCTTTCCATCTGAACTCTTTCTTCCAGCAGCTTGTCTCTGCTTTTACACAAAAGACGATAGCTTGTTAGCAAGGCCTGGCTTCTCCTACACACCCCTCCCAGTTCTTTCCCCAGTTCTATTGGTATTCCTTGAAAACATCTTTCCAAATCTCTGGGTTCTGCCTTTTGTAACCTTGGTTCCCAATTTTCACAGTCCTGTGCTTTTAGCCCATTCTCATGTTAGGGAGGAATAGGGTAAATCTTCCTATCCTGGTTTCTTCCTCTAAAGCCTTTCTGCCTCCAAATAGAGGTCTGATATTTTTCTACCCTATCCTTGTTGCCAAATGTAGCCCCATTGTGATATTCACAGTGCCTAAGGTGGCCATGAATATGCCAGCACAGTTCTGAATCACAAAATACAACAGACTCTCCACATGGAAGACAAAACCAAAACATTTATTCAAAGACCAGAAAGCTGAATCACAACACTAGAAAGGCAAATCTATCATAACAAAGAAATTCATCATAGTAACCAAGAAGTCTATACATATTATCAGGCCTTCCCACAAACTGAGGAAAGGTCCATGGGTTTCACCAGAATTCCCAAAAGAGTCTGACACAAAAAAGTTAACCCCTGAGTCAGAGAATATGCAGAATGGGGCATTCAGGGTGGTGAAGGGCCTTAAGTTCATGTCATATGAGGATTTGTTAAAGGAACTGGGGACACTAGCTTGGAGAAGAAAAGAATTTGTAGAACATGATTATTACCTGTAAGTATTTGAAGGACTGTCTTGTGAAAGAAGGATTAAACTTGTTCTATTTGACTATAGACATCAGGAGTAGGAGCAATTTGTGGTATTTACAAGCAAATTTCAACTTAATACATAGAAAGGCTTTCCAATAATTAAATATATCCAAAAGTGTAATAGGCTATCCTAGAAGGAAATTGAATCCCCCTCATTGGAGGTATTTAAGCAAAAGACTGTCTTTACTTATATATGTTGTAGAGGGAATTTAGTTTTCAAGTCTGAGTTAAATGAGGTGTCCATTGAAGTATTGTAACACCCCTGAAATTGTGTGATTCTATGACAGGGAAAATATCAATGTTATTAAAATATCTGGAATGAGATCTCAAGTATGTGAACATGGAGGCATATAACACCAATCAAAGGGTTGATGTGCTAAAAAGCGTCTGCTTTTGGACAAATGAGTCTGCAGGAGTTTTGTACTGATAGTATAATTTTTATTACTTGCTATCTGACTAAAAAGATTTTGAGGGTAGAATTGTATAGGAAATGTCCATAATTCTCTCAGCATCTGCCTCTGCATTTTTTAGTTACATCTCTATCGTATGGTAAAATCAATTCTCATTTTTCTTATGCCCTTAATAATTTTAGTCTAGTAATGAGGAAGGGCCAGTGACACTTTAGAAAAGGAAAGATAATGAAAAAAAGATCATATTGAAAAGAAAGTATTAAAGATGAAAATATGGAAACTAGTTTTCTCTTGATTGAAGCTGCTTCATGGCAGGCATGAACAAATGATCACTTTTAATGAAATGAGAACAATCTGTTCCTCCCCCACAGAAGCTCTGATGAACAGACATTGTGACGTATGTACACACATCACAGTTAATTTTCTGTAAAATGAGCACTGCAAATCACAATGTGAAGATCCCTTTTTTAAAAAAGGAAAATGAGTTGTGGTCTCCACAACTTTCTTTAGAAATAAAAACATCACTGCAGCCATGTCTAGATTCACTCTTTGCAATTAATTTACTTTTATTCCTAATTTGGGCTGTGAATATTTGTTTGCATGAAACCAATTTCAGATAGAGATTGGTCTGGTGAAATTGGCGTTGGAAAATCCTGGGTGGGGAAGCCAGTGGAATTCAGCACCTTCTCTGTGAGTTACATTCTTAGAGTTTTCTTGAGCACTTAAGGTTAAGTGACTTCACCCAAGGTCACCCACATGGAGCCCAGGTGTTGCTGACTTCAAGCCAACTCTTTATCTGCTATGCCATGATATATCTCTTTGTTTTGATGAAAAAGCAATAAATTGATTAGAATATTCATTAATAATACTCATATTGTAGACTATAGTTGTATGTGTATTCTACAGCCTTCTCTACTAAACCTGAGATTTCTCCCTTAGGTTAGGCCTCACTAAACATGACTATTTAGAAGAAAATTGTGATGCTGTCCAATTTTTTAAGAAGGTCATTACTATCGGTATTGATACATGACTTTTTTTTCAAAAAAGAATTTGATGTTTAAAATATAGTTACAACAAAGCTCTGAAAGATATATATATATGTATATATATATACATATATATATGTGTATATATATATGTATATATATATATACATATATATGTACCCACATACTCACACACTCCTCAATGGTTAGAGGGTAAATTAAAATATTAACAATCTAAGTCTTATAGGATTCATTGCCTTACTTATGCTAGGTTCTCTCTCTCAATAGATAGATAGATAAATGGATAGATAGATATACATACAGATATATATAGATAGATATATATTTGTATGTATGTATATGTTTGTATGTACATATGTGTGTATGTGTGAATGTATGTATCAATTGCTCTGATTTGATTATCTTGTCAATAGGTGGGGAGGGGAATATCAATACAGCTGGGACTACATAGGGAGGTGGACTTTCAGAATCACAGAATCCTGCACCTGAACCTCCAAGACCTCACAACCTCCCAAGGCACTGGAAATTTCCACCTGTATAACCTATGAATTATGAAAAAATGTTTTCCTAATTTCAAGCTTGGATTTTTATCCTTGAAACTTCTAATCAAACAACCAACAATCTTCTTTATTAAACATTTACTATGTGCAAAACATTATACTAAGTAATGGGCATACCAAAAGAAAAAGGCAAAAACATGGTCCATGTCCTCAACTAGCTCACATTCTAATATGAGAGAAACATGTGAACAGCTGTGTACATTCAAGATATATAGAGTGTAAATTAATATCTGAGAGAAAAAAGATAGTATCTTTGAGAAGGCACTAGCAATGCCGGGGGAGGGACAATATTGTTTTGTTTTGTTTTTTTCTATATCCATTGGGGCTAAATAGAACAAGTCTAATTTCTGTTCCATAGATCTCTTCAAATACTCCAAGGTAGATATTATTCACTTAAATTCTTGCTTCAACTGATTCCTTGTTTTACTTGATTTATTCTCTTTTCATCATACTGGTCACCTTCCTCAGAATACCCACAAATATGACTTTGTGCTCCCTCAAGGTCCCACAGAACAAAATGAAATATACAAGTTGTGCAGAGTTCAGGGCTCCTATTCCCTCCAATATTCTTTGCACTGTATTTAGTGTAGCCTAAATTCACATTAGTCCTTTTTTTCCCTTTCTCATCACACAATTCTTGATTCATTTTGAGCTCACAGCCTGCACCTTATGCTAGGCTTAGGTTAGAGAAAAAGAGTATTTGAGTGAATCAGCATTAAATAAAAATACTAGTATAATAAATATGACAAACTAGCCACCTTCTGGTGCTATCCACAGTGAACATGTGTGAATGAATGGCTCTGTAAGGTTTAGAGGAGGAGTACAGAGTAGCTTGGCTTGGGTGGTCAAGTGTTCCATTGTATTATCTTCTCTGCCTTGTTTTCTATGGTGCCTGATGAACAGTTTCCCGAGACAGACAGTCAGGAGGCCTTGTAGTATTTATCTACATTCTCCACGTGCCTAGTCCTAGTCCAGTTCTAGTCCAGTCCATTTGCTCCAGAGTTTGAATACAGGATGTGTCAAAAAAATGACTTCTGAGAAATGATGATGACATGTATGATATGTCACAGATTTGGTATAGGACTTTTTATTTTATACTCAATGACTGTTGTCAATCCCTTGTCCCAAGGGAAAGGATGTCCAGGAACATGTAACATAATGTGGTATCTAGAATTCTAATGATTTTCCTTTCAAATAGGAGACCTGAAACACTATTACTGGCTGCACCTGGGGATTTAGCAATACATAGTTTCTTCACATTCTGAGGATGTTTCCAACAAGAAGTGAATCTACATAAAATGTAATATTACCAGTTATTATCCACAAGGGCATTTTGAATTTGTATACTGTAAAACACACACACACACACACACACACACAGAGGAAAAAGATAGGAAGAATTATGTTCCAAAGGTCAAATTGTCCATTTAGTTTAATTTGTATCAAGAACTTCTATCTTTGAAAGATAATGGTACGCAGAAGGGCAGTTTAGAGGTCGAATGTAAATCATGTTATTTTATAGCAAACGAACGCTAGTGGCCATAGAAACAGCTCAGGAGCATCAGGCATGTTCATGAGGTGTGCTGAGATGGGGTCAAGTTGAAGCTCAAATATTGCTGATAAGTTCAGTCTGGGGAGACAAGGGGAGGTCATATGGGGGTTCCTGACAAGGAAAGTTCAGGAATTATAAAAAGAGCTCTGGCTGAGATCCAAGGCATAGAAGAGTCAAAGATAAATTGGACAGGAATCTAGGAAGCATTTTCAGGATCCAGTAATGGTTATTTGTTCATTCAGCTATACATTTCCTCTTCTGCACTATATCCTTCTCTCTTCCAAACTTCCCTGTTTTTGTGAAAGGCACCTCCACTATTCTTGTAGCCTTCTAGGTTTATAATTCAACATATTTCATATCTAGTCCCTTCCCTGTAGTCACATTATCAGTCATTGCCTTGTTTAGTCTCTTGTAATATCTTACCTAGATTACTGCAACAACTTCCTTCCCTTAAGTCTCTTTCCCTTTCCAGTCTACTCCCCACAATGGTAATTTTTATTTAAGCAGAAATCTGACCAGATGATTCCCCTATTCAGTAAACTCTAATGTATCCCTGTTGCCTCTGGGATAAAATATACAATCTTCTCTTTAGCTTTAGAAGCTTTCCACAACCTGCCCTCAATTTCTCTTTATGGCTTCATTGGATATGGCTCCCCTCTTCTGCATTCTGTGATCTAGTCAAACTGGTCTTCTCTAACTTCTTCACATAGGATAGAATGTATTTGCTGTCTATGCCTTTGCACCATACATTCCCTTATATTGAATGTAATCCCTCCCTACCTCTGCCTCATAGAATTGCTCTCTTCCTTCAGATTGTAGTTCAAGCACCACTTTTAATGCAAAGGATTTCCTGATTTCCCCCAACTTTCAGGACCTCCCTCCCAAATTGTTTTTTACTTAACTATTATGTGTTTATTTGCTATATACATATGTATTTTTAAAATTATTTATAATTTATGGAATAAAACAAGCATTTTTGTAACAGTGTAATAAAATAATAATTAAATATGAAGCTACAAATTTGCTATACACAGCTTGCTACTCTTTTCAAATATACAACAAAATTATCATGTAAGTTTCTTAGTTTGTTTTTTCTTTTTTTCTTCCCTCTCACCAACCCTAGAGATGGCTGCCATTAGACACAAATAGGTATATATACATATATATATATATATATATGTGTGTGTGTGTTCTATTTATCATATGTTTCCTTGAAGCAGATAATATCTTTCTTCACATATCCTTTATAGTTAATGTGGGTATTTATAATAGAAAAAAATAACTTATTTGATCAAAGTCATTCTTAAAACAATATTGCTGTTACCATATTGGTTCTCTTGGTTCAGTTCATTTTGCTCCTCATTATTTTGTGCAAATCTTTACATATTTTTTCTAAAATCATTGAACTCATCATTCTTATAGTGCAATAGAATTTAATCACAAATGGTCTATATACTCATATACATACCTGTTGTCTTCTGTGTTTCAATTAAAGATTCCTGTTATTAGGGACTGTTTTATTCATTGTGTAATGATAACTCCTGGGGATAGTGCATCCTCATCTTCATTCAACCATTTTCTACCCTATCACTTCTATTGCATTTCTTTTAATTTTGTCTTTGGTCCCAGGAACTTTGTTATCCTGCAGAATCACCTTAGCTCTTGAACTCACACTTCATCAGTACTCTCTGCTCTTGGGTCCCTCTGATTGGAGGGCAGAGTGGAGAGCCATTCCCAGTAGGAGGGGACTTGTTTCAGGAGGGGACTCAGGACAACCATCTCTTCATTTCCCAACCAATTCCTTTGGAGTTCTCCATCCTCCCACCCTCCCTCCCTACGTCAGCCTTTCAGGTTCTTTTTGTGTGTTGTCTTTTCCCATTAGACTATAAGATTCTTGAAAGCAAGGAATACTTTTTTAAACCTTTCTTTGTATTCCCAGCACTCAGCACAGTGCCCGTAACAAAGCAGGTGCATTGATAGATGGAGAAGATTATCACTTTATTTTCACAAACCTCTAGTTGAAGTAGTATTTCCTTCTATTATGAATGTAGACAACAAACCGCAGTAGTGTTAGGCTTCACTAGACTACCAAAATGATCTATCATACATACACACATACATACACACGAATTAGAAACCTCTGTTACAGGGAAAGAGGCTCTTCAAATGGTGCTAGGTAGAACATTGTGTTGAATGCACTGAGCCTCATTTCACCTCAGGATGTCCTCAGTGAGATTCAGAGCCACTCAGAGTTCTTCCTAACAATCTACACAGGGCAGCAGTGGCTCAGTGGATAGAATACTGGACTTGGAATCAGGAGGACTCATCTTCAAATCTGGTCTTACTTACTAGTTGTGTGATCCTGAGCAAGTCAGTCAACCCTGTTTACCTCAGTTTGTCATCTGTAAAATGAACTGGAGGATGAAATGGTAAAGCACTCCAGTATCTTTGCTAAGAAGATGCCAGACAGGGTAACAAAGAGTTGAACACAACTGCGCAACACAAATAGAAATATTTAACACGGATTGATGCTTTGCTTTCTTTAGTTTCTCATCTTCAGCATCAATAAATTGTTTAAATGGATCCAATTACAATTGTTTTAATTAAATGCCATGCTTTTTTTTCCTATTTCTTTTAATTCTGTATCCTATGTTAATACTAATTTTGATCTTTGCTCTAAGAAATTTGAGGGCCCATTTTACACAGTTGATTCAATACTGACTCCTACATCAGTAATGAGTCATGTACTATCTGTTAAAATACAATTAATTTCAATTTTGCCATGCTATTTAGTATTTTTTCTATTACTTTGTAATTACTTACTCAAAGAGAATAATCAAGATGTAGAGGTATAAGTCTCTTGTTTGGTGTGAGTCTTTGGCCTCCTTAATTCTGTATTCCTGAAAAATATTTTCCAATACATTTTGTTTCCATCTTTGTTTACCTTTGCATTGAAATCACTAAGTATCACCACATGTGTTGATTTTATTTGGAGGGACTTATTGATACTTGATACAATTTCTCTACCTCTTCATCCCTTGCCACAGATGTTGGCAAATAAATTGCAATTATTTCCCTGGTATTCTTTTTGAAAATACGTACGTACTGCAATATTAGATGACCAAGAGAATTCTAGTTAACTTTATTTTCAACATTCTGCTAATTGCTATATAGGCACCTGAAGTCATGGGTGTCATTGCTGCCCCCTTGCCTGATGCTATGGATTAGCTGTCATATTCACTGTTCTTTCTATATCATCTCTGATATTCTCCAATGATTTTGACTCAACCATTTTTTGTGAGCAATTTTTTCTCCCTCCCTCTTTATTCTTAGTTTAAACCCATCTTCATCGGAACTACAACCACACAGGCACATATATTTTTCCTGATTTTAGTTAGATGTTCTCCATATCTAACAAAGTTCATCATTACCGTATCTTCAGCCATCTCAGACACTGTCTTCTTAGCTGTTCATTTTCCATAATTCATTTTTCTAATATAATCCTTGTGAACAATATTATTCTATCCTCTACTCCTCCTACCTACCTCCTTTTCAACAAGCATCTATCATATCTATCAGGTACCGAACTAGGCACTGGGGATACAAATATGAAAGCAAGACAGTTTTCACTCTCAAGAAGCTTCCATTCTACGGACAGGGATGTCCCAATATATTCATGTCATTGCCATGTTGGCTTACCATGGCAGAGAAATGGTATTTCCACTTTTCCCCCATTCACCCAGAAAATACATATAGGTGGGACCACATATCTGTATAGCACCAGAAGTGCTACCTCTCACACACTGGTTCTCCCAAGAACCTCCTTCGTTTCAAGGTAATCTCTGGGCCTGCATTCAGTAAACAAACAAAGCAAAAAAGATGGTCATACCCAACAAAGAGTTTGTTGTTTTTTTTTTTTTACTAACCAACCAGAGGATAAATTTAGTTTAAAGAAAAAAACAGATAACAGCATAATAACAAAAGTAGAAACAGATCATTTATCCAGTATCTGGGCATGCAATCCCACAAATATACTTGCCATCAGTAGGGAGAGTGGGCATGCCAAGGAAACATGCCTTGAGAGAGACATATGTTGGAAACAAGTGACAAGGTTGTACACATGAAGGTCATACATACAGGAAATATGTGTGTAGGCACTGAAGTGTAGGGGCAACTTGATCCTCTGATGCCAAATAAGATCACTATTTTATTCTGCTAATGCCATCATGATCTTCAATTAGTTCTGCTTTCTTCTGGACATAGTCTCCATTGGATGTTTGAGCATATCATGAAATCTTTGTTAGGTGTACAGACTCTGCCAAGCATTATTCCTTGGTAATCTCATGTAGCCCTGCTGGATGGTGCTATACTGGTCTTTAGATGTTAAGACTCTGTTCCTTTAACTGGTTCAGGTTCTCAAGGTACTTGCTGGCCATTTCATCTGCTATCTGCAAGGGTGTATTAAAAAGAAAGCCTTTACATGAGAAGATCAGGCTTCATTTTATTTTGGTATTATAGGATCATAGGTTAATAAATGTATTTCAGTATTGGATTTTTCAAAGTTTCCCAGATGTCTTTGGTCATGAAAACTATTTCAAACTTTTAATAACAGTAATGATAGAAATGTGAAGGTCATCAAGTCCAATCTTTTCATTTTATGGAAGAGGTTTAGTGAATTGTCCAGTAACTCCTTCTCTCCAGCTGGTCTAATTAAAGTCTACTATGGATTGGTTTTGTGCAAAGGCTATGCAAGAATGGAAATCCAAGTTGCCTGAGAATTAGACTGAGGAAAGATGGCTGCTATTAGTACATTAAATGCATTAGCTTTGATCATAAAGGAATGACAAGCAAAGTATGCCAGTCAAAGTATGTTAGGGGAAGATACCTACTTCATTCTCAGAATGCGTCCTCATTGGGCAGTAACCACAGGTAGTTCTTCAGATTTTTTAGGAAACCAATAATGAGAGTTAACAGTAATAACAATGAAAACTTGACTGTGTATCCAGTAAAGACCAAGAAGCATTGCAGGTCCTTTGTGATAGTGGAAGCTGATTATTTCAGGACAGAAGTTTACCTTTTAATGGTCCATCTTTATCTGCTGGCATCTTATAATATAATTAATCCTATAATATAATTTCCTGGCTAAACTCGAGTTTTTCTTAAACTGCTTATAAGTTGTATTTGAGCAATATTGCTCAATTCTTAGATTTATTATGTATTGTTTATGATGGCACAGATTAAGAGGTTATCTAGCCATCTATTTAACCTCAACTTAAGCTAATCTTGGAACAAGACCTGCATACTCTACTGAAAAATGACAACCATATTATAGCACCCAGATACGGACACCATCCCTTCTTCAGCCCACTTGCCCAGTGTGAAGAAGTTAGTGAAGGTCAGCTCCCCATCTGCCTGCATAGGCTCTTCTGAATTCTGAATGGCATGTAGTGATTTTCCCAAGCTCGCATTATATAAAATTGTCAGGATAAGTCCCCAAAGGGCAGAAACAAAGACGACCCTTAATTAAAGTTTTAATGGATTAGACTGTGAAAAGTTGTGATCACTTAATTTTTCCTCAGTTAATTGTGAATGAGGAGTTCAATTAGTTTTTTCATTAGTGTACTCTTATTCCAAGCTAATTCTTAATTCATGGTCCAGAAGTTACTACAGAGAGAATTGCCCTGTGACTACTACCAGATTTTCCAGTTTATAGTTTGTCTCTAATGGAGCTCTGAAATTCAGTTAGAGTTCAGTTCTGAATTTTTCTAACTCTCCCAGTTGTCTTTGATCCTGAACAAAATTCTCACCTTTAATAATACTAGTGATAGTGACCTAATATTTCTATAGTACTTTAAGCGTTTTTACTCAATTAGTGGTGAGTTTATAAAGCCAAAACTTTAGAAACAGCCTCATCTAAGCATGGAATCTTAGAAATTTACCAACTCAAGTGGAAAACTTCAGAAGGCAGATCAAGCTGGCCAAGGACCAGGAAGCATATTCTAAGTACTGCCAGAGCTCTATTGTTTCACCTACAGTCCGAGAGTACACCAGTTGGGCTTAGAAAATGGTTCCTGTTCTTGAAAGATGACTACCTCTGTCCTCAGCACTTCAGGAGAAGATGCCAGGCTTTCCATGACCACTTACGTGCTTGGATGAAGGAAGGCTTTGAGGGTGCTGCCAAAGCCTTTGTCAATTAGGCATGAATGAGCCAAGTCTTATGAACCAGTAGGAGAAGGATGATTGCTTCTTGGGATACTGGGCGAAGTTCCTGCATTAAACTGTGACAGGGTTGATTTTGAAGCTGGGTTATTGTCCAAGAGGTAGTCTTGGGAAATGAGAAGGATATGAATTTGAGTTTGTTGATGAGGTAAGTTCAGAAATCATAACTAGGATGTCAGATTTATGTCCAGATATAGAGATGATAGTAACAAAGTAGTTGTAGAGTATGAAATGACTGGTAAACATAAGTTGTTTTCTCAGCATGATATTACATATTCTCTCCTCTTCTATATATGTGCAGGCTGTGAACTTCTGGGGCACTCTGGTATTCTCTGGGACTGTACACATTTATCAAGAAGTGTAAAATTGTATTTAAATTAGGGATAAAGTATGTTTATTTAAATATATACTTTTCTGTGAATACTTAGGATCCTAGGATTAAATTATGTGGAATCCACATGTAAATTATTAATAGGGAAATATTATTAATCAGTATTTAAGGAGTGAGATAAAGAATATATTTCACATTATTTCTAGGGAATTTATGATTATAAATTCCTCTGGAATTTATAATTTATAATAAATTATTGTAATTCATAATTTTACTGTTTTGATCTGTGATTTTTGTCAGTACTCTTGATGGGGAATAGTCACATTACAAGAGAAGAAAGAAATATACAGAAAAATGATTTGTTCCATTGCTAAATCTATTCTTTTTTTTTTTTTTTTTTTGGATCCTGGCAGATAGTAGTTCAGAAACATATACATTTGGGCAGATAATTATGGCTGGCCAATGGAAATAGAACTATACCATGAAAAACAATTTCCATAAATCCTAGAGAATTATCTAAAGTGTGACTAATCTCCATTTATCTTCCAAAATATTCATGGTCTTAATAAGTAACAAAAATCAGGTAAAGTTTTTGTCAGTGGTCAATATCTGGTCAGTGGAAAAACTAGAATTAAATAATATTCTGTAATAATTCATTTCAAAGTAAAAATGATTTTTAAAAGAAATAGTTGTAATTGTCCTGGAGTCATCTATGCATCCAAATTATTTCATTATCCTAAAGCAGGGGTGGGGAATCTGCCGCCTTGAGGCTACATGCAGCTCTCTAGGTCCTCAAGTGCAGCCCTTTGACTGAATCCAAATTTCACAGAATAAATCCCCTTAATAAAAGGATTTGTTCTGTAAAACTTGGACTCAGTCAAATGGCCATACCCAAAGACTTAGAAGGCCAAATGTGGCCTCAAGGCCACAGGTCCCCCATCCCTATCCTAAAGGATATCCCTAATATTATGATTTTCAATTCATATTGATCAAAACCTATTTCATCCCTGGTATATAAGCTGCTGAGTCAGGTTTTGGAATCTTGTTCACCTGCATGCTAGGAATATGTCAGGAGAAAGCCCACATGGCTATGTCTAATAAGAAGCTGATAGAAGGTACTCCATGACAGACTTTGGCTCACAAAGATACTGTACCCAAGTTAAAGACATAGAAGAAAGAAGGTAATGGTATTTATTTGAAGTAAACAACATGTGAGAGTTTGGTTATTCAGAAATCAACAGTGAATAAGAAACTTTTAGAAGAGCAGATATATAGATGAAGAAATTGAACAGTTGAGACAGAATATTAAGGAGTCTTAACACTCCTCCCCCCAAAAAGAAAAGAAAATGAGGAAAGAAAAAGGAGAAGATTTAAAAAAAAATTATAGGGAAGAAGGAAAAATCATAAAGGAAGAAAAGGATATTAAAAAAAAGATTAATTGAAACAAATAGAGGAAAAAATTAAACCCAAGTAGTTCCCCAGCTAGGAACTATGTGGTGACAAATGGTATTTTACTTCAATGGTGCTAAACTCAAAGCACATATTTATGTAAATCAAAATCACAGATAGCAAAGAATTTGATGTCAGCTTCACATAAGAAATGTCTTATTCTGGAAAACATACCAGGATAAAAAAATATCACAATAATAGGATGAAATTTGTAATAATCGGTAAATAAATAATGAACCAAGTTTAATGAGCCTATTTTATGAAACTTGTAGGAATTAAACAGTGGCGATAAGAGATTTGATTGATCAAATATATTTATGATGTTAAACATGTTAGATTGGTTTTGTCTGTGAACCATGAGTATAATTTAAGATTGAATTAGGTCAGCATGAATAGGCTCAGGCACTAGCAAACTACCTTTTATTTTATTCAAGAGCAGAGAAGGGTTACATGTTATACAGGACATCATCAATATTTTTTCCTAGATGAGATAAGAATACATGAGATAAGGCTACAAGAACAGGTTGGAGTCAAAGGGTTGTGAAGATAAAATGACATAATATATAAAGGGTTGATCAAAATATAACCAAAATATAATGCATTTTCACTGACTATCCCCTATGCCTGTTCTCCTTCCTCATCTCCACCTCTTGCAATCCCAGGTTTCTTTAAAGTCTCAGTATGCATTCCTTCTCTGCAAGAAGCCTTTCTTACCCCCCTTAATGCTATATCTTCTCTCTGTTGAGTCTCTTCAATGTATCTTATTTATGCATAGTTGTTTGCATATTGTCTTACCCCAATTAAACTGTAATCTCCTTGAAAACAGGGACTATTTTTTGCCTCTCTATGTATTCTCATCACAGTGCCTTAATAAATGCTTATTGACTGATATAATAATCTCTTATGCAGTGAAAAAGATTGCTGGGGATATTTATGAAGAGGAAGGTTACATCCATGTGAAATTTACAATTACACACACAATAAAATAAAAATGAAGTAGACACAAGATTTCAGGGGCTTGGAATGAGAAAACTATCATAACAGCTGTGTTGGTTGCGCTGGATTATGCAGTTGTTTTAGGTGGGGAAAACACAAGAATGCTGTTGCATAGAATAGCAAGAAAGACAGGTGGTACTGATGTATGGGGCAACAAGTAGACCACAAGGTGTAGCAAAAATAGTTGGATTATGTTGAATGAAATGGCATTGTGCCAGGAAAAGGCAGAAAGGTTGCCATGACAAAGCCCAAAGGTGGGAAAAGGAGTCTGGCTGACTTTCTTTGAAAAAATATGCAAAAGCCTCATGTCAGATAACCTAACCAATAATCATAGGTTCATATTTATAGGATGTAAGAGCTGGAAAGGACTTTGGAGATTATAGAAGCCGACCTCTTCATTTCAGAGACTGGAAAACTGATTCCCTGAAAATTGAAGAAACTTATATAAGGTCATATAGTAAGTATGCAATGTACCAACTGCATGTGACACATACTAGAAAGTCCTCCTTTCGGTCCAGGGCTTCCAACTTCCAGATCAGTTTTCTTTCCACTAAACCAGATATATTATAAATATCTCATAGTAATGTGACCTTTCCCCCCCAGATCTGTGATTACATTGGAATAGGGAACTCCAAGAAACTTTCTACCATTGCAGACTGGCATCTACTAGTCTTTGAAAGTTCCCTTGGGTACAGGGAGGCTAACTATGTTGTCTATCTAGGGGTCTCAATTCCAGCATGTATCAGAGAATTTCAGGTCTTCCTGACTCTAAGACTAGTTATCTATCCACAATATCACAATGCTTCTCTTATCAAACATTTAAAAATATTACGGCATGCATTGTTGAGTGAATATAGAAAGTAATTGAAGTAATTTGGATGCACTCATAAGGAACATTGGCTGTGATGAATATAGAAAAGTATGGTGTGATAATGACAAAAGGGGTAGTGGTATGTAACCCAAGAACAGTTCCAGTCTAAGATCTTATGTTAGAACTAATGAAAAAGAAAGAGCTCTTTGTGCAATATGCAAAGAGGGCTTAAGAAAGTTGCTTTCACACATGGGTAAAGTGTAAAACTATTGAAAATGTTATATAAAAGGGAAAAAGGGGAAAGATAAGTTATTGAAACTTCTTAGAGGAGAAAGGGTATATAAGGGAACTGGGAAACAAAAAGGATAAAAATTTATGAAGGAGATATTTCTTTGAAAATAGGGTGAGAGTAATAATATAATTCCTTATAGCAATCCTTTTATACATCAGCTGTATGCGGGGAAAAGGTAATAGGAACAGATTAATATAGGTCTTTTCTTATAACTTGATAGAAAACCATGATAGAAAAATAGTTCACTTGTCTCCTAGGAAATTAAGAATGGAAAATACCAATTACATAATGATTTAATAGCTTTTAATGGTCAATTCATAAGGCTTAAAATACAAGAATTTGTGGAAATATCTGTTCCCTATTGAAAACCTCATGAGAATTCGGTGACTGTCTCAGTCTTCCTACCCAATCCAAACTTCTACCCTGCTTTAACAATTCAGCTAGACAGAGGTGGTGCCCTTGATCTATCAACTACAAGTGTTGTCCTTCTGTAATAAAAAATTCTCAACTTCCCATTTGATTACAATTTCCTGTCATTCCATCTCTCCCTACACTTTGCTCCTTCTGCACCTAGTCTTCATCCTTACCATGACCTGTGACTCCTTCAACACCCAGTTCTTTGCCAGACCTTTGTTCTAGCTACACTCTCCTCTCCTTTTAATCTCAACTTTGAGTGAACCATTCATCTGTATAATGCTTGATTTTGAATCCCACGATCAGTCGACCTGTTGTTGCTTAAGTCTCACCAAATTCTCATTTTCAGTTATTTCCACTATCCACCTCCTCCATTCCTATTCATGTGTTACTGAGTGGAAATGAGAGAAATTATACAACCATACTAATGGGTATACTACAAATTTATGTGGCCTAACCTCAATTTCTAGCAGCAAGGAATTCCTTTCATTCCTTCCTGATGGATTGTCTATCTTGTCTCCAAAACAGCGGTGCCAACCATTTTTCTTCTCAAGTTGCCCACAAAATTCCCTCTGTACCTCACCTGAGACTTAAATGAAAAAATCAGCGTCATTCTCCCAGAACTCCCTCTTCTATCCTCCTTTTTAACTCCCAATCCCTTTCACATCATCAATTCTTCCTTTACTCTACTCCAGGGGTGGGAAACCTGCAGCCACAAGTCCACAAGGTCCTCAAGTGTGACCTTTTGACTGAGTCCAAGTTTTATAGAACAAATCCTTTTATTAAGGGGATTTGTTCTGTGAACTTTGGATTCAGTCACTTGATGACATAGAGGGCCATTTGTGGCCCTGAGACTGCAGATTCCCCCATTCTGCTCTAGTCTTTGATGTAATGTCTGACGGAGATTGACCCTTCTTGTCACCAAGGCCAAGACCTCTATACCTACTCTTTAATACCAACCCAATCCATCTCCTCTAGTAGACTGTCTCCTGTCATCCCCACTCTCTCCTCTAGTCTTCAATCTTTCTATTTTTACTGATTCTTCCCTGCTATCTATAAACATACCAAGTCTCCCATATCCTTAAATAACCTTTTTCTCACATCCAAACTTGTTGATCATGTTCTGTTCTAGATTCTTTCTCCTTTCTGGCTTTTCATGACTTGCTTTGCTTCTCTTCCAACCTGTCTGTTTTCTCCTCAGTCTTCTTTGATGAGTCTTTACCTCTCTCACTACTACTAACTATGAGTGCATCTCAAGTCTCCATCTTGGGTCTTCTTTTTTGTCTCTCTGTACTCTCTTTGCTGAAGAATTCATTATTTCCTTTGGGTTCAGTTACTATATCTGTGCAAATGATTTCTTCCCTAATTTCCATATCCATCCAGTAGCATCTCTTCTGAACTCCAGTCCCACATAATTAAATATGCATTGGAAATTGTAAACTTTATATCTCATAGGCATCTCAAACTCAGTTATGTCTCAAATAGAACTCAAAATTCATCCTTCTGCTAAACTTCATAATCTTGTCAAGGGCTCCACTATCTTTCCAGTCACCCAAGTTTACAACTTGTGTCACATTTGACTCATGGCTCTCATTCCACATACCACATCAATTACCAGATCTTGTGACTTCTAACCCACAATGTCATTCATTTATTTCCCTTTCTGCCCACTCACAACCACCACACTAGTTCATTCCTTCATCACTTCCCACCTTCTGTGTTAGACCTCTTCCCACTCTAATCAATCCTCCACATAATTGCCAAATTGATTTCCCTAAAGGGTAGTTTTAATCATGCCAGTCCTCTACTCAATAAATTCCAGGTGCTCCCTATTACATGTAGGATCAAATATAAACTCTTGTGTGGCACATACATCTTTTTATACCTTGGTCCCTTTTTCACTTGATCAATACATTGAAAAAGCGTGAAAATAAGTACAATGTACATTTGTAGACCCCCCCCCCAACCTCTGCAAAGGGGTTAAATGGGAATGTATTCTCATATCTTTTGAGCATGTTTTCTTTATAATTTTACAATATTTATTTGTGATTTTTTTGGTGGTTATTTTTTCATTTACATTATTATATTTTCCTCTCTAATCTATATTTACACATAATTGCCAGATTGATTTTAAAACTTTCCTTTGATAGTTTTGCTTCTCTTACTTAAAAGTCTACAAGGACTATTTATTACATAACAAAAGCCAAACTCCTAAGACCTTCTACAATTTGGACTTTATCTACATTTATAAACCATACCTACTACTCCTTTATATGAACTATTTGATATATCTGCTCTGATCTATTCACTGTCTCCCAAATGTCTTGTGCATTATCTCTTTATATAATTGATCATGCCAGAATTAACACCCAGTTTATCCTATCATCTGCTGAAAGTGTTATCTTCCTATTCTAAACTTCAACAATTTGTTTTTTTGTCCTTTACATGATACTTATAATACGCTGCCTTGTACTGTAGCTACTTACATAAATGTCATATTCCAAATTAGATTATGAGCCTCTTTGTAGCCTTAGTCAATTACCACAATTGATGGTACCTTTTCTTGTAGTGAGTACTCTAGTTTCACTGTCCCAAGGCTGGCTATGTTGCCTCCTCAAGATTCTAGTAGATAACCCTAAAGGTGCAGGGTTGGCTAGACTAACACCATTGATTAGACTAGAGCCCTCCTTCCATTGTCTAAAACTGGTTCTAATTAACCTATTAACATCAACTAACTTTTTACAAAGGAATATTTACTTTAAATTTGCAGCAAGAATAAACAAATATTTCCCTCCAGCACATTGGGGATATACCCTCAACTATACCACCTTTATCTCAGGGGAGAGTGGGTTCAGAAGTAATGGTTTCTATATAGCTTTAGTCCCACAAAGTTCACATCCAAATGAGTCCTCAGTGATGGATGAATGTCCATTTCAGCAACTGATGACTGGGTCCCAGAGGTCACTCCTTGCTCCTCAATAATGGACTTGCTGGCTGCAAAACCTAGTCTGGAATCTACTCCCAGACCTCATGGCTCACTCTCTTGAACTTTCCAAATTCACAAGGACATGCGAGTAATTGAAGCTAAAATTTTTAGCCCAGTATTTAGGACTGTCGGTAATCTATTTCACATTACTTCCCGTAATGTATGCTAAGATTCACTGACCTTCACTCTGTAGTCACTCTTCTTATGCCATCCTCTTCAGTACTTTTAATCACACTTTTCCCCATGCCTGGAATAACTCTTTCTCTACTCCTCCATTTCTTTCTGTTCTAGTTTTTCTTTTTCCTAAAAGTCACTTTTTCCATGAAATCTTCTCTGAGCTCTTTTAGGTCAGAGTCTAGATTGCAAACTTTAACTCTTCCTTGGAAATAATTGGTACTTCACAAAGTGAATCACACACACACACACACACACACACACACACACACACACAAAGGCAAAAATCCTTAGCTATAGGTGGGAAAAGTGGTATTTCATGTCTCAGAATCTTAACCTATAGAGAATAAGTTCTAATGAAAAACAGTAAACTATCCAGCTGTCTTGGAATGAGGCTAATAGTTTTCCCTTAACTTTCCAAATTCCTTTAGGTCTCTAAAGCAAATGAAGAGGGAAGTAGGCAAGAACAAGAAGTGTTAGGGAGAACTGTTTCAAGATGTTGTTCAGTCATGTCTGACTCTTCGTGACACCATTTGGGGTTTTCTTGGCAAAAATACTGGAGTGGTTTGCCATTTTCTTCTCCAGCTGATTTTATAGATGAGGAACTGAGGCGAAGAGGGTTAAGTTACTTGCCCAGGGTCACACAGTTAGTAAAAGTCTGAGGTTAGATTTGGACTCTTGCAGATGAGTCTTCTTGCATCTAGGCTGGTACTCTCTCCACTGAGCCACCTAACTGTCTAAGATCTCAATGTCCACATGAATCCTTTATTCTGCCTACCTTTACTTTGTTTATGTGGTTAGCAATAATACCCCTAAACTTGTCATATGTTGCTATTTCTTGATGAGACAAAGATTGAACCTATTCTAACACCACAGATTCAAATGTGATCAAAGATCCTAAACATCACATCTTGCCAGTGTTATCCTACTCACTAACATATCAACTGTAATATAAAAACACAATTATTGTTGTTGCTATTAAAGAGGCAGCATAATGTAATTTTAAAAATATAGGACATGGAGTCAGGAGAAACCTGGATTTCAGTTCCATCCCTGACAGTTTCTAATTGAATGTGACTATGACAAATCTTTTAACTATATTGAAACTCCATTTTTCTCATCTATAAAATGTCATGCTTGTAGTTTTTATATACTTATGGGTTTGTGGAGAAGATCAAATGAGATAATATACACACAAAATATTTTGCAAATGTCTAAGTGCTATATGTCTTGGGAGATGAAAGCTGTCCCCTTTACAGTCTTCATAAAATCTGTAAGATGGAGAGGGGAGGGAGTGTAGGGTTTTTGGTTTGTTTTTATCTTCCTTTGGCTAAGTCAAGGACAACTCCCCAGTAAGGAATGAGAATAGTAATGAAGCTCAGAAACAGAAATGGGAACTTGATGCAGTGTACAAATGAATTAGTGACATGCTTGGCACATAATCTGGTGTCCATTCTCAGGTCTGATGGCATAAGAGAAGCCAGAAGCAGAAAATGCTGTGAGGAAACAAGGGATTAACTGACCTGGGCCATGACTGAAGTTTTGGCAGCAGGGTTAAAATAAGGACATAACTGAGATAGTACTGGAAAAGACTGACCCTGGACTGGCATCACTTCAAGTGGGAGGATATTTTGATCTCATTTTACCTGACATTTGTTTTTAGATTTCTTTCCTCTTATAATAGAGGCCATTAATTACCCAAATGAACTACAAAGATCATATGAAAGAAGATGCTATCTGTATCCTGAGAAAGAACTAATTGGAGTATGAATAAAATGATTTTACATACATACACACATGTGTGTATATGTATGTATGTATGTTTTTGTGCCTAGTGGTAGCCACCTCTAGCAGGGGGAAGAAAAAAAGGAAAAAAAAGATATTTACATTATAACTACTATATATTTAAAGGAAATATCAAGTTGTACATAATATATAATACATACGCCATGTGCAATCATCTTTTGTATTATACTATGTTATAGAAATGTTTGTATTATTCCTCAAATTAAAAATTAAATAAAAATTTTAAAGAGATGACTTCTTCTAACAGTTAACGAGTTAGTGACTCTAAATCAACGATTCACTTGGTATTCGTGAAACAGCTTCTACCAATTCTGTGCTAGAAGTTATGGCAGCTCTATAACCTGGATATAAATACAAGCTACTATGTGACATGAACAGGCAGCCACCCAGTAATGAGAGTACATCCAATGAGAATGGGCATAGCTGCAATCTTTGATGGTAGAAAATAGACAAAACTGTAACTTTGCACAGGTAAAAACTCTGTGTTTATGTGAACGTAAGTTGTCACTTCTTTCATATTGTCTACAACTTCCAGTCAGGTGTCTCTTCTGAGCACATAGACTCACTAGTGTATATTGATTAAGGAAATAGATAGCATGATTTAATTTGAAGCAATCAGACAGAATTTGGCCCGTAAATGTGGTTTGGATATGGCATTTAAATCAGCCTGAAGACGCTGAAAGTAAGGCAGCTAAAAGCACTAGAAGAAGATTCCATCGCACACGTGTGATCAATAATGAATATACTAGCATGGTTTGGATCAGCAGGGCTGGCGCTCTGAATAAATGGTGTGACTGGGTGACTGTGTCATGCCATGCAATTCAGATAGGGAACGGCAAGGCCTCACTGTGGGGATTAGAATTCTGCATTTGAAAAAGATAAACTTTCTGGCCTTTTGCCACCTTTGCAGCTGTCCACAGTTGCGACCCAGTGAATGCTACACACCTGGCAAATTTTCTGATTGGGGTAGGGGGAGTGGCAGGTGGCCCTGCCTGCGGGAGCAGCTGGCTTTGAGAAAGGAAGACACAATGCAATGGGACATGCAGCCTGAACCCCAGGGGAGCACCAGTTGGGGAGGGCACCAAAAGTGGAAAGGGAGTACTTACCTTGGAAACACTGCCTACTGAGTGATTAATGAAGATGTGAGCCCTGACTCGTTAGTGGTGTTTCAGATCAAGAGAGTCACAGCAGCTATCCTCTGTAGAAGGCACAGAGCCTTCAGACACCACTTTATAAAGTGTATATCATGGCAGGTCAGGAGCAGTACTGGGATTGAGGTATTGGAGCACAACCCTTTTCCCATCAATATACTAATGACACTCACTTGGCAAGTATGGCTGAAGAAGAAACATACCGCCCACCCACTACCAGAGAGGTGATGGACCTACCATACAGAATGACAAACATTTTTGGACATTGCTAATGTTGTTTCCTTTGGCTATATGTATTTTATGAAGTTTTGCTTTTTAACTTTATTATTCAATTTTTGCTGGGGGGGGGGCAGGGAGTGGGAGGGTTAGAAAATGAATATTTGTTCATTGGGGAAAGTAAAGAAGGAACGAAAAAATAAAAGGCATTGGCAGACTGTAAGTAAAGGAGAAATAACTATGGACCCTGAATGCCCTGCCCACATTTCATTTATTCGGCATGGGAAGAACTAGTCCTAACTAGTCTTCTGTCACACATAACAACACAGAATATGATGGATGATGAGCTCTGTATTTTCCTGTTAGGCTTTACAAGGAGAAAGAGATAAAATGTATTAAACATTTTCTCTCCTTCCTCTTCCTCACTACCATAATCTAAGATTAGTATGGGTACCCTTGGTGAGTGAAAGAAATGGACAACCACTTCAGTATCTTTGCCAAGAAAACCCTATGGACAGAATGGTCACAAAGAGTCAGAAACGACTGACCAACTAAACAGTAACTCCAGTGAGGAAACTCCCTTAACCAAGGCAATTTATAGTGTCAGAGAACTCCCTACAGGATGGAGACTTTAAGAGACTTGCCTGAGATCACCTAACTAGTCTTATAGGTGGGACCTGAACCCAGGTCATCCTAACTCTGAATTCAGCTCTATATCTCTTAAGTCATACTGGCTCCCATTATTTACTTTGTCCAACTCAAATACCATATAGGTACTTACTGTTATACAGGCACTCTTGAGAAACCAAAAAAAACATGTAAATAAGGCATCCATCATTATGGGAGATCATCTGTGGAAGATGAGGACAAAAGGGAAAACATGGGGACAAGAATCACACACACGGGGAAGTCTGAAGAGATTGTGATACATATCAGTGGAGAAATTATTCACATTGATGAAATTACAAGTATGCCAAGAATCAATATAAGAATACACTGCTCTTTATGAGCTTAAAGTTTTAACATAGAAAAACCAGATTTTTTTCACAACATCCTGGTTTTACAAAATCCATATGTGGTAAACTTTTCCTATTTTGAGTGCTAAAGAAAAAATGAAAGAATTATGGATAACTGGGAATATTAACAAAATCCAAGGAGGGAGGAAAGAGAGAGAAAAAGGAAGAAGAGGAAAGGAGGGATGGATAAAGGAAGGAAGGAAATAAGAAAGGGGAAAGAAGGGAGGGAAGGAAGGAAAAAGGAAGAGAGAGAGTAAATGAGGAAGTAAGGAGGGAAGGAGAAAGAAGGAAGAGAAGAAAAAAGGCAAGGAGGGATGGAGGAGGGAGGAAGGGCAGAAAGAAAAAAGAAACTAGTTGGAATAATTCAAACTGGAAGATTAACTACTGAATAAGTAAGAGATCATTTTAATCTGGAGGGTGATTATGTATTTTTAATTATTGACAGACAATTGTTTCACTAATGACAGTGTAAATCTACAATGTTAATCAGACAACGAACACTTGGAGGTTTGGCTGATATGGCTTTGTAATTTGATGTTCTATTGTAGAATACCATTTCTCTTTCTCCAATTTCACATGTGCTCTGAATTAAAATCTCTCATTCTTGGGAAAAAATATTGCATTTCAAAATTGCACTTGGTACTATCCATTTATCAAATCGAATAGAAACAGTATCTTGAGGGTTATTTTTTTCTAAATAGATGTTCAAGATTAGAGATAATAGTTTCAATACAAATAAAATAGACATAGGTTTAATGCTTTAAATGGAACTACTGTAATGAGTTGCCTGAATCCCTGCCCCCACTGACAGCTGAACATATTCCTCACCTGTAGGCTGGGCCCAATTCCAGACTCTAAGACCAATCCTACCCCCATAATGGTAGGATAAGGATCTCTGTCAAGAACTCAATGCCTTAACATAGTCTATCTTGCTTCTACCTTCTTATCAGAGTCTTCAGTGACTAGGTTTCCCACCCAGTGCTCCAATGAGTACAGTTCTCTAGAAATTGGGTTCCTTCCTCCTTCTGTTTTCCAATGGTGGGATGACAAATGTTGAACAACTGGCTGTGCAGAAAAAAGAAGGAACATATAAAATACATGACCTCAAGTGCCCTCATTCTTGGGATAGGGATAAGGAGGAAGTATAAACTTATGAATACATACAAAATAAATACAAGGTCATGAGGAAAGGTAGTAGCAGCTGGGAATATGAGGAAGGGATTCATGTGAGAGCCAACTTTGATGGAAATTAGGATTTTTTAAGAGTTGGAAATAAGGAGGGAGTGCATTCCAGGCATGGAAAACAGGTTGTGTAAAGGAATGGAGATCAGAAATGGAATTGTGTGTTGTGAGGAACCACAAGAAGGCTGGACTACAGTGTTTGTGAAAAGAAGCAATGTATAATTATACTGGAAAAATAGGTTGGAACCAGATTTTAAAGGGTTTAAAATAACAAACAGTAGTTTATACTTGATGCTAGAGGTAATATGGAGTCACTGTGGTTTACCGAGCAGAGGAATGGCATGGCCATAGCTATACTTTAGGAAAATCACTTTGATAGCTCCAAGAAGAATCTAAGGCTGCTTTCGTCTCTAACATTTTGAGATTATATTAATCTACATAATATAGTGGAGACATAGAGAATGCACATTCAGTTTTATTATTGCATAAGAATCATCCAGGGAAGATTCCTTACACATCATCCCTCAAGGCCAGATCCACCTCTGAATATGCCTTTAGAGATTTCCAAATAAGCACCCATTAATATTTCCCTTTCTCTGTTAACAGGGTTTCCCATTGAAGTCTTGCTGCTTTTAACGGTAATAGTCGTCCGTATTCATATAGTACCTTAAGGTTTGTAACGTGCTGTACAGTCATCGTATTTTATCCTCACAACAATCCTGGGAGGCAGATGCTGTTATTATCATCCCTATTTTATAGATGAGGAAACTGAGACTGGGGACACTTATACGACTTTCTTAGAATCACACAACTAGCATATCTGAGGCTGAATTTGAACTCAGATTTTCCTGACGAGAAGACCATCCCTCTATATAGTACTGTTCCACCCAGCTAGATAATGCATTCAACTTATTAGGATCAACTTAGTCTCATCTGGATGGTTACAAAACTCCTAAATCAATAAGCAATCTCCTCAGTCTTAACCTCAGACTGTCAGAGTTAACCTTGGTCTTCTATTCATCTTTCAAAATAAGCCAGAGCCTTCTGGAACTTGTAATGTAGATATTCTTCTACCACAGTTTTCTTAGTGATTATAGTTTCTTGGGCTGGGTATGTTGGCACTCTTTAATTTGTTTTTCATTCTCCAAGGATAATCTAGATCTTCCGATTAAAGTAAAATTTGTAAGTTCTTGAACTTTGGGGAAGAAAGTAACTTGGAATAACATAAACAAAACAATCTCCTCAATCAACGAGAAATGGAATAAACGTTCTCAGGGAATGACATTCACCTAAAAGCAAAAAGAACCTTGACTTTAAAATAAGAGCTTTTCCTAACATTCACCAGCAAGTTAAAATGGAAAATTTTGGTAGCTAGATGTTCCCTCCCTTGGTCATCAATTACATTATTAACATAGCAAATATAAGTTTAGAAGTACAAAATTAAAGTGTTCACCAAAATGAAATTGAACATAAGTATTTTCATTATTGTAGTTATCTGCACAGGGGGAAATAAGGTAGCTACTTTTAAAATCATATATCTTAAAATTGGTACTCCCTTCAGTCTGCGGCAAGGAGAGCTTTTGAAGTATGATGACCTTTCCTTCATTAGTGTGAATTTACCTTCAAGGCAAACATTTTTCAATCAGCACTAATTTGCATATAATTTATCAAGAGAGATAGAGAGGGAAATAATTTTGTTTAAAGATTTCCCTTTGTCTTAAGTGTCATTAGCAGTTCTGACTAATCAAATTTTTACAATCTCATCAGGCGCTTTTAGAAAATCTCTCTGAACTCATCTGGAGGATGCATTTATTCCTAAGTGTCCTATATTGCATTACAACTCAGTAACGAGTCACCGTCTGCTACAGATGTTTATGTGAAATACAATTAACACTCTGCCAATTTTGTTTTTATAGGGACACAATCAATTTTTATTCATTTTAAAAAGCAGAATGCTTTGTTTTATTGTGTGCAGCCTCTCTGCTGATTATAAGCTAAACAAATTATTGCTCTGTTTGTACTAAGTGGCAATGGTGGAGAAGGATGATGGCATGGTATTAATGGAATACATTTATGTCAACTACTAAATATTGGCTGTTCCTACACTTTTTGTATACTTTTATTTTAACTCTGGTCTATCAGATTTATCTATTGAAAGTGCATTCATTGGTACTAATATCTGCTTAAAACTTTACGTGAACTATTTTTAAATACTTAAGTTGTGTGTTATATGACTTTAGAACAGGTTATGTTTGGTAGCCTTCCAAATAGTTTCTGTGGCTTAATATTTTAATTGAACTCCACCTACAAAAATATTAACTGTGTTCACAATGTCACAATGACATTCAAACATATTTAAGAAAAAAAGAAGAAAAAGTGAAATAATGGCAGAGCAGCACTGGTCAAACAAACATATATTTTATGTATGTTTTTCATTTTAATTATAACATCTTGAATGAAGGCCTTTTTAGTGGTCATGTTACTCTTGTTTGGAGATGACATGCCGATTTCATCAATGAATCAATAAGCATTTATTAAATATCTACTACGTGCCAGGTACTATTTTAGGCAATAGAGTTTCAAAGACAAAAATGAAATGGTTTCTCCACTCAAGGAACTTATGTCCTGACTGAGGAACCCACAGATACGTGTATAAGTGCAAACAAAATAAATAATTGCTGATTGCGCTTTAATATTTACCAAGTGCTTTATATGTAGTATCACATTTGATTAGTACAGCTCCATAAAGTAGGCATTGTCATTCTCATTTTAAAAAAGTTACAGCATATTATGCATTACAACATATTACCAGTGATGCCTTTTGCAAGAGCAGTGGCATAAAAGATGCATTAGTCAGTCAATACATTTCAGTGTCCTCTGTATCCTGGCACTGTGCTAAACACTGGGGATACAAAAAGAGACAAAAATACAATCGCTTCCCTAAAGGAGTGCACAGCCTGACAGGGGAGACAACATACAAGCAAGCTACATATAGGATGAATAGGAAGGAATTGAGAGAGGGAACACAATAGAATTAAGAGGGTTTGGGAAAGTTTTCCTATAGAAGATTGGATTTTAATTGGGACTTAAAAGAAGGGAAGCCAGTAGGCAGAAATGAAAAGGGAAGGCATTCCAAACATGAGAGACAGTCAGAAGAACTTCAAGGAAATATATATCATAAAAGTAATGGGGCATATTGTATAAGTGATAAAGGATGAATACAGACAGGGACCTGTAAAAATAATGTCATAAATGCTAAAACTTAGAATGACCTAAGGCTGGCGATGGAAGCTAAGGACCATAAGAAAGTTTATATTTTTGGGGGGCTGAGGAAGCCTTTTGAATTATTAATTGCCATCATAAACCCCTTTATTTGCATAGTGACTCTGCTATTTTCTATAATCATTGGCTGAGTTAATGTGGATGTCATCCATTCAGGGGCTTTTGATTCTGGTCTTGGATTTTTAGTTTTTGATAGGCTTCAGCTTTCAGTCAGTCACTCTCTGTTACATTTGACCAAGGCAATAGCATGAGTACATTGTCAGTTTTTACTGTTGCTCAGGGAAGTATTATTTTCCTGCTTATTTATTGACTTCTCAAGGATATGTGAGGTTTGTATTTGTGGTATGTAGGTGAATGTGTTGTCTCAGTTTATAAATGGGAGCAGGCTTCTCTTGTATAATTTGATCGTGTCTCCCTCTACTAAGTCATCTCAGTTGCATTAATGTAATACACTGTTAACCACTGCTTTTCATAGTAAGCATCAATCAGTGCAGGTTGCTTGAGAATAACCTTTCTTCAATTTTAGTGCCGTTGACTTGATCCTGACCCAGCATTTAGAAAGACTTTCAATTCTACAAACAGATCTTCAAGATTCAGCTAGTTTTAGATTTTTTTGTTGCATTTATGTATTAAGAGGCACCTTGATATCACTCATTTGAACTATTTCAAAGGCTCTGCTGAGATAGAGCCCATTTTCCGTCACGTTTGACAAATCTAGCATCATCAGCTTTTTTTGAAGTGAGGTCTTTTTGTTCCAAAAGGACATTTTTTTGGTAAATTTTGACTTATCACACACTCTGAGAATATCTATAAATCTTACTTCTTTTTGGTAAGGAAATGTTAATCTTTCTCTAGCCGCCTTCTATAGCCCTATATTTTGTTAACATTGTATAGTTTTTGTTAGAATTATTCTCAAATCCGTTTTAATACATGTGCAGTTATAATTGTCATTACTCCTCATCTTATTCAATAGAGCTCAGGTACAAACTTCCAATATTATATGAGTTTTTCTTTAGGCTGCTGGGGGACAGCTGTCCTCCATTTGACTGTATCAAAAGTGTACAGCGAGACTGGTGTTATATAGGTATTAATTGTTCTAAATGTGTTCTTCCCTTTAAGCTTTGACATCAGGATGCCAATCTCTTAACGTACTCAGACTCAACTTTCTCCATGATAGCCTTATATTCTCTGTGTCTTGCCTGGAGAAGACCAAGGTATTTGTAAGTATTTCCTGTTCCTCTTAAGTTGTAATCCTATTTCTTTCTTGATCATCCTCTTGTTCTCAACAGAGCTTTCCAAAAGGCTTTATTTGCTATGAGTTTTTATTGCAAGCCTCACCTAACAGTGTACCTTTCCTAAATAGGGCTCAGTTTTCAGTCTTGAATGCAAATTAATGCATTTTTACTTTATCTTATAGGGGATGAGATGAGAATCACTGAAAATTCTTGAGCAGGAATCTACTAATATCTAAACAGTGTTTTAGGAAGAATGATCTTGGAATAAATATCTGAAACCTGGATTTAAGGAGAGTAACACTTGGGGTAAAGACCTCAACTAGGGTACAATAACTGAATCCAAAGAACCTAATGAGATCATCAAGTGAGATAGCGTGGGAGAAGAAAAGAGCGGAGAGGACAGAGCCTTGGAAGACACCATTGTTTAGAGAGAATGTGACCTAGATGAAGGTACAGCAGAGGCAACTGAGAAAGTGGGGTCAGACAGGTAAGCAAAGAACAAGGAAAGAGAAGTATCATGAAAACCTAGAGAAGAGAGAGTATCCACAAAAGGGTAATCAACGAGAGCTTTGTTACTTTTAAACATATATATCTTAAATCAGTACAACAAAGTGCGACTGTGACTTTTAAAAATAATTTTTAATTAGCACAGAAATTTCTTGTGGGCTTTTTCCGGGATTTAAAATGGTTTTCTTACCTAATTAAATAACCAGTTCCTTAAAACTTTGCTTACCACAAACAATTGGCTCAGAGAAAGCCTCTTAGAGAAGAGTACAAAAGTAAATAGAACTACTATATTATAATAAATTCTGAATTTGTGGAATCTGAATTAACAAGGTCATATTGTATGTTGATGTATTATTTTTATGCTTTCAGTTGTAAAGTTACAGTAATGGCACAACTAGACCAGTAGCTCTAATCCTGCTAATGAAAAATTGGAATCCCTTGATCAGAATCCACTTGGATTACTGTGTTCACTCCACATTTTAAAAAGGACATTGATAAACAGGAGAATGTCCAGAGGAGAGTAACCAGGATGATGAAGGAGCCTTGAGATCATTCCATATAAGGATTAGGTGAAGGACTGGGGATATTAAACCCAATCCAAATTATGGTGGCAGTAGTATAATAGACTCTTCTCAAGGGCTCTATCTCTTTCATTAGACTGCACACTCCCCATCTTCCTCTAGGTTCTCAACTTCTGTTCTTATATTAAGAGAATTTATGAGGCAGCTAAGAGGCATGGTGGATAGGGTGCTGGGCCTGGATTCAGGAAAGTTTGAGTTAGAATCTGACTTCAGACACTTACTAGCTCTGTAACCATGAACAAGCCACTTAACCTCTTTCTGTCTCCGTTTCCCCAACTGTAAAATGGAGATGCTAATAGCACCTACCTCCCAGGACTGTGGTGAGGGATCAAATGAGACATTTTTAAAGCACTTAGCATAGTAGTTGGCATACAGCAGGTGCTTAATAAATGTTTACTCCTTTTTCCATCTCTTCCAATTCCTTCCTTACTTCCCTTCCCTTTCCTTCCTTCCTTCCTTTTTTTCTTCTCTTCCATTTCTTTCTTTCTTTTTTCCTTTCTTTCTTCCTTCTCCTTTCTTTAATATCTTCATGGATGCTTTTTCAACCTATCTAATTTCCCAAATCCTTAACCTTCTTAAATCCTAGAACCAACTTCATCATTCTATCTTGGTCTCGTATAGTACTGTTCAAAAACTAGATCTCACCATTTCTGATAATTTTCTCACTTTCCTGTTTAAAAGGTCTGACAATCTCCTATATGTCCATGGCCTCTTATACCACTTTTCCTATGCCTCACTAGTCTGAAACTGATCAAATCTTTCCATTCCTCCACCTCTTAGCACTTTCTAAATCCATAACCCTAGCTTTGACTTAACTTCCCTCTCCAATTTCAAACCAATAGTTAACCATTTCAACTCTATACTTTTACTCTCATTCCCTCATTCCTACTATCACTCATCTCTTGCCAAACCTCAGCCATGGATTATTACTAGAATCTGCCTCTTCCACTCTGACTCACAAGCCACTGAATGCAGCTGGAAAAAGCCTCACAACTATGCTGGCTGGGTACATTACAAATTCATGTTATTCAACCACAGTTGATCTATCACAAGGCAGTTTCTTTATTCCTCCCTAACTGATTCCCTATCTAAACCCACACAGAATCTATTTCAGACCTTAGCTTCCCTCCTAAAGTCTTCCATACCATCCTTCATCCCACTTTTTCAGCTGAGAAGATTGAGGCTATTGTAAGTAAGCTCTCTTTTTCCTCATTCTCTTCTCATTGTCTCAAACTCCCTTGACATCATTTCCTACTCTTTTTCTTTTCTCACTTTTTGAAAAGAGGTGGCCTTTCTTGGTAAGGTGAATACGTCTTCATGTGTACTTGATCCCATACTCCCCTCTCTTTTCTAACAAATTACATCCTCAATCATCTCCTCTATTGCCACCTTTCATTTTGTTCCTATTTGTATCCCCAGGGCTTAGCACAGTACCTGGAAAATAATAAGCACCTAATGAACAATTTTTTAAAATTTTTTAGACTTCTATTTCCCCAAATCATCATCCTCTCTCTATTTCCTTCAGGATTTTCTGCTATCATTCGCTCTTAGTTCTTATCTGACTACCCCTTCTTAGATTCCTTTGTTGACTTCATCATCCATATCTTGCTCCCAACATTGGGCGTTCCTCAAGGTTCTGTTATAGATCCTTTTCTCTTTCCCTCTGTCTCTCTGTCTCTCTCTCCCTCTGTGTGTCACACACACAGCAGCTCTCATGGATTCAACTATCATCTAGATAGAAGGCATATATGTGTATACATACACATATTTGTATGTGCATGTATGTATACATACATATATGTATGCGCATACATATATATTTTTACATATACATACATACGTATATGTATATATATATATATATACTTAGACAAATGTGTATGTATATACATCTCAGGCCCTATATCTCTCCTGAGCTTTAATCCCATTTCACCAATTGCCTATTGGTATGTCAAAATAGATTCCCAGAGACATCTAAAATTAACATGTCCAAAATTCTTATTCTTCTCCCCAAATCCTCCCCTCTTCCAAACATCTCTATTCCTGTCAAAGGTAATCAATATCCTTCCAGTCCCCCAGGTTTATAATCGCATTATCCTTGACTCCATTATCTCTCATCTAACATATCCAATAAGTTGCTAAATCTTGCTTTTCTACTCTCTCATATCTAAACCCTTCTCTCCATTCATGCAATTACACCTTAGTTAAGGCCCTCATCACTTCTCCCTCAAATTATTGCAACAGACTCTTAATGGGTCTCCCTGTCCTAAATGTGTCACCACCCCATCTACACATTCTACACATTGTTGCCAAAGTAACTTTCATTAAGCACAAATCTGAATATGAGATCTACCCAGTCAACTTTAGTGACTTCTATTGCCTCTAGGATAAAATATAAACTCTTATATTTTGCCTTTAAAGCCAATTCTGCTCCAACCTACTTTTCTTTTTTTTTTTGAGGAAATTGTTTTTTCCAATTACATGTAAAAACAATATTTTACATTTGCCTTTTTTTTATTTTGAGTTCCAAATTTCTCTACTTCTGTCCCACTCCTCCCCCTTCATTGAAAAGGTAAGCAACCAAATATAGGTCATACATGTGCAGTCATGCAAAACATATTTATTTCCATATTAGTCATGTTGTGAGAGAGAAAAAAAGGCCAAAAAAAAGATCCAAGAAAAATAAAGTTTTTAAAAAAGTATGCTTGAATCTGCATTCAGACTCCATTAGTTCTTTCTCTAGAAGTAGATGACATTTACATCTTATATCCTTCAGAATTGTTTTAGATCCTCGTATTGCTGAGAATAGCTGTCATTCATAGTTGATCATTGTACAATATTGTGGTTGCTATATACAAGGTTCTCCATGTTCTTCTCATTTGCATTTTATATATATATATATACATATATATATACATATATATATATATATATATATACACATATGTATTTCCAGGTTTTTCTGAAATCATCCTTCTTGTCATTTCTGATAGCACAATAATATTTCATCACATTTACATACCACAAGTTATTCAGCCACTCCCCAGTTGATAAACATCCCCTCAATTTCCAATTCTTTTCTACCACAAAAAAAGAGCTGATACAAATGTTTTTGTACACCTGAGTCCTTTTCTTTTCTTTCCTTTCCTTTCCTTTCCTTTCCTTTCCTTTCCTTTCCTTTCCTTTCCTTTCCTTTCCTTTCCTTTCCTTTCCTTTCCTTTCCTTTCCTTTCCTTTCCTTTCCTTTCCTTTCCTTTTCTTTTCTCTTCTTTTCTTTTCTTTTCTTTTCCTTTCTTTTCTTTTCTTATCTCTTTAGAATACAGACCAAGTAGTGATATTTTGGGATTATAGAGTTTTATACCCCTTTGAACATAGTTCAAATTGTTCTCCAGAGTGGTGCAACCTAACTTTCTAGCCTCATTTGAACATTGCTTCTCCTCCCACCCACACTTAGTGATTCAGGCAAACTGGCTTTCCCTTTGCTCTCTCCTCACACATCAGCAGCAAAGACTTTCTCTCTGCCTTCCAGTGGGCATTCCCACATGCCCATAAATTACCCCCTGCTTACCTCTATCTCACAGTCTTCCCTTAAGACACATCTTAATTGTCATCTTTTGCATGAAGTCCTTCCTGATCCCTCCAATAGCTAGTGCTCTCCCTCCCTAACAATCTTGTATTTCATTTATATATATTTATATATATATATTCATTTTATTTTATGCTTTCTATACACATCTTATGCATATATATATACATATATTTACACACACATACCTATGTACACATACATACATATATCTCTCTGTGTGTGCATGTGTGTGGATGCTCACGTCCTCCATTAGAATGTAAGTTTCTTGGGAATAGAGATTGTTTCATTTTTTTTGAACTTATATCTCTAACATCTAGCACAGTTCCTGGCACATGGTAGATGTTTAATGAATACTTGTTGATTGATTAATTGATTGAGAAGAGAGTGGGGACTATGTCTTCTCTGTCTAAAGGAGTTTTAAGGTCTCTCAGCTAGAAAAAGGATCAGGCTTGTTCTTGCTTGGCCCCAGAGGGCAGAATAAGAAGTAATGGGTGAAATGTGTGGTGAGATGGTCTTATATTTAAGGTATTAAAACTAAACTATCCTAAAACATAATGAACTTCTATGAATTTCTGCTCACTGGAGGTTTTCAAGAAAATTCTGGAGAATGGTCAGGGATGTGGGAGAGGGGATTGTTATGAAGGTACAGGTGGGTTGGCCTATCATGTCTATTTCCACCCTCAGACTCCCTGAATAAATTAAATAAGGAATGAAAAATGAAACTCCCAAATGCAAGACTCTATTTAAAATTAAATTAAATGATAGATGCTAGGTTCATCTTTGGTCTCTATCTTTAATATTCTGTTATGGCAATCAAAATAGGGTATTTTGCTGTTTTTGAAGTATAATGCCTCTGTTTGTTCCAGGATCCATAGTCATTTAGATTGTAAGGCCAAGGATCCTGGAAAGGCAATCAAAATAGAAACTTTTGCTGTTTTTGTTTTACTATAATCAAGTACCTCTGATTGAATCTTGCCTTTATCAATCAAGAATTTTTACAAGGAGTAAAGTACAGAATCAAGAGTTTCTTTAACTAGAAATAGTGTATGTATTTGTATTGTTAGTTAAGTTAAATTCAATTTGTATAGTTAGTTATATTTAATACAATTTAATATTGCATTGTTAGTTTAGTTATTTTAATATTTAAATATTTTATTTGATATTTAATAAAATATTTAAATATTTTAATATTTGGTGATCAAAGATCTTTCCCACTCATTGATGGGGCTGCCCATTGTGGGAAACTTGATTAGGGGGGTTGTTTTGTAGCAGGGTCCCAAGTACCTTTTGTTTTTTCTATTGAGGTACTGGGTCAAAGACTTGTGATGCCTTCTGGTTCTAAAAAAGGTATAAGTATTCTGAGTTGAGGTTTTACTTTGGGGCTTGGTTTTTGGTAAGAAGGTTTGAGTACCAGATGAGGATTCTGAGAAGTTACAAAGGAGCCCCAGTGTTGGCTTTGAGAACCCAGATGTCATACTTCCCTCTCTGGTAACAATGGTCAGACAGCTATACCTGTCTGTTGAGTTATGGTCAGGCAGAGAAAGCCATATCTGTTGATTACTTTGGGGCTTACTAATTGGAAGTGTTTGTTTGGCCAGATGAGGACTCTGGGAAACCAGTAAGGAGCCCCCTGTCTTTGAGAACCCAGATGTCATGCTTCCTCTCTGGTAATGATGGTCAGACAGTTGGTATTGTCTTGAATTCCGGCAGAGGAAGCCATGTCTGTTGGTCTTTTGATTTCTCTGTATTTTCTTTGAATTTCAGGGTGCTGACTCCCCTGAATTAGGTGAATGATATATTTACTTGGTTAAAGGAATGATACATGTGCTTGATTAAAGTGATTGTTAACCCCTCAAAAGTTGCCTTTCCTTTTATGAATGCAGATCTAAGAACCTGTCATAGCAGCTCCCCTGTGTATTGCGGTACTTACTGATACATATTCCTATAAACTATATGCTAAGCATGTTTGAATTACCAGTACCTCTCTGTTGCATTTGTCATGTAGTATTGTGTTAGAGTTATATGTATGTCTTATCGAGACTCAATTTGGACAGGGATCTTTTTCAAAATATTTAATGTTGCATTTCCCCTAACTCTTTAGCAGAGTTGTAGTAGAATGTGAAGTCCTTGAGGGCAGGGACTGCTTCAGTTTTGTTTGGATGCCCAGAACCTAGCACAGTTTCTGATATATATGATATATACTTATTGAATGGATGGATGAAAGTAGGTACTTTGTCAGCTACTACTACCTCTTCCATTGTCACGTGTTTAGCAATGTTTCCATCTTCATCTTTGCTTCCTGACTTCCTTCAAGTTCCAGCTAAAATATGTATACATGTAAACATAGATGTATATGCATATATCTATATATACTTATGTTGTTGCTGTTTGGTTGTTTCAGAACCCCCTTTCTGGGGTTTTCTTGTCAAAAATGTCATTTCCTTCTCTCACTCTTTTGACAGATGAAGAAATTGACATAAATAGGGTTAGGTGACTTGCCCAGCATCAAACAGCTCGTAAGTGTCCGAGACCAGATTGGACTCAGGAAAATGACTCTTCCTGACTTGAGGCTCAGCACACTATCCACTGTACCATCGAGGGTATGTGTGTGTGTGTGTGTGTGTGTGTGTGTGTGTGTGTGTGTGTATCTATGTGTATGTGTTATAGCTTGTACATACTTTGTACGTTGTCTTTCTCCTTCAATTATGAACTCCTTGAGAGCAGGCACTTTTTGGCCTTTCTTCTAAAAGTCTGCCTGATTGACCAGATTGTAATGAATTTACTTAAATATAAATTAATTCTGGGACTGGAACACAAAGTCCTAGGTTCAAATCTGGCCTCAGCTACTTATTGGCTATGTCATCCTGGGCTACTGACTTAACTTCTTTCTGCCCCAGCTGCCTCAGAGTAAAATGTTAATAATAATAATAACACCTATCTTTCAGGGTTATTGTGAGAATTAAATAAGATATTTATAACTTAGCACTATTTACACTTAATATAGTATTTGGCCCATAGTAGGTGCTTAATAAGTACTTATTCCCTTATTTCCCCTTGTACCAATTTGCTCAGTAATATACAAGGACAATTCCCTAAGCATTGTTTAAAACATGCAAGCATAAAATAAAACAAATGTGATACTTGAACTTCACACTTTATCGCCTGAGCAGATCTGTTTCTTAACATTTTAATGTTTTTCATTCATGTATACACAGAAGCATTTTTAGTTTAAAGATATTTCCTTTTCTTCTCCATAAGTCATCCTAGTTTACAAAATGAAAAGTTCACCTGTTTATTTTAAATGGGTTGTAAGAATTCATTTTTTAAGTCAATTGATGTAATAATTAAAGAGAAAACAAAGTTTTTATTATATTTATGATTTATGCAAATATAGTCAAAGTATTAAAGAAACCTGAAGTTCTTTTTCTATGACACTATTTTGACCTGCTGTAGCTTACTGTGGAAGGTAAGCAAATACTTCCACCAGAGGTGCTAATACTAATAACTTACAGACAAGCTCAGAGTTTTCCTCAGCTTCCCCGCAGACAGAAGGGAAGGCCTCTCATTACACTTCTTGAAATTTATTGGTATTCGGGTTCAGTGAAGCCTAGATGAATAATTGCAGAAAATAAACACCCCTAGGAAGTATGGAAAAGGTAAACTGTAGAAACTGTTACTGAACTTCGTTAAGATTTTTCACTTCTCTCATGTTTCTCCTGGCATTTTTCTAAGGAAATGCCACAATGACTCTGAGGTTTTTAAGTCACATGCTGAACTTGCAAGACTATTAGAAAGGCAAAGTATTGTGAAACAGAAAAAAAAGGCAGAGTTAGGACACTTTAATGAACAGTTGAATGCACCTCAAATGAAAAACAGATGTTTTTTGTTAAGTTTAATAGCAAACTTTCTATTCAGATTGAGGTAACTAGGCCATTGAGTAGGGTTGAAACCGACAATAAGATGGTCCTGTACTAGGAGATTTTGTATGTAGTTCATGTTGTTCCTTACACAATATTTTTACAGGTCTTTTCCCTCTTATTTGGAAAATGAGACTTTGGGACTGATTCCCCCCCCCCCTTTCTCTCTCTCTCTCTCTCTCTCTCTCTCTCTCTCTCTCTCTCTCTCTCTCTCTCTCTGTCTCTCTGTCTCTCTCATATCAAAGAAAGTTAGTGTTGTCTCTTTGCATTCATTTTTTGGTACAATACAAACTGTTCACAATTCGAGCTAAAAAGGCAGTTATATCTTGTGACAAGTAGCGTTTTCTTTACAATTCTGTCCTTTGTAGTACTTTTTAAAGAGGTTGCAAGTCACTGGTATAAGATAATTTACCTTTAGATTTATATATCTTCCCCTAATATTTTAAAAGTTACCTGAAATTATATTGAAAGTGCTATTTGATAGAAAACAATCAATGGCCAGGGCTAATTCATTCATATAACAATGATTTATTAAGCTTCAATTATGTATAAAATTATACATTCTATGTATTTTATATTCATTTCCAATATATGCATTTACACGTATGTACAAGTTTAATTATCCAATAGAATATAAGCTCTTTAAGGGCAGATTTTGTTGGTGCTGTCCAGTTGTCTCAGTTGCATCTAACTCTTCGTGACCCCATTTGGGGATTTCATTTGCAAAGATACTGGAGTGGTCTGTCATTTCCTTCTTCAGTTCATTTTACAAATGAGAAACTGAGGCAAACAGGGTTAAGTGACTTGCCCAGGGTCACACAGCTAGTAAGTGTCTGAGTTCAAATTTAAACGCAGAAAGATGAGACTTCTTCACTCCAGCCCCAGCACTCTAACCACTTCATCACCTACCTGTCCCTTTTTTTAAGGGTGGATATTATTTTTTTTAGGTTTTTTTTATAGGTTTTTTTTTTCTTTTTGTCTCTCTATCTCCAGCACCAAGACTTTTCAAAGCCCTGTCTCCTCTAAATCCAGTTCACATGCATGTCAAGACATCACCATCATGATGTCATTGGTCCTGTTATAGAATAAAGAACAAAACCCAACAATTTTCTTGATAAATGCTCATTGGTTAACTGATTGATATAAGGCACTGTGTTATACTTTTGGGATACAAAGAAAAAATTTAAAAACAGTCCCTGCTCTCAAGAACTTACATTGCATTAGAGGGGTAGAACATCAAACCAATAAGAAAATACAAAGCAATTTAATAATGATATCTAGCATTTATATAGAATCTTAAGGTTTATAAAGTACCTTACTTGTGTTATGTCATCTGGTCCTCCTGCCAACTTTGTGAGGTAGGCATTATCATTTTCCTCATTTACAGAAGGGAAAACTGAGGTACAGAGAGATTAAGTGACTTATAAGACAAGATTTGAACTCTGGTCTTTTGACTCTTTCCTCTGTGCCACCTGTGAGCCTAAATTTAAGGACAGAGAGACCACAAACAGCTAAGGGGATCAGAAAAGATTTCCTGTAAGAGATCAAGCCAAGTTAACAAGCATTTATTAAGCACTTCCTAAACACCAGACACTGTGTGCTAAGGGAAGTAGCACCTGAACTGGGCTTTAAAGGAAAGTTCATTAGCCAATCAGGTCAGTCAGCTGATGAGCAGTAGCAATATTCAAGCTCTGTATTCTGCATATACAGAAGAAGGCTGAAGCACACTCTTTGTCTACGTGAAATGTAAAATTTTTAGAAACAGGAATATGTGACTTAATTAGAGATGATCAGTGATCAAGTGGGGAAATTGCAATAGGTAATGGCCTACATTGTTATCTTTTAAAAGTATCATTGCAGATGAGATTTATTCTGCTTTTGAAAAAATACATATTATTTAAAGATTCACAAAACAAAATTAACAGTCATTACAAAGTAGGGAAGATTATTTAGCAAGTTTTCTTGAATAGTGTGAGGAGAAAGGAATTAAAGCCCTCCCACTAACACGTTGCATGCCTCATGAAATCCCCCCAACTGGAGCAAGATCAGGGAGAAACTCAGGCCCCAAAAAGAAAAGGGGGGGAAAACAAACAAAAAATTATAGTTCAAGGTGACATATATCATACATTATCCCAAATCTCTTTTAGGGTTGCATCCAAATACACTCAGAATTGAAAAGAAAAACTTAAGAGATTCAGATAAAAAGCTTAAGGACTTAAGACATGCTCTACTTATATTATTCAAATAAATCTGAATAATAATGTAGCTCATCTTGAGCAAGTTTCAGATCCTGATTTCAAATTGCTTTCTATTTATTTTATTTTTTTTATTTCTATTCTATTTTTCCATTTCTATTTACCTTCTTGGTATCTCACCTAAGCTTCAAGGCATCACTTTTTCCTCTTTTAAAAAAGGCAGGAATCCAATTATACACGACAGACTTTTTCTTTATTGAAGAAGATTTCACATAGCAAAATGACAGGTAGCTTGGTGTAGTAGACAGAGGGATGACCTCAAAGCCAGAAAGAGGTCCTTTCAAGGTCCCCTCCCTGACACATACTGGTTGTGTGACCCTGGGTAATTGTTTAATTTCTCTCTGATCTAGGCAACTTTCTAGGACTATATATAGCAAAGAAGATACCAACCTCCTCTGATAAAAGAAATTTCTCACCTTGGATGGTCTCTACACCACTGGAATAAGAAGTCTAGTTTATATCCCTGCATAGAAATTGTGACTTCATTCACGCAATGGTTTTATAAACCTAGAGAAAAATCAGATTTGAAAAGAAAGGGGAATTCTCATTTGTAAAATAAAAATGTTAAGTTTAGGACTTACTAACAAAAAAATAGCAAGAAGCAGCCTCCAGATGCAAGAAGCTGCCCCCCTTCCTCCCCAGTCCCGCAGGGATAGCTAGATGGTGCAGTGGACAGAGAGTTGAGCTTGTAATCAAGACGTGAGTCCAAACTGTCCTCAGTCACATCTGCTGTGTGACCATGGGCAAGTCATTTAACTTCTGTGTCCTCAACTGTAAAAATGGGGATGATAACTGTACCAACCTCATAGGACTTTTGTGAGGATCAGATGAGATAATATTTGTAAATGCTTAGCAGAGTTCCTGGCGTATGGTAGGTGTGAAATATGAATTCATATGCTATATGAATGATTATTCCCTATTCCCTTATTTCCAAATTTTATACAGTCAGAAAGTATGTTTGAAATGCTTTAAAAGATTTTAAATCTAATTCTAATGATGCCAAAACAAGTAAGGAAAGAAGACTCATATCTAGTCTCAGGCTTAAAGAAAAATATCATTTTACTTTATCACATCATATAATAGAGGCCTGTTGAAATTTGGCAAGAAAGCAAAAGCTACCCATTGACGTTAAACTTGAAGGAATGACATTTCCTTCCAGAAAAGTTTAAATAATCATATACATGAATATACATATATATGTATATATACATATATATGTATATATATACATACATATACATATATACATATACATATACATATATACACATATACATATATATATATATGGTGGCTTAGGGGAGAGGTTTAATCCTGTATTTCAGGATATGCAAATATCTAATTGGAAAAAAAATTCTCTGCTTTTTTTCTTCAAAAGTCTGGATTTCCATTTATCATTATTTAATTTACCAAAAGAAAAACACCATTCCTTTTGGCTTTATAGTGAAGTGATGGCTTGCTTTCTTAATTCTTTTTCCACTGAGAAACAGTGTTTTAGAAGCATTATTTTGGAAACAGCCAATTACATTCCCACGTTCCCTTTTCTCTTAGTAGAACTCTGGAATCCATAATGTTTTCTTTAAGACTTTTTTCTCCACTTACCAGTAGCCCTGATCCCACTGCCCTTCGTCTGGATAATAGGAAGCAATGTGTAGCTAAGCAGACCTGAGGAAATAATCAATCAGGCCAGGGTGAGAACTAGACACCAAGAAAGTCTTTTCTCTTTATACAAAACATAATGAAAAATCTTAGCAGGCAGAAAGTTCAACAGGAACTAACACTGATCACAGCAAGGAGAGAAGTTTATGGATTTCACTTACATCCTATTCTAGCTGTGTTAGAAGATGACATTCTTCTGCCATTTTATCAAGAAAAATGGTCCCACTGTGGAAAGTGTTTATTTTAATGAGTTTTCATTTATGTGGGATTTTTGTTTTATTAAGCTAGATCCTCGGGCCAGGGAGGGAGTTGAAATATTAATATGAATATAAATCAATTCAATTTAACAAGCAATTATTAATTATCTACTCTGTGGAATCTAATAGGGGGAATTAGACCCTCATGAACAAGAATACAAGAAGGATGTGATGAAGACTAATGAGTGATCTAAACAGTTCTATTATAAGTGGAAGGTGAGAAAATTCACTTTTTACTTTGATAAGTACTTATCAAACACTTATTATGGGCAAAGCAGTGTGTGGTGATACTAAGGAATAAAAGACAATGATTGCGCTTTTCCTTAGGGAACATATACTCTATTAAGGCAGATGTTTTTTAGTATTTTTTGTGTCATAGACACTTTTGGTAGTCTGGTGAAGCCGATAGGCTACTTTTCTGAATAATTTTTTAAAATTTATAATCGAAGGAAATACTAAGTTTTAGTTAGAGATTAGTGAAAATAAAGATGTCTGTTTCTGTCCAATTTTGCTGACCATTTAAAAACTAAATATACATCCCAGGTTAAGAATCCCTGTATTATATCATGTAAGATAAGAAAAATAATATAATGTATGCAAAGAGTGAAGAACACTGAAATCTAGCAGAATCAGAAAGGCATTCCCAGTGGAGGTCGTTTCTAAACTAAATCTTGAAGACAAATAAGGCAGCTGTGCAGCACAGTGGATACAATATCAGGAAGACTGGAAATCAAATTTGGCCTCAGAAAGTTAGCAGCTATGTAACCCTTATCTGTAAAATGGGAATTAGCAGCACTTCTGTCGCAGGGCCCTTATGAAGATCAAAGGAGTTAATATTTGTCAAGTGCTTACCACAGTGTCTGACACTTAGTAAGTGCCAGCTTACTGACACTTATGGGGAAAGCTGGGTTGCCCAGTGGATAGAGCCCTGGGATCGGAATCAAGAAGATTCACTTTCCTGAGTTCTAATCCAACTTCAGACACTTACTAGCTATGTGACCCTGAGCAAGCCACTTAACCTTGTTTGGCTTGGTTCTTCATTTCTAAAATGAGCTGGAGAAGGAAATGGCAAATCACTCTATTATCTTTGCCAAGATAACCCCAGATAGGGTCACCAAGGGTCAGGCATGACTCAAACAACTAAACAACAATAAGTGCCGTTTATATGTCACTTGTTGTCTATTAAGGGGTAGAGGTGAGGATGGAGTACATTCCAGCATGGGAAGAAATCCTGCACAAGGTCAATGGTGGGAGATGGAATCCTGGAAGTGATAAACACAGTGGCCTGGTGCACAGAGGGCATCAAGGAGAGTGCTGTGAAATCATCTGATAGGGCAGGCTGCAGCAATACTATGCAGAACTTCAGATGCAAAGTCAAGAAGCTTGTATGTTGTCTTGGAGGCCATGGCCATGGCCATGGGAAAACGATGTGTTCAGACCTCTGCTTTAAGAAGACTGTTTTGGCAGGTGATGAGAGAGAGGGAGAGAGAGCGCGAGAGAGAGAGAAACTGGAAGCAGGATAGCCCATTTGGAGGCTAATGGTCCAGGTGACATTTGATGTATACCTGAACTATGGTGGATACCACATGGTTGGAGAGAAAGGGATGCATGCCAGAGACTCTGTTGGGGATCAAGACAGGTTTCAGTGAGGCACTGACACCTGATCTGGGCTTTGAGAGAAGAATAGGATTGTGGCAGTTGGAGCTGTGAGATAAATGTGTTTCAGGAAAAAAAATGTCCTGTGGAAGGGAATGGAAGCATTATTTTGTCCTTGGGGTTCACATCCCCAGGGATTTGCGGTATGACAGAGTACTGAAATTCTTCTGATATTTCCCCAAATAAATCACCTTTCAAAGTGTCCTCCAGTCCACTTTGTATTCTATGATACATTGGATTATTTTGCATTGAGACTTCCATACACATGAATGAGATAAGAAGTGCAAGTGACAAAGAATTCAACTACGTTGTTTGGAAAAGGAGTTATAAAAATTAGAGTCAAGGAGGATTAAAATTAAAATGACCCCTTTGCATTATAAAGTCCTGCTACAAGGAAAATTCCCTAGAGGAAGACAAATAGAAATGGCTAAGAGAGAAGATCCAAATGTCTAAAGAGAAAAATCCTTTAAGCTGCCCAAAATTCCATAGGCACAATGCCTGACACATAGTGCATGATTAACAAATACTTGTATCCTTCCTTCCTATGTATTCTAAGAACCCTGAAAAAACATCTCTTCATTAAAAGAAAGAAGATAATGAAGTGATGACCAGGAAATGAGTATTTTCTTCTCTCATGCTTCCCTTTTTCAATTTAGGCATGATTAACTGTGTGTCACAAAATAAACAGTATTGAGTAATTATAATGGCAGAACCCATCGTATATCTTCAAGTTAAGTAAAATATTGATCCTAATTTTCCTTGTTCTCTTTTAACAATTGAATCCTAATCCAAAGAACAGGACAAAAGACCAAAACATGCAGAAATTAAAATAGTTTTTTTAAACAAACTATAAAATAGATTTTAATAAACTATTAAAACAGTTTCCCAAAATCATCAGGAAGATACCAAGTGATGAGGGTACAGAAACCCTCTTCAGTGACTTATCTAATTCTACAGACATAACCCAAACTGAGTTAGGGACAAAAAGGAGCTGGGTTGAACCCTATTTGGTTTGTTATCTAAATTCTTCCTTTGGGGATGTTTTTTCAAACCAATTTATGTATGTGAGAAGACACAGCTGTAGAGAATTTCTAACTACTGGTAAACAGCAAAGACCTCAACTGTCTGGAGGTAAGCTATTGACCCATTTTAAAATTAGCATTTAAAACTATTAGCTTTTGAGACTAAACAAAAGAAACTTTATTTACCAGTCACAGGCTATGACAATAATTTTATTTATAAGGGGATAAATAGCAGTGATAATAATAATGCTTCACAGTTATATAGGCATGAAAGTTCCCAGAGAACTTTCCCTGCACCAACCCTCTGGGTAAGTTAGGTAGCACATCTTGCAGAAGAGAAACACTGAGACTCTAAGAGCTTAGGTCACATAGCTATTAAATGTCTGAGGTGAGATTCCAGTGTAAGTCCCCTCACTCCAATTCCAGCCTGCTTTCTACTCAGTACATTGACTATTTTCAGAAAAATATTAAAGCAAGTGACCTGTCACCTATGGGAGAGGAAGGAGGGTAGAAATCATTTTGTAGATGCAGGAGCACTAACTTGAGCTCCTTAGTTCTAGGACCCCTTTGGCCCTACACTGGTCTTACCTGAAGGATGAGAGGGAATAAATTTTCCAGAAGGGTCTAGAAGCAAATGAATAGATGCAACTAAATTTTCTCTTAAGTCTTTTCCAACTCTAAAAACATTTGTTCTTAAGATTATTTCTAAGGCCACTCCCAGCTTCAGTGAATGACTATGATGAGCATATGACAAAAGCAAACAAAAAAAGACTTAATAACAAAGATTCAAACTCATTACTATAGTAGTAAAATTTAAGAAAAAATGAAGGTTTTGTTTTCATATCACCTTTCCTTTCCAACATTTTTCCCTCTCCTAACCAAAGAACAATTCCTACAAAAAATAAAATATGATATAGAAAGAGAGGGAAAATAAGTAATTCAGCTTATAATCAACAAATTAACTGAATCAGACACTATGTTGAGAATTTCACACCCATACTCCCCAACATGTGCAAAGACAGTCGTGTGATGCATATTCGTATTCTTTTATCAGGGCTTAACTCAGTTATTATAAACGTCAGTGTTTGGTTTTGATTGTGTGTGTGTGTGTGTGTGTGTGTGTGTGTGTCTTTCCACTTATGTTGTAGTGATTTTGTCTTTTCCATTTTACTTACTTTACATCAGTTCATTTCTTCCTATATTTTTCAGTATTCTTCATATTCATCATTTCTTACATCATAATATTCTCCTGCATTGCATTAATATACTGCCGTTTGTTTAGCAAATCCTCCATCTATGGACAGCTACTTTATTTATAGTTCCTTCTAATAGTCCCATAATTTGGCAAATTGATTTGACATCATGGATGGGCACTCAGTCTGTTCCTTGCTTGCCTTCTACAAATGCACATAGGAGGGTTTCTTTGTTTTCGGAAAGGAAAGGGAACAAACATTTCAGGGCCCACTAAGTGCCAGGCACTATATTAAGTGCACTACAAATATTATTTCATTTGTCCCTCACAACACCTCTGGGAGTTGGGTGATATTATTATTCTTTCCTAAGGTTTTCACCTGGAATTTCAGAAGATAAATTCCCACTCACCCAAGGGAGTTGAGATATTTGCTCTGAGCAAGTAGTTGAATCTTCCAACGTAAAGCTGAAAGGGATCTTAGAGATCATCCCTTCAACATTCATCATTTTTCAGATGAGAAATTTGTGGTCCAGAGGTCATGCACATAGAGCAGGTCTCCTGACATTAAAACCCAGTATATTTTTCTGCTATACTTATTTACATGACTGGGCTAACATTTGATGCTCCCCTGTGATACACTGCTAGCTACTGTTCCAAATTCAGATTTAGCCATAATCACTTGTCATTGGTTTTTCAAGATCAAGTAAATGCACTTGGTCAATTTCTTGTCATTCTTCTACACCTTTTTTAGGAAAAAAAATGCCTGCCTTGAAGAGGATAGCTTCTAGGACAACATAGTCTGGACACTGTGCTGTTGCACCTTTACCTCTCACAAAAGAGTGCTTTTCTCCTGTCTGATGTGAAGATGTTTCCTTCCTTTGTTCATATTAATTCATAAAGGTTCACCTATAACTGAGATAACAGCTTAGACTCTAACGTTTTACTATTCTGGTCCAGCTAAGTGCTTCGGGAGACTCGGAGCACAAAACTCTGCCCACTCAAAAAGCTTGTTAATGGGTCCCACATGACTCAACTATCAATTTTTTAGTATCAGATATACATGCTGTATCCATTATAACTTTCACTTAGAGGCAGTCTTGACCTAACAGTACAGTAGTAGCATGTTAGATTTTACTTGTTTTCATTTTGAGTAGCAGACAAAAGAAAGGCTCTTGGAGACACAGGAGCCAAATACAAAAATTTCTGATGAAAAAATATGTATTATAAATAGATGCATATGTTTGTGTGTGTTTTATTGAAGCAGCTACTACTATCCTTTAAAAGACGTGCTAAAAAGGCACTATTGCTTTTTTTTTGGGGGGGGGGTTATGTGTTTTCCTCTTTTAATGTAGCCTAGGTTGTTTAAATGTGCTTTGTAAGCAATGATAAAATGACAAGTTATCATTGATCTGTCCTCTATTCCATCTCAGAGGGCTTCATTAAATAATGCATGCACCCTTGTGAATTACCCTTCTTCCCTATAGTATCCCCAAACCATTAGCCAAATATAGCAACATTAGCGTCTTTCAACCCTTAGAAACCCTTTAGCTTTCATTTAATTAAATTATCCCATTATGAAAACTCTTATAATGAGATTAAATTTAATTATTTATTAGACACTTATTTGCACTAGGGAACCTATTAATTATGCATGACTGAGCTAAATATTTTTCAATCCATCACTTTTTCTTTTTAAAGAAGGCGCAATTTATTAAGTACAATGGGAATTCAGTATCTGAGAGGCTTTAATAGAAATAAGAATGTAATATTCTTTAGAGTAACTGAAATATAGATTTAAATGAGATGTAGTTTTATATATCCACATATGTGGAATAGACTAATATATTATCATATAATACTCTATATATGTGAAGTGACAATCTTTCACATTATCCCAACTGATTTGTAGTCTCTTCTGGAGAAATGTTTCCATTTCACTTATCAAAAAAAAAAAAACCCAATAACTTTTTTTTTTTTTTTTTGTCTAGAGGTACTTGTAGAAAACATTGATAAAGACTTACACACATAATTGATAAGTTTCATAGAAATTAATGAAATACATATAAATTATATGTCTTTTTAAATGGTTTCCTCTACCCCATTAGTAAACCCAATTTCATTAACAACTAATATTATCAATTTTGGAAGTTCTGGGGGGGAGAGGGAAAGAATGGAATTCAGGTACCAAAAATTTGTAAACATCCTGAAGATGGAATGTATTCGTGACCATTCTTATGAAGATTTGAAACATCAATTCAAAGTTCTCTTCTATCAGATCTCATCAATATATAATTAATTATTCAAATCTAGCTCTGTGTGCTACAGCTTGGGGAAGGATTTCAGGGAGCTTGCCATTTTGCCTATTGTGGAGTCAACATAAGTTTGCTTAATTTTCAGCTTTATGGCTCTCATTTATGTGCAAAGGAGAAAAGTTGTATAATTTGGTGGAGTGACCTATCAACTGAAAGTGAATGTTAAAAATAGTGGTTTCTAGCATAATTAGCACCTTTAACACCTCAAAAATGATACCCGCTAAAATTGTCATTTACTTTCTTCAGTGTTGATTGGGTAATAAGGTAGGGCTGGACTTGGAGTCAGAAAGAGTAAAGTTTTGACTTCTATTTCAGACCCTTACAAGTGAGGCCTTAAATAAGTCTATTAAGCTTTCTCAGTCTCAGTTTCCTCATCTGTAAAGTATGGATAATAATTATACCTCCTTCAAAGGTTATTGTGAGGATCAAACAAGATATTATGTGTAAAGTTCTTTGTAGATATGAAAGCTCTTCATAAATAATAGAACTTAGGTCCTGACAAATGCAAATACGAAGCCCCTAAGGCAGTTGTATTATTCGAATTTGCATGGCATATTTCCATTAGTCTGGAATCAATTACCAAATTTTATGTAATTATAACTTCAAATATTGTGAATTGAAATACTTGCGATCACTTCAGGGGATCCATTGTTTGTACTAATTGGGACCTAGATATATTATTAAATATATTTGTGCCTTTAATGGATTACTTTCATGAACCAAAAGGATATGAAATTAGACTTTTAGATTGGAGATAGTTTAGGAAGAAAAGATACCAGCTTCATTAATTTGAAAATTCACTAACTAGGTAACTTTTATATATTGATATTTTATTACAGCAGTCATGAACATTTCATGGGAGTAGATGAAATTTTTAAAATTTTAATATTCATTCTATGTAGAAAAATATATCTATTGAAAGTGAGGATCTTATACATAAGTTCCTTTTTCATTTTTTGTATCCCCCACAGCACCTAATACATATAAATAAGTATAGAAAGTAACATGTTTTGATGGTGATGACAACAAAAATTAAATCATAGTATCCAGGATTCTTAGCAACTAAGAAAGCAATACAGCATTGTGGCAAGAATTAAAAAAGTGATTGTTATCTATAACACAGAAAGCGTTTAAATTAATTTAAAGTACAGAAAGACTTATTTCAGTAGAATAATACATTTCTGGTTACTTCTTCTTACAACTTGGAAGATTTCTGGCTGACTAACCATGGTCATTTGGAACAAGGAATCGTGTTACATTCCATTTGGCTTTACTTCTGGGAGGCTGGTAGAAAATTTTCTGGCTGTGTTCCAAAATCTGCAATTTTTTCTAGTTATTTAGAAACATCCTCTCTCTGCTACCCACAACATTTTATTTCCAACTTTCTAGATTTTCTTTCCATAAAATCATACAATATTAGAAGGTACCTTAAGGTCACCCAGTTCAATCTCTGAACCAATGGAATAATCCATGTTACAATATCCCTCTCCAATGGTCATTCATTCTCTGCCTAAATGCATCCAGTACTAGGGAACTCACACTTTGGCAAGGTAATCCATTCCCTTAGTCCAGAGCTCTAATTCTTAAAAGGTTTATCATGGCATTGAGTCAAAGTTGTCAGATTTTGTATCATAAAATACTTTTACTGTAGTCCTTATCCTCTCTTTTCTCACATAGGATGGTTGCTCGTTTTTAAACAGCTGTCATATCCCACTTAAATCTCTTTTTAAAGCATTCCTTTATATAGTATTTTTCCAACCCCTTCCTTATCCTTATTGCCCTTCTTTAAAAGCTTTCCAATTTGTCATTGTCCCTTTTTAGAAGAGTTGTCCTGAACTCAACACAATATTCATCACCCGATGTCCAGTCTTCTACCAATGAGCTCTAATCAGCAAGACTTGAGCTTTAATCCCATCTTGGATATGTACTAGGTTGGGGTACTGCATCATCATGTATATATTTTATTCTATGCAGTTAAAACCATTATTCAAAGAAGAGGTTCATAGACTTTCACCAAACTGTAAAACAGATCCATGATACACAAAAAAGTTAAGAACTGCTGCTCTAGAAATGGCTAACAAGTGGGATAGGTTTGAAGCATATTCTGAAGATGAACTGTATATTTGTGACTACCAGCCTAGCTAAGTTTAACAGAGGCCCATTGGAAGAAGACTGGACATGAAGTGATGAATGTTTCCAACTAAAGTAACTTATAAAGGTGAAACTACTAAAATGTAGAGTGGCTCTGATCTGCATCGGAGAAGGATATTAACCATATTCTGAAATAACAGATCATAGAAATATGGAAGTAAGACTGCATTAGCATTTCCAACCATTGTGTCATATTGTTCCCAGTAGGGATTATTTCATTCTTTGAACTTGTATCTCCATTGCTTAGCAAAGTGCCTGGCACTTAGTAGATGCTTAATAAATACTTACTGATTTCTGCCAACTAAAATAGTGAGGGATTTTTTAATGAACATTTTAAAAATCAGGCTCCACTAGACCCCATCTTATATGTAGATTTTGTATGTATCCCTGATTAGTTTCATCTTGGTTTTGTGCCATCACTGTAGTCTTTTGAGAAAAATTTTAATGCTTAATATATTCACAGACCTTATGTGTGGGTTTTGTTGTTGATGTAGTTTGATACATGCCTTCCACATCTTCATTCAAGTTATGGAGAGACATAGTAAATCGGGCAGAGCCAAGAACATTGTTGGAAGCCTGGCGCAAAAGGGATGCCTTTACATTGATAAATTTACTTAGCTGTATTGTCATATAATAGAATGCTCTCAAGAATATTGATTAGATCTCCTATGGAAAAAGTCACAGACCTAAATTACTCATGATGAGAGACCCTGCATAGGTTTGATCTCATAACTGGAAGTCCCCACGTTGATGAGATCATGGACTCCTTCAGCTTAAACATCTTCATATTGTGCACAAGGAGCTGCTAATAGGTAACAATTCTATAGTTCTCTAAGGTTTGCAAAGCACTTTATGTGTGTTATTATCATTTGATCTTCATAACTACCTTGTGAGGTAGGTATTGTTATTTTCATTTTACAGATGAGCAGAAGAAAGCATAGAGTTGACTAGAATCACAAAGCTAGTAAATATATGGGGCAGAATTTGAACTCTGGGCTTCCTGACTCCAAGGAGAGTCCAGCACTCTGTTACCCAGCTGCATATGAGAGATTTTGTCATATATTCCTTGCTAAAATGATGATACATTATAGCTATGGCATTCATTTGTTTATTAACTTTATTTTTAAAAAAAGGAAATGGGGTTAATTTGGCATGAATCAATCTTAGTGAATCTTTTGTAGCTTTAGTTGCCATAAGGAAAGTGTATTGTTGTTATTTTTAATGTCAACAGGTGAATTTTGTAGGAATTATTATGATAATTAGCTAACTAAGTAAATGAATGAAAAAAATCACAATTTCCAAATTACACAAATCCAAGATATTCCCCTTGCCTGTGTAGAAACAGAATTTCTTTCTTATTCTAGAGGGGCTGTTATTCAGAGGGTACAGAATAGCAAATTTTAACTAGATTTTTAGAAGAATTTTTACTTAATAGCATAATTAATAAGCTAGCAAATCACACTTATCTGCGTATTCACAAACTGTTAATAATAAATTATACTAGTGATCAACCTTTAGTTTATATACCTCATCTATTTGAGTGTGCCCATTTTAACCTGATCTGTTTGATGTCTCTCCTTGTGGCTTATCGTGGAACTTCCCTCAGCCCCTAGGGCCTCTTTGCTCTGAAATATCCAAACATACCCTGTGGCTTTCTCAGGCTGGAATGTCCCTCTGCTAGGCTAACCTCTGCCATTGGTGAGTGTTCATTTTTTGCACAGTTGTAGGCTGGACAGACTTCATTCTTTTCCCAGCTCTGCTTCTGACTTTCTAGAGTTCAAAATCATGCCCCTGTTCTGGACACCTGTATCGTTGCCCACACCGCCAATGCTTTTCATTTCTCATTCTGTGTATTGCCTTTACCCTTTAGAATAGGATAAAGACTGTTGTAAATTTTTTATTGGATTTGCATCCCCAGCACTTAAGAAATGCTTGTTTCCTTACCTCTTCTGGTATTTTTCTTTTGTTTACTTAGAAAGCATTTTCTTGACTACTAGAGACGTCTTACAATACTGAAGTACTGATTCTGTGTGGGAAAAGTCATCAAACATCACCATCACCATTACCATGATCAGAACGTACTTCCCAGGCATTGTACAATTACACACAAATGTTCTGCACTTTCCCTCCCCTACATATTTCCTTATTTCATTGACCTCAAATGTGTTCCTTTCCTTTCCTTCCCATTAAAATTCAGTTCTCCTCTTAAAGCCCTGATAAATGAACATATATTTATAGTCTTTCCTTGTTTTGAACTATAATAGCATGTTTTCTTTAGTACTTTCTTATGATTTATTATTGAGTACTGTTAATGATGCCTTCATGTGTACATCTTCAGCCCAATTTTAAGTTCATTGAAGGCAGGGAACAAATGTCATACTACTTCATATAAGTATGTTATACCCCAAAGCTCTATCGAGGGACCCTTTTCTCTTTTCTCTCCCTTAGTTACCTCATCTACTTCCAAAAGTTCAATTATTCATCTTGATCAGATGACTCCCAAATCTATCCATCAAACCCTAATCCTTCACAAAAGATATTCTCCCATATATCCTACTCTCTGCTATACATTCATACTTTTATGTACCTAAAGACATCTCACTTGCCAAATGTCATTATTTTTCCTTTCAAACTCTCCTCCACTTCAAACTTCCCTTTATCTATTTAAGGCACCACTAACTTCCTAGTCTCACAAGTTCATAATTTCAGAGTTTTCTTCGACTTTTTCTCTTCCTAATTCTTCACATGCCATCATTTTAGCCAAGTTCCATTCATTCTACCATCATTCTATCTGCACCATTTTCCCCTTCTCTTCACTTACTTCAGCTAGCACTACTTCTCATGACTTCTCTTTGGACCATTGTAATTACTTTGTAATTGATCTTCTTGTCTGTCTTTCCTCCACGCCCATCCTCCAGCTACCAAAATATTCTTGCTAAGTGCAGAATTGATCATGCCATTCTCCTACTCAAAAAAACAAAAAAAACAACAACTTCAGTGGCCCCAGTTGCTTCTAGGCTGCAATACAAATGCTTTAATTTGTTCAGTCACAAGTTCCTTCTAACCTCTCTTTCCAATCTTACTCTTCTTCGTGAACTGTGTATTCCAGCCAAACTTGATTGCTATTTCCTGAACTCAATATTTTGCTCATTCACCTTAACTGTCTCTCATTCCTGAAATATATGATTTCCTCATCTCTGCCTGGCAGAATGCTTGTTATTGCTTGGAGGCTCAACTTAGGTATCATATCCTTCACGAAGTTTTCTATGATGCCCCCAGTTGATAATGCTCCCTGCCTCCCAAAATTACTTTACATTTGCTTATGTAAATGCACCATCATGGGAGAATATGGCAACAAAAATGAAATACTTCCTGCCATCAAGGAGCTTACATTTTAGGTAAACTTTCAGCTAGGTGATACAATAGATAGAATGTTGGACCTAGAGAAAAGAAGTTTGAATATAGTCCAAACATTTACTAGCTGTGTGACTCTGATCAAGTCACTTACCTTCTATGTATCTCATTTTCTTCATCTGAAAATGAGGATAATAAAAACACCTGTCTCCCGGGCTTATTGTATCTATCAAATGAGATAATGCATGTAAAAAGTTTTGCAAACGTTAAAGAACTATATAAACGCCAGTGATGCTGATGTTTCCTGGCAAATATTATAGGCCAAACCTAGAGCAACGTGAAATGCTTAAAAATTCAATGAGCAGCTTGATAAAGTGCTAAAGATAAAAATTGCACTTAAAGGCTTTTTGCCAGCAGGAACAAAGTTATGCAAGTTAATCTGATATTGTAAAGGTATCAGACACTATTTTGATTCTTTGCTGCTGGAGGTATAAAAGGCCAGCCCAGATTAGGGAGGAGCAGACAGGACTTGGAGTCAGTGTGAGAATTTTCCCATTGCCTCTGGTTTATTCTCTGGGAAATCTTTTCAGGACTGAATGGCCAGGCGGAACTGACTGTTAGTTTAAACCTTATATCCACATACATAATATAGCAAATGACAATATATTTCCCAAAACAATATCTGCACTCTCTATCATCGCTTCTTTGTCAGGACATGGTCCTCTGGAATTATTGTCATTGTATTGATCAGAGTTTTTAAGTCCTTTAAAGTTCTTTGCCTTTACCATGTCATTTTAAAAATAATTCTCTTAGTTCTGATCACCCCACTCTGGATCAGTTCAATATAATCCTTCCCAAGTTTCTCTGAAACTATCCCCTTCATCATTTCTTATATCTTACTTACAGCACTCCATCACATTCAAATACCACAATCCATCCAGCCCCAATAGATGGGCAATCCTTTAGCTTCCAGTTCTCTGCCAGCATAAAAAAAAAGAGTTACTACAAAAGCTTCTTTACATATGAATCCTTTTCTCTCTCTTTTTATATCTCTAGGATATAAACCTGGTATTGTTATCCCCTGGTCAAAAAAAAAAAAGAATAGTTTAGAAACTTTTAAAGCAAAGCTTTAAATTACTTTCCAGAATGGCTTGACCAATTCATAGCTCTAACAACAGAGCATTAATGTACCTGTTTTCCCAGATCCCCTTCTTCATTTGTCATTTTCCTTTGTTGTCCACTTTGCTTATCTTAGGTATATGAGATGGAGCCTCAAAGTTGCTCTAATTTTAATTTCTCTAAATATTAATGATTTGGAACATTTTTAATATTGATAGTTTGAGTTTCTTCTTTTTAAAATTGACAATTTATATCCTTTAAACATTTATCTTTAGGGGAATGGTTATTGTTCTTGTCTATCTTATAATAGGGAAGACATCACTTTTTAAAACAGCAATTTTTATTTTTTGTTGTTTTGAACTTGACAAATATGAATATTTCCATATAAAAATAAGAAGATAATAAAGTGTTATGAATGAAATTATAGTTTTTTTAAGTTTGTAATAAATTCAGCACATTCATTTCAGAATTATTCTGTGTCTATGTGTCTCTCTGAATTTTCTTCTGTTTTCTTCTGTGTATTTAAAAACCCATTTTTTCCTTTCCTAACTAAAAAAAACCTCCCTCAAAACAAACAAGCTTGGTGAAGCAAAATAAATCTTTAATTGGTCATGTCCAAAAGTATGTATCTGATTTTGCACTTTGAGTTCATCATGTCTCAGTCAGCAGATAGGTAACATACTTCATCTTTATTTCAGAGGTATCATTTCAACCCTTACCACAGAAAGATGATGGACCCTGAGGGAATGGTATGAACACAGACATAGGCATATATACATATATATATATACATACACATATATATGTATGCATGTACATATATACACAGATAGATTTATATATACATATATCATATCTCTTGGCTAACTTTGTGAATACAAAGGTTGTCACAATAGCTATGTGAGCTAACTAAAAAAGAGCAAACATTCAGGCATATGTTACCTGATTCAGCATAGGTGTCCCAGAGACTGACTGATTCCTACCTGTTTCTTCCTCCATAACACCTTGAACAGAGTTATAATAAAAGATCAATTTATAAACACCATCAGTAGAAGTCTGACTTCTTTGTTGCAGTTTCCTGGCTATAGAATTCTTGAACATGGAGAGGCTGTGAAAGTCCTCAGAATTGCACTTTATGTTTCTTCCACTTCATATCTTTGTACTTCAAAGTTTCTAGCAGTTCTAATATTTTCCAAAAGAATGCTTGAACATTTCTTATTTCAGTTAAGATCCATTTCTGCTTTCCTCTCTTACTACCCCTGCCTCCATATTATACTCAGTCATAATGGGTATGTTATTTTTCGATTGCAAGCCTATGTCTTTTGTCTTCTGAAATATCATATTCCAAGCTCTCCATTCTTTTGTAGTGATGGCTACTAAATTATGTGTGATTTTTAACTGTGGCCCCTTACTACTTGGATTCTTTCTTTTTAATCTGCTTTCTTTCTGTCTGCTTGTAATTGTTTTTCTTTGACATGGAGGATCTAGGTTTTGACTTTAATTTTCCTAGGAGTTTTTAGAGTTTTAGGTGTTCAGTAGATTCCATTCTCACTCAGGAAGTTGTAGTCTTCTATACAACTTATAGCGTTGATTACAACAGAGGTTTCAAATTCATGGCCACCAGATGAACCAGATTAAAATGTAATTGAGAAATGTTTAGCAAAATAAGTAAAAATATAATATAGGATCAATAATGTTGATTTGTGTTGTTGCTGTTATCTTAAGTCAATATCAGCCCACAGGGATCAGTTTCTATTTGAGGTTGACACTACTGGTGTATAATACTGAGAGATTTATTGGACAAAGGTTAGCTCTCCATGAACTATACCAAGCTACAGCTATAAGATCTCTGAAAATTAAAAGCAATATTCATAGGAATATCATGATTTCACTCTTTTAAGGTATAAATCTGAAGAATACAAATGTAGATCTGGAAGGGACCATGGAGGTCTTTTGTCCAGGTCTTTTTGACCTCCAGATAAGTAGGCAACTAGTGTGGCAACCCAGTGGGTGCAATGGATGGCAGACCTTAAAGTGATGTATAAATACTAGATTTTTTTTATTATTAGGCACCTACCACATGCCAGGCACTGAGCTAAGCACTTGGCAAATATTTTCTCACAAAAACTCTGGGAAGCTGGCGATATTCTTATTTATATTTTGTAATTGAAGAAATTGAAGCTGACAGAACTTATATGACTTGCCTAGAGTTACACAGCTAGTGAATGTCTGTGGCTGTATTTGAACTCAGGCCTTCCTGAATCTAGACCCAATTCTCTATCTTCCAAGCCCCCATCTGTCTCAGTTGGGGAGATAATTTTAGATTAGGTTTCTCCTAACACCCTTGAGACCTACCACAAAGGTAGTTGCCCATTTTGCCTATATAAGGACTGATTTTTATCCTAATTTTCTGTATATCCCAAGTGGATAGGAACCCTGGAAAGAAGCTTTGGGCAAGAATTTTCCAAAGTTAACATCTGCATTTCTAGGAACCCAGGTAGTAATTGACAGAACCCCTAACACCCAAATCCTCTAAACACAGAGCTATGTCCATTGCACTGTTCTGTGAGGTATTTAATAAAATAACTGACAGATAAATGAGCTTTAAAATAAATACACATAGGAGTTTGTATGATTCTTATTAGAAATCCTTTTAAAAAAGGAAGAAAAGAAAGCAATAATTCTTATCTCTCCAGGATTGTTTCATTATGATCCTGTGTGAAAATTAGTTATGTAGGATAGTAGGTGAAGACTAAATGTACCTTTTTCTGTGACTTTACGGGTAATAGATTGAAATGTTTTATAACTGAGGATTTTAGTTTGTGTCTATTATCAACAAAATATGACAACCCCCATCCTCCAGTTTTTCTTGGCATCAGTTTTTCCCCAGGTGTTAACATATCTTCTGTGAAGGACATTCTCTACCTACAAATGACTTTTCTGCAAAGTCAAGCTCAAAATGAGAACATGAAAGTGTCTGATTGATCCTCTTTGATAAGAGGTATTTGAATAATACAGGAGCTGTTCTTGCTGCCATGGCCTCCTGAAAATCTTGCCAAGTTCTTGGGGCTACGTGTGAGGTGCCGAATGTGGCTAATAAAAGAAAAATGCTAATAAATTTAAGGGCACATTGATTTAATCTGCATAATCTATAAGTGTTTTTCATCATTAGTAGAAGTGATATATATATATATATCTATATATATATCTATATATAGAGATGTATATCCTAATGTGAGATCTTTTGGTACACACTGAAGAAGAAACTGTGAAATGTGGGGTTTTTAATTGCTTTAATAATGTGTCAGTTAAAAATACAGAGAGACAATAAATGAGAGATTTTCTTTCTCTGTCTCCCTTTTCTTTATTCTCTCCATCTCTGTCTCTGTCCCTCTGTCTTTCTTTGTCTCTCTCTCCTATCTGTGTGTCTTTCTGTCTCTTTCTTTCTCCATCTCTTTGTGTCTCTATCTCTGTCTCTGTCACTGTCTCTCTCTCCTTCTCTCTGTGTATCTTTCTGTCTCTTTCTTTCTCTGTCTCTTTGTTTCTCTGTCACTGTCTTTCTCTCTTATTGCCTTGGTAGAGTCCTGAGGTGAGTAGATTGGTTGGCGTTCTAATATGATAAGGGGGCTCAGTAGAGGAATTCCCTGCCTCTTTTAGTCCACAGAAAAATCTGTGTATAGAAACTGACATGCTGCCCAAGGCTCTTGAAACTGGCTAAGATAGTAAAGGATTGCCAGAATATTGACAACTACCACTGGTCTATGTAAGGCTTGGCTTATATAAGTTCAATTTATCAAGAAGTTAATCCTTGGGATCATTCTCATTTTTATGAAAATCTTTTTCCATTGACCTGAGTCACTGAGCTAAGAAAGACCTGTTCAAACATAAATCAAAGGAACCTGAGCATGAAAAGTAGCTAGAAGGACACAGACAACAATTGTGATTACTCAGGTATAGGAAATTCCTTCTTGAGGAACTCCTATGCATGCAGATTGATTGGTGTCTTCTCTACAACTTATAGTGTTGACTAGAACAGAGGTTTCAAATTCATGGCCACCAGATGAACCAGATTAAAATGTAATTTGGAAATGTTTAGCAAAATAAGTAAAAATATAATATAGCATCAATAATGTTGATTTGTATTATTGTTGTTATTTTTTAAGTCAATATCAGTCCACAGGGATCAGTTTCTATTTGAGGTTGACATTACTGGTCTATAATACTGAGAGATTTACTGGACAAAGGTTAGCTCTCCATAAACTATGCCAAGCTACAGCTATAAGACCTCTGAAAATTAAAAACAGTATTCATGGGAATATCATGATTTCACTCTTTTAAGATATGAATTTGAAGAATACAAATGTAGATCTGGAAGGGACTATGGAGGTCTCTTTGTCCAACCACCTCATTTTATCAATGAAGAACTGAGGTCCAGAGACATTAAATTATTTTCCTGTGGTGAAACAGTAATAAGCAGCCAAGCTGTATTTGAATACAAATCTTCTGATTCCAAATCTGGCACAGCTTCCACCACACTACACTACCTCTTTAAATCTCTTTATACACCTTTTCTTCTGTTGTCAATTGTGATGAGAGATAGAAGTCTATCAATTTCCATTCAAAGAAAACTCAGTCATGCCACAGTAAGTACTATCTCAAAAGTCCACTAAGTAGACGAAAGGGTATGTAACTAGATGACTAAGCAGATAGATTCAAAATGACAGTTCCTACTTATCGTAATCTTTTTTAAAGTTTCATACCAGAATGTCATAATGAGATTATAGGCAAGTGATTCTCTACTACTTTTTCAGTCTCTATGCCCTTGGCTTCAAATCAACAGAACCATTCACTTAATTTGTTGACATGAGCAAGAAATTGCTTTGTTTTTGTTCAGTGGGTTTTTTTAGTCATGTCCTATCCTTTGTACCCTTTTTGGGGATTTCTTGATAAATTTCTTAGTAAGTATTCTTTTGAGAGGTTTTCTATTTCCTTCTGCAGTTCATTTTGCAAATGAGGAAACTGAGGCAAGCAGGGTCATGTCTGGGTCATGCAGCTAGTAAGTACCGGAGGTTGATTTGAATTCAGAAAGAGGAGTCTTCCTAACCCCATCCACTGTGCTCACTAGCTGCCCTGGAGAAATTGAATATTTCTCCATTCTGTTCCTAGTACTCTCTTATGTTATCTACCATTTTACTTCCTTTAAACATACTCAGGAATTGGATATTGGTCCATGGTGGTATGAATTCCTATTTACATATGTGAACAGGAAATGTAAATCAATAGTTTTAAATCTATATTCTTCTTGTTTGAGTAAAAATTAACTCAAAATATGTCCATCTAAATCTTAGAATCAATCCTGGTCACAGATTCGTTGGGGTTTCTTCATCTACGAGAAGGTAGATCCTCAGACAAAGGTGCAAATAAAACGCTTTCCAAAGACGACAACAGCAGCAGTGTGTTGAAGAATTTGTCAGAACAGAATATGTTCTTTATTTTAAAATACTATAATAGCAATATCTTTTAAATAGACTATGAATGGTCCAACTAGTAAATTTTTAGATTGTAAAATCCAAAGAAGAAACAGATTTGACAACTTCTTTAATGGTGGAAAGTAAGAGGCACATTCTTAAAGTGATAAGTGGGAATGCAACTGCATGATTCTCATTAAAATTAATAAGAACCACACTGCTCAGTTTCAGCTGAGGGCTTTGAAAATTTTTTTCATAGGTGTTTCCTTATGAATATTTATGCAATCAGAAGGAAAATGTACAATGAAGTACAAGGCATATAGATGTTATTCAATTATTATAGCTCTTTTTTTCAAGATCATAATGTAACTCATCTGGAAATATTAAAATATATCCCACCATCATTTTGAGCTGTCATCTTCATGCTGGTCTTTTTGTTTATCATGAACCTTATGTGTATGATAAACTTTATGTTTATCATGAACACTAATGTCTATGTTTACATTTATCATGAACCCTATGTTTATCATGAACACTAAATGATGTCCCTTTTTGCCTTTGAACAGCTAGAAAGAAAATCTAATCATTGGTTAAGCACGGATAGATGGAGTTTTATAAGAAATAGAATGATTTGCATTGTCCTAGTTAATTTTTTAACCATTTTATTCCCCTCCCTATAAATACTACATCTATGGTCAGTGTATATTTAAAGTGCTGGGACATTCTGTTTTGTTAATTGATTGAGAATGTTCATTTAATTATTTCCCTCACTGTGAGGTACCAGAGTGCCTATGATCTCATGGATATGGATGTAGTACATATCCAGTAGTACAGATGATAACCTATTCATACGTCTCATTCTGTGCAATTATTGTACTCCCTAGGTCATTCTACCCATAATCCTAGAAAACTTTCTGTGTCTTTCTATGCTTCAGCACTGAGGTTGTAGCTGTGTCATCTCTATCTTCATATAATTAGCCCATCTCTTTTCTAGTCCTAGATTTCCTCAATGACAAATCTGTTCCATTTTATGTCAATTTCATGGCTTCCTAACAGTTTAATCTAGGAATGCTCTTTGGATAATATGGTTCACAGGTCTTATGATAAATTTCATGAAGATTTTTTTTCTTCCACTACTTTGCAGTGTTTTATAGAGTAATACAGCTCAGAATCCTTTGCCACTTTCTTAATCATGTTTTACAAGGAAGGAAGCAGTTATTAAGTGCCTACTAGATGCCAGATCCTGTGTTTGACAGATATCTCATTTTATCCTTGCAATAACCCTGGGATATAGGTGCTATTATTATCCCAATTTAGCAGTTGAGGAAACTGAGACAGACAGAGGTTAAGTGACTTGCCCAGGATCAATCTCACAGTTAATAAGTATCTGAGGCCAGATTTGAGCTCAGGTCTTTCTGGCTCCACCGCCAATGTTCTATCCGTACCACCACCTAGCATTTCCCTTTGCTGGGCAGGGAGACACTATTTACTGCTTAAGGGGGTTTTGAACTACTCAATAGGCTAAACTGTTGTAGACCATGATGATAATTAGCCCAATATCTTCTTTCTTTTTCTCTTTCTCTCTCTGTTTCTCTCTTTCTTCCTTTTTCTTTTTTACACACCACATGAATAGATTGTATGACAATCTATAGGTCATGTTAAAGCTATTGAAATTATTAGTATCTCTTCTCATCATTAACTTGTCTTTCAGTGTGATATTGACAGATAACTGCAAATAGACAGTAAAGTCAATTTGTCTCAAAGAAGATCATCTAACAATTGATACATTTAATTCTAATATGGGTTCCATGTTTGTAACTTGGCACTACCTATCATTTAAGTAAGATATATTCTTTTATTTTTTGTGATAATATTGCTTGCCATGTCCAACATCTTCTAACTCTCTTCTGGAAGAATTAATGAATGGAAAAACATTTCATAAGTGCTTATTATGCACCAGACAGTGTGCTCAGCACTAGGGATAGAAGTGCAAAAGAAAAACAATCTTTGCTCTCAAGGAGCTTACATTCTAATAGAAGAGACCAGGCATATAAGGGGCCAGAGCAGAATGTTTTGGACTGGGAAATCATAGGACTAAAGAATGGAGGCATAGGCCAAATGACTGGCATGAAGTTTCTAGAAATAAAGATGTTGATTTGATTAGTTTGGGGAGAGGGCAGAGAAAGGCTAAGAGATCTTTGAAGGAAAAATGGAAAATACCATAATGCAGGGTTCCAGGGCAGGAGATGGATAAACAGAGAAGAGACAAGAAGAAATTATATATGTGTGTGTATACACATATATATTCATACATACACACTCGTATGTGATATATATGTATATTTCTGAACCTATAGTGGATACGCCTTTGACATCTTACATTTCTTTACTCCTAGACTATATTTTCCAAAATATATATTTTTTCTTTCTTATCCTCTTTGCCCACCTTCATAAAGAAGTCACCAAGTGTCAAAGTATATGTTTTCTTAGTTTGGAGGATCTTGTCAAGTTATTAATAAAGCTTCTTTTCTTCATTTTCTAGAACAGATAATTTCACATAAGCCACAGTTGTCTTAATGATGGCTTTCTATCTTATGCTTATTATGAGAATGCAGTGATATCTGTTTGAAAACTCCTTTTATTTGCTTCTCCAAAAAGATTCTTTTAGCCATCATTCCGTATAGCTATAACTACCTTATGTCTTATCATTTTACTTATCACAAGGATATCAGTATTCATGCAGTTTATTTCTTCCAATAGTATATCAATTGGCTGGCCATTGGATAAAAGTTTAGCATTTAGATTTCCTTATCTCAAGCTAATAGTTAAATTAAAACTGAGTGATTCCTAACCATTCAATGGCCCTTTTTCAAATATTCTATAATTCTTTCTGTGGAAACCGAATGGAACCACACAGAACTGATGGTCATTTTATATTTTTCTTTCTCTAAAATAAAAGAATTGAGCTAGATGACCTCTAAGGTCCTGTTGGGATCAGAAATCCTCTTAGTCTCTGATTTATTTATCTAAATAAACCAAGACTAGATTCTCCTGAACTGTAATCTCTGAGTCACTGTGATTCAGATAGACACACCTTTGGAGGATTTCTAATGTGTTTAGGCTGTAAAGGTGCTATTAGCAATAGCCCAGTAGTACTATGGTTCATAGATGAGTAAATCCAATGGATATACAGATCCATAGACAGAATTGAAAAACAGTTGAGAGATCATTTATTCTACCTATCTCATTTTACAGATTAAGAAATTCAGGCTAAGAGAGCAGAAATGTGTTGCCCAAGGTCATGCAATTAATAAATGAGAGAGCTAGGATATAAGCCTATGATTTTTTTTAATTTAATTTTTCATTTTTAACACAGTTTATAACAGATAAAATAATTCAAACATTTGGTCAGCTGACTTCTTTTTTAAAGCATTTACAATATGGACCACAAAAGAATTTTTTTTAAACATTAACAAGTTGAGACACAAATAATATTTATGTTTCTAACTTCACAAGCTCTTAACCTAATTGTCTCCACAGTATTACTAAGAAATAAAGGACCCTGACTTATTGTTGTTGGTCTAAAGTCCTATGCCTAATGGCTTAATTTTAGACTTAACCCCAGATGTTCCTCTACCAATAATCTATAATTTAATATATCTGGTATTAAGCTTACAAACCTTTTGACTACAGGAAATTGCCACCAAGGGTAGTGACATTGCAGGGATACAGTATCTCCCCAACTTCATGTCAATTCCAGGCAGGAGTAGATTGTCCACTTGCATTCAGTCAGGCTTAAAGTCTGCCAGGTGTCAGTGGGGAAACTGAGTCAGGAGAATCCTACCTCAGCCCAGGCTGAACAGCCACTCTCCCACCCTTCCCAAGAGATCACCTTTTGCAGTTCATACCAGCATCTCACGGCTTACTGTTAGCCTATGATTTCTAATGGCAAACCTAGTATTTTTTTTCTCTGTATTATACCACCAACTAAATAGTGCTGTCCCGAATTAGCCAATGATTCAAAGAAACCAGTAGCATCTTATTTATATAAGTAAAGAAATTAAACTTCCTAGGTTATAGTCAGAAAAAGATGATTACAGTACAAAAAGGAATGTCAAACACTAGAATTTCTTTGACTACTTTCACTAAAATGAAGGGGTTGGACAGAAATACGTCCAAGAGTCCTTTAGAGGGTGATAGTAGAAAGAACATGATATTTGGAGTCAGAAGAATTGGGATTGAATTTCATTGTTCTTTATTCCCCATGTGACCTTAGCCAAGTCATTTGCTTTATCTAGGTCTCAATTTTATCATCTAAAAAGTGTTTGGGGATAGGGAGCAGAGATGAACACTATGGCTCCTTTCACACACACACACACACACACACACGAATATCTATCTACCTATCTATCTATCTATCTATAATTCTCCTCTTCATTGCTGTATTCCATTTAAAGGCCATTGCATTAACCAGTCTGACTGCCAGAGAAAGCCATAAAGTGTTTTTTATACTTGTACAAAGAGAATAGTTCCATGTAATATTTCATGTAGCAATCAGAATCATTAAGTACAAAAACTGATCACCTCCCCTAATACATAATCACAGTGCTAAGCAAGGAAAATCCGAAGGGTCATATGCATATTTTTAAAAATTCTTCTTTGCATTACATAATATAGTTGCTTATTTATTTAGTTATAATAAATGCAGGATTTATTAGATTAATCAAATAAAATAGAAAGCTTTCAGTTAAAATACCAAAATGAAAATCAAGAACCTCTTAAGGAAGTTTGGTAATTGACTTAATTATCTAAAATAATATATTATCTAAAGTCCTACAAAAACTTTACTATCATATTTTCTATATTTCTTTTTCTCTTCCTGTGACTATGCATAAAATTATGATAATGTAATATTGGTTCTGATGTCCATTAAAGGAAGTAGTGTGATGTGGTGATGGATAGAACTGGCCTAAAAATCAGAACAACCTAGCTCCAAAGCAGACTTCTGACACGCATTGGCTTTGTGACCTTGGACAAAACATTTAAGTTCTCAGTGCCACAGGTAACTCCATAAACTACATGTGTTTAAGAGAAAGAGTATACCGGGAGAGAATGCTCGATAGCAATACATCCCTTTCACTATCCACTTGTTGTTGTCCAGTCATTTTTCAGTCATGTCCAACTTTACATGACCCCATTTGGGACTTTCCTGGCAAAGATACTGGAGTGATTTGCCATTTCCTTTTCAAGCTCATTTTGTAGATGAGATAACTGAGGCACACAGGATCAATTTACTTACCCAGAGTCACACAGCTAGTGTGGCCAAATTTGGCCAAATTTGAACTCATGAAGATGAGTCTTCCTGAGTCCAGGCTCAGCACTCTATTCCCTGTGCCACCATAATATGAATCCACTATATAAAGAACCAAATAGCAATATTTGTAGGTACTACTGAATTTAATATATCCCATGAAATATGAAAACATGAACTTACAAAATAAATTAATTATGGAGCTAATTAAATATATTACTGAAAGATATTTATTTTACAAAAAAAAAAAATTAGACTGGGTAGAGCAGAACAGAGATGGCTAATAGGAAATTGAAACCCAAGATAAATTCTCAAGAGTTGCGTTTCCTGAATTCCAAGCATGGGGTTTAGAAACAGTCCATTAAAGATTCTAGAAGAATGGGGAACTGGGATTGCTGAAACATTGTAAATGATGAAAGATCACATAGAAAGGAAAAGGTGTTATAGGGCCAAAGGAGGACAAATTTTCTGATTTGGAAAAATTGGAAGACAATGGAATCTAATGGGGGGACAACATGCAAACAAGTCTGCATATGCTGGTAACTGTGGTATAAAAGTATTGCTTGAAGGAAATGAGAAAGTTTGGTCTATAAACAGGAGAGAGAGTTAGACCTTTAAGAGTCTTCAAGTATCTGAAGGGCTTTCATATAGAAGGAAGATTAGGGGAGAAGTAGGAACAATAACCTTAGAACTTAGCAAGAGGCAATATCTGCTCAGAGTACAGTGGGTTCCTTTTCACTAGAGATCTTTAAGCAAAATCAGTATGACCACTGGCTGCAGATGTTATAGAGGGTAATCCTGCATAGAAAGAGATTGCCCTAGGAAGATTCTGTGGTCTCTTCCATCTCTAAGATTGTATGATTCCATTTATATTCTAAATCATGACTATCCAGTGTACTTACACCACTATTTGATTTATATATTTTGGGAATTCATCTGTTGAATAAAGTAAGATACAGTTTGCTAGTATTTCAATGGCTAGCTTTTAATATGTTAGACTCATATTTTCTGGCACTTACAGAGTACTTAGCACATCGGAAACACTTAATAAACTCTTGTTGACTGACTGGCAGGCATGCTTGGGCAATGGGTTATGCTGATAGTTCACATATCCTAGTTAATAAAGTTTCCTTAAATATAGTACATTATTGCTAAATTTCAGAAAAACACGAGATGATGAAATACACTTAACACTAGATAAATGAAGCACTGGAGGGAGTGAGACCCAAAGCTTAAAAGACAGATGGAAAAAAAAATAAGAAAGTAAGATTTTTCTTAGACTCATAAATTTGGAGCCTTGGAAGTCATCTAATTCAGTCTCCTTGTTTTATAAATGAAAAAATGGAGGAACCAAGTGGTTAAGTGACTTGCCCAAGGTCACACAGATATTAAGTAACAGATCCCAGATTACAACCTGGATACTCTGACTCCAAGTCATGCATACTTTCAACTACTCTTGAAAAATTAAGACAATAAAGATTTTGGATTTTGTTCTAAAATGGTATTCAAAATAGATGTTTACATACTTTTGTTCTGGTTTTACTTACCTCCCCAAAATGATTTCTAAATCTGTCCATTGGAGAATCTTTTATGTATATTATGGGATCATATCATTAAAATTTTTAAACATTGAGTCTAACCAATATAGCTTTATTGTGATTATTGTTCAGTTAACTCTTCATTATCCCATTTGGGGTTTTCTTAGCAAAGATACTAGAGTAGTTTTGTCATTTTCTTCTCCAGTTCACTTTACAGAAGAGGAAACTAAGGCAAATAGAGTTAAGTAACTTGCCCAGGTCACACTAATAGTAAGTATATGAGGCCAGATTTGAACTCAAGTCTTCCTGACTCCAGGCTCAATCCTCTATCCATTGCACCCCCTAGGTACTCTTATATAGCTTCAACTATGGGCCTTACACTGTGCTATGAGCTTTACAAATATTCTCTTATTTAATCCTCACAACAACCCTGAGAGACAGATGCTATTATTTTCACACAGCTAGTAAGTCTCTAAAGCCAGATCTGAACTCAGGTCTTCCTGACTCCAGCCCAGCACTCTATCCACTGTGCCACCTAGCTGCCCATAGTGACCTTTAAATTTTTTTTCAAATACCTATGGTTTTTACTTAACCAAACTCTCCAAAGATGTTGCCACCTCATCCAGTAAGCTGTTATCTATAACTGAGAAAAATTGTTTACCCAAATCAAGTGAAGTGAAAAGCTTGTCTGACAAGGATGCATAGCATTAGAACAGTGCTCTCTTCATATGCAAACTCAAATTGTTTAAACTACAAAGAATAATGAGAACAGGGATAGTATAAAAAATATTGGTGAACTTCTTAACAAGATGGCTTTTTGTTCTCTTTCCCTTCCTTTAATATGAATGTTTCCCAAGGGTCTGTCCTAAGTCCTCTCTTCCCTGTGTATTTCCTTCCTTAACAATCTCATTCATTCTGGGATCAGCAAGACCTTAGTTCAAATCTGGCTTCAGAAACTTACTAGCTGTGTGATCCTGGCAAGTCACTTAATCTCTGTTTTCCTGAGTTTCTTTATCTGTAAAATGAAGATAATATTAGCACCTCCCTTCTAAGGTTATGGTGAGGATCAAATAATGTAATAGCTGTAAAGCACTTAGCACTGTATCTGGCACCACAGTATGTGCTATATAAATGTTAGCTATTGTTGTTAGAGCTGAACTAATTTTACTGGTGCCTAAATTTCGTCATGTTGCTACCCCACTCTTCTGCCAAAAAAATATTTGGTGGTTGATTTTCTATTGCCTAATGAGTAAAATTCAAACTCTATTTCCTGGCATTGAAGGCCATAATCTAGAACCAAAATCCCTCTCTAATCATTTCAAATAATTCCCCTGTATCTACTTCATATTCTAGCAAAAAATAGAAAAACTCAGCTTCCTAAACATTCCTAAACACCCTCTCTTTACTCACATATTTTATTAACTAAAGAGGAAAGAAATATTATCTAATAAGAAATCATCTCTCAATTCTACATTTTGTGTTCCTTTGCTTAATTATAGATTACTAGCTAATAAGTGAATGCTTTCCTTTGCTCACACCATGAAGACATGAAAGAGTTAATCCTGTTCTTGGAGGACTGACAGATTCAGAAAGTCACATCCATTGGGAGGATTTGTCTGAGTAAGCAGCTAATCCCTACATCACCTATGTTATTGTCCTTGCAAAATAAATGATTTAATCAAGGTCATAAAGTAGGAAAAAAATCCAGTCTCCTAGTATACCTCACAATCCTTGTCCAGGTGGCAAAATTACATCCTTAAACGTGGCATTGGTATCAGTTGCCTTCATCTATTAGAAAAAAAATCACATTTATTCCTTTAGTGTGATACCTTTTGTGAGAAGGACTTAGAAGTTTGTATATTCCTTCCATTTGCTTCTCTTATCAGGAACAGTTCTCTCTAGGTGTGTGGTCTGGCATAATCACTTTCAAGACGGGTAAACAAATATCTGCCCCTTGATTTTCAATACCATAAAATCTGGTCTCAATTCAAATGAATAGCAAAACCTTTGGCACTGGAATTATCTGATTTGATGGTCTTCATACTCACAATTCATGTAGTTGCAAGCTACTTGTTTTATTTGTGTGCTGCATTAAACTGACCTGTGAATTATGCATATAAATTGTTCCCACATCAGTAAGCAAACTCAGGTTGTTTTTTTTTAAAGGACTTTTCCCCACTATTGTAAAACATTTCACTTTGAGTTCAACTTCATCTTTTAAAATTGAAAACTGAGCACCCCATGGGTATAAAGCAGTGTTTGCGGTACTAATAATAGTGTGATGAAACATAATTGAGGTATACGTAGTCTGCATTCCAATAAAATTAAATTGATATACATGCAACATGCATAGTTAAGTATTGGGACACTTCCCCAGTGGCTCTTTTTATTTAAATATTTCTGTTAGGGTAGAACAATCTTGAGATATTGTGGTCTACTTCTTTCATATGACCCCTTAGGCTATATTTTCCAGTATTTTATGATTATAAATAATATTCTATTATAGAAAATTATCTTACTACTATGTGAGAATTATTTTAATTCATCATATCACTTAAATTACAAAATCTAGGCTTTTATCTGTTGTCATCTGGTTTTGATTTCTTAATTTTTATTTTAAGATCCCTTCATAAATATTTTGTGAGTCATCTGTGGCTCTCCTAAAAATGTCTAGTTTTACTATAAAAAATGGAAGATTGGATGGTAGCCTTAAAAATGTGTTCTGTTTCTTTTGTTCTTGCATGTCATTAGTAAAAATAAAAATTATTCCAGTGTGTAATGAAAATGCAATTCAAAACAGGATTAGATTTATGTAAAACAAATTACAAAATGCCTCAGGCTTTGAAGACATTAGGTTGGATCTTAGCCCATCTTCTCTGTATAAAGTGTTTCTCTATAAGGGCTCAGAATCATCCTATTATCAGAAATACCCAAAACACTCAAAATGGCCTGAGTGAAAACACAGGTAATTTTAGTATTGAAATGTACATATATATACATTTATTTACATATATGTATATGTATCTATATATATACATAGGCAATCATTCAAACAACAGGAATTTTGTTGTAGTTGTGTCTTTTTTCATCATATCCTATTCTCCATGACCCCATTTGGCGTTTTCTTGGCAAACATACTCAAATGATTTGCCATTTCCTTCTCCAGTTCATTTCACAGAGAAGGAAACTGAGGCAAGCTGGGTAAGTGCCTGGCCCAGGATCACACAGTTAGTAAGCATCTGAGGCTCAATTTGAACTTGGATCCTCCTGACTCCAGGACCAGCACGCTATCCACTGCTCCACCTAGTTGCCCTAAGCATTTATTTAGCACCTGCTTTGTGCTGGGCACTCTACCCTGTACATAAGACACAAAATCAGAACTGACCGAGTGGCTAATCTTGGAGAGAAATCGCTGGTGTGTGTGTGTGTATGTGTGTGTGTGTGTGTGTGTGTGTGTGTGTGTGTGCGCATGTGTATGCGTGTGTGTTATTAGTAAATATAATGGCAGAACTCTTGCTTTTGAGATACCACAGCAATTATAACTCTGCAGGAAGGTGTTTCAGCAACAGTAATAGATAATATTATGCTGTAAGATACCATAACAATTATAACTTACTGAAAGATTTAGTTTCAGCAATAATAATGTTATATTGTAATGAATGTGAATTTAATATATAATAAGATTAACAAGAACTTACATTATTTTTTTCTTTAAAAAGAGCTGATTAAAAGCAGATCAGCTCCCTGCTAAAGGAGAACCAAAAAAATCTTGAAGAAATTGGCACCTTGAGAACTAGCCTAACTCAGCTGGCAAGGGAGGTGCAAGGGGCCAATGAGGAGAAGAATGCTTTCAAAAGCAGAATTAACCAAATGGAAAAGGAGATTCAAAAGCTCACTGAAGAAAATAGATCTTTCAAAACTGGAATGGTATGGATGGATGCTAAGGACTTTATGAGAAAGACAGATATCTCAGAACATACCGCGCAGATTCGAAAAATGGAAGATAATGTGAAATATCTTATTGGAAAAACAACTGACCTGGAAAATAGAATCAGGAGAGACAATGTAAAAATTCTGGGACTACCCGAAAACCATGATCAAAAGAAGAGCCTAGACATCATCTTCCATGAAATTATCAAGGAAAACTGCCCTGAGATTCTAGAACCAGAAGGCAAAATAAATATTCAAGGAATCTGCAGAACACCGCATGAAAGAGATCCAAAAAGAGAAACTCCTAGGAGCATTGTGGCCAAATTCCAGAATTCCCAGGTGAAAGAGAAAATATTGCAAGCAGCTAGAAAGAAACAATTCAAGTATTGTGGAAATACAATCAGGATAGCACAAGATCTGGCACCCTCTACATTGAGGGATAGAAGGGAATGGAATAGGATATTCCAGAAGTCAAAGGAACTAGGACTGAAGCCAAGAATCACCTACCCAGCAAAACTGAGTATAATACTTCAGGAGAAAAAATGGTCTTTCAATGAAATAGAGGACTTTCAAATTTTCCTGATGAAAAGACCAGAGCTGGAAAGAAAATTTGACTTTCTAACACAAGAATGAAGAGAACCATGAAAAGGTGAACAGCAAAGAGAAGTCATAAGGGACTTACTAAAGTTGAACTGTTTACATTCCTACATGGAAAGACAATATTTGTAATTCTTGAAACATTTCAGTATCTGGGTACTGGGTGGGAGTACACACACACACACATGCACACACGCACACATACATAGAGACAGAGTGCACAGAGTGAATTGAAGAGGATGGGATCATATCTTAAAAAAAAATGAAATCAAGCAGTGAGAGAGAAATATTGGGAGGAGAAAGGGAGAAGTTTTATGGGGCAAATTATCTCTCATAAAAGAGGCAAGCAAAAGACTTATTAGCGGTGGGATAAAGAGGGGAGGCAAGAGAAAAACACATCACATTCCACTAAAGGAAAGAATATAATGCACACTCATTTTGATAGGAAAACCTATCTCATAATACAGGAGAGTGGGGGACAGGGGCACAAGCAGGGTGGGGGGGAGGATGGAGGGGAGGGCATGGGGAGGAGAATGCAATATGAGGTCGACACTCATGGGGAGGGAAAGGACCATAAGAAAATAGAAGTAAAGGGGGACAGGATAGGATGGAGGGAAATATAGTTAGTCCTATACAACACAACTAGTATGGAAATCATTTGCAAAACTAAACAGATATGGCCTATATTGAATTGCCTGTCTTCCAAGGGGAAGGGGTGGAGAGGGAGGGAGCTAAAGAAGTCGGAACTCAAGGTGTTAGGATCAAATGTAATGTTCTTACCACTGGGAAATAAGAAATACAGGTTAAGGGGTCAAGAAAGCTATCTGGCCCTACAGGACAAAAGAGAAGACAGAGACAAGGGCAGGGAGGGAGGATAGAGGAGAGAGCAGATAGGTCACAGGGGCAATTAGAAAGCTCGGGTTTGGGGGGGGGAGGGGAGAAAAGGGGAGAAAATTTGTAACCCAAAATTGTGTGAAAATAAATGTTAAAAGTTAAATAAAAAAAAATAAAATAAAAAGAGCTGATTGACTCAACACCTCTTTCTGGAGCTTCTTACTGATCATTGGCAGATATGGTTTTATACCTTGGCAGGAAAGGGAAATGTCTTCTTGGTATGATTTGTTGATCACCTAAAAGACTCATAAAATGGTTAGTCTTAGGAAACATTGTGAATCAGTCCATCAACAAACACCTAATATGTGACTTCTCTGTGCCAGGCATCATGCTAGATACTGAGGTTACAAAAATAAAATGAAGTAGTTCCTGCCCTCAATGAGTTCACCCTCTGAAGAAGACAAAGTTTTCCCAGAGCACTCATCCGTTCCTCTATATACTTTTTTAGTACAAATAGCTAAACATAGTAACACTGAACAATAAATTCAATAGAATTTTAATGAAATTTTTTTAAAGAAAATAAACTTTCAAGGGAATTTTTAAAATCTTTTTCACTAGTCCTTAACTGTTTTAATAATGACCAATTTAACTCTCGTCTAGTTCCTAGAATTTGATTATAATTTTCACATTTAACATATTTCGTATAGAGAGAATACAAAACAAACTAGTCCTTTGTTGAGAATAGGCTTGGGTTTAGCTGCAATGTATGCAGAAACTCAGGTTTCAGAGCTAGACATGAATAATGGATATAACTCTCCCCAGATAAAAAAAAAATACCTTCACACACCCTGGTATTACCATATAATAGTAGTCTTACATTTTCACTTAAAATATTTTTGGAAGTACTTTCAAAAATTCCATGGGACATGGATTATTTTCTTATAGACAGGAAAGTAGTTTAGGAATCAAGAGACCTGGTTTTTCCACTTATTCACTTGGTGATTGTGTATTAAAGGGCAAAATTATATGAGATACTAAAATCCTCTTCATGGAACGATGGGAGAGTCCTCTGATTTGTTGGATTGGTGCCCGTTATATGGAATTAGGCATGTGCACTGTGGCTCTATAGGGGTAAGAGTCTCCACAGGGCTATAAGGGACATATGCTCTGTCCCTTTGCTAAAGAAAATGCATTACCGGAAATTATTCATTCATCTCTGTGGCTAGGACTTGCATCAGGAGAGAATAAAGGCCTGTTTACCCACTGCCTGAGCGACTGACCACCAACCAAGGAAGAGACACTCATAGTATTGGCTCTAAAAGGCGATTTTTACCTCTTTCTTCCTCAATTTTAAGATATCACTTTGAAGTCTGCCAATTCTCCCTTGAAATGATAGTATGGGGAAAAAAGAATATTTCTCTCTATTCTTTCTCCCTGGCAATAAATATGATGGCTGTTCACACATGGCAGCAGGAGTGTGTGTTTCCATTGGTGAGCCAGGCATGTCTCTCAAGTTCCTAGCTGCTTCTTCTTCAAGTTGCTTTTACTGAATGTTGGTGATTTAACAGAGAACCTTGGGAGAGACCTGAGAAGTTTGAAAAGTCTGAAGCCATTGAATCAAGTGCTAATTGCCCAATGGGTATTGCTATCTTCAACTACGTCCTTTTCAGGGAAGATCATTGCCAACAAGAGGATGTGCCACTCATGCCTGGAGGTCCAAAAGATGAGAACCTAAAGTGAGCTGGTCAAACAGCACAGATCCCTGGGGAAAATGAAATATCGGAATGAATCTGTTCAGTAGGTGCATAACATGTTTCGTGTTGTAAATGCTGAATTCCCAAGAAACAAACACACACACCCCACTCCACAAGGGAAGAATTAATATTGTTTGTGTCTCCTAAAAAGAGGCTACGATAACAGAGAAAAAGAGGCAGACTTCTGTCTCTTTTTAAATCTACTGTATAAACAGTTTTTCCAAGGTCAATATCCATTTATTTTTGACACAGCCCCTAGTCAAAAATCCTCTGTGTGTGTCTTGTAAGCAATAGATCAGGATAGATAGATTAGATAGATAGATAGATAGATAGATAGATAGATAGATAGATAGATAGATAGATGCATAATATGTCTATCCTCAATGAGTGTATATATATATATATATATATATATATATATATATATATATATATATATATATATATATATGTCTATCTTCGCATGTACTCAGTTCCAGGAGATAACATTCTAATCTTGCAGATCAGAACTTCCCTAATCTCCCCTGTTATATATTCAAATGGGTATTTAATCAGTCAGACAGTCAACAACATTTAAGTGTCTACCATGTGCCAAACACTCTAAATACTAGAGATACAAAAAAAATAAGTCCCAGGTCTCAGAGAACTTACATTCTAATGGAGGGACCTTATGGTCTATTCACATTTGCTTCTAACTTATCTCTCAGTGAACCAAGTGGCTAGTTCAGTTTTTATTTTTCACTAGTGCCAAGGTTCTATGATAGGCAAAGTGACTGAGTAGTTGTTTTCCATATAACTCTCCAGCCAAACAGGCACAAAAGAATAAAAGATCTGCCTCTGTAGTCTTTAAATTTGAATCCCCAAGATTAAGATAGAAAGACTACTCAATAACCCCCCCACACTCTCCCCACCCACCTGTAGTCTGCTTGATTCCATTTATCAGGCCCAAGCCACATAAACAAACTCACAGGTTTGTGTCTTAGGGTCTGACTAAAGCAACACCTTCCCAGACCTCCCATGACAGTGGGAACTTTTCATTCCCTGTAGAAGGCAGAAAATATTGATTTTTGTCCAGTCACATAAAGAAAGGGGAGTGAAATCTTCTGGAGGGACAGAAGCTATAATCAGAGGGCTGGCTAAAGAGAAAGAAGTTTTTATGTCCAAGGGAAAAGGAACTAGAAACACATTAAAGAACAGGCCCTCTTTTGAGGGATTACTTACTCTGGATAGGAAATTAGTCAGTTCTTAGGCCCTTGTCCCAAATTAGGCCCTTAGGCCACTTCCAAATAAGTGAAATGATAGTAGAAAAAAGCCTATTTATTTCCTCTGATATCTTGTTGATATGGGTGGGTATTCCCTCTGTCAGTACAGACTGTAATCTGTTCCTGCCTTCTCATCTTGTTTTGTTCCTGTCAATGTCCTCCCATAAAACTCTATGGAAATCCATCTGACATACTAGAGGTCTTCTTTTAAAACTTTGTAAATTCCAAGATAGTATTTGGGCATTCCATTGGTTATCCTTTGCTCTTGTTACATGAGAATCCCAGTTCCTATTCTAATCATACATGTCTTTTATACTATTTCTCCACAAAGTCCTATTCAGTGTCACATCTTGGTACAGATGTGATCTGTGCTTATAGAAGGGCATGGCAGAGAAACACAAGTTTGGAAAGCCTCTACTGAGTTGGAAAAGCTTTGAATAATTGACCTGGCAATAAACTGAATGAAACTTAGAATCAAGAAAAACTGAGTTCCAATCTAGCCTCAGACACTCACTAGCCATGTGGCCTTGGGGCAAGTCGCTTAACGTCTGTCGGCCTATTTCACCTTCTTCAAAATGATATATGATACCATGCCATAATAATAGCACCTACCTAACAGGATTGTTATAAGGATCAAGAGAGATAATAATTATGAAGTGCTTTGCAAATCTTTATAAATGTTAGCTATTATTATTCCTGCCTGAAAACCATCTCAGGAAAGCACAAAATTGATCACTAATAGAATACTATTAGGTGATACTACACAGGGATAAGATCCAGTGTGTGTGTGTGTGTGTGTGTGTGTGTGTGTGTGTGTGTGTGTGTGTGTGTGAGAGAGAGAGAGAGAGAGAGAGTACACACATATATACACATGTATACATATATGCACATATATGTGTGTATGTATCTCCCAATGCAGTGGTTTTTTTTCCATTGGACCCCATTGCTTCCTCCTAAAAGACCTTTAAAATTATTCAAAGATTTCAGTAAAACTATCTACACAGGAATCTTTGCTTAAATGTAAAATTAATATAGCCCAGAATTGAATCAGTCCATCAGTAGAAATATCTTAGGCAGACATTTCTGATGGATACAGAACTGACGAGGGGTGGGGTTGACTAGCCTTTTGGAAATTGTGCAAAGTTCCTAATGACTACAAGATTTTTCCTCAGACAACAGTTCATTTTATTTATATCACTTTATTCATCAGTATTTTTCCAGTGATGCTGTATGGTTGTGAGTTATGGAATAGCCTATTCTCCAAAGAGTTAAAGTTATGAGTCACTTAAAGGGCAATGTAAAAATAACGGTGGGCATGAGTTATATCATATTACAAACTAACAATTATTCAAAAATGGGGTAAGACAGAAGTGTCAAACTCTTGGCTGGTGTTTAGCCTGCAAAATTCTGGAGTGCTGCTTGAACCAGTTTAAAATATGCTTAAGAAATGTTGAACAAAATAAATAAAAATCTGATACAACATAGATAATATTAAATTGAGTTTTCTTTGTTAATATGTGGCCAAGGGTCAATTTCTATTTGCCTATGACATCACTGGTATAAGAGACGTAATCAAAGAAATGTATGACCATGAAAGAAAATGGACCTCTCATTCAGAGAGAGGAAGGGACAAATAATTGATAGAATGACAGAATTTACAGTTGAGAAGAATCTCATGGAGATCTAGTACAATCAAAATCCGAAAGCAAACTCCTGGACAATAATAACCAACATACTGTCATCTAGTTTCTGTTTGAAGATCTACAGTCAAGGGGAAATCAATATTTCTTGAAGTAGCCCATTCCCCTTGTGGACCATTCTTGTTGTTAATTTTTTTCCTGAGATCAAACTGAAAATTTGCTTTTTTTGAAGTTTGCAGTCATTGTTCCTGGATATGCCTTGTGGGTGAAGAAGAAAATCTATATTCAAACAGGAAAATCTCAATTTGATGTAATAGTCCTTTAAATGATGGAACACAAGCTATCACATCTTGCTTGAGTTTTTTCTAAGCTACACAGTTTTTGTTGTTCAGTCATGTCCAAATCTTTGAGACCCCATTTGGGATTTTCTTGGAAAAGATGCTGGAGTGGTTTGTCATTTTCTTCTCTTGCTCATTTTACAGATAAGGAAACTGAGGGTTAAGTGACTTGCTAAGGGTCACACAACTAGTAAGTGTCTGAGGTCAGATTTGAACTCAGGAAGATGAGTCCCCCTGACTACTGGCTTAACACTCTATCCACTGTGCCACTTAACTGACCCTAAATTTAACCAAGCCTTATTTGACTTGGAGTTTAGGCCCTTCACCATCTTGATTACTTTCCAGATTATCAACGTCCTTTTTAAATTGTGATGCCCATAAAAACCTCACAATCCAGTGCAGAAAGGCAGAGATTGTCAATGCATCCTTCTCAGATGATAATGCAATAAAAATTATATGTAATAAAAGGCCATGGAAAAATAAACCAAAAATTAATTGGAAACTAAATAATCTAATCCTAAAGAAGGAGCAAATTAAACAACAAATTACAGAAACAATCAACAACTTCATTCAAGAGAATGACATAATGAGACAACCTACCAAATCTTATAAGATACTGCAAAAGCAGTCCTTAGGAGAAGTTTTATATCTTTGATTGCCTCCATGAATAAAATAGAGAAAGAGGAGATCAATGACTTGGGCATGCAGCTGAAAAAGCTAGAAAAAGAACAAATTGAAAATATGCAAGTAAATACCACATTAGAAATACTGAAAACCAAAGGAGAGATTAATAAAATGGAAATGAAGAAAACTATTGAACTAATAAATAAATCTAATAGTTGGTTTTATGAAAAAACTAATAAATTTGATAAACTTTTGGTCAATTTGATTTAAAAAAAGAAAGAAGAAAACCAAATTCCCAATATCAAAATGAAAGGGGTGAACTCACCTCCAATGAGGAGGAAATTAAAACAATAATCAGAAATTACTTTGCCCAACTGTATGCCCATAAATTTGACAATCTCGATGAGATGGATGAATATTTTAAAAAATATAAATTGCCCAGATTAACAAAAGAGGAAGTTGGATACTTAAACAACTCCATCTCAGAAAAAGAAATTGAGCAAGCCATCAACGAACTCCCTAGGAAAAAATCTCCAGGGCCGAATGGATTTACAAGTGAATTCTATCAAACATTTAAAGAAGTTAATTCCAATCCTATATAGACTATTTGGGAAAACTGGGGAAGAAGGAGTCCTCTCAAATTCTTTTTATGATACAAATATGGTTTTGATACCTAAACCAGGAAGAGACAAAACAGAGAAAGAAAATTATAGACCAATTTTTCTAATGAATATAGATGCAAAAATTTTAAATAAGATTTTAGCAAAAAGAATACAGCAACTTATCACAAGAATAATACTTTACGATCAGGTAAGATTCATACCAGAAATGCAGGGCTGGTTCAATATTAGGAAAACTATTACCATTATTGATCATATCAACAACAAATCTAACAGAAACCACTTGATTATCTCAATAGATGCAGAAAAACCTTTTGACAAAATACAACACCCATTCCTATTAAAAACACTGGAGAACGCAGGAATAAAGGAAACTTTCTGTAAAATAATAAGCAGAATCTACCTAAAACCTTCAGCAAGCATTATATGCAGTGGAGATAAACTAGATGCATTTCCAATAAGATCAGGGGTGAAATAAGGATGTCCATTATCACCACTATTATTCAATATGGTACTAGACATGTTAGCTGTAGCAATAAGAGAAGAAAAAGAAATTGAAGGAATTAGAACAGGCAAAGAAGAAACTAAGTTATCACTCTTTCCAGATGATATGAGGATACAGCAACGACCACAGTGTGCAAGAGTTTTTTCTGGTAGACTTGGAACTTCATTACAATGCAAGGACTTAAAAAAATTCCCAATGGTTTTTTTAAGGCAAAATGCCTTCCACATCCAGAGAAGGAAGTGGAATTCAATTGCAGAATGTAGCAGATCATTTCCTTTTGTATTGTGTTTTGGTTTGTTATATGATTTCTCCCATTCATTCTAATTCTTCTACATAGCATGACTATAGTGAAAGTATATTTAATAGGAGTGTATGTGTAGAACTTATATAAAATTGTATGCCATCTCGGGGAGGGAAGGGGGAGGTAGGGGAAAACAATCTAAGTTATATGGTAGTGATTGTAGAACACTGAAAATAAATAAAATTGATAAAATAAAAAAAATAAATTGTGATGCCCAATTATTAACACACTCCTTAAGATATGGTCTAATCAGAGATTATCACCTTTTTTCCTAAAGCCTAAATTGCGTAGCTGTTTTAGCTGCCAGATCACACTGATGATTAGTATTGGACCTGTTATCCATGAAACACTGAGATCATTTTAGACAAAGTCTGCTATTTTTCTCTTATCCATGTGCAGTTGATATTCTGAACCAAAGTATAAGATTTTTAATTTATCCCTCTTAAATATCATGTTAGATGCTGCTCAATGAAAATTTTGTCTTGACCTTGTCATCCAGTTTGCTAACTCTTCCTTCCAGCTATATGTCATCTGCAAATTTGATGAGCGTACCATCTATGCCTTTATCCAAATCCTTAATAAAAATGTTTACAAGCACCAGGCTAGACACAGATCACTGAGTAACTCTACTGAAAACCACCTGGCAAGTTGACTTTGAATAATTAATAACTGCTCTTCAAATACAGTCATTCAACAAGTTCCAAATTGTCTAGTCCACATGTCTTCATCTTTTCTTCTAGAATAGCATGAGATCTTTTATTCAGTCCATTGCTAAATACTCAATAAACTCCATATTCATTATTCTCCTAATATGAAAGCTTGATCACCCTGTGGAAAAAAAGGAAATATTCTGTTATGTCCTACTCTTGATGAAACCGTTCTAGCTTTGTAATTACTGCTTCTTTTGCAAGATGTTCACTAAACACTTTGCTAATGATCTCTTCTAGAATTTTCACAGGAATTGCAGTCATACTAGCCTATTATTTGCAACTTCTTTTCTTCCAACCTCTTTTGAAAGAGGTTAAAATATTTTTCAATAATAAATTTCAAATTTTGACATTTGTCCTTCTTCAAACTTGTTTACCCTTTGCCTTTATCCCATGATCTTTCAAATATCACTGACGGGCTCAGCATGCACAAAGACCAATTCTTTCAGTGCTAAGGGATATAGTTCTTCCAGGCCAGGTGACTTGAATTCATCAAAGACAGTTAGATAATCTTTTACTGTCTCCTTACTTATCTTGGCCATTAACTTAATAGTAGATATTTTTATTCTGTCTTATGCAAATCATATTCCTTGGCAGAGAAAACAGACACAAATGACTTGACCAGCTCTGCCTTCTCTCTGTCAGGGTTAGTTATCATTCCATCCATCTCAAGCAGTGACCATCTGCCCTTTTAATCTTCATGGTTTTTCTCTAAATATAAGTGTAACTTCAGTGTTTAAATCCTCAGCTTCCCTTGCAGCCTCAGCCAATTCTGACCTGGAGCATTTTTGAGCTATTTTTATATGACTGCAATTCCCTTATATACATTCTCTGTTAAAGAGCCTTGCTTCCATTTTCTATACATATCTAAAAAAAAAAAAAAAACAACTGAGTTGATTGGTGAGTTCTCTGCACATCCACATTATTCTCCTTAGACAATGTTGATATTTTTTCCTCATGGGATTTTTTCCTCCTGTCTTTAGGATTTCATTCTTGAGTGTTTTCAATTTCTTCTGAATGGACTTCCCCTGCAGAATTTTAGTCCACGGGATCCCACCTCTGCTTTCTTTGAATCCTTTGAAATAGGCTTTCATAAAATGTTATGTGGACTATGTCCAACTTTTCCTCTTTTTTATCACAAAAAAAGAGAATGGTAGTGTATCCCAATGGTTTCCACCCCAGCAAGTATTTCTGACCCTATTAAATAATTAAATACAGTTGAGAATGTCCTTTTGTGGGGCCTCCATCTTTTAAAGAATGAAATTAGCATTAGCATTGAGTGGAGAAATTATTAACTACTCTGTTTTTGACAAAGAGATACTGCCTATAGATATTTAGATATTTGAATTACCCATCACTACTTTTCCATACCTCTATGCCAGACTTGTGATCTGTTTCCCAAATTTCTTATCTAGCTTGTCTTTGAGTTCAGGTGGTCATTCGTATATTCTGAAAACAAAACAATCCCTCTTTTTCGTTCTATTAACCTTTAGTCAAGTCAATAAGGATTAATTAAGTATTGACCGAGTGCCAGGCACTGTGCTAAGCTCTGGGAATAGAGATAGGAGCAGAGAGAAAGACAGCTCCTACCCTTATGGAAGATATTGTCTAGTGGAGGAGGATGACATGTAAAAGGAAGATTAATATGAATATGAATATAAATATAAAATATAAAAAGTGGGGAGAGGGAGAGGAAGAAAGGAAGAGATACTTGTGCCAAGACATTGTAGAAAAGTCCAGAGAGTCAGTAGTGTAGTCTGAAGTAAAATGAAGTTGTGGCTGACCTGGACATCCTCATTAAAATTCATTACCCAAACTCTTTATAATATAATATGCCATTAATGTAATATGCCATACTTCACCTCTCTGGCTTCTGGGGTCATTATATGAGTATACCTTCTCAATATACAATGCTCCACTGATATTCATGAAAAGTCAAGAAAAGTAAGAAAAAAGTCCCCCAGGCAATTATTTGTTCAACACAATGCCAGGCACATGGTCTGTTTCATTAATGATTTCACATTCAAATGGGGTAGAAAACATTCAAACACTTTTGTATGTATAAAATATATGCAGTGTAATTAAGAAGTAGTTTCAGAGAAAAAGCACCAGCAGTTGGGGTTAGAGGTGGGAATGCGAGCAAGAAAGGCTTCTTGTAAACCAGGAAATCAGCAAGCACAGGAAAGGAAGGAAGGCAATACAGACTTGGGGGACAGTCAATGAAAAAGCATGGAGAAGGAGATAGGCAAGGTACAGCATAAAGGTTTATGTTGCTAGGTCTTGGCATAAGTTGAGGAGATAAGAATGTAAGAACACGAGAAATAAAAGAAAGTACAAGTTTGTTAAAGACCTCTAATTCCAAACAACTGATTTGATATTGGATCCTGAAAGTACTAGAGAGTCACTGAAGTCTATTGAGCGGGGGGAGGGGTGACATAGTCACATCTGAAATTTAGGATAATCACTTTGGCACTTTGGTGGATGATGGGTGGGAGTGAAAAGATTAAAGATGTGAGGCAAGAAGACTCAAGAGCTAACTACTGCATAGTTTAGTTGTGAAGTAATGAGATCCTGAATCAGTGGAGTGATATGAATAGAAAGAAGGTAATACAAAACTGAGAGGTTGTGAAGGTCACAAGACTTGGGAAAAAGATTGGACATGTGGAGGGAGTTTGAGTTAGGAATCAAGACACTGAGATCCAAGTCTGAGTTATTGGGAGGCTTGCGTGTGGTTTGTCATTTGTTCTCAAAGAGGACCATGACATCAGGAAGATGATGATATGACTTGCAATTGAATTTAACTTGAGTGAGGGAGGGCTGGGCAAAGTTACCAGCTTCACTTTCTCCTCTGGAGCCATCCGGGTCCAGTGGCCAGATATGGGTCAGGATGACTGGAGATGACCCAGGATACAGTGAGAGACCTTTCTAAGCTAAACTCTTTCCAAGTTTTCACTTTGAGTGAGGCAATGCCCATTCAGGGAATAGGCTGGTTTAAGAAGCAAGTCAAGGGATAACCCCTTTAATAAAAAAAAAACAAAAAAAAGACCCTCATGGGTGCTGGTCAAAAGAGAAACAATTACTATTTACATTCATTATGAGGCCAAAAAAGTCCTGAGCAGTAACTGGGAAGTTGGAAAGAGAAGAAGGTTTAGGAGGAAAGAAAATAGGCTCTCTTTTGAACCCTTTAACTATAATACACATATGGAAAATTCAGTTTGAGATGTGAAAAAAGGCAGTTTGTGGTACAAGACTGGAGTTTGGGAAAGAAGTTAGGTCTTAATCTGAGAATCACACACATAGAAATGATCATTGAACCTATGAGAGTTTATGAGATCACCAAGTAACATAGTATAGAAAAAGAAGAGGAGAAGGCCCAGGACAGAGTTTGGTTTTAGTTAGTTGATATCATACAGAAGAAGACCTAGCAAAGGATACTGAGAAGGAATGGTTAAAAAGGAAGAACTAGGAGAAAGTGATCATGTGAAAACCTAGAGAAGTATCTAAAAGCGAATGATCAATAGTAGCAAATTGGGTTAGCTCCTTTGGAAGCTATATGAGAGGACTTTTATAAGCATCACACTAGATGAAAAGGCATGAATGGCTTCTTATATTCACCACTGAATTTAGCAGTCACATTGATGATACCACATACATTAATGTTTCTGTGGATTCCTCTACACCATGCGTTTTTAACCTCAAGTTGAATTTGGTTTTACAAATACACACACGCACAGTTTTAAAATATAATCAGTTTCCTTTTAAATAGTAATTAGTTTATTTAAATTTATTTATATTTTATATTATATTTTTTATTTTTATAAAAAATAACTTATTTCATTTAAAATATTTTTCAGAGAAAAGGTCCATAGACTTCACCAGACTGCAAGACCCTCTCTTATGCAATCTGTTATATTCCTTGAGGAGAAGAATATGAAAGGAAAGATTATATAGTATTAGGGAAGAATGATAAGATGAGGGTAGGAGAAACAGAGTATAAGGAACAATGATCTAAGGCTATGCCTTTCTTCTTTCTTCTATACCAAAATTTCTGGTGGTTTCCACTCCCTTATCTTTATTGATGTTTGATTCAGGAGAGGCAGTGCCTTTAAGGCCCAAAGTTGATCATATATGCATTTATATATGATGTTTAAGAAATGTTTTTGATCATGAAAAACTATGTAATCCTCCCAGGATAATAATTCTACTAACAAGACCAGTGATGTAGATTCTAAGGCCAAAAGATGAAAAGAGGCAACAAAATTAAGCAGAAAATAAAAGGAAGAATGATTTAGGAATATCAGAGATATAAGGTCAATTTCCATTAAGAATACCAAGATAATATGTGCTGCCATGCCATTCTCCCTGTGGCACTCAATGAAGAGTAATTTGATTAAATTGGTTTGAAGACTGGACTATTTATAGCCCTGTTTTCTGGAATAATTTTACTTACCAAATGTCTTAGTGTTTTTATCTCACAACATTTTTGTAAGAGGAGTTACTTTTCTCTACATCCACTTTGTAGATTCATTGTAGAAAGTTTAAGTAATTTAATAACCCAGGTCACTGAGCAAGTCTGTAAATGAACTAGAATTGGAATTAACTTGGAGTCAATAAATATTCAAATCAATGATCATTTATTAAACACCTACTATGTGCCATAGACTGTGCTAAGTCCTGTCTTGCTAGTGATTTAGTTGATTGAGCTGTACTCCTAGGCTAGAGGGGTGGAAAGCCATTATAAATAAAAGCAGTCAATTTAAAACCCAGATACACATATGCATAAAAGAAAAAAAGAAGGAAAGAAAAAAAGAGCGTAAATGATTTGGTTGTAGCATCTTTGTGTAACTTTTAGTTTAGCCTTCCCTTTTTCAACACTACTTTATTCATAGATTGGAATGGATGTCAATTTGAGGCATTCTATTTAAAGTTTTGAGACATTACTTTTAAAATTCTAGATGCTAAACTAGATTGAATCAATTTGGATGGTTACTATTTTAGTGGGATACATGGATGTATGTGTGCGTGTGTGTATACACAAATATGTATATATGTGTGTTATATGTACCTATATAAACAGCTAGGTGGCACACTGGATAGAGCACTGGGCTTAGAATCAGAAAGACTCATCTTCCTGAGTTCAAATCTAGCCTCAGATACTTATTAGTTGTGTGACCCTAGGCAAGTCATTTAACCTTGTTTGCCTCAGTTCCTCATCTACGAAATGAGCTGAAGAAGGAAATGTCAAACCACCCTAGTATCTTTGCCAAGAAAACCTCAAAATGGGGTTACAAAGACTCAGACATGACCGAAATGATCCTACAACAACAAAAACATATATGTTATAAAGGGAGCAAATTCACCACCTTTCAATTTGCCCAAAATATCATTATTGGATTTTTATGGAATTATTATATGATATGCAATAGATATTTCTAGATTCATTTCTTATGAATAAATATAAAATACCAGCCTTTAAAAATGCAGCATTTAAAAGAACAAAAACATGAGAATTTAACATGGCTCATATTTGTAGGCATGCCTTCTAATTTACTGATAAAAACCTTCCTTAAAATGCACTAGCAAAATAGTTATGAATCCCTGATAAAATTGTGATATATATATACACATATATAAATACACACACATACATACATATATATAAATACATCACATGTATCTATAAACATATACATAATATGTATGTATAATCTTTAGGAATATTACTTAGAATTTTCCAAAGCCAAGAGAAATATATGGATACATTAATGATTATATTTATAATTAAGAGCAGTATCAAAATCTTAATGTCTAAAAATTATATCTCCTTTCTTTAGACTCCCTATATAGGTACTATATCTTCTCTTTTTAGAAATGGACTTTCTAAACAGAGGCAATTCTTTGGCTTAAAGACTTAGCTTCTCTCTCTCTCCCTTTCTCTCTCCCTCTCTCTTCCACTCTCCTTCTCTTCCCACCCCCCACCTATATCTCACACCTCTCCTTGAAGCCAGTACTCATGGGGAAGATGTCTCTAACAGGGACAGGAAAGAAAGTGAACAGCTTTCCCATGAGGTTAGGCCTAATTGGGGCTTTATGGATCACTCAGCAGGAGTTCTCTTGATAATAGTGTCAATAGAATTCTCCTCTACCAACTGTCTGACCTCTCTATAAACTGTTTGTTTTTCCTTCCACCACACAAAATAGCTGTTTATATGCCATGCCAATGTTTATCAGATCCATATATTTAAGCTTGTTACGTATTCAAAGTATAATAAATCACAAAAACAGATTAAGTAACCTTAAATCCTTGACCTTATTTTATTTGCCACCTTTCAATTTGCCCAAAATACCATTACTGGATTTTCATAGAATTATTATATGACACATAATAGGGATTTTCAGATTCATTTCTTATGAATAAATATAAAGCAGCAGCCCTTAAAAATTCAGTATTCAGAAAAGCAAAAGCAATGAATTGTGCTGGGTTCATATTTACAGGCATGCTTTTAAATTTGCCAACAAAAACCTTCTTTAAAATGCACTAACAAAATAGTTATGAATCCCCAGGAAATGTGCTCCCTTTATTCAATCACTGACTGGCCTTGTAGCTAATTTATATAGAAATAAATATTAATTTTACTTCTTTCTAAACTCTTAGGTTAATTAATGATGAGGCAAGGTCTAGTTTAATATCATTATAATGCTTTTAGGTAGAAAATGTGCCCATTGAAACAATACACACCAAACCTTCATATTTTCTCCAATTTCAACCCCCTTTAAGGGACTAAAAACTTTAAGCTTTATTTACATTTGCTCTACCAAGATGTGCCCCCTTTAAGTATTTGCATAAACAAACTGAAGCTGTTGCTTTCATTAACATGTTAACACAGGGTCCCATTTCCTTACCTCACAGAATATTACTAAAGTAAAATCCAATGGCCAGAGGCAACTTGATCTCCTGCATGTATGATTCTAGATAAACTTTACAGTACAGAAAACCCTCCAGATTGTATACCTATTGACAGTGCTTAATAAAAACATCCCGAATAATGGTGCTCCTGGTTGTGTTTCCAATAGCGATGTGATTGCAGTGTACTGTGGATTAGGTTACCAGTCCTTTGAATTCTGACCTTCTGTCTAAAACAGCTTCAGAGGTTACTTTTGCCCGATTTGGGAGATTGCAAGGAAAACGGGAGGGGGGTTGTGCTGTTAATTCTGCTTGAAGGAAAAAATAGTTTTGGTCAGTTTGTTAAGGTTTCCACCATGGCAGTCATTTTGTAGCAACAAAAATAGCTTTCCACTTCTAAATAGTTCAATTATACCCTAAAATCTAGCATAGGACTTGTAGAGCTTTGCAAATGTAATTACTTCCTTGGTGAGCAAACGATGTGTTCGTGATGTAACTGCTATTAAAGATCAAAGCCAATCACTTCAGTTTAATTGAAATTAAAGAAAGCAATAGGGAAGCAGTTAGTTGATGGTACTATGAAACAAGTAATCCATGAAATTGCTCATTGTAAACTCAGACATTCACTTTCTCCTTTCCTTTACAAAATAGGAAATACTTATGAACTGCAGATATTTCTCTACTCTTGATCATCACAAGAAAAGTGATCTTGTCTGAGTAAATACTTCAAAATAAAGGATACTCATTTATGTTATATTCAGCTTAATCAAAGTTTGGGTTTTTTAAGGTATTTATAAACCAGCCTTCAAAATACGCTTAGGAACAACATTTCTTTAAATTGGAGCCAGTTAACACTCTACATTCTTTGAAAGTTCACAAAATTAAATATGTTAGCTACATAACTCCTATTTTTTTTTTGGATTTATTACATTTGCATGTGTCACCTTTCAAAAAGAGTGGTCCAATCCTTGACTCACCTAAGTTACATTAATGACCCAGTGCTCCATCTGCTGTTGAACAGTGACTTTAACAGTGTTATAAAAATGGGGGAATACAGCAATGTAAATATTTAGAAAAAAAATATTTTAAAGTAGCATACAAACAATAAGCTGTTCATTAGCATGCTTTGTTGAGATGTGCATTATTTCTGAAGAATTTTTTAAAATGTGAGCTGGGTTGTAATTCAAAACTGAGATTAAAAAAAAGTGAATTCCCAGCTCTTATTACATTTTGTGAGAGGTGCTGCCAAGATTGGTTTTGCCCATGCCAGAGGAAAAATGGTAGAAGAAAAGATACCCTCAGTCTGCTAGGCTGACTCATGTCAATATAAATCTAATATATTATGTATAGTGGACAAATTACCTCATTGCTGTGATCAAACTCAGCCCACGTGGACCAGTTTGATTGTAATCATTTAAAGAAAGGGAAGAAAAATAGGGTGTAGTTCTCCGTTGTTTGGGAGAATAAGTTAACTAAAATGGAAAATTGGTCATGTCATATACTTTGCTTAATGGAATGGAGAGGTTAAAAATGCTAACAACCCTTTTATTCTTCAGTTAAAAATTTGCTGCTCCACTATATTTTCCAGGAATAGATTTTTTAAAGTGTTCACAGTTTAGATTAACAATTAATTTTTTTAACTCCATAGATAACCATTATTGAATTTCTGAATTCATACTCCACAAACATTATTATATCTGACAATAAATGATGTGCTCATTAAAGTTTCAGGAAATGGACCGTATTTTCATATTGAGTTGTCATAAAAGCTCCAATATAATTTATCACAAGTCATTTTCCTTGGGAGTTTATAATTGTCTCCTTTCATTCACTGCTAAAAACTATTCATAGGAGAGGTGACTAAAAGAAAGTTAACTAAATACTGTTAGATAGTATGGTCAATTTCATATCATTCTTAAAATAAATTGTGGATGTTTTCCTTGGTAGAGTTTCAGCAGTAGCTACTGGGAGTTTAATTCAGGATCACAGTACTGGTTTGTAGATTTTGTGCCAGTGGAGAAAGAATAGGTCATGCAAGTGACCATGGAAGCTGCCAGGAAGCATGGCACAATCCTTGATGACTACATGAATTTTTCTACCAGCAGTTACCTAGAATACTCAGAAACATGTTGCCATGAAAGAAATCATGAGAAAGGGAAATGATAAATCTGTAATTGGAGTCTGATATTCTAATAATTTTGGAAAATTTTGTTATTAAAATGCTGGCTACTTCAAGAAACAATTGACATAACTTATTAATATGAAAGAAATAATGCCAGTCTTTGATTTACATGTTTTCTTTTACAAGAAAAACAACTTTTAGTCTCTATTTCACAGTATTTTTATTAGATGATACAATTTGATATACATTTATTCTCAGTGTCACATGCATTAAAGATTCTGATAGGCTAATGGGTTATTCCAACAAGTAACACAGTGAATATTTGATTCTGAAGTATTTAGTTGTAAGGTTAAATAGAAAATATACAAAAAAGTGCTAAAAATAAATGTTTTGGTGAAACATATCTATTGACCTTTATAAAGGATATTTTGGACCTGCCAAATCCATTTGGAGTGCTCATGTTGAGAATGAAAAAGATGCAGTATCTCTTAATCCTTAAATATTTCAGTTTGGTTGTTTTATGATGATTTATTTTGAGTTGAATTCTCTAATTGTAGAAAATGTGCAATTATAGTTTTAAATTTTTGCATGAAGTCTCCTAAAACTTTTTTCTTTTAGAATTTAAATGGAAATAATGACTTCTGCTATCTTTGTAATCACTACAGATTGGCTCTTTCTTTAATCTCGAAGCACTAAGAATGCCTGTCAAAATTTCAAACTCTACTCGAAGTAGCCATGTAGCTAGGCAACAGCTTGCTGTGTAAGATAAAACCTGTTTGGAGATGCAGTATAGGGAATAATATTGTGCCTTTTATGACATTCAAACATTATGTTAGAGTTTTATATTCAAAGTGTTTCACTTTAGCAACTAAAATGAATTTTTGAATGTAATATAATTGTTTTCATTGGGCAATAAGCATATAACTGATCTATAATCCTCTGTTCACAAGCATTTTAACACTAGATTGATGCAACAAATTAACATTCATTATTCTCTCTTACAATCACCTGCCTTTATTACCTGTATGTTGTCATTTAATTTTCAAAAGATTGCTTCCCTAAATTATGCTATTAACAAATAGGAAAGAATAGGTGATACTCATATGTTCCTTCACTGAGCAGTTAGAAAAATTGTGTGTTTATCATGAAATTCTAAGAAATAATCAAAGTGCAAGTATACAGTGAGCATCATGGACAGCAGGATATAATACACAACCTAATATACTGATGAATTGAGTGTGAATGGAGTTCTTTTGTACTAGTTTTCCTCCCTTCCTGCCTTCCTTCCTTCTATATTTCTTTCCTTCCTTTCTTTTCTCCTCCTTTCCTTCCCTCCCTCCCTCCCTCCTATGTCTGGCTTATTAGAAATGGCTACATTTAATTTAAAGTTATGAATAATAACTTCAAAAGATTCTACTTTGGCTGTACTGCAGATAGTGACCTCCATTTCTGTACTACAGATAGTATACTAGGCTGTAGCAAATTTCCCCTTCAGTGATGAAATGTGTGAATGTGAATATTGTGCTTTTGGTCCATATGACTTGAAGTTTTTATGTTTATAAATGCCAATCATTAGCCATGCCATCTTGCCAATTAATGGTCACTTTGAATGTATGATACTTTTCTTCATAATTGCATGCATAGGTTGCTTAAAGATAGCTCATTTGACTATATAAACACAAATAATTAAATTTTAATTTTAAAATATGCCATGTAATGAGGTAGACATAATTTAATCTAGTTGAATAATTTTCTTATTTATTTGTGACCTCCATTTCATATCACACCTGCTAATTATTATCTTAAGTGATTAGTGTTCCCTATATTTACCAACCATAAATTGTTATAAACTACCAAAAAATAAAATTTGAGATTTTGATGCTTAATTATGATTTTTGAATATTACGTGGTATGTAGTTCAAATCATAGCTCTTTATTGGAACAACTGATATGTTATACATATATAGGGTTGAATTTTTCATTCATCATCTCAATTTTAAAAGAGATGGTATTTTAAAAGTAGTCTTTGGAAACAATTATAATTTAAAAGCAATGTCCATTTTTATGCTTGATATTTAATACTAAATTTTATCTGGCATACTAGAACTCTCCATTCCATTCAGTGTTATATTTTATGAATAATCAACTTTCTTACAAATAATATCTGATATTTACAGCATAAGAAGCTGTTACAGGTGGTGTGATAATCCTGTGTCTGCTGGGGATATAGACAGGTCCAATAGAAACCAACTTATTTTGAACTGGCCTCCCATATGTGAGGAGAAGGGTATCCCAAGATTCCTTTCTTGTCTGTACTATATAAAATGAACTCTTAGGTGAGTTTGCAACTTGAGGCTGTATTACAGCTTTGCCAAAGCATTCTTTTTCTGAGGAATTTAGATTGGCATCCTTTCTGAAAAAAAAAAAGTTCATTGCTTGTATTTCATAAAAGAAGGTGTTTCTTGACTTGAAATAGTTGTCATTCATGCATAAGTTAAGTAAAGTAAGTGAAGAAATGCTGTACTAATTGATAACCTCAAAACCTAATGCAAACATTATATGATATACCAGTAGCAATTCAATTTTAACAAGTGCTTCTTTATAAATCATTACCATGTTGTTCTTTTTTTAAAAAGAGACTTTGTTTTTTGATAGAAAAAGTCTTGGCACACAGAAAAAGGTTTCATGTAATAATAAAAACAGTTGGAAAAAACACCTTAATATATAACAGAAAGGAATTTATAAGAATTCCATTTTATTTTTTATAATATAAAACATGATGAAAGAGGCAAAAACAGACATTTGTATTCAGACTTTGATCTAGAACTTGTGTAAAATATATAGTTAGATTATTTTATCAATGCTTTTAAATATTTGAATAAATACATTGCTGAAATAATTGACCTTTAACTTCAGAAGTTAACAGTGTAAAATGTAAAAAATATTCAGAAGCCAAAAATTTAGTTTTATATTTTATTATTAATCATAATATTCACTCAGATGGTATAGAGTTCCACAGGTTCTGTGTTTTGTTACAAAGTATCTCCAATAGCAAACTGCAAAGATCCTAACTAAGCTTTTCTTCTAACATGATTTTAAATTAGACTATTAAATGCCAAATCCCATTCATACACTTGCTTGCATAGAACTTTATGAAAAGATAATATTCTTGGAATGTTGGGAAATGTCTTCATTCCAACTTCCATTGGGTTCACCATAAAGGTAATGATTTGAGTTAGAATTTAGTTAATTTGTAAATTAGACCTTTTTTGTCTTCTGGCTTACTAGAAGTTAGCTAAAGGTCAATTTCCTTCAAAACCTGTTAATCAGGTAAACATTGAAGAAAGATTTGGAAGGCATTGGCTCTACTAGTTTCCAGGAGGGAGAACAAAAGCAAAAAAATCTTTGGAAAAGTGTTTAAAAAGCGGTTATACAGCAGCTCCCCAAATAAATCCATTGGTAGCTGCTGGTAGAACTGAGCGTGTGCTGACAGTGCTTCTACTCAGTAATTCTCACACAACTGTTTATCCAGATAGCATGAGGCTCATTCATTTACATAATAAATTTTTCTAAAGGAGCAAGATTGAGTCAGACAGAAGAGTGCTCATTTCAATTGTTACATTTAAACCAATAAGGTTAGGACAAGAGAATAGCTGTGGTTTGCGTTGCAAAAACAAAACCAAAAAAAAAAAAAAAGCCCTTGGGCTACATGGGCAGACCTACAAGACTGAGCAAACAAATAGAAGGGATGAAAATTCTGCTGTTTCTTTGTCTTAGGATCTTAGATATTATCTGCTGCTGTTTGGTGGGGGGGCAAGCCCAAGGCTCCAAGCTGTGACTCCACAGAACAGTGGGAGCTGATGGCTCAGGGGCTGGTGCTAGATACAAACTCTCTAGTACCACTTCCGACTTTAAGTCTTCCTGTTCAAGTCCACTGTGGTGGTTTTCTTCCTCGAGGAACCGTTTTCTCGCAGACACTCGGCAGTCAGAGCCTCCAGCAGCCAACTGGGAGCTTTGGCTTTGGCTGGGGTTTGCCCTCCAAAGACGCTGCCCTGCTGTTCTGGGGCTCCGCTGAGAACTTCTAAAATCCCCCTCACCGCCGTCAGCCCCAAACTCTACCTTCCCCTGGGATCTAACCATGCGCCGAGCGGAGATTTGTTAAACCGGAGGACGCGAAACGAGGACGGAGAAGTGGATGCCGCGGCCGGGAGCTCCGTAAGTACAGGCTGGCTGTGGATCGTGGAGCCTGCCCAAACTGCCTTGTGGGCACAGTCCCAGAGAGATAACAGGACAGATGGGATTGCGCTTCCCCCTCCCTCCCCGGGAAGGGTTTTCTTCGTCTTATTCAATGAAAAGCAATCCTTAGAACTGTCCAAATTTGGGGGCAATTTCTGTTACTTCGTTAATCCCGATGAGCCATCCTAAGTAGTCTAGTTATTAGACACCAACATGATTCTAATCATTAATGAGAGATCATCCCAAGGCATGTCAGTTAACATACTGCTGCATTCTATGTTCACACTGTAAACTTAAATAGAGACGTATTGGAAGCCTATTGTAATTTTTTGCAGATAGCATTTGGCACTTCTATTATGAATAGTCTCTCCAAGTAATGTTGCATAACGTAGAATGGAAAAGCATATTTATGCATGTCATTGCGTATATGCAATGGCAATGGGTGCTTTTTCATAGTCCCACTCAAAAACAATACCTGAACGTTAAGAAAAAGCTTAAATTTTAGAAGAAGAAAAGCAAAGAGAAGATAAGTTGGCAGCACATTTTGGAGAAGGGAAGTTGTATCCTTAATGTTTAAATTTCCTCCAAAGATAAAACGTGTGAATCCTCAAAAAGGAATTTTTCAGGCTGGGAAAATATGCGTTTGTACACATAAAATCTTTGACCTTAATTGGCATTTCATTTGACCTATCACTTTGAAATCAAGATGTTGATTTTTAAAAGATCATTTAACTTATTCCATATCCAAAGCTGATACAAAAATCACCAACTATTTATGAATGTATATTTCTTAGAATAAGTATTTTAAAATAGATTTCAGCATAACATTACATGAAATTCATTAAATTCAGACCTGTCACTGGATTTACTAGGTTATTTTTCTTCTTCATGTTTTGACACCTAAGTGAATGGCAAGGACAAAATAGGAAAAAGTTGGTCATAAGTCATAGCGTAATGGTCTTCAACTTCATCATTTTCAGATAAGCTTTAATTGATAATTATTTTATCAAGGCTTTTGCTTCATATTGTTCATTTTGGAAGCAACGTATGTATGAAAAACACCACTTCATACATTGTCAAATGCTTGGCAGTTGAGTACCTCAACAGCTAAGGCCCAGTGTACTCTGTGAAAGAACAGCCGTAGATTTTCAAACCTGAAAATACTTTGCGGTGACAGACAGAGAAGGCTAATTGAGCCACTGTTCAGCATTAGGTTGCCTGCCATTTAAGCATACAATTCCAAAGGAAAGGCCATTTTTATGTGTTTGATAGATATAATAAATGATTTCTTAGAGGAAAATTGCCCTTTGGAATTTTTTTTTTAAATCAGTGGTATTTTCTAAAAACCAGGATACATTGGAAGGGTAATATACTTGAAGAACAAATCAGTTTACATTTAAGTCAGATGTCAAAAGCATTTCATTCAAAGTTTACATAAATGTTGTCTGAGTCAACTAAACTTTGAAAGCTGTAGACTCTAGGTAGATCAATTATTTAATTATTCCTGTTTGCACAAGAATTCCATTTTAAAAATTTGCTTTGAACTATGTGATTAAGACCAATGTCTTGTTGGATGTAGAGAAATCCATAATTAATTCTACTTGAAAATATTTCATTTATAAGGATAAGAGAATAAAATCAACGAAATCTAAAGGACACAGACACAGATATGCTTTTGGATTTATTTTTGTTTTTTACACTACAGTTGCTGTGGTTGTAAGTATTGATTGAAGAGAAGTTTCACCAAGAAAAATAGGCTTCTTGAAAAGCAGGATTATTGTTAAGACAGGTTTTCCCTATGAAATAGTCTGATGAGAAAATAGCCATTGTCTTGCAGATTTGGTGGGGGTCTATGGTCGATCTGTGGTTGAACAAAACTGGCTTGCCTGCCAGCTCTATTTATTTGGATAAGCTTGGTACTTTCACTTTGAAAATTTCTTTTCAGTTAAAAAATGTTTTAAATTACAGTCATTTTATAAAAATTGCTTCTAGCAACCAAAAAACCTATGGAAAACCCATAATTTAGACAAGTACCTATGTTTTATTTGCTCTGTGCTGCTGAGATTTAGAATCCCTTACCATTTACAGTTTACTTTTCACAGAACATTATTAACTTTTTGGCTTCATAGATGATCTTCTGTCAGATGCTTTTGATTTGTAATTTAGCAAAGTATAATAAACAGTGCAAAAGTCATGAATTTTCCTCTGCATCCCTAGCTCTGTGGTAGGGAAAATGTGATAAAATGTGTACCTTAAGTCTTGTTTGATGATCTCTCAAAGCAAGTTTGCCTTCTGGAAATAATTTCTGGGGTTGAAGAGCATGGTATTAACAGATTTAATGTGGCTATTCAATGGATTGGTGAAGTACTCTGTGAGGTTTAACAAAATGAGAGAGACAAATTGAACATCAACAAAACTTACATCTGTGAAGAATTATAAATTTAATTAGAAAAAAGGCAAACTTAAAAGACCTCATTAACTAATCAGAAGTCAACGTTACCAGTTTGAGTTTCTTAAATGTAGAATTCTGTGACTTTCTTATCAATTTTATTTTGTCTTTTAGAAGTGCCTCTCAATAAGATATTTCTACTTTAGATAAAGAGGAAATTCTTTAAAATTAAGCATTTGAATTATGTATAACCATGTGAGATACATTGTAGGGAATGCATGTACAGAAATTATTTAAAACTCCAAATAAGGACACTACAGAGAATATGTTTTACCAATATACACAGAAGTGTACATTTGAATTAACTAGATGTCTCACTATATCTCTTCTGAAGTGCATTGAAATGTGGTGGATTTCTTTTCATTTCCCAAGGAAAATAACCTTAATCAATTTTGGAAGATATTATAACTTAGAATCTTTCCAAGTATAGCAACTTTTATTAAGCATAATACATCACAAGCGACAATCAATATCAATCAGAAATAGATATCCCTTTGGATGTCTTTAGAAGAGTATATTTTCCTTACTGTATTGGGCTACATATAAAAAACTAAAAGCATGTGAAGTGTAGCATTTTGTAAACTGTAACTAATTTTGCTCACATCTGTGTCTAATTGTTGTCTGCATTCGCATTCTTGAGAGTAGATTTATTTTTCCTGGACCACTATGTGGATTCAGCTGACCAGCCTAAGTGAGGATTAGTTGTTTTAAAGTTATTTTGATTAAAGAGTCATTTTTAAATACAGTAACACACAACACATGGTTTAAATAATCCTTGAGACACAAAGGAATATATCTGAAGTATACTTAATGAAATGAAGATCGTGGATGTGGACTTTCAGAAATCTTGGAGTGTAAAAAGTGCAGTACATGATAACTTGAACCAAGCTCAGCGGAAATAAGATGTGGCCTTGAAAACACCTTTACGTTTGGGGTTTTTTAAAGGAAAGTGTTAGATTCATTTGTGCTCAGATTAAAATTTCCTTTGTAATTAGCAGTATCTTGTTTTGAAATTGAAATTCTACAAGTTAAACATCAAATATAAAATATAATCATTTAAAATTATATAATAGCAAAATTATTACAATGATAGGTAGCAAATATAAAAATAGAAGTATCAATAAAAAGAATTTTTTGTAATGAAATAGTCTAGTCTAAATAAGCTCCTACATAACTAAACCAAGATCACTTTAAAAACAGTTATTTCTCACCTACAATATATTCCAGATATATAAAAATAAGAATAGGAAAATATATCCTTGAGGCATATTGCTGCACTTTCCAATCATTTTATCTTGACTTAAAGCATTTTTTTAAAAAAGACTTTTAATTTCTAAAAACTTGTCTCTGCTTCCCCAAACTAACTTAGTTTATTTGAATATTTTAAAATTTAGATTCTCATCTAATCTTTTATTTTTAAGTAAGGTTTTTCCTACATACACATAATGGAAATTCATACATTGAAATAATATCTAATGTTGTGAAACTGTCAGACCGAGAACTTTAATCTTATGCAAAAGTTTTTAAATTTTATAACTAGAAATAACAAAGCCCAAATACAGATTATGTTTGCCTGGATAATATTTATACCATTTGAGATGCTTTACTTTTCTTTTCTGTTCTATAATCATTAGTGGTATCAGTTCAGGTTGAATGAAGACACATCAAAAATCTGGAATTCACTGGCATGGAAACACTAGCTAGAATATACATTCTTCACTGGTGAAGACTTACCTTGTGCTTCCAAGTCAACAGTCAATCTTCACCTGAACTTTTATCACCTGCTGGCAATTTGCACTGCCCCTGGAAGAAGGACTGTGATATCAAAGGCTGCATATTATACTATTCATTGCATCCTAACTAAGTGCAAATCCATCTGATAACAAAAGGGGCCATCATAACACTGTTTCACCAAGATTTTGAGTTGTTTATTGAAATACTAAATATACTTATTTTCTGGTCAAGTCTTAAAAGACAGATAATTAACTAAAGACTAAATACATTCTGATTCTGAAGGCAACGAAACAATATTAATTATACCTTTACATGAGAAAAGTAGCATGACTCTATATAGAATATATCATGGAAAACATGTTTTTGCTATTTTAAGTCAGGCTAGCATTAAATGGAGTTGCCCAGAAACTTGAAAGTTAAAGGACAAACAGAATAAAAACAAATTCTCCATGATAAGGATAAGAAACTGTCAAGACTTACAGGGGTGGGTGGGAAATATATTTCAACCAGTGATAACAGAAGATGAAAGATCTTTTGAGGATGCTGGAGGGTTAATGCTTGAACTACTTCTGTTAACCATGTTGATTGGGTGAATAGCTACCTTTCCTAGGCACCCTTTCCAAGCTGCCTTCCCCAGGCTGCTTTGCATGTTGATTGGGGGAGGGGTAATCCAGTTTGCAGCTGTCATAGGCCAGTGATGAATCACTATCCCGTCATTTGGCTGCCTTCCCCCTTACACGGGGAGGAGGATAGACCTGCAAGAGGAAACAACAGTTGAGACTTCAACTTATAGACAATATGCCTTTCACTGCTGCAATATCCCCCCTTTTTTTCTTTTGGTTAAAGGCTGTATTGTCATCCTCAGCCATGTGCTTTGTATAATTAAGCCTGGACACTGAGGCAGAATAACAACAGCGTCTAATTTTTCTCCCTGACCACAGGTGCAAAAATCTCAAACCAGTTCAGATGTTGCTGTTTCCTCAAGTTGCAGGTAAGGGCATTATTGATATTGGGCTTTTACTGAAAAGGACACTTTATGATCCCTCTCAATTTATACATACAGTTTCTTAATTTCTTACCATTAATAGCAAAAAAAAATTCATTGTAAACCATTTAGCAGCTTTCTGTGCATGTGAGATTGTTGTTTGTAAGAAGAAATGGAATAAGAAACTGAGTTTCAAAAGAAGCATTATGAGCCAATAATCATTTCACTGTGGTAAATATCTGGCAGGCCCATGGAAGTGAGTACCTACTGAAATAGATGAGAATTAACTGGAGTTAAAGGCAGCCTGGCTGGAATTCTGCAGTGAAGGTGAATTGGATAAGTTTTACAAGGAAGAATACTTGAAAGTTTTTAAAAGTTTCTATTGATATGTTAAGAATATTTTAAGTCACCCTGCATAATTGATTTAACTGAAATCCTTAAGGTAAAATTTTAACTTGTAGTAGCTTTGAATTAGGCGAAGAGTAAAGAGTATCAGCATTACGTATGTATATATATATATACACACATACATGTGTCAGCTTCATATGTGTGAGTTGTTCCAAAAGTCTTAGTGCAGTTTTAAGTTATTAATGTCAATATTAATTGAAGTTCTTAAAGCCTAAAGCTGCACCAAGACTTTTGGGACACCTTGAACAACATATAAACGCATATGTATGTGTGTATATTATGTGTATATACTATATACCCCCTCTGTTGAGGAAGGAGGACTTGAGTTAATAAAAAAATTTTAGAAGTCCTGACTATTTAGAAAATAAAGCAGTATGTAGCTGTACTTTTTTGTAACTTAAAATAAATCCTCCCTCCTCACCCCACCCCCTTTATTAGGGGACTACAAAATATGAAGTGGCAGCTCCATAATGGTGAACATGACTAGTGGCTTCTGTACCTTTATACAATAATTAACTGGTGAATATAAGAACTTTCAGAGGGAATTTAACTGTTTTTATATTGTAAAAATGTGAAATTACAACATTAAAGTAGAATAGTCCTCATTTCCCTGACCAAGTGACAGCTGAGGTGCTAGCAAGTGCTAAGGCAGCCTAATGCCTGTATGGATCCCCTGTATGTTGGCCTTATCCCTTGTCAATTGGGCACGCTGCATGTAATCCACAAAGCAAACAAGTGAGCCGCCATAATAATGTTTTAATGCTGCATTTGTTTCAAGGGAAACAGAGGAACAATTAAGTAGTTTGCCAGAGTAAACACATGCATCAGGAATATCTCATTCCCTGTCACTAGACTGTAGGCTTCAAGTGTTTTATTTGGTTTGGAGACCCATTAAATTACAATTGGGTGGTAAATTATGAGGGGGTACGCAGTGCTAATTTAGTGCTTCTTTGGGGCATACTCTACAATAAAATGATGGTCCTTTACATAATGTATATGCATAGTTAACTTTTCTGTTGCTAAAAGAAAATGTTTTTAAATATCTGTAACAGGATTTAGACATTTTTGTAACGATTGAATTTCTTCTTTCAACATTAAAAATAGATGTATTGAGCTGTGACCCATAGAACTACTTGCACAGTTTGGGGTGGACTGAAGTAGGGATTGAATAGCATACACATATTTTTAAAAAAATTACAACGTGATCTCTTATGGATGCAAGCTTTGATATCTCTCATTGGCTGTTAACATCATAAAAGTCACAACCAAAAAGGCACAACATAAGACAACCATTTGGATTACAAAAAAAAAAAAAAAAAACAGGAAAATTTCTACAAGTGTATTTCAAAGAAGGTATCAAATAGCAAGCACATTAAAGAGTGGTGTTATGAATTTAATACATCTGTCAAATGGAAGACTTCTTGTCTTTAGGTCTATGGAAATGCAGGATCTAACCAGTCCACATAGCCGACTAAGTGGTAGTAGTGAATCCCCCAGTGGTCCAAAGCTTGATAACGCTCATATAAATAGCAATTCCATGACACCCAATGGCACAGAAGGTGAGTTTTTTTTTTCCTTCTGATTATTATTTACTTAGTATTTTCATTTGTTAATATGGACCTTTTTTTAAAAAGTTTACTATGCTTTGATTGTTAAACCCATGAATGTCACTATTGCTATTTTATTTTCCAGTTGCTAAAATTAAATATTTGCAAATAATTAGCTTCCTCTATTATTCTAAGATGAGCTATTTTCCATTTACATACCTGGAAAAGTATTGTTATTGATTATTTTTTGTTTATATTCCATTTTTGTTCTTAAGTATCAATAACTGATCATTGGCCATTTTTCAGTTAAATGAGCAGTAAAGATTTTAAATTATCTTATTTTATGCTTCCCTTTAATAGATATAACTAATTTGGGTGAATTGTAAGATTTTAAAATAATAAAATATTTGATTATCTATTGCTATAAACCATAGGTATATGAAAGAGTCAAATCACTGGTTTATAAAGTATATTTTAAAATAATAAAGTGTTTTGGTATTAAAACTAAGTAATATATCTTAGTTAAAATTATGTTGTATATATATTTTCATAACTAATTATGATAGTCTCTAAATCATAGGTTTAGTTCATCTGTTAAATTCCATATCTGATTGTCTGTTTTAAATAACATGTACCTTGGGTATTTTGGAAACTTAAAAATTTACATAGATGTATTATAGAAAACATTAGCTATAATAACATGAATTATCCATGTGTGTTTATGTAAATACTAGAAGAGCAGAGACAGTAAGCCACTGTAATCTATAAAACTTAAAATTTCTGTATACTGATAAATGCAGAGATTTTGTTTCCAATAGAAGTTCAGGAAATTCTACCTCCTATAATTCATTATAGTATAAATAACACAGTTACATAAAATAAGTTGTTTCTCATGTAGTTTGAGGTTCATATTTTTATACCCAATAGAGACTTTCAGTAAGATTTTTAGTAATAATTATTTGCATGATTTATAGAACATGATGACTTGTTAAATTGTCTTCTATTACTTGAGAAAAACAGAACAAAAATCTTTAGAAATAATGAATTTCCATCCAAAAACTTTTTTTGTTCACTCACACTAGGAAAAAATTTACCTGAATGTGATTCATATGAATTATAGGAATAGAGAAGAATTTATAAATTTGTGTGACACCTAGCACAAAACCGAACAGTTCTTGTTTTCTTTTTTGTTTTTCTTTTGGCCTTTCCCTTCAGGTGACAACATGACTCTGCTCAACACTGCAGCCTGGTTTTTAAATATGAGTACTCAGACCACTGCAGGTTTGTGTGACTGTGTGAACACAAACAACACAGGTGTTAGAGGACACTCAAAGATACAGGCAGAGAGGTTAGGAGTAGCATCGCAGAGAGAATGGGCAACCCTTCTAAACCTTCTTAGTCATTTCAAACATTGGGCTAACACCTGAGCAGGTCTGTACACTGTCTAGTGGATGGTGGATAAGGTACTGCACTTAGAAACAACAAGACTAAACTTCAAAGGCTTCCTCTGACACTTTGTATCTGTGTGACTAGAGGTGTGTCACTCCAACTTTGTTATAGACTTGTGGCTCCCATCTGTTGATACAATGAACAAGTAAGAAACAATATATTTAGGGGGGGGTGGTTTTGTTAAGTTTTTCAGTAATTCAGTTTGCTCATCATCTAGTTCCATGTATCAATAAGAAGCCTCAAACATAAGCTGAAGTGATCTTAATGAATGAATTAAGGATCAGTAATTAGAAAAAGCTTTCTTACCATTTTGCTGAAACACAGCTTTACAAAATATTAAGCCACCACTTTTGGACATATCCTATGTGTGTAGTGACTTTCTCTTTGAAGTGCCTCATTGTAGTGATGTGTGTGGTTTGCTCTTTTTCTTGCATGTCGAATGGTAAACTGCTTTAAGCACACACATTTTACATCAGTTTGAAGGTGGTTTGGGGTAGTGTAGCTTTACAAATTCTGTATTTTAGGAGGTTATTTTTATTTGGTGAGCAGTCACTACATCATAAAATTCTACCTCCCTATTCAGTCCACAAGCTAACTGGACAATGCTCTATAACCTAAAGATCCTAAGTTCATTTCCTAAATTCTAAAGAAAGGGAGGTGATAAGGGAGACATATTTGCCTTAGAATGGCTATTTCAGGGCAGCTAAGAGGTGCAATGAATAGAGCACCACACCTGAAGTTGGGAGGACCTGTCCAAATCTGGCTTGAGATACTAGCTAGCCATGTGACTCTGGGTAAGTCACTTAAACCTGATTGCCCCCCCCCAAAAGTAAAAAAGGTAAAAAATGGCTATTTCAAACAAATACTCAACACATTTTCAGATGTCTTTCACTGATGTAAAAATGGGACTTTGTAGATTGATATTTGTGTGTCATTACTGTCATTTTGGTATGGATTTCCCCACTAGGGTTTAGCTATCTTGCTGAGCTATGTGATTTTAGATATCTACAATGCTTTGAAAGAATAGACCTCATGTTTTAGAATATGCTATACCAACCTGTCCTTTAAAATGACAGGGTATAGTTTATGTTCTAATATGCATAAAACTGTTCAGAAATTTTTAGAGGATTTGAAGCTAACATTATTGTTATCTAATTTAGGCTTCAGCTTCTTTGATTATTTTATCTATCTCTTCTATTACGTGTTTCCTTCACTTCTCTTGGCCAACTCTAGAAGAATGAAGATTAAGTGTTGTTAGGTTATTGTTACCCAAGACTCCTCTCTATGATCTTATCATTCTGGAATAATTTTTTCCTTGTTACTTTTGCCTGTTTCAAAACAAATAGAAATGTTGCAACTAGCAGTAATAATAATAGCTAGCATTTATAAATGAGATAATATTTATAAAAACACTTAGCATGGTGCCTGGTATATCATAGGTACCATGTAAATGCTTTTTCTCTCCTTCTTCATCTCTCTTTAAGGTTTAGAGAGAGGTTTGCAAATATTGTCTCATTTTTATCCTCACAACAATCCAGGAAAGCACCATAGTCTCTTGTGGATAATAGTGACATGGAACACTGGAAAACAAAACAAGAAAAGCAAATCTTAAACTCTTATTACTAAAAACAAAAAGTCAAGAAGTCATCCTCTGCCCTTAATGAAAACAAAACATTGATTCAAAAGAAGGAAGACGCCAATGATCAAAATTGTTTTGTTTTTTTAGAAATTTCGGAAGGTAATTAGAAATACCCTTGGAAATCATTTCCAAAAATCATTAAGTCAGCAGAGTCTACACATTTTTACACCAGCTCATTCATCTTGTCTACCTTTACACTTTTCATGCCTATCTTAACTTTTTCTGCTTTTCTACAAGAAAAAGAAAACACGAATTTGTCTTCAAGAACATCTACCATCACTTCATCAGAAAAAACAAATAAGGGAATGCAAAGGCAAAGCAGAGTGCTACATTGTACATGTAGCCCCTGGTTATGGGGTCAACACATGTCTTTTATGCCCTGAGTACACAGGCCAGTGCCTATTTTCATGGTCAATCAAAAAGATAAATAAAAAAGGACATGGAACCATGATTTCAAATACTGTGCTTTTCCCTTCTAGTCTCATCCTATTTGGAATAGATAAGTGCTGATTTCTTTGTAATGATAATAGTCAGCATTTCTGCAGGGCTCTGAAGTCTGCAAATTAAGGCTTGTAGGGAATTCACAAACATTATATCATTTTATTGTCAGAACAACCCTGGAAGACAAATGTTGTTATTATCCCCTAATGAGGAAACTGAAGAAAACAGAGGTTAAGTGACTAGCCCAGGGTCACACAGCTAGTGTCTAAGCCACATTTAAACTCAAGTCTTCTTGACTCCAGGTCCAGAACTCTGTCTGTGGATCCACCTCACTGCCGGTATCTCATGATTAAACATTCTTTAGATTCTCTCATTTTTTCTGTCATTTATTATTATTGTTGTCATTATTATTATTACCATCATCAAAGGGTAGCTAGGTGGTGCAGTGGATAGAGCACCAGTGCAGGAGTCAGGAGGACCTGAGTTCAAATCTCCCTTCAGACACTTGATACTTACTAGCTGTGTGCCCTTGGGTGAGTCACTTAACCGCCATTGCCTCATCCTGGGTCATCTCCAGTCATTCTGATGAATAACTGGTCACTGGATTCAGATGGCTGTGGAGGAGAAGTGAGGCTGGTGACCTGCACAGCCCTCTCTCACTCAAATCAAAGTCAAGTGCAAGTCATATCATTTCTCTGATGGCACGGTCTTCTTTGACAATGAAGGCTGAACTCACACGTATACCATCATTAAACCACCACTGTTTTTTTGATATGAGTTTTGATTGTAGTTAAAACGAAATAACAGATGAGGACATGCATTAGTCACAGAAGACTATATTCCATAGTTTTTTTTTTTCATTTACACTTAACAAGTATTTTAATACTGGAAGTGTAGTCATAGGAGTGGAAAACTTATGGAGGAGGCTGATTTTTTTTCTTTATAATCTCCTTTACTCTACTATTATCAACACCAAATTGAATTTCAAGCCTGAAATGACCTTAAATATTTTCAACCCTGATTTTACCCATGATGAAGCTAAGACTCAGACCTGTCAAGAGACTGGCCCAATAACAAACAGAGCAAATCTGATTAAATCTCAGATTTCCTAACTTGTTATCCAGTATGGCACGTTATTTTTTTTATGATCTTAGGGGGAAGTAGATCTGAAGAACCTTTTAATTATTTGATGTGAAAGCTTAATTTGTAACTCCTCCTAAAAATAGTTGGATATCAAGCCTAAGGAAACATTAGTACTGCAACGGAAAGAAATTGGAACTTGGGAAATGTAGATGATATAAAAGAAAAGATAACTTTTAAAAAAGAAGACAGTCACCCAGATATAGGGTGAAAGGACCATGACTCTAATCTAACTTTTGTCATATACCACATGCATGACCCTGGGAAAATCATTTAACTTCTCAGAGCCTCAGTTCTTGCATCTGAAAGTGAAGATTTTGGACTAGATCATCAAAGACCCCTTTTAGCTCTAAATTTCTGATCCTATGAAGAGCTCCAAGTAATGCTGACTCCTAAGATCACCCTGACTGAATTCTCTACTCAGAATCTGTCCTCAAAATATATAGGCAAATAAGAGAAAATTTAATGTATGATATATTAAATAAATAAGCACTATAAGTATGTTCATAGCAGTTTAATAATTGGTGTCAGTGACATTCACAAAAGTTAACAATCCTTTAAAATGTTATGTGAAGTTATATCATAGTTGATATAATCCAATTTGTCTGCATACTTTTAGGATGGTAAAAGTGAATTCTTTAAATTAAACATGAATATATTCAATCAATACAGGCAGCTAGGTGATGTACTGAAATCTAGACTCAACTAGACTGCAATCAAGACATCTTCTTGAGCTCAAATTTGACCTCAGACAATTGCTAGTTGTATGACACGGGGCAAGCACTTAACCCTGTGCCTCAGTTTCTTTGTCTGTGAAATGAGATAGAGAAGGAAATGGCAAACCGCTCCAGTATCTTTGCCAAGAAAACCCCAAACAGAGTTACAGAGAGTGAAATGCATATATATCGATGATGAAGATGGCATAACCTGGGTTTAGAGATGGACCTCAGGTAACAGCATTCTCTCAAGTTTTAAAAATCTACAATGAATATAAAAGTTATACATGGCAAAAGAAATGGAAACAACGCAAATATTTCAATTGGAAGTAGACTTCATCCATTTAAAGTGAAATTATTTTTTCTAAATATGTTAATAACTGTTGTAGTTGATAGTATATTATTTTCATTATATCTTTTGGGAGTGAGATAGCTGGATATTACAGTGGATAGAGCACTAGACTTGGAGTCAGGAAGACCTGAGTTCAAATTCTCTCTAAGAGTATTATTAGTTGACCCTGGATACATCACTTACCTTCTGCCTCATCTGTTTTCTCATCTGTAAAAATGGATAACAATGACTTATTTCCCACAGTTGTGGTGAGGATCAAGTAGAATGACATACAATAAAATGTTTTGTAAACTTTAACGTCAATAAAATATTAGGTATGAATGGTTGAATAAAAAAACTACAAAGAAGTGCTTAAAACACTTTAAGCAGTCTCAAAACTGCTAAATTCTGGAGATTCAAATATAAAAAGCAAAGACAGTCCTTGCCCTCAAGGAGCTTCAGTTTTTTTGAGAGAAATTCAAGGAGCTTAAATTCTACTGGGGAAGATGATACATAAAGAGGAGTGGTAGCCTGACAAGGGGTGCTTTGGTCTGAAAAGTTACAGAGATAGTGAGTGAGGTCATAGCAGAGTATGTTACCACTAACCCTCCAGGAACAATGATGGTTACCATAATTGTGGTTCTTAGTTCCAAAATTGGAGGGGGGAGGGGGTAGTGGTGTGTAAAAGTTATCTGACAGGCAAAAACAGCTATCAATCCTGTGAAGGAGATAGCTGGAGAGTTGGGAGTAAAATTAATTTTATGGTCGATGATTGTCAGGGGTCGTCAGAATGGATTTCTCAAATCGGGTTTTATTCATGCACTCGACAGTGATGCTAAGGATTTTTGTTGCTGTTGCTTGTTTCAAGGTGTAAGAAGCAATTTCTGGCATAAAAACTCAAGTTTTTAGTGATTATAAGGTTTTTATTTACTGAACCATCACAGCAACTTGACATGACTAAGGGAACAAGGATCAGGAACCTTGGTTCTAGTTCCACCTCTTCCATTAGCTGGCTGTGCAACCTCTGTCATGTCACAACTTTCCTAGGCTATGTTTTCTTCACCTAAAAAATGAGATTTTTGAGGACACCCCCACCCCAGCACAAGAATTCTATTATTATTCTAATTTTGAGGCAATAAATCAGTCTCTAGTCTCTAGGTCTCTAGTTGTCATTCATCTATTTGGACTTAAGGTTGACTAGTTTAAATATTGATTTTGATCACATTTGGGGGGGAGGTTATTTGCCCCAGAGCTCTAAGTATTAATTTTCTTTTGTTTTCCATATTAACATTAAGCCAAATTTTTTAAAATGCTTACTTAACACATCAATTGACAGTTTTTATTTAAGAGAAGCCAAATTAGATGCAATTAGAATCCTCATCTGCTTCACTGGAGTTTAGAGGATTCTGATGGTAATTTACAGTGCATGTCTGAGTTGGTATCTCATATTTTTGATAAAATTTCAGATAAAATCTCAAATTAGTGGTTGAATTATATGCATTTTGAAATGAATTTTAGATATGGTTGCATGTAGAAAGAATGATAGATTAATTTTCATGACTTACTTTTCTTTAATTATACAAGATACATTTAAGACACTCTTTAAGTAAACCTCCTTTAAAAAAAATTAACACAGTTTAGTATAGATTCCTAAAAACTTATGTGTTTTCATTGTTTTTTCATGTGGTTTTATTTTAACAGAAATATTTCCATCTACATGAAATACTTTAAGTGTTTTCTCACTTAGATATGACCACACCAAAAAATTAATAAAATATTTAGATAGAGAAATGAATGAAGGGGCAGGGCAGCTAAGTGGCACAGTAGAGTACTGAGCCTGAAGTCAGAAAAACTCATCTTCCTATGTTCAGATCTAGCCTCAGACCCTTATTAATTGTGTGACCCTGGGCAAGTTACTTAACCTTGTTTGTCTCAGTTTTCTCATCTGTAAATTGAGCTGGGAAAGGAATTGGCAAATCACTCCAGTATCTTTGCCAAGAACACCCTAAATAGGGTCACAAAGAGTTGGAACTGACTAAAAAACAATTGAACAACACTTGGGCTAACTTTTGAAAGGTTAACATGTTTAAAATGTTTGCGATTATATATGTTGAGGTGCATGGAACAGTTCATTATCATTACTGTTCATCCATTTAATCTTTGTAAGATCTGGAGTTTGGGGACATAGGGTAAACATATTGAAGACAGAAACATTTCTAATTTGCAATGTATTGACACAGTTGCTTGTGATTGTACTGTTGTCCTGCTAGGGATATTTCTTCAATGTAAAAAAAAAATAGGAGGCAGGAAAATCCAAATTTGGTACAATTTTAGCGTTTGTGTATGTTTTATAGTTTAATATCCTTATTGTTGAAGGATTTGAAACTCTTACTATCATCTTCCATTGTTATTTATAGTAAAACCAATGAAAACTGACTTATAACTCCGTCTGCTATAGAGTATAATTCTACAGCATAAGACAAATCTGTAGAGCACCCAATGCCTCTCAAGACCAAAAAATGCCTGATTTTAAGGCATTTTATCTCTGAATCATGTCCATAGAGTGAAATTGAAATACAGTTTATAGTGAGATTGCTTGGTGCTCCTGGACTTGTGCTCCAAAATACATGAGATGTGTAAGTTAACTTTCTCTCTTATTAGCATTCAAAGTTTTAACTTCATTCTAATTCTTAGCCATCTTCCTATGCTGAACCTGATAAGAGAAAGTAAAAATGTTGCATTTTGAATTGATCATATTTTCATTTTAATATTCTTTCTTGTTGCTTTGTTGAATTTCTGGTTTCATCAGTATGTGTACTGCCATGCTAAATAGAAACCATTCCTTCTCCATGCCTCATTTCCCCACCGGGACTTTTCATGCTGTTTACTTCTTATCTGTATATTCACATTAATTCTTTATAGAGGATATTGTTACCCAACACAGTAAATGTCTTTCTTTTATTTCTTTTAATGTCTTGGGGGTACAGAGGTACCCCCCTTTCGCTATTTATGATATCCCATATTGCTATACCAAGATAATATTTGTAGGCAGGAGATATGTTTTTCCATTTGGGGTGGGCTGGTAATATTGTTCATCACTTCAGTACTTGGAAAGATCTATTATTTCATCAGTGGATTCATTCATTATAACATTTATAAACATTTATGTTTCTGGCCCTGTGCTAAGTATTTGGGGTCCAAAGACCAAAATAAAATAGTCCCTACTCTCACTTATCTTCTAGTCAATTAAAAATATATGTAAACTTAAAATTATTTTGAGGGGAATACTAGCAACTATGGGGATCAAGATAGGGAGGAAGTAACACATGAGCAGAGCCTTAAAGGGAGCTTAAAATTCTACAAGGCAGAGGGCATAGGGAGCACATTCCTGGCTTGGAGTCAATCTGACATTCCAAGACATAGAGGCAGAAGATGGAATGTCATGTATGGTAGCACTTATTGGGTCAGTTTGTAGAGTATATCAAAAGTAAACCACAGTAAGCCTTGAAAAGTAGATGGAAACCAGTTAATTAAGTGCTTTAAGTGACAAGCAGAGGAAATGATTTTTTTTATCCTATAAATAATTTGGTGCCACTGGTGTTTCTGATGCAGAGAATATATTGGAGTGACTTGATACCCATTAGGAAGTCATTGCAATGGTTTAAAAAAGATGTGGCAAAGTCTTCACTAGGGTGGGGATCATGTGAATGAAGAGAAGACAGATTTGAGACAATTTGTGGAAGTAGAGCAGAGAAGGCCATGACAGATGATTGGATATGAGGGGCAAGGAAGATTGAGAAATTGAGGATGGCTCCCACACTGTGAAACTGGGTGACTGGAAAGACAGCTGTGCCCTTAACAGAAACAGAAAAGTTAAGCAAAGAGGAGAGTTTGGGAGCAAAGATAATGATTCCTATTTTTGGCACAAAAAGCTTTAAGATACTTATGAGATATCTAGTTGTAAATGACCAATAGCAACGTGCAAGTCTGGAATTTGGAAAAACACCTAGGTTTGCATGCTTTTATGCATGCACACACACAGATGGATGTCTGTATTGTGAATCTAGTTCTAGCTACAACATATATATATATATGTGTGTGTGTATATATGTGTCTATACATATATGTGCATACATGTGTAAGGATATATTTATACTCATCTGGCTATAGGTATACATGTATAAATGTATACTTATATATGTGTAGATACAGATATACTTAAAGATATAGGATTCTTTGTTGTAGAGAAGATAATTGAACTCACCACAGGTGACAAAATTATTGAAGAAGGATATAAAGAAAAGAAGAGCACAAGGCATAACCCTGGGGTATACCCATATATGGTAGGTAGAATATGAACCATGATCCCACAGAGATGACTGAAGAGGAGTAGCATGGTGATTATGGGAAAAGCTGCAGACAGCAAGTGGGAATCATACCCATTAAGAAGCAAGAGACGATGTCAGATGCTTCAGAGAGCTAAAGAAGGAGGAATACTGACAAAAGGCCATCTGATTTTGTAATTTAGAAGTTGTTGATAAATTTGGAGACAGCAATTTCAGGTGAGTGTTTAGATCAGAAGCCAAATTACAAGGAATAGAGGAGAAAGGGAAAGGAGCAAAAGAGAAGGCAAATAGTACAGACCTTGTCTACTATTGTGAATTTAACAATAACAAGAAGAAAAGATATAGAATGGTATATCTTGAGTGTACATTTCCTTTAAGAATGGGGGAAATTAAACACATGTATAGGAAATAGGAAAGGAACCAGAAGATAGGAACAGATTTAAAATTTTAAAGGAGTTGAGAATTATTGGAAGGGTAAGCTTTTAGGGTACACAAGAAGAAATGAGATCAAAGATACAAGTAGAAGGGTTGACCTTGATAAAGACTAGGTTTCTTTTTTATCAAAAACTAGAGAAAGGGAGTAGAACGTGAAGGCTAATATCAAGGATTTATATGATAACGGAATTGAGGAGAAGGAGTTCATGCCAAAGAGTCACTATTTTCTCAGTGTGAGTTATGAGGATAGCTACTTCTCCATGCCTTTGGAGGTAGTTTTGCAGAATTGGTGTGGCCAAAAATATTCATCACCTGGAGGGCAGCTTTCTTAATGAATTTATAACTAGAGTGATTTTCAGAAGACATCCTAATGTTGGGGCTTACACTTGAAGTTTTTAGCGCTTGATAGGATTACCCAAATTTGCACTTCAGTGGTACAGCCTTAAAGAATTATGATGAGTCATAGGAATTGGACTTTAGCAGAAGCATTGTGAATTAAGAAGGAAATTTTGATAAGAACCATTCTCAAAATTCTTTCAGTCTCAGAAAGTAATGTAAAGTTCATGATTTCCCCTCTGAATTTGCCTTCAGCAATTTTGTGAAATTCACCAAGGCATCAGATTTAACAAGTTACTCAAAACTAACAAAGACTGTTAATTTTCCTCCATTGGTTATAGATGACATAAACATACTCCTGGTGATACTGTATTCTGCCTGGGAGAAACCAACATAATGCCTTTGAGTCCTTGAAAATAAAATTCCCTTTGTCTTTGAGGTACTGTTTATTGAATGGAAAAATGAGACATTGTCTCTGACCATTACGATAAATTTAAATCATATGCCTCCAGGAATATTGACAAATTCTAAGTTCTACAAAGCTCTATATACATATATACATATATATGCCTATTTGTATTTTTAAGGTAAACAATTCTCAGCTTGTTATCTTAAATTGATTACTTGTATGTTGATATTCTATGATAGAGCAGAAAGAGTACTGGAATTGGAATCAGGAGATCTAGACTGAAACCCCAGTTTGAAGTAATAAACAACAAGCCATTTAACTGGGATGACCTTAAGTTTCCTCACCTATAAAAAAGAGGTAAAATCATATTTGTACTGCCTACATTCCACAGTATTTTTAGAGAATGTTCTTTGCAGACTTTAAAGTTCTATAGAAATGTCTTATTGTAATTATTTTTATTGATCATAACTCTGAAGGGCAATTCTGATAAGGTCCTAATTTGTCTTATATAAGCATTAAAAATCTGTGATACAATTTGGCAGAAAAAGTAATTTATAAAGCATGTTCATTATTTTTCTCTACATGTCTTGGTAGAGAGGGTCTTCAGTTTTTATTTCAGCCTTTACCTGTTACTGCTGAGGGAAAAATTTAATGAAACTTTGTTCATGATGATGGTGATGATGGTGATAAAAATATATGCACACACATCCACACATACTCATCCGATGCTGTGAAATCATTTTTATTCCAATGAAATATGAGTTCGAAATGCTTATCCTGTCACTTTTGTTAATGAGGAGGCAGAATAACATTGATATAAAAATTCCTACTGTTCAACTATACCACCAGTCTCAAAAATATTTTGACATTCTTAATGATATTTAGTATTTTAATTTATCCAGAAGAATGTTTGGATAATGACAAAATTATGAACCTCCATTTTATTCGCTAATGCCTTATCAGTGCTAATTCATAAAAGTGATAATACTTAAGTGTAAAATGACTATGTAGTTTACCATACCAAACTGTAGCAGAATATGCTAAGGCTCTGAAAAGTTGTTTCTTAAATCCTTGAAAAGGGCTATTCCCTTATGAATTTATGTTGTATATATGCCATGTAGTTCCAATTGAATTTTGCATTTATGCTCATGAATTCTGTCCATATTAATAGCTGAACATTTCGTAGACTTCCTTTTCATGTCTGCAAACTAGAGCTATGTTAGCAATAGCACAGAGTGTTCCAGGGCATCTGAGGATACTGTCTATTTCTATTGTTAACAATTAAATGAAAACATTCAGACCATATTCTCAGTTGAGAATACAGTAGAAGAACACAGAATATTTTACTCAGATGGTAAGGGAGAAAAGCTGGAGAAAAACACTATAAGAAAACAGACACTTAGGGAGCAAGAATATTTGGAAATTTGGGAGTAGAAGGCTTGCTCAGTATATGTTGTAAAAAGAACTAGGACACCAGTAATTGGTGAATTTTTATCTCTATGATAAAATAGCATCTGCCCATTGAACTAGTAATAGGGCTTGAGGATGAATAATAGACACTTTGATACTTCAGCTGACGTGCGATCTCATCAGTGTGGGCTCCCCCTCCAGCATTATACATTACAATCCATCCATACCTTTTAAAATATTTTATTGATGTCTTTTATTTTTATATTGCTTACATAAATAGGTAATATTTATTATATAGCCAAGATATGTTTGCCTCTATCCCTCCCCTCTTCTAGAGAGACATCCTTATGTCCACATTTTTAAAAAATGTGGTAAGAGGAAAAGCAGCAAAATATATCAACACAGCAAAAAAATCTGATGTTTCATATAATTCTGTTCCACACCTATGGATCCCTCTGCAAGGGAATTGCGGGGAGGGAAAAAGGGTCTTCTTACAGCTCTTCCTTGAGACCAAACTTGCTCTCTTTATAATTTCACAGCATTCCGTTTTTATTGCTTTATGGTAGTTGCTGTCCAGTTATTGTGGTTGTACTCATTGTGTCTTTTGTTTAATTGGCTCTGCTTACTTTCATTTATATCAGTTCCTACTATAATTTATTCCATGCTTCTTTTTATTTATTGTTTTCTGCATAAAATTTCATCACATTTTTGTTTACCTATTCTCTAATCAGTGGGTATCACTTTATTTCTAGTTCTTTGCTATCATGAGAAGTTCCATTTCAAATATTTTATTACATGTGGATCATTTCTTTCCTGTCACTTACCTCCTTAGAGTATATGCCTTGCAGTGGACTTTCTGGTTAAAGGACATGGCCATTTTAGCATTAGGTTTGAATAATTTCAAATGGCTTTCCAGAATGGCTGTGCCAATTCACAGCTCCCCCTAAAATACATTAGTGTTCCTACCTTTTCACCACCCCTCCAGTATTAGCTGTCTCTGTCTTTTGTCGTTTTCCATTGGCAACATCTGATCTGTATGACTTCTCTTCGTATCCTCCAATAAATGTTTTACTGGCAGTCCACTTAACATTGTAGGGCACTTGCTCTAGACCTTTTGACATTTGTGGGTACTGGCAAATTGCCTTTTTTTGTTAATACCTCACCATTAATCAGTTTATTCAATTAAATTCAACAAACATTTATTAAAGTGTGAAATAAATACTAAGTACACTGGATAACCAAAAAAAAAAAAAATCAGTGCTCTCTGACTTCAAGTAGCTTATATGCTATTGACCCACTTCATTTTTCTGGCCATATGTCTCCTTGATGACATCTTTATTGTTGCTCTTGATGCTCATTCCGTATTGGCATTATACCCTTGTCTATTTATTCCCACCATGCTTCTCCTTAAAAGGATCCTGTCTGGAAATAATGTTCTGTGATAAAATAGGCATCCTTCTATGAATGCTAGCCTCCTTTGATTGATTGAAAACTTCTTGAGGATAGGAACCATGCCTTCTTCTTCTACTATATTCTTGTATAGTATCAGATACATGAAAAGGTATTCTAATGTTTTTGAATAAATTGGGAACTAATTGGTTCATGATTTATATGGTGTGTTTATTTGTGAGTTCATATGGACAAATGAAAAAGGTATGCATGTATGACCTTTGATGGTAGGACATGTATATATTTTTTAGGCTATAAAAAAACAGATCTAATAATTTTCTTAAATCATATGGTTGAGGTTCTAAATCATGGGTAGATTATTTACATTCAATTTTCATTGATTTCATGGGGATTAGAACCATATCCTAATTTTCTTCAAATCTTTCACAATACCTCACATAGGTCTTTGCACATGGTAGGAACTAAATAAATGGTTGTTGAATGAAGGTATTACTGGCTGGTCAGTTGGGGGAATGAATGAATATAAAAGATGCTTTAGTGCTATCTAATCCATAATATGTTTCAAAAGTTAAAATAATCAGTGACTCAATTATTTGGTGTTCCTTTGCTTTTTTACCTTTTCTCTCTTTTTACTGCCCCCTATGTGAAGGGAAAGTATTTTACCAGAGAGACAAAGAAAGAAGATAAAGCCTTACTCAATAAGTTTTGTTTCATTTAATTATTCATTTCCTATAATCCTTAAATAGCTCCTCTAATCCTTCATAAACTGAGAAATGATTTTATCTTCATCAGAATGCATCTAATTAGTGTATTTATCTCATTATCTTTTTTGACTTATTGCAGTATTGACTCTTATTGATCCCACTAAAACCCACAAATTTTTTTTTCCTTTTAAGGCATGCACTTTTATTAAACGATTTATTTCATTTACTTTTACATTATCCGATTAGAACTCATGTTCTTTCTTTAATCCCAGTTACTGAACTAAATGAATTTCTGTGATAGCGGAAATGCTGTATTTCAACCTTCCTAATTTATTTATTATTTTTTAATTTTATTATTATTATTATTTTATTTGTTTTCAGTGTTCTACAATCACTTCCATATAATTTAGATTTTTCCCCTTCTCTTCTGCTCTTTCCCTCCTCCCTCCCCTGATGTCATACAGTTTTATATAGGTTCTACATGCACATTCCTATTAAATACATTTTCACCTTAGCCATGTTGCATAGAAGAATTAAAATGAATGGGAGAAATCATATAACAAACCAAAACGTATTACAAAAGAAAATGATCTGTTACATTCTGCAATTGAATTCCATAGATCTTTCTCTGGATGTGGAAGGCATTTTGCCTTAAGAGACCATTGGGAATATTTTAAGTCCTTGCATTGCAATGAAGTTCTAAGTCTACTAGAAAAAATCCTCACACACTGTGGTTACTGTTCCTGGTTCTGCTCCTTTTGCTCAGCATCAGATCATATAAATCTTCCCAGGCCTCTCTGAAGTCTTCCTGTTCATCATTTCTTATAGCACAATAGTATTCCATTACATTAATATACCAGAATTTATTCAGTCATTCCCCAATTGATGGGCATCCCCTTGATTTCCAGTTTTTGGCCACTACAAAGAGAGCTGCTGTAAATATCTTTGTACATGTGGCACCCTTTCCCATTTTTATGATCTCTTGGGGATACAGTCCTAGAAGTGATATTGCTGGGTGAAAGGTTATGCACATTTTTGTAGCCCTTTGGGCATAGTTCCAAATTGCTCTCCGGAATGGTTGGATCAGCTCACAGCTCCACCAACAATGGATTAGTGTTCCAACTCTCCCACATTTTCTCCAACATTTATCATTTTCCTGTTTTGTCATGTTAGCCAATCTGAGAGGTGTGAGGATGTATCTCAGAGTTGTTTTGATTTGCGTCTCTCTAATCAATAGTGATTTAGAGCATTTTTTCATATGAGTATAGATAGTTTTGATTTCTTCCTCTGAAAACTACCTGTTCATATCCTTTGACCATTTATCAATTGGGGAATGCACAAATGTTTTTACAAAGACTTTGCCATGTAGTAAAGTATGCTTGTTGAATGAATTATGAACTAGATGATTAATTATATAAAGGATGCATTCACTATACATCTTTCCCCATCCTATCCTTGTAAAATTTCCTTTTGAAAATCCAAGCCAAGAACCGTACATTTCTTTTTATGTCTTCATCTTGTTAACTTTGCCCCATAGTTCTATACTGTTGAGGTTTTATTTTCCTTATTTCAGCTGTCATCCAACATGTCTTTGCTACTTGTCACCTGCAAATTTGACAAGCATTAATTTTATGACTTCATTCCCATGACTCCTATGCCCTTCCTCACTCAAAACAAAGTCAAATGCAAGTCATGTCATTATTTTTCTGATGGCATGGTCTTCTTCAGCAACAAAGGATGAACACACACGTGATTGAACAGCACAAGGTACAGGATAGACCCCTGTGACACTTCAGTAGAAATGTCACCTCAAGTTTGCATCATCTGGTTAATACTTATCCCACTGTTTAAAGATACCTTTATGTCTTCATTTTGGATTTTAGTATTTTTTGGTGTTTCCTTCTTCCCCTTTGTCATTTTGGTGATCTGTTACTAATGCCTACAATGATCTAGAACTTGTCACGTGTTTTCCAGTCAATAGTTTTGAATTATTGTTTTAGAATATTTAATATACAAGTATAGGAAATGTTTCTGAAAAAGAAATTTAAAAAGTCTTAAAATCGTCCTTATTTCGTTGTCATTTAAGAGACATTGCTTTATTTCTGGCAATCTCCTGGTTATTTTCTGTAAAGTTCTGAGATAAATCCGTTCCTTTCTACTTTGTTGTGGTACTAGAAATGATGCTAAATATGACGTAGTGCTGTATCTGGAGATTTGTGGACTCTCAATATGGGTAACCACTGAACATTTTTATCCTGAGGATATTCACCACTAAACTCGTATTTTAAAATCTAAAATATGGTTATAAAGTTGTTTATATCTTTTCCTTCCTAAATTCAGCCAACTGAATTAATAGAAACTCTAGAAATAAGAATTTTCCACTTTTGTGTATATTTTTATATGCTCCTAATGTTATTTTAATGTAAATAAAATATGCACTTTCTTTATAATAGAAGGCCCTTGGGCATGCCTGGTTTTTGACTGATATAGTCATTTTAAATGACGGTATGTAGAAATTTCATTAAAGGATAATAAATAGAACAGTCTTTCCAAAGTATCACCATACCTCTTTTAGAATCTCATTTAAACATTCAAGCCTAGAAATTGGAAATTACTTTGAATATTCTAGTCCTGAAGCCATTCAAGAAGGCTAAGCTCTGACAATATAAAGATCACAGGAAAAAACAGTCCCCATCTGTAGGGAACTTGCATTATCCTTTGAAGATAGTATATACAAACAATTGTGTGTGTGTGTGTATGTGTGTGTGTTATATATGTGCTATATACATATATTTTATATATATATATATATATATAAATTTGAGGAAGAGGGAAATAACTAAGAGAATCATTAAACTGTAGATGATAATTCATGAGATGAATGGAGACTTGAAGTTAATGATTTTGAAATGAGGAGGTAAGAAAGAAGGGAATGTATTCTAAGCATGGGTGGGGGGAGGGGGGAACATACCAAATTGTAAACTCCATTGAGCAGGGTATATGTTCTCGGTTATCTCTATATATGTAGAGCCTAACTGTGTGCTTTGTACCTATTAGGTACTTACTACATGTCTACTTAATTGAATCCTGTTATTTGTAAACACCATATGGGCAGCGAGCATGTCATATCTTCTTACCACTTCTAAAACTTAGAAGAATGCTCTTTATACAGGATATGCTTAAGTGAATTTCTGTGGAAACATAGGGTGGTCGTTAGTCCAGAATAGTATTATTTCAGCTATGTTTCGAGTAAAGAAGAATTTTGCAAAACAGGCCAAAATCCAAATCACCATTAATAATGTTTCAATTGGAAATTATGTTTTGAGTTCCAAATAACTGAGTTTGGTGTACGACTAGTATTAAAGTGGTATAGTGGACAGAGTACTGGAAATGGAGTCAGAAGATCTTGGATAAAATCTTAGCTATGTACGTGACAAACCGAATGAATTCTCTATTCTCAGTTTCCTCATCTCTAAAATGCCTCTCTAGTAAAAATTACTGTTCATATAGAGAGCAGCAAAAAGAGAAAAAAGGTAAAAAAGTAAAGGAACACAAAATAGTTGTCACGGATAATTGTAACTTTTGCCAGCTAAAAATTCCTTTCTTACTTTATTTTCAGGGTTCTGGGGCAAAGTGATAATCAGGTGCTTGATGGAGTTAGCTATAACCACCTTGCAAGAGCTGATTATTAAATTTTCATTGTGAGCATTGACACCTTGAAAATCAGCCTTTGCTATAAAGCAAGGCTTGATTTATTGTTTGATTGATTGACTAGACTTTAAGATGCAGATTAAATTTAAAAGTATGTAGAAAGATTTTTTTTCCCCAGAGTCCAGTTGTTAAACATTTGCCAACACCCAGATTATAATATAGACATATAAATATGATCCATGATAGAACATGATTACAATAAAGGAGAGCTTCAGGCAAGGTACTAAGAATTTGAAGAGGAAAGGAGCCCTTCTTAGTTGGGAGTGAGTGGGAAGAGATCAGATTTCTGTTCTGGAAGATGTGCGCTTGATCTGAGCCAGAAAGGAAGAGAAGAGTTTTTAGTTGGTAGTGAGTGAATGTATTCCACACATGGTGGATGGATGGCCTACAAAATTCATGAAGTCAGGATGAAGTCAAAGAATAGGTGGTATTTTACCATATCAATGATAAGGAGTCCCCAAGCGTTTTTGAGCAGGAAGTGATACTATTAGATCAATGTCTTAGAATAATTGAACCAAAAATATATTGCATAGGGAAGAGAAAAGAGGCAGAGACCATGTTGAATGCTATTCCAACAATCTGTATCAGATCTGCCCTTAATTAGGGTAGCAATTGTTTGAGTGGATAAATGAGAGCAAATGTGAGAGAGATTGTAGACAGAATTGGCAATACTTGACAATTTATTGGATGTAAAGAATGGTGGAGAGGTGAGAATCAAAATTAGAGGTAAATACATAAATTTGAAAGTCATCAGTGTAGAGACATTGACTGAACCCAGGAGAGAGAGGGATGAAATCACCTGAAAGACATCCAGGTAGAGATGTTAAGCAGGTACTTGGCAATGTGCGACTGTAGTCTAGAGTGAAATGGAGACTAGATATGTAAATTTGGATATCGTCTTCACAGAGGGGATAATTGAAGTTCTGATGGTGAGTTTATAGTGAGAAGGGAACACTAAAGACAAAGATTTGGGGAGGCTAGAATTTAATGACTATAGCGAGATACAGAAATAGATTGTGCTCAGGCATACCTCAATGTTCAAAAAGCAGTTTTGTGTTTCACTTTTAAAATTTATATATTATAAAGTAAGGTTTAATTGCTAAATTTAAAATTAAGTTTAATTGTTTTGATTTCTTTTGTTTGGTGAATAAAAATAATGTACTTTTTGACTGAGCATTCACCAAATTTTTACCTTAAAAATTACCCCCCAAAAATTGCTTAGGCAAGCACCATAATGAAACACACTCTGTTTCATTACTGCATTTCAAACATGTCTGTGTTAGATATTTGAGAGGTAAGCTAGGAGAACAAGGAGATAGCAATATATTGAAAGTCAAGAGTGGAGAGAATATCAAGAAGGATAAAGTGATTGCCAAAGAAACATGTTACAGAAGATCAGGCAGGATAAAAAGTGAGGGGGAAAAAAACACATTGTATTTGGCAGTTACAAAAGGATAGTCCTGTCATGAAGAAGAAACATGAAACTTATTCTGCTTAGCTCTAGAAGACAGAAATAGGATTAATGGGTAGAAGTTACAAAGAAGTAGGAGAAAAGAAAGCAGTTCCTTAATAATTTGAGTCAACCCAACTGCCTATAAAGCAATGGATTCACATAACTGAAGAATTTCAAGAAGTTGTAGGAATACTTCTAGGCTCATGAATTTAGAACATCATTCAACAGTCCCCTTTTTACAGATGAGGAAACTGAGTCTTAAGAGGTTAAGCAACTTGTCCATGGTCACATAGCTAGTATGTGTCAGTGATAGGATATAAATTCAAGTCTTTCTGATTCCAAGTTCAGCACTCTATCCACTATGCCATGTTGCCTCTCTGTTCAGATATGAGTTGGACTCCGGGTCCTTTTCATCTCTGAGATTGATTTATTCTTTGAGTGGGTAGTAAGCAAGTGAAGGCAGGAAGTATAAACTATTATCCAAAGAATTTAGCAGGGAAGAGAGGAGCAATAGAAAGCAACAACTTAAGAGCTTGTCAGGGAAAAGGTCTTATGGGATGAATAAGACCTGATCATGTTTGTAGGCAGAAAGGAACGAACCAACAGAGAAGCAGAAGAAGGTGAAGCAATGATCTATTTATCCAAGTTTCCAAGGGATACTGAAGGAATTAGATGAAAGGCATGGATAGCAAGAGGGAAAGGGACTTAATCTTTGTAAAGAGAAGGGCAATGTCACCATCCAAGACTGGAGGGAAAGAGGATTAGGATTAGGGTGTGGGTAGAGAGGTTTTGAGATATGGAAGAGTTGAATGAGGGTGCTTCTCATGAATGGCCCCAATCTCCCCAGCAAAGTAGAAGATGAGGTTATCTGTGAATCAAAAATAGAATATGTAAAGTCAATTAGAGTACTAAAAGACCAAATTTCTGTATGTGATCCTAGGAGGGAAAGAACATTTTCTACTGGAAGATAAGGGACTATGTGGAGGAGAGTAGCATGAGATCTGACTGGAGAAGCAATCTAGTAATCTAGCCTTAATAAGAGGGACATAATTGGATCTGTTCATGTGAAAAATTAACGTAGCAGCAATATGAAGTATGGGTTGTAGTTGTCAGAGATTAAAGTCAGGATGATCAAGAAGTTATTGGAAATAGTGCAGGAAAGTGGTACAGTAAAGGAGACCTGTAGTTGTCTGCAAGGTGAGAAGGGAGATTTCTTAGAGGACTATAAAAGAGGACATATTGAAGAAAATGCTGGATTTGGAGTGTCAGTTCCTGGCTCTGGTAATTAATTACATATGTGTGATCTTGAGCAACTCAGTTTTGCTAGGTCTTAATTTCCTCTTCTGTAAATTGAAAGAGTTGAACTTAACCTTTGAGGACCCTTCCAGCTGGAACATTGTGTGGTTCTAGATAGAACTGACAGGACTTGACAACTGCTTGGATATAGGTCACAAGGAAAAATGACTGAAATTCCAAGGTGGGATTCCATGAATGACTCCACCATTACCCCCACACCCACAGTAGGATCTGAGACTGCTGTCCTTATCTCCTCCACAAGCCAGGCAGTGGAAAAAGGAGATTCTCCAGCCTCTGAGAATTGTTTCTATGGCTAGGGTAAGGGTAAAGGGGATGGGGACGTAGGGAAAGAGGACGATGGAATTAGGAAAGGCATCATGTTCTAATGGATCATAGGAGCTAGAGTTATGAGAGACCTTAAGAGATTAGCTAATCAAAATCTCTCATTTTACATATGAAAACACCAAGGTAGAATGACTATAACTTCTCCATAGTCATATAGGTAGCAAGCAGCAATGGGTATATTTCAGCCTTCTGACTACAAATCCATTGTGCCCTCTACTCTACCATTTTACATGAAATAGAAGTTTCTTTGTCTTCTAAGTTGGATAGTCCTTCCCATTTACTCTCTTTTGCACACTGTAAGGATTGATTTACGTAGTAAATATCCTTTCTACTGCCCTTACATGTTGCTACAGATCCTGGTTTCTCTCATATTTTGCTCTGTAAGGAATCAGTAGTATCAATTCCATTGTTTCAGTTTTCTTAAAGCTTTTGACCACTAGTCAGAAAAGAGAAAGAAAATGGAATAAAGAGAATCTTTTGGTTGAAGCTATGAGTGTGGAAGGAAAAAGTATAGTAAGTGTGATTCCTCCCCCCCCTTTTTTTTTTTACCAGTTTGCAGCTGAGTTTCAGATAGGTAGAGTGACTTGTTTGAGGTCACAGATCAAATAAGTATCAAAACTGGGATTTGAATCCAGATCTTCTGATTTCCAAGTTCAGCATTTTTCTACGATGTCATATAAATGTTTGGCTTTGTGCACAAAGAACAAAAGTAAGATTTATCTACTTTTAAAAGGAAAATAATACTAAGGTGGTTCTGGACATTCATTAGAAGACATCCCTAGAGACAGATGGTAGCTCCTGGAGGAAAAAAAAAAAGACAGAGTTTCTGACTGAGACCAGAGAATGCCACTTATGAGATCAGCCCTGGATCAGTTAGGGGAAAGAGAATAAAAAAAATCACAAAAGGAAAGGTAATAAAAGGAGATGAGTGAAATCCAAAGCCAAAACATAAGAGAGAAAAAGGAAGCTTCTATGGCCAACAGGAAGCTTCTGTGGCCATCAGCCATTACTGGAAAGATAGACTAGAGCCAGACTGTGAAGGTCTTAAAATACCAAAAAAGAGGAGTTTGTGTTTTATCAAAGCTTCTTGAGCAAGTCAAACATATCAGACATGGACTTTAGAAATACTGCATAAGCTCAGTAGCTGTGTAGAGCAGAGGTATCAAACATGCAACCCAGAACACTCCTAAATTTGGCCCAAAGCAGATTAAAATGTAGTTTCTATCTAATTTTAATGTGTTGATGTATTAATAATAATTATACAAACATATGCACATATATGAGAGACAGACAGACAGAGATACAGAAAGAGACAGAGATAGAGAAATGTGATTTTCAAAGTCAATATGTGGCTCATAGAGATACTTATATATTTGAATTTAACACCACTGGTGTAGAGGATGGACTGGAGAAGGAAGTGTCTGGAGGCTTGGAGATCTAAAAGGCTAGATTTGGAATATTGGGATATGTCACATATTTAAAAATATGTTATATATCATGATATTTATATGTGAAATCTTATTAAATTTAATTAACTAAAATTAGCTAAATTCATTTAAAGCCCACCTGGAAGTAGACATAGAAGGAAGTGTTTATTAAGTACCTACTATGTGTCAAACACTGTGCTAAGTGTTTTACAGATAATCTCTTGTTCCTTACAACAAGGGAAGATGAATAAACATTTATTAATTTAACATGCACACCTACTTTGTACCAGGCACTGTGCTAAGTACTTAAAAAATTCTCTCATTTGATCCTCACAACAACTCTGGGAGGTAGGTGCTATTATTACCATCCTTTTACAGTTGAAGAAACTTTGGTAAACAGGAGAAGTGATTTGCCTGAGGTCACAGTGCTAGTAAGCTTTGCCACCCAGGATAAAGTAGATGACAGTTATGTGAATGGATGAATGAGTGACAGAGCATTTATTAAGTGCTTGCTGTTTACTAGGCACTGTAATTAGTGATGGGAATACAAAAACAAGAAAGCGAAACCTTATTCTCAAAGAGTTTACATTCAAACATGGGAAACAAAAACTATAAAGGGAAGATGGACAGTGGGGTAAGGGAAAGACTGTCTCAGGGACCAGGCAGCACAATGATGGTAGAGAGGCAAGCTGGGCAGTAGGCTGGTGGTGAAAAGTGAGTAAGATATCTTGGCCTTCTCAGGATTTGAAGGTTTTAGACAGAGACTCATCAATCATTGCTTCAACTTCAGGGTGGAGTCCTCCACAGTGGGCCAGACAGTCAATGTGGAAATGAAGCAAGCCAGAGGGTGAGTCAGAAATGGAGAGCTAGCACTCCTCCCCTACATCCCTCTACCCCACCCCCAACTAACACACACAAATTCACAGCACCAGGAGGAAAAATCAGCAGATATTTTCAATTTCACTGTCACTTTCATTTCCTCCCCCTACCCCAATTACTTCATCCATTTATATAATTCTATTCAAATTATTGTTGAAATACTAACAGAACATTGAGGTGGAGATGATCATGTCAATGATCATGTATATTGACTATTGGTCATGTATATATTGGTCATATATAGGTCAAACTCTTTTATCTCCAAAAAGTTTCATGCTTTGCTCTCAAACTTCCTTTCCACTTTAACAACTGACCTAACCCTCAGTGACCTCAGTACTCCTGTATACAGCCCTTTAAACATTAAGGCCTCTAAGCTCATCTTCTCATTTCCCAGTGATGATTTCTCCACTCAAATCCAGCCACCCATGAGAATAGTAATAAGTTGGGCCTTCCCATCAATCCAAACCTATATCTCTCTTCCTTTTCACTTTTAAATTCTACACAAGCACATAGTTTACTCACTGCATTTATATCTTCATAGTTGACTTATTCCTTAATCCCCTGTAATCCAGCTGGCAACTCCACCCATCTAGCTTCCAAGTAAACCAATGTACTAAAAACCTCATTTCTGAAAGGCTACCTGTGTACCTTTACAGCTATGGATAACGGAAGAATTCTTAACTAAAAGAATAGATGTGATAGTAAAAAGTTGATTAAAAAAATCACATAAAACTAAAAATATTTTTTATTTTCCTTGATAATTTCATGAAAGATGATGTCTAGGCTCTTCTTTTGATCATGACTTTCAGGTAGTCCTATAATTTTTAAATTGTCTCTCCTGGATCTATTTTCCAGGTCAGTTGTTTTTCCAATGAGATATTTCACATTATCTTCCATTTTTCCATTCTTCTGGCTTTGTTCTTTGATTTCTTGCTTTCTCATAAAGTCCTTAGCCTGCATCTGTGCCATTCTAATTTTGAAAGAACTATTTTCTTCAGTGAGCTTTTGAATCTCCTTTTCCATTTGGCTAATTCTGCTTTTGAAAGCCTTCTTCTCCTCATCGGCTTTTTGAACCTCTTTTGCCAATTGAGTTAGGCTAGTTTTCAAGGTGTTATTTTCTTCAACATTTTTTTGGGTCTCCTTTAGCAGGGAGCTGATGTGCTGTTCATGCTTTGACTTCATGTCTCTCATTTCTCTTCCCAGCTTTTCCTCCACCTCTCTAACTTGATTTTCAAAATTCTTTTTGAGCTCTTCCATGGCCTGAGCCCATTGGGTGGGCTGGGACACAGAAGCCTTGATTTCTGTGTCTTTGCCTGATGGTAAGCATTGTTCTTCCTCATTAGAAAGGAAGGGAGGAAATGCCTGTTCACCAGGAAAGTAACCTTCTATAATCTTATTTCTTTTCCCTTTTCTGGGCATTTTCCCAGCCAGTGACTTGACCTCTGAATATTTTCCTCACACCCACCTCGCCTCCTGATCCTCCCAGCCAGCGTTTGGGGTCTGAGATTCAAATGCTGCTTCCAGCCTCAGGGCTTTTGGCGGGGGCAGGGCTGCTATTCAGTGTGAGATTAAGTTCAGATGCTCAGGTTGGGGCAAGGCCGCCTCTCAGGCTCAGTTCCCTCAGGGAGTTTATGTACAGACCTTCAACAATGGATCCAGGCTCCTGCCTGCTTGGAGAGCCCCGGTCTGCTGCCGCCCCTCAGCTTCTGTCTCCCGAGGGGGCCCGAGCCATAGGGGCACCCCACATCCCCCTCGACCCGCCAAAGAGACTCTCTCACCGACCCCCGTCACCTGTGGGTGGAGGGACTTGTGCGGCCACTGGAGATCCCGTCCCTGAAGCCTCCTCGGGTCTGTTCCTCTCAGTGCCACGGAGCGGCCGCGGCAGGGCTGTACTCAGCTCCCAGTCCTGGCGCCCAGTCCGCAGCGTGAAGGACTTTTTGAGAGAGGTTTGCAGGTCTCTCTGGAACAGAAATCTCCCTCGCTCCAATGTTCTGTGGCCTCTGGGTACAGAATTTGCCGTGAGTTACTTCTTTGTAGTTGTTCTATGGGTTGTGGGTTAGGAGCTATGTGTATGTGCGTCTTTCTACTCCGCCATCTTGGCTCCGCCTCCTAAAAATATTTTTTGTAAACAGAGTTGTATTAAGAAACTATAAGTCAGAACTTTTTTTCATTAATAGCTCTGATTCAAGCCTGATATCCAAGGTACATGTATCTGGAATTGAGGGAGATGTGTGACCAAAAGCTAATTCTCAAGAGATAATAACCCAGAATAGATATGAACGACCAAGTTTTCAAAAGAGCAACTTGCAATTTATCAACAACTATATCAAAACAGACTCCAAATCAATAATAAAAAAGTAAACAATTCAGATTTCAAATCATATTTGTCACATTGCCAAGATGACAAAGATGAAAAAAGACATCAATAATGAATGTCAGGGGACTTCAAAAAGACAGACTTATTAACACACTGTTGGTAGAATTGTGAATTACTTCAACCATTCTGGAAAAAATTTAGAATTGTGTGAAAAGATTCACTCTTATTCCTGTTAGTCATGCACTTTGGTGAGAGATCTTACTGCTAGGCAACATACACCACGAAATCAAAGATGAAATACACACACACACACACACGCACACACACACACATACACATATATATATATATATATATATATATATATATATACCCATATATACCAAAATAGTCATCATATCACTTTTTGTGATAGCAAAACACTGAAAACACATATGTGCTCTGTTCTCAGTAGAATGTAAGTTTCTCATGTACAGGTTGCATCACATTTTTTACCTTTTTTATTTCCCATTCTTGGGCGTAGTCCTTTGATGAACAATGTAAACATTTAGCAAATGAAGTTTTAATTTATATGTATGTATGTTTATACATATATTTTATTGTATGATAGTGACTAATGTCGTATTGTGTGTCTCTATGAGGGAAGGAATATAAAGATATAATGAAATAAGCAAAAGAAAGACCTTATGATCTGAACAAAAAGTGTTCTTTACCACTGTATTTTGCCTAAGCTTTAATGAGTATTTGAGGGGTCACTCACTTAGAGTAGATTTTACATTCTAATAGGCTAGTTATATGGAGAAGAGTAAGAAGGGATTTAGGAGATATGATGGAGAAGAATGGCGTTGGGTGATTTGAGCCAATACAAGACCTAAAGTTCTGTGAAACTTCTATATCACAGTTTTTTAGAATCACTAGCTCTTCAAATTAGAAGTGCTCTTAAAACTTCCCTGGTACCTTCTAATATCCTTTACAAATTATATACTATATGTTTTATCACCTATAAACTTCTAGCAACAAGCTACTGCTTTATAATATCTTCCTTAAATCAAGTAGAAAATTGTCATTGGCTGAGGAGATAATTAGGGAGGTTCTTAGCTACACTACGTAAGTTTAAGTCTCCCATTAAAAAAAAAATTATACCCCAGAGTAAAGAAAGAATTTGAAGTTGCAATTCTTGAGCCTCTTTCAATAATTTTTTAAAGAGACTGGGTAGAACAAGATTGATATCAGAAGACCAGGGGTAGCCAGATGTCATCCTAATTTTTAAAAAGTGAGTAGAATAAAAGGAGGCTTGGGAAACTAAAGGTCTATCTTTGACAAAATTCTAGAACTAATTATTAAATGGATGACATGTCAGCACCTAGAAATTGGAAAATGGTCACGAATAGTAAGCATGGCTTCAGTTGACAGGTTTACTAGACAGGTAAATCAGGATAACTTGTGGAAAGAGTATATCTGGATTTCATTAAGGAATGTGATTGTTTTTCACATTCTTTTGGACTAGATGGAGATGTGTGGACTGTGTGATTGGATTTTGGTGGAGTGTATTTGTAACTGGTTAAATGACTTTACCCAAAGAGTATTAATTAACAAAAAGAGAATTGAATACAAAAAGTCAGACTAGAAGGGATTTCTTGTAATGTATTACATGCCTGTATTCTCACTCCTTTTTGAATTAATGTTAACATCAGTGAGTTGGGTGAGGTCTGATGGCATGTTAACCAAATTTGTGGATTTCACATGGTGAGAGGATTTGCCAATAGGTCAGGTGATTAGATGCTTGAGGACTCAAAGAAATCTAAGAAGATGTTGACTAGTTGAAACAATGAGTAAAATCTAATTAGATGAAATTTGAATGGAACTTGGGTTATAAGAATCAACTGAACAAATACAGTCTGGGGGGATATGGCTAAATAGCAACTTATGTGGAAAGAGCATCATGGATTTAGGTGACTATACTCAATATAAAACTGAAGTGCTATGCAGCTGCCAGAAAGAAGATATTTGATTTTATAGAGTAGCTGGTAGAGCAATGGTTAGAATGCAAGGCCTGGAATCAGGAGAATCTGAGATCAAATCTGGTCTCAGATACTACCTGTGTGACCCTGGGCAAACCATTTAACTTCTGTCTGCCTCAGTTTTAACTGTAAGATGGGAATCCCTAACTCTCAGGATTGTTGTGAGGATCAAATGAAATGATCAATGTTTGTGAAGCACTTAGTTTAGTACCTGGCAAATTGTAGGTACTTTATAAATTAATTCCCTTTCTCTTTCCTTATGCTGTATTAAGACAAGCATACTGTCCAAGACAAGGAGATTAATAATAACAATAGCTGTCATTTATAGATCACTTTACATGTGTTACTTCATTTGATCTTCAAAACAGCTATGGGAGGTAGGGGCACCATTTTACAGAATAAGAACTGACACATAGAAAGATCAGGTACCTAGGTGGTGCAGTGAATAGAGCACAAAGACTCAGATCAGAAGACCTGAATTCAAATCTGGCCAGACACTTACTAGCTGTTTGACCATGGACAAGTCACTTAACCCTGTTTGCCTCAGCTTCCTCAACTGTAAGATGATGTGGAAAAGGAAATGACAAACCACTCCAGCATCTGTGCCAAGAATATTCTAAATGGGGTCACAAAGAGTAGAAGTCAGTTGAGAAACAACAGAAAGATTAAGTGACTTGCCTAGGGCCACATAGCTAGTAAGTGTCTGAAACAGAAATTGACCTCAGGTCTGCCTGACTCCAAGCCTAACTTCTAAGCAGCAGTATGTTACCTAGATGCCTGAGAAATATAGTGTAATATATAAGAGTATTATACTTAAAATCAGGAGAGAACTGGACTCAAAAATTCACCTCTAAATCTTACTAATACATAGCCATGGGCATGACTCAGAGACTGGGATGATAAGGAGTCACCGTGATGTAAACAATGATACATCAATTTGAAACTCAGTTTCCTTACCTGTAGGATGGGGATAATAATATCTAAGCATTTATAGAGCACTTTAAGGTTTGCAAGTGCTTTACAAATGTGTTATTTTAGCCCCCAACAACCCTGAAACTGAAGCAGATAGAAGCTAAGTGACTTAATAAGTATCTGAGATTAAATTTGAATTCAGGTCATCCTGACTCTAGATCCAGAGCTCTACTGTATACCTACCTAGCAATCTCAGAGGGGCAATGTGAGGACCAAATGAAATAATGCATGTAGAAGATGCTGTCCTTCTTAAATTACTATATAAGTGCTTGCTATTATTACTTTCATAAGTCTGATTATCCTTTGTGCTACACAGACCATCTTTGGTTATTATGTTCAGTTCTTAGAGCCAAATTTTAAATGGGACATTGATGAACTGGAATGTGTCCAATGAGAGACTTGATAGCTATCTTCAAATATTTAAAGGGATTGACGGACCTTCAAGGACTGAAAAGGAGATTAGGCTTATCCTTGTGGTTCCAGAGTTTAGAACAAGGAATTATGGGAGAGAAATTAGAGAGACAGATTTCAGCCCAGTATAAGTAGTAGATTCTAACAAATATAGAAAGTGAGGTTTTTTTAGGTGTTAATTAGCTTCCCATTACTGGGTATGTTCATGGAAGACTAGATGATCATTTCTCAGGGATGTCATGTGGACTGTTTCAATAATTAATGAAAATAGTAAAAATGTATGTACTGCTTTAAGGTTTAGTAACTGCTTCATGCATATAATTTCATTTCATCTTGACAATAACACCATGAGATAGATGCTTTTTCTTTCTATTTGATAGATGAGGAAACTGAGGCTTGACCTCTAAGATCCCTTCCATCTCTGATTTCATATAATAAAATGATATTCATCATCATATAATTTTAGAGTAAAAAAAAGGAACTTTAGGTTGTATCCAACCTCCTCCTTTTATAGATAAGGAAATTGAGAGCTGAGAGAAATTAAATGGGATATATAGCTTCATTCTGATTTATTCTTAATGTCTGTAACAGACTGAGGATGCTGGGGAAAGAGAGACCTCACTGACTCTATAATGCTTCCATTTCAAACCTTATGATTGTTTTATGAAAGAAATACTGCCATTGATTGTCTTGGCAAGGGCCCTATTGTAGAAAACCATTACATTGAAAATGAGGCAACAACTGTAGTCTTAAAAACACAGCATTAGGACTGGACAAAGGCACACACAGTAAATTGATAAGTGATGCCTACTCACTTAGAAGAATTTCCAAAGGTTCCAATTATTACTTATTTCTACCTCTAGCTAGGAAAAAAAATGCTGTAATTATGTGTTTAAAAAAAATAAATTCCCTATGAGAGTTGTCTAGATATCACCTTGGAATGAAGCAAGGAATACTTTCTCTATTTTTAGGAAGTTCATAGATTTTGGAAAGAAAGCACGTTAAACTATGTTCATATTTCTTCTGCTTTCCAGATAGATCATATTTTAATATGTCTCAGTATATGATATTACATTATTAGAAACTTTATTAGCAATCACATGCCACCTGATAAGTAAAGAGAAAATTAGTACTCAAAAACCATGAGAAAGACTATATTCAATATGGTTTTAGCATGATGTATATTTTGTGTTCTTATTTTTAAAATTTTCCTGTTTCTAGATAATTTTGTAAACTTTTAATTATTTGTTTAATGAAAGTACCTTATTCTTCAGACTTGTCAGATTTCAGAAAATATTATTTTTCTCAATATACTCTTGCACATCAAGGTTCTTTTCATCTCTCTGTCACTGTTTTTCTGTCTTCCCTCCTCTCACTCTCTTCTCTCCTCTCTTTCTGTACACTTGCACATAAACATGCATTTTAAGTACATGGATAGTAGTAACTCTACTGCTTTTTAGATGATGAGGATTTCAGTAAAATTCTATAAAGCTACTCAGTGGAAGTAGGGCACTAGAGTGTGTTAGGGAGGATTCAGAGTTTTTCTGCTCTCTTAACTAACTAAAAGAGAATTGAATCTGAGTCCCATCTCTTCTCATATGTATGATTTAGAAATGTCCCTTAACTTCTCTGGGCCTGTTTCCTCATGTGGAAAAGTGAAACTGTTGAACAAGATAGCCTTTAAGTTACCTTCCAGCTCTAAATCTATGCATCTAAAACTGTGTATTGGTTTAATAAAATTCTATGGTTATATGACATATGCACATATATGTGCCATATATAAAATTCTACAGTATTGCTTCTGTGTTCAAAGGCTATAGGAGAATTGTACTGACAATAGAACAAAAATGGCTAACAGAGAGTTGTTGACCAACCAGTATTATCCACATTCTTAAGAGTGTCCTTACAGCCTGTTTGTATATCCTCATCTCCCTACCCCACTAGTTCTAGGACCATGATTAAATCAACAGCCGTTGTTTCCTAGAAGCAACATGTCAGTGTATTCCCCTATGGGTCAACTCATAATCCCTGTAAAATTCCTGACCAAAGAGCCTTTCCTTGGTGTCACTCCCTTATGTATGTTGTCTCCCCCTATATAATTCCTTGAGGGCAGACTTTTTGTTTTTGTGTTTGTAGTCCCAGTACTTAGCAGAATGTATGGACTTCATGATTGCCTTTTCATTCATTCACTTAATTTAATTTCATTCATTATGACAGACTGCAGCAATGGATTGGAACTAATAAGATAACATTCAATAAGAATCAATTTAAAAGCTTTCATTTGGATAAAAAAATAAACTTCACAATTACAAGATGGGGAAGGATTTGTCTGAAAAAGTTTGGGTAGTTAAAGTAGAATACAAACTCAGTATGGGCTACCAGTGGGATGTGACAGCCAAAAAAGTGAATGTGGTATTGATTGAGCTGTATTAAGGAAAGTATAGTTTCCAGAAATAGGGGATGATAGTACCACTTTCAGGCATCATCTGGAGTATTTTGTTTGGATCTGGTAGCCACAATTTAAGAAGGAAATTGATTAGATACAGTGTTCTAGTGGAGAGAAGCCAAGATAAAGGGACTTGAGTCTATATCCTATGAAAATAGTTTGAGAGATGTTTAACCTTAAGAAAAGAAGACTCTAGAGAGATAGGGTAGCTTTCCTGAGTATTTGAAGATCTGTTATATGAAAGAAGAACCAGACATGTTCTGTTTGACACCAGAGGGCACAATCAGTAAAAAATGAGTGAGTTACAAAAAAAGCAAATCTAAACTTGATGTCAGGAAAAATTTCCTAATGATTAGAATGGACTTAAAATGTAATAGGCTATTTTTAGTAGTTGCATTCCTTCTTTCTTGGAAGTCTTCAAGAGAAGACTGAATGACCATATATTTGGTTTTATAGTGGGGTTTCCTTTTGTGTATGCTCTGGAAAACATGGTTTCTAAGATCCCTTCCAATTCCCAAATTCTATGATATACATATGTACACCTATTCTTCTTGTAATAAAAACAAAATTTCTTCAAAAATAGATGAGAGAAGCCTAAGGAGAGATTAGTTTGAGATCCAGCTAAATAAAATTATTCCCCAAATGCTCATAGAAGCAAATAGAAGAAGGCAGCAAACTGGCGTCTGATAAAATATGTCTGCCAGCATTTTTATGTGATTTATTTTCATTGGCAACAATAGTGGAACCACCACATTTGGACTCTACCCAAAGTATGTACTATGTTGAGAAGTGGCAAGTGCACATAAGCAAGTGAAGCATTCATTTTAAAACCTTCAAGGATTGAGTCTTCTAATATCTCAAAAATAGCCAAAGGAATGCAAAAGATCACAAATAATTCTGTTATTGATTATGCTTTCTAGAATATCTTTGAACATGTTCTACATGGCATTTAATTTAACATATTCTCAGTTTAAAACTTGAGAAGAGAAACGGGTATATCTTCCAAAGAAAGTTTCTACAATAGACTACATTTTTAATCAGACAACTGGCTAAAGCATTTACAGAATATAAAATCTTGATATGTTTATTATAAACATTTTTATATGTGGTATTCAACTTGTTAAAATAAAATGAAATCATGAAGACTCTCAGTCACAATATCTCTCACATGTACGTTAAAATTATTTTTGAAAACTTCATGATAGACATGACTATAGATAAAATTTGGTAAATATTGATATCAAGTGAGGTGTTAGGACATCTCCAGTGTCATGGAATCCGTCCTGCACAGGATCCAGTTGAAATAATGGCATAGTATTATTGTTGGAAAATGTCTCCAAAATGTCCCTATTTACAAATTTTATTATGCTAACTGAATTTAGCAAGCATGAAATCCACAGTATTGAGAAAGAGATCGTCTGATCATTTACATTAGAAAAACTAAGTGGATGAAAAACACATTGCGGAGATTATGGTGTGCAAGTGGACTGTCATTCCATTAAATTAATTTATTCACGTGAATATTTTGGACAGACCCTTAAATGAAATTTCCAAAACTAAATAAGAGGAAATTGCCTGGATTGTATTTGAGAAATTGTGCAATGTTTTCAGTACTTTCAAGCTCCTTACTTTTACAGAAACCCATCTTTTTAACACAATTATCTTCTGACTGTCAATAATAAAACACCATGGTTTGGGAAAAGAGAAGAAGATATATGACTGAAACAAACATCTGAATGTTTTCTATAAAAATTTCAGTTTAAGCAGTGATATAAAGGACATTGATGAAGATGTACATGAATTAAAATAATTTGATTTGGTTAGAAATGATAGAAAATAGATGGGGAGTAGTATTGTACCTCTTGGGTTCTCAAAAATATTAATAGAAAAATAAAGGATTCTAACATTGTAGGAACCCTCTATATCTATTTATGGACAAATATGGTTTAAAATTGTCAAGGATAAAAAGACTTCAAGTGATTAGAATCTGCATATGTGGCAAGGTATAACTGTAAGGATAAAATGATAAATTTCTCAAAGCATAAAAAAATACACATAATATACCAAGCCTAAGTATTTTTTTCTTCTAATGTTTTTGCAATAATTGCCTAAGATAACTTTCATTTTCTCAGTTAACTAAGAAAATTCATCCTAAACACGTTTGCAGAAATAAACTGGAAGGACAATAAACAAGTAAAAGATAAATCAACATGCATTTATTAAGTACTTACTATATGCCAGTCACTGTGCTAAAAATGATAGAAAGGCAGAAAGAGTCCCTAACTTCAAGAAGATTCCAATTAATGAATGATTCACCTTACACATTTGACCTCTAACGTCATAATTCCAGTTGTACTTATAAGGAAAATGAAAATAGCTTAAAAAATGAGAATGGCATATGGAGTAGACCAAATATAAATGGTCTGAATTAAATGCAACAAATTTGAAAGTATTGATGGATCAATTTTCAAGATATCAATTTTCAAGGCACAGATACCAATTGCATAAAAATATATCTGACATTATCGCTCCTCAAAATGACAGAAAAATATCAATAACTAAAGATTATTTAGTTTTTCCATCTATATAAAATTGTTATGAAAATAATCTACATGGAGGTCAACGCCACCCCTTGATAAAGATATTAGAAGAGAATAGGAGGAATTTTGAAGTGATAATCTGCAGTTGATCATGACTTTTATCTATCTCCTAACTCCTTGGTATTGAACAGGTTGTTACCTGGGCCTAAAAATGTTGTCGTTCTTCACTCTTAGAATCCCTAAGCCTCTTCAGAGCTAAGATATTTCCTGATGTTACTTCAGTCAGTTGTGGGTTCTGCCCTGCCAACCCTTGAAAACATGTACCACGTTGCCTAGCATATAAGAAGTACCAAATAAATACTTACTGATTGATGGATTGATTGATCAAGAGAATTCAAAAGTTAACACACTGTGGATCTATCCTTTGTGGTGAACTTATGGAAGGACATGGAGTAAAGTCGCACAGGATAGACAGGCAGGGATAGATTGGGAGGTGTATCATTGGAGAGAATATTCACATCAGTAAGATCATAGATGCACAGGAATATATCACCTCAGATAATTGAGAAATCTGTAGTCAATTGGTATATTCTTACCAGGCTTTCCTGTCCCTAATCATGTAAATGATAGAAAATAGTTTTGCTTCCATGTCATTTGTCTCCCTAAAAAAGGAAACATTTAGCTTCCAAATAATTTATTATATCTATAACATTAAGATTAAAATGTCCTTTTTTTTGTTTAAATAAAAGCAGATATTCTATTAGGGCTTGTGTGGCTGATCAATATTTTTAAAAGAATTGTTGTTTACAATGGTTCCTTTCCTGGGGATCATTTTTTTACATTTATAAAACTTCATTTTTACTTATGAATAATATTAACATTATTATTGATTCTCTCAAAACTGCATGTAATTTCCCCAAATACCAACAGAAGAGAAGGCTAGCTTTCTCCTTTGGTTTGTTTTCTGTAATTTTTAGTTTAGCTGAATCTGGTTTAGGGTGTGTGCGTGTGTGCGTGTGTGCGTGTGTGTGTGTGTGTGTGTGTGTGTGTTCATGGATATACACACATTATATAGACGATTTCTGTTTTCTAGTTAAAACAGAACCAATGAGCAGCAGTGAGATTGCTACCACAGCAGCAGACGGCTCTTTAGACAGCTTCTCAGGATCAGGTATGAAGCCAAACTTCATCTCCCGATTGGTCCTTGTTCTAAGTCCTCTTTCCTCTTCCTTTGTCCTCTGCTAAGGGATAGAATATTCATTTTGAAAGTCTTGTGTAGCTCATCTGAGTGACACGATCTATTGATAATTTAATAGCTATTTTAGTAACAGTCTATCTGTTGGTAATTCCCCCAAAATTAAGTTGAAGAGGCTTGACTTTACTGAGAGCTTCACGAAAGATTAAAATGTGAAAGGGAAGGCCCTTCAATAAACACACAGTGTATGTGGTAACATTTATAACATTTACAAAGAAAGTATTTTGCTTCTTGCACTATGTAAACAACATAATCAGAGATGGAAATATAATTGATGTTCAATTAAGAAGGATTTTAGAACTTTTTCTGGCCAAAGGGTCCTAGATTAAAGGTGAATTTGAGTTTCAACTGCCTTAGGATGTCCATCTAGGAAAAAAATATGTTTGGTTTTAAGTAGTACATTTCCAAAAATGTATAGAATCAGTTATGTGTAAATTAAAACGATGTTGGATCATGTTTGAATGTTTCTGATTGTCACATTCTGAAATATATTCAAGCACGGAATTTGTGTCTCTCTGAAATATTAAAGAACACAGTGTCATAGGAAATAAGAAATATAAGTTGCATATATAAAGGAATCTTAGCTATCATGATTTCTGAGTTATTGTAGACAAATGAGCCTCTAGTATATATCTAATGACATTTTAGAGATAGAAACTAGATAATGTTCCAATGGTAATCCATTTCAAAATCAATGTATTCTTACCTAGGTCTGGATGGTAATTTGGATAGTCTGTTAGGTTCTTTTCACAACAATTTGTTTCCACTGCTCTTACTACATTTCCAGCAGCAGTTAGTTTTGTGTACATTTGGAATGTGTATAAAACCTAACACTCTGTTCTGCTAACAGTCACTTAGAAAGTATAATAACAATATAGTTCTGTACATGTGAAGACTTGGGAATGCTTAGTTAACATTTTAGATGGATTACTTTAGGTATGTATATATCCATATTGCTATCCATATTTTTTCCTTCTCTCTAGCAATTGGAAGTAGTGGCTTCAGCCCAAGACAAACACATCAATTTTCCCCACCACAGATATATCCTTCCAAGTAAGATGTATTTTCTCTTAATAAATATTTTTAATAAGAAAGGTTTTACCTAAAATCAAATCATAATTGGGTCCATGTGTGAAATCATAATTTAAAATCAAAACTTGTTCTTCAGGCAGTTTAATGTATTTACTTCTTACTAAAAGTAAGAATTTGCTCTAACTTGTTTAGAAGAATTTTTTTCTCTTGTATAATACAGTCTATTTCAATGTCAAATAACAGAGTTATGATATAGTTGTTACTTAGAGACCTTGCATGTTTCCATCTAATGCATGGGCTTTCTATTTTCTGTCATTTCTGACAAATAGCAGACCATACCCACATATTCTCCCTACCCCTTCCTCACAAACTATGGCTGCATATGGGCAAACACAGTTTACCACAGGAATGCAACAGGCTACAGCATATGCCTCATACCCACAGCCAGGACAGCCATATGGAATCCCCTCGTATGGTGAGTACATTATTAGCAGTATTATGTAGTGTTTTATGCTTGTGTATTTAAAAGATTCACTTGAGGGAGCCTTAGGAAATCTTAGCTTTGAGCCAAAATTTTAGAAAGTATTTTCTTATCCTTTCTCTTCCAAATTCCCCACAAGATTAATTTGAGTATGTATTAATCATACTACATATTGATTATTTGGGTAGTACAGGTGACAAACTGCATAGTCTATATGTACTCTTTAAATTGGCATTTTCTTTACATTAGCTGTTTAATATTTTTTTCTGTTTTGCCCTCATAAAATGCCATTTCTTGTACTTTTTTCTAAAAAAAATGGATGAAGTCTTTGATAATGAGCCACTTTTCTATTTCTCAGATATCCAACTTTTATTGGGGAAGTAGATGAGAGAATTAACGAGTTCTCCCTATCCTTTTCTGTGGCAATAGTATCAAAGATCAGAGCCATCAGCAGTCAAGAAAATGACTCAAACATTACCGTCTATAATGTATTTTGTGGAGAAAGTAAATCAGAAAATGTTTGAAGGTCATGTATGCATTAAAATGATCATATTTGGAGATTTATGGGTAACTTTGGTCTGTGGAAAAATATGGATCTTCGTGTTCACTCTAGCCCATGTGAATTGAAAACTGTCTTTTAAGTCCTACATTTATTTGGAACAAGCATTCAATATAAAGTTGTAGTCATTTTGGTCACTTTTTTCATATCATGATTTTAAATATTGATTATTTTAATTTATCTATAAGTGTTACTTTTATTACACAAGTGAGATGAAGGGAAGGAGAGAAGGGGACTTGACTCTGGAATTCCACATAGTAGCATCAGGTGTAAGCATTAGTAATGCAGATATCTTAGATGCTACCCACTTCATTTTGTGTTTTATTGTTTTATACTCAATTTGTCCTGATTTCAGTGACAAATATTTTACTTTTAAGTATCTTTAATGTTAAAATTGTAAGAATGTCATTTAGAAATACAATAGGAAGTTCTGATTTGAGTCTGGTTCTTTCAGTGCCTTAGGGATATTCCTTGATGTCAGTATAATGATGAAGTTCCCCTAAAAATGAAATAAGAACAAGGTTGCCATGAGTCTTAGATCTTAAGGGTAGTTTTTGTAAATGTAAAAGTAAATTTTTTTCTAATGTCCCCCATGTCCCTTCCTCCCTATCCCTCTACCCCACCCCCCAGTAGTTCATCAGAAAATTATTTCCTCTGTTCCTTAGGATGTGACTAAAAACAATTGAAGATGTATAGCTATCTTTAATCATGGTCCAGATGTAATGACTGGGCCTCATTGTTACCAAGTTCTAGTCCTGACCTTATGATGTTAGATTTTTAGCAATGGGAACCATTTTACAATGTTACAAGTGCATAGAGAGTCAGCATGGTGTGGATAGAATAAGTCTTAGACTCCCAGAGGCTTGCGTTTAAGCTCTACTTTTAACATTTACCAGCTAGGTAACTCTGAGCAAGTCATTTAACTACTTAAATGCAACCCTCTAAGACTTTAAATTGCCAAAGAGTTGTTGATCTCCATTGATAGAGTTTTGTCAGTGAGATTTCCTTATAACAATAAGGGAATTCCCAACCCTAATGAAGTCTGGTCTGTGATAGCAAAAAAAGCAAAGGATTCAAAATTTCCATTTTATGCTATGAACTCTGATTTGGGCAAAAAGGGGAATTCAGTATTTGAAATACATAAAACCAGTGTAAAGAGTGGGAAAGAGAACTATTGACAAATATTATGTATTTAGTATGCATTTTTTAAAAAATTGTACACTTTGGAGAGGCTCAGTAATACAGGAGAGGAGTAATCTTCAGGTCAGGAAGATCGGGGTTCAAGTTTTTCCTCTGAAACATACAAGTTGTTCCAAGTTCCCTCTAACCCATTGTTCAACATGATTTGAATATAGCAAATGTGTTCAATTCTGTGCCTGACAAAGGTCTCATTGACTTCTAAGAGAAATTTCCCAGTAGAAACACATTTGTTGTGGGCAAAGAAAAAAATGGCATCTTGTGTACCCACTAGTTATTATTAGTCATTTTTAAAGTTGGTTGCTGAGACAAAGCAGCCAGGGGTTTTGTCACCTCCAAAATTCCCAAGTGCTAAACTAGTAGACAGCTGACAAGAAACAGGAATTATATTTTCGTGCAGTTGGGTTTTCATTTTTGGCCTCATCCCAAATCTCTTATTGAATAACACAGACAATAGAATAATAGAAATATATTTTTCCAACTCTTTAAAAAGACAAAGGTCCAAAGAATACAAATATGTGCGATTAAGGTAGATTTGTTTTTCTAGAGAACAGATTTTGGGGTCAAGAATTTGAACATTTTATACATTCCATTAAAGAGTAATCCGTTATTTAGACTTGAAGATGTAATAACAGTTTATCCTTCCTTGTAAATTTACATTCCCTTCATTTTCTTGATAAGACAGTATAAATACCACCCATTGCTTTGTGACTAAACCATTGTCATTTGTATGCTATTGTGTTTCTACCCATTTTTGGATCTGAACAAATAGATAAGCTATCACTAACTGATTTAGGTGCATTGTGGGCAGGCATCAAGACAGAAGGTGGATTGTCCCAATCACAGACACCTGGACAGACGGGGTTTCTAAGCTATGGCACAAGCTTCAGCACTCCTCAGCCTGGACAGGCACCGTACAGCTACCAAATGCAAGGTCTGTATCCATTTTGGCTTTGCATCTTCTCTGATTTCATTTCTTGTGGGGTGCAGAGGGACAATGTGCACGGGGTAATTATCTCATTTAGAACACGAAGCTAATTCTGTAACAGTCATCATGTGCCCATATAATGTAATATATTCTAAATTCAGAGAGGGTAGACTGATGAAGTGAAAAGATGGTTTTAGAATATTTTCAATGAAGTATAATTTTCAAGTAAAGAAAATGCAGTATTATGCAACTTGGCCATGTCCTATGTGAAGAATAGTAACAACAAAAAAAATAACCAAGAATTCCTACTGTATAAGAGGAAAGGGTTTGGAGATGGAGTCTGGAGACCTGAGTTTGAATCTCATCTCTGCTCTTTGTTCCATGTGTGACCTCACAAAAAATCATTTAACTTCCCTGTGCCTCAGTTTTCTTCATCTATAAAATGAAGCATTTAATCATGACAGGATGATTTTTAAGTTCCCTTTCATTTCTAAATCTGGGATCCTAAGAATTTCATCAATGAAAAATAATGGCTTGAATTATTTATGAATACTGATGAGTTGTTCATTCCTCATGCTGAAAATAAATGCAGCCTTTTAAAAATTCATGCTTTTCTCTTTTTCACACACTAAGTTTAAAATGCTTCATGTGGGCTCAGGTATGGGCTTAATGTTTTGTTCAAGTATCAACCTTGCTGCGTGTGGAAAAGCTCATCACCAGCTGCAAGTGATTGATTTTATTTTTAGTCATGGCAATCCTCAGAGGTCGTCTGCTAAGTTAGAATGGAGGGATTATGCTACACCATCGTTTCCCAATTATTTAGTGGTTTGGGCTTTGCGATGGATAGTCAAAGGAGTCCATGCTAGCAATTCTTTAATAGCACCTTAATCAGTAAATAATTGCCCAATAAGGTTATAAATATATGTTTCCTCTGCAATAACAAGCCTATGCATGTTTACGTTTGTTTCTGCAGCCATGTGGAGTTTGAGGGGGCAAAAATTATCGTTTTGGTTATTCTAAGTACTTAACAAATTTAAAAAGTATTATGAATAGTATATTAAATTATTCTAGGGCTTCATGAGGCAACTTTGTTGTTATTATTGTGGAAAGGGGTTTGAAGAACAAAAATGTAGGGAAACACTGCCATATACATGTGGCACTCTGGATCTTTAAAGTATCAAGCTAAAATCATATTAGAGGGGGACAAAAGCAAGCTAATTTATTGCTATTAAAAAGAGGCCCACCATTTTAGCTCTACTCTGTTGCCCCAGTATAGTGTGGAAATTCGCAAAAGCTATATTAAGAAAATATAAGTTCTGGAAGTTTCTATCAATCTGAAAAGGCTGAGGTATAGGCCTGGTTTTGGACTCTCTCTTTTATCCAAATATTATTGCTACAGCCATATTCAATACTTCATGACCTCTTTGTTTTCTAAGAAATCAAGATACTGGCATGGTTTGCCATTTCCTTCTCTAGCTCATTTTACAGATGAGGAAACTGAGGAAGACAGAGTTAAATAATTTACCCAAGGTCTATAACTAATAATTATGTAAGGCTAGATTTGAACTCGGGAAGATGAGACTTTCTGACTCCAGATCCAGCATTCTTTTCACTGTGCCAGCTAATTGCCTGGTTATCCAAGTAGAACCACTCTAGTTTCTTATCACCAGAATATTAATCTTCAAAGGATGATGTTTGAGTATGATAATGATTTTCACATTTCAGCCACTTGCTAAGCAAATTGCTTAACCCCTCTGTACCTCAGTTTTCTCAGAGGGTTGGGCTAGATGACCACTAAAGTCCCTTTCAGCTATTTAACTATGATCTTTTGATAATTTTTACTTTTGTTTTTGCTACAATGACTCAAGATGATGATCCACTAAGGCATGGAGGAGTTGTAATTTGGTTAGGTAGAGGAAGTAACCTCAGTGAGGAAACCAGTGAATCTTAGGTAGTCTTGAAAGCGTTGCAGTGCTTATTTAGAAGTGCATTGTCGTTTAATGAACCTTTAAGATCTTGCTAGTAGAAGCCATTTGTTCTATGTTGCCTTTTAACAACTGTAGTCACACATGAGTTTAATAGCAGTCATGGTTCATTATTCTCCAATAGAATGATAGGTAACTGAATTACTATATAGATAATAAACTGAATTTTGGTTTGGAATAAACATTTGTCAAATTGATCTGTGCCGGTTATTTGCATGTAATTACTTCTAAAGTGCTTGAGAATGAATGTTTCTTCTTTGTTGCCTGTCTTTGTTATAAGGATGTTCAAGAATTATTTAATTTTTTCCTATAAATACTGCATAACTGAACTTTATCTCAGCCTCTATAGAAGAGTAGAATCTTGACTATGAAGTTTTACTATATGCTAATTTTTCAATGTTAAAACCTGTTTCATAAAGATGTCTTGGAGGATTGATGTGATATGTAGTATTCCTTCTTTAAAGGATCTTGATAACCATTCACCTTCCCCTGTCCAGGTCCATTTAACATGCTCTGAAACCGTTCTAGTCTACATTGAGCTTTTTTTTTTTTGCAAATGGTTCATATTGTTTCCACTCACAAAAAAAGCACCAAATGAAGAAAGAATAAAACAGAAATAATAAGCTGAGGAAGGAAATTGGCTCAATTCTTTCTTTCCTATTCTTCCAAATGCTAGTGTATACAAACTGTGAAACTAATTCTTTTGGAGGATTGACAGTGTCTGGCATATCAAATGCTTAATGAGTCTTGCTGATTTATTGAGTTCTGGACTTAATAAAGGTGTAGACCAAGTAGAATGTAGATAGTGCCAACTATTTTAATACATGGAGAATGTTCTACCTTTCTTACTAGCATACTTATTAGTGACTTTTATCATTTTTTTCCTGTTCAGGAGCATCCGTGGGCCAATAAAATATTGTTATGATAAAATGCATCCATTGTACTGTTAGCTCCTTGATTATTTTTGTATTTTGTATCCCTTGTGCTTAGCATAGTGCCTGGCACATTGTTGGTGGTGGTGGTGATGTTCATCCTTCATCCTTGAAGGAAACCAATGATCTCATGAGGGTGATGTCTTGACTTGCAAGTGAATTGGATATAAGTGAGGCAGAGCTGTGCATAATCATCAGCCTCACTCTTCTCCTTCAAAGTCATCTGAGTCCCAGTAGCAAGACATAGGTCAGGATGTCTGGTGATGACCCTGGATGCAGAGGGAGACCTTGACCTTTTTAAACTAAGGTCTTTTCCAGGTCTCTAATGCTTATTGTTTTAATAACTCCACTGTCAGTGGAGTTTTGGAATTTATTCTCCAATTCCAACACTGTAATTCTGCATGTGAGATTCCCTTACATATAGAAGTTCCTATAAGGTACACATACTTGTACATTTTAGATTATTGGAAAGTACTTCCAAAAATCTAGATAAGTAGTGAACATGCTATACCAGAAAGCTGGCAAATTGGGAGAGAAAGAGGTTAACATGATACTTTGCAGAATATTTTTACCTAAATTCCAATGACTACTTGGCTTTGCTTAACTTTCATTATATTCCTTTCCGGTAACAAAAAAAAATGTCATCCTCTATGGTTATATAATTTTGTTTGACTATATTTAGGAATTATAATTTGAGACAACCAATATTTTTGGCAATTCTATCTAGGTAATTTTTATTTAAAGGATTTTTTGTAGTGATGTCTGTTTTTTTATTTTAAAGAAGGACAACACTACTCAACATGAACTAAATAATAGTAATTTTAGCAGTGAACATCTCAGCAACATTTAACATCTTCTAGGAGTTATTGTATTGACTACCTAAGAATACAAAGATTTTGATCATGTATAGAATAGTAGTAAGAGCTTTGCACATGAGTTCAAATCTTGCCTCTGACACTTACTAGTTCCATAACCTGTTAGCAAATCATTTAATCTCTCTCAACCTAAGTTTCTTCATCTAAGAAATAGGGAAAATAATACTTATATTTCCTACATCCCAACTTCCCCCAGAAGGAGTTGTATGAAAAATGATTTTTATAATCTTATATATTCTAAAATATGATCTGATATCATTTATCTTCTTTTATTTTACTAATGTGGCAGGGTAAATGTTTAATGGCTACCATTCTTCAGAGTAGCATAAAAATACTTGCCTTTATTAGTCAGGGAAGATCACTGAAGTCCCAGAACATCTCCATTGAGGGTAGAGTATCAGCATTTCATGTGTATTACGAACAGCCAACTGGGCCTTCCACTTCAGAGACAGATCTCCTAGATGGAGGCCAATCAGTGCAGCTCAGCACCTAGGCATTTATTGGATGGAATGGGATAATGACTGAGTCATGATAAACCCTGAACTAGGTGATGCTTTAGAATTCTGTAATTCTGCATATATAGCCTGTTTAAAGCCTTTCTATGATATAAATTCCAAACTTCCTCTAGTAAATGACAAAGGGAAGAAACAGACTTGTGCTGACTTTGTTAAAGGGGAGAGGGAAGGGACATATTTTGGATAGAAGGAACTAGTCCAATAATTTCATTTGTGGTAAGAACTCATGGTTTAGAAACAACTTGGATCTGCTGATGCAGATTGGCAACTATAACTTAATGATTTATATTTTTAAAGAGTTTTTCTATATTAATCTAACATAAAAAATAGATTCAAAGCAGGGCAATTCCAAGAAAAGCAAAATCAACAGATAGATAATAAGCACCAACTATGTACTAGGCATTATAGTGCATAGCAAACAAATAAAATTAAGCAATGTTTTGCCTTCAAATAAATTTCCTGGTGTGAAAACCAACTTGTTGATATCTAAATACTAATGGATTCTAAGTGACTTAGAAGAGGAGCACTAGCAGCCAGGGAGAATCAGGAAAAGTCTAATGGAGGAAGTGGTACTTCAGCTGAGCTTTGAAGGAAATGAGGGATTGTGAGAGCAGGAGCCATAGAGGAGTTGATTCCAGGTATTGTGGACAGCCTGAATATGGGCATGGAAGCAGGCAATGGATTATTGGGGATGGATAACAGCAAGTAAGACAGTTCGATTGTAACATGGACTGAGTGAAAGGGAATAACATGGAATAAGGCTGGCATGGAAGATTTGAGTTATATTGTAAATGGCTTGAAATGCCAGAGTAATTGGTGAAAATGTTGATAGAATTGTACATGTAGGTTTAGTTATTCAAATGTCATGTAACTGTGAATCATTTAATAGCATAGAACAGTGCTTTCCCATTCACATTTGTAACTCAGAGTAAATTAACAGTGTGCGTGTGTGTGTGTGTGTGTGTGTGTGCATGTGCGTGTTTTAAGGTATATGGAATTCTTAACTGACAGAGGTGAATCAGGAAAGTGGCTTCCCTAGGGTGAGGCTTATCCATTTGCACTCTGGATGTGCTGACCCCTATGATTTCCTCAAATATAGGAAAAATGACTGTACAATTTGTGGTAGTGGGGGACTGGTCATGTCGTTCTCTGAGGGGAGATAGAGGCTACGTGAAGGTACTTGCCATCATTAAGTTCACTTTTTAATAGCTTTAAAATCAGCAGAATAACCTAGTAAAGCACATAAAACTCAATTATTTTCTTAACATTTCAACATTGTTTTTAACATTTCAAAAGAAAATGTTGTGAAATATGTAGGACTCCTTTTTCCTTAGCAGAAGTAGGGGGTTGGGAGGTGTCCATGGGTCAGATAGCCAGTTCCCTCCCTCACCCATGTATTGACTAGTTGTAGTGATTTTTTAAAAGTCTTCTTTATATGTGATGTCTGTTGCTTCTGATCATCCTTCATTCTCCAAGAGAAACTATGACATTATAAGAATGATGTCTTGACTTGTACATGAATTGGATTTAAGTGAGGCAGAGCTGCACAGAGTCATCGGTCTCACTCTCTGGAGTCACTGAGGTCCAGTGATGAGACAAAAGTCAAAGATGACTAGTGATGGCCCAGGATGCAGTGAGAAACCTCTCTGACAGGCAAATGCAGAGGAACCAAGTTTATGTAATATGGGGGTTGGGGATGGGAAGGAAAGTCTTTTAAAAATCACCTTCATTTATATATCTGTATATATTTGTTCATGTATGTATGTGTGTGTTTTTATATGCATATGCATGTTTATCTTTCCTTTTCCTCTCCCCTCCCTTGGGATCCAGCCCCAGTAGTTCCACAAAATTAACAAATCATTTAATTTAACAGTAGATACAATATCCTATGCCCATAGTCCTTTTTCTCTACAAAGAAGAGAAAGGGGGCAATTTTCTCATCTTCATTGGGGCAAAACTTGCTCATGATTTGGTGCTCAGTTTTGCTATTTTTTTTTTACTTCCATTTGCATTATTATGATTGTTGTTTCCCTGGTGCTATTTACTTCACTTTGCGTGGATTCATGTTTTCCAATGACTTATTTTATTCTTCATATTCATAATTTCTTTCAGTTCAGTAATATTCTATTATATTCATGTACCACAATTTCTTTAGCCTTACTCTAATTATGAACTTTACTTTCAGTTCTTTGCTAGTATAAAAAATACGGTTACCAATATGTTGGTATATATGGGATCTTTCTTTCCATCTTTGACTTTCTTGAAACATATTACTGATAGAAGTCTTTGAATCAAAGGATTTGGACATTTTAGTCCCTTTCTTTGGATAACCCCAAATAGCTCTCCAGGGTGATAAAATATATACTTCTGAAAAATAAAATGAATGGCAATTTTATAATCCCAGGAAGAAATTTTGTTTTTATAATTTTGGTGCTATTGGGTTACGATGGAGTATCTGAGATCTGCTAATAGAAAGTATATTTTGACCACCATAAAATGAAATAGCTTAACAGTTAGATGAACAGAACTTCAGTGTAAGGTAAATTATTGCAGCTTTCACTAATGCTTAAAATATATAGTCACCTGCTTTTCCCTTCAGTGCCTTGAACTATATGATTATACTTCAGCTTACTAGTATTTTAATGCAATTATTACCTTAACTTAATAACATATCTAGTTCTTGAAGCATCTTCTCTTATTCTTAATATCACTGAATGTTACATGTTGATTAAGCCTCTCCTGTTCTCAGCCACTGGAATATTTAACCAATAGTTTTGTCAAAATACCAAAGCCAATAAGATTGGAAATTTACCTAGAAAAATGCATGTAAAGGTTTTATAATATTTATCACCTATGTAAAATTGTAGTGCAGGGGAAGAGTAATTAGATAATCTATAGGCCAAGTGGAAAGATTTTAACAAGGATTTTTTAAGTGACATAAGCAAGCAGGAAAACCTCGATTTTTAAATAGCCCATCTGGCTTCCTAGGCTTTTCCCCAGAGAGTTTCACTAACGTCTGCCGCATATATTGTGCCCTGATGATAGACATAGCCCATGGCAAAGAGGCCAGTGAAGGAAAGCAAATGGACTTCTGTAGAAAACACACAGGAGACAACAGCCTCCTGCTTGCTGATTAAGTACTAGAGAAAGGTCCTCCACATGGGAACTGCAGACAAGCCCCAGCAGGTTCCAACATTCTTCCTAGCCTGGCTGAGATTCCTAGCTTTAATGTGGGTCCTTGTTCTTTGCTAAATAGACCTTTGACCTAGAAGTTACTGCTTTTATCATGTTTGAAGTTATAGCTGGGGAGTTTATTTTAGGTTAAATCACTAAAACTCCCTGTTATGTTTTATTCATAAAGTTTCAGAATTTTTTCTTCATAGATAGCAATATACCCTATGTGTTGACACAATTCATTTTAAATGTGAAATCAAGTCTTTTTTTCCTTCTATTGTTATTTGGCAATCATAATTCTGGGTGGCCCAGACAGCATCTTCTAAAAAAGCTGTTTCTTGTTTGTTACGCTTGGTAAGACTATTACCCTTTCTCTATAGGAATCAGTGATGTTGACAAGATGAAAGAGAATTTTTTGTGATATGCTAAATAGGGAGTCTACTTATTTAACATTTTCAACTATTTTCCTAAATAACTTCTCATCTTGAAAAAATAAGAACATTTTAAAAACTCAACTTTTGGATGAGCCACTTTTTCTTTCGTATCTTTGCTTAGTAATATATGCTGGAGCACTATATAAATGAGTTGCTATCCTTATCATTATTAGCTTTTAAATGTCCTGATTTCTACCCTGTAAGTTTCTTTGTACTTTTTTATTGTTATAAATGAGTATCAGTTCTCACAAATGTATTGTCAATGAAGATGGAATATAGGGTCTCAAGGTTTTATTCAATGTAGTTTAAGGAAAAGAGTTCCAAATACTGTTTCCTGCACCAATTTTGTCCTTACCTTGCTCTGTGACCATGACTAAGCTATTTTAATCAGGTGAAAGACATCTATTAAATGCTTTCTATGTGTCAGGTATAATGACAATCATTAGGAATAGAAATGCAAAAGTGAATATTGTCTTAAATTCAAGAAATCTAGATTCTACTAGAATCCCTCTGTGACTATTTCCTCATCTATAAATTGAACATTAAAATACTTGCCCAACCAGACTTCCTGAGAAAAGTATAAAATGCACAAATATGTTATATTGTTGTACCCTTTATGGGAAACTTTAATAATAATGGAATCCATGTGTTTTAATCATGGTATGGTAGTCAGTGAATTTTCAAGGGCTGTGGCAGCAAAGTAGAAGCTGTGGAAAGTCTTCCCCACCTTCTCCAATAAAAGAAGCTTCAAGCATTGTCTCATGACGGACTGCTACCTGGCCATATTAGAAGAGTCTTATCACCTATCTGGCCTTCATAGACCAGACATTGAATTACCTTGGCCACAAAAAGCCATTAAAGACCCTCTATTAATATAAAAAAGGGTTATAATATGGATCAGTGTAAGGAATGCCTCATTTAAGAGATTCTGAAGTATTGCAGTACTTGATATTCTCAGAATAATGTTGTCTGCAAACTAGATATATATATGTAGGAAATTCCTCTTTGACTTGGAGTCTAAGCCCAACCTTATTTGTAACAATTTCAAACACCTTTGTCAAGTATGTGCTTCCATAAAGTATATGCTTTTATGCCTTGGTTGATATTAATAATCAGAGAATCATTGGACAAAATATCTCTGTTGTTACATCTTCCAAGGTATTTTATATGGTGTTTGTGTATGCATCAGGTTCATTTGAATGAAGGAGATCCTTTAAGGAAGTGGTGGGTGTCAAACTCAGATATAAATGGGGGCCATTAACCATACATAAGAATCCCCTTGAGCCCTGTGTGGATGTAGTTTTTAAAAGTAATATTATCTATGTTTTATTTTACTTTTATTTATTTTGTTAAATAGTTTTCAATTATAATTTAATACACTTCTGGCTGCTCTGAGGAGCATTGCAGGCCACAGGATGCATTTCTTAACATGAATGGGCATGTTAAGACAGCCCATCTTGGTCTATGGAATCAAATGTATTTTTATTGCTAATAAATATTGAATATGGTGAAACTTGTATTCTCTACACCTTTCAGTCCAAAACATGAACATAAATGTGGTACATTCTGGAATTCCTTCTGTGAAAGCCTGCCTGCCCTTTCTAATACCCTCCTGAGGAAGAAAACAAAACAACATATGGATGAAGAATGTTTGTTGTTCAGACAATGATATGTGGTTAGACAACCCAAAACATTGGACAGAAAATGAGTGAGATCCAGAAGAGCACAGGAGGAAGAAATTAGCCAGGATTGCCACTTTAGAGATTGCATATTTCTTTTGATGCATAAGTTTTTACCCGAAACAGAGGTTTACCTTTTTAATACCCACATTTTTTCTCTGATGATGCTATATGATTGTAAGCTATGGAATAGTAAATTTCCCAAGGGAAATTGAAATTGAGGACCACCCAAAGGTCACTGTATAGATTCATGATGGGTGCGAACAACTTGAGACACGTTATAAATGAGGAATTATAAAAGACAGGTGATATGAAGGACGTAATCTTAGAAATATAGGAGTAGAAAAGATAATGAGTCGATCACTTGAGAACAAGAGACACATGATGGATAGCCCAAATACTCTATTTGTGATGTCACAAATTGAAGGAAATCTTTAACATGTAAAGTGGAACTCTTGTGGTCAGTAAGTGGTAGTCACATAGGATAGACGAGCATGGATGATTTGCAGTATATTTGTTCTCACTTTCTCAAGTCTCTCTCTCATACCAATTCATTCTCTGCACGGGCACAAAGGCATAATTTTCCCAAAGCGCATTTGTTTGTCAACCACCTACGCAATTCTATTGGCTTTCCTTCTCCCTACATCAATCACCCCTTTTCCAAGCTTTCTCCTCCTTGAACATAGTAGCGAAATAAACAGAACCTTTGCTTTGGGAAATGCATGTCAGTTGGTTGTCCTATCTCACTATTCCCTATCACTGGATGTAAATTCCCTTTCCTGATATTGACATATCAATAGATATACATACGCATGTATGTGTGCATGTATATGTATATATATGTGTGTGTGTATACACATATGCATTTTTATGTGTGCATTTTGTGTATTATATATGTGTGTGTGTGTGTGTTTGTATCTGTGTGTGTCTGTGTGTGTCCCCTTCCCTTAGAATATAATATTTTTGAGGGATAGGACTCACTAGCTTTTGGTATTTGTATCCCCAGCAGGAAACACACACATAATAAGCACTTAATAATTTTCTCATGCATTCATTCATTCATTTACTCATTCAGATATTATATATGTACATATATATACTGCCATCTCTACTACAGTTAGGAAATTAATTCATGGATTTATCATGGCTTTTTATCTTCCCCAACTTAAACCCTTGAAGGGATGAAAAGGAAGGACAGTCACTTTCTAGTTCTCAATTTGAAAATCTAAGGTGCTAAAATTGGTTTATAAATAATTTTGATCCTTGTGTGAAGAATGCTGTACATAATACATATCTAAATTCTGCTGAGTGTTTGTTCTTACCTTTAATCTCATATTTGGTTAACAAAATCTGCCTCATATCCCCTTTCTTCCTTCTCACCTACTTTATGCCTTAGTCCTTTCCATAACCCTAAAACTTGCTCTAGTTTGCCATAGAAATCCCACAGTGACTTGCCCCAAGGTCACGTAAAACTTGAACTCAGGTCTTCCTGGATTGGAAGCCAGCACTTTCTCCACTACATCCTGATGTTTCTCTATCTCATGTTTTCCTAACTCCTCTCAAAAGAAGTAATCATAGCTGTATTTCTTCATATACTATATTTCCCTGCACACAGCAGTACTTTACCTAATGAATTCCCAATCAATAATTCTAGGACTCTTTGACTGATTGAGAAATCATCTAGTAAATGATTCTTCTATGGGGTTTTTTTTTTTGTTATAAATATATAGGATTTTGCCTATAAAAGGTGTAGAAACCCATCAAATACCAAGAGGACAATAATGAAAAATATTTTCATAATTAGAAATTTAGTGCTAATAAAAAATATTTTATAGTAGTCTCTTCCAGATAATGTCAATTGACCAACAAACTTTTTTAAAGCTCGTATTATGAGTCAGGCACTGCTGATACAAAGACATAAGTGAAATAGTCTCTGCTTTCAAGATGCTGCCATTCTAGCTACGGAAAAAGACATTTTCATCTGTATATGTAAAATAGATATAAGATAAATTAAATATATTAGCTAAATATTAATTTAATATATTTAATAACTATCAATAAATATATAATTATGCACATCTATACACATACACAGGAGTTTCACAGTTACAAACCACTTGAACAGATAGTAGTAAATATATAATTCTAATAGTAGGAGGCTGACAGTGTTCTGCAAATAGTTGAAGAGTGAGAATTAAGAGGTCTGGGATTAAAATCATAGCCCCTTCCCCCCTTAATAACTTTGTGATCTTAGGCAAGTCTTTCAACTACTGTGAAGCTCAATTTGCTCCTTGTAAAGCAGAGATAATATGCACTGTATACATGTGAAATATTAATTATTTATTGATAATAGGTTGTCCTGTTTTGGAGAAATAAGACTAATTATTTACTATTCTTCCTACCTTGAGGAATTTTTATTACTGTTTTAATAATGCTGAATTTTATTATTTTTATAATATTATTATATTATAATATTATTAAATATTATTTATTTTATTATGTAATATTTGTACCCAATATCATTTACTTAATTTGATTGCCTAGCAGTAAATTTTTATTAAATAGGTAAGTAGGGGTACCATTCTTACCTTTCTAAACTTTGAATAGGATTATATAAGGTCAGATTTATTGGTGGGAATAGATAAGGAAAATGTTCCATTCAAAAGATATCCTCAGACAAGAGTTATGGGCCTAATCTAACAAGCTGAGACATAAAAAGGATAAATTTGGTACAGGGATTTATTTAGCTAACCGACAAAATAATCACAGAATAAGGAGTATTTGACCAGAATATAATTAAGGTATCGGTTTGAGTGGTCAAGATGAATCCACCTCATTTTCCCCAACTGTGAAATGGAGATAATAATGGCATCTCTCCTGTAAGATTGTTATGAGAATCAAATGAGACAATATTTGCAAAGTGCTTAGCACATTTTAGGCTTTATATAAATGCTAGTTATTATTAATAACAATAATAGTTACAAAAATCCACTCTTGGTTGGTGTCCTGTTTTCAAAGAGGACCAAAATGACATCACCACTGTGAAGTGAAATTTCAGTGTATCCAACTGTGGCTGATCAGACCAATATGAGCTTGGAACACTCTACCACAGGTTGGGCACAGATAGTCCATGTGAATATTTGGGGTGGATATCCCAAATTTGTGCATCCTGCGTTTACTTTGTGCTGTCTCAATTCTGCTTTGCTCAAAGAGAACAGCACCTTTTCTTATGAGGGCGCACCATGCCGAGTGATCCTGTGCCAGTATCTCCCATGTTGCACAGTCAAATCCAAAGTTCTTGAGAGAGACCTTGAGAGTGTCTTTGTATCTTCTGGTCACCATGTGATGGCCTGCCCCATGCAAGTTCTCCATAAAATAGCATTTTTGGCAAGCGCACATTTTGCATTTAAACAATGTGGCCAGCCCATCGGAGTTGTGCTCTCTGAAGCACAGTTTGAATACTTGGCAGTTCAGCTCGAGCGAGGACTTCAGTGTCAGGTGATCCTATCCTGCCAAATGATCCTCAGAATCTTCCTAACACAGTTCAAATGGAAGCAATTCAGTTTCCTGGCATAAGGAAATTCACTCTCTCCTCCAGAATCATCATAGTCCAGTGGCAGGACAGAGTCAAGATGGCTGGCGATGGCTCAGGATCCAGTGGATGACCTTGGTGTCTTCAGTGTCTAACTAAGCTCTAAGCATTCCGCATCACCTGCTTTATCTGCCTTCATGGCCGTTGGAACAAATTGTTCTCATCCGCCCTTTCCACCAGATGAAGTCTTCACATGGTTGGGGTAGACACCCCCCTAACTCACCAAAGGTTTTGAGAACCCTTGGTTACCCTTAACCTGGTTTGGCCCATCCACCGAAATGCTTTACCAGGGTGTGGCCGCTGTGCATTCTGCAGCTTCTTGGAGCCACAGGTGAGAGTTAGGTGGAACCGGTAGACGCCAAAGGTGGAAAGAACCCCTAGAAGGGCTCGGCAGCCATCACACCAAAGGTACTGGTCCTCCCTGAACACACCCTACACCCTACAAAAATCCACTCTAACATTAGACTGTGTTAATAATCCTAGTGTCCAGAAAAGGAGGTAATAGTCCTACTGCATTGTGCACTGCCATCTAAAGTATGTTCATTACTGGATGCCACATTTTAAGAGGGACACTTTCACAAACTGGAGAGTATCATTTTTTTTTATTTCAACAGGTAATTATTAAGCATCCATGGTGAGCCAATGCTAGATGCTGAGAATAAAAAGACAAAATCAAACAATCCCTTCTCTCCTGGAACTTGTATTCAGTGGGAGGGGGTATATAATATACACAAAAATTAAATGTGAAATATATGCAAAGTAATTTATGAGGAGAGGACACTAGAAACTAAAGAAATGTGATCAAGAATGGCTGCTTATGTAAGGGAACGCTTAGTCCTAGTTTTGAAGAACGCTGGGCATTCTAGGAATGGGGCAAAAATTGTGCAGAGAAAAAGAGGCAGGTGGTAGAGTGCGCAGTAAATCCAGAAAGATTGTCTGGAGATTGTGAAGGGCTTTAAATGCCAGACAGATGATTTATAGTTTATCTTAGAAGGAGCCATTTGAGCTGCTAAGCTCAAACTAAGGGGTTGAAGGAAGGACAACACTTAGTGAAATTACCAGAATTGTGTATCCTTGTGTTAGAAGTAACAACATGGCAGCTGCGTGGACTGTGGATGGAGAGGAAAGAGACTGGATGCTGGGCAACAAATTAACATGTTTTTGTGATAGTCCAGGTGAGAGGGGATAAGGGTCTAAACAAAGGCAATGGTTATATGAGTAGAGAAAAGGAAATGGATACAAGTATATAGTATCAAATACAGAAGAAGGTAACTAAGATGATGTAGGACCTGAAAAAAAAACAATTATATGAGGAACATTTGTAGGAGTTGGAAATATATAACCTTGAAAAGGAGAGTTTTTAAGGAGCGCTACTTTCCCATATTTGAAGGATCATCATATGGAAGAGAAATTAGGCTTATTTTGAATAATTTAATGGGAAACAATTAAAGTTTGTAGGCAGAAGGTGTAGGAGACCAGATGAGGAGATATGAGGAAGAATTTTCTAATAAATCTGTCTAACTCAGTCTAAAGCACCGGGTTAATTCCATAATTACTATGCTCTGCATTACTGGATATGTGCAAAATCTGGAAAAACTAAGTATAAGATGCTAGAAAAGGGATTCCTGTGTATGGTATTGGAGGTTGTAGTAGATGACCTTTGAAATCTCTTGCATATGTAAGATTATATAATTCTTTTGCTCATTAATGAAAAGGGAAACCTATAAATTTGTGCCATAAGGGAATTGTACCCATATCAAACCTAATTCTTCTACCTACAGTTTGGGGGAAAGACTCATTCAAATCATATAAAAACGCTTAATCACATCCTGTTATTGGAATTGAATGCAGAACAACTTTCCAGCCCATTTACATTCTATCTACTCCGCTTAGGAGCACAAAAAGCTGGCATCATAAGCAATTGTTGTTGAATAGCAGAGTCAGAGACAAGGTAAAGACAGCTTGGCAGCTGTTATAGCATGATACTTGAGACCACAGAGCCACTGTGGCCCTGTTCAGATTCTTAAAAATTTCCTAAGCATCTATGAATTGTGTGTTGAAATGTATTGATGCTGAAGATCCTACACTGCCAGATACAGGAAAGTGATTTTGTTTTTTTCCTGAACCTGGTCATTCATAGATTAAATATTTTTCAGCTAAGAGAAAATTCCTCTCCTCTACAGAGGAGACATTAAGATATAGAGATATAGAGAATTTACAGTTACATGTTTGATTTTTTTTTGTTTGCTTTGTTATTAACACCTACTAGATAGAGTGTTCTTTGGTCACGGCAATTTGTTCCAATCAGTTGCACCCTGCTGGGATAGTCTTCTTTTTCCATCTTCTTTTTCAATCCTTAGCTGCCACTGCTCTTGGAAAAGTGGTGACACATTCAAAGCAAAATTTTTGGTCACACCATTTGAATGTTGCCAAAACTTTGCTGCAGATCATGGATTATTTGGATAAATCCTAAACTCCTCTTTAAAATTTTAGTTACACTATATAAGAAGAGATTAAGTAAAAAAAAAATCTAAGGACCAAATCAGCAACATGTTATGTATCTCTTATCTATGTATTGTTAGCAATTCCAATGATTGTCTCTGGTTAATTTAAATCTTGCTCTAGACAAATATGGAGTATTAGAAAAGACTGTAATTTAGAGGAAAATTTAACATTGTTTAAGCAAAATCTTTCCTCTGTGTAAGTACATACTACACTGTGCTTTCCCTGGAAGGAAGACACTTTTGGAAGTTGCATTAGCTCTGTCGTGCCACTGGGGGACCATTTAGTAAATAACTACTTCCAACATTCTAAGTGGTATTACAGTGAAATCTGCACTCAGGCAGCAAATGTGTATCACATACTAATGTAGAGTCTTGGAAGTACCTTTAAATCTGGCTGGTCACTTGGGTACCATTTTGGTATCCCAAAGCGTAATTTTCTTAGTAATACCCCAATGACTTGAAGATTCACAAATAGTTTTCAAAATTACCTGCTGACCTTTATTCCATAAGAGGGGGAAGGCAAGGGATGAAGGTAATCATTATTCTAAAAGTACACTTTTTATATGTATGTAATAGCTAGATAAATGGCATGTAATAGCTAAATGTAACACACTGGAATCTTTGTGTTTTATTGAAATTCACACCCTTTTTATTGAAAGTGTTGGTTTGCAATCATTTCAAAACCCTATCCATTTGTTCTTTGTAAAAGATAATACTTCCATATTTTAAATCATTATTAGCTATGCAATGATATATGTGGATATACAATAAACAAAAAAAAATCCCCATATGCCCATGCTAAAAATTATTAATTGTTGCTGCAATCTATTTGAGAATAAGAAGAGAGAATATATTTTCCATTTCTTAAAAATCTCTTGTGGTAACTTTTCCAAGGTTTTCTCTTATATTATGCACCAAATATGTTTTATTGATGAGTTCTGAAGAGTAGGAACTTGGTTTTGTCCTTATTGTATATCTCCAGAGTAGTCATTGAAGCAATCTGTAATTGATTGATCTTTTGGTAGCAAGTCCTAACATAAAACTCTAGCCCAAGTTTTTCATGAATGGATATGTATAATAAATCTCCCTGAGGGCTCTAATTTATTTTTAAAAGAAAAAAAAAGCTCATTGTATGACTGGTAGTTTAGAATTAAAATATTATATTGTCTTTGTATGAATTTCAGGTGAACCAGGAAATCCTTTGGTTTCAAATTCTAATAATCTTAGGCTTATGGGATTGTGGATTTGGAACTAAAAGGAATCAAAGAAATCAGCTCTATTTCTTAATATTGAAGATCTTAAAAATTAGCTGAATGTTTAAAATGAATCTTTAACCATAATAAGGCTAATATGTGAAATTGCTAGTATATCGTAGCATGTGCAACGACACCACAGAATAGCCCTGATAAAGCAAATACTTTCCAGAAAATTTTAGTAACCATGATTTCTTTAATATGTTTTGTTTCAGGTAGCAGTTTTACAACGTCATCAGGACTATACACAGGAAATAATTCACTCACAAATTCTTCTGGATTTAATAGCTCACAGCAGGTAAATTTTTAAAGTAAAAATGAGAAAAATTTGGGAATATATAAAATATGTAACATGCTCCTCTTTTTTCTAAAGTGAACTTTCTAATTTTTTTATTTCTCCCTAATTTCTTTAAATTTGTATTTTTTCTTTAAAATATTTATTAACAGAATTGTATGCTTTTTAGTGACTGGTTGAATTTTTGCTAGTTATATGCATCTTATTGGATGGAAAAGTGTCAAAAAACATTCCCAGACTTACATAAGATTTATGTTTGCAAGTATAAACAGATCAGCCTGTGTTTATTTTGTTTGCCCTACTATGTGAAGTACAGAGAAAACACTGTAATAGAACATGTGTTTGCTGTTATGATTTGGAATGCTTAATGCAATATTTTGACAGAATCCTCTCATGTTGCTTTTTGGTTTGGTAGGAATATGCATCTTATACCAGTTTTGGCCAGGGTCAGTATGCACAGTATTATAATAGCTCACCATACCCATCCCATTACATGACAAGCACCAACACCAGTCCAACAACGCCTTCTACAAATGCGACATACCAGCTTCAAGAACCACCATCTGGCATCACCAGTCAAGCAGTTACAGATCCCACTGCAGGTAATTACAGGAATTTTATTAGTTGTACAGGCCATATTTTTGCTGGTTCACATGTATTTCAATGGTTAGTACAGGTTTAGCAAGAAATAGGAGTAGAGTTGGTTAACAAGAAGTTGTGTTGTGCTGTTTAATATATTTCATTGTTCTATTTATTTAATATTAAAGTTTGAAATATAGAAAATATTTCCAATTATTATAACATTGTTTTGTTATTGTTAGCAATAATTGTGAATTTTTAAAAAGACATGATACCCATGACTACAGATGATAGAAAAGAGCATAATAGCATTGCTTAGGAATAAGAATATATAATAGCAACATACACAAATATAAGTTTATACCTTGAATCCAACATACAATGCATAGAACTCTCTTATTCTCTTATTGTATACATACAATGTATACAATTCTCTGTATAAGCATTCTATACATAATATTTAGAATTATATTATATATATTTATATTCCATCTGTGTGTTAGTGTTCTGCAATTTTCTTTTGTTTCAGGACACATAAAAAATGTAGAGGGCATCTGCCATCAAAAATTTCAGCGTTAGAGTCCATGTTATATGGATGGGACTCATGATTTCAGAAGGTCTTGGCCTAAAACATCACATATTTAGAGCTGGAAAAGACCTTAGAGATAGTCTAATCCAACCTTTTCATTTGATAGATGAAGAAAATGCGTCTAAAGGTCACATCAGTAATAAGTACCAGACCCAGGATTTGAACCCACCCCCTCTAACTCTTAACCTTGTGTTCTTTCCACTCCACCAGATGTAGTGATCTCTGAGGTCCCTTCCAGTTCCAAGTTTATGATTTACAGCTAGTACTCCAATCAATCAAATATGTTCATTGTTCAGTAGACAGTCACTGTTGTAGTAATGTTGTCCCATAGAATGCTATGTTAAAAAATGGAACACCAGCTTTAAAGGCACAAGAATATCTATTCTTTTTCACTTTTTCATGAAAGTTCTTGCCCAGTAAGAGTGAATGGTCCTTAAAATAAGAAAACAGAGGCAACCTCCATAAATATTACCATGGTGCATGGTGTGATATCTAGATAGCTAAAAATCAAATGACAGATCCCCTGTAGTTTAATTATGTTATTGTTACAAACCTGGGGAGTTTCCAATGTGATTTAAGAGCACATTGGGAATTCGTTCTTAAAAACAATACTCCGCTCTCTGTTAAACCGAGAGACAGCGTAGTGTAGTGTATAAAGCGTTGTTATGGAATCCAGGGAGACCCTGGGTTCAAGTCCTACCTCTGATGCCATGTCTCTTGATAAGCGACTTAATGGCTCAGTGCTCTAGACACCTTTCTAAGATTATAAGGTGTGCAGAAAGTGCTAATCATCACTGCTAGATGTTAGATCTCCTTACCTAGAAATTCTCTATACCAGTGAAATCCCACAGGCAATCCTTGTCCTTTATATACTGAAGTGGGAAAATTGAATGTCTCTGCAAAAACACTTTTAAAAAAAAAAAAGGGGGGGGAGAGCCCTTGTAAACATGTCCCCAACCTGACTTGAGTAGCTCCATGTATTTACTGTATCCTTCCAGTCTGGAGTTTCTTACCTACTGGTCTTTTATAGCATGTTGTTTATATTTCCTTGCAGAGAGTTAGGCTGTTATAGTGATCTTCACATAGGAGTGTGCATTCAATAAATGCTGTTGCTTTTGTACCCAATCAAAGCATATAACACTCATTTATAAGCTACATTTTTAAGTTTTAAAGGCACATAAACTTACACACATCACACACAAATGTATAAAAAATTATGAGTAGGGTCAGTTTTAGAATTTAGGACCCCTTCTATCTTGATTTTACCATTGTCATTGCTTGCTAGATTTGATGTGGCTATCCAAGGGAAAGACTGTAACTTTGTCTCATAACCTTTACAATACCTGGATCGTTCAGTTATTTCTGAACTGCTTATGCAATTGTGGAAAATTTTGTGGGAACGGAGAAGGACTTTAAATGAGTGAAATCCATTCATTGGATTGGAGGTTACTGTTGAGAGCATGTGAAGCAGTAAAGTGAGGAAAAACAGCATGGAAGTGATAGCTTCATTTCATTTGGATGGCACAGAGGAAGAGGGTGTGAGAAAAATGCAAAACAAATTGCTATCATTTTATTATTTTATCCAGGAGAGTTGATTGAAGCATGATATCAGTGGTTCTATCCTTCTGTGGAATGATACTCTGAATCTTGGCCAATGTTTTCATAACTACTATTGTTATGGTATAGTATATAATATACACACACACATGTATATATTGTATAGTATAGCATAGTAGAGTGGAAATGAAGTGACAGTATGGGTGGTTCAGCACAAACTCATCATCACATAATGCAGTGAGTGTTTTTTGGAAGTAGCGTCATCTCCATATTCATTATGTCAGGAACAGCATCTAGGTTTTTTAAGATCCTGTTTTATCTTCTAAATCAGTCTTATGATAAGTTTTATTTACAAATAAACTAGCTTAATGTTTACTTTAATATGTACCTCATATTGTAGGATAGATTCCATCCTCTCAGAACCTATACATGCACATACACATACACACATACACACACGCAAATATGATGTCTTATTTTGCAGTTTTTGGTCAAGATGGAAATATTCACAAACATCTTTCCTTTCATACAAGCTTTTCTATTCATAGTGAGTCCTAGGAATTTCAGTGAGCTTACAAATTGAGAAGGAGATTATTTTCAAAATTAAAGGAAAATTTGGTTGAGGTTGGTTTTTGTTGATGTTGTTTTAAAGACAGAGACCCCAATTAATTTGGCAACCATTGAGTTCTCTCTTCCTAGTTCTACATAAAATTAAAGACCAGATACACTTGATGAAAGGAGAGTTTAATGATCTTTTAGGAGGCACACTTTAGGGGCTCATTCAGCTAAGATTCTGGGAAATGGTCCATTAAATATGTAAGCTCCAGGGGCAAGGTCTTATTTAAACCTCATCTGCCAGAGAACCTTGTATATTTCTCTGTATAAAACAGGTGCTTACTAATTTTTAGTTGAAATGAAACTAATGTTTTATCACTGATTCTAAGAGATCAGTGCTTCTCTTTTTAATATCTATGAAAAGTTTTGACTCAAGATCAGGGAAATTATCTTTCTGAAGTAATAGCACTGAGATAATAATTTAGCTTTTTTGAATTATTTTTTAGTTTTCTTTGAGTCTTGAGAGATATTTGGATGTAGAATGCCGTTCAGTCCTAGAAACCTTGATTTTAGTTAATTTTCATCCTAGATCTTAGGGAAATTAATTTCTTTCTTTCTGCTTATTATGTCTCAGACTCTTTAAATGAATTTTGACCTTTACCTATTTTACCAGTATCTTTTAAAGACTAATGAACTTGTAAGGATGTCTTGATGATTTTTTTCAACATCAGTTTATAGAAATGTAGTTTTGAAAATCTGTTACCTCTATGAAATTTTCAGTTATGTTTTAGTATATGTATGCATTATATATGTATGTATATATGTATGTATTATATATATGCATTATATATGTATGTCTATGTACTGTGCATGTATGTGTATACATACATATTACATAATATATATTATTCCCTCATTCATTCTAAGTGTGGCTCTTATGAAAAATGTGCTCATAGTTAAATACTGAAATCTGTGGTCTCCTTTGAATGTGCATATGTAATCCATTAAGAGTAACAAAAGTAGAATATAACGGTCTAGACCAAAATATATCATTGGTCTCTTTCAGGAATCAGCGTTCTTACAGTAATTTATTTAATAATTTTTCAATAACGTATTAAATATCAAGACAAAAAAAAAACCACGTCACTTAGAAATACATGGGAAACCATACTCAGTCTTAACCTTTGACCAGAATTTTAGTGAATCTTCTCACTTGAAAGGACTTTATACAAAGCCACTTCTTTGTTTAGTTCCTTTTCTGGTTCTTATCTGTTATTAAACAACAGCCACCAAAAGAAATCCTTTGTGGTCTTTCAAATAATTTTTCCCTCATTTCTGTATTAATCCAGTAAGTTGAATATATGACTGAAGTTTCATTTTGTAAACCAAGTTAGTTTTTTTAACAGATTTTTTTAAAATTGTTCTGCTGCTACTTTCTAGATTATTTATTTTAAGACTCTAAGTCACTTTACTTGAAAAACATAATTTGATGGTGTGTGATTAATATCACTAATTACATAGCATTGCAGAGTTGAAAGGGTCCCTCATTGATAATCTGGTCTAATTCATTCATTTTACAAATAGGGAAACTGAGATCCAGAGAAATGAAATGGCAGTCACCAGCTATCATAGACTTCTTCTGAAGTATTTTTAAAGAAAAGATTTGATCCTTTTAAGTATGGTAAAAAGAAAAAAAAAACACAAAATGTAAATCCCGTGACAAAGCCAAGGAAAGACAGCAGGGGACAGTGGGAAGACCACTGGCTCTTCAGTTAGAAGACCTTGGTTTAAATCTTCAGCATATTATTTAATCACCCTGAAGGTTGGACTTCATGTTTAGGTTGGACTAGATGGTTTTTAAGGTCCCTTCCAGTTTTAAATCTGTAATGCTATGAATTTCAGCCTTCTTAGACTGTGCAACACACAACCATAGACAATCATTGGAAGATTTTCTTTTGAGGGGCTTGTGATTTCATTGATATATAGAATTTCCAGGGAGGAAATTCCTAGTACCAGTGGAAATCAGCATCTCTTCTGCAACCGCTATTCATAGACTCTTGCCTGGTGGGCACAGAGAAGTTAAATGACTTGCCCAAGGTCACACATCCAGGAATAGGACTTTAACAGAGAGACCCTGAGGTCAGCCTTATATCTACCATACAACTCTTCCTCTCTGTTGAAAGAATGTTGGTACTGAAAAGATGGCCATTTGTTTTAGAGAGAAGCTTAGTCATTTAAAATAATCTTGCAATTCTCTGAAGGTAATACTCTTTGGATTATTAAAGCTAGGTAAATATTCATAAAACATATATTCTTTTTTCCCTTTCCACTCAACCTCTCTGCTCCCTCCCCTCTCCTCTATTCCCTTCTTTCCTTTTTTATCACTTCATCTTTCCCCTTCCAACAAATGCCAGATATAAGAGAGCAACAACTTTAATAGAATTCCCCCTCTTAATTTTTTTAATGCAAGTGTTTTCTCTTGTTTAATTAATTGAAACACTTAATTCTTTTTACAAGAGAAGTGGGATTCTTTTATCCCTTCAAAATATGTAGAGATGAAAAACATAAGAAATATGGATTTTAAGATGTTTTCTTTTTGTGATGAGACTTGAACCAGTCCATTAGAATATCATTCCTTAACCACTGAAGTATAAACAGTATGTTGTTACCTTGCACTGAACCCTTAAAGCTTAAGGCATATCATTACCAAAGTAACCTAATATTTTTCAGCGAATCAAAATATTTTAACCATTTATGTAGAAACATCATAGTCTTTAAAAGAATTTTTTTAATTCTTTTTTTTCCTGAAAAGTCATCCAACTCTTTTCCCCCATATTTATCCATATCAAATGTGTTTTATATAGAAAGTAATTTATACTGCCAACATATATTTTAGAATTCCAACTTTCTTTTATAGCTAAATAATGTGTTTAATCTGGGCAGGCAGGTGTTGCAGTAGATAGAGGGCCAGGTCTGGAGTCAGGGAGACCTGAATTCATGGCCTCAGACATGAACTAGCTGTGTGACCCTGGGTGAATCACTGAATCCTGTTTTATCTCAGTTTCCTTATTTGTAAAATGAGTTGGAGAAGGAAATGGCAAATCACTCCAATATCTTTGCCAAGAAAAGCCCAAAAGGGGTCACAAAGAGTTGGATGTGACTGAAAAAAAACAACTAAACAGCAACAAATGTGTTTAAAAGTTAAAGGAGCAGATTATATTCTATACAGATTTTTGCAGAATCATATAATATCCATGAATTAATGCTATATACAACTGCATCCATGTTTATCTTTAAGATTTGTTGTTATTTTGGAAGTATCATTCCTATAGGAGTTAAATATTCTAGTTTGTTTGATATCCAGCTTGATAGCTCTACAATATATGCAGTAATTTCTAAATAAATGAAATAATTAAAATTTCTATTTTCATGCTATACAATTAAATGATGAATAATTAACCTTCGAATTGTATAAAAAGCGTGTTGCCCAATTCTTAGATTTCAGTGTCATTTTTGAAATGTCGTAAGAAAGCAACTCATTCCTTTTTCCTTCATAATGAATGTCAGAAAATTTTGAGTAAAGTACTATTGATTACAAAGTGACCAAGAAACAACATAACCATGTAGAAAAAAGTTAACAAATATTGAATGCAAAAATCTGATAATGAATAGACGTGAACAGAATGCAATTATTGTCTAAATACACTTAACTGGTTAAGGTGGTGTATAGTAAAATCTTGCTAATATTGAATTTCAAATGAGAGGAGAAATCAGCATAAGAGGGAATTCAATATGCTTGGGAAACCATTTGCTCCTTCTACTTCTTTGATCCCTGCCAAGGCTTAGAAAGTAGAGCAGAGTCTCACAACATTGAAACATTCTTGTGCAGAGTTCCATGAGAAGACTGGACTCTCGAAGGAATTCAGTAAGGCAGGGTTAAAGAGTAGGCAGCTGTCTTTACTAATAGAATGGTATATACTGGAAACTGAGGACAAGTCTACACTATCAAATGCTAACTGTCGCCAAAGTCTCAACATTTCCAAAAGTATGTATGCTGACTTGGTCTTTGTGAGTGAAAATTTTGGAAAACGTTTAGTCCATGTTTGCACATTTTTACAGATGGGCCTGTGAACAGCAGTCAATCCATGGAAACATTTGCAAAACTGCAATTAGTTAAGCTCAAAAACAAACCATTTCACTGTTAAAAAAAAATGAAACAAACATTTTGGAAACATTTGTCAGCAAAATAAATATTTATAGCTAAAATAACTGAGCTGGTAAGATGTGAGAAAACAAAACAGATGTTTGTTTTTTGTTGCTGTTGTTGGAGCGGAGTTTTAAAAGCATTTGTTTTATTTTTCCAATGGAAATGTAGCTTTGTCAGTGAAATTTTCAGAAGTCAGTAAAATGAAGTTTACCCTTTATTTTCCATGGACAAATCCAACTTTTACAAAGAATTTTCTGTCAATTTGAGACAGTATGGAGAGTGAAAACCCATACACTTAGATCATCATTTTATCCATGTGATGCCCAAATAACCAGTCTGAGTTAGCTTTTAACTGATTTAGATCCATTTTTATGTTATTTGCAGGGATCTAAATGTATACAGACTGCAATACACAGTAAAAATTCACACTTCCAACAAAACATAGAATTTTATTCAGTGCTTGATTGGTTTTAGTATCTGAGAAGATTTAATTTGTTGAGTACCATAAAAGATCCCTACAAATGAATTTAGTAGAGTTTTAGAGTATAATTTCAGATATTGTTGGACTCTGTCATTTTAAGTTATGAATAAACAAGGAGAGAATGGAAGAATATTAATAATTCTATCTTCTACTGCATATCATATCTCTGCCCCACTTATATTGCATAGGATTGTAATTGATGAGTGTGAGGATGAATTTAGAATAAAGAAAAATTGATAGGTTGATGGAAGGTAGTGCTAGCACAGTCTTAGTAGAATTACAAGAGTTTTAAACAAAAATGTTTTTTGCTAAATCAATTATATAATACTGTGAGTGAAGTTTCATGTAGAAATAGCAATGGAAATTCAGAACAAAGAGTTCTAAAATAGTCTACTTGTTGAGATGAATGATACAGTTAAGAAAAAAGGTGAAATGAATTGCAAATCAGGTATTTTAGGGATTCCTCAAATTAAAATTACTAAACTTGCAGATGACAGATAGATATATAGATAAGTAGGTAGGTAGATAGGTTGGCAACTTATTGTACTTTCCTTCATCGCAAAACTTACTATCTTCTTCCCCATGATTCAGACTGCAGTCATCTGCCCTGGGGCAGAATGGTGAACTGATTACCTCAGTCACTCTTCCAATACTGAATTCTTGTTCTCTCAGAAGAATTATGCACATGTGATGCCCCTCACTTTTCTCTTTCATCACTTATAGTTCATGAAAGCTAAATATTAGAATCATTCCAAGGAAAATTACAAGTCTTTAAATGAAATCAGGCTTTTTCTTTATAGAAAAAACACATCTCTGGATAAAAAAAACCTTTAAAGTACTTAGAAGTTCCGTTTAGAATTTCAATCTACCTTCTTGCTTACTAATGGAAGTTGCTTTTTCAAACACACAGTATTTATCAGTTAAGCTAAAAGCGAAACATGCTTGTGTGACCTAGCTTTGGAAGTTAACCCCCATTTAAGAAATTGTTACATTTCTCCATTGCTATAATGCCATGGGGAAATGAATTATGATTTCAAGGTGACCAACTTATAAATGAACTTTTGGAACAATTCACATACAGTTTGGACTCTTTGTATGCCTTTAAATCTAATGTGATAAACTTGAATTTCATGTAGTGGAGAATGGAAATCACTGAATTTTTAAATTAAGACCTCAGAGGTATCTAGTCTCACAACTTCTTTTTAGAAGAAGAAGAAACCTGTGCGCAGAAGACTCACCTAATTTCACGCAACTGTCGTGTAAGTTTTGCAGATATTCATGTGATGTCTCTTCTGTTGTATGTTTTCAAAAAGGAGGGTTGAAAATCCCCCAGATTGCACTTTTCCACATGGTGTAAAAGTAGTATTTGAGAAGAATATTAGATCCTGAACAGTGAATAAAATACACCATGAAGTGGGTAGAAACATAGGGTATATTAAAAAGTCTACTTTAATCAAGTGACCAGACCTAGAATCAAGAATTCCATCTATAGTCAATGTTGAAGGAGTTCTGAAAAGATGTCAACTATCGTGGGGAACAATTTGGAATTATTCTAAGCAAATAGCTAAAAACAAATGTCCTACAAGGAGTTCCATGATTAAAAGAAAGGATTCATATACACCAAAATATTCACAGGATAGTATCAGAGAACTAGAAACAGAGTAGATGACTATCAATTGGTGAATGACTAAACAAGTTGATACATAAATATAATAAATTATTGCTGTACTCTAAGACACCATTAATATAATGGATATAAATAACCATGGTAAGATTTATATGAACTGATACAAATCAAAATAAACAGAGAAAGGAAGATAATATAAAGAATTATTATAACAACATAAATGGAAACACTGCCATTAACAAAATAACAGATGCTAAATTTACTACAATTATAAAGGAGGGAATGTATTGGAAAGTGTAGGTGATCTGAAAACAAAAGATTACAATAAGTTTTCAAAATAATTAATCTATTGACATAGGCCAAGGGATCTGCTATCAATGAGTCTATAAAGGAAGAAACCTTACCATTTAATGGTGAATGGATTATAAGTAGATATCACAGGTGAAAGATAACGATGTAACCTGTGATTTCATTTGGAACTGGGGCTCTCTGGTGAGGAACCCTTCCACCTCTACGTATTGGTACTTTTTCTACTACTGATAGCCTTCTAGAGTTGACCAGAGCACCGAGAACTTAAATAACTTGCCCAGGCTCATAAGGGCCAGTGTCTGTACAAGTGGGATTTGAACCCAGTTATTCCTGGCCTCAAGGCTGATGCTTTCTCCATTATTACATATTATGTCTTTGGATGTACCATAGCCAGTTCTCAAATTCTATTCCTCTGAAACCAGTTTTATTCAATTCAATGTAATCTATATTTACGGACCAATCACAGGTTAGCTTACCATAATCTAGATGTGTGATATTGTTCACAGGGAATGCGGGCAGGGAACAGAACTTAAAAGTTATCCCCTACTATTCTTGTTCAAGTAACATTTATATTCTACAATTTCTACCACACCACTAGCTTTAAAATCATTGTCATTTCAGTTAATAGTCTTCTACTTATATATCATATCCTTCAGGTTCCTTATGTAATTCTCCACATCTCTAGAAAAGTAAACATATATTTTAATCCAAAAGTTCAACAAATGTGAGTTATCTCCTTTTTTTTCATTCCAGGCAGGATCTTGATTTATGTCTATGATCAATTTCTCTTTTTTTATCTATCATCTATGCTCATCTACTTGTTCAATGTGATTTCTTCATATGATCTGATGATTGCAGAATTTTCTGTGAAACTTTTTTCCCATCTGGCCAGTTAGCACTTATTAAATCATAATATTAATTGAGCAACCACATTTATTAAGCTCTTGCTTAAGGCACTGTGCATTAGCACTTCCCAACCAGACTCTTACAAGTATCTCTTATGATTCATCTGCCCAATTCACTTTCCTGTTGCTCTCTGCTGATTTTCATGTAGCTAATGGAGGCTACTAATTTCCAGTTTTTTCTTCAGTAGAAACAAAAGCATACTTCATTTGACATTTCTTGCTAAATCATTCTCTTAAAGTCAATGTTCTACTGTAAATCTTCCATTATTTTACATGTCTAAGAGATCAGAAAGAATAACCTCTTCCACATTTGATTTTTCTATTAATAAAATTGAGCAGCAACTGTCAAATATTTGTAATTAGAAAACTTTTATTAAATGCCTATTGTATACTCTGCAGTGGGAATGTAAGAGACAACAGTCACTGACCTCAGTTCTACCAGAGGGGTAGATGAATACACATAAGCCATATATGAAATGAGAATCTGTGATTTTATTCATATAGGGAATTCTTGAGAAATTTCCTCCACCAATACAGGCTAGCATTTTCTCTTCATTGTTCATTCTTAAAGCATTGTGTAGCATTGAAAGGTTAAACAACTTGAACCTGGGCTTAGTCAGCCTAGTTAGTACATGGCACAGGCAGGATTTATACCTTGGTCTTCCTGGTTTTAAGGCTGACCCTATTCACTATGTCACACCACTCATACAGAATAAGTACATAGGGATTGAAGCACTCAAGACCCTCGCCAATCCAGCCCAACCTCCTCAAATGCCAAAGGGATTTTTCTCAAGCACACCTCTGACTGTGACCCACTCATGCTCAATAAACTTCAGTGGTTTCCTATTGCTGGTAGGATAAACTATAAACTAAGTCTTCTGTTTAACTTTTAAGGACCTTTACAACTTGTATCCAAACTATTTTTTCCAGCCTCATTGTTAACTATTTTTTTTTTTTTGTGCACTCCATGATTCAAACAAAACTTGTTGTCTCTGTTTCTCTCATATAGCACTCCAATCTTGGTTTTATGTTTTGGCCATCCCTCCATACCTGGAATGTACCCTTTCCTCATCTTTACCTCAGAGAATCCTTATCTTCTTTCCAGCATGTACTCAACTATATACATGAAACATTTCCTGAACCCCACCTCCCACTGCTAAGACCTTGTCTCTTTTGTAACTGTTATATAGTACAGATAAGTGGTTTATAAGTTGAGAAATACAGCAGATTTACTACACAAAATACTAGAAATATTGTTTTTGACAATCAAATAATTTGGTTAATGAGAGCTATTAAGGTAATAAAATTGTCCATTTGCAAACACGTAGAATACAATAAAATATGTAACCCTAAAGCTGTGCTGGACGTAATTTGGTCATTCATTAATGACACAGATGTTGTTTTAGGATCTTGTATTACCTCAGGTTCATCAGTCAATCAACAAGCATTTGATAAGCTCTTACTATGTGCCAGGCATTGGTTCATCATAATGAAATTAATTACGATTATATTATACGTGTATCAGTTCTAATGAATAGAGGCTTGTAACAATTTTGATGTCACTTTCTCTACTGGAATTTTTAAAGATCCATCCACGCCTTCTCTTCTTCTGCAGTTATTGCCCATGTCATTACATAAAATTTCTGTAGAGAATCTACCAAATATATTAGAGGCCCTCCTTTATGTTTTAAAGCGTTTTGTGAACATTTGTGCAATATTTAAACTGTTACCCCCTTGCATGACGAGTTCACTTCCTTTTCCAGTCATTCATGTCCTTGAAACAATTTTTAGTGCCAATTCTCTCATGCAAATAATCATCAGTCATATTTCACAGCCCATTTACACTTACCACGCCTTATTGGGACTTCCAAAGTTCTTTTACTTTTATGTCTCATTTGATGTTTTTAGGTCACCTGAAATTTTCAGTCTTTGAAAACTATAGTGTTTTTTATGTTTTTCATATAGATATATCAGTATATGCATATTGATATATCTATACGTATGTATATATGCACATATATATACATAATACTAGCACTTCAAAGATAGGGCTTTTGTATCAGAATAGTTTGAGATCTTTGGAAACATTATGCAGCTTCCCAGGTGTTATCTAGCCTATGCTTTTCCTCCTGTTAGGCCTTGCACATTGGTCATACTCCAAGATACAGGTACAGGTACTGACTAACTCAGTAGGCTACTCTTTCAATTTCTTGTCACTATGGGGGAGAAAAGTCTTCTTTATTTGCTTGATTTTTCCTTTGTGAGTAGCTCTACCTTTCTCTTCTGAATAGCCAGGGATCTGATTGAAAAGATTTTGTAGTGTCTCTGGATTTGATGCAGCCAGCCAATGTAATCCACAAACCAAGAACATTTGAAGAACCATGTAATCTATGGGAAATCATTCTTTATAGTTTTGATATACTCCAAGAAAGAAGGGAACCCCTTCAGTGATCATACATCTCCCTGTTTTATGTCTTCTTTGTTTTTGCCAATAAATCAGTTGATTATTGGGCAACCAAGTGGCACAATGGATGAGTTTGGGACTTGGAGTCAAGAAGACCAAAGTTCGAATTCTGTCTTAGACATGTACTAGATGTGTAACCCTGGACAAGTCTGTCAGTTAATAAATACTTATTAAACTCCTACTGTGTTTCAGGCACTGTGGTAAGAACTGGTGATACCAAGAAAGGTAAAATAGATGAGATATACACGATGATGTCCAAACAAGTCACATACAGTGTAAATTTGAAATAATCAGTGTCAGGAAAGCAGTAGTATTAAGGGGCATCAGGAAAGGGTTATTGTGGAAAGTGGAATTTTAACTAGGATTTGAAGGAATCCAGCAAAGTCAACAGGCAGAGATAAGGAGGGAGAACATTCCAGGCATGGAAGGTAGCCAGTGAAAATGTCTGAAATCAAGAGATAGCATGTTTTGTTCAAAAAAACTTGAAGGAGGCCAGTGTCACTGGATCGCAGGGTATGTGGGGCAAGGGGCATAAGGTGTAAAAATTCTGGAAAGGAAATGTGGCAGGTTATAAAAGCTTTGAATAACAGAAGATTTATATTTGTTCTGGAGGCAATATTCACTTAAAGGTCAAATCATTTAACCTGGATTAGCCTCAGTTTCCTCATATGTGCAAGAGATAATAGTACCTACCTCACACTATTGTTTGAAGATCAAATGAGAGAATATTCATAAAGTGCTTAGCAGATCTTCAAACACTATATAAATGCTACGTATTATTAATGATTAATTATTGAACAGTCATAAGTGTATGGTTGCGTCTCTCAAAAAAATTCACATGAATATTCACATGAATCAAAGATATCTTTTTGTACAGCATCCTGTAAGATTATGTTTTGCTTGTCCAAATCAAGTGTTTTTTTCAAAATCAACAACAAAATAAACCACAGACTGCTTTTGTATTATCTATACCCCTCAGTCAATTGTGTGATTATGCAAATGTGGTCTACTGGGTAGTGTAATGCCAAGTTATGCCAACCACACAGTGCTATTACCATATATTTGTATCATAGTTTCCATTTCAAAAGTACTTTCATGTGCAATATCTACAATGTACTATCTGGCATTTATATATAACTTTGAAGTTTTCAAAGCTGTTTACATATTTTAATTCAGTTAAACCTCACGACAACCCTGTGAAGTAGATGTTCTTATTTGTCCCATCTTACCGGAGGAGGCCCATTCAGGTTCAGTGCCTTGCTAAGGATCACATAGATAGGAAACATCTGAAGTAGGAATGAAGCTTCGGTCTTCCTGACTGGAAGTCCTGCGCTCCAGCCATGCACCGCTGCACCCCTGCCTCTCTACTTCAACGATGCTGTGAAGTCAACAGAGCGCTTTTCTCTCTTTCTGATGAGGAAAATGACTCACAGTAAAGATCATTTAATTGCTCAGTATGATCTAAATTGTAACCTATGGAGCCATGGATTATACTGAAGATTTTCTAACCCAAGTCCCATCTCCAAAACTTCCTATGTGACAAGGGGCAAATCGCTCACCTTTATGACCCTCACTTTCCTTATTTGTAAAAATGCAGATAATAGGGGAAGAAAGGAAGGAATAAACATTTATATAGTGCCTACTACATGCTGCACATTGTCCTAAGTTCATTAATATCATCTCATTCAAACCCTGGGAGATAGGTGTTATTATTTTTCCCATTTCACAATTGAGGAGATCAAAGCAAACAAAGGTGAAGTGACTTACACAGCAAGTGAGCTTTGATGCCCTATTTGAACTTAAATCATCCTGATCCCAGACTCAGTGCTCTATCCACTATGCCACCAGTTGTTGTACATTGACTATCTACTGCACAGGGATGTTGGGATGCACTTTAAAGCACTTGAAAAACTTGAAAAAGTTTTAGTGGACAGAAGAGTAATACAGTAACTGTTCCAGTCCTAATAACTCTGTCACACATTTTAAATAAATACGGTTTGATGAACCAATAGATGCGACACTATAACTGAAATTTAGGGTAGACATGGAGGTAGAATTCAGGATAGAGAACTGCAAATTAAGGCCTGGCTACTGCAAAAGAAAATAAAATTAAGATATGAGGAGAAGTTTTCTCAAAGTTTGTGGGAACATTTTGTGTTCTGTCTTGGCTAGAAGACTCTAGCAGAGCATCACTTTTTTTCCCCAAATATTTGAAGGGCTGTCATGTAGTAAAAAGGATGTGATATATTCTGCTTGGTCTCAGAGGACAGAATTAAGAGGAATGGGTAAGGTTTTATAGGAGCAAATTTAGGCTCAGTATAAGGAAAAATTTCCTTAGCATTACAGTTGTCCTGAAGTGGAATAGACCTATATGGAGGTAGTGAGTTCCCCCTTATTACAGATCTTTAAGCAAGATTGGATGACTATTTGTTGGATATATTGTAGTAAGGAATTCTAGTTCTGGTACAGGTTAGGTTAGATGATCTCTGGAATCAACAACACAGAGCAGCAATCCAATGAATCCAACAATTTGTGGAATGCTCCATACCCCTAGTCCTTTCTATAATGAAGAATAGTGGTGTGTTCTCATATCTCTTCTTTGGAACCTAATTTAGTTGACAGGAAAAAAATTGTATTACTTGGCTGAAATATCTCCACTAACATTTTATGCTGATTCCTTGCTGTGGTATAACAATTACCTGAATTTTCAAAAACTATACCACTGGAAGCCAAAGTTGCGTCAGATTCTACAGAAGTGTAAAGGCATCATGGTGGAATTTGTGCTTTTTGTCTGATTTAACCTCGTTAAGTTGTCTAATTTAACTTAGTTAAATTAGAGAAGCAGAACACTAAAAAGCTGATAACGAGATGATGGATTTTTTTAACCTTTTCAATGCATGAAAATGTCTAAGAGATTCACACCAAAGAAATCGTGGATGAGTAAGAAACCAAGACAAAGGGTGAGAACCAAGTCTTGCTCTTATTTTCACTTCCTTCCCTCCCTCAATTATTGTTGAGTCATTTCAGTTGTGTCCAACTCTCTGTGACTCCATCTGGAGTTTTCTTGGCAAAGATACTGGGGTGATTTGCCATTTTCTTCTCCAGCTTATTTTACAGATGAAGAAACTAAGGCAAACAGGGCTAAGTTACTTGCCCAGAGTCACACAGCTAATAAGTATCTGAGACCAGGTCTGAACTCCAGAAGATGAGTCTTTAATGATTCCAGGCCCATTCACTCTGCTTTCTAGCTCTCAATTGTATTTATCTCCTCTAGTTTTGGAAACATTATTAGAATGATTAAAGTAACATATTCATCCATTTATGGAATACATTTTTGGTTCTAGCTATATGTGGCTGCTTATACTTAAGGTTCAAGCTTCAAGTGTTCATTCAACAGTCATTCAACAAATATTTTAAAGAATTATATGCAATGTATAGTACTAAGTGCTAGGAGTGCTATGTAAATGAATGAAATGTTGTCCCTTCCCTTAAAGAGCCTACAATCTAGTAAAGGGAATATTCCTCATTAAAATGCTACATTGCCTGAAATTTCCATAAAATTATTTTTCTAAAACAATCTTTTCTTTTTCTAAAGCCTATCAAGTCTTACTTGATAAATCAATTTTTATTAACCTGGATAAATTTGCATTTAAATGAAGTTGGGACCCATTTTTCCATCTTCGATTTCCTCGGTTTTGCCTAATTTTCTCCATATGGAGTAGTTGGGGAGAGAGATTGTACAGTGGCAGAATCTCTCAGGCTTCCCCCTCCTCTCAGAAATGCAGCCTAACCCATTGTCCACTGTCATCAGCATCATTCGTTGTCTGCGTGTAATTTGAATGTGTTTGCTTCCTCCAGATTCAAATACAAAAAGTCCGGTAAACAAGCAATCCTCCTTAGCCACAAGGTCATAGACCCAGGCTGCTTCTCAGTTTACTTCAGTTATGTTAGGCCTAATGCCAGCATGTATCCACTCTATCGTATGTTGGAACTCTGAAAGCTACTCAGGATGGTTGTGTTGAGTGCCAACATCAACAGAAGAAAAATTTGTAATCCACCCTACATTTGGACTTTGCCATCTTCAATTTTTTTTAAGTCTTCCAATTCTTGCCTGTCCTGAGCATTCAAGAGGGAGACATACCGGTTTTAAAACCCACTTTCTATCTTCTAGTTTTAGGCAGACATTTTGCCTCATACAGTAACAGCTCATTTTGTCCCCAAAGCAATTAGCCCTTATTTGTGCCCCTCATCCAATGGTCTTGATGTCCTTGAAGCATTTAATTTTTTCTACATCCTGTGCTTTGCACTTCTGAGGCAAATACCTGTTCTGTTCACTTGCTCTTTCCTGTGCTTTAAAAATATAAGCTTAGAATTCCTCTTGTTTTCAATTTACATTCTCCATACTGTGACCCAGATGTTTTCTAGTACAACACCTTGCCTTTAGGTAGGACTGCAAAGAAGCCATCTAATATACATGCCTGCTTAAACTGCAGATATTTATTTAGGGAACATGACTCTAAAATCTTGATGTTGTTTCCCATTGGGTACTTGCTAAATATTCAGTAGAATGGAATTCTGTAAGTATTATGTTATCATGTCCTTCTAAGTGCAGACTATGCTAAATCAAAACTTAGCTAAATTCTTAAAATAATTAATTTCATCTTTTCAGTGCCAGTAAACCCTAGTATCCTGGATGTTTAGATATGAGGCAGACTCATCAACAATAGTTAAAACAAAACAAATCTTGCAAGGTAATGGAAGTTCAGTTTGGGGTATAACATTTAATTTTTGCCCAAGCCAAAAAGTTAAGTTACTTGAGGCAATATGGTGTAGTGGAAAAGGAACTGGACTGAGAATAATCCGATCTCTCTTCTAGTGCTGAGTCTCCTACTGTTTGCTATGTGACTTAGGAGAAGTTAGGAGTAGGAGATTAAAAATTAATAGGAGAAATAAGACATATGTGCAATTATGTATGGCATAAAGTAGAATGTGGTAAAAGAATCCAAATCAAATGCTGTAAGACATTGAGGGTGAGAAAATCATCTGAAAGGGTGGGAGATGGCTTCTGTAGAGATAGGAAGAGTTCTATGAAGAGCCTTGAAGGAGAGACTAATTTCAGATGGAGATGAGCCTCAGTTTCTTTAGTATAGGAGTAGATGAATTTTAAGACATCTTTAGTAAATTTCTGTTCATCTGATCTAGGGGCCTTTGCTGTACAAGCATATTTCTTTAGACAGTTTATAACCATATAATGACCAAGACTTACATTTAAATTGTGTTTAAATATTATGTTTAATAGTGTTTAGTCACTTGTCTCCTGTCTCCATTTTTACATGTTTTTCTAATTTTGAGTTGTCATCAAAAAGTATTTGAATTCCCAGATGGGCATAGTGCTATACAAAGAGAAATAAACATAGTCCCACCCTGTAGAAATTTACAGTCTAAAATAGGTAACAGGCAAGTACATATAATCAACGTTTCATTATCCATGGTAATAGAAGGTATATCTATACTTGCTCTAGAAAATTCAAAACAGCATATAAACTAAAAATCAAATCTATTTATCTTTGGAATGCATTTTATGATTTTCCCCAAAAGTACATATAGTAGCTTAATTGTGTTTTGCTCAGGCTATAGAAAAATGAGTGTGCATTCACTGAGCCACATGTGACTGGTGGAAGATCCCAACCATGAACTTGTTAGAGTAAGCCAACATGGAATTCAACTAAATTACCACAAATAACACACCTAGTAGGTGTTTTATTTGTGGATAATTGGTAGTTTACTATAGTCAATCAAAAGCTATTTGTTAAGCATCTACTCGCTGCCCCACAGAGCTGGAGAAGGTCTTTGTTTGCAAGACTGGAAAACATTGTTGTCCACTATAGGCTGTGAGCTTTTACACTAATAACTGGGACAATTTATGACACAAAATACGTTCGATGGAAAACTGATTTTGTGCCATTGAAATACATAAACATATGAATCATAATACTTATGAGTATTCCTTTATTGTGTGTTCTGTGCATTTTACCTGCCTATAGTAACTTGCCCAAACTTGGTCAATGTAAATGTATGAAATTATCATCATCTCATTAAATAGGTCTGACCATATCACCACCCTCCTCAAAAGTATTCAATGACTCAATATTGTCTAGAATGATGATCCTCTAATTTTTTTATCATACTCCCCTCTCAGAAAAAAAAATTTAGCATTCAACCCCACTTACCTTTCCATGACATTTGTCTTTCAATTCCATCTAACAATTATATTTTAAAAATTATGGAAAATTAGCTAGTAAATTTATATCTCCTTTATATTGAGCAATTGTTTTTTGCAAACTAATCATAATGTATTATGTTTGTACATTTGTAAGTAATGTGTTCAAAACCTACTGAAATTCTTTGTTTAGAAGAATTTAAAACAGGTAAGAAAACTCGGTTTCCAAGGTGAAGTATGTAGATGTATTTTAATAAATGACACATATTGTTTTCAGCAACAAAAGCTCATTTTTTTAAGTCTTGCTAAACATAATGGTGTCATACCTGTTATCTCAAGATAAAATATACACTTAGCATGAAGTTCATTGTTCACGACAGAAGGTGTGAATCTATATTTTAAATATTCTTGGTCATTTCATTATTTTTAGCCAAGTTCTTGTGAGATACAATTAGGTCAAACTTGCATTTTCCTCATGATGTAGATGATAAAGGGTTCTCTAGGAAAAGAGGAGTTGGAGCTATCAGTTTCTTATTTACTTGTGCCTAAATTATTACTGTTATCATCTATCCATGTTTTCTTTGCAGACCTCTTTGTAAATCACTTGTCCAACATGTGAGGATCATTTACAGGGGTTCTTAGGCTTTTTGTGTGTCGTAGTCCACTTAGTCATTCTGGCAAACGTTATCGACAGCTTCTCAGAATAATGCTTTTTTAAAAATGGAAAGAAATGCTAAATTGGTGAAAATAAAGTCATAATTTTCCCATCCAATTTCATGGATCCCCTAAAATCTTTTTTCCAGACCCTATGTGGATCCATGCACCCCAGGTTAAGAACACTGGTTTAAATAAAAGTAGATAATATAATACATATAATCATTTGAACCAGAACACATAAATTGAAGTATGTCACAAGTGAACAAGCAAGTGAGGATTGCATTTTGAACCCTTCCGTGTTTTGGAACTCACTCTGCTGAAGATGCCTTCCATACTCACATATCATACATGGCATATGAGCATTGAATGAAATTGCCAGTGTTAACAATGTGCATATTAAGTATAATTAATGAGTGATTTATTTATCTGCTTAGATAAAAATAAATAGAAAAGAATCCACTTATTTTATTCCTGAATCTCAAAGGACCATCTTGAGCATTCTATGGATTGTATGCACCACACTTTAGAAATTACTGGTCAGTAGAATAAATATATTGAGGACTTTTTACAACCTGGTTTCAACTTACCTTTTTACCCTTATTTTGCAATCCTTCCCCCTGAAATATTCTAAATTTCAATCTAAATGAACAGGTCCAGATCCCTCCTTCTAGGGATCTTCTCAGGACTGTTCTTCATGCCTAAAATGAACTGTCTCCTCAGAAGTTCATACACTGAGCTGAAACTGGATCCCAGAGGTCATTCTCTCAGTTTCCAGAAGAAGCAAATGAAGTACAAAGAGGCAAAATTACATTTCCAAATTCATACAGAAAATGATGGAGATGGAATCAGATCCAGGCCGTCTGACTTCAAATGCAGTGTGCTTACCACAGTCTTCTCACCTGGACTATTAAAATTCTCACTCTCACTGTCACTCATTCTCACTCTCAAAGCTCAGTTCAAGTGTTATCTCTTTCCTGAAGCCTCCTCCTCCCTAAATGAAAATATTTCCTCCTCCATTATGTTTTATGTTATTTTATGTAACATTTGTCTAGACAAGTGCTATGTTTATCTTATCCCCCCATGTAACCTCTAAGACCCATGAAAGCAGAAACTGGGTCATTTTTTTATCTTACATCCCCAACACCAAACACAGCAACTTGTATACAGTAGTCATTCAGTAAGTGTTTGTTCATTTTAATCAATTTATATTTATAAGAAAAAGAAATCATCTGAGACATGGTTAGAATGCTAGTGAAGATATTTCAATATAGGAGTTAGAAAAGGAAAAGACATTTTGAATAGCACTGTTTTCTCTTATGAGGAGCAGTACATATGGATACACACATACACATAGTCTCTTGTCTCTGTCTCTCTGTTTCTGTCTCTATCTCAACCTTCATTCTTTAAGTAATTGTTAAATATTACTGTCCATGCAACTCATTATCAAGATAAACAACAATGCCAGACATAAATTATTATTTACAATATTTAAAATGTAAAAAAATATGACAGATGAAGGTCCCTATTACTACAACACTTGAATTCTTTCCACTTATGTGATGTGTTGATGTGTTCCCATCCTTCGGTTATCTCAAGATACCAGTTAAATATCTTCTCAAAAATGTTCTTCCTTTCTTTGAATAACAAAAATTTAAACACTTCTCTTTAATAAAAAAATCCTCTTCATCCATTCCTCCCCCCCACCCAGTGTGTGTACATGTGTGTGCGTGTGTGTCTGTGTGTTTGTATGTATCATTCACTCTCTCTTCAATCATGCCAGGAAAATAGACCTGTCACAGGTGACTCTTCATAGCCTGGCAGTTAAACTATATTCAAGATTCTATAGCCTCTCCTAAAGATAAGGTAACAATATCTATAGTCTCAGTGGGAGAGACCATTGAAGATACTATTACATGTAATATAGTATTTAGTAGGAACGAGTAACATTGTATAATGGTACAAATACATTAACAAAGGATTATAGCTGGAGAGGTTTTCCTGAAGGTGACATTTCTGTTCTGCTATTGAGGATGGAAGGAATATGATTGGAAGAGATCCTGCAAACTATTTCAGATATATAAAGACAGATTGAGGGAAAAGAGTAATGTACATATGAGAGAAAGGCCATTATGGCTGAAGAGGAAACATTCCCACAGAAGCAAGAAATGAAGCTAGGAATGAGAAGTCACTTGGTAGAGGACATTCAAGTCTCTAAGCAGGCATTTTATCTTGATTTGGAATCATTATTGTGTCTGGGAGAGGAAAGCTGAATAACTGAAGAAGTAATTGACACAGATAGCCTGAAGTGCCTTACATACTTGTCTCCAAAGGTAAGAAGCAACCCTGTGTTCTATACCATTTTGTTTGGAGAAATTGTGATGGTAAGAGGTTTTCCTGTCTTTCCATGGAAACAGAAAAGAAAAAAAAGATGTAATCTGCTTTCAGCTTGTATAAATTCATCAAATATCTTTAAATATCCATTGTTTTTCTGATTCTCTGACATGTGGATTGAGACTTTCAATCTAAAACTGCAACAGAAAATCATCTATGTATTTAGAACTATACTCAGTTCATGAATAGACTGGAAGATGAGTGGCCTCTCTGTCCAAAGAATATGTGTTTCTTGAAGGGAGGGAAAAGTTAACTATGTTGTTATGACATATATCAGGTGGGGGGTTGGATGAAGTAATTTAAGATTCCTTCCAACTCTAAAACTGTATAATTCTTTGACAATTTCTGTCACTATAAAAGCAAATAATGTAGGGCTGGAAAAGATGTTAGAGATGATCTCATACAACTCTTCATTTTGTACAAGAAGAAAGTGAGACCTAAAGAAATTCAAGAGTTTTTTGAAAGGCACCCAGTGGCAAAATCAGGCCCAGAGCCTGCATCTGCTTCCTCTAGTGATGTTCTCTCTTCAGCATGCCATACTGACTCTTATGATTTGGGGAGAATAGGGGCAGGGTAGGGAGATGTCAAGACCTGTGCTTCCATCAAAGGAAGTAATTCCTGGTGCAGAAACTGTCTCCACTGATTCAGGACAGCAACTTGTCTGTAATATATATGGTTTTAGGGAAACATTCCTAACAGTGAGACACTAATTGACTTGCTTATGGTAGCACAGCTAGCACGCTTCTGCAGAACCTGAAACAAAATCTTTCCAATTCCAAGATCAGCTCTCTACCTGTACTGACCACCACACTGTATTTCTTAATTTAACAAAGTTTTTAACCAAAAAAAAAAATGTTTGCTTCTTTTATTTTATCTTTGTATGTGTATGCAAAATCACAGGTTCTTTAGGTATCGATATGTATTTATTGCTATTTTTGTAACAGTGTTAACCATATTTTTAAAGATGATAAAATCATTAATTTTATCAATTCTGAGTTCCTAGAATTTCAAAACTAAAGCCCAAAGAGACACATTATTTCATTCTGACACAATTCTGGGGGGAGGGGAGGGATAACCATAGAACCTGAAGGATGTCCAGCAAGGAAAATGAAAGATTGTATGACTACAGGGGGAATAAAAGTGTTTGCAGAAAGAGTGCGAAAAACTCAGTAAGTGCTATGTAATTTAGTTAAGCTAAGCAGTAACTTAATTGAGGAAAGATGATTGCCATCTCTTATTAAATATTTAAAGAGTGTAAACATTACATATAAAAACATATATATTTCAGCATCAAGATGTATAACAAGTAGGAAAAATTTTAAAGCAGAACATTTCAAACAAACTTCAACTTGATGAAAGATTAAATTAAAAACTGATTTCCAAAGCATTTCTTTTTAATATTTAATAATGAAAACTAAACAGGAAAGTACACTTGAAGCTACCTGTGAGAATCCTGTTTCCTAAACATAGTCGTTTTTGCTTGTTTTCCACCCGCTCCCCCATCCTTCACTTTGTTTTTACTTACAAGACTTAACTTTTTTTTTTTTTAGTGAACGTAAGAAAAAGACTGAGAATGAGAACAAAAGAAAGCAGATTATACAATTAGAAAATTTAACGTTGTTGTTGATGTGATTGATTTGTACAAGAAATTAACATTTTTCAAATGTTGATACGATAGAACACGTAGCAGAAATAGGTAGTCAGGTTTCTAATGTAAATCATTTTACTACACATACATATGTACAAAATTCAGGTTTATGGCCTTGTTTAGAGAAATGCTTTATAAATTCCTTTTAATAAGGATTACATGATTATCTATGGCTTTATTCTTTAATAGAAGAAAACCTTACTTAAATGATCTCCCTCATTCCCCCATTTAAAAATATATTTAATTTCACTCAATATTATTCATTTATTTATTCATTAAAAGTAAATTATTAAGAGCTTGAGGCAAGTATTTATTTTCATGGTTGTAGTTATCTTCTGTAAGACCTAGCTTTTGTGAAAGCTAATGTATTATTTGAAAAAATATTGGGGAAGTGAATTATACAATATATTTTAAAAGTAGAAAACTAGTTATGTATTAGGAGTTTCTTAACTTATTAGTGATATCATAGAGCACATTCTCTCCCATTGAATAAAGTAATAGAATACTAGCAATTAATCCTAATGTATTATTTTTTTAAATATTCAACCAATTTTTTGTAAGTGAAAAGCAATGTATCACAAAATCTAGGGAGGAAGTCTTGGATTTGTGTAAAGAAAGAAGGTATATATTATATTCTCTACCTTCACACATGAGAAGAACACTCCTGCACTTATGACTCATCTCATATGACCTGAGTCCTATAGGCCCGGGTGAGTGATTGCCCCAGGCTAATAGTGGCATGGCAGTTCTATATACTATCCTACTCCTACCTTCAATCCAGAGTCTACTTTTCTGTTCATTTTCCATGAACCAAAAAGCCTTCTTTGGGCTGTTAGGGAACTGGAAGAATGACTACTATGACAGATTAATGCTTGTATTGACGCAGTCAAGCGGTGTTCATTTAGATACTCTGTGGAGAATTTAGGAGGGAACTGACAAAGTATATTTGCTACTGTATGACTTTGAACATGCATTGTTGTATCACAGAACCACAGGTGTGAAAAAATCAAATATATTGTTAGAATGCAACTTATTTTGTCCGATTTCAAATGAAGGTTAATTGTCTGTTCACACTGATGTTAATTTTTTTTGTCCTTTTAACAATATCTATGATGTTATCCAGCATTTTTGCAAAGCAATTGCCTTCTAAAGAACGTTACCAGTTTCATTAGAGGTCAATCCAGAATTGAGGTCAAATGAAGTGTAAATAGTAATTAACAAGCTCCCTTTGAATTAAAACAACTGGTACCATAGTATTAAAACTAAAAGGTGAAAGTCGTTTGTGTATTTCAGCAGAGTACAGTACAATCCACAGTCCTTCAACACCTATTAAAGATTCAGATTCAGATCGATTGCGCCGTGGTTCAGATGGGAAATCACGTGGGCGGGGCCGAAGAAACAATAACCCTTCACCACCACCAGATTCTGACCTTGAGGTATGTTATATGCCCAGGCCCAAAAGAAACAGCTGTACGGTGGCACTAGGTATCATATACCACAGAATAATATTTACTGCTTTACCTGTGAGAGAAATTATACAGTAAATCAATTGTCTTCTTGATATTTCATTTTCCCCTAAAGAACGATGGCAAATTGTCTAACTCTTGCTTATAAAGTCAATTTTATTCATAAAATTCCATATTTCCCCTAATTTCCTATTAAACAGTAGGATTTCTGGAAATTCGCACAATACCATCAAAAATAATTTTACAGATTCATTAAACAAAGAGTAGAGGGTAGTTCTATATTAAGACAAACCATTAGCATGTTTATGTAAAAAGTGGAAGGCTTTAAAAGAGGAGATTTCATAGACCTGAGTCCACTACAATAAAACTTTTATTGCTTGCCAACCCAAAGTCCAAGGCAAAACATTTTAGTCTTTTTGTATGGTGGTAGTGGTGATTAGGGCTGGGGGGGGGTGTGTGTGTGGGAGGAGTAGTAGGAGAATAAGGAGGGGCAGGCAAGGAGAGGATAGAAATAAGAAAGCACTATATTCCATGGGATCATTTTCATAATTATTACAGTTCATGTTATCAAATTCAACTTTGTTGTGTAGGGAGTGAGAGAATTTATGCAAGATTTTTCTTTTAAAAATTTGTCTAAATATTTTACCAATAATTCCACCTTTGAAGGCTTTAAAATTCAAGAAGAGCAAATTGTTATTTCTTATTAGCAACCTTTAAATCATACTAGCTAAGGATCTGGTATAAAATAAGGATCTTTAAGTTATGTGGTTACTAAAATTTTGCTTTTTTAAAAGGAGGGGAGTTTGGATGCTAATTTATTTCTTTCCAATAATTTTAATGAGAAATATGAGGCACAAAAGAAAGACAGATAGCCTACTTTTTAATCGAACTCTGTCTTTATTGGAGCAAAGGATAGAATCATCTTGCCTCTTCCTACGTTCCAGAAATAAGATGGAGATTGCACCCATTCAACAGATGGGCAAAAATAAATAATTGTGTAAATATTGCTGTCTGACACCTCCCCCTCATAGATAAATTTTTGTTGCTAACATAATTTTTAGCTTTTCGATCCTTTAGTTTGGTAGGGCTGATGGGTATCTAGAAGCTATAATCTGGCATTACTTGTTGATTTCTCTGTAAGAATACTGAAAAAAATTTGTTTTCAGTTTATCATTCATTTCAATATAACTTTTCATATTAGTGTAATTTGAGTCATACATGTTTTGTAACTGGTACGCAGACACATTAATTTGGCTCCGTTTTTGCAGAGGGTATTCATCTGGGATTTGGATGAGACGATCATCGTTTTCCATTCCTTGCTTACTGGGTCCTACGCTAACAGATATGGAAGGGTGAGTACTGAGGAATAAATGTGCCAGTTTGTAGCTCCTTTGAGCTGAGGATTCATCTTGGAATTCAAGTGGCAAAATTAGTTATAGATAATTTAAGACAAGGTCTTGGGCTTTTCATTGGGACAGGTATGTATCAGTGGTTTCATACATATTTATCACAATGGAAGCATTTTTTAAAGGGCCTATACGAAACCTCTGAGGTCATTTTAAGAGAAAGTCTTTCCTTTTCTTTTAAGCCATTTTTTTAGAACCAAGAAGGTAGTCCCAGGTCTGATACTGAATGAATTAGTATGGCATTGAGTATCTACTGTTCCAAAGCTTCCAGTTCTTGATCCATAAAGTTGGAATATTTAAGAAATGTCATGATTTTTGTGTAGTCTGAAAGTGAGAGCATCTATCCCTAAAAAAGCAGAAAAATAAACACTTAAAAATATGACTTCATTCAAAGCTTATTTTTTGTCCAGGAAAGACCACCTCCCATCCCAATCTTGCTATTTTATTTACTGACAAGTTAGAGCAGATAAGGTAAGTGGTCCACATGAACTTTTTCCTCACTCAGCCCAAATGTTTAAGGAAAACTAATCTAGACTATCAAGGGAAGCATTTTACCCAGCTTTTGTTTTTACCATTTAAAATGTGCATATCTTGCTTTAGACAGAATAAATGTGTTAACTTTATCATCATATTTTATTTTGCAAAGATTGTTGATTTGTTAGATCTTCACATCTGTGCTCTTTTGTATATTTTGGATAGAAGGAGAAGGCCAAGAAAGTTCTGACATGTTCTTGAGGACATTAATCGTAGCAAGATTTTTAAGTAGCCTTCTGTTCAATAAGCCTGTAATAAAGATGACATGGAAAAAATTTTTTCTCAAAAAGACCCTTCCAGGAGTTAATAAAGGGCACTCTGACCTGACCTGGAAGCTAAATGACTTGGGAGGTGGTTTGGGAGGTCTTGGAAAAGAGCTCAGGTGGCTTAGGAGCAAGCCTGATTTAACTGATCTTGGATTTACTGGGGTAGAGCTAAATATGTGGTTGTACTTTACTATGTAGGTTATAAGGAAATGAATGCTGGACAATGGACTAGCAGTTCGGTCTCTATAGGAACCAGTTACTTGAGAGCTAGCTTAGTCACAGTGGGTTAGGTGATTGAATGAGAAGGCCTTTCAGGAAGTTGATACTGGATCTCATTGATATAATACAAAATTAGGGCATGTTACAGCAATATGTACTCCCCCCTCCAGAAAAAAAAAAGAGTTTGAGAATGTCCTTCCTTCAATGTAATCCTATCTGTGGGAAGAACACAGAATGGGTGTTATGAGGAAATGCTGTTTTATAACAAAGGTGATGGGAACAAAGAGAAAGGAGGTTGTACACAGAACAACACGTAGGAAGAAGAAAAATCACAACATCTTATGAGAAGAATGAAGTCCAGAAACATTGTCATAAATCTGTTTTTAATAGTTATTAAGGTACATACCATCCTCTAGTCTTCTATTTGACACTGGTAATGGACATTGAAAATATAGGGAATATAAATATAAAACATACATCCAAAAAGTAATTAGTAGGCAGTTTGGCATTAGGTCAGTATTTCTATAAAGCATCATACTGAAATCACCACATCGTCTCCTCAGATTGTGTAGAACTCAGGTAGAGCTGACTAGGTCATCTTTTGAGAACTTGATTTTATATTTCATTAACCCATAACAAGAAATTTAGAGGTCAGTAAAAACTTGGAGATCATGAAATTAAGGAAAATGTGGCACAGAAATGTGTAATACCATATAATTAAAGTTAAAACAAGTCATATAAATTGCTTTTAAGGACAACCACTAGCAATTTGGTAATCATTCAAGGAGGATAGAAACTAAATTATTGAATATAGCTCAGTCTCACAGGGGCATGCCCAGCCCAGTACCCACAGCTGCCGTTTGCCTATGTACAACCTGAGTAGTAATTGGGGGGTGTGGAACAAAGGCAGCCCAAGTTAAATGTGAGATACGAGCCTCCCGGAGTGTTGCTACCAGACACTATTCACAGATATAGGAATTCTTCATGTCAACTGCTAGTAATTACCAAACAAATATACCACAATGGAGTTTGCTCTTATAGATAATGCAATGTCTAGTAACTTAGGAAATGTCTGCCTTCTGTAATGTGTGTGTCCATGTGCATGTGTGTGTGGGTACGTGTTTATGTGTATCCCAAAACATCGAAATTTGAGGAACATCTATTTCTTTGCCACTCCAAGCTCCAAAGAGTATAGAAGTTTAAATTTGCTTTGTTGTATTCTCAAAGGAACAATGAATAGACATTTCAAAGAGGCAAAATTCAGGCTTGATGTCAGGAAAAATTCCAATAAGTAGAGCAGTCCAAAAGTGCAAAATATTGTCTTGGTAAGTGATACAATAGGTTTCTTCTCATTAGAAGCTTGTAAGAGGTTGACTAAGCAATTGTTATAATAGGCCTTTCTTTGAGATAGGGCTTGGATTAGAGAATCACTGAGGTGCCTTCCCATGCTAAAGTTCTGACATTCTGGGACTTAGTCTTCTACTCTAATAATTTAATATCATTAGTAGAGAAATTGAATGCAACAGCTCAACTAATTCACTAAAATAGACTGGTTAAGACTACTGATGACAATTATTAAACTCCAGAAAACACCAAAAACCAAAATCAACAAAAACCCAGAAAAATCTGGAGGATTTCAGGTTTCCTCTTTACACATAAGGGTTGCCCAATACTCTGTGTACCCAGATGGGGTGCTGTACTCACTGGGTGGTCAAAGCTTGTGTTGACTTTTAGGTTATCTGTTCCAAACTGATCTCCTTAGGGAATCAAATCTGTGCCTTTCTAGGAGTTAAAACAAAAGTTGTATCATTTCATCCATATCTGACTCTTTGTGACCCCATTTGGGGTTTTCCTGGCAAAGATGCTGGGGTGGTTTGCCATCTCCTTCTCCAGCTCATTTTACAGATGAGGAAACTGAGGTAAATAGGGTTAGGTGACTTGCCCAAGGTCCAACAGCTAGTAAGCATCTGAGGTCAGATTTGAACTCAGGAAGATGTCTCTTTCTCTGCCTACAGGCCCAGAATTTTTATCCACTGCAACACATAACTGTTACTGTATTGTAGCTATGCAACTTAACATCTTCCTAATATGATTTTAATAAGCACATAAAGAATTTTGGGGGGGTACTTTTCTATAGCGTGGTGCCTACTCTTTATGTCCAAATACTACTAGTTTTTCCCTCAGTTTGGCTCCCAGGCTGTTTCTATTTCAGCATCTTTTATCTTTGGGGCAGCTAGGTGGTGCAGTGGATAAAGCACCAGTGCAGGAGTCAGGAGGACCTGAGTTCAAATCTCACTTCAGATCACTAGCTGTGTGAGCTTGGGCAAGTCACTTAACCCCAATTGCCTCATCCTGGGTCATCTCCAGTCATCCTGATGAATATCTGGTCACTGGATTCAGATGGCTCTGGAGGAGAAGTGAGGCTGGTGACCTGCACAGCCCTTCCTCACTCAAAGTCAAGTGCAAGTCATGTCATTATTTCTCTGATGGCATAGTCTTCTTCAGCAACAAAGGACAAACACACATGAATATTTAGGAGTTCCCTAGATATTCACTGCTATTTCATAAAAGATCCCATAAGTATAGGAATACAGAGGCTAGCACAGTTCTTCGAACATTTGTATTTGGACTGGACCTGTGATTTCCCTGGGTTAGGGGAACTCCCAATCAGGAAACTTTCCCTAATAATGAAAATCATGCTTCCTTTTAGTATTAGAGTGTTGCATGGAGAAGTTTAGTGACCTCATCTGGGTCACAGAGTGAGTGTGTGGCAGAGGCAGAACTGGAATCCAGGTTTTTATGACTGTAAGGCCTATTTTCTATTCACTTTTACTGGTCCTGACAAAGAGCCAAAGGTTAATAAAAGTTTGTTAAATTGAATCAACGGAACGACCAAGCATACCCCAATACCAACAGCATCTGTGGAGTGGTCAGAATCCCTTAGACAGTTGGTGAACTGAATTTGAAGCTACAGGTGCCTTGTTGGTCATAGCGTTTAGTCTGATAGCTACAGAGTGAGAAAGTATTTGGTGTTAACCATGTTCATTCCTTGTTGAAGCTGGCTCTTATACGGATGGTAAAAGGTAAGCAACAAAGTTCTGTTGGGGTTAGGAGATGGAAGAAGTTTGATTCTTGCCATATATATTTTTAGAATTTACTAATTCACCAAAACATCAATGTATTTATTGAGCAGTGATGGATCTGAAAGACACTGAGTTGTGCCTGTAAGAAATAATAAGGATTATAACTGTCATTTCAGTAATGTTTAAAGGTTTGTTACCTTCTCTAACCTGAGCCTAGCAACAACTCCATGAAACCTAAGAGTTGTTATAATTATCTACAGTTTGCTTATGAGGAAACTAAGGCTGACAAATTAAATAAATTCCCCCATGATCCCGAGCTATTAAGAAATCAAGGAAGGATTCAAATATAGGTCTTCTTGTCTCCAAGACCAGTAGTATTCTTTTTAGTTTACAGTGATTTTCAAAATATAAAGAAATAGAAAAGAATTTTTTTTGAAAGAACTTGAAATCCATTTATAGATTTCATATATATGTGACAAGTTAACTCATGTTACTGAAAGGCAGCAAGGCATTGTAGAATCCTGGCCTAGAAGGCAGGATTCCAGACCTCAAATGAATTCCCACATCTGCCCCCTGGCTGTGTGACTGTGGGTAAATCACTTAACTTCTCCGTGATTTAGGCAGCTCCCTAAGACTAGAAATGGAAGAAAAGATGCTAACCTACTTTGATAGAGCTTCCCCTCTATCCCTTAACAACTTACATGGCAGTGATTCAGACAAGTGATGTTACAAACATAAGTGGGCTGGAAGAACCAAGAAAGGCTGACAGAGTAAATGGGTTTCTCATTCAGAGATGGTTACAATTCAGATAAATAGAGGGTATCCTCCGCTGGTAGAACATCATTAGAAGAGCTGGGGATGCATAATGCTTGCAATGGACAGGAGAGATCAGCGGGAAGGGAGTTATGGAAGATGACGTCTGAAAGGTAATTTATGGGCCAGATTGTGGAAAACTTTAAATGCCAAGATTTTCCTATGGACAGTGAAGCGGAGGTGCAAGGGATTATCGGGGCATATATTCTCTAGTTTCTGAAGGTTTTTTATAAGAGGAAGACTAGGTGGAAATGAAGGGGATGGGCAATCTGATGATGAAGACTGGAAGCTGATAGGTATCTACTGTGAGCATCCTAATGTGAAATAACAACAGGTGGAACTAGGGCGATAGTAGCTGGAAATGGAAAGAAAAGGGCATTAGGAAGAATTGAGAGGACTTAATTACTGATTGGATCTAAGAAGATATTCAACCTTCTCTCTGCCTGATCCAATCTACTTTTGATCTGTTTTTTTCCTCATTCCCCTCTGTCTTTGTACTGTGTGGTTATCCAGCACATGAAATCCAATTGCTAGCATGCTTGCAAGTCAGTTCAGAATGCCAAATTTCTTTCTATGCTTATCTTTTGATGATTAAAGGGAGTGTGCTAAGTAAGGAAAACAAAGTATTGAAAGGCATCACTTAACTCAGTAGGAAAAATGAACTGATTCTTCCCATCACTGGTTTGACGTTCAGGTATTAGTTGCAATAGAAATGCAGAGATGAAAAACACTGATTAACAGTGTTTTGATTTGAATAAAAAGAAATGACAAACAAGGATCTGCCTATTATTCCATTATGATGATGTTCTCTTAATTGAGATGGACAGATTATACTTCAGTAAGCATGATATTCAGATTTATTACTGGCTTATTAGACTATAAACTCGGTGAGGACCAGGACCATGTGCATTACCTGGTGCCTGTATTTCTACCTACCTGCTGAGAGTCACGACTTCTCTAAAATGTAAATTATCCCATCCCGATCTCACCCCCATTCTCCCAAGGCTCAGCTGATGGTTATCTTGAAATGGCATTTAACAAAAAATCTATTAAGTACTTAAAATGTGCAAAGAGAGCATATGCGCATCAAATTCAACATGGCCATGTGTGGTTTGCCATAACATTTTTAATACCATTATTTTAGAGGAATGACTTTGAGTATAAAATATTTCTTTATATCTCAGATAAGGGAACCAATTTTTGAAGCTTATCCTTAATCCTTCCATTGTTAACGGTCAACCTGTGTGGAAAATAAGCAAGTCAGGTCCCCGTAGTGCCCTTTCCTGTTTTTCAGCTTCTTTTTTTCCAAAAAACAAAGACTTTGAGAGGGTAGATCTTTAAAATGCCATTCAAGCAGTGTTTGTGGCTGTAATATCAGCATTCTAAACAAGGAATTGTTTAAGGGTTTCAACACTGGTATTTCTTCTTTCAGTTGATCTGTACCTCCCTCAGAGGTTTGCACCTGATTTGAGCGCACTTTATAAGATATTCACATTGAACTGCAAATCCTAATAAACATACCCTCATTGTTAGCTCTGCTCCTCTGTGGTACCATTACTGTGCTTGGTAATTACTTGGCAGTTGGTGGCTTTAAATTGTGAAGAAGGGCTCAGTGTAATGTATTTTATGGGCCTTATCTTTGATCCCACACATGCAAAACCAGCACTACACCCAATGCTCTACCCAGGAGCCTAATTACATTTTAAAGAACAATTGATAATAACATATCCTTAGCCAAAGATTAAACTTTAAAAAAAAATATGAAATATTTAGATTTTTTAATTTAACAGTGCAAGAGAGATATTTCATATATTGTATTTTCTTTACATTACCCTAATAGAAAATACCTTAAAGAGAGAGCAGAAGCGATTGCTTGCATATTAACCTTTTGCAAATTGTTATCTATTTTTTAAAAGTTTACTTAAATTTTCTTCTAGTAAGATTTACTTCCAATATTACCTGTACTTTATGTGGCCTCGGTATTACTGTGGAACAGTATTAGTTTGCCAGAATTGAAACTATTATATTGACCTAATTAGAATTTTTCCGTATCTCAACTTCTGTGCCCTTAAATCTATAAGGTCACAGTAATTTTTGTTAGCTTTTGATGTGAATTTTTTTTTTTGCAAGCAAAGGAACAAAGGAAAAGGAAAAGGTTTAGATGGACTAAGGGTGACCATGAATGTACATGGTTGGGGAAGGAGAAGAGATATGCATTTATGTGTATGAATGAAAGTAGAACCATAAGAAAATGGTTTTCTTAAAAATAATTCCTTAAAATACTTTCCTGAGGTTTCCTAATTTGTGAGTCTTAAGATCTCCTCCGAGTCTAGAACTCTTTCCTTCTTCATCTCTGCCTTCTGATTTCCCTGGCTTAGAAAACAACATAGTTGTTCACATGTTGACTTCCCCATTAGACTGAGTTTCTTGAGAACAGAGACTGATTTTTGTTTTCTTTAATTTTTAGATGCTTTTTTTTCTTTCTTCATATCTACAGAGCAAGCACTTCATAGATGCTTATTGTCTGACTGGATGACTGATCTACTAAATTGCTGTTCTACACTCCTGATTTTTAAAACAAAGTTTCTAAGGACTGTAAAACATAATGCTTAAAGGACAGTATTAACCACAATGTTCTGTATTGTTGTAGACTATTGTTTTTAAGACATAAAGAGAAAGGACCTCAGACTTGGGTATTTTTTTATTTTATGTATGAACCATTCTTACGTGAAAATTGACTTTTTGTCTTTAACTCTCTTGACTGCGCACAATCTGAATGCAATACTTAGTTTTGCTAAGTATTTTCCTAATTCAAATTTAGCTAGTTCATTGATAATTAAACAAAAACAAATTTAGAAAATACCTCATTAAAATACATAAAAAGGAAAATATTTAGTTTTCAAATTTGGAAAGAATGGTCCTTTGTTTTTACATTGGAAAAATAATTTTGTTCACATTCCCCAAACTTCAGAAAAGTTAAACAGCTTTTCCTTAAATTTTCCACAACATTCATTTTGGGTACACAAAGAGCCATAAACAGCTCAAATCAAAAGTAGACTTCTGGAGAAAGCAATTGAAATTGGATTAAAAAAAACCAACCCTGCAACCACGAATTTTGTCATGGATTATGTTATCATGAGATGTAGCTATGAGTACATATTATATGTATATAACATAATGTTTGAAAGTATTATGTGAGTGTACATACTATTCAAGAGTGTGTCCATGATTTATATCTAGATGGGGAGAACTCCTGACATGTGAGAACTCACCCTACCAACAGTCCATATATTAATCCATGACTTAGTGCATAAGTCCTAGGGAGTTGATCAATTAACATTAATTGTGTGCCTACTATGTGCCAGGCACTGTGCTAAGTACCAGCAATGCAAAGAAAGGCAAAAAGCAGTTTCTGCCCACAAAGAACTCACAATCTAAGGAGGGAAGGCAACATGTTAAAAAAAAAAAAAAAGCTGAAAAGAGGGGTGGAAGAGAGAAGGTCCCTGTGGACACAAGGCATGATGAAGTCCTGAAGCTGGGTGGTGTCCTTGGCCCCCTCCTTAAGTGAAAGATGTAGGAAGAATGAGGTGTCCCATGTTCAGTCCCCACTTTCTCCAGAAGGAGGGAGGGTCTCTGAGGAAGGGTGTACTGAGGAGATGTGAGTTGCAGAGCTGATTCCATCTTGCAGGAAGATGAATTTCTGGAGATGATGAAAGTCTAGGAGAGAAGCCAGGTAAAAATGAGATACCAAGAGGTTTAGAGGTTTAATTACCTAGAGTAACACAGCAGGCACCATATATAGGAAGAGGAATTTGAGCCCAGGTCTTTCTGGGCTAGTATTTTCTGAATCTAATATTTTCTGTACACTAAACTCATATTTCATAGACTACACCTCACAACCTTTACACACACACACACACACACACACACACACACACGAGAGAGAGAGACACACACAGAGAAAGAGGGAGGGAGGGAAGGGGAGAGAGACAGACAGAGAGGAGAGAGAAAGACAGAGAGAGAGGCAGAGACAGAGAGGAAAGAGAGAGACACAGAGAGAGACAGAGAGAAAAGAGATAGAGAGAGAACGGGGAGAGAGGGAGGGAGGGAGAAGAAGAAGGAGGAGGAGAAGGAAAAGAAGGAGGAGGAGGAGGAAAAGAAGGAGGAGGAGGAGGAAGGAGTGACAGAGAGAAAGAGAGAGAGAGAGAGAAATGTTAACATTACTGTCTTCAGTTTGGAATAGTTTTTTCCTAGCAAATAACATTCTTTTTTCTCTTTCTTTGGTAGGTTAGCTTGTATGAATTTCATTAGAATGCTGTTACTGTTCTACATATTTCATAGGTGCTGGAATGGAAATGGCTTAGTTTATTTGAAAGAGCACTAGATTCTAGTATTGATTTAACCGCTTTCTAACCATTTGACCTTTAATGACTCAGCCTCAGTTTCTTCATTCATGAAAGGAGATAATACTACCTCCCATCCTGCTTCATTAGGGTTATTGTGCTAAACTGACGAGATGATTTATAATAAAGCAAAAATAAAAATTTAAAGGCTATTCAAATTAGAGTTATTATTGTGGTTAGATAATAGGTGGTGTATTGGATATAGTGCTAGCCATGGAGGCAAGAAGATTCCTCCTCATGAGTTCAAATTTGACCTCAGATACTGACTAGCTGTGTGACCCTGGGCAAGTCACTTAACTGTTTGCCTCAGTTTCCTCATCTGTAAAATGAGCTGGAGAAGGAAATGGCAAACCATTCTACTATTGCCAAAAAAAACCCAAATGGGGTCACAAAGAGTTGAACACAACTGTAAATGACTAAACTGTAGTAGCAAATTACATAACAAAGAAATAAGGACCAATAGGAAATAAAGATATGGTAAAATAAGAGACATAAGTATTTGATTAAGCCAGTGGTTTTGGGCAATAGGAAATACGAATAAATTTCATGGATTGGGTGGAAATGGGTACTGAAAATTCACATTGGAACAAATAAGGGTCTTGTTTGGCTACATTTTTTTAAAAAGTGTATGTATTTACTGTCTACTAGATTGTGAACCCCTTGAAGTCAAGGGTTGTATTTTTGTGTCCCCAGCTCTTGGCATAGTGCCTGGTATATAGTAGGCACTTAACGTTTATTGATTGATTGGTTGTTAGATTGTATAAAAATTATGTTCAACAATGCCTCTTTGTATCCAGCTTGTGTAGTACTTTTTTTGTCTTACTAAAGGAATTGAGTGAATTATTTTTAAAGACCATTGGAGGCAAATATCTTGCAAACTCACCTGTTTTAAAAATTGTAGGATAACCATCACTGAATAGTTGTCCAACATCAAAGCAAGCCTAAGTCTCAGAATCCTTTCATCAACACAGCTTTCATACCCTCCCCTTCCTCCAACCAAACCCATACTGGTGTGTAAACCACAGTGTAAAAAAAGACATCCTCTTTGCCAATCTGCCACTGGAGCCTAGAAAGGCAAAAAGTACTTTCCCTTTGGCAGGAACTTATGCCAACCCTAAGTAGTTTTTCTATTCTTTACGTCAGTTTTGCATAAAATTCATGAACCAGGTGCCAGACTAGAAGTGATATCAGATGAGATATCCCCTTATCCTTTGAAATCATATTGGTCTACTTTGGGTATTGATATTTCATTATTTCCAGGATTTTTGTTCTCATTATTGTGGGCACCACCATGTAGATAGTAATCTACTTAACCTCTTACTAGGTAAGTTGATGTGAGTTGCTGTGGCCAACATAAGTTAATTACCCAGTAAACAACCTTTTGATAACAAGGCTCTGAAAGCTTTCCTAGGATAGTCTTTTGGTGACAGGCATGCAATCTTTTGCCAGGCCCATGTTTAAAGCAATAACGATTTGGCAGGGCCTTTTGCTAGCACAGTGTTGATTGATTAATGTTGATGGCAGGATGGGCATTCCACTGGCCCATCTGAACAATCCAGGATGACCTCCACATCACAAGGAAGCACTGTAGTATGAGAACAAGAGTGCCAGGGTTGACTATATTCATTTAATTCATTTGTGGGTAATAAAATATAATTTAAAACATTTAAAACTGTGATAGGAAATAATTATTGCTGCCATATTATTAGGCCACAGGTTACCTTGATCATGTATCCCACTCATGTAGCTACTTCTATATACTTCTCCAATCAAAAGAGTATAAATATACCTTTACATGACAATCATGGGTTATTGCTATCTTCCTCCTTCATTTCCTGAGCACTCAGGCGTCAGTCATCAAGTATTTATCAAGGATTAAATATAGTCAATAATTTTTTTGTTGGTTGATTGGTTGGATGGTTTTATCTTTGATCAAATCATCACTGGTGTGGAGAAAGTTTGAGTGAGGAAACTCTCTATATCACTACAGATCAGGCACTTGAAGATATGGTAACTTACTCAGGGTCACACTGCCAGTGAAGCGTCAGAGCAGGGCTTTAATGTAAGTCTCAGGTTCCAAGATGACTACCTTCCTCCCCTTGTCTCTCTCTCTCTCTCTCTCTCTCTCTCTCTCTCTCTCTCTCTCTCTCTCTCTCTCTCTCTCTCTCTCTCTCTCTCTCTCTCACTTTCTCTTTGTCTCCCCTCCGTGTGTATATATATATATATATATATATATATATATACACACTATATATATATACACATATACACACATACATATGTGTATATATGTATATGCATACATATTAAGAATAAACTTTAAAGGTTCAAACACACTTGTCTGCCTCCAAGAAATTAAAAAGTAATAGGTATAAAATTGAAACACATACTACATGAAAATTTGTGTTAAATCCAAAATTTATGTTAAAATAATGAAACTATCAACAAGCGCAAGTTAAAATTGCAGCAAGTTCCTTAACTGATTGTTTTACTGACTTGAATGTGTGCAAATGAAGTTTATCATTTTAATACCATACTAATAGAGTTTGGGTCTGGGGGTTTTTTGGGGGGAGGGGAGGGAGTAATTGCCATTTATTTTTAAAAATAATGCCTTTCCTCACCAGCAGGATTTTTTTTTGTTTATTTAGCATAAAAGCCACAGTAATTCATGCATCCTTTTTCTGGAGAAATAATGTAACATTCAATTTTCTTTTCTCTTTTCAAGCCATTTCACTCTACTGCTTTGTTTTCATGAAGAAGGATCTAGGAATAGCACAAAATTATATATTTTGTACAATGATGTCTGTAGAAACCACCCTAATCTTGCACCAATCCAATTTCATCCAACAAGAATTCATTAAATGTTTTGTGTGTTGAAGGAGCTGTCTAGGGTCCCAGGGTTCAGACAGCAATGAAAAACAGCCCCAGTCTCCAGGACTATGAGGTCTTACAAGATGGACTTGGTGAGGATTATTTGAGGAGCTAGGGAGCCCTAACAATGAGGGGGATAAGGGAAGTCTTCCTAGTTAAGTGGCACATAGACTTAACCTTAAGGATCTGAAGAGGAAAAACTTCACTGGGGACAGCCACTGCAAGGGGGTGGAGACAGGTGAAGGAATGTCCAATTCAGTAAAGACCTAATGGTCCAATTTAGCAGGAACATGCATGAAGGAGAAGTGCCATGGGCCTGAAAAGATAGTGGGAAAAAAAGATAGTGGAAGCTTTAATCCCAAGCTGAGTTTATATTTTTCTTCAAGATAACAGAAAAACACTTGAAGGTTCCTAGGGGCAGTGGATAAAATGCTGAGTCTGAAGTGAGAAAAATTTAAGTTCTAAATCAGTCCCAGACACTACCCATGTGACCCTGGACAAATCACTTAACCTTTATCTGCCTCTATTTTCCTATAAAATGGGCATAATGACAATTTACCTTGCATGGTTGTTGTGAGGATCAAATGTGATAACAGTTGTAAAACCTTTAGCACAGTGCCTGGCACACAGTAGGTGTTTATAAACACTTGTTCCCTTCCCTTCTTAAAGTAAACATGAGAGTGAGGTGGACAGAAGTAGGCTACAGGAGTTTGGTGCCTGGCTAGACTTGGCTCCAGACGATCACAGTCAGGGAGGTTCAGCCATCGCTGGCTTCCTGTTTGGAGCTACTCCGGAAACCTTGTGCCACCTCTACAAAAACATAGGAACTTCACTAAGTAGGAATTTAGTGTACACAGAGTGGATGAACCTAATAATTAACTGTCCTCTGACCTTGTTGGATGTTCTACTGTGACTTTAAATATGAAGTTTCTATAGCAATCCTGGCTGCAACTTCACCATTTGTTGCCATAAAAGACATAAGAAATGTTAAAGACTTGGTGTGTGAAAGCTATCAAATTTAAAACTGATTTGTACATTTTTTTCCAAGCTCTGTGTTTGAACTAATATTTGATAACTATTGTTAACAGTGTGCTGTGTTTTATTACTCAGGCCATAAAAATGTTGGGTATTTTAAATATATTAAAATATTATAAATTTGAGATAGAAAAAAATTTAAAGTATTCCTGATATGAGGTTGTAAGAATGCAGGGACATTTTTTAGAAACAAATAGATTTTGTAGCTTTTTTTTGTTTTACTGATTTACTAAGATTTATTGAAGCATTGTGCTAAGTCACTCAGGAGCACAAAATAAATAGTGCATGTTTTTTGCCTTCAAGTAATCAGGCTACATTCCTACAGCATAAGGGAAAAGAGACAAATAATAAATAAAAACATAAAACAGGATGTGACAAGCACAAGGTACAAATGGAATCCTTTGAGAGATGTACTTAGAGTTCTTCTGGGGAAGGGAAAAGAGGGCATCAAGGGAGGCATCCTGTAGAAGGGAGACTTACAGCAGGGCCATAAAGGATGAATAGGCGTTTTAATGTGTGTTCATCCTTCATTGCCAAAGAAGACCATGCCATCAGAGAAATAATGACATGACTTGCACTTGACTTTGTTTGGAGGGAAGGAGGGCTGTGCAGGTCACCAGCCTCACCTGTCCTCTAGAGTCATCTGAATCCAGTGACCAGATATTCATCAGGATGACTGGAGATGACCCAGGATGAGGCAATTGGGGTTAAGTGACTTGCCCAAGGTCACACAACTAGTGATTGTCAAGTGTCTGAAGTGAGATTTAAGCAATTAAGAAAAGAGGATATACATTCTAAGAGTAAAGGTCAGTGGGAACAAATGCTTCCAACCTTGAACAAGGTTGGAAAATGGTAAATAGTCAAGTCTGACAAAATTTGGACTACATTCCATAATCAGTGAAGAGCCATTGAAAGTTTTTGAGTGGTCTTATGGTCTCTGCTTGATTGTAAATGCTGCTCAATCATTAATTAGTTGTATGACCTTGGACAAATCATTCCAATTTCTCTCAGGCCACATTTTTTCTATAAAATGTGATTTTCAGATTATATGATCAGTAGGGTTTATTCTTTGCCAAGAGAACCCAAAACAGGGTCATGAAGAGTCAGACGTAACTAAAAATGACTGAAGAACCAAAAAGGGGGGGAGTATTATTGTTTTAAAACCATATGGTTTTAAGTGACTGTCAGAACTCTTCTCTTGGGTATTTAAATGTTTAATAATAGATATTCTTAATAGAAAAATCAAGAACTATTGAGAATAAGTGCAAATACCTACCAAAAGAGAACATCTTTTAAGTTAATTTAAACAAGGTCTCAGAGTCACAGAAAAGGGATCTCAGCAGCCCTCTAGTCCAGCTCATACACTAAGAAAAATCCCCACTAGGACTTGTCCAACAAATAGCTGTCCTATTTGAAGACTTCACAGGAGGGGGAGCAACATCTCTCCAGGCAAGCCATTCCACTTTGGGGCAGCTCTAATTTTTAGGAAGTTTTTCATGACATCAAACCTAGATTTTCCTCTTTGCAAATTCCATCCTTTTCTACTGGTTCTGCCCTCCAGGGCCAAACAAAGCAATTATGAACTCTCTTTCACATAACAGCCCTTCAGATTGAAGACAACTTCCATGCCCCATAGGTAAGAGTTTAAATCTGACCTCTATCTGTGTGACCCTGAACAAGTCCCTTAAACCTCAGTTCACCTCAGTTTCTCCAACTTTAAAATAAGGATAATAATCGCACCTACCTCACAGATTCGTTGTGAGGATCCAATGAGATATTTGTAGAGTATTTAACACAATGCCTAGCATCATAGTAGGTATGATATAAATGCTCATTCCCTTCCCCAGCTAAATATGACCAGTTCCTTCAACTGATACCCATAGAACGTCAATTCAAAGACCATCACCTGGCTGCCCTCTCTAAAATCTCTCCACCATACCAATAGTGTTCCTCAAACTGTGGGACCTAGAACGCAACACAGTAGTCTACTCTCTGACCAGGACAGAGTACAATGGGCTTATAATCTCCATATTCCTGGAAACCATGTGCCTTTTAATGCAGCCCAATATTTCATTATGGGTTGTTGAGGGCAGGGGGAAGGTTTGCTTCTATGTTACACTGTGGACTCATATTGAACTTGTAGTCTAATAAAATCTGAGGCCCTTTTAAGAACACTTGCTCTTTGTTCATTCCGTTCCTAACTTCTGTTTGTGGAGTTGATTTCTTTTGTGCCTAAGTGTAATAATTTACATTCATCCTTATTGGATTTTATCATGTATTTATTCTAATTGTTCAGTCTGTAAGATCCTTTTAGAACCTGCCTGTCATCATCCAGTGAGGTAGCTATCCCTCCCTGTTTTTTGTCATATGTGAATTTGAAGAGCATGCCATCTCTACTTTTATCCAAGTCCTTGATAAAAAAATATTAAACAGAACAGGGTCAAGTATAGATCACTAGCATAATCCACTGAAAACTTCCCATCATTTTGACACCATCAAGAATTACTCATTGAGACCAGCCATTCACCTAATTTGGAATTTGTTTGATTTTATTATTGTATAATCCATGCCTCTCCACAAGAGTTTTAGAGGATATTTTATCAAAAGCTTCACTAAAATCTAGAGGAGCTGTATTTACATGGATTCTCTTCATCTTCTTTCATAATCCTATCAATAGAAGAAAAGCAATTGGGTTGGCATAGCTTGCTCTGGATGAAGCCACATTGGCTCTTTATGATTTTTGTTGCTATTGAGTCATTTAAGTCATGTCCAACTTTTTATGACCCCATTGGGGGTTTTCCTGGCAAAGATACTGGAGTGGTTTACCATTTCCTTCTCTAGCTCATTTTACAGATCAAGAACTGAGGTAAGCAGGGTAAAGAAACTTGCCCAGGGTCACACAGCTAGTAAGTGTCTGAGGTCAGATTTGAACTCATGAAGATGAGTCATCCTGAGTCCAAGCCAGGTGCTCTATCCACTGTGCTACCTAGCTGTCTTCTCTTTTTAGATATGTAGCAACATCTCTTTAAGGATCCTTTCAAGAACAGAAACCAAAGTCAAGTTCACTGGCCTGCATTTTGTGGAATTTATTTTCTTCCTTTTTTGAAATCATGACATTTGCCCTTCCCCAAACACATCTCACATTTCCCACAAGCTTTCAAATATCACTAACAGAGTGGGCTCAACAATCACATTTGCCAGTTCTTTCAGGATTAGAGGATTTCGTTAATCTATTTAAGATAACTTAAATTTATTATGGGCAAGTTAGAGCTCTTGTTATTTCCTTCTTATCTGAGTATCAGTTCTCTGTTAATTATTTATATTTTTTGTCAACATCCATAGCTAAATAGCCACAAGCCCAAAAGCTAATTGATTTCTTGTCTATGAGGTAAGTTATATTAAAAGGTTGAAGTGTGCTGCATATTTTAAAATGGTAGAGTAGTTCATTCAGTGGTAAAATCAGTAATAAGGCTACAGCTTAGAAAATTGCATTAAGAAGTAACATCAGGGATATATATATATATTTCAGAACTGGCATTTCACTAAATGTAATGAGTCACTATACTGTTGCCACTAAAATAATTTTAACATAGTTAAGACACATCGTGTCATTTTTATTAGCCTGATCCTATGGTGAATTAAAATATGTCAGTGTAACAGCCTGGTATTTTGGTTGAGCAACAGCTGTTTGCTAATTTTGCTCTAACATACCATTTGATCATTTAAAATTTAAAATGTACTTAAGGATATCTTGCGCCCTTAGAAAAGTTCACCTGAAGGATTAACATTCCAAAAAAACCCAAGGTTTTTGTGAGAGCCCTATTTCACTTTAAGAGATTATAAAAACATTCTAGTTTTATTAAAACCATAATAAATTTATAAACAGATATTTAAAACTCATTAATATTTCCTAAATTCCTCTGGTTCACTCCAAAACTAGGAGCAGTAGGTAAGGAGTTGCAAAGATACAAGTTTAGGCTTGATTTATTTAATAATTAAAGAGAGATTGTACATTTATATTAATTCATGAGGAAATATAAAAATACGCTATGATTGCCTTAGAACTTGGCATGAGAATCAATAAGAAAAGTGAGGAGACCACCCCACCTACAGTAAATGCTGGGTCACTGACCTTAAAATCTTACCATATAAGGAAAAACTATTCAAAGGTGGAATATGCTACCCTGAGATGTGACTTATTTTCTCTTTTTGGAATCCTTCAATCAGAGGCTGTAAAATCACTTGGTAAGAACACTGATGAAGGGATTTTTTCCCCCTTTATTGAGAGGGGCAGATGAATTGGATTAGATGGACGCTCAGTCCCTTAGGAGCCTTGAAAAATTCTAAGATTTCTTTCAAGTACTTTTCAACTTAAAATTTGAGATAACATTTTCCACCTCCCATGAAGTTTTGCTAACATAGAGGCAATTCTTAGTTACCCATGTGGATCATTTATGTTCATTGAGATTCAGGTGTATACCGTCATTCGTGAACTTTCTTGACTTCCTTTCTACCCACTCACAAAACCCTTGTTTTGTTGCTTTGCCTATTTTTGCTACCCAACATTCAGGTTTTTTTTCTTCTCTAGCCTCTCATCATTTATTCCTTCTCTATTGTCAAACAAATGTGTTCACAGAGGACTAAGTGGTAAGAGATGAGAAAAATAGGAATTTTCTGAAAGGTAGTTCAAAACTTCTCTGGTTTAGAAAGCCAGGAAGCCATTGCGTGATGTCAGAATGGTGCCTACCAGTATTTGCTGCGCTGTACCTGACGTTGAACTCATACAAGCAGAATGCTGGTTGTGGTGAAGCTGTAAGTAAGCCAGGTCCCTTTCTCTCAATTTAGCAATTTTATTTCCATCCGGTAACAACCTCATTATTGCCTAGTATTGTAAGAAACACAACAAAAGTTTCGAAAAGCATTTTAAAAAGACATACTTCAAAGGCAATGGGGGAAATGATCTAACTTCTATCTGTTGCATAGAATTCTTTTCTCCTTGTCTACATAGCACTGTGGTAATCATTGAGAGGGATAAAATGACAGGGACGATTCGGTGGCATAAGAGATAGAATTCTGGGCTTGGAATAAGAAAGAAAGAACCTACTTCAGACACTGGGCAAGTCAGTTAACTTCTGTCAGTCTTAGTTTCCCCATTTGTAAAATGGAGTTAATAAGAGCACCTACTTTGTAGGGCTATTATGGAGATCAAATGAGCTAACACAAGTAATCCTCTCTGCAAACTTCAAAGGACTATATAAATGCTAGCTGCTATTATTATGAGTTATACTACTGCCCACTAGATGCCTGTAATCTAGCTGCTAAATAATAACAATGACTACGATGATGGTAATGATTTGTTTTTAAGTCATTTCAGTCATGATGGACTCTGTGACCCTCTCTAGAGTTTTCTTGTAAAAGATCCTAGACTGGTTTGCCATTTCCTTCTCCAGCTCATTTTATAGAGGAGGAAAGAGAGGGAAACAGGGTTAAGTGATTTGTCCAGAGTCATAAAGCTAGTAAGTGTCTGAGGCCAGATTTGAACTCAAAAAGAAGAATATTCCTGACTCCAGGTTGGGCAATCTATCCATTGAGCCACCTAGCTACCGCTACTATTACTCCTACTACTCCTACTACCACTACTTTTACTACTACTACTACTACTACTACCACTATTACTACTACCACCACTATTAATACTGCCACTACTATTACTACTACTGATAATATCATTTATATTAGCCCTTTAAAGTTTGCAAAGCCCTTTACAAAAATCTTATTAGACCCTCACAACAACCCTGGGAGGTAGGTGCTCTTATCCCTATTTTATAGATGAGGAAACTGAGGCAGATAGAGGTGAAATCACTTACCCAAAGTTACACAGCTAGTAAGTGTTGGAGGCAAGATCTAAACTCTGGTCTTCTGGACTCCAGGTCCAGCAGTGTGTAACTTAGATGTCTATAATGTGCTTACAAGCTTTTCTCCCTCCCTTCCACCCCACTGAGACTATAAATGTCTTCAAGGCAAGAACTGGTTTTCATTTTTTCTGTGTATTCCCAGGACCAGCATGATGCTTGTTGAATTGAATTGAACTGTAAGAAAATGCACAAGTGAGATGTAGTAAACTGCATTGCAGTGTATGTTTATATACTGAATTTAGTTATATAGACAATAAATTCCATGGAAATTCAGAAAAGGATGAAGTTGGTGTAGCAGGATCATAAAATCATAGAGTTTCAGATTTGAAAAGAAACTCCAAAATTATCTAGTCCAGCTCTATCTTTTTATAATTGGAATAAAGATAGATAGAAAAATAAAAGGACTTTACCAAGAACAGTAAGCAAGTTAGCAGCAGAGCCGGCACTTGAACCCAGACCTCATGACTCCTGGTTCAGCACTCTTTCTAAAACTACACTATCCTATCTCTCAAATCCTTGAAGGAGAAGTGGACTCCAACTGGACCTGGAAGGGGCAGCTGGATTGGGGCACATAGAGAATAAGAAAAGGAGATGAACAGAGACTTGAAATTTAAAATAAACTTGAGCAGTGATTCTGCCAGCCATGGCTTTATGTGAAAAGGAGTAACACATTAAATTCGTATTCTTCTGCCTGGGGCACCATTTAACAGAGTTCAGCAATTTTTTTTAAGTATCTACTTTATGTAAGGCATAGAGACAGAGCTGTGATTGGACAAATCCTCCACTCGCTTCATGCAATACAGAAGAATCCTATCCTTTCATTCTTTAGTTTCCTCTTCAGATTACTTGTGTACTTGACAAGGATGTTAGGGAAGCATAAAAACTGTAGCTATGGAAATACTCAGCAAGTTAAAACTTCCATGCCAAGGTAAGGTAGCACTGCTATTGTTCGACTGTTATAAAGGCATATAAGAACATCAACATTGCTGCACCGTGCCCTTTGATTCCTTGATTTAATAAAAGGTCTGAAAGGGGAAGCAGCAGTGACTTCACATCATGAAAAACACATGGGTTTGTCCTCAGTGCCAGAGGATCCCAAGAACATACTGGGTTCAGACCAGCTATGAGGAATCCAAGGAATGGTAGGGGGCAGGGAGGATGGAGCAGTCTGTCTTCTCAGTCCTTATTGGGTACTGGGTCAGATTTCCTAGGCATCATTTGGCAGACTGAATGTACATTTCAGTCATGGACAACCATCTATTGATTGACAGACATGGCTGTGTCTTATAGTGCTGACTATGTGTTGGCCGGATAGATGGCAGATTGTCTGTGCCTGTGTGGCTTATTGCACCAGCCCTCACTTGTTTCCCATAATGACTCAGACCAAATACTGTTACCAGTGGACATTCATGTGTTCTTACTACAATATATTGAGAGTAAAATAATATATTTTGTAATTCAATTTTTTGTTGTAGCTAGTTCCTGATATTTATGAATGAGAAGTTAAATTCAGTGAGTTGTCAAGTTATTGAGACTATGGGGTGGTTGGTTTTCTGGATTTATTAAGCATGTAGTGCTTTTATTCTTTTAAATAAATGTTTCTGTAACTGGCTTTGCTGCACTTTATATGACTGTCTTTAAATTTTAAATCATTTGTAGTGCCATGGTCGAGAATTATTTTCTTTATGAGACAGTCAAGTCTCATAAAATAACGTTTTAGGCATTTGGTTGCTTCTGTAACATAATGTTTAGATGCTTGTTAATTTAATATACTCAGTGGCATATTTTAAGTTTTGCTTGCAGTCCAAAAGTCTTACTATTCCTTCTTCTGAACTGAGAGCCAGATCTCATTTGAAATCATGTAAGATTTCATATAACAGAAGGAGGCATGTTACTGACTTTTAAAAATTCTTCTTCTAGGATCCACCTACTTCTGTTTCACTTGGACTGAGAATGGAAGAAATGATTTTCAATTTGGCAGACACACATCTGTTCTTTAATGATTTAGAAGTAAGTAGTAATTATTTTATGTCAGCCATTTAGCATTCGTTCCCTATTATATCACATAAAACTATGGTAGACCTGACAGGCAATGGTGGGGTATTACATTAAACGAAATAGGACTGGTGAAGTTTAGCTTAACTGCATCAATGCATTTTATCATCAGTCTTCCTTGTGTTCTTATCTGAATAGATGAGTATGTAAGGTAGTGTATGACATAATTATATAGAAACATTAAAATTTAATATCTAGGCATCAAATATTAAACTTTGACTTCTACAGATTTGTAGTAGAAAGCTACAGATTTCTCAGTTGCCTTCCAGTATGAGGAAGTTCAGCCTTAGAACCAGAAACAAATCATCTGTTTTCGGATGTTGTCATTTTCAGAAGCATATTCCTTTGCAGCCTTGCGCTGCTTGGTAGCAGGCTCAGTCTCAAGATAATGAGGTTTCTTGCTTGGCCTTCTGGTATCTGCTGCACTAGCAATCCATGTGTCCAGATGCCAGTGACTTTCTTATTACTTTATGACTTTGTTTTCCTCTTGACAACTTTGAAAGATTGTGGTGAAAACTGTTATGGCCACTGAGGGACCTGATCCTTCTATGATCTCGAGTAGTTCACCTTCTAAAAGCAAAGAAATGGCTGCTGCTTCTATCTTCATTATGACAAAACATGACCATGGCTACATTTCACTCTCATCTTAATATAGACAGTTGTTTATTTAAAATCCTGCCGTTAAGCAAGCTTGTGGTAGGGCTGCCAACAGGCATTAATCATCAAGTTGTTGTTTTGCTAGATCTTATAAATGTATGTTATTTCAGACAGGAGAAGGAATCCGAAGGATTCAAATACAACTTTTGCTGATCAAAGTTAATTGGCAGCAATTGGCCTTTAAATATTTCCTCATGTTTCCCTTTTTAAAATCAAGCAAAATGCACCTTATTTAATAGATGAGCCAAAATCATTTGGAAAATGCCAGTGTGTGACAGAACTTAAATGTGGTTTGCTCAACATCTGTCCTATATTTTGATTTCTTTTCATCTGCAAAGAAACTACTCGCAGACGAACTGGCAACTTACAGTGCAATAAAATTATTTAAATGTGCTTTATTTTTTCTTCCATTCCTAAGTGAAGTATTTATTTTTACACTTAAAGCAAAATACAAGATTTCTTGCATTTTAGAGTGTTTGCTTTCATTAAGAAAACTCGATGTAAGCCATTGCTGCTTAACACAAAAAACTGTTCTAAAAGTGAGTGAAGTGTTCAGGATTTATTCTCAGGCTTTTAGAAAAGATTAATAATTATACTTGTTTTCAAAAGATGTTTTTAATTCATGGTTGTGTTTCGCTCCATAAGAGAGCAGCAAAAGTCATTCCATATTTTACTGGTACGTTAAAATGCCTTTTACAAAGTTTCCATTTGTTTCTAATGATACAGAAGAGTCTTTAATTCTGTCCTGGATATAACCATGTAACCCTTATTGACGTTAATGGGTGTTAATAGTACGCATCAAGAAGAAATTAGCCGTAATTTGGTACGGTTTAACCAAAGCTTATAAAATGGCCAATCTATGTCTGTAAGATGCCAAAACAATGAACTGAAAAGGGAAAATTTGGGAAAACTGGTATTGGCCTCGTGTATACTTTAACCCCACAAATTCAGTCAGATTTGTTTGAGATGATTTCAGCCACACTGATGTGTGTGTGTGTGTATGTGTGTGTGTGTGTGTGTGTGTGGACATCACTTAAAATAGTACTCTTCCAAAGCTGAAAGTATATTAAAAATGAGTGCTTTAATAACGGAAAAAAGTATTTATGTAGGATTAAATGAAAAGCAATATTAATGCTGACTATTTCTGAAAAGTGAAGTAGATTAGAAGGAAGAATGTGAAAATATTTGAACTAAATTTTTAACATTGGTTCTTAAGGGTAATGAAACATTAGCTAAAACATAAAATGTTTGTCTTGCAAAAGCTGATTCTTTAGGGTTTTCCCCCCATATTGATGAGTCAATCATGACTCATTTAAGTACACTCTGAAATGTATAATAAATAGATATCTTTGGCATATGTTATCAGAAATTCCAGGTACTTGCTCCAGTTTTTTCCAGCATTTGAATAAGTAGGTTCATCTTTTTGCTCATTTCAGTCCTTCATTTCATTCATATGTAATACGACAGAAGTGGAATCCGTTATTAGTCATACTTGGTTTCTTTAAGAAAATGTTACTTAGTGGCGAAAATAAATATATTGGTATAATGCTCTTAAGAGGACCCAAATTATCTCATCAGGCAGGAATGATGTGGTAATGCCTGATTTCACACTCCAATTAGCAGTGTAGTGTGGTAGGGGACTTGAATGTTTTAATTTATTTAAATTGTATGTTTTTAGCATTTTAAGCCTACAGTAGAAGTAATTTCAAGGAGGTTAACAATTTGTTGGTTAGCCTGAAGTGTGATATCTGAACTATATTTTAAAAAAAAAGAAGAATATTGGCCTTAATTCTCTTTATAAAACCTTAAGTTACTGCCAGCTACCCCTCTGCATAATTTAGTTTTTTTTTCTCCTACATCTTTGGCATATTAAATATTCTGCATAATGAAGTACACTGAATGAAGAGTTGCCAGTAACTTTTGTGTTATGTTGGTATGTATTTAAAATGGTGATTTGCTGTGGGAGCTTAAAAGGGCTAAAGTGTAATAAACCAACTTAAGATATTTTTTCAAATGAATTTTGAGGCCTGCGCAATAACTGACAAAACTTTTCATTTTTAAACAAATTTGGAGAGCATTTAATTTTGTTTAAAATGTATATGACATAATAATAAATAAATCTTGCTTGACATTCATTCCCGAACCAACCCACAGCAGGTTTTGTTCTGTGATATTAAAAATGTTTAACATGTAAGCTCATGAGTGACATATAGGTCAAATTATTTTTAGAATTTGTGATTTCTCCACCCGTGAATGGTGTCTTACATACTCTGACTTTGCTATTGATGAGACTGAGGAACATCCTGCAGATCATTTTACAATAAATGTCTCCATGTGCGATATGATGGTACTTATATGGAAGTCATTTATTAGAATGACAGTATGGAAATGGAGTTTCACAATTCCTTTACATGAGCAGTATTACTCTTTCCGACTGAAAAAAAAGAGAGTTCCTTCCATCAGATCCTTCTTGTAAGACAATAGTGTATGTCTCCAAATAGAGCTGGAGGGAAAGGCCTTCAGGAAACCTTAATGTTTTCATTTAACTTGTCACAGACTAGTGCTCTTGTTAGTCATTTCCATTGTGGAAGAGAGGAAAAAAAGGTTTTGTATAGACCTGAATATTTAAAAATAATAATAATAAAGCAAAAGTTTATTATTGATTTTTTTTCTCTTTGATTTTGAAAAATGTCTCAATTTAAATCTTCTGATAATTGCTGGTGTTATTGACACTGTCTCCAACTCTGTTGAAGGCAGGGAGTCTTCATTATGCCTGATACTCATGACTGGCCACATTCAAGCTTTTGCTGCCTCAGGGCTACTACCTCTACTTTGTTCTGTTATCTTAGCTCCTACCCCCACTCCCTTCCCTTTGAGCAGCGCTTCAGTGAACAAAGGAACTGGAAGAGAGGAGGGGGCAAGAGGAGAGTAGAAATCCAGAAGCCAAAAATAAATCTTGAATTAAAATTTCCAGCACTTCAGCCAATGCCCTGACCATTTTCCCACTAGGCAGCATGAGAGCAAGAAGATGTTGTCATTACCTAGACTAGAATTTAACCATGCCTAAGTAGTTAACTAAATTATGTCGCTGTTAAGAATTTCCCCAAAGACTTCCGCCCAGATGCCGGATTTACCTTCATAATTTGTGACCTCACAAATAAGGATGATTGTTTGTTGTATACTTTAGAATTTTAACTTGATAACTGTTTCTTTAAATCTCATGTTTAGGTGTTGTTGGTAATGAAAGGTGGACAAATAGTGTTGAAATTATAATCACCCACATTAGATATAGAATTATAATTAAAGTGCTTTGTATTGATATAGCAATTATATTCCCAGGATTCAAAGGAAGCTTTGAGAAATAGTCTAAAGAGTGGTGGGTTTTTAAGTCAGTGGCCATCTAGTCCAACTCATACATGCAAACAGTCCTCACTCTATGTCTTCCCTCATGAGTTCTTTCATCTTTAGACTGAATATGCCTTTTTCCTTCAACCAGTCCTCATATGATATGAACTCACGGACCTTCAGCATCTTGGTTTCTCAGCTTGCTTAAGTTGGGTTCACAGACATCAACTTCATAACCAGATGGAGGAAGGCTAAGTATCAGTTTGTTTTGATAAGACCTGAGTTTTGGAGAACTACAAACTATGAGTCAACAGTGTGATGTGGCATCTAAGAAAGCTAATTACAATCTGTAGCTACATTATGAGAGACAGCAGTTGGAACCAGAGAGATGATATTCCCATTATGGTCTTACTTATACCACATCTGGAGCATTTTGTTTCATACTGAGGACTCCTCCTCAAATTTAATAATGATAAATTAAGAATGACCAGGATGGTCAAAGGACTCTATGATCACGATATGTGAAGACTATTTTAAAGAAATGGAGATGATTAAGTTTAGGGAACATATGATGAAGGTGGCATTGGAACATGTGTTAAAATATTTGAAGAGCTGTCATGTGAAAAGAGGTTTATATTTGTTCTGCTCGTTCCTAAAGGAGAGAAGTAGGAGCAGTGGGTGATGGTGTTAGACAAACAGACTAGGTGTGATATCGGGGGGAATTCCTAATAATTAGAGGTATCTAAAATTAGAAAGAGGCTGTGGATTTCTTGGCACTGGAAGTCTTGAAGCCAAGCCTGGAAGACATCTTTGGCAATATATTGTGGAGGGAATTCTTCATGTATTTATTGGATAGACCGTGTGGTCTTTGCAGTCCCTTAGAAGGGCGGCAATTGTGATTATGGCATAATGTATTTCTGTTGTAAAGAGAAGTGATCTTTTATTATCAATTGTTTTGTATGGTTCAGTTTCTCCTCTCCTGTATGTACTTTGGATGAAGCATATCTATTTTAATCATGAAAAGAAATTGTTTTTGCCAACAATGCAATTGATAAGGCAACAATTCAGTCATTCTATTGCTATTTTTGTTATTATTATTTAATTTTTTTTTAACATTATGCCTGTTACTTCAGTTTCATAAGATTTGGTTGTATTTCCATCAAAAACTGAAAGTTATAAAGATACATTCAAAGACTCCTTTCATCATTATTTTGTTGCAGTTTGTGTCAGAAATATGATAAAAATTTAGTCTACAATTAGAGACTTAGCACAAGTTAAATACATTCATTTGATAAACATTTATTGCATACCTACTGTGTTCTAGACACAGGGGGTGCTTACAAAGATGATTAAAACATGAGAGCTAAGGTCTTAAAAATAATGTTCTAAGTCTAAACCCTTCCATGAGGTCCAAGAAGTCAAAACTAGTTTCAGAATAATACTAAGATGTTTTCATTTCTAATCCAGCAAATATCAGTAGCTATGACCCATATAAATGAAAGCTCTTTGAGAGATCCTCAGTAATTTTTTAGAGGTAAAGGAGAGGCCATAAAGTTTAGGAACCACTTTTCTAATTTCTTGTTGTTGTTCAGTCAGTCAGTCATGTCCAACTCTTCATGACCTGTACACCATGCTGTCTGTGGGGTTTTCTTGGCAAAGATACTGGAGTGGTTTGCATTTTCTTTTCCAGGAGGGCTTCTCAAACTTCTTACCACCCTATATAAGGGATAGGGGCATGACTCAGGACAGTAAGTATGTGGAAGAGGGAGGGCTGAAGGGTTTGAGGCTCTAAATTTACCACTAATAACACTAAATTTGGAAAAGATACTGGGTTCCAGGCACACCTACACCACCCACAGTTTATGCTCCTCTAACTTCCTTTAATCTTGTGCCATCTGCTCTGTAATTATAAGTGAGGGCACTGTTGTTGACCATGTCCAGCTCACAGCCATGGATACCTGCCTTTATTATGTGAATAACATATAGCCCAGATATTATAACTACCAGAAAAGGCTTTTGCTGAGTGAAAAAAGCTCATAGTTGTGGGTAACAATTGGATAGCACTATTTATAATGTGGGCAGCTAGGTGGAGCATTGATAGAGCACTGGAACCTAAAGTTAGGAAGATTCATCTTCCTGAGTTCAAATCTAGCCTTAGATACTTACTAGCTGTCAAGTCACTTAATCGTGTTTGCCTCAGTTCATTTGTAAAATGAGGTGGAGAAGGAAATGGCCAACTACTCCAGTATCTTTGCCAAGAAAACCCCACATCGGGTCACAAAGAGTCAGACATGACTAAAAAACAACTGAACAGCTACAGAGTTCTTTACATCATTTCATGCTCCCAACAGTCCTGTGATGTAGGTAGTCATTCAGTCTATAAATGTTTATTAAACTCTTACTACGTGATAGACTTTGTACCAAGTTCTGGGTATGCAAAAGAAAGACAAAACACCATCTCTGTCCTCCCAAGAAGGTGTATACATCCCAACAAAGGAGACAGCATGCAAATCACTGTGTGTATACAGAATGCATGCAACATAAGTGGGAAATTACCTCAGAGAGAAAGCAGGGGCATAGTTTGAGGTCCAGGGGCAGAGTGTAGAGCAGAGAAAGGGGTTGCATTTGGAACCAAGAAATTTAAGATGAAATTTCGGCTGACTCTTCAAGGAAATCTGGAGTGCCATGAGGTAGAGGTGAGAAAGGAGAATATTCCAGCTATGGGGGACAGCCAGTACAAAGGCATGGAGTTGGGAGATGGAGAGTATCACATGTGAGAAGCCAAGTACAATTATAATTTGTTATTCAGTTGTTTTTCAGTTGTGTCTGACTCTTCGTGAACCCATTTGGAGTTTTCTTGACAAAAGATACCAGAGTGGTTTCCCATTTCCTTCTCTAATTCATTCTTTATAGATAAGGAAACTGAGGCCAATAGGGTTAAGTGACTTGCCTACGGTCATACAACCAGTGTCTGAAGCTGAATTTGGACTGGCACTTTATCCACTGTACCACCCAACTGCCCAACAATATAAATCTATAACAACCTATGTGACCTTGATCAAGTCACTCGACTCTCTGAATCTCGGTTTCTTTGTTTATAAAATAAAAAAGATTAGATTGGATGATTGAAAGGAGGCAGTATGGGATAGTGAAGAGCAAATTAATTCCACAGTCAGAAGACTTTAGTTTGATGTAAATCACATATTCCAGCTCTGCCACTTTATACTGTATAACATTGGACAAATCAATCAACCTTCCTGTGCCTTAGTTTCCTCATCTGTAAAATGAAGAGGTTGGACTAGGTAGCCTTTCAGGTTCTGCTGCTATGACTTCTAAGATCTTTTCCAACACTAGATAATCATGATTTTAAATAACCAAATAAGTGATTTATAATGTAGAATTCTCTAAGCAGCATCTACGTTGAGGACTATTATTTCCCATCTAAATGTTTGTTTTACCTTATAGTTACGTAAAATTACTTTCTTTTCTCAAATATAATATAAATTCTGAGTTTATGTATTTGTATAATTCATATAGTTATCCCTTCTACATTGTAGGGTCTAGGGGATACAATCTGGAAAATTCATATAAAATTTTGGCCCTCCCTTTGTACCAGAGAAGTCTGAATTTTTTCTTTTTCTTTTATGGAATGTTTACAGTACTTTATTATAAAATCTGGGTTGATATTATATAATATTATACATATATTTTATGCATTTCTCAGTTTCTAAACTGTTTTGTCATTGCAGCTTCTGCAAAATTCCCCCCAAAATTCGCATTTAATTTTTTTTTGCCAACTCACAATATATCAAAACCACAATGGAGAAAGTTGCAATGTGGAAGAGATAACTATGTGTTATTCCAGAAAAGGCTGATATTAAGTCACTTATGAACTGACCTCCTTAACACTGCCATATTCTTTTGGTATGAAACAAACATTTTATGCTAGTATCTTGCCTCTTTAAATTAAAGCATACCACTTAGGGAAGAGAATTTTTCTAATGTGGCTATATATACCTGATCCACAGACCAGGAGCAGGCAGTCATGAAAACATACTGTCAATCTTAGACACATATGCTAAAAAAGAAAGTTAAATTTCAGCTGTCTGAACTGATGGCCTTTTAGTGTCATCTATGACAGGCTTTTGATTTAGACTAGATTCCTTGATTTTGACAGGTGTGCATCATTATTTTAATCTGAGGAAGAGTAATTTTTTAAAAAGCTACATTTCTTTACCTTGCTAGGAAGTTTGCTTAGTAGAAAAAAATACAAGGTGTCCTCCTTTAGAAAAAAGAAAACTTTGAATAGAGCAGAAGAACTCCAACTTCCCAAAGTGTGTTTTGGTTGCAGTCTCAAGAGGCTTCTCCTATTTCAGCACTATTACAATAAAGTCTCTATCTGAGCTCAACCCAGTTCAATATGCAAACATTTTTTTAAAGACAAGAGGAGGAAAAAAATCTCTGATTCCTCTTGCTAGTGAGATCTTGCACGACTTCACGGGGCAGGGGAAAGTTTTCATATTGCTCAATTGTAAAGTTTTTTTCCTCATCCTCAAAAAAAAAAAATGGTTGAAATTCTCCCCATCTTCCATTGTAGTCCCTATGGAAGGTTCTCCAGTAGAAGATTCTGGCCTCAGGTAAAGTGGTCAAACTGTTTATTTGAGATTGGGTGTTTTTCAGTTTATCTTCATCCAGTTTTGATGAGATAGAGAATTACTAGGAAAAGATTTAAGTCCTTTTTAGGTGAGGAGATTCATGAAAATTCAGAGTTTAAAAACAAGAGGTGATTGGCCTATAAGCACTGAGATTATCAAAGTTGTTAAAAGCTAAAAATATTTTTCTTATTAAGGAAATATATCATATTACCTCCTTTATTACACAAAAATAAATTTATCTAAATTTTAAAGTAAGCAACACTTATCATCAGTGAATAGAGTAGTTCTTGCCACTTACAAAAATATAATTTATAACCATAATGATAATTCCTTACATATACAGTTCTCACACATCTTTTCCATTACTCTCTCGCAGAGACAGGACCCTTCATCACATTTCTCTTGGATTATTAGAATTATTAGGTTATTATTAGATTTTTTTATTATTAGATTAATTGTTAGATTAAATTATTAGAATAGCCTCATTTTCTCTCCTCTGGAATCCATTTCTCCCCTAACTTCCCAAAATATTTATGATTCCCTTTGCCAGCAGAATAATGAGAAAGAAAAGAAGGATGGTGATGATGATAATGGCTAACATTCATATGCTCTTTTAAGACTTACAAGAGCTTCACAGATATCCTATTTGATCTTCCTAGCAACCCAGTAAAGTAGGTGTTCTTGTTACAAATAAGGAAATGAAGGCTGAGAGAGGACTTGGCCAAGATTACACCAACAGTTCGTGATTGAGGCAGGATTCAGATTCAGGTCTTCCATATTCTAAATCCAGGACTCTGTCCAGTGCGTTACCTAGCTACAAAGTCCTTAGCTTTTCACTTAAGGTGCTCCAGAACCTGGTTCCAAGCTCGCTTTTCACCATTGATTCCCACGATTTCCCTTCACACACTACATCTCTGCAAAACTAGATTGTTCCCAAATCTTCCATGTCATCTCCTGCCTAGATCACTTCCTCCTACCTTCACCTGTTGAACTTATCCTCTTCTTTTAAGCCCTCTTTCATCTCAGATGTCACCTCCTCCATGAAGCTTTCCAGGATGTTCCCAGTAAAAAAAAGTGGCCTCTTTTTCTATTTCTTAGAGAAATTCCTTTGTTCCTGTCACACTCTTCTTTGCATCACACTCATTTTTGCTAAAGCCTTTCCCCATTTATTTTAACTTCCTTGGAATCAAGGAACGAGGGCAACTTTCTTATTACATATATATGTACACACACGGACACACACACGTGCGTGCGCGCACACACACAAACACACACACACACACATACACACACACACACACACACACACACACACACACACACCCCTTGCCTCTCAGCACCTAATGTATGCTTAATAAATCCTTATTGAATTGAAGGGAATTCCTGCCTATTGTGCCTCCCACTCTATTGTATTCTGAATTTTGATGCTCTAGTAGTGCAGCACATCGATATGAGCATTCCCATCAGCCTTGCCAACTGCAACCCCTCCAGGAATTCTTATCCTATGGTATTCAAACACATACTTTCCCATTGATCCTCCATAAAGGAGCTGTTCTGCTTTAGAGAAACCTTCCTCTTATAACTTTAGTATCTTTTAGTTTCACTTAAACTGCCCTGTTCTTGTCTTTTATTAATTGATTACATTAGATGATCAGATAACTTCCTTGAAATTTATCACACCATTCTCCAATTAATATTCTTAAAACAATTTTTAATCATTCCAGTCTCTTGCTCAAAAGATTTATATGTATTTATATTAGATCAAATCCACTCCGAGTCTGTGGCACGGAAGGCTTTTTATAATCAGTATCCACTTTACTTACCCTATTATATATTCTACTAATTCCCAACACTGTTCATTCAGTCCAATTTCCTTTCCTCCCACCCTTGACATAAAACGTGCTCGTCTCTTTCTTTGTGCCTTAGCTAGCATTCTCTCCTCCTCCTTAAAATGTATGTTCCCCACTTTGTCCACAGCTCAATTCCTGTCTCCTCCCTAAAGCTGTCCCCAACTGTTATGCACCACAGTAACCTCAGAACTTTTGTACTTATTTTCCGTATTACAGTGTTTAGCACTGTGCTAGACTCTGGAAGAAATACATAAGAGTGTGTGTGTGTATGTGTGTGTGTGTGTGTGTGTGTGTTTACATGCTACGGGGGAAGAGCAGACATATACACATGGATTATGATACAAAAGAGAGCATAATTGTTAATACAAGTATGAACAAAATAAGATTTACAAGGAAGAAAAGACAATACGTGACAAGGAGTATGGTAGCATTTGAGTTGAGTCATATGGGTAGGATTTCAATAGGAAAAGATAAAAGGGAGTTCTGTGCTCAGGGAAAAAAATACATGAGCAAAGATTCAGAGATGGGGGAAACATAAGACTTTTTCCTCAAACTGAGAATAATTGGGCTCAATCTTAGAGTATATAAAGTGAAACACTATGAGATGAACTTTGAAGTTATGTTAGTGCTGTATTATGGAGAGCCTTGAATGCCAAGCAGCTGAGTATTATTGAGCAGTAAAGAAAGCTGATCTGTTCTCTAAGAAAGATTAATCCATCTGGAGTGAAGGACTGAATGGAATCACTTGAATTTTCCATTATCAGGATGGGGGTGAGCACAAGAGAGGTAGGGTTCTTTAACATCTTGGTGCTTTAATTGCTTCATCATAAAAAATATGATAATTTTTCCTAAATAAAGATATATCAATATGATTAACATATTCAAATAAAAAATGGTTTTTGGAAGGGAAAAAGCATGATCAAATCAATCTCTATATACCCACATACCTACACGTACACATATATACATACTTTATTGTTAGAGCAGCAGGGCTAACCTTACGCACATTGACTGAGTAGCTGAAGTCCACCTTGAAGGCCTTGTGCCTCCCTTTTCCCCCCCTCTTTTCAGTTCTTTGAATAGAATAAAGGGTTAAAAAAAAGTGATTGCAGAAAGGGATAAAAGGTTTCCTGGTTTGGATGTCTTCCCCTTGCTTCTGGCAGTAAGTTTGCAATAAAGGGAATGACTTTTATGGGAATGTGGTTATTCACAGCAAGACTACAGTGGGTGTCAGTATGAAAAATTCTTCTTTAGTAGATTCTCTCAGCAGGAATAATAGATCTAAAAGAAAAGCCACAGAATTTACAAAGAGCGTTGACTGGTGCCAGTGACAAATTACGTTTGCAAAATGATGAGCAAACCCATTGAAAATGGAGAAATCGGAGTAGCAGTAAATCAAAGACGTGTTTCTAAGACCAGTTCTACCTCAGCATTCAAAAGACATTTGTATTAGCCATGATATGAGTGACTTTCTTTTCTTTCACTTTTTTTTTGTTCCTTGGATAATAATTCTTTTTATACAAATGAAACCTTTGTACTCTTACTTTTTTCCCCACTTTCCTTCTAATATATGCTAGACATTTTTAGATAAGAAGACTATTGAATATTAATGAATTATCACTTCTACTTCTTTTCATTTGAATATATGCAAATATATGCAAAAAATCTCATTCTCCTAGACTAATTGATAACAAAGCTGCTATGTTCACCTGGTGTCAGACTCCTGTGGAATGAATACTGAACAGTTAGAGAGTCATGTGCTCTAAAATCCTACACTATACTAAATCCCGTAAAGTTATTTTACACACTAAAATAAGAGCAAAAAAAGCATTTCATTTCTCTAGGGATGCTTAACTTTGGGTCCTTGAACTTCTTAACATTTTGATAACTGTATTTAAATATAATTGTTCCTTTGTAATCTTATTTTATGCATTTAAAAACATTATTTTGAAAAAGGGTTGATGAACTTCAGTAGACTAGCAAAAGAGGTCCAGGATATACAAAAGTTTAAGAAGCTTTCCTCTGGAAAAAATGTACATTGGTGCCTAAATGTTAATTATTTATACCAAATAAGGGCAAACTGATATATCCATTATAAATGTTCAGAATAAACAAAAACTTAAGAGACTTGAATAAGCAAAAAATAAGTGAATGATCAAGAACTCTAATTTCAGTAGCACCTTCATTAATATATGTACTAGAATTCTCAGTGGAATTCTGTCTTTATGTTTGACCTGTTATTGACCAACTTCACATTCATTTTCATTTCTTTTAATTACTTCATTTATAGAAAATTCCTCTACTTTTAATTAGTCACCTTCTACACTCTCCTCCTCCTCCTCTACATACGTACATACACATACAGTATTTATATACATATAACATGGTCATAAGATAAAGATAGTATTTATAGTGTGAAAGGCCAAGCTCTTAAAATATAGTGAAACTGACACTTTGCATTAACATTGTACTTTCCAAGCATTGATTCTCTTTACATGAAACCATTGGAAAGGAGACCAGTCTATTACATGCTAAATCTGACAGGCGAATGACTTTTTCCTATTCTTACATGAGCTCAGTTAATTTGTGAGAGGAAAGTCCTACATATGAATTATTATAGCACATATATTTTAAAGTAACATCTTGGACATGCCTTCTTCCTTAACTCATCATATTTCATATTCTAGAAGAGAAATTTGGAGATCCTAGGATTTGCAATATACTCCAAACTTTAACTATAATTTCAGTCAGTACTCTCCTATAACTTAAACACTTCTGTTTGTTACCCTTAGCAAATCCTTGACAGAAGCTCTCAGTAAAAGTTGAAATATAATATAAATGTGGCTCTCTAAGCATTTATTTTATGCCACTCTATCTTATGACTATCAATATAAACAGAGTAATAGGCTTGAATAGTTAATAACTTAGCTCAGTTGATCTACCATAATGTAATCAATCTTGGGCAAGCTAGATTCCAAGTTAGTATAAACAGAGTTTTATTTTTTAATTACTTTTTAAAGATTATGTCATAAAGAATTCTAAAATAAATTCATTGAAGTACCTTTTTTTTTTATTGTCAGCCTCTAAAAACACTGGTAAGGTAAACTTTCTTTTTGCATTTTCTGTTTGAAATCCAGCTTTCTTCTCTTCATTTTGATTCAATAATTATCATATATGTAACATATATGCATATATATGTTACCAAAGTCATTTGTTGCTTACCTACTATAAAACAGAATTTTAGTTAAAATGTATGTAAAGAAAAAAATTCATCCAAGTCCTTTATAATTCCTTGACTTGCCCATCCACAAATTGCCAAATGGAATGAAGTAGATTTCAAGAACTCTCTTTGTTCCTTGTATCCTGTGCCTGACCCACAGGTAATCTGTACCCTTTTTTTTCCCCCTTCAGCATGAAGTAATTGTGGTGGGAAAGCAGAGAAAATGTGCAGGTCACAAAGTGCAAATGAGACAGGGATGACAGGTTCTGCCAATTGAGTGCCAGTATTGAGAAGCTGCGAACCATAGAACCTGCTTTTTCACATGGATTCCTGTTGTAGATTGGAAAGAATTTCTTGATAATGGGTGAAAGACGTCTCAGCAGCATTTAAGCTTTTTAGTACCTCTACCTGAAGCTTTGTCATACCTTTAGAAACTGAAGTGGAATTATGTTATTCCACATCAGTAATTGCAAGTGCTTACAAGAGTGATTGAATTGTATTTTTTTTAGGAAGAGGAATATAAAAGTAAAAATCTGGTTTTCATAAATCAACTAATAATCAAAAATTTCTAAATTCCGGTGGCTCACATTTACGTGTCAGATTTAGTTGTCAGGTCTAATTAAAAGCAAGATTCTGCACATCTTTTGTCTCACTTTCTTCTACTTCCCTTTCTTTCTGCCCCCAACCTCTGAATTATAAAGCAGCTCAGGAACTCTCCACTTTGCTTTATTTTTAAAAAGAAGTTATAAAAATATTTGAAAAGCCAGAAGTTGCCCCCAAAGCCACTGTGGGTCCAGCTCTGTTAAAAAATCTCTGTCACTCAAACGCTAATCACTGTAGAAAGTATTCTCTGTTACTGAATTTGCCTAGAATAGGATGGGGTAAAGTGGCCTGCTTTATGGGGTGATGTGATTTTAGAATATTACTGTTCACTTGTCAGAAGAAATATGTACACATTACACAGACATTTTTTGTGAATATGCCTCAAAAATACTGACTGCCAAGGGACCCTGATGTTAAGCATACCACAAGATTGAACATTTCTCATATTTATAATAGATTAGCTCTATTTTTTTTTTGGTGAGGCAATCAGGATTGTGACATGCCCAGGGTCACACAGCTAGTAAGTGTCAAGTGTCTGAGTCTCTTGTTTTGTTAAGCCTTGTATACAGAGATGTACAGATTTCTCTCTCATGTGGTAGAAAGGATAGAGCAGTAAATATAAGTGCCTTATGACAGGAGAACAGAATCCTCTGATTATTTACTTTTTTGTTGGTTAGCTTCTAGCTAGTCTGAAAGACACACTGGTATGAAGCCTGACGGTAAACAGATGGTTCTCAAATTATGGGCGATTTTTTGTTGTTGTTACTTTGCAAAACAAGGTATTAAAACAGTTTACAGAATGATAGATCTGGTGCTAGAAAGGACTTAAAGATCATTGAATTCAGCTCCCTCATTTTACACATGAAGAAACGGAAGGCCAGAGAGTTTGTGACTTTCCCAGGTTCGTTCACACAGCTACTGTCAGAAGTGTTTCTGACTCCAAGGCCAGTATTCTATCCACCACACCAAGATGCCTTTCTAGTCAGCAGTATGGTGTTAGTTTTCTTAGGCTAAAAGGTAAAACCAGAGCAAACGTAAATGGATAAAGTGCTATCTTCTTTGAGGACATGTTTGCAACATTATTCATTTTTTCCCTTTTATAGAACATGTATACTGACTTAAAGTCAGTGTGTCTGCTTCCTGTTCAAAGATTACGGATTTATTTATTTTTCCAGTTTTGTAGCTCAGAAATACAGAGGATCAATGTGTTACCATTACCTCACTGTGATTGGCAAGTTCTACCGCTACAGATAGCAAGACTCGTTGGGACGGTCTTAATTTCTTCTTTTATTAATGTTCCTAACTAAATTGAATAGGATAGTGTATTTTTACATAATTATGGCACAAGTGAAAGATTTGAGGGAAAAATATGACCACTATGCTATCAAAGCTATGTAAATATTTACAGAAAAATTCTGCCATAACTTAATATTTTGCATGTGAGATTCTGTGCAAAATCTTAGTTATTCCTGGGGCTTGGTCCAAAATAACATGTCTGTGGCCCAGCCCTGGAAGGCCAGAGATGATGATGGAGCAGAAAAAGTTAGAGTGAGGCTCAGGGCCAAAAATAATAGGGAGAGAGAGACACAGACAGAGAGAGACAGAGACAGAGACAGAGACAGAAAGAGGGGTGAGAACAGACAGAGACAGAGAGACGGAAACAGAGACAGAAAGAGAGAGAGAGAGGATGAAGGAAGTATTATAGAGACAGTGGTTAGTGAATGAGCTGTAAATCCCATGTGACTGTCCTGTGCCACCATCACCAAAGTTGGTATTTCAAGTGCTTGACAATCGGTGTGGTAGAGTGGATGAAGCGCTAGCCTTGGGACTGCAAAAAGCCCTACTTCAAATACTGCCTCTAATGCCTATAAGCTACATGAGCATGGATGAACAATCTCCTCGTCAGTAAGATGTGTACAGTTAGTACCTGGAGTGGCTTCTTCCCATAATAGTTTCAAGGCTCAAGTGAGATTGTGTGTGTATGTTTGTATGCGTGTGTGTGTGTGTATACATACATACACATAAATATAATTAACTTATATTTATAAAGTCACTAAAAGTTTATAAAGCACTGTGTGTATTCATATATATATATATATATGATACCCATACTCATCTATATATACAAGTGCCTTATGAAATCTAAACTGCTACATAAATATGAGTTATTATTAATGTGTTTTCATTTCTCCCCAAGAATCCATGTGAGCATTTTGCAATCCAGCACTGACCTTGCTTACGGTCTTATGAGGCCAGCGCCAAGAGTTAATGAAGCTTATCAGTTCTATTTATTTTACTCTTCTAGGAATCACAGGGTAAATAATATAGAGGAAAATCAGGAGAATATAAACTTCAGACTTTTCATTCGTTGTATTATCTGAAAATTTGGTGCAGTAGAATGTCACATGAGAACAGAGTACAGGATCCTGATAATAAATATTGTGGTAATGTCGATTTGTATGGCATTTTTTGATTTATAAAACTATTTTAATATTTTATCCTTATAATGATTGTATCTAGCAGGAAGATGAGTGGGAATCTTATTTTTTAGATGAAAAAACAGACCCTTTGAGCAGTTAAATGACTTGTACAAATCCACGTAATCCACAAGCCTTTATTAAACACCTTCTAGGTGCCAGGCATGGCTAGGCACTAGGAATGCAAAAACTAAATATCCCCTACCCTTAAGGTACTTCTTTCCCAGAAGTATGTTAGTTTAAAGGAGATACGCAGCTAGAGAGATAAAAATGATAATCCTTCATGCACACATATTAATTGAGATGGTTTTCCTCTTTGTATTTGGATCCCAAGCACAGTTATTTAATAAATACTTGTTAATTAATTGCTTGATTTGCAAATTAAATATAAGGTAATTTCAGTGAAAGAGAGTTAGTATCTGGAGATGGGGGAAATGAGGATCTTTGGGGTTATGGGACTAATAAACAGAGGGGCCAGCCTTTAGAATCCACACCCAGTACTTTATCTCCTGCCTCAAACTTCCTTGCCTGTGGGCTCAAAATAGTCCATTTAATCCTTTATCTCTGCTCACCATCCAAGTCCAACTCAGCTATTCCGTCATACCTCCAATCTAGGACTCAAGCCGCTTCATGGTACCAACTCTATGATAAAATGGGATAGTGAAGATTTTGCAAAGTCTCTTGCCAGCTGCAATTTTCTATAACTTTCTAGTGATTTGCTGATAACTTAGGGTTAAGACTACAGCCTAAACAACGATATCAGAAAGTATCTCCTCAGTTGTCATCTCTAAACACTGCTTAGTAATGGTTCCATGTCACGGAACTTCAATAAATGTGATCAGCCTCTATTGGTTTGATGCAACTAATGAGGTGACTCTTGGGCCATTATCATCTAGCACCTGTTTGCACTCTCCTTTTTGGCACTGGGATATAAATTACATTGTATCGTTATTTCACTTTTTTATAAGATTATGTTCTATTGAGGGCACCAACAAGTGCTAAACTTTTTTTTAATCTCCCCTCTCCCCAGTGCCTTGTATAGTACCAGGCATACTCTGAATGATTCTTTTAATATTTTGTTAAATTCAGTGAATAAATCTGGTTGAATGGTAGGGTTTTATTTTAAGTATTTCAATGTTCTAGTCCCATGACTCAAATCTTTCAACTATGACAGGGCTAAATCCAGGGCCCACCTTAGGCCAGCCCTAAAAAATTAAAATCAATTTCAACATCTTCCCACTGCACTTTTCAGTATTCCATTTTCTCTCTGAAATAGACCTCCTCTAGGTCCTAAAAATACCCTCAATCTGCTTTCCACCGAGGATTTATCTCCTTTGGTAGAACTCCATATTCCAGAATTATCATATCCTATTCCCTCTGCCATCAAAATTCTCATTCATTTAAAAAAAATTGTTAAGCACTTATTATAAATATATATATATATTTGTACATTGTGGGTAATACATAGATCAATAAGACAGATAATGTATGTAGAGGGCTTGCAATCTAGTAGGAGAAGAAAGACATACACAAGCCATTTAAAAAGAGTTTCCTAAAAGTGTGTTAGTTTAGGAGAAAGACACACAGCTGGTGAGATAAAAAAGGTAATCCTTAATTAATTTATCTATCAACCTTTTTTTCTTTCAGTGCTTTGCTATGAAGAGGTAACTGTGCTAAGACTCTGAGATTAGGGATTTTCTGCCCTACTCTCTGTGCTGGATGAACGCGGATATATTTCAATCTGTGTTATCAGACAGACTAACCACATTGATTAGACCAGAGATCCATTGAAGTTCTGCTATCACCTAGCTAGAGTAGAAAATAATCAGAGATGTCCATATTATGCTGTGAAGGACCATGTACTTAATGTTTTACTGCAGTCATCTATGTCAGGAACATTTGTACTTAAAAGAGAATTCTAGTTGTGCAAAAGAATGAATCTTGATAGCATTACAGGCAGGGTAGCAGATAGGTGAGAAACGTGGGCATCAGGAGGTCTTTCTGATTCTCCATGATATCCCTAGATGACTACCAAGCCCTCTAGGCATTCCTCTGAAACAAAGAGGTGGAGTTCAATATATGGACTAGAGTATTTGGTCAAGGTGTTCATAAAAAACAGTCAACTTCAGTCACATCCACACAGAGCTGCTTACCTGAATAGTTTCCTGTTTCCTTGAAGCATTTGTGACTCTCCACAGTCTCAAATGTTCTCTTTCACCATCTCCTCCACTTGAGATCCCAAGTTTCCCTTCAAGCCCCAGATCAGGCGCCACATTCTTTTCTGATTAGTACCCCAAGGAAAGTCATTTTGTATTTAATTTTATACAGTTTACTTATCTGAATCTTTAACAGTAGAACGTAAACTCCTAAGGACAAATCTATTTCTCGTCTTTGTCTTCCTAGGACACAGCATCCCTAGAACATAATATGCACTTAAACGGTTGTTGATTGATTAAAACAGTCGTCAAAAATGATAGTCATAATTTTGCTTTATCACAAAGCTACTTTTTGGAATGTGCAACTGTGTGTGAAAATCAAGTTAAATAAAATAGCTATTACAGGTATTTTTTTAATTATACCTTACAAAGCCATTAGTAAGAATGGAAATTTAGACATACCTTAGCAAGATGATCTGAATTTTTCCCCCCATTTCTTGATAATTCTTTGGTTCCCATATCTATTTTCTCTTCTGTTTTTTGGGGGAATGAAAGGAGCAGTAGCCTCAAGATGCTGAAAGTTATTTCCCTCTCACCTTTTCAGGGTCCTGCCTCATCATAGCTCAGAACAGAGATCCTCTCTATCCCTATATCTTCTGGATATCTCCTATGAAGAAAGAAGCCTTGCTCAATAAGGTTCACCCCTTTTTCAACAGTACTCTGAAATAGAGAATTGATACTGTCATCCCTGGACCAAAAGCTTTTTCTTAGTTCTCCCACTGCAGGCTGAGGGAGAGTTTTTATACCCCTGCCAAGATTTCCCCCTAAATCCTTATAACCACAGGGAGAAGTCATGAGCTATTTGCAGTTCTCTGGAACATCAAACGCAGTTGCCTATTGGAATATGGAATCTTGAGGGTCCCCTACTCTGAGTCTCCTAAACCTTGAGTTATTCTACAGCTTCTGAAGGCCCATGGTGACTCTGAATGTCCCCCATTCCCAAACATTATTCAGCAGGCTTCCTCACAGGTGTCAGTTCATTTGGTAATAAATATCCATGAGGTCCAGGTTTATTGGAATAAATTTTACTCTCAAAATTGTGTGGAATTTGGGGAATTGCTTGAATATACTCCTCCTCCCCAAAACTTCTGGGGTCCAGCACAGAGTGAGTCTTATTCTAGACTATACAAGTAGAAAGATGGTCCACACTGAATATAGGCCTAGATACTATTTTGCTGGCATGATGCATCAAGCAATCTATAGCAAATGGTATGTCATGCTCTTTGGAATTCATTTTACCTCGTACTCTTCCTCTCCCCCAATAATTCCTCTCTCCTAGACTTTATTAATGGGTTAACTCAAGCCCCAGCTGCAGAATGCTATAGTCTTTAGGTATGAAATATTTTAAGCCAATTAAACAGATTAGACCTTGAAAAATAAGGCACCTCAAAAAATGATAACATTTCCACCTAAGCCTCTGTTTTTTGTGAGCTTTAGATCTGCAGTTTGAACTAGTACAGCCCCGCTGTCCCAAATATACCTTCATAGTCATGAGTTCTCCCGACATTTGTTTCCAAATTTGTGGGGTCCTTTCACACTGTTTTAGCAATAGGTCATAACTCTCCTTCTTTCATCTATTTTTCAAATTAAAATTTCCTTCTCCTATGGAAGTCTAATAGTTTTGAACTATACCTGTAGTGCAGTGAACCTATGCTCTCATTAAAAATTCATTATAAATATATGTTTATTTAATATGCTTATCTCAAGTAATATATTTTCTAGTATTCTATTGATAATCCAAGGCAAGCCTACCTGGCCAGGTGAAGCCATTTGTGTGGTTTAATCGTGCTTGGTATTTGACATCAAACACAAATAGAAACAAGGGCTTCCAAACTATGCATTAGGATCCTCCCAAGCTTCCTCAATAACTTGGTAAACTATTAACATTATTATGGTAATATTATTTATGTTCTATTGTGTTTTTAGTTATTGTGTTAAATATTTCCCAATTACATTTAATCTGGTCCTGCTCAAACTCAGGAGGCTGGCTTAGGTTTGATGCCCCTGCTACAGAGCAAGACTAGCAGCTCAGAGTTGAGGGAAGGGAAAGTGAACAGAGAGCACAGTGAGTAAGAATGAAATAACTTGAGTGCAATACTGTTGGGTTTTTTTGTTTGTTGGTTTCCTTTGGAAGCACCATTTATTTCATTGTTGTGATTCCTTATCCCAGTTGCCCATTTTACCACCTCTCCCTCCCACCGCAAAAAAAGAAATGTCTTCATTGTGCTTCCAGAAACTAGGCTATCAGTGGAAAGTGAAGTTCACCATGGCTTTGGAGCAGCCATGCTCAGGGTGAAGGGCTAAGAACCTGGGGAGGGAATAGTCCTTGGGGTTAGGCTAGAGAGTGAGGATTCTCCTAATTTGATGTACCCTTATCTTCCCTTTAAGATTATTAGCTCCTTACAGGTCCCCCTTCTTATTTGTCTGTGTTCTTCTATGCATTTCTTATCTGTCTAGCGCATTGGCACATATACAGTAAGTGCCTGATAAATGTTGAATTAAAAGCTCTCCTTTCTTTACATACACAAGCTGTTATCTCCATCATACCTTTTTGTTGTTGTTTCTTTACCCCCTTTTTCTTTCTGCTCTCTATCATCATCTGTGCTTTGACTACATAATCATAAAAAGCCTATATAAAATTTGTTACCTTGTTTATGTAGCCACCATCTTTCCTGTAATATATATATGTAAAATTTCTTATATTTATACACATTGCCTCTGATACTTAATATGACTTAAAGCTTTGGAATGTCTTAAACCTGCCTCCCAGCTATCTAAATTTTTGGTTTTGAAAGAACAGATTTGAGAAACTAAAAACAATCAGTCTACTTTCCAGAAAAAGAAGCTAGTTTAAATTGTACCCTTGAAACATTCTGGAAGACAGCAACTGTAACATAAGGGCTCAGGGTTGAATTTCAGATACAAAATAAATTTCAGAAGGAAATTGCTGAATGTGCAAACTTTTACAAAACCAAACTGTTCTCTTTAAGCATTTCCTAACATTAATCTGTTCTCTTGGGGCATTAAGTGTTTCCAGTAGAATGTCCAAATAACGATAATGCGTCAGTTCCTCATTAAAACATGGCTTAGATGAGCCCTCCTGTCCTCTTGTTTTGAGAATCGTCTCAAATACTGAATAGTCTACATACCAAGGTATGTAGACTGGCTTATACTATACTAGAAAATAAATAAAATCAGTTTTTCTGTAGTTTGCATACCAAAAGCACATAAATTTGAATTTTTCAAATGCCATTACTAACATGAAAGAAGGGTTTACCTGTAGTTTCTTTTTTTTACATAGAGATACGTATTTTAGAAAAGCAACTTTTAATGTGCTCTGTTCTTCTAAAGTTAATTTGGCATGGAATTTTGAGTTTGTATCTTTGTCAAGACGCTTTTTAAAAATATACATGTTTTGATAAAAAATAGAGACTTGTCCCTCCACTCAAAAGTCATTTTAATCAAGTTGAAGTGAATGGAGTCCAATACCTGGATGTTGATGCTCACCATTTGACACTTAATTAAGAGTTAGGCCACTAAATTCTACTTCTAATAGCTCCCTCTGCTTGAGAACAAAAAAGCCCTCCGGGGGAAAAAAAAAACAAAAAACAGGAGAAAACAAACCCAGGATGTCTAAGTATGATAGCAACAATGGTCTCATTAGCAATCAGTTACAAGATAATTGACTTCTGTCAGCCCTAAAGATTTACAGTTAATTTAAGAAAAGCATGCACCACTCCATCGCCTACCCCCCAAACAGGCTATGTTGAGAGTTTTCTCTTCTTCCCAGGCCTCATGTTAAGCAAGTAGGTTTTTATTTAATGATTTTTAAAAATTAAGATTGGGAGATAATAGTTAAAACTTTTTCTTAAAATATCTTCCTATTCTGGTTCCTCAGTCTCATCCCCTTTTCTCTTCTTTTCCCCTTAAAAAGAGAACTTCCATTTCATTCACATTTCTATCTTTTTTATGTAACAATAATTTGCTAACAATTTAAAGACTAAGGTTAAGGTTGGGTAAATGGCAAAATTTACTACCCTGACCTTGCTTACACTATCAAAAAGACTAATGTCTAAAACGATAAACAACTATCATTACTTCCCTGGGGGAAAAAAGGGCTTTTAAATAGCTTTAGAAAGTTTCTCAAAGAGATCTTAAAATAATGATCTACGTTTTTAAAAAGCTAAATTCATAGTCCAATAGATGGTGAAACCACATAAACTCTCTTTTCCTTTTTTCTTATCTGAAGTGGTTGACCTCAGGAGAGGAGGAGAAGGTTACAAGGTCAAAGTCTTTTCCTCCTTGGATCTCACTGCTTGCTGAGAGAGGGTTGGCTGGAAAATAGATGTTTTTGAGCACAGGTCAAGGGTCAGGATTTTAATTCTGTTAAGGAACAGCTGGTTTGAGTTTCTTTCCACTTCTATCTCCCCCTCCCTTCCTTACAAATCCACAGAGTGAAAAAAATTTGTTCAGAAGGAACCAGTAACATAAAAATACATAGTTCCTGTGTTTTAGTACTTAAAATGTGTCATCTTTGTTTTATCAGGAGGAAAAGAATGGATTTTATAGAATTAACTAAACATGAGACCTGTCAAGAGCTTTAGTCTCTGGAATCTGTTTAAACATCAAGTTTAGTAGATCATAGGACTGTAGATTTAGATGGTTGTTTGGTTTTTTTTTTTTTTACCTTTGCCCATCAAATATGAAGGATTGAATGGAACCGCATGTTATGAAAACCTCTAATGCATCAGATATTTGGAGACAAATTATGAAGTGCGGCACAAAGACTTGAAAGACTGAAGCGAGCCAAATGTTGAAGCTTATATGGGTAGCCACATTTCTGCACGTGAACTTATGTGCATGCCTTTTTGTACATACATTCAGTCAGGTGCACATTCAGTATAGAATTTTACCTTCTCATTTGGAACAGCATAGGTCTTTAAGATTCTAGTCTGTTTGGGGTTATGTGAATTTCATAATATAATGATGAATTTGGACCTTAATATGAGTATGTAGCAGTAGTTGCACATCAGTCACTGACGAAAGTATAGCTTGACTACTTTTATTTATGTTTCTGAGTCTTTCATGCTTTATTTTATTTGAAGACACACACATAAAGAATAAAACTCACAACTCCCAAATAAATGGCAAACGAATAACAGATTTTTTTGTCTGCACTCTTCAGAAACATTGGCCTCAGGCTGTGTTGGTGTGTGGCTCAACAGCAATCAGAGGTCATAATTTCATTGGCGGTTAGCATCAGGTTTAATTTTTCTAGTATGTTACATTTACCAAAATGTCTGGTTTCAGTTATGCTCAGGCATCGACTGAATCCGCTTTGAGCTGCATGATGTCTTAAGGTACCTGAGGTTTATGGAACACATATGCTAATTGTTTTTAACCACTTTCCTTTCTAAACACAAAAATGTGTTTTCTGAAAACCGTATAACAGTAGTTGTTAATGACAGTGCTTATTTCTTACATTAAAGTACTTGGAAGTAGGTAAAAATGGTGATTTAACGAGACTGCCACCTACTGATTGACACAGTAGAAAATGCCCCAAAGAGGAGAACTGATGGTTCTTTAAAAAAAAATTACATGCATTTTCTATTTTAATAAAATTTTGGTTTTGTTTTTCAAAGTCTAAATTGTAGTTTATTTTGTTGTTACTTTTTTATTATTATTTCACTTTAGGAATGTGATCAAGTTCACATAGATGATGTCTCTTCCGATGATAATGGTCAAGACCTAAGGTAGGTCACTTCTGATTTAAGTAATAGTCTTCATTTAGCAATTTGATTGCATAGATTATTGGAAGTGAAATCTCTCCTTGGTTAACCTTAGACGTTTCTTCATCTCATTAGCACATATAACTTTGGAACTGATGGCTTTCCTGCTGCAGCAACTAGCGCTAACCTATGCTTAGCAACTGGTGTTCGAGGAGGAGTAGACTGGATGAGAAAATTGGCCTTCCGCTATAGACGAGTAAAAGAAATCTATAATACCTACAAAAATAATGTTGGAGGCAAGTAACCACAGTAAATATCCTATATCGTGCTTTTGTTCAAACAGATTGTCATTGCTGTTCAGTCATTTCTGTCATATTTGACTCTTTGTGACCCCTTTTATACTTTTCTTAGCAAAGATACTAGAGTAGTTTGTCATTTCCTTCTCCAGCTCATTTTGTAGATGAGGAAACTGAGGCAAATAGGGTTAAGTGACTTGATCAGAATTATATATTGAATCAATGTCTGCAGCCAGATTTGAATTCAGGAAGGTGAGTCTTCCTGACTCTATCCACTGTGCCATCTTGCATTAGTTATAATTCTCAATACATCAAACTGATTTTGCTTCTTAGATATCATTAGCTTATATTAACGCCTTTTAGTTTGTTTCCTCTCACCGGTGACTATTATATCTCCTTAAAGTCTTATCACTTGTATTTCACTTTTATCAATGCCAGAAAGAGCATTGAATTTGAAATCAGAGAAACTTGATTTGCAGTCCAGGATCCAAGATTTGTGAGCAACATGACCTAGGCCATTCACTAAATTTCCTTCAGTCTCAGTTTCCTCATCTAATCTATAAAATGTGAGAATAAAGTAAGATAACGTCAACAAGGAACTTTGTTTAAAAAATATAACATGCTACATAGAAGCTGAGTTGTCATTGTGATCAGTGGTAGCATATGAGGGAATGGAATGCCTTCTGTTACTCAGTACACACTCCTTGAGGAAAGAGACAGCTTTTATCTTTGTTTTTGTATCCCCAGAACCTTGCACAGTGCCTAGCACATAGTAGGTACGTGTTCATCACTATGCTTACCCCTGTCAAATCAACAGGTCTTCTTGGTCCAGCCAAAAGAGAAGCTTGGCTCCAGTTAAGGGCAGAAATTGAAGCTCTAACAGATTCCTGGTTAACACTTGCACTGAAAGCCTTGACACTGATTCACTCCAGGTAAGTGGCCACACTCCGAGTGTTTATGGCAGGATGATGGAAAGAGTGTTTACAGCGAAACGTGTCTATGGTGTGTCCATAGTTTGCTTTCAGGTGGGTTTCATTTGGGGAAGTTAATTTTCAACATTTTTTTCCCCTGGTTCTCACAGGACAAACTGTGTGAATATTTTAGTAACAACTACTCAACTTATTCCAGCCCTGGCAAAAGTCCTGCTGTATGGATTAGGAGTTGTGTTTCCAATCGAGAATATTTACAGTGCAACGAAAATAGGTGAGCTATTTTTACCATCCACTCTTCCGCTGCAGGCTACTAAAAATGAAAGACAGTCAATGCAACTTTTATCTGATGGCTAAGTAATTAGCTACAGAAGGCTCATCTGAACAATTGTATTTCATTTTCAAAACTGGCTTGAGAATTCAGGGGAAATAAAAGTAGTATCATCCATATAGTTAGTTGTGTGTGTGTTATTGTTTTTCATAAAGCTTCATATATCTGACCATGATTAGGACATGCATGTATTTGTCACACTTCACTTAGAATCTATTCTTAATCATACATAATATAATTTTTTCCCCCTTTGTTTCACAACAAGCCTGCAGTAAGTGCTTAAAGTAAAAAAAAATGTAACTATGCTAATATTTTTGTTTAAAAAATTTCTGGCTTCTTTTATGCTATTCAGACCAACAGATATTTATTAGATATCCTGTATCATACTAGAAATTATGGGGAGTACAAAAAATGAGGTCCAGGGGTACAGCATAGTGGCGGAGAACAGGCATACCTACCTGAAAATAATGAGAGATTCTTGATTTCCAAAATGTATGATTTTAATAGTGATTGTGAAGTTAAAAAGAGAAGAGCTGAGTATGGACCAGCATTGTCTGAAAAAGGTTCTACAGAGGAATTAAGATGGAAAGTGAACTTTGAAGGATGAATAGGAGAGAAGAAAAAGGATGAAATGTTATGTGAGGAGGGGAAGAAGAGGGACAGTATGCCTGTAGCCATGGAGGAGCATGAACACAGTATATTTAGGGAATGGTGAGGATACATATGTGTTTGTGATGAGTGTGAATACCGTGCAGACAGAGAATTTAGATTATAGCAAGATTTGAATGGCATAATGAAAGAGTTTGTATTTATTGAAATAAGTCCTTACCTTAGTCAGGAAACACTGTAAATTCTGTAGCAGAGAAGTTGCATGATAGAATGTTTTTGAAAGACTCATCTGGTTGAAGCAATTTAGCCTAATCTAAGAGTAGAGAAAGAGTAAAGACAAGGAAAGCAATCTATTGCTGGAATCTAGTTGTGAGGCAATATTGTGAGCAGTATGAGTAGAGGGGATGGCAAGAATCCAGTGTTGCATGGAGAATCTCAATATATTTATCTACATTGACGTCCTTTGTGAGATAGATGTGAGCACTTTTTGGCAATGCATTAACTGAAAATCTGAAGCACAGTCCCTGCCCTCAAAGAGTTCATATTCTAATGTTAGTCTAACACCATTTAGTAAATTGACATGCCTAGCTCATTCTGCATCATTTCAGCTTTATCAAATGCCATCTATGAGACCAGAAAGGACATGTATGTGTGTGTGTGTATGATTAATATATATATATATTTATATATATCACACACACACACATTATTTCTAAGGAGAGAGACAACTAGTGAATAGTTATATACATACAAGATAAATAGAGTATCAAATGGGAAGACACAAGTAGCATGCGGGACTGGGAAAAAGCCCTTTACAGAAAGTGGCATTTGAGTTGTCTTAAAGGAGGCCAGTGAAGCCAGGAGAGAGGAAGGAGAGTAATCGAGGAGTAAGGGGCACCAGTGCAAAGGTACAAAGTTGAGGGTTGGAGTCTTATGCTTGACCAATGGCAAGTAGGATAGTGTATGTGGATCATAGAATATGTACAGGGAAGTATAGTACAAGAAAACTGGAAAGGCAGGAAAGGATCAAGTTTTATAGTTCTTTGAATGCCAAACAAAACTTATATTTGATACCAGCAGTGGAGACCAGTTTTCAAGGATATTCAAAGATTTCCTAAGAAGGAAGGTACAAGCCCCAAACAGAAGACCTCCATATAGCTTATAAGGATATGAATTTGGATATGTCCTGCAATAAAACACTTTAAAAAATTGAAGGATGGAAATACCTCTTCAGGCAAATGAAAATCTCTCCTATTTGTTGTTGTATCATTTTTTAGTTATATATAACTCTTTGGGCTTTTCTTGGCAAAGTTACTGGAGTGGTTTGCCATTTCCTTCATCTTCTAATTTTACAGATGAGGAAACTGAGACAAACAGGGTTAAGTGATTTACCTAGGGTCATACAGTAAATGTCTGAGGCCAGATTTGAACTCACAAAGATAAGTCTTCCTAACTCCAGGCTCAGTACTCTATTCCTTATGTCACCTAACTTCCCTTATTGCCATCCTTATAAAGTGTATTTTGGTAACTTACCAAGGTCATGGTACCAAAATAATACAGTAATCCCTATCTCCCCAGATTAATAGTCCTGTGCAACATTTGTTATTACGTGAGGTGGATCATAGTCCCTAATATTTGAGTGGGTTAAAATGAAAATGAGAAATGACAATATTCATCATCTAAGGAATACTTAAGTGCAGAAGTGTTCCACTTAGAATAAAACGTATATTTAATATTAGAATGGCTATTTTATTTTAAATACATCAGTAGGCTTGTATCTCTCAGTTAATATGAAAAATTAAAAATGGAAAATATTCTGGTAATAAAAAAAAAACAGTAATCAAATGCAGCATTCCCTTTCTATGGAAATGTTATTTATTAGAGGATGACTATATAGGTGAAGGTAGAAAAGAGAAAAAATAAAGATTGAACTTAGTGCATTTTTCTGTTAAAGTCATCATCAGATGTGGCATAATTGGTAATGAGAGGGGCTCAGAAAAATTCAGTGTTGGAATAATAGGCAAAATGCCAAAACTACGTGAAGATTGCTTGTAACATACTGACCTTTATCACAGTGCCTTTATTTCCTAAATACTAAATTTTATCTTTAAAATGTAAATAAATTCTCCATTGGACCCAGAAATGATCGTAATGAAAGCTTGTATTTTTACTTTTGGTCTTTTTTTTTTTTTTCTGAATTGATGACTTTACTGGTACAGGGAATAAATCCCAGTAAGGAAAGTAGCAATGAAGAACAAACAGCAACTGCGCTATCTCTTCTACTCTTGGAGTTTTCCTGAGTACTGAGCGTTCAGGTGATTTGCCGAGTTTTGGCTTTGTGTCAGAGGCAGGACATGTCTCTGAGGCCAGCATTCTACCAACTACCTGTGTACCAGTATATCTTAAGGAAAATTTCATTTTGAATTTATAATTATTTTCCTAACATGAAAATACCTTGGCTACAGCAGACAAAATGGGAACATCTTTCATTTTCATCAATATCGTATTTAAAATAACCTATCCCTCTTTTTTCTAAAAACAACAAAAAAGAGAAATGTCATTTAGTTTACATTTGCCTTATATTTTTATATACATTTCCTTATCAGAAAAAAAAACAAATGACGATATCTAGTTTTACTATTTTATATTTACGTGGAGAAAACAGACACTGTTTATGAGTTTTTTAAAGTGCTTTAGTATTTCTCTAGAGTAAGAAATATTAATGAAATTGTGTTCTTTGAATTTATACGTACCTATCCCATTCTGTCAGATGCAAATGAGTATTTTTGAGGCAAAACACAAATATAAAGCAGACATTTGTTTAAGCAAACAAGTAATTTGTTCTCCTGCATATCTGATACTCATTTGAAATGGATGCAGGCACAGCTCAGCCATTCACATTTCCCAACCTATTTATCAGCCAGGCCATTGTCCACTAGAACAGGTCTGTTTACAGCAGAGGACTCAAAGCCCCAGTTTTTTTCCAGGAAGAGACAATGCTTGCATTAACTGCAGCACAGGACAGCCAGGGCCTCAGACAGACACTGTAGTCTAAATGAAGGTCTGACACAAGAAAGATAATGAACAGATAAGCTGGTAGTCTATATAGAATTACCTTTATCCTATTTTTTCCTTTAGGAAAGTGTTTTATCGAACTTTGGTTGTCTAGGTAGGGGATTTTCCATTAACAGCAAAAACTCCCATTATTTCTCTATTCCACTTTGACATATTATTTCAAAAGCATTCTCACAAACATATCTCAACTGTATATGGCAACCCTTTTTAGAAAGGAATATAGTGAGCGTATCCGGAAAAGAATGATAGGCCAGATAAAAAAGAAACTCCTAGATTTTTTCTCTTGCTACAAAGAAAACAATTCTAATAACATTTCTCTTTTTCAACCTTGTTTAGGTAAATTTTCAATTGTTTTTAAATGTCAGCGTGGTTCAAAACATTATTGCTTTTCGCATCTATACATTAAAGGAACGATGTGTCTGTGTGTGTTACATAATGAAATTAACTTGCTGTCATCCTAAGCACCACAAAACAAAATCTTAGAACCCAAGTTATGTCCATAGAATTGCTTATCTTTGTCCGCTGATTAAAGAGACACACACAGAAGATAATAGAAAAAAAGTTTTTTAATTTCCATAATTCTTTCAAGTTCGTGTTTGTTCAGCTCCTGCTAGTGAGTAAATGATTCCTGGAGTCATTTCTTGATACATGTGGGGGGGAAACATAGTACTGAGGAGTATTTGAAATTTCAGACAATTTTATTAATGAATTCTTTGTTCTAGAGGCCTGAAATAACAGACTTCTCCATATATATCCATTTAAGTATAATCTTGTTGAAGTATAAGCTTTTAGTATACGATATGAAATTAACAAGATGTGAGTTACTTACTTAAGAACATTGTGTAACTGATTATTTAATTATCACTACTCTGTTTCCGTACTTTCAAAAAATAAGGTTTTTTCCTGCTTATTTCTGTCCTTTAGGAAAGGAAAGTTGTTTTGAGCGAATCATTCAAAGGTTTGGAAGAAAAGTTGTGTATGTTGTTATAGGAGATGGTGTGGAAGAAGAACAAGGAGCAAAAAAGGTAACGACCCTTTCTGTATGGTTGGTCTCTTTTCTTTTAAGTGAATGAGTCACTTAAAGGACACTGAAATATCTTGGGGAAAAGTACACTGCTATAAAAGGAACTCATTTCTCATGATTGCAGCTGTCCACCCAAGCATTTATTTCCTACTTTTGGATTAGGAACCTTAAATGTATCCAATGGAAAAGTCATTGTGATTAAGATATAAAATGATGCAATTTTCCAAATGCAGGTAGTACATGAAGGAAAAGGTTTCTTGGATAGTGCTATTAAATATATATTTTTGAAACAGCTCATGCAGATCTTTTTTTTTAAGCAGTATGACTGAGGGATTATTACAGTCTCATTTCACAGGTAAAACTTCTGTCTCATCTTATGCTGCCCCCCTTGTGAAGTCACCTTTTCCAGAACACTGGTACTTCTCTAGAAAACTGAGGATATTCACAGTCCATTACATGATCTTAAGCACCCTTCTCATGTGATCCTCACCCCAGCAGATAAATGTAATTCATTCATTCATAGCCCTTCATTTTATTCCTTTGTATTCCTAAGGATAGTGGAAGCAGACTTTTTTCCCATCTGTAAACACATATTCATTATTTTGTCAAGCTTTGATTTAACTTCAGAGGAAAAGGAAAGTCGGAATATCTTGAATCTGAAAGAAACTTCCTAAACCTCAATAGCAATTTGATTCTGTCTCTGATTATAGAAATACCCTCGAACTTTAGTTCCAGATCCATGTCTACAGAGGTTTAGTGACCTGCAGCAACTCCCTTCATTTCTGTGTGTGTTTTTCCCATCTTTAACCTAGACAATAGTATACTTTTGCCTACCACTTGTGAGTGTGTATTATACATATACTTACATTATAATCTGAATGTTGTATATTATTAATGATATTAAAATTTAGATATTTAGTAGAACACAAATTAAATCCATAGAGACCCACAAATATTTTATATATTATATGGTGTAGGATGTTTTATTGTTCCTTGTTTCAGTTGTGTCCAACTCTTCATGACTCCATTTGGAATTTTCTTGGAAAAGATACTGGAATAGTTTGTCATTTCCTTCTCTACCTCACACATAAGGAAACTGAGGCAAATAAGGTTAAGTGACTGGCCCAGGGTCACTCAGCTAAGAAGTGTCTGAGGTTGGTTTTGAACTCAAATCTTCCTGACTTCAGGACAGGTGCTCTATCTACTGTACCACCTAGCTGCCCCTGCTGTAAGATTCAAATATTCATAATCTCAGTTGCCAATCTTTTTTTCCTGATAAATATAATTGTTTATACATTTTTAAGAGTACATACAGTCTATGCAAATTTTCCATGGGATACACTGAATATGTCATTAAATTAACCAATAGGAGAATTTGTTCATAGCTAAAGACTCATGCATTGATCATGATATCTTCGCTACATAACACCCAGATTTGTGAATATCCCAATAAGTAACACAAATGGCACTTGTAGACAAACTTTGACCCTGATTTAAGCATTATGTATACCACATCTAGACAATGTAGTAGATAGAGTGCTGAGCCTGGAGGCAAGAATACTCCTTGAGTTCAAATCTGACCTCAGACACTTACTAACTGTGTGACTCTGGGCAAAGCACTTAACCCTGTTTGCCTCAATTCCTCATCTGGAAGAAGAAAAATGGAGAAGAAAATGACAAGCTACTTCAGTATCTGTGCCAGGAAAACCCCAAATGAAGTCACAAAGAGTCAGACACTAATACTACAAAGACACAAAGAGTAAATACTACATTTACATAGTGTTGGGTCTTATATGGCCATAATTTCAACCCTAGAATCTAGGATAATTTCAGGTCTGCCTGAAATTAGGGTGGACAAAATGAAGATTCCTAGAATCTTCTCTGTATCAACTAAATCTGAATGCTGGGAAAGGTCAAGTCTCTTACTTTAACTTTTCATTAGCTAATGTACCAGTCCAGGACTTCCCAAGAAGGTGCAGCTCTATCAAGGATATGCGAGAATGATTTTAGCATCTAGGTGATGATCACAGACTCACAAAGCTAGTTGCCCAAGCAATTCATAGTTTGGGTGCTGTAACATTTAGTCGTTTGGGTGGTGGAAGTCAATAGTAGTATATGCTGGATGTCCCAATTCCCTCATTGTCCAATGACACTGTAGAGAAACTAATCTGTTTGTTGTATCAGAACTGAGTGCAGTCTAGTGTATCGTGAGATTTCCCAGATTGTACGAGGGCCCTCCAAACCCACCCCTCCCTAATGAGCTGACAATAACTCCTGAATGTGGTCCAGATCCATTTCATCTTCTTGGCAGAGCCTTGAGATAGTGACAACTCAGTTACACTGGACCTCCTGGAGTGTCTTCATGGAGCCTATTACTGGCCTGTTTTTCAGGAAAGAGAGCCAAGGTTGAAGTTTAGTTGGTGTTGTGCCAAAGTGGGCACTTGCCAAGACATGGGTCTGCCTTAGAGGCTGGTATTTTTTTACTCTGGCATTCTCTGGAAAGGAAAATTCCAGGATAATCCCTATCAAAGGTACCAAAATGTTGCCTTTCCTCTTGCAGTGACCAATGTGATGAGTCTGAAGCCAGCCACTTACAATGCCAGGAAAAGTCAGTTAACTCTGTTGAACCAAATTAAGAATACAGTTAGTATTTTTTTTTTACAGAACCTTCCTAAGACAGAGTTTTTATGTAATTTAAATGTGTACAAATGCATATATGCATATATTTAAATATGTGTATGTAAGTAAAACGTAAAAATAAAGCAATCTTTTGTGGGGTATTATAATTTTTCTGATATGTATAATATTAATTTTTGCTAATTAATCATGCAATACTTTGCATGTAATGTTTGTTAATCTTTTTTAACATTACTGATCTTTTGTTCTCATATCACCTTCATTTCCAAATATATCCTTTCCCCTTCCCCTTCCCCTTCCAAGAGAAAAGTGGCAAAGTAGTCTGGTAAAGCTAATCAACACTTCAGCTTTTTCCAACAGTATATGCAGACCTCTAGTCCTACGAGTTCTACACTCTGAGACAAAATTCCCATTTAAATAAGGGTAAATGAATTAGGAATCATTCTGTTAAATATTGCCAGCTTATTTTTGCAAGACCTTAGAAATGTATTAGTTTTTGTGATCCATGAGCAGGAAAAATGTCTAAGAGAAACAGAACCATTTTAATGGTGATACAGTAGAACTAGCCTCATAAACAAGATGACCTGGATTCCAAGTTCTTTCCCTGTAACATAATGACTGGCGAGTGACTTAACCCCTCCATGTCCTAGGCACCCCCTAAGACTATGCCTTAGAGACAAGAGGCCAACCTGTAGTGATGGAAGGTGTTTCCTTAGGGAATTTTCTATTTCATTAAGATAATAAGTCTAGTCACTAAACTCATCCCTATTGAACAAAATTCAACAAACATCAACGATCAGGATTGACCCTAAAAAAGGGTCTTTTTCTTCTTTGCAGCCAATCTCAGTTATTTATATGTATTGAATTTTGTTGAGTATCAGATAAAATGTTTAGTTTCTTTTTAAGTTCACAAAACACTTTCTAAAACATGAGACCTAACAGATATAGGGTAGTAAAGGTTAAATACGATGACTCCTGGCTCATCTCTCTATATTTTAAGTGAAAATTTGTCCTTGAACCAGCAATCCATGGTGGTATGTGTCACATTTGTGCTTTTTTGAGAGACAGTAATCTTCAGTAAGTGCTCATTAAGTGCCTGCTAGATTCTATACACTGGTGAGCAAAGACAAAAACAAAACAATACTTACCCTCAGGGAGTTTACATCCTATTCTGGAGAAAGCAACAGATAATAGATAAATGATATTATTATTGTGGTTCATCCTTCACTTCTGAGGAAGAGCAACGGCATTACAAGGGTGATGTATTGAATTGGATTTAAGTAGAGCAGAGTTGTGCAGCCTCATGTAGATAGAGATGGATGTAAATATAGACATATCTGTGTATGCATATGCAAATACACAAAGTAAAAAGGAAGCCATTAGCAAATTAGGGGTGAATCAGGAAATTTCTCTTGAGGGGGTAACGAAGTGAACCTTGAATGATGCTAAGGAATCCAAGACATAGGGGTGATGAGGGAGAGCATTTCAGGCATGAGGAATCATCTGCTCAAAGGAAGATGGTAATATCCATTGGAAATGAGCTCAGTACATATTTTCCAGAACCAGTAAACATTTTCCAGCTATTTTTTAAAATTTCAGAATTCCAACTATTTCCAGCAAAAAATAGTTATAATGAGCCCATCCCTTAATAGTATATTTTATTTTACTTTTTTCAATACCTAAGTACTCAATTCTTTTGGTCCTTCAGTATAAGCACAATATTCCACTAGTCATGATTTCTATATCTGTCTAATAGAGAAGAATCTGATTTCTTTTTAAGCACACTGATTTATGAGAGAAATGCTTTACTCTTAAACAGGCAATATTACAAAAATTTGAGGGGAAATAAATCTATAAATAAATCACTATACCTTAAAATGAAATAAAATATGGGGTGATTACCCTCATTATAGAAGTATTCTTTGCTTTGCAAAAGGAGTTAGCACAGAGTTCCTTTAAATAGCAAGCTTCCCTTGTGCACTGAAAATGTTTTCATTATCAAAAAGCAATTCAGATCCCACTTAAGAGAATGTAAATGAGGGTTTTATATATATATATATATATATATATATATATATATATATATATATATATATATATATATATATATATATATATATATATATCGACTATTGTTTGTAAATTTACAAACAATAAATTGTTTATTACAAACGATAAATTTGTCTCCTAATTTGATCTTTATGATGGAGGTAGGGGAAACACCTCCATGAGGATGTAGATTCTGTTATATTGATTTGCTTGTTAACTTAAATGAAACTAATTAGTAGCTGTGATAACATCATAAGATTTAACACTGAACTATCCTATAGAAGCAAATGAAAGCTCTTCAGAATTTTTCCTCACTCCCACATTTAAGAGATGGCTTTGTTTACTTGTCAGTTTCATATGTCCTTTGACAAGTTAACACAAAGATTTCTTCCTTTCCCTCTTTCATCTCTTTCAATAATTCTCTCTTGCTGTACATGATTTAGGATACAAAAAAAAAAAATGCAACCAGGGAGAATTTTGTTCTTTGTTCCTTTATTGATGGTCAATGAGGTAGAATTCTATGGAACAGGAACAGGAGCAGAAGTCATCCTTATTTTCTTTGCCAATAAAGTCCCTGAGCTTTCTTCAGTAATTTAATCTGATGCAGTAATTTGTAAAAAATGAAAAACAACCTCCACAGAGGCACAGTTAGGAAAGCATGTCAAACGAACTAACTATACTTCTGAGAATATTCTTTTGTCCCCAGAAAGAGGAAATCTTGGAAGTGCTCTACCAGTCATAGTGTAGGGAAGATGTTCTTAATCTAGAGGCTATCAACCTTTTAAAAATATATATGGATGACTATATTTCCTTAGGTTTCCCATGAATTTCCTTATACACATTGTGAGAACAATTGTAACAAGGGATCCCTGGGCTTACCTGACTGTCATTTGAGTCCAGGAAACAAAAAATGAGTTAAGAATCCCTGGAATAGTGAAAAGAACACTGAGTTTGGAGTCAGAGGACCCACACTGAATCCAAACTCTGCTTCTTTTACTACTTTTGTGACCTTGGGCAATTTCACCTTCCTTGGCCTCATTTTCCTCATTAGTAAAATGAGGAAATTTGATGATCTGTAGGTATGTTCTAGCTCAAAATAGTATAACTGGCCTGAACCCAGTTCTCATCTTCTAGCATACAATATTGAGGGCAAAAAAGAAATCTGATTGGGTTTTGGAAGCAAAGGAATTGAAGGTCTTAACTATATATTAAGTGAAATTAATGAGACAAATGAATGACAAGTGTCTTTGGGATTGAAATTGGGTTAATTAAAAGACTCCCTTTACAATAACATAAATTTTAAGACATTGAAGTAAAAGTTGTGTTTTATTTTGTAACTTTACAACTGAAGACAACTTGTTCATACTGCAAATAACTATTTATATGAAAAAGCAGGATGGAGAAGTTTAGAAACAGGAACTTGACTTGTGAATGCACTGTTATGGTGAGCTCCAGGGTAAGGAAACTCCCTCTCCCAATGCAACCTGGCATTTTATTTACAAAGTACAGACTTATAAAGTTGTTTTGGGAGTTAGAAATTAAATGACTTGCCCAGCCTTGGTGGTTTTGAGGCCAGCTCTCTATCCAGTAGGCTACATTATAATAATGAAGACTTCAAAGAGAAATATGTTTTCCCCAAAGTGGTTAATTCTTAGAATTAATAAAACCTATATTGCCTAAATGCTAATGTCATGGATTAAGCAATATTATTCATAGATACATGGAAAACTGATGGACAATAATTTATAATGTGTTTGTTGATGAATGTTTTAGCTATTTTTTTAGCTATTTCAAAAATAAAAGATATTTCACATAATTCATTTTTTCCCTCTAAGTAGACTATCATCTGGCTAAAGTGTAAGGATTACAGACTAGAATGAGTTAAAGCAAGAATTGTGGAATATGCTTCTCTAAGAAGCCTTCAAAAGCAGATGCCTAATATTATTAACAATCCTTGGGTAAACTGTTAAAACCATGGGTAAATTGTTAAAAAAAAATCTTTAAATTAAGCATGCATTTTTAAATAAAGTTCTTTTTGATAAGCACCTAGCATGCCCAACAGGAATATATATTATTAGAATTATGTACAACCACATGGGTATGTGCATAATTGTCAGCAGACAGAATATTGCAAATGCATTTTTAGGTAAGGAGAGGTCAATAAAACTTCTGAATTTTTCTTCCTATTAGTTAGGGAAGGATTTAGGTCTACAAAGGTAACTCTCTCTGAGCATTCCCAAAGTTTTTGGCCCTTGATCTCTGTTCTTCTTCCTCTTTAGTTTTATTTGTTACTGTTAACATTTATATAGTCATGATTCTCAAATTTGTCTCTAGCTCCAGTTTCACTCTTAAATCTCTAACTACCTGTAGAAGATGCATCCTTTTGTCCCCTCAAACTCAACTCAACCAACACTGAGCCATGCTGAAGCTTGCCCCACCTCCCAACCTCACTATTTCTGCCATTAGTGCCACCATTCTCAAAATTACCCAGGTTCAAAAACCTGGAAACTATCTGCATCGTTTTTCTTTCCTCCATTCTTTAAATATTATAAACCACCAAGTCCTGCCAGTATTCCTTCTGATGTCCATTTTACTTTTGCCCTTCTTTTCCCATAGATTGGAGTTAAAGATGTATAAGAATCATTGGGATATAAGTGATAACAGAAACCATAAAACAGGATTGGGTTCATTAAGCTGTAGAGGGCAAAAAATTTCTAAAACCTTGGAATGGAAGAATAGGGGCCAAAAGTTAAATCCACAGGCATTTATCACTTCATGCCTCAACTCCAGATTGCTGCAGGCCTCTCTTAGTTTCCGTGAGACAAACTGAATTGAAAAATGCTTGTTTAATTGAATAGTCTCTTCCCTCCTCTCATGCACTCTATGTACTAATTCCAGACTTTGCTTCCTAAAAACAATACTTAAAGAACATCTGTTGCCTCTTGCCCACAGGGCAATGTCTCAAACTAATATCTAATATCTAAAACTCTATTTTCCCAAATCCTATACATCCTCCAGGGCAGTTAGATGATGCAGTGGATAGGGTACTTGGCCTGGAGTCAGGAAGACCTGAGTTCAAGAGGCAAGTCATTAAACACTGTTTGCCTCACTTTCCCACTTTGTAAAATGAGCTGGAGAAGAAAATGGCAAATTACTTTGGTATCTTTGCCCAGAAAACCTCAAATAGGGTCACAAAGAATCAGACACAACTGAATGACGACAAAACCATCAGCAAACAACCACCACCACCCATCCTTCGATTTCCACTAAAAGCCTCACTTTTTTCAGATTACCTTTCTTATACAGATCTTCCCCCTTCATTGGACTTCTGTAGTACATCTTGTCTTTCTTTCCTTTCTTCTGGAGTCTACTTGACTCTCCTGGGGTAGTAAAAACAGCCCTAGACCTGGAGTCAGGAAGACTTTGGTTTAAATTTAGTCATATGAACTTAGCCAACCATCTTATCTCTTTGAGACTCAGTTACCTCATCTGAAAAATGACAATAGTCACTGATTCTACCTCACAAGGTTCTGAGAAAGTTGTTTTGTAAACCTTAACATGCCATGAAAATTTGAAATTACTGTTGCCCATTTCATACGTTTCCCCGAGTATATGACATGCCTGGAGGTCACAGGGATGATCTCACTTGTATTTATTTTGCATCCCCCGCACAACATCCAAAATGATCCTTTGAATATGTACAAGAATTAACAAAGAATCATGTGGCTAGAATAGTCCTTAGATGTCACCTAGGCAAACTCTTTCATTTTGGAGATGAGGAAAGAGACACAGAGAAATTAAATGATTTTACCAGGGTCACACATCTGTTAGTAACAGGCTCAAGACTAAAAAAAAGGTCTCATGATCTAGAACCACGATACTGCCCTGGTTCTTTGTTTGGATATGTTGAATGAATGGATAATTCCATTTGAGAGAACAAGGGTACGCAGTGTACCTGTTGTCCCAAAGCATTCATTCCAGCCATATTTTCAGAGAACCACAATGCTTTAGAGCAAACATCCACTCTAAAACACACTAGAAAAGTACTTGATCAACTTTTACTTAAATGCTTGTATGAAAGAGAACTCATTAATTCCTGAGGTAGGCTGTTGGTTCCATTTTAAAATAGTGCTACTCGTGCAGGTTTCCCTTAAATCAAAATCTTTCTCCAGCTTCTAACCCTTGTTTTTAATTCCATTTTCTAGGACCAGGAAGAGAAATTCTAATACCTTTTCCACACTATAGCTCTGCAATACTCCACACTGAAGGTTTGAAGGATCTAATAGTACTGTTATAGGGACCTAATAACAGTTAATTGAATGGAATCTTCATGCAGGTGACCTTTGTTGGAGCAATTATCACTCATTGCTAGTCAACAGGTTAGGGACCTAACTGTGAATCATCATACCTTACTACTCACTGCTAAACCACAACACATCTTCCTGTCCCAGCTTTCCTTTATCTGTTGTCTTCTTCTGCTTCTTAAGTTAGGGACTATCTCCCTTTGGCTTTCTTATTCCTAGCTTATAGCACCAGGCTTAGCATACAGTTTGTTGTTGTTTTGTCATTCAGCTGTGTCTAAATCTTTGCATCCCTGTGCACCATAGTGTCTATGGGGTTTTCTTGGCAAAGATACTGGAGTGATTTGAAATTTCCTTCTCTAGTGGATGAAGGCGAAGAGAGGTTAAGTGGTTTGCCCATAGTCACACATCTAGTAAATGTCTGATTTGAACTCAAACCTTCCTGATGCCAGACTCAGAGCTCTATCCACTGAACCACCTAGCTGCCTCTGGCATCTAATTAGTGTTTAACAAATTTTCATCTGTCCATTCATCCATCCATCCATTCAAGTATGGACAATAAGGGTAACTTCAGGGTTAGTTAGGTTTACTCTCTTTGACATGAAACTTCAAGTTCACACATTAGAAGTGTTTCATTATATCTATTCTCTCAAAATTTAGTTGGTAGGGAAACCTCGATTCTTCATTTTCTCTGTCTGTCTCTGTTTATCTGTCCACCTCTCTCTCTTTCCCTCTCTCTCCCTCTCTCTCCCTTTCTTTTCCCCTCTCCCTCTCTCTCTCTCTCTCTCTCTCTCTCTCTCTCTCTCTCTCTCTCTCTCTCTCTCTCTCTCTCTCTCTCTCTCTCCCTCTCTCTCTCTCTCTCTCTCTCATTAAGAGGGCAGCTAATCATTGGATTCCACTATGGGAGCTTTGACATTCTCTATTTTCAGCATGGGTCAATTTGTCTCTCATGCAACCTAGGGGCTCACTATATTGGTGTTATACTTTTCCCAGACACTCAATATAGTCCACTGTAACTCCAAACTCAAATGACCACCAGCCTCAGAATTCCAGTAGCAATGAGTAAAAGTAAGGAATATAGGCATATAGTACCATGCCCAGCTTATCTCTCATTTTCATAATACTGTTAACCTAGGCACCAGAGGATGAGCTTTGGATCCCACTTTCTGTTCTTTATCAATTCATTCTTGGTTAGAAGGTATCATCATATCAGTATTCATTAGTAGCTTTTCACTATATAATACCAGTGAAAATAGAAAGCACAGCATAATGGATAAAAAAAATCAGGCTTGAAGCCAGAAAGATGTGGGTTCAAGACCTACTTCTGACTTTTACTGGTTCTGTGATCCTAGGCAAGTCAGTGTTTTATACTACTCTCTAAGGCTCTGAGTTACAAAGAAGGCACTGACTTCCATTGACAGAGGGAGTTTCATCACAGGGACTTCCCTGGATCACTGAAGTTATAGCTCTAGTTCCTACAATCCCTAAGTTATTGCTAGTGAAAACCATTTCACTCTGCCATGGGGTGGGGGAATTCAACCATTTAATGACCCCTACTCGTTTGCAAGTGTCATTCTGCTTGTGCTACAGAGTATCGTCATCATTATGTAACTCTTGGATCTGGTAAGATTCGTCTGGTGAGTTGTGTGAGTATCACTGAAGGGCAAAAAAGAACACCCCCCCAAAAAACTGTTGAGTGGTAACTTCCTTTGTTATATCCTCAAACCCTAGGACTTGAACGAGCTGTTATCATGATGTCACTTTTTATCCCTTCCTTAGTAACAAGCATGACTTAGTCACCATCCCACCTGGGTTGGGAGGAATTTCAGTCAGAAAACAAATCCACAGATGGAGTATTTTTTAAGTTAATGAATACAGTAGAAGGGGTTGTTATTTTGTTTCCTGAACTACTTTTATACCTATCATGCAGGGAAGATCATGTGGCCATCATGGTACAGTGAAAGGGGATCATGTGACCATCATAGTATAGTGAAAAGGGATCATGTGGCCATCATGGTACAGTGAAAAGAGAGCTCAGAGTCAGAATGTAGGGTGTTAATATCCTATTTTTGTTTCTTATGAGTTTTATGATCTTGAGCCATTCATTTAACTAATTTGGGACTCAGTTTCCACATCTATAAAAGGATAGTGCTGTTCTAAATATCATCTCTTAGGTCCCTTTGGACTTTAAATCTCATGTATTCTATATTGTTCTGTATTATTATTATTATTATATTGTATTATTATATGCTATGTTAATATATAATTGGGTTTTTATTATATATTATTATATTGGAGTGTTATTAAAATATTGAATTTTGTCATATAGTAGCTGATTTGGAAGAATGTCCGGAGTCTCCTTGATCAAGGAGAGCAAAGAAATTCAAGATGGTTACCATAATCAGTTATCTTATCATTCTCAAAAACATGAGGGTCTCTAAACATTATAATATTTTCCAGCACTTAAGATGCTAAAACCAAAGCAATGCTGCCTTTCATGGATTGCAAATCCTCATAGGTTTGTCTGAGGATCCCAAGGTTTCATTTTGTGACCTTTAATGAAAAACATGAAACTTAGACAAAGGTTTATGTTGTAGGGTCTCATTCATGATGTTTAAAAGATATTAAGTAATTCCTAGAATTCCAGAACTGGAATGGAATTCAGAGGTAATCTGTTCCAGTTTTTCTGAATTAGCATTGGTGCAGGGGAAAGATTGCTGACTCTGGAGTCCAAGGATATGAGTTCAGATTCTACTTTTGAGGCTTCTTATCTGTGTGACCTTGAGCAAGTGACTTTACTTCCCTACACCTCAGTACCCTCATGAAAAATAAAAGATTTGAGCTAAATACCTACAGAAATTCCCTCTAGCCCTAGATCTCTAAGTCTACGGTCTATACCCAAAACATGAATTAATCTATGCCCAACAAGCTGAGGCCAAAAACATCCCATGTTGGGGAATTCTTTATCCTATAGGCATTCCATTCACTTTCTTTTTTTCCTTTTTTTCTTTCTTTCTTTTCCTTTTTTTTTTTTTTGACAGCTCTCATTGTTAGGTAGTTTTACTTTATATTGAGCTAAATATGTCTCCCAGAAATTTATGCCTAATGGTTCTAATTCTGTCTTCCAGAACAGAAGACCCAGTCAAACCCCTTCCCAATCTTCAAATGTCAAAAGAAAGTAATCATGACCCCTCCTCCAATTCTTTTAGCTAAATATTCCCAGACCCTTCAACCAGTCTTCATATGATGTGGTTTCTAGTTTCTCCTCACAATCAAAATCTGGAAAGAATTCCCATGTTCTCCAGATCCCTTCTTTGTCAGTAATGAGAATAGAGTTAATGCTGGAGGCATGAATATGAGCTTGTATAAATTCTTCAGGACTTTATGAAAGTTTTTGGTTTGATGGTGAGCTCTATAGCCAGGATTATGATAGGAGCTTCTCTATTAAAGCAGCCCACCTGGCTCATTTGTGCTTCAGAGATTTAGCTGATAGAAATTCATTGCTTTTTCTGTAATCCCTTGACTCATGCACTGCTCGCATTGAACTAGTTGTGGTAGAATCAGTTTTCAGTACCCCTAGTTCTTATGTAAACAGCTTAATAGATGCTCACTCACTCGTCGTTCATGTGGGTATCTGCTGCAGGGATCTGAGATTTCTCTGTAATTCTTCATGAGTCTTTTTTCTCTAGGAGTTTCCAATTAAGCTGTCTAATTGTGCTCAATCACAAATTGCCAAATTACTGTGCTTGCGTTGCCAAAGAGAACTTGGAGAATAACATCACATAACTTCAGTAATCTTCGAGACGACCCTGAACAAGACACTTAACCTCTTTCTAAACCTCAGTTTTCTTATCTGTATGACAGAACTAATAGTACTTTTACTAGTGTCCCCAGAAAGATTTTGTGAAGAAGTATCTTTTGTAACTCTTGAAATCCTGTATCAGTATAAACTATCATTATTGCTATTAATATCCCACTAACTGAGGGCAATCAGACAATCAAATAAATTTCACTGATTTTCTTTCGTGTTGTTGAAAGAAAGTTATGAGTGAATGCTTATTGGGAAACATTGACCTCTGATCTCTTTGACATTTTTCTTGTTTGTTACATCACCAAATACACTCCCCCAGATGACTGCACTCTAAAGAATCCATCCCTGGTTACAGAACAACATCTACAAGCTTCATAGGATCACCTGCCTAATATTCATTCAGCTGAATGGATTTCTAATGGTTTTTTGTTTCTTTTAAGTTATTTTAAGTTTTATTTATGTCTTTTGTTTTTGTTTTCACCTCATGCTCATTTCTAGATATCTCTTACCTGCTCCAACAGTGAGCCTTCTTTATTAGCAAAGAAAAACAATTAAGTAAAACCAATTGGCATAGTGATTGCCTCTGAGAGTGCAATACAGCATCCCAAAGCATGGCCCCTTAGCAAAAAGAGGGTGGCACATTTCCTCATCTCTGGGGCCAAGGTACATCAGTAGAGTTACACAGCATTCAGCTTTGTTTTGTTATTTTCGTTATTATAGCAATGGTGTATAATGTTTTCCCAGTTCTACTTACTTAATTCTGTATTAGTTCATGCAAGACTATACATGTTTATCTGAATTTGTAATATCCATTGTTTCCTGTGGCGCAATATTTTTCCTTGTGCTACACTTTTTTTCAGCCATTCTCTTAATGATGGAGATTTTCTGTATGACTAGATAGAAGGATGAAAATTAAGAGGAGTGAGCCATTGGAGATAGTAACATATTTCAGGCATAAAAACTATAGATGGTGGATTTTGTTTGTGAATATTCTTGATATTCTTTAGAGATCAAGGAATTAAATAGATATAGAATATGAAATTAGCACTTACTGTCATATATACTTATGTGGTCCTATGCTTTAAAAAAGCTAGATAATTTTTTTGGAAAATGGATAATTTTGACCATTCAGTTTTTGGTATATTTAGGATAATAATTTTATAAATTTAGAGCTAGAAGGGACCTAAAAGATCTTGTAATCCAACCTTGTCATTTTATAAATAAGAAAACTGAGATCCAGAGACATTTTGACTTCCTAAGGACACATGGTAGTAAGAAATAGAGGTAGAATTCAAAACCAGAGTCGCTGACTTCAAATATATCACTGCTCTATGACATTGCTTCTCATTTGCTTGTCAAATGAAGGCATCCTTCTTCAAGAAACTGGAGCTATACATGTAGTTCTTGGTCAATTCTTAACTATCCTCAGAGGATAACAATGTCATAGATCATTCAAAATAGTTTGCCATCCAAAAGCCATTTATAATTGATGAGAGAACTTGGAACTATTTCAAATGAGAAAAGGTTGCAAGACCTAGAGATATTTAGACTGGTAAAGAGGAAACTTGGATTGAATTGGGACAGAGATTTATAGCATATGATTTCTGTCTTCAACTGTAGATATTCCACATATTGAAAGGTCTGTCATGTATCAGATAGACTAGAAATATTGGGGATTGCAGAAGGAATTCCAATCATATAATTAGAATTAATAGAAATTAGTAACTTCCTAACAATTATAGCAATTCTAAAACAGGGGCAGCAGGATGGCACAGTGGATAGAGCACTGGGCTTGGAATCAGGATGATTCATCTTGATTACTTCAAATTTGGCCACTGACACTAACTATGTGACCCTGGACAAGTCACTTAATCCTATTTGCCTCAGTTTCCTCTTCTATAAAATCAACTGGAGAAGGATATGGCAAACCACCCCAGTGTCTCTGCCAAGAAAACCCCAAATAAAGTGACAAAGAATCAGACACAACTGAAACAACTGAACAACAACAAAAACAGAATAAGAAAGCAAATCTTCCTTTTCGAGTTATTATGTAAGCCAAGGTTTGTTGTGGATATTGTAAAGGTGATTTATGCATTAGATGAGTATTGGATCAAACGGAAGAAGGAACATTAGTGCTTAGAGCACTTGACTTGAAGTCAGGAAGACTTAGAGCTCAAGAATTAACTTGGTTACTCACTACCTGTATAATTCTAGAGAAATGATTTAATCTGTCTGTGCCTCAGTTTCTTCATCTGTAAAATGATGTTAGACTCTATCTATTAAGTCCCTTAGAGCTTTAAATCCATAATCCTTTGATCCTGTGAAATTATATCAGAGGTCCCTTCTCACCTTCCCACAACAGGATTCTATATCATGATGAACAAGCATTTATTAAACTCTTACTATGTGCCAGGCATTGTGCTAAATACTAGGAATACAAAATACTACGTTATAGTATTAGTTATCCAGTGAATGAATTTAGTAACTTATTGTCTGTATTTTAGACACAGAATCTAACCAGTAGTCCTCCATCACCCAGCAGTTTGCATGGTTGAGATGATCTGAGATCATACTGAGTAGTGGGTTTCATATTAACTTTCAGATAAATCCACCAAATGGATACCCAAACTGATGGCATTACTACTTTCTTTATGCCAAAATTTTTCACTTTGAAGCTGATCAGATTCCATAGAATTACATTTGTAAAAAAATTGTACCTTAGCCTTCATGTTAGTTTTTTATTAAAAAACATCTTTGCCCTCTAAGTGATCATTATCTCTTTGTTATTTATGGAAAAATATCTTGCTGATACATCAGAAATTGTAGTTTTTTGAGCCGTAAGACTTTATAATCATATTTTCACCCTTCATGGATGAGGTCATCTGTGTTTTTTCCTGTTTTTCCTGTTTCTGGTTTATTCAGGTGGTGCCTAGGCATACATACGGTTTAAACCCCATATTTCTGAACTTCTCTAAAAAAAATACAGCTTCAACATTCATTTTCAAATTTTCCCATATGGCAATGCCATTTGGAGGTCATTGCAAAGAATAACCAACATAAAGCTCTCAAGTAAATTTACTTTAGATATGAGCAAAACTGAGTTTTGATATATTGAAATCACTACAAACCACAATTGCATGAATTGTTACAAACTACAAGCTATTTCAAATTTAAGCTCTGACATCATGCTGTATGTTTCAAAAAGTCCAGAAGTTTTCCAGACTTTCATTCCTAGTTAATGTTTTCTTTAAAATAGAATCAGTAGCCATGTTTCAATGTAGATCTTTCTACTTAAAATCTAAATGTGTTCCTCAGCAAGTCATTTAACCTTCCTCAGCCTCAGTTTTCTTATCTGTAAAATGGGGAGGGGGTAATAATTAGCACCTACTTCACAGAGGTGCTGTGAGGACAAATGAAATTCCATATGAAATGGGATTTGAAAACCTTCAAGTGCTGTATAAGTAGTGACTATTGTTATTTAAAGACTACAAATCATTTTCTTGAAAGAAATGGATTCCAGGTAATTAATGTTTTAAAATTAATATGATCTAAAATCCAGTGTCATATTCAGGGAGATGTTGTTTTTCATTTAAAATAGATGTGATAACGTTGGTCATCAGTGGGAGGTTTCCAAAATAACACCAGAGAAAACTGAAAAGACATTTTAATTGATTTCTAAATAGAGATAGGTAACATGCAAAAATAAAAAAGCCTCATCATGTAAAGTTCCATTTTCTTACACTTTTTTTTTTTTGCCATCCACAGCATGCAATGCCCTTTTGGAGGATCTCAAGCCACTCTGACCTTATGGCTCTTCACCATGCCTTAGAACTGGAGTACCTGTAGCAACCTGAGAGCACTTTGAAATTCCCCCACATCCTTATGTCCATGGACAGCATACAGGAGGCCTGTATCTTGTGACGGCATTGGACTACAGAACATTGTGGTTTCCACATACAGATACACAGCTGCAATTGGTCTAAACCTATGTCCTTTCAGTAAACGGAGGACCATGCCTTTTCCTTCAGAACAGCTGTCAATTCTAGTACTGTGAATCCAATGGGAAAAAGACAAAAGCCATGAGAATGTTCTAACCATGTTTCTCTGCCACATTAGCTACACGGTTCAAACCTGTGAAGGAAGAAAGACCCTTAAAATGCTTTGATTTGTAGCATCTTCAATGTGACAGAAACTGTTTCTTCAGTACAGCAAACTTGATTGCACAATGAAGACTGGGATTGCTTTGTTTTGTTTTTTCCTTTCTCAATACCAATGGAGTAATTTTCTTGTAAAGAAGGTTGACTTTTGGGTGTCTCCTACCCAGGGTACTCTGTACATCTCTACTTATTTATGAACAGACTGTGTTTTTGAAACCAAGTCAATGAAAGGACGTTTGATAGGAGTTAGGTGCTTTCAGACCTCAGCCTTCTGATAGACACAGCAAGTACTTGGATTTTAGCACATTGCAAAGTAGTTTAAAGTATGTTTAATTTAAACAGATGTGTACATCACTGAGACAATCATGTACAGGAAGAATTTTTTGTGTAAATTTGTAATAATGGATGATTCTTTTACATATTGTTTAGGGAGATGCCATTGAAAGGTAGAAATGCCTTGCTAGTGAAATATAAGAGGCACCATGGGCACCATGACCCATGATGCCCCTTATCAAAGGGTTGGGTATAAATATGTAGATAATGGATTTTTTTTTTAGATGAACTTGTCAAGACCAAAAGCATGGATGTCAAGTGTCAATCAGGATTTTTTTTCCTAGCTGTTTTCTTTCCCTGAGTTCTTTTGTCTAAATGAAAAAGGCCCATTAGGACACCATTATTAAAAACACAACATGCCCACAGCACCTCCTCCCCCTCAAGTTTCTCAAAAGAGTTGAAGGAAATCCCATACCTCCCTTTTTCAATTTCAGCACTAATGTATTATATGTAGCTACTTGAAAAAAATAATCAAATGCCTCATTCCACAGAAAGAACGTAGGAGCTAGATGTATTTTATTTAAATGATTCCTGTGTTGGAGTCCATCTAAATTTTCAAATAATCAGAAAATCAGAATTATTCTAGTGTCTGCATTGTTTTATTAAGGAAGGAAAGGAAATACCATAGTTATGTAGAACTGAGCAAAAATCTGTACCAAATCCTTGCGTTTTCTCTCTTTTCTTTTTCTTCTCTATCCTTCCTTCTCTTCTCCCTTCTCTTTTTTCTCCACCCCTCTCTTCTATTCCTCTCTCCTTTTCTCTCCTTTCTTCTTTTTTCTTTTTTTGGCACTATTTTCCAATAGCAAGATCCACTGCCAGCCATGGACATATCAAAATTGTTTTCGCCAAGAAGCTGGCATTTCCATCTGTATCAGGGATAAGCATATACATCTGGGAAGTAAGGACTGTCATGTTTCTCTACCTGGAAGGCAATTTCTGCCTTGGAGTGTTCTGCTGATCAGTAAACCCCTTGTCTTGATGCGTATCTTACCCTTTTCCTCAAATCGCTCTCCTGAGAAATTGATCTCCTCTAATTCCTTCACAAAAGGCACCAGCTAACCAGGGAAGCTAAAGAGCACCTCCATCCACTTACTTAGGATTCATAATGCTGCTACTAGTGAACTTGTGAATTTCCCAAATTACTTAATTACCAACCATTTTAGACTTTTATTTTTTGCTTAAAGCAAAGACAGATTAACAGATTTTTTTTTTTAATCTTGCCTTTTCATGTTTCTGTAATCAGTATGCAGACCGGGGGAAAACATTTCTTTTTTATTTTTCTGGGCCTTACTGTATTAAATAAAAAAGGTGTGCTGTGTCCACAATTGTGTACAGGATTTTTCTTCATTAATTTTGTGTTTAAATTAATAAAATTGATTTGTGAAATATTGAACACTTCCTCTTGGATTCATGTTTTTAATATTTCTGTTGCGCTCCCCCCAACTAGGTTCTTGATACAGCAGGGTTTGTGTGACCTTTAAAGTTGGTTGCCTCCTCTTCTGCCCTGACAAGGGAAACTATATAAAGAAATTGCGGTTATGATGCTTAAGTCCCATATGAAGATAAACTATAAAGCAAGGAGCTACTACTTTCATCAGGAAGAAACCCTTAGTAACAAATGCACCAGAAATGATTCTACATGGTTGCCTTGTCACCATGGAAAATACATAAAGTGGCCTCCCTATAGCATTATAAGATACCACTTTGTGCTCTAGAGCACAATTCATCGGTTCAGCATATATTTATTAACTACTCATTTGATACAAGGTCCAATGATAGGGGATAAAAAATTAAGACAAAATGTTCTCATCCTTGTGGAGTTTACGGTCTTGTAGAGGAAATAAGATGCATACACAAATAATTATAATGCAAAATATAATGTGAAAATGCAATTGGAGAGTATCATACATGTAAGAGGGAGAGATCACTTCCAAATGAGGAGCATCAGATAAGACCACATAGATCACCTGTGTAGACATTGGAAAGACTTAAGAAGGAGGACATTCCAGATGGAGGCAACAGCATTGATAAAGCAAAGGACACAGTAAGAAAGAGTGAGTTGTCCAGTTTAGGTGAACCATGGATGAAGAAAAATAGTAGGAATTAAGATTAGAAAGGCAAATTGGAATTAGATCACAGAGAATTTTGGATATTAATCTATGCTGTTATAACAACTAAAGGTTCTTGAAAAGACTCAGGAGGGTAACGTGATGAAAACTTGACATTAGGAATATGAAACTGACGTCATTATGTACAATAGACCAAAGGGAAAGGAAACTGGAGGTACAGAAACCAATTTGAAGCTGCTTGGAATAATCTAAGAGGTGATAAATTAAGGTGATACCAGTGTGAGTGAAAAACCATTGAAAGGATATAATTGATTTAGCAATGGATTAGACATGGGTCATGAGTATGTGATAGGTCAGACAACGCAAAGGTTTTACCCACAACTTAGAGTGAAGGTGGCAATGCCATTAATAGAACTGGGAATGTCAGGAATAGAAGCAGTTTTGGGGAAAAGAAGACAAAGTCAGTTTCAGGGAGGCATGTTAAGTTGGAGATACCGGTATCATTAGCAGCTGTGTGGCTCATTGGCCTGGAGTCAGGAAGACCTGAGTTCAAATCCAGCTTCAGACAAGTCACCTGTTTGCCTCAGTTCCTCATCTGTAAAATGAGTTGGAGAAGGAAATGGAAAACCACATCAGTATCTTTACCAAGAAAATCCCAAATGAGGCCACAAAGAGTCAGACATGACTGAAACAACAGCTACCAGTAGTATTATCTTGGTGGAGTCCTATGTGTACACAGTATTGGGGCAGCTAGGTAGCACACTGGACCTAGAATCAGGAAGACCAAAGCCTGCTTCTGACATTTCTTAGCTTTGTGAACCCTGGAATCACTTAACCTCTGTCTCAGTTTCCTCATCTGCAAAATGGAAATAATCACTTACCTTCTAGAATTGTAAGGATAAAATGAAGTAATATTTATAAAGCACTTTGTAAAACTTTTTAAACCAAAAATATAGAAATGCTCATTTATTATTACTATTAAAATATAAGTTGTGCGGGTCAAAGTCTTCAGACAGTGGAGTTAAGTTATGAAAATGCCAAAAAGTCCATAATATAAAGCAGCTTGATGCTGCAATAATGAGTCTCCACAGCATTTTGTAACAACTCTCTTTAGCAGTCTTGAGCGCTGAGTTCACACATCAGCACAATTTGTTTCTAGATAGCACAACAAAGACTTTAAAACTGCACTCATTTATACAGAGGTGTAAAAACAACTGTCACAGAGCATAGAAGTCAATAATAATACCAAGTAAATTAATTTATCATAGAATATTGGGGCATGTTACATATTTTAACTATGATGTGTTCAGTGACTGAAAAGGGACAAGGAAAAGTTGCAGTTCTGGTCCAACCATTCTGGAAAGCAATTTGGAACTATGACCCCCCCCCCCCCCAGAGCTAATAAATTGTATACACTCTTTGACCCAGGGATATTGCTACTAAGTCTATACCCTAAAGAGATCAAGAACAGAATCTATATCTACAAAAATATTCGTAGCAACTCTCAGGCAGCTAGGTAGCACAGTGGATAAAATGCTAGTCCTGAAGTCAATAAGATCTGAGTTCAAACAGCTGCCAGGTACTTCCGTGTGACCTCTGGCAAGTCACTTAGATGCTGGTTGCCTCAGTTTCCTCATCTGTAAAGTGGGGATAATAATAGCACCAAGGGTTATTATGAGATTTAGAATAGATAGTATTTGTAAAGCACTTGGCACAGTAGGTGCTATATAAAGGCTGTTATTATTTTAACAAAAGGGATTCTAAAGGAACGCCCATCAATTGAGGAAAGGCTGAAAAAGTTATGATATATAGAAATGATGGAATACTTTTCCTCTCTAACAAATGATGAAAGGGATGGTTTTAGATAAACCTAGGAAGACTTGTATGAAATGACAAAGAATGAAGGGAACAAAATCAAGAAAATAATTATACAAAGACAATAGAAGTGTCATCTCTGATCAACACAATGACCCACCACAATTCCAAAAGATTCATGGACAAACATGCTAATCACTTCAAGATGGCGAGGTGATAAACTCAGAGTGCAGATTTTTTCCTCCAAATTTATTTGTTTGTTTTCAATTTTCAACCATCATTTCCATAAGTTTTAAATTTTTTCCGCTTCTCTTCCCCCCACCCTCCCCAAAATGGCATTCAGTCTTACATAAGCTCTATACATACATTCTTACTAAACACGTTTTTATATTAGTCATGTTGCATAGTAGAAGGAAAACAAATGGGAAAAAGCATGAGTAAAACTAAACAAAACCAAACATAACAAAGGAGAAAATAGTCTGCTTCAGTCTGTGTTCCAACTCCATAGTTCTTTCTTTGGGTGTGGATGGCATTTTGTATCATGAATCCTTTGGAAATGTTTTAAGTCCTTGCATTGCTGTGAAGAATTAAGTCTATCAAAAACAGTCCTTGCACACTGTGGCTGTTACTGTGTATAATGTTCTCCTGGTTCTGCTTACTTCACTCTGCATCAGTTCATATAAGTCTATCCAGGTATTTCTGAAGTCTGCCTGTTTGTGATTTCTTATAGCATAATAGTATTCCACATACCACTCCTGACTCAGCCATTCCCCAGCTAATGGGCATCCCCTCAATTTCTAGTTCTTGGCCACCACAAAAAGAGCTCCTATAAATATTTTTGTACATGCAGGTCCCTTTCCCATTTTTATTATCTCTTTGGAATACGACCCTAGAAGCAGTATCTCTGGGTCAAAGGATATGCACATTTTTAGAGCCCTTTGGGCAAAGTTCCAAATTGCTCTCCAGAATGGTTGAATCAGCTCACACCTCCACCAACAATGATTTAGCATTTCAATTCTCTCACATCTTCTCCAACATCTATCATTTTCCTATTTTGTCTTGTTAGCCAATCTCATAGGTGTAATATGGTACCTCAGAGTTGTTTTGATTTGCATCTTTCTAACTAATAGTGATCTAGAGCATTTTTGCATGACTATAGATAGCTTTAATTTCTTCCTCTAAAAACTGCCTGTTCATATCCTTTATCTATCAGTTGGGGAATGATTTATATTCTTGTAAATTTGACTCAGTTCTCTACGTATTTTAGAAATGAGGTCTTTATCACAGACACTAGCTGTAAAAATTTTCTCCCAGTTTTTTGCTTCCCGTCCAATCTTGATTGCATTGGCTTTGTTTGTACAAAAACTTTTCAATTTAATGTAATCAAAATTATCCATTTTGCATTTCATAATGTTCCAGTGTTCTCTATTTCTTGTTTGGTCATAAATTCATCTATTCTTCATAAATGTGACAAATAAATTATTCCTTGCTCCACTAACTTGTCTATAGCATCAGCCTTTATACCTAGATGATGTACCCATTTGGACTTTATTCTGGTATACAGTCAGACATTGGTCTATGCCCAGTTTCTGCCACACTATTTTCCAGTTTTCCCAGAAGTTTTTGTCAAACAGTGAAGGAAGAAAAGAAGGAAGGAGGAAGGAAGGAATGGATAAATTGATGAATGAATGAATAATAAATGGCAAATGAGTATTATGGGTTTAAGTGTGTATTGGTGGCTAACTTTCCATTTCTACGTACACATATCTCCCAACTAGAAGTTAAACTTCTTGAGGATGAGGGCCAGGTTTTTCTCATCTTTGTATTCACAACAGCACCTTATGGTACCTTTTTTTTTTTTTTTAACAGGAGTATAATTACCTGTTGATTTATCTTTGGTTCAGGGTAAAGCTTAAGGTCGGATGAACTGGAAAAGCATCTGTTTACCTGTGAGAAGAGGCATGTGGTTGTCCAAAACGTAAGGGGAGGTATTGCAATTCAATCCAATGAATGTTTATTAATGAATGAATGAATAAAAAATAATAATTGCCTGTTAGGTACAAAGCATTGTGCTAAGTGCTTGGGATACAAGTAGAAAAAATAAGATAGTGCCTACTTTCATTCATTCGTCACATTATAATAGAGGCAAACAGCATATATAGAAAGTTTCAGATCTAAGGCTCAGGGACCATTAAGGTCCCACAGGTACCACAAGCAGTCAGGGTCTATAGTACCTCTAGAAGCAGTTCCCATATTGCAGTTCTATAAGAACAGCTGTCCTGGATGATGGCTGAAAAGGCTGTACTGGAAGCAGAGCTATTAGCCTGCTGGTTTACAGTCTTGAAGAAAATTCCAGATAAATATAGAACAAATTATTATAAGTGTTATCAGAAAAGTGCAATAAAAGAGCTTCATGAATTTCTTAAGAGGAAAATATCAGTGATGAATTAAAGAAGACTTCCCTTCACTTCCCAAGCTAGCCCTTAAAGGAAAGATAAAGATTTAACAGATTGTGACATGAAGAGAATATTCTGGGACTGGAGCAAAACCACTGGAGGGGGAACGTGTTGGGGTGGTAATAAGTCTGAGGAGGTAATGTTAAATAAGACTTGAGAAGTAACAGCCTTGAATGCCAATGATGTAGTCTGGAGTGCCTAGTAGAGGGCCAGAAAAAAAAAGGAACTTGTCTCTTATTTGTAATAATAATGAAAAATTACAGAATTAAAGAATCATAGAATTCTGTAATAGGAAGGGATTTCAGAGATCCAAGGAACAGGCAAAGAATGCAACAGCCATTAAAACAGAAAGGACTGATCATAGGTGATAGAAATTTGGAAAAAGGAGGTGGAAGTGGTCTAAGTAGGGCCCGCAAGTGTAATTATGATGTAAAAGTCAAGAATGGTGTTTATCCCATATTGATCTATCATGTAAGACTCAGCATTTCAGCATATTGTGAACGGTAAAAATGGAAGCAAGGGGACTGAGCGCTTCCAGAAAGATGGTAGTGCCAAGGAGACTTCTACAGATGATTAAAATGAAGCTTATGATTAGGATCTCATTAATCACATTATTTCGATTTTTACTTGTTAGCAACTGACAGTTGCATGTAGATGGACCCAAAGAATAAGACATTTCAGTCTTGTTCAGGAAATTGCCTACTGCTTCAACTGATTCCAGTCTCCTTACAGAGTTCATCTCCTTAGAGCCACCGCAGAATACAAAGAGCCATGCTTTGTAATTAATAATTACAATTATTTGTAATTATTAATTAATTAAAATAGCAAGCAAACTAGATGGCACTTCCTTATCCCTTGACCTCACAATGTGCCAGGGTCTCTATCCATATGAGTAACGTCCAAAAGTCTCTGTTTCCCCATGGAGCCATGCATCCTAAAGTAGTTCTACCAACCCCAACTGTCTGTTTTCTGAAAAAGTTGAATAATTAGGGCACCTTCTGTGAAGCCTGTCCTAGTGCCAAAATTTCTAGTTCTCTCTTTCTATTCCTTTAAACCCTGTCTATTCCTGGTAACTTTAAGTGGGTGTGAATCCTGGATCACCATAATAACTAAACTAAAGTTATAAATAAATAAATAATAAATAAAATGACAAGAACAGCAAAGGACTCAGTATGAGTGAGTCAACTGTAATACATTTGACCATCTTGCTTGCTAAAACTGGCCTAAAAGGCACCATTGAGTATATGTGACCTGGGAAAGTGATTTCCTTTCTCCAGACCTGTTTCATCCTGTGTAGAATTAAGGGATTAGACTAGGGAATCTCTAAGATTCATTTCAGCTCAAAATCCTATGTGCTTATATATTACAGGGAAAAAAAGCCAATCAGACATATGGCAAAAATGAAAGATCATTGCCTTAGTTACATTAATGCCTTTAACATTTTGGAGGACTCATAGGATGGCTTCCAAAAGGAGTGAATTTTCTCCATCACTGGTTCTCGAAGTGTGGTCCGTGGACCTCTAGGTTTCCCTTTCAAGGAGTCCACAAGGTCAAAACTATTTTCATAATAATATTTTGATGTTATTTTCCTATTAAAATATTATTTTCCAACTACTTAGTTGTGTGAGGTCAGGTTTTCTTCACAGACTTCAAACAAAACAACATATTGCAAGAGATTGAATGCAGAAACAGATATGAGAATCCAGCTGTCTTCAATCAAGCCAGATATTTGATTTGTAAAGATATGTAGAAAAATGCCACTCTGCTCAATAAATCTTTTTATTTTAGAAAATAATTATTTTTTGTAAAAATATTTTGTTAACATGTAACAGATTCGTTATTGTTATTTTTAAATGAATTAATGTGGTTTTTTTTTTCTTTTCAGTTGTGTCTGATTCTTTGTGACCCCTTTCGGGAGTTTTCTTGGCAAAAGTACTAGAGTGGTCTGCCATTTCTTCTCCAGCTCATTTTATAGATGAGAAAACTGAGTCAAAGAGGTCTAAGTAACACAGCTAGTAAGTGTCTGAGGCCAGATTTGAACTCAGGTCTTCTGACTGCAGGCCTGGTGTTCTATCTATTGTACCACCTCACTGCCTAAAATTAAATAATGAATGTATTTTTAAAAATTTATCAGTTTTAATTTCTAATATGGTAAATATTGATACCTTCAACCTATATAAACAAAATGTTTAAAATAATACTTAAGAGTGCAAATGGATCCTGAGATCAAAAAATTTGCAAGTCATTGCTCTATAGCAAATGTCTAGCAGCCAAAACCAAGAATTACCCAGGATAAGATCACATGAAGGACATGGAATCTGCACTAGTGTTGGGTACTGCCAGACCACAAAGTCATGGATCCATCAATATCCCCCTCTTCTCCCTAAAATAAACACATATCAAAAGAGATTATTTAATAGTAAAGATCATCTTGCAGATGTCTTCACTTTCTACCTTAAAGTGATCTTGGCTAATTCTGTCCAGTAACTGGTGTCTGTATATGAACGAAGGTTCAATCATCTGTTTTTGATAAGTGACAGTAACTACCAAGCTCATGACTTGGGACTTGGGACTCACAGGAGTGGAGAACCTGTGGCCTAGACATGGAGCCTCCTAGGACCTTGAGTGCGGACTTTTGACTGAGTACAAGTTTTACAGAACAAATCCTTTCATTAAAGGGACTTTTTCTGTGAAATTTGGATTCAGTCCAGCAAGTCACGCTGTCTTGACAAAGGCTCCTGAATTTTTAAGGTCCACGCAGTTTCTGAAACTGACTCCAACATGACTTCAAGTCAGTATGTACATGCTACTGCTAGTATACATTAAGTAAAAAAAATCTCTAATTAACAGTCAGCAAGAATTTATTAAGCACCTACTATGTGACAGCCACTGTACTCTAGAGATAGAAAGAAAGCACAAAACAACAGTCCCTGCTCTCAAGGAGCTCAGAGTCTCATGGGAAAGACAACATACAAACAACTATGTACAAACAAGATATCCTTATGCAAAACTAGTCCTCTTCTCCCACTGTTGAGTTTCTTTGGAGGGCTGGGGTGGCTATGCTATATTCCCTCTCTGACTGTGCTTCCAACTCTAATGAGTTTGCTGTGATACCTCTGCAGGCCTTCCATCATCTTTCAGCTCCTTTGCTGTCTTTCCCCATTATAATATAAGCTCTAGGACAAGGATCATCTTTTACGTGTTTTTGTATCCCCAGCAGTTAGCACTATACCTGGCATATAGCACTTAATAAATAATCGTCAATTACCTCCCAGAGGCAACTCAATAGACAGAGTATTGGGCTTGACATCAAGAAGACCCATCTTCGTGAGTTCCAGTCTGGTCTCAGACACTTCCTAGCTGCGTGATCCCAGACAAGCCACCTAACCCTGTCTTCTTAGTTCTTCATCTCTACAATGAGCTGGAGGAGGAAATGGCAAAGCACGCCACTATCTTTACCAAGAAAACCCAAGAATCTGGTCATGAAGAGTTGGACATGACTAAAATGACTCAACAATAAAAACTTACCTATCTATAGGATGAGTCGGGAATAATCAAGAAAGGCAAAGTGCAATACCAAAGAAGACTGAAAAATGCTTTTTAGAAGACTGAATTTTAGCTGGTACTAGAAGGAAGAAGAGAGGGCAGGAGTTAGAGGTGAGGAGAGATGAATATGCACTGGAGCAGTCAATCAACCTATTGAACATTTATTTGCTTGAAAATCTCTTGTCCCCAGTCCACTGTTGTGTTATCACACTACAATTTAAAATAATTTGCTATTAACAAGTGAAATGTAGGCTTTACATTAACCTGGGAAAATCTGCTCAATGATTTTTAGAAACAGAGATAGAAAGAATTGTAAGATGTTACCTTTGTCCTTCCTAAAAGCAGTCTTTAGAAACCGATTTAAGTGGAAATCCTATCACCTAATTTTGAGGGGGGAAAAAATAAAAATGTATCTTCCCTAGAGAATTATGTGACTCCCAGTGAGAATGAAGTTTTACCTTCTTTTTCTTATCTATAAATTGAAGGGAGCATGACCCTAAGCACTTTTCTACTACTCTTAGTCATTCCAAGGGTAATGCTAAATAACGCAATGGAGAGAGTACTGGGTTCAGAGTCAGGAAGACTTCTCTTCCTGAGTTCAAATCTGGCCTCAGACACTTAACAGTTCTGTGACCCTGGCCAAGTCAGTTAACACTGTTTGCCTCAGCTTCCTCATCTATAAAATGAGCTGGAGAAGGAAATGGCAAACCATTCTGGTATAAACCTCAAATAGGGTCAGACACAACTGAAGCGACTCAACAACATTTGGTGGTTCCAAAGATAAAAACTCAGGTGCCAACATTGTTGTTATTCTATTTTTATTGTTTTCCTGTTTTCATGGAGGATGGTTTTGGTGAAAGGGGAGGGGCACCCAAACCAAACCATGATTTCATTATTATGAAGAGTTCCTGGTGAGGAACTTCCACCAGTGCAGATTTCCTCTTCCTCTGCCTGAGACTGAGAAGTTAAATGAATTGCAAGAGCTGAATAGACTTTGTATGGTGGAAGCGGAATCTTGAGCTCAGATCTTCCTTTTAGGTTGGCTCTCTATCCCCAACACCATGCTGTTTCTTCCATCAGAATGGAATGCTTTTAAATTCTGCCAAACTTGCTCATCAACAGATGAATATGATATGAACTGTCTTGCCCAAATGCAAGGAAGAGGCATTTCCCAAACTGGGATGCAGAGTTGTTTCCTGAATGAATGAACATGCAGGGGTCCTGTTTATTTGGATGACACTTGCCCATACTGTAGGAAGTTTCCCCCATGCATTAGCATTTAGCCGTACTGCCTGAGCCCCAGTTGCTTCAGCTGGAATAATACCACGGATCTCAAATTGGCATTTCTGTTTGACAAATCCAAAGGACTAGACTTAATAAAAAACCACTTTTGTCCTCCCTCCTTTAGTGTCTCTCTCAACATTTCCTGTTTCCTTCTGTTTGGTGTGTTTTAAGTGTGCAATTATGTCCATTGACAGGATGGCTAGTGACAGAAGAAATGCAATGGTTTGTAATTTGGGAAACCTTTGGCCCTGCTGACTGAAGGCAGGTTGTTTGGAAAAAGGAAATCCTGAACTTAGCTAACTGGCACACTGTGTCAAAAGCAATAGAAGTAAGAGGAGGGGGAGCACATGGAAGAGGAGAGAAAGACACACACAATACCACTGTGTGCACACAGGAGTTTTTGTTGGCAACTGAATAGAATGATGAGCAGGACTCAAAACCTAAGAAAGAACACACCATTGATGGAAAACAAGCCCCACTTGAAACGATTGCTACTTTGTACTGTTGTATATCCCCAAGAGTTTCGTGTTGTTGGGGGGGGGGGCATTGTTTGATGTATTTGGCGGGTGTATTTTTTATAGAAAACTACTCTCTGAGACAATTGGTTGATTGACAAGCTTGAAAATAAGATTTCCTTCACTCATCCCAAAATGAAGTCATTGCCACAATCTGTACATTCCTGCTTGTCTTAGCCACTATACCATTTTGATAAAATTCCCTAAGGCCTTCCCCCAACTGGATTTAAACAATCATGTTAAAGGCAAAAGAGCTTATGATGTCTTGAATTCTCTGACCCATATTTCAGCTTGGGAAATATCAAAAGAACACACTCTCATTCATGGATGATTTTCTTTTTTTGTTGGGTCTTTTGTTTTTCCTGCTCCATAAAATAGGCAGAAGAATCCTGGAAGTTATAAACTTCAGGTGATCCCAGGCTTCCAAAAAGGCTGGAATTACTCATCATTCCTCTATGGGTTTAATTACAATGCAATTAAAGCTAGTGTTTGGTGGGCCTACTATCTTTCTGTGTCTTCCTGTGCCATCTAAACATAAGAGCTCCTCCATCTCCCTTTTCTTCCATCCTCCACACTTTAGAATCTATGTCCTCAGCCACCATCTCCTCCTTTGCTGCAGTCTTTGAGGATAAATCAATCTTCCTACTTGTTTAGGTGAATTTCTACCCTTGTGCCTTTGATCCCAACTCCGGGGTTTGGACCAACCAACATGTTTTAAAGTGAACCCTATCCACTGGCTCCATCACTACTGGCTACAAACATGCTTAGGTTTCCCCTTTCCAGTAGCGTACTAATAGATGTTTAACAACTGGCTGTCCAAAAAAAAATATACCCATTACACATTTCTAAATTTAATCTCAATCATCATCATTTTTTCTATTATTTCCTCAAGTCTAAAGTGACAATCAACAAAACATTAAACCAAACCCTGGTTTGCAGTGTTTGTCAATTTCTGGAGTAGAAATGCTCATATTGAAAATTTAACAATTGGCTCTCATGACTGTGATGTCTAGAAAGAGAATTCTATATTTGTTACTTCCACATTCATGCCAGTCTATCACTATTCAATGCCTTATGATCACTTTACAAATGCTTTAATTGTCAAAATTAATAGCCTTTCTCCATCCTTTTCCTGACTTTTTTTTTATCTTTGACACTCTTACCATCCCCGCCTTCTAAATATTCTCCTCCCTGGGATCCCATGATATAACTTTGTCCTCATTCTGTCTCCTATCTGCCTAATCCTTCTCAGTTCTTCCTTTTTCCTTTAAACTCCTACTTAAGGGTATCATCCAAGGTTCTGTTGTCAACACTCTTCTCTCTCTAGGTGCTTTCCCTAGGTGACTTCATCTATTCCTCTGGCTTTCATTATCACTTACAGAACTCTAGTTCTACATGTCTGTTGAATATCTCCACTTGGATATATCACCCCTATTGGTATCTCAAAGTCAAAATATTTACCCAAAAGTAAATCCCTAATTTAACATCTAAAAACTGCCCCTCCTCCTAGTCTCCCCATTTCTGATGATGGCACCACCAGTCTCAGAACCATCTTTTGCTCTTTCTTCCTCAGCTAAGTGATAAGCTAATAGATAGTAGATAGAGCCCTGAGGCTTGAGTCAAGAAGACCTGAGTTCAGATGTAGCTTCAGGTTCTCACAAGATATGTGAACCTGGGCAAGTCACTCCACCTCCGTCTGCCTCAGTTTCCCCAACTGTAAATCAGGATCATAATAGAACTTATTTCACAGTAGATTGCTGGGAAGATCAAAGGAGATAATATGTATAAAGAGCTTAACATAGTGCCTATCATGTAGTATGTGCTTATAAAATGCTTTTTTCTCCCCTACTCCCATAATCACCAACATCCAATTAGTTGCCAAGCCCATCAATTCAGTCTTCACAGCAAGACTCATTTCTAACCTCTTTTCTCATCTCATATGGTCACCATGTTCTTCAGTCTCTCATCATTTCTCACATGAACTATTTCAATAATCTCCTGATGGTCTCTCTACAACCATTCTCTCCCTTCTCCGACTGATCCATCAAACATCTCCTAAAATGATACTGTGAATGACCAAGTCTGATTCATCAATGATGTGCTCACAAACCTCCACTGAATCTCAACTGCATATAGGAAAAAACACTAATCTCTTAGCTTCACATTTAAATCCCTCCAGAAACTGCTGCTAACCTCTCTTTTCAATCTTATTTCACACTGCTTCCTTCCACAAAATTTTTGTTTCAGCAAACCTAGACTGTTTACTAATTGTTCTCCAGGTTGTACTCTATGAAGGAAAAAAAATTGTCATACATTGCAAAGATAAACTAAAGGCCTTTCCAATAAGATGAGGGATAAAGCAATTATGTTCATTATCACCTCTACTCTATATACTACTAGAAGTGCTAGTAGTATCAATAAGGGAAGAAAAAGAAACTGATGGAATAAGTACAGAAAAGAAGAAACAAAATGAACCCTTTTGCAGATGACATGATGATTTACATAGAGAATTGCATGTATACACATATGTATATACATATACACATAGACATATGTATGCACATACAATGAAGTTTACTCACTTTTCCTTGAAGGAGGGCATTGTTTTTTCCTTTTTCTTTTCTTTTCTTTTCTCTTCTTGTATATCTAGCTCTTTGTACAATGCCTGTCAGATAGTAAGCCCTTAGTAAATGCTTGTGGATTGAATGATTAAAAGTCTGATCTAGCATGGGTACACCCAAATATTTGTATGATTCAGCTTACCTGAAGTATGAATCCTAATCTAGGATTATTTTTTTAACTGAACTCCCAAAAGCAAAACAACTAGAATAAGAAGAAAAGCTGTCACATGAGGGGGAAAATATATTGAATACCAATGATAGACATGTGATATCCCCTAACACAAACATAGTCAATAAATAAGCATTTATTAAGAGCCTACTATGTGCCAGGCATGCCAAAGACCAAAAGCCATATCCAAATGATAAGGAGCCAAAAGATATGAACAAGTTAGAATAAGAATTACAGAAAGTTTCAAATAACTAGTAAAATGAGAACAACTCTTAATTGCATTTCCTATTTAGAAAATTGGCAGAGATGGTGAAATAAAGACCCAGTTGATGTTGAAGAGACTGGGGAAGGACAGAAACACTAATACACTGTTGGTGGAGCTGTGAATCTGTCCAACCATTGAGGAAAGCAATTTGGCTTTATGTTTAAATAAAAAAATTAAAGTGACTAAAATGACCATACCTTTTGAAGGGCTGACACAAAGATCCCATTGCTAGTCATAAACTGCACCCCATACCTTTAGAAGAATTCAAAAGAGAAGAAAAGATCACATATTCAATAAAAATGTTATAGCAGCATTTTTTTGTTATAGCAATGAGCTGAAAGCCCACTGTTTGGGGAATACCTAAACAAATTTTAGAGCCTGAGTTTAATGAATATTATTTTTTCTATAAGGTGTAACAAAGGTAAATAATTAAGAAAAGGATGGAAAGAATTATCTGAACAGATGCAAAGTGAAATAAGAAGAACCAGGAAAACTACATATGTAGCAGCTACAATGACGTATGGAAAGAACATCAAAAATGAAACTGAATGCTACATCATTAGAAGGACCACTTTTGGACCGAAAAAAGAGATGAGGAAAAAAGGTTCCCCCTTTTCTCCTTTGAAGAGGTGAGGGAGTATGGAGATAGAATATATATATATATATACATACATACATATATATATGGTTAGACTTGGTTGACATGTTAGCTCTTCATTGAACTGTAGTTCTTTTCTCTCTTTCTTTCTGTCTCTATCTCTGTCTCTTTGTCTCCATCTCTTTTTCTATTCTCTGTTTTAAGGTGTGACTTAATGGATAGAGGGAAGGATAAATTCAGACATGAAGAAACTGATACGAAAATAACACATATTAACAATTTTAAAATAAAAGCAAAAATAAAACAAATCAGAAGAGATGAGAGAAGGAAATAAAGGAAAGTAAATGGCAGAAGGCCAAGGAGAGCTAGGATCTTGTTATGTCTAACCACTGGAATCCAGACATCAGAAAGAGCTAACCCAATTAACAGAATCTCCATCTGCTGGCTGAAATCACTGCGTGAGGGGTCTGGACAGCCCTCCTGTCAAGACAAATGCAGAGGGTTAAGAGGGCTGCTCCCTAGAGATCTAAAGAGAATGATCAAAGTCACTTAGGGCCCAGGATCCAGAGAAGCAGAAGGCAAAGAGCAGGAGTAATAAGTAGAAGGGGGAAAAAAGTCAGACAAAGCTTGCATAAGACAACCCGGATCCTTGGAAAGGGGCTCTCTGCCCATTATCCCATCTGTGTGTAAACCACTTACTGAGAAATCACCACAGACTCCATTACCTAGCATACTTGGATGCTTCAGAAATCCCAGAGGCTCCAGGGACTTTCCATTTTTCCCAAAGCAGTTAAAATGTAAAAGGGCAGGGTTGGGGGGAGAAAAAGCTAATGGAGGAAGCACACACCCTTTTTGGAACAGTCTTGTTTTGAAAAACTCCTGCCTTCAGGCATTGAAAGTATTTCTTGGCCCAGTGGAGTCAAGAGAGGTGCCACGGTATCTCCAAAAATTCTTCCAGTCACTGACCTTGATATTTATTTGCAACGCCCTTACAGGAAATCAATCTTCTGTGTTCCATGAAAAACAGTAACATACGGGAACCAGGAAAAACAACTCACCACTCCAAACAATTCTATATCGACAGATTTTAAGGAAAAACTTGAGGGTGAAAAATAGCTTCCTCCATCACCAGCAGCCCTTAGCATGTGATATAAAGGTCTCAGAATTTAGCCAGGAATGCATTAAGATGGATAGATTGTATCCAAATGATCAGAGGTCTTGATTTCTAGGTTTCTTATTATACCTTTTTACCATTCCAACCACTTATCACTGATTTTACATTTTCAAATTATCATCTAACTCAACCTGTTAATTATTCAACTTTTCCTGATGTAATTATAATGCTTAAAATCTAAAAATGGTTTCTCTGTCATTCAGTATCTAAGTATTGGGATCATCACTGACTGTGATGCAGTAGAAAGATTTGTGACCTAGGATTCTGAAGACCTTGATTATAGTCCTATACCACACTTAAGTCATTTAACTTAATTTGAAAAAAAAAATGAAGATGACTCTGAGCCTGTTTCCTTTTCCATAAAATGAAGATAATTGGAGCCTTAGTTTCCTCATCTAAAGAGCATCTGCATTTGGGGGCAAAGGACCTGAGTTCAAAAATCCAGAAAGCAGCTAGGCAGCACCATAGTGCATAGAGTGCCTGCCTGAACTCAGGTAGACTCATCTTCCTGAGTTCAAATCTGGCCTCAGATACTTACTAGCCGTATGACCCTCAGCAAGTCACTTATTTGCCTCAGTTTCCTCATCTGCCAAATGAGCTGGAGAAAGAAATGGCAAAGCACTCCAGTATCTCTGCCAAGAAAACCCCAAATATGCATGTGATTGTGAAGAGTTGGGCATGATTGAAAATCACTGAACAGGAGCAAAGGTACTTAGGGATAAGGAGACATTGGGATGTGCAAACGTGTGTAGGTAGAAAATAGAATGTGGTGATTGATGTAGGCCAATTTGACTCAAAGAGTGAGAGCAAAGGGGGAAGTATTGTGATATTAGACTAGAAAAATAGGTAGGAGCCTGATTGCAAAGGGCTTTAAATATTGGGAGAAGGTATTGTAGGAGGGAAGGGCACCAAGGTGTAAATAGGTTATTCAGGAACCTGTGGATCACGCTACGTGGACAGCTTGCTACTCAATTTGCCTCCAAAATTGAACTGACACTAAATTAATTCCCCCTTTTTGTACTATAGGACTAGCAATCAAGTTTCACAGGAAAGAAAACAACAGCCTATCAATTAAAGTTGAATTTCTAAGTATGAATGAGTCTCTCTTTCCAGGATGATGAAAGAGGTTCAGCACCTTCAAAATAAAACCTGGGTATTTTCTTCTCTTTAAAATAAATAGAAGCCCGCCCTCTTAGCAAGCCATCTGTAGCTGATGAAAAAATATCAATGTAAAGGTGATATATCCACAGTGGATTACCCCAAGACCTCCAAGAGAAAGCAGTTTATTATTTTGGCAGTAGTGACCAGCTGCATTCTTACTTTTAATGTTCAGAAGTGAATATAGCTTGTTCTATTTATAGTTTAGTAAAATCCCCTCCCCAGATTTTTAAAAGTTTTAAATAAACCAAGCAGATTGAAGAATGGAAGTGAACAGAGTAATGTGATATGGCAGAGAAGATCTATAACATAAAACCAGTACTTCCTTCTGTGAGTTTTACTGATGCTTCCAATTTTTCATTTACCAGGAGAGACATTCTGCAAATAGTACCCAGAAAAGAAACAGAAAAGGAAATCTCACTTTCATGCTTTCAACAGAAAAGCCAAGTTGTTCTGTAAACACAGACAATATACCCAGAATAGTAAAGGGATGTTCAACCTGGCTCCTCCAATGATCCTTTTATCAATGAGAATGCTGATGGAAAGTTATGGAAGTAATTCATGGAAGCCTTGTGAGCAATCCATACATTTGGAATTTGACAGGTGATGGGGTCTCAATTCACAGTAATTCTAGCAAATCCAGGTCATTAGCAAGGGCTAAACCATGCTACATTAGGTACACAATGGATTTTATGCTGAGCTTGATGAATTGAAAAATAACAACTCCCATCTACTTAATTCTTAGGTAGCACTTTTCAGTCACTTTCTTACTGGATCCTCGCAATAACCTTGTAAGGTAGGAAGCACAGAAATTATTATTTCCATTTTATAGAGGAAAAAATGGAGTCTCAGAGGGGTGAAGTGATTTGGCCTACTTAAGAGGAAAACTAGCTGTCAAAATTTTGGACTAAAAGTTGGATAACTCTAGTTCTGCATGAAAATAAGAAGTAACTTCACTTAAAATAGTATAAATACAGGTCTCCTTGTTGACACAATAACCTCAGTCTTCATACTTGATCTTCAACTCCAAAATGGGACATTAAATGTCAAAAGAATAGTTAAAACAAAATGCTATTAAAGGGAAGGGAAAAGCAGCTTCAATGGAAGTTATTCTTATTCAGTTAAAAAAAATTAGTCTCAGATGGATAGTGGTAGAATTAATATTTCAGGTAAGCTGAATCATGCAAATATTTGGGTGTACTTATGCTAGATCAGACTTTTAATCATTTAATCCATAAGCATTTACTAAGGGCTTATTATCTGACAGGTCTTGTGCTAAGTGCTAAAGATACAGAAAGAAGGAAAGGAAAGGAAAGGAAAGGAAAGGAAAGGAAAGGAAAGGAAAGGAAAGGAAAGGAAAGGAAAGGAAAGGAAAGGAAAGGAAAGGAAAGGAAAGGAAAGGAAAGGAAAGGAAAGGAAAGGAAAGGAAAGGAAAGGAAAGGAAAGGAAAGGAAAGGAAGGGAAGGGAAGGGAAGGGAAGGGAAGGGAAGGGAAGGGAAGGGAAAGGAAAGGAAAGGAAAGGAAAGGAAAGGAAAGGAAAGGAAAGGAAAGGAAAGGAAAGGAAAGGAAAGGAAAGGAAAGGAAAGGAAAGGAAAGGAAAGGAAAGGAAAGGAAAGGAAAGGAAAGGAAAGGAAAGGAAAGGAAAGGAAAGGAAAGGAAAGGAAAGGAAAGGGAAAACAATGCCTGTCTTCAAAGTATTTGCATTCTAAAGTGAGTAAACTTCATTGCATGTGCATACATATATCTACGTATGTGTGTATGTATATATGTGTGTATACATATTGCATATTTATATGGACATAGAAAATACACACAAAGTAGATATATAAAGTAATCTTAGAGAAGAAGGCATTAATAGTTAAAGAGACTAAGAAAAAACTACTGCAAGAAGTTTGTACTGAGTGTGGAAGAAAGTTAGGAATTCTAAAGAGGTAGAAGTGGTTAGGAGAGAGCATTCCAGGTATGGATGACAGCCAGTACAAAACCACATTGTGGACACAGAAAGAAGATTTTGAAACTGATTGTAAACTTATGGGATGAACTGAGATTTCCAACCTAAGTAACTATATGGATGATGGTACTCTTGACAAGGTATTGATAATGTATTTTTTTTGTTTTAGTGTAATCAAGTGCCTCTGACTGCACTATGTGATTAAAGAACATCTTCCTCACCCATTAATGGACATGGGAAAATTTGTAAGAAGGACCACACTTTTTGTTAATGAGGCATTGATTCTCAAGGGTTGTGATGCCTTCTTGCTCTAAAATAAAGTGTTTAAGTACTCTGAAGTGAATTTTTACTTCGGGCTTAGATCTGGAAGAAGGTTTGTGTGGCAGATGAGACTCAGGAAGCCTCTAAGCAGCCTCCCGGCTTTGAAGACCCAGATGTTGGTGCTTCCCTCTCTGGTAACTTTGTATGTATGTGATGATCAGATAGTTGGATCTATTTGTTGATCTATGATGTATGTGTTGCTTATGTCAGACAGTTGGAAGCATGTCTGTTGATATTCGATTTTTCTGTATTTTCTCCAAAGTTCAGGGTGCTGACTTTTTCCCGCTGAACTAAGTGAGTGATACATGTGCTTGATTAAATTGATTGTTGACTCCTTGAAAGTCGCTTTCCTTTTAGAAATGCAAATCGAAGAAGCTGTGATAACAAGCCCTTCTGTGTATGTCAGTGAGCTTGCTTTTATAGACAGTAATAGATAAGTTCAGAAAAGGGATGCATGGTCTTGGGGGTATGGAAGAAATATAAAGATTTCTATATTGGGATGTTTGAGATGTTTACTGGACATCCAGTTCATGATATCTAATAGGCTGGTCATGATGTTGGACTGAAATTAAAGATAGATTAATGCTGGGCAATATAGATTTGGGAATAATCTGCATAGAAATTAACATTGAACCCATGGGAGTTAAGAAGATCACCAAGTGTGAAAATACAGAGAGAAAAGAAAAGAGGATGTAGGATCCAGAGCCTTGGAGTATCCCCACAGTTTATGGGCCTAACATAAATGAAGAACCAACAAAAGAGATTAAAAAGAATTGATCACATATGTAGGAAGAAAACCAAGGAAGAGCAGGGTCATGAAAGCATAAAAAGGACTGATGACACAGAAAGACAGGAGGAAAAGGTGATGTCAAATGCTACAAAGAGGTCAAGAGAGATAAAGACTGAGAAAGGGTCATCATATTCGACAATTAAGACTTCATTGGGAACTTTGGAAAATATTTTGGCTAAATGTTATAGTTGGTAGCTAGATTGCAGAAAATATAGAAAAACAATAGGAAATGAAGTAGAGGCATAGGATATAGACCGCTTTGTCAAGTTTGGTTCAGAAGGGAAGTGGGGAGGGGTATAGGACAATAACTATTGATGGCAGGAACTAGAGAGAGGTTTTTTAAGGATTTGGGAGATTGGTGTGTGTTGGCAACTAAAAGAAATCAGGAAATAGGGGAAAGAGGAGAGCATGATAGTGGGGGCAATTACATGGAAAATGTGAGAGGGAATAGAATTAAGGTTACATATATGAAGGGCTGGATGTGCCAAGAGGAAGGGACATCTCTTCGAGGACAGTTGTAAGAAGAAATAGCAGGGGAGAAATATTAAAGCCACAGAATAGCAGGTGCTAGAGAAGAGACCAAGGTCATCATTGTTATTGTTCAGGGAATAGCATAGGTTTGATGGGGGAAAAAAAGAGTTGCCATCTAACAATTTCAGTGGAGTTTTGTTTTTGGTTTTTTTTTCTGAAAAAGTCCAAGCTCCCCAGAGAAGCAGCATAATCCTGAATTTCTGGCCAATTGAGAGGTATTTACTATGCACACATCCTATGCCAGGCACTATGCTAAGAACTAAGGATATATTCTAAAAGCTTACTAACCCCTGGCTTCAAGGAATTTATATTCTAATGGGGAAAACAACATACATACATATAAATTATATAAGAAGCAAGCAAAGAAGATAGGAGACAACCTTGGAAAAGAAGACGCTAGTAGCTGCGAGTAAGAGGGGAGAAGAAGGAAACAAAGAAGAAAGACTCCTTGGAATATTTGAGTATTACTTGTTCAGCAACTCCCAAGTATTTGTCTTTTGAGGTTAGTCCAAGGTACAGAAGGCACTATAAACCTTGAGGGATTGTATAGGACAAAAGCTAGAGATCCATTGGCATGTCAAAGAGCTTCTCCAAGTTCAGTTCCTTCTGAGTAGAATTACAATGAATGTTTTTTTTTTTTCTGAATCTATAGGCTCCAAAGGATCCCTTGTGTTTTTTATTTGCTTTCTGGATCTAATTTTGACCTGCTGTGAGCACTTTCAATTTTCTGCATTTACTAAAGGATTAAATCAGGCCTGTCTGATACCTATGTTGTTTATTTAAGTACTTGTGTGGGAACGAGGGAATCCCTTTTCCCACATCTTTAGAAACCTTGACATAAGCTGTATTTAGAGACTTTGCCAGAGTGAAGCCTGTGGGATGGCATAACAAAACAAAGAAAAAAATGACCTAATAATAGGTCAGCTCTTGAAATTACACTGTCTGTGTGACTACACGGTCTTGGGAGAACCAAGGGCTCATCTGGGATTTCAATTTTCAGACTGACTTATGTAACTAAAGGGAATAATACAGGGATCCTCATTTTGGATGCTACATTTACTCCAAGGATCAATTCATTGAAGAAATTCATGTCTGTTTTGAACTTATCACCATGGGTAGAAATTGATTTTCAATTGACTCCAACTACCAAGTTCTATTCAAGAAAACCATACATGTCTAGAGAACTCATCTAGGATGACCTTATAAAACAAATCTAAATTGCTTGCCCTAGAATGCCATGGGTATAGGCAGCTTTATCAGGATAAATACATACACATATTCTATCTCATTAAAACCTCACAATATCCTGCGAGGTAGGTACCACAAAATATTGTCATCCCCATTTCAAAGGAGAGAATGCTGAGGTTTCTAGGACCTGACTTCCCTGTGGCCATCACACAGCAAGTCAACATCAAGGTAATGTATGAACTGAGACATTCTGGCCGCTAAGACCAACACTTATCCATTACATCTTCCTGCCCTGAAGGACAGTCAAGTAAAAATGTAGCCTTATTAATAGAAGGTTAAACACTCAGTGCATCTCATCTTTAGCTTCAAGTGAAGTCAGGGTATAAGCCCATTATATGCTTCATGGTGCTTTTTGAAGTTCCTATAAATGCTGCTAACAACTCAGAATATTTCAGCACTTGCCCAGTAAATATTTAAGATGAGTTCCTTGACTAGAAGGAATCACTTGGACTGATGATATTTGCCAGGGGAGGAATTATGTTCCCAATTGCATAGACCACTAGAACTTACCCCTATGGAAGCAATAACACTCCATAATTTCCATGATTTTTACAGCAAAATATTTGCAGAAGGACAAGTTATGTAAGCAAATATGAAATACATTCAATAGCATAAATTACATTTTGATGGAATTCCAACTGAACAGTAATTTTAACCAAAAAGAAAAATATAGCAAGTTAAACAATTATAAAGCAACTAACTTCAAATAGAAAGAATAAAATCATTGAGAAAACAGGACTTCCTAATAAAGTATCAGGTATGGTTTGTCACTAACCAATCTCATCTCAGCAGAGCCAAAATGTACAGTCTTAGCAGCCCTAAATCTTTAAAACTGAAAAAACTAAGAAAAAAAAACCCTAAAAAAACCCTAAGAGTCAAGAAATTTCTTTGCAAATACATTCAGGTAGATATGTGAGGTCTGAGTCTGATTCAAATTCTCCTTCCAGACTTTAGAGTCAAATTTTAAAAAAAGAAATCCAAAATATCCTTATACAGCCTATACATTTCACATATCACAGAGGTATCTGCTATTAGCAAGAGGAATTTAAAGGTATTACTATATATTCCATATCTGGACAACCTTTAATTTTTTTTTCACAGCATTACTAGACTCATACCTTTGCTTCAAATTATATCAACAGCAGCAGCATCTGTGATGAAACATATAACAAGATCCTTATAAAACAGTATATACCTTCAGGCCTCAAGTCAGAACCAATCCATGTTATCAATCAATAAATGAATACACGTAGGTAGGAGGCCCTGACTCAGCAATGAGAATACCAATGAAGTGAGAAAGTCTTTCTTGCCTTTAAGTCAGTAGAGTTAACACTCTAGAAAGATTCAGCATATTCAGAGATAGGCAAGTAGAGGATATATCAAAGTAATGGAGTTAGTTTCACTATGTGTTTAAAGGTCCAGGAAACATTATTACATGGGACACTTGGTCCACACAGCTGGTAGCATTCAAAATCAGTTTAGCATGATATAGAGGAAAGTGCTAGATTTGCAATCAGATACCTACCAGGGTTTGAATTCCATTGCTGCCACTCACATTTGGCTGATCTTTGGCAATAAATATTCATAGTTCACTTTCAATTTATGTTATTTTCCTTTGCTTCTCACAACATCAAGGTAGGTGCTACTATTATTCTCATTTTATAGATGTGGCAACTGAAGAACAAAGAATTTAAGTAACTTGTCCAGGGTCAACTAGATGCCAAATATCTGAATCAGGATTTGAGTCCAGCTTTTCTGACTCCAAGTTCAACCATAATGCCTGTCTTAATGTCTCTGGGTGCCTATTTTTTAAAAATAAAGAGGTTGAATTAAATGTCTTCAAATGTCATTTCTTGCTGTAAATTTGGTTTTTTTTCTTTTTCTTTTTTTATTTTCTTTATTTATTTTTAGTTTTCAACATTCATTTCCACAAGATTTTGAGTTTCAAATTTTCTCCTCATCCCTTCCCTCACCCCAAAACATCATGCATTCTGATTACGCCTTCCTCCAATCTACCTTTTCTTCTATCATACCCCTCCCTTCCCTTATCCCCATCTTCTCTCTTTTCTTGTAGGGCAAGATAGATTTCTACACTCCATTACCTGTATTTCTTATTTCCCAGTTACATGCAAAAACATTTCACTTGTTCCTAAAACTTTGAGTCCAACATCTCTACCTTTCCCTCTCCCTACCCATACCCAGTGAGAAGGTAAGCAACTCAATATAGGCTATATATGTGTAGTTTTTCTAAAGACTTCCATAATAGTCATGTTGTGAAAGACTAACTATATTTCCCTCCATCCTATCCGGCACCCCCCATTTATTCTATTCTTTCTTTTGACGTTATCCCTCCCCAAAAGTGTTTACTTATAATTGCCCCACTCCTCTCATTTGCCCTCCCTTCTATCATCCCCCCACAACCCACTTATCCACTTCTCCCCTACTTTCCTGTAGTGTAAGATAGATTTTTCATAACAAATTGAGAGTGCATGTTATTCCCTCCTTAAGCCAAATGTGATGAGAATAAGCTTTCCTTTTTCCCTCTCACCATCCCCCTTTTCCCTTCCATTGAAAAAGCTTTTTCTTGTCTCTTTTATGAGAGATAATTTGCCCCATTCCATTTCTCCCTTTCACATCCCAATATATTCCTCTCTCACCTCTTAATTTTATATTTTACATATCATTCCTTCCTATTCAACTCATCCTGTGCCCTCTGTCTATATATATATATGTGTGTGTGTGTGTGTGTGTGTGTGTGTGTGTGTGTGTGTGTGTGTATGTATAATCCCTCCAACTACCCAGATAAAGAGAAAAGTTTTAAGAGCTACAAATATTATCTTTCTCTGTAGGAATGTAAACAAATCAGCTTTAGTAAGTTCCTTATGATTTCTCTTTCCTGTTTACCTTTTCATGCTTCTCTTGATTCTTGTGTTTGAAAGTCAAATTTTCTATTCAGCTCTGGTTTTTTCATCAAGAATGCTTGAAAGTCTTCTATTTCATTGAATGACCATTTTTTCCCTTGAAGTATTATACTCAGTTTTGCTGGGTAGGTGATTCTTGGTTTTAATCCTAGTAACTTTGACTTCTGGAATATCATATTCCAAGCCCTTCAATCCCTTAATGTAGAAGCTGCCAGATCCTGTGTTATCCTGATTGTATTTCCACAATACTTGAATTGTTTCTTTCTGGCTGCTTACAATATTTTCTCCTTGACCTGGGAACTCTGGAATTTGGCTAAAATATTCCTAGAAGTTTTTCTTTTGGGATCTCTTTCAAGAGGTGATTGGTGAATTCTTTCAATATTTATTTTACCCTCTGGTTCTAGAATCTCAGGGCAGTTTTCCTTGATAATTTCATGAAAGATGATGTCTAGGCTCTTTTTTTGATCGTGGCTTTCAGGTAGCCCCATAATTTTGAAATTGTCTCTCCTAGATCTATTTTCCCAGTCAGTTGTTTTTCCAATGAGATAATTCACATTGTCTTCTATTTACACATTCTTTTGGTTTTGTTTTGTAATTCCTTGGATTCTCATAAAGTCATTAGCTTCCATCTTCTCTATTCTAATTTTTAAAGAACTATTTTCTTCAGTGAGCTTTTGAACCTCCTTTTCCATTTGGCTAATTCTGCTTTTTAAAGCATTCTTCTCCTCATTGACCTTTTGGTCCTCTTTTGTCATTTAGGTTAGTCTATTTTTAAAAGTGTTAATTGCTTCAGCACTTTTTGGGGGTCTCCTTTAGCAAGATGTTGACTCTTTTATCATGATTTTCTGGCATCGCTTTCATTTCTCTTCCCAATTTTTCCTCTGCCTCTCTTATTTGATTTTCAAAATCCTTTTTGGGCTCTTCCATGAACTGAGATAATTGCATATTTATTTTGGAGGTATTGGATGCGGAAGCTTTGACTTTTATGTCTTCCTCTGATGGCATGCACTGTTCTTCTTCATTTGAAGGGTGGGAGAAAATACCTCTTCATCAAGAAAGTAACCTTCTGTAGTCTTATTTTTTCCCCTTTTTTGAGCATTTTCCCAGTCAGTTACTTGACTTTTGAGTTCTTTGTCAAGAGGAGGGTATAGTCTGGGTAAGTTCTCAGTTCCTCCAAGGTGGCACAATCAAGGGAGAGGAGTTTACTCCTCTCCTGTCCTGCACTCTGGTCTGGGAGTAACTTCAGGCACTCATTTCTGAGAGTAGAATTCCCTCTCCAAAGCCTCCACCAGCTCCACCAGCCAGTGCTCCTCCTCACCCCAGGACCACCACTCAGGGCTGAGATTCAGACCAGCTCCTCAATTCCCCCAGGGTCTTTAAGCCAGGGCTCCAACAAAGGAAAATACCACTGCACAGGGCAAGAGCTAGATTGCTGTGTTCCCTTCTCCCTCAGGTGAAAGAGCTTTCTCACTGACTTTTGAAGCTGTCTTTGACATTTGTGAGTTGAGGAATCTGAGACCTTCAGCTGTTCCCCATGGCACCTTGAAGCCTGCTCTAGTCCTGTCTTTGTGCCAGCATGGCCAAGGCTGGGCTGCATTCCACTCCACGCTCGATGTGTCAGACATTTTCTGTCAGTCTTCTAGACTGCCTTGGACTGAAAATCTCTTTCAGTGTGTCATTTTGTGGCTTCTGCTGCTCTAGAATTTATTTAGTCATTTTTTACAGGTATTTTATGGGCTGTGGGAGGAGAGCTTCTAAAGGTGCATCCTTCTACTCAACCCCCAAACTTGATTTTTATGATCTGAAATAATTCACCAACTCCTGAAAAAGGTGAAGTAAAGAAATATTTGGAAGAACCTTACATGATCTTTTCAATTATGTCCATATATACCTTAATTCTTGATGATTTCAAAGGAAAGGTAAGCACAGTATAACCCAACAGAAAACTATGTTACATGACAGAATTTGCCTGATTCAGTCTCTTATCACCACTTATCTAGCCTGCTGCAATATGCCTTAAGTGTCTATCCCTCTCAACTCCATCATCCTCAAAATTGTCAAAGTGATTTTCCTGAAGTATAAGCTGACTATATCAACTCCCCACTCAATAAACTTCAATGGCTCCTTATCACCTTTAGGATAAAGTACAAGCTTCTTTGTTTAGCTTTTAAAAATCTTCAAAACCTGATTATGATCTAACTTTCCAACCTTATTAGACATTATTCCCCACCCTACACTCTGAAGCTACAGCTTAAATACTTTGGCTACATAATGAGAAGATGGGACCCAATGGAAAAGATCCTGATGGTGGCAAAGATCAAAGGAAAAAGGGGGATGACAGACAGATAGATTGATGGAAACAATGAATTTGAAGTTGAACAGGCTTCAGGAGATAGTGGAGGATAGAAGGGCCTGAAATACTATGGTCCTTGAAGTTAAAAAGGGTAAAACATGACTGAACAACTGAAAAACAACCATAACACACTCTGTGGTTCAGTCAATTTGTTCTTCTTTCTGTTCTTCACATATAGGGATATGCTGAAGCTACTTCAGACTGATTCATGAGAGTCCACTGCTAAATTTTCAGTGTGAGAACTTACACCTCAGAAACTGGCCAAATCAAGACTTGATAGGTTGTGTTGTTGATTTCTAGACTTAAGAAAGGGATGAAAAATATACTAATAATGCAGATTACACTTAGAAGTATATTACGAGAACTATTTTTTTCCCCAGACAACAGTTGTTAAACATTTACCAATATACCCCAGCTCACACATGGCATTCTGTTTCCCATCTCTTCTCCTTTATAGGGTTGTCCCAAATGCCTTGATTGAATTCCTGCATTGCTTTCATCTCATAGAATTCCTTGTTTCTTTCAAAATTTTGTATAAGTGACCTATTATACAACCAGGTAATTCAGTGGATAGTGTGCTGGATTCAGGAAGACCTGAAATCAAATCTGGCCTCAGACACTTACTAACTGTGTGACCCTGGACAACTCATTTACCCTATTTGTCTCAGTTTCCTCATCTGCAAAATTGAGATAATAATAATAATAGCATCAAGCTCTCAAGATTGTCTTGAGGATCAATTGATATGATATTTATAAAGTGATTTGCCAACCTTAAAGTAATATATAAATGTGAACTATTATTACTATTAACTGTTTTTGTGCCATAGACCTCTTTAGCCATCTAGTGAAACCTATGAACTCCTAAGAAGATGTAATAGAACATAAGACAATATAACACAACACATCATAACATAATGTAATATAATATAATACAATGTAATACAATATAATATGATACATATACACACATACACACCTACACACCTACGTACATACATACATACATATATGTATATATATGTATATATATATATGCTTACATATACATGTATACACACAGGTATTTAAAGCCAAAAATAAAATGCAGGACCACAAAGGAAAGCAATTGATATTTAAATAGTTACGAAAAGGCTAAAAAAAACCAGTTCACAAAGTTCTGAACTTTTTTTACTAGAAAAGTCATTTAAGATCCCCCTGATCCTCCTTCAGTTTACCCAATATTTATTTTTTATGTGTTTCTCTATGTACATGTTGTCTCTTCTTTATAGAATGTTATATCTTTTTTTTCACTTAATGGTATTTTTTTTTCCCAATGACATGTCAAGAATATTTTTAGCATTCATTTTTACAAGATTTTGAGTTCCAAATGTTTCTCTCTCCTTCCCCTCCCCTCTTCCAAAAATGGTAAGGAATTTGATAGAGGTCATACATGTGCTATCATATAAAATGTATTGTTATATTAGTCACAGCTGTGAAAGAAGAAACAGATCAAAAGAAAAAATATGAAAAAGAATAAAGTGAAAAAAATGCTTCAGTCTTCATTCAGAGTCTATCACTGTTTAATCTGGATGTGAATAACATTTTGCTTCATGAGTCCTTTGCACTTATCTTAGATCATTGTGTTGCTGAGAAGAGCTGTCATTCATAGCTGATCATCTCACAGTGTTGCTGATACTGTATACAATGCTTTCCTCATTCTGCTCATTTTGCTTTGTATGAGTTTGTACAAGTCTTTTCTAGGTTTTTCTGAAATCTACCTGTTCATCATTTCTTATTGCATAGAAGTATTCCATTGCATTCGTATACCACAGCTTGTTCAGCCATTCACCAATTAATGGGCATCCCCTCAATTATAAATATTTTGTCACCATGAAAGGAACTGCTATATTTTTGTTCATATAGGTCCTTGTCAATTTTTTTTCTTATCTTTTTGGGAAACAGACATAGGAGTAGCATTGCTAGATCAGAGGATATGCATAGTTTCATAAGCCTTTGGGTATAGTTCCAAATTGCTCCACCAACAGTGCATTAGTGAACTAATTTTCCCACATCCTCTCCAAAATTTATCATTTACCTTTGCTGTTCTATTAACCAACAGAATATTATATTCTTGAGGGAAAATATTTTCATTTTTTTCTTGCACTTCCTAGTACCTACCACAACATCTTGCACAGTAGGCAATTAATAAATGTTTATCAATTGATTGCTTGATTCAGGGTAAAAGAAATAAAAGAGGCCAAGGGCTTTTGGAATGCAGCATAAAACACCAATAAGACCACAGGATTGTTAAAGGACCTGGGTCCAAACCTCAAAGCCATTTACTATCTTTGTCATGCTGGACAAGTTATGAGACATCTCTAACATGCAGCTTCTTCCTCTGCAAAATGAAGCGGCTAAAGTGGACAGCCAGTGAGGTTCCTTCCAGACATAACCCTATGATATGTATTCAGCAGCCTTAAACTTAAACATCATGAATACCTTCTTCAACAAGAGTCAGAACATACTACATGAGGTAAGCTCCAACCAGCACCACACACACAGGAGAAGAGAAGAAATGTAATTATTATGACTTAACTAAGAAATAATTAGGTGCTTGGATAGGAATCTTTGCAGAAACCTGTGCCTGTATAGTTCTTATTGTCATCTGGTTAGGAAAAAGGAAATAACAAACTAAAGAAAGGATAAAGCTAAAAAGGAGGATTAGTGTGCAATTCATCATAATACCTTCCACCAAGGTTGCAGCACTTTGTCTATTGAAAAGGGGAATATTGTAGATCAATATGGTATGCAGCAATTGCATAAATTATATTTTGATGGAATTCTACGTAATATTAATTTTCACCAAAAAGAAAGATAACTCATATTTATTGCACTTTAAAGTTTATAAAGCATTTTACAAATATTATCTTAGTTCATCTCCATAACAGTCCTAGAAAGGTGGTGTTATTATTATTCTCATCTTACAGACAAGGAAACTGAGGCACAAAGAGATTAATGACTTGCCCAGGGTCACATAGCTAGAAAGTGCCTAAAGCTGAATTTACGCTCAAGTCTTCCTCTCTCCAGAACCAACATTATCTCTATTATACAACTTATATTCAAGTTTCCCAAATGAAAAGAAATTAATTTCAAACAGAAAGAATCAAATCACAGAATACTGTTTGAATGATCTGTTGAGTCTAAAAACTGGGAGACAAAAGTGAAGACATTAATTTTGATTGCCACTATTTCTTACAGAAGTTTACTTCGCAAAAGTTGCCACCGATGAGCAGACCAAAAGAACCTAGAAAATCACTCACCCAACAAACACTTGATCTCCTTGCCAAGTAGGGAAACATGGCAGCCAAAGGTTTAGAGTGCAAGCAGGCTTGCTTGCAAAATCTTAAAATTGAGGATGAAAGACTGTGAGCAGTATTGACTTGCAAAATAGCAAAAGATAGTTGAGAAAAAAAAATGCCTATCCAGAGAATTTGGAAAGAAATCCAGCCAAGCCAGATCATCTTGAGAGGAAACTGGAAGGAAAACAAGAAACAAAAGGAAAATGGAACAAACCCATCAGCATTTCTAAAGTGACCTATTTCTCACCATCATTGAAAGAGAAAACACTACAATTGGATGCTGCCTCATTAATAAACACCTTCCCACATGAGAAGGTGGCAATGTCATTTCAATAGAGGATTTCAGCAAAAGTATTTGGACCCTTGGAAGTATATATAGGAGATATTTATGCTGCAGGAGACAATTTCAAAGGCACTTAAGAATCCATTTTCTTGTCAGTTTTAATTTCTATTGATACATTTTGCTTTTACCTCACCTTCATTTCTGAATTTTTCTCATTTTCCCATGCCCACCAACTGTCTCAAGTAAAGAAAGAATAAAAAAGAAGATGAACACAATAAAAGTAGACATCCATTTTCCAAGTTTCCCACAGCTTCTTGTTGAATCAGAGTTCTTCCCCAGGTAATTTGTGTTCTCCAGTTTATTGAACACTAACTTAAATACTCAATTTCAAGATTTCTCAGAAAGAAAGATGTCAAGACAATTGAAAATATCACAAACAATATTTTGCTCTTCCCAAAAAGGACTGAGAAATCACCACTAACCATAGATCTATATATACATTATACATATACATATATACATATATGTGTATGTATATGTGTGTGTGTACATATATATGTATATATATGTATATATACATATATATATATACATATATGCTCATTTCTATAAGTCTTCCCAAGAGTCAGGAAGATGATGATATGACTTGAAAATGAATTGGATTTGAGTGAGGGAGGACAGTGCAAAGTCATCAGCCTCACTTTCTCCTCTAGAGCCTTATGGATCAGGATGACTAGAGATGGCCCAGGATGCAGTGGGAGAGCTTGTCCTTTTTAAGCTAAGATCTTTCTGAGTTCTTACTTTGAGTGAGGCAAGACACATTCAGTGAAGAAACCTCTTTAAGAAGTGAGTCAAGGAATGACCTCTTAAAAAAATCAAACTGGATAGGGAAGACACTCAAGGTTGTTGGCCAAAAGTGAAAAAATTACTATCTACATTCACTCTGAGACAAATAACCATTAAGCATTTCCTGGGCAGGGACCTATTGTAGTCCAATCAATGAGAGCCTAAGGGAATTGGGTTTAAGCTTTGATCTTTAAGAAAGAAATTTAGCCAGTGTACCCCAAGATATCTAGGTAGGTTTTAGTCATGAAATTTATCTTTCTTTTGGGAGAACAACCTCAGGTAAGGGCATGATACCCCATGGTGGTGGGGAAAGGAGAGCAGAGGAGGACTTAAGTTGGCCAACTGGAGCTGGTCAACTGGATCCCCATTGGGGCAGCTCAGACTACTCAGGATTTTTTATAGAATTACAACAGAGAGTTTAGTTTCCCAACTAAAAGTTCCATTGTCTCTATTGTTTGATTGAGGTTTTATAAAGCACTGGACTCAGTGGAACAACAAAAAAATCATCAAATGTGTCCTCAAATAAGGTATCTTTTATACATGTTACATGTATTAAATACTAAATTAGATATACCAAGGAGATAATTTTGATCAATGATCCACTGAGTACTACCATTCAGCAAGGTACAAAATACGGTCACAAAGGTGAACATTAAAAATGCTCTGAAAAAAGAATATAAGGATTCTTCATTAGTGGCAAATTTCTCTAAATTCTTCTGTTCCAAAAAGATGGATTAATTGGATCAAGTTCCAGAACACTACAAAACTCTTATTGTAAAATCCTCAGTAATTTAAAAAAATGTATCACACAGGAAATTCAAAGCCAACAAAGAACACATGACCTATAGGTGTATATATGGTTCATTAACTATGTGTGTATCTATTTTGTCTCTTTCTCTCTCCCTCTCTCTACCTATGTGTGTGTGTATCAGTAAGCACCCCAACATACACAGGGGAGCCTGCTATCACAGGTTCTTGGATCTGCTTATCTAAAAGAAAAGGCAGCTTTTGAGGGGTTAACAATGACTTTAATCAAGCACATGTATCATTCCTTTAATCGAGCATATATATATCATTCACCTAGTTCAGGGAGTCAGCACCCTGAACTTCAAAGAAAATATAGAGAAATCAAAGATCAACAGACATGGCTTCCTTTGCCTGACCATTAACAGATAGGTTCAACTGTCTGACCATAGTTACCAGAGAGAGAAGCACTGACATTTGGGTTTTCCAAGGCAGGGGGCTCCTTAGTGGCCAAACAAACACTTCCAGTCAGTAAGCCCCAAACTAAAACCTCAACTCAGAATATTTATACCGTTTTTAGAGCCAGAGGGCATCCCAACCCTTGAGAACCAGTGCCTCATTTACAAAAGGCTTGGGCCTTCCCACAAGTCTTCCCTAATCAAACTCCCCTTAATGGGCAGTCCCATTAATGGATGGGAAAGATTTTTAATTACATTAAAATAATTAACAATACAAACACATATACTGTTTCTGGTTAAAGAAACTCTTCTTCACTCCTAGTAAAGACTCTTGATCAATAAAAGCAAGATTCAATCAGAGCACTTGATTATACTGAAAAACAGCAAAAGATCCTATTTGGCTTGCCATTACAATATGTGACTCCACACACACATATGTAAAGAGAGAGTATTATATTATATGTAATATGTAGAATATGACTGATAGGTGGCAGACTGGATAGAGTTCTAGATCCAGAGCCAAGTAAAAATCCAGACTCCAATACTTACTAGCTATGTGACCTCTGTCTCAATATTTCCAACTATAAAATAGGGATAAAAATAGTACCTGCCTTACAGAGCCATTTTTGAGATAATATTTGTAAAGTGCTCAGCACAGTGACTGGCCCATAGGAATTGCCATAAAAATGCTAACTGTTATTAAATACATAGTATAATATATACATATATATAATACATGTGTATGTTATCCATATTATATGTGTATGTATTTGTGTGTATGCATACGCACACACATCATACACGGGACATCCCAAAATGGTTTTTTTTGTAGTTTTAATATATGGAGCTTAAAACTGCAGACTTTTGGGACACCTTGTGTATGTACATATGTATTAGACAAGTATGCTGTATCAGATATAACAGTGAACTGAGCCCAGAATTGAGTATGAGGAAAAAGTAGTTTTGTATTTGGGAAGCTGCAGGATTGTCAAGTTGCTCTCAGGTTGTTGTGACTTCTCTGGGGGGGGGGTGTTCTTGGCTATGATACTGGAGTAATTTGTCATTCACTTCTATAGTACAATTTACAGAGGAAGAAACTGAGGCAAAAAAGGTTAAGTGACTTGCTCAGGGTCACACAAATGGTAAGATAGCCAGGCTGGTTGCAATGTCTGAAGAGCATAGGGGGCTTGTACAAGAAATGTTGTAAAGTAAAACCAGTAGGTTTTAGCAACAGATTAGATATTGTGGGTGAAAGAGTGTGAGGAATTGAGAATAATTCCAAGGTTGTGAGCCTGGCTGATTAGAAGTATGGTTGTACCCTCAACAGTAATAGGGAAGTTAGGAAGAGTGAAAGAGTTTGTTTGCTTTGGAGGGGAGAAGAAGATAATGAGTTTTGTTTTGGATATGTTAAGATGTCTAAAGGATATCCAGTTTGAGATGTTCAACTGGCAGGTGAAGATGAGAAACTGGGAATCAGCAAAGAGCTTAAGGCTGGAAAAGTAAATTTGAGAATCAGCAAATACATGGGAGCTGATGACATCAAGTGAAATAGTATAGAGAAAGAAGAAAAGGGCCTGGGACTGAGCTCTTTGGACACCTCTGGTTAATTGGCCCAACCTATAAACTCTTCATGATCCACCCTTATTCAACTACTGCTGTATTTTACACATGCGCACACACACACACACACACACACACACACACACACACACACACACACACACACACACACACACACACACCCTTCATCTCCAATTCTATGTCTTTTCATTGCCCATCCCCCACATCTGGAATGCTCTCCCTCCTCACCTCCCCTTCCTGATTTCTTTCCAGACACCTCAAATTCCACCTTCTGCCAGAAGCTTTTCAGGTCCCCTTACCCCTTCGTTCTCACTTCTAGTGCTATCTCCCCAAGATTACTTTTCATTTGCATGGTATATATCTTGTATGTAAAGGCCAGCTAGGTGGTGCAGTAGAGTGAGGCCAGAGAGAGTTTACTCACTAGGTGACACTGGAGTGAGGACACCCAAGTTCAAAACCAGTCACACTATGTGCTACTTCGGCAAGTCACTTAACCTGTGTGCCTCAGTTTCCTTGACCATAAATGAGGATAACATCACCTACCTTACAAGTTTGTGGTGAGGGTCAAATGAGATATTTGTTAAAACTTAGCACAATGCCTGGAACAAAGTAGGAAAAGACTTATTCCCTTTCCCTTCCCCTTCCCTCATATATACGTAGTTATTTTGATGTTGTCTCTTTCACCAGAATATGAATCCTTTGGGGAAAGGGACAATGTCTTTGCATTCTTTTATTCCTGGTTCTCTAAATTGTGCCTGGAACATATTAATGCTTCATAAATGCTCAGTGACTGACTGACTGACTGCCCTATCCCTCAGGATATACACAAAAATTCTTTTTAAATGAAATTATGCTTACTAGTTTGTCAAATGTATAAATAAAGTCTTAAAAGTTTAATTTATTTGTTTTAACGGTGAATAAGAAAGTAACTACTTTTCAAAAGAAACTTGTGCTGAGAGCATTTTGAAAACAGATATTTGGAAATATTTCCACTGCAATGTTACTTTTTTGTTTTTGAAAATTGTGTAAATGCTTCACCTACAGAAAACTTTTATATCTTCACACTTAAAACACTTGGGAAAAGTGTTTTCTAATTCATTAAAAAGCTTTCAGAATTAAGAGTATCAGTGAATTTTTGAACCTATTGGTCTAAAAAAAATTTGAAAATGCAGCACCTTCTAATTAGTTTATATAAACTAATGAATTGAGCAAGAGCAGGAAAGATTGGAATTTACTGGCAGAATTAAAACAATGTTCTGCATAATTAGAAGATAGAATTGAAAAGGGTGTGCCATGATTTAGTAAGCACACCCAGCAATAAATTCTTCTATTTATTATCTACATATCTTCTGGAAGTCTTCTCAGTGATGACAGTCTTTTAAAATAATTATAGCAGTAAATTGAACTTAATCCAGAGAACCAAGTCATCATGAAATTCTTAAACTTAGATTCTCATGAATAATAAAGTATATTTCTATCATATTATTTTTACTAAAAGTATTGATAATAGTTTCAATAAGGACAAAATGTTTTGTATCATTCATAAATAACATTTAAAATATGTTAAATACTGTATTTTTCTCATCTTTTTTATTTCTGTTTTGTATGTTTTATAATGTACATGATATATTAGCAGAGAGTACGAGTATAGGAGGTACATGGGGTACACACTCAAAAATTCTTTACTGATATGGGTAAACAATCAGAAAAATTTAACAACCATCGTTGGAACAGCTATGATGTAAGGAAAAAACTGGAGATGCCCAGAAATTTACAAGAGACGAAATCCACGAAAGGAATCAACAATAAAATCCATGAACATCTGTTGGAGCTCTCTTCTCTTGTCAAATGCAGAGCAGCCAAAAATTTATTGACTTGCTTTAATGATAATATCATTCTTCAAAAGGTGGAAGAACTAACGGGGGGGGGAGGAGGGGAACTTTTTCTAGATCTAGTTGTCTCCAACGAGAAAGAACTGGTTATTTGGGGCAGATATGATGGGAAACCTTCAAAGAAGTAACCACTTTATCTAGGGTTTTCTATTAGAAAGTAGAGCATAGTCTGGCTTTTTCTGTAGATTTTAAGACAGTTGATTCCAAAGTATTTGGTGATAGGATAAGTAAAATCTTGTGTATTCAATGCTACAGAAATCTGCTAGAAGGGCTATGAAATTTCAAGAATGAAATTCTAAAGATATGTAAATAATTCTCATGAAGAAAAAAAACAATAATGTGTCTATCTATAGAAGGTGATATGTAGTCAATGCCCAAGGAACTCAAATTAAATTTTTCAAAGATAAATACAGAACATGGAAGGAAGCTATAAGAAAAGGAATACAAATAAATGACAGAGTACTGTAAGAATTGCATAAGGAGCTAAAGCTCAAAATAAGCTAATGATGGCAAAAAGAGATAAAGATAGTAAAAGGGGGAGTAATTTTAGCTATATTAGGTAAAAGATGATGACTAGATCACTACTCAGGTAAATGGAATAACAATGACGATGCAGAAAAGATGGAGCTTCTCGGTCTGATTTTGCTTGATGCAAAGAGGACTGAGCTTTAGTCTGGACAGGATGGGACAATAATGGCAAATAAATAGGCAAAGGAGATTGAAAGCTCCTTGCTGCCCTGGATGAGTTCAAGTCTTGAGACCCAAGAGAACTTAGTTATTGAAAGAACTGGAAGACATTGCAGTCAATTTCAGGGATCGTGGAATGAATATGGAAAATGGAAGAGTGGCCACTGGTTTCAAGTAGGGTAAAATTATCCCAATTTTTAATAAAGGAACACAATGGAGTATGCAACCTATAAGCCTATGAACTCAACTTGAATTTCCATCAAATTCTAAAATGGATTATTAGAGGAGAGATTTTTGTTGTTGTGGTTCAGTCATGCCTGACTCTTTGTCAAAACTCCATTTGGAGTTTTCTTGGCAAAGATATTGGAGTAGTTTGTCATTTTCTTCTCTTACGCATTTTATAAACAAAGAAACTGGGGCAAATGGAGTTAAGTGACTTGCCCAGGGTCACACAGCTAGGAAGTATCTGAGGCCTGATTTAAATTGAGATTGCCCTGAATCTACGGCTGGTACTCTAACTACTGAGTCACCTAGTAGTTTCAAGGAGCAAATTTAGGCTTGATGTCAGGAAAATACTTTCCAGTGGTGAAAGCTACTTAAGACTGAAATGGATTGCTTTAGGAAGTGAGTGCCAGCCCTGGATGTTTTTCTTCAGTGCAGGTACTGAAGCAAAGGCTTATGGATGACTCTGTATCCTAGAGGAGATCTTGTTCAGGTATTGGTTGCACTAGAATGTCTCTGAGGTCCTTTCCAAATCTGCCACTGACTCTGTGAGTATGAAAAAGTATGAGGGATTGTGTATACCAGTAAAAAAGGGTCATTGATTCATCTAAGACTCTAAATATTCATGAGTTCCATTCATTTTAGTCCCTGCATGTAAAGAACATGTTAAGGGTGTGTAAGATTAGTAGGAAGGGAATCTTACAGCATTTGATTCATCAGTAACTAACATTAGGGATTCTTATATGAAGAAGTCTTTATATGTCATCTAGAAAAAGGCAAAAGATTTTGTCAGACCTACACCTAGATAGATCAATAAATTCCATCTCCAAACATGTTTGCTGTCATGTTTACACTTGCCAGAACATATTCTTAAATCCTTCCTGCTTACCTTCTCATGGCATTATAGCACATTCTGCTTCTGTTGTGACGCTCCTCACAAGAAATCTCCTTTTTTAAATGAAGAGACTAGGTTCTCTGCATTTGACTCAATGGTACTTTAAAAAACAAGAAATTACATCATTTCTGGATTGATCTAAAAGGCAAAATTAGTATGGTTCTGAGCAAAGGAAAGTTTCAGATGTCTGTAAAAAAAGAATACAATTTATTTTAATCAAGTATTACTTTATCCCCCATCTTGGTAGTAATAAGATTATAGTTCATTGTTTCATGATGCTAGGTGGCAAAGAAAAATGCCTCCTCTGAATCATAAGTGGATATGGAACAGATTGACTCTCTGGAGCTTTCTTCCACGTTTGTCATAATGTTTATCTCATCCTTAGAATACTCTTGAACTTCCCTAAAGATAGTAATGATTAGTTTGTCACATGGATCCAGGCACAGCTGCCTGGAAGGATTAACATCAGGAAACAGGAAACTTAGAGGGCCTGCTGTGCATACTTTCTGCCCTTCAAAATCAACTCCAAACCAACCATGGAAAGCCACTGTCTAAGAATTATACCAATGGGCCTTGTCGAGCCATCTCCTTTTGTTGGTCTGGCTTCAAAATTACTAGAATGGTTTTGGAAACCAGACCAGGGACAACATTAACGTTGAGAATCCTGCCAGGTCCTCACACAAGTTTTTAACATCAGCCACTATATTTGGTACAGATGAAAGAGGAATGAGAGGCCTGTGGAAAATATTAGTATTGCAGTTGCAGATTTTCCTGTACATTTCAGGCATTCTGTCTTATGTAATGTTATGATAGTATAAAGTGACTATTGTCTCAAGTGTGCATGCCAAACACCTAGGGACATGTCAGACCATGGATTTGGAACCCAAAAGAAAAAGGCAAGGAATTGAAACAGTAAGAGAATTAGGAGATTTTTCCTTCCCCAAAATCCCGCATCATCTGAGTAATAGAAGAGATGTATTTCCAAAGATCTGAGGTTCTTCTCTTCTAGTCCAGTGATGGGCTTAACAGGAAAAGGGAAATGAAATTAAATGAAAACAGGTTTGCAAAAAAAAAAAAAATAGGTACTGGCCAAATCAATGTCCAAAAAAAGTTAATTATATCCTTGATAAAAGGACAGTTCAAAATGTAATCCATCAGGAAAAAAAAGTCTGGTCCAAAATATTCCTTGAAAGGGAATCCCAGTGTAAGAGTTAGCTCCAGCTTTCATGGCAGTGATTCCCAGGGCCTCCTCATCTGCCCATTAGGCTCACCAGGCCACAAGCATTCCAATGAAACTTCCCAATCTGGCAAACTGAGCAGCACCTAGAATGGGGTGCCCTGCAGAACAGCTCTCTGCTAAGTGTTGCCACAAATGAAGACAAGGGAATCCAACAGGAGTTGTTCCATAAATGTTACTTGAATTCCCACGGGATCCATAACCCTAAATTCAAAGTGGGGCCAGTTTCTGGTCGTCAGTCCTAACCATGTTGTTAGAGTCCCATTGTGTCTTTGATCTCGCTTTACTGTAGTAGCCCCATGGTCCTTCATGTTGACAGTGGCACGGTGAGACGAGTGCGACAAAAAGGCACAATTCCAACAATTGCTTTTTTGTGTGTGTTCTCAGAATCTGAGTTCAAATTCTGCATTCCCACTCTTGGAGACTTTGTAGAACGGCAACAGACAAAGAGATCGGAGTAGGATCCTCAGCATTGTAGGGAGAGTAATGGCCTATTAGACTCGTAAATGAAAAAATTCATACACATGCACACACATTGATTCTATCTATATTATATCTATGCTATGTGTCTATGTATTATACAAAATTATATATCTGTATATATATATATAATATCTATATCTATTTATCCATCCTTCTATCTCTCTATCTGCTGACTATTTTTGTTCTTTCTCCCTCTAATCACTGTTAACTAGTATGACCTCTGGGATTCATTCTTACTGGTCCCTGTTAATTTTCTCAGCTTTCTTGCCCCACAATAGAATTCTGCTGCTTTCGTCAGCTACTTCCTGGATCTCTTTCTAATTTAGATAGATCCAAAGACTTCTTTTTGGAAATATAGTTCATTCATCTTACTTGTTCCTTTCCTTTCTTCCTTCCTGCTTTATTTCATAAACCTTTAAAGTTTGCATATCAAACAAACAAATAGCATAAAACATTATATAATGTAAACCAAAAGTATCAAACGTATGGCTACATGTGGCCTACACTACTTTCAAGTGTTGTCCAAAGCAAATTAAATTACAGTAGGGCAATATTTAATAAAGTAAATAAATACGATAAAACTTAGAAGTATTCATGGGTGCTTTTCTAAGTCAAAATGTGGTATATGGTTTAGTACAGAAAGATTTTTGTTGAGTTTGACACCACTGATGTAGACTCTATGCCAATTTGCCAATGACCTATTATCCTACTGATGTCGGTGCTTTCCTCAACCCCTGCTCATCTTGAGTGATTTTTGCCTGTGTGCTCCTACATAAATCTGTCACAGAATGTCTACCTAATCTGCTGGCTGTCTTCCATATGTTTTCTTGACAGTACAAGCCTAACAATATAGCATGAAAGCTGTCCTCTGATTATTTCTGGCTTTTTTTTTTTTTTGCAGGCAATCAGGGTTAAGCGACTTGCCCAGTGTCTCACAACTAGTAAGTGTCTGAGGCTGGATTTGAACTCAGATCCTCCTGGATACAGGGCTGGTGCTCTGTCTACTGCACCACTTAGCTACCTCTCTCCATGGTTCTTGCTAAGGACCAGTCCATCTTCTTTTCTAGTCGCACGTTTATCAGATGAAGTCATTTTTCTCATACAATTTATGGCATTTAATTTCTAATGTGAATTTTATGCTTATTTAAATCTATAATTAAAAATGACACTTCTATTTGTTTTAAATGTATTGAAATCTACTCATGTTATCGTGACCCCCATCTCTCTATTATTTTAAGTAGTCCTTAATTGTAATTATCTGGGCATTGTAAATTTCAGTGATGCAAAGCCAGGAATGTGCTAAAATTTTCAAAAGACTTTCTGAAAAAAAATATATGCACAACTTGCTTTTTGGTTTAATTTACATTGTTAACATTTTCTCCATCATTTTCTTAAGTCTGGATAAACAACAAAACAACAAAACAAGCACTTTGCCAATTTTTCAGGTGGAAATATTCACCCTGAAATTTTGACAATTGTCTCTCATGAGTTGGTTTGAGCTGGCTCCAGCACACCACTGTTGATGTGCAGTGTCTGTCCCAGATAGATATACTGAGAGATGAGCTCTATGGGATGTCCATTCGATAGCATATCACAATCTGAACAATAAATAAATTTAGTAATTGTGTAGAATCTTTTAAATGATTACAGATTTCATTCAGTAAGTAAGCTCTACAATGTTAGGAATTTTGATGTAATTATAAAATATCATCTAAAAGTACTAGGACCTTGCCACCTATAGGGAATCCCTCCTTGGGAATCTCCTCTAGCAGTTTTTCCTTTGAGAGCATCCATTTCCTCTTCTCTCTCAAGTTTTCAATGTCCTCTTAGCTACTGATTTCTTCCTTGATGCCTTCAATCATGCCCAAATTTCTTCCATCCTTAAAAAAAAAATCTAACTTGACTCCACCATCCCTTAAGCTATTTCCCTATATCTTTCCTTCCTTTAATACACAAACTTCTAAGGGAGAAAGTCGGTCCCCACATTTTCATCTCTTGTTCACTTCTTACTCATGAATAATTTAACTTCTACTATTCTAGGTGACACAGTGGAGTGCTGATCCTAGAGTCAGGAAGACTGATCTTGAGTTCAAATCTGGCCTCAGACATTTACTAACTGTGTGACCCTGGGCAAATCACTTAACCATTTTTTCCTCAGCTTCCTCATCTGGAAAATGAGCTGGAGAAGGAAATGACAAAGCACTTCAGTATCTTTGCCAAGGAAAACCCTATCAAGAGTCAGACACAATGAAGAGAAATATCTAACTGAAACCATCTTCTTCAAAGTCACCAGTGATTGCTTTATTGTTAAATCCTGTGGCCTTTATCAGTGTTTGTCATTCTCAGCCTTTCTGTCGTAATTGACCACACATTCCCCATGAATATTTTCTCCTGTTATGGTGTTCATGACTATTCCTATGTAAAAGACCAACTTTCTCAGTTATTTTTGCAGAATTATCAGAATTATTTTGCAGAATTATGTGGGGATGCACCCAAGGGCTCTACCTTGAGTTTTCTCCTCTTCTCTCTTTGTATTCTCTCTCTTAGCAATTCATCACTCTTACCTATTCAACTATTAAATGCATACTGATAATGCCTAGATCTACATATCACTTGTCTCCTGAACTCCAGTCCTGCTTTCCATGCTTGTGGACAATTCTCCTTAGATTCCCTATAGATATCTGCAACCCAACTTGGCCAAAACTAACCCTATTACCTGTCTCCCAACTCTTCTCTCTTCTTGATGCCCCTATTTCTGTTGAGGATACCAGCATTCATCTAGTCACCTAGGCTCATAAGCTAAGTAGAGGTCATCCCTAATTCTTCACACTCACTTGTCCCCATATCCAATCAATTTCCAAATCTGGTCAACTTGACCTTCATACTTTTCCATCTACCCCATTCCATCCACTTACAGAGTCTTGGCTCTAGTTCAGATATCACCTCTTACCTGGTGAGGCAACAGACTCCTGAACTCTATGATCAAAATTTTTTCCATCCTTAATCAATCCTCTATACAGTTACCAAATTAATATTCTTAAAGTACAGGTCTAACAATGTTATTCACACGCTCAAGAAATATCAATGACTCTTTATTGCCTTTAGATACAAAACAAACTTTTTTTGCCCAAACAGTTATTAAACTTACCATACCTTTTGACCCAGCAGTACCACTACTTGATCTACTTCTGCAGATAATTAGGAAAAAGGACAAAAAGAACCTGTATGTTCTAAAATGTTTATAGAAGCTCTCTTTGTGGTGGCAAAGAACTGGAAATTTCAGGGACACCCATTAACTGGGGAAAGGCTAAACAAGTTGTGTTATATGATTGTCATGGAATACAACTGTGCATAAGAAATAATGAACCCAGTGATTTTAGAAAAACAGGGAAAGACTTCCACAAAATAATGAAGAGTGAAATGAGCAAAACCAAGAGAACACTGTATATGGTAACAGCAATATTGTTTTAAGAATGACTTTGAGCAAATAAGTTATTTTGAATATTATAAATATTCAAATTAACCAAAAGCGTATATGAAGGAAGATGCTATCTGCATCCAGAGAAAGAACTGATAAATGGAAGTGTGTATAGAAGAATTTTACATACATACACATACATATGTGTGTATATATACATATATATATATGTATACATGCACACACACACCTATTTGGTTCTAATGGCAGCCATCTCTAGGGTGAGGTGGGGGAGGGAAGGAAAAATAAGTTTACATGATAATTTCATTGTAAATTTGGAAGGAATAGCAAATTGTACATAGTAGATTTGCAGTTTCATGTGCAATCCTCTCTTTAATTGTACTATATTATGGAAATGCTTGTTTTATTCTATAAATTAAAAATAAAATTAAACTTTTGTCATTTTAAACTCTGAATAATGTGACTGCTTTTTCAGTCTTATTTTACATTTTTTCCCCTCCATGCATTCCATGTTATAGACTAGAAGTGGCAAATACACAGTCTGCTCCCACCTCAGACCTGAGATATCAATTGGAGTTCAGATTATTACTGCTGTTCAACTGACTTTCAGTCATGTCTGACTCTTGATGCTCCCATCTGAGATTTTCTTGGCAAATATTCTAGTGATTTACTATTTCCTTCTCATTTTACAGATGAGGAAAGTGAGGCAAATTGGATTAAGGGACTTGTCCAGGGTCACTTAATTAAAATTAAAGTGCCAGCCCAAGTACAGTCAGGACCAAATTAAAATGTAATTGAGAAATATTTTAAAAAATAAGTATAAATAGGAGTATAGATAATGTTAATGTTATTTTCTAGGTCAATAGGCAAAGACCCTTACATGCAGTGGTGCCCATTTCTATGTAAGTCTGACATCACCATTCCAGATACACTAGAACAGCTGCCTACTGTTCCCCATACTTGAAATACGGTCACCTCTGTCTTTTGGAACCTCTATTTTCCCTCAAGACTAAGCTCATCTACTACCTCCTTTAAAGAGTCCTTTCCTGATTCATTCTTCCCCAGGTTGCTTTGCTGGCTCATCTTCATAGGACTTTGTCTACCATGCCATAGACAACTCATCACCCTGGAAGTTCACTCCACTTCTAGACCACTCCTCAAACTGGAAGAACTTTTGATGACTGAAACCTTGCCTTCTGATTGGCTGGTTCTTCCCCTAGCTTTCCATTTAAGGTAGAAGTCAAAGATGCCTTCATTCCTCTCCAGGCTGCACTACTGACTCATCTGCATCAGATTCTTTCTACCATATCCCAATGGCCAGTACCTTTGTCTTCAGCTTCCCTTTCAGTTCCTATTTATATGTTCCTTTTCCCCATTGGAACTTTATCTCTTTGAAGACAGGGACTGTTTCTGATTCTGCTTGTATTCCTACTACTTAGTACTGTGTGTAGCACATAGTAAGTGCTTGATAAATGCTTGTTGAGTGAAATGGGTGAGGGAATAAACATTTACAAAGCACCTACTACATGCCGGGTACTGTGCTAAACATTTTATAAATATTACCTCACTTAATCCTCGCAAAAAGTTTGTGGGGTAGGTGCTCTTTTTATCTCTATTTTATAGTTGAGGAATGGACAAGTGACTTGCCCAGAGTCAGACAGCTAGTATCTAAGGCTGAATTTGAACTCGTCTTCCTGATTCCATGTTCAGCATTCTAACCACTGCACTACCTAGCTGCCCTGAAACCTCAAGTCTTTTTCACACAAACCTACCTGAGAAGTTGATTTTTTTAACCAAAGCATATTTTATATTTCTCTCTACTGAAGTTCTTTTTATTTGGTTCAGTCCAATATTCTAGCATGGCAAGATCTTTTTAGTCCATGAATCTGTCATCGAGGGTGTTAGCTACCACCATCTAGCTATGAATAATTTTTTAATTTGATGATCATTTGACCTATGCTTTTATTCAAATCAGTGATTAAAAATGATAAACAGATGGAGAATTGCTGCAAAGTTAATATTGAAACCAATAACAAATCTTCCGAGAATAACCCAACACCCAGTTCTAAATCAATCTAACAAGCATCATTTTCTAGTTGACATATCCGCATCATTTTCATAAAAATAATATGAAACATTTTTGCAAATAATTGGCTAAAATTGATGTAAACCACATATTGAGCATTCCTATAACCTATTTCAGTAACTTTCAGGAATTGAAAGTTGAAAGAAGTCTAACATGTCTCTTTCTTAATGAATCCATGTTGTCTCTTTCTTATTAATGATTTCTTTTCTAGATAGGTTCACTAACTGTCTCCTTAATGATCTGTTCTAAATTTTTCCCAAGAATTGAAGTTGAGCTCACTGGTTTGCCATCCCTGTTCTCTTCTCTGTTTTGAAAATTGAGGTGACATTTGTCATCCTTCATTCCTATGATACCTCTTTTGCTCTTTTTTCTTTTGTCAGTTTTATTTTCATTTATGCTTTTACTTTCTACAACACATGAATTTCTGAATCAATCCTTCTCCCATTCCCTTACCTAGGGATCCATCCTTTGTAATAAAGGTTAAAAAAGAAATTGGAGAAATCCACTTACATATTCATCATGTCTGACAATATATGCAATATTCTTCAACATAATTCCCCTTCTCTGCAATGAAGGAAGGGAGGTACATTTTCTCAACTCTTTTCTAGGACCAGGCTTGGCCATGATAATTACAGTATTTATTATTCTTTCCATTTGTTTGTTTGTTCTCATGTGGATATCATTTTCCTGGTTCTGCTTATTTCACTTTGCAACAGTTCATCAAAGTCCCCTGATGCTTCCAGGATTTCTTCATATTCATTGCAACACTTGACAGATGATTATTACCTATATTATCCTGGACAAATCATTTAAAATCCCTTCCTCTCATGCTCTCTTTCTATGTAATGAGGGAATTGAACTACATAGTCTTTGAGGTCACTTACAGTTCTAGATCTGTTATCCTATGAGTATTCTTGATTTTTCATATTTCACTCATAGTGATTCAGCAAGCATATCTGCCAGTTCTCTTAATACACAAATGTGTTGTTAATCTAGAAGCAATCAAGGTGATGCAGAAGACAGAGCACTGTACTAAAAGTCAGGGATACCTGAATTCAAATGTAACTTCATATACTTCCTAACTGTGAAACCCTGAACAAGTTGCAACTTCTGTCTGCCTCAGTTTCCTCATATATAAAATCAGGGTAATTATAGTCTCTGCTTCCCAGGATTGCTGTGAGGGAACAATGAGATTATATTTGTAAAGTACTTTATAAACCTTAAGGCACCACATAAACGCTATTGTTGTTTTCACCACTGTCATCATCATTATTTTTAAACTCTGGGACAAGGGACTTGAATACAACAAGGGGAGCTAAATCTCTCTTATTATCTTCATACTGTCCATTAACCTCCCTTTAGTCATTGTTCCGCCATTATCTGTGTAATGGTTAGTAACCTTGGTAGAGAAAACAGAAAAAAAATAGAATTGGCCAACTCTACTTTCTCTGTGTTGGATAGGACCATCCTATCCACACTGAGCAGTGGTTCTGCACATCCTCTTTTACCCAATATGGTTTTGTTTTAGTCTTTATTTTATATATAGACTTAGCTTCTTTCACCAAAACTGTAGCTCTCTTGATACTTTCTTTACCGTGCCATGTTCTTATGATCATATGTACTAATATGTAATATCTATTGATTGTTCATCTAACTGAATTTCATCATCTGGACAAGAGGGCTTCTTTATCCACTTGGTCTTGGGTTTTCTTGTCTTTCTGGCCAGTCTCAACTCTTTTCAGTGGTTACAGATCTTCTAGGAGACTACAATGTTACAGAGCTTGATGCAATCAATATTGATGAGGAAGATATTTATAATCTTATTTTATTGTATGTTATATCATCATAATTATACCACCATTAGAATACGATTTACCTTTACATGTCAAAGAGTGGTAAAATTGTTTTCCTGCTTTCATTAAAATTTAAGAAAGATATCCACATTCTACTATACTTGGGTACAAAGATGTTTTTGATTCATTTTAAATTAGGTTGCCACTTTGTCCTATGTCACTACTCCATGTCTTATAACCTAGCCCAGGGATGGGGAACCTGAAGCCTTAAGGTATTTTCCTATAAAATTTGGATTCAGTCAAAAGTCCTCACTTAAGGATTTAGAAGGCCACATGTGGCCTTGAGGCTGCAGGTTCCCTACCACTGACTAGTCTTTAGGGGCTTTTAAATTTTATTTTACTTTATTGCATAAAATGGTATTCAAAATTTTGCAGCTTTATTAAAGGCAAAGGTTCAAGATTCTCACTTCAAACTTATTAATTTCATTTAGTTTTATGCTTTATGTATTTTTTTTTAAAAAGTCCCTTCCCACTATCTTAGAGTAATGTGCAGTACTTCTGTATCTTAACACGACAAAGCTCTCCACATCTTTAGTTAGATTTCTTTCACTGACTCTTTTGTATCCTTCATGGCTGAGTAATATGTAGCCTGTGCAGGCTACTGGTGCTAACTCTGTGATTTTAACCTTCATGTGCCTCTATTCACCCATCTCCAAAAATGTGGGAATATCTCACAAGGGCCATACTAAGGATTAGCCAGAGTCATTCACGTGTTTTGAGAGCTTTAAATGACTGCTCCCTTGAGATTGTGAAGTATTCACACCACATCTTAATGTTTGTACAATAGCATGGCATTGCTACGAGCCTCTAAATGGGTGGGAGGAGGGGTGGTCTCATTTTGGCCTGCTGCTTTGTTTCCAAATTCAACATATCATAGTCCATTACTAGCCATAGCATGGGGAAGGAACTTCAAAGTGAGAAAAGGTAAAACAAAATGTCAACCTCCAGAACACTTTAAACAGCTACTTTTTTTTAAAGGCTAGCAGTGGTAAACCACTGGATGGAAACTGTGATCCAGGGAACTATAGGCAGGATTGGGAAGAGGGGAAAACCTATGTTTTCCTCATACTTAGAGAGAACGGAATTTTCCTTTACCTTTTATTGAAATTTAACAGAAAACAAAAATTCTTTTCATTTTAAGAGCCTCTTTCAGTAAGTTCATTTGATTGCCCCTGAGAGATGATTAATGATTCATACTCTAGAATTCGCTAGAAAGAAAGGCACTGGAAATCGTTATCATGTGGAAGTGAAAAAAAATGAATGAGGTGCTTGGGCAAGGTATTCATTTGACTTTCCATTGAAGTAAATTACCATGCTACCTGAGTATAAAGAGCAAAATTGCGGCAATTCTCTGAATAATCAAGAAGTTTTGCTTCAGTGGCTTACATTTTTCAGGCAGAGGTGTTTGTGGATTTCCTTTTTCTTGGGTAATCTACTTGCCCCAGTGCTTCTCTGTAATTTGCACACAGAAACCCAACATCAAAGAATATCATTTTAGTGGCCAAATGTTGTGGTTGGGTCCAGGAACTTTAGCAGCATGGGGTTGACAAGCTTCATTAACTAGAGCACAGGTGCTATTTTAAAAATCACTTTTTCAAAAAAATAAAAACATAACATCTGCTTGTTGTCAGGTCATACAGGGAATTCTTGTCCATCTATGTCTTTGGCCAAATAGCCTCTGAGGTCCTCTGGGATTCTGTTCTTCTGAGATTCTGACACCTATACTATGATGCTGCCACTGTCTTTAAGTGCACAAGTAAGCAATTTGAAATGTTTATAGACAGATAAGGACCTGGGTGTTCACACAGACAGTTTTTTTTTACAGTTTTCTTCAGTGTAACAACTACTGTTGTTGTTTTTTTGTCCTTTATTTTCAAAGACAACCAATGACGTCACAGGGTAATGTCTTAACTTCCATGTGAATTTGATTTAAGTGAGGCAGAGTTGCACAGTCATCAGCCTTACTCTTCTCCAAAAGTCAGGATGACTGGCAATGGCCTGGGATGCAATGGATGGCCTTGGCTTCTTCGATGTCTAACCAAGCTATAAGCACTCCACAGCTCCTGCTTCAGACACCTTCATGACTGTTGGAACAAATCATTCTTATCCACCCATTCTACCAGAATAAGTCACATGCTTGGGACAAACATCCCTCTTTTTTTTTCTTCAATCTGTTTTAGATGTCTGTTGAAATAGTTTTACCTGGGTGTGGCTTCTGGACATGCTACAACTTCCTGGAGCCATAGGTGAGACTTGTGTGACAGGTAGACACCAAAATGGGATGAGTAGCCCTGAGAAGGTCTCAGCAAGCCCTTATACCAGAGGTGCTAGTCCTGCCTGAATATCCCATACACAACTTATGTAGTAACAACTATTATAGAAGACTTTGCTGAGCTGTGAAGATTTTAGATGTTGTTTCATCAGAAAAATATGCTTGGATCTTGGGAAATCCACCCAACTGTTCTAGTGAATAATTCTAATTTCTACTCATCAGTGTGTCTTTGTGGGGTCAATTTTCTACTTTCCAGTCTTGTGCAAGTTTCTTGAAATCTCTAGTTTCTTTCAAAGCTCAGCTCAAGCTTTAGGTTTTTTTATGATTTCACTACCACTTCCACTCTAGCTACTAGAGTTTTTCCTATCTAAATCATCCTTAATTTATTTTATTTTGTATTTGGCAAGTATCTTTTCATATTGCATACTATACCCCACTTTTCCTAAATAGAATATAAGCTCCTTAAGTTTAAAGTGGTTTTTTTTTTTGTCTTTAAATCTCCAATGTTTAGTTCAGTGCCTGGTATACACTGGGTGCTTAATAAGTGTTTGCTTGCTTAATTGGTTGGAAATTCCCACCACTGAGGCAGATTAGAAAATGATCAGTAACTGCCATATAAATTGTAAAAACCAGTAGTACTAATTAGAATGAAAAAATACTGTCCAAAAATAAAATTGTGGTCAACTTGAGGTTTTACAGATGGTGAAAGGAATTAGAAAACATTGAATTAAATTTGCATATAAATGTTCATTTCTATTGAGATGTGATTGTTTAGAATCATAGAACTTTAGCACTGGCAGGGAACTATGAAGGTCATCTAATCCTAGATTCTTGTTTTACAGATGAAGACACTGAGTTACGTGAACTTCCCCAGGCCACATAATTCCCTCCTCTCCATGTGGCAGTTTCTTCAGCAGATCAGGATGCCTTCCAGGATGTTTCTACAATTCAGATATTATCTCTCAGTTGAATGTTTGGATAATACGATGTTATTGCTCATATATTTCCATTTTTATTAAATTGTTGATTGATTTATTCCCTCAAGAATATCCAGATGTGAAAGATACTTGCTTTTCCTGCTCAATGTATTTACATTCTAGATTAGTCCTGAGTTAGTTAGTTCTCACTATTATCTGAGAAACATGGAGTGTAATCATGGCAAGATCTTGGGTTTATGAAGCACTCTCACACATGTGCTCTACGTTGATATTCCCAACAACCCTGTTTGGTAGCCATGGGAGATAGCAACGTTTTCTGTATTTAACAGATGGGAAATGTGAGGTTCAGAGAGGTCATGACTTCTGGCTAGTAAGTAGCAATATAAAAATATAAATTCTCTACTCTGCCATTTGGTTTTCAATATTGGAGCGTTCCAATAGAATGTGCCACGTTCTCATATTTATTCCTAAATATAGCCAGGAAGTATCAGAGGCAAGACCTGAATGTAGTTCTTCCTGGTTCCAAGGCAAGCTCCCTTCCCTTTCTACAAGACCATAGGGCGAGGGATACAGAAGGCCAGTGATTTCATTGACATAGAGAACACAGGGATGAGGAAACTCCTTCTACCAGTGAAGGTTAAGGTCACACATTCTCTGCAATTTAGATCCTAAGACAGTTACCCAAGACATAGAAAGGTTAGGTGAATTTCCTGAGATCATACAGCCAGTACGTGTCAGAGGTGGGACTTGAATCCATTTTCTTGGCTTTTTACAGCTTTCTGTCAATTATGCTGTACTGCTTTTCACATAAATATTTCATCTTCTGTTTTATGAATGAGGAAATAGAGGATCAAAAAGGATGAGTTTCCAATGGTCACACAGTTAAGAGGTACCATAACTTCTCCTGCCCTAGTTCAAAGAGTGCAGTGCACTTTCTAAAATACTGTCTTACTGCTTGTAATAATAATAACACTGTTAATTATAGTGTGTGTATATACGTATATAGAGTTATTGTCATATTTTTATATTAGATTATACATTCCTTGAGGGAAAGAACTGGTTTTTTTCCTCTTTTATATCCATAGTACTTAGCATAGTACCTGAAACTTAACAAATGTTGACTAATTGGTTAAAATACATATATATATGTATAATATATATATATACACACACACACACACACAATTATATAACAATTAATTATGTATAACCATCAACTGATTATATATAATAATTGTCATTTTATTCTTTTCTATAAGCCTTTATGCCCACTTTCACCTTACAACCCAATTATTGCAGCTGGCCAGCTCTGACAATAATGACCTTCTCCAAGATTTCATAGACAAGAGGAAATTTAATTCCAGCGCCATAATTCCCATGCTCTTAGCTGTAATAACTTTGATGTCAGTTTGAAAGTGTTAGTCTTTATCCAACTTGCACTTTGAAAATCTACTCCAATATTCTGAGCTATAGAACTAATGAGTTTACTAGTGGGAAAGTGATAGATAACTCATTGACCTTGGGCAATCATTAAAGTTCTCTATACCTCAGGTTATTCTTCAGCAAAATAATAGAAATAACAGCCACTCATGGTTATTATGAGAAAAAGCATTTTGTAAACAAAGTAACTGTGGAAAAGTAAACTATTCTCAAAACCATCAGGTTGGCAAAGATGTCAAAAGAAGAAAAAGACAAATAATGGAAGAGCTATGGGAAAAATGGAACACTAACACAGAGTTGGTGGGGCTGCAAATTGATTAAGTCATTTTGGAAAGCAATTTGGAATACTATTCGGATATACCACTAATACATCTACACCCTAAGTAGATCAGAGAAGGAAGAAATGGAATCATACATAAGAAAATATTTATAGCAGATCTCTTCATAGGATCCCCAAATTGAAAACTAAGGAGGTGTCCACCTATTGGGAATGGTCAGGAAATTATGGTATATGAATTTAGTGCAAAATTATTGTGCCATAAAAAATGAAGAAATGGAGAGTTTTAGAGGAAATTAGGAAGAGCTCTTTGAACTAATGCAGAATGAAGTTAACAGTACTATAAGAACAATTTACACATGAATAATAGTTTAATAAATAAAAAATCTTAAAAGACTGTAAACAACTTTAAAAGAATTTTGATACAATCGCAAGTTCTAAGTTCAGAGGATTAAAGATGAACCATACCATCAATGTCCTGCCAGAAAGATGATTGACTTAAAATCCAGAATGAGTCATATATTTTTGTCAATTGTCAGAGTTTGTTTTGTTGTATTATGCGTGTTTGTTGTGTTTTTTTTAATTATTATTGAATGGGGGATGAAGAGAAAATAAAATTCTGTCAAGAGTAGGGATTTTTTTCAGTGAGTTATTATTATTTGGAAAGTAGATGAAAATTTGGACAGTAACATTAAGGAAGTTTAGAGAAGTTTGGAGGGAGGAGGGAGAAATTTGCTGAATGTGCAACAGATTTGTCACATTGACACCTTTCACTTAACCAATGCAGATGTCTAAAAGTTATTTACAAACATAGGACTGAGGCCTGATGAAATAAACTGAAATACATAAATTTTGGAGGGAACAATATACAAATACAAGTCAAAACTATAAGAAGGGGTGAACAACACAAAATTACCACCCCCCCACCACTCACCTCCTAAACATATACACACATCCAAGAGCATGAAAGAAATGACATTCATAGATAAATGGTGAAAGAAAAAGAAGCCAGTGAAAGAATATGTTAGAGAGAGAGCAGAACAATAATACTTGCTATCCATCAAGGTTTTAAGAGTTTTATAGAACTTCTCTACATTATCTTATTTGATCCTCAAAACTCTGTGAGGTAAATATTATAGATATTATACTCATTTTTTTTTTACAAAATAGGAAACTGAGACTTAGAGAATTAAATGACTTGCCCATGGTCAGACAGTGGGTAAGTTTCAGAGAGAGTAGTCATTAAACCCAAGTCTTACTGATTCCAGGTTCAGCATTCATTGCTTTAAATGGGAAAGTAGAAATATCATGAAAGTCAAAAGTGATAGCATTTAATCAAGGAAAGGGCACTCAGTATTAGCACTTTCAACCAAGAGGTGGAGAAGATATAGAAAAGACCATGAATTATATAAAGAAGATAATTGTGAACTTAAAAAAATGAAGGAAGGAAGGAAGGGAGGGAGGGAGGGAGGGAGGGAGGGAGGGAGGAAGGAAGGGAGGAAGGAAGGAAGGAAGAAAGGAAGGAAGAAAGAAAGAAAGAAAAGAAAGAAAGAAAGAAAGAGAAATTTCTGTGACATGTTAGAGAAGGGAATTCCTTAGGGAGTTTCTAGCAATTAGAACTACTGAATGGTGGAAAGAACAGTCTTACAAAGCAGTGAGCTGATGTCACCAGAAGTCTTCAAGAAGAAGCCAGGAAAATGATGGAAAAGAAATATACCAGAGGGAGTTTGGAATAGATGACCCCAAGGAATCTTCTAAGTCTAAAATTCCATAATTTAAGGGACTAAGACATGAGGCAATGGAGATGGTGAACTACTTGAGAAATTTAGCCATGGAAAGAAGGTGGAAAAGAATTGGTAATCTAAGGAGAAGAGAGCAGAATTAACTGAAGGTTTTGTCTTTTTAATTTTTTTTAAATATAGGGGATATGTGTGCATGCTAAAAAAAAAAAAAAAAAAAAAAGGAAAGAAACCTAGATGAAACTCCATGTTGAAGGCACTGAGAATCTATCACTGTTAGAAAAGGCCACATAATACAAGAATTAACATTGCATAAATCGATATTGCTTCCATGTGACCCTACCATGAAAAAGAGAGGAGCCTTTCAGCTTACTGTCGAAGCTGTGTCAGAGCATAGGCAATCTCCCTTCTCATAAAATAGAGGATTTAAGGGTTGTTTGGGGGTATTGGGGTGAAGGTAGGAAGTGACAGCTGTCATTATAATACATGTAGCTTCAGAGTCATCCAGAGCTCTACACAACTGTGCCTTGGACTTTTCTAGAGCATCCATCTGCTCTTGGCCAGCATTTCCAGTGTCAAAAGCGTCAAGCAAAAGCTACATTATTTTCTAACTCTTACACTCATATTCCGCAATGGCTTGTGTTTAGAAAGAAAACACATAAATCAAGTGACATTTTGTTGGGAAGTACATTCTTTTTATCAGCAAAGAGCAAGAAAATTTGTGGCTTGATAGGGAAAGAACATGGCCTTTTCAGGTTGAAATGTACTTTTACCTCCGCTACTGATTTAGAAATGTTCTCAATATACACAAAGGATTTTTTTAAAAATAAAAACGCAGTGCCTCAGGGAGTGCCGCTAGTTTAAATAACACATGAAAAGTATTTATGAGCCCCTTTTTATGAGGTGGTCAAAGCAAAGACCATCCAGCATGTAACATAAGACTGGCTTAAGAAGAAAGACTTTCCAAACCACATTGGAGAGTTAAGCATGAATGGAATTTCATTTCAGTCTCTATTGCTTATTTAAATTAATGATGTTTTCAGATGGGGCCTAAATGATAATGCAGATCAAGGTGAGGCTTGCCAGGAATAGAATACACTGCTCTATTATTCAAAGAATGTTGTTGAGTAATGCTGAAATAATCTGAGGTATATAGGCTTAACAAAAGTAGGTTGCTGGACAATGGTGCGGTGTGGAGGAAAAGTATTTGTAATAGGCAGAAGTCCATTTTGAGATATCCGGATTGAGAATTTAGACGGGTCCAAGGGTTTAGGACAGTCATCCCTCTATTTTTATCAACCAATCATGTTTTATGAATCTGGCTATCCTGTCTATTTAATAACAAAAACCAGTAAATAAGTCTCAACAGACACAAAGAGCCCCCAAATAGGATTATAGCATCTCCATCGGTAAGTGTGGAATATGGTCTCATCATACCATGATGGTGAAGCTGACCCACCAAGAGTAAAGTGCAGACTTTGGGTTTTTGGGGTTTTTTTCTAGTAGTAGGGTTTGGATAGATTAAATCACACTCTTTGCCTGGCACTCCACAAAACCAAAAGCATGTGTCTGTTAGCCAGTTGGCATACTGTGACTAGAACAAAGCTAACCAACCCACACAAGAATCTAACCCAGATCCTTGGCCTCACTGACATCCTATTCATACCAACCTGAGAAAACTGACTTTACAATGAATTTGAATGTTCAGAATTCTCTTGCTTAGATAGCAAGGGATCCAGGATCTAATCCAAGTCATTAAGTCTTCCACTAAAAAACTTTTCAATACTACAAAATCAACACATAATAATCCCCTGAAGCTACATATCTTCTGTATGTAGTGGGGATAGTAGGGAAGCTCAATGTATTTAATTATTGAAAAATAAATGAATCTACCCAAAACAACAACATCACAAATCACACATTTCCAATACCAAAAGTATCAGTTTAGGTTCCATATTCTCTTAGTTAAAGAAAGAAATCATATATGCATTTTTTACACATATATGCATTGTTTACGCAGAAAAAAACACACAAAAATATCAATGAACCATATATGATGGTCAAAACATTCAGTTGTATCCTTGAATGAATCAGAATTGACTATTTTTGAGTAATTTTGATAACTCAAGCTGTCTAATCAACTTCCCAACCCCTGAAGTGTTTTGCCTTGTCTATTTGATGATTTAATGGCTAGAATTGACTAATCCAAATCTATCTTTATGTGACACTATGCTATTAATTAGGTAATATATCAAGAAGTAAAAGACATAGCCCCTGATTTTATAGCTGAGGAAATAAGTCACACCTACAGGAAAACAACGTACAGAAAATACAAGCCAGCATGTTATCATCTGCCAAATGCTGAGCAGAGATTGTGACAGTGTAATCTCTATTACTGGCTCGGAGTTTAGGCAAATGGAGCCTATGAATCAAACATTTTCAAGATGTAGAGAGACACATAATCACAATTTGATTCCATATATATATATGTATGTATGTATGTATGTATGTATGTATGTATGTATGTATAAATTTCTGCCCCACATTGTGTTAGCATATTTAAAGATGATGCCCCTTCAGGATAGGAGAATGAAGGGCATCCCGCTAACCCTGATGATGTGTTTAGGCTACATCTTCTTGTCTCAGATCCTCTCAAACTTGCCCAGCCTACTTAGGTTCAGTAACGTAATTTCCCCATGTATGAAGTGGAGGTGTGTTTGTAGATGAGTTACACTGCACTTGCATGATATTTGCACTATAATTGCAAACTACTCCCAGTTACGTTCATTCTGTTTAATGTGCTTTATAAGAATCAGATGTGGAATTCTCTGTGGTTATTCTTTTAACTCTGTAAAAATTGTAGGACAAAAGGAATTTAAAATTAAAAAGGAACTAAAAAAAAGTATGATTTAAGAATCAAATGTTTGAAATATTTCCCTTCCTAATTTGCTTTGTAGAGAAATGAAATACAGAGCATTAAGACTGACTGCTTTTAAATGAATTCTAATTACATGCATGTGCAAAACCATCAGTGAAGCCTAGATGTGCAATTAAATGCCTGATTATGCTGAATCCTGGGTGTTCTTTATTTCTTGCATGTGCCCTCTACAATGCACACAGTAGTCTCTTTGGCTTGAGCATAACTTCTTTAAAATATTTAAAGGCCATATAAGTGCAATCGTGTGTCTAATTAGAAATTAAAATTTCTGAATTTAAGCATGAAACTGAGCCTCAACTCTACTCTGCACGGGAAATCTTGGCCGGGAAATTTTATAACTCTAACTCATCGTTATGAACTCAAGAAGGGCAGAGCAAGAAGCCTGCTAGGCCAACATTCACTGACGGCTTTTGATTTGCGTCTTCTGGCTTGGTCATGCTCAAGTCTTGAAGCAGGACAAAGTGAGACTCAGTTATTTTCCAGTAATGTTGTGAAAGTCTTTAATTCCCTCCTAATGTTAATCAGGAAGAGAAGAGTAAAGAAAGGAGGGAATGAATGAGAAAGTCTCCTTTGATTCTCCTATAATTTTGTTTCTGCCCTGAAGAAAGGGAAATGTTTTTATATAATTCCTTTTCCTAACCAAAGGAAGTTTTCCGAGGGGACTGATCCACTGAAAATAAGACTGTTTCTTATATATAAGTGTGGATTACCCAAAATATATTCTCAAGGACCTGGAAGCAAAGGTCAATGTTCTAAATGTGTCATAACAGTTTGGAAAATTCTGGAGCAAAGCAATAATATCCATTGATAGGTTAGTCAGTCAATGAACATTCATTAAGTGCCTGCTATGTGCCAGGTCAAGTGCTAAGTACTAGGAGCATAAAGAGAGTTAAAAGAGAGTCCCTCTCAAGGATCTCAGTCTAATGGGGAGAAAAAATACAAACAACTATGACTGAATAATTTATACACAATATAAATTAGAAGTAATCATCCGAGTGGAGGTACTAGAATCAAGGGGAATTAGAAAAGTCTTTCTGTAGAAGGTGAGATTTTAGCTGAGACTTGAAGAAACCAGGGAAGTCAGGAGGCAGCTAAGAAGTGTGTTCCAAGCATGGGGATCATGCTATGAAAGTGCCCACAGTTGGAAAATGGAATATTTTATTCAGACCAGTGTCACTGGACTGCAGAGTATAGGTGTAAAGGGGGAGAACAGTGGGGGAAAAGTTAGGAGGTAAGAGGATGTAATTTGTAAAAAAGACTGGAAAAATCAAGGAGAGGGAGTTATGAAGGTCCTTGAATACCAAACAGGATTTTGATATTTAATCCTGGAAGTGATAAGGAGCCATGGAAACTTATTGAGTAGGTGTAACACCAATGGATACCCATAGCAACCACTATGAATATGCATACATATTTCGAGGGTAAATTGGCAAAATATAATAAACTCTCTTCCTCAAAGGCAAAACAAAAATATTTAATTGGGACATCATTAGAATACTAGGAGGTAAGATTTAACAAGGTACTTATCACTAATCCAGGGAGCTATGACATCTTAAATCTTCTTTCTGTCAGGCCTCCCCACAATAACAAGTTCCCCTAGACAAATTCCTCCTCTGCCCACTCATATCTTGCTTCTCTCTCTCTCTCTCTCTCTCTCTCTCTCTCTCTCTCTCTCTCTCTCTCTCTCTCTCTCTCTCTTCCTCTTTGGGCCAATGGCTCCCACTCACAGCTTCTTCTCTCTCTGTTTTGCCTGCTGTCACCTTCTGCTCTACTCTCTTTCTCTCTCTCCTCCTTGGGCAAGCTGCCCCCAGTCTGAGCTCCATGTGACACAGGCTCCATATGATCACAGGCTCCATGTGTTAGGCCTATTAATGGGCAAGGAAGATCTCCGTATTCTATTAACATTACAGTAGGGGAGGGACATGATCAGACCTGCATTTTAGGAAAATCATTTTGACAGCTGATTGGAGGATGGACTCTATGGGGAGAGACTTGTGGCAAGCAAATGAATCAGCAGGCTATTGCAACAGTCCAGGTATTAGGTGATGAGGGTCCTTAATAGGCTAATAGCAGAGCCAGAGGAGAAAAAGGGAGTAAGTTCCAGGGGTGTTAAAAAGGTAAAATCAACAGGCCTTGGAAACAGATTGAATGGGGGGAGAGGATGGAGTCAAAGATGACTTCTAGGTTGTGAGTTTGGGGACTAGGAGGATGGTAGTACCACTCAAGAGTAACAGGGAAATTAGGAAGAGGGAAGGGTTTTGGTTTGGTTTGGGTTTTGGAGAAAGGAAAGATGAGTTCTACTTTGGACTTTGAATTTACATCTACAGAAAATCCTGTTTGAAATATCCAATTGGTAATTGAAGATGTGACAGGAAGTCAGCAGAAAGATTAGGGCTATATAAATATATCTGAAAATCATCAGCATAGAGAACATAGTTGACTCCATGGGCATTGATGAGACCACCAAGTTAGGAGTATAATATAAAGATATAGATAAAGGGAAAAAAGAAAAGGGCCTAGGACACTCACATTAATGCCTCCTGAATGAAGATCCAGCAAAGTGGTAGGTAAGAAGAAAACAAGGAGACAGTAGCATCACAGTATCACAAAGACCTGGAGAGAAGAGAGTGTCAACAATGCCAAAGACTGCAGAAAGGTCAAGAAGGATGAAGGCTGAGAAAAGACCATGAGATTTGGCAATTAAGTTAGGAACTTGGGAGAGATTATTTTGTTCAATGATAAACTAGTTTATAGAGAGTAAAGGAGAGAGGAAGAGGGGAGAAAAGGTGGAAATACCTATTATAGACAGCCTTCTAAGGAGTTGAGTCACAAAAAGGTAGAGAGATAGAAAATAATAGTAACAGATGGATGGATCCAGTGAGGGCTTTTTGAGGATGGGAAAGACATAAGCATGTGTGTAAGCAGTAGGGAAACAGCCAGTAATCAGGGAGAGACTGAAAAATAAGTAAGAGAGTGGGGATGATAGAGGGAGTAATTTGTTAGAGGAAATGGAGTGTGAGGGGATCTCTTGGGCATGTAAAAGGGTTTGCCTCGTCAAGAACAAAGGCCACCTCATAAAGTGAGATGGAGATTGAAAGAGAAGACAATGAGGGAAGGCATGTGAGTGATGTGAGATGAAGGTCTCTCAGTAAATAGCTTCAGTTTTGTCCAGTAAAATGAGGCAAGGTTCTGAACTGAGAGGAGAGAGGGAGGGAGAACCATGAGTGGTTTGAAGAGAGATGGAAAGGTTTATAAGAGTCATTGTGGTTAATGAAGTACTAAGATACTTAAGGGAGTGTCCAGTATTGCCTTGTAGCAATGAAGGCCCAGTTGAGATTGCTTATCAATACAAGGAACCCAGTCAGCACAGTTTTGTGATTTTCTCTAACTTCATTCAACAGCATGTTCATAGGAGTGAAAGCACCAGCTAGTGGTAGTGATCCAAGACTGAGGCTTTACAGGGCACGTACAGCAATGGGATAAATGAATAAAAAAAAACTCAAAAGAAAATAGTGTACAGTTGAACTGATTCACCAACAGGTCAAAATGGGGAAGGGAGGAGGAGAATGTAGCCAACACAAAGCTGAGGAAGTGAGAGATTAGAGATTGTGGTGAGGACAGAAAACAAGGTTTGGGTTGCAAGGCAGAAGGAGAGGTGGAATTAGATATAATTATAATTAATAAGGAAATTTCAGAGTTCATGATCATGGAAGTCATGCATTTGTAGGTGATGGCAAGATCAAGGATAGGAACATCTTTTTGTGTGGCTGAGGTGGAGTTGAGCAATACATCTTGCAAAATGAGCAGACTGAGGAACTATGAGGTTAGGAAATTTGAGGAAGTGTAGATATAGATAGACAGATAGACAGACAGATAGATAGATCATAGATAGACAGACAAACAGATAGATAGATAGATGATAGATAGATAGATGATAGATAGATTGATTGATTGATTGATTGGGGGTCTACTAGCATGAAAGCAGCAGTTGAGAAGGCAAAGACTATGAACCAAACACTAAACTCACTGAGAAAAGAAACGGAGTGTCCTAGAGGTCAGTGAATAATAGCTACCAGTGTTTTGATTGGCTGATGGATATGATGGCAGAGGGAGAACCTGAAAGTAGTCATGGAGAACAAGGATTATTTCAATTCCTATACATCAACTAGTGTGTGAGGGATGTGGGGAAGATGAGTGAAAAGTGCAATCAGTTCTGCAAAGGGAGGCCAAGGAAGGCTGTGTTGTCAGGAGGAAGCCAGGTCTCAGTGACAGCCAGAAGATGGAAGGATTTGGAAAGGATAAAGAATTGAGATGAAAGCAAGCATATTGTCTATAGAGCAGGCATTCCAAAGAGCACAATAATGAATCTTTCTTATTTGTTTGACAACTTTATAGTTTAATTCAATCGAACAAATGTGATAAGTACCTACTATCTGCCAAACAACAAGGCATACAGTGATTAAATAAAGCCCTGCTCTCATTGCACAATAGCATAAAGAGTTGTGATGCCTAAATAACTAACTATAATACAAAATGGAACACGACAGGGAAGCCGCATGGTGTGGTGGGAAGACACTAGCTTTGGAGTCAGAAAACCTGAGAGTTCAAATCCTGCTTCCGGCACTTACTAATTGTGATCTTGGACAAATCACTTATCTCCCAGGGTCACATTTTCATCGTCTATAAAAGGAAAGGTGTTAGACTGGTTTCTTCTAGATCTATGATCCTAAGAACATGAGAGAAGTGCAAGAAAAAAAAGCACGCTAAATGACCTACAGAGAAAAAGACCACATTCCTCTGGGATGGTAAAGCAAGGCTTTACAGAGAAGACGAGACTTCAGGTAGTTCTTAAAGGAGAGATAGGATTTTAATGGGGAGAGGGGAGGATATTCCAAGTGTAAAGGATAATATAAGGCAGGAAAGTACAAGATTTCTTTTTTGATGAGAGACAGAAAGTAGTTCAGTTTTGCTGAAGAGTAGAGAGTATGAAATAAGGACAGGAGTGTAAGGTGCTGCCAGATTGTGGAGAGTTTTGTTGCCAGAGAAAGATCTTTAGATTTATTCCTTAGTCAAGAGCAAACCACTGGTTTATACGGTTCATTGAACTTTAGAGGCAGAAGAGACATCAGAGGTCATAGACTCATAGGTCCTTACATTTTAGAACTGGCAGAGTCCTTAAAGATCATCTAATCCAACCCTTTCATTTTATTCACAAAGAGGCTCAGTCAGATTAGTTGTTTTTCCAAAAGTCATATGGGTGTGTCTATTACCAAAGTTCTCTGATACCAAATTCTGTGTTCTTTTCACTGTTTTCCACACTTAATCCTTTAGACTGACTCATACCTAAAACAAAATCCTTTCTGGCAGCTAGATAGAGTGCTGGATAAAGCACTGGGCCCAGAGGTAGGAAGACCTAAATTCAAATTCCACCTCAAATATTTACTAGCTGTGTGACTGTAGGCAAGTCACTTAACTTTTGCCTGCTTCAGTTTCCTCAACTAGGAAATGATAATAACAGCATTCACTTCACAGGGTTGTTGGGAGGATGAAAAGTAAGATAGTATTTGTAAAGACTTAACACAATGCCTGGCACAAAGTTGGTTAAGTTTGTTGGCTGCTGTCCATTGTTCTTGAAGACCAAAATGATATCACTATGTTAGAGGAAAGTTGCAGTGAGTCCGGCTGTGGTTAATCAGACCAATACAAGCTTGGAATGCTCTAGCACTGATCGGGTATAAATAATCATGTGAACATTTGAGGTAGATTCTTTAAATTTATATATCTCACATTTCTTTTGAGCACAAAGTAAACACTACATAAATGCCTATTCTCTTCCTCTTTCACCTCTTCTTTGGCATCAAAAGTGATCATCCCACCTGCAACTGAGGAACTTCCTGATGGTAAACTCACTTGTCCTAGGTAGTCCATTCTGTTTTAGGATGGCTATTGGGAATTTTTTCATCTTATTCCATAGAAAAAAATCTCTATTTCCCATCTATTGTTACTACCTCCATCCTCTGGTGCCAAGCAAAACAAATCTATTCCTTCTTTCTCATGATACCCTTTCAAACATTTGAAGACATCATTATCGTACCTCTTAAGTCTTATCTTCTCCCAACTACATTGAAGAAGGCTTTGGGTATAGGTTGGAGCAGATAATCGCTTAGATCTCTTCCAATATGGGATTTAGTTTGACTAATTAAATGCATTTCTTTACAGCCTGCTATGTACATGACACCGTGCTAGTTGCATGGTAGAATATAAAGAAATAAAACCAAACAATCCCTGCCTTCAAATAGCTTTTATTCTAATGAAGGTACACAGGATGCAACATAATAGGAGAACAGAAAAATGCTCTAGAATACATGAGGGTGGAAAGATTACTGATGCCTGAGGAGATCAAAAAAGGATACACAGAGAAGATGGCACCTGATTTGACACTTGAAAAATGATAAATATTCTGAAAGATAGAAATGAGTAGTAAGTGTAGTCCAGAAATGGGGGAGAGTCTGAGAGACTGCACAGAGGTAGTGCCTGGACTGTGAAGTATAGGTAAGAGCTTAGTTGAAATATGAAGTAAGTGCATGAAGCAGAGTAATTACAATGAGGAATACTGGAGCAGGATAATAGAGGTTCTTTGATGGTGGGCTAAGGAATTTGTATTTTGTTGCAGCAGGAAATAAGGAGCTACTGAAAGATTTTGAGCAGGAAAATGGCATGGCTGGAACTATGTACTTTATTTAAGAAGATAATTTTGTAATCTGTGTGAAAAATAGGTTCACGAAAGGAGATGAAAGGCAGGGAGACCAATTAGGAGGCTCTTGCAATAGTCTAAATGAATAGCAATAAGGGTCTGAATTAAAACAATATGAGTGGAGAAGGGGAGAATGGACATGAGATATTGTGGAAGTGGAATGAATGTAATATGAGGAGTGAGAGAGAGGTTGACAATCACTCATTGGAAATAAAAGCAAGCTCTACTATGTAATAGAGATTCACAGTTTCATGTACAGTCCTCTCCTATTTTGCAGTATATGTGGAAATGCTCATCTTATCTGGTGTTTGTTAAGTTCTGAAATCTTAATAAAGAAAAACATTTAACGTGTTATCAAGAAAAAGAAAGAGATTGCAAAGTCTGAAAAGTCTTGGGGGACTATGCATTATATCACAAACTGCACAACTTCCTAAGTTGACATTACATGCCATAATCTTTGTACCCCTCAGCAGGAAATCGTTGGCTAACACAAAATATCTTCTCTTCCAGTAAGAAATTTCCTTATTTTTCATGGCATCCACAAATAATCTTCATTATTCTTGAGAGTCCATGAAGTTGTATCCTTCTCAAATGATTGGATTCTAGCCAAGATGAGAAAAACATTGAACCTATCAAAATTTAATTAATCACAAAATTATTCCAATGGCTCAGTTCTTCCTCCTTTCATCATTGGTGTCACCTTTCCCAATCCTCTATCCTCCAACAAATTTGGATTCCCCTCCACTTCCTCAAGGTTTTTTTTCTTCTTCATTTTCCTCGAAGTATTTCTTCCATTCTTTTAAGGACTACTGCATTCTTTCTGAGAAGTTGGAGAGTATAGAAAAAGAAACTAAGGCGATGGATGAATACACAAGAAAGAGGAGAAGACAGAAAAGAACTTGAAGTGAAGGAGAAGAAAAAAGGATTGAAGATGAGAAGGATGCTGATAAGTCCTACAAAACTGGGTTCTGATCATTGTATTCAAATTCAACTCATGATCTCATCAGTGGGAGTACTTAATTCAAAAATGCTCATAAAAATCTATCAGCCACTGTCCTTCTTATTCCTTTCCTGCCCATGTGCTCCCATAAACCTACCACATCCAATATGCTAGGGGCCTTCCTCATGTCCTCTTGATGTTGACCTGTTACCAAATAGACCATATAAGCCATCCATTGATTACCCCACAGCTCATATTTACAACTAGCCTATCTTTCTAGTCAAATATTTCTCTGACAATATATTTTATACCACTTCTTTTGCATAATTCCTTATTTGGAATTCATTGTAGCCTGTTCACACCAATCTTGCCCTTTGGGTGACCATCACCTCTAGTTTTTAGGACTATAGATTTCCATGACTAGAACCAAAAAAATTTGGATGCTAAAATGATAGGCCTTTGTTTCTGGGCATAGTTTGCGGTCATTAAAAGCACTATGCAATTCAGAACTAACTATATTACTGTTATTAATTCTAGCCTAGGATTTTGTTAGGATTTTAGCAGTCACAATTTATTGTTGCATGTTATATCATTGAATATAATACATGCACTAAGGCATATTACAATGACTTAGAGTCAACTCAGACTTCAAAGTCTGTTTCACATGAACTTTTTTTAGACAGGATCTTAGCTATCTTATAATTGTGTGATTCTTTTTTTTTTCAAATGAAACTGAAGAACCTCACAATTATTCCTTTTAAATTTCATCATATTAGTTCTGATTCATCATTCTAGGTTACTGAGAACATTTTGAATCATGATTCTGACATTCTTTGTATTAGTGATCTTTCCTAGCTTTGTATTATTCAAAAATTGGATAAGCATATCTTCTATCTTTTCATCTAAATCATTATGAACATGTGGAGTGCAACAGGGTCAACAAAATCCTCTGCTGTGTGGTTGAAACCCCTTTCCAAGTTGAAATTTTTTCAGCTACTGTTCCTTTCAACAGACTGTGCTCTCAATCCATGTGATGGAAACCCATCAGAAAATATAACTAAATACATGCTAATCAGCCAAGCTTAGAGTACTGTATCATATCAGATAATTTCTCTGGTTATCATAACCAACTCAAGCTGTGTTCCCAGCTCACTCCCGCAGCCAGATAAGATAAGCCAGAACTCCTCTAATGTCCTAATTCTCCAGAGACAAATATGGACAACATGAAATCTCTGTGGTTTGGATCCCCCCAGGCAGAATCTACATGGAGCCATACAACTCCTACATGAGGCCAAAAAGGCACCAAACCACACACAAAAGTGGATGGGAAACTATGCGGAGACCTTGACCTTGTCACAATTTGTCCTTTCTAACTGCCACCCCAATGGTGCACCATATGTTCTGTCTTAGGAAAACAGTGGGGCAAAACATTGTCAGCGAGATTCCAGTATTAACTTTTATATACTTATTGTCAATCACAATCCTAAAAGTGAAAGTAGAAGCAAATAATCTCATACCCCTGACTAGAATTTCTATTGTTTCTGTTTTGATTTTATGCTCCAAGAAAGCTCCTAAACTGTCCTGAGGAATATGACAACCATAGCCTTAAGATAAACCATGTGCCTAAATTGGTTGCTGTTGTTATTGTTAGCAATAATACTTTAAGGACTCCTGATTTCTTTGTTATGAATAATCTCTTCACTTACGCAAAAAGTAATCCCTTTTTGACTGAGGGCCTCTAAGAGTTGTTATGATTAAAATATATGTATCATTTTGATGGTGATGATATATGTATTTCTAAGAGTTTACTCATGGAAGTAATTCATTTACAAGGCATATTTTATTCACCAAAATAATTTATCATCTTTGGTCGATACCTAACTTTTTGATATTCTTTGCTCTTTTTTGACTTCAGGAACTTGAGTTAGATATTCAGAGTGTTTGTATTTCATGTTGTCTGGGGATCAGAAAATAAGTGTAAAGGGGACTATTTTCTGATTTTATAAATAGAAATAGTCAGAAAAAGACAGTTAAAAGAAAAACACAGAGAACATAGCCAACAGAAAACAGATACTCAGAATACAGATGGACGATAATATCTTGTTTCCCAGCATCTAATGTGTGTATGACTAATAAGAGGGCTTTAAGGTTGATAGCTGGAAAACCCTAATTACGGCACAACTTTATATTATTTCATTGAGACTTGGCTGCATAAAGGTTGATTTGGATTTCTCACCATGAAATAGAAGTGAGTCATTTCATACAAGGGACTCTACTTTGTGTCATTAGGATTGGTCAAAACTTCCACTAATGCCTAAGAGGTAGAAATCCTTCAGAACCTACCCAAAGGAGCAGATCTGGAAATAGTCTATAGATCCTAGGCTTAGAATCTCCTCTTTTGCTAAAAGAAATAATGCTGCCTGAGGAACAAAACCAGAAAAGTTTAGCAGATGCCAGGCTTAGGGTTTCTGTTTTGCTGTTTCAACAGAAGAAAGATAACAGGCAGAGAAGCATCCTGTCCCATCAGAATAGCAGAGAGGCCAAGAGGGAGAATGATACCACCCGTTACTTAATTGTTGTGCTCATTATCCATGAGGAAAACAAAGGACATCAAGACCTGCAATCCAGTTATATTTTGCCCTGAGCCCACATCTACCCAACTCATTGTGCTTCCTTGCTAAGATTTTGTGTATGTATGTACCCATTCTTTCTCACAGACATTCTGTGCATTGATGGGAAAGTAAATTCTGGAATATTATGTTTTCATTATTCTTACTTTACCTTCTGTTTAGTAAAAGTTTCTGATGAAGAGTTAAAGGTCTCATCTTATTTGTTCAATGAAAAGTCCACCCATAGAGTCTCATGAGCTACAGTAAATAGAAGTAAGCACAGTGTTACTCATTGAATATAACCTTTGAGGACCCTGTGAGAGTGAGTTGTTGCAACCTGTTCATCCCCTCTGGGATCTTCAACCCACTAACATGAGTAAAGCTTGGTGACTGAGAGATCCCACAGAAGGAAAAGAGGGAAAATGCAGCTCATACAGTGTCAGAAGGATTATCATGGAAGATGACTTCACAAGTCTTTTTTTTTCCAATTTATTTATTTTTAGTTTTCAACATTCATTTCCATAAGATTTTGAGTTTCAAATTTTCTCCCCATCTTTCCCCTCCTCCCACCCCAAAACATCATGCATTCTGATTACCCTTTCCCCCAATCTACCCTCCCTTCTATCACACCCCTCCCTTCCTTTATCCAAATCTCTCTTTTCTTGTAGGGCAAGATAGATTTATATACCCCATTACCTCTATTTCTTATTACCCAGTTACATGCAAAAACCATTTTCAACATTCATTCCTAAAACTTTGAGTTCTAACTTCTCTCCCTTCCTCCCTCCCCACCCATCCCCACTGAGAAGGCAAGTAATTCATTATAGGCTATATATGTTTAGTTTTACTGAAGACTTCCATAATAATCATGTTGTAAAAGACTAACTATATTTCCCTCCATCCTACCCTGCCCCTCATTTATTCTATTCTCTATTTTAACATTGTCTCTCCCCAAAAGTTTTTACTTCTAAATACTCCCTCCTTCCATTTGCCCTCCTTTCTATCATTCCCCTACCCCATTTATCCCTTTCTCCCTTACTTTCCTGTAGTGTAGATTTTCATACCAAATGGAGTGTGCATGTTAATCCCTTCTTAAGCCAAATGTGATGAGAGTAAACTTCACTTTTTCCCTCTCACCTCCCCCTTTTCCTCTCCATTGAAAAAAGCCTTTTCTTGCCTTTTTTATGACAGATAATTTGACCCATTCCATTTCTCGCTTTCACCTCCCAATATATTTCTCTCTCATGTCTTAATTTTATATTTTTCATACCATTCCTTCCTATTCAACTCACCCTGTGCCGTCTGACTATATGTGTGTGTGTGTGTATTTGTGTGTATGTATATAATATACATATATACATATATGTGTATGTGTGTGTATGTATGCATGTGTATAATCCCTCCAACTACCCAAATACTGAGAAAACTTTCAAGAATTACAAATATTATCTTTCCCTATAGGAATGTAAACAAATCAGCTTTAGTAAGTCCCTGATGATTTCTCTTTCCTGTTTACCTTTTCATGCTTCTCTTTATTCTTATGTTTGAAAGTCAAATTTTCTATTCAGCTCTGGTTTTTTCATCAAGAATGCTTGAAAGTCTTCTATTTCATTGAATGACCATTTTTTCCCTTGAAGTATTATACTCAGTTTTGCTGGGTAGGTGATTCTTGGTTTTAATCCTAGTAACTTTGACTTCTAGAATATCATATTCCAAGCCCTTCAATCCCTTAATGTAGAAGCTGCCAGATCTTGTGTTATTTTGATTGTATTTCCACAATACTTGAATTGTTTCTTTCTGACTGCTTGCAATATTTTCTCCTTGACCTGGGAACTCTGAAATTTGGCTAAGATATTCCAAGGAGTTTTTCTTTTTGGACCTCTTTCAGGTGGTGATTGGTGAATTCTTTCAATATTTATTTTACCCTCTGGTTCCAGAATATCAGGGCAGTTTTCCTTCATAATTTCATGAAAGATAATGTCTAGGCTCTTTTTTTTGATCATGACTTTCAGGTAGTCCCATAATTTTGAAATTGTTTCTCCTGGATCTATTTTCCAGGTCAGTTGTTTTTCCAATGAGATATTTCACATTGTCTTCTATTTATACATTCTTTTGGTTTGGTTTTGTAATTTCTTGGTTTCTCATAAAGTTATTTGCTCCCATCTGCTCCATTCTAATTTTTAAAGAACTATTTTCTTCAGTGAGCTTTTGAACCTCCTTTTCCATTTGGCTAATTCTGCTCTTTAAAGCATTTTTCTCCTCATTGACTTTTTGGGCCTCTTTTTACCATTTGAGTTAGTCTATTTTTAAAGGTGTTAATTTCTTCAGCATTTTTTTTGAGTCTCCTTTAGCAAGCTGTTGACTTGCTTTTTATACTTTTCTTGCATCACTGTCATTTCTCTTCCCAATTTTTCCTCCACCTCTCTTACTTGATTTTCAAAATCCTTTTTGAGCTCTTCCATGGACTGAGACCAATACATATTTATTTTGGAGGTTTTGAATGCAGAAGCCTTGACTTTTAGGTCTATCTGTGATGGTATGCATTGTTCCTCCTCATCTGAAAGGATGGAAGAAAATACCTGTTCACCAAGAAAGTAACCTTCTATTGTCTTATACTTTTGCCCTTTTTGGGGCATTTTCCCAGCCAGTTACTTGACTTTTGAGTTCTTTGTTAAGAGGAGGGTATGCTCTGGGGACCTGTAAGTTCTCAGTTCCTCCAACGTGGCACAGTCACATTCCTCTCCTGGCATGTGCTCTGGTCTGTGAGCAGGATTCCCTATCCAGAGCCTCCACCAGCTCCACCACAGCAGCCAGCACTCCTCCTCAACCCAGGGCTGCCACTGAGGGCTGAGATCCACATCAGCTGCTCAATTCCCCCAAGGGCTCCAACAATGGAAGCTGATGCTGCCTGGGGCCAGGGCTAGACTGCTGCATTCCCTTCTCACCCACATGAAAGAGCTTTCTCACTGACCTTTAAAGCTGTCTTTGACATTTGTGAGTTGAAGACTCTGGGACCCACAGGTGCTGCTGGTGGAGCCTTGAAGACCACTCTGGTCCTGTCCTTGCCACAGCACTCTGCTCCATGTCTGGGGTGATAGACCTTTCTTGTCAGCCTTCCAGGCTGCCTTAAGCTGGAAATCTCTTTCACTCTGTGATTTTGAGGCTTCTGCTGCTCTAGAATTTGTTTAGAGTCATTTTTTACAGGTATTTTATGGGCTTTGGGGGGAGAGCTTCTAGAGTTGCTTCCTTCTACTCTGCCATCTTGACTCTGCCCCTCTTCATGAGTTTTTCTACAGAAGGAAATAATGTATGCAATGTTCAAAAGCTTTTGCATATATATATATATATATATATATATATATATATATATATATATATATATATATATATATATATATATATATATATATATATATATATATACGTGTGTATGTATATTTTATATACATATGTATATAATGTATATTACAGTCTCATGTTACAAAATAAACAATTTCAAAGGAAACTAGAAAGGCATTTATGGTCTGATACAGAATAAAACAACAAATCTAGGAGAACAATTTATACAATGACCAAACATCATATAGAACAACAACTTTGAAAGATTTTGGAACTCTGATTAAAGCAATCATAATCATGAATCTAGAGTAGCAAAGATCAATCACCTCCCTTGCCTCCTGTCAGAGAGATGATAGACATAAAATCCAGAAGCAGAGATGTACTTTTGGATATGATGTATATGAAAATAACAATGTGTATTTCTTGTGAGAGTCATTTTTTTTTTATTATTTAAGGGAGGGAAGAACAATGGAAGGGATAGTAATAAATATATAAGAAAAAATCATATATGCATATGTGTATACACATATAATATATGTGAATTTTATACTCCTAATCAATACATTTCATAATCACACACTTCTTCAAAATAAACACCAGTGGGAGAAGGATAAATGTCATTGGCAGAAGATGTGCATGCTCATGACAGGAGATAGGGATCTCATAATGAGTTTAATCTAGGAACTGGTATGTTGAGAGAGTACCTTCTGTCAGAGAGTTATGCCTCTATGAACAATATCCTGGACCAGAAGAAAGGACTGTGTGAGCTCCTAGGGACAGCTGGAGACATGGATCTAAAGAAAGATAGCATGACCAATGTAAAGGAAATATGTCATAGATGTGATAAAGAGTAGAACTAGATCACACAATGTGAAACACAGGATAATGTGTGCCACAGGGCACTGCTTCTATCCAATATCACATTTTTTTTTTCCCTATAAATGCTTGTTGATTTGAAGTGAGCAGTGTGGCATATTGATATACAGTGCAAGAATTACAGACAGGAAAATCTGGGTCTAAATCTTTCTTCCGACAATTACTGTCTGGGTGACCACAAACAACTTCCTTAACCCTTCTGAATCTCAATTTTCTCAACTGTAAAATGGAGATAATGTCTTCAGTATATTCTTGTGAACCTCAAATGAGATAATATGTAAAGTGCTTTATAAATCTTAAAGCATCATATAAATTTCAATTAGTAAATAAAAGTCAATAAAAATAAAATCTAGTTATAATAAGAATTAGCTTGGTGTTATGGATAAGAAAGTCAACCTCACGATTAGGAAACCCTGGGTTATGGCATAGGAGATAAGAATTTTAGATTAACATGAGTATAATGGTAGCCATCTCCGGGGCAGAAGGAGAGAAGGGAAGAAAAAAAAATCACATGATAATTTTGCTGTATATTGGAAAGGAATAACAAGTGGTATACAGTTTATTTGCAGTTTTATGCATAATCATCTTTATTATTATACTGTGTAATGGAAATGCTTGTTTTATTCTATAAATTAAAAGTAAAATAAATTCTAAAAAAAAAAAAAGCTATGGCATGTATGATGGAACCTGATGGGTGTTTTTGGTCATTCAGACTCACTGATGGCATTGACTCCATTGCTTATTTTCTTGTTATGATGGATGATAAAAGTAAACTCATTTTCATCCTGCTAAATTAGCTTGAGAACGGCAAAATCTGCATCATATTTTTACATAGTCATCAACAAAACCATATATACTCACACCTCCTGGGGAAACAATAATTTAAAGTATTTCTCAACATCAATGAGAGTATCTTTTCTAGGAACTGAATTTCCATCATGATAATGACTCAGTTTCTATCCCCAAGAGACGTCTGGTAGGTTTGCTCTCTAATTTTCATGACTTTAGCATATAGTGTCCTTGGCACCTGTCTTTTCTTTCTTAACTTGCAATTAGCTGTGTATATGTCTTATCTTCCTCAGTAGAATCAATGCAGTTATAGGCTCACAGAATATAACACTATGTCTTGCACACAGAGCTCAAACAATATCCATTAAATGAATGATCAGTATGGCAAGTATCCACATAATATCATATCAAATCATATTCATATTAAATCTTTTTCTCTATAAGAATTGCTATGTTCAGTAACTGAATCAAAGTCCCTAAGGGATCAGGGGAAACTCTAGGATTGAATAGATCTCCAGACAGAAAATAGGACCAGAACCGTGTCTATAACCCAGCTTTTCCAATGCATACATTATTCCAATTTAAATTTCTACATGGATGAATCTAAAGCTACAGCTGACACACAAATTCCACCTACTACTTCATAATTCCAGCATCGATGAAATGAGGCCTGGCCTCTCCACAAAGAAGGACTCTGTTTTCATCAAAATACTTCAATTCTAATAGGTAACCAAAGTAACTCTTCCATGATAAAAGGTATTACATGCAACATTTCTCAAAGTCAAAAGCATGTAATATTAGACCCTCTCCAGGAGAATTTCTCCAAGTGAAGAGCTGGGCAGAAATAATTTTCCTTGCAATTTTAAAAATAGGATACTAAGGTACCAAAGTATCAAGAGTCAAAGCAAGGAAAAGTTGCATTTGATCAATTAGTTTCAGAGCCCAGTTTTCCCTCAAATGGGGAATGAGAGATCACAGGTCAGTACAAACATGCACTGTCAGAACCATACAGAGGAAGACTGTACAAAACTGTCCTTCCAACTACAAGGGTTAAAACTGTGCCCATAACAAGTTGTAGTTCTGCCTTTCTTAGCTTCAGAATTCTAAAAAGGAAATAAGGCTTAGAGAGAACAAAGGGAGATGTTTCAGGGATTTGTGTTCTATTCCTTCTCGCTTCCAATTATACTGTTAGCTCCCAGAGGTTTGGGATTATATTGTTTTTAGTTATCATTGTTGTTTGAATCTCTCTATAATTCTACTAAGGTGGGATCAGGACAAGAACTTGACCTGTGACTTCATTAGAATACTCAGGTGAGGAAACTCTCCCTTCCAACACAGGCTGATATCTTCTATAAAACTTCAAATATTAGAGAGTTTCAAGGGGAGTCTAATATTTCAAGTTTTAAGGTCATGGCATCAGAACCATAAGGTTCATGGTAATCCATGAAACAAAGCAAATTTCGAAATGGCCTTCAATTTTGTGCCGTATTGATCCATTTTACCTAAGTATGAATCATGAGTATCTTTTCCAAGAAGAATGCCTGGAGGCAATGGACATCAGACAACATAAAAAATTTTAATCAATTATATTTAACAGAGGATATCACTGATTACCACTGAAGGATTCACCTTCTAATAAGCTGTCATTGTACAGTCTAACATTGACTTACGTGAGCAAAGATCAAAAGGAAATTAGTAGAATAGAAATATTAAAAGATATAGTATACAACTGAGGTGAATCCAGCCTGATCTGCTTACCTAACTATGAATGCCCTCCAAACTAGAAAAAGAAAAAACAATACATATTGATGCAATCTATCACTATTTCCTAGGGAGTTTAGCCAGAGACTAAAACCGACTAAAACCAGCCTTATCCAGCAAATGCATGGTCTTCTTGCCAAGCAGAGAGATAAGGAATCCAAGGGCAACATAAGTTCAGAATATAAATTTGTTTGTAAAATTTTATGGAGGAGAATGGTGAAAGATTATGAGCACTCTTATCTCATAAAACAAGAAGCTGTGGAGGGAACAATCCATTTATAGGAAGCTTGGCAGGAAGTTAACTGAGTCAGATCATCCCAAAGGCATTTGAAGATGAAACTGAGGAAAGAATGATGAGCAGACAAAAAAATGAGAGATCTGTGAAGATATCTATTACAAACTTTTTTAAAGTCTGACAAGAGAGCCACCATATTGGATTCTAAAATCACAGTCCCTAAAGTGCTTCAAGAGAAAGTAGAAAAGCACCAAGATTGGAAGAGTAGCAGAACAAGGTCAAGTATATGTAGTCCATGTTCATTCTGGAGCCAACATACTTTTAATAGTGTTGAAGCATACAGTTTTGAGATAGCTGTAAGATATGGATTAAATTCTTGGAAAAAAAATCATATACCCCATTGTGAAAAAAAGAGCAATAACTATGACCCCATGCTCCTACTTGCCCATCTAAATTATGACCACACACTGCAACAGTCAGAATAAGGACTCACCCAATTATGGCTATTTGAAAACAAGGAGCAGAAAGCCAGTTCCTCCTATGCATTTTGATCCTTTCATTGAATGGCAAATACAGACCTCTCCAAATGCATGATTATATGATCACCCTGTGTCCACACTAAGGAGAGCAAAAAGAAACCCACTCGGAAGACATCTTTGTCCAGGGGGGATTTAATAAAGCATATTTATTTACAGCCAGTTGGAGATAGGAATGAGATACTACAGTTCTTCAAGTCTGCATCTAGTTGAGATGAATGGCTTAACCCCTCCCTATATTATAATGCCATACCTGCTCCAAACACTGCTCCTCAGCTTTTTCATTTTGTATAAGGGAAAAAAATCTAACATCTAGAGATGTCTCCTTTTGTAGAGTTCCAAGATAGGCCATGCTAACATGACTTATTGGTCCTGGCTCCTGGCATTTCTCCTGGAGTTATTAGGCAGCAAACACCATATTGACTGTTCCTCAGCCCTTTCTGAAGTCACATTGTCTCTCAGGTAGATGACCATCTTCCAGGTGAAGGATCAACCTATTAAAGAGGACTCTAGCAAGAATCTTGCCAGCAATGACTAAGAAAGAGATCCCGCTGTGGTTGTCACAGGACAATCTATTCCCTTTACCTTTATAGACATGGACAATGGAGGCAGCCTTGAACTTCTGGGGGATAACCTCTTGCCATATAATTTCATATAATTGGAATATGGCATATAATGCCATACAATTGGAAAATTTCAGTCAGTTTTTGCAGGAGCAATGGTTCCCCTACCTTATAAATCTCAGCTGGAATAGAATCAGCACCAAGTACTTTGCCACATGAAAAGAGCCTAATGGCCCTCAAAACCTCTTCTTCAGTTGGAAATTCAGCTAAGGAGGGATTGACTTCAACCTGAGGTAAACAGTCAATGGCCTCAGCATTGAATGATGGTGGTCTGTTGAGAATACTATGGAAGTATTCAGCCTATCTCTCTAGGAACATGTCCTTATCACTAATCAATGTGACTCCATCAGCACTGAGTAGATGTGATACACAAAAGGTTTTTGGTCCATAAATAGCTTTCAGTGAATCATAAAAGCACTTTTACTATCATCATAAAACTGAATTTCATCTGCCTTCTTACTGAGCCAGGAATCCTGCTTCTCTCTAAGCTTTGCTTGTACTTTACTTTTGATGGAATTAATGCTGCCTTCTTAGAGATACATGAACTATCCTGATGGCAAATCTTGTTGAGTTCTCATTTTTCATTTAGCAGCTTCTGAATTTCCTCATCATTTTCATCAAACCAGTCTTGGTGTTTGCCAGTGTTTTGACTCAGATGAGCAAATGTAGTGTTGTACACCAAATCCCTGAAAGTTGCCCACTCCTTTTCTGCTCCATTGTTGTCAACTATGTGTTGGCTTAACTTTGTGCATTACATGACCTTCTCATCACCAACACTGTTTTCCTTTTACCTAAGTGCAATAAAACTTCATAGATGCACCCTCACAGCAAACATTGGCATCTAATAGACTATGTGATTGTAAGGAGAAGAGACAGACAAGATGTGAGAGTGACAAAGGCAATGTGTGGTACAGAGTGCTGGACTGATCACAGACATCCTTTCCAAGCTAAATATTCACATTCATAAAAAGTGCCGCCCCCAAGGCAAAATGACTGCCAGAAGAATTAATGTCAACAAATTAATGTCAAGGGTATCAGTAGAGGATCAGAGCTATTGAATTGTTGCTCCTTGTATGACCAGTACATCTTCTCTTCTTATCCCATACCATATATGATCATATACATATCATATACCTTATCACAACTCCTTGATGACATCTTTTAACTTTTATTCTTCAAAATCCTTCATTGATCTGATGTTACAGCTTGCTTACAGCCATAATGTGTATCTCCATTACCCTGTGTGTGATATTAACTTTCAATTATTTAAGAACTTTGATGTATTAGTGACATATAAAAACACTAATCTAATATCAGTATTACAAAGATTGGCCTTTTTCATGTGAACCTCTGGATAATTATAAAAATTTTGCAATTTCCCAAAGATAAGCCAGTCTTCTCTTCTTTTCAATTATGGCTCAATTCATTGTCCTTCTGTAATATGTATCCCATAGTTACATACTGAAAGATAAGCCCCATAAGTCAAACATCCAAATAATTATCATAATTTCTGCAAAAGACATTATTCATTATTTTCTTATGTGAATGGTCAAGCTAAACTCTTTTAAGTGGTTACTTTTCTCTTCAAGGAGGTTACACAGTTTCCAGGATTTGATGGAAATATAACAATATTATACATAGAGCATATCCCTATCCACCAGGAATGCCCTTTCAAATTAAACTTTATGATTGATCTCCTACATCCAAGTGAAAATATCTTTGGCATGAATTCTTCATTTTATGCCCTTTATGATGTTGATAATTATTATGTTGTTGTCTTGTCTTTTAAGAAATCTTGAATGATTTTGCTATACTATGAAAGATAACTTGATGGAAAAGAGCATCTACAAATGAGGCATTTTGATATGCCAAATCAAATCTTTTTTTTTCCAAAATCAACCAATAATAAACACAACTTTTCATTCATTCCTTTTGAGTTTACATCACAATTAATTGTCCTTTAATTCTTATTCATTTTTCTTCTTATATCATCATAATCTGTATTCTGTTATGCTGGTTCTCTTTTGGTTGTTTTTGCTTTGCTTTTTTCATAATGTTTTTTAAAAGATTTCTTTATGTTCCTCATGTCAGTCTTAATTAAATGTCCATTAAATTAATGTACAACAATTTATTAAACCATTCTCCTACTGTAGTTTATAAAGACTTCATCCAAGGCTTTCATGAGCAATACTGAACAATGGACTGTATCTTCACTATTTTGCAACTGAAATGTTGCTGTGACATATTATGCATTAAAAATGTATAGAAAATAATTAAAAGGCAATTTTCAGTATATTTTGATATTTAATATTGTTTATTATTGAGGGGCAAAATGGCATTGTGGTTATAGAGAAGACCTTAGAGTCACAAAGTCCTAGGTTCAAATCCTTTTCCTTCTTTGTACTGTGTTTTATCCTTCTTTTTGTTCATGGACCTAAGGACCCTCTGGAGAGGAAGGAGAGGAGGAAAGACAATAAGAGTGTCTCAAAGGTCATTCCTTCTTAAGAAACCTAGAGTAAAACCTGAAACAGAGATTACATACAGTCAAGTGGCAAGAGAAACTCTGCCCTTCAAATTGCTGCAAAGAGAGTGGGGCTGTTACTTAGCAAAAGCAGTTAGATTGAAACTATTTACTATCAGCTTATGATATTGAAACCTAAGTCTACACCAAGACTTTTGGTGAACCCTGTATATGCAGTGATACACCAGCTCTAGACACTATCAATCCAATTGCACTTTACAGACTGGACCGAAGTCTTCATCCACTTGGTTTGTCTTCAGAAAACGGTAAGGGTAGGCTGCAAAACATGAACAATCACAGAGATAACTTACATAAAGTCCTCTGCAAACTGAAAAGCCCTTTTTTAATATTAGCTTTGATTATTGCTGAAATATCATACCTAGCATCGTGTCCTATACCCAGTAGGCACTTCATAAATGTTCAAATTAAATCCAGCTTTCCAATTCTGTCTGCAGAGCATTGTAAAAGAAATAAAATAGGTTTAGGAGCCTACAGACTTTGGTTCTAATCTCAGCTTTAAGTTTAAATTTAAATCGTTTAACCTCTGTAGGCCTTGGTTTTGTCCTCGATAATACGAAAGGATTAGATTAAGTGAACTGTTAGGTTCATTTCAGTTCTAAAATTCTGTGATTTTATGTCTACTTTTCAAGGGGCAGAAAAGGCAAAACAGGACAGGCCTGCACATTTGAGTGATGAGATCACATTTTGAAGACCCCCGTCTCTTTTCTTCCCTTCATTCTCCCAGCTTTCTCTCTATGGGTCTTCTAGCAGCAATAAAAAAACAATTTTCTGCTCCCACAGCTCAACCATTCTGGCTTATGCTCAGCTAGCTCTCTTCTTGCTGGTAGATCTGTTTTTACTTCTGGCACTCACAAGGGACTTAAATGTTTCCGCCTTGGGGCTCCGCCTCTCTTGAACTAAGCCTTCACACCCTCCCCTTTGTTTGGAGCTTCAATCAGCCCTCCTCCATCTTTTCTCCCCTGCTTCATTTGCACAGCACTGCAGCAGAATTGCAGAGTCTGATCTTACAAAATAGCTTTGGCACTTAACAAAAACCCTGCAGGGAAAAATAAAAAGGCCCTGAAGTCTCAAAGTAATCATGCTCATTTTAAGAACTTCAGTCATTTGTCCTTGGCTCATTTTTTTCCCAGAAATGACTGGCACCAGGAACTTGTTTCGTAAAGGCAGTTGGCCCAGGTCTCAGTTGGCTGGTCGTAGGGGATGATTTCGGTTACCCATTTCCCCTGCCAAGTCCGGTATTCCCCAATGACCTACTTTGGATTTGAAATTTCCATCAAGACCACCTGCCTGGCATTAATTAGTTATGGTTTCTTATTTTATATGCAAAATTGCTTTAATTTCTATGAGCTGGCACAGATATGGGCTTCCCTCCTAGTTCTACTGTACAGGCAGCATTCTCTAGCTGACCTAGCCATTCAACGTATCCCAGCATGTTGTCTATAACCCAGATAGAAAAGTAGATCCAAAGAGAAGACAATGAGTAGTCAAGGGAAAGTCAAATAAATGTTTACCAAACCTCCCTTTCCTTACAAAACATAAACACAAATCACATGCAAGCACAAAAGAAAATACCTCCCAATACATATACCCTTCCTGATTACAGCAAAAGAACTGTAAAGAAGAAAATATATGTCCAGTCACTTTTCGTGACCCATAGTACGCCTATCCTGAGTGTATGCATTAATCACCAGTTACCATATCAAGTTCAACTGCTTATCCTGTTACTTTCTTAGGGATACATGGGGAATTCTCATTCCTAACATACCTGACTTCCCTTTTAATATGTACAATTGTAAGTGAGTAATTTCTTTCCAGAGCTCCTTTAGCCCTGCGGTGAAGGCTGTTCTATTCAGGCAACTTCCTAAATTTAAGTCTATCTCATTTGATTTTTTTCAGATGCAGCCCAGCATATTAGTATCAGCATATTAGAGACTAGAACTGTGGCTTTCCATGGAGGAAAGATTTGGTGCTGACATATAAATGGAGCAAAATAAGTCCTTTGGAAAGTTCAAGGGCTCCTCTTTCACATAAATAGAAAATTAGCCCTGAGTTTGATGATAGGCCAAGAGCCATTGGCTATCACAAGGTGGCACTTTGGGATCTTTTTGATTTTATGTATCTTAATTTTCACATCATTTTGGGTCAATACTAAGTAGTGGTGGATAACAAAGTACCTTTATTCCACTTCAGATTTATGTGAGTGCCCAATATTATCACTATACTCTTGCATTTACTCAAATTTAAAACTGCCAGGGATTATATTTCCTCACGTTGTTTGAGCTCGTCATTTAGAAAAACGCCATTCAGCTTGAATCCTGGCACCAATCACCCTAGCAAAGGGCTGCCTTCATAGGTATCACCTGATATCCCATCCATTTTTATACACCATTTACAACGACAAAGTAATCGGGGGTCCGCTGGACAGAGAGAAATGACTTGGAATTACTTTTTGTCACCATTTAACTTTTCTGTGAGTACTGGGTTATTGAATAGTTTTGGAAAATAATGAATAGCACCAGCCTTCAGGATTGGAAAGCATCCGCGTTTCCCTTGTTCCCTCTGAAGTCAAATTAATTCAGGGTCTGCTGAGGTCATATGGTACAGTGGAATGAGCAACGAATTTGGAGTCAGAGGCCCTGGATTCAAATCCTAGCTCAGGTTCTGTTTTGTACTGTTGGAAAAGCCACTGAACTTCTTTGGGCCCAATTTCTTCATCTGTAAGAGGTGTAACTAAATGACCTTTTCAAGGAACAATTTCTCTGTAAAGCTGGCCGAACCCTAAGGAGAGACCTTCCAACCCTAAATCCTAGTGTCCTATGGAAAGAGTCTCGTAAGAACCATAGCTGAAAGCTGCCAGTAGCATGACTCATGATCAATTCAATTCAACACTCACTAAATCTCTACCATGCTCAAAGCACTGCACTAGCTACTGGAGTGCAAAGAGGGATACCACAGAGACAGTAACTGCAAGGAGTTAAAAATCTAAACCAGTCTGGGGTCTGATTTATTCCCTAGCAACTGAAAGATGAAGACAAACCTCTGAATCAAGGATGAAGATTGTAATCAAACAAAACAGTTTCACCCTGATTCCACTTAGAGTTATATTAATCCAACAGTCCCTAAATTACAAATTGGTTGTATTCCAGAAGTGAACTTCACATATTTATACATATTTTATTTTCCCCTAGTTTAATAGATATTTTGAATAAAATTCAAAATAAGAGAAATGTTTTGAACTAGATTGCCTTTCCAACTCTGAAATATTGTGAAAAAGTTGGAAAATAACCAGTTTACAAAAACATGAAGCCCTGGGAGTTATAGAATGAGGAAACAGGACTGTAATAGCAGAATTATTTGCACAAAAAGAACTTATATTCACAAATAACTTAGAATGAAAGCTCAACTCTTTAAGGAAAGGAACTGTTTCAATTTTCTATTTCTAAACCCAGAAACTAGCATAGTACCTGGAACATAGTAGGTCCTCAAAGAATGCTTGGTGATTAAATTTTCTAGAGAACCACAAAAAGACTATAAATAATAAATGTCTTGAGAGGCTTCTGGGTAGTAGGTATTTTGATATTCATTTGTCTAATGAGTAAGAAATTATGTAAAATTGTAGTTGGTAATAAAATACTATATAAAACAAGTATCAGAATAATCTCAAGGAGTCCAAAGCCTAGAATGAGCTGAGGCTTGTCTAAAATGCTATTGACAACAAAAAGGGCTTTTAAATTTATGTTTATAGGGAAAAGGAGATCAAGGGGTAGGCCTACTGTTTGAGGCAGATGCTCTAATCAGTAACAGATGACAGAGAAAAAGAGATATACTCATTTCATAATCTGCTCAATCTTCTGTCATGGTAAAGAATCTTCAGACTGAATAGAATAGCCCAAATATGGTTTTAAGAGGGACTTGCAGAGAATAGCTGGGAATTCTAAAGGAGTTCAAGTTTCCTTGATACAGCAAATCCAAAATACCTGTTCCCTTTTCCCCATCCCTTCCCTTTTCTAAGGAGCTTACTCTACTAATCATCATCTTTTTCTTTGGTCTTCAATCTCATTCTTTCTTCTGAATCTTATTTCTCTGCCTATAAATATTTTCAAATTTCCCATATTCTAAAAGGCCTGCCCTTTGATCCTGCCATTGTCTCAAGTTCTTTTCCCCTTCAATGTCAAACTTCAAGAAAGAATAGTCTATATTGGCTTTATCCATTTTCTCATGACCTACTCTGCTTACCCCCTTGCAACATGGCTGCTTAATCCACCATTCTAATGAAACTTTTCCCTCCAAGGTCACCAGTGACCTCCTCATTGCTAGATCCAATGGCCTTTTCTCACTCTTCTTCCTTTTTGACTTTTTGTAGTATTTAGCACTAAAAAAAAAAAATCCCTTCCCCATATACTCTCTTCTCTTGACCTCAATGATGCTGATACTTTAGAATTGGAAGGTGCATCAAAGGACATTTGGTCTAAGTTTAGACTCTAAAGCATACACCAAAGGAGTGCCCACTAAAATATCCCAGACAAGTAGTCATCCAGTTTCTGTTTAAAGACCTCCAATGTGGAGGTCAGTAAAGATGATGGATTAGGAGGAAAAAATATAGCCTAAATATTCCCCATAACCACATCTACAAAAATCTAGAAAGAACTTCAGAACAACTCCTAATTCAGAAATACAAGAAAAAAAAGAATCATTTTTCCTTCTCAAGTCAATGATTTGCAGACTTTTAGGATAGGATATAACCATGAGGGTGCCTAAGAACAGAGCCTCTATGCAAGGAGACTAAACTGGGACATGTTTCTGTTCACTAAGGAAAGAAGAGGTCACAGATCCAATAGAGATAGTCCTGAAGCTACTTAGGGAGCAGAAATAAAAGATAATGGGCAGCTCTGTTGCTGAGTCCCTACTGTTGAGTCACAGATACAGTGTAGGTTGAGGAGAGGACCTGTACCTAGAAGAGGGAGATGAGAGAAAGAAGCAGTAGCTAGCCTAAGGTTATATGTTGGGCAAGAAGCAGAAACAGAAGTGAACAGCAGCTGTGTGGTCAAGACTCTGGGGTGACATGCCATATTCATTTCCCATGAATATGGGGAATGTCTGGTCCGAAACTTGCAACTATGTAAAAAAGTAGGGAGAGCCTACTGTTTTATCCTACAAAGCCCTCCAACTACCTGCAAGGACTAGTAACAATATACTGGATCTCCAACCATGGGAAAGCCTGCAGTTGTGTTACCCAGACCAAGACTTGGTTCAGGAGCTTACAAAGTTCAGATCATAAAGGAAGTCATCAAAAATTTTCCCTAAATCAGACCATTTTGGGCACATAGAAAGTTTGCAGGTCATCAGCACGAGTTACTCCAGAAATCCTTGAAGAATATAACAGCCCACACCTGGAGAAAGCACCAGCAGGATTTGAGAACAGAAATAGGACTGAAAAGGTCAAGATATTCATTACAGAACTGCCTAACACAGAGTAACAATTCAAGAAGTAAGGCTAAAAGAATGAGTCAACAAACAAAAAAAGACTCCCACTGTAAAGCATTATTATGGTCATAGGAACACCCAAGACACAAATCTCTAAGAAAAAAAATGCTTCCAAAACATCCAAAAGCAAAGACTCAAAAAATAGAAGAAACTTTGAATACAAATCTCAGTAGAATTCCCAGAAGAAATTAAACAAGAGATGGTAAAAAGAGTTTAAAAGATTTTATAAATGAAATGAGAAAGCTAGCAAAAAAAAGAATTAGAAATTAAATGAGATACACATAAGAAAGACTTAATTGCTTAGCACAAGAGGTGTAAAACATCATCCAAAGAACAGAGTCTTTGAAAACTAAAATTGAGTAAGAATAAATTAATGACTCCATGAATAGTCCGTGAGATGGCAAAAAATATTACAACCAAGTCCAAATAATGAAAAAAAAGATGTAAGGTATTTCCTATTTTTAAATGACTAGAAAAAAATAATTTTAAATCAGTGAACCACTGAAAACCTTAACCCTCCAAAAAAAGATCCTGTGCATCATATTTCAAGAAATCATAAAAGAAAGTTGCGCATATCTAATAGAACAGGAGTGGGGAGGATGGAAATTTTTAAATTTTTTTTAAAAAGAAACTCCAAAATGATCTCTGGATCATTGTCATTAACGAAATTTAGAGTTTCTAGGTCATATAAAAATACTGCAAGCAGTCAGAAAAAATGAATTTAAGTGCCAATTAGTCACAGTCAGGATCACCAAGATTTAGCAGCTATCCCTATGAAGAAATAGAAAGCCTGGAATATGACATTACAAATGGTAAGAAATATGGGGTTTCAACCAAATATTGCCTATCCAGGAAAACAGAGTACAACCTTTCATGGTAAAAACAAAAGAAACAAAAACAAAAATAAAAATCGACCCTTAATGAAATAGAGAACTTCCAAGCATTCTTAAGGAAAGCATCAAAACTGAATAGAAACTTTCAAATACTAACATGGGATTCCAGAGAAACATTTTCTAAAGAGTGATGATATAAGCAAGCAATTAGAAGGTACTATACAAGGATGAAGTATTTACATTCTAACTGATGAAGATGATACAAATGCCCACACAGAATCTTCATGTGATCAGGGATCATAGAAGGTAAATAAGACAGAGGGCCAGAGAATGGTTATTATGCATTTAATATCTTAAAAGATGAAGAGAGCAAAATGAGAAAAGGAACAGAAAAAAGTGTGAAGACAATTGCCTTATATAGTTGAGATACCCAATTGGAAGACTATACAAGCAAGGAGGAAGGTGTGTGGGTAACATGTGATGCTTGAACATCATATTAATGTAAATTGGTATAGGAGGGTAGAATACACACATTCACATGCAGAGTGGGGTACAAAAATACATTTCATTCAACAAGGAAAGACCCAGGAAAATGGAGTTGGGGGGGAGGACTAATTATGAGCTCAATGAATTCTGATCTTTAAGAGTGGATGACAAATACAGGTTTAAAAGGAAAGAAAGAATAAAATAGTAAGAAACTGTGATAGGTCTTTGGGTAAGAAAAAGAGAAGGTAAAGGGGGCAAAGGCAAATTGTATTACGCATAGAGTGCTAGTGTGGAACACACTTCTCTCTCAATATCCTCATCCTCTTTGTAAAATGAGAGCAGGAAGCAAAGAGAGAAGATAATTTTGAGACAATTATCCCCTATTTTCCTTTCCCTCCCCTACCAGTGTATTCTTCTTTCCCTTTCTTTCCATTCTCTTAAAATCAAACATGATAGATATAACTTGCAGGTTTTATCTAATTAGATTCCCTCTCTGATCTCAAATGATGACAGGGTAGACACATAGATTATTTCCTCATATTTGAATGTAAGCAGTTTATCTTTTCTTATTCCTTTATCATTTTTTCATTTATTCTTGTTTGTCTTCACTCCTGCATTTGAAATTCAAATTTTCTATGAAACTGGTTTTTTTATCATAAATGCTTGAGAGTCCTCTATTTCATTTAAGATCCATTTTTTCTCTGTAGCATTATACTCAGTTATGCTAGGCAAATTATTCTTGTTTGTAAGTCAATATCCTTTGTCTTCTTGAATTTTTCCAACTTCTCTGCTTCTTTTCAGTGCTAGCTGCTAAATTCCATGTGATTCTTAATGTGATTTCTTGGTACTTGAATTTTTTCTCTCTGGCTGTTTGGAGTATTTTTATTTTGACCTGGAAACTGGGTTTTGGCTATAATGTTCCTGGTACTTTTCATTTAAGGGTTTATTTCAGGAGGTGACAGTTTGATTCTTTCTGGTTTCACTTTGTCCTCAGGTTGGGAAAGATCTGGACAATTTTCTTTTAAGATTTCTTGAAATAAGATGTCTGGGATCTTTTTTTGTCCTTGGCATTTGGATAGCCCAATGATGCTTAAACTTTTTCTCCTCAGTTTGTTTTCTAAGTTAGTTGCTATGATATACCTTAAATTTTCTTCTGTATTTTCAGTCTTTTGACTTCTTTTTAAATATTTCCTGCTGCATTGTGGGGTCATTGGCTTCTATTTGGTCCATTCTAATTATCAAGCAGTTTCTTGATTGACTGAGGTTTTGTACCTCCTGTGTCAAGTTGTTAGTTCTCTTTCCAATTGTTTCTTCCATAGCTTTCATTTCTATTCCTTTTTCTCCTTAAGTACTTTCATTTCATTTATAAAAATATTTTAACTACTTTTTAAACTCTTACTTCATCTCTTGCAGGAATTCTAGTTGAAGTTGTTTGTCCCTTTGCTGTGTTTTTCTGAAGTTTTTAACTTTTAATGCTTGAAGACCCTTTTTTTCCAGATTTGTGCCTTGAGCTGCTTTTTAAGGCGAGATGTTTGTGTGTTCATTCTTCCAATCTGCTTCCTGACTTTGGACTTCACTTGGATTGGACTGTGCCACACAGGAGGTCAGGAGCTTACAGAGCTCAGATCAGAGGGAGAACAATCAGACTTTGCCCTAAATCAGACCACATTTTGAGTGCTAAAAGCTTTCAGGTCCCCAGCCAGTCCCCGAGAAGCTAGAACAGTATAATATTCAATACCACAAGGAAGCAGCAGCAGAACCAGTCCAGACCTTCTCTCTGGAAGTGTGGCCCAGCCCAGCCCTAACATCAAGTTTGGTCATTTATCCAACTGCATAACAAAGTCTGGGCAATAGATTCTTCAACTCTTTAGTTTTTTCTATGTTGGATAGCTGGATTTGCTTCTAAAATCCTCAAGAATCTTTTCAGTGTATGTATAAATTAGATACTGGACCTGCAAATTTATCAGCAAAGGGAATTCTAGGAAAGGAAATCCCCTTTACCAATGCTGGTTGCCACCTTCTCTGACACTTTTCATCTTACAGAGTTGCCCAGAAAACTAAAAACATAAGTGAATTGGGCAGGTCACAAAGCCAGTACTCAAACTCAGATCGTCCCGGCTTTGAATACAGATCTCTATCTACCACAACTCTAATGTAGCTATTTTAATAATATTACATAGATGAGAAATTTGCCTTGATGGAACCCATAGTCTGGAAATTGTTAGATAAGAAAAGACTGAAGAGGACAGATGAGATGATGACCAACATTAGATATTTGAGGGGCATATGGAAGAAGGAACAGACTTAACAGCTATGCAGAGCAATAGATGGAGCCATGGATCAGTAGTCAGGAAAACCTGAGTTCAAATCTTATATCAAATACTTTCTGTGTGACCCTGGGCAAGTCACTTAACCTCAATTGACTCATCTGTAAAATGGGCATAATAAAAAGTACCTACCCCATCATAGTTGTTGTAGAATAAAAAGAGACGATATTTGTAAAGTCCTTTGGAAACCTTAAAGTACTATATAGAGACAACCTATTTTTGGTGGTGGTGGTGTCCCAGACACAACTAGGTAACCCAGGGGAGAATCCTGAATTCATTAGTCCTGGAATCAGGAAGACCTGAGCTCAAATCTGGCCTCAAACACTTACTTCTCCTGATGAAGCAGAAAAATTCATGCTCAGATAGCTCATTTGAGTGACCTGAGCTCAAATCTGGCCTCAGATATTTACTTGCTGAGTGCCCTTGGCCAAGTTACTTAACCTTTGTTTGCCTCAGTCTCCTCACTTATAAAATGGAAATTATAATAGTACCCATATCCCAAGGTTGTTGTAAGGATCAAATTAGATAATTGTAAAATGCTTAGCACAGTGCCTGGAACATAATAAATATTATAGAGATTGCTATCATTATTATTACAGTAGATACAACCCAAACCGGGGAGTAAAAAGTATAGGGAGGAAGAGTTCAACTTAATATAACAAATCAGCTATTTGAATATAAAAGTATCTGATTCTCCGGATAATGAGTCCCCTGTCTTTGGAGGTATTCAAGTAATGAGTAGATTATTTTTCCCGAGGTTACAACAAAAGATGACTTCTAAGAGACCTTTGAACTTTCAGATTCTACAATTCTAAGTATGCCATACCAGCCACGAAGTATTTGCAATAAATCATTAAAGGGTATATTTTTTAAAATATCAGAATCTACATTCTTTGTTTTAAAAAAAAAATAGAAATAGAATTAGGGCTATATCTGTATTCCATTTCCAGGGACCTTTTGTATGTGTGTGCGTGAGTGTGTCTGTGTGTTGGTAAAATTGGAACTAGAAATATCACTTTAGCTCCAACTATATTGATATATCCCCTTTCTTAATCAACGTTCTTTTCAAGGGCAGATTTGCTTACTTTTATGGCAAGGTTTAAATACCACTCTATTGCCATCTGCCAGTTACAATTGCCCAACTCATCAATTTTTTACTACCCCTGCTGCTTTGGGCTAAACTCTATTACCTTCTGAAGACTGAGCAAGTTTTCCTGTTATATGACTATCGCCCTTGTTGCAATTGCTATGTTGTGGATTTTTCCTCCTTCCCTAACGCATTGCTTTAATTCATGTTTCTCTTACCAGACCACAAAACGTGGCACCATTCATTCTAGATCTGAACCCTATTCCCCACCCCCAATACTTTCCTAGTAGGCTATCAACTGTAAAGAGCCTTCATTCATTTAAACTGAAATTTAAAACTGAATTGAATAAAATTGAAATTAAAATGAAATTTTCATTCCTCCCCAGGCTATACTCCTCACTCCCCCAGATTCTCTCTGCAACGCCCCAGAAACCTCTTCACCCTGAAAGTTGACTCCATCTGGACTTCACACATTAGAGCTACCTTCTGCCCCATGGTCTTTCCCTTTGACTCAATTTTTCCCCTCGGAACTCCAGTTTTAAGAAGGGCTCCCAGACCAGCGATGTTTTCATTCCTCTCCAAACTGCATAACTGACTACCAAACTGTCTCTAAAATACTATCAGAGGTCCATCCCACCCTCCCCATTTTCCAAGTGGAAAATTGTGACTGGTTATTTCTACAAACTGTGCAGTAACTAAATCTTTCCCTAGCAATATGTTCCTCCAACCTACTCTCAGGCCACCTGCTTTTTCCATCAATGTTATCCAAAATTAATTCCAAAGACATAAACACCTGTCCCTGCCATCCACTCTTGCATTCTCATAGGGAACATTCACTAAAGCCATATCTCTCCTTGGGATTATTTCATCTTCAATCTTTTTCTGTAATAGCTTCTTCTGTCATGAAACACACAATTTCTGTTCTAAAGGAAACAAAATTCCCATATGTCCATGACTTATTCTTCAAACATCCTGTCTCCCTCCATGCTTTAATTGAAACTTGGATTTCTCTTGATGAAAACACTTCCCTAAGAACTCCCTCTAATAGAGTCCGAACCTTTGGCAATTTTTTACTAATCCTAAGGCAAGGAAGAGAAATTGGCACAGTCCTTCAACTCTCATTTCAACTACAAGACCAGGGGTTCTTCATGTGGGGTCCATGGACACACAACATGCCTGCAGATAGATTTCAGAGGGGTTCATTAATTTGTAGAGAGGGAAAATTACAAATTATTTCAATGCAATTGGTTTATAACTGTAAAAGGGTTTGATGCATGCCAGGCACCGATGTGGGAGATGCTAAGGCACTGTTTCTGGGAAAGGACATTCTGTGGGACATTCTGTGTTGCCCTACAATGTGGGTGGGAGCTGCCTTTTCCACAGACTGTGCAACCCAAACAGGCTGCATCACAGGTACAGGCTATGTCTTTAAAATTTCCAGACTGGGACATGTTTTCCCTTCCTGGCAGCATCTAGAGAAGTAAAGGTCTTGCTTCCCCACAGCATAAACCCTGTAGTCCAAGAAATAGGCCTGCAGTTTTGTACTGCTCTGTCTATTTTTTTCAATCGTAGGACTTCTGCCTCTGCCTCCTACCTCTGCCTTTCCCCTCCAAAGGAAGGTAAATTCTGATGGCCAAAAGCTGCCTAGTTAACTTGGGGTTTACTGGTTAGATTTCTTTCTCAAAGACCAAACCTTAAATCCATTTCACTCTGGAGCTCAGACTGGACAATAGGTCTCTGCCCAAGCACCATTTAATGGCTATTTTTGCGCCCTCCTGGGTCAGAGGGAATGTAAATGATAACTGTTTCTCTTTTGGCCAGCAACCCTGAGGGTCTTACCCTCCCACATACACACACACACACACACACAAACACTCACACATACATACACACAAACACTCACACATACATACACACACACTCACACACATACACACACACTCACACACATACACACACTCGCACATACTCACATACACACATATACACACTCACACACACTCACACACAGACACACACATACACACACTCACACACACACACACACACACATACACATGAAACTCTATTGTAAACAGGAATTCCACATAAATTCTCCTGATCACCTTCTCATCTTCTGAAAGCCATGCCATTGAAAATCATCCTTTATCCTAACAAGTTTGGGGTCAGTCTCCCACATTCCTCAGTGACCTACAGTCCTGTTTTCTACCTAGCTAGAGACTCAGTGTGATGTAGTTAATGGAAAGCATGCTAGACCACGACACACAAGGACCTGAGTTCAAATGTCACCTGCCACTCCCTAGGCTGTCATGAACAAGTCCCTTCCCCCTCTAACCTATTGTTTCTCCACCTGTCCTGTCAGGATAATCACCACAGCCACTTCACCGGGTTGTCATAAGATCAAATCAGATAATATATGCAAACCTGAATACCACAATATTCTCACTAACACTAACGCTAACAAGAGTTGAATCTCTTGAACTCTTTCAACCTAACACATAGCCTCAATCTCCAGTCCTGACTACACCCCGAACACTGCAATTTTCTGTCCTATGATAATTAGGTTCACAAAAAAATATCATTTAATACCATTTGGGCCCTCGCTGATATTTGGCAATCCTTTCTGTCATGGTGATGCATAAAACATCAAAAAATACAAAATGACCCTAAGTCCTGTGCTGCCTTTTTGGAATTTTTCAGTGGTAAAAAAGTGGCAGAGAATACTAAAAATGACATGGATTTAGGCCATATGCAGATGTTAATTTAATTGTTGGTACTCTAAATGTGAGAATTTTAATAAATAAAAAATTAGCTTATATATTCTTTGAGGAATTCAGCTCTCTCCCTCTTTATCCTTACCATAAATAACTCCAACAACAAAAAAGAAAAAAAAAGAAATTTACATAACTTTATCACATATAATACATAATAGATTTGCAATTTCATGTGCAATCATCTTTTTTATGTTATGGAAATGTTTGTTTTATTCCATAAATTAAAAAAAATTAAATGATACAATTAAGACATGCATGACAGAAAAAGGAAGTTAACTAGTTAGGCATCAAGATAGCAAAGAAAGTACTATACTGATATTCACACAGTATTAAATGAAGTGGAGGACAATCTCATGTATTTGGTAGATCATTTATGGGGGGGGGGGTTATGGAAAGATTATTGATCTTGATTATTGATGAAAATGATTATTCCATAGGACTAAAAGGGTTGAAATCTACATGGGTGAAAGAGGTAAGTATGTAATACAGTTACAAATACATTGTAGGATAGGGCAATTAAATACAGTAGTGATTGAATAATTGGATAATTTATTGAGAAGAGATACAAATTAGGGGTTTACAGTTCTTTAAATTTTGTTCTATAGCCTATATTTTTGGTAAGATACAGCACATTTCTTTCCAGGCAAGCGACAATGGGAATATTCCTCCCAAGACATCCATAGGTTACTCTCTGTCTATGATAGTTGCCCAAATTGCAAACACAAATCATAGGAGGTTTTTTTTAAAAAAGGTCAGTTTCTATTGGACTAGTTTGCAAACTTAGTTCTATTAATCTATACCATAATTGGGAACATCTATACAAAACCAAGAGAGAGAGCCAACAGAGTCTATAAAAGTTTCAAACTAGTTGCCTCAATAAGAGTAAACCAAAACTACCACTTGGGTAATTAGATTTTTCTGACCAGATGTGTTATATAAACAGAACTTGAATAGATGAGTTGTTTTTCAACAAAAATGCTTAACAAAAAATACAGACCTATAAAACCAAATTGTCACTGACTTTTTGAAAGTGCTGTGAAAATACTGTTCACCAGGCAGTGGCTAGATGTTTTGCTTCCAAATTATAACATATCTCCCAGATCTACAAAAATTACACATTTCATCCCAGGTTATATTGTGTTATCCCAGGTTTTGGTTTTTTTTTTTATTTTGTTTTCTTAAACTTTTTATGCAACAAACATGTTCTATACACCATACCACAATGTACTAGCTACACCACCACTATCTAATAGCATGGTTTAGCCATAGTAGCCAAATAATTAGTAAGAGGCCTAGCACAATCATGGAGAAGATCTGAGGGTTCTTGTGGTGATAAGCTGCTGGTGCTTCTGCTCTGTGTGTGTGTGTATGTGTATGTCTGTGTGTGTTTTCATGGACACACAGCATGTTTTAAAGGCTTAGTCAGGTAAGCTTTATTTACTGTGTAAAAGGGCATAGAAAAAAATGTTTGAAAAAATATCAAGTTATTGCAAAAGTAATGACATTGTTTTTCCAACAAGGAAAAAGCAAGAAGTCTTCGAAATTCCAGTAGTTCCAGAAATGGAAATGAGCCTGACCAAATTTGAATTCTGCTCAAGGCATAAAAAATGGGAATGGATGCCATTTTGAAATACGTGTGTTTGTGTATGTTTGCCAGATCTTTTTCTTCTTGCCAATGGTTGGGGGGGAAAATCCCTGAAATGTCATCCAGTCCTACCAGAGGACAAGTTATCCTAAACTCAGTCTGTAGTTTAACAAAAAGGGAGGAAAATTCCTCAGTATTATAGTCAGTTACGGGAGAAAACCAAAACCAGGAACGTAGTTGAAGTGATTTTCTCTTCAGAAAAGAAGCAGATATTTCTGCCACGGCCATTATTCTGCCAGGCCATTTTAACACACAGCTCTTCCACCACTGTAACACCCCTATGACATCAGGTTAATAACAAACAACAGACAAGGGAGAAGATCTTGTCGTAGGACCTAATAGATGAAACAGATTTTGCTTCTGTTGGCCGTTCAGAATGATTTGACCTCATATGTTTAACATTACCCAAAACCTAGGAAATTACCTCTTGGCCAAAGTGGCAGCTCCTTGCCGAGGCCCGTTCGGAAATGCACAGGGAGTCTTCGTAAAATGGTGAGGTCACTTTCTAAGAGAATTTTACTAGCTGTGTGCTGCCTACCCTGTACCAATTCTTCTGCAGTCAGACATTGGCAGAGTTGCCAAGGGCATAAACGACATTCCTCTTAGCTGCCATTAAAGCAGAGATCAAAATTACAAAGATAGATTCCTAGGAGCAACGTAGCTCCTGCCCAAAATCAACCTTTAAAATGAGTTGCCGCCTCATTTCAGATGGCCCAAAGCCATGGTTAAATGAACCTTTCAAATCAGTCCTTTGTCAAAGGAGTACATATAGTCTTCTTGGGATTTAATGGGCACATATACTAACGGTTTCAGAGCAGAGCCAATCTAGGGTACACCAAAGGGCCAGTGAATCTGAGGAGTGCTATATGAATGATCTTCTCATTAAAGAAAACCCTCACCTCTTTCAAGATTAACAAGCCTAAGTATGAGTCTGAAGAGTTTGGTTCTGAGTCAAAGAACTTCTTAAATCCAGAACTGTCCTGAAAAAAAAAACACTGTGTATATAGGATAGTTGGCTAAATCTAGGATTTCCATCCAAGACAGTAGAGTCCTGGTTTACTTTCCCCTAAAATGCATGGGATATCTTGGGAGTATCTTTCACTAACTAGGTGAAGATCTAGAAGCAATGCAGGCCATGCATGGATGGTTGTGACTGAAAGGCACTTAAGAGGATGTCTCAGGAGACCCAGATGGCCAATCTTCCACAAGAACTTCTGCCAGGACTAAAACCAATTAAGAGTATAAGGGCCTGCTCCAGCATTAATAAAATCAAACGCTGACAGAGGCTGTCTAAATAAATCCATGAAAACTCAGGCCTTGTTGTATGATAGGCTCTGATTCTTAAAGTGTCTCTGATACAATTAGCTGTAAATTGTTCCAATGCTCAAATCTCAATTTGGAATTTATGGAACTCTTTACCTTCCTTACTATAGATGGATAGATGTGTGTAGGAATATATGAATGTGTGTATGTATATATATATATATATATATATATATACATACACACACATATACACATATGTGTGTATACACATATATACATCCATGCATACGTACATATATACATGTGTATATAGACATAGGTATAGATTAGATATAAATATATATTCACTTGGGCCAAGTATTTGGGTTTTATATGTAAGTGAGGTGACTGGACTTCAGAGACAACATGGTACATTGAATAAAGAACCAGCCATGTGGTCAGGAAGGCCTGGATTCAAGTTAGGCATCTGAAATACATTGTCTGTGTGTCCCTGGCAAAATCACATAGCCAAATGGGAAGACATTATCCTTAGAATCATTAGACATGATTTTGAATCCTGGCTCAGCCCATTTCAACTTGTTTGACTCATCTTCCTGAGTTCAAATATGGCTTCAGATACTTACTAGATGTGTGACCCTGGCAAGTTAACTTAACCTGTTTGCCTCAGTTTCCACATCTGAAAAAATGAGCTGGAGAAGGAAATGGCAAACAAGAAAACCCCAGATGGGATTTTAAAGAGTAGAACACAACTGAAATGACTGAACAAGAAGAAGTCTCTTAGCCCATTTAGGAGTCAAGTCATCATCTGTAAAATCAGGAGGTTAGACTATATGACCTTTACGGTCCTCCCAGTCCTACATCTTTGAATCTTCCTGCTGTCAAGCCTCTGGTTATATTACCGAAAACTATTTCTTTTGTTTAAAAAAAATTATTTTCACTTCCAAAGTCTCTCCCTCCCATCCGCCCATTGAAAAAATAAGAAATACGATATGTGTTGCTCACATGAAGTCATGCAAAATTATATTACTAAAAATTAACACATTTTCCATTAGCTGTTCAGGGGAAAATAGGCAATAGGTCTCAAATCAGACAGTTTTGTTATATTTAGCAGCAAATTTGGTGGATTAAAATATTATTGGTTAAGTGAAGTTTGGGAATAATTCTGAACTTCTATTTCTACGTGCTGTTTTTGCTTTCCATTTCTTCAGATCACTGAGTTAGCTAAACTAAAAAACCTGTAAACTCACATAATTCTGCTTACTTTCAATAAAGAAATGAAAGACATTTGAAACCCTAATGGCAAAAAGAAAAAAAAAAGCCAATCAAATCTGTACCTTCCTTCCTTAAAGGAAATACAATGATATGGAAATCACACATGTCATCACTGATTTCTAGGAATCAGAGAGAAAATATACAAAATGTTTAATGAGCACATGAATAAAGGGAAGTGGTAACTGACATTTTGAGCTAAGAAATATGACAATCAGCAGTTGGTTTCCCAGCCAAATCCTCTTACAGACCTGAAATGCTAAAAGCTTCACAGAGGAAATAAATGCCATGTTCTGAGGAGCAGAGTCTTCAGGGACAGATCTGTTAACCATCAATGAGCATGTTTCATCTCACCGCGCACTGCAGGAAAGTCAAAGAGAGCTTTTGTGTACCTGCCCGCAGACAGAAGCTGGAAAGCTTTGGCACAGGAAACTCTGGTCTTGCCCTTAGGCCCTGGAACAGATAACAAATATATACAGTAAATGTATATGGAGAGACGCTCTGCAGTCTTCAAAAGCTTCCCTTCAGGCTGGTTCTCTGCAATTCATACTTACTGAGGAGGAAAAAGAAAGAAAGTCAACTTTAGGTCAGAAAGGAAGTAGGGGAAATGTTTTTGAATGGCTTTTTTTTTCCAGCAGAGTATTTAGCATTTATTTCCAGTCCAATAAAGTCAGAAAGGCTTTTGTTGGTATTCAATCATTTCAGTTGTGTCTGACTCTCCATAACCCCATTTGGGGTTTTCTTGGCAAAGATACTAGAGTTGTTTGCCATTTCCTTCTCCAGCTCATTTTCCAGATGAGGAAACTTAGACGAACAGGGTTAAGTGACTTACCCAGGGTCACAAGCTAGTAAATATCTGAGGCCAGGTCTTCCTGACTTGAGGCCTGGTATTCTATCCACTGAACCACCTAGCTACTGGCATAAAAGCTCCAAGTGCTTTCAAAAGAGCGTAGGCTCTATTTTAAAGGCAGATCTGCCTAGAGAAGTCATCTTTAAGTAAAGATGACTACAAAGTCAACTTACAGCACACCCAACTTACACATTGTATTTTAGAGGGAGACAACATGACTTTGACGGAAAGAACCCTGACTCTAGAGTCAGAGAGGTTTTGGGTTCAAAATTCCTCAGTGACCTTGGGCAAATTCACTTAACCTCCTGGGGTCTCAGTTTCCTCATCTTTAAAAGTAGTGGATTAGATTGAATGACCTGAGAAGTCTCTTCCAGACCTAAGTATATGATCCTAAGGAATCTGAAAGAGAATATTAAAGAGATTTTGGGCAAATGCTATCACCAGAAAGAGTCAAGTGGGAGTAGTTCTAGCACCACATAAAGTACCATTGCTCCAAGGATTGCATTGAGCTATGTTGTTTTCTCATTCTCATGCTAATAGGAAAATACTACTCACAGAATGATTCTGTTTCCTGACTGTGAGCCAAATATTCAGAGACCTCATGAGTAGAATTGTTAACGTCCTTTTCTGACAAATTTCCATATAGGGTAGAAGCAACTCACCCCGAATCTGAATTTCTGAACATACAAAGGAGTTTGGATACCACCTAATCCTAAAACTCCCTGATTTGTAGTCTCAGTGTCAGTCAAAAACTGATTCTCTCCCAGACAGTGGCAAAAAAATGATATCTTGAGATCCTTAAAAGTTACTAACATTCAGACTGGAACCGAAGAAATTACAATGACCTGAGCTAACAAAATTGGAATCAATTTTACATCTTAACAAGGAACTAGGGTCACTAGCACCATAGCAAATGTGGGGAATTGATCTCATATTTTCATACATTGTGCTGCTCACTAACTCTGTATACTGTATGTGTGTGTGTGTGTGTGTGTGTGTGTGTGTGTGTGTGTGTGTACGTGTGTGTGAGATTTTTAATTTCTCCAAGTAACCAGTACATTATAAGGGAGTGGGGAGAGGAAAAGAATGTCACTGGCAAGAAAAAAGAAAGGTCTTAAAGAGATGCATACCACAAAGCCAACCCAAATGAGTTTAATTTGTTGTGGCTGTATGACAATACTGAGAAGGTGCAGTCAGTCACAGAGACTTTTCTGATTGTTTCTGACTCGGTAATCTGAGTGGATTTTCTCCATAATGGTGCCTTTTTTACACAGCAGGCACTTTTGAATCCCTCCTGTAAATCAGGAGTGTCTACGGGGGATTTGTTTGGCTTTTTCCCTCCTTGTTTCTCCTTCTCCTGCTCCCTCTTTTTGGTTATTTGTGAAAATCAAATGGTCCTGCTAATTCTTTTCTGTGAAATAGAGTTTGGTTGTCAGGCCCCAAAAGTGGCACGTTAACGATTCTTGACAACTTGCTCACTGAAACTCAATCTCCAAGAATATTCACCCTACATCCTGCTTTTTATTCTGCAAGCGGAATAAATTACTTTTTGAATGTTCCTCTTGAGCTCTGGGCTTGTAGGGAACAAACCTGATCATTCATATTCAAGTTTGGCATTCAGCTGGTGCCCCCATTCACAATGGCTTAGTTAGATGTACACTATACCCACAAATGTACTGGGGACAAATTGGATACTAATTGATTTGCCTGAAAGTAATATGAAATCATTCTTATGACTAACTTTAGCATATCAGTGAAATATTATTTAATTTGTTAGCAATGTGGGTTTGTCTCATCAAAATAGAATGAGAGGCCAGATTAAAGTAGGCTTAATCCTATCCTTCCTTCTCAGGTAAATATTCATTCACTGAGAGGTTTGGCTTGAGATGGCCCAAGGAAAGAGAATAAACACTTACATAATGCTTACTATGCGTTAGGCATTGTGCCAAGCCCTTCACAAATATTATCTCATTTGGTCCTCACAACAACTCTGGGAGGCAAGTGCTATTATGATCCCCATTTCACAGCTGAGGAAACTGAGGCAAACAGAGGGTAAGTGACTTGCTCAGGGTCACATAGCTAGTAAGTATCTGAGACTGGTTTTGAGCTCAGATCTTCCAGACTCCAGTCATAGCACTCATAGCACTGTACTACCTAGCTGCACTACCGAAGCCAGCCTGTGCCATACTTGCAGTAAAATTCATAAATATAATTGAATAATAATTGCACTATAAGCCTTTGGAGATTTCAGTTACCAGCAATGAATAAGCCTATCATATTTTGCAAAACCTTAATGTATTAGAAATTAGCTAAAATCCATGGTGAAGCAAAACATGCTGACATATAATCAAAAAAAAATGACAGCACGACCAGTAAAACAGTCACCGCAGGCCAAGTTCTCCTCTCATGCTCTCTCTCCAATAATCCTGCATGTCTTCCTGAATTGAGTTCAATTGACATCACGTAGGTAGGTACTTAATAAACATAACTGAATGAAGGAATGAAAAAAACGAAAGAAAGAAGCACAATTATATTGTAAGCTATGTTCTTAAAGCCAATGAATGTAAAATGTTCTTAAAGCTAAAAAAGGGGTGGGGGGGGCGGAGAAATGCTTCTGGAATAAATGTTTTCCTTAAGCTTATGAGCATGTACGTTATTATTCATAATTTTCTTTTTACAGAGTAATAACTTCCTTTCCTTAAAAAGTTCGAAGGACATTACCAACTTTTTGTTAAAATCACATGTCATGAACTCTATATAAATGAATGTAATCAATTTTTGTGGAATGAATGAGTTATTCCTGTAAATATCTTTCTGGTGTGCAAGTGGCCCTGGTCAGAAAATAAATATTTTATTTTTACTTATTAAAAAGTAAATATTTGAAAATTAAGGTGACCCATCAAGATGGTATGAATGACAAAAGACTCCAATTTATTTTCCTGAGAAATAGATTTCCCTAGATGAAATCAACATAGAAACTACCTAATTAACCACAGGAAAGCCATGATTTCTGTGAGTTACCATTTCTTCTTCTACAAAATGAGAGGGTTAAACTTGATAATTCCTCCTAGCTGTAGAATTGTTATTCTCCCTAAGAAGAGCAGAAATAATCATTAGTCAAAAATATTCATCAAGTATTTCCTATGTGCCAGCACTATGTGCTAAACATTGGTTATACAAAGACAAAAATGAAACAATTTATAGTCAAATGGGGGAAAATCTTGAATACCTATAATTTATCCATAATTCATACAAAATGAATATAAGGTAGCTAAGGGAGAAATGATAGTTTTTTCCTTCTGTTTGACAATCCTTCCAAAGAATTATTAATGAAAAAAACAAAACAAAATTCCTTTGTGCTTTTTTCCTTCTCCTCATTTCCTTTGTCCATTCAATAGCAGTATCACATTCAGACCCGGACAACTTTGGGCTCATGCCACAAGGGCCTCAAGCTTTAGGCTACCCCTAACCATCATAGGTACAAAATTATCAAAATAAAATATGCAGAGTAAAACAAAATAACTATGAGTGACCCTCACAACCAAATGAATACTACCTTATTTGTATGAGGTATATTAGTATGGGATAAGGGAATCTCTGAATACACCTAAATTAGGTCAGTCAATTGTCCTGGTTTATGCTGTGGAAAGAAGGTGCAGGGCAGAGGTGGCTGGTTGCCAAATCTATGCCTTTGATAAACTCAGCTCAGCTGCATCAGGATGAGTAGTTTGAGTTTGTCCAAGAAAGTTTCATTAGACCCTCTTTCTCAGCCTCAACAGCTGCCTCTGAAGATTGCAACGTGAAGAAGAAGAAATCCTTATTGCCGTCATGGTAAAGCAAGCTGGCAGGAGCAATGTAGGTCCCGGTAAGACCGTGTGAAAAGGAGCAGGGTAGCCAGTATTGCTGTTCAACCTCCCTCCCCCACCACCAATCCTCAAAAACCCTTCATGCTGTCAGGGGCCTGCCTTGACTATGGAATGGCCCCTTTCTCAGGGCCTATGAAGTTAGTCTTCTAGGGGATTCCCAAAGTCCTCTGTGCCTATCAGAGAAACCAAGGCATTGGGGATCTTCCAGCAGCAGGATGAGGTGGATAAGTCAATTGCTTGAAGTCACAGTCAGTAAGTGTGAGAGTCAGGATTCAACCTTTAGTCTTTGTGCCTCCAGTTGAGCACTCTTTCCACAATGCCACTTATCTTTGAAAGCTTGGCCTGAGTTCAAGTCTCACCTCAGACATTTGATATTCACTAGCTGTGTGACCTTGGGCAAGTCACTTAACCCCAATTGCCTCATCCTGGGTCATCTCCAGTCATCTTGATAAATATCTGGTCACTGGATTCAGATGGCTCTGGAGGAGGAGTGAGGCTGGTGACCTGCACAGCCCTCCCTCACTCAAAACAAAATTAAGTGCAAGTCATGTCATCATTTCTCTGACGGCATGGTCTTCTTTGGCAACGAAGGATGAACACATCATCTCCTTATTTTTCTTCAACACCCAACTGTACCCAAGTTTACCACTGTCCCTTCCCTGCTTCTTTATTCCAGCACCCCCCCCCAAGTCCACTTTGAGAATCTATGGATTTCAATTTATGCAGTTGGGCAAGAAGGTGGATTTTATTTAGTTATTTATTGAAAGATATACACAGCAATCAATAATAAGTCATGCGCCAATTAATGTTTTTGTATTAATCAGAGTGATCACTTTTAGTACAGACTGAACCTGTAATCTCATTGGTCCAAGGAGAACCAGGGAGAGGAAATTCCCTCTGCCAATGCAGGCTTTCATCCGCCCTGCAATTAATAGACAGTTGCCTAGAGCATTGAGAGGTTTTGACTTGCCCAGGGTCACACAGCCTGTGTCCCAAGCAGATCTTGAAACACAGGCCCTCCTGGCTCCAAGGACAGCTCTCTCTCTCTGTGACGCTGCATCATCACCTCTTGTGATTTCTCCTGCTTTTTATATGATTTTTTAGTGGAGTTCTTTTAGTCTATATTGATTTGAAATGGTATGTTGCTATTATTTCACATTTTGTTTACATAATTTTTTGGCATAACTTTTGTTTGCATAACTTTTATATAATTAAATTCCAGCCAGACAACACTAAGAATGATTTTCTATTCTCTCTCTGCGGCCTTTTGCCTGTGCATATGTCCCCTAGCCTGGAAGGCACTACTCCCTCTTCCTCTCAAGCTGTCAAAAACAGTCTTTTCCCTTCAGGCTCGACTGAGACTCCATCTATTTGTTAGTCCTCCTGGCTGTGAGTTCTTCTTGAACTTTGTGTTTCTGCTTTGTACTTCGTATAAGTGACCCTGTAGTGGGTATTTGTGAATATGTCATAAGTTGTAAGCTCTAGTAGGTATATTTCCAGAGATGATTAGGGAAAAAGGAAAAGAATCAATGTGTTCTAAAATATTTGTAGCAGCTCTCTTTGTGGTGGCAAAGAACTGGAAATTGCAGGGATATCCATCAGTTGGAGAATGGCTGAACAAGTTGTGTTCTGTGATTGAGATGGAATACTACTGTGCTATAAGAAATGATGAGCTCAATGATCTTAGAAAAACATGGAAAGACTTGGACAAAATCATGAAGAGTGAAATGAGAAGAACCAAGAGAACACTGTATACAGTATCACCAAATTTGTTTTTAAAATGACTTTGAGTAAGTTATTTTGACTATTATAAATTCTGAGATTAACCATAAAGGACATATGAAGAAAGATACTATTTACAGCCAAAGAAAAAACTGATATACAAAAGTATGTATAGAATAATTTTACATATGTATACCTCTTTGTGCCTAATGGTAGCCATCTTTGGAGCTGGGCTGGGGGGAAGGGAAGAAAAAAAAAGAAAAAAGAAATTTACATGATAATTTTATTATATGTTTAAAAGGAATAGCAAGTTGAACATAAGAGATTTGCAGTTTTGTGGGCAACTATCTTTTTATTATACTATGTTATGGAAATGCTTGTTTTCTTCCATAAATTAAAATAGAATAATTTTTTAAAAGAATTTTATTTTATTTTTTATTTAATTTATTTTAAAAAATAAGTTGTACGCTCCTCCAGGGCAGAGGTTATATCTTTAGCTTTTTAATATCAAGACCTAATTAATAAGCATGAATTAAGAACCTTCTATGTGTCAGGTACTGTGCAACAAGCTAGAGACATTAATACAAAATTAATACAAAAATGTAACAGTCCCTGTCCTCATGGAGCTCACATCTTACTAGAGAGAGTCAACATGTTGACAGATGAGTAAAAATAAGGCATATGAAAAATAAATATGCAGTGATGTAGAGTAGGGCTAATAACTAGGAGAAACAGGAAAGGCCTCTTCAAGGAGGGGGCATTAGACCTGAGATATGAAGGGTGCTAAGGGTCAAGAGGTGATGAAAAAGAGGGAAAGAATTCCAGGCATGGGGTACAGCCTGTGCCAAGACACACAGAGAGGAAACGAAATGGCACGTCATGTATGGGAAAGAGCAAGTGTGGCTAGAGTGCTTAGTGTATGAAGAAAATTAATTTGTAATCAACCTGGAAAAATTGGCTAGAGCCAAACTTTGAAGGGCTTTAAAAGCCAAACTGAGGACTTTGGATTGGATTGGAAAGTGAGTGGAGAGTCATGGAAGATTCCTGAAGAAAGGAAAGACATAGTCAAGCCTGCCCTTCAGGAAGATCATTTTAGCAGTCAGAAAAAAGATAGATTGGAAAAGCAAAGAGATGAATGTAATGAGATCAATTAGGAAGCTATTACAGTAATCCTGACAAGTAGCAATGAGGACCTGAACTAGGCACAGAATTAGTAGTATGAGTGGTGGCATGGCATAAAATTATCTTCCATATTTAGACAACCATTTAAGCCCTGTCAAGTTCAGTATTTTAACTCACAATGCTTCTTATGAAAAGGATGTTGTAAGCTAATTATTGTAACTCTTTATCAACATTGACCCCTGCATTTTATAATATATTTTAATCAAAATATATTGCATATATTTTTACAAAATATATAGCATTTACAATATATTATGTATCATATTTACAGAATATATTGTAGTATATTTTTAATCAAGTTCTTTAAAATTGAAAACAATTTGCCTGAGTCCCTCATACTAAGGGGCAACCCCGTACAACAGTGCGCCCATAGGCAAAGACTAGGTGCGGTAGAATTGCACAGGATAAGTCCTACCATTTTCCGACTAGCAGTTTCAATTCTTACCCACAGATTTATGGTGATGACTTCTTCAAGAGTACATCTCCCAGCATGCTCTATGAAGATGCATTCCAGGAAGATGATTTCAAGTGTGAGATGGCACTTAGTTCCATGATCTCTCTGCCACCCAGGCCTCTTCCCTTCTTTGTTGCTTATTTACTGCTTAGGATCCACAACGATTATTGCTAACAATTCAGCAGGAACCATGATGAAGAAATATTGAAACTGTAGTCCCTGAGGAGAAGAAAAAGAACATCCTTCCAGTGTTTTTTAAGGCATTCCATAGGGAAGTAGTTTAAATAAGTCGAGTAGTTTATTCAATTTGAGAGCTTAAGATTTTAATTTTGTATTGAATTAACTTCTCTCAAAAGCTATTGATCAAAACTTAGTGGATCATATGTGGAAAATATAGTGAGCGTGCATAAGCAGGGCACAGATCTGTGGAGTAGGATGCCCAGTTATTTGTCCCATCTGCCTAAACTATTCTTAAACATGCACAATTGGAGTTGAATTCCTAAAGTTAAAACATTTGTTTGCCAGAAGTCAACCGTTACAAATCAAATCCTTGGGAAGGCTAGGCGTATTAAGCCATTACCATCTTAAAGTGAATGAGTTAATTAACTTCAGTTACATTAGCAAGATCCTGAGCAGATGAGACAGAGGAAGAATAATTTTTATGGAGAAGTTCTACAGGATCGGGAGCTGTAAAGGCCTTTGGAGATGTTCTAAACTAATCCCCTCATTTTAAAAATGAGGGAACTGGGACTTATCAAGTTGTCATTTCTCCCAAGATCACACAAAGTAGTCAGGAACAGGGCCAGGAGGTGAACACAAACCTTCTGACTCCAAGTGGAGGACCGTTTTCACTGCATCATAGGAGAAAAAAGAATGAATGAAAAAATCTGAGTCAACGGGGATAAGCCTGGGTAGTATTCTGCAATGGGGATGGGGAGGAATAGGAAAGAATGTGGGAAGGGGGAAGGAGTAGAAGGAAATTAAGAAGAGTGTGATGATAGCACATAGAAACTGGGTGAAATGGTACAGACAATAAATGTTACTCATCTTGAAAATTTTTCCAAGGCAATCCCACATGCTCCCCTGCTTCCGTTTTTGGAACTATTAGAGCTACGTATATTTAACAAATTAATAAACATTCAGACAATGTCAGTCATAACCATAAGGCCATACCCTATGGAGAATAATCAAGGCAAAAATAGCTTCCATTTCACAAGAAGTATAATAATAAAAGTGGTTCACATGTGTGTAATACTTCAGAGCTTCCAAAATCTTATATCTTTGATTTTAGCTTCACAACAAGCCCAAGAGAAAAATGCTAGTATTATACTGATTTTGCTGGTGACGAAATTGAGTCAGAGAAAAGCTAAGATTATCGATTTAGAGCTTAAAATGTTCAAGGTTTTCTTGACTAACCTCATTTTGCAGGTGAGTAAACTGAGTCCAAGAAAAGTTAAGTGGTGTGCCCAGGCTTATGCAGCTAGTAAATATCTGTTGAAATAATCTGAACCCAGAGTGTCCTGACTGTAGGTTGAGTTCTAGAAACACTAAGCTTCCAAGACTAAGTAAAATGTGCAAGGTCTCCTCATTCCATTCGCCTTTTACTATTACTATTACAATATTTATTTACAGGGGATACCTGCTCTTACAATAATCAGATCAACACTTTCATTACTTTTGCAAAGGGCCTGTCAAACTGCTGCTCTGTGGCTTCGTTGACAATCCCTTTGATGAATTAGACCAATTCCTTTTCCTGACTACCACTTCACATACTGGATGTGTTATATTACCTTTAAATAAGTATGCACCTTGAGGGCTGGGACTGTGTCACTGTTGTTTCTGTATTCCCAGTGCCTACAACAAAGTGCTAAATAAATGTTTGTTGATTGACTGAAGAAGCACAATTCGATTGCTATTGATATGGTCAAATACACATTTGGCAGAGGACTGAGATACTTTAAGATATTAAGGAAGTTTACAATCCTAACTACAAAACTTTGCTATTTTTCTTCTGGTAATCAATGTTTTAAGGCAATTTTCAATTTCTTGGCAGCAATTTGGGGGATGAGGGAAGCTAAAACTGGAAATAAATGAAAGATTGTGGCCAGAGATATAACGTTTTTAGTTTTACACTATGGTGATGATCATGAATGAATTGACCGAAGTATGTAAGCTGAATGGTGTCTGCACAATCAGATTGGACTTGTCTTCCTAGATCTATTCTTGAGTCACATAAAAATGCAAATCCAGCAGCACTCTGCAGGTGAAAATTGGACTAAGGGAGGTGGTGTTTTCTTTAGCAGGAAAAGAAATCCTGAGAACAATGTGGCAAAGTGAAAACATTATTCAAAAAATTCGTATTGCCCATACATATAAAACAATAGATAGGGCTACCTATTCCAGTCAACAATATCCTGTAATAATAACAGCTGATATTCACATAGCAATTGATATACAAAGTGCCCTCCAAACATCTCATTTCATTTTCATAGCTTCCTCTTGAAATGTAGACTCCTCCAAGTATAACCAGCCCCATTCCACAAAAGGTAAAAATAGGCTCCCAAATACCCCAGTCATATAGTTAGGAAATAACAGGGCCAAGGCTCAACTCTTCTGATTCTAAGTCTAATGATTTTCTCCTTCACCATGAAATGATATTAATAGATCTGTTTTTATTGTCAAATAAGGCAGAAGGCTGAATGATCGTTATAAATAGCATAACTCTTTCAAACCTGAAGCCACCACTAAACTCTGCTTATTCCTTAGTAGGTGTATGTACACAAATAATCTCTGCATACCAGAGAATATTAAACTGTGACTGTGAACTTAAAAAATATACCTTGAGAAATGTAGTTTAGTATAACTAAATATCCTTCTTAGTTTGATATATTTTAGAATGTATTCACCCATTTAAAAAGTTGTTCTGAGAAGGGGTCCATATATTTCATTAGATTGACAAGGGGTAACACATAAAGGAAAAATGACAAATTATAAGTCTGATAAGGCCAGTTGAATTGAAAAATAGAATTCTGACCTTCTGCTGACCCTTATACACTCTCCTGGGTCTAGGTCTCTTCTAGAGCTCAATGTCAAATTAACCAAGAAATTATTTTTGGGACAGTGGAGGGGAGAACATAGGATATATTTGAATTTGTGTGGAGTGATTGACTAAATGCAGGTATGATTTGATTCAAAACAAGAAACATTTATTGAGTGACTATTATGTCCAAGGAACTTTGCTAGGCATCACTCTCACCCCATACAAATATGTCCTCTAATAATGACTTCATAAAAAAAATCAATGGCTTAGTTTATGTAGTATTCAAGAGAATTTGGACCAAGTCAAGTCATAAAAGCCCACCGGGACAATTTCAAATAAAAACTTCTCATTCTTTGTTATTCTTCCTCCATTTGCCTCTCTTCCATCCCCACTTTTGGAGTCACAAATGTCAAATCCTGCTGCTTGTAGCCATTAAGTAAGGCAGAGTCTTAAAGTGAAGCACCGATGGGAACTGGAATTTTAATCTCCAGCAAGAAATCTCACTTGGTAAAACTGTTGACAAGACATTGTGAGGCACAAAGGGAATTCAGGTATTTATGTTCTATATAAGCGTGTCCTTACCTTCATCCCATCCCCATCCACTCATATCTTTCCTAGTTTGTTAATTTATACATCTGTCAAGTAATTGTATAAGACCAAGAATTATCATCCAATCAAAGTCTTGAAAGGACTTTCTACACAGGTTTCTAGAATTACAGAAGCTCAGAATGAGAGAGGACCCCAGGACTTCTAGGGACATGAAACCCACTTCTTCCTGAGGTAGCCCATGCCACTTTTGGACACATAGTTCCAAAGGGGCAGTTCTTCCAAAATTGAATGAAATCTGCCTTTCTACTCTTATTCTACCCTTTAAAAAGAATAATTTGTTTGTTTAGGATTGTGAATGTCTCTAACTTCTGCAAATATCTGTTTTTCAGTAATATCCAACTTTTCATCACCCCATTTGTGGTTTTCTTAGCAAAGATATTGGAGTGATTCGCCATTTCCTTCTCCAGTTCATTTTACAGGTGAGGAACTGAGGCAAACAGGGTTAAGTGACTTGCTTAGGGTCACACAGCTAGTAAGTATCTGAGGCTGGATTTGAACTCAAGAAGATGAGTCTTCTGACTCCAGCCAAGCACCAGTGCACCACCTAACTATGCTAGCCCTTGGTCCAATTTGTTTTCAGCCTGATCAGTTACAATCTGACTCTGTAACTTTTTTGTTAGATACTTTGTGAGACTTCATACTTGAAAACAATTTATTCATATCTCTTTTTGAGTAGGGGTCAGGGGAAGTCTAAGTTTTTATAATTAATGTAACCTTAATAATCACAAATTTATCTGTCTCTCAAACATGGTCCTCATCTCAACTACTCCTAAAACATCCCAGGAGCGTGATTTATTCATTCTTTCATTTATTTGAAAGGCAAGGTAGCAATCTGGGAGTCAGGACATGCTGTATGACAAGCAACTTAGTTTTCTATGATACTAAATTTCAAAGGAGTTAACAATGAGGACAACGAGTATACAAAATTTTAAAAAGAGGTGTAATCACAGCTCCAGACACCACCACCACTCCTCCAAGATCTTTCATTTGTTCATTAAACAAATATTTACTGGACTTATCTGTCTTAAATTTGGCACTGTTTATTTTAACAAAAGTTTGTAGCATGTCTTAAACTCCTTAGGAAGAGAAAATGCTTATGTTAAATGAAAATTATAAACACTGAAAAGGATAAACCATCTCTAATTTTAAGTGAAACTAATTTATCTTAGTAATTTTTAGAACAATTTCTATTCAGGGGTCTACTTACTTACAGCCATTAGGTCTTATTCATAATCTCAGTTATTTGTATGAGATTTCAGGTGACCTTAATGGAAAGAATGTAGGACCTGTGCTTTCATCTGTGGAGGGAGAGTTCACTAGATATAGTCCCTCTTCCCTGGCAGAGTTGCAGCCTTTGTAGTATTTAGAGTCTTAGTTGCCTAGAGTACAGTGAGGTTAATGTGTTTGCCTAGGATTATTTAGCCACTGTGTCAATGGCAGGACTTGAATCCAGTCCATCCTCAGTCTAAGCAAGTAATCTGTCCTACCTCAGATGCAGGAGTATATAAGAAAACTTTGACCTGTGGTGATTACTAGCCACACTAACAATGGAGCCAATTCTTTTAGCTCATTTATTATTAAATTTCTTGGCCTATTGGCTTTGGCTAGTTTGTTATACATGGAGGTTTTGCAAATGTGATGCAAAATATACCCACGAATTGATGTGTTTGCACAGGTAACTTGTTAGTGTTTTTCATAACAATGTCATTACTATTTAATTTTATTTTTTGTGGTCTTTACTATAAAAATGATATAAGATTTGCCTTTGTGACCTCAGGGCAAAATTCTCAATATTATCAATATGAATCTTTTTCTAGAAGAGGAAAAGAAAATTAGACCAACTATAAAATGGTTTCTCTATGTACATTTATGAGAAAAACTTAATTAGGAACATTAACAATAATTATTTACTTTTAAATGGCATTTAAGTTTTTCAAAGCACTTAGCTCACAACAAACCCAACAAGCAGGCAAATGGTGTATGTGCATGTGTGTGAGGGTGTGCTCACATGTACGTGCCTTAATTCTAATGCCTTCTTTCTGTTATCTCCAACTTATCCGGAATATAGTTTGTTTGTACATAGTTACTTGTATGTTTTCTCTTTCATTAGACTGTGAATTCCTTGAAAGCTCTTTCTTCCAGAATCAGGAAAATGACTTTATCTTATTTTTTTCCCACGCATTTGTGTGCCTACAGTGTACAACTAAGCTGTTACAAATCCAAGCAAAAAAAAAATTGAGCATCAAATTTTAATTGAAATGACCAGATTTGGTTTTTTGGAAAATGACTTCTTCTTCCTCAGACTTGTGAAAGAATATGATTCCCTGAGATGTCCATTCAGGAAGCAGAGAATCATGCTATTTCATTCTGATCATCAGCCTTGCTGGTGACCATATACAGAGGTTGTTTTGTCTATGGCTCATCCCTCTGTCCTCTTCTGGTTACCTCAGTGGCAATTCCCAAGCTAAGAATGGCCAGTTTCAGGAGACTGTCCTTTGCAAAGTGATTAGTCTCCCACAAGAAATTTTATAAGCTAAAATGATATTTTGCCTCCCTACAACACATACCTCCTTTTCTCTCCCTCTGTACTCATGCGCAAGCATAATATTATTTGAAAAAACAAGGCTGTTGGTGAAATAAAAACCACACATCTGCCCACTTTAAAAAAAGAAAATCTTCAAATGACTCATGGGCCTTTCTAGATACCACCAGGAGTGGGCCTACTTCAGAAAGTGGGCAAAACAACCCCAAATTCTCTATGGAAAGGACCAAGTGGGGCACATTCCCCTTCAGGAAATGAAATTACAAGTAGGAACTATATTTACTTTTGGGGGAACTGTATTTACCTTTTCGGCATGCTTAAATTCTCACCAGAGCATGTGAACAGAGGCATCAGGCCTGTAAACCTTCTCTCTGCTTACACCTATTAGGCCATAAAGTTCCCACTTGCCGAAAGCAGCTAGCCCCCCAGCACACAGCAAATCACCCCAAGGTGATGATGAGGGGGTAGATTTACTGCAGCTTCACACAAGAGCCCATTAACTAGGCAGCAAGTCACTCAGGCAGCTGGGCAGGCCACTGAGCCCTGGCTAAGGCTCCTACTGTCACTCAGTCCTAATTCACTTTCCAGTTTGGTGCCTCTTTTTGCTCCTGGCCACAGTGCAGTGTGTTGATCTCCAAAATCTTCTCTCTTTTGGACAGAAATCAACAGATATATTTCTTCTTGACCATGGATATTTGCAAAGCTGTCTTCTCCCTGGCCGACCATGCTATCATGAACCTTTGACAAAGTAAGTCCTCTCAAGCTGATTGTGACTTAGCTCAGGGACAACGCTAAGCTACTGCACATCTCCAAAGGAGGAAAACCAGGAGGGTATCAGGCCATGTCAGCATGTTCATGGTTCATGCCAGCAGTAGAAGGAGATTGAGATGTTTAACCTGGAAGGGGCTTTGGAACACTGCTAGCTGCCCTCCAGTATTTGAAGGGCTATGTGAAGGACTGATTTGACTTTTCTACTTAGCCCCAGAGGGTGGTTGCAAGTAGCAGAATTAAATTTAGGCTTGATAATAATTATAGTTACCACAAAGTGGAATGGCCAGCCTCAGGAGGGCATGGGTGCCCCCTCATTGGATGGTCTCTTGTCAGCATAATGATTGCTTGTCTGAACTTATGGAGGGAATTCTTTTTTAGGTATGATTTGGAATAGATGGCTGCTAAAGTTCCTCTGAGAAACCCTGTGGTGGTGGCTCATTTCAGTGAAAGGACTTGATGATGTCGTTACAGGTCCAGGTGAGTCAACAATTCATTGGTAAGATGAATTAGTAATTCTTACTTCTTATTTCATGAAATAATGTGTGTAGATATATCACAAACCTTGAAGTTCTATATAAATGTGAATTATTTTTTTAATATATAATTTATTTATTTTCAGTTCTTAACATTTACTTCCACAAGAATTTGAATTCAAAATTTTCTCCCCATCTCTCCCCACCCACCACCCCAGGACAGCATGGACCCCATCCACCCCTTCCTCCAGTCTGTCCTCCCTTCTATTGCCCACCCTTCTTCCATCCCCCTGCCCTTCTATTTTCCTGTAGAGAAGAATAGATTTCTATACTCCATTGCCTGCATAGCTTAATTTCCAGTTGCATGATAAAACAATTTTTAACATTCATTCTTAAAGCTTTGAGTTCCATATTCTCTCCCTCCCTCCACATTCACGCTCAATGAGAAAACAAACAATTCAATATAGGTCATACATGTGTAACAATACAAAGCACTTCCATAATAGTTATGTTGTAAAAGACTAACCACATTTCCTTCTGTTCTATCCTGCCTTTCATTTATTCCATTCACTCCCTTGATCTGTCCTCCCACTATAGTATTTGCTTCTGATTATCCCTTTCCCCAATTTGCTTTCCCTTCTATTTTCTTCCCTCTCTTATCTCCTTCCCCCTTGCCTTCCTGCAGGGTAAAATAGATTTCCAAATTCAATTGAGTGTGTGCTATTCCCTCCTTCAGCCAAAACCCATGAAAGTAAGGCTCAATTATATAATCTCCCCCCTCTTCCCCTCTACTGTAAAAGCTCTTTCTTCCCTCTTTTATGTGACATGATTTGCTACATTCTGCCTCTCCCTTTCTCTTACTCCTAGTAAATTCTATTCAACAGTAAACTTTATTATTTTTAGGTATTCTTACTTGATATTCAGCTCACCCTGTTCCCTCCACGTGTGTGCATGTGTGTGTATATATACATACATACATACATACACACATACACCCATATATATACTTACACATATATAATATACACATACATACGTACCCATACACACCTACATACATACACACAAACACACACACACACACACACACACACACACACACACACACACACACATATATATTCCCTCTAACTACTCTAATACTGAAAAAGGTCTCATGAGTTACAAATAACATCTTTCCATGTAGGAATGTAAACAGTTCAACTTTAATGAGTTCCTTAAGTCATCTCTTTCCTGTTTACCTTTTCTTGTTTCTCTTGATACTTGTATTTGAAAGTCAAATTTTCTATTCAGTTCTGGTCTTTTCAACAAGAATGCTTGGAAGTCCTCTATTTCATTGAAATTCCATTTTTTCCCCTGAAGTGTTATACTTAGTTTTGCTAGGTAGGTGATTCTTGGTTTTAATCCTGTCTCCCTTGACCTCCAGACTACCATATTCCAAACCCTTCAATCCCTTAGTGTAGAAGCTTCCAGATCCTGTGTTATCCTGGTTGTATTTCCACAATACTTGAATTCTTTCTTTCTGGCTGCTTGTAATATTTTCTCCTTGACCCAGGAACTCTAGAATTTGGCTAAAATATTCCTGGGAGTTTCCCTTGTGGGATTTCTTTCAGGAGGCAATCAGTGAATTCTTTCAATATCTATTTTACCCTCTGGTTCCAGAATATCAGGGAACTTTTCCTGGATAATTTCTTGGAAGATGATGTCTAGGCTCTTTTTTTGATCATGGTTTTCAAGTAGACCAATAATTTTTAAATTATCTCTTCTGGATCAATTTTCCAGGTCAGTTGTTTTTCCAATGAAATATTTCACATTGTCTTCTATTTTTTCATTCTTTTGGTTTTGTTTTGTAATTTCTTAGTTTCTCATAACGTCATTAGCTTCCATCAGCCCCATTCTACTTTTTTAAAGAACTATTTTCTCCAATGAGCTTTTGAACCTCCTTTTCCATTTGGCCCATTCTGCTTTTCAATGCTTTCTTCTCTTTGGCTTTTTGGACTGCATTTGCCATTTGGGTTAGTCTATTTTTAAAGCTGTTATTTTCTTCAGCATTTTTTGGGTCTCCTTTAGCAAGCTGTTGACTCACTTTTCATGTACTTTTTGCATCACTCTCATTTTTCTTCCCAATTTTCCTCCACCTCCATTACTTGATTTTTAAAATCCTTTTTGAGCTCTTCCATGGCCTGAGATCATTGCATATTTATTTTGTAGGGTTTGAATGTAGAAGCCTTGACTTTTATGTCTTCCTCTGATGGAATGCTTTGTTCTTCCTCATCTCAAAGGATGGAAGAAAATTCCTGTTCACCAAGAAAGTAACCTTCTATAGTGTCATTTTTCCCCCTTTTAGGGCATTTTCCCAACCAGCTACTTGACTTTTGAGTCCTTTGTCAAGTGGAGGGTATACTTTAGGGACCTTTAAGTTCCTCCAAGGTGGCACAATCAAGGGAAAGAAGTTTACTCCTCTTCTGGCCTGCACTCTGGTCTATTTGTAGGATTCCCTCTCCAGAGCCTCCTCCAGCTCCACCACACCAGTCCTCCTCCTCACCCCAGGACTGCCACTCATGACTGAGACCCAGATCAGCAGCTCAATTCCCCCAGGGTCTTTAGGCTAAGGGCTCCAAAAGTGGATGCTACCTCTGCAGTAGCTGCTGCCACCCTGGGGCCAGGGCTGGGGCCAGAAGGGGCTCGCTTCTCACCCAGGTGAAAGAGCTTTCTTACTGACCTTTGAAGCTGTCCTTCACATTTGTGGGTTGAGAAGTCTAGGAACCACAGCTGCTACCCATATTCCATGCCTTGAAGCCTGCTCCAGTTCTGTCCATGCAATGTAGACAGACAAGGCTGGGCTGTGCTCTGCTCTGAGCCCAGTGTGATAAACCTTTCCTGTTGACCTTCCAGGCTGTCTTGGGCTAGAAATCTCTTTCACTCTGTTGTTTTGTGACTTCTGCTGTTCTAGAATTTGTTTAGAGTCATTTTTATAAATATTTTATGGACTATAGGAGTAGAGCTAGAGCAGTCCTGTCCTTCTACTCCACCATATTGGAGCTGCCCCCAATGTGAATTATTATTATCGTGATTTCATAGTGTGGGAAATTTGCAGAAGGTGGGAGCTGGGAAGAGGGAAAGTCATACTCATAAGTACTTTGCTCCCTAAAATTGCTCTGATTCTCATAACTAGGGCCTCAAATCTAAATGGAGACAGTGAGGAGGGAAATATTAGATTATTTTAAGTTAGGTAATGCTATACTTAACACTTCTTAAAAGTGATTTTTGAATAAGATATATACAAAACCCAAAATTCAACATCACAAATTTCTTAGACTATTTTTAATGCTCATCATGACCATGTGATGTTCACAATGTTCACAACCAAATTAATTAGAAAAAATCACTATATAGCACTGTCCAACAGTCAGATTCAGTCAGTGGATCAGTCAATAGATATTTAGTCTTCTACAATGCCAGGTGATATGCAAAATGCTGGTGAAACAAAGAAAGGTAAGAAGCAATTCCTGCCCTTAACATTCTCCAATGGAGGAGATAATGGGGGAGGGGAGAACTATGTACATACAAGATATGTACAGGATAAATTTTAGGGAATTTTGGAAGGAAGGTGCTAGCATTAAGGGAAACCAACAATTTCCCTCACTATTTGGATAGAATGCATATTTAAACATTTAAGTTTAAGTCCTGTATATGATATAGAATCACCTTATCAGAGAAAATAAGGCAGCAATATAGTGTTGGGGAGAAATCACTATGCCATAGTAACTGATGTTTAAAAGACTAATAACTAATCAACAGATAGATGGAATATATGTCAATTCAAAACTGAATTAGATAAGAAATGACAAGCAGGACAATTTCAGAAAAAAACTGGAAAGACTTACATGAACTGATGCAAAATGAAGTGAGCAGAACCAAGAGAACATCGTACACAGTAAGAGCCACACTGTGTGATGAAGATCTGTGAATGACTTAAGTATCCTTAGCAATACAATGATCCAAGAAAATCCCAAAGGACTAATGATGAAGTACACAATCTGCCTCCAAAGAAAGAACTGAAGCATACTATTTCTCACTTTCCTTTATTTTTTTCTTTTATTATAGCCTTCTTGAACAAAATGACTAATATGGAAATGTTTTGCATAATTGCACATGTATAATCTATATATGATTGCTTGCATCTAAGGTATGTGTGTGTGTGCTCGTCCTTCATTGCCAAAGAAGACCATGCCATAAGAGAAGTAATGACATGACTTGCACTTGACTTTGTTTTGAGTGAGGGAGGGCTGTGCAGGTCACCAATCTCACTTCTTCTCCAGAGCCATCTGAATCTAGTGACCAGATATTCATCAGGATAACTGGAGATGACCCAGAATGAGGCAGTTGGGGTTAAGTGACTTGCCCAAAGTCACACAGCTAGTGAGTGTCAATTGTCTGAGGTGAGATTTGAACTCAGCTCCTCCTGACTCTTGCACTGGTATTCTATCCACTGCACCACCTAGCTGCCCCCCCAACTAAGGTAGGGGAGGGGAAAAGAAGGATAGAATTTGGAACTCAATACTTTGAACAAAAATGTTTTTAAAAATTTTTAAACTGAGTTTATCAAGAACTATTAGGTAATACCAAGAAAATTCAAATCTAACTATATTTATATCTAAGTCTAAATTATAAAAATATCAATCCAAATGACTCATTTGGAATTGAATTAATTCCCTTCTGTCTATCAAAAGTTGACAATTTTATTTGGTTATTGCTGATTAATAATCCACCTGGCTTGAGACAAATTCAAGTACAAAACTCTCGCTTCCTAGAAGTATTGAACTATAAACCTAATTTGTAATTGGTTTCTTGATAAAAACCATACAAACAGGAGGAGAAAATATAACTGAACAAATGAATCAAAGATCCAGAATTTTCTCCACCTTTGGCAGAAGAGAAAAAAAATCCCTTCTTTGAAATGGAAAATTTAACTTTGATTTAGTTCAGAAGGGAATAAACTCTTGCCTATACAAGTTCCATGTTACAATTCTTCGCTGTTATGCCTGCTATTCACCAACTTAAATGCTGATCACTAAAGAGCTATTTTTCGGTTTGTCCTGAGCCTGCTGAGAGCAGCTGCAAAGTGTGTTTGTAATAGCTTTGATGATTTATTGGTCACACACGCTTTAGGCATATTTTTCTGAAGTTTAAGGCAAAAGAAAGGTGATATATATGCACACACACCAAAAAAAAAAAAGGCAAGAAGAACTCAAATCCTTTTAAAGGAAAGAAGTTGCTCTCTTTCAGGACTATATAAATGTAAAAGTCTCTTTGCTCTTAACAGTGATGGAAAAATAGTTGCACACGATCAATGCCCACCTTTATGCAGGACCACAAGAGCTTTATAACTTGTTAATGGAGCTAAAGTTCCCTAAAAGCTTAGAAATATGTTTTTTAATCACCTTTTTCATAGCATTTGATTACCTTTTCTTTGGATCTTACAAGTATATCCTTAAACTCACTTAACCAGACATATTTTAGCTAGAGGAAGCTAGGTATACTACAAAGTACACAGGCCATAGTATCAGAAAACCTAGGTTCAGTTCCATCCAGTTCCTCTCAGCACCTACTGTGTGCCAGGTACTAAGTACCTATCTGTAGTCATCTTCTCAAAGTGACCATAACTACTTTGACATTTATGAGCTATGTGGCTTTAAGCAAGGCCCTTAACCTCTCTGGATTTTCTCATCTATAAAGTTGAGATAATAATATATTACTCACAAGGTTGGTAGGAGATAAGTGCTTTCCTTTTTCTTGTTGAGGAAAGCATCTTGTTTTAGTATTTTTTAGCCTTAAATACATAATAGAGAAAGGAAACATATTATAAACTTAAATACTGAGACTTAAATACAAAATAAGAAAAAGAAAAAAGCATGCCTCGTGCACAGCAAAGGTAAATGCTTTCTAAGTAGTAAAGCGCATTATCACTGGGTACTATGGACCTCAATTTTGAGCCCTTATCTTCAGGGATGTGCTATGGTAAATGTTTAATAAGGGCTGGGGGAAAAAGGAATGTATGCACTTATAAATTTAACCTACATTATTAACACCTTCTTAAATCTAGATAATCAACAAAACAAAAAAATTTAGCCCTGATACATTGATTTCCAAGATGTAAATGGTTACACTGAAAATTTAACAATCAGCTCTCAGAAAGCTGTCAGAACACCCCTGCTTTATCTTCATCACAGACACATGCAGTAGTGGTAAATGGGTACTGTAATAGACAGATACTGGCCACAGAGTGAGAAAGACTTGAATTTGAATCCTACCCTCCGTCACTTATTAGCTGGGTGAACCTGGGCAAGTCACCTTATCTTTATCTGCTTCAGTTTCCTCAGCTTTAAAATGGGGATGATAGCACTTCTCTTGAGGTTGAATGTGGTGCCACACACCTGTAGTCACTTCTGGGGTAAGCTGAGCCTGATGAATCACTTGAGTTTCGGAGTTCTGAGCTACAGTAGAGCTAACGTGGATGGAGTATCTGCATCAAGCCTGCCACAGCTGGAGCTTAAAGGGTTATGCTCTGTCAGACCAGACATTCAACCAGATTGGTGTATGAAGAGAGACTTGATGTACGCTTATTTTCAGATCGTCTTAACTTTTATCTATTCTGTTTTCATTTTTACAGATCCAAATTCAATTCACCAAGAGACAGTTTACAACAGTCATTTTACTGTTAAATAAGTTAGTAAACATGGAGATATCACCAAAAATTCACCTCAAATACATTTTGGAGTTTGGTTTTCCTACACCCTAAGCCTAAAGTAGCACATAATATAGGAGAAAACCATTGCATTTGGAGTCAGGAGACCTGGCTCCAAATTGTACTAGTATCTATGTAATTTGAGTCTCAGGATTTATGATGTTCCTCTTGAGTAACCTCAACAGGCAGGCAATGGTTGGAGTTTTATTCCTAGAGACACTCATTAAAGGTCACTTTGGTTCTGGGATCTAGAAACAAACCAGGCTTACCCCAGGGTCTTTCGGACTCTTGGCTCTAATTAATTTTGTTATCAGGACAGGAATTATGAGTATCAGGCAACAAGCATTCATTACATACCTACTATGTGCTAAGTACTGTGCTAAGCACTGAGGATCCAAAGAAAGGTAAAAGACAGTTCCTGCTTGCATGGATCTTGCCATCTAATGGGGAGATAACTATATACAAGCAAGATATACAGGAGATAATTTGGAGATAATCAACAGAAGACATTAACTTTAGGGAGATTAGGAAAGGCTTCCTAGAGAAAGTAAGATTTGAAAGGAGACTTGAAGGGAGCCAGGGAAGAGGAGATGAATAGGAAAAGGGCTCCAGGCATGGTGTATCCCATGGTATCCAGGAACGTGAAAATAGCAGAGGTCATAGATGGAATGTCTACTTATAGGAACAGCAAATATAGAGGACCTTGGGGAGGAGTGTGAGACAGTATATGGAAGACTTTAAGAGTCACAGGATTTTCTATTTGATCCTGGAGGCAAAAGAGAACTACTGCAATTGAATAATAAGAAGATCACCTTTAATTTTCTTTAATCTTAGAAGCTCTTGCTTTAAAAAAAATATTATGGCATTTCAGAGGTTTAACAAAATTAGTCTTTTCCTTTCTTTTTTTAATTGAATTATTTTATTTGTTTTTAGTGTTCCATAATCACTTCCATATATCTTAGATTTTTTTTCCACTCCCCATCATTCCCCCCTCCCTCCCCACTCTCTCCCTGAGATGGTGTACAATCTTATATAGGTTCTACACATACTTTCCTATTAAATGCATTTAGCATAGAAGAATTGAAATGAATGGGAGAAACCATAAAACAAAGCAAAACAAAACATGATACAAAAGAAAATGGTCTGTTTCTATCTGCGATCCAATTCCACTGTTCTTTCTCTGGATATGGAAGGAGTTTTGCCTCAAGAGTTCACTGGAAATTTTTTAAGTCCATGCATTTCAATGAAGTTTTAAGTCTACCAGAAAAATTACTCACACACTGTGGTTGTTGCTGTGTACAAAGTTCTCCTGGTTCAGCTACTTCCAATCAGCATCAGTTCATATAAGTCTTTCTAGACTTCTCTGAAGTCTTCCTGTTCATTGTTTCTCATAGCACAAATAGTATCCATTACATTCATATACCACAACTTGTTCAGCCATTCCCCAATTGATGGCATCCTCCTGATTTCAAGTTTTCGGCCACCACAAAGAGAACTGCTATAAATATTTTTGTACATGTGGGACCATTTCCCATATCTATGATCTCTTTGGGATAGGGTCCCAGAAGCGATATTGCTGGGTCAAAGGATATGCACATTTTTGTAGCCCTTTGGGCATAATTCCAAATTGCTCTCCAGAATAGTTGAATCAGCTCACAGGTCCACCAACAATGAATTAGTGTTCCAACTCTCTCACACCTTCTCCAACACTTATTATCTTCCTGATTTGTCATGTTAGCCAATCTGATAGGTGTGATGTGGTACCTCAGAGTTGTTTTGATTTGCATCTCTCTAATCATGGTCTTTTTCTTTCTAAAACTGTTTTGACATAGCATAAAAATTTGATGAACAATATGGTAGAAGCAATGAATACTATGGTATACTTCATTCTCACATAGGTCCACTGCTCACAAATATCACTTCTTCCTGTATCCTTGGGAAAATCCATCAGTATTATAAACACAAATGATTCTGAAAGACTTAAGGACTCATTAATAAAATAATAAACCTTGATTCCAGAAAACAGATGAAAAGTAATACTGCTCACCTTATGACAGAGAAATGATGAACTAATATACAGAATAAGAAATGCATATTTTGTTTGACTACTTATATGATATAAGAATTTGGTCCTTTTTTCCTTCATTCTTTTTTCCTCTGCTTTTTTTTCATTCTTTTAAGAAACAAAGGAAGAGTATGAAGAGAGAAAAAATGTTGGATAGCCGAAAAAAATAAAATTCTAATTTAAAAAATAATAAAATATGTTTTTCTTTAAAAATAAAAAACCTAGTTTTTTCTTTAGCTGGACCCCAAAGGAAATGAAGCATTATATCTTGCTCAGTATCATAGTGGATAAAAAGCAGAACATACCCTGTACCGTTTTAACAAGCCCTTTTACAATCTCAGCATCATTGGATCTGATTCTGCCATGTCACCAGCCCCAGAAAATTACCAATTCTTGTACTTCCCCAGATAATAGTAAGCACTATCAGCATACACTTTGTAGAGCACCAAAAAACCATAGATAAATAGCTAGATATTTAGATAGATTTATAGGGAGTCAAGATGGCAAAGTAAGCTGAACTCTTCCAACATTCCTTTCTAAACAACTTTAAAATAACACATAAAATCAAACTTTAAAGTGGCATGACCAACCAGATTAAAAAAAATTAGGAGATCAGAAAGGTTGAGGCTGGCCAGGTGCACAGCACAGTGGTAATACCACTTGTGAGCCTTGGGGGCAATGGAAACAGCATGAACAGCAGCAGTACCAGGAGTTCTCATTACTAAGAAATGGTAAGTAAATTGAGTACCTGGTCAGAAAAAGATTCCAGGGGTCCCCTGTCCCACTGGCCTTAGATCTAGATGCAATTTGACAACTTCATTGACCATTTATCCAGTTCCTGAGTGGAAAGAAACACTTATAGACACAAGGAAGACATAAGAAGAAGTGGAGAGAAACACTTATAGACCCCACAAGACCTAATTCTAGGTCACAGACCCTGATAGAAGAGAAATTGTGATTCCAAGAAAAAGCCTTATCTTAGGAAGCAGCAGAACACAGACCAAGAAAGCAGTTACCACACATCTTTTTGAATCACACTACCTTGAGATGCACTCAAAAAGTTACAAATACCCAGAAGAAATTTTGAAAACAACAGGGTAAAAAACCCTGAATCTTAGGACAGTGACCCCCACTCCCTCAGAAGCAAGGAGAGTCCAACTCTAATATAAAGTTCAAAGTTAAGAAATATGCTGGAAAATTAGCAAACAACAAAAAAAGTACCTGCCCATAAAAATCTACTATGGTGACATAGAAGATGAAGATACAAACTCAGAAGAAGATGACATGCAAAAATCTACAAGCAAGGCCTCAAAGGAAACTACAGATCATTCACAAACCCAACAAGAATTCCTTAAAAAGTTAAAGAAAGCTATTTTAAGAACACAAAGATTTTAAATAAAATAATAGCAGTAGAGAAAAATTAGTACAAGAAATGAGACCAATGCAAGAAAATCATGCAAATAGAATTAGCAGCTTGGTAAAAGACACACACACACACACACACACACATACACACACACACACACACACACACACACGAAATACTGAAGAAAATGCGTCCTTAAAAATTAGAATTGGGCAAGTGTAATGAGTCCCTGAGACATCAAGAAACAGTAAAACACAGTCAAAAGAATGAAAAAAGAAAAGAAAATGTGAACTATCTCATTGGAAAACCTAGTGACCAGGAAAGAAGATCAAGATAACTTAAGAATTATGGGACTACCTTAAAGTCATGATGAAAACAAAGAGCCTAGAAAGAAATATGAAATGTCATATTTCAAGAAATGATCAAATAAAACTGTCCAGATATCTTAGAACCAAGGGGCAAAATAGACATTGAAGAAATCCACCAATCACCTCCTGGAAGAGATCTCAAAGCAAAAACATCCAAGAATATTATAGTCAAATTCCACAGCTCCCAATTCAGGGAGAAAATACTGAAAGCAACAAAAAAGATATAATTCAAATACCATAGACCCACAGTCAGGAGCACACAAAATTTAAGAGCTACCATGATAAAGAAGCAAAAGGTTTGGAATGTGATATTCTGGAAAGCAAAAGAGCTAAGATTACAACCAAAAATAACTTATCCTGCAAAACTAAGAATAATCCCTATAGGGGGAAATGGATATTTAATGAAATAGAGGATTTCTGGTCATTCCTGATGAAAAGACCAGAATTGAATAGAAAATCTGACATTTAAACAGAAGACTCAAAAGAGGTATCAAAAAAGGTAAGCACTGCAGAGCAATTGTGAGGAACTTAATAAGGTTAAACTGTTTACATTCCCCAGTGGGAAGATGATACATGTAACCCCCAAGAACTTTATCATCATTAGGGCAGATAGGAATCTATTTAGACAGAGGGCATGAGTGTGACTTTATTATGTTGGAATGACCTTAAAAGAAAAAAGGGGGATATACTGAGAGAAAGGGGGAGAGAGAGGAAAAATGGAGGGGGGAATATATCTTACAGAAAAGAGGAGCACAAGGTAGAATTTTTACGATGGGTAAAATGAGGGTTGGGGAGGAAGTGGGCAACACTTGAACCTCATTGTTATTTGTACTATTTCAAAAAGGAAAGAATAAATGTGTATACATATACATATATGTACATACATACATATACATATGTGTATATATATGTGTGTATGTGTAAATATACACACACATAATCCATTTTACACAACAGAAAAGTAAGGCAGGGAAGGAGCAAAGAGAAGGGTGGGGGATGATTAAGGGAAGCAATGGTCAGAAGCAAAGAAGAATTTTGAGGAGGGACTGGATAAAAAAGAGAGAAGGATAAACAGAAGAAAATAGGATGAAGGAGTATGAACAGTTGATAATCATAACTGCGAATGTGAATAGTCTGAACTAATCCATAAAATAGAAGCAGAGAGCAGAATGGATTAGAAACCAGAATCCAAAATATATTACTTACATGTAAAAAAGTACTTGAAACAAACATACACACAAAGTTAAAATAAGAGACTGAAGCAAACTCTGTTATGCTTCAGTTGAAGCAAAAAAGTCATGGGTAGGGATCATGATCTCAGTTAAAATAAAAAGAGAAAAAAAGAGATCTAATTAAAAGGGATTATCAGGGAAACTACAGTCTGCTAAAAGGTACCATAGACAATGAAGCAATATGAATACTAAACATATATGCACAAATGGCATAGAATCCAAATTACTAAAAGAAAAGTTCAATGAGTTACAGAAGGTAATACCCAATAAAACTATATTTTGATGGGGATAAACGTGAAGTTTTGCCAGTAACATCAGGGGTGAAGCAAGGATGTCCATTATCACCATTATTATTCAATATTGTACTAGAAATGCTTGCTCTAGAAGTAAGACAAGAAAAAGAAACTGAAGGAATTAGGATAGGCAACAAGGAAACAAAACTATCGCTCAGCAGACAATATGATTGTGTACTTAGAAAACCATAGGGAATCAATTTAAAAAGTAGCTGAAACAACAACTTTAACAAAGTTGTAGGATATAATCCACCTTAATCATCATGATTTCTACGTAGTACCAACAAAACCAAGCACAAAAAGATTTAAAAAATCCATTTAAAATAACTGCAGATAATATAAAAATACTTAGGAGTCTGCCTGTCAAGACAAATCCATGAACTATATGACTACAATTACAAATAATTTTCATGCAAATAAAGACAGATCTAAACAACTGGAGAAATATTCATTGCTCGTGGGTAGGTCAAGCTAATGTAATAAAAATGTCGATTCTACCTAAATTAATGTACTTATTCAGTTCCATACCAATCAAACTACGAAAAAATTATTTTATAGAGCTAGAAAAAAATAGTAACAAAATTCATCTGAAAGAGCAAAAGATCAAGAATATCAAGGGAATCAACCAGAAAAAAATATAAAGGAAGGTGGCCTAACAATATCAGTCTTCAAATGGCAATCATCACAAGTATCTGGTACTGAATGAAAAATAAACTAGTTGATCAGGGGAATATATTAGGTACACAATATACTGAAGCAAATGACCATAGTAACCTAGAGTTTGATAAACCCAAAGATCCACACTTTGAGGACAAGAACTCACTATTCAACAAAACTCCTGCAAAAATTGGAAAGTGATCTGGCAGAAATGAGGCATAGACCAACATTTCACACTGTATACCAAGATAAGGTTAAAATGGGTACATGATTTAAACATCGAGTGATAGCATAAGTAAATTAGGATAGGAAAAATTACTTTGTTGTGTCTATGGATAAGGGAAGAGTTTGAGATCAAACAATAGATAGAATCTCGAGATGCAAAACTGATCATTTTAAGTACATTAAAAAAGTTTTGCACAAATGAAACCAATGCAAACAAAAGGAAAAGAGGAAACTGGGGATAGGGGGTGCGGCAGATTTCTCTGATAAAGGTCTCATTTTTCAAATATATAAGGAACTGAGCCAGTTTTATTTTTTTTAAGTCATTCACTACTTAATAAATGGCCAAATTATACAAGCAGGCAGTTTTCAGAAGAAATCGAAATTATCAATAGTCATATAAAAAAAGTTCTAAATCACTCTTCATTCAAGAAATGGAAATTAAACTCTGAAGTACCACTTCACACTTATCAGATTGCTAACAGGACAGGAAAGGAAAATGATAAATGCTGGAGAGGATATAGAAAAATAGGTACACCAATGCATTGTTGGTAGAGTTGTAAACTGACCTTTCTGAAGAACAATTTGGAGCTGTGTCAAATAGGCTGCAAAACTCTGCATAACTTATGATCCAGCAGGACCTCTAGTGGTTCTGTATCCCAAAGAGATCAAAGAAAAATAAAATGGACTTATAGGTACAAAAATGTTTATAGCAGCTCTTTTTGTGGGGGCTAAGCATCAGAAGTTGAGGGAATGCCCAGCAATTGAGGAACAGCTGAGCAAATTGTGGCATATGATTGTAACAGAATACTATTGTGCTGTAAGAAATTATGAAGCAAATGGTCTCAGAAAAACCTGGGAATACTTATATGAACTAATGCAAAATGAAGCAAGCATAACCAGGAGAACAGTAAACACAGTAGCAGCGATATTGCAACAATAAACAATTGTGAAAGACTTAGCTACGGGGATGAAGACAATGATTCATGATCATTTCAAAGGACTCGTGATGTAAAATACTATCTACCTCCAGAAGGAGAACTAACGCATTCTAAGTATATATTGGAGCATTTTTCCACTTTATTTTTCTTGGATGTTTTTTGTTTTGCCATATAACTAATATCAAATATGTTTTCCATGATTTCATATGTATAATGTGCATCATATACTTGCCTTCTCAATGGATGAGGCAGGGACAGAGGAAGTGACAGAATTTGAAACTAAAAATGTTAAAATGAATGTTAAACTATAAAAAAAACCTTAAAATTCAATATAGATTGATATATGATACATACATATATAGGTAGATAGACAGATAGATAGATAGATAGATAGATAGATAGATAGATAGATAGATAGATAGATAGATAGATAGATAGGTAGGTAGGTAGGTAGGTAGGTAGGTAGGTAGGTAGGTAGGTAGGTAGGTAGATAGATAGATAGATAGATAGATAGATAGATAGATAGATAGATAGATAGATAGATAGATAGATAGATAGACAGATAGACAGATATGCAGAGTCAAGGAGGTGAAAACCAGAAAAAATATAGTAGCTACAACAGTGTAGTCAGAAAAAGCAGCAAAATGAAAGCAAATGCAAGATAACTACAATGGCCAAGTCCCTGGTAAGGAAATAAGAAAATATACCTCCATCATTTAGTTGGACAAATGGAAGACTAGAGATGAGCACATGTGTATCACTTGTGCTGTTGGACTGAAGTAATATATTTTTGTTTGTTTGTTCAAAAAAAAAGCTTTCTAGGCCTAGAAGAAGGGACATATTTGGAAGTAAATGTGACACAAAACAAAAGTCATCCATAAATCTTTAAAATAAATCTATAGCAACAGAGTCCTGTAGTACATGGGCACTGGGAGTTTGTGCAAAACATTGTCTAAAAATTATTGACATTCACATAGTACTGTAAGACTCACAAAGCATTTCATAATCATGAACTCATCTGATGTTCACAATTGCCCTGAGGTATAGGATTATTATTCCTTTTTTAAGACATTTAGCAAAGCTAATAAACCCGGGTCTCTCCTGGTTGTACTTAGCTTATAGCCAGCCAAAATCCAGCATCCTTCTCACCGCACCATTTTACTTTACATAACAGCCTAAAGAAAAACTGGGACCAAGCAGACAATATACAACAAAAAAAAATGAGACCAAGCAGCCAATATACTAAAAAAAAAAAAAAAGAAAGAAAGAAACAAAGAAACAAAGAAAGAAACAAAGAAAGAAAATGAGACCACGCAGACAATAAGCTAAAGAAATGTTTTCTGTGTAGACAGTGAAATTGCTCACAGTTAAGCTGAGCTCAGGAGCACAGTCTCTCTTACTTAATGGCCTGATGCTTGCTGACATACCATTTCAGTGACTTACTAGGCAGGAATAATAGCAGTTTTCCTCCATCATTCTGCCTTTCATGCATTGACTTGGCCCTCTTTCTTACTCCCTTTCAGCACCTTTCATTCTTTCTGAAACCTTACCTGCTTAAATGTGAATGGGGGAGGGAGGAGGAATATGATAATGAATCTATCCCTCCCACCTTAGTTCTCTCCTGGGGATTTCTTTGTACCTTGCCTATGCACTTATCACATTCTAATTGGTACCATGGTTGGTTATAACCTTGCCTTATTTCCCTAGCTAGGCTACAAATTCCTATGTATTTTTCAACTTTATAGCAAACAATCTACCATAGGGTTCTGGGCATAGATTTTCAATAAATCAGGAAGATAGATAGAAAGTCAAGAAAGAACATAGGAAACAAGGAAGGAAGGAAGGAAGGAAGGAAGGAAGGAAGGAAGGAAGGAAGGAAGGAAGGAAGGAAGGAAGGAAGGAAGGAAGGAAGGAAGGAAGGAATCACTTGAAATAAAAAGTTATTTAAGAACTGCCTATCCAAAATTTATGCTTATGGTCTCTAAACCAACCTCAAACATTTCAGCACTGCTAAGTTTGCCCCATAGAGTATGTAAATTAAATTACATGAGAAAAGATTGTAAGTAAAATTCTAGTTAATTAGACATAGGCAAATCTAAATCATTTTCACAAATGGATACAAATTACTGGCATGTGTTTGCATGTGGTCTTTCAGGTACAGTGAGTTTTTTTTTTTTTTGTTAACACTAGGTTGCTTTTAATAAATGCTATTTGTTTAGATTATGGGGTGCATCATAAATAGTGAATGAGAACATATCTACCTGGCTAAAATTATAGAAAAGAGAAAGATGTAAAAGTCTGATTAAAGTGGGAATGCTAATGTTAATGAGGCATTTATGTTAGCAATATATAAAGTAAAATACAAATTGTTTTCCCAGAAGGTTATGTTTGCATTATGTGCAATGTGTGCGTGCGTGTGTGTGTGTGTGTATGTGTGTGTGGTCAATATATATATGACACTATTTTTTTTTTTGAAGACTGCCTCATCTAACTAGCCTTTTCCAAGTACAATTCAGGATGTTGCTTTTTAATCTGTGAACTTCCTGATGGCAGGAAACCAGATTCTCTTTCCATATGCCCCTAAATGCCTGAATAAAATGATCAGAATATAAAGAATCATAATAAAATTATCTTCTAAAATAATTGCTGCAGCAAGTTGGATAAAAGTAAGTTTCCAGAGGTCTTTCCTCTGTTATGAGTGAGGATCTTTTTCCTACAAGCCATGATACCATAAAACTACTTTGCTCAAATTACATATAGCTACCTGGCATGGAAATAATAATACTACTAGCTAGCATTTGTATAACACTTTAAAGTTTGCAAAGCACTTTCCATGGCTTCAGCAATGTAGCCAGAAAGAATAATTAAATTAAAATGAATTCTCTTATGTAATCTTATTGTTATATTATCTCATTTTATCCCCCCAACTACCCTGTGAGGTATTTACAGTTGTTATCACTTTTTTTTACAGATGGGGTAATTGGCACAGAGAGCTTAAGTGACATGCCCAGGGCCACACAGCTCATAAATGTTTGAGATAAAATCTGAACTCAGGTTTGATTCTAAAATCAGCACAGTATCACAGCTCTGTCATGTCTCTTTTTGTTGTTCAGTTGTTTCACTCATATCTGGCTCCTTGTGACCCCATTTGGGGTTTTCTTGGCAAAGATACTGGAGTGGTTTGTCATTTCCTTCTCCAGCTCATTTTAAAGATGAGGAAACTGAGGCAAACAAGGTTAAGTGACTTGACCAGGGTCACACAGCTAAGTGTCAGAGCCCAGATTTGAACTTAGATCTTCCTGACTCCAGGCCCAGCACTCTAACCACTGTACAACCTCACAATTGGTGACTTTTAAGACATTTTAAACCCACATTGAGCTTTTTTTTCTTTCTCTCTTAACTTCCTTTTTTTAAAATTGTATTGTAAACCGCTTGATGGCAATGACTGTCTTTTGTCTCTTCGTCTCCCTGGCAGCACTTGGCACAATGCCTAGAATGTAGTAGGCACTAAATAAATGTTTATCAACTGATTCATTTCTGAAGGCATCCTTTTCCAGAATAAGCCTGTTTAATCCATACTAAAAATTTGTTGATCAATGTATCCAGCTTCGATTGTATTATTCAAAATATCATATATTTGACTTGCACAAACCCATCAGAACTGCCTTCTCTCCATTAACTTTACTATTATGAGCTTCTCGGGACCTAGGTGGTGCAGTGAGTAGCTCATAGGCCCTGGAGTTAGGAGGACCTAAGTTCAAATCTGGCATCAAACCCTTGTCACACTTACTAGCTGTGTGACCTTGGGCAAGTCACTAAACCCCAATTGCCTTGCCTTCTCCCCCTCAAAAAAAAGTTTAAAAAAATATTATGAGCTTCTTTATCTATAGCCATCCATATTTATTTAACTCCACCTCCAAAATTCCTGCCTGAGACCCCAATATTCTAATTGCTGAGTCCTTCATATGACCCTCTATCTAGACCTGTTCAGGTCATGCTTTACCCTACTCTCTGGACATTGTCTCACCATCTTGCCTTTTTGTTCACTCTCTTCCTCTTGTCCCCTTTCAGGTTCTGCAACCAATCATCAATCAAATCAATCTTGTCATTGCAAGTCAGTCAGTCAATAAACATTTCTTGCGTCTACTATGTACCAATCACTGTACTAAATTCTGAGCCTACAAAGGAAGGCGAAAGCTAGTCTCTGCCCTCACAGAGTTTACACTGTAACTGAGGAGACACCTAAGTAAACAAGGATATGCAAATATGTTATATATACAAGATAAATAAGAAATAACTAATAGGAAATAGAATTAAGAGGGATGGAAAAGGCTTCCTATAGAATGCGAGATTTTTAGTTGAGATTTAAAGGAAACCAGGAAGCAGAGATGAGGGAGGAGAGCATCCCTGGCAGGGAGGAACAGCCGAAGAAAATGTCCAGGATCAAGAAATGAAGCATCTTGTTTGTGGAACCACAAAGAGGGTAGTATCACTGGATTGAAGACTACATGGGAATAGGAGTGGGAGAGGGTTGGTATAAAAAGACTGGAACCATGACAGAGAAAGTAGGTTATAAAGAATTTTAAACTCTAAATGGAGGTTGCTCCTGGAGGTGGTCAGGGAGCAACTGGAATTTAATGAATATAGGGGTTATATAGTGGCACAGATATAGGGGTTATATAGTGTTTTATGAAAATCACTTATGCAACTTAATGGAAGATGGGACTGGAGCGGAGACAGACTTGTGTCAGGCAGACCAACTTGAAGACTGTTGCAATAATCCAGGCCTGGGGGGATGAGGGCTACTGAAAGCATGCATCAATTTATTCTCCCATGGATCAAATCACCATCTCTTTCCAAAACAAAATATGTATACTTAGCCACCACTCACCTGTGTGTTGTCTCCTCCTACTACAATGTAAGCTGGGACTGTCTTAATCTATAAATGTATGTCCCCATTATTTTTTCCAGATGTTAGGACATGGCAAGTATTTGATAAATGTTTTCGTCATTCATTCATATTTATTAATATATGTATACACATGTATTAATAGATCTCAGAAAAAGTATATGTATGTATATGTGTTTGTGCTAAAGATTAAAGTTTAGATTTTGTAGAAAGATGGAAGAACAACTAATAAATTTGTGAATTTATTCATGAATCCTATTTACACACCTGAAATGTGAGCTTATTAATTTGGTCATTTGGATTTACTTGTTATCCCTTAATTTATGTCACTAGATCTATATACAAATCAAAAAGTGCTTGAACTTTCATAAGTAAGGTTAGTTTTCACAGTTTACATTTCACTTATCTTATAAAGGCAACTAGACGGTACCATGGATGAAGGGCTGGGCCAGGAATCAGGAGGACTTGGGGTTAAGTCCAGCTTCAGATACTTCCTAGCTGTGACCTTAGGTGAGTTGCTTAACATCAGTCTGACTGAGTTTTCTCATCTATAAAATAGGAATCCTAATAGCATCTAGTTCACAGGGTTGTTGTGAGAATCAAATGAGATATTTATAAAGCACATAGCACAGTGCTTGGCAAATAGTAGGTACTTAAAATGGCCATCCCCTTCCTTCTTCCTTCCTCTAGGGACCAAGATTCAACCAATTTTTTACTACTATGACAACCATAATCAACTTATCAAGTCTTGCTAAAATGAAGAAATGATTATCTTCTTAACAGATTAGTTGGCAAAATGCTGATTTATGAGTTCACTTTAGGAGTTTAAGAGTTCTTTGACTGATGCAGACATTAACTGGTTTTGGTCACTATTAAGGTCTCTTGGTTTCTTCTTTTCCCCTACTAATCACAGAAATTTTTGAAATTGTACTAAAGATCACTAACTGCTTGTGAATATTGAATTTTATAAATGAATGCAAGGAAATAAGGGACAAATCTAGGAAATTTCATCATTTTCTGTTCTTATATTTTAATAAGCAGATATGTTTTAATTATTCATTATACCTCATAGTATTCCAGTAAATGTTCATAAATGCATTTTGCAAAAGCAATGAAGTCTTGATAATTTCATATCTGACTCCCCCTCTCTGCCATTAAATTGTTCACTGAAATGTGAAGTGGTATTGCTGATGGGATTAGGAAAATTAGATTAGTGAAGCAGTGAAGGGAGAGGCATTGTAGGACCACTGTTACTGTAATTAATTTTCCCAAATTGAAATTGACTTTGTTAGACACTGATGTCACTATTTTCGTTCAAATCACCTTTGTTAAGTCTCTCCCTAAGGATTACATCTCTCATCATGTAAAGCTGATGGAGTGTCCGGAAGCCTGTGCTGGTTCCATTGGTGTCAGCTTTCCCAAACCAAGGACATCTATAAAGCCTGCTTCCTTGATGGTCAAATCCCCAACTCCAGGATAATGACACCAAAAATTATAGCCCAGTCCATTTGAACTATTTTAAGACATGGGGAAACATTCTGGACACTAAGGTGGCCACACTGACTAGTAGGTCTAGACTCTTGAGGGAGTTCCATGAAGGCTCTGGTCTTCAACAAACCTTCCTTTGGCTCTATATTTCCCCTCTCTCTCTCTCTCTCTCTCTCTCTCTCTCTCTCTCTCTCTCTCTCTCTCTCTCTCTCTCTCTCTCTCTCTCTCTTTCTCTCTCTCTCCATATATATATATATATGTATATATATATACACACACACACACACACACACATATATATTCTATTTTAACAGTGGGATGGGGAGACAGCGTAGCACGGATTTGAATCCTACTTCGAACATTTATTAGCAGGTCATTGAACCTCTCTGAGGCTCGGTTTCCTCATCAATAAAATAAGTATAATAATTCCTATAGTACTCACCTCACAGGGTTGTTGTGCGGATCAAATGAAATAATGTCTGCAAAGTGCTTTGCAAAATTAAATTCAAGTTTTTCATAAATTATATCATCATGAGGGTTGCAAAAGATGAAGATGTCATTGGCAGTTCTAAAAATCTAGGCGTGACACTCCCAGGCTGCCAGATAATTAGGATAGGACTTAAACTGTAGCTCTCCAACCAATCCCAATGAACGTTTACTGGGTATTATAAGGAAAGCTGAGTACTAAGAAGGAAGAGGAATTTCAGGACTTGGAAAATGCAATGTTATCTTCCAACAACTTAAAGGTATAATGGGAGAGACAGAACATAAGTTGACATTTAGCCTAATTGAGAGGCAGCTAGGTGGTGCGGTGAAAGATCTGGCATAAGAAAGTCCTTAGTTTAAATCTGGCCTCAGACATTGACTAGCTATGTGACTTAATTGTGACTTAACTAGCTGTGTCATTTAACCTCTGTCTCAGTTTCCTCATTTATAAAAATAGTATCTACTATCTAAAGTGGCTATGGGGGTAAGATGAGATAATATTTGTAAAGTACTTTGCAGCCATTAATGCACTATTTAAATTCTAATTAATATTATTAGTTGGAAAAGCCAAGCTAAATTAATGAAAAGCATGAATTACATAATTATAGTAACTCAAACCAAGCTAAGAGAATAGACCTACAGAGGCTTTATTTTAGTAAATAGATAAGAACGATTTGCAATACTCATAGCAAAGCACAAACCTAAGCTACTTATCCTCCAATTACATCTTGGAAATGAAGCAGGGACATGTAAAATGCTTGAAAACTGCTGAAGTAGTTCACTTAGAATTTTGATAGAGCAGAAAACCTGGTTAGAGCTGGAGTCTGAGGACCAAAATTTGTATTCCATCTCTGCTACTGACTAGATGTATGACTTCAGGCAACTCACTTAACTTTTCTCTGGGGGAGAGAGAGAGAGAGAGAGAGAGAGAGAGAGAGAGAGAGAGAGAGAGAGAGAGAGAGAGAGAGAGAGAGAGAGAGAGAAAGAGAGAGAGAGAGAGAGAGAGAGAGAGAGAGAGAGGAAGAAGAGACAAAGATGGGGAAGACAGAGGAAAAGAGATGCAACATAGCATGGTGGATCTATTCTTGGAAGAAGGGAGGTTTGGGTTCAGAAGGGACCAACCTGCATTGGTAGAGGGTATCTGAGAGTTTCCTTTATCTGTGAAATCAGTAGTCCAATCTCTCTTCCTATTCTGTTTCAGGCAGTATAGAAGATAATGATCACTTCCCTTATGGAAGAAGGAAATCCCACTGGAAATTTTTTGGGGAAGAATTTGGAAGGAAGGTGTTGTGTTTCCCACCCTGAATTCCTGAAGTCCAGTCTTTCTTATGTGTCCAGAGAACTCAGCAGGCTAGGAGGTGTTTTTCTTTAGCCTGCATAACTTTAGTACAAAATAATATGGCAGGAAAAATTAAACTTGGGGGCACCCTGAATGTTTAAGTAGTGAAAACACCCTGATAATCAACATTTGGGGGAACAAATGGATACTTTATTTTTAAGAAATATTTTATTTTCACAAAAAAGAAAAAATTTACATGTAGAAACATAAATACATTGGCTACATATTGCTGCTCTAATCCTGATATGAAAAAGAATAATGTAGTTGCAACTTTTTAGAGAGCTGGGGATTTGTGATTTCAGGAGGTAATAATGCAGATGGGAAATCTGGTGAACATGGAACAGTAAATTACAGATCTGAGGTTGCTGGAACAGAGAAGATCGTGGGGTAACCACATGAGGTTGATATGAGGAATTTGTGATATGAGGATTATTCAAGTGCAGGGGTCTGGGAGAGTGAGTGCTGGGATCTAAAACTAAGATGAGCAAGCCTGGATAACAGAGCAGGATCACTCAAAAAGAAATGAGGTACCCAGTGTCTAACTGGACTCTGGGGGACTGAAGCCAGCTATAACTGCTTATAGGGATGGCATGACCAGACTAATGACAGAATTTTCTGGCAGCCTGAACTAGGGGATTATTTTTATAATAATACATTTATACGCCACTTTTGATTTTACAAAAGGTTTTCATATTTTCCTGTTGGGTCCTTGAAGCAACCTTATGAGGTGATCAGTGCAAAGTAAGTATTCTCACTTTACTGATGAGAAACCAGGTTCAAGAAAGGCTGCAACATGTCCAGGATCATGTAATGGACTGGTTGACCCACGTTTCAAACTTCAAGGTTCTGATTTCTAGTCTTGACGCTATCTTTGCCGCCATGCAGCCACAGATGGAGTTTTGTTGTTGTTAAGTGCTTTCTTTGTTTAAACGGGAGCTTCAATAGGCCTTGTGAACAACCGTTGAGTCAAAAGTGACATGGAATCCAAGAAAAGCTAGTGTGACCATAGATTGAATTAGCCAAGTTTTCTATTCAGAATGGGAGAGGTAAAAGAAAAAGTGAGAAGAAATTCACAAGTAAAAATTGACGAGTAGCATTAAGTAGAGCTGTTTTAGGCAAACAGAGTCTATAAAGAAATCATTTCAAATAAGATAAGGAATACAAAGTGCTTTAAAAACTGCAAAATACTGCTGAACTATCAGTCATTCTCATCATCATTTCCCCACTTACAACTACTATCCATTTGACCACCTCATATGCTGTCTGTATTGTTCTCTATTTGAATAATAATATCCGATATTTATAGAGCACTTTGAAGCTTATAAAGTGCTACCTATCCATTTGATCCTCATAACATCCCCATGCAGTGGGTTCTAAAGATATTATGACTTGAGCCACTGAAATTTCACTTTATCATGGTGAGGTCATTTTGGTCCTCTTCGAGAACGAAGGACAACAACCGACCAGCCAACTCTTATAACTGCCTTCATTTTATAGATAAAGAGGTTGAGGGAGTCTCAAAGAGGTTAAATAATTGTCTATGCAGTTAATAAGAGTCAGAGGTGGGATCCGAACCTTGGTCTTCCTGACTACAAGTTTAGCACTGTATATACTTGGTGCCTCTCCAGTTGGTCTGGTTCCCTCCTCCTGATTTTAAGCTCCTCAATGGCAGAGACTATGTCATACTTGTCATTACCCTCCATAGTACTTGATAAAGTACTTCCCATGGGAAGTATCTACTAACACTATATTTGCTGTATTTGTCCTTTGTTCTCAAAGAGGATCATGAGATAAAGGAGATGATGGCCTGACTTGCAGTTGACTGTGATTTGAGTGAGGGAGGACTGTGCAAGGTCACCCAGCCTCACTTTCTCCTCCAGAACCATCTGGGTCCATTGACCAGACATTCATCAGGAAGACTGGAGATGGCCCAGGATGCAATGGGAGACCCTGGCCCTTTTAACCTTTTAGGCTAAGATCTTTCCAGATTCTCACTCTGAGTGAGGCAATGCTTATTCAGTCAATAGGACTTTTTAAGAATCCAAAGCACTTCCCGCAGGAAGCATATACTGATACTAACTAAAAGAATGAAAATGTACACAAAAAGATAAACAGAGAGGTTCATTCATTTGCATAATCTTATTGACATCCTTACCACTAAGATCTCATATATAAAATTTTCGTTCCTATCACATATTTTTAAATATATCACGTTAACCTACTTTCAAGTATGAAATCATACTCCTACTTATCCCAAATACGAAAAAAGAAATATTTTTCAAGATCTACCTGGCTATTCACACACATATGCACTATATTTTATGTGTATTATTATTAAATTGTTATTTAATAATAAATGACTGTGTTATTAATATATTAGTGGATCTATTATTTTAAAATTTTATGTAAATTTATTATTAGATAGACTTTATTTTTATATACAAGACAAGTTTACACATAGAAATAAAAGTACATTGATAACATACTGCTGCTCTAATCCTGATATGAAAAAGAATAAAGTAGAAATAGATTTTTAGAGAGTCGAAGATTTGTGTTTTCAAGAGGTAGGATGCTGATGGGGAATCTGGTGATGTAGTCCAGGATATGCTTGAATTTCACTCATATACTAATTTTCATATCTGGAAAAAGATAAGGTCAAAGATTCCCAGGGCCAGCTGCATATGAGATTAAAGCAAATATACAGAGACTTGTTTCATGTCTCACACCATGGGGGATGTGCACAGAGCCATAATTTCCCCAAGAATGTAAGCCCCTCACGCGTACACGTAGTAGCATTTCTTTCAAGTCAGGACAGACCACAAGCATTATTGTGGTATGGATGACATGAAAATGATCACCACTGTCTGTTTTCCACACAAACAAGAATGTCTATTCATTTAAAGCTAGCTTTAAGTTCTATTACCCAATACTGGAAAAAGCAGCCAAAGTAGTATATGATATGCCAATAGGAACACAGATTAACAGCAGTCCAATTCAAGGTCATATCAGTGAGATGACTGTGAAAGATTAGCACGTGTAATAATAGCTAACAGTCCTGAAATGATCTTCCCAAGCAAACCCATCTCTGTGACAGCCTGAGTAGTGTCTGTGTGTGTGCATGTTTGTAACATGTATGTAGGTGGAAACTCAAACATAATACTGATGCAGGTCTCCTTGAAACTTACAGTCCTAGAGCAGGAGTTCTTCAACTGAACTTAATATAACTTTTTAAAAAAATACATTGCTACAAAATGATTAATATTCTACATGATTGTACATTTATATCCGATAACAGATTGCTTACCATCTCACAGAAGGGTAGAATTTGGAACTCAAAACTAAAAAAAAAAGAATATTGAAAATTGTTTTTACATGTACTTGGGGGAAAATAAAATATAATTTTAAAGCAAAATAAAAAGATATTGCTATTTGTAGTTTAATATGCTTGGTTTCCCTCAGAGTCCTATGTACAGTCAATCCTCAACATTTATGCATTTAACTTTGACATGCATGTGATTTTATTAGTAACCTCATTTCCAGTTTCACATGAGCAGTCCTGCACATTTGTGGCTACATATGGAGGAGAAAAAAGGAAAAAGCAAAACGTGCACAAGTTTGTGGAGCAGCTGGTATCCTACTAAGTGCTTCACTACTCTTGTTCACCCCTCCAATGCATTCATTGCATACCTTTATTGTTTGCCTTTAAAACTCAAGTTTTGTGTTGGCATTATGGCCCCAACAGCTAGGGCAAGTCCTTGGCTCAAGTGTGCAAAGTCAATAATGCTGCTTAGTGAAAAAAATAAAAGTGTTAGATAAATACTGTACTGGAATGTCTGCGACTGCGTTGGTCTTGGTGTTAACGAATCCATAATTCGTTATATCCACATAAAAGGGGAAAGTATTATGGTATTACAGATTTCATGTGTCATGAAAAGGGAATGTTGTCTAAAATCAATGTGTGTGTGTGTGTGTGTTTTTATTGTTAGCACGAAAGGTAACAGAATTCTAGGGAATCACTAGCAAGAAAAAATGTTTTGCATATTGTCAATTTAATTTTATGTACTGCATTTTGTAGGTTATTTCATAGTTACTGTATGCAAAAAAATACATATAATGAGAACTAATGTTTTGTTATAAAGAATTACTAGCAAAGATCAGTTTTGGGATAGTTGTGGGAACCTAACACCTTATTTCCCATAAGTTTGACACACCAGCATTCACATTTTTTACTTGCATGCTGTTTTCTAGGAATGTCACCCTTCCATGAAAGCTGAGGTTTGACTGTACTTTCTTTTATGCACATAAAACCAATTTTCTGAGAGACGGCTTCACCAGACTGCCAAAGGTGTCTATGACAAACACACAAAAAAAGATCAAGAATCCTTGTTTTACAGAGATACCTGGGGCTCTAGAAAGTCAAATGCCTTGCCCACAGTCACACAGTCGATATGAATCAGAGACAAAACATGAAACCAGATTTTGGATGCTTCTGTCTACCACATCATGTTGCCCTGTGTGTATACACATGTGCATATAAACATATATACCCATATATAGTACATGTATGCATGTACACATATTGTAGAGGAAATTATTTTTACATACAAATTGGACTGGTTGGCCTCTGCGGTCCTGTCCAGCTCTCAAATACCGAAATTCTTTGTTCTTAGGAGCAAATAAGTTTATCTGTGTATGTGATGGTATTTGTGAAGATATACATTTTATGAGTGGATACATATACATATATACACATATGCATGTTCCTTAAAATTTGTACACCAAGATCTAGGTAATTTTGTGATCTACCTTGGTAGAAGACTTCCCAAAGCAGGAATTCTCTATGCTTACAAAAATCACAGATCCTTCACATATTGACCTAGTGATACATATGTATAATCAATCAATAAACATTTATTAAGCACCTACTATGTGCTAATAACTGTGGTAGGCCCTGGGGATACAAAGAGAGGCAAAAGACAGTCCCTGTGTTCAAGGAACTCATGGTCTAACGGGGGAGACAACATGTAACCAAACATGAACAAACAAGCTTTATGCGGGATAAATGTGAAATCATTAAGAGAGGGATAGCATTGGCACTATGTTCCCTCTGGAACACAGAGGAGTTGGGAACAGCTTCCTATAGAAGGTGGGATTTTGGTTGGGATTTATGCATAAGAATAGACACCAAATTTCCACAAATCATAGACATGAGGGTGTATTGTTCATTAAAGCTAGTATATAACAAGCATGTAGATTCTTTAAACACTCAAATTTACTAGTAATAATAACTGAAATTTACCTGGCATTTTAGTTTGGGAAGCGACACATCATCTTATTGGAGCATTAGAACAGCCCTGAAACAGACACTACTAAAGGTACTTGCTGAGATTTGGCAGAGGAATTGTTGGTGAGGGGAAGTAAAGGTGCTATTGATGATCTGGCTTACCACGGAAATTGTATTTATTTCATGATTATGTTACCCAAATTCAACTCATATTTACAACTTACAGGAACATCTCAAGGCATTTTTGAAAGTTAAGCTGATAACCAAGGGGTCCATTTATCCTTTAAAGAAAATCCCATCTGGGACAAAACTACTCACCATCTTGCTAATGCATAATTCAGGGGAATAGGAACTCATGCTGAGTGTTTAAAACAAGAGATCCTAACCTTTATTGTGTGTCATGGACTACACCGGTTGAAGTTTATGGACCCCTTCTCAGAATAATATTCTCAATACTTAAAATTACAAAAAATGAAATATAGTTATCAAAAAAAATTAAATTCATGAATCCTAGTTTGAAAACCTCTTATCTAAATGTTATAGCAGTATGCTGACTATTGAATTGTTTCATTCTTTGTTATCTAAAAGTTTTAGAAATTTTAAATAAGAAACACAACAAGGTCCCTTTCTTCTTTTATTTTCAGTACCTTGCAGAAAGGTTTATGAACAAGAATAGATAAATTGCTAGGCTCAAACCTTGTATTTGATGGTGTTTGCCCATCTGTAATACCTGCTACTATAGTAAAAGCTACACCTATGCTATGTGGGTGGGCCAAAAAATCTGCAAGGCCATTGGGTTTGACCCCAATTATCTTTTATAGTAGATAGGCCACATGTCAAATTCCTGGATAAATTGGAAACATTTGATCTAGCTATCTCCTTTTCCTGGATTAATTCTTAAATATCCATTTTCCATTTTCTTTTCAGAGCTCTCCTTTGGATTGCATTGTCCCCTACAAGCCTATAGAAAATGTAGCAAATTAGCTAATATTTACAAGTATGGGAAGGAGAGAGCTTTTCCATCTGGGAACGCTTTTGGTAAAAGGAAATTAAACAACACGAACAACATCTGACAAAAGCAGTAGGAAATTAATTTGCTCACGATTCAATTCAATGACCAAGAGGTTCCTTCCACTTAGACACTTCATCTAATTTTTATTTGCCAATAAGAAAAGAACAAATGCACCCAATTCTACATCTCCAGCAGAGATAAATGCTTTACTTAATCTCATTTCCTTATGAAAAATATTACAATATTCTTGCAAATCAATGGATAAACTACTATGCCACACATGAAAAGAAATTGTCTCCTGAACTTAAGGTATATCTGGATCAGTGCTCCTATAGAAATGTCATAAGTTACTCAAAAGGATGTGATTTATTCAAAAATTAAAATCATGTCAATATAAATGAACATGATCTAAAACCAAATTTATACCCATTTCTTCTTTATTCAAGACAATATGATTTTCATAATATGATTTGGTTTTAGAGCCAAATATCAGCACAGCAACAGAAAATATGTACAACAAACACACACTTACAACCTACTTACATACTGTACAATCCATTATATGCTAATGAGCTAGCACACTAATAGCCTTTTGCAAATGGATGGCACTAAAGAAAAAGTGTTGTTTTTCACATCATTGAGGATACAGCATGAGAAACCATGATGCAAATCCTTGCCCAGTACCTAACACATTGTAGAAATTTAGTAAATTCTTTTTGATGGAATGATCAATTGAATTTATTAAATGTTTTCTTTCTTAGCAGATGAAATTTTTTCTAGTAAGGAAAGACATCTATTTATTTTACATCTGACATTGTATTGATAATGCATTTTTGCTTGTTGCTAATGTAATTTTGCTTCTTAATGGGAATATTTTTTTCCCATCCATTAATAGGCCCGTGTGACCTGCTTAAGTCACATGGAAACCTAAGTCACATGAGTTTGGGTCACATGAAGCCTGTGGTGGGAGGAGCTTGCTGAATGGGTGGAATAGGAAAAGGTGAAGCAGGAAGGGTGGGAAAAGAAGAGGCAAAGCTAGAGCTGAACTGAGAGGAAGTTGGTCAGACTAAGGAGAGCTGGGAAGAATAGAGGAAGCAGGCAGCTGGCTGTGAGCGAGAGAGCTTGCTTGTGGGAAGGCCTGACACTGTGTATAGACTTCTTGGTTACTAGAATAGATTTCTTTGTTGCTATGATAGATTTGGCTTTCTGGTGTTTGAATAAATGTTTTGGTTCTGTCTTCCATGTGGAGAGTGCTGTATTTCATGATTCAGAATTGTGTTGAGATATTCATGGTTGCCATAGGCACTGTGAATACTGCCTTGGCACTGCAGACATCTAAATCAATCCTTCCATTTTTCAGATGAGAAAAATAATGTTAGGAAGCTTACCAAGGGTCACACAAGTAGGAAATATAGGAATCAGCATTTGAGCCCAGGATTCTTGACCACTACACCACACTGTCTCTTACAGCATAGCCTTATGCTAAATCCAATTTATACAGGACACAAAACTGTAAGGGATAAATAGCTAACGCACTAGGTGACAGAGTCAGGATCCCAAGTGATGTTGGCAGGCTATCATTGGGCTAAATCTAACAAAGGATATATGGGGTATTCAGGAGGATGAGCTCCTCACTCTGGTGAGCCCTTTTCAGGGCTGCTTACCCACCTTGGGTGTCTACCTTTCACTCAAATCTTACCGTGGCTGGAAAAAGCTGTAATAAGCACAATAGCCACACCCTAGTAAAACCACCTTATCAGATGGATTAAACCAGGATGAGGGTAACTGATAAGCCTCAAACTCATCAGTGTCTACCCCAAGCATGCGAAGATTTTCCCTGATAGAATGGGCAGATGAGAACAATTTGTTCCAGTGGCCGTAAAGATCGCTGAAACAGTCACTGTGGAGCACATGGAGCCTGGTAGACGTTGAATTTTCCAAGGTCATCTACCACATCCTGGGTCATCACCAGGCATCTTGACTTTCGTCCTGCTGCTAGACTTCAATGACTCTAGAAGAGAGAGAGTGAAGCTGATGACTTTGTGCAATTCTGCTTCACTTAAATCCAGTCCACGCACAAGTCAAGACATCACCCCATGTCATTGGTCCTCTTTAAAAACAAGGGATGAACAACAAATCTAACAAGGAAACATGTAATAAGGGGAAATGTTAAAACTTCTACTTAATTTTAAAAACAACCTTACAAGTACAGGATGGAAAAGGCAGAGTTAGACAATCTTTGTTCTGAAAAAGGTCTTAAGATTTTAGAGGACTGCAAGCTCAGCTGTATGATTTGGGAGCTAAAAAATGTTAAAGTAGACTTAGGTTGCATTAAGAGAGGTATAGATTCCAGGAATAAGAAAGTGATAGTATTTCTGTATTCTGCCTCGGTCAAACCACATTCTACATCTAAAGTACTGTGTTCAGATCCAGCTGGCATAATTTAAGGACATCGATAACACCAAGACAGTAGGCATTTATTAAATGCCTACTATGTGCCAGGCATTGTGCTAAGTGCTGAGAATACAAAGAAATGCAAAAAACAACCCCTGCTGTCAAGAATCTTACGGTCTAATGGGCAGACATGGTAGGCTGATGTGCATCTATACAAGGACAACTAGAATGTTGAAGGGTTCTGAGTCAAAGCCACATAAAAGCTGTTCAAGAAACTGAAGATGTTTCATTTGGAGGAAAGAAGGCTAAGCTGAGGGAAAAGGGAGGGCAGAATATGGTAGCTGTTTCCAACAATTTCATAGGATCCTTGGATCGTAGATTGAGAGCTGAAAGGGACCTTAGAGATCACTGAGTCCAGGAAGCAGATGCAGGGAGTGTAAGCAATTTGACCCAGGGTCACACCGCTAGGAAATATCAATAGCAGAATCTGAACCAGGTTTCCAAGTTCCAGCATTCTACTCACTATTCAATGCTGTCATCTGGAGGGGCTGTCATGCGAAAGTACGACTGATTAGAGTTTTTTTCTATTTGACTCCAGAGGGAAAAACCACATAAGCTTGTGGAAGTTACAAAGTGAGAGATTCAGGCTTGATGTCAGATAACACACCTTGACAATTAGAACTGTATAAATATGGAATGAGCTGTACTGGGAAGGAATGGGATGCCTTTCATTGGAGACCTTCAAGCAGAAGCCAGATGACCACTTGGCAGATGATGATGATGATGACTATCATTTAAGCAGCTCTTTAAGGTCTTTATGTTCCCAGTGTGAAGTAGGTGCTATTATTATGCCCATTTTATAGATGAGAGAGTGATTTGTCTTGCTCACTATACCCCCCAGGTGCTGTTTTCATACATTCGTTTGGGTTGTACTATGTAGAGGCTGAAGTTCCTTCCAACTCTAAATTCTGAAGTGCCCTGTATGTGAGGGTCCTGAGTTTTTGTTTCTGACCTTTCAGACTCCTACATGCGGTCATTTGTTTTCAAACTGATAACTCTTCAAACAAGAAATATAATCCCTGGGACTACAGGTTTTGGACATGGGATATTGTTTCTACTTGATAGATAACACAAACAATTGTGTTAAGTCAGAGAAAGAAGAGGAAAAAAGGACCAAAGGAAAAAATATCAAGGAAAGAAACAAAGAAAAATGAGAAGGAAAGAAGATCTTACGGTAATGGGAAGAAACATCACCTGGTTTACTCTTTTGACCCTCACTGACCCTCAGTTTTGAATTTAGCATAATGATACTGAAGGAGCAGACAGACCAGGGAATGACCTCAGACATCCACCTTTGGTTGCCCTCATGTCTTTCATACCTGGAATGAGTCACCCCTGCCTTTCCCTGCCCATATCTCCCTTAACTCACATATACCCTACACATGCAACCTTTCTCGTCGTAACACCAACACCTTTTCCTCAACCAGTTTGTTTTCAGTTCTATTAAAAGTAAATAAATATGGTCTGAGAGCCAAAATAAGGAGGGGAACTACTAAGGAAAAGGGAAAGTTGAAACAGGCTAGGATCTATCCAGAAAAAAGGTATAGCCTTGCTGAACTTTCCACCTTTCCACAATAAAGCATTAATAAGAACGGAAGTGAGATACAGTATCAATGATTCATCAGCAATGCATTCATTACTAATAAGTGTTAGTGTCACTTTGATGATGTCTCTAAATATACCTAATTACAATATTGAATCTCCAGGATTTTATGATTAATTTATTTGCTAGGTAAGTGTGCATTTTTATTAAGAATCTACTCCTAAGCCATTTTAGGCTATGATATTTTTTCCATTAAATCATTACAATATCTTTAATCATCTAAGAACTAAGTCATACTACCAACAATCACCTCTCATCCCAGAAGTGATTTTTTTTAAGGCAGAGAGATCAAAATTATTTGCTTATAACTATCTCACTATATATATTTCCATCTTTGTAATTAAGCAAATTCAAACCCTACTATGAATAGAAATATGAAGGAAAATAGGAAAATAAGGTGTTAAAAAAATTCTTCTGTATTCCATACTGTTGCGTGGGCTCTTGTGCCTAAAATTCTGACTTCCAGTAAAACCTGAAGTTCAAGAAGGGTCATCTACCCTCAGCTTCACCCTGAAGTGTTTTCTGAGCCAGTCATGTCAGCAAACTTGTCCTGGCTCTCACCCAAGAAGCTTCCATGACTGCCGCAAGTATCCAATTGACCCAGGCAATACTGGAAAAGAAATGGGCATTTAGTATCATCTAACACAGACGTGCCTGACACATTCTAAACTTTTATAAGATCTCATCAAATTTTGAATTAGACACATCAGATTTCAAAAATCTCAGTAAATTTGGAACAAGTCGTAATCCTAATAGTATAGTGAAAATCTATTAAGCATCACTGTTTAATGTCATAACCCTATTATCTCAACATATGCCAAGCTGTATTGCCCTAATTCCTTTGCCCTAAAATTGCCTCTACTCCTAATTTCTCTAGTGTTACCACCATGCTTCCAGTCCCTTATGGTCATAACACTAGAGTTATCTGTGCCCCTAACCACATCCTCCATATTCAAACAATACTTCTTCTGCCTCCACGATCTCCTATTTGCTTTTTTCTTCTCCATCTACATATAACCTTTTCATCCAGTATCAGTGCCCTAAATCTAACTTAGTCTCTTCTCCCTTAGTCTAGGATGCTATAATCACCTCCCACATGGTTTTCTTAACCTCCAGTTTACTCTCTCTTCAATCTATCCGACAGCTGCTGCCTGAGTAATCCATTATTTTGATGGCATCCCTCCTCTAGTCAAAAATTTTCACTAGATTTTATTGCCTACCGAAATAAGTAAATACTTCATAAGCCTGACACTAGCATGTGTGTGCAAGCTATTATTATCATCACAATCATTACCCAAAAAAGCATAGCATATACATGTCCTGGAGTTCATGGCAATATGGCTCTAACTGTCCTTTTCAGTCTCACCTCACAGTACATCCCTTCACAGATTCAATGCTTCATTCCTTTAGCTTCAAATCGATGAATATTTATTAGGTATTTATACAGAGAGAAACATTGTTATAGGCAGTGACGTTCCAAAGACAAAAACAATATAGTGCCTGTCCTCAAGAATCTTATATTTCTATTGCAGGGATCATTTAAGGAAGAGAACTTTAACAACCTTGAAGAATCAATTGATCGACAAGTATTTATTGAGTGCTATCAAAGTTGCCTTCACAGAAAAGAGGGAACCTTGAAGAAAATTAAAGCGTCCGAAAGTCAAGGAAGGAGGTGGAGTGTTGCTTATATAAAAGTTTGAGACAGGAGATGTTAAATGTATCCAATTGACTCAATTGAAGAAGAGCTAGTTTTCCAGTTTGCCTGCAATGTGGGGTATATGATGGGAGATAATAGGGAATATCAGAAAAGGTAGATTAGAGTCAGATTTTGGAGAGTCTCTCATGCCAGTTTAATCAGTTTGTGTTTTATCTTATGGGCAATAGGAAGCTACCAAAGTCTTTTGGTTAGGGAAATGACATGGTTAGACAGTCATTCATTTAACAAGAAGTTATTAAGTCCCTACTATGTGCCAGACATAGTACTATGTGCTGGGTATATAAATACAAAACTAGGATGATCCCTGCCCTCAGAGGGATTGACCCCAAGGAAATTCAATTCTACTAGAAAATTATGAACACAGAGAAGTAAATATTAAAGTGAGTCATGAATACATTTAATTTTTCAGAGGGTCAGTGGTTAAACATTTTCCAGCACACTCCCATGTCAGGGTTTATATCAAAAATATATACAAGACTTGTCAAAATGGACAACATTTGAATAAGGTTAAATCAGTAACAGTTCAACAATCCAACAAAAGTACTGACATTTGTCTAATATCAGGTAAAAACTTCCCCAAGGATAAGTTTCTTTTCAAAGACATTTTCTTCCCATTAGCTATTTGAGACTTAGATCTGTGTTCTATCAGTCTTCATATTTCTAGCATCTAGCATCAAGTCTTTTACATAGTATAGTAGATGCTAAGAAATGTTGAATCTCCAGAACTAAATTATAAAACAATAATACCCAGACTCAAGTCCAATCCAGGAAGAGGTCAAAGGAAAAGGTTCTTTCCCTCTTTTCTTCTCTTTTCTACAACTGTCCACAGAAACTAGCCCATGGAAAAGTAGATTTATTTTCTGTGCTCCATCCCTGTCTGTGATCTGAAATTCAACCCTACCTAAAATGAAGGACCTATGAGGGAAGAAAAAACTGACCCATTCTTTTTCTTCCTCTCTGTCTCCCAGGACTTAACCAGGACACAAATATTATAAACCATGAGGTCTTTGAAACATAAACTGTGTGTCAGTCAAACGGGACAGCTCTCTGCCCTCACTTTCCTCTTCATGTGCCCTCTCCTTTCTCTGTTTTTTTTGATCATACCATCCTACATGCCTAAAATGGACAATGTTCCTCCTATCTCTTGAAATTCCTCATAAGACTGTAATATTAGATTTAGAAATTACCTTGGAGATCACTTCCTTCAAGGTCCAACTTTGGCTGTCACATCCTCTATGAAAACTTCCCTGACCCTGGCATCTTGGCATCCCTGACATACCCCATGTGAAAGTCATCTCTCTCTCTCTCTCTCTCTCTCTCTCTCTCTCTCTCTCTCTCTCTCTCTCTCTCTCTCTCTCTTTCTCTGTCTCTCTGTCTCTCTGTCTCTCTCTGTCTCTGTCTCTCTGTCTCTGTCTCTCTGTCTCTCTCTGTCTCTGTCTCTCTCTGTCTCTCTGTCTCACTCTTGCGCTCTCTTCTCTCTCTCTCTCTCTCTCTCTCTCTCTCTCTCTCTCTCTCTCTCTCTCTCTCTCTCTCTCTCTCTGTCTTTCCCTCTCTCTCTCTCATGCTCCTCTAAAAAATTTTACTGCAACTAAACTTTACACTCTCCTTTCCATTACAGTTAGTTGTGTTGTGTCTTTGCCCCACTAAACACTAACCTCTTCAAAAATAAGAGCAATATTACATCTTCAAGGACCCTCGCCACCTACCCCAGTGCTTCACATGAAACTGAATACCTGTTGAATGAATAAATGACTTCATTCATGGACAAGCAAAATTGTGTTTCTATTGCATTCTAAAATTCCAAATGTCTTCTTTCTTCATTTGCCTAAGGTACTTTCGACTTCTCTCAAAGCACAGTACAGACATGTGAAAGGCACAATGAAAATGATTTTCTGCTTATCCTTCAATAGATTTGTGAGCTCATCAATGTGGGAAATCCCTCCAGGGATACAGATAGCAGCTCATCCATGGCTGCTCATCCTGTGCAACTCTTGTCCTCCCATAAATCTTTCCAATATTCTGGAAGCCTTCCATATCTCCTTATGGAGTTATCAGCACAGTAGTCAAATTGTCTATCTCATTATTTTTTTTCCACTATCAACATTCAAAAGTTCACTTCCCTTTATAGTTATGTCTATTGAATAAAATCTTGTGCACAAATGTTACATTTGTCTTATTATTTATAATAATATTATCATTAATATTATAATATTGATATCATATCAATGTAATCAATATATATTAATTCAATAATATTATATATTATTTATAACTTATTGTAATACATAATTATAATATTATGATAATATTATTCTTTATGATAATGAGCTTACATTTTCATAATGCTTTATGGTTTGTGAAGCACTTTACCCACATAATGCTATCTGATCCTCACAGTTCTGTGAGATAGATATTATCATTATCCCCGTTTTATAAATGAGGGCACGGATGCTAAGAGATTAAGTGATTACCCATAGGTATCCACTATTTTTTGTCCACTGTACATCTCTCCATTGCCATTTGAGTGGCTTGCAAGTGTGATTCTTCAGAGGCTGTCTGTACTCTATGAATCACAACTAACTAGCACTATTGGAAAGATATTGGTATTAAGTGGTGAGCCTATAATTCAGAGCAAAGCTTATAGTAGATGGAAGTGACGCACCATCTCCAAAACGGTGACCAACATTACTCTTATTTCGCTCATTGTGTACCTTTAGCATTTCTCCAAGATATACGCCCTAATGGAAAAATTCAATGTGCTGTTCATCTAACGATACATCATAATTTGAATAATAGGTGTCCACCCACTTGACTTTTTCCTATATGAGCTGTTAAATTGAACTCTTAAGTGGTTGTGAATTTGATTGAGCAGACTGCAGCAGGATGTGTAATCAGCATAATATCATCTGCAAAAAAAAAAAAAGGAGCATATGAAGGACTTCAGTATCAGTAGAAGGGATCTTTAAGATAGGGTCTGTGAACCTGGGTTGTTTTTTTAATACATTCTGATACCTGTATTTTGACATAACTGATTTTTTAAGATAATCCTAGGCATTTATATTATGCATTTAAATCATTATTCCATAGACTTCACTAGATTGCCAAAGGGATCCATGATGTTTGTGAAAAGGTTAAAAACCCCTGATCCATAGAGAATTTCTCTTACATTTGGATTTTGAATGGAATGACCGTGAACTGACAAACACCTTTGGGGAGAGTACATCTCAATTCTTTTTGTATTAAAAATCTGATCATCAAACTCAATCATCTCTTGTATTTATTAAAAATATTTTATCAAGCTAACATATACCACATGGCAGACACTTTGCTGGGTGTAAGGTTTAAAGGATGAATTTTGACCTGCTGAATCAAGTCTATCAGTCAAGAGACACATGTAAAGCATCTATGTTCCTAGTCACTGATTAGATGCTGAAGATACAAAGAAAAAATGAAATAGTTCCTTAACTTAAGAATTCTACACTCTAATAGGGAAGGCAACATGTACATGTATAGGAATATATGAAACACATAAAAAGTTGATGTAAGGTAACATTGGGGAGAAGCACCAGCAGCTGGAGGGAACCAGAAAAAGTCAACTCTGAAGGTACTTGAATTGAGCCTTCATGGAAACCAAGGATTCGGAGAGATGAAAGTGAAGAGCGAATGCATTCCAAGAATGGGGGACAGTCTTTGCAAAAGTATGGAGACTGAAGATTGTATGCTATGTGTGAAAAGCAGCAAGTTGACCCAGCTTGGCTGAACACAAAGCTATAAATAATGAATACAATAGGTGCTCATATCTGTACCTTTCAGTCAAAGATGTAGTTATTTGTGGTCTACCTTTTCTCATCTCATATTTTCATCAAGGATAACATTTATATAGTATGGATTTTTCTTTCATAAAGGTTGTGAAGACCTGAGAAAATGGCTTGTAGTTGTCTCTTAGGGGTTTAGCATTTGGTTTTGGAAAGGATTTTAAAGTTCATATAAGTCCAAGCCTTCTGTACTACAGATAAGAAAACTGAGACCCAGAAAACATAAATAACTTGTTCAAGGTTACACAGATAGTAAAGTGGAAAGACAAGAGTTTTTTTGGCTATGACCTCAATATAAGCTGAAAGCGTGATTGTATCACCAATGCAATATTCATAGCAGCTGTTATGAATATATATATGTGTGTGTGTGTGTGTGTGTGTGTGTGTATAAAATAATCAGGATTGAACTGCAAAATATAAAAAGCTCTTCATTCAAGGCCAAACCAAAACATTTTTTCAGAACATCACTATTGAGATAACAGAAGGCAAAAATTAATAAGGTAACCAAAATATTTGTACACATCACCAATCTAGGGAGCACCAACATCTTAAGCATTCTTTCTGTCCAGCCCCCCTGCAAACAAGCCTCCCTGCAGGCAAGTCCCCCTAGGCAAGTTCCTCCTTCTACCAGCTCCTCTCCTTCCAAGCAATATAATATATGTGGTTTTCAAACAAAGTCTCAGCACTTGATTTGTTTAGCTCCAAGAAACTTGAAGATCTACATGCCTCAGCACTTAATTGGAAAGGTATGGAATCCCTCTGTCCCAGGGTCTGATTGGCTCTGCATGAGGGCTCTATATGACTTTAGCTTGGGATGTGTCACAGTTTTGAACTGAGCCGAAGTTCACATTGAACTTCGGCTCAGTTCACTTTGAACTTTGGCTCAGTTCACAGCAGCAAGACATTTGTGATTGAAATACCTGTGTGCCTTTAGACCTGGTAACATACCTCTTGTTCCAAAGGTAAAAGAGACACATATGGTCACACTGGCCTATTAATGGATGGGGAAGATCTTATATTCCATTTATTCTACAGTGATGTGGTAATCCCAGAAAGCTAATATAATCTTAGCCTGCATTAATGTCAGGGGTACTAGAGGTAATAGTACTTTGGTAATCTTCCCTCACCTAAAGTATTGTGTTCAGTTAAGGAGTTTAAAAAGTTAGAGAGCATTTAGTTGAGAGCAACCAGAATGCTGAAGGAGATAGTGCTGGATCAGAATTGGTTGAGGGAACTGAGGAATCTTAGCCTGGAAATGAGGAGATGTTGAGGACGTGAAAACTGCCTTCAAGTGTCTAAAGGACTATCAGGAAGAAGATTATACTTGTTCTGACTGGCCCCAAAGGAATCTCAAATATTGTATAGACACAGAACATCTGGTTCAGTATCTCTCATTTGGGCTGGCCAAATTTTAAGTTTAGTAATTATTAGCAGTAATGTTCTATTATCTTTTCTCACATTTCATCAATAGCATACCCAGAACAGTATCACAAACACTGTAGGGTGAAATAAATGCTTGTTGAAGCTAATCATTCTTCTTAAATCTGAGACAAATACCCTTATTTTATAGTGTAGAAAAATGATTCATGTCCTAACATTTTTTAATTATGATAAAGAGACAGCATGGTACTGTGAATAAAATACTAGGCTTGGTGTCAGGAAAACCCAGGTTTGAATCAGACACATACTAGCTGTGTGACCCTGAAAACGTCATCCACACTCTGTGTCTGAGAGACACAGTTAGTTTGTCTCTGTCTATCTCTCTGTCTTTGTATCTCTCTGTATTTCTCTCTCACTGTGTCTTTCTGTCTTTGGACAAGGGAGAACTAAGTTCTTCATGCATCTGACATTATCAATCACCACATCTGTAAACTGGTAAACTAAGAATAATCTGTAAATTAAGGATAATAATAAGCTACCCTTCAGGGTTGTTGTGAAGATCAAATGAAGAAATATGGGTAGAGCACCTTATGAACTTTAAAGCACTACATACGTGTTAACTGTTGTTCTTATGTCTTAATTATTAAGGGGTTTTCATGTAATTTGTAGTTTGTCTTCAAGTCCTTTTAATTCATTCTTCTTCATGAAGGGGAAAGGAAAGGAGATAAAGTTCTCATAAATCTGTTTGGCTCCTTATTTACAAAAGCTCTAACAAAAAGTTTTAGGGATGGCTTGCAAAAAAGAGGTGAAAATGAATGTTAAAATTAGCTTTGGAAATTATGGATTTCATATTATTTGCATCCCATATTATAAGGGATATTTTTAATTAGCTGCAAACGATTCTGTAATGTCAATAGCTAGCATGTATATAGTATTTTAAGACTGGCATGTGCTTTCCAAATATTATCTCTTTTTATCCCCAGAGCAAGCCTGGTAGGTAGGTGTTACTGTTATTCCTATTATACAGAAGAAGAAATTAAGACAGACAGAGGTTAAGTGACTTGTCCAGATTCACAGTTAGGAAGTGCCTAAGGCAAGATTTGAACTCAGATCTTACAGTCTCCACACCCAGGGTTCTATCCAGTGTCACCTAGCTGTCCTTCTGTCTGAGATCAAAATGCCTAATGGTTATGGGCTAAGTAATCATCCTAATTTCCCCACAAGGGATAATATTGTATCTCTGATATTCTATGGAAAATGTGAAGAGACTTAAAATTCAACAAGTATTTATTAAGTACCTACTATGTACAAGGCACACTACTAGGTGCATGATTAAAAATAAAAAATCAATGCCATTCTTTGCCCTCAAGGGTTTTACACTTTAATGGGTGCAGGGGGCAGGAAGGGGAGAGGGAAGAGACATATAAGCAGAATGTGAAGAGAAGGATTAAAATAAGTTTTAACAGAAAAGACTTCCTAGGCTGATAGAAGATGATATATAAGCTAAGCCTCAAAGGGAATTCAGCATTCTGAAAGGCAGAGGAGAGGAGAAAGTGCATTCCAGACATGAGGGACTGATTATGCAATGGCCTAGGGTGTGAGATGGATGTTGAGATTGAAGAGCGGTAATTGGGCCAGTTTGGCTGGAGTGTACAGCTTGAGAAGAGGATAAATGGGCAATAAGCCTGGAAAGGTAGTCTGGAGCCAGATTGTTAAGAGTTTTAAAGACACATGAATCCCAAGTTTTCTTCAGCTGTACACATTTCCCCCCAAGTGCATGGACTAAGATTAAGCAGTAATTTAGCTGCATTTCTAGGATCAGAAGACAGGAGTTCTAAAATACCAAGTATTTTGTTTATTTTACTGTGTTACAGAGCTGCAGTGACTAAAATAGAAAATATCAACTCTCTCTCTTATGCTATCCAAAGGCGCATTTCATGGTGCCAGTTCCCTAAACCAACTTTTTCAAGGATTTCAAGGAGAAAGCATTACAAATCTGAGATCTTGCCCCATTTAATCTCTACCCTGCTCTGTCCCCTGGAAAGAAATGCTCAAAGTAACAGCCACCAATCTCCTCTAATACTGCTTTTTCAACTGTCAACTGATTCAGTTTTGTCACCATGCATAGAAAGTTCCCAATTAATTAAAAGAGAATGGTAAATAGCCACCACTAAAGTCAGGGAATGATGTGATGATTGATAATGTCAGATTCATGAAGAACTTAGTTCTCCCTTGTCCAAAGACAGAAAGACATAGTGAGAGAGAGATACAGAGAGATACAAAGACAGAGAGATAGACAAGCGACAAAGAGAGAGATACAAAGACAGAGAGACAAAGACAGTGAGGGGAGGGAGAGAGAGAGAGATGGAGGGAGGGACAGAGGGAGAGAGACAGAGACAGAGAGATACTAATTTGAGATGCTGGTAAAAATTAGTACGTCATATCCACAGTTTTAGTTCAAAGTTAAGTTGCTGAGTTGCTCCACTGAAGATGTAACTAACTGAAGCTTAACATTTATTTGGTCTTTGGAGATGTCTAATTATAATACAATATTATTATCATTATAATACAATTATTATTATCATTGTAATACAAATATTATTATATTTATAATACCATATTATTATCATTTAGCTTTCACCATATTTCCTTAGTCATTCACAGAGGTGAGAAACAACTTGTTTGCTGGCAAAGTATGGCCTCAAGAGCCTTGAAGTAACATTTTTTATGAATTATGGTTTGCAGTTGTGGAATTTACTTTTATTCAAAGTAATCTATCATTTCTAAGGTATATGTTTACAAACACAGAGATTGCATTTAACTTCCCTTGAAAAATAGAATTTCTTTTTGGAAAAAAATTGCTGTGGTAAGGGAATAAAATGAATTTTCATTACTGATGTTGCAATTTATCAATATTTAGAATTATTTGAAGATGTTATTTAAAGGTATGAAACAACTATTAAAAGTTTCATTCATGTACTGAAGTGATTGATTGCTTAGACTCAGGAAAAATGGATTCATATTACTGGATACATGCTACTTTATATCCTTCAAAGAAAAAATACATTTGTACTCAATATGCATTTATAGGATAATATAACACAGGTGTAGCAATGTTAGAAAAGAGAAGATCAGCTATAAAGTAGGAAAATAAAAGATTGGGGTAGAGGGGAGAAATTCAGGTTTCAGAATAGAAGGCTGAATTTTGAAATAGGAAGATGGCCAAAGATGAAACATGTTTCTCACATTATATAGGGACTGAGCCAACCTCAAATCTCCTAAGTCAAGGTCTTCACAGGCCATGCAACAAGACAAAATTGATTCTAGGATAACTGACTTGTTGACTTAAGCATCTGAGAGCTTAAGGCAGGTTGAGGGAAGACTTCAATGCAGCATGAAACTAACATGAAAAAGACATGCAGAGGAGACAATGTGAAATATTCAAACACTCCTTTCCTGCAGAGATTCATGTTGCTGCAGTATTGAATGACTTATCATAGCTGTTGAAGAAGCATTCACCACCAATATAAAACTTTAAATGCATCGATCTTAAATGGTGAGCAGAGAGCAGAAGGCTGTTTCATTGAAACCTATTTTCATGCCCATGTCAAATCAAATGTTAATTCAAATAGATTACTATTTTGTGAAATTAATAGCTTCCCCTAAAACCTATCTCCTGCCAATTATTTAGGAGTCTGCAATATTGGAATACAGGGAAACAATTATTCTAGGCATTAAATGCAAACAGAAATTGATAAGCTATTCTCTATTTTGCTCTAACTGTAGCTTAGCAACAAGTAACTGTTCATTTAAAATATAGTAACATAACTTTTAAAAGTAAAACCTCAATTGCATATCTTTTTTGCAGACTATGAGTCTTTATGCAATGATACAGAGTAAATTTAGGAATTCAGTTGTCTCAAATGGATGTCAGACAATCAAATGGAAGAGAGGGTGGGAGGACAGGAGAGGAAAGGAGCAAGTATTATTAATAAAACTGGAGGTATAATTATAATGTAAAAATTGGAGTTAAGGAGGTAGAATGTATAGTTTCTTCAGTATCCTTTAGTGAAAACAATTGACCTTCCTGAAGAGAACTGTTTAGAGCATGTGCTTGATCCTTTGGATCAAACAAAAAATGCCACCTAATATCCAGTCCGAGCACATCATTACTTTCTATAGTGAACATTACAAAAATTCACCTGACCTAAATGAAATTTTTTACTCTTTCCTAGTTTATTTCAACACCTTACATTATCCCAAACCCTATTAAAAATACATTGCTCATAACCAAGACCCAAAAGTAAAATGGAGAACAATGAAGAAAATTCAACAGGCAGTTTTTAAAGCAATAAAACTCAGAGAATGTCTTTTTCTCAACTTTTAAAGGCATTAACTTTTTCACAAGAAGTCAGAACTCAAAATTGATGTCCATTTAAAATTTCGAAATTTACCAGGCACTTAGTCACCCCTGAAACCAGTACAGACAGTGTTTGAAGAGTTTTTTAATAGGGACAAAATGAACTGTTAAACATCATTGGACTTTTTTTCAGTAACTGCAAAAGATTTGTAAACTTGAAATGTTATTGGCACTTCCTTAAATATGAATACCATGCCAAAACTGAAGAATGTAAAAATGATTGCAATCTATTTTGCCAAAAAACCTCTTAAGATATCCTAAGACCTGTTAACCCATGAGTGTTTAACATGTCCTCAGCCCTGGAAGACAGGGGTTTCAAGTCTCCTGCTGCATTTCACATTCAATTTAGACATTTTAACTAAGGAGAGTCTTCCCTTACAGATAAAAGTACAAAATATATGACAGATCTAAAAGGATTTTTAATTAAATTATTTTGACGGAGCATTGAAATCACCACAATATGCCAATTGCAAAGCTGGTTTCTTATGCATCTGCCTCTTTCTCAGCCACATGACTATTTACTCAACTTCTCTGACCCTCTTTTGTCATCTTGTCACTTCTTTAGTCACAAGCTCAATATACTCTTGGGCTATCCATCCCCTCTATGCTACTTGTGCATCCTTAGCTGTCTAGGTCTTGATCTGTCTCCTCCTTTGTCATACCCACCTGCCTTCCTTCTCATTTAGCCATCACTATGCCCTGTTTATATTTTCTCCTAAGATAATATAACTGATGGCTATGATTCTGGAATATAACCAAATAGAGGTTAGTGTTAGCAAATATTTCTCATCAGTGCTTTAGATGAGCACTTCTTAAACTGTGAATCACAACCCTATATGGGGTTGCAAGAAATTTGGCAGTAGTAAAAGGTTTCTGAAGGTGCAACAATCAAAAATTAATTAAAAATCAATTATGTAATGAATTCGAGGTGTTTCTGGTAGGGCTTACGCATGTTGCACCATACAACTTCACTGCACCATTAGTTCTGAACACAAAGCATGCACACTTTGTGCTGTGCATGCCATCACACCCATGCAGCATCGACAAATGCTGCCAAAACACGAAAAAGGGGTCACAAGTGGAAAAAGTTTAAGAAGTCCTACTTTAGATGAAAGGATTTAGACCAAGCCAAATCAGAATACTAAAGGCAGTATGATTCTTAGGTGTCTAACAAAGAAATGGCAACAGGGTCCAGAAAGAAACCACTTCTTCCCATTTTTTTATTTGCATTTTTTTAAGAACACATTTTCTTCATTTCAACTTACCCTGTATCTGCTTACTGGATAATTCATGAGGTTACAAACCAGTTGGGCCAACAAGAAAAGTATATTTAAGACAGCTAGAGAAGAACAATTTTAAGGCAATACATAACTGCATAGCATGGTGCAAAAGTATCTACAGGGATGCTGAAAGAAAAAGTAGAGGGAGGGGGGCGGAGCCAAGATGGCGTAGTAGAAAGACGCACATACACATAGCTCCGAACCCACAACCCATAGAACAACTACAAAGAAGTAACTCACGGCGAATTCTGCACCCAGAGGCCACAGAACATTGGAGCGAGGGAGATTTCTGTTCCGGAGAGACCTGCAAACCTCTCGTAAAAGGTCCTTCGTGCTGCGGACTGGGCGCCGGGACTGGGAGCTGAGTACAGCCCTGCCGTGGCAGCGAGAGGAACAGATCCGAGCGGGCTTCAGGGACGGGATCTCCAGCGGCCGCACAAGTACCTCCACCCACAGGTGACGGGGGTCTGTGAGAGAGTCCCTTTGGCGGGTCGAGGGGGGAGTGGGGTGCCCCCATGGCTCGGGCCCCCTCGGGAGACAGAAGCTGAGGGGCAGCGGCAGACCAGGGCTCTCCAAGCAGGCAGGAGCCTGGATCCATTGTTGAAGGTCTGTGCATAAACTCCCTGAGGGAACTGAGCCTGAGAGGCAGCCCTGCCCTCACCTGAGCATCTGAATTTAATCTCACACTGAATAGCAGCCCTGCCCCCGCCCAAAGCCCTGAGGCTGGAAGCAGCATTTGAATCTCAGACCCCAAACACTGGCTGGGAGGATCAGGAGGTGAGGTGGGTGTGAGGAAAATATTCAGAGGTCAAGTCACTGGCTGGGAAAATGCCCAGAAAAGGGAAAAGAAATAAGACTATAGAAGGTTACTTTCTTGGTGAACAGGCATTTCCTCCCTTCCTTTCTGATGAGGAAGAACAATGCTTACCATCAGGCAAAGACACAGAAATCAAGGCTTCTGTGTCCCAGCCCACTCAATGGGCACAGGCCATGGAAGAGCTCAAAAAGAATTTTGAAAATCAAGTTAGAGAGGTGGAGGAAAAACTGGGAAGAGAAATGAGAGACATGAAGTCAAAGCATGAACAGCAAATCAGCTCCCTGCTAAAGGAGACCCAAAAAAATGTTGAAGAAAATAACACCTTGAAAACTAGCCTAACTCAATTGGCAAAAGAGGTTCAAAAAGCCAATGAGGAGAAGAATGCTTTCAAAAGCAGAATTAGCCAAATGGTAAAGGAGATTCAAAAGCTCACTGAAGAAAATAGTTCTTTCAAAATTAGAATGGAACAGATGGAGGCTAATGACTTTATGAGAAACCAAGAAATCACAAAACAAAACCAAAAGAATGAAAAAATGGAAGATAATGTGAAATATCTCATTGGAAAAACAACTGACCTGGAAAATAGAGCCAGGAGAGACAATTTAAAAATTATGGGCCTACCTGAAAGCCATGATCAGAAAAAGAGCCTAGACATCATCTTTCATGAAATTATCAAGGAAAACTGCCCTGAGATTCTAGAACCAGAGGGCAAAATAAATATTCAAGGAATCCACAGAACACCGCCTGAAAGAGATCCAAAAAGAGAAACTCCTAGGAACATTGTGGCCAAATTCCAGAACTCCCAGGTGAAAGAGAAAATATTGCAAGCAGCTAGAAAGAAACAATTCAAGTATTGTGGAAATACAATCAGGATAACACAAGATCTAGCAGCTTCTACATTAAGGGATCGAAGGGCATGGAATAGGATATTCCAGAAGTCAAAGGAACTAGGACTAAAACCAAGAATCACCTACCCAGCAAAACTGAGTATAATACTTCAGGGGAAAAATTGGTCTTTCAATGAAATAGAGGATTTTCAAGCATTATTGATGAAAAGACCAGAGCTGAAAAGAAAATTTGACTTCCAAACACAAGAATGAAGAGAACCATGAAAAGGTGAACAGCAAAGAGAAGTCATAAGGGACTTACTAAAGTTGAACTGTTTACATTCCTACATGGAAAGACAATATTTGTAACTCTTGAAACATTTCAGTATCTGGGTACTGGGTGGGATTACACACACACACATGCACACACGCACACACACATAGAGACAGAGTGCACAGAGTGAATTGAAGAGGATGGGATCATATCTTTAAAAAAAAATGAAATCAAGCAGTGAGAGAGAAAGATATTGGGAGGAGAAAGGGAGAATTGAATGGGGCAAATTATCTCTCATAAAAGAGGCAAGCAAAAGACTCATTAGTGGAGGGATAAAGAGGGGAGGTGAGAGAAAAACATGAAGTCTACTCTCATCACATTCCACTAAAGGAAAGAATAAAATGCCTACTCATTTTGGTATGAAAACCTATCTTACAATACAGGAAAGTGGAGGATAAGGGGATAAGCAGAGTGGGGGGGGATGATAGAAGGGAGGGCATGGGGAGGAGAGTGCAATTTGAGGTCAACACTCATGGGGAGGGATAGGATCAAAAGAGAATAGAAGTAATGGGGGACAGGATAGGATGGAGGGAAATATAGTTAGTCCTATACAACACAACTATTATGGAAGTCATTTGCAAAACTACACAGATTTGGCCTATATTGAATTGCTTGCCTTCCAAAGGGAAGGGGTGGAGAGGGAGGGAGCTAAAGAAGTTGGAATTCAAAGTGTTAGGATCAACTGTAATGTTCTTACCACTAGGAAATAAGAAATACAGGTAAAGGGGTATAGAAAGCTATCTGGCCCTACAGGACAAAAGAGAAGACAGAGACAAGGGCAGAGAGGGATGATAGAAGAGAGAGCAGATTGGTCATAGGGGCAATTAGAATGCTTGGCATTTGGGGGGGGAGGGGAGAAAAGGGGAAAAATTTGTAACCCAAAATTTTGTGAAAATGAATGTTAAAAGCTAAATAAAAAAAAAAATCATAAAAAGTAGAGGGAGGTTAATCCAGCAGGAATAATATTCATTATTCTGAAGTCATTTGTAAGAATTATTTGGCCTTATTATAGCAATTACAAAAGGTTGTCAGAAACATTAGACCAGCTAACTTGGGAAAAACAAATATAATAATTTTTTTCCAGTCTAGTTACAATCCCAAAATGGTAACTCTTGTCACCAACATCCACCACCTGCCCATTGCTTAGTGAATGAGTCTTAGCAGATAACTCCAAGGAGTTTAATACAGCAGATAAAGGTTAAGTAAACTGATGAAGGACATATGTGAGAGGACGCATTTGAAACCAGGACCACCTTAATTCCAAACTTGTCACTATACCCACTATGCCACACTGCTTTTTGATGTCTTTATCTACTGTTCTTAGCATTCACTATAAGGAAGTGAACATGACAAGATCAGCTCTTATAGAAGAGGAGATATGAAAGAAAATAAAGTATCTCTCTTCTGTTCCGCCCTAGTAACAAAATGACAATTAGCCACATTCTCTCTGCTTGCCCCTTGCACATGTCAGTGAGTAGTTACCAGCATCCGGATTTTATTTGTCATTAAGAAAATTTTAACTTTCGTCAATTAGACCCCAGGCACAAATAGAGATAGTGGCTTAGTACCAAATTTCCCAATATCCCCATCTGATAACCTATATATTGTTCCCCTGGCAAAACTTCAAAGCATGTAGCAACACCCTAACACACTGTGTCAGCATACATATTGAACTCAGTAAGCTTTTCTTTAACTGAGAGCTTTGTCTTTGTGTCACTCCCTGCCTAGCACAGAGTCTGGCACATAACAGGTACTTAATAAATGCTTAATTGGCTAATTGAATTGCATGAGGTCATCAATGTGGCTAGACAGGGAACTCACAAAACAATTTAGAGTTTTAAAGGATATGTGTGGAAAATAGAAGCAAAGGCAGTTAACAGAAGAGAAATATGAACATGGTAGAATCTTTTAAAAATATTTTCAGATATATTCAAGTTCAACTGTAACTGATGAGGGAAACTAAGGGGATCCTATTGATAAAATTTACCTAGATTTTGCCAAAGTGTTTGATAAATTATTTCATGTTAGTCCTTTTTTTAAAAAAAAAATAGAGAAATTTAGACTTACTGATAAAATTAGATGGATTTGGAACTGACTGGATGTCTACACTTAAAAAAATAGTTGTTAAAAGTTCAATGTCAATTTGGCTATAGGTCTCCAGTGGATACCCCAGGGATCTAAGCTTAGACCTTGCTATTTAACATTCTAATTAAGGACTTGGATAAAAGTCTATTTATCCAATTTGTTTTTTCCTAGGTGACTAAGTAATTTAGGCAATATAAAATGAAAAGCAAAATGAGACTGACTGAGTGATATGAAAGAAAGAAATAAGAGATTGGTACTACGCAAATCAGCTTCTCATTCAGAGCAGTGAAAAACTTTCCCTGCTCTTGTAGAAAGGAGGAATTGTAGTATTTCATCTATGAACCTAGTAGAAGATAATTTAGGACACAAGGTAAAATGATCTTAAAGTCATCTCCCCAGTTTCAGTCCAGAAAATCACCATCCTCCTCAGACTCATTCATGCTACATTTACAATCTGTTGCCAAACCTTGCTATTTCTTCCTTTACAATAGTTTTCTAACAGGTCCAATTTGTTTTCTGTTCAGTTACCAAGGTGATTTTCTCAAAACATAAGTTGATGATGTCACTTACCTATTCAATAAACCCCTGTTACCTCCAAGATCAAATATAAAGTCCTCTGTCATTAAAAGTCCTTCACAACTTGGCCCCCTCCTGCTTTTCCAGTTTTTTCATACTTACTCCCCTCAGCACACTGATTCAGTTACATTGACCTACCACTTCCTCAGACATGGCATTTTATCTCCTATCTTCATGTCTTTGCACTGGGTAGATCCCCAGTCTGGAATGTCCTAGCTTCTTAGCTCCTTCAAGCGTCAACTCAAATCTCCTTCTAGAAGAGATCTTTCTCCATTGCCCAAATTGCAAGTTCTTTCTCCTCTAAAAATTACATTCCAGCTATTCTGGAAACATCTTATATGTACAAGTTGTCCTCCCCATTAGGATTCGAGCTCCTTTAGGACAAAAATTAGTTTTGGTTTTTGTGGTTGTTTGTTTGTCTTGTTTTATTTTGTTTTGGCCTTTCCTTGTGGCCCCTGTAAGTGCCTGATTTATAGTAAATGTTTAAATATTTCTGATTGATTGCCCTGGATGATGCTTTTGATTTAATCAGGAAATACATTATCTGCTTCTCCCACCTTCAGAACATTGTGCTTGGTAATGAAAATCTGTATAGTATTTACTTAGAGCGCCAAAGTCAGATGGAAAAGTATTGGATCAGGCACAAACTTTAAGCAAAGTCAGAAGAACTTAAATTCTTGAAGAAGAATCACAAAGACTAGGCCAGGGAGATAGTAAAATTCAGACATAATAGGGAGTGTGGTTACTAGTCTTAAAATTAATGTCACTTTTTCAGTCACAAATCATTTAAGGAAGTATAAATTATTTTTTTCATATTAAAAAGGAAGGTATAAATTATAAAGTCCAAATTTTTTCTAAAAAGCAGTTATGAAGTTAGATTGGACTAAATATTGGCAAGGATAGTACAGAAACAATTTTTAAAAACAATTTACATATATAGTCATATATGTGGATATATATGTATGTATATACATACATATATATATATACATCCAAAAATTTAGCATTGGTTCAATGTTAGGGAAACTACAAACAAAATAGACCATAATAATAAAAATTATAATAGTAGATATTGTCAAAAGCTTTAGACAAAATACAACATTCATTTTTTTAATAGGAATAAGTGGACCTTTCCTTAATATGATTAAAAGTATCCATATAAAGCCATGAGTTAATATTATCTACAATGGAGAAATGCTAGAAAGCCTTCCAATAAGATTAGGAAAAAAAACCGAGGATATCCATAATTTCTACTATTATTTAATATAGTTCTAGAAATACTACTTGTCCCAGAAAAAGGGCAGCTAGGTGATACTATGGATAGAGTGCCAGGCCTGGAGTCTGGAAGACTTATCTTTCTGAGTTCAAATCCAGCCTCACTACTACCTACAAGTCACTTAACTCTGTTTGCCTCCATTCCTCTTCTATAAAATGAGTTAGAGAAGGAAATAGTAAACCACTTCTGCATCTTTGAGAAGAAAACGCCAAAAGGGGTCACAAAGAATTGGACATGACTAAATTGACTAACCGATAAACAGAAATGCCAACCATAGCAAGACACAAGAAAAAGAAATCCAGGCTATAAGTAAAGAAGAATCAATATCATTACTTATCCCATGTGATATGATGTCTGCTGAGAGAATGATAAACTCAACAAGTAAGGGACTTGATAGAAGGGCGTGGGGAAGGGGGAAATGATTAGTAAGAAAGAGGGAAAGATATTGACAGTGCTGTCTAAAAAAAAGAAAAAAAAGATCATTAATGGCATGTTTAAAGAAAAATGAACAAAAGAGCTCAAAAGGAGATCAATACAGATAAGCAAGATAGTTTTAGAACTAATATATTTTATAAGGATATCCTTTTTTAGTTAGCTCTATGTAAGTACTTTCATGCTTCACATGAAATTCTCATTTTTTGTTCTTTGTATGTGGAAATGATGGGAATGTTAATATTTGCTAGTGTTTGTTGAGTTTAAAATAACCAAAAAAAATTAAAATTAAATGCCGCCCTGGGGTCACACCTGCAGAATTTGCATAAAAATTTCCTCATTAGTGAACTGACACAAAGAAAATTTTAGAATAATGGAAACTATAAAGTTGACAATTCATAGTAAAACCAGTTAGAACCTGGAAACACATGGAGAAAGAAGGGAAGGAATATAGTTTCAAACCCTTAAGCCAACTTTGGGAATTTAAAGAAAAAGAAAAACTTTTAAAATTGCTGTCTGACACTTAGAGGAATTTCTACTTTCTTTACATATAAGGCTTTCATTACTGTCTTGCAGCAGTCAGTTTGTGTGTGTGTGTGTGTGTGTGTGTGTGCATATATATGTACACATACACAGAGACTGCTATATATGCAATATACACTGATTGCTGCAAGACAGTAATGGAAGCCTTATAAGTAAAGAAAGCAGATTCTCCTGTATCAGACAATAATCTCAAATGTGATTATTTTTTTCCCTTTAAGCTCGCAAAGTTGACTTAAGCCTTCAAAAATACATTCCCCCATCCCAGAAAGTTGGTCCCTACTGTGAACCTATCAATTACATGGTTTCTGTTATTTTTTTGATTTTCAAAATCATACTGAAAAAGTATATATGATATATAATATAATGAAATACAATATAATAATATTATGTGTACACATATACCTATCCCTACTGCTATTTCTCCTAGGTAGCTAGGCAAAACAGTGAATAAGTATGCTGAACCCAGGCACAGGAAGATTTGAGTTCAAATCTGGTCTCAGACACTTACCAGGTATGTGTGTGTGTGACAGAGAGGAGAGAAGAGCCCTTGCAAATTTCAGCATAATGGTCCAGTTTAAATCTGGGATGACTAGACGTAATTCCACCATCTCTCTTTAAAAATTGGTCCCCAGTATATTTTTAAAGCATCATGACTTGACTTTATAAGATATGTAAAACTATAATGCATCCAGCTTCCGACCCTTCCTGCCACGTTTCTGCCCCCAGCAAATCCTACAATTGGACTAAATATTCAGCTTCTGCCAAAAGGAAAACACTGACATGATTTTGTGACTTCAGAGATCCAGGAGATACTTAGTAAATGCGGTGTAATGCTTTCCACACTTATAAAAATAGGAAATCAATTTGCTGATGTACACTTCTTCTGGAATAATCATGTTTCAGGACTAAGTCACAACCTCAAAGCAACAGTGTCCCTTTAAATACGTTTCACATCCTTCAAGTAAAACAAAATCAGGGGCTCCTAAAAAAAAAAATCCATCCTAGGAGCAAAAAGTTTACATGACTAGACTTCTCACCTGACAATAATCTTCCTGGATAGTTTCCTTTCTGACAATCATTTTAGCACTTTGTACATCATCTCAAATGCTATGTACTGAAAATAATTACGGTAACATCATTGCAATTAGGGGAGAAGGTGAAGTAGGATTAAGCCGGTCACTTTGAGAGAAATGGAAATTAACTATGAAAACAACAGGAAGGTAAAGCATGGAGCAAAGAAAACTAGATGAAAGGGGATAGGGTCTGGAAGAGAAACCCTTTCTGGCCAGACCTCTGGGACTGGAGGCATTGTGATTATAACTACGTTTGTGGTTTGTCTGTGATCTCTTGCCAAAGTCAGATAATTTAGCAACAGTGAGACTACAGGAATGATTTACTTTATACTTAATGTGGCAGGAAAATCACTTTATAGTACTTTCTGTCAGGCGATGGGGTGGTTAATACAAAGGCACAAGGTTCATAATGAGAAGGTAGCACGTTTTCAACAAGAAGGCAGGATGGTGAATTTCTAAGGCTCTAAGAGCTTTTGATTACAGTTTGGACGAGAGATGAAGATTATAGTCAGCAAGGAACTGGGGGATTGACAAAGTTGGTAGCCTTGGAAATGTCCCAGCTTAGAAGCTTCGATTCTGCCCCAATGGGATCTTTAGCAGCCTTCCATTCTGCCTGAATGGGGTTTTAGCAAGTCATGATTTGGAGTGGAGACTTCAGCGGATGAAAGGACTATGTCTATGTACTTCTGCAAGAAAGAGGGGGAAAAAATCAACAGGTGGCTATAATCAATTTGACTGCCTCCTCGGGAAGGTGGTGTAAACCAAGATGTGAGCTAAGGAGGAAAACATATGAGACGTTTAAGTAGGTGTTTAATGCTCGAGGTTGTTAGGTGGGATGTTTTACCAGTGGAAATGGGCTAAAGTCAATTTCCAGCACAAACAGAAATGTCCATTCTGGCATTGGGGATGGGAAATGCATCAGAGACGCTATTTCATTAGCTGCCGCTAAGCAGAGCCAGTGGTATCTAAGACTGTTAGATCTTGACATTTTGTAGAACTTTATTATAACGGGGATGGAGAGGGGTCAGGAAAGGTGAGAGGACAAGTTTGCTGTCAACAAACTGAGTTCATGTATTATTTATACCAAGGTGATTAATCCCATCTCCCTGCAAGCTGTCTGAACTTTCTTCCTCAGGTCCTCCCTCATCTAGTCTCTTACATTTCAGGCACAGGCAACTCAGAAGCAAGAGTGAAAGTAAATATTTGAAAGACTATGCGATTAGCCCATTGTGTGACCTTGGAAAATACTTAACCCCTCTGCTTCAGCTTCTTCGATAATATGATGGGTTAGATTAAACAATCACTCATGTCTCTTCCCAGGAGCCTTATGATTCTAAAGGTTTGAGCCATTACTCTATTTTAATTTTAATATATCAAAGGAAAACTTCCAGTCTTCAGTGCAGTAGCATTCTTCTAATCGAATAAGAGTTACCAGACATAAGACATGGATGGAGGGTGGGGAGAGGGGAGAGCGAGGAATGCCTGTGTTGTTTTGCAAGCATCTCACAGACTTTCTTCATTACCACTGAGCCAGCAAGCTAAGTTTCTACAGTTTTGGTCTTTTCCAAGCCTGGCTTACGAATGACTCACCTGCCATTTGTTTGAAGACTGTGGAAGCATTCCTTTATCTATAACTTACCAAAATAATATAACCATAACTAAAAAAAAGACAAGTTAGATTTAGCAATCATAGAACTTTGAATGACTTAATTACATAAAATGCCCTCCGCCAAATAGCATCACTGAGCTAGGTAATAAAATGCATCAAATAGATACAATAGTGTCATAGATGCAGACTGTGTGACCTTCAGTAGATCAATCATTTCATTTCATTAAGCCTCTATTGTCTCATCTAGAAAGCAAAGCAATCAGACATGATGATATCTAAGGTCCTTTCCAGCTCTGAATTTCTATGATTCTGTAAAATGCTAAGTGATAAGGATAACTATTGTCAAGACAGCCTCAGTTTACCCTTCTCCCTGCCTATCTGCACCCAAGGCAATAGCACAAGTGCAAAAAGAGACTTTCAGAATTGATCTTCACACAGGGCCTCAGGGCAGAATGTTAATATCAGACACTGTATTTTTTTTCATCTGGTAGACCTAATTCCTTAAAACAGCATTTCCTATCTAAAATATTACGTACACATGCCTGAACAACTGCTCAAGACTGTGTGTCGTTGTTTCATAACTGACTCGCATGATGAATTATTTGCCCAGCTTTTTTCCAGATAAATCTGAGAGTCTGTACAATTATCAGAGCACACAGAATATGTATGTATTATTTTCTATTATCTAGAAAAAGTCATAGTTTTACCATTTAAAATTCTTGATAATCTTACTACTGTTGTGAATAATAGGTATGTAGAAGTAAGATATGGAGGTCTACCTGAGAAGCCACATACATAATGATTTGGGGTTTTTTACAGGCATGACCAGCACAGGTAATTTCTGCACCATGTTAACAATTTGGCCTTTTGTCCCTCTTCCCATCTCAGCTTTCTAGTCCTCACTTGTCCCTTCGACTTTTAACAATACCAGGAGTAAGTTTTCCACTCCCACTATTCATCCCTAACCAACTTCATTCATATCCCAGAAAGGGAGGCAAAGCTACATTGAAACCATAAAATTTCCATTGTTTCCACTCACTTTTACTAATGTCATCCTCTTCTTCTAGCAAATCCATACTCGTTTTAGTCTTTGCAGCTCACTGGGATAGTATGCTAAAGTTAACATATTATTTGATGTTATATAAGAATAACACATTTCCTAAGAAATGCCAAAAAAAAAAAAAAAGGACATAGAGAGGAGAGGCATATTATATTTCTTCCAAACTTGCTATTTGCTAAACCTGCTGCTGAAACTTCTTTTCAGCCTTGTGTTGAGTTCTTTTAATTGATGGAATTGCAGAATCACAGAATCTCGGAGTTGGCAGCAACTTCAGAAGTCATCTAGTTCTAGCCATACGTAAACATGAAGTTTTCCTATAACATTCTTGAAATGTGGTCATCCAGCTTCAGCTAGAAAGCCACAAGTGAGGGGGAGAGCCCACGATCTCATAAGACAGCCCATTCCATATTTTGGCTGTTCTAATCATTGCTAAGCTTTTTCTTTCTCCCCACACTCTAATGTATATGTGATTTCATCCACCTCCAATGATGCAGATACTAGCTTGTTCATACCTGACTATCCTCTATGGATCTTGACCATGTCCCCCAATACATTCATCACAAGGAAACACACAAAGTGCTGGTGATTTTATTTATTTTCTCTTGACATTGCAAGGATACAAGGGGAGCATACATAAAGTACAAATCTGACCACTTCACTCCCTTCCCAGTAAACTCCAGTGGCTCCCTATTACCTCCAGGATCAAAAATAAAGTTTTCTATTTAGAATTTAATGCCCTTTACAACCTGTCCCCTTCCTCTATTTCCAGTATTCTTACACTTTACTCCCTTCCACATGGTCTATGATTCCCTGATATTTTTCAGTTTCCTTCTGTGTGTTCTTCCTCCATAATTATAAGCTCCTTTATATTGATATCTATAAGTTTATAGATATCTATAGGTAGAAAGAGATAGATAGAAAGATAGATAGATAGATAGATAGATAGATAGATAGATAGATAGATAGATAGATGGATGGATGGATGGATGGATGGATGGATGGATGGATGGATGGATGGATGGATGGATGGATGGATGGATGGATAGATAGATAGATAGATAGATAGATAGATAGATAGATAGATAGATAGATAGATAGATAGATAGATGGTTTGTAACCTCAGAGCCTAGCTTAGTGCCTGACACAGAGTAGACCCTTAATAATTGTTAACTAAATCTAATAAAAAGGCAGCTTGGGAAGCTCTCTTAACTTTTTTCTATGCATGCCCTAGGGCAATGGAGTCAAAATAGAAATGGATCCCTGAGGGTAGCATATGGACTGAGAAAACCGCAAATTGATATTATCTATATCAGCAATCTCAGATATGTAGATGATACCACTCTGAAGGCAGAAAGTAAAGAATTAAGAAGCATCTTGAGGAGGGTGAAAGAAAAGAATGTAAAAGATGGTTTGAAGCTTAACATCAAAAAAAAAAAAAAAAAAAACTAAGATCATGGCACCTGGTCCCATCACTTCCTGGCAAATGGAAGAAGAAATGGAAGCAGTGTCAGATTTGATATTCCTGGGCTCAAAGATCACTACAGACAGTGACTGCAGCCATGAAATTGAAAGGCACTTGTTCCTTAGAAGAAAAGCTATGGCACAGCCAAACAGCAGTTTGAAAAGCAGAGATATCACCTTGCCAACAAAGGTCCATGTCGTTAAAACTATACTTTTTCCAGTAGCAATGTATGACTGTGAGAGCTGAACTACAAGGAAAGCTGAGTGCCATAGAATCAACACTTTTGAATTGGGGTGCTGGAGAAGGCTTTGGAGAGTCCCTTGGACAGAGGGAGACCAAATCAGTCAATACCAAGAAATCATTTCAGACTTTTCATCAGAAGGTCAAATACTGAAACTGAAGCTTAAATACTTTGGTTGTATAATGAGAGGACAAGACTCATTGGAAAAGCCCCTGATGTTGGGAAAGATTGAAGGAAAAAAGAGAAGGGGATGGCAGAGGATCATATGGATAGATAGTGTTATGGAAGCAAAAATGAACATGAGCTTGGACAGTCTCTAGGAGGTAGTGGAGGATAGAAAAGTGTGGTATGCTATGGTTCATATGGTCACAAAGAGTCAGACTCTACTGAATGAGTACACAACAAAAACAACATCTTCATATTGTAATTTTATTTCTTGTTAAACATTGTCTGATCACATTTTAATCTGATTTGATCATACTTGTTGCACCATAGAGGATAGAGACTTGACCTCTACAGGGAAGTTCCAGGTAAAAACACTAGCAATGCAGGTTGTTGCCTTCTCTGTAATTTAAAGTCTTAGAGAAGTGCCTAGAGTATTGAAAAAAGAAGTATATTCCTGAGTATCAAAGACAGGAATTGAACACAAGTCTTCCTGGTTTTGAGACTAGCACTCCATCTCCTACTCCACACCATCTCTGTTGTCTGAACTAGCAAGAATAAAATTCATTCAACTATTTAATATACGTAAAAACTCCAAATAGCCTTTTCTAGATGATATAGTTGGTCTTTCAAAGTGGAGATGAGGGAGGAGTAAGAGAGGAAAATAAATCATGGAAAAGATTCATTTGATTGATTCTCAAAATGGGAGAATTAAAATCATATATAATGTAATAATCTCAAGGAGGAAGACTATAAGAAAGTAAACACAGATGGTATTAAGTGTTTCAAGTGGGGGGCGGAGCCAAGATGGCGGAGTAGAAAGACGCACATACACATAACTCCGAACCCACAACCCACAGAACGGCTAGAGGGGAGTAACTCACGGCGAATTCTGCACCCAGAGGCCACGGAATATTGGAGCGAGGGAGATTTCTGTTCCAGAGAGAGCTGCAAACCTCTCGCAGGGGGTCCTTCGCGCTGTGGACTGAGCGCCGGGACTGGGAGCTGAGTGCAGCCCTGCAGCGGCCGCGACACCGTGAGGAAAAGATCCGAGTGGGCTACGGGGACGGGATCTCCTGCAGCCACGTGGGTCCCTTCACCCACAGAGGGAACTGCAAACCTCTCGCAAAAGGTCCGTCGCGCTGCAGACGTGGAGCCCAGCCCAGACCTGCGGCGGCTGTGGCTCCGAGAGGTACAGATCCGAGCAGGCTTCAGGGACGGGATCTCCAGAGGCGGCACAAGCCCCTCCACCCACAGGTGAGGACAGTCAGTGAGAGAGTCTCTTTGGCGGGTCGAGAGGGGAGTGGGGTGCCCCCATGATTCGGGCCCCCCCGGGAGATAGAAGCTGAGAGGTGGCTGCAGACAGGGGCTCCCCAAGCGGGCGGGAGCCTGGACCCATTGTGGAAGGTCTGTGCATAAACCCCCTGAGGGAACTGAGCCTGAGAGGCAGCCCTGACCCGACCTGACCATCTGAACTTAATTCTCACACTGAATAGCAGCCCTGCCCCCGCCAAAAGCCCTAAGGTGGGAAGCAGCATTTGAATCTCAGTCCCCAAACGCTGGCTGGGAGGACCAGGAGGCGAGGTGGGTGTGAGGAGAATATTCAGAGGTCAAGCCACTGGCTGGGGAGAATGCCAAGAAAAGGGAAAAGAAATAAAACTATTGAAGGGTACTTTCTTGGAGAAAAGACACTTCCTCCCTTCCTTTCTGACGAGGAAGAACAATGCTTACCATCAGGCAAAGACACAGAAATCAAGGATTCTGTGTCCCAGCCCACCCAATGGGCTCAGGCCATGGAAGAGCTCAAAAAGAATTTTGAAAATCAAGTTAGAGAGGTGGAGGAAAAACTGGGAAGAGAAATGAGAGGGATGAAAGAGAAGCATGAAAAGTAGATCAGCTCCCTGCTAAAGGAGAACCAAAAAAATGTTGAAGAAATTAACACCTTGAAAACTAGCCTAACTCAATTGGCAAAAGAGGTTCAAAAGGGCAATGAGGAGAAGAATGCTTTCAAAAACAGAATTAGCCAAATGGAAAAGGAGATTCAAAAGCTCACTGAAGAAAATAGATCTTTCAAAACTGGAATGGTACAGATGGACGCTAAGGACTTTATGAGAAAGACAGATATCACAGAACATAGCATGAAGATTCGAAAAATGGAAGATAATGTGAAATATCTTATTGGAAAAACAACTGACCTGGAAAATAGAATCAGGAGAGACAATGTAAAAATTCTGGGACTACCTGAAAACCATGATCAAAAGAAGAGCCTAGACATCATCTTCCATGAAATTATCAAGGAAAACTGCCCTGAGATTCTAGAACCAGAGGGCAAAATAAATATTCAAGGAATCCGCAGAACACCGCATGAAAGAGATCCAAAAAGAGAAACTCCTAGGAACATTGTGGCCAAATTCCAGAATTCCCAGTTGAAAGAGAAAATATTGCAAGCAGCTAGAAAGAAACAATTCAAGTATTGTGGAAATACAATCAGGATAACACAAGATTTAGCACCCTCTACATTAAGGGATCGAAGGGAATGGAATAGGATATTCCAGAAGTCAAAGGAACTAGGACTAAAACCAAGAATCACCTACCCAGCAAAACTGAGTATAATACTTCAGGAGAAAAAATGGTCTTTCAATGAAATAGAGGATTTTCAAATTTTCTTGATGAAAAGACCAGAGCTGGAAAGAAAATTTGACTTTCTAACACAAGAATGAAGAGAACCATGAAAAGGTGAACCGCAAAGAAAAATCATAAGGGACTTACTAAAGTTGAACTGTTTACATTCCTACATGGAAAGACAATATTTGGAACTCTTGAAACATTTCAGTATCTGGGTACTGGGTGGGAGTACACACACACACACATGCACACACGCACACATACATAGAGACAGAGTGCACAGAGTGAATTGAAAAGGATGGGATCATATCTTAAAAAAAAAAATGAAATCAAGCAGTGAGAGAGAAATATTGGGAGGAGAAAGGGAGAAGTTGAATGGGGCAAATTATCTCTCATAAAAGAGGCAAGCAAAAGACTTATTAGTGGAGGGATAAAGAGGGGAGGCAAGAGAAAAACATGAGGTCTATCCCATCACATTCCACTAAAGGAAAGAATATAATGCACACTCATTTTGATAGGAAAACCTATCTCATAATACAGGAGAGTGGGGGACAGGGGCACAAGCAGGGTGGGGGGGAGGATGGAGGGGAGGGCATGGGGAGGAGAATGCAATCCGAGGTCGACACTCATGGGGAGGGAAAGGATCATAAGAGAATAGAAGTAATGGGGGACAGGATAGGATGGAGGGAAATATAGTTAGTCCTATACAACACAACTAGTATGGAAATCATTTGCAAAACTACACAGATTTGGCCTATATTGAATTGCTTGTCTTCCAAGGGGAAGGGGTGGAGAGGGAGGGAGCTAAAGAAGTTGGAACTCAAAGTGTTAGGATCAAATGTAATGTTCTTACCACTGGGAAATAAGAAATTCAGGTTAAGGGGTCAAGAAAGCTATCTGGCCCTACAGAACAAAAGAGAAGACGGAGACAAGGGCAGAGAGGGAGGATAGAAGAGAGAGTAGATTGGTCACAGGGGCAAATAGAATGCTTGGGTTTGGGGGGGAGGGGATAAAAGGGGAGAAAATTTGTAACCCAAAATTTTGTGAAAATAAATGTTAAAAGCTAAATTAAAAAAAAAAGTGTTTCAAGTACAACTAATACAGTTCTTGCAACACCTGAAAGTTTGCAAAGCATTTCAATACATTCTCCAATTTGGCTTAGAAGAACCTCATGAGATAAGTACCATTATCCACATTTCACAGATGACACAATGGAAGTTCAGCAGTTAAGTAATTTGCTCAAGCTCACACAGCTAGTAAATGCCTAAGGGAGGATTTGAACCCAGATCATCCTGACTCCCAAGTCCAGTCCTTGTTCTACTACTCCACAGTCATCAAGTCTTTATTTAAATGAATAATTAGTTTCCAAAGAACATATCTAAAATTGGAAAAAGATGAGGTACAAAAAAACCTAAAGATCTCAGAGTTCCAATTGATTGAGTAGCTTTTAAAAAATATTAGGTAGTAGAATGACTGGAAAACTCAATGCTATAAAATTATAATGACCAATCCTGGTCCCTTCAGAGAGATGAAAAAATGTATGTCCTTCCCTTCTTTGCAGATGTGGAGGGATATGGGTGTAAAGCAGGGCATATGGAGTCACACTTGGTTGATATGTTGGGGAATTTTACAGAGCTACCATTTCCCCCTTCTTTTTCATTCTTATTTGTTGTTATAAGGACTGTTTGGGGGACAGGGAAGGAGTTATATATTTGGAAGTAAAGGTGATGTGAAAACAAAGGATATCAAAAAAAATTTAATATATTATGCAAAAAATTAATAAAGTATAATTTACTCTTTCCCAACAGTTCCCTAATTTTTGTAGAGACAAAAGAGTTATTTTCTCATGACTTCTTTATCCTTAGTGTCAATTTTTCCATCAGGTCTCAGCTGAGCCACCAAACTCAAGCCTTACATTTTTAGCTCTGGAGTTGTTTATATGGGTGAAACCCAGCACTTGTGTAAGAGTAAATAAGGTACATAAGGAACAAGTTCTCATCCCATTTAGCTCTATGGAAAAATTCTCCACTCAAATGGAGTCCCCAGGCCCTGGTGTATATTTTAACCGGCAAGATCAGACCCTGCACAGAACTTGAATTCTGTTTAAATGTTAAGCAGAACAGAGTACCCACAAGGCATTGCTGATACCAAACTGCAGGTGCACTTTTCTTTGAAGAAGCCATCTAAACTGCATTGACATCACTGTTAATAATGCCTTTTGCAAATTACTCTAAAGTTCTTATGGTATATAGGGAAAATTTCCCAACATGCCATTATTACCAAGCTGTGCTCTTATTTTCCTACTCTGCATGCTACTTGCAACAATGGATCTGCAAATCATTTGCAAAAGGGACAATCGATGATTAGTAGAAAAATAATATTTTGCTAGCCAAAAGACAATCATTGAAAATGAAAATGATTCTTCAAAAGAAACCTTTTCAGTTACTTACCATGTTGAAAGCATTCCTTTCTCACCTATTTTCTCCATTTCTGTGTTTAAGAGCACCACCACTACCACCCCCTCAACTCTACCTTTTAGCTTAATTAAAACTGAAAGGACACTTTCTAAAGTCTGCAGATCATCTTGGAGATACTAATGATTCATAAGTCTCATTTTCAAAGACACTTCCTATGTCTTCTTATTCTATGGGACCACATGAATTTCCCCTCAAAAACCCTCCCTTTGTTTTCAAAGTTTCTCTTATGATTTCTGTTGTCTCAGGGATAAAGGAGCTTTGTTATAGCTCAATCACATTGAGTTATTAGGTCAGCCAGCTCAAATAAATGCCCCAGTCAGGAAAAAAATCCTTTAATTCTCTGTCTCTTTCAAAACATGTATTTTGAAGGTAGAGGCATAGCTTCTGCTAGTTAAGAAATGATTTAGATAATGTTAAGAAAACAAATGATTTTTTCCATGCAAGCATTTCTGCAGGAGTTGGAGGATCTCAGTCTTACCACAAGTGTATCTTTAGAAAGATACAGACACTATAATTATGCATGAGTTATAAAACACATTCGACAACTATGTGTGTAAGTAAATAGAGGGATTAACAGCTGGATGACTCATAGAAATGTATGGTAAAGATTAAAAAGTTCCAACTAGGTAATAAGCACTTCATAGTCAATTTGAAAAAATAGGACAAAATCCTCCTTTCATATCAACTGGATGGATCTGAGAAAAGTGACAGGACTAAGGGGTCTATTTTTTTTTTTTGGCAGCTATGAGGACTTTGTGTAATTCTAGCCAGATCTGTTTACGTAAAAGTGACTTATAGCAGATTAAGAGGACATCACTCTGTGCTAGTCTTTCTGCCTTGCTCCATCAGTATTAGGAAACACTGAACATCCACCAAGTGCATTTCAGCTACAAAACTGCCAGACAAGAAGAGATTACATACCCTTAGATATCTTCTGATCTAATCACTCTCCGTATCTTTTCAACAAGCATTTATTCAGCACTCACTTCAACAACAAAATGAAAATCACTTCTAGTACAGAGAGATCTTTCTCTGCCATCAATTAAGAAATAGGTCAAAGACTCTACAACCAAGACAGGTGAACTTATCCACATCTATTTATTCATTTTGAAGGTCACAAGCAAAGGCCTGCATATTATCATGGTGTTTTGTCTAATCATGCCAAGTTAGAAGAGCTCCAAGTAAGTGCCTGATAACAGACCATATGTGTTTGTCAGTTGATGGTCAACCTAGTTAAGTGTAAAGAGGTCCACAACCAGAAATTTGATCTCCAGGTGTTAATTTTGATTTTTTGACCATGGTAGCCCATGCTGCAGAAAAGGAATTAAAGAGACCAAAGGCTTGTAGATACCTCAGAATCCTCAAATCCTGGAAACAGCATGTCAGTCTACTACCCTATGGCTCCACTCACTGCTCCTGTGATGTTTCCAAACACAAATACTCCTCCTTGGTCACAGTTCTCCCATATGGGTTCTCCCTTTCCCTTTTGGAATCTATGTTCCAAATGGAATAGTACTGTCTTGTAAGAAGTGATGAGTTACTTGATTTTTAGAAAAACAAGGAAAGGCTTGCATAAAATAATGGAAAGTGAACCAAGTGTACGTTGAATACAGTAACAGCAATATTGTTTGAAGAATAAATGTGAACAACCAAGTTATTTTGAGTATTATAAAAACTCAAATTAACAACAAAAGTATCTATGAAGGAAAATGCTATCCATCTCTAGAGAAAAAATGAATAAATAGAAGTGTGCGTGGTATGGTTTTACATTTATTTAAAAATCTGTGTCAAATGGTGGACTTTCTCTAGTGTGGGATGGGGAGGAAGGGAGGAAGACAGGTCAGAACTTAAAATGCAACCCCAAAAAATTTAATTTAAAAACAAAATGAAAGAATCTAAATTCCTTAAGAGTTGTTTAGTTGTTGAGTTGTGTCCAACTCTTCATGACTCCATGGACCATGAAGTTCTCTTGCCAAAGATACTAAAGTGGTTTGCCATTTCTTTCTCCAGTGGATTAAGAAAAACAGAGGCAAGATTTGAACTCATGTCTTCTTCATTCTAAGCCCAGCATGCTAACTATTTAACTACCTAGTCGTCTTCTCTTTAAGAGTAGGAATTGTCTTGTTTATGTTTTAATATTTCTAGAAATTTAGGATAGTGAGTATTCAATGAATGCTTTTTCATTCATTCATATTACAAATAGTCTCTTTCATTCATTCACATCATGATATCACAAATATTTTCTTCAGGAAGAGAGTGAGAATGCGTTGGATGTGGTAAAAACACTGAAATAAATGAACTATATTTCAATTGTTACTTAATGACTGGTTATAAAAAGAGCAGAGCTTTCAGAATCAGCTTTCTCTACTCTATCAGAACGACTAGTGTAAGTGCCAAATGAAAATCAGCAATGAACTGTAAGAAAAAAAAAAAGCACAGATCAGTACAAGGCACCTTGCATGACTATAGCAGTTCCAACAAAATTAATTGGAACAAGCTGGCACCCCTGAAAAATGGATAATGGATAAGAGTTAAGACAATACTAATGTTTATCATTTCCTAGAGAAGATTAACTGATGGAAAATAGTCACCACAATGAGGTACCTGAAAGAGCCCAGAAACTACCAGAGCCAGAATGAATACACTTCCCAAGTAAAGAGATTTAGCAACCAAGGTCAGCACCATTTTACAACATGGGGCTGCTTGCATAGAGAGGCAAATGGAACACTATAGTCAATATTACCACACATACCATCCTGCCTCCCTCTCTGCCATGATATCACAAAGCAATTAAGGAGAAAACAAGCCTAGAGAGAACTTGGTATGAAATCCAGTACAGCTAGGCAATCCTAAAATCATTTATAGATGAAACTGGAAGGAAAACAAATAGCCTTGAAATAGAATAGGTTTGTTGGCATTTTTATAGTGTTCTATTCTCATCAGCGGCAGTAATGGTGTCATGATATTTGGACTCTACCACCTCAGTACACAATGTACTCTATGAGGAGGTGGAAAGAGCATTTAAAAAGATGAAGCTGAGAAGAGCAGCTGGACATAACCAAGTATTTACAGGAGAAATCTGTGCTGAAAATGGTTCCATTTAACAGTACTCAGAGATTTATTCTCAAGAAATTCCAAAGAAGGGAAGATTCCAGAAGAATGGGAAAGATCATTGACAAGGCTTTTGCCGAAAAGAAGATGACCAATACGATGTCAGCAACTACTGAAGCATATGCCTGTTTTCTCATCTCTATAAAATCTTTATGAGAATTGTCTGTGCGTGCATAGAGAACGTACTATGTGAAAAGGAAACAGACAAGCTTGTGTAAGCAATTTTCTGCCACAGACCATACTTTCATAGCCAAACAAATGGTTTAGGAGCATAGAGAACATAAGATCACTATACATATATTCATACGTATATATGTATATATTGGTTATCAATTTTAGTAAAACTCTTAATTCAAGAGAACAAAACATGGCCTTGATGGTTCTCCTCAGGTAAAGTCTCTCAGGTAGAAATTGAAATAGCAGGAGGTTATACAACATGACAACAGACAAACTTTGTTCAACAATCCAGGGTACTACTATCAATCAAAGAGTGAGAGGGTTAGAATGAACATGTTCAATAAAAGTATTAGCTGGTGTCATTAAGATGCCCTGTATGAATTCCAAATGGAAAAATTTACTTTCTTTTTTAACTAACAAGCAAATGTTTTCTTTCCCTCCTACCTCTGCCACAATTTAAAAGGAAAAGGACAAAGGAAAACCCTTGTAACAAATATGTGTGATGAGGCAAAACAAATTGTCACATTGTCCACGTCAAAAAATGTGTGCTTTGTTCCTCATCTTGAATCCATCATCTCTCTCAAGAAGTGGATAGTATATAGACCATCATCAGCCCTCTGTAATCATGACTGATCATTTTCAAAATTGTTTATCTTTACAATTTTTTTTATTGATTACATTTTCCCCCTGGATCTCCTTATTTCACTTATATCAGTTCATACAATTCTTTCCAGGTTTCTCTGAACCAATACTTTTCATAATTTCTTACAGCACAACAGCATTTCATTACATTCATATGCCATTATTAACTATTCATTTAGATAATAGTCATTCTTACGTACTTGTTTTTGACATATATGCTTAAACCAACCCTTTTTTGTATTATTGTAAATTTCACTGTTGCCCAATATTCATGTTACTAAAATTAAGCAACTTGTAAATAGGATTTATTATCATGGGTAAGTTTCTCCAAATGTGTTTATTTACTGACAGCACCATTTTAATTACACTAATACTTAAAAACTTCCTTAGTGAAATTTACAGTAAATAATGCAAAAAAGCTTGGTTTCATGAGCCATATTTAAGTGTGTTTATATGTATGTATATATGTGTGTGTGCATTACTTATAGCCTAAATTATCAACTACATCTTATATGCCAATCAGATCTTCAGAGGGTCATAAATATGATTGCCTTTAAGACATTGTGCCAGATTTTCCATGATGTCAGATGGCTCATTACTGTAAAAAACCATCCCTTTAACACTAGTATTTTTCTGGAGGAGCTACATGGTTAATGTTCTAATCATGGAACATTATGACCCCCATTGAATTAAAATTACAAATAACCCCCAAGAGCAATGAAAAGATGCATGGTGGATATAAACAGGCCACCACATGCTATCAATGATAACTTGGCTAAAAGAAACGGCATAAAACATGTTACTTAGGACTTGTTTGCCTGGAAAAGAATCATCATGCTTCAGTAATAAGAGGTAACAGATGGACAGCCTCAGAAAAAGAAGATGGCCTCTAATATAGAGCTTCATAGGAGGATGAAACCTATGAAAAAGTATGTATAATAATCATTCAAGATGAGAAGGCAAGGGGACAATTTGCTTTCTGCACTTTGGGAGAAAGTAACCACGTGTGATATCATGTACTCATCAAACTACCAGAATAAATCAAAGGTCACAAGGCTTTCAGCAAATTCAGATAGGATTTACTATGCAAAAGGCACTAAGCTAAGACTGAAGGCTGAGATAATCAGGGAAGGAAATAGTAATAATATTAATGAATAATCTAGCATTTATGTAACACCTACTATGTGCCAGGCACAATGCTAAGTCCCTTATAAATATGATCTCATTTGATCCTCACAACAACCCTGGAAGATAGGGCTGTTATTTTCCCCATTTTACACATAAGGAAATTGAAGCAAACTGGTTCAGTGACTTGTCCAAAGTCACACAGCTAGTAAGTGTCTGAGGTCAGATTTGAACTCAGGTCTTCTTGAGTCTAAGCCCAGCACTCAAGCCAATACACCACCTAGCTGCTGAGACACTAGACACTATCTTTGTCCAAAGTTTTACAATCTAGTGGGGGAGATGAGACACATGAACAGATAAATATCACGGGAAAAGGAATGTGATTTATTGATAAGAGGGTTACAAGCGAAGTGCTTGGAGAACAGTGAAGAGAGGCAATCTCCTTCCACATGGGGACCAGAGGAGGTATTAAGGAGAGTTTCATGTAAGGGATAGTATAAATCAAAGAAAAGGCATGTTTATCCTAGAGAAGATAAGATTAAGGGAAGATATAGTAGCTGTTTTCACGTAAATTTTTGAAGAGTTGTCAGGTAGAGGGGGGATTAGATCTGTTTAAGCTTCAGAAAGCAGAACCAGAAACAATGACCAGAGGTTGTAACAATCAATCAATATGCATTTATTGAGTGCCTACTGCGTGCTAGGCATTAGATATGTAAAGAAAGGCAAATAACAGGTCCTGCCCCTCACAGCCTACTGGGGGAGGCAACACATTAACATCTATGTATGAACGAACTATAAACAAAAAAAAAATGTTTTTTTAATCATCAACAGAGGGAAGGTACTAGAATTAAAGTCTTCCTGTGAAAGATAGAATTTTAGTTGGGACTTGAAGGAAGCCAAGGGAACCCAGGAGGCAGAGACAAGGAAAGGGAGCATGTCAGGTATGGGGACAGCCGGTGAAAATGTTCAGAACCATGAGAAGGAGTGTCTTGTTTGAGAAATACCAAGGTCAGCACCACTGGATTGAAGAGATAATGGGGAAGTAGAAGGTGAAAGAAGACTGGTGGGAACTACCTATCCATCCCCTATATATTAAGAAGGGCTTTGAAGGCCAAACAGAGTCCTTTATATTTGATCCTGAAAGTGATGGGGAGCCACAGGGATTGATTAAGTGAAGGTGGGGTAGGGTGGTGACATGGTCAGATCTGCCCTTTAGGAAAATCACTTTAATGGCTGAATGGTGGATGAACTAGAGTGGGGAAAGACTTGTAGCAGAAAGATTAACCAGCAGGCTATTGCAATAGTCCAAAAGTGAAGCAATTTAGGCTTAGAAAAAAACTTCCTAACAACTAGCCATTCAAACATGGAATGGCTCCTTTAAGAGGTGGTGGATATTCCTGCCTTAAAAGTCTTCAAGTAGTAACTGAACAACCACTCTTCAGACATGTTATGGATAAGATTCCTTTTCTGCATGGGTTGTACTAGACTGCTACTGGGGAACCAGTGCACAAACTCTCGGATTCTGTATCTGAACTAAATACTGAAGGATAATTTATGATTTCAACAAGTGAGGATATGAGGCAGAGTTAGAAAAGGAAGGGGGGAGGGGGAGAGAGAGAGAGAGAGGAAAGAGGGAGGAGAGAGGAAGGAAGGAAGGAAAGAAGAAAGGAAGGAAGGGAGGGAGGAAGAAAGGAAGAAGGAAAAAGAAAAATAGTAGAATGAGATGTATGATATATTCAGAGGATAGTGAATAGTTGTTTATAGAATATATAATATAAAAGTTTTAAAAGACATCAGAAAGCCATCTAGTACATCCTCTTTATTTTACAGGTGAAAAAAATTAAGACCCTACCAAGTTAAGCCATTGGTTAAGGTCATTCAGACAGTTAATAATAGTTTTCTCTCATAAGTCAGTAATCTTTTCCCTGCACTGATCCCAACACACCATTCTGAGTTGGTCAATCAACAAGTGCTTCTTAGGTACTTACTTTGGGTTACAAACTAAGCTGAGAATTGGTGATATAAAGATGAAAATGAAACAGTCCCAGATTATAATTCAATGGGAGGGACAGCAGGAATGTTATATACATATTTGGAGAATACAAGATGGCAGGGAGGGAGGGCACAAGCAGTGAGGAGGATCAGCGAAAGCTTCATGTGAAAGTAGGTGGTTGGACTGAATATTGGAGAAATTTCGAGGGATTCTGGGAGATGGAAGGGAGGAGGGTATGTTCTCCAGGCATGGAGGAGAGCTGATGAAAATGAACAGAGAGAAGAGTTGGTGTGCTCTGTGAGAGGAACAGCAAATGGGCGAATCTGGCTGGATGGCACAGTGAACAGAACGGAATGATGTCTACCATGACTGCTAAGGTTGGAAGGCTTAAGGTGGGTTGACAGGCCAGGCTATCAAGAGATTTAAATGATGGAAAGGAATTTATATTTAACCCTAAAGATAACTGAGAGACACGGGAATATACTGAAGTAGAGAGGAGTATGACTGGAGCACACCTGCATTTTAGGAAAATCATCTTGGCAGCACTTTGGAAGATGAATTGGAGTGTAGAAAGGTTAGAAAGGTAGAAAATCTTGTTTTAATCAATTATATTCAGCTCAATAAACATTTATTAAGCTCTTAATTCCATGCACAACCCTGTGCTAGGTGCTGGGGTGATACAAAGTCAAGTAAATTCAACAAATGTTTATTTAATGGCACTTATGAACGGGCCAGCTAGGTGGTACAGTGGATAAAGCTCCAGGCCTATAGCCAGAAAGGCTCAGTTTTCTGAGTCCAAATCTAGCCTCAACTACTTACAAGCAAGTCACTTAACCCCGTTTGCCTCAGTTTCCTCATCTGTAAAATGAGATGGAGAAGGAAATGGCAAAACACTCTAGTATCTTTGCCAAGAAAACCTCGGATGAGGCCACAAAGAGTCAACCAGGATTCAACAACAGAATAATCATTTATATTGCGCTTATATGTGCCCACCACCATGCTATGTGCGTCACAATTATTATCTTATTTAATCCTCACAACACCCCTAGAAGGTAGGTATTATTATTGTCCCCATTTTATGGATGAGAAAACTGAGGCAAACAAAAACTTAGTGACTTGCCCAGGGTCACATAGCTAGTAATCTGAGGCCAGATTTAAACTCATGTTTTCTTGACTGTAGGCCCTACACCCTTTCTGCCTCAGTTATTAAGAATGTACTACATGTAAAACAATATGTTAGGCCCTATGTGAGCTGTCAAGATTAAAAAGTACTTGCCCTCCTGGAACTTATAGTCTAAGTATGGAGAAATGAGGAGACAGATATGTGTGGTAGGAATAAACCATGTAATGGCTAGGAGTCTTTACATCTTCCCCAGGCTTGCACTATTATACAAGCAGGCCTGAAACCAGGCTTGGTATATCACCCCAGGGTAGAAAACACACTCTGTGGGTTAAGCATCCTTGAGTTAAGCTAAAACCAAATCCCCTCTGCATATGATCCTTTGCCTAGAGACTCATTTAAGCCAATCTTTCCCACCATTCTCCCTAAAGGAGAAGATACCTCTGTTATAACCAAAGTCCTGATCCCATGTCTTGTATTGATTGACCAGGCAGGGAGACTATATGAAAGTAGCCATGGCTACCCAAAACTATCTATAGCCTGGGAACTTCTATGCCCATGTTTCAATAAAGCAAACCAACCATGAGTTTGCTTCATTGTTTCAGACCACAGAAATTCTTTGACTCCAACATCAAGAAAATATGACACATCTACCAATTACTGAAATACAAAATGGAACATGGCTGTTGCATAAGAGATTGGTCAACACAATACCATGTGTGACTCATGGAAGAAAAGGAGGGTCTTCATTGAGGAGGAGGCCTCTGGGCTGGTTTTAAAAGGATGGGCCTGAATGACGTTAGCATTAATTATATTAATGGAGGGAGGAGAAAGGAAGGAAGGGGGAACATTCTGAACAGCAGTTGAGCAGAAAATGTGCTTGGGGTTCACAGAGATTGCAACGTCAGTATGAGTCAACCTGGCAAATGACAGCCAAGAAAGCAAAAGTGAGTTTAGGGTGCATTAAAAGATTCTTGAAATAAAGAAATCTAGGAATAAAGAGGTGTCTGACTCACTAGATTCTACCCTGAATCAGACTACATGTGGGGTTTTGTTTGGTTCTGGGAATCACATTTTAGGGAGAACATTGATAAGCTAAAGATCCACAGTAGGGTAGCCAGGACAACTAAAGTGATACAATCCATGAAATATTAGGATCCACGGAAGCAACTGAGAATGCTTGCCTGAAGAGGAAAACTCTTAAGAAGAAAATGATGACTTTAGCCCATATTTTCAGGATCAGTATGTGAAAAGGAGATCATAAACAGCTCAAATGAAATTCAGGATGCACAAAGTTAGAGTATCCACCCCAAATGTTCACAAGGACTATTTGTGCCCAATTTGAAGTAGAGCATTCAGAGCTCATATTGGTCTGATCAGCCACAGATAGATGCATTGAAACTTGACTCTAGCACAGTGGAGTCATTTTGGTCCTCTTTGAGAACATAGGGCAACAACCAACCAAGACATCTAATAATTCTAATAACTTGGGCCCAAAGGGGAGAGCTGGGAGCAAAGAATGGGTGGGAGATGCAAAGAAGCCAATTTACGTTTAGTGCTAACGTAAACTTCCTAACAATTAAGTATAATGACTTGTTTGAGAAGTAGAGTCTTCCACCTTCATGTCACATCTTTCAAGACAGTTTTGATTGAAGTATAGCTTGGACTAGATGTCCTCCACAGTCTTTTCCAACTCTGAGATTCTGTGATTATAGGATAATAAGAAATAGAGTGAGTGTTCAACTCATTCAAATATTCATCTCTTAGACCTGGAAGACTGAAGTTGAAGTCACAGGATCTGCATTTGAATTCTAAGTCTGTATTTTACAATACGTATAACCTTGCATCTAATGGATTACCCTCTCTGGTCTCACTTTCTTCATCTGTAAGATGTGAGGATTGGCTTCTGAGGTTCCTTTCACAGCTTCAGAGCTACAAACCCTTACGTATAGCTACGGCAATTTTAAAAAATTTATTCACAATCCTGGGGAATAAAAACTATTGAATATAATGGAAGGTAATTGAATGTATGGAGAAGCCACATTTTCCCCAAATCATTGTGAGCATGCCAATCATGAAATAAGCAAATCAAGGCCAGATCAAAGTAGCTGAGGTTGATGAGGTTTTGTTTTCTTCTGTATTCAGGGTACTTACCATCTTGCTGCTACTTCTGTCTGCTCCAGTCCCTGAGAAAACCACAAGGAAGGCAAACACACATGTTGAGAAGCCCCGTATCTGTAAACAATTAGGGGGAAAAATACATGCATGCCCCTGTTGCGTGATTATGTGAGAACCATTTGGACAAGTCTATGTGAGAGTGTTGGCTTAGTCGACTTTGTTTGTGCATCCACAGCCAGTTGTTTGCAAACATTAACAAGATAACAACTCTTCAGCATGAATTGTGCTTTGCTGTTTCTGCTCCTTTTCCAGATGAGAAACAGACAGGTCAAGTGCTATTTCCTCTTACATTCCTGATCCAGTAGCTAATCCCAAATTGGAACTCACAGCTCACCCCACTGGGCTGCAACTGTTCTGTGTTATCATCTTTCTCAAAGAGAAAATTCAGGCCACAATAGCTATTGAAAATCTTTCCCTCCCTTTTTCTGGTTTAGAATCTATGGATTCAATTTGACAAATTCAGCATGAATCATCTACTGCATGCAGAGCACTATTCTAAGCACTAGGAATGGGGTGGGTAGGGACAGGAATTTGGGTGAATATATGTAGTGTATTTCCCAGTGAGAGAATTTTTTTTTAATTTTCCAAGTATATTTATAAGAAAATCTTGCACTGAAGTGAAAATGGAGAGCATACTCTTTCTCCCAAAAGGTACTGGGATTGGGAACGTGGACTTTCTTTTAATGATGGTTTTACAAGGTCCTTTTTTAGAGGAAATGACTTTTCATCAGTTCCTGAAGTCTACAGAATGGGGAACTGGAACAGTTTGGTCAACACTTTCCCCAGCTCAAACTGCAGCTACCCTGACTACCACTCTTACATGGTACCAATCTTGAGCCCTATCACCATGCTTAATTGAGAAAATGGAGGAAAAGAAAGGTAGACTAACATTGTGGAAACTATATCTTTATGTGCTTACCATGTTAAGATAAAAGTTGCATTAAAAAAAGAAAGGTTTTTCATTATTAAAATCTGATCCCCTATTCGTTATTGTGTAACATTATCCCAAGAGTATCACCTTCTCCCAGGTAGGCTAATGAGTTCCAAAGAGTCAAACTCTACTTGAAGCAACAACATAGACAGGAATCCAATTATAACACATTACCTGGCGCTGCTCCTCAAAACCCATGCAAGTCAGGTTCCCAGAGGTTCCTTACTACTTCTTTCTCCACAAAATTCTAAGGGTAGTCCTGAAAGATTAGGGATTGATTTCTAGTACTATAACTCAAAAGCCTGCACTGGTATTCTCCCCTTCTCTCCCTCCCTCCCACTGATTATTCATTGATATCCCTTACCCAGTAAGATTTAATTAGCTTTTAGTTAGTTTTTAGTAAAGTGGTATAGTAAGAATAGTTGATACAAAATATTCCCACTAAAAGTCTGTGACACACTGTCCCACATGTATATACAGAGCTCAGGGAAAGCAGGCTCAAACTTAGGGAGTATATATAATAAAGGGGGTGACTCTCAGCTCCTGGAAATCCTTTCACTAGAGTTTTCTAGATGTTCACCACAGGCATGGCTTAGACCAAGTTTCTTCAATCAATCTGAACATATTTCCTTTATAACTTCTCTTCAGTTCATTCCATTCAGTGGTTTCCAAGGACTTCCAAACTGAGGATTTTTCACATCTAGTCTATAACCTTTGATTAATTTAATTGAGATGTTCTCACCTGGCTAGGTATTAGGGAGTAGCATCACTGTTAATTACTTAAAGTAGGGTGAGATGATTGAGTGATTTATTGCTTGACCCAACCAATCCCCACCCTTTTACAATGCCATTGACTGCTGCAATAATATAGCCAGTTTGGGGTCTCTAAGTTTTCTCCAACACATTTCCTTTTTCTCTGTCTTCATGGACAGCCAATTATGTAAAAGTACAAACTGCTTTCCAGAGAGGCAGAATTGCTAAACACTGTTGTCTAGGATCTGGAGGGGTTTTTCTCCTTGGAGACCATGGCACTGTGTCGGTGTGCTGGAGGTTTGTTCCGGTAAAAGTAATAATTCAATCATTTCACCTTTCGTAGGTTTTTCAATTATATGTGAGAATATATGCATATCTACATTATATATGTAAACATATATATATACACAGTAAGAATACATGTATATATTACATATATGTGTATGTGTATATGCATATAGATATATACATATTTATGTGTGTATGTGCATAAAACACAAAAATATGGAGAGAGAGAAACATGAGTTTTCATACAGGTTATTAGTCTGAAAACTCCCTACACCGAGGCAAACTTAGAATCTTATAACTTATAAACTGGGAGAGTTGAGTAAAGCATGGAGAAGTGACACAATTTGCCCAGGCTCACACAGCTAATATGTCAGAAGCAAGACCTGAACATGGTCTTCTGACTCCTGCACTGTCTTTCTATTCACTACGACATGCAATTCTCCCATCATAGGCAAGATAGATAGATACATAGATGATAGATAGATAGATAGATAGATAGATAGATAGATAGATAGATAGATGATTGATAGATAGATAGATAGATTGATTGATTGATTACATGCATACATGGATTGGATTAGATTGGATCCAACTCATAGATTGGATCTTAAGGACAACTTAGATTTACTACATCATCCCCTCTTTCCACCCATTTATTAGAATCCGAGGTCTGAATGTGATCTCTAGGAATCTCCTAGTCATCCAGTTCTCAGACAAGGTGGTTCCTCAGCCCTATAGGACTAGTAATATATAAACTAAGTTCAAAGTTCAACAAGACAGACTTCTCGACAATCTTCCTCCACAGCTCTTTCAATTGTCTTGCGTGTGTTGTTTAAGAATTTTAGAAAGTAAAAGGGCGTTCATGGTCATCTAGTCCAAGCCCAACATTTCACAGATGAGGAAGCTAAGATCCAGAGAAACTAAGTGACTTGCCCTAGATGACACTGAGTCTGTAACAGAGCCAGTACTAAAATCTGGTTCTTCAACGGTTCTAAATTCATCGCTCATGTATGCATTCAATCTAACTCCTTCATGCAGCCAATTAAAGTTAACTTCTCCTGTTCTTGGCTGAAATGGAGAACAGCTGGACACCATCAGGATGAACTCTTTTCATAAATCTAAGGACCATTATTAAATTCCACCTTTGGGATTACTTACTTTTTAAACAGCTGTCTTTATTAATTGTATGCAGGCATTTGAATGAGAATAACAATTTCTGCTTATTATTATTTATTATTAATTATGCAAGGCAAAGTTTACAAAACACTTCATAATAGGTCTGTGAAGTCAGTAATAGAAGTATTATCCTCTTCTTACTGAGATGGAAACTGAGGCTTAAGAGGTTAATTTTCTTGCTCAAGTTGCTTTGGTAAAAGGTAAAACTGGGCTTTAGATCAGGTCCTCTGGCTCTTTCTATAACTTTGACCTGTCTGTCTCCTATGTCCAGAATGCACCCTTTCCTCACCTTCACTTCTTGAAGTCCCTTTAAGACTCAACATAAGAGCGTTCTTCTGCTAAAGACTTTCCCAACTGCTAGTAAACTCCGTCTAGAAACTAGTTGAGATCAATTTTGTATATATTATGAATTTATGTTTATATTTGTATATATTGTTTCTAATTAAAATATAAACTCTTTGAGGGCACATACCATTTCACTTTTGACTTTCTTCCCCCAAGTTCCTAAAACAATCACTGGCATGTAGTTGGTACTTAATAAATGCATGTTGATTACTTGATTAATGATCTACATCCATTCGCTGATGCTAATAAGGCCCTTGGAGATCTTTCTGTGAAAGCACCAATATTCAAACCCTGCTAACTCACTAGCCAATATGTTGCTGATTTAAACCTAATGCACCAGAAATGACTTAAAATGACATCTGTTCCCACCTGCCTCCTCTGAGACACCAGGGACACAGCACAGTGAGGATATTCAGCTGTTCTCACAGCAGCCCAGCAAGGCTTGCCATAAAAATGCCACAGCAAGAATAAATGATTAGTCAGGGTGCCAAAAGCAAATACATCATGAATAAGAAAATATTATATCAAAGAAAGTGGAAGGGGCAAAACTGACAAAGAGTCAAAGGGTTGTTCATAGAAACTTCAAAAATTGAAAGAAGGAAAAAAAGTCTCACTATTTCACTTTCAGAAAGTCAAGAGTGTTTTTATGTTGATAGAACAAAATTCCAGATAATCCCTGGAGACACACTTGAGATCCTGGGGCAAAAGTATTTTCTTAATTTTTTTTTTTAAATAAAGAACGTCAATACTTCAGAAAGGTTTCCTGGACTGTTTTTGAATGTCCTGGGTCAAATATTTGGTAGATAACTTGTGTCATTTTCCATGAGACCCATTCTTCATAGGTGTCTGATCCAGGCTTCAAGTTAAAAAAATTATATAAATGCTACCTGTAATACACACCTCTCATTGTGTTCCTACTGACCTAGAATGACCATTAATAGATTCCTCACTTTCCCTCATTTCCAGATAAGTAACATGAATTCAACCTCCATATAAAAAGTTTTCATTTCAAATGCATCCTTCTTCTGGTAGCCTAAAGACCCAAGCATGTGTAAAGAAATCTAGTCAACATATATTCAAAACAAATATAGGGGTCGTCTTTAAAACATAAACACAACTAATTCTGATGACATGAGTTGGAATATAGGCTTCTGATTAAAAGTTTTTAAAAGACTAAAAAACTCCCAAGAGGGTGTTCAAAAGGCCAGAGGCAATTCGCAGTCACTTGGTCTGTAATTTTTCCTAAGGTAAAACATACAAACCTTATGTAGAGTTGCTAGTAAATTTAGTCATATTAAGAACTCTGGGCTATCCCTTCTCTTGGACACAGTCCCTAATTCCTTATATTCAGAGCTACTTTAAAAATATTTTATTTTTAACTTATGGAATAAAATAAGTATTTCCACAACATAGTATAATAAAAAAGATGGTTGTACGTAAAATTGCAGATCAGTTATGTAAAACTAGCTGCCCCTTATAAATATATAATAAAGTCATCATGTAAATCTCGTTTTTTAACTTTGTTCCTCCCCTCCCACCCTAGAGATAGCCACCATTAGATACAAATAGATATATATATACATATGTAAAACCATTCTATATATACTTCTATTTATCAATTCTTTTCTTAATGCAGATGGTGTCTTTCTTCGTGTCCTTTATAGTTAATTTGGATATTTATAATAGTCAAAATAACTCTTTCATTCAAAGTCATTCTTAAATCATCATTGCTATTACTATATACAAGGTTGTCTTGGTTCTGCCCACCTTGCTCATAGTCAGTTATAGGGCAGGTGTCTATGACCTTGAAAACACATGAGACCGCGCCACCAGGGATTCTTAGTCTCTTTTCTGTCATGGACCTCTTTGCTAGTCTGATGAAGCCTATGGACCCCTTCTCCAAATAATGATTTTTAAATACTTAAAATAAAATACAAAGGATTACAAAGGAAACCAATTATATTGAATTAGGTAAAAATACATATATATGTACCTAAACAATCTCAATTCTAGTCTTCATAAGGAAAGAGGAAAAAGTAAATCCTGAATGCAAGTATAGCACCCCTCTAGGCTCAGTCTCCCAACTTGTAATCAAAACTGGCAGATTGAGTATCTAAAGGGCAGCAACTACTTCTACTACCTGTGAGTCCTAGGGCTACTATTGCTGGAGAATTCCAATCTATGATGCACTTCTCTCCCATCCTCAATTTCAATTACCATTTGAAACAGTTAAAGAAACTTTTCATCGCCACAGCACCAACCCCTCATTCACTCACAGCCAGACAAGGCTCTCCAAGTCTCCATATGTTGGGTTGAAACCAAGCAAGGAATTTTGTACATGTGCATTCAATTAACTTTTACAAAGGGATATTTACTAAGAAGGCATATCAAGTACAGAAGTGACAAAATAACATTCCCCAGACTGGAGAGGAGAGGGGCTACGCTCCCCTCTGTAAACACTTAATCTCTAGAGAGAGTAAGCTCTAATTTGAAGTGCAAATGTTGTGAGACAGCCATGGAGACAGCAGGTAGAAGTGAGGGGTTCTTCCAAAGTCTAGGTTAAACCTGAGAGTCCTTTTCTTGATTCAGAGTCCTAACCAAATTTGCTTCGGGATGTGACATCACCAATGGATGAGTTGCTTCATTACTCAACTGGGCTAGTTCCTTGTAAAGTGCAGTTTTTCCACTGCTGAGTCAATCTACTGTTGGCTTGGGTCAAGCATGTACTCCTCAGGTCTGGCTCCCTACCATAATCAGCTACTGCTGCTCCTCAAGTCCAGTGGTCTCTGTTGCCAAGTCTGGTTACTGAGAGACAACTCTGAAGGCTCGTCTTACCTTTCAAAACTCACAAAGCTATGACCTATTCTATTGCATCTCTAGATACTCATTCACCTAAGAACAGCAAAGAACAAATAAAATGGAAATAAACAGCATGCACTCAGGGATAGCTAGAGGCTCATAGTAGTTTTTAGTCTCAAATCACCAAGGAAGAGACAGAAATGCAAAAATGGGGTCAAGAAAGAAGTTCTTTTGTAATTAAACACAGTTCTGAATCCGTTATCAAGCCTTTCTGCTTTGAAGTCAATTTTTAAAAAAATTTTTCACTGCAGCACCAATTTCCCATGCTTTCATGGACAGACATGGGACTCTAAGCCTCCTTATGTTGAATTGAAACTAAGCAAAGAATATTATAAATATTCTATTTAACACACCAGGAAGGGCAAATTCACACATGCTCTAATCCAAATTAGCCATGGTGCATTTTTTTTTTTTGCTGTCATCTTTTTGCTCCAGTTTTATTTAAAATTTTGCATCAGTATTCATTAGTAAATCAGACTATACTTCTCTTTTCCTTTGTATATCCTTGATTAAGGTATTAGGACCATATTTGTTTTGTTAAAAGGATTTAGTAAAGTGATTTCTCTCTCAAGTATTAAAAATTATTTCTATAATAGACACTGATTTCTAAACATAATAGAATTCACCTGTAAGTATTCTTAGACAAGGATTTTTCTTCTTTGCTAGTTGAGCATTCAGCAAATATTTATGATTAATTAGTTATAGCATTTCTATTTTGTGTACTATTAATTTGGGTTCTTTTATATCAGCTCATTCTCTATTCCCTTTAAATCCTCAGAGTTTTAGCAAATAATTTGTAATAGGTTCTGATTTCTTATACATTTCCTGTTTTCTATTGTGAATTCATTTTATTCATTTTTTTATTTTGGTCCTTTAATTTTCTTCCTTTTCTATCAAGTTAGTTAAAGGCTTATTAATTTTGCCAATTTTTCCAAAGAACCAGATTTTTGTCTTTAATTGTATTTGTTTCATCTAATTTTCCATTTTTCTTCTTCAGTGTTCATTTTGAGTTTTGTTAACTTGTTGATTTCTTAGTCGCTTTTATTGAATATTCAGGTTCTGAATCTGGCATTTTTGTATTTTGTTAATCTGATTTGAAGAGATTTAATTTTCCTCTGAGAACTTTTTAGGTGACATCAACAAATTTAAATATGTGACTTTACTATTATCTCTATACGTTTTGTCTTCAAGGTCAATTTCCTTGGTTTATATAGTATTTATATATGGAAGTTTTTTTAAGTCTTTGATTTCTCTTCTGTCAAATTTTCTTGCACTTCTGAATTTTTTAGTTCTACATCTGTCATTCGCCTTTTAGGCCCTCTACTACTTTAAAAAAAAATTCTCCATCATGCATTTTAATTTGCCTACTATGTTATTTGCTGTTGTTAATTCTGCTTTTACACCTCTCATTTCCAATCTAATTTTTATCCAATTATTCCTTTTTAACATGTTATTTTTCTTGTGAACCATCCTTGAGTTTCTACAGTGGTGCCATGATCACTGAGGGGTCTTTTTCACTGAAGATTTTTGTTTTCATGTTTGCTTGTGTTGCTATATATACATATACATATATGTTCATATGTCCATATAAAAATCCATATATCAATAGAAATTAAAGGTTAAGAGAAGGTATCTTTAAGAGGAACCTACCAGATGGGTCCTCTTAACTGATGAATAAACAGATTCAGAAGTGATACACACATATTCAGATAACTAAGAAGGGTCTTCTGAAACTAAACCTAATGTTCTGTTTCTTAAAAAAAATGTTTCATTGATTGTTTTGGTTTTGATATTTCAATTTCATGATATGTATTCATCTCACTTTATAGAAACCCTCAAAAAAATAAAAAGTTAAGCAATACTAGCCAACAAAGCAGTAGCATCTGACAATACAAACAACACTCCACACCTATATTCTCCCATCTCTCTAATTAGAGGAGTGAAATACATCTATTCTCTGGGACCAAGATTGGTCACTGCAATTAATCAGCTATCTGCTCACTAATATGGTCCTAAAGGGCATTATTCTCCTAGTTCTGCTTTTTTCCCTAATCATATCTTCTCAAATCTCTCTAAAATTCTTCATATATATCATTTCTTATGTTTCAATAATGTCCATTACATTCATTTATGCTACTGATCACCATTTTCTAATCCATGGTTACCAACTTTGTTTCCAGGGTTTTTTGTTTCCACAAAAAAAAAAAAAAATGCTCGTGAAAATATTTTGGTGCATATGAAATTCAGTGCTTTTTCTGATGGGGATGGGATTCATGGTGGACCTCTAAAAGGACCCCAAATCCCCTGAACCAAGTCTCTGGCATTTGCCTGAGACACCTGGACTATCCCAGGAAAATCCTTTTAACTGTCCTCATTATCTGCACCTGGCCCCACCCCAGGCTATTTCAGGATTCCTTAATTCCATCTAGACCCTTCCTCTGTTACTTTCCAGTCACCCCAGCCTATTGACCATTCCTAGATCATATCCAGATCTTCCCACCATCTTTCTGTATGAAAGGTCCATCCTGCTCCTCCTTCCCCATTTAATTGTGCAGATTCCTTAAGAATCTGGCCCACTTGTCAACACAAGTGTCACAAATGCACAGATTCTTAAAATCTCACCCACCCCAACTGGTGTTTTAATGAACCTTGTCTCTGACTGAAAAAAGGCTGGAGTAAAATTCTTTTGAGGTAGGACCCATGTCTTTTACCCTTGACTTTTGGAGTTCCCAGCATCCCTAGATGACATTACTTCTACTGCAACTTTTTTTTTTATAACTTCTTGCTTCCTTTCCTACACCTATATACACAGCTGTTTCCCTATTGATATGTCCCAATCTTGTTGGCAGAACTTCTCCAAATACAGAGTCTTTCTTCTATAAAAATGAAAATATCAAGTCAACAAGCATTTATTAAGTTCTTACTATGTGTCAGGCACTTGAAGATACAAAAAAACCATAGACCCCACTTTCAAGGAGTTACCATTCTAATGGAGGAGATGACATGTAAATGACTATACATACATACATACAAGATATAAACAGGGTAAATTTGAAGTCCAGATGAAAGGCACTAGATGCAGAAGTACCAGGAAAGGTCTCTTCTGTAAGATGAGATTTTATCTGAGACTTGAATGAAATCAGTGAAGCCAAAGTTGGGAAGAAAAGAGGAAGAGAATTCCAGGTATGAAGGACAACCAATGAAAAGGCACAAACTAGGGAGGTGGAGTATTCTGCATGAAGAATAGCAAGGACGCCACTCAGGGGTGGGGAACCTGGGGCTTTGAGGTCACAGGTGGCCCTCTAGGTCTTCAAGTGCGACTCTTTGAATCCAAACTTCAAAAAACAAATCCTTTCATTAAGGGTTACCAGCCAAAAGAGAAACAGTTACTATATAATGTTCACTCTGAGCCAAAATGGCCCAAAAAATAACCATTAAGTGGTGCTTGGGCAGGGGCCTTTTGTACAATCTATGAGATCCAGAGTGAACTGGGTTTAAGGTTTGGTCTTTGAGAAAGAAATCTAGCCAGTAGGCCCCAAGTTAACTAGGCAGCTTCTGGCCGTCAATTTACCTTCCTTTGGGCAGAACACCCTCAAATCATGGAAGAGGAGAGTGCTGGAGAGGAGATGAGAGGGGAGAGAGGAGGAGAGAAGGAAAGAGAGGGGAGGGGAGGGGAACAGAGGGGAGGGGAGAGGAAAGGAATATAAAATAAAGTATAAGAAGACTGGAAAAGTAGTAAGGGTTATGAAAGGCTCTTAAAGCCAAAGGATGTCATATTTGTTGAGGACAATGACATGTTCAGATCTGTTCTTAGGGAATATCATTGAAAAATTATTATGCCATTAGAAATAATGAATCTAAAGGATACAACACATTGCCAAGAACTGGAAATCAAAGGAATGCTCATCAATTGGGGAATGGCTGAATAAGTTATGGTATATGAATGTAATGGAATTCTATCGTGCTATAAGAAATGTTGAACAGCTGGACTTCAGAAAAACCTGGAAAGATTTATATGAACTGATGCTCAGTGAAGTAAGCACAACCAGGAGAATATTGTATACAGTAACAGCCGCAGTGTGAGAGGACTGTTTTTGATGGACTTACCCCTTCATAGCAATGCGCAGACCTAAAACATTTCCAAAGGACTCGATGCAAAATGCCATCCACATCCAGAGAAAGAACCATGGAGTCAGAACACAGACTGAAGCAGACTATTTCCTTCTTTCTTATGTTTTGCTTTGTTTTTGTCATGGTTTTTCCCATTCTTTTTCATTTTACACAACATAACTGATATGAAAATGTGTAGACCCCATATAAGATTGGGTGCCATCTTGGGGAAGGAAGGGGAAGAAAGGGGGAGAAAATTTGGAATTATGGAAGTAATTGTTGAAAATTGAAAATAAATAAATTAATAAATTTGGGGAAAATAAGAATATTAAAGCATGAACACTACTGAGGAGGGATAGGGTCCAAAGACAGAATAGAATAAATGAGGGGCAGGATAGAATGGAGGGAAATATCATTAGTCTTTCACAAGATGACTGTTATGAAAGTGTTTTGCATAACTACACATGTATAACCTACATTGAATTGCTTGCCTTCTCAGTAGGGATGGGTGGGGAGGAGGGAAAGGAGAGTAGTTGGAACTCAAAGTTCTAAAAACAAATGTTAAAAATTGCTTTTACATGCAACTGGAAAATAAGACATATAGGCAATGGGGTATAGAAATCTATCGTGTCCTATAAGAAAATAGAGGAGAAGGGACTTAGGAGGGGTATGATAGAAGGGAAGGCAGATTGGGGGAAGTGAACATCAGAATGCACAGTGTCTTGGGGTAGATGGGAGAGCTGGGGAGAAAATTTGGAACTCAAAATCCTATAGAAGTGAATGTTGAAAATTAAAAATAAATAAATATTTTTTAAAAGAAAAGAATACAAAGCATGCCATGACATATGCAAACTGATGTGAAATGAAGTTAGTATAACCAGTAAAACAATTTTAAGAGTATTACAATAATGAAAATAGAACAAAAACTCTAGTTGAAAGCTATGTAATTATGATGATCAAGCTTGAGTTAGAAGAAAAAAAGGTTTAAAAGATGTGTTTCCATTGCTTCTTTTCCCTCCATTCCTTCTTTGAAGACGTGTGGGATATCAAGTGAGATATGGCATAGGCTGTGAAGACATTGTTGATGCGTTAGTTCTTCCAAATGGCTTCTTTTCTATTTCTTTTCTATTCTTTGTTATGAGAAATAGTTCTCTGGGGACCAAAGGGGTAGAGGAAAACATATTTGGAAATTAGAATGCTGTAAAAACAAAATATATCAATAAATGTCTTTTCAAAAGAAAATAACCAGTGCCTACCACATCTCCTGGCACATAAGAGGTATTTGGGCACTAATAAATACTAATTGAAATTAATTTTTTATTTTAATTGAACTAAATGTGAAGGATCCAAAGGACTAAGTTTTGGTTTGGTTTTTGATTATTCCCACAGAGCAAAATGTAAATACGTGCTTTAGGAGAAAGACCAAGGTGGTGGATGCCTCTGAAGCCTTCCCAAAATATGAGATTAATCTGCAGCCCCCTCCAAACTTCCAACTTAATGGCAAAACAAGTTTCCTATAAGTTTAGTCACCTGGGATGATTCTCAAGGGAAGTTTGTGGTCTTTTTTTGTGGAAGCACTTTTTAAATTCAACCAGACTAAACAATGAACACTGAAAGGACCCACGCTGCCCTGGTAGGCAAGAGGAGTCTGAGAGGCCCGGATTTGGTCTTTTCCCTCTCTAATTTCCATGATAAGCTGTAACATATTACCAGAGGCAGTTTTGCTAGCAGTTCAAGAGAGCTGGCCATTCACATTGGCTCTCATTTTAACACAAGCATGTATAACCCCAACCTGAGCCCTACCTTCTTTTCAAGTCCCTCGTAAGATCCCAGGGGAGAGTAGAAAACTAGGAAACACATATATCTTTTCTCTCCTCTTCAGGCTCTTGTCACAATGCCAATTCCTAAGTGCATAAAATGTTGGCAGGCCACAATACATTGACATAATTTTCCCAGGGTTCAAAAGGATGGATAAACAATGGCCTTCTGGCTTCAGGGTATGCAGGAGTTTAGGAGGCAGCTCATCTTTTTGCTATTTCTGGCACAAGTTTAAATCTCCTACATAGGTGAAAAGGGGGCTGAGGAAAGAAAAATCATCTTGTTCTTGGTTTCTGACACTATGGTTTAGAGCCTGGGGCTATTTTCTGGTTCACACAGGTTTGATGCTATTTTCTACAGGTAAAACTGAGGGCATCATCACCTCATCAAAGATTGAGGCCCCAGTTTAGAAAATATAGGGAGAGAATGAGACACCTAATTAAAGCTGGTCCTTAAGAGAAATTTGGATTTTCTTTGACAGCAGAAGTCAATGAGTCGAGTCAAACTTGGAACAGGAGGAAAGACGTTTGGTAGGTTCTTTAGATCTTACTAAGTCATATAATTAATTCTTTCATTAACTTTTATTAACTAACTCAGACTTTTTTATTCATTTCTTCCAGAATGAGAGGATGCATGGTTCAGGGGATAGAGGGATGGCCTTAAAGTAGACCATTCTGGGTTCGAATTCTGCCTCTGATACATACAAGCTGAGTATCTACAGTCAAGTCACTAAACCTTTTTCTCCTCAAGGGAATTCTCTAAGACTATGAGATATTGAACTTCATTTTTGGATAGAGTTTCCACCCTAGGAGTTCCTTACATACAATAACTGGAACCCTCCCTAACTCAAAAATAAGAATTTTTACAACCAACCAAATAATCCAATGAAACTATAACTTCATCAGTCTGGAAGTTTCCTCCCACAAAGCTGATCACAACCCATCTGTCCCTGACTATCCTGTACAACTCTTGTCTCTATCTACCTATTATTTTAGAGTCTATCCTCATTTTCTCCCTACCTCACAAGGTCCAGTGGAACATTCCAGCTGTCCACATGTCCTTCCTTACTTTTGCCATACGACTAGCCCATCTTCTCTCCCTATCATACAATTTCTTGAAAATGTCTTGTTTCTTCTTCATAGTTCTTTATTGATCCTATGCCATAGCTTGACCACTCCTACCATAAACTTTTGTAGCCATGCTAATGCTTAATTTCAAATATTAAGTACTGAACATCATGCATATTGAGAACCCATTTAAATATAAAGTGTTCCTGTATTTAATAAATAACTTAAAACCAGGACTTTGGCACCAACTTTCTGCACTGAGATTTTGGGGACGCTATAAAGTCAAATAACTTTTTTTTAATTTTGTGTTTCACTTTGCTGTGGGTAATATGCAAGTTTTTCAATTGCATGCATATTCACTTGCACTATCAGACTGAAAATTAGGGAGGAAATAGACTAAATGACCTTTTTGATCCTGGTTTAGTTTTGGAGTTTGGGAGGTTTTTTTGACATTTGCTAGAATTACTGGAACTGAAATGAAGCCAAACATATATACCATAAAAAACAGTATCTTCTCTAAATCAAAAAGTATGTAAGGTTGAATGACAAAAACATTGTTAGTCAAAACTAGAATCAGATGAGTCTCAAAGGACCTTAATTTTAGTAATCTCTCATTTTGTGGAATTCAATCTTTTTTTCCTGTCATTCTCTCCTAGTTTTATGACAAGATAGAATAGATTTATTACTAGTGTGTAAATGGAGGAGGAAAGGGGTAAGGAACAAACCACAGATACCACGCCACTCCCACCACCATCATGACCATTTCTACCCAGGTAAAATTTGAACAACATAAATATTGAGATCATTTAACCCCACTACATGCGCAGATGACCCCATTTCATTTTATCTTCTTTAGTCAGACTGCTCCGGCTTTGATGCTTACTTTCACACTTATCTTCAGTCTCTCCTTGTCTTTTGGCTGCTTGTTTAGTGCCTACAAAAATGCCCTTCCCCATCCTCAAACAAAACACCGTTGATCCATCCATCTTTGTCAACTATTATCCCATATCTCTCCTCCCTTTTATGGCTAAACACCTTGAGAAGGTCATCTAAAATAGATGCTTCCATTTCCTTTCCTCTTTCTCTCTTCTTAGCTTCCTATAATCTGCCTTCCAACCATGTCATTCAATGGAAACTGCTCTCTCCCTCACTAACCATCTCTTTATTGCTAAATCTTGCAACCTTTTCTCAATCCTCATCCTTCTTGAATCTAGAGGAGACTAAAACTCTGACAAGCAACTCAGTGAAGCCCTAAAAATGTGCCGAAGGTAGCAACAATAAAGAAAACTGAACAGAACTAGGTATAATAGGATTTTCTATCCAGTCCAAGACTTCAGGGGAAGACTGTAAGAAACCTGAGAGGGCTCTGAATGGTAACAAGCCAAGGTAGATAGAAGGTAGAGTTTGAAAGCAGCTCAGTCTCACAGAATGATTCAGGACCAGATAGGTCACCAGCTCAATGCCCAGGCAGTCTGAGAGAGTTCTTAGGGGAAGGAAAAGGTTAAGTGATTTGAATGGACACACAGCAAGTACATTAGAGGCAGAATTTGAACCCAGGTCTGTCCTTACTCTAAAGCCTTACTCTCTATTCCCTGAACGCATGTTGTCATTCATCCTGGAAAAAAAGAACATATAGACCCAGTTATTGGGCTTCAGTTAACGAAAAAAATCAGTAATGTGACTTAATATATCTAAAGATCAATATTTAGCAAAAAAAGTTCTTTCTTCCTATTAAAGGGACTTCTGCTATCCAAGAAAATCTAAATTCTTTTTAAAGACCAGCTTTAGAGAGGGGCGGAGCCAAGATGGCGGAGTAGTTAGACACACATACACTAGCTCCGAACCCACCGCCCATAAAATATCTGTAAAAAAGAACTTCCAACAAATTCTGGAGCAGCAGAAGCCACAGAACAACGGAGCGGAGGAGATTTCTGTTCCAGAGAGACCTGAAAACCTCTCGCAAAAGGTCCGTCTCACCCCAGACCCAGAGCAGAGCCCAGCCCTGCCTTGGCTGTGAGGCGCAGAGAGGAGCAGATCCAAGCAGGCTTCAGGGACAGAATCTCCAGCAGCTGCACGGGTCCCTCCACCCATGGGCCCCAAAGGTTGGTGAGAGGGTCTTCTTGGCTTGCCAACAGGGGAGTGGGGTGCCCCCATAACTCAGGCCCCCTCGGGAGGCAGCAGTGGAGGCAGCAGCAGACAAGGGCTCCCCAAGCAGGCAGGAGCCTGGATTCATTGTTGAAGGTCTCTGCATAAACCCCCTGAGGGAACTGAGCTCCATGAGGCGGCCCTACCCCCACCTGAGCACCTGAACTTTATCTCACACTGAATAGCAGCCCCACCCTGCGGAAGCCCTGAGGCTGGGAAGTAGCATTTGAATCTCAGACCCCAAGCGTTGTCTGGGAGGATCTGGCGGCAAAGTGGGTATGAAGAGAATATTCAGAAGTCAAGTCACTGGCTGCAAAAATGCCCAGGAAAGGGGAAAAAAATAAGACTATAGAAGGTTACTTTCTTGGTGAACAGGTATTTCCTCCCTTCCTTTCTGATGAGGAAGAACAATGCTTACCATCAGGAAAAGACACAGAAGTCAAGGCTTCTGTATCCCAGCCCACCCAATGGGCTCAAGCCATGGAAGAGCTCAAAAAGGATTTTGAAAATCAAGTTAGAGAGGTGAGGGAAAAACTGGGAAGAGAAATGAGAGACATTCAAGTAAAGCATGAAAAGCAGGTAAACACCCTGCTAAAGGAGACCCAAAAAAATGCTTAAGAAAATAAAAACTCAGGAACATTTTAACCAAAATCCAGACCTTTAAGGTTAAAGAAAAATGCCAAATGCATCCAGAAAGATAGACTAAAATAAAACAAACAGAGGGAATAAGGATGATTTTGTTCTATTTTAATGGAGGAGAAAAAGAAGGGAGGGAGGTCTTACAGGGTGGGGCTGACTCAGGTTTGTCTCCTGGTAATTTAGGCCTGATATTGGGATAAATTCTCAAAGAATTCCAACCATTCATTCCACAACTGTGTTCTCAGTCCAATATACCTCCTCGGGTATCTCTTGCTTCTTCTCCTTTGCTTCTCAAATTAGCCTTGGCTTGAGAGAGTAAAAGGGAAAATGGGGGAAATGAAACAGAAAAAAGACTATTTGGTAAGGATTTTTTCTGGGTTGTATCCAATAGCACCAAATGAAGACTATCCCAGGATTAACTTCTAGTTGTAAGTGAGATTTTAATAATGAAAATAAAAACAAAAACTGAACCTCTTAGAACGTATTTTAAAGATAGGGATTGGGTCCTTTTTGTTTTAAGAAAAATTCCTTCCAGCCTTGTCATAACTATATTGTATTTTCTCATTTCCTCACCTCCTTTCCCTCACACTATTTAATATATACCAAGATAATCCTGGAACAAGTTAACATGGAATAAATTATTTCCTTTTCTTTTCTTTTCCTGGGACTGTACAAACAAACTGCTTCCAATCTCCTATTTATATCAAACACTGAATACCTGCATAATCTAGTTCCATTAAACCAACTGGCTTTTTATTAAGAAGAATTAGTTATAATAAACAACTCATCTTTCCAAGAGGAGGGGGAATCTCCATTATTGTAGGAGCCAATTTTTAAATCCCCACATTCAGAATCTCCACCACACATGTCACCATCACCAGTTAATATTTCCAATATGTGGTGAAATGTTTTCAGAACTTAGCTTCATTGTTCCAACAAAAATGCAAACCCTTCCAAATTGGCTGAAGGACTCTGCTCTCAAACATTGTCCATCTCCCACCCACCCTCCCAAATGTAGGCCTTTTACAAAGAGTCTAGGAAAAGTTCACTTCAAATTCAACAAGTTTAAGAACACTTTCTTGAGACAAAGCATCAACATGCTAAATGAACTCCTAAATAAATCTAAGCATAATTCCCAGACATTTGCATATGAGGATTTGGCCATGCAGTCAGTTTGGGGAACCCTCACTGAATAACCTGTATAAGGGTTTGATCCTCTTTCAGCCAAGTTATATTTCCAAGTGTTACATAAGAAGATTCAATTTTATGAATAGACAGTATAGAGTAGTGGATAGAACACTGGATTTTGGAATCAGTCTCAGAACTGAGTGACATTGGACAGGTCATTTAACACCTGTGACCATCAGTTTTCTTATCTGTAAGATGAAGGAATCGGTCATTATGACTTCGGAAAACTGATGGTGAAACATACCTCCTGCCTTCTGTTGAAAGCGTGATGAACAAGGGTGCAAAGTGAGACATATATTTTCAGACGTGGTTAATATGTTGACAGCTTATTTGTTATAAGGGAGGGGTTCAACTAGGGAATGGAGAACAAGGGTACCATGGGCATACTGGGAGAAAAAAGGAGTGAGAGAGAGAGATAGAGGCAGAGACACAGAGAGAAACAGAGAGACAGAGATGGACAGAGACAGAGAGAGACAGAGAGTGAGGGGAAAAAGAGGCAGAGAGAGAAAGAGAGGCAGAGACAGGGAAAGAAGGAAGGAAAGAAGGAAGGAAGGAGGGAAGGAAGGAAGGAAGGAAGGAAGGAAGGAAGGAAGGAAGGAAGGAAGGAAAGGAGGAAGGAAGGAAGGGAGGAAAGAACTAAGGAGGGAAGGAAAAGAGGGAAGGAGGAAAGGAAGGAAAGAGAATAGGAAGAGGAGGGAGGAAACAAAAATCAATAAAACATTTGAAATACACTAAAGAAAACCTCAAAAGGGGACCCAGACAAAGAGGCCAATTTTGTTACTACCTTGTAAAATTTAATATGTACTTTAAAAAAACTGCACACAACAGAAGTTCATAGTTTCATATACAATCTTCTTTTTTGTTGTTTATATGTTAAAATGCTCATTGCTGATTGTAAAGCTCATACCCAAAAAAAGGTTAAAAATAGTTAGAGAGTTCTCTGAAATGTCTTCCAATTCCTAACATAAATATTAAAACCTTCTCAAGGTGAGTCCTAACTTTCACTCATTCTTTTGGTTAAAATAATAATTATTATTATAAAGGGTTCATCTCATATTCTTTTTAACTAATATTCCTTTAGGAATTTTTCAGGGAACTAGTGTAGTATACTGTTGGCCTTGAAATGAAGTGAGATCCTAGTCCAAATGCCTCCCTCTGACAGATACTGACTATGTAACTAGCCTAGAGCAAGTTGGTTAAGCTTTGTGCTTCAGGCAAGTACCAAGCTATATACTAAGACATCCATATATTCCCCATTAGTGGAGGTAATTCCCATACCAGGAATGCCCCTATCCTGACAGAATCTCAACCCTTTGCATATCCAAGTAATGCTTGTGGTACGTACTTTACAGGGTTGTTGTGAGGGTACAGTAAGATTATGTTTATAAAGCACATTGTAAAACTTCAAGGCCTGCATAAATCACAGTTATTCTTATCCTAGGAGGTTTTGTCATATTTAAAACACCTTTTCTCCTCCTGGGGTATAGTCCTTGTCTGGGTCCTACGGCACCACTGCAGGAAGGACCTAATCAGTCAGATTTCTTTTTGCTCTTCCCTTACTTATCCCCTGAGACTCCAACATCAAAGAGTTCCAGTGCCTGCTTTGGGCACAAAGGTCACCTTCTTCATTTTCCCATAAATCTCTTGACTGTCGGGCTTCAAGATCTCTTCTTTCTAATCTTCCAAAGCCATAGTCAGTCAGTGATGTTTGCAGGCATCTTAAAAACTCACGACTCCTCTTCCTCACATTTCTTCTTCCTCATTTTTGCTATTCCCTTCTCTCCTCACTGGGAATTCACATTTAAAACAGTGAATATTTATTTGAATATTTTGTCCTAATAAACAATGACCTCTACTTGTGGAAGCAGAATAGGAAGTCAGGATAAGTGCATTCTTTTCTTCAAATAATCCCAAGGTATTTGTGTATTTCTTTCCTTCAAATTCCATTGTATTTTCTCATTATTTCCTGTTACATTTTCTGTCATTTCTTGGGTTGTGATCTCTTTATGGCATTTGGTTAAATTTAAAGTAACAAATTTATAACTAAGATATCTTCTTGTTTGGAGTATAGGAAGCAAGCATTTTTTTTTTGTAAATTTATCATCAATTTTAAAAAAAAAAAACCTTTATTTATTCCCCCTCCCTTCAACCAAAACTTCTTCTAGATTCACTTTATTTTTATGTACAGTTACTGAATTAAGCATAATTCTCTGGTCCTTCACCTTCCACTGCTACAAGAAATAAATAATCAGTGCTTCTTTAAAAGTAAATATGTTCTAGTTCTCAAACTCACCCTAAGATTTATAGGAGAGGTTCCTACTGAGTCAGAGATGCTGCTAGGATCTCTTTCGTCATCTCATTTCTCAAAAAAGCCTTATCATCATGAACTCTGACTATATCATTAACTCTAAGCAAAGGCTAGTACCAAGCTTTATATATAAGACGCCAAAGCAATAGTATCGACTACCTCCCAAAGGCACCCTTTCAAAGGTTGAATCCTGTAAGAGATGCTCAGTAGCACACAAAAATGAGTAGTCTCCAAAGGAAACTCTGTGATAGGTCAACTTTCCTCCCAATCTCTCCCACAGTGTTTCATGAGGGTCTCATAAAGAAATTTTAAAAGGTAACAGAATTAGTGGTCCACTTCTGTCCCAGAAACTCTACACCTCCTCTTCCTTCCTAAATCCACTCACTCTCATGCCCTCACATATCTACAATGGTGACAGAAATGTAGTTCTTCTACTTGCAGTCCCAGACACCTCTTCATAAAGATTGCCAAGCAAGTTTCAAGGAAAGAGAGAGAGAGAGAGACAGGAAGGAAGAAAAGAAGGAAGAAAGGAAGGAAGGGAGGGAGGGAGGAAGGAAGGAAGGAAGGAAGGAAGGAAGGAAGGAAGGAAGGAAGGAAGGAAGGAAGGAAGGAAGGGAGGAAGGAAGCAAGGAAGGAAGGAAGGAAGGAAGGAAGGAAGGAAGGAAGGAAGGAAGGAAGGAAGGAAGGAAGGAAGGGAAGGAGGGAGGGAGGGAGATCACAAGGTTTTTTAATTTTTTTTTTTAATTTTTGAAATAGCATTTTTACATTACCTTAAGAGTTAAGGAAAATATAGGGGAAATGTGATTTTACTGATAATTATTTTTAACTCAGAATGATATAGTGAATAGAACACTAGACTCAGATCAGAGAGACATGGATTCCAATCCAACCTCAGACACTTACTATGTGACCTTGGGTAAGTCAAATTACCTCTGTCTCCCTCAGCTTCCTCATCTTCAAAATGGGAATAATAAAAATTGAATCCACAATGGCAAATAACTCCAGAAAATTTAAAGAGAGAATAACAGATTTGTCATATAAAAATACTGAAATAGAAGAAAATCTGGAAGGAGAGAAGCAAAAGGTAAAAAGAAAGTCATTAATGTCAAAGATAGGATGTACAGAAGCAACTTAAAGATAATGGGTCTTCTAGAAGAATATGAAAGACAATTTTTTTAAAAATTGAACAGGAAAAATAAAAGAAAACTGTCCAGAACTTTTGAATATTGCAAACCAAGTTTCAGTCAAAAGAATACACAAAATGATTCCAGACCAAGAAACAAAAACAAAACCAAACAAATAAAAACCCTGGACTTTAAACTCCAAGAAACACTGGGTAAAATTTGACAATTCTAGTGACAAACAACAAATTCTACAACCAGCCATTATAAAGACCTTCAAAGAAAAAGGAAATAAAATTTGAATAAAACTAAACTATTCTATACTTGCTTTAAAAAAAAAAAAGCAACAACTATAGAAGAGAATGAAATTATATACTTTTCAAAACAAGGCATTCAGCATACAACCCAGAATGTTTAAGCATGCAAACCTGAGCCCAGTCACCAATGGAAAAAGATGAACATTCAATAAAAGAAAGGCATGGGATAGAAAGAACAGGCAGGCGCAAAATATTCAACTTGCAAAAATCTCAGACCACAGAACAGAAATACATGAAAGGTAAATAAGCATAATTACCAAGCAAAGAATAAATTATGAAATAAATTGCCCTGTTTCTAGAGGTTATTTGAGAAATGAACAGACAGATATACAGAGACAGAGAAAGACACTGATAAAAAGACAGAGACCAGAGACAGAGCAAAACAGAGAAGCATGGTGCCAGAAGATGATAGTTTATAAGTAAAGGCTAGGGTGGCCAGGCTATCATGATTCTCTACTATTCTTTTACACAGAATTTGTTATGTTGGTATTTCAGTGCCTTGAACTTTGATGAATCCATGATTTTATCAATGACTACTTTCTCACCCAATGCAGATCACAACTTCTTCATAACTTCTTGTGTTGTGTGTCTCTTATCCACGGTCTTTCACAAATTCCTCATAGTACATTCCACAGTGAATCTACTAGAGGTCTTTTCCTTGATTTTTTTTATTGTCTTGAGGGAATCAATAGGACATTTAGATTATCCATCTCCTAATTGCAACCCCTCAATACTTCCCCAAGCAATTTACTCCAGTTATGATTTCATTTTCTTCCCTCCCTATAGTTAATAAACTCAATATTATACTGTCCTCCATTCTTGAAACCTTTGGCCCTCATTCTAAAATCACTAATGCCTTGTCAATCTCAAACCTGAATTACTCCTCCACTCCTAATCACATGTTGCTGAATGGAGTTTGAGGAAGAAACACAATTGTGCTGATGAGGTCTACTACAAATATGTGTGATCACATCTCCCTGGGACCACAAGGCAATACTTTCACTTTTCCCTGTTTGATTCTCTGTTGAAAGCCCTAAAATAACTGTTCCAAGCTCTATCTTCCCTCCTTAAGTCTTCCATAAATCTATGACTTCCCATCCTCTCAGGAAAATGCTTTGTTTTATTCTGTATTGAGAAAATAGTCCCTTCACTATAACTCCATCTCATCACCTACTCTAATAAAGAAATAGGCCTCCTCACCAAAGTCAACTCCTTTCTTTTATCCTTAATCTATTCCCTTCCCATTTTTCTCAGCAGATCATACCCCAAATTATTCCCTTTCTCATGGTAATTTTCAGTCTCCCTCTATTACTTCAGTCTCTTTCTATCTAGTAATTGATTCTCTAGTTGCCTATAAACATCCAAGCGTCCTGTCCTTAAAGATCTCACTTTATCCTATCACCTCCTCAAGTTTTATCTCCTTGATATCACAGCCAAACTTCTAGAAAGAGTTTCTAGACGTGCTATCTCCGCTTCCTTCTCTCCCACTCCTCAACCCTTTGCAACGTGACTCGTGACTACATTACTTAACTAAAACTGCTTTCTTCAAGGTTTCCAATGATTTCTTAATTGCCTAATCTAATTGCCTTTTTTCAATCTTTATTTTTCTTGACTTATTAAACATTTCATTTGTATGTCCCAGAAACATCTCAAACAGTCCAAAATGAAACTCATTATCTTTCCTGAAAATTTACCTCATCTTTCTGTTTTGGGAAAAATTCTATGATCCTAAAAATAGCATTAGTATACACAATTGCTGAGCCATGATCAACATTTGGAAGGTTGTGGAAATTGTGGTCACCCCCCAAAGGACGAGAGAAGAGCAAATATTGCCCTAATATTTTTGTAAGAGAAGAGAACAGCCTGCAAACACCAGTGAGCTTAACTTTCATTGCTTGAGAAATTCTGGAATGGATCATTAGAGACATGGTGAGCGAACATCTGGAAAAAGAAAAAGTGATTGCAAAAAGACCTTAAGACTTCATCAAGAACAAGATGTTTTATTACTAAATTTATTTTCTTTTTTGACAGGATTACCAAAGTAGTAGATAAGGGCAATTTTATGTTTTACCTAAATTTTAGAAAGCATTTGCCAAAATACAGCATATAATTCTTGAAGGGGAAATAGATTTAGGGAACATAATAGTAATAAATATAGGACTGTATGTGTAGATCCTATATAGAATTGTATGTCATCTTGGAGAGGGAGGGGGATGGTGGGGGGTAGGTAGGAGGGAAAAAAATCTAAGTTTTATGGTAGTGATTGTAGAATGCTAAAAATAAATAAAATTAATATATTAAAAAAACATAATAGTAATAATTAGGTGGCTTTAGAATAGTAATAAGAAACAATAGTATGATTAGGTGAGTTTGGAATTGGTGGAATGCTTGAACTCAAATAGTAATCATTGATGGTTCAATGTCAAATTAGCTGGGTACATCATGCAGAATGTTCCAGGTACTTAAAGCTGTGTATGGCCCTGTGCTGTTTAACATCTTATCATTTTAACTTTATATTTTAACTTTAACATTTTGTATTTTAACTTTATCAATGACTGATAAAGTTATGCTTATATATAGATCATAAAAATAAGCGGAAGACAGGGTAAGAATTTTAAAAGATTTTGACAAGCTAGAACCCTGGGAGAAATTAAACAAGATAAAATTTAATGGGAACAAGTGTAGTCTTAAAAATTGGGGTCAGAAACTGAACTTCACCCACTCAAGTTGGGGAGGCATTGCTAAAACAGCCATTCATCTGGAAAAAGATCTAGGGATCTTAATGAACTGTAATCTCATTTTGAGTTAGCAGTGTGACAATGCAACTCAGAAAAAAAGCTAGTGCTAACGTAGGCTACATTAGAAGAGGCATAACTTTCAGGAATGAGGAGATTATAGCTCTACTATATTTTGTGCTCATTGGACCTTATCTGGAGTATTGTGTTCAATCCTGGGCACCATCACTTAAAGAAAATTGAGATGATGGAGAATAACCAGAGCAGGGCAAATAGGAGGATGAAGGGTCTTAAGCCCATGTCACTTGAGAATTGGCTGATAGAACTGGGGATATTTAGTCTGGTAAAGAGAAGACTCAGGGGAATGCAATAAGTACATTTAAGCAATACCATGTGGAAGAATTACGGGATATCCTGGAGTATATGAGTGATCAAGAAGGACTAGCCCCTCTGGTGAGAGGGCTTACCAAGTCCTTTTCAGGGCTATTTATCCACTTCTGGTGCCCACCTGGCACGTAACTCTCACCTGTGGTTCCAAGAAACTGTAGCAGTGGCCACACTCCAGCAAAACTACCTCAGCAGATAGGTGCTTAGAGCTTGGTCAGACTTCAAAGATGTCAAGGTCATTGACTTCATCCTAGGCTGTCACCTCAATCACCTTAGACCTTGATGATTCTGTTTGGTGTGTTGTGATTTTTTCCCCAGGGTAACTGGGGTGAAGTGATTTACCCAGAGTCACACAGTTTCTAACTGTCAAGTGTCAGAGGTCAGATTTGAACTCAGGTCCTCCAGACTCCAGGGACAGTGCTCTATCCACTGTGCCACTTAGCTGCCCTGCCTCAATGACTCTGGAAGAGAAAGTGAGACTGATGACTTTGTGCAACTCTACCTCACTTAAACCCAGTTCACATATGAGTCAAAACATCACCCTGTGATGTCATTGGTCCTCTTTGAAAATGAAGGATGAAATATAATCATGTAGAAGAATGATTAGCCTTGGGTCTGTTTTGCCCTGGAGAGTGGAACTGAAAGCAATGTGGAATCTGTAAGGACTGGCCACATTACTTTGCCCTGGCCTCAGTCCTACCATGGCATTTTTGGCATCTACCTGCCATGTCATTATTCACAGAGCCTCCTCCTCTTCCCCCTACCCTGCTTTATCCAGTTCTAGCACAGAGAATAAAAATCGATTCAACAATGCTATTCCTGAAAAGGGCATGTCCATCACTTGTCAGTCACTATTCCCACTGCTTTTCTGGCCCAAAGCATTTTTCCCTGGCTACCATGCCCTAGGTGTTATCTTCTCTTGGAATGCAAGCTCATTGAGGTTAGGGACTGGCTCACTTTCTTATATTTGTATCTCTAGTGTTAAGTGGGGGGCAGCTAGATGGCATAGTGAATAAAGAGTTCTAGGCCTGGAGTGAGGAACACTCATCTTTCTGAATTCAAATCGGACACTTACTAGCTGTATGACCCTGGGCCCATCACTTAACCTTGTTCCCTTGGTTCTCTCATTTGTAAAAATGAGCTGGAGAAAGAAACAGCAAACCATTCCAATAACTTTACCAAGAAAACCCCAAATAGGGTCAGACATGACTGAAAATGACCAAACAACCACAACAAAAAGTATTTACTGTTGTAACTGGCAGGTAGTAATTACTTAATAAATGTTATTTTCATTAATTCCTAATTATTAGAGCTATCTGTGGGAGGAAGGGGTACCTTAAGAAGAAATAAATTTCCCTTCTTAAACAAACTCTGAATGATCACTTGTTCAATGGGTCTTTATATTAGAAAGTCATTGAGGCTCTATTTAACTCTAAAATCCTGTGATTCCTTGCAAAGAAAATATGGAAGGGCTACAATTCACATTGATCAGTGATGTAAAAACCAGTGAGATCACAGATGGATATGTAACAAAGTATCAATCACTCAACATTCTAAGTCAAATTTAACCTAAATCTTCTTTATTACTGTTCCATGTTTTAGGAAAAGGTCTTAAGATCTATACTGTGAAGGTAGCACAATGTTCTCTAGAACTACTAAAGATTAAAATACATTCATACAAAGTAACCACAGTGTAAATTACTTATATTTATCATTTATATTTCATGTAAATCATTCAAATTTATTTAGTATTATAAATAATTTATTCTAAAGAATGCCTTATCAAAATAACTGAAGTTTGAATTACTGAACAAAATGATAAAAATCCATGAACTTTTCTGAGTGTTTCTACCAGGCTGAAAATCCCCTAGGGATAGTGACTATGTCTTACCTCAGCTTCATATTTCCCCTAGCACCTACTGCAGAGCTTTGAATATGATAGGTAAATGTGAGTTGAATTTAACTGAACTGAATTATGATGCTTTCAACAGCATAAGCTCTCAGAGGCAAGAACCAGCAGGTATCTTCTGAATTAGAAAGAGTGGAACGTAGAGACAGTAGGAACAGTTAGCTAAACCCACAGAGGAACTCTTGGAGACAAAGCTACCAAACAAATTAAATGGGAATGTGGGGATTAGATTGTGAAGAATACATTCAAATTTTAATTAAGAGAAAACAAAATTTAAAAGATAAAAAGCTGAAAGCTAAAAAAATGGCCTATCCATTTATAAGAATGCATTAAATTTTCATTTGACAAATGAAAAGTAACAACTAGAAATATGACTTCTAAATCAAAGAACAGTTAGAGGGTGTCCTTAAAGGCTATCCTTTCATCTGGTTATATATTGTTAGAGGTGGATAATGAATGGATAGTCATTGAATGGATGGATAGATGAATGGATGGATAGATGGAAGGATGGATGAAAAGAGCATTTATGTTTATGTCTGCAAAGGACTGATGCAAAAAAGTGGAATAGTTCTTGTAATCAAGGGGTTTACATTCTAAAGGGGATAGGTGTGTATGTGTGTATATACGTATGTACAAATTGAAAACAATGTAGATTAGGAAAGGAAGTCACTAGCAGCTGGAAGGATCAGAAAAGACTCAATATAAAATGGGGTGCTTGATTGGTGTTTGAAACCAAGGTTTCTAAGAGGTAAAAATGAGGACAGAGAATGTTATAGACACCAAAGACAATAAACAAGGATTTATTCAGTGCTTACTATGTGCCATGCACTGTGCTAAGCTCTGGGGATATAAAAAAAAAGGCAAAAACAGTTCCTGTCTTCAAAGAGCTTAAATCTTTCTGTGCAAGCTATTGTTGTACTATATATATATACAGGACTGCGTAAGCCAATCAACCTCTTTTTTTTTTTATTTTTATTGATGTCCTGTTTTTTACACCACAATCATTACCGATTTACTAACTTCTCCCCCCATCTACACACATACACTGAACACTCCCTTTTAATGAAGAAAAGCAATTAGGCAAATCCACTGAGCAAAACCACCACAGTCTGCCATTATCTGTGGTCTCCAGCACTCGTGTTCCCTACCCCCCATCCCCACCACCTACCCCACCCTCCCTGGCTTCTCTTTTCACCAAGATTTACCCAAACAGTTTCCTCGGTCCTCCCTGGGTGACCCTGTGATGGTGATAAATCCATAGTTACTCTGATGATCAGTTTTAATTTCTGCAAACAGGTCCAAAGCCCAGACAAAAGATACTGAGAGAACTAGGCATGTGTAGATAAAGTGGAACAGACACTATTTTTTCCTCTCCAAGGTTCAGGAGTATTTAAAGTTGTGTCCCAAGTCTGGGTAACTGCCCACTGCACTGTCTGTCAGGGCTTGGGAAAGAATGGTCCCCAAAGTACTGTCAAGATCTGGGGTACACAAGGGCCCCTCACAGCTGGCTGCCTCAACCAGAACCTCCTCTTACTTGAGCAGCCAGACAGTATTCTTTATGGCAAGAAGGGGAGAGGAGACAGTCCTGGCTGAGACTAACTAGGCAATTCCTTACCACAGAATAAGCATCTGGCACCATCTCCTAAAAAGCATGTGAGGCAGGCAGAGCAGAGTCGTGGCTTCTCTTTGGAGTTGGGACCATGCAACTGGCCAATGTAACCTGAAATCTTTTGGTGCCTCGGTTTCCCCCAGTGTAAAATAATTCCTGACCTCTCTGACCCTCCCTGGGAAGTTGGGAGGATTAATGAAATAAAGTGTGTGAAATGCATAAAAGAGAGCTCCTTGGAGAGTCATATAAATACAAAGAATATTGTTAACATGGGGATGGGGGTGGGGTGGTTAGCAGGGAACGTGGAGGGGATGGGGGGCTGTTGGTCTTCAAAACCTTTGAATGAATGCACTTAAATTCTGATGCACAAAAGAGATTATCTTCTGGCCTGACCCTCTCAAGCCTGTGTCCATACTCACTTAGATGGTGACAAATGGATTTTAAAATATAATTATTTGGGACAATCAGGTGCCTGGACAGACAAAAGTCTGTTTTCTCTAAGAGAAGGGCAGTAGCCAACAAGGTTTTTTTTGTTGTTTTTTTTCTCCTGCATTGACAGCCATTTTTATAAAGCCATGTGTTTTCTCAGTGCAGCCTAGGGTGACACAGCACCCCAGACATATGGTGTCATTATTCAGCCGACACAAATTTGACACTTTAGTGAATTTATTATATTTTGCTTTGCTCCTGGTGCCTGAAAGGCTTTGCCACTGTCTCTTCACAGGGCCTGTCACAGATGTTGATGTGTTCTCCTCCTCCGCAGCCAGGTTTTACTGTGGAAACTGATACAACTTCACGATAGAATTTCTAGATGAATTATTTACGCATTGCATGCTTTCTGCACACAGGGGCTTGGAGGAAATCCATCCTATTCAATAAATGGTCCCTTTAATCCTCCTTAACAGAGCATTCTTCCTTCTTTTAAACTGTTTCTATTATCACCTCCATAATCATAATGTTTTGGATAAAGTGTTTCACAGTTAATAGCTTGGTTAAAATGTTCCCTATATTTCACATTAATGGGCATCTAAATTGTCCAGACACTGGGCTGAAACTGATACATTCTAGAGACAATAAACCATATGGGCCAAATTCTCATCAGCTCGACTTCTGCTTGACTTTTTTGATTTGAAATCCTGCCGTCCACTCCACTTCCAATGATTTATAGGGCAATTCCTGAAATATCTCAATATTTGTTGTTTTAGACAGAATGAGTCCCTCCTAATGCTAATACCATCTGTAAAGATGAGTTTTTAATTGAAAAGAATTTTCAGACTTGATGGGAGAGAGACAGATGAACTCATCACTGGCCCCTGAGAAAAGATTAATGAAATGAAAACATGGCAAGCTCCTTTAATACCTGGAGAAGCCATAAGGGTGCATCCAGGGCTGTTATAAGCTACGGTCTGTGGGGGTGAATAACTTTAACATGACACAGGAAAGTCTATCTAAGAATGAAGGACTATACTCACAATTCTAAAAAACAGAATGACTAATAGACAACTGAGATTTAGTATTTAGCTCCAGGGTCCTCTTGACCTCTTCAAATACTAAGGCTTGGGACTTAACTTTATCAATTTACCCCTCCCCCACTTTTAAATAATAAACAGTTGTGGAAAGATTTGTTCTTTCCAAAATCTGTGACTCACTTTCAACACTTTAATTAACATTTGGGGAATACTTGAGCTGCTAAATAAAAGATACCAAATAAGAGATCCTTAAAAATCACTTTACACCCACAGAGCACTGACACCCATCATTGTTGCTAGAACAGATGGCTGAAAATCTGTACAAATACACAGAGGGAAATGCAATTCTTGCTAATTCCTATTAACTGAGTCAATTTGGGCTGAGCACAGTAAGTTCTACTACCAAACTTTAGAGGCAGGACCAAGCATCTCTCTCTCTCTCTCTCTCTCTCTCTCTCTCTCTCTCTCTCTCTCTCTCTCTCTCTCTCTCTCTCTCTCTGTCTCTCTCTCTCTCTCATACACACACACACACACACACACACACACACACACACATACACACAGAGAGTGAGAAAAAGGGAGAGATCTATTATAGCAAATTGCAACGTTATCCTGCTAGGTCTGAAAATTGTTAACTGTGGAATGAAAGAATCAGATTTGAGGCTGGAAGGAAATTTAGAGATCATTTAATCCAAACCCCTCATCTTACTTAAAGGACACTGAGGACCAGAGAAGTGAAATAATTTGCCCAAGGTTTTGCAGTTAATGAAGAGTCAAACTAGGATTGAAATTCTAAATCTAGCATTCTTTCATTTACATCATCACCATTTTAACTGGTGAAATCCTGAAATGGACCTATTATCTCATCCTTTCTGGAGTTTCCTCCACAGATGCTGCTTTTCCACTATCCAACTATCCATTCAGCTATCCATCGTGTATTCATCAGTATCTTATCCGTGTTCTCCCCACAAAAGCTCACCACATGGGGTCCATCCAATATGATAGAGCCCCAAATTAGTCATTTATATACTTTTAAAAATATTTTCTACCATCTATTTCTTAGCTATTTTATTCCATAGGACCAGGTGAGTACTAACTGCCTCAAGGAAGGTAGTACAAGATCCTCAAAGAATAAAGCTATTTTGACACTTGAAATTTATTATACCGGGGTGCTAAAAGGGTAGACAAAGATGCTCCTTTAAAACTGCACACTAAGCAAAGTTGGCCCACTTTTAAGTGTCCAATTAAAATTACATAATCAGACTCTCATTCTGCAATCCTTAAGAAGGCTGTATATTGGATTGATATAAGTTTAATTCAGAAAAGAGACTCTTTTCCACTGAAACTTACAAGTATCTTCAATGAGATGAACAATTTGAGGTTTTTATTTTACTATTAAATTACCAGGAGTTCAGATAAAACTGACAAATGAATTTCTTATCAATATTCCAGCATTTATCAGGATGACAAAAAACAAAACTGGAGGTCAGCTCACTAGTTCATTCCTTAGAGAACAAAGTGGTTATACAGTGAAGTGAGTTTAGAAGTGATTGAATGATTGGCCCCAAGGTTCAATTTCAGCTTGGAAAGAGGACTCCAAGGGAATTCCCTAGAGATCTTCAATTGACCCTGGGCTATTTAATGCGGTTTTTTTTTAATCAATTAGACTTTTTTGTTTTTTGTTTTTGTTTAGCTGGTGCTACTAGTCAATGATCTAAAGTATCAGACTCTAGTATTCCCCACATTTACTCTAGTGGTTAAAGCTCTTCAACCTGCTGGGTAGAGGTGCTAGGATGTGCTATCTATTGTCATTAAGGAATAGAGAACTTTCTATCCCCACCTCCTATCCCCAGCTCTCTCCCTCTCTGAGTGACCATATCCATCTAAAGATTATGATTAGTATGGATATATCCCATCCAAATTCACTTCGAGTTCCATCCTATCAGAAACCTTTCTGACTTCCCAAATTTCTTATAATTCACTTAGTCCCAGTCATGGGACCTTGGCATAATGAAGTCTCTCTCCATAGGAGCACAGAGAACATTCTCAAATGTATACAATGCTTTATTCTTAACATAAGAATAGTAAAAACCAATTAAAATGGATAATAAAACATCAACTGTACACCTGCAATTTCTCCTACACCTAGGCACACTCAGATGGTACACAGATTTTACAAATCCAGGAATTCTAAGAAATTTATATTTAAAACTGCTTACACTCCTGTGGCTGCCTCTATGGCAAGTAGGATTTCATAGATGATGTGCAATTCATGGCATCCATTGTAGTAATTCATTAGATGAAAACTTGGGGACTTTGAATTGCAGGTCTGGGCTCCTCTTCCTCATGGGTCAAGGCATAAGCTTTGGCTAAGCCAAAGTTCTGAATGGCCAGTACTTTCCCATTGAGTCACTGGCAAAGACCTCCAAGCTAAAGCTAACTTATCCGTAGCCAGTGGATTGGAAATCTAAGGTAGTTCACAGTAAGGAGAAAAAGAATTCTGGTTTTCTGCTCAGATGTTCCTGATTCTGAACCTTTCAGTTCAAGTTTTAGGTGGCCAGGAGTATGCCACATCTTCTTTGGTCACATAAATAATGGCTATAAACCATTTCCACCTGCATTGGAGGTATGGAAAAAAGAGAAGTGAGTGTAGTTTGAGGACATTACACTTGGATGTAGACAGATAGGGCAACTAGTGGGCAAGGCAAGACAGAGTACTGGACCTGAGATAAGGAAGATCTGAGTTCAAATCTGGCCTCAGACACTTAATATCTGTGTGACCCTGGGCAAGTCACTTAACACTATTTGTCTCGTTTCCTCATCTGTGCAATGAGCTAGAGAAAGAAATGGCAAAGTCACTCCAGTATCTTTGCAAAAACAAAAACAAAAATCCCAAATGGGGTCACAAAAGATTGGATATGATGGAGAAATGACTGAACCACAACACAGGCAAATAGTATGATTATCAAATTTACAGATGATCCAAAGCTAGAAAGGTTAAGGAACACACTGGACAACAGAGCCAGCATGTCAAAAGGCAAGTAACCGGAGAGAATATTGAGTCAAACTAAGTAAAATGAATTTAACAGGAACAAATGTAAAATCTCACGCTTGGCTTCAAAAAGTCAGCTTCATAAGTATAAAACGAGGGAGTTGTGGCTAGGCAGCAGCAAGACGTCTGACAAGGTTTTGCTCAGTCTAAGTCAACAGTGTGATACAGAAGCCAAGAATGGGAGCATAATATCATGGAAATTTGGAGCTTTCCATTAATTCTAACAGTTTCTTGGCTTGTCTTTCATAATCTGGGTTGGCTCTAATCACATATATCCCAGATATGTGTAAAATCAGGGTATCATTCTGTTAAGAAAGATTTCTGACTTTGTTTTGGTAATCTGTGAAGTTGGATGCTCTGATTTATGGCTTCAGTCACCTATGTGATCATAAGAAAGTCACTCACTTCTTTGGAACTCAGTTTCTTCATCTACAAAATTAAAAGAATAAGCACAGTAAAGCAGGTATGATGGAAAAATAAGATGGACTAGTCACAAAGAGAGCTCAAGGGATACTGGTGGGTAGTCAAAGAAGAAAAGGGAAGAGGAGGAGAAAAAGAAAAAGGAAGAGGAGGAGAAAAAGAAAAAGGAAGAGGAGGAGAAGGAGAAGAAGGAGGAAGAGAAGAAGGAGAAGAAGGAGGAGGAGGAGGAGAAGAAGAAGAAGGAGGAGGAGGAGGAGAAGAAGAAGAAGAAGAAGAAGAAGAAGAAGAAGAAGAAGAAGAAGAAGAAGAAGAAGAAGAAGAAGAAGAAGAAGAAGGAGGAGGAGGAGGAGGAGGAGGAGGAGGAGGAGGAGGAGGAGAAGGAGGAGGAGAAGAAGAAAAAGAAATAGCAGCATTCCCCAACTTCTGCTTGCATTGGTACATTGGGTCCCCAAAGGGCAACTACTACTCTCTCAGGGTTCTAGAGATAACTCTCAGAGATTGTGCTTCTCCTACTATAGTTCCCGAGTGCCAAATGCAGTACTCCCCATTGACAGCCATCCAATAGCCTCAGTTTTTACCAAAAATATTTGCTCAGGTAATGTGGTAGAAACTGTTAACACAAAACATTTTCCAAAAAACCTAGTTCACTCTTTCCCACAAATACTTACAGAATCCATAGGAGGAGTAAACTTAAACTTAGATCATAACAGTAGAGAGGCACACAGGTAATACATACACACATATATATATATATACATATATACATATATATGTGTATATATATATATATATATATATATATATATATATATATATATATATATATATATATATATATATATATATATATATATATATGGGTTGGGGAGGTGACAAATGTTTAACTCACAACACCTGCTCTAGAAGTACTTCCCACTGTATAAAGATCTCACGTAAAACTGTTGTTGTTGTCCTTCTTTGGATCTCAAAGAGGATGAGTGGCATCACAAGAGTGATGCCTTGACTAGCACTTGATTTGGATTTAAGCGAGAGCATGTTCACAAAGTTATCAACTTCATTCTCTCCTCCAGAGTTATCAAAATGCAGTGGCAAGAGTGATGATGATGATAACTGAACCACCTATCGATGTATTTATTGATTAATGTAATGAGAATAAGACAACCAATGGAGAGCCTGCTTCCACCATTGGCTAACATTAAAAATGTCTATTGGATGTTCAGCTTAAGATGCCTAAAAGATAGTTGGAGAAGCAAAAATAATCATCAAAGAGTTTGGGACAGGATAAGTAGATTTGAGAATCATTAGCATAGAGAGTATAATTAAATTCATAACCGCTGATGAGATCACTAAATGAAGTAGTGTACAGGGAGAGGAGAAAAGGGTCCAAGGAAGAACCCTAGGGGACACCTCCAGGTTAGAGGTCATGATTTGGAGAAGGATCCAGCAAAGGAGACAGAGAAGGAGCTATCAAATAGATAAGGAGAACCAGGAGAAAGTCATGTCCTGAAATCTAGAGGGAAGAGAGTATTAAGGAAGAATGGGTGATCAGTCCTGTCAAAGGCTATAGAATGACTTAAGGAGAATAAGGATTTTTAAAAGTCCATTGGATTCTGGCAACTAAAGTATCCTTGGTAATTTTAGAGAGAGGAGTTTCAGTGGAATTATAATGTCATTCATCAGACTGTAAGGGGTAAAGAAGAAAGAAAAAGGAGAAAAAGTGGAGGAATCTATTGTAGATGACCTTTTTCAAGGATTTTATCTACAAAGGGCAGAAGAGATATAAGAGGACAATTAAACGGGATCAATGAAGGATTTTTTTTCAGGATGGGGGAGACATAGGCATGTTTGTAGGAATTAGAGAATGAGCCAGTAGGCTGCAGAGATTGAAAACAAGTGATAGAATGGAGATGATAGAGATATCTATTGGAGAAGACAGGATTGAATGGGATCAATTAACCAGGTAGAGGGGTCAGCCTTGGTAAGAAGGTCACTCCATTATATGAGACAGGGATGGAGTTTATAGTAGCAAAATACATATTAATAATAAATGAGGAAGAGGGGAGAAGTGGGAGTTCAATGTAAATGGCTTCATTTTTTTTTCTTTGAAATATAAATCAAGTTAAATTATAGTGGAGAATATGCTGGGCTTGGCGTCAGGAAGATGTGAGTTCAAATACTGCATGACACCTGTGCCACCCTGGAGGAATTTTTAAGATTCTACGTGATTCAGGCAATTCCCTAGGATTTATCTCCCAAGTCATATTTGGGTTGCAATCTGTACTAGTGGAGGGAGGTTGTTCATCCTCTGAGAATTCCCCATGTTAATGATATCACAGAACCTTTACAGAATATATGAAGATTTTCTTTTAACAAACAGTAAATAATATCCTGAGTCTACTTGTATTCCCTCCCTACATATCTCTTAGTAATATCAACTTTCTTGGGTTTATCTCTACTTAGGTGAGTTCTAATTCTACCTATATGTGCAGTCTTACTCCCACATTATCAACTGTATTTTTTTAAATCTGCATTTGAATATTGTATCAGTAGCTTGAACTCACTATGTCCAAGAAAGAACTTGTCATCCCGATCAATCAACAAACACTTAGTAAGCACTTACTATATGCCAGGCACTGTGCTAAGTTCTGAGGATATGAAAAAAAGCAAAAGATAGTCCTTGCCCTCAAGGAGTTTACAATCTAATAGGAAAGACAAAATGCAAACAAACATATACAAAGTGAGCTATAGACAAGATAAATAATAAATGATTAAAAGAGTAAACACTAAAATTAAAAGAATTGGAACAGACTTCCTATAGAAGATTTGGATCTTAGTTGAGACTTAAAGGAAGCCAGGGAGGTTGGTAGTTTGAGCAAAGGAGGGAGAACATTCCAAGTTCACAGAATAGTAGAGAAAATGCCCAGAGCCAAGAGATGAAGTGTCTTGTTCATGGCACAGCCAGTTCAGTGTCACTGGATCAAAGAATACATGTTAGGGAGTAAAAGGAGTAAAGACTACAAAGATAGGAGAGAGCTAGGTTATGAAAGGTTTAGAATACCAAACATTTAAAATACATTTCTAACTTATAAAACTACATGTGTAAAAGTACAGATACATTTTTATTTGCTCCTAAAGGCAATAGGAAGTCACTGGAGCTTTTTGAGTGGGGTTGGGGGATGACATGAACAGACCTGAGTTTTAAGAAAATCACTTTAGTAACTGAATGGAGAGGAGAGTCTTGAGTTAGTCATCTTCCATTCAACCTAACTCCTCCTCCAACCTTCTCTATTTTTATGGAAGGACTTTGGACAAGGCTGTCCTCAGCCTCTGTTTCTGAGAGAGACAGACAGATAAACAAAGAAAGAGAGAGAGGACTAGATGACCCTTGAGGTCTCTTCCATCTTCAGATCCATGATCCAATGATCCTAGAACGTCAAGGTTATCCCTTAATTTTCCCTTGTTATCATCCCCCACATTCCTTCAATTGGCTAGTATTGTCAATTCTACTTCTATATATGCATTAATGAATAAATAAATAAATAAGCTTTTATTAAACACTTGCTATGTGCAGGAACTATGCTAAGCACTGGAAACATAAATACAAAAATCAGCAGAATCTCTATTTATATTCTAATCAGGAAGATAATGTATCCAAGGGAGTGATGATCAGGGAAGAGGATTTTCATCAGGGAAGTCAGGGACGAAGAGTGAAGTTCTAAGGCAATTGATTGTCCTTTCCAGGAAAAGAGTTTTGGTTTGATTATTGATCCCAAAGATAGAGATAGAAAGTAGAACACCACCTACTGGGTCTAATGAGGCACAAGGATAACTGGAGAACAATAGCATGGTAGGTCTGGTTTGGACTTGCTATCATAGATATTCACCAATCAGAATCCCAGGGGCTGGAGTGATAGGTGGGAGGTAGAGGTCAGAGTGCAGAAGCATGGTATAATTATACATCAATCAATCAACCATTAATGGTTGTTAGCCTATTATGTGAAAGATTCTGTGCTGGGTAGTAGAGATACAAAAGGCAAGAGCAAAAAAAGCCCCTGCCCTAAGGAATTCATATTCTATAGAGAGAATCCATACATACAACATATTTGCATGTGTACACATACAAGTGTATACAAAGTATATGCAACCTAAACAAACTAGCAGATAAGGGGACCCAATAAAGGGCTCATTTAGGAGGTGGTATTTGAGCTGAGGGATTTTAAGACACAAAGATAAAGAGAGTGCGTTTGGAAGTGGGACAGGCAGGTAGGGCAGTGTGGGCAAAGACTCCATGTAACAGGAGGAAAAGCAAGAAGGTCAGTTTGATGGTACTAGACTGAAGGAAAGTAAGGACAAGTTTGTCCCATTTTCTCCATTCACACAGCAATCATCCTTCTTTAAGCCCTCATCACCTCAACCCCTATTATAATGCCATCTCTCCTCTCCAATTCATCGCTCATGAAGCTTCTAGAATAAACTTCCTAAGACACAGGTATGGCCAAGTCATTTACCTACTCAGGAAGCTTTCAGTGGCTCTCTGTCTCTAGGACAAAACACAAACTCCTTAATCTGGTGTTGAAAGTCCTCCACAATCAAGTTCCAACCTACCTTTCCAACTGACTCAGTCTAGTCAGACTGAAAGACTAGCTGGTTCCTGAATTTAAAATCTGATCTTCTGCCTCTATGTATAAATATAAAGCATCAGCCATGCCCTGGAATGCATTCCTTTATCTTTAATTCTCAAAATATTTTCATCTTTATGCAAAGTCGTTATTGATTCCCTCAGTTGTTACTATTCTTTTCCTCCTCAAATTACCTTATATTTATTTACCTGTCTCCATATAGTATTTCTTCAGTAGCAAATAAGCTCTTCAGGTAGCTGAGCACCAGCCCTGTAATCAGGAGGACCTGAGTTCAAATCCAGCCTCAAACCCTTGACGCTTACTAGCTGTGTGACCTTGGGCAAGTCATTTAACTCTGATTGCCTTGCCTCTCCCCTTCAAAAAAAATAGAAAATAAACTCCTTGAGAGCAGTGTATCTTTCATTTTTGCCTTTGTATTTACTCTGCCAGGCATAGCGCCTAAAGCATAGTAGGAAAATAATACAATTTTCATTAGTATAATTTATTTTAATTGAAAGATTCTGGTTTCCCTATGGCAGCTTTTATTACTTCTTTCTATTTAAACATTTGTTTGGGTTTTTTTTTTAAATTTATTAAAGTGAAATTTTAAATGGCCAAAAAACAGGGATTTATGAGACACCCACTGTATCAGCAAGCATGCACAGGAGGGCCTGCTGTACAGCTTCTTAGATCTGCTTTTCTAAAAGGAAAGCAACTTTTGAGGAGTCAACAATCACTTTAATCAAGTGCATTTATCATTCACTTAGCTCAGTGGGAAACTTCAGAGAAAATACAAACAGAAATTACAAACTGAAAGACCAACAGACAGAACTTTCCAACTGTCTGACCATAGATAATACATACATCCTTTCCAGACAGAGAAGCACCAACATCTAGGTTTTCAAAGGGGGGAGAGAGGGTTCTTAAACCAGCTGCCGAGTCTCATCTGGCAGGCAAACCTTCTTCCAAAAAATAAGCCCCAAAGCAAAACCTCACTTCAGAATACACATATACATACATACATACATACATACATACATACATACATACATACATACATATATATATATATTCTTTTCAGGGCTGGAGGGCACTATCCTTGTGACCCACTCTCATCAGAAATTAACAAAAAGTGTCTGAGGTCTATGAATGGACAAAGATCTTTAACTCTTCCCCCTCAACCACCATTAACCTTACATTAACATTTACCACAAATGGAGGGAAGGATGAAGAATAATCACCAAAGTAGATGGAAAAGTAATGCTGAGAGAGGTAAGAAAGTGCCAAGCAAAAAAAGAGGATAAAGAAGGAAGTAGATACTCTGATCAATATAATGAACCAAGACAATTCCAAAAATTTCATGATGAAAAATACTGTTCACCTCCAGAGAGAAAACTGATGAGCTCTGAGCACAGACTTTTTCACTTTCCTTATGTTTCTTGCTTCTTATTTTATTTTTGCAACATGATTGCTATGCAAATATGATTTCACATGTATAATTGATATCCAGTTGCCTGCCTTCTCAAAGAGTAGGGGAGAGACAGGAGGGAGGTAGAGAATTTAGAAAGGAAAAAACGTTGTTAAATGAATTTTTAAAATAAATAAATATTTTTTAAAAGTCAGAAACAGAGACCAACAGTTTCAAATCCTGTCAAAAAGTCAAGAAGGATGAAGATAAGAAGAAATAGACTGGATTTGTTCATGAGGAGCTCATTGTTGTCTTTCAAAAGAAATTTGTAGTGTTGGGAATGAAAATCAGATTACAAGAGAATGAAGAATGAATGAATAGGCGGTGAGACAAAAACAGTAGCAAATGTATTATTTCTAGAAGATTGGCCATGAATCAGAAAAGAAAGATAAGACAGAAAAAGAGGGGGTATCAATGTCAATGGAAAGTTTCCCACTTGCAGTCTTACACTAGTCTTTTCAGGAAACTCATGCCAAGGTAACTTCTCTAAAGCATCACTTTCATTTCTCACTAGTTAAAGAACTTATAGCATCTCTGGATATAGCCTACACTCATAAGCCTAAAATTTATTCAATCAATAAAAATAATACTAGAAGAGCATTGCAGAAATTCAAAGTATTTCCTCTACCTACTTCACAAGATTATTGTCAGGAAAGCAATTGTAATTTGTAGTGTAGTATATTTGTAGTAAAATTTCAGTGCTTCTGTAGAGACAGCAATTCATCAATGTGGGTACTTCCACAATAATGCAGGTCACAACCCTTCGTTGTTTGCCCATCCTGTTGTGTTTGTCCTTCATTCTCGAAGAGGACCATGACACCAAGATGATGGCATGACTTGCAGTTGACTTTGATTTGAGTGAGGGAGGGCTGTGCAGGTCACCAACCTCACTTTCTTCTACTGAGCCATCTGGGTCCAGTGGCCTGATATTCATCAGGATGGCTGGAGATGGCCCAAGATGCAATGGGAGACCCTGACCCTTTTAGGCTATTGCATCTTGGATCATCTCCAGTCATCCTGATGAATATCAGGCCACTTGGCCCAGCCCTCCCTCACTCAAATCAAAGTCATCTGCAAGCCAGGTCATCATCTTGGTGTCATGGTCCTCTTCAAGAATGAAGGACAAACAAAACCTGTGAATGCATAGCAGCTCCCTTATCCTCTTTTCCCTCCTCTCCCTGGTTGTCCCTTCTTCTCTCCTCTCCTCTGGTGCTCTACCCAGGGGAAGGTACACTTCCATGGCCAAAAGCTGCTTTTCTTCCCTTGGGTTTACTGGCTAGATTTCTTGCTCAAAGACCAAGACTTAAACCCAATTCACTCTGAAACTCAGGTCTCCACCCACCTAGCACAGAGTGAATGTAATTACTAAATAGCAACTGTTTCCCTTACCCAGGAACCCTGAGAATCTTCCCCTCCGAGTTTGATTTTTTTTTTTATTAAAAGGGCCATCCCTTGAGTACTACTTAAAGAAGCCTATTCATTGAATGGGTGTATCTCGCCCATCTTGTACAGTTCTCCCAGATCATGTTCTCCTAGAGGTAAACAAAAGGTCCAAGGTCCTTTCCTTATATCCTTTTAACAACACCAGAACATCAGTGGCATGTGGGAAAGGGTGTCTCTCACTTATGCCTCACTCTCACTATGTAATGGACTCATTCTTTTTCACTCATACATTTCTTTGATAATATCCCTTATATAGTTTCTTCTGTGTGACTCCTTAATCATAATGTATTGCATCCTACACATGTCCACATCTCCATTGTCCCTTGTGTAACTAACAATTTTAATTCTTTGGAAACTGGAGTGTTTTGTGATATGGCTATACAATGTGACTAGAAAAATCTTGGTATTGAAAAGATGGGCTTTTTTTACAAATGACTGAAAAAAAAACCAGCATGGGGGGAAAAGTACAAAATACCAGTCCCCACTCCAGTTATTGTTCATTGATCACAAGAGAGTTTGATGCACCATCTTCCTTTCATTGAAAATTTTGGAAACTACAAATGTGAAATGCTGCATTTGCTGTCACATATAGTTATAAGTTGCTTGACTTTGCTAATTTTTTCTTTGTTACAAGGGAAGGGGGGTGGGGAGGGATATTAGAAATATATATACCTGGAAATGACTGTAATATAAAAATAAAAGGTACAAATAAAAATTTTAAAAATATACCACCCCAAGGAACGATGCTGTAAGAAGAAAGACTTGATACACACCAAAATATGAATGGCAACACCTTTTTGCAATAGCAAATAATTGGAAACAAAGAAAATTCCCATCATTTGGAGAATGTCTAAACAAATTATGGTCCATTAATGAAATGTAACATTATTGTGCTGTAAGAAATGAAGTACTGATCAATACAAAGAAGCATGAAAAAAGTTTACATACAGAGCAAATTAAGCAAAGCCAAGAAAACAGTATCCACAATAACCACAACAAGGTAAATGGAAAGAATAACCACACACCCAAAATCCAAAAGCAAATGTAACAAAATTAGAAATGTCAAGCATGACTCAGATGAAGACATGTAAGAGGATGCTCCCAATCTGCCGCTCTGTGGAGGTGGGAGTCCAGAGGTGTGGCGTATTGTGAATGTCTGCGGACTATTTCAACATGTTGATCAGTTGTACTGATTATTTTCCTCTATAAAAAATACTACTTGTTATATGTGATAGCTCTCTCAGAGGGAGGGAGGAATAATGGGGTTAACTATGATGATCGAATAAATAAAATACATCAATAAAATATTTTTAAAATATTCAAAAGCTATTACTCTAAAGAGCAAAATACCTCCTAAAATATTCCCCTCCAAAAAAGGGTCTGGTATCTATATATGTCAAAATTTGACAAAACTCTTTGAAAGATACAACAACACAGATTTTAAAACTCTACACTGCAGGGAGATATACGCTCACCAAGAACATTAATATCTCCAAATTAAGGAGGGATGGTAAGGTTTTCCAGATGTTCCTAGTTGTGGATGGCATTGTGCAGATGGCATTGAGTCCTGGAACACTGCAGAACCTCCTAGACAGACAGACAGACAGACAGATAGATAGATAGTAGATAGATAGATAGATAGATAGATAGATAGATAGATAGATAGATAGACAGACAGATAGATAAATAGATAGATGCAGATACGGAGATATAATTATATATAATCTACATGTGTAATAGATACAGATACAAAGAAACCAAGTAGATGAAGAATGCCCATTGACTGAACCATCACATGTAATTGGGTGGACAAGTCTGTACGTCCCTCTGACTTAGACTGCAAAAAAACGATAAATTAAGCCCATAATTGAAAAGGAGGGTGAGAGAGGGCTGAATTCCATTGGAAAAATCAAAGTTGTGAAGCATAATATAAATGTGACCTATTGTTATCATTTATAAAAATTTCTTTTGCCCAGACTCTTTCAATGTTACCTCACTAACTCATAACATAGTCCATTCACTTCAACCAGACTGATTCTCTTAACAGCTGATGCATGTATCTTGCTCATTTATATACACAATAACTATAAGAACGCAAATGGAAAGAATAACCATACACCAAAACTTCAAAAGCAGATGTGACAATATCATAAAGGTCTTTTCAGTATGAAATGATGCTTCCAATCTACCTCTCTGTGGAGAGGTCATGTTATTCCTCTTGTCTTACATACTTACTTAGCCATCTCCTCTTTGCCAGTTCATGTTATTAATATCAGTGTCCATGATTCCAAAAAGTCTTCCCTGATCTCCAGCTTGTTTGTTCTTCACTTTGCAACTATTTGTACTTTTGCATGGAGTTTAGCCTACATTAGTATACAACTGTATTAATTTTCTAATAATTTCTAACGTGTATAGTAAAGAGACAAAGATCTTCCTTTCTAACAATATAATATACAACATTTACATGGAGCTTTAAAGTTTGAAAAGCGCTTTACAATATTATATCACTTTATCCTCACAACCACTCAGGGAGATGTGTTATTATTGTCCCCATTTTACCGATAAAGAAACTAAAAACAGAATTAATCATTAATAAACAATGAATAGTTAATAAAAAAAAATTATTCTAACCACCAGACAGAGGTTGTGACTTGCCCAGAGTCACACAGTTAGAAAGTATGAGACTGCTTTTATATCCAGATTGTCCCAATTCCAGGCCCAGAACTCTATACACTTGCACCATCTAACTGCCCTTCTATCCTCCACGATGTATATCAAAACCTTTTGTTCATAAGGATCCCATAACTGTTCATTAAATAAATTGGTGCATGGAAGAGTAGAAAGAGCACCTGATTTGGAATTGGAGGACCTGAGTTTCAATCCTAACTTTACTATTTACTTGGTAACCTTGAGTAAATCCCTCAATCTCTCTGAGCCTGAAGTTTCCTCTTCTATAAAAGTAGGAGGTTGAAGCAGATTATCTCTGACATCATCTCTCATTCTAAATCTGATTCTATGAATATTTTATTCCTACAACTAAACTGAAGTGCAACAAGGGAAGATTTCCTTCAATTTCTTTTGTGTTCTCCATGGCTTCTAATATAGTGCAATAGGCACAGTAGGCACTCAATAAATCCTCTTTAAATGAATTATTAAACTAGCCCCAGGAAATGAAGACCTTTATTGCCAAATGCTATAAATCTAACCATTCATACCTCTGCTATTCATATGTATTCATATATTGCAGACAAGCACATATTAGGAATTATTAGGTAGTCTACATTCCTCATTTTGAACAGTTGAATTATCTGCTGGGAATACAACACATTTCATTTATCTTTCTTTATTTCCCATATGAGAACTTATAGCCTAAACCCATAGAGCAGCTGGCCTTAAACCAAGGATACTGCTTATTCCAAAGAGTTACAAACATTAGTTAAAAGGCATTCTCTCACACTCCAATTTGTTTCAAATAAAATTTGTCTCATATAGAATTGAAAATCCCATTTCATGAAGACATTCACAAACTGTCTGCCTCAGATAAGTATGCCAAAATCCCAGTAATGAGCTCTTTTCCAATCACCATGCTTCTGAAAAATGCTAGCAGTCATAATAAATAGCCTTCAATAAACTAGTAAAAAAGAAAAGCTTCCTTCTTTCTCTAAGTATAAAAGTTAGTTATAGAAATTGTTCAAAGCACCATATTCTGTACAAAGCAAATGGCCTTCATTTGATGAACAAAGATAAGAAAGTGGATCCCAAAACTTCACAAGCCAGACCAGCCCTGCTCAAAACAAGGAATCATTTAAGATAGGGACAAAACCTGTCAGTGAGTTCATCAGAATAGAGAATCCCCTGGCAAAGAAATCACTTCTACTAATTCAGATAAGTACCTGTTTTGAAACTTACCTTCCTTTTTCATATGGGGGGGAGTGATTTTTTTTTTGCTGGCTCCTTTTTTTTCAGATGCTAAATATTTTTATTAATCTATCCCTACCACTCCCCTCCACTAATCAAAGTTTTAAAACAAATAGCTGAATACGTACCTAGATAGTCTGCCAAAACTAACTCCAACATTAGTTATGTCCAGAAATGTATGTCTCTTTTGTCACCTTAAGGTCATCACCTCTCTGTCAGTAGATAAGTGGTATGTTTCATCTTCATTTTTTTGGACTTGTGGTTTACCATTACATTGATCAGAGCTCTACAAATCTTTGAAGATTGTTTTTCTCCAAAATGTTATCGTTGTACAATTTGTTCTCCAATTCTGCTTACTTTGCTCTACATAAAGATTTTCCCAGTTGCCTTTGATTGACCATTTCATAACTTCTTATGAAAAAATGACATTCTATCATATTCATACAACACAATTTGTTTCACCATTTCTCAATTGTAGAATATCGCACTACCATGAAAAGAGATGCTATAAATATTTTTACACATATAGATCTTTTCCCTCTTTCTTTGATTGTTGTGGGGTATAGAGCAAGAGGTAATATAGCTGAGTCAAAAGGTATGCAGTTTCTGGACATAGTTCTGAATTGCTTTCCAGAAAAGCTAATTGGCTCCATACAGTGTACTAGGATACCTGTTTTCCCACAACCCCATCAACATTTGTCATTCTTCTCTTTTTTCATCTTCGCCAGACCAATAGGTATGAAGTAAAACCTCAAAATTGCTTTCATTTTGTTTCTCTAATTATTAATGAGTTAGAGCATTATTTACATAATTGTTGACAGCTTAGACTTATCTTTGGCAATTTATGGTCTTAAACAGCTGGCTAGAAGACTGAGAAGTTAAATGATTTGCCCTGTCACATAGCTAGTCCATTAGAGGCAAAACTTGAACCTAGATAATAATAGTGTGAAGGCTAGCTCTCTACCATGCTGTTTCTTGAAACCAAGTGAACCCATATGGAGGGACAACTGTTGATAACACTATCCAAGTGCTGGTGAATTTTACTGACAAGAAAAAGGCAGGACTTAAACCCGTCAATGTCCTCATCTATCTAATCCTTCCCTTAAGTCTAAGAGGAAGAAATAGCCCTCCTCCTTGTCCAAGCTAACCACTCCACTTGTGGCCCTTGATCCCATCACCTCCAGGACCTTGCTCCATCATGCATCCATTACCTTCTCCCATTTATTCTTTCTCTTTCTCTCTCTTTCCCCCTTTCTTTCTCTTTCTCCTCAGTCTAAAGCAACATACTCTTCCATTCTAAAAGGGAAAAAAACTTTTCCCTTGACCTTGACACCCCCTCAAGTTACTGTGATGTCCCTTTCCTCTTTTTTTACTGACACAGTTTTAGAAAGACTAGTCCATACTTGGCTCCCCTTCTTCATCACTCATTCATTCCCCAACTATTTGTAGGCTGGGCTTCTGGCCATGAAGGCAGCTAAAGCAGGCACTGAGAAGTGCTTAGAATTTGATCAGACAGCAAACTCCCCCCATCACAGGCTTTCCATGTCACCCAGATAGGTCACATGGCCCTATTAATGAATTGGAAAGATTTTCCCATTTAAATTACCATTACAGTATGTATGTATGTATGTGCATGTGTGTGTGTGTGTGTGTGTGTGTGTGTGTGTATACCAAAAGTCCACTTAGTTCACTAATTCTGGCCTTAGGCACCTGGCCATGTTTTAGATTTATGTGTTAACTCTCCAGGGCATCTTACAGTCTGTCTGCTGTCACTGACTTGCCCTCCCCACCTTGAACAACTCCCATACCATACCTAAGACCTGAACCTCTATACCAAGGCTTTCTTGAATCCATACCTCAGTCCTAGTAGATATTAATCTATTCATCTCTAGCTGCAGTTGTTCAGTTAGTCACTTGTGATTAACTCTTTGTGGCCTCATGATCAACTATTTATGGGGTTTTCTTGGCAAAGATACTGGTGTGGTTTGCCATTTCTTTCTTTGTCAGGCAAACAAAGGGTAAATGACTTGTCCAGGGTCACACAGCTAGGAAGTGTTTGAGACTGGATTTGAACTCAGGTCTTCCTGACTCAAGGCCCAATGGTCTATTCACTAAGTCACCAGCATCCTCCTTCAACTTTAGAGCTATTCCCTTAGGGTCCATTCTAGTTGATTGAGTGTATGCAAACCAGCCAACTTAGCCCACTATATATACTAGCTGACTTTAGAACCAGATCATCTTTTAGCCTTGTATCCCATTCAGCCATCTACCCAGACCATTTATACCTCATTCCATTTCATGTCTTTCTGAGAATATAGCTCACTTTTCACGTCACTTCTCTTCTACATCAGTTGTCCTACCCTATTAGAATGTAAATTCCTTGGGGGCAAGTACTATGTCTTTTTTTAAAATACTTGAATCCCCACGGTTCCAATAGTGATTTTTCAAATATTTCATTCATTCCTTTTATTAATTCTTTTATTAAATAATTTATTTATTAATAAACTAATTTATTAATTTAATTAATTAATTAAGGGATTTAATTTATTAATTATTAATTTTATTGATTGTTATCTTAACAACTGGGAACATTCATAGCAGAAGATTTCATAACGAAAGACAAGAAGATATTTGTTGTTGCATGGTCATTTTTCAGTCATGTCTGACTCTTTGTGACCCCATTTGGGGTTTTCTTGGCAAAGATATTAGTGCAGTTTGCCATTTCCTTCTCCAGCTCATGATATAGATGAGAAAACTGGTTAAGTGACTTACCCAGGGTCACACAGCTAGTAAGTGTCTGAGGTCAGATTGGAACTCAGGTCTTCTCGATTCCAGACCCTTTGATTTATCTATTATACTACCTAGCTGCCCCACAAGATATGCCGGTGGGTAAATGCATACTTCTATAAGAATCAGAATTTAAAGTCATCACTTTACCATAGTAAAGCTAATCCCAACTTGAGGAGGGAGTTTATGTATTCTGCTGACCATTCACCAAAATTAATTGGCCAATTGAATATTAACTGGCCATTTGAAATAGCACATACATTGATTTATTTAGCAAATACATATTAAGTGTCTACTACATGTACCACAAAGTACTAAGAATGGAAAAGAACTAGAGCAATGAGACATGGTCCCTGCCTTTAAAGAAGTTTTCAGTCATGTAGAGGAAATCTACAAAAATTACAATTACAAAATAGAATTGAGGAAGGGCTGGAACCTGTGATATCATTGGTATGTGGAACTCCTGGTGTGGAAATTCCCTCCACCAATTAAGCTTGGCAACTCATCTGAGTTATACAGTCTTAGAGAGTTGCCAGGGGTGTTGAGAGATTGTGACTTACCCTTAGACACATAACTAGTATGTGTCAGACATGGGATTTGAACCCAGGTCTTCCTAACTCTGAGGTTATTTTTCTATCTACTCTTCCATCCATGATACCTCTGCCAAGAGGATATACTGAAGCATAATTTTATGAAGCTTTTTCTATTTATTCCTATCTAAAAAACTGTGCTGTGAAGAATGTGAAACAATGTGTCCAAAAGACAGTGAAACAACACAAAAGACCAAAGTCCAAACCTTAAAAAGTCTCAAATTGTAGTAAAAGTTATGCAGCTTCTCTTTGTGGAGAAACAGCATGTAGATTAGAGAGCATGGGCTTTACCAAGATCAAAAAGATGGCAGTGATACCATTACTTAAAGGTAGTTGACACATAATTTTGATGAACAGAGCAGCATGATGGTACATGCATTAGAAGGTACTTTCATACCCAAATAGCTGCCATAAAAAGAACTAAAGAATGAATGGTAATGGAAACAGGGAGGGCATGACTTTTACGTGATGATGGTGACTAAGAGGAGCCCAGGCAATGAACCAACTATGGTTTGAGGAATAGCTACATACTCCAGCTAAGTATGTGATCTAGTTACATAGCTATTCCATTGAGTTATAAATGTCAGCCCTGAGGAAATGATTGCCAGTGGTATTTTCCATGGTTTTGTGAGGTGATGTAGCTGGAGAATAAAAGCTCAGCTGAAAAAAAAAGTCTGTTACCCCACCCATAATCACTTCACAATGCACTTGGGAAACAGCTGAATACTTATTACTGCAGAAGGAACTGGAATAACCAGTCCTTCCAGAGCAGCATTATCTTCTTTATTTTATCTATGGGGGGAAAAAAAACCAAAATTATACTAACACCCAAGGAAATCCTATATTAGGTTCAAAGGCTTCTAATAAAATGAAGTAATGCAGAATATGGCTTATTCAATAGCACATTTTGAAGAAGGAAAAGTACCAGAAAGAGAGAGAATGAGATAAAGAAAAAGAAAGGGAGGGAAGGACAGAGGGAAAGGGAAAGAGAGAGAGAGGAAGGAGAGGGAGAGAAAGAGAGAGGGGAAGAGAAAGAGAGGGAGAGGGAAAGAGGGAAGGAGAAGGGAAAGAGAGGGAGAGGAGAAAAGAGAGACAGAGACAGAGAGAGAGATGCAGTTTGGAAGATCTTGTCAAAATCTTAATTATATTTCTCCAGTTCTTCACCCTCCACAACTAATGTTAGTATATTATACTCAAATAGTGTAGTTGTCAGGCCCTCTGCTAGGCACTGAGGCATGAAAAGACAAAACCAAAACAGTCTCTGATCTCAAGGAGCTTACAGTCTACTAGGACATTATATGTACATAGATGGATACATATAGCAAGGCATAGTGGCTAGAGAATTATCCTCAGAGCCAGAAAGACCTGGGTTCAATCCCTTCCCCTGCTATATACCACCCATAAATAGCATACTCTAGGAAAGTCACTTAACCTCTCAAGGATCTGTATAACTTGAATACCAATTAAATCACAGGTCTGGTCCTTATATAAACAAAGCACCAAGGTAATTTTGTATGAATGATGATAGTACCCTTGACAACTTTGAGCAACTAAGTCATTTTGACTATTATAAATACCCAAACGAACTATAAAGGACATATGAAGGAAGACACTATCTACATCCAGAGAAAGAACTGATAAATAGAAGTACTATAGAATGATTTACATGCATATATACATATAGGTACACACACATATATTATATGTATATGTACATATACATATACATATACACACACATATTTGTGCCTAATGGTAGTCATCTTGGGGGAAGGATAAAAAGAAAAAAAAAGAAATAGTAAACTAGTAAACTAACCTTTTTCTATTCTAACTTATTTAACTAAATGTATAATGACTATGCATAACTATATATGTATATATACACAATTATAAATATACCTACATAATATACATATATATATATATATATATATATATATACAGATAATCATAGATCCTTCAGTGTATACATGTCTCCTTCAAGGTTTTAAGTGGCCTAGAAGAGGTGATTTCATTAATCATCGGTTCACTGAAATGATTTATTCTGCATGCTACTTTAGCAAACTTCCCAGCTGTATCTAACCTTTCCCAGCATCCTTAGTGAGTACTTTTCAAATTCCTAATCTCTGTAACCATCTTACTCAGCTTCTGCCAAATACAGAGCAGCACACCAACTGAGTGATGTTAACAGCTGAAAAGACTACCTAGAGAGAGAATGTGTGTGACAAGAATGGAAATCCCTCTAGTTAGCCTGCAGAAATTCTGTTCCAAGAAGATTTAACATGCTATGTATAATTACTGTGTTTGTATATATCTACAGACGTATATGAAATCTATTTTTGCAAAGCTTGAATACGTAAGAAAGAAATTTTCTATGAATGAAGCCTAGCACTACAAAGACAAATCATCTTCCATCATTTTTAACATTTATTGAACTGTCTTACTTGAACATTTAGCTTTTGTCTTGCATGTAATGTATACTTTGAACTCATATTTGCTAACCCTTAGAAAACCTTGATTTTCCCCAAATACAGTAGTTCTTTTTAGTTTAAAAGTTCATTGAATTTAATATGATTCAATTCATATTAAATTCACTTCAAACATTTCTTAAGTATCCATTTCTTCAAGATAAGAAGCAGTATAGGTTAACATGAATAGAGGAGAACCACGAAGACCGAGAGACATGAATTCAAATTCTGCCTCTAATACATACTAGGTGGGTGACCAAGGGTGAATCATTTAATCTCCTAGTCCCCTCTCCGAGACTTACAGAGGGACTGACAACCTGCATTAGTACAAGGAGTTTATTCAATGGGAGTTCTCTACACTGATTAAATTATTGGTCTCAACAAAAGAAGTGTTCAAGGCCTTGTGGTAAATACTGGAGACACCAAGACAAAAATAAAACAGTCCCTATCTTCAAGGAACTGGCCCACTTAGCCAGAAACCAGAAAGCTTCTACTACTGCTAAGATGTTTGGGGAGTATTCCTCCGTATATAGCTTCCCTGTCCAGATCTATTCTAGCCAAGGTAGAGGCTTCAAGATCAAAATACTCAAGGAGATGTTGACATTGGCAAGAATTTAGAATTCTGGAACCACACCCTACCACTTTTAGGAAGACCCACCAACTGAGTTCCTTGCATGTTTTATTCACTGAATACTGAACATGCTTGGCGTGCTGAGGCATGAGCAAAAAACTCAGTAGTATCAACATATGTCACTCCTAGTGGATGTATACAACAGTATCATGAATGATGCCACAGCCTTTATCAAATGCCTGCCAATAGTTGGGGTAAGAGCCACAGTTTCCTACTGATTTATGCCTCTGAATCTCAAAAGACTCCGACAACCTGGATCTAACATGATGTAACAATATAAGTTTGAGTTGACATTAGTAAACTGAATTCATAACTTCAAGATAAAGAACGGCACTAAGGGATGGGTTATTCTGACTGGGCATTAAAGTTGGGCTATGCTGGTGCCACAAGACCTGCTCTCCTTATTCCTTCCCACCCCCACTCCAGTGTCTATAGCATTACTGCGCTGGATGCCATGATTTGCCCATCTGTCACTCTAGATGAGGGATCTGAGCCAACTCCCTTTCCATAGACCAAGAGTATTGGAGGCCACTGCCCATCTCTCTGCAAAAGCTCTAACTTATCTCTCAAGATGAACTGACTCATGTTCAACTACTATTCACATGAAACCTTTCTGCTTCTGCCCTCAGTTTTCATTTTATGTGCTGATTCCACAAAGTGAGGCTCAAAACTGGTATGACTCTTGACTGAGAGATCAGCTCAGTAGAGATCAACTCTACTGTTGGACGTACTGAAGGACGTATAGGAACAGCTGACTTGCAAATTGGGAGGGGTTTAACTTGCCCTGCTGGAAAAGAGCTAAGGGATTATCAAGTTTTTGAAGCGGATGGGGCATTCAATGTTTGGATAACAGTGCAATGCAGGGATGTTATAGTTTTGTTGCTAAATATACTTTAGGGAAAGAGACTACTGCTTAAATGTATAAATGTGTCTTAGCCTATCGTGGTCTGGGAAGAATCCATCTTGGTGGGTATTGTTTAAACAGGATTTCATCAAAGAGTTTTAAGGTCATTTGGCAAGGTACCTTCTTTCAGATAACCTAGTAAGATTTATAGGTATACTCATCCAGCTTGATAGACTGAAACAAGAGGAGAAAAGGAAAAGCTTAAGACTAAGGGGAGGTTGAGGGAGGGAGGATAGATATCATGGGATAAGCAAGAAAGCCCCAAGGCTGTACAGCCAAGAGCTAGACATAATGGTAAAAATCTTTTCACCTAGTGCTGTAGGTCTCACAATTGTTACATTTGAAAAGCAAAAGCAAAATGAGAGACAATGGTCTGAGTATGATTAATTTCTTAGTTAGGTTAGCAGTAACCAATGAATTAGATCAATGGCTCTCTCAATGAGCAAAGACCATGAGGTAGGGCTTATGAGCCTTCACATAGTTTTGGGAAGTACAAAACAAAGAACAGAGTTGGGTAGGTAGAGAAAATATATGATTGGTTTCAGAGGAGATAGTATCATGGGGGTGGGGATAAAATGATAGGTTGGAAATTGGGAATGAGGGACCAACTCCCTCCTTCCCTTCTGTGACTAAGAAATGTCCATTATTTGAGTTCACCTGCAGAGTTAGATATAGTGGGTCAGATTTCTTTGGACAACAAGCCAGCCATATTAGAAGGAGGAAGGAAGGAAGGAAGGAAGGAAGGAAGGAAGGAAGGAAGGAAGGAAGGAAGGAAGGAAGGAAGGAAGGAAGGAAGGAAGGAAGGAAGGAAGGAAGGAAGGAGGGAAGGAAGGCCAGCCCCTGGAAAAGGAGGCACAAAAATCGCTGCAGATGGTTGTAGCTCCCTGAGACACAGCTGCCAGGTGTAGAGGATCACCTTCCTCAGTCTTTCTCTTTCATTCAGAGTTGGATCTCCATCTTGATAAAGGTCTTAATGTTCTCATCTTGGATGTGTTCATCCACAACAGCCAATACTTTGGACCCACCACCCTGATGATGATGTAGGAGCTCCTCTGCATACTCAATTCACACACAGTTGTAGCAGCTACCTATACATCAGTTTGTAGGGGGTGGAAATAGTGGGGGCTGACAATATGGGGGCTCTGAAGAACCTCCATCAGAGTGACATGAACCTTTCTGGCTGGGAAGTGCATCACTCTTCATGCTGCTTTTTGGAGCATCTGCTCCAGAACTTTGACCTGTCTCATTCTTCCCAAGTGTGGTGTTGCTGCTGCTGCTGCTGCTGCTGCTGCTGCTGCTGCTGCTGCTGCTGCTGCTGCTGCTGCTAGTGCTGCTGCTGCTGCTGCTGCTGCTGCTGCTAGTGCTGCTGCTGCTACTGTCAGTACCTGTTGGGAATCCCAGGGAAGATAAGGTTCCTAGCACAACTGCAGATTTGGAGCAGTTCTGGGCCAAAGAGAATACGGATATGGCAGCAGCTACTAACTGCCTCTGGCCACTCCTGTTCCATAGCAGCAGCATCCCAGTTCTGCTCTTTTTTCTTTAACCTGAGAAGGTGGGCCTGAAGTACCTGATATATGAAACTCTAATGAATAAAACCTTTAAATCAGCACCTATCTCTAGTCAACAAACTCTCAAAAGAAAGGAGGACAGAGGTAATACTTGAGGTGACTGACCCTCGTCTCTACTCTGCTCCTGAGAGACAGCAAGAGGAGAAGGATACAGGGGAGAGATGGGGCAAAAGCTGGGCTAGGAAATACTGAGACAAGTGATCATTGGCTTCATTAGGCAGAAACACAGGCCCAGCAGAAAACAATGGATCAAGGGGATGAAGCCAATATGGCAGAGTAACAGCACTGACCTTTTAGAGTGCTCCTGCCAAGCCCAGCCAAATACCTGTAAAAAATGACTCTAAACAAATTCTAGAGGTGCAGAACCCACAGATGGATGGAATGAAGCAAATCTCCAGCCCAAGCCAGGCTGGAAGTGTCTACATCTCCACACTGGGAACAGGGTGCAGTCCAGCGTGGGTTGTGCAGGCACAGACAGGACCTAAGCAGGCTTTGGGAGGACTGAATCTCTCACACCTGTGGTGGTTTCCAGATTCCATGACCCTATACATTGAGGATAAGTTGGAATGTCAGTGGAGAAAGCCTGTGGGACTGGTGCACAGGAGAGTGGAGTGGTCCGGCCCCAGCACCAGGGTGGTGGAGGGGAAAGGGGCAGAGGAACTCATAGCAGCTGTAGTAGCAACACAGAGTAGCTAGTGTTTCTGGAGCTCTAGGCCCACAGATTGTGGGGGGATCTAGTGGCTGACAGTACACCTCCCACCCCCACTAGAAAGTCAAGTAAATGGCTGGGGAAATGAGCAAAAACCAGAAAAAGGATCAGACTATACAATCTTACTTTGGTGACAAGAAAGACCAAAACATGCAAACAGAAGAAAACAAAGTCCATCCAAAGCCTCCAAGAAAAATATGAATTGGTCTCAGGTCACGGAAGAGCTCAAAAAGGATTTTGAAAATCAAGTAAGAGAAGTAGAGCAAAAATTGGGAAGAGAAATGAGAGTGATGCAAGAAAATTATGAAAAACAAGTCAACTGCTTCTCAACAGAGACCTAAAAAAAAATGTTAAAGAAAATAACACTTTAAAAAATAGACTAACCCAAATGGCAAAAAAGATCCAAAAAGCCAATGAGGAGAAGAATGCTCTGAAAAGCAGAATTGTTCAGATGGAAAAGGAGATCCAAAAGCTCATTGAATAAAATAATTCCTTAAAGATTAGGATGGAGCAGATAGAAGCTAATGACTTTATGAAAAATCAAGAAATTATAAAGCAAAATCAAAGGAATGACAAAATAGCAGATAATGTGAAATATCTCATTGGAAAAACAACTGACCTGGAAAATAGATCCAGGAGAGACAATTTAAAAATTGTGGGACTATCTGAAAGCCATGGTCAAAAAAAGAGGCTAGACATCATCTTTCATGAAATTTTCAAGGAAATCCTGTTATTCTAGAACCAGAGGGTAAAATAAATATTGAAAGAATCCACTGATCACCTCCTGAAAGAGATCTGAAAAGATTCCTAGGAATATTGTAGCCAAATTCCAGAGTTCCCAGGTCAAGGAGGAAATACTGCAAGCAGCCAGAAAGAAACAATTTGAGTATTGTGGAAATACAATCAGTATAACACAAGATCTAGCAGCTTCTGCATTAAGGGATTGAAGGGTTTGGAATATGATATTCCAGAAGTCAAAGGAGCTAGGATTAAAAGCAGGAATCACCTACCAGCAAAATTGAGTATAATACTTTAGGGGGAAAAATAGTCACTCAAAGAAATAAAGGACTTTCAAGTATTCTTGATGAAAAGACCAGAACTGAATAGAAAATTTGACTTTCAAACATAAGAATCAAGAGAAGAATGAAAAGGTAAACAGGAAAGAAAAATCATACGGGACTAACTAAAGTTGAACTGTTTACATTCCTACATGGAAAGCCTGGATTCAAGATCTGTTTCAGGAATATATGAACTGTAGGCAAGTCATTTAACCTCCCAGTGCTCTAGGCCAGTGTTGTTGTTGTGTTTGTCCTTCGTTGCTGAAGACCACGCCATCAGAGAAATGATGACATGACCTGTACTTGTCTTTGTTTTGAGTAAGGGAGGGCTGGGTAGGTCACCAGCCTCACTTCTGCTCCACAGTCACCTGAATCCAGTGACCAGATACTCATCAGGATGGCTGGAGATGACCCAGGATGCACTGGGAGACCTTGGCCCTTTAGACCAAGTGATGTTAAACTCGAATAGAAACAGATCTCTGAATGCCATATATTGATTTAGAAACCCACAAATTAACATTATGTTGTTTTGTATTTTATTATTTATGTTATTATATTACGTTATTTATATATTTATGTAAACATATATTTATATACTACATTAACATATTATTTTATTAAACATTTTAATCTTATTCAGGAAGCATTCCAAGTTTTCAAGGCTAAGTGCTTTACAAATACTATCTCATTTGATCCTCACAGAAATCCTGACATATAGAAGTTATAATTATCCCCCATTTTAAAGAAGTGAGAACTGAGGCAAAGAGAGTTCAAGTGACTTGCCTAGGGTCACTTAGCTAGGAAGTATCTAAGGCCAGATTTGAACTCAAATTTTCCTGATTCCAGCCAGATCCAATGCTCCATCCACTACACCACTTAGATGCCTAATTTATTTATGCAAAGGCTCATATACTTATTTTTCTGGGGTCAACAGTGCTTTAAGTTATAGATTCCTAATGAAACAATAGATAACTACCACTCCCAGCACCTACTTCCCATTATTACAGTCAAAATAAAAACAATTCTATAATTATACATGATGATTTATAGTGCTTTAAAACTTACAAAATGCTTTACATTCATTATCCTACAGGGATTATGATGTCAAATGAGGAAACTAAAGCTCAGAGTGGTTTAGTGATGTACTAGTTGGATGGACAGATCAGAAACTTCAGAGTTGAAATTCAAACTCAAGCCTTCCTCATTCCAAATCCAGCACACTATCTGTTGTACCCATTCCTTCAACAAACAATAATCTAATACAAAAACATCCAAAGCATTGTTTTTAGAGAATTTAGTGAACTTCCAGGGACCCATGTCAAAAAAACATCATGGCATTGGAAAATGTAAAGTAATGCCAGCAAAAGAAAACAATCCTATTTCACACATTCCTTTGGAATCAACATTTTCTGACTGGTTACCTAGTGACTGAGAATTTCTTAACTAATTTAAAATATTTTAAATGATGTTAATTTAAAATTATTTTGTTTTTTGATACCTTTCCTTATGCAGAATGCCATAGTTCTAAGGATGTCTGGTTTTTTCTAACTTCTGATGATGCATTAATCCTCTGTAAACACTGGCTGCCTGTTTCCTTCTCTACATTATCTTGAGAAATAGCATTCTGTAGAGGCTTACATGTTGGATTTTAAATCAGGAAGAAATGAGTTTGACTCTTACCTTGTACCCTAGTCATGTGACCTTGGGTAAGTCATTGAGACTCAATTTCCTCATCTATAAGATGGGAAAAATACTAATAACCACCCTGAAAGTTTGTTGCGAGGATCATATGTGCAGTAGAAGGAACAAAGACCTAGAACTTAGAATTCAGGACCTGATTTGAATCCTAATTCTATCATATGATTTAATCTATCAATTTATTCATCTACAAAATGAAGGTTGGACAAGTTGGACTCTCAACAGAAATATGCTGGTAAATGTTTAACAACTGGCTCTCCAGGGGAATAAAAATGCATGTACAACACACTTTTAATTAAACTACCTTACTGATATTTTCTTCATCACTTTCTTAAGTCTAGACTTTCAACAATACCATAATATATATGAAGTACTCTCCAATTTATAAAATGCCGTACAAATGTGAGCCATTATTACTATCTAAAATATCTTTCTTTAATTCTTAGCTAACCCTCAAAAGGTAGCTATCAAGTTCAGTGCAAGGTATTTTCTTACGATGTTTTCTATTGCCCAACTTTCCTTTCTGGTAAGAAAGAAATCAAAATTATCAGAAAGTATTTATTGCACCCATCTGCAGATGTATTTCATTAGATAAATCCAGTCTCTCCCTAACAATGTTTATACAGCTGAGCCAAGGCATATGTACCACCAAAAACCATGTTACATGCCACCCCCACTAGCTGTCCAAACAGCTGCCAAAAAAATCCCAGTAAACATGGGAATTATCTAGGGCAACTACTTCTTCCATCAGGAGTATGTCTCTGCCTATTTAGGACCTTTCACACACAGAGATGTTATGGTTGCCTTCACTCATACTTGAGAGAAACAATGTTGGCCTTGAGTGAAGGTTATGAGAACTTAAGTCAACCTTTACCTACTGAAGGATTTGGAGTAAATGAATGTAAGGAAGGTGAAGGTCATTGAAATAAATGCACAATAAGGGGATTTTATCCCCACCTTCTATTTGCTGAGGGTATACAATGGGTTAGAATGGATTTTGGTTCTAACGATTTATGTTCCTTAAGTTCAACCATCTAAAAGTAGCTAAGCTAATTAGTTGGTCACGTGTAGAGGCAGCTAAGTGATGTATAGAGCTATGAACCTAAAATCAGGAAGACCTGATTTACTCAAACATTTACTAGCTGGGTGACCCTGGGCCAGTCATTTAACCTGTTTTTCTCAGTTTCATCAACTATAAAATGAGGATAATAATGGCACATCAGAGAGTTGTTTCAAGGATTACATATTTGGAAAGCACTTAGCACGAAGATATTGAGGCCCAGAGAACTGCAGTGATTTGCCCCAAACTGCAGCTGACTCTAAGTAAAAAACCTAAACCTAAAACTCCCATAGAGAGAAAGGGAAGAAAAATATATAATCCTAAAGTTCAGAAGGATTCCTGATGTTGCAGGAAAACATTGTATTTCTATTCCCAGTCACTTTCATATCAATTGAAATGCAGTTTGCTCAACTCCAAACAATTAGCATCTTCCCAGAATACTGGAAGTGAGAGATTTTTTTTCTCATGCTATTTGCTATGAGATCAATGCCTTCTTTAGAAAGGAAAACAAAATATACAGGCCTGCCCAGGTCAACACAGTCTTATGCTATACAGCAATTCACTTGTCTGCACATTTTCTTAGAGTTCTCTAGCATGAGATTAGTTTGATCCAATGACATTGATATCCACTAGATAACAACATACCCTGAAGGAGAGATCAGAGGCAGCATGAGCCAGGCAAGTCAAACCAGCAGTATCACCTTGACCACCATCTTCCTTCAGATCTTAATGGAGTCAATCCAAGAGCATTGAACCCAAAGGCCTCGGGAAAAGCAGAACCTTTCAAATCACCAGACCTACTTACAGTTCAATACTGTAGTCATCACTGAGCAGGTAAACCACGAGGGAGAAGGGGCTCATTTTTCTCATCATCACAAGCTACAACTCCTAACCAAGTGCCAACAACAGACAGATAAACACAAGAACTCTAAGGCAGGTAATAACACCAGACCACCAGTTCTGTCTCTAGCCTAGTCTTCACAGTCATTGTCATGGGAAGCAACTCCAATGGAGAAGGAGCCAGCCATCCCCACCTGCTAACAACTGTCCCCCATACAACAGGAAAGTCAGCCTAGATAAAGCAAGGCCCTTTGAAGGAAAGACAGGAGATAGCATGTGCCTGGCAAGTCAAGATAACATCAACTCTTTGACCACTATCTCCCCTTTGTCCTCAATGGAGACTGCCCATCATCCTGAACCCAAGTACCTTGGGCATAACTGTGCTTCCAGCCCAGTACCCAGCAGCCTCATCCTGGCAGCAGCCTGGACACTGTTTCTACAGGTGTTCTAGCCACCGATAATGAAAATCAGAAAAAAAAAGGTTCTTGACACCAAAGTCCTCAGCACGATCAGAAATTGATATGATTTTATGAAATGACCTTCAAAAAGAAGTGTTACCATCTGCTTTGCCTGTACACCCTTAGGACCATGAGGTCTTTCCATCTAACTTGCAACCTTCCGTATGTGCTGTGTCTCCCCCACTAAAACATGAGCTCTTTGAGAGAAGGGATTGTCTTACTTTTCTATTTGCAACCCCAACCAAAGCACGGTGCTCTGCATATAGTAAGTGATTAATAAATGCTTTTAAAAATCCATTCTTTTCACTATTGTGCTATAAGAAATGATGAACAGGAAGACTTCAGAGAGGCCTGGAAGGACTTATATGAACCGATGCTGAGTGAAAGGAGAAGAACCAGGAGAACTCTGTACACAGCAACAACCACAGTGTGTGAGGAATTTTTCTGGTAGTCCTTCACAGCAATGTAAGGACCTAAAAAATTCCCAATGGACTCCTGAGGCAAAATGCCTTCCACATTCATAGAAAGAACTATGGAATTGGATCACAGAATGAAGCAGGCCATTTTCTCTTGTGTTATGCTTTGTTTTGTTTTGTTTCATAGTTTCTCCCATTCATTTTAATTCTTCTATGCAACATGACTAAGGTGAAAATGTATTTAATAGGAATGTATGTGTAGAACCTATAAAGATTGCACGCTGCCTCAGGGAGGGAGTGGGGAGAGAGGGGAAAAGGAAGGTGAAAGAGGGGAAAAAATCTAAGATATATGGACATGACTGTAGAAAACTGAAAACAAATAAAATAATTTTTAAAAATCCATTCATTCCTTTGTACCACATTATAAAGCACTTAAAATCATAGGATCTGGAGTTGGAAGTGACTTTAGAGCCATCTAGTACAATTCTCTCATTTTTAAGATGAACTGAGACCCAGGAGGGTTAAGCAAGCTCCCCAAGTTTGTACAGGTAGAAAATGACAGCACCAGGCTATGCTCAAACTCAGGTCCTACCCCCCCATCCCCCAAATTCTTCTATCTTTCCACTGCAACTAGATTATAGGATTAAAAAATCATAGATTGAGAGCGAAGAGGGACCTTTAAATCATCTAGTTCAAGCCCCTAATAAACTATCTCCCTTATTTTACAAATGAGAAAAAAAATGCCCAGAGAAGTCATGTGACGTGCCCAAGGTAGCATAAACAGTAAGTGACACCAATGGTATTTGAACCTGGGTCCTCTGATTGCAAACATAGAGCTTTCTGCTTTAAAGCTATCACTAAATCACTAAACCACTAGCAGCTAGTGATGCAGTGGTTAGAGCACTGGATCTGGGGTCAAAAAGAACTGAGTTCAAATCCAGCCTCAATCACTTAATAGCTGTGTGATCCTGGGCAAGTCCATTTAACCTCTGTTTGCCTTGGTTTTCTCATCTGTAAAACTGAAATAATAGTACCTCCCAGGATTGTTGTGAGAATCAAATATATTGCAAAAAACACTTAGCACAATGCCTGGGACATAGTAGGTTCTTAATAAATGCTGATTTTCTTCCCATTTAATTTCTGTCTCTCTCTTAAAATGGAGATAACCCCTCCCACTTATGGTGAGGATCAAATGAGACAGTGCTTTACAAAAGTGCTTTGCAAACCTCAGAGCGGTATGTAAATGCTGTAAATATTGTAAAGCTAATTTAGGGAACAGGACCTGCAATTTCATTGATATGGAAATTCACTCTACAACGCAGAACGCCTGCTCTAGAATTCAGAGGTTTAGAAGGTTGCATTGGACTCAGAGTGGTTAAGAGGCTTGCCTAGATTCATACAGACCCATGCCAGAGTCAGGACTTGAACTCAGATCTTCCTGACTCTAGCCACTATAATTTGTTGCCTTTTTATAAAGCTGATGTTGTTTTGTAATTCTTCTCTGTTTCACATCTCACATGTTCTCTCCTAGTCTGGATTGAAAGTTTCCTGTAGGCAAGGACCATGTCTTCCACTTTTTCTACATCTTTGTCCCAATACAAGCAATCCTTCTACCACTCCTAAGACACTTACTACACAGTACTTCATACAATTATGGTCCTATATGACTTTTAAAACATACTACTTGATATAATTATGATCCCACCTCATCTTCCTTAATAGAATATTAGATCCTCAAGGGCATGGATTCTATCTTTTATTATGCCTCAGTAAACTCAAGTATTTACTGCACAAGTAAGCAAATGTAGGAAATCCAGCAGGCATTCATTCATGGACCTCTAGATTCAACAAGTTATTGGCACCACACCTCATGTAAAGGTTAGAATAAAAGGAATTATGTACATATTTGGTCCATATCTACATGAAATCAAAATAATCAATTGTAGAAAAATTCAACTGGCTATTTGATCCAATATGGTCAACAATAATCCAGTCATTTGACTCACTGTTTTCAGTTCATGGCAAACTAACTTGATATCCCCCAGGTCACAGCAAGAGGGGTTTAGGGTTGCCAAACAATAAGAATCTTTTATTTTGCAATTTACCTTGGGCATCATCACATTTCATGTGGCAGCATAGTCACAGCTAGTCTCTTACACTTGGAGTCTTTCTAAATGGGGGTTAGAATGATTTAAAGATGTGAGATCTTTAATATTTGAGACAGTCATTCCATCTTTCTCTATACTGAGAACATTGGCATTTTGTGGTATTTGGATTTATTTCCTTCATGTTAAAGACAGGAAACACTGAATGGTAGCACAATGTTGAGCCCAGTTTAATCTTTTTTTTTTTATTCGTTTCATCCATTGGCAAACCAACTTTTTTTTTTGCCTTGATAGGTGGCCCAGAAAAGAATGACTCATTACAGTGGGAAGTTGATCAAATTCAATACAGCTGAATAGTGCCCCAATTCTTGGCAGGAGGGATTTTGGCAACTTCCTTATGAGCACTTAATCTCCTTTATTCCCAGTCCCTTTATTATATTTAATCATCTTTGTAGAATTCCGCTTCAGTCACTATTGCCAAGCCCTCCAGCCACAGAAAAGATCTGTTTGTTGAGATTAAGTATCCGAGAAGGTGGGACACACGTCTGCCATGTATGTTTTCATATTGGTGGGCAGTGAGTTAGAAAAATTATCTATGAAGATTTCTAGCCTGAAAAATTTTTTATTATATTAATATTATAGTTTTCCTTGATTTGGTGATCAGCTTGGATGACGAAAAACCAGTATTATAAATATATTAGGTGGTGAAAGCCGGCTGGTTGGACTCTTTAACCCAGGTCAAGCCCTTGGCAACGGGAATATAACATACTCCATCCTGCCTGACGTTAGGCTGAAATAGATTGTTTGGCAAGTTGTTTTGATCTGATAGCATTACATTAAGGGAGCTTGGGAGAGAAAATCTTTAAAAACCATTCATTTCAAGAAAAGAGGAAGAGAGGGATAAACTCTGATGCTGAAACCATACTCACTTTTGGAGCCTATGTAAGCAAGACTGTATCAAATCGTTTTTTATGAAAATAAACTAAGCTAACTTTTGTCAGCATTTAATATACTTTTTTACGTTCCTGTAGCCCAAAGACAGATGTGTGCCCTAATAAGGTTTATCCATATAAGGAGACAATTTGAACTTCGAATCTGTCCAGGAACTTACCTCATTCTTTTGTTATTTCAGTAGCTTTTGTTTGGATTTAGGACTCAAAGACAAATTGAAAAGGGTGCAGGGCTGAGATGATTGAAATCCCCTGAAGTTTTGTGCCACTTAAAATCATCTTGTGTTTCTACTCATGATATTCATCATGTATGTGATTTATTTTGAGGAACAAGATATCTCTAAATCTTGAGCAGTATTTATAAGCTCAGCCTCTTATGCACCTGGTATGGGCCATGTGTTATCTCTATTAACAATTAGCTAAATGCTTAATCATTGGTATTCTGGTGATATTGTATTTCTGGTTTAGCAAACCGCAGAAGGGCAGCACTGCACTGTGTGTCAGGAATCCTAGGTTCTAATCCTAGCATTGGTACTAACTAGACAAGTCATCTATGCTTTGGGTTTCTGTTTGTTTCATTGTAAATCATTAAAGTACCTTCCACATAAAATATTCTATACTAATATTCTTCCACAAGAATACTAGGTTGTGCAGTAGAGAGAATGCTGAAAGACCTGAGTTCAAATTATTGACTGTGTGATCTAGGATAAGTCACTTAACCTCTCTCAGTTTCAATTTCCTCTTCTATATGGGGATAATAACAGCACTCACCTCACAGGGTTGGTGAAGATCCAGTGGGATAATGTATAAGGCACTTGGCAAACTTTAAATACGTATATATTATTTCATTCAATTCAATAAACATTTAAGTGCCTACTATGTGTCAGGCATTGTGCTAAGTGCACAGAAAGAAGCAAAAGACAGTCTCTACCCTCAAAAAGCTTACAATCTCATGGTGGAAGTAGTGTGCAAACAAATATACACAAAGCAAGCTATATTCAGGATGAATAGGAGGCAAGTAAGAGAGGGAAGGTACTAGAATTAAGAAGCGTTGGAGACGGCTTCCTATAGAAGGTAGGACTTCAGTTGGGACTTAAAGGAAATCAGGGAGGTGAATAGTCCAAGAGGAGGAGCAAGAGTGTTCTTGGCAGAGAGGATAGCCAGTGAAAATGCCCAGAGTCAAGTGATGGAGTGTCTTGTTCCTGGAACAGCCAGGCCAGCATCACTGAATCAAAGAGTACGTGCTGGGGAGTAAAGTGTAAGAAGACAAAAGGTAGGAGGGGGCTGGGCTATGAAGGGCTTTGAATGCCAAATGGAGCATTTTGGATTGATCCTTGAGGCAATAGAGAGTCACTGGAGTTTATTGAGTAGGGGGCTGGCATGATCAGACCTGAGTTTTAAGAAAATCACTTTAGTGGCAGAATAGAGAATAGATTGGAGTGAGGAAAAGACTTGAAGCAGGCATATGTATAATAGCTGTGTAAATGCCAGCTATCATCGTCATCATCGTCATCATCATCATTATTACACTTATCTAAAAATTATTATAAATGATAGAATTTTCTCCTGATATGTCAACTCATTTCTAGAGTTTGTTTTAACAAAACAATATAATTGATGCATACTAATTTTTTTAATCAGTGATCTCTAAGAGCCAGCATTGGTTTACTGAGACTAAATCTTGCCAAAATCACCTCATTTCCTTTGAGTGAGATTATATGGTTAGTTTGGGGAAATACTAGACATAATGTACCTTGATTTTGGTGAAGGACTTAACAAAGCTCCTCATGGTATCCTTGTGAATAAGATGAAGAAATGTAAGCCGGATGGAGTGCTATGTAGTGAATTTATAGTGTTTAAACAGTTGAACCCACGGACTTCTGGACAACATAACTGGGAAAGAGATCCCTCGTGGCTTTGATGAAGATATAAAAAAAAAAACATTTTAAAGTTTGCAGATAGAACAAATACGGGAGGTATAGCTGTAATGTTAATTAGAGTAAAGATCTTCCCTGCCCATTAATAGGCCTCACCTGGAGCCCATTAAGGGGAGCTTGATAAGGGGAGGCTTGTTTTGTAGGAAGACCCACACCTTTTGTTAATTAATGAGGCACTGAGTAATGAGGAACATGCCCTCTGGCTCTGAAAAGTAAATACAAACTCTGAGGTGAGGTTTTGCTTTGGGGGCCTCCTCTTTGGAATAAGGTTCATGTGAGATGACCAGATGAGACTCTGCACCTTCCTCCCCCAGATTTGAAAAACCAGATGCTGGTGCTTCTCTCTCTGGTAACTATGTATGTGTGTAATGGTCAGACCGATGGATCTGTCTGTTGACCTGTGATATATGTATTGCTTATGGTCAGACAAAAGCCCTATCTGTTGGTCTTTATTTCTCTGTTGGTATACGTGATTAAAGAAGATTGTTGACCCCTCAAAAGTTGCTTTCCTTTTAGAAAAGCAGATCTAAGAACCTGTGCATCAGGCCCTCCTGTGTATGGGAGGTGTTTGCTGCTACAATAGCTTATAGGATGACAATCAAGATAAAAAAAAAACTTTCAAAGACTGGAATAATGAACCAAAACAAACAAAATAAGCATATAATAGGAATAAAAGCAAAATCCTGTACTTAGGCTTAAGACATTTTAACTGGACAAGTACAAGAATGTAGATGTCTACCTTCTAAATAGCAATTTGTGTGAAAAATATATGTCCAACAGTTCAATGTCAACCAAATACTAAAACAAAACAAACTTAGTACCCTCTTAGGCTACATATGTTAAAAAAAAAGAAGAAGAAGAAGAAGAAGAAGAGAGAAGGACCGACATGGACAAAAATATTCATAGCTGTTCTGTTTTTGGTGGCCAGGAATTGGAAATTGAGGGGATGCCCATCTATTGGAGAATGGCTGAAGAAGTTGTGGTATATGAATGTAATGGAAAACTATTGTTCTATAAAAAAGGGTGAGCAGGTGGAATTTCAGAAAAACCTGGAAAGACTTGTATGAACTGATGCTGAGTGAAGTGAGCAGAACTAGGAGAACGTTGTACACAGTAACAGCGACAATGTGTGATGATCAACTTTGTTAGTCTCAACCTTTCTGAACAATGCAAGACCTAAGCAGTTCCAAAAGACTCATAATGGAAAATTCTATCCACATCCACAGAAAGAACTATGAGGTCTGAATGCAGATCAAAGTATACTACTTTCTCTTTTTTGTGTTGTTTTTTGTTTTTTATTTCTTGTGGTTTTTCCCTTTTGTTCTGATTCTTCTTCCACAACATGGCTAATATAGAAATATGTGTAACATGATTATAAGTGTATAGCCTAAAAAAAAAAAGGCTTAGATAAAGGTATAATAATAGCCCCGCTCTACTCTAAAGGTAATTAGATCATACTGGGAGTATTTTGGTTAATTCTGATTAGCACATTATCATTCAATCACAATTCAACAAACATTTACTAAGCATCTACCAAGTTAACTGCTGAAGAAGAGTCAAAGGTCAGAGAAGACTAAGTCCCTTTCTGAAATTTATAATCTAGTAAAAATGTGGGACAATAAAAAGAATACTGGAGAAGGACCTAGGTTCCAATCCTGCCTTTGTCACTACCTGTTTGACATTGAGCATATTGTTTAGGCCCTCTCTGGGTCTGTTTCCTCCTCTGTACAACGAGGGACTCTCACTAGAAGTCTTCAGCTCTGTGATCCTATGATCTTAAAAAAAGGCCATTTAGAGAAAGGGGACTAGGATGGTGAGGGCATTTAAAATAATAGCATTTGAGAATATTTTAAATGAACTCAGGTTATTTAGTCAAAAGAAGATAGGATGAAGGGACATCAAGCTATCTCCAAATATCTGAAAAAATAATTACAATAGTAACTAGCAATTATTTAGCATCTACTCGGTGCCAGGCATGTACCATGTGCTTTACAAATATCTCGTTTGATCTTCACCACAGCCTGGCGAGCTATATGCTATTTTTATCCCCACTTTACAGTTGAGGAAACTGAGACAAACAGAAATTAAGTCACTTGCCCAGAGTCAAACGGTCACTAAGTGAGCTCAAGTCTTCCTAATGTCATGCCCGACACCATCGACTGTACAACCAACTGCCTCTGTGTTATCCAGAAGGAAGATTACATAGACCTCTTTCTTACAGACGTAGGTAGGGTAGTGGGTGACCTCTCCAGGCCACCATAGATATTTGCTGCTTCTAATCAAAGATGTGAAATAATTAGACATAATTAGAAGCTACCTCCTTCTAAAGAGCCAGAGAATATGAAAGCATAAAGAATTACTAGCACAAGAGCAAGTTTTGTCAAAGAGTTACTATTTTGCGTTTCTATTAATATTCAGTTTGTTCCACAACAGACATTTGTCAAGCAACTACTATGAGTAAGGTACCATCAATTCTCTTGCTCTGCCAGCAGGATAAGGTAGTGAATGAAAAATAACCATGGGTTTCAATGAGTGGGCAAAGTATGTAAGGCAAAATGTGGGCATGGTAAGAAGAAAGAATCTTTGAAATCTGGTTAGTTGACATTTTGGTTCATCTTCAATCCAGTTTTACTCTTTATTACGGATATAGCCTAGAGCAAATTTCTGGGTCTCAGTTGTCTCCTGTGTAAAGTGAGGGAGTTGGACTTCATGACTGCTGAGAGCCCATTCAGCTCAAATTCTATGATTATATGAGCTTTTAAAAATGTCATCCAGTAGGAATCGGTTTCTAGTTCCATCACATAAAACAGTGATGTTTTAGGATATGATACATAATTTAATTTTTCAATTTTTCAGCTTTCTGCTTCTGTGTCTCAATAGAGATGTGCAAGAGTGATATTCAATTTTAAAAAACATTTCTTGGTAGCTCAATTACCTCACATAGATTGATTTCTCCTAATATTCTTATAATTTCTGGAAAAAGAAAGTATCATGTCCATGTTACACATGAGGATAATAAATCCGAAACGTTCAGTTTGCCAGAATCATACAATAAATTGGTGCTGCTTTAAAGATTCACATCCCACCCTTTTAATCTAGCAATTTTAAACTTTATAATCTCGCTACTAGAGAAGATCCAAGTCTATCACTGAAATTCATCTTATAAGTCCCCTGTACCTCTAATACAATGCACATTGCAACAGTCACCTGAAAAGGTTCTTGCAGCTATTTCCTTTTATTGTCATCCCATATGCCAATATTTGCATGAGTTTCATAGTCACTAACACCAAAGACAAAGTCTTTTCACCTAACTTAGTCAAAGGATGAAATAGATAATAATGGTCATAATAATAAAGAACTAACATTTTTATATAGCAGTTACTATATGCCAGCTACTGGGCTAAACACTTGACAATTATTCTCTCATCTGATCTTCACAACAATCCCAGAAGGTAGGTGCTATTATTATCCCTATTTTACAGTTAAGGAAACTAAGGCAGACAGAGAATAAGTGACTTGTCCAGTCACACAGCTAATAAGTATCTAGATGCTTCAAATCATGCCCCATCCAATGAATAAAAATAGGTATTATTCGTGAATAAATAAATGAGATGATGAAGTACTCAAAGATATTTGTCTGAGTCTCTTTAAAAGTTTTATGGGAGACAGACTCAATCAATTACTATTAAATGCCAACTACGTGCCAAGTAATGTGCTAGGCAGAGACAAAATCAAGAGAGTCCCTAACTTCAAGGACCTACAGTGTCTTGGGAGCCACCATGGTCACAGATAAATAAATGTAAGATATGTACAAAATAAACACATAACATGACTGGGGGTGGGGATGGAGAGGAGCCCTAAAATAGAAATAGTTGACTCCTTTTTTAGCTCATATACTGTCATCCAAGAAGACAGAGGGAAATGGAAGCATGTTTGTGGAAAAGGTTTTAAACCTGCAAGCATACTGAAGTCCCAGAAGGACATTATTGGTTATAAAGCAAATTTGGAAGAATGCAGGTAAATCCTGAACACCAACCAAGAGGGTTCAGTTCAATTAACTAAGCATCTCCTATGCACAGAAATTTGTACTTGCTATTGGGGGAGATATAAAGCTCATGATAGAGCTTGTAAAAAGCGGAAGAACATGATGCAGAAACATTACTACAATATACAATAATGTATAAGTGCATTAGAATTAGCGTGGCAAGAAGATAGGTTCAAGTACTCCAATGCCTATTGACTCTGAGATCCTGGATAAGTCACTTAACGTCCAGGCAACCTTCTGCAGATCAGTTACTGATCCTTGTTGGAAATCACAAATCAGCACCTTCTTGCCATCCAAAATATGAGTATATTAGAGTCTTACTCTGAGGTCTCATTGTGATGTAGAAGTGTCCCTCTGTTCTCAAGGACCATGTCACAAAGTGCAAGCTCTGCTTAGTCCTACTAAGCTAGAAAGGTTTTCATTAAGTCTAGCCTTATTAGCATTAACCTAGCATGGTTAGCATTAGAAATCAGTCTAAGTTTGGAAAGGCATCATGCCGACCAATCTCTTCACCAATTCAGATTGCAACCTCTTTCTTTATTATTAGGTAATCTTCTTGAGTTGCTGTGGCTGTCCTTTCTTGACATGACAGGCTCACCAATTTCCTTCACTGAAATATTAAGTATACTTAGAATCCCAGATCTAGAGTGGAAGAGATCTTACAGATCATCTAGTCCAACCCCATCATTTTACAGAGGAAGAAACTGAGTCCAAGAAAGGTTAAACCATTCATGCTAACAAATAGGAGAAGGTAGAGTGAGGACTCAGACTGTGAATTGAAATTGACATCCTATGATTTCAAGTCCAGTGCTCTTTCTATTGTACCCCTTCACTTCCATTATTCAGAATCTGCTTCATTAAATAGAAAAAGTTTTACAAGTTCTCTATCGTACATTAGTCAATCAACAAGCATTGATTCAGTGCCTATTATGTTCCAGGCACTGTGACAGATGCTGAGGATACAAAACAAGAAATGAAATAATCCTTACTCACTCACACATGTATTTTTTTTTTCCATCTAACTTTTTTTAATTGAACCAGAGAGCAAATAAAAATGGCGCCATGGACATACTCTTGGATTCAGACTTGCATAAACCCAGATGAGCCATATTCAAGATTTATACAGAATCCAGACCTCTTTCACATTTCCTTATAAGCTGATCTGAGTGTGTGCTCTCAAAGAGATACAAATCACCTAGTAGCCCGGTGCCCAGATCACAGGGCATTGACAGCCTGGAGAGTTCTGCTAAGTCACATTTGGCAATTCTGATTTAACACCTCGTAAAAGTACTGCTCTTCAGGGGGCACTCTGGTCTTCAGGCTGAAGACATAAAGGGAAGAGCTTGTAATAGGTCAATTAGCCAACTTTTTTTTTAATCTAAAAGCCTGTACAGACCATGATATCACACACTTTAAAATGTTCAAAGAGAATAAATAATGCTTCCTTTGTGGATGTAACAAGAAGATAAATGACTTCTCCCTACACACAATGTTTTATTTCCACCAAACTTTTGACTGTATCTATCTTTGTAGACTTCACCAAATAATGGGGCAATGGATTCAGTTATTAGGTTTTCTTAAATTTAACATTCTAAATACATTTAGCCCAATCAACATTTTTAAACTATACTGTATGCCCAGCACTGTATAAGGTTCTGGGGATACAAAGAGAAAATAAAACATATGTATATGTGTGTATATGTATATATATACACATACATATACATACATATGTATACACACACATACACATACACATATAGGGAAGGGAAGAGAATAAGTGTTTATTATATACCCTCTATATGCCAGACATTGCACTAAGCATTTACCAAATATCTCATCTGATCCTTGTAATCCTGGGAGATAGGTGATATTATGATTCCCCATTATATTTGAGGAAACTAAGGCAGACAGAGGTTAAGTGACTTATCCAGAGCCACACAATTATTAAGTATCTGAGAAGACATTTGAATTCCAGTTTTATGACTACAGGCCTAACATTCTATTCACTGAGCCACCTAGCTGTCTTGGTGTCTAGTCTCCGTTAATAAACTGTCAGCTTTTTGAGGGCAGACACTATTTCAGTTTTGTCATTGTACCACAAGTGACTACCTTGTGTCTGAAATATAGTGGTGCTTTATAAGTTCTTGCTGATTAATTGATGGATTGCTAGAAAAGATCCTAGAGCTGTTTTTATTCAACTTAAACTGAAGTATAATTTCAAGAATAATATTTTTTACTTATTTAAAAAATAGTTTTGCATTTTCAAAATAGTTTTCAATTATTAATCAATCTAGGTCATGCTTTAAAAAAAAAAAAGTGCTGGCTGTAGGCCTCCAGGAAGAAAGCAATTTATTTGGAAATTACTCTCAAAACCTGCCAAATTACAGTACTGAGGAACTGTCTCTCCTACTTTGGACATCCTGTTCTACATAAACAAGACCTCGGGGCAAAAATGGCCTGAGAATTTTATTATGTTGGCAAGTTAGTAAAATCCGCAACTCTAAGACTAATGATCTAGGGCTCTTCTCCAGTAAGTATTTCAAGAAGATCCTTCCCACAATCAGTCATTTGGACATTTTCACCCCAGTTCCAGTTATGGCTACATCCAATATCTATATTTGATTCAATTCAATAAGCATTTGTTAAATTCGTAGCATAAGAACATTGTATTCTGATGACTATTTAAACATAGAATCTAAATGTTGAATTGCATGCAACCCTGAGTCTTTTTTCAGTTATGTTTTTAAAATAAACATTCTAAACTTAATGACATTCAGCATTTACAAATAAGTGATCAAAACATTATAAAATATCCAAATGAATTCTTAAAATCTGAACTATTTATATTTTATTAGAAATAAGTACAATATAAAGTGTTAACAAAATCATAACAATGATAATTATTTATTCTATATCCCCTTTTAACTCTACTATCTGTGATTTAATATTTTGTTTTCTTTGTAGTATTTTTAAAACATGATTGTAATCTTAGTCAACAAGCATTTATTAAAATCTATTATGTGCCAGGCAGGCACTGTGCTGAACACTTTATAATACAAATATAAGCGAATAGAAAGATAGTCCTTGTAGGAGAGGGAGCATTGCAGAATTTTCCAATGGGGAAGGTGGTCATTGTTCTGGGCCTTCCTCAAAATGCAGGTTCCTGGAAGAGCCAATGAGATAAGGGGCCCACAGGAATGGAATGAAGGGGCAGGTGAGGCATTGTAGTATAGTTCAGAGAATCTTAGCCTTGTAACCTTGATTTTTGTAGTTTTATTGTGCTTATTCTATGTCTTTTCTAAATATTTTTACTCCCTAAAACCTCAATCTTAAATTCAGCCATTTATGAATATGAAAAATACCATAGATGTCAAAGCAACTCTTCTCAACTAGGATGCTCCCAATAGAAATTAACCTTTGAACCCATAAATACCAATAAGTAGATCCTGGAGCTACTGGTTCCAGACCAATTTATCAACCAACCTATCCTGCCTCCAATGATGCAGACCAAAATAGAGAAAAAGGTAGAGAGAGCAGCCTAGGATTTCCACTGGAAGTTTAACGGGTCAAGGATGTCAACCTAGAGGAAAGAATCTAGAACTAGGAAGATGGAAGTAGTAAGGGTTATGGTAAGGATGCTATGTCAAGTCAACTCCATCAAATATGCCTGGAAGAATGGAAAGAGAACTAGCTTTGAAGTCAAAAGACTTGGATTCAAATGCTACCTCTTCGAATTATTATTTGAATGACTGGGACACATCACTTCATTTCTCTAGGCATCAGGTTCCTCATCTATAAAATTAGGAATATTGGAGCAGATCAGTAGTGCCACACTGAAACAGAAACAGGATCCCTAAACCATACATAAGGATCACTGCAACTGTATATTGACCTAGAAAGCTACATATTAACATTATCTATGTTCAATTGCATATTTATTTTAGTATATATTTCCCAATTACATTTTAATCTGGTTGGTGGGTGTTTAATCCCCCTGGATCAAATGACCTTCAGCTTCCTTTCAGTTTTGTACCAACTATCTTATGATATCTGATGCTTTCTCTGGCTATGTCCTTATACCTATCACTATAGCTGGGTTTTTTTCCCTCAGCTATCTTAGAGTTAGAAGAATGATTTGGTTACATTTCTCTTTTCTCTGTGAAAGTGTCCCATGTATATGTCTGAGGATCATTATCTAAACCATAAACTTTTACCACACACTAGCCACACCCCTCACACCCCTGCAATGAACTGGAAGCAATTTCCCTTTTCTTTGTAATTGGCTTAGAATTTTCGGTCATAAAGATCTAAATTCCAGTATCCAGATTATGTGTGAAATGTGAGAGACAAGAGTTGTAAAAATAAGATCTTTGTTCTCAATTATTTTTTGTGTTTAAATTAAGCTCTTAAGATTCAAAGGGAATTCTGAATAAAGGTATCTTATGTAATCACATGTCTTCAATGGAACAGGGAAACAAAAAATTCTGCCCTTGAGATCAAGACAATTTTGAGAATGAGTCATGTCAATGAGCACCCTACCTATTGATATCCTATGAGTCATCAGTCTATACTCCCCCTAATCTGAGAACCAAACGAAAAGGGAAAAATAAAAATAAAGGACTTTATCAAGCCTCCAAAAGACTTGGTCAAATATCTTAGTCAAATAAATGGAGAATAAAAGCTTCAGGTGTGTGCTGCTTCGTATTTCCTCTTGCTCCTGGTTTTTACTAAGAACCACAATGGAGCATCAAAGCAGATTTTTCCGAAGAAAGAACATCCTGTGGTTTGTCCTCAGTGGAATTCAATAAAACTGCACCTCAGAATTTCACAAGGATGACCTAGTATAGATTCCCTAAATTTTTTGTTATGTTCCAGTTGTCATTATCAGAAGGGGGAGGCAGATCAGATGCAGAACAATAAACAATTTTTTAAAAAAACACCCCCCCATGATTAACCAGGCTGAGGAAAACATGACTTGATTACTTGTTTATTGGGTGGCCAATCAGCCCAATAGGACGTACTTTGTAATATGCAAAAATATACTTCTGCTGTGCTTTAGGGCCAGGGCTTTTGTGGGGATAGATTTACAATTTCATTATTATAGGGAACTCTCATGAAAAAAATCCATCCATGCTGATTAATACCTATCTGCCACTAATAGTTTGAGAGATTTTCTTGGACATTAAGTGATTTGCTCAGGGTAACACATCCAAGTTTATGACAGGAATAAGACTTGCCAACTCTCATGTCTTCCAGACTCCCAAGGACAGTTTCTTGCTTACCATGTCTCACATATTGAATACTTCATTAGCAAAAGGTGCATTTTATGATTAGAACCATAAAGATAAGCCAGTATTCTCTAAGAAAATTTGAGAAAGGAACAAGGTTGCATAGCAGTATATTGTAGAAAGTCTTGAACACCAGACTAAGTCTCAAACGCCTACAGAAAGACAAAGTAGCCAAAAGGAGGGCTCGATCAATAGTCTGAAAAAGTACGAAAAGGTTTCCTGAGAAAAGGCCATGAGATTTAGCAACTAAGGGCTCATTGCTAATCTTGGAGAAAGCAATTTGGGCTGAGTGACGTGGTTTGACATAAGATTGCAAAGGACTGAAAAATGATTAGGAATTGGAGGCAATAAATAGAGATGACTTTTGCTAGGAACATGTTACAGGGAAAAGAGATAGTCTGAGAGAAGGTAGTAGGATCAAGGAAGCCTTTTTGGAGAATGTGGGGGAGGGGAGGCTGGGAACATTTTGAGGAGTAGAAAAGTAGTGAGCAAATAGAGAAATTTAAAATGATAGAGGTGCTTACAGGAAAAGTCTCTTTGAAAATATAAGAGCAGAAAGGGTAAAGGATATGAGTAGGGAGACCTTGGCAAGAAGAGACAACTCTTAGAAACTGTGTGTGTGTGCTCGTCCTTTGTTGCCAAAGAAGACCGCGCCATCAGAGAAATAATGATGTGACTTGCACTTGACTTGGTTTTGAGTGAGGGAGGGCTGTGCAGGTCACCAGCCTCACTTCTCCTCCAGAGCCATCTGAATCCAGTGACCAGATATTCAACAAGAAGACTGGAGATGACCCAGGATGAGGTAATTGGAGTTAAGTGATTTGCCCAAGGTCACACAGCTAGTGAGCGTCAAGTGGCTGAGGTGAGATTTGAACTCAGGTCCTCCTGACTCCTGCACTGGTGCTCTATCCACTGCACCACCTAGCTGCCCTCTTAGAAATTACAACAAAGGAAAAGAGAATGAGACCTGATGAGGAATTTTGAAGTATAGAACAGAGGAAAAAGAGCAAGTCCATGATGGATAAATAGACTCTTCTCTCTCAATTACCTGATTCGTTGCCAACTCCTGTTTATTAAAGACAAATATTTATTAAATAATTAATTGAATTCATTTTTCCCAATAAGAGGCATGAGGGGGGGGGGAGAATTAGCTGGAGAAGGATTCAGATAGAGATGGATCCAGTTAACACAGGTGTGTGACATTCCAGCTCTCCAGGAGCTGGTAAGTATAAGCAGATCGATGGATCAATTGAAAGCATTTATTAAAATCACTTACTAGCACTTATTTATTGAAAACACTTACAGGCATTGTCCTGAAAACTAAGGACACAAAGAAAGCCAAAAACAGTTACCGCCCTCAATAAGCTTACATTTTAATGGGGGAGCCAAGATGTAAATAACTAGGTACCTAGAAGATATAAAATATATGGGAGTAATCTCAAGCGGGGAAGCTGGGGGAACCAGGAAAGGCCTACAGAAGGTAAGATCTGAGCTGAGTCTTGAAGGAATTCAGAAAACCAGGAGCTAAATGTGAGGAGGGAGGACAATCTAAGCCTAAAGAAGGGCAAAGAAAGTAAATAGGAATTATAATCCAGCACTGGGATGTGGCATGGCAATAACAGTAGTAATAAATCACTTTAAATTTTACAGCAAACTTTATATATGTCATCTCACTTGACACTCCCAATAAGCCAAGAGGTAGGTGTTATTATTGTCTTTTCTTTACAAATAAGGACACTGAGACTAAGAAAGGTTAAGTATCTTGCTCAGTCTCCCATTACTTGTAAGTGTTTAAAGCAGAATTTTAACTCAGGTCTAATTCCACATCCAGCAATCGAAGGGATTCAAAGCTAGAAGCAGACAGCTGAACTAATTAAATGTAGGGACAAAATTACAAAGGGAGAAAAGTGAGGCCAATATAAGGGGGCTGTACTAGGAGAGGAGGGAGGGGTAAAGAAAAAAGAAGTCACCTTGGGGACAAATATATAGGTTTAGGAAGAGGGAGACAGAGAGATTAAAAGATGGAAGATTGTGATCAAAGAGATGGACTTAAGACTTCTGGAAAGTGGAGGTAAAACATCCTTGACTGATTATAAAATCAAGGCTGTGACTATTACAGAGTGAGCAAAATGGAGTAAAGGTGCAGGTAATGGTAAATCTGTGTTGAAGCGGATTAATGGGAGACCAGGTGCTTAAGGGAACATAAAATAGTATATTACAGCATGAGGATAGGGGTTAGAAACAGATAAAAAGACTGAGACATAATAAATTTCTTGAGAAAGTAGGAGTAATGGTCTGGGAACTGGTATGTGACTGCAATCAGGATTTGGGTTGGGCACAGGAGAACTTCACATGGGGCACATGAATTTAGTGAGAGAGAGAGAGAGAGAGAGAGAGAGAGAGAGCCATATACTTACTAATACCCATATTTGATAACTATGTCAATATATTTGGTTTCCTTCATAATTTTAGTATTTTATTTTATACACTTAAAAGCATTGTTCTGAGAAAGGGTACGTAGGTTTCAGCAAACTGCCAAAGGGGTCCATGACACAAAGAAAAGGTTAAAAACGCCTAGAAGGATGATGTTGATAGATGAGAGGAATATCCAAGATTGGAGTAATTAATTGATGGGGGATTTGGAAGCAAAAGGAGGAAGTACTGAGTAACAAGGCGTAGGCTTCCTCTTGCTCCTGGCCCAGGGTTGAAGGAAACAGGAGAGATGGTTTAGCCAGTATTGGCCAGGGCAGTCTGCATGTTCTTAACTTTCCATGAATTCAAGAAGATGGAAGGAAGAAAGACAAAAGCAAATTCCTATACAAAGTTAGGGAACAGGTCCAGAAAGCACAAAAGAAGCGGAGGACAAGGAAGGGTAGGGATTCGGTAGGGGTGGGGCTGAGGCAGATGGAAACAAGAGTGGAGAGTGGTAGCAGAGTTAAGGTATTCCCACCAAAAAGGGCAACAATTCTGAGTTACCAGTGAGAGAAAGAGGAGGTTGGCATTTACTCACCGCTGGATGGAGAAATAGGGCCATTTGAATAATAATCCTACTCTCAAGGTCCCTGTGATGACATCAGGGTGCTCTTTCTCTCTAAAGTATTAGGCAAAAAGGGAGATGGGGACAGGAACCTGGCTCTGTGACTATTCCATGACTGGGTCCCATAGACCTGATTCAATTCACATTACTTCCCTGCTACTACTCACTCAATCTAGCATCTTCCTCTATAAGGTTACGTTGTAGTTCCTTTGTATCTTCTATATATCTAAACAATTATACGTTATCTCCCCAATTAAAATGTAAGTTCTTTGAGGGCAAGAACTGTTTCTACTTTTTTATTCGTATTCCTGGCCTTTAGCACAGAACCTGGTACATAGTCAGTTCTTAATAAATTTTGGTGGTTAATTAATTCAGCTTTTGCCCTGTCTCAAGATACTGAGGCATGACACACAATCCTGAGATTCCCCAAACATGAAGCAGACACTTGGCCCCAACTCAGGCCTATAATAAGATACCCTACTCTTGAATGAGGCCCTGCTCAGACAAATATATGTTTGTCTAAATGACTATTTTATAGGGACCATGCCATCAGAGAAATGATGACATGATTTACATTTGACTTTGTTAAGGAGGAACACAACCCTGTGAGTAGACTCAGCTCTTCCTCTCCTGTCTGTCTCCCCCTCCCCTTCCTTCTCCTCTCCAAAGGTAGGTAAATTTGGATGGCCAAAAGAGGTCCAGTTGACTTGAGTTTACCGGCTCATTTCCCTTCCCTTCCCTTTCCTTCCCTTTTCTGAACTTTAAAACCCCTGTACTGTGAAGTTCAGACACCATGGGGCCCCTGCCCCTGCCTAAAGGCTCTGTTCTGGACCCTCCTGGCTAAAGAGTGATCACCAATAGTAACTGCTGCTGTTTCCCTGCCAGCCTGATGTCTTTCTTTTTCTGGGCCTCATTAAAGGGGCCATGCCCTGGCTACTTCTTAAACAAGCCTATTCTATGAATGGCCATTATCTTACCCTAAGTGAGTACCTGCATAGATCTTGGCCTCTTTAGGCCAGTGCATCCCAGTGCGTCCGGGGTCATCTCCAGTCTTCCTGATGAGTATCAGGTCACTGGATTCAGATGACTTCTAGAGGAGAAGTGAGGCTGGTGACCTTACATAGCCCTCTGTCACTCAGAACAAAGTCAAGTGGAAATCATGTCATCATTTCTCTGATGGCATGGTCTTCTTCAGCAACAAAGGATCAACACAATTTTATAGAGAACTTACACAAGGCAAGCACTCACCTGAAGGTCAGAAGACATGGTACAAGGACACTCTTAAGGTCATTCTGAAAAACTTTAGTATTGTGAGATACGGTAGACAACGGCACAGGACCACTGCGCTCTAGAAGCAAAGCAGAATTGCAATAGCAAAATGGGAGATGAGCAAATTTAGACACATCTGTCTCCAAAATGGTCATGTGGGCCATTTGTGCCTGACCTGTGGTAGAGCCTTCTGGGATCATATTTGTCTGATCAGCCGTAGCTGGACACACTGTCCATGGACTCCAACATCATGATATTATTTTAGTGCTCTTTGAGCATGAAGAACAAACAACTAAAAAATCTTTCTATGTTAAGGTTAATGAAAATGACAGTTCAAAGTTACATACAAGTTTCACTATTTACCAAGTACTTTCCTCAAAGTAATCTTGTGAGATATAGAATAAAAGCATCTTTACTCAGTGATCATTTTTTAGATGGTGAAACAGAGGTTAAGGGGTTCGGATGATTTGTTCAATGTAACATAACTACTAAGTGGCAGAACTAGACTCAGACTTGGCTCTTCAGGCTTCTAGTTTGGATCTCTTTACCCTAACACTCAACAAGATGATATTTAATAATAATCTATTTGCATTTACTCATGTAATCCCCCCCCCATTAGGATGTAAGCTTCTTTAAAGCAGACAGTGTTTCATTTTTGTCTTTCTTCCTGAATGTTTAACACAAAGCATAAATACTGGATTGATAGTTGTAATAGATAACTTCTAAGGTGACTTTCAGCTCTACTCTTCTATATTCAAATTAATCCTAAATGTATTTTTTTACTTTCAGTTTTCTCTACCTCTAATACCTGTCTTCATACTATAACATATATACATACATATATACATATATATATGGGGATATATATATATATATATGTCCCCTTAAGAACTGTGATCTTCCAGTTCATTAATCCACTTCAACACTGGCACCTCTCATGATGTACACCTTTATTCAATCTAGTTCACAGTAGAATCCTCATAGCTTTGATCAGTCAGATGCTAAATAAAAATGAGCTATTAATATTATACATCTCAGTACCACTATGCCTACAATTTTTTCACAACTCTCCTTTCTGCGCAGTCTAGTGACTATACAAAACTTTCTATACTATACTGTCCTTTGTATACAGGAGTGACCCTATTGAACCACCACCTTAGGAAATGATCTCCAAACTTTATTTCCAATAATAGTAATGGACTGGCCAGAAGACATCTAGAGTAATCCTCTTTGTGACCAGCATCATGTCTCTGTAAAACACCTGGTCACTATTAAGGATGCAGCCTATAGCCTCAGAATAGTTTTTCTTCTGACAAAAGCTAACCAAACCATATGGGGACTGAACCTCTCTCTGCCCTTGTCCTCATTAGGGCCATGCTCCAACCCACTCTGCTAACCAGCGCAGACACTTAACACCTTGAAGATTATAGATCCCTGTGCAAATGTTAACTATTCATATCACTGGCAAGAGCTCTCAACACCACAATCCCTATCCATGTTTTCCATTAAAGTCAAAGGGAATTAAACTAATTTAGAAGCTAAGGAATCTGACCCCGGGGACAAACGCAGCTATGGATTTTTATAAGGTCTTCTTTTTCCCCCAGTATCACCAAGGCAGAATTCCCAAACCAAGATGGTTCAAAAAACCAAGAATACCTTGTCTAGAGATTAGGTGACAATCAGTTGAAGACACATCAGGATTTTATGTGAATTTGCCTGGCTAGTTAAAGTTTGGAACACCTGGTTCTCACCAATTATTATACATACAATTCAGGACAGATTTTTATGAATGCTTTCCTTAAGGTAAAGTACTTAGCCTTCTGAGTCAATTTTATAGTCCCTTTCTGCTTTCACCTTAATGGATAACATCCGTACCACAATCTGTAACATCGGTGAGTTCAAATAATGACTAGCAAGAATTTGTCCTTATTTAAAGGTTGGGGCATTTTAAACTTCATTTCAGGCTATTGCTTAATCTAAAAGTTAATCAGCCTCAACCTTAGAGATTTAATGAAGACATAAAGGAATAGCTCTGAGACTGACCTGTTTTCCACTAAGGACTCTAAGGGAAAGTAAAGTGGCTGATCTCTTTATTAGATCCAGCACTGAGAAGTAGCTCCCCAACTTTCTTGCAGACATTAACCCCTGCAGTCTACATTTGAGGGGGAAAATATTTCTCAGTCTGCCTCCTAGCTAGTGTATGAATACTGGATGGCCATAACCCAAGGAGGTTTTCTCATTGGTCCATGAGGATCATGCCAATCAGCAAACACATCAGTTAAAGAATCTGAGGCATTTAGCGTCTAACCCCAAGGGCTGTTCTCCCTTTGTTTCTCACTGAAAAATAATGATGATAGTGGTGGTGGTGGTAGTGGTAATTGATGCCATGTCATATATCTGCCTGGACCAAGATCTAAAGGAGGAAATTTAACCTTTCAAAACATCAGATGCTACTATATTTGGCATAGTGGAAAACATACTGTATTTGCTCTTGTAAAACCCATCTGGGTGCCATCACTTCACTACTCATGTGACCTTAGGCAAGTCATTTACTTGGCTTTCTCCAAGCTACAGTTTCCTGATCTGTAAAATGAAAAGTAGCATGTTGTGGTGGATAGACAGACAGCTTTAAAGTAAGGGAGAACTGGGTTCAAGTTTCACCTCTCACATATATTGGCTATGTGACTCTGGACAAGTCACTTGATGTCTCAATGTCCCTAAGAAACACTCTAAATCTTTAAGTTGGATTGGAAAAGGAAGTTTCCTAATCATGACTTCCTTATACCAATAAAATCACAGTTCCAGCACCTCCCCAACTCCTTCCCACCAAAAAAAAAATCTGAAGTAGTTAAGCTACAATAATCTATAAGATCTCCTTTAGCTAAAAATTATATGATCCTATTTATCTGCATTCATGAAATACTTTGGCAGAAATCACCAGGAAATGCAGATAGTAGCTCAAAATATGGTATAATCATTCCTGGACTATAAATTTTGATAAAATTGGTAATATGCCTCATTTTAAAAACAAGAGGCTAAAGAATTGTGGGCAAGAGAGGAAAAAATAACTTTACTTGCTATGAAAAGAAATTTTGGCTTTTGAGCTCCTTAATAGTCTCCATGCTAGAACAAAATGATACTGTTTAATGGCTCAATTCTGGAGTTGATTTGCTAGCTACTTAAGACTCATACCAGTGCTGAAAATTCAGTGTGGTGTAGTGGAAAGAGTGGTGGCTTTGGAATCAGGAAGACTTAGATTCCATACTGCTACCTCTGTTTCAAATGCTTGCTATATTTAGAGTCAGAAGTGTGGGTTAAAATCATGGCTTTACCACTTACTATCTATGTGATCTTGAACATGATGCTTACCTTTCCCTGAGTGTCACTTTCCTCATATATAGACGGAAAGAGTTGAACCAGTTGATCTGTGAGGTGCTTTCTGCTGTTGCTCAGTCATTTTTTAGTCATATCTGACTCTTCATGACTTTTCTTGGCAAAGACACTAGGATAGTTTGACATTTCCTTCTCCATCTCATTTTACAGATGAGGAACTGAGGCAAATAGGGTTGAATGACTTGTCCAAGGTCACACAAAACTCATGGAGATGAGTCTTTCTATTTCTGAGAATGGTATTCTATCCACCACACCACCTAACTGACTCTAAATCTACTGCAATGGGGATCTGATGTGAGCAAATAGCATCAGTTTGCTAAAATAGTATCATCCACATGAAAGAAACTAGGAATCTGCTTCTAGGAGAATCTTGAGAACTTGAATATTAGTAGACATTCTTCGTTAACCTGTCAAGGAGTCTTTCTCCATTGGCTACATTGCTAGAATTGTATGAATCTCTAAAAAGATCTGAGTAAGCATCATCCATGGCTTTTGCTGGATTCTCATCTGAGAGACCAAGGTGATTCCACTTACAGCTGGTAAGACCACAGGATAAAAGGGGAAGTTTTTAGGGCCTCCTTCTCTCCCTCACCATGCACCCCTGCCATGTCCCCAAGATCATCTGGTACCTGAAAAATTAGGCTCCATCTTTAGCCTTTTCATTTCTTCTTTTCTACCCCAAGTACAGGCAGCGGGTCCTCCATTAGGGGATGGGAGTTCAGGCCACAAGGATCTGGGAGTCCAGGAATTCAGGCAGGATGTTGCAGTCAGCCCACTGACAACACTATAAGAAGCAATGGTCCAGGATTCCAGCCTAGCAGAAATAAGTGGCAATGCTGTTTTTATACATGGTACCAGTGTCATGTACAAATTGAGTTATATTGTGAACCTATATTCCCACTTGGAGCCCACGGTAGTATCCGAGGGATTATGCTTCCTTGCATGTTGGAACAATATTTCTATGTTTGTTCTTACTATGTCTATAAAAGCAAATATCCCTTTATAAAAAAAACTATTGAATTTATTATTAATAAACAATGATTTGGGGAGATTCAGATTTACCCCTTTTTCTTACATTCTCATTTTAAGACTGAGGTCTTAAAGTTTAGCTAACTTTCTCCTCTATCAGACCCCAGCCAGGTAGGGCAGCCATTGTGCTCTACTCAGATTTGGGTGGTGATAAATTCTTTGAATCAATTGTCCAAGACTGGGGGTAACTTAGAAGTAAATGAAATAATCAAAAGTCATTTGAATAGGTCCAGTTCCTCATTGTATTATTCATTCTATCATTAATTCTTAACCAATCAGAGTTGATTGCCACCCTTGGCATATAAGTGGGCATTCCAGTGCGCATATAAGATTAGAACCCACTCACCATAATTGCCTTTGGTCTAAAAGAGATGACCTCTTATTAAAATGCTGGCATTATTAATAACATGATTAAATCACCCAAAAAATTATGTCTCTCAACCCTCTAAATGGCACACTGTCCAATGTTAAATGGTTAAATGAAGGACCATCTCCAGTCATCCTGATGAATATCTGGTCACTGGACCCAGATGACTCAGGAGGAGAAAGTGAGATTGGTGACCTCGCACAGCCCTCCCTAATCAAAACAAAGTCAAGTACAAGTCACGTCATCATTTCTCTGATATCATGGTCTTCTTCAAAAATGAAAGACCAACACAGACTGTGAGTAGACCAAGTTGCCTGAGTGGGATCTAGCTAGCTCATCCTCTCCCTTCTGTCTCCCTCTCCCCTTCCTTTGGACTTTGGGGTTTACTGGCCAGATGTCCTTCCTACTTAGTCAACCTGGCAAAAGTTTGGTATTCCTTTGAATGGTCAACAATTAGCATCTCTCCACCTACTTGGGTGGTCAAGGGCAAAACCATTTTTTTCACAAAACCTCATTGAAAACAATCTTTTGCTAGACCAAATTATCTGGGGGTAGGTTGCCATGTGTTGAAGCAAAAATAGGAACGACTTTTTAGAGGACTTCCAGAATAGCACTGTAAGGGAACCACTGTCACATTCTATTTTACCTTTTCTCTTCTCTAAAGCAGGGGTTGGAAAACCATAGCCCAAGGCCCAAAGAACCTATCTCTTGTTTTTAAGCAACTCTGTAAAAAGCACTTGTAGCTTTGGGCCATATGAAAACAGAGAGAGGGGTCAGATTTGGCCCAAAGATAATAATGCACTGATCCCAGATTTGGAGTAAAGCTTCCTGGAATAATATTTATATATATTGTGGTAACAAGAACACTCTTGCTACAAAGTTCTTCTGTGTTTCTGTAAAGTCTGTATGAAAATAATCTAGAAATATACTAAGAGTAAATTTGAGGAGAATGTAAGAAAATATTCAAGAAGAAGAACCTGCATATTGATAATCGCACACACAGTTGACTAGACATTTCAGACAATTCAAAGTCCTAAATCCATTGAACTAATCCATTATTACATATTGGATAGATACTGCAAATGGTCAGTGAATCGGGCCCAGAACTGAATAATGGACTGGATTGTATCTGGGAAATTATCTAACACTTTGAAGGGTTCCAAGCTTCTCCTTAAAATAGAAACCCAACTTTTAATACTCAAATTGTTCAGGTAATGCTAAAAAGCTAAAAATCATGGAACACCACAATCTCTGAAGAATCAAAATTGCAGTTGTCCAAAAGAGCCATGAAAAAAGTATTGATGGGAATAAACATGGTACTACAGACATACCAATGACCTACATGGAAGGAAGAAAGGAAGAGAAAGATAGAGGGGGGGAAAGGAAACAAGCATTTATTAAGTGCTTACCATGTTCCAGGCACTGTGCCAAGTTCTGGGAATACAAATTGTGTTTGTCCTTCATTGCCGAAGAAGACCATGCCATCAGAAGAAGACCATGCCATCAGAGAAATGATGACAAGACTTGCACTTGACTTTGTTTTGAGTGAGGAAGGGCTGTGCAAGGTGACCAGCCTCACTTCTCCTCCAGGGCCATCTGAATCCAGTGACCAGATATTCATCAGGATGACTGGAGATGACCCAGAATGCACTGGGAGACCTTGGCCCCTTTAGGCCTAGGGTGAGGTAACCCCCATTCATTGAATAAGCCCATTTAAGAAGTAACCAGGCATGGCCCCTTTAATGAGGCAAAGAAAAGAAAGGCATCAGACTGGGAGGGAAACAGCTACAGTTGCTAATGAAAATCACTCCTAAGCCATGCAAGCAAGAGAAATACAGTACTTGTCCTCAAGGAACTTATATTCTAATGAAGGAAGACAAAATAAACAAAGGGGAACTGAAAAGGGAGGAGAGGAAGGAAGGAGAAGTAAATATCAGATCCAAAAAGTCAGAAACAAATCCAGGAAAGGAATGAAACTAGGCCAGCTCTGGGCTCCTCCACAAGATGGAGGCTCCAAAGGGAGTTTCCAATAGGAATGCAGGGGGAGGGGGGGAGAGGCAGGGGCATAGGCTGCTACAGGATGAGGAGGTCACAGGTGATAAGGCATGGTTTTGAAGTTTAGAAAGCCAGGACCCTCCCTAAGGGCTCCTCTGGACCCTCCTGGCTTTAGAGTGATTATCAATAGTAACTGTCGCTGGTTCCCACCCAGCCTGATGTGTTTGTTTTTCTTGACCTCATTAAAGGAGCCATGCCCTGGCTACTTCTTAAGCAGGACTATTCAATGAATGGGCGTTGCCTCATCCTAAGTGAGTACCTGCAAAGACCTTGGCCTAAAGGGCCTGAGGCCTCCCATGGCATCCTGTGTCATCTCCAGTCATTCTGAGGAATATCGGGTCTCAGGATTCAGATGGCTCTGGAGGAGAAGTGAGGCTGGTGACCTGCACAGCTCTCCCTCACTCAAAACAAAGGCAAATGCTAGTCGTGTCATCATTTCTCTGATGCCATGTCCTTCAGCAATGAAGGACAAACACAAGAGAGCCAGGAACATGCAAAGATTGACATGTTATAGCATCTAGGAAATGTCTTATCAGAAAGAAGGTGGTTCAGTTATATACTGAGATTGAGGAAGACAGTTATGGGAAGCTTTTGGAAAAGTTATGGGAAGACATGGACAAGAGCTATATGGAATAAAGCATGGATACATTGAAATCTACATCATGGGAGGGAGAGTCCACATCTATGAGACCACAGAACTTGATAATGGAAGGTATAGTTACCTCTTCCCTCCTATGTTCATTAAGTGAACTTAAGACCTATTAGCCAATAAGAGATAAATAGGGATCTTTGTTCATTTAGATGGGAACTATCCTGTGAGATGCAGTTGCTAGAATCACAGGACTGATTGACCTTCAGAGATTGTTCATTCTTCTTTCCTCCTTTGGGTTCTTAAGCCATCCGACAGAAATGAATCTAACTCCTGCTCACGAATCTCAAAAGCAGAATTGCATAGGTAACATTTCCTTTTCAAAGAACCGGTATATTTGTATTATTTAATATTTATTCCTAGAAATACAAATTCACCTACCAGCACACAAAGTAATTTTCTATTTGACCATTTCTTTTATTTACAAACACTTATCCTCTTTCCTTTTCTTTTCTTTAAAGAAATGTGGAATGCTTCAGAAATATGAACGTCATCCTTGAGTAGGGCCATGCTAATCTTCTCTGTATCATTCCAGTTTTAGTTCAGGTGCTACCAAAGCCAGCACCTTCTTCTCATTTCCAATTTTATCCCATTTTTTTTTTATTGCACACCTCACCGTTATGAATCAACATTTTGTACACATTCGTATTGACTCTATAATGTTTTGGGAATTTTGTCCATTTCATCTGTAATCAGTGTAGTTTTGCTTTATTTTTCTTTCCAGAAGCTCCCAGGAGCTCTTTCCTCATACTCCTGTTTGCCTCATTTCTTCTCCACTCTGTCATTTGTCAATTGATTCCACAATTTTTTGAGCATTGCACAAATGACTGACAGAGATTGCCGGGTCTTGAATTTGACCATAAACTTCTTATACACCATCTAATGTGGCATCTATTTACTCTTTCTCAATTCTTTTATCTCATATAAATTTAGTTGCATTTAATATGCCTTCTGTATTCTAAATCTAATTTTTTCTAACTGTATATTTATAACCCTAAATACTATGTATTTATTTTCTATTTTTGCCTTGTTTAAAATTCTCTGCTCTTCCTTCCATATTGTAGTCTTTCCATTATCCAGTGTGAGATGCTATAAGGAAATTATTTTTGCCTTCCTTTGTACCTACATTTAGTCAGTCAGTCAGTAAACATTTTTAAGTGCTTACTTTTTAAAGTGAACATGCACTAATTAAATGATCTCTATTCACCAGAACTGACTGGAAAAAATCTCCCATATGAAACCTTCTTCAACCTTAAATGGAGAACTGATTAAAGGAACAAAATACATGGTATTGAACAAGAACCCTTTTTCCATCTCTAAAAATCTAGAAGCAATTGTGTTCTTACAAAATGCACTAGCTTGTTCATCCTCAAAATTGAAAATCATTTTGTTCCACAAACTGCACACTTAGCTCCAAAGAATTCTGTTTTGCCGAGTCTAGTTCTGCCCACCCCACGAGCCCACTTGAGCCAGGTCCAGTGTGAGAATTTGGTTCTAAGATGGTGCCAATCTTTCCAACTTTTCTATTAACATCATCCCTGGAGTATCTAGACTAGAGCTAATTTCCTCCCAGTTCCATGGATGCCAGGAAGGATGCCCACTATGGCTATAACTTGGGTTCTCTTCTCTCTCTATGCTCTCTCACTTTGTGGTCTTAACAGCTGGGGTTTGATTATCTTCCCTATGCATGACTGTCAGACCTATGTAGCCAGCCTTTGCCTCTCCTAACCTCCATTCCTATATCACCAACTTTCTTTAGGACATCTCAAAGTAGATTCCCATACACAATATGTCCAAAACCAAACTCCTTATCTTTTCTTCAATCCCTCCCTTCTTCCCAGTTTCTCTATAATCATTGACTTATCCTTCTAATCATCCAGGCTCACAACCTCAATGTCATCCTAACCTCTTAGACCTCACCCTACAAAATCAATATGCTGGCTAATATTTTCATTTCTATTTTCACCTCCAATATGTCCAGTCCTTTCTCTCTACTCACATAGCTATCCCACTAATTCAGGCCTTCATCCTCTTTCATCTGGACTATTGCAATGGCCTTCTACTTGTTCCTCCTGCCTCCAGTCTCTACCTTCAACCAATTCATCTTCCACACAGCTGCCAAAGTGATTTTTTAAAAGCATAGTTCTAACCACATGCTCAGAAAAGCTCCAGTGGCTCCCTATAACCTCCAGGATCATTAAAGTCTTCTGTTTGGCATTTAAAGATCTTTATAACCTGTCCCTATCCTACTTTTCCAGGCTACTTGTACTTTACTCCCTTCTACCCATTCTATGATTCAGGAGCACTGTCCTACCAAATGATCCTTCCACATGACCCTCAATCTCTCATCTCCACGTCTTTGCCCTGACCCCCATATCTGGAGTACTTTCCTCTTCCACCTATGCCTCTTGGTCTCTCTGGATTCCTTTAAGTTTCAAGTGAGAGCCTACCTTCTGCAGAAGGCCTTCTTCAAACCTTCAGTTGCTAGTACCTTGCCCCTCTGCAATTATCTCTCTACTCTGTACCATATGTCTTTTTTGTGCCTTGTTATTCACAAATTGTCTCCCCCATTGGAATATGGGCTCCTTGAGGGCAGGAACAGTTTTGGCCTTTCTTTGCATCCCCAGAACTTAATGTAGTGTTTGGCATATAATAAGTACTTAAATTTGGCATATAATAAGTACTTAAATTGATTCAACTGTTTCAATTGTGAAAGAACCCCAAAGACATACAGCAACATTTTTCATCTCAGCCCAGAGCCTACCCCATAGAGCCTGCCCACATGGACAGGAGTGGAGATGGGAGGGAGAGAGGAGATAATCCAGAACTTAATTTTCCTCCTAGATAGTAATCAGGACTACTTAATTCAACTTCCTATACCCCTCCAGGAGTGCAGTACTGCTGGTGGAGCAGCTTACTGGCTTACCAATATCATAACCATTGGGATCCAAGGACTTAATGTCAAATTACAGTGTCTTTGAGAATGAAATGAACCAAATAGCCACTTAACTTTCAGGGCACTTCTACTAAGAAGAACATATGCACCAATGCTCCCACATATACAACCAGTCCCTTAAACCACTTTTCAAGGATGTGACCCCAATACTTCACATTTTCTTATAGGCAGCAAACTATGTCATCTTTATCACCCAACATTTCTTTAATAGTTAAAATGCAGACCCTCAGTTCTCCATGTGACTTCTGTTGTCTTCCACAGTCTTCCAGCACTAAGAAAAGCAGCTACTCAATCTTTACTGATTAATCATTTCTGATATCACAGAATTTCAAATGTTCTACAGAATCAATGAGAAGGCTTGTGGTATAGTGGGAGAGGGCTGACTTTGTAGTCAGGAAATCTTGTTTTTAAGTCTTATCTTTGATACACACTGTCTGTGATTGTGGGCAAATTATTTCACTTCTTAATCCCCCACGCAATTGCATTAGTCCCTAAATCAAAAAGAGTTGCCTATCTGCCTTGGTGGGAAAAGTTTCCACCCTGTGAGTCACAAATCACCAATCTGAACTAAAAAGAACCACAAGGAGTACATAACTGAATGTTTAATAAAACTGAACATCTGAAAATTCCCTTAAGAAACTAGGATCTATATAAAATATCACACTAATTTTTTTCTACAATACCATTTAAAATTCTAGGCATTCATAATCCAGTGGAAAGCAACTGGAATCCAAAGCACCACTGACCAAGCCTCAACTATGGCTTTCACCCTACTTCTATCTTCCTTAAAATTCCCTGGGAAAACTGCTAACACCATTATGAGATATATCACTACTGGTGGAAATGACCTCCATAAATTACTTGAAGATTACTAATTGAAATATACTACTGGGATACGATATCTGTAATCTATTCAGTACAAGACAAGTAGTTGTGTTTCATATCAAACTGGATTTGGCCCTGAGCACAAAGCTTACAAATCTCTAATGTCAAATCCATGTTAAAGTTCCATTTTTCAGGGAAGATTTGAAGAACATGAGTGAATAAAAGAGAGTAGGTCCAGATGTTCCATTTTAACCCAGGTGTGGTGCAGTTGGCCTGTTTGTTGATGACGGATTTTCCAGAGCACAGGAAGTAGCACCTGTGCAAGATTACACACAGATTTAAACTCGCTACAAAGTAGACTACCTTCTGTCTGATCTTCTCTTAATTTCAGTGGCTTGGACAGAGCTCAGACGAAGTTGATCTAAGCACAAGACTCTGCTTGGACAGACCTTACAAGTGTCTGAAAACTATTTTAAAGGTGTGAGATTAGAGGAGGGGACTCTAAAATATGGTTTGGCCTTCTTAAATATGAAAGGAAAATGAACAAATTACAGTGACAAGAGAGGAACCCCCCTCAAAAAATAAAATCAAAACCCACTCAAGGAATAATTAACAGACTAGTGTCTCCATGCATCCTTTCAGAAAGAGTACTGAACATACTAGAACTTCCCAGATCAATGAAATGTTCATCTAAGAAAAGCATTGACAACTAGAAAGCAGAAATTCCCATGAATCCACCAGGCCTCTGGTGGTGTTCCACACAGAACACTTTACTGCAAAGACCTGTTGAAGTCTCCAGGCTGCCTTGTTAAAGGAAAATTCTTCTAGTAAAAATGAACAGCACCTTTTTTCACCCATGGATATAGTAAACAGATGTCAGCCTCCCATCGTAAGGCATTTTTTGATCCAGTAGTTGTCACATATTACTTTAACAGACAGGTCCTGTCTACAAAGAATAGTTAACATTTGTAAGATGAAATAGTGACTCCAAAGGCTTTTTTTTTATGTGTTAGTAATGAGGCGATATTTAAGCACCATTAAAAATAAATGGCTTTGAAAATCTGTTCTTAGCACTTTCAAGGTGAGTTCTGTGCCTGAATCTCCTATGGCTCATGATTTGGCAGTAATAAACATACAAAAGTTAAAGTATGCACACATATATGGGGGAGGGGAAAGTTTCCCACCCTCCTAAGAACTCAAATCCTATGAACCATTTCATTTTCATAAAGAACCCTTTTCTTTCATTCAGAGGATCTCATATTTAGAGCTGAAAAGTATCTCAAAAGCCACCTAGTCCAACTCTTTAAATTGACAAATTGAAAAACTGAGACCTCAAGAGGCTGTGACTTGCTTACGATTATATAAGTAGTAAGAGTTAGATAAAGGGTATGAATCTAGATTTCATTATCTTAGTAAAAAATCCAATAAAGGTGGTCAACTTAAGATAGGTCTCCCTGCTGAGGGAGAACATTAATTTTTAGGGAAAATTTATATTAGGGAAAATACTTTTCCAAAGATAGAAAAGGAAACAAATTATTTAACATCTCAGCATTAGATCACAGATCAGCAATTTAGAACTGGATGAGATCTTAGAGGTCAAAAAGTCCAATACCTCATTTTACAGATGTCCAGGGTCTCAGAGGTAGTATTTGAGGTAGGATTCAAACCCAGAACTTCCTGACTCTAAGTCCAGTTCTCTAACCACAATAGCACCATATTTCTATCAAGATAAATTAAATAGTATCTACAAAGAAATCCCTCTAATTCATCAGTAAGGTTTCTCATAGCTAAAATTTGAATACCAAATAGTAACAGACCTAACTTGTCAGTAATATGACTCCAATTTAAATGATTCGATTTTCTTAAAGTTATAGGATCATAGATTTAGAGCTACTGGTACCATCTTGTTCATCTTTGTTTGACCTCAAGGAGCTCATGTTCTATGGGGTGAATCGATATCCGCACAGGAAAATAAACACAAAATATATTCAAAATAGATACAAAAGAAATTAAGAGACACTAGTGACTCAAGGTTTCAAGAAAAGTCTCATAAAAGACTTGGTGCTTGAGCAGAAGAAAGCTGAGAGTTACAATAGGCAGAGGTGAAGAGAGAGTGCATGCCAGACATGGCCTATGACCTGTGCAAAAGCACAGACATGGGAGATATGATATCATGGACATGAAATAGAAAGCAGACATGTTAACCTAGAAACTTTAGTTTAGGACCCAGACTGGAAGTGCTATAAATGACAAAGAAGTTTTATTTTATCTTCCAGTTGAGTATGGTAGTAACACAAACCTTTAGGAATGTTCATGTCAGCTGTGTGGAGGATGGATTGGAGTGGGGAGAGACTGGATACACATGGGAGAGTTATGAGACTGTGGAATAGTCCAGTCAAGAGTTAAGAAGTGCCTTACTAAAGTAGTTGCGGTGTGAATTGAGAAAAGGAAACATGAAAGAATTGTGTCATTTAATTATCAAGACTTGTTGGCTCCTAAGTTGTGAGCCTGAGTCATTAGGGGAAAATGGTGTACCCTTGATGGAAAGATGAAAGTTAGAATCAAGTGTCAGTTTAGGCAGGGAAAAGAATGACGAGTTTAGGAAAGGTCGAGTTCAAAATGCTATGGCACACCTGAGTGGAGATGTTCAGTAGGCAGAAATCTTCCCTTGTGACTAGAGACTGAGTTGTGAAAGATCAGATACATTGCTCTTCAGCCAAGTTTGGAAGACATGTCACTACTTCTCATCTCCCCTCTTTGATGTAATCTATGACCCACCACATGGTGCTTAATGATGACCCAACTATAGAAAAACAGATCAGAGGAGCTCCTGGCAGTCTTCCCTATAGATATAGTAACCAGAGAAAGAAAGAAGGGGGGAAAAACTATGAAACTGAGTGAGTGCCAGCTATTTAGACCCTTACCACCATCCATCTTACACTGCATTGTGAGTCTCACAAAAGATGAACTGGTCTGGCTAGAACACTCAAGTGATGAAAGACTCCAGGGAATTACATGGTACCAGGAGCAGAAAGAGGAAGCTGAGGATCAGGGAGGAGTACTCAAGACTCTCTGGAAGCTATAGGAGCAAGAGCCAAAAAGCAGGAGCTTATGAATGTGATGGTGGCATGGGGAGTTCCTGGAAACATGCAGGAATTCTAGGACCGACCCTCCTAGACCAGGAGAGGAGTTCTTAGATAGTGCTCAATTCTTGGACCAAGAAGAGGAGTTCTTGGACCCAAAAGAGACAGAGCCAAGAAGAAGCAACTCAAAGTTAACTAGGACTGAAGATTGTGTTTCATTCTAATAAAAATACATTTTTAATATTTATCATTAATACAGCCTCCATATTCAGTGGCCTGTCTAGTACACCATGCTTGCTCTTTAACAACTCAGTATTGATTAGAGAAATGCAGACTAAAACATCCTAGAGATATTATTTTATACCCATCAAACTGGCCAAAATAATTGAAGGGGAAAGCAACAAAGATTAGAGAGAATATGGAAAAACTGGGACACTAATTCATTGTTGATAGAATTGTGAAATTATCCAACCATTCTGGAGAGCAATCTGGAATTATGCCTGAAGAGTTATTTAGCTACCTCTACTTTTGACCCAGCAATACCACTACTTGGTCTATTTCCAAAGATGATTAGGGAAAAAAGAAATATGTTCTAGAATGTTTTTAGCAGCTCTTTGTGATATAAATTTGGTAATGGCTGAACAAGTTGTGGGGTATGGTAGTAATGGAATACTACCGTACTATAAGAAATGATGAGCTTAATGATCTTAGAAAAACATGGAAAGACTTGCACAAAATTAATGATGGGCAAAATGAGCAGAACCAAGAGAACACTGCATACAGTAACAGCAGTATTGTTTTAAGAATTACTTTCAGCAAATAAATTATTTTGTCTATTAAAAATACCCAAGTTAATTATAAAAGACATATGAAGAAAGATGTTATCTGCATTCAGAGAAAAAACTGATAAATAGAACTATGCATAGAAAAATTATATATATATGTATATGTACATATTACATATATATTATATGTGTGTATAATATATAATACATATACATACATACATATATATATACATATAGTGTGTGTGTGTGTTTGTCTAATGGTAGCCATCTCTAAGAAAGGGAAGTGGAAGAAGGGAAGAAAAAAAGAAATTTACCTGATAATTTTGTTATATATTTGAAAGGAAGAGCAAGTTGTGCATAGTAGATTTATAATGTTATGTACAATATCTTTTTATTGAACTATATTTGGAAATGCTTGTGTTATTCCATATATTTAAAAAAAACTCAATGAGCCAAATGGAAATTGTGATTAGTTTCTATGAATAAGGATGCCTCTATTGCCCTGAACAAAGCACAAAGTATTCTCTCGAGAAGAGTTATTGAAGATCATGCAGACACACTCTGAACAGTTGAAAGGGTTCCAGATCTGGAATAATCAGATTTCAAATCCTGACTCTATCACTTACTACTCTCTGTGTGTCCTTAGATAGGTACCAACATCTCTGGGTCCAGTTTCCTTATCTGTAAAAGGAAAGTGGATGGCTTCTAAGGTCCCTTTTAGAACTATATCTATGACCCCACTATCCTGTAACAGAGACAATATCCTATATCCAAAAGAGTTCAGTTACCTAGAGTCTACATGGAACCCTAGAAGCAAAATCACAGAAAAGGTATTTGTGTCATTCAAAATCCCTCCACATTCTGGTCCCATCTACCTGTGTAATTTGATAATCTGTTCCCCTCCATCAACCCTTCACTCCAGCTAGACGGTCTCCTCACTAACCCCCAGCAATGTCATGTGTTCTGCCATATCTGTACCTTCTTACTACTGCTGCCATCTTCTTTCTTTTTTCCAATTCTACTCATCTTTCAAGGCCCAGTTTCTTTGTAATGCTTTCTCCTTCTGCTCCAGCCCACACTGATTTTTCCCTTCCGTGTACTCACATGCATCCTTTCTCACTACCACTCACTTCAACACTTACCGATATTTTGTGTTCTGTTTCACACATATAAGCTGTAATGGCTAACATTTGCACTGAACTTTATTGTTTGCTGAGCACTTTACAAATATCAGCTCATTTGATCCTCACAACAGTTGTAGAACGTAGGTGCTATTTTCCCTTTACAGGAAAGGAAACTAAAGCAGATAGAAGCTAAATTATTTGCTCAGGCTCAAACAGCTAGTAAGAGGTTAAATTTGAATTCAGGTCTTCCTGACTCCAAGTCCAGGACTGTAGCCATTGTGCCACCTAACTTGTCCACCTACCAACTAGATAGACTGTGAACCCTTTGAGGTTTCCTGTTTTACTGACAGTAGCCAGCACAATGCCAGCACATCATGGATGCTGAATAAACATTGATTGAATTAAATTTTATTAGATCAAGTATATCTTTGCCCATAGTCTAGTTTAGCCAGTGTGAGAAATAACTGGAAGGTATATGATGCCACTAACACATCAATAAATCAGTGCCAGTTCAGTAACCACCCAAGGCTTGCTGAAAGCCACAGTCAAAGAGCTTTTCAATTTTGAAAAAGTCTGCACCGCTAATTGTGTTATAATGGCAAAGGAGGTGGTGAGCAGGGGAAGAGGGGTGAGAAGCATCCTAGCTACGTCTTTCCATTTGTCTTCATTAGTCATTCCTCTTCTAAATCATCTACAACGCTAGGCAGTTTAACCAAGTTGCTATGAGCCTTTCTTATCTCGGTTGTTCTGGTAAATGCCTGAAATCCTCTGGATCAAAATGTTGGCCAAGTTTGTTTTCTATTTTCACCTGCACCTCTGCTTTTCTAAACTCCAGCTTAGAAAAAGAAACTTCACATAAGGCTATGTTAATGGACTCCTAAAAATTCCCACTTAAGCATTTGCATATGGGAAAGTTGATTAGAGGTAGGTAAGAGACGCATCCACAATCCTCAAGCAGGAAAGTTTCTCAGTGCTGATGTCCATTGCCCATTGCTCCCAGGGGAAGTAGACAAGTGAAGATGAGATGAGATATATTTAAATCACCGAGGTGTTGTACCCTCATGCTTCGAAGGTGGTCTTGGATTGTCTTGGATTGGAATGAAAATGCCATAGAACTATCTCCCTGAAAACATATCCTTTTCTTCTAAAGTGGATTGGCTAAGGGAGGGGAACTGGGGGAGAAACCCCCCTTCATGGAAAGGGGCTTTGATCACTTGGATCAAACACAGACCACCTATCAGCCTTCCTACTACCACTATACGTCATCTGCATTTTCAATATTTGTATCGTAATCGCTACCAGTCATTGCAGCGGAGATAAAAAAGGGATTGTAATTAAACATATGATTGAATCCAGACATTTTAATCATGTCCTCTATCTATTTTGCAAAGCAGGGCTGCTGAGGGCTTTTTTTCCCAGCAGTTCCCTGGAATAGCCCTAGGATGACAATTTGCATGCTAACTGAATTCATGGACCATGCAGATTACACGGGGCCATCTGTTGCTCATTGTTTGGTTCCTCTGCCTTTCAGACTCAAATATGAAAATGCAGAAAGTAAAAGGCAAATTATAGTGCCTGGGGCAAGAGAGCTAATTAATTGTATTCTTTTTCTTCTCTCTGTCTCTCTCTCCCTTACTCTCTGTCTCTTCTCTCTGTCTCTCCTTTCTATTTTTATCCCTTTCTGTCTCTTTATCTCTTGGTCTCTCTGTGTGTCTATGTCTGTCTGTCTGTCTCTCTCTCTCTCCACCTCTGTCTCTCTGTCTCTTTGTATCTGTTTGCCTATCTGTCTCTTACACTCTCTCACTTTCTCTTTCCCCATTTCCCTTGAATGAAGAAACTGAAAAAGTCTCTTTGCCCATGTTATCCCTCTGTACTTAACATTAAAACCTTTCACCTATGAAATGCTCCACTTTTCCAGATGTCTTCTTCAATTTCTTGTCTTAATTTCAACAAAATTTGCCAAGACACAGCCCCCTTCCCAGCAACAACCCTTCAGAGGAGGTAGGAAATGCTAGAGAGAGAGAGAGACAGAGAGAGAGAGAGAGAGAGAGAGAGAGAGAGAGAGAGAGAGAGAGAGAGAGAGAGAGACAGAGAGACAGAGAGACAGAGACAGAGAGAGAGAGAGAGAGAGAGAGAGAGAGAGAGAGAGAGAGAGAGAGAGAGAGAGAGAGAGAAGTATAGTCTTTCCTGGTCCCTGCTGTGCAGAGACCCAAACCCATGAGCCCAGGAAGTAGCTATAAAAGAAAAGATATTTATGTCAGTAGAGGAAGCCACAAGATAATGATCAATCCAGACTGAGGAAGTATTCTTCCTCATTCCAATAAAGGGACAGGAATGTGAGTGTCCAAATGTGAAAGGCAGTGCCACTTAAGATACTTAGGGGATTATTAAAGATTTAGCTTATTCAATAGCATCCACACTAACCAAATTCCACAGAGATGGAATCTGACTGAGTAGCTTCTCTATTTTTTACTAGTGATGAGAGGGAAAAGATGAAGTTAAGGAGACCTTTTAGGACACACATTGAATTTGTTTTGTGGGATTAAAGATATCAGGTCATTCTCCAAAAAACCTCTTAAAAGAGGATGCTTAAAAGAGGATCACAATTCAGATTTATCCAATTCAAGAATGGGCTTTGATGTGTTATTTCAACACATCCAATATAGTCGTGGAACTGCTTAAAAGCAAGAAGTGTTTCGGTAGATTTTATGGGTAGTTAAAAAGCATTATTCACTCCCTTCTTATCTCTCACAGATAGGATTCCAGTGTTAGAGCTGAAAGAGTCCTTGGAAATCATCTAGTTCAACCACCTCATTTTATAAATGAAGAAACTGAGGCATGAAGAAATACTTTTCTAAGGTCATGCCAGGGATAAATGACAGATTCTCTTAAAGTCTCTAGCTGCCTTCAAGGCTCAGCTCAGTCTCACTCCCTACACATGGCCTATCTAGATGCCCTCAACTGCTAGTGTTCTCTGTCTCCCCCAAAGTTACCTAGCACTTCAGAAATAGTTTGTGTTGACTTCATTTTGTATATGTTGCCTCCTCTTCCCTCTCCCTAATAGCATGCAAGCTCCTTGGTAGCAGGAATTGTTTTATTCTTTATTTTGTATCTCTAATATCTAGCATAGTTATTTGCACATAGCAGTCAATAAATGTTTGTTGAATGAAAGGATTAATCAAGCTAGCACTACTGTCTCTCCTATTTAGATGTGAATGTAAATGGCACTGCTAATATTTCCCACCTTGCCCACACCAGTGCTTTGGCTCTACTATATGCCTACTTCCCCAAACCCTGCTCTGTTCCTTTGTCACTTTCTAAATAACTTTTCTCCCTGTTACCCTTTCTACCCACTATCCTTTGGAGAATAGTTTGTTTCAACAAGCACAAAAGTAGCTGAAGCAAACACTGTGGAACACTTAGAGCTTGGACAGGCATTGAAGACACCAAAGTCAACCATTACATCCCAGGACATCCAATCCTCTTGACATTTTTCCTGCTACTGGGCTTCAAAGACTCTGGAAGAGAAAGGGAGGCTGACAACTTTGCACAATTCTGCCTCACATATTCAATTAATGAGCAAGTCAAGACATCATCCATGATGTCACTGGTCTTCTTAGAAAATGAAGGACGAACCAAAACAACAACCCACCGTCTATCATACCTTCTCTCCCTCTATGTATTACTCCCCATCCATCACCTCATGTCATTGCCTATCTACTTACCACTCAATTTCTAGTCTCTTCTGTTCAGCTGCCTGCCTACCAATGTACTACTCTGCCTTTCTTACTTTACTTTACACTCACCAACCTTATTTCCAATCTCTCCAGTTGTTTCACTTGCTTATCAGATGTTTAGTAAGTTGATATTTACTTGTCTGAGTGGGACTGAGTGCCCGTCTCTTTCACTGATGGGCTTATATAGACAAAGAATCACCCATGGCACGTATTTACCAGCTGAAGGGTAGAGGTAAACACCTATCAAAGGAAATTGCATATGTTGTTTGGACAATATAAAGTATAAGATACCTTATAATTCAACAAACATTTACCAACTATTTATTATGACCAAGTCACTCAACTTTACAAAATTTCTAATGTGAGAGACTCCTCCATTCTAGTTGTGTAGAATGAAAAAAAAACAAAAAAAACAAAAGGACAAGGCCCAAGGCCTTTTTCTTGGAGCCACATGACCTCACAGGGGAGGGGGCCCTGAGACCTCTTCCCTGTCTTACCAGATGCTATGAACTAAGGAACCAGCCAATGCAGCAAAGAGAAAGAAGAAAGGAGGCAGAAGCCCACGAAGGCCTTCTAAATGCTGATCAAAGAACCTCCCATTCACCACCTGGCTGGCCAACCACCAGTTACAGAATGTGTTCCACAGTCTTACCAAGTTGTCTCCCTAATACATCATCATGATTCTCACAGATGCAAGCTACTTAGCCTCTTCACATGTAGAGTTCCTGGGATTTGTGCATACGTACATACATTTGTGAATACATTGTTATGTTATTTGAAAGTGGGAATTGATGGGAGCATTATCATAGCCAGACTGATCCACTAAGTGGCCAGAGTGACTACTCTTAGGGACAGATAGGTGTTTCCATCCTAGCGCTGAAGTGAGGAAGACCTGAGCTCGAATCTAAGATCAGATACCTACTAGCTAGGTGGCCCTGAGTAAGTCACCTAATTTCTGTCTTCTAAAGTTTCCTCATCAGTAAAATAGGGATAACAACAGCATCTCCTTCCCAGGGTTGTTGTGAGAACAGAATATGACCCAGCATATTAGTCCATCAAACATTTATCAAGCACCTACTATGTGCCAGGCACTGGGGATAGAAAAAGAGCCAAAAGGCTGTCCTTACCTTAAAGAAGCTTACAATACAATGGGGAAGACAATGTGCACATAATAGGTGTTTAATAAATGTTTGTCCCCACCAATCAAGCAGGTTAGGAATGGAAACTGATAACAAGATATGGAAAAGCTGGGAACTGGGCTGAAAATAGAAATGTGGAAAATGGAAGCAGATATGGTAGAAAGTGATATGTGTAGGTGGAGGGTTGAACCCTAGAAAAATTTACTCTCTGCCTTAGGTATCTCTCCCTGATTTGGTTCCTAACTAGATTTACTTGCTAGATCATCTCCCCTACCGCCAAATGCCTTGACCTCTGGTCCATATATATATCTTGTATGACATTTGACTCAGATATTGATTATCTTGTAATGTGTTTTAGAAGTGGGATGTGCTCCTTGTCTCAGTTCTTAGTCTCCTTCTTCTCCTATCCCCCACTACAACATGTTAGATTTCCTTCCTTACTTCCTGGCATCACTAAATTTCACAAGCTTTTACCCAAGTCATTAATAAAAAAGTTAAACACAACAGAACCAAAGATAGAGCTCAAGGATATTCCAGTAAATGGACCTTCCCCTCCTAGTTGAACACCACCCCATTAGGCAATATTCTTGAGGTGCCATCATTCAAATATTTCTGAATCTACCTAATTACACAATGATCCAACCCATCTTTCTCTGTCTCATCTAAAAAAATATCCTGAGAGATTTTGTCAAATACTTTGCTGAAATTCAGGTATATTAGTGTGAACAGAATTTCTCTGACCTACCAATCTATTAATATTGCCAAATAAGGAGATGAGGTGGGTCTGGTATGACCTGTTCCATAACCTTTTTTTTTTTCTTTCACCATAAGAAGACTATATTCGTTAGCTTTTAAATCTGATCCTACTTAGTCAAACACATATCAAGGTCACAGCTTAAAGAGGACTTGCTGATGAATTGTTTGCAATTTCTTAAGAATTTAATTTGTCCCACTTGCCATGTGCTCATTTCATTATCCACATTTTACTTTGAAACTCTCTATCAAGAAACCATCCAGAGCCAGACAAAGGAGTGAGAATAAGGGCAATTATTTCTAATGTCACAGATGAAGATGCCAAAAGTTTTATGGAATTTCTGCACATTGACTCAAGGAGAGAGCTGCAAATAGTCTTTGTTTGAAAGAGATTGCACTCAAAACATAGCAACGGCTTTTCCAAGCACTAGACATTACTTTAGCGTGATCATTTTCGCTAACTCGTGAAAATTGCTAAAAGGGTTTTCCTTTGAAGTTCAAGGCCGAGCAGAGCACATGGATGCCAAATGTCATCCCCTCAACAGCCTGCGGAACTGGTGCCAAATGGGAATCCTTGCTCAGCCAGACCTAGGTCATTGCCTTTGCTTTGGACAGCCTAACATAGCTGTAACTGGAGAATTATTCTCTTGACACCCAACACAGGGTAACTTCATTTACCAAATGCAAAGACGTTTCTATTTAAAAGGAATCTGAGCTGCATGGCAGTCAAATCAGATGGTCCACCTAGAGCTTTCGAAAAGTTTATATTTCCATGCCTGCATTTCTCTGTGGGTATGTAATCACTGTTTCTACCACTGCCCCTCTTCATTTGCTTCATGAACCAACTTTCCACATTTTCATGTTACTAGCACTTTCAATAGTATTTTACATGGAACTCGCAAAGCACTCTCCAAAAATGCCTAAAATCAAATATAGTTTTATTGCATTTCCCATCAAATTGATGGAGAGGGTATTTTCTTTTTAAATACAACAACCAAATAAAACAGTCTGCTGATCATTTGTGCTTTGTTTTGTTTTTATTTTAGGACATTTCGCATGAGCTAAAGTTACTACAGGCTCCCATTAACAGGTTTAGAAGTATGGTTATGCTTCCACTCCCATCATAGGTTGAGAGACAGTAGGGAAGGATGTGGATTTGGTGGTGTCGGCAAACTTTTCAAGAATAAATAATGCAAAGAGGGAGGCAAGATGGTAATCTGCATGGGACCAATGAACCTGTAATAAGACTTTAATAGTGAGTCCCACACCCTTTGGCAAAGTCTAACCAGGTCCAAGCAGGGACTGGAGCTGAGGCAGAGTGGGAAAGCAGTGGAGATGGAGTTGACTAGAACCCAGCATCTAGCCTTACCATGTGATCCCCTGAGTGAATAACACCTTTTCTCCCTCCAGCAGAAGGCGAGGGATTGGATATAAGTGCCAGAACCATGGTTCTTTGAGAATTTAAGTTTTGGCTAACTTGCAAAAAATGAGAGGTAAAGAGAGTCAGCTCACACAGAGAAAGAATCACAGGCAACCAGCCTTCACTGAGTGTTTTAATACATGTGATTTCATTCCTTTTTTGAATATCATGATTAAAGGACGCATAGTTTGTACCTTCTCATAGCATTTCAATTGAAAAGTGCCGAGAATAGAAAGAGAGGCAAAATTCTTTTTCTAGTGAGATGGGAGCTAAGTCCTAAGAACCCACTAAACCCTTAGCTCAATGGAGTAAGCACTGTTCTCTGGGGTAGGCCTGGCTCAGGGTAGTCTCTTTGCAGTTTAGGTTCTATATTAGAATAAAATGAGGCACGTGTACGTCACTCAAGTTAACAAAACAAGATTTACTTGGCCATAGCAAGAGGAGATTTAATAAAGATAGGCATTGAGTATGTCAGAGCTGATTCAACTAAGTTAAGTTCCCTTGCCTGAGTTATCCTCTTGGTCCAGTAGCCAAACATCAGAGTACTTAGCATTCACGTAACCAGGAAGTGATATCAAGCCTGACCCTATAGTCCTTGGAGCTAACATTGAGGATCCAGGATGGTGTCAAGGTAAAACTAGCCTAACTTGCAAAGAGAGAGGGGTTAGGATATTGCTCCTAATACCCATTGCCATTCCCAAAGGGCCAGAGCTAGGGGAGAGAGGCAGTTAGCACTCTAATTGCCCGAGAGAGCTAGACTTGCCCCTGAAGGCATTGGGTGGAGTGCATAACCCCCAGAAATATACATTTCACTAAGAGTTCTAAGTGCTTATTACTAATGAAGCAAGTTGGCAGCAGCACTTCCTGGAGGTTCCATGTGATTAGAAATTTAATTTCACAGGGTTTCGGTAGACAAAGAGAATATTTTTCAAAGTCAAATATATCATTTTAGTATTCTTTTTTTTAACTAGCCTGATTACAGATACTGATTTTTTTCAAGTATTCATGATTTGTATTTAAGATGCATACAGACACAGGTAGGTGGCATTGTAGATAGAGCACTGCACCTGGAGTCAGGAAGGCCTGAGTTCAAATCCAGCCTCAGACACTTCTTCCCTGTGTGTCCCCTAAGTCATTTAATTGCTGTCTGTCTCAGTTTCCTCATCTGTAAAATGGTGATAATAGTAGCTCAGTACTATTATGCAAATAAAACAAGACAATATTTGTAAAGCACTTTATAAAACCTTAAAGTGATATTTAAATGCTAGCTATTATTAGCTATTATTATTATACTGTATATGGCATTTATTGCGTATATCTTAGAATATAAATTCAATTGTTATAATGTTTAGTATATTTCTGGAATCTTCTCATTTCTTTCACAAAGGCAACTAGCCACCTTTCTTTTTAAAACCTCCAGATTGCCCACATAATACAGTAGACTTCGTATTAACTATGACTGTGCATGCTGAGAAATATTACAATATATGAGATAAATGGAATCACTTTTACGTACCTTGAGACTTGCATGGGCTTTTGACTTTTGTGTGAACTTACTTAAGCAAGTCATTTAAATTCCAAAAGTATATAAGATCTTTGAGGGAGGTCTGAATTTTTTTCCTTTTCTTTCTTCTTTTTTGGTCATTTTTACCTCCAAACACCTTGCATAAGAGTAGTAGGGGCCTAATGTAGTTTGTTTAACTGAGTAGAATGGAATTCTTGCAACTCCTTTGATGGATTTTCAGATACTTCACTTTTGCCCATCAAGATTCGTTAATTATAGTCTATAAAATATCCAATTTGTTTGTGAAATGAACAGATGTTTTCTCTTATCTATATAGGTGACATCATGGAGGGAGGGGTGCATGTGTGAGAGACAAACAGACAAAGATAGAGCTAGGGAGAGAGAGAGAGAGAGAGAGAGAGAGAGAGAGAGAGAGAGAGAGAGAGAGAGAGAGAGAGAGAGAGAGAGAGAGAGAAAGAAAAAAGTAGGAAGGGAGAGAAGAATGGAAAAGAGAGAAAGGGAGGGAATTATAGGGAAGAGCGAGGAAGGGAGGGAGGGAAGGAACAAAGAAAGAAAAAGACCAAGAGAGAGAGTGAGGAAGAAACTAGAGATTCATTTAATGTCAGAATTACAAATACTGGAGAGAAGAGGGCAATGGCTCCTTATAGTACCAATATACATGCATATATACATATACATATATCACCAGTTATATTAAAAATAACCTCGACCATATGTAGCGTTGTCTGCAAATTTTGTCTGGAAATTCTTTAATAATGGAAATATACATGAAATATAATAGAAAGTACAGCTACTACACAAGTACTGTAGGAATGAATGTGTAGCTGTCATAAGATCAGAATTCTGTTACATATGGCTGCTGTTGTTCAGTCATTCAGTAACGTCTTACTCTTTGTGACCCCATGGACCATAGCATGCCAGAACCTTCTGTCCTCCACAATCTAAAACTGTCCATGGGGCTTTCTTGGTAAAGATATGGGAGTAGTTTGCATTTCCTTCTCCAGCGGATCACCTCTCATCAGAACTCTCCACTATGCTCTGTATATCTTGGGTAACACAGCACAGCAAAGCTCATGGTTTCATTGAGCTACTACTCAAGCTCTTTTACCACAATAAGGCAGTGATACAGGAGAGGTCAAGTATGGTACCAGTTCCCAAAAGGGCATACACAGAAACATGAAATATGTCACTTTGTCATTAAGTTAATTTGACAGCCCCAAAGCTCCGAGTTGTCAAATGACAAGAAACAGTGACTCTTTGGGGCAGAAATGCCTGATTTGAGTTTCTCTGAGGTTGTTGTATATTCCAAGGAGAATGGCAGATTCTAAAAGTAACCATGAATCATAAATACATCAACACACTAAGATTTTTTTTCCCAAGAGTAGAGATCAAAAGACTCTCCACATGCTCTATCCCATTCTTTAATTCTGCTAATATAATTACTAAACTAGTTGGTAAAATGTTAGCATTAGACTTCTGGCAAAGGTCTGTGTATTATTTTTCCCCATCAGTAATAGTGACTTTGGCACTGTGCTAACATTGCTCAGTTCATTTGTTCAGAGCAGCAAACTGAGAAGTAGAAGTGACATAAAGAGATGGCATTCTGCCCTGGAAGCCAGGCAATATGGTTCCTCATCACAGCCTTCCACTAATCAGTAGGAGCCTCCCATTGTATGACTTTGGGTAAATCACTCAATATTTCTAGGCCTCAGTTTTTCTCTCTGAGGAAAAGGTAAAGAAAGCTACCTGAATTTTGCTTGACTTCACCAACCCATTCCTCTACCCTAGATGTCATGGGAAGACTACTTGGTTTTACAATTCATTCTTCTTGCTAAAGTTATCACAAGAAGCTGAGAATGACATTTGAGAGGATCTCATTATTCAAGAGGGATGCATAGGATCCAAAAGATATGTAGGAAAATGGAATTCTCCTGATAACTAGGAATGTTTTCATGAAGTAAGAGCTTCACAAAACAACAGAACAAAGGAGAAACCTAGAGTAGATAGAATGTTTTAATTGCATGGGATTGGAATTGGACTCATTCATCCTCAGATAAGACAAGTGTTCTGGAAGGATTTCATTTCTATGATGGAAAATTATACCTGAGCAATGTCCTAAATGAGGCATTTTCAAAAGAGATATCAGCTATGTCATAGCCTGATGTGCCATGAAGGTCAATATCATCTAATGAACAACCACAAGTGCCTGAATGGAAAACATGTATCTAGGGGGACAGTAGACAGCTGCATTTGGGAGATCTAACCATTGCATTTCTATAAGTAACTGAGTGTATACTGGCAAATATTATTAGTTTCAGGAGGATCTAATATGAATTTTCTTTGTTATCATTGATCTGCAAATAAATCTGTTCATTCTTTGAGCCTTGTAAATATTGTACTTGCAAGGAAATCTATAACTACTCACCAAATTGTTATTGTGTTTGTCCTTTGTTGTTGAAAAGGACCATATCATCAGGAAAATGATGACATGACTTGCACTTGACTTTGATTTGAGTGAGGGAGGGCTGTGCAAGGGCACCAGTCTCACTTCTCTTCCAGAGCCATCTGAATCCAGTGACCTGATATTCATCAAGATGACTGGAGATGTCCCAAAATGCAATGGGAGACCCTGGACCTTTTAAGCTAGGGCCTTTTCAGGTACTCATTTAGGTAATGCCATGGACATTGTCTCACTCACCAAATAATATTAGATAAGAAGTTTCCAGATTATCTGCTTGAGAACAACTAATTAACGAGATGAGAAATTCTCCCAAATTACCCAGACCTTTAATATGATACTCTCTGATAGGAGGCTTATATTTGGAGTTTTTTTTAAATGTTCGCTAAAGCCCTTTTTAACTCTGATAGGAAATAACATAGAACTGAGGATGGGATGGGGATATGATATGCATCTTTTTTTAATTGATTTTTTTGCACTTAATAGTATTTTTTTCTAATTGCACGTAAAGATGGTTTTCAACATTCATTTTTATTAGATTTTGAGTTCCAAACTTTTCTCCCTCCTTCCCTTACCTCCTCCTCCCCAAGACAGCAAGCAATCTGATATAGGTTATACCTGTACAATCATATAAAACATATTTTTATATTAGTCATGTTGTAAAAGAAGAATTAGAACAAAAGAGGAAAAACATGTGAAAGAAAAAACAAAAAAAGTGAAAATAGTATCCTTTGATCTACATTCAGACTCATTGTTCTTTCTCTAGATGTGGATAGCATTTTCCATCATATGTCTTTTGGAATTGCCTTGGATCATACTGAAAAGAGAAGTAAGTCTATCAAATTTGATCATTGCACAATGTTGCTGTTACTGTGTACAATGTTCTCCTGGTTCTGCTTACTTCACGCAGCATCAGTTCATATAAGTCTTTCCAGGTTTTCCTGAAATCTGCCTGCTCATTTCTTATAGCAAAATAGTATTCCATTACATTCATATATCACAACTTGTTCAGTCATTCCCCAGTTGATGGGCATCCCCTCAATTTCCAATTATTTGCCACCATAAAAAGAGCTGCTATAAATATTTTTGTACATCTGGGTCATTTTCTCTTTTTTAATGACATGATACACATCTTGAAACTGGTGAAGGGCTAATGTGTAACAGAGGAATATGACTCATTTTGTTTCATCCCAGAGAGCTTACTAGGATGAATCAGAACTCACAGTTTTCAAGATATAGATTTTGCCTTGCTGTTAACTTCCTAAAAATCAAAACTGATCAAAAGTGCCATGGCTACTTTGGAAGATAGTAAACTCTTCATCACTAGAAGTCTGAAGGTAGATGACTACTTATTGGAGATATTGTAGAGAAGATTCCTGTGAAGGTGGAAAAAGATGACTTCTGAATGCTCTTCCATCTCTTCTACTATCCTATGAACTCTGCCCTTTTTCATTTATTCAGCTCAAGTGATACTTCCTTGAAGAAAATTTTCCTTATTCTCCCAAATTATTAATGCCTTCACCCTCAAATTTACTTTATATTCATTTTGTATTTATATCCCAACAAGTTCTATGCCTTCAGTATAAATTCCTTGTGGTCAGTAATAATCTTCTGTTAAATCCTCACTGCCTAGTTCAGTAGGTACTTAATAAATGCATTTTGATTGATTGAATAACAAGATGGGATAACTCCTCAGAACTTAACAATTTTCTGTAACCAAGTATGGATATGTAATACATTGAATAGATATAAATAATCTAGTTAGGGAAATTTTTTTGGTGAGAAGGGAGGATGACTAGACTATGATCCCATTAGCATAGGGAACCTCCAGTGTGAAAACTCCCTCTACCAATGTAAATTTGCAATTATCCTGCAACCTGTAACCTTAGATAATTGTCTGGGGTACTGAGAGGCTAAGGGATTTGCCCAGAGTCAGCCAATGTGAGTCAGAGCCAGGATATGAACTCAAGTCTTCCTAACTCTGAGGCTAGCTCTTTATCCAGTGTACCATGTTACTCTTTGCAATATAATTGGGCATAAGAAAATAAGTAACTCTATTATGCATTATGCAAGTCTACAGACTCCTACTCCACTACTTCATTATGGCTTAAAGGTAAGTCTGAATTCTCAAAGGCTATACCAGCAAAGTATAAGCTCTGGCAAGTTGGAAAGGCTTTGTCAATGGCCCTGGTGGTAGAATGAGTCTAAGTCTTAACTAAGGACCAACTTAACTAACAGTGGAGAGACACAGTACCAGTAGGCCAGCCACATGCTGACAATTTTTTTGAGAGGGGAGGACCATGGCACCCCATGGAACAAAGAAAAGTAAGCCTTCAGTTCTGTGTGGCTACTTCTGCTTCCAAAATGATGGTAGCAGAGTGGTAAGAAAGGAAGCAGGGAATGCTATGAATCATACAACTCATAAATAGTCAATAATCTTTAATCTAACCATTTGTACTCTAAATGTGAGTTCCTATTCTAATAAATAAAACAAAATTCATCATCTTTCCCTTTATATTCCCTTCATATTAGCCATATTTTAATTTTCCTATTCCTGTTGAGGGTACTACTATATTTGTAACTCTTTACTCTCCTCACTCAAACTTCACTTCATCCCATTTGGCCAATCAATTGCCAAATCTTGATATTCTTACCCTGTAATATTTCTCCAATATGCCCATTCTCTTTGCAAAGTTAGCCTCTATCCTAGAGTTCAGGTCCTTATAACCTTATACCTGAAAGATCACAAGAGCTTCCTAACTGGTCTCTCTCTCTCAAGTATCTCCCAACTTCAATCCATCCTCCTCACAACTTCCAAAAGGATTTTTCTAAAGCACAGGTCTGACCATGCCATATACCTACTCAATAAATTTTAGTGGCTTCCTATTACATATAGGATCAAATATAAACTTTTTTGCTTAGCATTTGAAGCTCTTTATAATCTGGACCTCTTCTTATCTTTCCAGTCTTCTTAAATATGAGTACCCTTCTAGGTACTCTGTCATCTAGCTAAATTGGTCTGCTTGCTACTCTTTTACACAGCACTCTATTTTCCAAAAAGCCTTTGTATTGGCTGTTCCCCATGTCTTTAGTGTTCTCCCTCCTCACTAACATCTATTAAAATACATGTTTTCCTTCAAGACTTAGCTCAAATGCCTAGCTGCTAGTGCTGTAATATATATGTATATATATATGTGTGTGTGTGTGTGTGTGTGTGTGTATCTTGTATATATCTATACATACATATATGTGGGTAAATAACATATAGTGAATGCCTATTGATTGATTGAATGAATTGTTAGAACCTCGACATAATAAGAGCCAAATAATATAAAGAATGATATAGATTATATTTTAAATTACAGGAAAAGGCGTTATTGTTAGAGTCATTTCTGACTCAGCTGTCTACACACTACTACATGTCTACTCATCAAAGCTGAGATCAGGATTAAGAAAAAAGAAACAATAATGACAAAAATATATGGCATACAGTTAAAACAATAAACATGTAATTGACCATCAAAAATTGGAAATTGATGGGATGTGTCACTGTTATTGATTATAATTATTTTATTTCATAAAACTTTAATCTATAAAATTAGTTGCCACAAAAGGTTCACCAAAAAAGCCCAGAAAGTTTCTTGGTGACAAAACATCTAACTAACTTGTCAAACATAAAGAGATAGATGTCAAAGGTAACACTGGATTAGAACTCATATGTTAAAAAGAGGACAGAGGAGGAGGAGAAAAACAAGAACAAGAAAATGACAAAGTCAAAAGACTGAAAAAAGGAGAAGAAAATGTAGGTATCAAATAGAAAAAAAAACTATCCTGGAAAACAGATTACAAAGGAAAAAACAATTAAAGACCATTGGAGTAACCTGAAAGCCATGATGCAAAAAAAATAAGAGTTTAGACGTCATATTTCAAAAAGTCGTAAAAGAAAATTGCCTTGACCTCCTACAATCAAAGAACAAAGTGAAAATAGAAAGAATCTACCAATCACCTGGAAGAAAGCCCACAGCCAAAACTACCAAGAATATTATAGCCAAAATCCAGAATTTCCATGTAAAAGAATAAATACTTCAAGTACTGAAGAACCACAGAAAGAATCATACCTGACTTAATAGCCATCACTACAAAGAGCTCGGAATTTGATATTCCAGCAGACAAAAGATAAAAGCTTTACAATCAAGAATAACTTATCCAACAAAACTGAGTATAATTGTACGACAAGGGGTTCAGATTGGAGAATATTTACTGAAATCGAAGTCTTGCAAACATTACTGATGAAAAGACCAGATCTACATAGAAATTTTATAAAGTACAAATGCAAAAGCCAAAAGAAACATAAAAAAGTAAACATGAATTGCCAGGCCTAGAGGCCTGAGGGCTACCCGAGTCTTCCCTTACCTCTATCGGAGGTCTTCGGTTGGCCAAACCGGATGCTCATATGAGAGAAAGGACGTTCCAGAGTCGAACAAGGGTTGAGCTTTATTTCAGGGTCTAGTTACAAGTGCAGGGGAATTCTTCCTTAGGAGGGAGTGAAAAATCTCCCAAGGAGGCAAAGATCTTACAATAAGAGATTGGAAGTAGAAGTGTAAGTGGGGAGAGAGGGGGAAGGGAGAGAGGAGAGAGGAAAAGCGCAGCCTTGTTGTCCTCACCGCTCCGCGCCCCTCTGCCCAAGAGAACTTTCAGGCTTTCCTGATCCTACTTAAACCCTCCAGCAGCATAGTTTGCACGTCAATACCAAGCCTGTTAGGTAACAACAGGTGTGCTCCAATCCAGGACAATCTCGAGGGCGGGGAGAGCTCTCTCCCATCACGTTTCTCACGGGAAGAGGCGGAAATACACGAGATAGCTCGGTTCACCTTGATTCCCAGTCGTTTCCTGGGGCGTCTTGTGAGAACTCTAAGATTTAGAAGTTCCCACCTTTACCCGCCCGAGACTGTCCACCTGGAATTGAGCTTCCATCCCCAACAATGAATGATCATAAGGTACCAAACTAGGATGAATTGCTTATATTCGAATATGAGGACATAATAGATGTGTCCCCTCTATACTCTATCATCACCAAGAATCATGGAGGGAGTCTAATAATAAAGAAGGTCTCAGAAGAGTTATGCTGTATCTTGAAGATCTTAAAAGGAGAATGGGAAGTTGGGGGAAGGGGAATACACTGGGGCAGGGGGAAGGGAAAACAAAGTTAGGGAAAATAATCTCACATAATCAGAATGCACAAGGATAAAGACATGGAGTGGTGGCTGACACTGGAACTTCATTCTCATCTGAAGTGGTCAAAGAAAAGGAGAATACATATCTGTGCATACACACACACAAGTGGTTACAAAAAATACATTTCACTCAATAAGGAAATAATAGAGAAAGGGCGGAGAGAGAATTGGAGGGAGGGAGAAGGGAGGAATTATACCTAAGCAAAATCAGTTCTAATAAAGTACAAAATATTTTTAGCTCTTCTTGCAGTGGCAAACAATTGGAAACTAAGAGAGTGCCCATAGATTGGAGAATAGCTAAACAAGTTATGGTATATATAAATGTGATGGAATGTTATTGTACTCTAAGAAATGATGAAGGGAATCACTTCAGAGAAACCTAACAAGACTTCATGAACTAATGTAGTGTGAAGTGAGCAGAACTAGGAGATTAATTTATATAACAATAATATTTTTAAAGTCAAACAACTCTTAAATACTTCAGAACCCTGATCAGTATGATAACCAACCACAATTCCAGAGAACTAATGACGAAACATGCTATCCAATTCCTAATAGAAAGCTGAAAGATTCAGAGTGCAAAAGGAAACTTTTTTAACATGGTCAATACGGAAATTTATTTTACTTGTCTGTAAATGCTTGTAACGGGTGTTTTCTTTTTTCTTTCTTTCTCAATTGGGAGGAGGGCAAGAAGGCAGATTTTTGCTTATCAAACAAAAATTTAATTTAAAAATAAAGCTTACAACCTAATATTTGATGCTATTTCTCTATAAATAGCATCATGGACTTGGTGACTGGTATGTATCTCCAAAAACTTTGATTTTCTCATTGAGAATAATATGGGAAAGATAACAGTTTGGGATCAGTACACAGTGGATCAGAACTACTTAGGTTTTAATCATGGATATAGGGATATTAGTTCACCACATCAACCAAAGACTGAGAGAGAGAGAGAGAGAGAGACAGAGAGACAGAGAGAGACAGAGACAGAGACAGAGAGACAGAGAGAGAGAGACAGAGAGAGACAGAGAGAGAGACAGAGAGACAGAGAGAGGTGGGGAAGAGAGAGACAGGAAAAGGAAGGGAAGGGAAAGAAAGGAAGGGAAGCAAGGGAAAGGGAAGGGAAGGGAACTGCCAAAAGATCATCCTAACTTTTTGAAACACAGCAACCAATCATTACATTCCTCCTTTACCTTACCTTTTATTATTCTATTTATTCACATTTCTCCTCCCCTATTAGACCGTAAGCTCCAAAAAGGTAGGAACTGTGTCTTAATTTTGCACATCCACAATCACACTTCAGGGTCTTGTGGAGAGTAGGCTTTTAATGAACACTAGTTTCATTAAATGAAATTAAACCTTGAAATGTACTGAAATGTCATTAATTTTCTACATGGATTTTGAAGCTGAAGGTGCTTACATTTTACCTTCTTAATTGGGTATTCTACAAAGAAACCATACATAAAACATCAAGAGAATCAAGAAAGCCATAGAACTGATTAATATCTGTTGATTTGGTTAAAATCAGATAGATGGCAGGCTTTCAGGTCCTAATCAGGGTGACTTGTGTTTAGAAGAACAACATTGTATAACAGATACTTCCTGGACTTTACATTTCATTTCATAGCTGAATAGATAGAATCTAAGCTGATTCTCCAACAAAATACATTGAGGCAGGCTAGCTACTGTGATTATAACTCTTCCCTTTGAATTTTCAACCAGCAGATCCAGCATTATTAGGAAAATAGTATGATACATGGGGAAAAAGCAATGGATATGGAGTCAGAGCATCTGGATTTGAATATTGGCCCTACCACTATGTGACCTTAAGGCAGCTGAGTGACAGAGTGGAAAGAGTGCTGGATCTGGACTCAGGAAGATCTGAGTTCAAATATGTCTTCAGGCACTCACTAGTTATGTGACCTTGGGCAAGGCACTTTAATCTCTGTCTGCCTCAGTTTCCTCACCTGTAAAATGAGACTGATAATAACTGCATCTACGTCATAGCGTTGGTGTGCAGATCAAAAAAGATAATGTTTTAAGTGCTTAATGCAGTGCCTGAGATGTAGTAGGCACTGTGTAAAAGATCAAAAAAAGATAATGTTGTAAGAGCTTAAGGCAGTGCCTGGGACATAGTAGGCACTATATAAATGCTTATTTCCTTTCCTTTGGGCAAATCGCCTAATTCTTGTGGGCCTCAGTTTCTTCATTTGGAAAAAGGAAGAGGTTGAACTAAATGATCTTCCAACTCTCAATAAATGGCCCCGTATCCACTTTCTGTGATCTTTTTGTTTTGGCAGTTCTATATTCTCCAGTGATACAGAGGCATAACTCATCTAAAATTCATAGTTTTAGAATCTTTGTGGGGCTCTGAGAGATTAAACAACTTTCCCATGGCCCCACAGCTAGCATGTGTCAGAGGCAGAGACCTCCTTCGTCCAGGCCTGCCTGACTCCAAGGCAATTCACATTGCCTCTCCTTGTGAATATTAATTTCTCTCAATATAAAATAATTCATTTCCACAAGATTATGTCAAACCTGACAGAAAGATTAAGTGTAATCATCTCTGCGGATAAAGGCAAGGGAGCAGAGACAAAGTACTGACCAGAACAGACCAAAATTTAAAAGGAGATTTGCCTGGACAGAGAAGAGTTCAGGGTGAAACAAGAGATGCATGGTGGCCTCACCAGCAGCCTTGCAACCTAGACCAGGAGGTTTTAATCCTGTCATCTCCAATACCTCTGTCTTGGAACCCCACTGCCCTGAATGGTGACTGCTTCACCTGACTTAGTATTTCAGGGAAGCCCCAGCTATGGTTCACTTCCCTCCCTATTCCTTGGATATCTTCTCCACAGTCTTATCAGAAGCCATACCTCTCCTCCCACTCTACATTCACTTTTGGAACTATCATATCAACTCTGCCCTTGTTCCTGAAAGAGGTACATTGTTCTGTACTAATATATCCCCACTCACCATTCCTTGTAACTTTTCCAACCAAAATGATCCTCCTCGGCCACCACTCTTTTAGATGTGTTGTCTTCCTCTTTAGAATGTGTGTTCCTAGCTTGGCCTCAAAGAAAAGAGATGTGAAGACCCTGACTTCTCAGGCCTTTACAGAGAAGGGAAGGAGGCTGCTTACAATTGTGGAACACTTTTGCTAAATTTTTTCTCCATTCTTCCTCTTAAAAGCTTTCTAGGAGAAAGAGTACAGGGGGAAATGTGGGCAATGTTAAAAAAAATCAATAAAACATATTTTAAAGGAGAAAAAAAGAACATAATTTCCTTGAGGGAAGGGACTGTTATTTTTGTATTTGTATCTCCAAGGCTTAGAATGTTTGGAACATAAGAAGGCTTCTTGGAGGCAACTAGATGGCTTAGTGGTTAGAATAATGGACCTGGAGTCAAGAAGACCTGAGTTCAAATCCAGACTCAGAGATTTACTAGCTGTGTAACCCCAAACATAACTTAATCTATGCCTGCCTTAGTTTTCCTGAACCATAAAATAAGAATAATGATAGTGTTTACCCGCTAGGGTTATTGAAAGGATCAAACAACACTTGTAAAACACTTAGCACAATGCCTGACACATAGTAGACACTTAACAAAAGATTACTTTATTCTTTCCTTGATAAATACTTTTTTATCCATTCATTACTAAGCATGTCTTCAAGCATGCTGTACTTTCCTAGGTTCTATAGCAGATAATGGAAGACGTAGTCCCTGCTCTCAAAGGGCTCATTAGAAAAACAAGCTTCACAAATGAAATAAAAGAGAATAAGTGGTCCACTTTGGTACAGAAAATAAATTATAAGGAATGTCAAAAAAATAATAGGCTTAATGTAGAAAAGAAGAATCATGGTGAGGTGAGACAAAATGGGTCTTGAAGAATAGATACAGCTTAGCAGAGAGAAGACAGTGTATTCCAACAAGGGAACATAGAATGAACTATTGGTGTGGAAAGCACATGCAAAATTTAATGTTTGGGGTATTTTTTTTAACCTAACAAAATGGAGACTCAAAAGAGGTAAATGAACTTGTGTGCATGTGTGTGTGTGTGCGTGTGTGTGTGTGATATGTACCATATGGACACTGAAAGTCTGATAAAAGGGATTGTGAAGAAAAGAGCAGTAAATGGAATAAGAAAACAACGTAGACCTAAATTTAGATATCTCTCAGTGGGTACAGGAAGCCCAGAAACTTTCTATCCAGCAGCTTTTTATTAAGCAGAACCTAAGACCTATTGGCTCCCATTATAAGATAAAAGATCCATTCATCTAGTTAAACACACACACATACACTCTCTCTCTCTCTGTCTCACACACACACACACACACACACACACACACACACACACACACACACACACTCCAAGATATAATGAAATCACATTCAAGAATTCAGCAACCTTTTTCAAATTATAGACTGAAAGAAAAAATGTTGATAAAAATTTGATAAAACATTGTTAATGATAACAATACTTAAAATGTTAACTCTACTATTCAAACTATGAAAAAATAATTCAACAAAAATAAGATATAAAGAATTAAAATATTTAGAACCCTCAGGAAGGGTTCCTAAAGTCCTGGAATTCTAAGAATTTGGCTAATAAAATATTGTGGTGGGTTGGACTTATTTTAATAAAATAGATACAATTTTTCACATAGATATTCAATAAGGGTTAGAAAACATGAAGACTTTAGGGAACATTTCTATCTCACTACAAATATGTTAAGTAAAAAGTACTTACTTAAAGAGGACACTAATAATTATAGGTTTTAAAACACACACACAGAATATGACAAACAACAAAAAATTACAAACTTAAATACACAATCTAATAGCTGCATTAGAAGATATCAAAGGAAACAATAAGGAACATGATTTTTTTCAAGTGCAAATGAATGGTACACAGACATTATTCATAAAATTCATCATGAAAAGTCAAAGGTAAATTTTAAAACACAGACATTTTATAACATGATTCAAGGACTGAAGTCCACTAAAATTAGAAGTAAATAATAAGAATGTGAGCAAACAACATATGTATATATGGAAATTTTGAAAACAATTTATTAAATGCTCACGAGTAAGAGGAAATCCTGAAAAATAATAAAAGGCAACCACTGGTAATGACAACAAAAATTCTATACATCAGAAGAAAGTAGGAAGGTAGATTGGGAAGATGGGAGTCAGAAGACCTGAGTGTGAGTTCTAACTTAACTTAATATTACCCTTGCTAAGTACCTTACCCTCTCTGAGCCTTGGCTCTCCCTTCTGTAAAATAAAGATAATCATCTTTATACTCTCTACATCACAAAAGTGTCATGAAAAAATAACTTTCCAAACCTTAAACTACTATGGAAGCATATGAGTTTTTACATTAAACGTTCCATAACAGGAAAATAAATCTTATTCCAATGTTCCCTGAAATATATAACTAGCCAATAATAATCAACATATCAATAGGTTGTGCTTTAATTGACCATTCTGTTCCTATCCCTAATTTAGCCTTTTAAACATATGACTAGATACCTGGGAAAGAACTCTTTGTTGTATTAGAACCACTGGGAGAAAGCTGGAAAGCAACTGGAAAATGCAGATTTAGACAACATCTTTTACCACATAACATAATAAGCTCAAAATGGATGTGTGACTGATAAATCAAAAAAATTCACAGCATTAAAAAATACATAAGATTAGGTATCTTTCACAACTATAGCTAAGAGGAGAACTCAATAAAACAGAATAGAAGATGTCACAAAATGTATAACAGATTGTTTATTTTCATGCAAAATCAAAGATTTTTGTTGACAAAAATCAACACAGTGAGAATATAAAGGGAAGATATTGAGGAAAAAATTGCTAAAAGAGTCTCCTATTTGAGATATATAGGAAACTAGCTCAAATATATAAGACCAGGGTCATCCCCACCCCAATGAATAAGTGATCAAAAGATATGAATGAACAGTTCTAAAAAGAGTTGCAAACCATTAACAACTATATAATACAACTTCAAATTACTACTAATAAGAGAAATGCAAATTAATATTGTTCTAATATTTTACTTCATACCAAAAATATTGGAAAAACTTAGCAACATATGGGAATAGTCAGTGCTGAAAAAGGTTGCAGAATGGCGGGCAAGTTAATATACCATTGTTGGAACTTTGAATTGACCCACCCAATAGAATTATGCTTTAAGAAATTGACTAAGATGAACATTGTCCTTGGCTTAGAGAAAATTTCTAGGCATAAATGTCAGGCAAAGATGTCAAAGATTGAAAAAAGAGCCTCAATGTGCACCAAAATATTAATATCAGAACTTCTGTGATGGCAAAGAACTAAAAAAACATAAGATTAGCATCAGAAAGGGAGAGACTGAAGCAATCTAGAACCTGAATAAAGTGAAATGCTATTATTCTGTGGGGAAAGATGACTATATTTCAGAAGATTTCAGAGAAATATGGTAAGATTTATGTGAACTGATATTAAATAAAGTAGGCAGAAATAGGAAAATGATGCACAATGATATAGTACTATAAATGGAAAAGAAAAACAAAAAAGAAAACAAAGGAAAATTGAGTGTCATGGAATTACCATGACCAAGTTTCTCACCAAAAAAGACAAGAGAAAATATATCTTCTTCTCTTTTTTGGAGACACAGAATTTGTATGTGAAACACTGTGCATATTGTCAGATTCGGCTAATGGATTGTTTAGTAGTAGTAAGAGTAGTAGTAGCTCTAGTAGTAGTAGTAGCAGTAGTAGTAGTAGTAGTAGTAGTAGTAGTAGTAGTAGTAGTAGTAGTAGTAATAGCTAGTATTTGTATATTTAAGGTTTCAGAATACCTTATAAATATTACCTTATTTTATCCTCATAACAACCCTGGGAGGTAGGTGTTATTATTATCCCTGTTTCACAGATGAAGGAATTGAGGAAGACAAAGATGATTTGCCCAGAGTCCCATGTCTACTAAGTGTCTAAGGTCAGATTTGGGCATGGTCTTCCTGAATCAAAACTTAAAGTTTTATCCACTGGGCCACTAGCTGTCTCAGTTTTGCTGAATCATGTTTTTTCTTCCCTTTTTTTTTTATTCCTGGTTATAAGTGATGGCTCGCTGGGTATAGTTGAGGAGAGTTACACTCAGTAAAGGTGGTTAAAAGGAAACAATGCTGATAAGAATTAAATAAAGATGACTAGAAAAGTTACCTTTATGTAATAGATGAAGATGGAGGAAGCAGATTTATGGAGGAGAGGGAAAAGAGAGAGACTAGCAGCCTAGTCCAGCAAATGGAAAGCAGCAAGAGAAAAGACAATTAACCAGTGAATCAATGAGCATTTAGAATGACTGAAATACCTCAAAAGACCAAACTGTGTCAATTAATGTGTGCATGGTTCTTTTTTTACTTCATAAGGCAAAGAAAATATAGTTAAGATGAAAATGTTTATTTCAAAGTAAAATTATAATATCTATTTGTAATTATTTATACTTAAAGTATACTTGCAGAAATTGGAGAAATTATAATAAAACCACTTTTTTTAAAATTTTGCATCAATTGATATGCCCAGTTCTTTTCAGGTTAAGAACTTATTATATGCCAAGCACTGTATTAATTATGCTGATAATACAAAGAAAGGTGAAAACAGTCCCTACTCCTAAGAAGCACATGGGCTAATTGAGGAATATAATATGTAAATAACTAGGTACACATATGATATATACAGAGTAGAAGGGAGGTAATCTGAGAGAGGAAGGCACTGGCAATTGGGGGTACCTAGAAAAGGCTTCTACGGAAAGTGGGATGGGAGTTGAGATTTGAAAGAAATCAAGGAACCTAAGAGGCAGAGAGGTGAGGAGGGAGAGAATTCAGATTATGGCTAACAGCCAGCACGAAGGTACAGAGACAAGAAATGACATATCATGTTGGAAGAGCAGAAAGTAGCACCTTGTTTTTGTTGCTCAGAATATGTGGAAAGGAATGAAGTCTAAGAGGAATGGAGAATGAGGAAAGGGCCAAATTACAAAATGCCAAATGAGGACATTATATTTGATCCTGGAGATAATAAGAATTCACTGGACTTTATTGCATAGGAGATACATTGTTACTGGGGAGAGGGAACCTAAAATAACTATGCCTTTCGTAAGGTCATTCTCTAAAATGTAAATGTTACATCACAGGTGACATGCTAGGAATTATAAGCTACTGACCTCTTACCGTGAATTAATTTATCATAATAGTTGGCCAGATACCTGCAAGAGTCCTCGGGGAATTGATGGAAAAGAAAGGAATCAGACATGATACAAAGCAGGGAACAGTGGAAGGGGACAACTGGAAAACCCTAGGTACCTTGGAGAGGGACCAGGAAGCAGAAGAGAAATTAGAAAAGGGAAAGGCAGAAGGTAGAAGATACCACCTACTTTGCAATTTGACTTAAAATTAGCCTTAATGTTTAAGCCCATCCAAGAGTATTTCTCAGGCCTGGATGCTAGGACACTACCCCAAAGCAGGTTCTCAATTGATGTTTGCTGATAGTGAAGATCAGTATCAGAGACTTCCTTGTTACTAACACATCTTTAAAATATGAAGTTAATGGGGGTGGAGAGGGACCTCTAACTTTAATAGTCTGTAATAAGAATAAGGGCAAAATGTCATATGATCATAGACTTAAAGCTGGAAGGGACCTCAGAGACCATATAGTCCCACCCCCTTCCTTCTATAGATGAGGAAACTAAGATCCAGGTAGCTCACATAGGTGGTAAGTAGGCAAACTAAAATTTAATCTCAGAGTGTCTAGATCCAAATCTACTCCTTTTTTCATTGAAACAGGCCCCTCAGATTCAGTCAATTCAAGGGGCTTATAGTGAATTGACTGCTTAATTTGTAATTCCTGAAACAGAAGGTCTTCGATGCAAAACTGGAATTCTCTCCCTCCACATCTCTACCTCCCAGCTTCCTTCAAATTCCACCTTCTGCAAGAAGTCTTTCCCCATTTGTCCTTAATGGTAATGTCTTTTCTCTGAGATTATCTCCAATTATCCTGCCTATCTCTTGTATGTACAAACTGTTTACCTATTCTCTCCCCCCCTCTCCCAATTACACTGTGAGTTCCTTAAGAGCAGGAACTGCTTTTTCTTTTGCCATTCTTTGTATCCCCAAAACTTAGCACAATGCCTAGTACATAGTAGGTGTTTAGAAAATATTGACTTGAACAATGTATCTATATCATTCTAAATTATACCATTATTACCTATATGCATTTTATCACTCTAAAAGATTCTGAGTTCCTGGAAGGCAGAGACTACTTGCTTTGTTTTTTTGCATAAGTACATATACTCATTAAATATTTGGAAAAATAGATTGAATTTTAGTCAAATATGAAATCAATTATACCTCTAAATATAGTTATTAAATGAAGTCACAGAACTGTGGAATTACAGATTCAGACAGGACTTCAGAGGTCTCCTAATCCTATGTTTTACTACACAAACTATGCTGCAAATTAATTAAATATCTGAAATAAATGAAACATGGACTGGTCTGCCTCTGAAGCCTCAGGACTATGATTAGAGCTTAGAAGCAAAGCAGCAGGAGTTCTCAAGAAGAAAGGAATAGAGCAAAGAAAGAGCAAGATGAGGGACAAGAAAGAGGAGGAGTTGCCAGGCTTTTGGTTAACAAGTTGTAAGAAATAAACCATTTAAGAATTAAATTAAATTTTAACAATTAAATTAACCATGTAAGAAACAAACCATGCAGGAATGGCTGAATAAAATGTAGTACATGACTGTAATGGAATATGCTTGCCTATGAGAAATTATGAAAGGAATCATTTCAGAGAAGTGTAGGTATCATGAACTGATACAGAGTGAAGGGGGCAGAACCAGAAGAAGAATTTATACAAGGACAACAATATTGTAAAGAAAAAGATGAGAACTCTGATCAAAGCAATGGTCAAACATGTCTGTAAAGAAACAAGTCACCCACGTCTTAACAGGTTAAAGGTATAGAAAAGGGCATAAATGTGTGGATGTGGCTCATTTTGTTTGACTGTTTATGATTGACTTTTTTCCTTCTTCCTTTAATATTTAATTGAAGGGGCTAAAGAGGGGGAGGGATTAGTATTAGTGATACCAAAAAAGGTGACCAATGAAAAGTTTTTTAAAACACATCAGCCATCAGCCCTCCCTCACTCAAAACAAAGTCAAGTGCAAGTCATGTCATTATTTCTTTGATGGCATGGTCTTCTTCAGCAATGAAGGATGAACACACTTAAAATGCATATAAAAGAACAGAAGGATGTTCAGAAGATGGTGTAGACAAGCAGGACAGTTTTTAAATTAATATGGAATTATTATATACTTTTCAAGCAAGTGATACGAAATAGAATTTTGTGATTTCATATGTAATCCTCTTATCGTGTTCTATTATATGAAAATGCTCTTTTTTTCCCCTTTGGTGTTTAAGTTCAAAATAAATTAAAATTGTAAAAAAGAATTTTGAAGTAAAAGTTTTATGGACTATTAAAATTTGCAATGTACAATTAGCAAAAATCAATCCAATTCAACCCCTATCAAAAGCATCAATGACATGTACAATGCCATGAGCGAACAGACTGTTCAAAGACTTTCAGGGATAAGAAATTCTTTAAAATCTACTCCAAGGCAGTTGATTCCATTTCTGGACAATTATAATGGTGAAGAATTTTTTCCTTATATTGAAAAAAAATCTGTCTTGCTATAATTTCCACCCATTGGTCCTAATTTTGCCCTATAGAGCTGTAATGTTAATTATGTTAATGAGAGTTACCGATCTTCTCCACCCATTAATGGGCCTGCCCATTATGGGAAGCTTGATTAGGGGAGATTTGTTTTATAGGAAGGCCCATGCCTTTTGTTAATTTCTAATGAGGCAGTGGTTCTCAAAGGTTGTGATGCCCTCTAGCTCTGAAAGTGTGTGTGTGTGTGTGTGTGTGTGTGTGTGTGTGTGTGTGTATGTGTGTGTGTGTATACAAAACCTCACCTCAGAGTGTATGTATCACTCTGAGGTGAGATTTTGTTTTGCAGGCTTACTCATTGGAAGTATTTGTTTGGCCAGATGAGTCTCTGAGGAGCCTCTAAGGAGACCCCGGTTTTGATATCGTGCTCTCTCTTTGGTAGTATGTACATATGTAATGATCAGACAGTTGGGCCCATCTATTGATCTGTGATGCATGTATTGCTTATGGAGAGACACTTGGAAGCCTTGTCTGTTGGTCTTTATTTCTCTGTTTGTACTTTTTTTGAAGTTCAGGGTGCTGTCTTTTTCCCCTGAACTAAGTGAATGATACATGTGCTTGATTAGATTGCCAACCCCTTAAAAGTTTCTTTCCTTTTAGAAAAGTAGACCTAAGAACCTGTACAGCAGTCCCTCCCGTGTATGGGGGTCCTTTCTGTTACAAGAGCCAAGCAGAATAAGTCTAATCCTTCTTACACAGCACAGCCCTTTAACTTTTTGAATATAGTTATTATGTCCTTCCAAAGCCTTATCTTCTCAGAGCAAATATCACCAATTCCTCCAACTGAGAGTTATTCCATTCAATTCACTCCCACAAGCATTTAGTAAATGCCCTACACTGTGCTCAGCATGGTTTAGAGTACCCTCCCAATCCTAGCCACTCTCCTCTGAACACATCTTTTCTAAATTGTGGAGACCAGAAATGGACATCCAAATGTAGTCTGATCATCCATACAAGTTGATCACACTGCAAGACACTACCTTTAAGAACATAGCCTAATAATCCCTAAAATTCTATATCTGCCACAATATAATATTCACATTGAAGTTGACCTAAAGCCCCTTGGTCTTAATGGTGGCAACATCCAATTCAATAAGTGAATTATTAAGCACTTACTGTTCATAGGGCCCATTATTAGGTGTTATAGAAAATGTAAAGGCTTTAATCCCTAACTTCAAGAAGATGAGACACATAAAAAATAAGTCTGACGCATGATACAATATCAAAGTGACATGGACATACTTTGAGGACTTAGAGGTGGAGAAGATCACTGGGGGTGAGAATGGAGATAGTCTGGAACGATTTCAGGATAGAAATGACCCTTGAGAGTTATTAAAATTCATTGGCTTTCTAATACATTCTCTGAAAATCAAATTGCCCTGACCAAAATCTAAATCTAAATCATACCAGAGCGGGAAAAAGATGCAAGACTGCCTAAAATGGGGGAGGCAAAGCAAGCTTGAAGCAGGGATAGAACTTATTTTCTCTAGTCAAGATTTAGGGAAATTGCCATAAATTAACTAATCTAGACTCTACATTTATGTTTAAATTGAGGTACAAAGCAAAAAAAAAACTGTTACTTCTACGAGAATCTACATGAGAGGGCTCCTATCTTGAGAGTCCAGCACTATTATCAACCTTCTTTCTCCCCCTTCTAACTACCTGATCTCATGTCCAAAGTGGCTAACTCATTTCTCAAATAGAGTTTACAAATATCTCTTACTGACCCATCTCTGTGTGCTCTTAGTCGTGCCATCTCTCTGGCCTAGAACAACCTTCCAGTCCATTCTCTATTAGCTCACACCCCAACCTTCCCTCTAAGCACAGCTCAGGTTCCATTGCCTTCATGACATGATCTTTAACCACCCTAATCCTTGACACTCACTCATTCCTCTGATTGCCTGATTGTCATTATTACTCATTTGGTCAACTATTTATCTTATTAGAGACCTATCCTATATCCCTAACTAGACTGGAAGTCTATTAAGGCTAGGGACTATCTTCTGTCTCTGCATCCCAACAGTTAAAAGTGCCCTGTACATGATAAACATCTGATGTTTATTGATAAAGAAGAGTATGCTGATGTTGCAACTGAGGATGATGATGATAAACATATTAATCATTTCAATTTGCAGCTATGATGGTGCTGTGAAAGAAATACTGTATTTCCAGTGCTCCAATGGTCCAAATGTCAACCATTAACCTCAAAGATTGAAGATTTTTCCCAAAGCGGACAGGGAGCTTGCTCAACAAATTTCACAGTGTTTCTAATCAGTACAATCTCAGTGCTGAACAAGATTTAAAGACAACAGGAGCCACCAGATGCATTATACGTTCAGGAAAAGCTTGTCAGCATACAAAAGCCAGATGTGAAGGACCTGGAGAAGGTTTGGGGAAATGCAATCAAAGAGACTAAATAGCTGGGAAATAGGGTCTATTAGGAAGGCTAATGGCATTGGAATGATTTAGCCTGGAGAAGAGAAAGCTGAAGAGATGATTTTAAAACAGCCTCAAGTAGATGAGGGAGGAAAGGGGGAATTATTTAGCAGGTGGGCCATAGCTAGTCTTTCTATTACATACAGACATTGGGACAGAAGAGGGAGGAATTAAATTGCATCCATGTGGTTTAGAGAGTTAGGACAAACACTGGGAACAGATTTCTGACCAAATAAATTTTGAAACTCTAAAAAATACATTCCCAAGGTTATTGGATTTCTCCTTTTTAAGAATAGTGAGGATTTTTTGAGGTGCTATAATACTGTATATAGTCTTGGGACACTTGCTTGGAAACACTTTGCAGTCCTATAATTCTCTTTTACCAGGACCTAGTATCATCTTGGATAAATCCCCTAGAATTTTAGTGCTTTTCTTGTCATTAGTATGTGGAGGGGTGGTTCAGTTGAAAATTAAAGAAATACTTGACCAAATTAGTAGCAAAATGAATTAGTCTTCAAAATTAAAGTCTTTTTTGATCAATAAATTTTATTATATGTGAGTTGCATTTTGGAAGTTGAAGAGAATTGTGTATATTTTACCCATTTCATGGAGGATATAGCAAATACATTTCTAAATTGATCTTTTTATGTGTCCAAGGGAAAGTTCCTCCAGGCCACTGGATTAGTTGCTGTTACTGTTCGTGTCTATTGTTCCATAGTATCTCTCCTCAACCCCTGATTGAATTAAAATCAGAGATTTTCCATTACATTCAATTCAGTTCAACTCATCTGATATTTACTAAGCACCTACTAAGTGTAACGTGATGTGTCTTTAGGAGAAGATATGAAAGATAACTTCCAACATAATCTGGCTACAACCAATGCAAATACAAAGTTAAAGGACTCACTGATATCTTCTCACTAACTCATTTTTAATATCTTCAACTCAATTCTATCCAAATCAGATACTCACAGAAAAAAAAGAGTCAATTTCCATAACCATTACAAAAGCAACCTGATAAAATGTTCCTGAGGATCTGATTTCTTTAAAAAGAAGGTTTCTGTGAAAGTATATTCTGAAATATCCCAGATGGTGCTTTACAAATGCATTAAAGGCATATGCTTTGTAGCTTTTTGCTTGACTGAGTCTCCTTGATTTATTTGTTTCTGAGATGTTGTTGTGGCTGTTATCATTTTCTTTCAAAGGCTGGCATCTGTTTATTTCAAAAACAAACTTGTAATTCAGGATGAAGTGAAATATGATTTCATAGACCTGATGAATTAAAACAGAATCCTTTTGGAAATACTCTCAACTAAAATGATGTTATATTTAGAAATCTCTTATTAGTTAGGAATGACCTAGATCTACCTTTTGGATCATGTACAGGTTAAATCCCACATCAATAAACTTCTGATTCCTTTCTTTGCTAGGAATTTTATTGTGATGAATGAACCCCACTGTTTCCCTGGGACACACCAGAAAAAAATTGCTTGGTTAAGACAGCTTCAAGGTTGATAATTTTGGGGTTACATGTTACATGAAAAGTTTTGGGCTAAAGTCCTTCATATCAAGAAAAAAAAAATGGGATTTCTTGGGTCAATATAATAAGAATCATGATGAAGCTAAAAAGGACAGGAATCCCACAGGTTGGAAAGGATTCCATCAGGATCAGGACTGTAGCTAGTGTAGGTCAACTGGGTCTTTGTCCCAGGATGTCAGAATAGGTAGATGAATACCACATTCCTACAGGAGGATGCTTCTTCCCCAAAGCAATCCAAAGTCTGCCCCTCTACACCTTTATGCCTCGAAGAATTCTATTAACTTGTTTGAGCCTTGCTCTTCCTTCCAATGATAAATTACTACTTTCAAGCTTCCATTACCTTAGTATTGGTCCTTGGACCACATTCTCCCAGCACAACTGCACCCAAGATTAGACTGTCCTCTGTATCATCAGTATTCTACCACAGCCTTGCTTCTCCTCTGCCTCACAAAAAAAGAAGAAAAAGAAAAATCTGATTTTGATCCAGATAAAAGGATTCTTAGTTAAAGTTCTGTCTGTGGGTAGCACTTGAGTTATGGAAGGAAAAGAAGCAGGTAAAACTACATTATAAGTGATTGTACTTGCATTTCAAATGCACAGAGAACCAGCTATGACTTCAGTGAGACAAGAAGAAAACACAGCTGAACCACAGGGATAACCCAGTGGCTTTGAGTTTTCCACCAGTGTGATGATCCACTGAAGATACCTTTGGGAGAGGAAAGTAAAGAATAAGTTTGTGTGTCTATGTTTTTGCTCTCCATCAAGCATCTCATGTACTGTGGTTGACTTCAATATTCCCCGCCCCTCGAATTGAGATCAACTAAATCAAAAGTACTTAATTTTGGGTGTTGAAGGAACCCATGGATATGTTTCAGGTGGTCCATGAACCTGAAACACTTAATATTTTGATAACTTTTTTCAATATAATTGGTTTCCTTTGTAGTCCTATGTATTTTGTTTTGTGCATTTAAAAATATTGTTATGAGAATAAGTCTATAGGTTTCACCAGACAGTCAAAGAAGTACATGACACCATGAACTCAATGGAAGGGCAAGTCTACAATAACATAAAAATTCAATTTCAAGATGGAACCACAATTACAGAAAGGTAGGAAGCATTAGGACATGATTGCAGGGCATGGTGCAAACAGCATGCACCAATCATGATCTCAGTCAAAGTAAAAGCAAACATAGACCTAATTAAAAGAGATAATCAGGGAAACTACATTATACCAAAGAAAAAAGTATCATAAAAAAATGAAGTAATCTCAAAAAATTTTACAGTAACTTTCTCTGATAAATGCCTAATTTCTCAAATATATAGAGAACTGAGTAAAATTTATAAGAATGCAAGTCATTCTCCAACTGATAAATGGTCAAAGGATATGAACAGGCAATTTTCAGAAGAAGAAATCAAAGCTATCTATAGTTATATAAAAAATGCTTTAAATAATTATTAAAGAAATGCAAATTAAAACAACTCTGAGGTACCTCCTCACATGTATCAGAAGTGGCAGTTGCTAGAGGGGAAGAGGGAAATATAGGCACACTAATGAATTGTTAGTGGAGTAGTAAACTGGTCCAACTATTCTGGAGAATAATTTAGACCTATGCTCAAGGGGCTATAAAGCTGTGCATACCCTTTGACTCAATAATACTACTACTGGGTCTGTATTCCAAAAGGATCCAAGAAAAAGAAAATACAAATACAAAAATATTAATATCACCATTTTTTGTGATGTCTAAAAATTAGACATCAAGCAAATGCTCATCAATTGGAGAATGGCTGAACAAATTGCAGTATATGATTGTGATGGAGTATTGTAAGAAATGACAAAGGGGATGGTTTCAGAAAATCATGGCAAGATTTGTATGAACTGATGCAAAAGTGAAGTGAGAAGAACCAGGACATCATCATGCACACTAACAGCAATGTTGTAATGATGATCAACTATGAAAGACTTGGCTACTTTGATCAATACAAAGATCCAAGACAATTGCAGATAACTTATCATGAAAAAAATGCTATCCACTGCCAGAGAGAGAACTGATGAACTCTGAATCCAAATTGAAGTATATTTTTCTTTGCTTTTTAAAAATATGGCTAATATAGAAATGTTTTGCATGAGTTCACATGTATAATTGATATTGCTTGCCTTCTCAGGGGTGGGGAGAGAGGGGATGGGAGGGAGAGAATTTAGAACTCTGAATTTATTTTTTTAACTAATTTTATTTATTTTCAGTGTTCTATAATCACTATCATAAAACTTAGATATTTTTTTTACCCCTCCCTCCCCGAGATGGCATACAATTTTATGTAGATTCTACACATACATTCCTATTAAATACATTTTCACTATAGTCATGCTGTGTAGAAGAATTAAAATGAATGGGAGAAATCATAACAAACCAAAACATAATACACACACAAAATAAATGATCTGCTATATTCTGCTATTGAATTCCATAGTTCTTTCTCTGGATATGGAAGGCATTTTGCCTTAGAAGACCATTGGGAATTTTTTTTTAAGTCCTTGCATTGCAATGAAGTTCCAAGTCTACCAGAAAAAATTCTCGCATACTGTGGTCATTGCTGTGCACAACGTTCTCCTGAGAACTCTAAATTTAGAAAGAAAAGAATTTTAAAATAAATAAATTAGAAATGAAAAAAATTAAAGAAATGAGAGCTATGAAAGAAATAATTAGAAAGGGAATTAGCATCTTGGAATAAGAAGCATAAAACCTTTCCTAAGGAACAACCTCCCCGAAAATTAGAATGAACCAAATAGAAGCCAGTGACTCCATGAAACAATAGAAACATTAAAATAAAATTAAAAGACAGAAAAATGGGAGAAAAGCAAGGTCTCTCACAGCATAAATAACCAACCTAGTACACTGAAAAGAAAAAAAATTAAGAATCATTGGACTTCTCTGAATACTATGACCAAAAAATAAATCATCATATTTCAATAACTCATGAAAGATAACTACTGTCTTAGAACCAGGGGGCAAATTGAAAACAGAATCCATTGGTCACCTCCTGAAAGTGGAGACCCATTTGTAGACAGCCTTCTTTAGGAGTTTAGCCCTGAAAGGAAGAAGAGTCAAAGAACAATAAACAACTAAGACGCATGAATCAAGTGAAGGGTTTTGAGGATGGAAAATACATGGGCATGTTGTAATATATGGGGAGAGACAATAGATAGGAAGAGATTAGTGAAAGAATGAAAATGATGAGGGGGAGATCTGATAGAAAGAAGGAATGGAATGGGATCAATAAGGCATATACAAGAGTTTGCCATGGCAAGGAGATAGGACACCTCTTCAGGTCAGACAGAGGTGAAGGAGGATACCGTCTGAGAATTCTCAACAATGAGAGATAAAGAGGAGGGGAGAAGAGGTAATTCTTAGAAAATAACCTCCATTTTCTAACTTTTTAAAAAAAAAATTTTTTTCCTGAAACAAGGTCCTCAAATGAGAGAGTGGAGGAAGAAGATGCCATGAGAGGCATCAGAGGAATGAAAAGATTTGGAATAGCTACTGTGGAAAGAGGAATAGTAAATTGATTAAAAGAGTAGTGAGGGTTGAATTGAGATTGTCTAACATATAACATAAATTTGTAGCGGGCCCAATGAAGGATATATTGGGGAAAATGTTGCCAAATAAAGTAAATCAAAGTTAATCTTAATTCAGACTTCTCTTCCTCCTTAAGATTTCTGAGTTAGTTTGTTTGTTTTCTGAGTGACTGTGTTTTTTCTTCCCTCTTCCTGGAGTATCTCTATCCAGTAAATTCCCATGTATAAACTCTTTCTAAAACTCCAATCATAGTTATTAATAAGAAAAACCTGTGAAGACAAAGATTGAGAGAACGTATTTTTTGTCCAAATCAAATGAGTGAGGTAGCTGTGGTACAATGGAAAGAGATCTGGATTGGAGTCAGACCTGTGATTAAAGTTCAGACTCTGCCTTGGGTTTGTTATATAACTTAGACTTCAAAGGCCTCATTGGTAAAATCAGAATAATAATAGTAGGGTCATTGTGAGGATCAAATATTAGCATATATAGAAGGTATTTTTAACCCAGTGCCAGCTGAGAAGCACCTGTCAGGTGAATGAGGCAGACTTACCCTTAGTGATACTTAGACATCCTAGATAAATTAAACAGATGAATCCCAATTGGGGGTATGCTGGCAAATATTTAACAACTAAATCTCCAAAAAAAATAGTATTGTGACATACTTAAGTTTGATCTACATTATTAACGTGTTTAATCTACATTACTAACATTTTCTCCATCACTTTCTTAAGGATAGACAATCAAAACAATAAATCAAGCCCTGATTTTAGGTTTTTGCCTATTTCTAAGATGTAAAATGCACACACTGAAAATTTAACAAACTCCCCAGCCATCAAATTGGCCATATTATATTCCTGATCCCTGCAATCCTTGACCAGACAAGCCTTTCTCCACTGTCACATACTTCAGGCATTGCCTTCCCTACCCCATTACCTTCCACGGTCATTCTCTACTCTGAACCAAATTTCTACAGTTGCTTTGCACCCTGCATTAGAGACCAGCCTTGAAAGTTTTAATATTTTAATTTCAGGAACTTCCATCCTAGGACACTTCACTAAGTCCACTATTTGAGGCAGATCTTAATGATGCTTCGTTTACTCCCTATTCTCTGGGTACCTTCTTATCAGCTGCTTTACTGCACATGCACATGCTACACACCTACCACCAGTCACCCCTCCCAGGCTCCAATCATGATCAAATCAGCTCTGCCATCCATTGCTCCTAGAAGGAGCCCCATTGTGCTGGCATTCACTATCCCTATAATCTTCTGGACCAAAGCACCTCTCTTTGGCCACCAATTCCCTTTGGATTGAATGTAACCTAACAGACATGCATACAGTAAAATTAGAATGTAATTATTATTGGAATGTAAACTCCTTGAGGGTAGAAACTTTTTGCTTTTATATTTGTATAACCATCAGTTAGCATAGGTCTAACACATAGTTAGTGCATAATAAATGCTTTCTATTCATTCATTCATTCATATTCCCTTGACCCTAACCTGGAAAATTAGGTGATGATCTGGGTCTGATCTCAATGCTTTGCACATGTTCCCCCTCCTACTCTCTAAAGAGCTGGATATGAGGAAAAGACCTGCACTTGAACTTGAATCCCCAGACTTTTCCCTCATTTGTGACTCTCACTCATAGTTTTCTCCCCACCCCACACCCCATCATGATTTTGGGTGAACTTTGGTTTGACTGCGATTCAGACTCAAGACATCCTGACCTGCTCTCCAGTCAGTAGCAGCAGGTAAATTGATCCATGACAACTTTCAAGCACTATTAAAATGTCAAGTTATATTATTATTTTACCAGCTCAGTCAATCCAGATGTTGAATTTAAGTAGGCTATGAAAACTGCTCAAACAAGACTGAGAAGACTAGCAGTGGATGGAAAATGATCTTGTACGACTTTGCTGAACCCTAATAGCACCCAGAAAAGAGTTTTGTGTGTACTAGTTACTCTTTTTAAAAAACTTAATTGGTTGAGCAATAACTTGCATCTTCCCTTGCAACACAATCTTTGTTGTTCAGTCAGGTTCGACTCTTTGTGATCCCATTTTGTCTTGGCAAAGATACTGGAGTGGTTTGCCATTTCCTTCCCCAGCTCATTTTACAGATGAGAAAACTGAGGGAAATAAGGTTAAATGACTTGCCCAAAGTCACATACATAAGTATCTGAGGCCAGATTTGAACTCAGGAAGATGAGCGTTCCTGACACCAAGCCCAGCACTATCTCCACTGCACCCTCCCAGCTGTTCTAACAAAATCTTGCTACTGGAACCCATGTAAGATTGCATACTGTCTCAGCGAGGAAGGAGGGAAAAAGGGGGATAAAATTTAAAACTTATGGAAGTGATTGTTGAAAACTGAAAACAAATTAATTAAATTTTAAAAAAAATCTTACTGCTAAGCTTATCTGTAGCTGAATCATGGACCACTGGAAAATGTATAAATTCACTGTAATGTCTAATAATATATACTCATCCCCGGCCCCAAACTTTTCATTCTCACCAAGCTAACCTTCTTATTACTTCCATAATATAACTAACTAACCTGTTCCCATCTACAGACCCTCAGGTGGCAACACCCTGGAAATTTTTCCTGCCCCAAAGGAAAAAAAGTATGAGATTCCTGTGCAAAGCAGGAAACATTCTCACTTCAGTCACTGTGCTGCTGCTGCTACTGCTTGGCTGCTTGGCTGCTCATCCCATTTCTCAATCTCTTCTTTGCTTTCCCCTGCAGTACTTCTGTATTTCCTCATCTGATTCCTGATCCACTTCCTTATCTAGCCACACATTCAAGACCTCTGGAGTTGACCTGGCTTAGAGTTGCAGCTTGTCTGTGTTGCTTGGTTTCTTATAGTTTGCCTAGTTTCCTCCTCTCTTGCCCTGCCTTGCCTTGCAGGGATCATTGCCAGTCATCCTTACTTATATCTTGGACACTGATGATTCTGGAGGCAGGAGTGAGGCTGATGATTTTGCACAGCTCTGCCTCACTTAAATCCAATTCACTTGCAAGTCAAGATGTCACTCTCCTGGCATCACTGATCCCCTGAAGGACAAACAAGCGATACCTTGCCCAAACACTTCGATATCTCTTAACTCCTGATACTTGCCTGAACTTCTGACTCTTTTGAATGGCATTTTCTTGATATTTTTGAAGCAGAACACAAATCTTGAAACATTGCTCTAGGTTTGTTTGGACTCTCCTGATCATGGCTTCTTGTTCTGTTTCTGCATCTACTGGTGTGATGCTTGGTCTTTTATTTATTATAATGAGGTCAAGTCAAGAAGTATTTATTAAGGAGCTACTTATGCGTCCAGTACTGCACTAAGCACTGGGGTTACAAGGAATAAGGAAAACCCAGTCCCTGCCCTCAGGAAGCTCACAATCTCATACTGGGATTGTTACTGCTGCCCTTGCCAATCCTTCATTCCAGAGGAGGACCAATGACATCACGGGTTGACTTGTTCATGAATTCGATTGGTGAGGTAGAGTTGTGCCAGGTCATCGGCTACACTCTCTCCTCCAGAGTCATCCAAGTCTAGCTGCAAGACAAAGTCAGGACAACTACAGATGGCCCAGGATTGGGAGGCAACTGGTTGAGGGCAGTGGGTAGTGAAGTCAGGAAGACCTGTGTCTTCTGTGTGACCACAAGACAGGTCACCTAACCTCTTTCTGTCCCAGTTTCCTCAACTATAAAATAGAGATAACACTAGCACCTACCTCCCAAGGTTGTTTTGAGGTATAAATGAGTTAATAATTACAAAGTACTTTGCAAATCATGAAGTGCTATATAAATGCTAGCCATTGCTATTATTAATTATCGCTACCTCAGAAAATCCTCATCATGCTCTCCCATACATCATACTTACATGTTCATGTTGTATGCCCACCTACCTTTCCAGTGAGGGTAGGAGCTATATCTTTTTTTTAACTTTTTTTATGCTCAACACTTAGCATAGTGCCTTTAGCACACAAACACACACACACACACACACACACACACACACACATACACAAATGCCTCCTAAAAGAATGGATTGAATATATAGGCAAGGAGCCATATTTCATTTCCGGGAGAGAGAATTCTAAACACATGGCACAACTTTCAATCTCAGAAATTAAATAGAAATGCTTGTTCCTAGAGACAAAATTCAAATTCCTCCACTGTCCCAAGCAAACACAGAGAGTAATTTCCTCATTAGTTTTCTATGAACCAGTTTTCAAATATAGGGCAAAGAATTGGGGTCATTTGGTGGTTTTCTTCAAAACCCACGCCCTTTTGCAAAAATTTTTAATTATATGCTAAATTTTGTTTATAAGGTTAATTAAATGGTGTGGTATCGTGTAGTGAGAGACTGTTGAACTTGGGAAACAGAAAATCTGGGTTAGAATACCAGCTCCAAAACATGCTGGCTTTATGACCTAATATCCGTGGCTTTTAATCCCTCTCAATCTCAAATTCTTTGTTTGTTAAATAGAAATAACAAGGTGTATACTGCCTGCCTCAGGACTCCTGTTGTAAAATATAAATCGCTACATAAATCCAAGTTAGTGTTATCATCATTATCATTGCTTTAGTTGATTTGTGGTCTCATTTATTAAGTGCTTGCTGGGTGCCAGGTACTGGGCTAAGCACTGAAGATACAAATAAAAGTGTTAGGCAGTCCCTGTCCTCAAGGAGCCTATATTCTAGAGAGACAACATATAAAAGAAAACTGGAAAGCAAACAATGGGGTCAGGGCAGGAGAGAGGGAGGGGGGATCTGAAGAAGCACGTATGTTTAGTGACATGGTGGGATATGTCAGGGAGTGTTGTCACAGAGATTTGGAACTGAGTGAGATAAGGACAGATCCGATCAATGAATGCCCAAAGAGATCTTGGAGGTTAAGGGAACTGACGTGATGGCTTGAGTAGAGGTATCCTGGGAGTGCTGTGAAGGCCTAGAACAAAACAAGATTAGGCCAGAGCTGATCTTTCTTAGGCAGTTAACTAGTGAATTGAGAATTCAAGTGATTTACCCAAGGTCATACAGCCAATATGTATCAGGGAAAGAACTTGAAACTAGGTCTTCTTTACTTCCAGGTCAGCTGTCTATCCAAAATACCAAATTGTCTCTCTTTTGCTCAAGCACCAAGGTTCACCAAAAATGAAAATGGAAGGAAAAAATGAAAATGAAAATGGAAATTGCAATTTGTATTGCCAAAAGGTGTCCCCATGTTGATGAACTTATGGATCCAATAAAGCCATCAACGATCTCTAATAATTATAGTAAAATCTGTAGGATCCCTACCTAGATAAATAATATAACATCTACATCTCACAAAACTACCCGTATGATAGCAACAGTGGTTCTTTATATATCTATATTAGTAATTCTTCTCTCAATGACTCATAATCCCTTTTAGCTCTAATTCTGTAATCTGTATTAGTAGCTCTATTTCTCACCATAATATTATTAGCTATACTTCTATTACATATTTTGTACTCTTTTTTACCTGTGAGTTTTCTGATCCTTTCAGTATCCTTGGTTATCTTGGTACAGTGGAAAGAGATTTCCCTCTCGAGTCAGAGAACTCTAGTTTCTTCTATCAGTGAGGAAGTCAATCAACAGATATTTATTAAGCAGATATCATATGCCAAGGGAGGGGAAGTGCTAAACACTGGGGATACAAAGAACATTCAGATCTTACCTTTGCCGCTCACCATTTGTGAGCCAGTCAATACACACACACACACACACACACACACACACACACACACATTTCAGTTTCTTTGTAAGTTGAAGAGGTTGGACTCACTGATCTTTTGCTGTTCTAAATGACATTGCGGATGTTTAGTCATTTTTTCAGTTGTGTCCAATTCTTTGTGACCCTTTTTGGTGTTTTCTTAGCAAAGATACTGGAGTGGTTTGCCATTTCCTTCTCCAGGTCATGTTATAAATAAGGAAATGGAGTCACATAGAGTGAAATGATTTGCCCAAGGTCACAAAGCTGGATTTGAACTCAGGGAGAGGAGTCTTCCTGACTCCAGGTCTGGCACACTATCCACTGTGCTCCCTAGCTGCCCCAATAGCTATCCTAAATAAAATTCAGCTAGTCACTCTTAGGCAGTGGAGATTTGGGAATTTTAGTCAGTAGAGATCCCAGATCCTTTGTCCCTTTATTCTGCTCTGGCTAAAGCTCTTTAGTCCTTAGTTCAGAAGCATTTGTCCAGAGCAAGATGATATTAATTACGCAGTATGACGGAATCCCATCTTTGTTTCATCTTTGTTCATTTCTGCTGGCTGCCATAATTAAATCAATAAAAAATAAATTCGGGGAGGGTGGTGTCATCTGTTTGCTGTTTCACATTTGCATTGTTTATCATCGTGGGCCAAACATCAGATTTTCCTAGAATCACGAACTACAGCAAGAAAATCCATAAATGGCATGTCATGAGCAACATACTTTCCTACCCGTAGACAAGCTGAGCACTGCTCACTTTCTGCTTCTGTGGATTACAACATTTGAATTATATTTTGGCAGGCATTGGCTGACACATTTGCCATGAGATAATTATATCTCCAAAACAGACATGTTCATAGGCAGGACCTTTTAAACAGAGCTTTGCACCTACTTACTTGGTCAAGGGAGCAAGCCAGTACGACTAAAATAACTTTCTTCTTTTTTTGTAGTTAAAGTTCGCCATAACTTTCTATTTGTGGGCTAACTCTGTTGATTAGACTTTTCTGGACATAGTTGCAATCAACCATTAAATGGTCTGTTGAATGGAGCATACAATTTTTTAACCACTTCTATGCCCAGTGTGGATCAACCGGGTAGCAAAAGAATTGATTGTGCTTATTGACTATTTTAAAGTCAATAAAAAAAAGAATGTTCACTTAAATCATGTTTCAGAAACATGACAATGTTCCTATAGCTACATACCTCTATTTACTTATTAGTGATAGAACAGAAATAGGGATGGGGCCTGGAAAGTTTGCAAACTTGTGGTAAGAGGGTGGTATTTGGTGTTTGGTGACCTTTTTCTCTCTTCTGCAATGTTTAAGAGTCATTCCTAATGAATATTCCAGAAGAAATTTCTGGGTAGAATTTTTTTTATTGACCTGATTGCCTTTTATCTAGGAAAATCAGCGTTGCTATTGTTAAATCTGGTTATTTATATTCAGTCAAAGAAATCTTTAGCTGTTTTTCTTCATGGTGAGACCAAATGAATGAAGATTATCCCAACTCAAAATATATGATAAAATCCAGCCAAAGTAATTAAAGAGAAAATTCTGCTCAGTAGAAATCAAGATGATTTCCATATTGGGGGCATATTCATTAGAAAATCTGATTGGAAATTCATCAGCTACATTCAGACCAGAAAATTTTGGACTAGATTAATCAGGATGACATGAATTATCCCCTGAACTTTGACATCCCTGTTCCAGAAGAGTCATGAAGTTAAGAGGACTGTGGACCTATTGCCCCTTGATACTTCACCTACTCTGATGATCTTTATTACCCACCTCATTCTCCTTCACAGAACTCATTGTTTTCCTCTCACTTTTTATAGAGATGTCTCTTTTATCCAACTTTGTGGAGGAATTAAGGTATCTCTGAACTTTACAGAGCAACAATCATTTATTATGGCTCCACAGTGTATTTATTCCTTCCCCCACCTGAGAGTTTCCAAAGGCGCAACTGTCTTGTCCAACTGGTCACACATAAAAACAGAAAGAACGTGTTTTTCTGGCTGGGGCAAGAATTTTCTGTCTGATAAAGATTCTTCTATCAATTGCCAAAAGATATTTCTTCATAGATGGGTTGAGAACACAAAAAACTAGAATAAATTTTAAAATCATTAGAATGGGAAGATAAGATCAAGTGAAATAAAGGAAAAAATCAAAGATTATTAAAGTTTTCTGTGATATTTTGCCAAACACTTCTCAGAATATCAACTTCACAAAATTTTCATCACTAGCTTCCAAGCTACTTACTATTAAATCTTAAGTGATTAAAATGGCTGCAGTTTGGGGAATTTCCTTGCAATTTCTACCAATATTAAATTGTATTACTGAAATCCTATAGTTTGGAGTGTCTTCCCAGGAAAATGGTTATAATTTCTTCCCATTCCTTTAGACAGAACGTTAAAAAGGTAAAATCAAAAAATTTAGAGCTTGAAAGAACTTAAGAGACCATCAAGTTCAACCTCTGTATTTTACATTTCAGGAAACTGAGATACAGAGACGTTAAGTGATTTTCCCTGGGTCATGAAGCTAGTAAGTATCAAAGGCAGAATTTGACCTAGATCTTCCTGACTTTAGGTCCAACACCCAATCCAATACAACAAGGTATATGACTGATTAAGGGTATAGAACACTACACATTCTATCAGACTCAGTTGATAGATTGGTAAATTTGCTGAACTGCTTCTGTTTCTCTTTTATTGGTGTTCTTTGTTGCAAAGCATAGCTCACTGGGCAAGGAGTGGGAAGGGATATATTTGGAAACAAAGATGATGTAAAAACAAAAAAAGACCAATAATTGTCTTAAACAACAAAAGGGAAAAGCTGACCTACTGTTTTGCTCCAATGTTCCATGACATTATTTTGAGATAATTCAGTGTCAAGCAAATTGGGAGAGTTGAGAGAACATACTAGTTCTTTGGAATTAAATATATCATGCAAGAACTCTAAAACCAACAAAAGTACTAAAATGCATGAATACTTATAGAGGTAAAGAGAGAGAGGAAAAGAGAGAAAGGTACTGTATTTTCCTTCTCCTGACCTGAGTGACTCCATCTTTAAACTTGGCTCTCTTTTAGTGTAAAATGAACCATCTCATTCCCTCTCCTGTGTTTCTGTTTTCTTCTTCTCCAGTTCTCTATGAAAGGTTAACCAGAGAATAAAACAAATTTGCTTCACTCCACTCTCCCAAAGCCAATGACAGAGTAGCAAACCTCTCCCCAACTTCTAGGTTCAAGTACAGACAGGTCACTATTTTATTACACACACACACACACACACACACACACACACACACACACACACACACACACACACACACACACACACACACACTGGTAGGAAATAGCTTGCAATGTGAGCCCACTGGGTTTGCAGGAATTTTTCTCTGTGAGTCAACTGGTATATCTTTGTGCCATGACTTATGATAACAAACAAGCTGATCCCTACTCTGTACCCCAAGTTTTGATCTGTGAGTATTTTTTTACCACAATACACTTCAGGAATTACTTCACTATTTAGAAACTTGAATGTAATAAGACAAAGAGGAAGGTCTCTGGGCATACTGGGTACATTCCCTATGGAGGATTTATGGGAAGACTTGAAAAAGATTCAATTCAATTCACAAATGTTTTTAAAATCCCTATTATGTTTAAGATACTATGTTAAGTTCTGAGGATACAAAAACAAAACATGTCCTGACCTCAAGAAGCTTCCATTTTCCTGGATAGGAGTTGGGGAAAAAACAGTGAAGTACACAAGCACATAGATAAATAAGCAACATAATTGGAGGTAGGAGTAAGCACTAATGACTAGGGCAATCAGGAAAGACTTCTCCCAGATATGGAGCCAGGTTTGAGCCTTTAAGAGAAACAAAATTCTAAGAAGGAAAATATCCTAAGCAAGGAGAAGAGTTGACAAAGGCATGGGAGGTAGGAGATGGAATGATAAATTTGGGGAACAGCTAATAGGATAGTTTAGCTAGATCACTTAGTGAATGAAGAGGAGTAATACGAAATCAGCACTGCAAGAGTTTCTATACAAAAATATACATCCATCTTGACCTCTCTCTGCAGTCTTTGGCACCATCAATCACCGTCTTCTTGACACTCTCTTCTCTATAGGTTTTCAAGACCCTGCTCTCTCCTGGTTTGCTTCCAATTTGTCCCACTTGTCTACTTTTCTGGACCTTTATCCAAGTCATGTCCATTAACCATGGGTGTTCCACAACTCTCTGCTCTGTTCTTTCTTCCCTTCTCCTTCAATACTTTTTATCTTGGTGATCTCATCAGCTCCCATAGATTCAATTATCACCTCCACACAGATGATTCTCAGATCTATTTGAAAAGCCCTAACTTGAGCATCTCATTTCCAGCTGCTTATTGGATACAAGACCCATCTCTCTTTGCCCCTCTCTCTTTACCTCTACAAATATTACCTCTCTTACAAATATTATATCCTTTGATCTTCACAATAGTGCTGAAAGGTGTTTTGTTATCTCCATTTTTACAGCTGGGGAAATTGAGGCAAAGAGAGGTTAAAACTGTATAAAACTGAATCTATCTTTCCTTCCAACTCTTCGCCCCTTCCTAACTCCCCTATTACTGTTGAAGACATCACCATGTCCCCCAGTCACTCAGGCTTGCAACCTAGGTGTTGCCCTTGACTTCTCTTTCTCTCACACCCCATCATATCCAATCGGTTTCCAAGTCCAGTCAATTTTGCCTTTGTAGCATCTCTCATATATGCTGCCTTCTCTCCTCTGATGGGACCATTACCCTGGTGCAGATCCTTATCACTTGATATCTGAACTAGAGAAATAACCTATTATTTGGTGTCCTGCCTCATGTCTCTCTTTATACCACTCAGCTGCCAAACTCATCTTCCTAAATCACAGATCTGACCACGTCTTTCTCCTTATCCTTAAATTTCAGTGGCTCCCTATTGCCTCCAGGATCAAGCCAAAAATCTTTTGTTTGGAGTTCAAAGTCCTTCATAAATTGACCCCTTCCTACCTTTCCATGTACTCTATGATCCTGTGACCCTGGTTTCCTTCCTTTTTGTTTCTCAGATAAGACATATCATCTCTTTACTCCAGGTATTTGGGGGAGGCGGTCAGGATTAAGTGCTCAGGATCACACAGCTAGTAAATGTCAGACTGGATTTGAACTTGGGTCCTGCTGACTCTAGGGCCAGTGCTCTGTCCACTGCACCACCTTGCTGTCCCTACTCCAGCTACTTTCAATGATTGTTCCTCACACTTGGAATTCTCTCCCTCCTGGTTTCCCTTACTTCTTTCAGATCCCAACTAAAACTCTCACCTTCTTCAAGAGGCCTTTCCTAAAATCCTCTAATTCTGGTGCCTTTATTATCTCCAATTTCTCCTGTCTTATTTGTACATAGTTAGCTGATGTTGTCTCTCTCAATAGAATAGGAGCACCTTGGCAGTAGAGAATGGGGGAGAGGGGTATTTTGTTTTGTTTTGTCTTTCTTTGAATCCCTAGAGCTCAGCATAGTCCCTGGCACATAGTAAGAGCTTAATAAATGCTTTTTGACTTGATTTTAAATCTTACAAAGAGCTTTACATACATCTCATTTGATCCTCATAATAATAGCTAGCACTTATATAGTACCTTAAGGTTTGCAGCATCCTTTACACATATTATATCATTTGATCTTCACAATAACACTGAAAAGTAAGCACTTTTATTATCTCCATTTTTACAGTTGGAGAAACTGAGGCAAACAGAAGTTAAGTGATTTGTCCTTTGGTCATACAGCCAGTGAGTATCCGAATTTTAACTCAGGTCTTCCAAGTCTAACACTCTATCCACTGTACCACCTCACCACAACAACTCTGTAAGGGAAGTGCCATTTTCATCTTCATTTTATCAGAGATCAAATGGAGTCCAAGAGTTCTTATTCATCTAAAAAATAAAAAGAAAAGGGAAGATGGAGAGTTATTTTAAAGAGATAGAGACATTTTTAAAGTAAAATGAAGATCATGAGGAAGTTCCCAGAATTTCCGCTAAAGAAAAGGGGAAAGCTGGAAATGAGTTTCACAGTGGGTGTCACTGGGACTTCTCTTTTAACCATGTAACAGACATTCATTGTAGAGAATGCACAGGTAGGCAGGAGCGCAGGGGGCCTTGAGCTCTTAATCTCACATACACAGATGGAACGGAAAGTGCTGAGAAGTCTAACACTGAACCAAATAAGACTCTTGTTAAATTTTCAAAATGACTGTACCTAGGTAATCTTTAGAAAATAAACCTCTTTAAATCAATTATGTGAATTTTTATTTCAGAAAATACCTCCAGAACAGCTATTTGATTCTCTGTTCTTTGCTAAATGAAAGGTAATCCTTTTTTGAAAAAATCATTTTTCCTTGTAGAAAATGTAAACCACATTTAAGGGGGGAAACACTCTGTACAGTGTTTCAATAGCTTAAAATACTGGATAAAGAAAAATCTAATGTAATTTATAAAATAATTATAAAATATAATGAAGGTAGGTAAAAAGAACATAGAAAAAGACATAAATGCCCCATTGAAAAGCATAACTAAAATAAAAAATAAAAAGCAGAAAGCTTGATTAAAACAGGAATTTTCACTTGGGATGTGAAGATTATTTGAAGATATTAAAAAAGAAAGAACAATAAACCTGGCCCCAGTCCCTGGCCTCAGACATTTACTAGCTGTGTGACCTTAGGCAAGTCCCTTAACCTCTGTGCTGCCATTTTCTCATTTCTTAAAATAAGAGTGTTGGATTTGATGACTTTCTGAGGTCCCTTCCAGCTCCAGATCTAAGGTTCTATATCTAGAACTGTGATTTCATCAATATGGGGAACTCCCTGGTCACTTAGTCACTAAGCATTTATTATTAAGTGCCTAGTATGTTTCAGGCACTGTGCTAAGTATTGGAAACACAAAGGAAGGCAAAAGAAAGCTCCTGCCCTGGGAGAACTTATAGTCTAATAGACTATAGGAGACAACACGCAAACAACTACGCACAAACAAACTATATGCAGGATAAATCGGAAACAACCAACGGAGGGAAGGCATTAGAACTAATAAGGATGGGAAAAATTTTCCTGTAGAAGGACTTTTAGTTGGGTCTGAAGGAAGTCTAGTAGTGGCATTGTTGGGTCAAAGGGCAGTTTAATAACGTTTTGCATACCCAGATTTTCAAAAAAATAAATAAAGCCTACTCCCATGACTTGGTTTCTACTTTATTCACTCTTTTCTGAATTCACTCATACATGTCAGGGTTTGGGGGGTTGCTTTGTGACATCACTGGCCTAAAGAACTTCTGGTGTAGAACTTCCTTCTACCAAAACAAATGTACACCTTCTCTGCAACTTTTAATCCTTGCGTGTTGCGATGGAGCACTGAAAAGTTGGGTATCTTGCCCAGGATAACACAGTCAAGAAGTGTCAGAGGTAGGATGCCCATGCTCCCTCTCTTGTCAACATCACTTTAAAAACAGTATGAAATGTACAAAATATATTGTATATGGTCTGATTTGGTTAGAACGTAATGGGCCTATTATCTTCCTCACTCTGGGCACCATCTTTCTATTAATGTAACCTAAGATTGTATTATTTTTTTTAGCTATCACAATACACTGTTCATTTTGTATTGAATTTGCAATTCATCAAAATTCTAGGTCTTCTCCATGTGAACTAATCTTTAACTGCATCTCCCACATTCTGTAATATGCAGCTGTTTGTTTTTTTTTTTTTTTTTTTATTGAAGAGCTATACATTAAAGGGCTTACCATTTGACTGATCAGATCTTTCTGGAACCTGATTGTAATATCCTTAAGGTTTTTGTGAAACTTTCAACATTAAAGAAATACGAGAAATGCTTTTGTCTCTCTCAGTCTGTCACTTTCAAATTTGATAGGTAAAACGTTCTTCCAAATCACCAATAAAATTGTTGATCAGAGTTAAGCCTAAGAGACAGCCCTACAGCACTCAACAAGTAAAGGCTTCCACATTTTCATTGATTCATTAATTAAAGCTTTTTGGATATGCTCAATCAACCGTTTCCAAACCTACCCATCTAAGTTTTCTACAGTTTAGTGTAGTATCATTCCTCATTTCTATCTCTTATATATGCTCTTTTAAAATAGGAATACATTGATGATCTCCCAGTGCAGACATATCATTCCCTTTGAAGATTTTACTTTTTCTTATTGGAATCAACCACCATTAAATCACCCGAATTTCGTTCTTTAGAGCATCCGTATTCCTCCCTGATAAGCTGACTTCTCTGACCTTGCACAGCCCTCCCTCACTCAAATCAAAGTCAACCTCAAATCATGTCATCACCTTGATGTCAAGGTCCTCTTCAAGAACGAAGGACAAACACAGCAACAACTGCAATGGAAACTTTACTTCTACCTTTGAATTCTTTGAAAGCCCCTCTCCCAAAGTCACATGGGTTGGTAGATGATCTCTGGGTGCCTTCCAACTTTGAGATTCTATGATTCAGATTTATGCAATTGCCCTCTTCATCTGCCAGGAGCTCTGACATATCATGGCTACTTCCTCCCAGGCCTCCCGTTGTCTTCACTTTACATATCCTAGAGCGATCTGAGAAATCTCCCCCCTTCCCGTTCTATAATTGCGTTATTGAAAGAGAAATTCATCTCCTGCAAAATTCATTCCATCTTTAGAATTATTACTATGTGTAAGGCACTGTATACTAGATCCTAGGGAAGATGTATTGCCTACAGTTTTTACATTCTTAGAGAGATCCAGCACATTAGTACATAACAGATGTTTAATAAATGTTTGTGGGTTGACTTAAACTGCATAAGGGCACTGAGAAGTTATGACTTGTTTAGGATCACAAAGTCAGTATGATGCGTAAGAGAGAGGACCTGAACCCAGACCTTTGTGACTCCAGGAGTAGATCTCTAATTATTATATTCATTATTGCATCATCATCATCATCATCATCATCATCATATCTTCAAGTAGCAATTATGACAATATTTGTAAAGCACTTGGCACATAGTAGGTATTAAGTAAATGCTTGTTCTCTTCCCCTTCTCCTCTTCAAACAGATGACACTTTAGATCTGGCCATTCAAACTGTTCCAAATCTACAATGCAAAAGTCCACCTATTCCCTAAGTCACATCTCTTCATCTTTTCCATAAAAATAGAATTAGAGACTTTATCAAATCTTTGCTAAAAATCTAGGTAGGCTATAAGGCAGATAGGTGGCACAGTGGACAGAACACTGGACTTGGAAACAGGAAGATTCATCTTCATAAGTTCAAATCCAGCCTCCAACACTTACTTTCTCTGTAACGTTGGGCAAGTCACTTAATCCTGTTTGCCTCGGTTTCCCCATGTGTAAAATGAGCTGGAGAAATAAATGGCAAACCACTCTAATATCTTTGCCAAGAAAACCCTAAATTGGGGTCACAAAGAGTTGGACACGACTCAAATGAACACAATAATGATAAGCTATATCTAACAGTAACCTTCTTCAAATTGCAGCTTAATGACTATTACAAAAGGAAATGAGATTAATCTGGCATGCCCTATTCTTAATAAAGCTATGTTGGATCTTTGTAATCATTACCTCATTTTCTACATCTTTACTAACAATCCATTTAATAATATATTCTAGAAGTTTGCTAAGAATAAGAGAAGTTTGCTGACCTAAAGCTGATAGACTACTTATCTTCCTTCTTTTGAAAAATGAGAAAATCTTTCCCATTCTCCACAAACATTCAAACACTGGCTTACTTCATCAATTTTGTCTTCCAGCTCTTCCAATATAAGCTATATGCAAACTATAGTATTGTTTTAGATGGATTGCAGAGGTAACTGGAGGCATAGTCTATTTAAAAAGCTATTGATGCGACTAACAAGATGAGAGATAATGAGGTTCAGAATTAACGTAGTGACAGTGAAGAAAAAGCTGATGAATTTGACTCATTTCATATGTGTAGAATCAATAAGGCTGTAAATGAGTGAAAGCCCTGTTGGGTAGCTGAAGGGAGAAAAAAAGAGACTATTTGACATTGAAAAGAAGAAAACATAACTTTATGCCAAGTCCTGAATAATTCCCCCAGAGCCTCCAACAATGTATATCCTAGGCTTTAAAGACTAGCTAAGTGGAAAAGTGGATATGAAGGCAGGAACGGAAATAGCAGCTTTCTGGCATTCACCATGGTTATGAGGTTTCTCACCTCAAGTCTCCAGTTTGGCTGTGAGAATCCTCCTTCAGGCAACAAATAGCAACTGTACCAAATCAACCAATTAGGCTCAAGGCCTTCATTTCCTTATCTGTGAAATGAGGGGATAGAATAATATTATTTTTAAGACATAGTATTCTATACCAAAGTAAGAGATTTACTCAAAGGATCAAGAAATTAAGGGGTTTCATGGTGGGTTCTCTCACAATGATCACAGAACCTCAGAGCCAGAAGGGGCCTCAGTAGTTCAGCTTGTACCTAGCCAAGAATCTCCCCATACAAAATCCTTGATAAGTAATCACCCAGCATCTGCCTGAAGATGTCTAAGAATGAGGAACCAGCTACTTCCTGAGGCAGCTTGCTCTCTCTAAGACAGCTCTAATTATTAGGAAGCTTTTCTTTGTATCAAGCCTAAATTTGTCTCGCAACAACTTCTACCAATCACCCGTTAGAGCTAAGCAGAAAAAGTCTAATATTCCATATATGTATATGTATGGATATGGATATATGTATGCATGTATTATGTATGTATATATGTACATATATTCACACATAGCTAGACATGTGCATGTATACACATATGTATATATGTGTGTACACGTGTCCATTATATACACAGTATGCATGTGTGTGTACACACATAAATGTATATAAATATACATATTTATATATACATACATACATGGGTGTGTGTCTGTGTGTGTATATATTGATCACTATCATGTTTTCCCTGAATCTTCTTTCTTCTGCAGGTTAAATGTTAGCCTGGAGATTTTAGAATTAAATGAGATAATATTTTTAAAGTGCTTAGCACAATGCGTGGCATATAGTTGGTATTTTTATTTTTGCTGCTAATGTTCAGTCATTACAGTTGTATTCAACTCCTCATAACCCCATTTGGGGTTTTCCTAGAAAAGATACCAGAGTGGTTCGCCATTTCCTTTTCCAGACAGATGAGGAAACTGAAGCAAACAGGGCTAAGTGACTTGCCCAGAGACAGACAGTAAATGTCTGAGGTCAGATTTCAACTCAGGTCTTCCTGACTCTGCTTCTATCCACTGTACCACCTCGTGTGGTGCTATATAAATGCTTATTCCTTTCCCTTTTATTTCTACCCACCAATCTTTGTAAGAATGCTTTCCAATCCCCTTACCACCCTGATCCGTCTCTTCTGATCATACCCTAGCTCGGCACCTCTCTGATTTTCTAATATCCACATAACATTTTATTCTTGCTGTACTATACCACATTGGCATATTAAGCTTGAAATCTCCAGACCATTTTTGAGAGAATTGTTGCCTTGCTACACCTGCCCCATCCATACTTAACGAAGTTGAATTTTTTAATCTAATTGTAGAACTTTACCTTCAATAGGGATAACCCTAACTAAATTTCATTTCATTAGGTTCTGTTCTATTGTGCTCAGATCCTTTTGGATCCTGACTGGCATTGACATGTTAGCTACTCCTCTTGGCTATGTATCATCTGCAAATTTGATAATTAAGACTTATTGTGAACTATTGAAGAACTTGAATGGTTAGATAAGCCATGATATTTTCATATTAATGTCAATAATCCTCCACCAAATTCTAATTCTGATACACCACTGAAGGGTGGAAGTGACCCTGGGTTTGCAAAGACTGTGCCAGGACAGAACAAACTCTGATGTGCTGGAAAGTACAGGGCTAGAGATGAATGATGTGCCTCCATGGTCCAGGGGGGACAGAAGGTTGGCTATCAGGTGATGGATTTTCAGACACAGAAGCTATTAACTAGTTGAGATAGCAGCTCTGGATAGTAGATAGGGCATTAAACTTATAGTCAGAAAGACCAGGTTTCAAATTTTACTTTAAATATCTTTCTGGACCTCTGCTTCAATTTAAATTTAAATGCTATGATCAAGGTGAAATCCCTTGAGGGGGGTGTTTTTAATAAAGACAAAATATTCAGGCAGTGGTCAGAACACTGGGAATAAAGTGAGAAAGACCTGAATTCTCTGATATATATTGTATCATTTGGTACAGTATATACTATATTGTATCACATATAGTATACTACATACTATAATACATAATTTTCCCATGCTATACTGTGTACTATACTTTACTATAGTATACTATATTCAATACTATGTTCTTAGTAGTTGTGTCTGACTCTTCGTGATCCTGTGGAACACAATGTGCCAAAGCTGTCCATGGGCTTTCCTTGGCCAAGTTACTGAAAGGGTTTGCCATTTCCTTCTTCAGTGGTTTAGGCTAGCAGAGGTTTAGTGAGCTGCGTAGGGTCACACAACTTGTAAACGTCTTAAGCAGGATTTGAATTCAAGTCTTCCTAACTACCGACCTAGCGTTCTATCCACTGAGCCATCTAGCTGTCCCACTCACTACTAGAATGTGTGATCTATAGTATATCTACTATAATATACTAGTATATAGCAAATATTATAGTAGATATACCATAGATCATATATCATACTATATACTACATTTTATACTGTTACCTATTACAAACTGTATACTATACTAAATGCTATACTGTCTAGAATGGAATAATATATAGGATATAGTTTTCTGAAGAATATTGCATACAAAGTATAGTATATACTACCATATAGCATATAGTAAAATATACTGTATATTATAGTATTTAGATTATGTGGTATATGCTATCTACTATGTACTATATAGCAGGGTTGTCCAACTCAAATAAAAATTGGTTCCTGCAGATCACATGTTAACTTAGAAAACCACAAATTTCCTTTATCTATGCTATATTATATTTTTATTTATTTTGTTAAACATTTTCCAATTATATTTGAATCTGGTTAGGGCTGCCCTGGGAAGTTTTTCAGGTAGCTTGCACACTTAGCAACAAGCTTGACACCTCTGATGTATGACATAGTATATAGTATTACATACAGCATAATACAAAACATTGTATAGTATGGCACAGGATAATAAAGTATAGTGTAGTATACACAGTGTAAACTATACTATAGACTATATTATGTTGATTGGTTGTTGTCCTTCACCTTCGAAGAGGACCAAAATGACATCACCATGATAAAGTGAAATTTCAGTGTGTCTGACTGTGGCTGATCAGACCAATACGAGCTCAGAATACTCTACCACAGTTTAGGTACAGATTGTCTGTGTGAATATTTGGGGTGGATATCCCAAATTTGTATATCCTGAGTTTACTTTGTGCTGTCTCAATTCTTCTTTGCTCAAAGCAGAATTTTCTGGTGTGGGCATGCCATGCTGAGCGGTCCTGTCCCAGCATCTCCCAGGTTGCACAGTCAAATCCAAAATTCTTGAGAGTGTCCTTGTATCTCTTCTTCTGGTCACCATGGGATCACCTGCTCCATGCAAGTTCTCCATAAAATAGTATTTTTGACAAGCATACATTCTGCATTTGAACAACATGGCCAGCCCATCAGAGTTGCACTCTCTGAAGCATAGTTTGAATGCTTGGCAGTTTAGCTCGAGCAAGGACTTCAGTGTCTGGTACCTTATCCTGCCAGGTGATCCTCAGACTCTTCCACAGTTCAAATGGAAGCGACTCAGTTTCCTGTCTATGTTTCACAGATATACAACAATGAGGTCAGCACAACGGCTCTGTAGACCTTCAGTTTGGTAGTCAAATACCTCTTCTCTCCCAAACTTTTCTTCAGAACCTCCCAAACACTGAGCTAGCTCTGGCAATGCATGCATCCACCTCATTGTCAATGTGTGCATCCCTGGAAAGTACACTACCAAGGTAAGTGAACTTATCCACAGCATTCAAAACTTCTCCATCTGTTGTAACCGATGGTCCCACATTTGGATGGTGCGGTGGTGGCTGATGGAGCACCTGTGTTTTCTTGGTGTCGATTATTCAGCCAAAATGAGCACAGGCAGCAGAGGCTGAGCTGAGTGCACAATCATCTGCAAACAGAAAATCATACGCCAACACATCGTGTAAGTATAATATAATAATGATAATAAGTAATAACAACAACTAGCATTTACATAGCACTTACTGTATATGAGGCACTTGCTAAGGGCTTTACAAATATTAAAAGATTTAATCCTCACAATAACCTGAGAGGTAGGTGCCATTAATATCCCCATTTTATAGATAAAGAAATTAAGACAAATAGAAGGTCATAAAACTAGTGAGGGTCTAGTTCCAGGCCCAGCGCTCTCTCCACCGCACCATTTAGCAGCACATTGTACATGCTCGTACATAGTATGTGATTTGCAGTGTAGTCTGTAGTGTAAAACTCCCAGCCTGCAACTGTGTAAAACTTCCAAGTACGGTAAGCCAAATTAAAATGTCATTGATAAATGTTTAACAAAATAAAAATAGAATAGAACATAATGTTAATATGTGGTTTTCTAAGTCAATATACAAGCCAGAGATTCTTGTTGTGTTTGATGCCATTGGTATATAGCATTCTCTGTGTTAAATATCATATATGGTATAGCACATAGTACAGCATAATATATTATAATGTACTAGTATATAATGTATATTAATGTATATATTACTATTGTGTTCATCCTTGGTTGCCAAAGAAGACTAATATATCACTATACATGTATACTCTATTGTATGGTATATAATGGGCAGGTAGGTGGCTCAGTGGATAGAATGCTGGGCTTGGAATCAAGAAGTCCTGAGTTCAAATCCAGAAAATCCAGTTTTGGATATTTCCTAGCTCCATGACCCTGAGAAAGTCTCTTAATCTTGTTTGCCTCAGTTTCTTCATCTGTAAAATGAACTAGAGAAAAAAATGGTAAACCACTCCAGTACCTTTGTCAAGAAAACCCCAAATGGGATCACAAAGAGTTAGACACAACTAAAATGACTAAACAACAAAATGATATGTAGTATATAAGGTATACATAAATATACTATCATTTATATATATATATGCTATAAAATATATGTGTAAATACACTGTAGTATATAGTAAAATACATCATGTATATTCTGCATTTACACAGCATATATAAATTTATCACACATGTATAGTGTTATTTGTCATCCATATGTAATATGTAGTTCATCACTATAATGTTAATGCAATACCCATAGCAGCCACCATGAATATGCAAGCGTATTTCCAGGGTAAATTCACAAAATATAAATAACTCTCTTCCTCAAAGCAAAACCAAAATATTTATTCAGATACCAGAAAGCCAATTCCACCATGAAGAGAAATTTGTTGCCTATGGAACAGGCATTCCAGAGGGCACAGTGGAAAGGGTGGATGGCATTTGGTTGGTACTCTTGGGTGGAAGAATTGAGAGGTATGGGAATAAGGAATCAGGAAGTGAAGTAAATGGGAATGGGGTTTGTATGATGAAATGCAAGGGTTCAGAATCAATGAGATGTGTAGAGTATGACTGGGTGTAAGAATATTCATCACTGAGTGGAAGGCACCACTCCTCTTCCACCTAGAAGTTTATACACACCTCTAATCCAGGGAGCACCTACACCCCCAAGCCTTCCCTCCATTAGGCCTCCCCACAAACAGGCTCCCCTAGGCAAAAGTCCTCCCTCTCTCACTCACACTAGCTGCTCTGCCTCAGCTCTGCCTCATTCTCTCCCAGCTCTGCCTCACTCTCACTTCCTGCTCCACCCAATTGGCAAGCTCCTCCCACCATGTGCTCTATATGACTCAGGCTCCATCACAGCAGTCAGTTGGGTCAACTTCAAAGCAGGTCACTTGGGCCTATTAATGGGTGGGAAAGATCTTCCCATTCCATTAACATTATAATCACCCATGCAAAATAAGCTATTTATCATGCATGCATAATAGATCATTTATCAGGTATAAATTATCTATATACTTATTTTATTTGCTAACACATAAACAAATTAAAATCAGAGAGGAACTATATTTTAATCCTGTTCGGGCCACACTCAAGAGTTTTGTGGGCAACATGTTTGATAATTCGGATATAGTATACAGTGCATGGTGTGGGTTCTCCATCTCCTGCTGTACATGATGACAGGAAACTGCTAGAGGCCAGTGGACCAATTCCATCCATGCCAGCACAAGGCAACTTTCACCTCCTGATGCCAGTCTGATCTCTAGTTAGGATGTAAAGAAACTATGGTACAAAGAGGAACAATCAGGCCTTCCATCTCTTGCTGTCCCTTGAGGGAAGGGGACCAAAATAGACAGTGGAAAGTGAGATTTTGATCTTCTGCCTAATCTTCAGCCCTCAGAGGGAAGACTGGTAAACAAGTTCTCCCCTCTGACAATCTGTCTGCCATTTCATGTTCCACTTGTCTTCGGCCTCCTCTGAGAAGAGGAGTGGTGCCTTCCACTCAGTGATGAATATTCTTACACCCAGTCATACCCTACACATCTCATTGATTCTGAACCCTTGTAGGTCATCATACAAACTCCATTCCCATTCACCTCACCTCCTCATTCCTTATTCCCATAACCCCCAATCCTTCCACCCAAGAGTACCAACTAAATGTCATTCCCTCTTTCTGCTGTGCCCTCTGAAATGCCTGTTCCATAGGCAACAAACTTCTCTCCATCTTAAATCTTTTCCTCTAGTACTCCTTCCATCTTCCAGCTATTACTGAAACCTGACTCCCCCTCTACAACCATCTTTTCCAGTATCGCTGCCCCTTCATTCATTGCCCTCAGTTCACTGGTTGAGAAAGGAAAGTTAGAATATTCCTTGCTCCCCATTGCCACTTACAGATTTTTTCCCCTATCCCTGTCATTCAGTAATCTGTCCTCCACCCAATCAAAATTTTGGTAGCTGTTGTCTTTAGATCACTCCCCTTCCTTCCTCAATGAGTTCAGTAACTGGCTTACAATTTTTCTCTCCTCCCCAACTCCTTCCCTCATATTAGGGACTTCAACATACATAATGACTTATCCTCAAACACCCTAATCATACAGTTCTTCAACCTACTTACTTCCCATGACCAGTATACTCCTCCACCCCCCTCAGCCACATACAAAGATGGTCATATCCTTGACATTACCATCACCCACAAATGCTCCAATTCCAGAATTCCAAAAACCCTTATCTGGCCATGATCTACTGGCTTTCCACCTCTCCCTCTGCCTCTGCACTCTTTGTTCACACCTTGATGTCTCAGTTCTCTTGGGCCATCTCCCCTGCACTTGCCTCTCTTCTTTTTTTTTCTGTCATAATCCTTTGGTGAACCAGTTCAATTCTACATTGTCTCTTCTCACGAGTCTCTAGCCCCATTATCATCTCTACCACTCTACCAAACCTCAGTCCTAGATCACTTCCACCGTCTGCCACCTTTACTCCTACTTATATACTGTTAAATGAAGGTAGAGAAAATCATTCAACCATTCTAATTGAGTTCACTACAATAGAACCTACAATATAACCTATAATACAATCTACTATACAACCTACAATACAACTCTACCTGCTCAAGTAGGCCCTCACTGCTGCTAGGCAACCCAACTATATCTCTCTTATCAAATCGTTATCCTACCCTCCACAATGGCTCTTCCAAAACTTTTCATCCCTCCTTTAATCCTCAATGGCTCTCCCTCCCCCTCTCAGCCAAGAACCTTGCCCTATACTTTACAGAAAAAAAATTGAGGCCATTCACTATGAGGTCCCCTTTCTCCCCTCTTCTCAAAGGGTAGAAGAGAGATGGAAAAGAATTTGGAACTCAATTTTTTTAATGAATGTTTAAAATTAACTAATTAATAGAAAGAAAAAAATTTAAAAATATTATGTTGATAAAGAATCTATTGACTGAGGCTATTGCAAAGTTATCTCAAATAATTCCTCTATTGGATCTGATTTTCCTCCTTGATTCCCGCACCTGCTCCTCATTTTATAGTCTTTAAGAGCTGCTAGGGACCAATGAGAGGTTAAGTGACCTGCCAGGGTCATACAACCAGGACTTGAACCCAGGTCTTTTTTAACCCAAAGGCCAGCTGTCTACACATTATGCTGTTGCTGTCTTCTGGGCTCTAAATAATAGATTCTGCAAATGGAAGTTGCAGGTGTTAAGTCAAAGAATAGGGAAGAATCCTGAGGTCTCAAAGCCTTATGAGCAGCCTTGTCATTGTCACCACTCCATTTCAGGTCTAGTGGATCAATCAGAGTCTGAGGGTTCAAATAAACAATCCATTTAATAAAAACATATTCATATGTTTTTGGGGAACACATTCATATGTTATGGGAAAAAGCAGTTCCCATAGGTGTTAAAAGCCATCCAAAGGAAGATATTAGAAAGTAAAAGTCACCTATAAAGAGGCAGAAAGTTCTCTGGGGTCTCAAGAGTACTAGAGCCGATTTTCTATCCTCCTGTGTGCCAAAAAGGCACACAGCTGGGTCCCAAATCACTCCACCAGGGGGCAAAGTTAACTCAACCTACCCGAGATCTGTTCCATAATCTCACTGCTCAAAACAATCCCAACTATTGCTGGGGAAGTGTGAAGCCCCAAATAAGTTCAAAGAGGTTGACATGGGCTCCATTAAGACTTGAAGATTTTTCCCTAAGTCAAAGAAATATTGTAATCTATACTCATGTGACTGACATCACAGATTCTCAAATTATTGAAATGGCATTTCTGACATCCACTTCACTCAGCTGTTGTTAGAATCAAGTAGGATATACATGAAAATGACATATCATGGTCATTGGACATATCAAGATCATGGGATTAGGGGCTTAGAGCTGGGAGGACCCTTAAGAGACAATCAAAGTCCAACTCCCTCAGTTTACAGATTTGTTGATTCACTCATTTATTCCACAAATGAGAAAACAAAGATGTAGAGAAGTCTCTTGACTTGCCCAAGGTCAAGTTAGATTTTGAACCCAGATTCTCTGCCTCTGAGTCTAATACTTTCCACTGCCCTATGTGTTGTATGTTCATTTTGTAAAAAATATTGCTTTATGAGCAGCCTATCTGTAAGCCAGGATCTTATTGGAGGGAAGGTTTTTTCCTGTGTCTGTCTGGTCCTTCAGATTAAATCTAATACGCTTTTAAAACTTTAAGCTTTGGGGTCTTCTTTCTAAAAAACCTTATCCTGTGTGCTATCTGTTAATTGCCTCTTTTCTATGACAATCCCAGTTGAGGCTAATAGTAGTGGTGGAAGTATTTTAGCAATATCCTTTGAGGGGGAAGTAATCAGGTACTATTAGAGGGATAATGACTGTGATTTATTATTTCCACAAGTCTAGTCCCACCTGTAGACTGAAAGAATGAATACCTTGGCACTTAATCTGATCTAAGGGAACCACTAGGGGAGGAAAAAAGAGCATTTTTACACTTTTCACCTGATGATCTCAGAGGCCTTAAAGGCATTCATTTATGGAATCTTAGTAGAGAATATAGGAACTATTGTACTGCTAATTATTCAGTCCTATAAAGCACGGAGCTAACATTCATTTGCCTGCCAAGGTCAGATATAATCCAAAGTGAGGTAATAATTAGGACACAAACTTCTAGATTCCTAACCCACTGTAATACTCTGAAGACAATGTTCTTGCAAACTAAATTACACTTTTATTCAAGAATAATTTATGAGTTTTAAGAAGAGTTCCTATATGTAAAATACTTTATTTTGAAGTGAAAAAGACTTGGAGATGATATGGTTACTACCGCATCCTGCCTTCTAATTACAGATCTAGGAATCAATCAACAAAAATTTGTTAGTATTAATCACATGCCAAGTACTATGCTAGGCAATGGGGAGGCAAAGGCTAAAGTGAAACAATCACCACCTCGTGGAGTTTATGTTCTATCAGTGTAGACAACATGTCCATGTAAAAGTGCATACAAAATATATAGTATGGTAATGGAGGTCAAGACATTAGCATTTGGGGGTATCAGGAAAAGCCTCATGTGGTGGCTGTTGATCTTTGAAGAAAATCAGGGATTCTAAGAGGCAGGGGTAAGGAAGGAATATATTCCAAGTATGGGGAAAAGTGAGGGAAGATATATGTGTCTCCAGTAAGTCCTTGGCCAAATCTGTGGATTTCCAATATGCAATCTCCTATCATCTTTGCATGGAAGGATTCACTTGACTGGATCACAGATTCTGAGTAAGGACCTATGTTCTGGAGACATATTTTGCCACCAGTGGGTCTAAATACATCTTAGTATCAAGAGCTGGGTTCAGATCTCTGCTCTGCTACTTCCTATTTGTGTAATCTTAAACTAATCACTTTGGTCTTCTATAAAATGAGGGGGTTATAACTGATTCCCTTTCAGTTCTAAATCCTATATCCCTAAACCCTGCCTTCCTAGTTCTGAAATGAAAGCATGTAGCACTTAGCTTTGGTGGTGTGGTCCATGTCCTCTAAGAAGTAGTCTTGAACTCTTACTATCTCCTGATCAACTGGGAAGAAGGCAAGTTAGCCTTCCTGAAGAGCAAGGTACTACGGAGAGACAGGAAACCTGTGCCACACAAGGCAAACCACTACTTTGACTCCCACCTCCCATTAGACTTGCATGGTGATAGCCCAGGACCCTCAAGTCAAGAGCCCCGTGAATAGTGTCACCAATCCTTACTGTGTGACCTTGGGCAAGTCACTTAACCCTGTTTGCTTCAGTTTTCTCACCTATCAAATGAGCTGGAGAAGGAAATCACAAACCACTCCAGCATCTTTGCCAAGAAAACCCCAAATGCAATCACGAAGACTTGGACATGACTGAACAACAGCAACTATCCCTTTATGTTTATTCTCCCATTCCCTTACTCCTACTTCCCTTGGGCTCTCTAGATATCCCATTTCAGAGGAAAGCCATCTGATAATCCCCATAAAGCCTAAAAAATGCTTATGGATTCACTGATAAACCCTTTTACATTAAGAAGTTAGCAAATTAATACCTTTGACTTCCCAGTGCTATTAGACCTTTAAAAGAAGAATAAAAACCTGGGAGATATGTTGAATAATAGAGAGAAATTTAGGGACTAATCTTATAGCAACTGTGATTATCTAACCTAAGGCCAAGTCACGTGCTCTGCCACAGGGAGAGTTTGGTTAGCTATGGAAAGATTTTAGAGGTAGTTTCAGGAGATAAGAATCCTCCAGGCATCAACTTCCAGTGCTATTAATGAGATATATGGCATTAGAGTCAAGTTGATGAGAAGAGGCTAAAAGGTCTACAGAGGTCTCATACAGACATATGCATGTCACACTTTGGAACTGCCTGTATAAGCCAGCAAAATATGTCAGTTTGCTCTTTTTAGAAACTACTGGTGCTGACATTTTGCCTGTGATTCTTAGGCAGAGATCTAGAATTGAAAAGGACCTTGAAGACCTTTAATTCAACCCCTTCATTTCACAGATGAGGAAACTGAACCCTTGGAAGGTTAAATGACTTACCCAGAGTTACACAGGTGAGATCCATCACCTTTACCTGACAAGAGAAAGGCTTTGAGCAAGAGCTTCACTTAAGTTTCCTTTTAGGATAGACTCTTTATATCTGCACTGGCAAAAAGAGAGATTTTCCTAGAGATATCACAGGGCTCTCAGGGTTGTTTTATTTTGGGGGGCGGGAAGAGGTTTGCCCTCCCTCCCTCCATTTAGAGAAACTTACTTCCAGCTCCTCTATGAATTTAGAGCACTCCAAACAAGTGCCAATTCCAGGGCCTCATAACTGCTTTGCTATGTACAGAGCATTTGCAATGTAAATACAATGAGCTCAAGGGTATTCTTGTGTGAAGTGATCACAAATATTTGCTCTGCCCAGTAGAGGCCCAGTGACTCTCTCTCATCGGTCTGGGATAGCAGTGTCCCAGTCCAAGAAAAACCCCATTGTGCCTGCAGTGGGGCTCATTTGAGGCTCTGGCAGTCTCTCATGCTGACCTCTTAACTCAGTGAAGTTTAAAAAAGACTTAGGCACAAATTAATAAATAAACAACTCATTTTATTTGGCCTATATTAGGGCCTCAGCTCCCACCACAGAAACTGAGCTTTTGGAAAAATGGCTTGTCTTTGAAGATGCTTCTGATTCCCTGTCAAGATGACACAGGCTTTTGGTTGTTGATCCAGAAATGGGAATAGATTTTCACCATCCACCCACATTCTCTCTCCCTGGTCATCCCTGTGGCCCACAGGAAGGACGCAAGTTGTAGCCATGGCAAGAAGCTTTCTTCAATAAATGCATCCAAAATAGAACTCAGTCTATAACTTCTTTCTCCTAATTAGCACCTAAACTTCTGAGAGATTAGATGGAGGCTCAATGAATGATCCAAAGCTGAAGAAAGAGGATAATAAAGAAAGGACAATTGACTTTTCTCTCCTCACTGAGAACTGAGAGAATAAATGTTTAGCTGTCCACTGCGTTCCAAAAAAAATAAACAAACAATTTAAATAAGTGAAAACACAGCAAGTCTTCATTGGGATTTGCAAACATGTTGGGGGTTTTTTTGGAAAAAGTTCTCACTGGGAAAGGGAAGGAGGAAGGGGGAGAGAGAGAGAGAGAGAGAGAGAGAGAGAGACAGAGACAGAGAGAGACAGAGAGAGAGAGACAGAGAGAGAGAGAGAGAGAGAAAGAAAGAAAGAGAGAGAGAGAGAGGGAGGGAGGGAGGGAGGGAGGGAGGAAGGAAGGAAGGAAGGAAGGAAGGAAGGAAGGAAGGAAGGAAGGAAGGAAGGAAGGAAGGAAGGAAGGAAGGAAGGAAGGAAGGAAAGAAGGAAGGAAGGAAGGAAGGAAGACAAAGAAAGAAAGACAAAGACAGGAAAAGGGAAAAAGGGAGTGAGAAAAGTTAGTTTATTTAGAGTTCCAGCAGAAGTATGCAGCCTGAGGCTAGAACTTTCAAAAAGACATTAAAAAGAGATTTCAGGAAGGACTTCAACAATCAGGTGAAAGGGAATAAAAGTCAGTTGCGTTCATTTAACATGCAGATGTGACAAACAGCTTGGGAGCCATTTCATTTGTTTGGTTTCACTTCTAATTTGATGGGAACATACCAGTCCATCTACCTCTTTCCTCCTGTCCCAACACACTTATCTCTCCCAGGGCAGGGGCTGTCAATGCTCCATCCCAGTTTCTTAAGTTAAACAGATAATGACAGTAAAGAACCCCAGTTTAAAGCCTGTGGATTTTCCTATTTGCTGCGCTGAGAGCCCATAAACATATGTATCTTTGGAAAACTATCATGTGTTTCCAACTTCCTGAAGAATTCTTGTAAAATATAACTGAACCACATTACCCTTTGTCCTGAGCTTTTATTCCACTAATGGACAAATTGGGAGGAGGCTGAGAACAAATGTGCTATTAATTACCCAGATGGCTTTTTAATAGAACTTTGGATTATTCTGCACCCTCTAAACATTGTCCAGAAATTTCTTAATAATGCTGGTGAGCGAGGCATTCCTTCCAAGAGAATAAAGATCTCATTGACCAGCCAGAGAAGCTATGTCAGGTTAGTTTAAGAGCTCGGAGACAAAGAGTGGGTATTGTATAGACTGGAGAAAATGACATGCCACATCCAAGCTGCCCAGCTCCTTTAGCAATGACAGATTTTCTAATTCACTGCAGATTCTCACAAAACTGGGTGGTCAGCCCAAGAAGGCACCAACAGTGGGTCTATTGATTCTGGGTGGGAGCGACGTAATTCTGAATTAACCTGGATTGATTTAATACAGCCAAGAGCCTTGGTATTGGGATAAAATTGGGATTAATACATTAACTGCTAGGTCAGGAAGTTAAGTCCCTCTGCTGAAAGAGCAACGTGTAGCAAGCCAAAACTAATGTGTGCAGGTATTTTAGTCAAACAGGTTATTGGGAAACCCAATGTTCCAAACAAAAACACATCCCTCCCAAAGGACAAATGGATTTTGAGGGGCTTTTTTTTTAGAACCCTCTGTGCTGTGTTCTGTTTTCTGGTGCTTAGGACATAAGCACTAATTTTGAACTTGGGCCTCTTTTAAATTCATTTTAGATTTTCCAGCTTTCATCTGACATGGTAATGGCTGAGAGACAGGCTGGCTGATTATTGTTCCTGCTTTTGTGAAATAATCTTGCCAGGGGCAAAATCTGCTGCTCTGAGCTTTCCAAGTAGAAAGCAATTAACTTTCACCGGGTACTTTTGCAGAGACATGCGACTATCAGGTCACAAATGATGTAAAGCTCCTTCTTTGGAATCTGTTTTCTTACCACCTTCCAAATAAAGAATTTAATCTTGAGGGAACAGAAGAAATGAGCCATATGTCCTATATGTTATTGGAGATAACAACAATCAGAACTCTCCTTATTATCATTTGAAACATATCCTAATATCTACATATACAACACAGAGCATCTATTACAAAACAGGTCTTCGATGGCCAAGGAAAATAGTCAACAATCTGGCTGAAATAAAAATAAAATATCTCAGAGGCAAAAAAAAAAAATTAATGTGACATTTTGCTTGTGCATGCATTCTACTGCAATTTTCAAATGCCTTTGAGACTTTTTTCCCTATTTAAGATTTTTTCTAACTTAAACAAGAAGGTGGGCTTAATTTGGCTAGATGGACTTCAGGTCTAAATCTGATGATCCTGTTAAGGCAGAATTGTGCAATGAGATTTTTTGTGGGGGGTGCTGTGTGTGTGTATGAGAGACAGACAGACAATGACAGACAGAAACAGTGACAGAGAGAAGGAGAGAGAGAGAGAGACAGACAGACAGAGACAGAGACAGAGAGAGAGACAGAGAGAGAGAATTAGTTTTTTGAACCTGTGATTTCATAAGGGTAAGGTATACCCACTGAGAAAAGTCCTTCTACTGTGTAGTATAATGGAAAAAGCACTATCCCTGGAGTCAGGATTTGGGTTCAAATCCTGCTTCTAAGGTGATTAAGTGTAACTTTGGACAAGTCACCTAATTCCCTTGGACCTTGATTTCCTAAAATGTAAGATGAGAGGCTTGAACTAACTAGATAGCCTTTGCAGTCCCCATCAATGCCGAAAAGCATGTGCTCAGCAATTTTCAGTAGTAGAATTGTATGGAGTATTGAGAGATTAGGTGACTTGCTCATAGTCACATAGCCAGGATGTGACAGGTAGGACTTGAATCCAGGCCCCCAGGCCAGTTCTCTATGCACTATGCCATGATGGCTCTGAAAATAGTTTACCTTTATTGATAAAGCTGGTGATCAACCAGCACAGTCAACAGGTTTGACTGGGTGGTTGTCAGCAGTTTACAGACCTAAATTTCAGTTCTGGGTCTAAATTGCTGTGTCTTCTTTTCTAGGCCTTTCTTTCTGTGATCTGATTCACAGGGGGAGCTGGAGGGTAATGGAAAAGAGAGGGAGAAATTATAACCAAGGTCCTCCATTGACACAATTGTGAAATAGTGCCACTTCAATTCCTCTCTCAGTCTCTTTCCTACTTCCAGGTATCCAGCACCCTAAGACTGACCCCCAACTGCCAACCACAAAGGAACTCACTGAGGCCTGCTCTGATAAACTAATAATGAGGATAATGGTTTGCACTTGTATAGCATTTTTCCATTTTCTAAAGAACTTTAACACAGCATTATCTCCTTAGAAGGGCACGAGCCCACCTGGTGGATTATTTTACGTGTTTGTCCTTCATTGAAGAAAGTAAAGGTCAGAGCAGTGACATGGGATTTCCCCTAGGCTTCAGGCTAGCATAGAATTTGGGATGCAAATTCAGCTCCTGGTGGATCAGCCACTATGTGACAAAGGTGCTAATAGGGGACATTGGCTAATATTTCATCCCTTTCCTTTTACAGGTTAACAATGAGCTAGTTTTTTACCCAAAGGAGTGAATAGTGTTAGGATTCTAAGTACCACCAGCAAACCAAGAGAGGAGAGCTTATTGGACAGTTTCCTCTCCACAGCCCACTCCGATCACAGCACAGATTTGTTGTCTGCTCACGCTCAAGTAAGACTGGCCTTAGAAGGAGTGGCGATGATGGCTGAAGTGTTGCTGGTTACAGTTTAGAACTTTCACCCAAGCTGAGACATCCAGTACAGAAACAGAAAGTAGCATCTCTGTTTCTCAATTCCATGAGGTTTCTGCTCTCTTGGCTGAGATTAAAAAAAAAAAAAGGTGCTGATTAGCACCGAACCAGATTTCTGAAAAAGCCCCAAAACAAGCAAAAATGCCAGGGTGGAGATGTCTGTTTATATAGACTTCTTCTCACACAGTCAATAGAGAACTAACTACTCTGCAGCCGTTGTAAAAGCTAAAACATAGTTCTATCATCTCATCACTTCTTTGATCAGAAAAAAAGAGGATTAGCGGTTGCTGGATTTACTAAATCATTTAGTTTTTCTTTGCTCTGATGACTTCTATTTTAAGCCTGTGCAATTTTTTTTTTAAGGAGTCAATTAAAGCCTCTTGCTCTGCTTAGGAGAACAGACATGTGCCTTTCGTAGATCCAACTCTGCTTCTGCAGGTTGAGTCTGCAAGGCTGAAAAGTGGAAAAGTTTTAAGTTTTCATCCCAAGTATTGCTGTGAGATCTTGCCCTGTATTAGGTTAATATTTGTAGGTCTAAAAACTGTGTGATACTTAGCTCCTCTGTGACAGATTTAAGAAAGAGCTTTCTCCGTGAAGAAAATTCACAGAAAATGGGCAGATATATATGAGTTGTTGCTGTATGGCTGCCCATATAAACATGAAGAACAGAAATAAGCATTTATTAAGCACCTACTGTGTGCTGGACATTGTACGAAGCACTTTACAATTATTATCTCTTTTAATCTTTGCAACAACCCTGGGACATTAAGTGCTTTATTATTCCCACTTTACAGTTGAGGAAACTGAGGCAGAGGTGAAGTGACTTGCCCTGGATCACACAGCTGGTAAGTGTCTGAGACTCAGCTTGAATTGAAGTCTTCTGACTCCAGACCCAGAATTCTACCCACTGTGCCACCTAGCTGCCAAGTAATGCATGTTCAGAGATGCAAAGAATAATGGGTTAAATTGGTTCAACAAACGTTCTGGTCCCATCAGAACCTATCAAATAGTGATTCTTAACCACTGAACTCATACCAAAGATCTGTCATTCCCACTGTCAATCTTATGCTCCTTACCTTCCCTTCATTTTTAAGCAAAGGGTCTATGGAGCCTTTGGATGCATATTATCTAGTCATATACTAGCTTAGTCCATAGTATTTAAAATACAAGGAATCACTAGAGAAAACGTTAAAAAAAAAAAAAAGGTGAGATAACAATGTGTAACCTACCTTGAAACCTTGGTATAATACTTTCCAAATATTCAATAAGTATTCAACCCATAGCTGAAAGTCAACTATGTCCCTACAACATTCTAGGCTGTGTTTTTCTTATTTTTTAATCATTTGTTTTATTTTATTATAAAGTATTATATGTTTTTATTTTTATTATATTTTATTATTATTCCATAATAATAGCAGTATCAACAATATATAGTGCTTAAAGGTATGCAAAGCATTTTGCACACAATTTGAAATGTAACACAGGTTCCAGACTCCATGGTCCAGGTTTACATGAACTGAGTTCTATGTTGCTAGCAAAGGAATTGGAGAATTCCTAAAATATTACTCTTTCTTTGATTCCTTATGCCTTAGCCCAGAGTCTACTCTAGGAAAATCATCCAATACAAGTCTCCACGAGTTTGAGCAGCAAAGTGCCCAGTTGTTGCATAAACACTCAAGGTAACAGGTACGTATCAGATAACAGGAAAATCTTTATTTCACCCTATAGAAAAACTAAAATAATACGAAGGACTCTTAGGAGCCTATAAATAAAGTAGAAAACTCATTTCTGGGCTTACAAAAGCCCATACATTATCAACACAATTTTCTCTCTACAGAGAGTTACTACATATATGCAACTAAAGGTGAGGAACTACCGTGATCATCCCTGCTTATGTAAATATCAGCCTTGTGAGATCTTATTATGCGCATTTTATTTACAAATGTTTTCATAAAAGGAAAACAATGAAGGGGGCTCATGATTTTAGTTCTAAAAAATATGTTCTTCCAAAGTATATCTGGAACCTGAGTGTAGCTTTTAAAGGCTCACTTTGAGAAGAGGAAGTGAGCTACATTTAAATTACACTTTAGGTTTTAAAGTTGAAATACTGAAACATTTAGGCTCTTTAAGGTAATTTTAACAGAAAACTCTATGAAATAGGTGCAAGAATTAGTAACTCTATTTTATCGATGAGATAATTGAGGCTCAAGGAAATTATGATTTTTCATAGTCACTGCTGCAAGCAACAAAATTCTAATGTCTATGGATTAGAGTTAGGGTGATGCATTTAGCACAATGCGCCTGACACATAGTAGGTATTTAATAATTGTTTACTGACTGACTGAATGGAGCAAGATTTGAGTGTCTTCTCTGAACTCTTTTATAAATCCTATTTACTCTGAGGTGAGTGGTAAGTAAAAGTTCTGACAGCTTCAACTCCTCTAGATACTTTCTTATTTACAAGGAGGTTATTGGTCTCTCTACTTGAAAGGTTAGCCCTCTTCAACAGACCTAAACTGCTGCTTGAAAGAAAACAAATTTTTTACTCAGGTCTGGGATGTGACATAAACGCAAAATCCTAAAGATCATAGTCCGTTAAAAATGAATAGTTATCAGTGAGATTTATACTAGAACTAACTCCAGCTCTAGTTAGTACTGGAGTTCTAAGAGAAAATTGAATCGTATTCTCACCTACTCTACTTTCCGTATCTTTTTTTCATAGTCAGTACTAATATTGTAGCAAAGGATCTTTTCTGTTCTTTTAGCTATGTCTAATTTTCCCATGTTTGGCACCATTCTCTTTAGAGTAAACCAGTTGTGTGTTTTTTTCTTAAAGCAGGTGATTATATTTTTACAATGTGAGCTGGGATATCATTTACTTATAAAGATAGATTTATTCTCTTCTTAACACTTACGTAACAAATGTTTCCACAGCTCAAGAGCTGGTTAGGGTGCAACTCTCCAGTGGGAAATTCGGGCAGATTTAGGAAATGAAATTCTCTTCTTATCTGAGGAGCACAATTTTGTCAGATTTGTGCCTGAAATATAAACACAAATATTATACACAGTACAAAGAACATATATGTACATTTGAAATACACTTAACTTTCCTGAAGTTTAAGCAGCTAGGAGAATTGTTTTTCATATATTCTTTTGGGAAGAAACAGATGGACAAGTATGAATTCTCAAGAGGATGTCTATGTGACAACTGGTGTGTGCTAGTTATTAAGTAATTTTAAGCAGGGGATAAATTTACTAAATATATTTTTCCCATTCCTGGAAAGAATAAAAAAAATGAGAACATCGCATTCACCATGGCAACAAAATCATCCCATTTTTCTAATTAGGCTTTAATCTAATTTTAAAATGTTGCATTTCCATGATGCTTCTTACTCTCTGACAATTTCCAACAGCTTTCATTGGGGAATAGACTGTGGCATCGCTAACTACAAGCCCAGCATTTTGTCAATACAATAATCTCATTTGCAAGGATCTTTTAATAGCACATTAGTATGTTGCCATGGCAGTTATGTTGGATGGAAAGTCAGCGGTTCAAACCCTGATTTTGCCACTGTCTACTTGTATTACCTTAAACAAGTCACTTAACCTCTCTGAATTTATTTCCTAATCTTAAAAAAAAAAAAAAGATTAAAGTAAGTGACTTTGAAGTACTTTTCTAGCGCTAAATCTAGGAGCCAGGAAATTCAAGAGTTGGAGAATTAACGATTAATGACTATACACTAAACACTAAACTGAGAAGACTTGCTGCTTACAAAATTTTTGTAGAGAATAAGCTTTTGCAAAAAAAAAAAAAAAAAGAGCAATTTGTCTAGCTCCAAAGCAGGACTGGGCTGCATTATCTACTTTTTAAGTTATTATTTTAATTGGCATCAGAAACATAAAACATTATTTTTGCCAAACAATTCTCCTAATTTTTTAACCCAAATATATTTCAGGAGAGTTGGAATCCATGTGGTCTTTGTTTATTCCTTCTTGCCTCTTTAACATATTGTTTTTGCAAGAGACTTCTGGCAGGCAAAAGGCTTTATGAGTCTTTTCTACCATTTTATCTTTTCATTGGTTTAGCACATTTTGCCAACAAGAACTTGGACAGAGGATAGATAGCATGTTAAATGCTCTGTGCAGGACCAAGTACCCCTCCTGTAGCCAATAAACACCTCACTTATTGATTAAGCAACTGACTGACAAGGAGTCTGTTGGAAACTTCACATTAAACCAACAAAAAACAAAAACTTTTTTTAATTAAAAGCCCTAATCTAAATGATCCCAGAAGTGGTCCTTCCAGATCTTTCAATAACTGGTGTGAGCCAAGCAGATGCCAATCCCAGGATAGGAATAGGAATTAGAGGTATGATTTCATTGAAGCTGGGAACTTCTGGATGAGGACACTTCTTTTACCAAAGCAAATCAACAACTTCTCTCCAACTTAACAGTTTAAAGAACTACCAAGTGCATTGAAAAGTTAAATGATTTGCCCAAGATCACATGATGTATTTGTCAGAAACTGAACTCAAACTCTGGTTTCCCTGGCCTCCTGCCCAACTCTAGCTACTATGCCAAGCTGCCTCTGCGAAGATCTTCTGTTGTAAATCAACATAGTAATCCAATCTATTTTAAACATTAATGGAATATGGTGAACAGAAAACAATTTTTATTTTAGTTCATTTTGGCTAATAATGTACATTTCCATATGACATAAAACAGAGGACAATGGATCTAGAGTGGAAGGGAGCTTCGAGGTCATTTAATCCAATCCCCTTATTCTACAAACTGAGAAACTGTTCAGATCACACATATGTTAAGTAGTAGACTTACTTAATTCTGTTTCAGTCTTGTGATTTTCTCTTCCAGTCATGTCTGACTCTCTATGACCACATTTGGAGTTTTATTGGCAAAGATACTGGAGTGGTTTGCCATTTCTTTCTCCAGCTCATTTTGCAGGTGAGAAAAATGAGGCAAACAGGGTTAAATGACAGAGAGCTAGTGAGTGCCAAAGGCTGGATTTAAAATGAGGAAGATGAGTCTTCCTAACTCCAGGCCCAGCACTCTATCCACTGTGCCACCTAGCTGCCCCCAAGTAGCAAGCAGGATTCAAACTCAGGTCCTCCACCTTCCGACCCAGCACCCTCAACACCTTACCACACACTTCCTCTATGTTGTCAATATCAATAACAACAATAAAACACCTTTCCTCCCCCAAACTTTGCACACTTTCTGGTGATCTAAATAATTGGTAAAAATATTGATTTACTGATTAAAAGAAGGGCAGCTAGGTGGCACAGTGGACCTGGGCCTGGAATCATCTTCCTGATTTTAAATCTGGCCTCAGACACATTTACTAGCTGTGACCCTGGGCAAGTCACTTAACCCTGTTTGCCTCAGTTTCCTCATCTGTACAATGAGCTAGAGAAGGAAATGATAAACCACTCCAGTATCTTTGCCAAGAAAATCCCCAAATGGGGTCATAATGAGTCAGACATGACTGAAAAAAATGAACAATTAAAACAAAAGCATTGTGGAATTGGCTAATAAATCCCAAGATGGGAGTTAGGAGGATAAAGATCTTTAAAAACTGGAAAAGATGCTCCTATGGCTTCCTTTACTCACCAGGGACGGTCACTCCTCCACTACAGGACTTCCTCCAAAACCCTTCAACCTGACTTGCTTGAGTGCCATTTTTCAATTCCTGACCAGTTAGGCAAGGAGTTAATGCCAAGACTACCGTAAAATGCACACCATCCCATTCCAGTCACCTTGGTTCTTAGTCTAAGGTAGAACCTGTCATATAGAAATATTCCTGGGAAGGGGGGAGAGGGGAATAAAATATCACTACCTGTTTACTAGAAAAAGATTGTCACCTTTTAACTAGCAGCAAAGTGATACTTATCACAGAAGCCCAGAAACAGCATTAGGAAAATTCCCTCCTACCCCATAGAATTAGTAGGTTCCCAGTGGAACAAAGAGGAATTGCTTAAGACACTTTCTTAACTTTCACAGAGAGCAGGACAAGGTCATAAATAAAAACATAACTGTCCAATAGGCACATTACCCAAACGGCCTGAAAACTATAAAATTCTTTCTGGTGACGAAACCAAGATTTAAAAGCACCAATGTTTGGGATTAGCTTTTCTTTGGGGCTGTTTTTTTAGTCTGTCATTATTCTCTTCACGTCAATAACATTCCCTTCTCACCAAATACCTTGATTTGCTTTCCATCCCACCCTTGGGACAGCCTCACTCCTCCTGGTTATGCTTCCCCAAACATTTGCTTTGTTTCCATTAACCATGAGTCTATGCTTGGCCAAAGGGAGCACAGAAGCTCCTGATCAAACTTGAATGAAGAAAAGGAATGTTTCATTGGTGGAAAGTTGGCTGCCTGCTTTGGGGACTGGACAGTTGAGGGGACAATGAGAGATTTCACTTCTCCAGGAGCATCAGATAATGTAGGATATTAGCAATTCCACCTCAGTCTTCCCACTTTGGAGACCAGGAAAACCATGGCTAGAGCAGCCTTTTCAAATTACTGTAGGTGATTTACAGAAGAGGCATTTAGAAGTTTGTGAAGATTAGAGGGTCCCCACTTCCACATCTAACTTTAAGATCTGAGTCAGTTTCTAAGAAGCTTGAATTCCTCCCCCAGAGATTTCTTAACAGTAAACCCCTGGGGCTAGTATCCCTTAATCAAATTGAATTAGCCACAGTTTCCAACCTAGATTTAGGGGCTTTGTTTTCTTAAGGAAATACATTCCCTCCCCTAACATGTGGTGTCTCCATTAACTTGCCCAGGAGAAACTGTGACCTGTGAGGATGAATTGTTTTCTAAACAGATCAGAAAAAAAAAATTCCACTGTCTCTACTCTAGTCAAAGTGGACCCCAATCTGCCTTGTGGTTTTCAGCCTCAGAATCTGCTCACACTAGGCCTTACATATACTCTTTACCACATATCCAAATCCTCCCCATCCTTCCAGACTCAGTTCAAATTCCACTCAATGGCTCTCTCACTCTCTGAGCTCTTCATATCTGCATCATTCACTCAACATTTATCATACACTTTCTTGTGTTGCTGATTGTTTCTTTAAGTGTATTTTTGTCGTTCATCCTTCATTCTTGAAGAGTCCCAATGACATCACAAGGGTGATGTCTGAGTGTAAACTTTAAACCTACATAGACTGTAAACTGTTTGAAGAGGAAGAATCCATCTCATAACTAATTATGGAGAACACTTCATTAGGCAGAAACTCAGAATACTTTTTTCTCAATGCTCTAAGGCCAGCTGATTTATTATAGAGGATGGATTGAGAGACACGGCCTGGTCTGGCAAATAAAAATCTGGCTTTGAAGTCAGGGATACCTCAGTTCATCTCCTGCTTCTGATACATATTGGCTGTGAGATTCTGGACAAGTCACCTAACTTCTCAGTGACCCCAAGCCACTTGCAGAAAAGGTGCTAACTTGGATTGGTAGAAAAAGGTCTTTAATGGGAGCTCTGGACCCTAATGAAATGACTTTTCCCACCCTGCCCCCCTAAAAAAAGCTGTAATAATAAGCCATGAAAACTCAACCTGTAGAGAAAAAGCTGAAGATACTGAGGATAATTTCAAGACCTAGGATAGCACTGTTGTGACAGGGGTTAACTCAGATAATTTCTTTGCGGGAGTTTCAGTGAAGAGACTTTCAGAAGAGCCATGAAGCATGGTATGGCAGAGTGAGTGTAGCACAGAGGTGGGGAACCTGCGGCCTCAAGGCCACGTGTGTGGCCAAAGTGTGTGAAGTTTGGATTCAATCAGAGAGACACACTTGAGGACCTAAAGGATCACATGTGGCCTCAAGGCTGCAGGTTTCCCACCCCTGATGTAGCATTTGGAGTCATGGAAATAGTTTAAATTCCACTCTATTCACTACTTGTATGACCATGAGCAATTTACTTTAACCTCTCTGGGCCACCTCAGTTTCCCCATCTGTAAAATGAGCTGGGTAGACTAGATGATTTTTTAAGAATCCTTCCCAGTCAAAATCTATGATCCTATGATAAAACTTCTCCAATCAACAATGCAACAAATACTTATAAAGTATCGATTTTGTGTAAGGCCTTTGAGGTGGCATTTTATCTGACAGATCAACCAACAATAATAAGTAAAATGGGTGCTTACATTCTCTTCATCTTTCAGCAATTTTCCTTATGCTCCAATTTGATCTGGTCACTCTTTTGACCTAAATCAATCAGAAAACATTGCTAAGCACAGGGCGTACAAAAGACAAAACAGAAACAGTCGCTGTTTTCAATGGCTGCCTACTACCTCCTAAACAAAGTTCAAACTCCTTTTTTATTTAAAGTTGTTTTATTTTTTAGCATTTTTTTAAATTTTGAATTCGTCCCCATTGCTAAGACAAAAAGCAATTTGGCATAGTTTATATATGTACAATCATGTAAAGCATGTTTTGATAGTAGTCATGTTGTGAAAGAAAAAACAAACCAAAAGGAAAAAAAACACACAAAAAAGAAAGTGAAAATAGTATGTTCCTATCTGCATTCAAACTCCATCAGTTCTTTGTCTAAATGTAGATAAAATTTTCCATCAGGAGTCCTTTGGAATTGTCTTGGATTGTTGTATTTGTTGAAAAGAGCTAAGTCATTCATAGTAGATCATTATACAAAGTTGCTGTCACTGTGTACAATGTTCTCCTGGTTCTGTTCATAAGGTCCAAAGTCCTTAACCTGGTATTCAGTCATTTTTCAACCTGGCATGAAGTCTTGCCTTTTCAACTTTATCTCACATGACCCTGCTTCAGGTGTGCCAAGACTCAACTAAACAAGATTATCTGCTATCTCCCATATGCATCCTATGCTTTCCTGTTTCCTTGTCTTTGCTCACCCTGTTCCTACTCCATACTCCCCTTCTTTGCCTATTGAAATCCTACCTATCCCATGAGACCCCACACAATTGTCACTTTTTCTAGAAGCTTTCAATGATTCCCCAAAGAGTAACCATCTTTAGACATGAGACCTCACATGGCACTTCTCTTAGGCATTTACTATATATCGATAGCATTTGTATATTTGCCCATTTCCTTGCTAGAATTTGAGCTCCATGCCCCATGAACCATGCCCTTTCCCTTAGTATGGCTTCTAAGTCAGAATACCTCAGTTCATCTCCTGCTTCTGATACATATTGGCTGTGAGACTCTGAATAAGTCACCTAACTTCTCAGTGACCCCAAGTCACTTGCAGATAAGGTGCTAACTTGGATTGGTAGAGAAAGGTCTTTAATGGAAACTCTGGTCAGTCATTTTTTGGTCAGTCATTTTTCAGTCATGTCCACCTCTTCATGACCCCATCTGAGGTTTTCTTGGCAAAGATACTGAAGTGTTTTGCCTTTTCCTTTTCCAGCTCATTTTACAAATGAGGAAACTGAGGCAAACAGGGTTAGGTGACTTGCCCAGGGTCACACAGTAAGTGTCTGAGGCCAGATTTGAGTTCAGGTCTTTCTGACTTCAGTTCTATCCACTGCACCACCTAGCTGTCTCCTGCATAAAGTAGGTGGAGATATATTTGGGGATTCCAGCATGAGGGTCAAATAATTCACAAGTGGGAAAGACAGACATCCTACTACAACCCAAGGCCTGATGATCCTCCCACTGAGCCAGAATTTCCTGTATGGCAATAGTGCGCAGGACAGACTCCAGACAATCTACTCCAATGAGGTCCAATCATGTGGTGAGGGCAGATAGGCTGGGAAAGAGTCATAATGGTGGCGGGATCCTGAGGGAATAACAGTAAGGACTAGGTATGGGCTACTTCAGCCCAGTATTGTGACACTTGGGAAAGGAGGTGCCTTGCCCCCATGACAACACTTCTATCTTGTGATTACCCTCCTCAATGGCTCCATGTCACCCAGTATAACCAATGTGGAGAGGAATTGATCAGTCCATTTGATTAAGTATTTATTGTGTTTACTGTGTGTCAAGTATTGAAATACATATCAAGGTAAAAACATAGTCTCTGCCCCCAAGGATCTCAGTTCTAATAGGGAGACTGTATGTGAACAACTACAAACATATAAGATATATACAGAGCAGATGGAGGATAATCTCACAGGAAAAAAACCAGCAGTGAGTGGGCAGAACCAGGAAAGGCTTCTTGAAGATGATGGGACTAGAGCTGAGTCTTGGAAGAAATCAAGGAAGCCAACAGACAAAGGTGTGGAAGGAGAACATTCCAGATAGTGAAAAGGATAGAGTAGAGGATGAAGGGTTATGTTCAAGGAACAGTAAGAGTGCCAGAGTCACTGGAGGTAGCATCTGTGTAAGGGAGTAAAGTGTAAGGAGACTGGCAAGAGAGAAGTGGGCAAGGTTGTAAAGGGTTTAAAATGCCAAAGAATATTTTCTATTTAATCCTAGAGGCAACGATCAGCAAATGGCATTTGTGAACTGAGTGAAGAGGTGACATTGTACTTTAGGGAAAATCACTTTGGCAACTAAACAGAAGACAAATTACAGTGAGGAGAGATGTGACAGAGAGACCCACAAGGTCATTGTAATAGTCCAAGTGTGGGGGGGGGGGGGAAACCTGTGCCAGGGAGGTGGTTGTGAATGGAGTGATGTGGACATATATAAGAGATGTAGTGAAGGTAGAAACAACAGTTGGCAACAGATGAGATGGATGAAGTGAACATGAGAGAGTTATCAAGTATGTTGTTCATCATTTTCTAAGAGAACCAATGACACTGAACTGGATTTAAGTGAGGCAACGTGGCCTCAGCCTCACTCTCTCTTCCAGAGTCTTCAAAGTCCAAAGAGTCAGAACCTCTCTCAACCTGGAGTCACAAATACCTGAACTCACACCCCGAATCAGACGCTTACTAGCTATGTGACCCTGGGCAAGTCACCTAACTCAGTTTCCTCAGACTCAGTTTCCTCATCTATAAAATGAGCTGGAGAAGGAAATGGCAAACTATTTCAGTATCTTTGCCAAGAAAACTTTAGATGGGGTCATGAAGAGTTAGACATGACTGAAAAATGACTGACAAAAAAAAGCTTTATGCAGAACACCATACTAGGGGAAAGCACATGGTTCATGGGGCATGGAGCTCAAATCCTAGCAGGCAAAATGGCCAAATACACAAATAATATTGATACATAATAAGTGGCTAACAGAAGTGCCATATAAGGTCTAATGTCTAAAGATGGTTACTGTTTGGTGAAATAAATCATTGAAAGCTTCTCGAATAAGTAATATTTGTGTGGGGTCTCATGGGATAGGTAGGATTTCAATAGGCAAAGAAGAGGAGTAGGAAGGGCATCTTAGGAGTATGGAATAGGGTGAGCAAAGACAAGGAAACAGGAAAGCAGAGGATATATATGGGAGATAGCAGATAATCTTGTTTAGCTGAATCATAGCATACCTGAAGCAGGGTCATGTGAAATAAAGTTGAAAAAGTAGGACATCATGCCAGGTTGAAAAATGACTGAATACCAGGTTAAGGAATTTGGACCTTATGAGCAGAACCAGGAGAATACTGTACACAGGGACAGCAACTTTTGTGTAATGATCAACTATGAATGACTTAGCTATTCTCAGCAAATACAACGATCCAAGGTTACCCACTCCATGTCTTTGATGTGTGACCAAGTTCTAAGTACTCCACAAGCACCTGCTTCAGCCACCTTCATGGCCATTGGAACAAAGTGTTCTCATCTACCCATTCCACCAGGTAAAGTCTTCACATGCTTGAGGTAGACACCCCCCTAACTCACTGACAGGTTTGAGACCTATCAGTTACCCTCAACCTGGTTTAGACTGTCTGCCTAGAAGGTTTTACTGGGGTTGTGGCTGCTGCAGATGCTACAGCTTCTTGGAGCCACAGGTGAAAGTTGGGTGAACAACATGGACACCAAAGGTGGAAAACAGTCCTGAAAAAGGTTCAATAAGCCCTCATACTAGAGGTACTAGTTGTCCCTGAACATCTCATGAATCCTGATCAAGTATGGTCTCAAGGATGACACCAAGATTGCAAGCCCAAGTAGCAAAGTTAGGTATTATTAAGGTCCAGGCAAGAATGGTCCATGGCCAGGTAAAAATCCAAGATATTTCAAATAAGGACAGATTTGAGGACATAAAAGAGATATGTTTATCAATATAGTTCCTTGATGTACTAATCAAGTTGACATACTTTTGAGTCCTGGGATTTGGATTTAGTCCTCTCCATCATCACCACCACTTATCTCCACACACACACACCTTCCTCCTTCTTAGAAAGAGGACATGGTCTGACCATACAGTTTCACTTCCACATAGTAGGTGCTAAACAAATGCCTGTTGATTATTTGATATCACAGTACTTTCCCATGGAAGAAAATACCATCATTATCATCGTCATCACCATGGAGCTGTCTATAGCTAACTTGTGTTGTTGTTTGATCATTTCAATGGTGTCTGACTCTTCAGGAACCCATTTGATGTTTTCTTGGCAAAGATACTGGAATGGATTGCTATTTCCTTCTTCAGCTCATTTTACAGATGAGGAAACTGAGACAAACAGAGTTAAGTGACTTGCTTATTGTCACACAGCTAGTAAGAGTCTGGAGGCCAGATTTGAATTCAGGTCTTTCTGACTCCAGGCCCAACACTCTATTCACTATACCACTTAGCTCCCCTAGCTGAATCTCATACATATCAAACTATCAAACTGGGAGAGAACTGAGGGTAGAAAATAAGGAGTACATCTAACAAAGGCTATCCACATGGTTAGTATAGTAAAGTGAAACCTTGGAAAATATGCCTTTTGTATCATCTCAAAATTGTTTGGACCCCAGGTTTTTTGGACTGCTACCTGAATTCAAGTCATGCATTGCCTGGATCACAACTGCTTCCACTGTGCTGATTGGAAGTTCTGCTTTTGACCTCTCCCTCTCAGTTAACCTTTTGTGCATTGGCCCTGTTACTTTGAAAAGCTTGACTCTAATTCATTACTATGGAAACTATTACCACTCCAAACTGCTTAGCTCCAATCAGACCACCCTACTGGATCACTAGTCTTTCCATCAAGAGTTCTTGGATACATCCCCCAAAAAGGCCTGCATACCCTCACAGCCTGACCGCTGGGTGGGGCCAAGAGGAACTGTATAAACGACTAATTAGCTAGGATCAGTTTGAGGACAGAAAGCTACTCAATAACATTCCATTGATCAAGCATTTTACACAAATTTTTGAACAAATCAGCAGCTAATTATTGAGTATTAACTATGTGGAGAACATTGCACTGAGTTCTTTGGGGAAGAATGGGTAGGGAGATATAAAGGGGTTAAAAAAAAAAAACAGTCTCTATCCTTAAAACACTTAAAGTAGAGTTGACAGAAAAGACACAGTTTTTTTAATTAACCAAAAGACAATTGAAAAAGTTTCAAAAATTTCACATCATTTTACGTGATATCTTTTCCTGGTGAAAGAGGATGTGGAAACAACTGAGGCAAGAACTGGAAAGAATCTGAAGCTCAAAGGGGACATTCCTGCAGCCTTCATCACAGTAGGAAAACAGGAAGAAAAATAAATGAGGTTAAGAATTTGAAGCCTCCCTCAATTCTCCCAGTTGAAAGTGGCATCTCCCTTTAGAAGACATCTCCTAATCTCATGGCCTTTCATCATCCTCTTTAGTACTTATTCTAACTGAGAGCTGACAGGATACAATGGAATAAGCAGTGAATGTAGCTGTGTCTTTTAGCTCTATCACTTACTTCCTGTGACCTTGGACAAGTGCCCTTGAACAAGTCACCATACCTCTCTAGATTTTACACTCCACATCTACTAGATGACTTCTAATTCCATTCTGGCTTTAAGATCTATGGTTCTATAACTTCTATTATATTTACCTCTATTTACCCATGTTCATCTTTTTTTCCCTTTTTAGAATATAAACTGACTGTGTGTTGAGAATTTTTCAATAAAATTGTGCCTTATTCTAATACCCAGTATATCTATGATTCCCTGTTGAGGACTCCTCCTCCAGCAATGCAGATCATAATCCTTTCATGTTTGCCCATCCTTTGCACTGCTTATCTATAGCTTCCCAAATGTTTGCCCCAGAATAAAAATGGCATTTCTAACAGAATTTTAATTAAAATTTTAAAATTTATATAAAATTTATATGTATAAAAAATAAGATTTCATAATTTTATCATAAAAATAAAAAATTTAATAAAATGTTATTTCTTTGGTACCATCTTGTGGAACACCTGTAGCTGGCCTACCTTCATTCTCCTCCCTGACTATTCCTGACTTCCTCTGGACTTCAAAATCATGCCCCAACACTGAATCTTTTCATTTCCTCCTTCCCATCACCACCTTTTAGCTTCCTTTTGAGTATTATGTTCCTCCATTAGAATATAAGCTCCCTGAGGACAAGGAATATCTTTCTTTTGATTTCTATTTGTGTCCCCAACATAAATGCTTCCTTCCCTTCTTCCTTCCTACTGTATTACACTAAGTTGTATTTTATTTTCCTTTGTCCCTCTATGCTTAACACAGAGCATTGTACTCAGTAAGTACTTAAGAACATTTGGTTGAATCAGTGAATTTCTAGACATAGTAGAGGTATATCCTTAAGGAAGTAGCATGATATAGTTCAATAAATTCTGGGTCATAGGACTCACATGAATTCAAATCCTGGCTCTACCACTTGCTACTTCTGTGACCTTGAGCCTGTAGAAATGAAAAGGTTGGACTAGATGAGTAAAAGATCCTCTCAAGAGCTATTACCCTAGGTCATTCTTTGCCGATGAGCTAAAACTAGGTGGTGCAGAGGATAGAATGCTGGTCCTGGAGTCAGGAAGACTCATCTTCCTAAGTTCAAATCTGACCTTAGACATGTACTGAGCAACTCACTTAACCCTGTGGCCTCAGTTTCCTCATCTGTAAAATGAGCTGGAGAAGAAAATGTCAAATCACTCCAATATCTCTGCCAAGAAAACCCCAAACGGGGTAAAAAGTTGAATACATCTGAAATTACTGAACAACAACAAAAAAGAATTTCCATCTTAAAAATCACCCATTTAATTTTTATCAACTGTCATTCAGGTTCCTGCTCAAAGAAACCCCCCACTTAGGACCTTGTTCATTGACACAAAACCCATCACTAACCATCATGTCAAGCAGAAAACACTCTAAAAGTGATGTTTAAATTATTTGTCTTTAGTTCAGAGAAAGGAATAAGGGTATATGCATTTGAGTACATTCGCCTCAAGAGAAATACCTGTACAGAGTCAAAGCCCTAGATATCATTACAAAGAAAACATTGCTACTCTTGTCTGAAACAAAATATGATCCATTAACTCAAGAGAGAAGTTCATTTTGGCTCTAAAAAACCTGGCACCCAAACAAGCATTGTATCCTTCCTGCCAATAAATACCTGGCTGATACACTTTTAACATCCTCTGTTGTCTTTTTTGGACATATTTTAGTAATTGCTTGTCTGCAGGTACCAGACTCTCACAGGAAGTGATTAATCTTTCATGAGACTACTCTACTATTTCTTAATTCAAGACAATAAAAGCTTGAAGGGATAGGCATATTCATGTCAGAGCTTGCTTCAAGGAAAGGAAGTTTAATGGGAGATAAATTCGATCCTACGATGGCAACAGATGATGAAGTAGCTGTGTCAAAGATAGAGACGTAACAGGACAAAACCACCACTAAAAAAAGGTAGGAGGTAAGGGGGAGGGACACACATCTAAACCTAAAACCTATTTCTTTTTCTCTGCTATATGACCAGATGGAATCCTCAGACACCATGAAACATTACAGCTGGAAGATGAATGGGCTGAGCTATATCCCCACCCCCCCCACATGTAGATACCGAAGATGAGAAAGGCTCTTGTTTGCAGTCTGAAGCAGGTGTGGTTGAGCTAAATGGAGAGAAGATGTCCAGCTGGAAGAACCCATCAGCCAGCTGCCCTTGGCAGTCCACTTAGATAAATACCACCTGTTACTAAACAGTCAGGAAAAAAAATTAGTCATATTGCAGGAACCTGCTGATTCTCTGTCTATTGTGTTGAAGCTTTTGTATCTTTCAAGGCCCCAAATCCCATGTGCATCTCAGAGGGATGGCCACATGCAATATGTTTAATGTAATCCTGGACAATGACTGAGGTTTTCAGAGTCATCGGCTGCTGTATTTCCTAGCTGGGTGCCTGTAGCATGAATATAATAAACTTGGCCTGACGAAAAGTTAAAGGGATTCATCGAGCATTCTTAAGCTTACTGGTTAGAAATATTTTGAATGTCCCCCATTATATTCAACTACATCTTACTCTACCCCCAACACAAAAAGTCAATTTTATTCAGACTGATTCCCAATACATGCCATATTTCTTCCACCTTTACCCATGAGGTTTCCCTTGTTTAGAATGCTCTGCCCTATTCTATTGCTAGAACAGAGTACAACTAATTATTATTCTCATTCTACAGCTGAGGAAACTGAGGCAGATAAGTGATTTGCCCAGGTCAGACAACAGAAAGGGTCTGAGGTTGGATCTGAACTCAAATCTCAGATTCCAGGTCCAACACTCCATCCACAGCACCACCTAGCTGCCTCTAACAAGCATTTATAAAGTGCTTGCTATGTGCCAGCAATGGCTAAAGCTCTGGGCCTTTTAGTCAGGAAGATCTGAGTTCAAATTTGATCTCTGACACTTACTAGCTGGGTGACACTGGGTAAATTACTTAACTCCTATTCGCCTGAGTTCCTCATCTGTAAAATGAGATGGAATCTCTCACTGGAGACGGAAATGGCAAAACTCTCCAGCATCTTTGCCAAGAAAACAATGATGGACATCGTCCATGGGGGTCACATAGAGTGAACAACAATTGCCAGGCATTGTGCTAAGGGCCTGATGATACAAAGAGAAGTAATAAACAGCCCCTACATGTAAAAAAAAATATTAGGTACACAAATACTCACACATATACATATATATATATATAATACATATGCACACACACAGAGTACATGAAAATTAAGGTGGGAGGGGCAAGCACTAGCAGAAAATGAGCTTTGATCTGGATTTTGAAGGAAACCAGAGAAAGAAGAAGTAGAGGCGAGGAGACAAAGCATTCTAGGCATGGAAGACACTCAGTGAAAAGACACAGAAATGGGAGGTGGAATGTACTTTGCATTTTTGTCATTGTTTCTTGTTTCCTTCAGAGTGGGTAGCACGTAGTAATGTTCAATAAACTCATACAAGATAGCAGCCTCCTCTATAATAGCAACTCAGGCCAATTGGACAAGTTTGGTATAGGAAACATTTAAATCAATAGATATTCATTGAGCTATTCATTAACTGCATACAAAGTATTTTATATCAATACCTCCATCACCCCTCTTCTCCTCCTGCCTATATTTTCATACTTAGATGCTCAAATGGATCCATGACTTAATCAGTGTTTTAGGTACTCCATCAGACACAGTTCTCAACTCTTCTGTACATTCTCATTCTTTGCAATTCTCTTCTATATTTTTCCATAAATCTTCCATGAAAGATCTACCTACTACACCAGAGGACTTCCTCTCTTGTCCTTTTAGTTACCTTGGGGATACCAATGTATCACCTAGGCTGTCCATCTGTTATCTCTTACATCTTTTACATCACTCTTGCTGTTGGCAATATGCCACAGCCATCTTATATCCATCAGGAACTTTTCCATTGTCCTTTGAATTATTTTCTTCTGGGTTCATGTTGTTCCAAGATTTGCAACCACATGGTACCACCAGGAGAGAATACTGATGATGGAGATGGACTTTTGCAGCAATAACTAGCTTGAATTCATTGAAAACCCTGACCTGTTTCTCAAGTCCAATCCATTCCAACCTCCTACTATTCAATTCTAAGTCAAGCTCCTTCTCCATTTGCAGTACTTGTCCAAAGTAATTGGTGGACTGATCAATATGTTTTCATATTTGAAGGAAAAAGGTAAAGCCATCTAAAAAAATCTAAGATCCCCTTTTCCTCTCATGAAGACTTTCTTCTAGAAACCAATATTCTCCCTCTTTCATCAGAACTCATCAATAGCGAAGTGCTGGACCATAAACAGTAGACATCCCAAAGTGTTTCTGCTTTTATTTCAAACTTCCTACAGATGTTCCCCTCTGGAAACCTTTTATGCCCAAGTACAATTAGAGAAGAGCATTTCTCAAACATCTGACTTTGTCAAGTGAGCAGCTTAAGTTTTTCCAGACCACCCAATTAAGCAGCTAAGTTAATGCCCTCTGGAGAGACTCATGGAGGGACTGTTCAAAAGAGAGCAAAGCAAAAATGGGCAAAGAGATCCATCCTTCAGAGGGTCTTCGTTTACAGAGTTGGAGTGGGAAGCAGGGAGGAGGAATGCCAGGGAAGGAAGAGTTGGATTACTGCATTTCTTAGGCAGCTGGTGGTTCAATAGATAGGGTGGACTCTGTGTTTGAATCCTGCCTCAGATACCTCTTAGCCACGTCACCACAGCTTCTCAGGCTCACTTCCCATTTATGAATGAAAGTAATAATAACAGCACACATTTTACAGGGTTGCTGTGAGGAAATCAAATGACGAAATGACAAATCATCTGTAAAGCAGATTACAAACTTTAAAACAAGGAATGAGAGTTAGCTATTATTTTAATCATCATTATTATCATTTACTGATTTTGGATCCTTTGGTAATTCCAGTAGAATAAACTGTAGTTTCCACTAAGAAAGCACTTCATTTGGAGGCTGAAGGCATTAAGAGATGGTTTCCTTTGGAAATTTTTTCAGAAATGATCCCTGGGCGTAGTAAGACTTAAGTAGGATCGTCCAGGGGCAAGCTCAAGTCTGCGTAATAGGTTTCTGAATAACTTTTTGCTATGGGCTCATCATAGTCAAACAAAATGAGATCCATGGGCACTTATCCTTTCACCCATTGACCCTTCCAGCCCCAGCTCCACCTTAATCAAGGTTCACTTGGAATTCTATCTATCCCAGGAGGATTTTTTCTGAGTACTTCTGATCCACAGGAAGTTTCAAGGGACTCCATAGTGCCTAACCACAAAGTGGGTCAAAGATAGAAAAAGAAAGGCTGCCTAAGTCATCCCCTGAAGTACCTGCAGACCTCTGATGAAACATGTTTAGCAGTCTTCAGCACACTGGCAGTGCCTGCTGTATCTCTAGCTTTGTCCTACCTAATTTACAAGAGCATGGCCACTGAAAAGTCAATGAGGCAATACCCAAATCCTGGCTAATGGAATAAGAGTCCAGTGCTTCCCACAATAATTCTCACCAAGAAGAGGTATCAGTCTTGACATCTCCTCCAGAATGGTGGCCTAGGTGTTAGAACAGCTGTAACCAGATTGCTATAAATTAAATGTGGAAGAATTTTCATCAAGTTTTATAAAATTGTTCTTACACTGCTAGTTGTGAATTATTTAACTCTATTAATAAGAATAATAATAGTAGTATTTAGATAGCATTTTCAGTGAAGGGGCACAGTAGATAAAGGGCTGGGTCTAGAGTCAGGAAGGCCTGATTTCAAATGTAACCTCAGACACTTACTAACTCTATGACCTTGGGCAAGTCACTTAACCCTGTTTGCCTCAGTTTCCTCATCTATAAAATAAACTAGAAAAAGAAATACCAAACGACTACAGTATCTTTGCCAAGAAAATTGAGGCCCAAAGACAATGAGTTCTCCAAGGTTACATAGGTAGTAAATGGAAAAGCTGGCATTTTAACCTACATCCTCAGGATTTCAAATAGGGATGCCTTTCCGATCAGCTAAGTGGCACAGTGGGTAAAGTATGGGGACCAGGGTCAGAAAGGTCTGAGTTCAAATCCGACCTCAGACACTTACTGGCTGGGTGGTAGGTGCTATTATTAACCCAATTTGATAGTTGAGGAGATTGAGGTACCCAGGGTCACCCAGCTAGTCAATGTCTTAGATACTTCCTAGATGTAGACTTCTGTAGAAGTCATATGACCTTAGAGGCCATCTGGTATAATCTCTTTATTTTACTGATGAGACATTTGAGGTCCAATGAAGTTAAGTGATTTACCCAAGATCACAACCATATTTAGTGACAGAGCTAGGATTCTAATCTGCTCTGGCTTCAGATCTTAACCCTTTTTATGCTGGACCATACTGCACACGACAAGATTTCGCAGCTGTAGTGTCCACAATTATACACTCAGAGCTAGGAACCCTTCTTGTCACAACCTAATTCATACGAGCCCAAGAAGACTGAGCCTGACTTTCTTAATGAAAAGCAGACCTCTTATTCCACACATAGAACAAAGATCAATTCCAACATCAGACCTATGATCCTGTAATAATAATAATAAAACAACAATATGGTGGTGATGATGATGATGATGATGATAGGTAGCATTTTGGAGGCAGCTAGGTAGACCTGAGTTCAAATCCAGCCTCAGACACTTACTAGTTGAGTGACCTTGGGCAAGTCTTTTAACTCTGCCTCAGTTTCCTCATCTGTAAAATGAACTGGGGAAGAAAATGGCCAAACACTCCAGTATTTTTGCCAAGAAAACCCTGTAGACAGTACTGGTGTGCTATGATCTATGAGGTCATGAAGAGACAGACATGACTGAACAACTCAACAACAACAGATAGCACTTTAAGCTTTGTGAAATGCTTTACAAATATTATCTCATTTGATCCTCACAACAAGTTTGGGAGGCAGGCACTATTATTATTTTCACTTTACAGACGGGGAGGGAGCCGTCTCCAGTCATTCTGATCTATAGCTGGCCACTGCACCCACATGGTTCCAGAGGAGAAAGTGAGGCTGATGTCCTTGCACAACCCTCCTGAGCTCACTTAAATCCAATTCACTGGAAAGTCATGGCATCATCTTCCTGATGTCATAGTTCTCTTCAAGAACAAAGGACAAACAACAACAGATGAGGAAAGTGAGGCAGACAGATTAAGTGACTTATCCAGAATCAAATATCTGAGGCCCCCTCAAAGCAAACCAAGGGAGAAGAAAGGAGTCCAAGCTCCAGACTGAGCTATCTCAATGGACAGAACAGATCTGGGCAAATGGAACACCATCAACAGAAGATGAGAAATTCAACCTCTGAGATCTCTGAAAGAGAAACAGCACAGCTTAGTGAGTTTGCAAATGGGTCAAAACCTCAGACACTGGGAGATATGAGGCAGCTCCAGGGACTGACCCTCTGGATAGCTTTACAGCCATTCAACGCTTACCCAGTAGGACCCTTTCTTCTGTGTCCTCAAACACTAAACTGATAGGTTACTCCAGATTATTTCTCTAATTGGAATGTAACCTCTCGTGACGACATTGTAGGATTCATCTTCATGCACTTTCAGAGTGGTATCACATTCCATTTTTAAAGTAATGGCAAATGCAGTCTTTGTATATTTGTACTTCTTTGCCTTTCCTGTCGTTGGGGGTTGAAGATATGTCATAGCTTCTCTCAGCCTCAGTTTCCTCAGGTATAAAATGGGTATGATAATAATTACTTGTCACATCTACCTTACAAGGTTATTATGAGGCTCAAATAAAAACAAACTGTATAATGCTCTCTATCAATATAAGGTACTATCATCATGTAACTTACATGGGCCCCCACCAGTGTCTGAGACAGAACTTGTACACACCTCTTCTTGGCTACAGTTACAACTCCCAATTCACTACATCACATTCCCAAACAGAAATACAGAGGACAGCTTTGACCCCAACAATGTTATTTTAATCAAGAGCGATCAACAAGCACTTACTAAAGGCTTGCCAGGTCTTTGGTAGAAGTTAGAGAGAGGATTTTCTAGCTAAATTAGAGCATCTAGAGTAAATGGTCTATACACCTTGGGGTCTATGTACCTTGGGTTTTTCCAGTGTAGAAAATACAGGTACAAAGTTTAAATACTTATTTTTCTCAATATAAATTTTCCCTTACCTTGCTCTGTCCCTCTGCAGGATAAAAGAAGGCACCATAGACACATCTGTCTCACATCTGTGCAGGATCAAAATCAACAATAGAAGGTGTCTTGGTTGAGGTAAAAAAGGGAAAATTATAAAAGAGATATTAAAGAACAAGCTTATTGTAGACCTTCAAGTCAAAATAAGACAATAGGTGAATGATAATAAGCACGCAACATATTTTGTAAAAGCTCCAATTAATAAAATGAATATACCATCAGTGACTATTCTTCTCTATCACTCCCTATTAGTAAGTGAAGCCATATGTGCTCATTCATTCAGGACCTCATATTCCCTTTTCATCTCCTTCAACAAGCATGAACTAAAGGTACCTCGGTAGCTAACACAATTCCCTAAACATCTGACTTATTGCTACTGTGCAATTTGAACACAAAGAAAAGTCTGACTCATTTGTTCAGATTCATTAGAACATCTGTCCACATTTGTTATGTTAGAGATTTTGAAAACAGGAAAATGTTGGTACTGGGCTTGCGTCCATTTCCTTACGTTGCAAAGAGCAGCTTACAGCCATGAGTTAGGACCAGCTGATGTGCTATTTTATACATAATTAGTGGTGAGTATGTCGATTCTAATCTTTTTATTTAAAAAAGAAGAATTTTATCTAAATGTTTGCTAAAAATTAAGTGTATATATGTATATACATATACATGTGTATGAACATATATATATTCAAGGAAGCATAAGTATTATGTATGTGTGTATTTCCCAGAGTTATGTGCTATATTTCCCTAGCATGCCAGAACCTCTCATATGTCCATTTATCTGTGTAATCTGATCACACATTGCAGCTAGGGCATGAACCACTGCTGGACCTCCACAGAGTTAACTGAAATTTGTAACATAATTATTCCATCTAAGAAATAAGAAGATAAACTTACAAAGAGAAAAAATCAAACATAGGCATACCAAGAAAAAAAATGCAGAGCATGACATTCATAAACCATAAAGACTTTTTGTTAGTGAAAGTACCTGGGACAAATAGTTTACCACCGTAAGCATTCACTGAGCTCCTGGGAAAGCACATAACTCAGTTGCTTTCCATGGCTCAGATGGGTCTGGGTTAAGACTATCAATAATTACCTAGACTAAACAAGAAGAAAACCAACTCACGTCTATGTGAGGGGCACGTAGTATTTCAAAGCAACCAAAGCCAGAACTTGATTCAGAGTTGCAGACACAATTCTTTGGACTAACAAATTCTCCAGCCTTTCAATGTATCTGATGTTGTTTTTCATTTCCTCCATTCTAAATGTATTGGTTGAATTTACAAAATCCTATTTTGTGTGCTAGGGTAAATGACAGAAGAAATAATCCTTGCAGACCGAACCCAGGAATTCCATAAAATACACAGAGAAGCAGACACCCTTGCCCTGGGCCCCCTTTTTCTGAGCAAGGGAAGCCAGGAACTCTCTCACAGGAGCAGATTGTTTTAGGTTAATTGAATGAAGTAAACTTGGGGAAATGCCTGACATGGCCAACTTGACCTCTGCTAAGTCTTTTGAACTTCAATCACTGTCCCTCAGCACAAAGACTTCTATTAGACTTTCAACTATTTCCCCTGATTAGACAGGTAGCTTATCTGAAGGATTCCATGGTTTCAGTTATCATTTCTGACCTGACCGTGAGACAACTATTATTTCCGTGCAGAGTTTAGTGATTAAGCCTGCAGAGCTATTTGCTAGTTATACTGAGCAGAGAGCATCTCATTTCAGTTTCTTATCCACAAAGCCCTCATAACTCTTTTGGAAGAAGAGAAAGATGGCTTTGAATTCATGAGAAAATTCACAGAAAAGTCAGCACCCACGTTGGGTCAATTGCTTGTACTCAGAAATGTACATTGTACTAAACTTAAGTGCTCATGTTCTTAATCTAAATTTCTAAACTGGAAGGCATGAGTCAGATATTGGTTGATAAACTTGAAAGCTGTTACCACTAACAAATTTCACAAAGTAAAAAAAAAAATTTAAACCCACTTGAATTGAGAAAGGAAATAGTCACTCCATCATCTAACTTCCTTGCCAAGGAAGCAAAAAATGAATGTTCATCTCTATTTTCAGTGCAATTTTTTGTTATGATGATGTTACAAATATTCTTGAAACTACTGTTTCATAGACTTAACTTTAGATCTTACCAAAATCCTTTATTAATAAACTTCATTTTTAAATGTATTTATAACACTTAAATGATAGGAGCCCATGTTTTAGATAATAATTATAGGAATAAATATTTGCATCTTCCTCTAACTTAATCAATTGGATATCCATTGAGGATGGGTAAAATTGAGCTCTATGTGGTTTGGGGAAAATAAACTTATTTGATAGAAAGTTACATTAAACAACTCTCTTTTTCAACCACAGTCTCTTTGATTTGGTACTTGGCTTATCCAAGGAAAATGTATATATTTAGTTTAGCCCTGTTATCATCTCTGAAATGTGGATTTAGCAAAGGAGCATAATAACAATGGTGGAGGTAGTAGGAGTAGGAGTAGTGATACTAATAGTAGTGGTAATACCAGTAGTAGTGGTAATAACAGCAACAATTCAGAGTCCAACCCATTGCCTGTGCTGAGAATGTGAAGAACAACAGGTAAGTGACTGCCAGACACAGTAATACGTGGAAAAGGCTTTGCGTACCCCTACACTATTATGGTAGCTGTAAAGGACTCTCAGAAACCCTAAAATGAAGACTAATTGGGTCCTGTTTATATCATTGATTAAATTAACACTCTGGTCAGTATGATATGACTTCTCTGAAGAGTCAGAGAAATAGAGAGGGTGGCATATCATTGGAGATTGGCCTTATTCAAAACTTTTGTGATGATCCATTTAACACAGAAGATACTGAAAAGAGTGATTATCCATGTTCAAGAAGATAAGATAACATTGAGAAAGTTTTTGCCAGATGCTTGGAGTTGATGTGTAAATACCCACCAGTTTAAGGTACAAAACTACCCAAGGTAATTTAAGGAAAAGAGGCTAGAAATTCTCCCCTCTTGTGGAGAGCAAAAGATATTAAGCAGCTAGTTAGTATACAATATTGAGTGCTAGACTTGGAGATGAAAAAAACTAACTCAAACACAACTAGCTATGGGATCCTAGGCAAAAGTCATTTGACTTCTCAGTCTTCATTTCTTCTTCTGTGAAATAGGTTTAATAGCACCAACCTTACAGAGTAGTTGTGAAGATCAAATGCTATATACAAAGTGCTTTGCAAAGCATAAAGTACTCCATAATGCTATTTATTATTATTATCATTATTATTTAATAACTTGCATCGAACAGAGTATATCTGAGTTTCTCCCACAGCCAAGTAACAACCATTTGTGTTCCAAGCAGAAGGCTGGTTTCCCTCCTGAAGGAGAAAGGGACTTGAAGAATATCCTTCTACTTTCCAAGTTGAAAGAAAGAATAGTAGGAAAGGGATATGTGGTGAAGAAATAGAGATGATCCATGTCACGATGATAGAGAAGAGAAGAAATGGGAGGTAAATGCTAGTTATTATAAGGTCTACTTACTTCTGGTGATTCATCTAACCATAAGTGACAGTTCCAGAAGGAAACTAAGAAAAAAGTCAAAAATTATGAAATCTTGAGGAAGAAACTGAAGACCATAAATCAATTGTATTTTTTTCCTAATTATTGTACATTGAAGGAAAGGGATAAAAAACAAAAATTAATTTGGGAAGTGAACAGCTGGCTAAGAATATTGTATCTGAAAATGGGATTTGGATTTCTGGACCATAATTTACAATATTGGAAAGACAAGATCCTGGCCAGAAAGAGAGTACACCTAACAAAGGCTGTTAAGAATACATTTCCTGGTGCCACACATTTAATTTTTTAAAAAAGGATTTAAACTAAAAAAGATCTGAAGGAGGGCAAAAGATTATACATAGACATCAAGTGAGAGACTAGAAATGCATAGGAGACAAAATCCAAGAAAGGTGAACCCCACAACCCTAAATGTCTATATGCAAATTCCCCAAAGCTAGGCAGCAAACTGGGGCAGCTAGGTGGCACCATAGAGTGCTGGGCCTAGAGGCAGGAAGACTCATCTTTCTGGGTTCAAATCTGGCCTCAGACGCTTACTACCTATGCAACCCTGGGTGAGTCACTTAACCCTGATTTTGTCTCAGTTTTGTCAGCTGTAAAATGAGCTGGAGGAAGAAATGGCAAACCACTCCAATGAGAAAAACCCAGTGGGGTCATGAAGAGTCAGACATGACTGAAACAAGAGCAACAACAACAGATAGAAAACAAGAGGAGCCAGAGAGCCTAATGCAGAGAGGCAAACTAGACCTCAGAGGTATCTCTGAGCCTTGGTCAGGCCCGAGCTCTGGTGCAATGGATAAAAACAAGAGTATCATGTGACTATATAAGTCTAATTCTAGTCAACTGGGGGAGGGAGGGAGGTAAGAAAAAAATTACATGATAACTTTATTAAATATATATATTTATTTAAAATATGTATTTATTTAAATTACAGTTTAAATTTTTTTAATTATTTTAATTAGATTTATTTATATATTATTTGAAACACAATGTAATATATAGCAAAATATATATGCAAGTTGCACACAATAGATGTGCAATTTCATGCAGAATCATCTTTTCTTCTATTCTACTATGTTAAGGAAATGCTTGTTTTATTCCTTACATTAAGAATCATTTTTTTAATGTATGTTTACATGATAAAATAGAGGAACTGGGGGAAAGGGGGTGAGGGTTAGTATTTGAAAACAGGGATGCTATGAGATAAAGAGGAAGGAGTGCATTCTAGGCATGAGAGGAGGTCATATCCCAGGCCCTGAGTACTGCATGTAAGAAGAAGAGAGAGACAGCCAGTTTGGTTAGATTACACAGTTTGGGAATGGAGAAAAAATATGAAAACATCTGTTCAGTATTCAAAGTCCTTTATAACCTGTCCCTCCTACACACACACACACACACACACACACACACACACACACACACAGTATTGCAGTCTTCTTACACCTTACCCTCTCCTTCCACATACTCTTTGATCCAATGACATTGGCCTCCTGTGTTCCTTAAAAAAATACTCCATCTTCCAGCTTCAGGCATTTTCTTTTTTTTTTCTTTTGTCTTTCTTTTTTTTTTTTAATTAATTTTGTTTATTTTCAGTGTTCTGCAATCACTACCATATAACTTAGATTATTATTTTCCCCTTCCTTTCTCTACCTCCCCTTCCCTCCCTGAGATGGCATGCAATTTTATATAGGTTCTACACATACATTCCTATTAAATACATTTTCACTATAGTCATGCTGTGGAGAAGTATTAAAATGAATGGGAGAAATCATCTAACAAACCAAAACGTAATACACACACACAAAAATGATCTGCTACATTCTGCGATTGAATTCCATAGATCTTTCTCTGGATGTGGAAGGCATTTTGCCTTAGAAGACCATTGGAAATTTTTTTTTAAGTTCTTGCATTGCAACGAAGTTCTAAGTCTACTAGAAAAATTCCTCACACTCTGTGGTTGTTGCTGTGCACAAAGTTCTCCTGGTTCTGCTCCTTTCACTCAGCATCAGTTCATATAAGTCTTTCCAGGTCTCTCTGAAGTCTTCCTGTTCATCATTTCTTATAGCACAATAGTATTCTATTACATTCATATACCATAATTTATTCAGCCATTCCCCAATTGATGGACATCCCCTTGATTTTCAGTTTTTGGCCATCACAAAGAGTGCTGCTATAAATATTTTTGTACATGTAGGATCCTTTCCCATTTTTATGATCTCTTGGGGATATTGTTGTAGAAGTGATATTCCTGGGTCAAAGGGTATGCACATTTTTGTTGCCCTTTGGGCATAGTTCCAAATTGCTCTCCAGAATGGTTGATCAGCTCACAGCTCCACCAACAATGTATTAGTGTTTCAACTCTCCCACATCTTCTCCAACATTTATCATCTTCCTGTTCTGTCATGTTTGCCAATCTGACAGGTGTGATGTGGTACCTCAGAGTTGTTTTGATTTGCATCTCTCTAATCAAAAGTCATTTAGAGCATTTTTTCATATGACTATAGATATCTTTAATTTCTTCCTCTGAAAATTGCCTGCTCATATCCTTTGACCATTTATCAGCTGGGGAAGCTCCAGGCATTTTCACTGGCTACTGCCCATGCCTGGAATGCTCTCCCTCCTCATCTCTGCTTCCCGGCTTCCTTTAAGTCTCAGGTGAAATCCAAACTAAAGGAAGTCGTTCCCAATCACTCTTAATCTAATGCCTTGCCTCTGCTGGTTATTTCTGATTTATCCTGTATATAGCTTATTATTCATAGTTATCTGGGTGTTGTATTCCCCATCAGACTGTGAACTTCTCAAGAGCAGAGACTGTAGCAGAGACCGACCTTTCTTTGTAAAGTTCTTGGTATACGGTGGACACTTCATGAATGCTTATTGACAGGATAATGTCCAACAAAGCTAGAATAGCCCATAGAAAGCTGACTGTAAAGAAACGATAGCACAATAGCAACCTTTTCTATCTGAATCCCAACCAAAAAAGATCAGAACAAGATAACAATGATGAACATAATAATTACTGACAAACAGGCCTTTAAGATTGGCAAAGTCTTTTATATGTACATTACTTCTTTAATCCTCAAAATAGTTCTGTGGGGTAGGTGCTATTTTTATCCCTATTTTACAGAGGAGGAAACTAAGGCTCAGAGAGGTTATAACTTGCTCACAGTGACACAGATAGCATCTGAGGAAGGAGTTGAATCCAGATTTTTCTGACTTCAAAAGGAGCGCTCAGCTGCTACACTAAGAATGATGTCTTATGTCCACGTTATAGTTTTCTCCTGTGGAAAATGAGGGTCCAGGGGTATGTCGAAGGGGTTCCTATAGATATCTGATTGCACTAAGTATATAATGAAAAATTTATCTTCTTTTAAATAGGATTATGAGGGAATAACTGACAACATTCTAAAGTCTAGAATAAAGGTTTTGTGTGTGCATTCTTTTTTGGAAACACAAACAAGTCTGACCATGTCAATCAAGCAACCAGTATTTATTAAGCACCTACAATGTGCTAAGAATCACTCCAAGGCTGGGAATATAAAAAGAGGAAAAAGACAGTATCTGCCCCTCAAGGAACTTACAATTTAACGGGGGAGACGATATGCAAACAAACATATACAAAGCAAGCTATAAGCAGGATATGTAGAAAATAATTGATAGGGAGAAGGCACTGAAATGAAGAGGGTTGAGGAAGGCTTCCTGCAGAAGGTAGGATTTCAGCTGGGATTTAAAGGGAGCCAAGGAGGCCTTAACCTTGAAGCTTACCAGATTTCTTACTGAAGGAAAAAAAAAGAGTGAGCGAATCTGGGAACAGGGTGAGCCTCCACAGTCTCATAAGAGTAATTAAGGGATGTTGGTATTGGCAGGAAAGCTGCATGAAAGGCAGTACTCTTGCCAAAAGTACCAGGTACATCCTGGCATTTCATTTCAACAGAATATCCTTTTAATAGAGGAGCCTAAAGATACTGCATGTCATTCCCCCAAATCCAACTGGAAGCAGTGGTTTTCATACATATCCGATACATTCAAATTAAGAAACAAATATCCAGCTTTACTTTTTCTCCTTTGGTTCCTCAATCAAATGTATTTTTAAAACAAACACAAAATTTTTTCCTTGTAATTGTCACCAAAGAAGTTTTGCCCACAGACTAAGCTTTGCCCATGGTAAATATCTGGTCCCATAAGTTAAAGGAAGTACCAAAGTATTCTCTTGTTGATATGAAAGAAGAAGCTTTACAAAAGGGAGAAAGATGAAGGAATGGATTCTGCTGAAGAGAACACCAGGTTTTGTTTATTTTGATATCTTGAATGATTCAAACTTCCTCCCACATAAATCATTGGTAGGAGGCTCTTAATATCATAATTATTCATTGATATTTCATTGCTTTCTAGCACTTTATAGAGAGGGTGTTAAGAATGCACATCCCAACTGAACTCCCACCAGAACAATAAACTTCAGAAAAGTAGGTGTAGATAAACCTCTGACCAGCCTGAGGAAGCAGTTTGTAGTTGTTAATGGGATTGTCACCTTCTCAATTCAAATCCATCCCAGCTCTTAAAAATGGATGACACCTTCAGTGATCATCAAATCCTACCTATTTGCAATGCAGAAGGTATGATTTTGATACTAGCCCTCCAAGGAACTGAGGAAGGGACTCTAAAGACCTTGGCCAGAGGAGAGGTAATCTGATAGACCTGACTAAGCAAGTCAGGAGGACATAGGGAAATTGCTCTTGTCTTGTGACCAGATCAGAAGTTATATTCCTGTTTCTCTGCCATAGGCTTCATCTGTCTTTCCACACCTGGTGGGGAAGACAATGTTCTAAAATAGAAGGAAGAGGGAGAGAATAAATATTCATAAATAGACAAAATCTGTCAGTTATTAGACAACATAGACTCTAATCAACCAAAGAACTACTAATTCCATATTAGGATAGACTGTAATTTTATTTTAATATAATTCTTAGCAAATATAAGTATTCTATGTTCAATGCATGCACAATTCTGAATAACAGATTTCTTCTATGCTTTTACAATATGACAGTGAAGTTTTACATAGTCATAATTTTCCTAAGTAGATGATTTTTAAATGGAACTTTTATGAATAAACATGCAACTTGGTATTATTATTATAGGGTACAATTTTAATTTATTATGATAAAATATACATTTTTAAATATTTATTCTCTAATTACAAAAGCTTAAATGGACTACATGTATATTTGAAAAAAATTAAATATCTAATTATATTTTCTCATTTTTAAATAACTAAGAACTCATGTCAAAATTGGAAAATTTAAGAACTTAATAAAAACAAAAAGCAACAGCACTTTTGATTGGTTAATTTTAAATGTGTTGCATTATATGTCTTGCAGTTTCTAAAAAGTTGTAATTTGTGCCATCTCCTCTTCTCCAATCCTTTTGCCTTCCCTACATTCTTTTCCTTTCTCCACTTTTTGGCCCTTTCTGAGTGGCCTTTGGCAGAGGACAAAAGCATTTCATAGCACTTCTCCTCTTCTTTCTCTCCTCTTTTCTGCACTCTCTCTTTTGTCCTTTCCCTCTTTCCCTCTTCCTACCAGGTCAATGACCCAACTATCTTTCCTTCTTTCTTTTCTTTTCTCCTTCACTCTTATATGTAAGAGTTGGATCTGGGCAACTATGTAATCTCTTGTCAGGCAACCCAGTGGACAGTTAGATGACACTAATTTGTAATTTAATTATACTCTATTTGTAAGAATATGTGTATATCTTTAGAATGACTTCAAATTTCAAGGATCATCTTAATGGATTCTCACTCCACTAAAACAGGTCGATATCCCTTTCCACCTTAAATAGACAGACAGTCTTTACGAGTTTCTGTGGCTGAAAAAATTTTTGCCACCTAGTTATAAAACTAGGTGACTGGTCCTGCAATAACAGTCATATAGTTAATTATCAGCACCATAGACTTTCCAGTTTAGTAGGACCAGCCAAAGTTCAGATTCCACATGAATAGCTTGCATGAACCTAGGGTAACATCCACGCACCAGTTTGTCCCCTTTCCCTGGAACTCTCTCTCCCCATCTCCACCCCCTAAGCTTTCAAATTCTTGGCTCATCACCCCAAAGGAAGCCTTTCCCAATCAGTCCTCCCCTGATCTTATCACCTTCCCCCTGAGACTAATCTCAATTCATCCTGTAAATAGCTCTTCTGTACATAATTATTTGCATGTTGTCCCTCCCTCAGACTGTGAGCTCCCTGAGAGCAGGGATGAGGGGATTTTACCCCCTTTCTTTATATCAACAGTATTTCATACAGTAACTGGCACATAGTGGGAGCTTTATAAATACCGGCTGACAGTTCATAACAAGATATTCCTTCTATGATGGCTGCTTGTTGATCTACAACCAGTCAAATGAATAAATGGGCTAGCAAAGTATAGAATTCAATTGGTTCCTGACTTTGGCTCTGGACCTATCCCTGACCTCTTTGCCTATATATCCTAATTCACTTTTTCACCTACATCTCAACCTGGAAAACTTAGCAGCGACTATTTCTGATGATGAAAATTAGAAGGATGGCAAGGGAGGAGGAGCCTTCAACATTCTGGCCACTCCATAAAATGAGGATAATAATACCTTCCCCTCCCTTCATCACACAGGGAGGCTGTGGGAATTAGCACTGGACCTAAAGTCAAGAAGATTATTCTGATTCAGATGCTTATTAGCTGTGTGACACTGCGCAAGTCATTCAACCTCTCCCAGACTCAAGTTTCCTCCTTTGTAGTAGTAGTACTACTACTGGGGTAATAGTAGTACCTACCTCCCAAGGTTTTGGTTAGGTAAAAAAAAAGGGAGATCATATTTGTAAAACACTTTGCCAACCAAAAGTACCCCTAGCTATTATAATATTGAAAAGTTCTTTAAATTCTTCAGGAGAAAGATGTAGTAATCCAAGGCCATACATTTATGTACCTTATAGACATCAGCATAGAACTGCTAAAGAAGGTATCACTTAAGGCAAATTTTAAAACCATCAAGAAATACTCAACTATCACAGAGATTTTACCCACACCTAAATGAAAAACCTCTTGTAAAGCTTCATTTGGTCACAAGAGTGGACACCATCAGGACTAATTAGCACCAATGCCAGCCCAGTTGTGATAGGGTGAGGATTCAATTTGGCCTTGACTTTTCTTAAGTCATCTGCTTTCTCAATGAAACAGTGAAGATGGATGCTGACTATGGTGTCTTTCATTTCTTTTGCTATAGAGACATTCTGAACTATTCACTGAGACCATCAATTCCTTTCTACATCGGTCTCTGAACATAAGCAGTGATGACAGCAATCAGATAGACGATGCCGGCTATGAAGTGCTGACTAGAGAAAAGATTTATAACCCATTACCAAGCCCCTGAGCCATGCCACCAACCTTTAACCAGACATTTTATCATGTTGGTTGCCTCTCTCGGAATTTGCTCTAATTTGTCTCTTTTTCAACATGTGGTATCCCAAACTAAAAGCAGTTGAAATATGTTCAGGCAAGATGAGTGCCAAGTAGCTTGAAATAATTACTTTTCTGGTTTAGCACATAATGCTTCCATTAGCACAGCCTGATATCACTTTAGTGGGATTTGAGACAAGGAAGAGAATTTCTATTTCACAAATCATGTTGTATTGTCCACCTACAGAAAGTTATTTCAATAACCAATGACACAAATGGCATGGATAGCATGTGACATGACTTGAAGTGGCATGATCACAGTAAACCTGGGGAAAATGGGGAAAGGGGACTGTGGTCTTTGGTACCTTTCCACCTTCTCTTAGGCATCCCCTTTATCTCCACCTCCTCACCCTCCCTCCTCTTACACTGAGTCCCATTCTTGTCATCAGTTAGCTGGCAACTAATCTCCAGTAAGAGATCAACTGATAACCAAAATGTTATCTGACAATGGTTTAAGGAATGGATGTGATAATAGAATAACAGACAATAACAGGAGCGAAGGGGCGCACACTCAATTCTCTCCTAAGGCTAAGGTGAGAGAGAGAGAAGAATAGCAGCATATTTTGAGAAAGGAGAACACAACCCATTGCCCTCTCTCATCCTTTCACCATCTGTTGGACTTAACACAACACAAAGAAGAGGCTGTGATAGGAGAGTGTGAGGGGAAAGGGAAGGCTTGAAGAGAGGTAGACTGGAGGTATTTAAATACACACATATTGTTTCCCCCAAGGAATGACTAAATAAAGGGTAAGACCTAAAGGGCACTTGGGGTTTTGTACACCCAATACCTGACACAATGCCTAGGACACAGTAGGAATTTAACAAATGTTTGGAAATTGATTAATTTTCATATTGACATCTTTTTTGGTAGAGGACTTACTGAATATCACTCAGGATTGGAGATCAAGATTGTGATCCAGTTTTCATCTGTTTTTCTATCAGGGAAATTATGACCAGATGAGAGCAACAAAAACCTCCAAGTCCAGCCCCTATCTGATCTGCCTCGCACAATAGACTTACTTCCCTCACTCATTCCCCCAAACCCACAAATCCACATACAAACCAAAGATTCCTTGCTAAGCTTCTATTCCCTATGTGGTAGCAAGGCAATGCCACATTTTTTTTTTACTTATCTCTCATATGTGAAGTAGTGCCTATTTTGCATGACTAGAAACTATGAATTCAAGAAAGAAGAGAGGAGAGAGCAAGTCCCGATGGATGCTGGGTTGGGTGGGAAAAAGAAAGGTATCCAAATTCAGGAATTCTCTACCAATGGGATAATAGACAAAATAAGAGAAGTTCATAGTTTATTGGTTAGGGTAGAGAAGAAAAAAAATAATTAAACTGAGGTGGGAAATGGGAACTTCCCCAGAGGATGTTAGGCATGATTTTACTTCCTCAAGGATGGATATATTCACCACTTTACAAGGATGAAATAGAATACATGAATTCTGAAGGGAGACACACATATAAAATATTTCAGTGACTTCTGATCTGAGGTACCCCATCTATGACCTCCACTTTAAAACTAGGAGCAACCATTTGTTCTTACTACCATGACCATACTAATACTCAAAAACACCAAATTTCAACATATCATTCCTCTGCTCATGAACCTCTAATAGCTCCCAGTTGTCTTCAGGATGAAATCCAATCTTCTCTACCAGCTTTCTTAGCCCCTTCATAATCTGTCTCCACTCCACTTGTCTAATCTTTTCTACCATTTCTTTTCCACCCAACATGAACTATCCATCCCTGCCAGACAAGTTTTTCCAGGATCTTTTAAATGAACCACAACAACTCCAAGGTGGTATTCATGCTGTAACCCTACATGTAATGTTTTCCTCTCACCTCTCCATTTATATATAGTCTACTAAGCCTTCAAGGCCTAGCTCAAGGCTCAAGGCTTGCATACAGCCTTCCCAAAACACTGCCTTCCAACACCCCCATGCTAAAAATGAGGTCACTCCTTAGCTTGCTGCCTGTGTCACCCTGTTGGGCTCTTTGCCTGAAATTGTTGTTTAATTGTTTTCTGATACTATCTTGATTCTTTGTGTTTATTTGGGAAGTGTTTATTTTTTCTTTAGGTGTGTTTATTTTGGGAAGAATGGAGAGTAGGAATCTTTTGTTAGACTGCGAGTTCTTTGAGGGACTACCTTTTGCTTTTTGCCTTTATTTTTATCCCCAGTATTTAGCACAGTGCCTGGTATATAGCAGGTGCTTGATAAATGTTTGTCAATTTGACTTGGCATATTTCTTTGTTTCCCTTCAACATCTAGCATAGCTATGAGTACATAATACAAGGTAAATTCATATTTGATGAATATAAAATCCTTATCAATCAATCAATAAATAAATATTTATTAATCATCTACCAGGCACTATGCTAAGCACTAGGTGTTCAGCACTTACCCTATTCAATGTGAATCAAATAGACTCTACTCAAGGCTGGATTATGTGATTCCTAGCACTAAAATCTATGATTCTATGACTAAACTTCCTTTGAAAACTGAACTATGTAAGGTCATTGCAAACTAGGACAGTGTCTATATTGATAATGTATTTTTACTTCTTGTTAATGCAATTTTGATTCTTAATAGGAAGATCTTTCCCATCCATTAATAGGCCCATGTGATCTGCCTAGGTCACAGGGAAGCCTGAGTCACATGGAGCCTGTGGTGGGAGAAGTTTGCTGAATGGGTGGAGCAGGAAAAGGTAGAGCTAGAGTAGAGGTGAGAGGAAATGAGTGAGACAGCAGTCAGAACTGAAGGATACAAGCGAGCCCACAGCTGGCTGTGAGTGAGAAAAGGGTTTTTTGTTTAAGGGAAGCCTGGTTGTGATTTGTTTAATGGACCTGGTTTGTGGGAAGCCCAGCAGAGGGAAGTCTTGGGGATGGTGTTGTTTTCTGCATTGTTATTGTGTATCAATTTTTGTTACTATAATGGATTTGGCTTACTGGTGTCTGAATAAATGTTTTGGTTCTGTCTTCCATGTGGAGAGTCTGTGGTGTTTTGAGATTCAGAATTGCATTGGGATATTCATAGCTGCCATGGGTACTGTGAATACTGCATTGGCGCTACAGTGCTTTAAACATGGAAGGTACTCAATATAGACTTCTTAAAATGATTTTGATTAGAGATGTGTTTTCTCCTCTAGTTCATGATAATTCACTTGCCTGTCACCTATTCTAATGGCAAGTGTGACGCTAACTAGGAGCACCCAAATTTGTGTTTCACTCTTTTATAAATTCAAAAGTTACAAGTGCTACTTGTTAATACTCTGTGACCATCCCCCACCCCAAAAGACTTGTCAGAGATGATGGTCAGGGCTCCAGGCATTTAGTAAACTGGTTTCTGAGCACTAGGGTACAGCATCAGCCACCTTCTTGGGTACCAGGATTTATGGGACAAATCAAACAGTACACTGTAAGGGAAGCATTTTCACTGGCCCATCCTCATCTTTAGCAAGGAAAGAGTTAATGGCAATGTTTGCCCCAAGGTGTGCCAGCGGACCTGGCCCACATTCTATGCACTCCTAAGGTCAGCAGATGGAAAGAAAGTACCATGCCCTTTACTTCACTTGAAAAATATCACTATGGACATCCTTTCTTCGGATTGTCTTTTTCTCTGTCATAGCTTGTTACAGAATTAGTTGGTAGTGCTAAAAGAAAGACAGACAAATAGACAAAGAAAAACAGAGCCAGAGAAAAAGTGCAACAGAAACACAGAGAAGGAGAAAGACAACAGAGACTTTGGGAAGAAATAGACACGAAGAACAAGTCACACTTCAACATGTCTTTGATTTCCCGCTTACTTCCCTAGAGACTGGGGAATTTGCCCCTTGGGTGAGACTGAGGACTCTTTCAGTTGAAGTGAGGTATCTCACAACTAATGAGAGAGCTCATTCACTCTGTGTATTGTCTAGTATATGCCAATCTATTTAACTTCTCTGATTTCTGTTTGCTATCTGCTTAAATAAGTGGGTTTATTTGCTATTTACTATTTGTGATGGTTTTTTGTGTAACTAGTGTTTAGTTGAAAGAGAATCAAGCCTTCAGATATAAGCATCATTCTTTTCCTCTTTAAAGAACAACTATCATAGAAGCAACTTAAACTTAAAAATCATTTCCTCTAGACTAACAATATTTAAGAAGCAGATAGATATAATTCTACCCCAAAGAAAGCAGAATGATCAGCCTCATGGCCTTTTCTCCAGCTCCTCTACAGGCAGGAATCAAAATCTCCCTTGGAAAGGAGTGGGAAAGATTTTAGAAATACTGATCCTAACATTCCCTAGAGTCTCGGTTAGACAACCCATGTGGACCTACATAAACAGAACATGAACATGCTTCAATATATTGCTTGGTGCTTATTATGAATGTTCAGGGCTTACCAACTCTTTTGTGAAGAAAATGTTTATGATACAGAAGCATGGAGCATCTATGTAATCTGTAATCTCTTTTTTCATTCTCATTTCTTCTCCCTGAATCATGTTGTTGTTCAATCATTTTCAGTCATGTCTGATTCTTTGTGAAGCCATTTGGGGTTTTCTTGGAAAACACACAGAAATGGATTGTCATTTCCTTCTTCAGATCATTTTACAGATGTGGAAACTGAGGCAAATTGGGTTAAGTGACTTGCCCAGAGTCACACAGCTAGTAAATATCTGAGGCCAGATTTGAATTCAGAAAGATGAGTCTTCCTGACTCCAAGCCCAACACTCTGTGCTACCTAGATGTCTTCCCTAAACCATGCCTTCTCAACTATTTCTCCTCATTCTCTCCTTTACCCAATTTTATATTGAAGTCTCCAGGTATCAGATATTGATTTAATTTGGAGCATCTTATTAAGTTCTTTGTAAAATGTCTTTACATTTACGGTCCTTAATAACCAACTTTAGTGGATATCTTATAATAGTTTTAATGAGACTCTTTTTTTAGTACTTATAATTAGTACTACAATATATAATGACCCAATATCCCATAAAATAATGATCCTTATTATCTTTAGACATGGGATAAAATCCACTCAAACAATATTTAACACTTTATCGTACTTCCCCAAGGAGTGCCTGTGACCCATCCTTCCCTTTCATTACAACTTCCTTCCTTCTTCTGGTTTCATTTATAATAAGAATGTCAAGATTGGCATGATTCACCTCTTCTGGCAATACATGTACTGGTTGGTCATTGGCCAAGGATCTTACATTTTGAATATCAATAGTCCAATACAAGTTTATTATGTGATTATTGACCCTCTCTGTCTCCTTTCCTGCTACACTGTAATTGTTACTGCAGAAGCAGAAGAGGCCTTACAGCAAAAAGGCTTTTTCTTTTTTTAGTTGGTTGCATTACCAAAAAAAAAAAAAAATGAATCACCATTTGGCCATCCTGTTGGGAATGAGTCACTTCAAACTTAGTTATGTTGCTCCTTGGAAAGCAGATTTGGTCTTCTGCCAGGCTCATATTTGAAGTCTTTCCAGTATGGTAGAACCTGCCAGAACTTAAACCCTATTGGCATAGACTTTGAGAATTCAGGGTCATCTTCACAGTGTGAGGAGCTATTAGAGTAAGAACTCTACTATCCCTCAGTGTCAGAGTTAGCAACTCACACTTTCTGGTGAAATAAATTATTTGCTAAAAGACAGGGAAAGAAAATGTGTTATTCATATCAGTCATTCCTAAATCATGTATCTGTGCATAGTCATATCATTGACTCATCAGAACTAAGATCATAGTTTTTAGAAAGAATAATAATGAGATAAAGATACAATGTACAATTGAAACAAACTAACCCTAATCTACTTTTTAAAACAATTGATCATCAAAAGTGGGGAGCAGACAACAGAAATTATATTGACACTGAACTCTAATGATTTTACTCAGAAATTTAACCAAGAAAAATTAATTGCCACAACAAGGAGACCTCAAAAAGAAAAACCTAGAAAGTACTTTGTCATCAAATATCTTATTTGCCCAACAAAGAGGTAGCTGCCAAAAGAAACATTTGATTATGATACAAATTTGTTTGTAAAATCTTGCAAACAAGGACAATGGACAATTGAACAGTAATCCACTTAAGAAGGAGAAAAAAGCAGTAGGCAATAAAACCAACTTAAAGAATATTGTCAAAATATCCAACTAAGCAGATTTATCCCAAGGACACTTTAAGATGAAAGTAGAAGGAAGACAACAAACAGAAGAAAACAGAGAAGATTCACAGAAATCATTATAACAAAAATTCTTTTCTCCATCAAAGATGGTGATTCCATCATTCCTGGGATCCTCAGTTAGACTCCAACATCATAATCCCAGATATGTTTATAAAGGAGGTAGAAATATCATTAAAGAGAACCGAGATGGGGACAACCTCCAAGGAACAAGCAGATTTTCACAAATGATGTCCAACAATGATGTACAATTTCACAATTAACTGAAAGTATAAAAAAAAACATAAAATACTATTGCTTTTATTGTTAATTACCAAAAAAAATCATTTGGGATGATTCCTAAATCACCAGGTATGTCCTCTCACTCAAATTCAAAGAGTTACATATTCAACTATCTATTGGTCATTTCCACTATCACACTATAGTCAAAATATCCACTACTGAACTCATCAATTTTGCCTCAAAACCAGATTCTTTGTCTAATTTTCTTATTTGTTTAAATACTAACACAATTTTCCTAGTCTTCCAATCTCTCAGTCTAGAAGTCATTTTAATTTCTCGTTTGATTCAGTCACCAAGTACCAGCAATCCTTTCTTCAAAATCTCTTTCAAAACCTTCTTTTGCCATTTTCATTAGCCTCACATAGTCCAAAATAACATTATCTCATACTTAGATTATTGAAATAGCTTCCTAAGGTTTTTCTCTACCTTCTCTTCTAATCTATACACCATAAAATCATGTAAGCAAAGGATTTTAGAGTTTGTACATGGAAGCATAGAATTCATGGGAATTAATGCAGCTGGAGACCTCTCCAGATAATAGACAGTTGGCAAAGTTGGGGGAGAATTTGGCCCTGGAGAACAGGACTAGTCAGTGCTAGACTTAAAACTCACAAGAACCTATATGGCCTTTAAATTAAATGTATTGGTCTTTGTCTATCTAACTCTTTACCTAGTGCTCAGCACCATCCTCATAACTTGAAGATCAAAATGTCTGGTTCTGATTCTCCTTTGGTCTTTTTCATTCTCTCCTTCTCCTGGCTCTTTCCAGTTTATTGATCTCTTTCTGGTAATAGCTTGCTTCATCATATTCCTTATCTTCTTCTAGACTAGAACTGCCCCTCGCCAAATTAATAGGGTTAGTCAACACTAGAGACCCTGGGGCAGAGCCAAGATGGCGAAGTAGAAAGACGCACATACACATAGCTCCGAACACACAAACCACAGAATGGCTAGAGGGGACCAAGCCAGGGTGAATTCTGCACCCAGAGACCACGGAGTATTGGAGCGAGGGAGATTTCTGCTCCGGAGAGACCTGCAGACCTCTCACGGAGGGTCCTTCGCGCCGCGGACTGGGCGCCGGGCGGGGAGCGGAGTGCGGCCCTGCCGCGGCCGCGACACTGAGGGGAGGAGATCCGAGAGGGCTATGGGGACGGGATCTCCAGCGGCCACGCGGGTCCCCCCACCCACAGAGGGACCTGCAAACCTCTCGCAAAAGGTTCGTCGCGCTGCAGACGCGGAGCCCAGCCCGGACCTGTGGCGGCGGCCGTGGCCGCGGCCGCGGCTCCGAGAGGCACAGATCTGAGAGGGCTCCGGAGGCGGGATCTTCAGCGGCGGCACGGAACCCCCCCCACCAACAGGTGACTGACGAGGGTGGGTGAGAGAGTCTCTTTGGCAGGTTGAGAGGGGAGTGGGGTGCCCCCATGGCTCGGGCCCCCCCGGGAGATAGAAGCTGAGAGGCGGCTGCAGACAGGGGCTCCCCAAGCAGGTGGGAGCCTGGATCCATTGTGGAAGGTCTGTGCATAAACCCCCTGAGGGAACTGAGCCTGAAAGGCGGCCCTGCCCCACCTGAGCACCTGAACTTAATTCTCACACTGAATAGCAGCCCTGCACCCGCCAAAAATCCTAAGGCGGGAAGCAGCATTTGAATCTCAGTCCCCAAACGCTGGCTAGGAGGACCAGGAGGTGAGGTGGGTATGAGGAGAACATTCAGAGGTCAGGCCACTGGTTGGAGAAAATGCCAAGAAAAGGGAAAAGAAATAAAACTATTGAAGGGTACTTTCTCGGAGAAAAAACACTTCCTCCCTTCCTTTCTGACGAGGAAGAACAATGCTTGCCAACAGGCAAAGACACAGAAATCAAGGATTCTGTGTCCCAGCCCACCCAATGGGCTCAGGCCATGAAAGAGCTCAAGAGGAATTTTGAAAATCAAGTTAGAGAGGTGGAGGAAAGACTGGGAAGGGAAATGAGAGGAATGAGGGAGAAGCATGAAAAGCAGATCAGCTCCCTGCTAAAGGAGAACCAAAAAAATCTTGAAGAAATTGGAACCTTGAGAACTATCCTAACTCAGCTGGCAAGGGAGGTGCAAGGGGCCAATGAGGAGAAGAATGCTTTCAAAAGCAGAATTAACCAAATGGAAAAGGAGATTCAAAAGCTCACTGAAGAAAATAGATCTTTCAAAACTGGAATGATATGGATGGACGCTAAGGACTTTTCGAGAAAGACAGATATCTCAGAACATACCGCGCAGATTCAAAAAATGGAAGATAATGTGAAATATCTTATTGGAAAAACAACTGACCTGGAAAATAGAATCAGGAGAGACAATGTAAAAATTCTGGGACTACCTGAAAACCATGATCAAAAGAAGAGCCTAGACATCATCTTCCATGAAATTATCAAGGAAAACTGCCCTGAGATTCTAGAACCAGAAGGCAAAATAAATATTCAAGGAATCTGCAGAACACCGCATGAAAGAGATCCAAAAAGAGAAACTCCTAGGAGCATTGTGGCCAAACTCCAGAATTCCCAGGTGAAAGAGAAAATATTGCAAGCAGCTAGAAAGAAACAATTCAAGTATTGTGGAAATACAGTCAAGATAGCACAAGATCTGGCACCCTCTACATTGAGGGATAGAAGGGAATGGAATAGGATATTCCAGAAGTCAAAGGAACTAGGACTGAAGCCAAGAATCACCTACCCAGCAAAACTGAGTATAATACTTCAGGAGAAAAATGGTCTTTCAATGAAATAGAAGACTTTCAAATTTTCCTGATGAAAAGACCAGAGCTGGAAAGAAAATTTGACTTTCTAACACAAGAATGAAGAGAACCATGAAAAGGCGAACAGCAAAGAGAAATCATAAGGGACTTACTAAAGTTGAACTGTTTACATTCCTACATGGAAAGACAATATTTATAACTCTTGAAACATTTCAGTATCTGGGTACTGGGTGGGAGTACACACACACACACATGCACACATGCACACATACATAGAGACAGAGTGCACAGAGTGAATTGAAGAGGATGGGATCATATATTAAAAAAAAAATGAAATCAAGCAGTGAGAGAGAAATATTGGGAGGAGAAAGGGAGAAGTTATATGGGGCAAATTATCTCTCATAAAAGAGGCAAGCAAAAGACTTATTAGTGGTGGGATAAAGAGGGGGGGCAAGAGAAAAACATGAAGTCTACTCTCATCACATTCCACTAAAGGAAAGAATATAATGCACACTCATTTTGATAGGAAAACCTATCTCATAATACAGGAGAGTGGGGGACAGGGGCACAAGCAGGGTTGGGGGAGGATGGAGGGGAGAGCATGGGGAGGAGAATGCAATATGAGGTCAACACTCATGGGGAGGGAAAGGACCGTAAGAGAATAGAAGTAATGGGGGACAGGATAGGATGGAGGGAAATATAGTTAGTCCTATACAACACAACTAGTATGGAAATCATTTGCAAAACTAAACAGATATGGCCTATATTGAATTGCCTGTCTTTCAAGGGGAAGGGGTGGAGAGGGAGGGAGCTAAGGAGGTTGGAACTCAAAGTGTTAGGACCAAATGTAATGTTCTTACCACTGGGTAACAAGAAATACAGGTTAAGGGGTCAAGAAAGCTATCTGGTCCTACAGGACAAAAGAGAAGACGGAGACAAGAGCAGGGAGGGAGGATAGAGGAGAGAGCAGATAGGTCACAGGGGCAATTAGAAAGCTCGGGTTTGGGGGGGGGGAGGGGACAAAAGGGGAGAAAATTTGTAACCCAAAATTGTGTGAAAATAAATGTTAAAAATTAATTAAAAAAAAAAAACACTAGAGACCCTGGCCCTAGCTTTAGCACTGCTGAATATAGGAAAAAGCTTGAGACATCATCTTGTCCAACTTTCTCACTTTTTCAAATAAATAAGCTGAGGCCAAGAGAAGGAAGGTAATTTCCCTGCTCAGTTTGACAGGGCTAAGATTGAACCTAGTCCTGAGTCTTTCTACTATACAAAATTTATCCTAAAATTGTGTGTGTTAAAAGGGATATACTGCTTTCGTTCAAAAATTAGATATTTCATTGTATTGTTTCCCTATTTGAAATCTTTCAGTGGCTCCCCAATGTCTACAGGAGAAAGTCCAAACTTGTCTGGACATTCAATCTGTTCTACCTTATGATCCTATATTTTCAATTATTCCAAACTTTTCTTACTGTCTTCAACTACTCCCCTAAAAGAACTCACTGCCCCCAAACCACCATGTCTTTTCACTGATCCATGCTGAGTCCTCCTCACCTTTGCTTAGCCTGTCCCCTCTTCCTACCCAAAGAAAACAATTCCCTCCTCCCCTTTACCAATCCAAATCATATTTACCCTTCATGGTCAAGCATGAGTTAGAATTTTGAATCTGATATTTAATAGCTGTGTGACCTTAAAGAGGTAATTTAATAACTTCTCTGATCTTTCATTTCATTACCTGTAAAATGAAGGATAATGATAACACGTACTTCTGTAACCCACCTCATGGGTATGTTGTGGGGGTACTGGGGCCATTTCCTGTTGTCCTGCTCTATAGCTGGCCACCGGACCCAGATGGCTCTGAAGGAGAACGTGTGGCAGGTAACTCTGCAGGGCCCTCCCTCATTCCTATCCAATTCAATGCAAGTCATGTCATCATCTCCCTGATGGCCCTCTTTGGAAAAGAAGGATAAACCTGTGAGTAGTCTGAGCTGCCTGAGTGGGGACCCATCTGGTCAGTTCCAGTTGGGCAACTCATTTCCTTCTCTCCTCTTCCAAAATGGGGCATCACAACCTTCCTTTGGGCAGAAGGTAAATTTTGATAGCTTAAACCTACCTAGCTAGGTCAGGGTTTACTAACTAGATTTCTTTCTCAAAGACCATGCCTTAAAGTCAATTCACTCTGAATCTCATTAATTGGACAATAGGTACCTGCCCAATGACTACTTAATGGTTACTTTTTGGGCCCTCCTGGCTCAGAGTGAATGTAAATAGTAATTTTTTTCTTTTCTGGCCAGCAAACCAGAGGGTCTCCCCCTCCTAATTTGATTTTTTATTATTATTAAAGGGGGCCATCAATTGACTGACTTCTTCAACAAACCTATTCACTGAATGGGCTCACTCAAAGTAAGAACTTGGAAAGACCTTAGCTTAAAAAGGCCAAGGTGTCCTACTGTATCCTAGGCCACCTTTAGTTGTCCTAATCTATATCTGGACTCTAGACCCATATGGATTTGGAGAAGAAAGTAAGGCTGGTGACTTTCCATGGCCCTCTTCCATTCAAATCTAATTCAATCAAGTCATATCATCATCTCCCTGATGTCTTTGTCCTCTTTGAGAGCAAGGATAAATCATATAGCCTGTGGGGGTAAATTAAATAATGTATAAACAGCTTCATCACAGTTGATGCATATAAAAATAAAATGTATGAAGTCATTTTCTTGAACAGGATTATTCTACTCCAGACATAAACATGGATGGAAACAAAAAGTATCTCAGTAGTGACAGATCTCCCTATATTCAGGAGGAAACAGAACTAGGGTTCTCCTATATGCAAGAGAAAGTAGCTCCTTTGTCTACTACAATAATTTTATGTCAAGATAATGAGAGGGAGCATGGTACCCTGGTCCTGGAATTGGTAAAACAATAAGCATTTAAGTGCTCATTATGTTGCAGGCCCTACATTAGACCTTGGAAAAACAAAGAAAGACAAAAATAAGGTGTGTGCTTGTAAGCATTTCACCTTTTAGTGGTGGATACAATGTGAGGATAACTGTAAAAGATAAGCACATTATAGATGGAAGGGAATCTCAGAGGATGAGATACAAGCAGAAAAGGGAGAAACATAAACAGGGAGGAGAAAAGGAACTGGGGAAACCATCCTATAGAATATGGGATTTTAGTTGAGTTTTGAAGGAAGTCAGGGAATCTAGGAGGTGGAGAGAAAGATTAAGAGAATTTAATGCACAGGTAAGAGCCAATGCAAAAGCATGAAGACTGAAGACTGAATATCACATGCAAGAAAAACCCAGTAGGCCATTCTAGATGGATTGTAAAATGTTTAAAGGAAAGTATAGGAATATTAGAGAGATAAAGTTATAAAAAGCAGAAGTGTCAGATACTCAGTCATGGCCCCAATAATCCCTAGCACAGCCTAAACCTGATTCAAATGTAATTGGGAAATACTTAATTTTTAAAAATACAATAGGACATAGATAATGTTAATTTGTAGTTTTCTAAGTCAATATGGTCCCACAGGAATCATTATGTGTGATTTAGTGGTCCCATTTCTATTATAATTTGACATCAATGGTGAAGATCTCAAAAGGTCAAACCAAGGACTTTATGTTTTGATTCCGGAGGTAACAGGGAGAGATTAGACTTTATTAAATTAAAAAATGACATGGTCAGAGCTGTGTTTTAAGAAAATTCCTTTTAGTAGAGAACAGAATGGGGTAGAAAGAGAATTGAGGCAGAGAAATAAATTGGAAAGCTGTTGGTTTCCCTGTTGTAGTGGGGGGTAATGAAGATCAGTACAGTTCTGGCTGTGTGAATGGAAAAAACATACACATATATGTTGTGAAGGTAAAAATGACAAGATTTGACAACATATGGATATACAGGATAAATGAAAATGAGGAGTCAAGTCCAACACTAAGATTTCAAGCCAGATTGACTGAGAGGATATTAGTAGCCTTGAGAGTAACAGGAAAATAGAGTGGTTTGAGGGGAAAGGTAATGAGGGTGTGTTGAATTTAAGTCTACAAGACCTCCAATTCAAGATGGCCAAAAGGCAATTGGTGATGTGAGACTAGAGGTTGGGAGAAAGGTTAGAGGTGGATTGATAGATCTAGAAATAATCTACAAGGAGATGACTGAACCTGTGGGAGCTGATGAAATCACCAACCAAGATAATATAGAGGGAAGAGAGAAGAGGGGTTATAAGACATAACCTTGGAGGATGCTCAAAGTAAATGGGCATGACCTGGATGAAGATCCAACCAAGGAGACTGAGGAAGAGCAAGTAGGTGGGAGAAAAACCAGGAGAGAGCAATATCAAGAAAACATAGAGAAGAGACAATATCCAGGAAGAGATGTCACTGGGTTGACAATGTCAAAAGTTGCAAAGAGGTCAAGAAGGATAAGAATAGGGAAAAGTCCATTGGATCTGTCAATTAAGAAAACATCAGCTCTTCATCATTTCATACAAGTCTATCCATGTTTTACTCAGATCATCTAGCTCCACATTTCTTATATCATAGTAGTACTGCTTCATGATCATATGCCACAGTTTGATAAATACCCAAATTAACTACAAAGGACGTATGAAAGAAAATGCTATCTTCATCCAGAGAAAGAACTGACAAAAAGAAGTATGTATAGAATGGTTTCACATAACTTTATTATACACTTAGAAGGAATAGCAACTTGTATTTAACAGATTTGCAGTTTCATATACAATCAACTTTTTTTTCTACTCTACTATATTACGGAAATGCTTGTTTTATTTTAAATTTTATTTATTGTTTTTATTTATTTTTATTTTATTTTTATTCTGAATAAAATAATTTTTTTTAAAAACAAACAAAGGGGAGGAGGAGTAGAAGGAACACCTTGCATGAAGGGCATTCTCAAGAAGTTTAGCCAACAAGGAGAAAAACAATTGAGGATGGTAGTCAGAGAACCTTGGTTAAAATTCTCCCTCTGTTGCTTACCTTGAAACTCATTTTTATCATCTTCAAAATGAGGAAGTTTGACTAGGGGGTCCCTGAAGCCTGCAGATTTAGAGCTGGAAGGAGGATCTTGGAAATCATCCAGTCTGATCACTTCATTTTATAGATGAAGAAATTGAGACTTACAGTTAATAATACTGGTTTACTAGCCCTTTGTAATAAGACTAAAACTATAATTGATACTTATACTTCAACCACTGGTGGGGATGAGGGTAAGTCCTAGAATGGAATTCCCATCTCTCAGCTGCTGCCTGGAATACTCACTCTCTCTCCTCCACTCTAACCACTGCCCTCCCTGACTTCCTTTAAGTTCGAACTAAAATTCCATCTCCTACAGGAAACCTTCCCTGACTCCTGTTCATTCCAGTGCCTTCCTTCTGATAATTATCTTCTATTTATCCAGTAGATCACTTATTTTGTATATATTTGTTTGCATACTGTCTCCTCCATTAGACCTCCTCCTTGAGGGCTCTTTTTTGTATCCCTAGCACTCAATACAGTGCCTAGCACATAGCAGGTACTTAAATAATGGTTATAGAATGGAACTCTTCCCAAGAATCTAGCTCACAAACTGTCTATGACTTAGTAGATACTTACTAGGAAGTTGCCTCAGGCACATAAAAGTTAAAAGTCTTCCCAGGTCCACTTGACTAAGTGTCAGAGGTAGGACTTGAACTCCAAAAGGCAGTTGTCTATCTATGTAGAACCTTTCTATGTATGACCAACGCATCTGCCTTCAGCCTCACAACAACCCTGTGAGGTAGGTGTGTAAATATCATCACTGTTTTACAGATGAGGAAACAGATTTCAGAGAAATTAAGGGATTTGTCCAAGGCCACTCAACTATTCATATTTTTAAAGGCAGCATTTTAATTTGCTAGTCTAGCATTCTATGCATGACACTTTTAGACCTCTGTATAAATGATATGCAAACCAAACTTTGTATATAAAACATTCTCATTTGAGCATAACAACTGAGGTAGACACTACAAATATTATTATCCCCATTTTACAAATGAGGCAAGTTAACCAACCTGCCCATAGTCACACAACTTCTTGTTGTTTGTGCTTTGTTCTTGAAGAAGACCATGACATCAGGAAAATGATGCCATAACTTGCAAGTGAATGGGATCTCATTGAGGGAGGGTTTTGCAAAGTCACTACCAGTCTCAGTTTCTCCTCCAGAACCATCTGGGTCCAGTTGCAAGATGTAGACCAGAACAACTGGAGATAAGTATCAGAGGCAGGATTTGAACCCACAACATTCAGATTCTGGCCCTTCATCTGCTATTTTTTTGCCTCTGGATGGAAGCCCCAGGTAAAACCAAAAGTATAAGGGCTTCTTTCCTCCTATGGATCCTCTCTCAGGAGGGCTGAATGATCGTTAGCAGAGATGCTGCTGGGATACGTCACAGTGAGGAAAGGTGAAATGTGTTGAGCACAATTGGGGTAATCCATTCCAGACGTGTGTAATGCAGGGGGAAACAGGTGCAAACAATTGAGCCCACTGTCAGGGAGCTCTGGTGATCGCTTTTGATATCTTAATCGTTGGTTGATCCATGTGCAACACTGGCAGCATCACTGTCATAGCTGGCTGAACATCTGCAAGCCTTTTCCAGTGGCTTCTGATGTCCATGTGAGTCCGTGAAAATCCTGACGTCACAGGAGCCTAAATTGAGCATGATTGCTGCCATTTCCCTTTTTCCGGCTGGAGAACTGGGGAGTTGACAAATGTCAATAATTGCTAATCATTCACTACTGTTTGTCATATGCCCCACAAGGCAAGTGTGAAGAGGGATTGTTCTGAGGCTGTGATCTGCAGGCAGCCATCAGTTTGATGGACTACATGTCATTTCTCTCTTGGACAGAGAAGCTATTCGCCTTAGCCAGACCTCTGAGTTTCTTAACTTTTCCCACCCCTAGCTGTCTCTTCTTCTCAACCACAATCATGTAAAATAAGCATCTGGAAAAGTCTTAAGAATGAATATATGATTTTGCCATTAGTGAAATGTTTCCGTTCTCCTTTCGACGCAGTGCCACTCTCCAGTGATGGGCAATTATCTACAAGAAGGGGCTTGTCTCAAAATCAGAGCCATAACTACTAAGCTGTGCACCTGGGGCAGCTCAAAACATGACTGGAGCTAGTGGGGGAGGGAGGGAGGAACAACTTCAAATCAACTTTTTAAGCCATGACACCTCAAGGCTGAGGCTTGGAGCGAGGCAGGAAGGGTGGAGTCAGTAGGGAAGGAGAAGCACGGGTTATAATGGAAAAGAGGAAGCTTGGACCAGGTCTTGGTGGAGCTCACCTGGAGTCTAGTCATGTCTCCATGATGGTCCTTTTGGTAACTTCTTATCCATATTAATTATGTCTTCTTGTTAACTAGGAACTAAGAGCTATTATTTCTGAAGCTGCTAAAGTACTGAAATACCTTTAGTAACTTTTAAATTGAGCACTCTAGGAAAAAATCCCATTTCCTCCAACCTTATTACAGTTATGTTCACAATCAGTGACAAAATCTATCATAACTATAACTTGATTGAGAGAGGCATGTCAGTTTCACCAGGGATCACCACCATTAGGCACTCATATCAATGGTGGCACTAAGTATGGTTTTACTATATACTAACTTCCTCTAGCAAAAATAAGTTAAGAATGTAAAGATTCAGCTGAGAATTGTAGACATAGATGATGTATACATAGATGTAGACATAGACATGTCATTAGAGACTGAAGGTGGGACAACAGAATCCAGGGTTCCAGGTTCAGAGCTGTGGACCCCCATTATGGTCAACTCCTTGGGGTCATTCTTGTTTTCATAGTAGCTTTAGATTTATAGATTGATAGGACCAGAGAATGGAATTGAAAGGGGCCTTAAGAATCAGCACTCTGACCCCTTCATTTTCCAAATGTGGAAACTGAGGCTGGAGAGGTGAAATAATTTGCCCAAGGGCATGCCAAATAGTAGGCAACAGGCAGATCTTTTGACTCCAAATACAAAGTTCTCTCCACTCATAACTGTTCCTCTCCACAGAAATCTTAAGTAAAAAGTGAAAGATTTACACAATCGAAAGAGAAATCCGAGCAATACCATGCCATTCCCTATTTTTAACCCCAGTTTATTTCTATCACTCTTCTATTTTCCTCTATTCCAGTTCAGCATTTGCTTTCCAAGTCTCAATGTTTTATCCAGGAAGATAGAGAGATGCCTGAAATGCAATTACATTTAGATTCTCCACAGTAAAAAAAGGAAACAACTGCAATAATTTGGGAAGCTGGAAATGTGTATCACAACAATCCTGGAATGTAGGTGCTATTATTGTACCTATTTCACTGATGGGGAAGCTGAGGCAGACAGAGATTAAGTAGCTTGCCCAGGGTCACACAGCTAGTAAATTCCTAAGGCTGGTTTTGAAGTTGAGTATTCCTGACCCACCGCCATTCCAACATTTTTCCATCTAGCTGCTTCTTAAAAACAATCTCTTAAAAGTCTTCTATCTGTTTTGGTGGAGGACAGTACCCATACCAGTGAAACCATAAGTCTTAGAAGCATCAAAGCATGAGTGCAGGTAACATATCATTTGTGAAAAGTTACCAAGCCCTGTTTTACACTGTCTGGAATAAGAACAGGAAGACCACTCTTTAATTTGAAATTGACAGTACTTCACTTAGTGTTAACAATTTCTTTTCAAGAATTAAATGAAAGTGTATTTAAGGGCAGTTAGCCCTATTTTAATGGAAAATGTTGTTGCTGACTGCACAAAATGAATATTCTTACTTGATGAATTGAGAGGGGAAAAACACTTGGCATTGGAAATCATACTCATAAATATGGAGTCTTTTCTGTCTTGCTAACTTAGTACAAAACAAGGGATTCATACAGGACTGAATTCAAACTTTGGGTCACATAAACCTGAAATGTGACTCACAACTAGAGAATGCTTTGGACTAGAGTAACGAATGGTGCAAGTTCTATCTCCTTCCTGAGCCTCCCTACCCCCACTTCCCCTAAAAAAAAATCAGTCAAAATATTTACATGCCAACCATAGAATTCCTGGGTTTGATTCTTGTCTATCCACCAACTGCTTATGTTAAATTTCACCTGGGACTAATTTGTTTCTTAAAAAAAAAAAAAAAGGAAGGAGAGAGAAGGCTGTGCTGTGGAAAGACACAACATAAAAACCTATGTAACTACATTTTCTTACTATGATTAAGTAGATCTAAGTTCTCTAATAAGGTCTGGGACAGACTCTACATATATTCAGTGTCATACACAAGTTTTTGAGCCACAGACACTGAGTGATCATTGTCAATACATCCCCTTATAATGAAGACAGTGTTATTCCTACAGACTGGTGTCCAAAAAGACAAGGCTTTCAAAATCGACTGAGTCTTGCATGAGTCTATTGGATAAGTATGCAAACATTTTTCAGAGTAGAGATATCCCAGTCTTAAAACTAGAAGGGGCTTCAGGGACTATCTACTACAAGCACTTCAGTTTCACAGATGAGGAAACTGAGGCCAAAAAATGAAGTCATTTGACCAAATATGATTACTTTCCCCTGAGTTGTTCTCATCAATTAAATCCTGAACAAGCAAAAACCTCTTTTATTTTCATTTTAGCATGAGGAAAAAAATACATTTAGCATTTTTAATTTCTTAGAACTCAAACATATTTCATATAATCAGATATGTGATTTTAAAATTAAAGTATGTTTCCTGCTTTTAAGGGTTATTCTTTGAGAAAAAAAAATAGTAACCCAAAAAATATCACCAAATCACTGGATATTGTCTAAAGTAAGTTTCTGCTGATTTGAGAGAGGTGAGTATAAAAATAGTTTCCAAAATAAAGACTCTTGCTTAGACATTCCTTTCCCCTGATTGCTTCCATTTGAAAAATGCTCAGCCCATTTATTCCTACATCATCGCTCTGATGGTTCACCCCCACCCCCACTCCTCAGGAAAAAAAATGAAAAATGTCATATTTCATAGCTAACATGCAGGGAAAATTTTTGGCCATGCAATTTTTACAACTTGCATTTTTGTTATCAAAGCCAGAAAAAGAAATCCAGGTGATTGTTTCTGATTTTCAGGTTATTTTCCATGGCCATACGATAAATCTCAATATAAATTAGGCTAGGACCATAAATCTATAACTTTACTATAAATAAGATTTTTGAGAGGATTGTTCTCTTTCTTTCTTGAGTAACAGTTATATGAATTCCCTATAACTCAATATATGCTTATTTTCTCAGGATTGAACCCTTTTCCCATTTGACTATTCACCTTTTAGCTTAAGAGGGTTGTCTTTTTTCTCTCTCTAAGCAGACTATACATTACTGAAAACAGAGGTGTGCAAGAAGATTTGTTGCTTTTTAAAATCCTGTGGCTTTCAAAAAGCCAGGCTGAAGTTTATAACTTTATTGATTCTTTGTCAAGCACCTTGAGTTCATTGGTGAAAATGGGAACAGCTGGGGTGCACTGCTTCTATAAACCGAGCCTCTTTGTCTCCAAGAAGTTACAGGGTCAGCTGGCAATACTGGCAGAAATTTTACAGTAACTATATCAAGCCCTTTCAGAAAGGCAGTAATACCCACTTAACTGGCTATAAGAGCTTATAAATCTTCAAGACCACTCAGAGAAATCTAAATATCCATGAAGCATTCCACAAGGCAGGACCAGCCTTAGGCAAAATTGAAAAGAAGGAGAAGTCTGTCTAAGAATCTTCCCCCTCCCACCATCTTCCCCTGGTCCCTACTCCTAGTGTCCCCACCCCCAGGCCTCCTAGCCCCCACTCATTTAGCAGTGTTCTGTTTTTGTCTAACTGTTAAGAAGAAAATGGTTACTGGGAAAGCAATCAAATAAACTAATTTCCCCTAAGCTATAAAACATCGATAATTTAATATTACTCCTGCCTGGACTATTGGCATTTTATAAAGATGCCTAGGGGTAGCTACATAATAATCTTTCTTGGCTCTATAATAATAAAAACTCTCAATCATATAGCTATTAGGATGGTCCTCCTGTAAGGTAGGTAGTACTTCATTTTACAGATGGGTGGCCAGAAATAGCATAAGACATCTCAATCAAGGGAATATACACCTGGTAGATCCTCTGTGATGGATGTGTTCAAGAAAGTGAGCAAAGATCTCATAGAGACAAGGTATGTAGCTAAGATGTTCAGTACTGAGCACTGATGGAGGGTATAGCAACACCAATTATTACTGAAGGTGTTAGAAGAAAAAATGCCATTCCATTATGCCTGGTCTCCTGGTCTTCCTATCCACAGGAAGAGGAAAAACACAATGGATTGAGCACCAGTCTCTTCCCTTAGAGGAGAAAGGCCATTGTAGCACATTTCTTGCATTTCCTGCATTAGGGGCAGGGGAGTAACACTGTTCCTTCAGCTCCCCCTCTCCCAGCGTCCCAATGGTGACCTCACCTGAGTAACCCTGAGAGGACTCCATCCAGAGGCCAGATCTTGAGGGACATTGATAACCCAACCACCCATTACTCAGTGATTAACAAACTCCCACTTGGTCACACCTTCCACATCCCACTGATTGTGAATCCCCAGGTGTCATCATTCAAACCCCATTTTCCATCTTCCACTATACTAGTGGTAAATTTTTCCTCTCAACCCAACCAGCCCTATGATGTCCTGTTCTAAAGCTACCACCCCCTCCATTGTGCTTTCTGGAATGCCTGCTCAATAAGTAACAAAATGGGCTTCATCTTAAACCTTTTCCTTTCCCATTCCTTCAACTTTCTGGCTCTCACTGAGACCTGGTTCCTTTCTGATGATGTGGCTTCCCTGGCCTCCCTTTCTAGTAGTGTTTGGACTTCTACATGTTCCTACCCATTTAGGGGCTGAGGTGGAGAAGTTGGAACACTTCTTTCTCCCCATTGTCACATTCCTGTTCTCTTGCTAGCACCATCAATTCAGTAGTCTCTCCTCCTTTGAGGTTCACTCATTCCATGTCTACCATTCAATCAAAATTCTGGTGCCTCTTGTGTACTGATCTCCAGGATATTCTCCTTCTTTCTTGAATGAATTCTGTGCTTTGCACAGTCTTTTCTCTTCCTCAACTATTGCCTTCATTCAAAAGGATTTCAATATATTAATTTTCCCTTAAATATCCTAACATGATAGTTTCTCAACTTGCCCATGTCATATGACCTACTCCTCCACCCTACCTCAGCTGTACGGATATGGTCAAACCTTTGATGTTGCATTGCCCACTAAAAAACAAACAAAAACCCCTACTTTAATGTGTTTGAATTCTGAAATCCCCTCGTGTGGATCATAATCTATTGTCATTCCACCTCTCCTTTTGCCATGAAACCCCAACTCGATTCTTCATCTTCATTTGGATCTCCAATCCCTTGACTTCTCAATTCTTTCCCAGCCTACTCTGGCTACACTGTCACATCTTTCCTGTCTTGACCCTTTGGTGAATCAGTTCAACTCTACACCATCCTCCCTGAATCTCTTGCCTCCTTATCATATAGCCAAATTTCCCTGTTACACCTGCTTAGAATTACTCCCACCATCCCCTTTCTTAGAGACAATTACCACCCCTACCCTGATGCTTCTCAGATCTACTTGCCCAACCCTGAACTCTCTGTCAACCTTAAGTCTCTCCAACTGCCTATTGGACATCTCAAACAGACTGTCAGACAGATATCTTAAATTGAACATGTCTAAAAGAAACTCATTCCTCACCCCACCCCCAACCTTCTCCCCTTCTGATCTTCCCCATTACTGTCCAGAGCATCAACATTCTCTCAGTCACTCAGGCTCCCAAGCTATAATACTAATGAGAGTTAAAGATCTTCTCCACCCATTAATGGGCCTGCCCATTAGGGGAAATTTGATTAGGGGAGATTTGTATTATAAGAAGGCCCATACCTTTTGTTAATTTCTAATGAGGCACAGGTTCTCAAGGGCTATAATGCCCTCTGACTCTGAAAAATGTATAAATACTCTGAGGTAAGGTTTTACTTTGGGGTTTCCTCATTGGAAGTGTTTATATGGCTGGATAAGAGTCTGGGGAGCCACTGAGGAGTCCATCTGGCTTTGAAAACCCAGATGATGGTGCTTTTCTCTGGTAACTATGTGTGTATGGTCAGACAGGTGGATCTATCTGTTGATCAGTGATGGATGTATTGCTTATAGCCAGACAGTTGGAAACCCTGTCTGTTGATTTTTGTTTCTCTGTTTGTATTTTCTCTGAAGTTCAGGGTGCTGACTTTTTACCCTGAACTAAGTGAATGATATATGTGCTTGATTAAAGAAGATTGTTGACCCCTCAAAAGTCACTTTCCTTTCAGAGAAGCAGATCTAAGAATCTGTACAGCAGGCCCTCCTGTGTACGTCAGGGTCCTTGCTGATATACAAGCTAAGTGCCATCCTCAATTCCAGTATCTAACATCCCCCCTTATACAACTGGGTGTCAAGTGCTGACTACTCTACTTTTGCAACATCTCCGGTATAGCCCCCTTTTCTCCTTTAATATTGCCATCACCCTGGTGTAGGACCTCATCACCTCACACTTAAATTATTGTAATAACCTGCTGGTGGGTCTGGATGGTCTGTCTCTCTCCTCTTTTGCCTATTCTCCATATTGCTGTCAAATTAACCTTCCTAAAGCACTAATGTAATCATGCCACATACACACACTCATACACACACTCATACACACACTCATACACACACTCATACATACACTCATACACACTCATACACACACACATACACACACACTCATTCAATAAACTCTAGTGGCTTCCTATCACTACTAGGATCAAACAAAAAAATCTTCTGGCATTCAAAGTCATTCATAACCTCTCCTTCCCCCTATCTTTCCATTTTTTTATTATACCTTATACTTTATACATACACACACACACACACACCACATACACACTCACACACACACACACACACACCACATACACACTCACACACACACACACACACACACCACACACACACTCACTCTCCAATCCAGTGACCCTGACCTCCTCACACAAAACACTACATCTCTAGGCTCCAGGGATTTTCTCTGGTTGTCCCTCATTCCTAGAATACTCTCCCTCCTTATCTCTACCTCCAGCCTTCCTTCAAGTTCCTTCCTAAAATCTGATCTCCTAAAAGAAGCCTTTCCTGAATCCCCTCAATGCTCTTAATTATTTCCAATTCATCCTGAACATAGCTTGTTTGTATAAACCCATTTTCTTGTTGTCTCCCCCATTAGATGATGAACTTCTTGAGAGCAGAGACTGACTTTTACCTTTCTTTGTATCACCAACATTTGCCACTGTGCCATGCCATACAGTAGGCACTTAATAAATGTTGATTGATTGATTATCTTATAGAGAAAACCCAGAAAACGAACTAGATCTGAAAAGGATCTTTGAGGCCATCTACTCTAATCTCTTCATTTTATGTGTAAGGAACATGAGGCCTAAGGAGGTTAAGTTACTTCCTCAAGGTCATACACAGTAGGTACACATGTGCGCGCGCACACACACACACACACACACGCACACACAGCCTCAAAGGGAGATTTGAACTCCAGAGTCAGTGCTCTTTTCTCTGTACCTTGTTATCTCCATCCTTAGTGACGCAGACAGCAAGTATCAGGGCTGGAACTCAAACTCAGATTTCCTAATTCTATTCTGTCTTGTTCTCATACCAAGTACAAGGCACTACTTTGTACTGAGTCCTTGTCCCATTCAACCACCCTTTCCTTTTCTTCCTCCTGCAGCCCCTATAAATTTCACATCTGACACTAATTATTTCCCAAGCTTGTCTTCTTTCCAGACTCTGAGACCTCTGAAGAGTCCCTGTCCAAATATGCATTGATATTCACTAAGTTTCATTAAATGGATTCTCTATGAAAAAACCCCTACCTTGTACCTCCATTCCAGTAACATGGTCCCACTTTCTTGGGTCTGTATTCCATCTGTCATCCCATTCTCTCTACAACTGGAGACCTCCCTTGCCTGTATCCTTCCTTCCATCACCTATAACAACTTCAAAGAAGTGAAATTCAGTTCTTGAAGTCTGGGTCCTAAACCTAGGTCCCTGAGTCCCAGGGGCTTAGGCTCCTAGCTACTGAATGCTTCTGACACTGTCTGCTTGCCTAATCTGTTCATGGAAAAGGTAGAGTTCATAAAGCTACTTTCCTACTTGATAGAAATATAAATTAAGAGGTCATTATAGCCTAGGGCTTCCTAAGGTTTTTTTTGTATCAAAAACTCCTTTAGCAGTCAGATGAAACCCATGGGTCCCTTCTCAGAATAATGATTTTAAATGTAAAAAGCAAAACACAAGATTAAAAAGAAAATCAATTATATCAAAATATAGTTATCAAACTATTTTTTGAAGTTCATTGATCCCATGTTAAGAGCCCTTAGGTCCATAAAGTCAAACTTAAGTAGAAATGGATTGCTATAAGCAGCAATTTGACTTAGAAAACTACAGATTAACATTATCTATGTAGCATTGTATTTTTATTTATTTTACTAAACATTTCCAAATTATATTTTAATCTAGTTCAGGCTATCTTTGGGAATTCCATGAGTTTGACACCTCTAGGCCTAGCTCAATCTCTTCACATTATAAATGAGGGAATAGAGAGTTAAGTGACTCACCCAAACATGATCCTACTGGTAGCAAGTGGCAGAGATGGGATTTAAACCCAGAAGCCAGGATTCTGTCCACTTGACAGAATCACCTCAGACCTTTTCTAACTTCCTGCTGAGGACACCTTCCCCAATCACCAGGCCCACCCTTTTGGATCTGTCTCATCTCTAGGGCCTGACCATCCTCTGTCTGGTCAGGCCTGCAGCTTACCAAACCCTAGTTATAGACAAATGGTGCCTTAAACCTAGAAAATAAGCTCCTAATAGTAGAATTTCAGGCACTGTAGCAAGAAAGCAGAAATATTCAGGGATTACAACACAACAATACAATACAACAACAATTTCCAGCACCTTTCAAACTCATCTTAATAGGTAACTTCTTATTCCATCTACTCCTAAGGCCAGTTCTTCCACTGTAAAATAGCTTTAAATGTCACAGATTATGCCTGTATGATAAACATTCAAAGGAAGACAGAGAAATTCAATCCATACTCTCGTTTGATTTGTCTCTTTTTCAGTTGTATTAAAATAAGTTAATTAGATTGAGAGAATTTTTCATCAAATAATTGTCTTTTAGTATCTATCATATAATTAACACTGGATTGCATACTTGGACTGAGACACAAGAGAAATGGAATAAATGCATTGTTCCTGCCATTAGAAAGTTTACCAATGTGGGAGAGGAGGCTTACGCTTGAGGGTAAAAAAAAATTAAAGAATTATTAAAGACTATAGTAATCTTTAAAGGTTGAGGAAGCATTTCCCCCATAATAACTCTATGTAGTAAGGAGTACAAGTTTTATTATTCCCATTTTAAGAAGAGGAAACTGAGGGTCAGAAAGGTTCAGTGACTTGACCATAGTCATATAGCTAGTCAGTACAAAATCTTGGATTTGAACCCATTTTTTCCCTAACTCTGGGTCCAGTATTCAGTCCACTGGACCACCATGCTCTTCATAAGAGAAATACATTGTGTCACAAAAAGGCTGGCTTATATAGTAGAAAATGCTGGATCTGCATCAGGAAAGCCCCAAGTTCAAATCCCAGCCCTGACACTTATTAGCTGCGTGACCATGGGTAAATCATTTTTCTTCTCGGAGTCTCAGTACCTTATTAGTAAAATGGTAAAAATAATAGCAGTAAATATTTTGTTTTATTGAGTTAGGAGAATGAAATTAATGTAATGACAAAATATGAGTCCAGAGGACTGAAAATGAAGCATCCACAATTCACCTCCTGCCAGAGAGATGAAGGACTTAGTGAGAAGACAAAGGAAAAAACTTTTCTATAAAGCCTACTATGGGCCAGGCACAATGCAAAGCCCATTTCTTACATCTGATCCTCATAACAACCCTGGGAGGCTGGTGCCATTATCATGCGCACTGTACAGTTAAGGAAACTGTGGCAAACAAAGATTAAGTGATTTGCCTAGTTACATAACTAGTACCTGTCTGAAGTCCAATTTGAAACCAAGTCCTTCCAATTTCAGGCCCAGAGTTCTATCCACTGTTCTACCAACTACCTCCAAAAATGCCGAGCAAAAGACACATTTCTGAACATGATCAATGAGGACATTTATTTTGCTGGAATATGTATGTGTATGCCTGTGTGTGTGTATATTTGTTATGAGGGTTTTATTTTGTTTTTTACTCTATTTGCCTCCCTATACCTATACTCACCAGCCAACCCTACTGCTGATGGGCACAGAAATTTTGACCTACTCTTTTCCCAATCTGGGCCAGTATGTCCCTCCTCAGAAAGTCTGATGGCCCGTGACAACTTCACATATTGATATGAGATTTAGTGTAAATGCCTATACAGCTTTAACCCTACTCCAACACAGAACTCCCAAATGCAAGTGACTCACCAGCTTCCGCAGCAGAGAGAGTGCCACCATGCCCTACATATTTTTATTTTTATTTTTTTCAATTGTTCAAGGAGGGGTGGAGAGGCTATGGGAAGCAGAGATGATAAATACTCATAACCATTAATTAATTTTTTAATAAAAAAAGGATCAAATGAAATGAACTGGAGAAGGAAATGGCAAACTACTTCATTATCTCTTCCAAGAAAATCCCAAAAGGGGGGCACAAAGATTCTGACATGACTGAAATGGCTAAAGAACAAAATATTATACTATATTATAAGTGGTATGATAAAATTACTTTATTTTCTGTTTATGTAATTTGCTGCTTGTATTAAGGAAACAGAGTATCATGGGGTCCTGTTTTACCAAAGGTCCAGATTATTTCTGTTTGGAATTCAAAATACCTGGAGTCAAGTCCCAGCTTTGCCTCTTACTGCAAGCTATAACTCAAATTCAGGTCTTCCAACTCTGATATGCCTTGCTACTACGTTGCCCTGATATATTCAAATATCTAAAAAGCTGTCAGTGTAGAAGAGCGTTGAGATTTGTTCTGCTTGCACAGAACCCAAACCAAAAGTGAACAGTATAGGGAGGAAAACTTCAGCTCAGCCTAAGAAAAAAAGTTTCTAACAATTACACTTTTCCAAAAGTGGGATTCCTTGGGAGATGGTAATAGCTAGTATTTATACAGCACTATACAATTTGTAGGATCTTTACAACAACTTTGCGAGATGGATGCCTTTATTATTCCTGTTTTACAGATGAAGAAGTTAAGACTGAGAAATTAAGTAACTTGCCACAGTCATACAATTAGTATTTATGGCAGATTTGGGACTTGGGTCTTCGTGGTTCCAAGTTCAACAGTCTTAGTCACTGTGACATCTAACTGCCTCTGGTAGTACTTTCTCCATCACTGAAGGTCTGAAGGTTCAGATAGTGGCCTTTTATGGATTGTAGGTGCAATTCATTTTGGGGGGAAGGATTAAATTAGACAACCTGTGACCACAACAGATTTGAAGATGAAAGCCACCTCCCATCCAACTTTGTTATCTTATGGAAGGAGAAGGAAAGAGCCTGAGATGATTTGCCCAGGGTCACACAGATAATAAATAAGCAACAGAGCAAGTGATTCCAACCCAAGCCTTCTAATAGAGCTAACCGCACACTTTCCCCTGTACAGGGCTGCCTTCCTCTCAGCTCTGGTTTTAAGTACAGTTACAATCCCCAGATCCTCCTGTTCATTCTAACTCCTTGGGGGAGAGGGGAAGGTGAAAAATGAAACATTAATTTTATTCATGCACATATATATACAAACAACTCATGTAGTTATAACTTGAGACTTCTTCAAAGGTTAGCTCAGCACACTGCACCATAGCACTAATAAGGGAAAATGCCATGGGAAAAAAATTGCCAGACAACCTCCATTACAACCAATTTTCAGTTACTCAATTTTCAGAGACATTTGGAACTGAAATTTCCATTTTGGAGCTGACACAAATTATTTTACTGCTTTCTATTCGGGTGTTCAAACCAATTCAGGTGGTCAAGGCACATCAGAATTGTGTTGCTTTTGGCCTAAGGCCATGGTGGAGTCTTTACAGAGTAAAGAACAGATAGGATTTGATATGTGAGATAAATTAGAAAGATCAAAGAGAGCAGTTAGAATGAATTTCTCGTGTAAGAATAGGTAATTCCTTTCTGCTGATTGCATAAAAAGATTTATCATTTTTACCTACGGCATCTAATGGAACTTCAGCTCTGATTTTAAAGTTGCCACAGAAGAGGGATACATTCTGCTAATTATGTCCTTATTTGTATCTGATAATAAGTAAGTTACCTGTCACTATTCTAGATCAGCAACCTCTGCTCTTGAATCTCTTGTCCTTGCACAACTCTTCTCTTGATAAGCTTCAACCTTAGTTTTCTCGCATCTCCCTGACTGCTTCCACTGCTTCTTTGTTAGCTTATCATTCACAGTGTGCCCCCTAACTATAGGTGTTCCCCAAGGTTCTGTCCTGGGCTCCTTTTCTTCTCCCTTTATGTCTTCTTCTTCTACTTCTTCTTTTTCTCCTTCTTCTCCTTCTCTAGCTTCTCCTTCTTCCTCTTCTTCTCCTTCTCCTCCTCCTCTTTCTTCTTCTTCTTCTCCTTTCTTTCCTTCCTTCCCTCCTCTTTCTCTCTTCTCTTGCTCTAGCTCTATTTCTCTCCCTTTTCCCTCTCTCAACTGCCTACTGGATATTTCAAAACTGGACATCCTACCCTAATGCACTGTTGGTGGAGTTGTGAACTGATTTAACCATTTGGGGAGCAATTTGGAACTATGCCCCAAGAGCTATAAAACTGTGCATAATCTTTGATTCAGCAATACCACTACTAGATCTGTATCCCAAAGAGATAAAGGGGAAGAGGAAAAAATATTTATGGCAGCTCTTTTTGTGGTAACTGAGAAATGGACATTGAAGGGATGTCCATCAATTAGGCTGAACAAAGTGTGGTATGTGATTGTAATATTATTGTGCTAGAAGAAATGACAAACAAGATGATTTCAGAAAAACCTGGAAAGATTTACAAGAACTGATACAAAGTACAGTGACCAGAACCAGGAAAATGTTGTACACGGTAACAGCAATATTGTATGATGAAGAACTGTGGATGACTTAGACTTTCTCAGCAATACAGTGATCTAAGACAATGCCAAAGGATTCATGATGAAAAATGCTATCTGTCTCCAGAAAAAGAACTAATGTTATCTGAATACAGACCAAAGCACCATTTTTCACTTTCTTTTTCTTTCTTTCTTTTTTGAATGTTCTTGCACAAAATGACTAATATGGAAATATTTTACCTGATTGAATATGTATAAGCTATATCAAATTACTTATGACTGAGGGGTGGGAGGCAGGGAAGAAAGGAACAGAATTTGGAACGCAAAACAAAACAAAAAAAAGTCAATGAACTTTAAAATTATTTTTACATGTAATTGAGGGGAAAATAAATTATTTAAAACTAAAAAAACCCTGGATATCCCAGAGACATCTTAAACCCAATCTAAGACTGAACTCATTATTTTTCTACCTCCAAACTCTCCTCTTCCAAACTTTCCCAACTCTGTCAAAAGAATCACCATCTTTGATAATAATACAGGCACGTCCTAGACTCCCAATCTCTCTCATCCCACATATCCAAACAGTTGCCAAATCTTACCATTTATACGTTCATATCTCTTGTACTGGACCCCTCCTCTCAACCCACACAACAACCACCTTAGTTCAGATCTTCATCACTTTTCACTTAGTTGTAACAGCCTCTTAACTGGTCCCCTGCCTCAAGTTTCTCCCCAGTCTAGTTCACCCTCCACCCTGCTACTAAAGTAATTTTCCTTAAGCATAGACTTGACTATGTGACTCTTCTACTCAACTAACTACAGGAACTTCCTATTATCTGTAGGATTAAATATAAATCCATTTAGCTTTTAATGTTCTTCACAACCTTGTCTCAATCTCTTCCAAGACTCATTGAGCACTACTCCCCCTCAGGCACTCCGCAACCCAGCCAAACTGGTCTTTGTTCTTCACGCATAATAATCCTCCTTGTGTCTCTGTGGTTTTCATTGGTTGTTCACCATGCCTAGAATGCATCCCTTCCTTACCTTTACCTCTTAAAGTACCTCTTTTCCTTTAAGATGAAGCTCAGGCACCATCTTCTTCTGGATAACACCTTTGCTGATGCCCCTGTCAGTGCCGTACCTCCCAGGCTAGCTTGTATTTGACTATCTTGTGTGTGTTTGTGTTTATTCGCTTTATACTTATGCAGTATTTAGTGGTATATATACTTCTCGCCTCTATTAGAATATTAAGGTCCTTGAAAATAGGGACTGTTTCATTTTCTGTGATTGTATCCCCCAGTGCCTATCACATAGTAGATTCTTAATAAGGAATTGTTGATTAATACTTGTACTAATAATAGCTAACATTAATACACTGATTTAAGATTGATAGAGCTTTGTCTACATCAGTTGAACTACATAATAACATTTCAAAGTAGGTGATATTATTATCCCCATTTTACAAATGGGAAAACTGAGGTTAGGAGGCTTGCCCAGGGTCACATACAAGTGTATGAGGCAGCATTCAAACTCAGGTCTTCATGACTCCAAGTCTAAGCCACCAGTCACACCAAACTGCCTCTCAAGTTAACATCCATCCTCCAGCCTTACCCCATTTTTTGGAATGATTCTAGGGATAACATAGAATAAAAGTTCATGAAGTGCTCTAGCACAGTGATCTCCACTGAGGAGACATGATCACCTCCCACCTGCCAGAGACGGCCAATCTCAGCTTTTGTCTCCAAAAGAACCATACCTGCTCGTAGTCCCGACGGTCCCCTCTCTGGTCCCTCCCTCCATTGTGCAAGCTCCCAACTTCCTGTCTCCTGAGACAAGCTTAGGCTCCTTGAAGCAGTTATGGACTAAGTACTACTTGGGTACTCTCAGAAAGAAGCAGCACCTACATACCCTTAGGAAAATCACTCCTCCTTTTCCCTCATCAGTGTTACCTGCTTCATGGTTGACATGTTGGTTGGTTTTGCTTAACTGTCTTTTTGTCTTTATCAAAAGGGATGGCTTGCTGGGGGAAAGGGGGTGGACGATATTCAGAAAAAAATGTGATACACACAAAAATAAAAGGAATAAAGAAAAAAGTGATTAGCAAATTTCTTCTGCCCCATTCTCCCTTGATAGCAGCACCAAAAAGCAAAACAATGTTCCTCATAGCTCATCAATCCTCTACTCATACCAGGCTTATTTTTACTCAGTTTGTAGATAATTGCTTTCCCAGACACTAGCCTGTACACCCACCAGATGACAGTTTCCTGAGCACCTGGTGAAAAGCCCTTAAGGGTATCGTCAAACTAGTGGCAATAGTGATTTATCTGGGGAGAACACCACCCTGCAGAAACCACCCATCCTATGTGTAACCTGCTCCAGCCATGAAGACTTTGTGGCACGCTAGGGTGTGTGCTACTATATTATACCTCTCCCCTAACCCCCAGAGCTTTAATCCTGGAGGGGATCTCTTCATCTGTAGAGCAAAGAATTGAACTCTTTAATCTTTCAAAATTAGTCTCAGACCTTGCATACATGGTCATAAAAATTCCACTTCATTATAAACACTCCCTTAGGGACATATTACAATCTATGACCTTGGAATCACTTTCAAGGACTTTCTTGTCCCATATCCTGAATGTGTTCCAAAAGCCATACTCATCAGGATATTGACATTGACCATGTATATTGATTCACTTCAAGAAGTATTGGGTGTAGCCTTAATTTAAAATTGTCCCAATCATTACCCAAATGCACAATGCCTTTCATCAGCATGATGAAGTTTGAAGAAAGAGACCGTATATATCATAGTGGTCTTTTCTAAAGGCAAGAGGATAAACAAGATGGCTTTTCAAGACTCTCCAATGGTGAGCCTACCTACCTTTGTAGAAAAGACACTAAACTGAGTCAGTAAACATTGAATGGAGTTTTAGCCCTCCCAGTGACTTACCACATAGCCTTCAACAGGATCCTTACACTCTCTGGGACTCAGTTTCCTTGTCTATATAATGAAGAGGCTGGACTATTTACCTACATGTTTTCTAAGATCCATTTAAGACTGAAATTCTATATAAACTCTCCCATTTGGCATTTAAAGCACTTCACAATTGGGCTCCAGTGTATCTTTCCAGATTGATTACTACTTCCGCTCATAACCTCTACTTCCAGCCAAACTGGCCTATACTTGCTGTTCCTTGTAAACAATATGTGTCTTTGCACAGTCTGACCACCACATCTCCTGTCATATCTCCACCTCTTGTAATTCTTGTAATCTTGTAATCTTTCAAGTCTCAGATCAAGTGCCTCATCTTTATAAGAAAACTTCCTAGAGTCTCTTAGTTACTAGCACCCCCCAAAATATTCTATATTCCTTTTGAATATGATTTCTATTTACTTATCTTGTATACATGTTGCACCACCCCCATAACCTCACTGAAGTCAGCAACTGTTTTGTTTGGGTCTTTGTACCTCAATTGCTTAACACAGACTCTAGCATGTAGTAAGTATTTAATAAGTGCTTGTGGAAGGAAGGAAGGGAGAGAGAGAAAAAAAGAAAGAAGGAAGAAAAGGAGGGAGGGAGAGAGGGAAAGAAAGAAAGAAAGAAAGAAAGAAAGAAAGGAAGAAAGAAAGAAAGAAAGAAAGAAAGAAAGAAAGAAAGAAAGAAAGAAAGAAAGAAAGAAAGAAAGAAAGAAAGAAAGGAAGGAAGGAAGGAAGGAAGGAAGGAAGGAAGGAAGGAAGGAAGGAAGGAAGGAAGGAAGGAAGGAAGGAAGGAAGAAAGGAAGAAGGAAAGAAGGAAGGAAGGAAGGAAGGAAGGAAGGAAGGAAGGAAGGAAGGAAGGAAGGAAGGAAGGAAAGAGAGAGAAAGAAAGAAAGAAAGAAAGAAAGAAAGAAAGAAAGAAAGAAAGAAAGAAAGAAAGAAAGGAAAAGAAAGACAAAGAAGTATTTATTGAGGACCTATCTTGTAAAAGGCACTTTGCTAGGTTCTGACAAAAATGAAATAATCCCTACCCTCAAGGAGTTATATGGGGGTGGTACTGGGATTTAGGAATGTCAAGTGACATTCCTTCTTGATAGAAAAAAAAAGTGAGTGCCAGCAATCCCTTCCTAAAAAAAGGAGCTCCACATAATGCAAACAGTTTCATTGCTCTGATGCAGGATTACCTTAGCCACCCTATCTAAGAAAATCCAGTGCAGGTGAGTGGCTCCCACCCCCCAGATCTTGCTGATGGAGGTATAACCCTTGTGGTGGCTTCAGTCACAGAGTTCTCATTCACGAAAGATTTGAGCCAGTCTTCAGGAAGTTGTGTCAGTTATGGTTTAATTTCTTTGGAGGAGTTTATGAAGGGACGTTGCCCAGATTTCTTCAAAGAAGAGAGTTTATTGACATTAGCTAGGGACCATTTTTCATGCTGGAAAGTTTTAACTATGAGCCAGCACACCGGGAGGGGCAAGTAGTCCCTGGCAGTCCACTTACTAAGAATAAATTTTCTGACAAGGGTGAGTGAAGTTGATGAGGTTCCTATTTCTTGCATCCAGGAAGACTGCTTGGTCTTCTCAATTAGTCCTAAGAGGCATCTTCAGGATGTCTAATACTTTATTTCAGGGTATGAAATTTGATATAGCTCCAAGAAGCTTTAAAAAAATGTAAATTTATAACCTTCACATTGTATTAGAAGAATTTCAACATGAAATATACTTAGGGTCTTCTATGTTTAGGATGATTTGAATTATTATCCTTGTGGGTTGTGGTGAGTTGTTGTTTTGTCTTGTTTTGTTTTTTAGTGTTTATGTTTCCTGATCATGAATCTAACTCAGAGGTTCTTAGGTTTTTCGGGTGCGTTACGAACCCCTTTGGCAGTCTGACGAAGCCTGCAATCCCCTTCTCTGAACAATGTTTTTAAGTGTATAAAATAAAATACATAGGATTATAAAAGAAACCAATTATATTGAAATAAAGATGTGATATTTTCCCACCCAAATTCATAGACTCTCCCCAAAATCTATCTGCAGACTCTAGTTTGTGATCCATAGGTTAAGAATTCATGATCTTGAGAAATCACCATTTCTACTAGGTTTAGGGATTGGGTCTATATTTCTTCATCAGTGAACATTCTCCCTCTACCAATGCAAAAGTCAATGCCTTCTCTGCAATTTACAGCTTTGGAGAGTTATCTAGAACAATGAGGGTTTCAGTGCCCAGGGTCACACAGCCGGGAAGTGTTAGGTTCAAGATCCATGTCTTCCTTCAAGGTCAGTTCTCCAGTCACACCTCCACCATGCCTCTCTCCATCCCTCTACAGACTCCAAATAAAGGCTTGGATTGCTGAAATAAGTAACTCAGCTTGTATTTGAACTCACTGAATCATAGAATCTCAGAATTCAGAGTGACCTTTCAGGTCTTCTACGACAATCCATACCTTAGCAAGACTCTTCTTTGCAAAATCATCAACAAGTGATTATCCAGCATCTGTGCAAAGAACTCCAGTGAGAGGGATCCCATTACCTCCAAAGGCAGCCCCTTCCACATTGGGGCTGGTCCTTGATTGTCAAAGGAATTTGTCTTCTTTACTTCAAGCTTAAATCTGTACTCCCTACAACTTTTATCCCTTGTTCCTCATTCCTCCCAGTAATGGCTCTTCAAAGATGAAGTGACAGCTATCATAACCCTCCTAAATCTAAGCCTGCTTTTCTGTAGGCTGAACGTAAGTATCCCCCTTTTGGATACTCCCCTGCTTATCAGCATTTCCCAAAATGTGAAACTCAGCTCAATAGACAAGATTCCAGAAATGGTCTAATTGGGACATCATAGGGTGGACTATCCCCTCCCTAGTCCTAGACATTGTGACTCTCTACATCCTGAGGTTATTGTAGCTGTGTGGGTTGTCATAGCACACTGCAACTCATATTGATTTTGTTCTTGGTTTTTTACTCATTTTCAGTCATGTTTGCCATTTCCTTCTCCAGTCCATTTTACAGATGAGGAAACTGAGGAAAACAAGGTGAAATGACTTGCCCAGGGTCACACAGCTGGTGTCTGAGGTTCAATCTGAACTCAGGTTTTCCCAATTCAAGACATAGCACTCCATCCACTATAGTACCTAGCTGCTACATATTGAGCTTATATCCCACCAAAATACTGAGATTTTTTTCAAACAGCTTTCTAGTCCTACTTCCCTCAACTTGCACTTTATAAAGCTAATATTTTTAACCCAAAAGCAAGACTAAATTTGTCCCTATTGTCTCATTTTATTTAATCCAGTAAAATATTTTAACCTGTTAAGATCTTTCCAGATCCTAATTCTGCCATCCAATATGTTAGCTCCTCCTCCTAGCTTTGTTTCATAATGAAATTTGACTAGTTTGACAGATATGCCTTTAGCTAAGTCATTGAAAAGAAAATGTTGAACAGGAAGGATCAAAGAGATCCCCAGGTGTCATTAATGATCATTTATTGACCTCTTGGTACAGTGAAAAAAGATTAGCTCTGAGAGCAGAGAACCTGGGTTCACTGCCCACCTCAGATGCTTGCTAACTGTATGACCTTGGGCATGTCACTTATCTTCCCTTGGTCTCAGTTTCTTCATCTGTAAAATAACAGCAGCTAGCATTTATATAGCATTTCAAGGCTTGCAAAGGACTTTGCATTGATGACTCATTTGATCCTCACAACAACCCTATGAGATAGGGTTTTGTAAGTAATGTAAATATTTCATAAATAGGGAGATACCCCCATTTTACAAATAAGGGAACTGAGGTTAAAGGAGATTAAGAGAATTGCCCAGGATCACTATAATGAAAAGGGGTCTAAAGCAAGATTCAAGCTTAGAACTTCCCTCCTGGAAGTCCCATACTCTCTCTAGCTTTAACTCTCTTCTAGCTTTGACTCTGCAACAGAATGTTGTGATGTTGTCAGAGGAATTCTTGTTCGGGCATGGGTTGATTAGGTGGCATCTGAGATGCCTTCTAATTTTAAGATTCTTTAATATCATGGCAGGATTCAGTTCAGTCAAAGGATCTGGATTCTTTGTATGTATAGAAAAATAAGGAGGATTAAATTCCCCAAAAACATAGTCAGTAGCTTTAATCAGCACCTCTGATGAGAAGTTAAGAAAAACAAACCTGAAGACAGAACAATAAAATTTCACAAAGATGACTTCATCCCATGCTCTCCACCAAAAACCATATACTCCCCATAAGAGATTCTCTTACATAATACAGACCAAACCTGTATCTTGTAGGAAAGTGATATTTTAAAGTTTCATTCTATTCTGCTTATCCTGGTGTATATATTCCCTTATGACTCCACTGGAAGATGTTAACCATATCTGAATATACAGAAATGCATTTGATCATAACTATTCATTTGGAAGCAAAGTTTGATTTTTTAAATGAAAAAAAGAGAATTTCTAAGTCCATATTATTCACACTACTTCAAAATACTGTTTCTCTGTGAAAACATCCATTGTTATAAAGTCTGCATAGAGAGAATACTAAATATATATGTGTTCTATAAAATTCAACTTTATATAGACATCAAAGGATTTTCATGACATACACATACACGTCTTCAACACCAAATTAGACCACATGTCCATCAGAGCAAATGAGCTGTTCAGATGTAAATGGCAGTAGCCCTCTTCACTTCAGGGTTTCTGAGTCCTAAAATTAACTTGGTTGTAGATTACAGATTCTTCTTACTGAAAAATTAATGAGTTAGAACTATGGATACTAGAGTGGAAGAGAACAGTTAATGTCCTAAAATGAAAGAATGAAGCAGCTAAACACAGCCACTGTTGAGTACATTGTGGGACTTAAGACAGACAGGATCATCCTGATACCAGTGACCACCCAAGGGTAAATATCTCAAGGAAATCAAGCCCATCAGAGTTTCAAATAGTTGAAAAGCATTGTCCCAACACAACAGAAGGAAAATGCAGAACCCTCATGTATTTATAATTCCCCCTTTTCAAGACCCTTTCTATTTTTTTTATGATTATACCAGGAAAAGATTTACCAGTAGGTAGTAACATCCCTTAGTAATACCTCGTAACTTGGTTTCACCTTGATGATTTTCATCCACCTATCACAAGTACAAAAGGACATGTGGTGTAGTGGATACAGTCAGCTTCGGAAGCAAGAAGAACTAGCCTTACAATCAAGATGACCCGGATTCTTTGATACATATTATCTTAAGGTCTCATTTCCCTAGGCAACTTTCAAAAACCATAAAATGAAGTGCAGCGGTCATTCTGCATTGGTAGAGGAAATTTATTCACTGGGAGTCTCCTGTATTGGAACTCCCCATGCCAAAATTTTTTTAAAACCATTCAATATTACATGATCTCATTCACAGGGATTTCTTCTGCCCCCAAGAATGGGGAAAGTATCTTTCTACTGGAAGGAGAAACTGAGATAGCTCATAATTACTAGGTCTTACCTTTTCTAAATATATTTTTCCTGCAAATAGCATAACTAAAAAAAATATGACACCAGCTGAATAATGTGAAGCAAAAGCCATTACAAGACCACAGATTTAATGCTAGCAAGGAACTTAGAGTCTAACCCCCTCATTTTACAATTAAGGAAACCTAGTTTAAGGGAAATGAACTTGTCCAGTGTCATGGAGTTAGTAAGTCTCTGAGGTAGGATTTGAGTCCAGGTCTTCCTGAAATCCCGTCCAGCACTCTTTCCACCATGCCACATAGTTTTCATTCCTCAGGTAGTGTCCAATGATTCTTTTTATTATTATTATCCAACTTATAAACCAGTAGAATGAAAAGGAATAATTGGCAGCTTAGAAACTCTGCGTGTTATTGATTCAAATTCTGGAGAATATACTACTGCTTTTTAAAATAATCCATTCTTCTTAGTGTGGACAGTGCCAGCTTCTCAGGAATATACTTTGTTTTGGAAAAGTAGAAACAGCCAGAATTTTCCTCCTCAAAGTTTCTTTTCTTCCCTGTTCATGCTTCTAACCAAAGAAAAGGGTTGATAGAAACCAAGTTCCATTTCTGGATAGATTCTTCAACTTTATTTATTGCTTGAACAATTTAGTAAATGTGAGTTAAATGTAAGTTAAAAATTTGATTTGGTCCTTTCCCAGACAAGACATTGCACAATCCATGCAATACCCATTATTAATACTGAAATAGGACTTTGTCAAAGGTCTCTCAGATCATCTCCACTATAAACTAAAGAAGTCTTCAGTAGAATCATCTTTGTCACCCTGTTATGAATAATAAGCTGGGATAAAGGGTCGATGGCTGGCCCAAGCCTCACAGTGAGTTACCAGAAGAACTGGGACTCTCAGACTTTCAAGCCAGGCCTCTCACTTGATGAAACCACATTATATCAGCCAAGATTCCAAAAACTACAGAGACAAGAGCAGCATGATCTTACAAAAAGTCTCCAGAGAGTACAACCGACAGAAAAGCTCCCAGAGAAAACTTACGCCTACTGGCCAGTTCTCGGCTAATCTGGAAGTTATGCTTGGTTTTTCCTATGGAATTATTATGTCTTCTCAGACTCCTCACAACACTGTTTTGCAGCTACTTTCAAGCAGTCACTGAAGCTATTACAGTAATATGGCGAGAAATCAAAGGCACAGGGAAGACCCACTCTGCTATCCCTGTACCTTTGCTCACACTATGGCCTATGTCTGAAATGTCATCCTTACCTTCCCATCCTCAGTTCCCACTGAACTCCTACCTAGAGTTTTTAGAACCCAGCACTATTAGAAGCCATTGTCTGCAAGATCTCTGGGTTGGAAGGGACCTTACAGGCTATTTAGTTCAGTTCACAATTGAATAAGAATGTTATCTATAACCTACTGGACAAGTGACCATCCAGGCTTTGTGTAAAAACCTCTGAGGAGGTAGCACAATGGATGCCAGGCTTTGGGCCTGGAAGAGGGAAGACTTGAGTTCAAATCTGGCCTTAGATATTTACTGTGTGATCCTGGGCAAGTCACTTAAGCTCTGCTTGTCTCAGTTTCCTCATCTGTAAAATGAGGGTAATAACATCATCTACCTCATGAGATTTTTACAAAGAAAAAAATGAAATAATATTTATAAAGTACTTAGCATAATGCCTAGCACAGAGTAGTTATTTAATAAATGCTTTTTCCCTTCCAGATAAAGCCCGTTCCACTTTTTAAAATTTATTTATTTAGTTTTAGTTTTCTACATTCATTTCCACGAGATTCTGAGTTCCAAATTTTCTCCCCATCTCTCCCCTCCCCACACCCCAAGACACCGTGCATTCTGATTACCCCTTCTCCCAACCTGCCCTGTCCTCTATCACACCCCTCCCTTCCCTTATGCCCATTCCACTTTTGAACATGAAGCCTAATGCATGCTTTGCAATTTCTGTCCTTTGCTCCTACTTATTCTACCTAGAAACAAGCAGAAGAAACCTGAAATTTCTCCCATTTGACAGCCTTTCTAATATTTGAAATCAGCTATCATGCCTCCCACCTCAAGTCTTCTTCAGGATGAATATTCCCAGTTCCTTTAACGCAGGGCTGAATTTGGGATTCATGAATTTTTTTTTAAAAAATACACAAATAAATAAATAAAAATTAAAAATCATTTAATAACTATTTTAATGTGATTTGTTTCTTTTGGAATCTTATATATTTTATTTTATACATTTTTAAAAGTACTTTTCTGAGGAAAATCCCTCAGGCTTCACCATACTGCCAAAGGGGTTCATGACACAGAAAAAAGTTTAGAATCTCTGCTTCAACAAAAAATCCTCATATGACATGATCTCCATGCCTTTCACCATGCTGGCTGCCGTCCTCTGGGTGCTCTGTAGTCTGTCATCATCTTTCCTCCACAGAACTGCTCAGAACAGAACACACTAGACTGCCTTAGAGATGTGGTCTGATTAGAGAAGAGACCAGCAGAACTATCACCGATCTGGCCCAAGAAGCTATGCTGTGCTTGGTGATGCCTAAGACTGCAGTTTGGGGATAGAACAAGAAGAGAAAGCTCTCTCTCCTCCATGGCCTCCCGCACCCTCAGCCAAGGCTCCAGTTTCCCTTCAATAAGATCTCACTTCCCCTCCAGTCAACAATGACCTTCTCTCCCCTTAACCCCCATATACATTTTTTATTTGCCCTGCTCTTATGTTCTTCTTCCACATTAGTTTGTATTAGTTATTTGTGTATGTATCAATGACCTTCCCTGTTTGGATGTAAGTGTGACGAGGGCAATAAACAATAACAGCTAATATTCATTAAGCATCTATTCTGTGTGGAGCAATAAACCACAATAGGTTACAAACTTTACCTAAGACATGTACCTGTCCTGCCTTCATGGAGATTACAGTCTAAGGGGGGACATACCAAGACAAGCAGTTACTGTGCTTTTTATTGTTCAGTCATTTCAGTCATGTCCGACTCTTCATGACCCCATTTGGGGTTTTCTTGGCAGAGATGCTGGAGGAGTCTGCCATTTGCTTCTCCAGCTCATTTTACAGAAGAGGACCTAAGGCAAAGAGGGTTAAGTGATTTGCCTAGGGTCACAGTTGCCCCCACCTAAATGCATTAAGGAAATACAAAACAAAATAAAGGCAGTGTGCCATGGAGGAAACAGATGGAAGGCTCACTGGATAGAGTGCTGGGCCTGAAATCAGGGAGACCTAAGTTCAAATCTGCCCTCAGACACTTACTGACTGTGTGACCCTGGCCAAGCCATTTAACCTCTGTTTACCTTAATCCATGAGAGAAGGAAATAGCAAACCACTCCAGCATCTTTGTCAAGAAAACCCCATGGACAACATGGGTTTCATAGGGTCTATAGGGTCATCAAGAGTTGGACATGACTAAACATTAAAACTATTAATTAATTATTATGTTTTTATTATATAATGTATTATTATAATTAATATTAATTAATAATAATTAGTTATTAGTTAAGATTAAACTAAACAGTAACAACTACAGGGAAAAGTGATACTAGAACTATAAAGTGCTATATAAATGGGAGATACAATAAGCAAAAAAGTTATGTCATAATGGTAGTAATAATTGTGATAGTACCAAACAAATGAAATTGACATCAAGTCAGCAGACGAACAAATTAGCTTTGAACAAATGGTTGGGTTATCAAGATCTATATCTAAAAACAGCAGAGTTTGTGGTAATGATTTAGGACTAGGACAATGACACCAGACATTACAGAAAGGTTATCCTTAAGAAGTGAGAATTTATTAATTGTCGTGTGTGTGTTCGTCCTTCATTGCCGAAGAAGACCATGCCATCAGAGAAATGATGACATGACTTGCACTTGACTTTGTTTTTTTTGAGTGAGGGAGGGCTGTGCAGGTCACCATCCTCACTTCTCCTGCAGACTCATCTGAATCCAGTGACCAGATATTCATCAGGATGACTGGAGGTGACCCAAGATGAGGCAATTGGGGTTAAGTGACTTCCCCAAGGTCACACAGCTAGTGAAAATCAAGTGTCTGAGGTAAGATTTGAACTCAGGTTCTCCTGACTCCTGCACTGGTGCTCTATCCACTACACCACCTAGCTGCCCATTGATTGATATAGATTATACAATAATATCATAGAAGCTAACTAACACATCACTACTGGTTGCAAAGACATGATCAGGAGGCTAGAATTATACACCCAAAGCCCACCATCCTTTATAGATTAACAGTTGATAGATCTCTGTACTACAAATAGATAGTGCTTTACAAACCATAAAGCCCTGTATAAATGTTAGTTATTATTTTTAGTTGTATAGAGGAACTATGGGAAAGGGAAAGTTTAAATATTTAGAATGTTAAACTGGGCCCTAAATGGAAAGTGCCTATAAATACTAATCCTAGAACTTTCCTAATATTGCTCATGTAACCTTGAACAAAAAATGGTACCATGTAAAGGGTATTGGACTGGGTCAAGAGATCTAGCTTACACTTTCAAATCTGCTATTTAATAGCTGTGTGATCTGGAATGAATCACTGAACTCAGTTTCCTCATCTGGGACTATGCAGAAGACTATTAAGGCCCTGTAAACTGCAACTTTCTACAAGTTGGTCTTGGTGACTTCAGCTTCTTTATTTATGAAGGCAATACAGAATGAAAATAGTACTATTCTGGAATCAGAGGACCTGAGTTCAAATCCCACCTCTGTCAATTAATACCTACATGACTTTAGACAAGTCACTTCATCTCTTTGGATCTCAGTTTCCTCATAGGTAAAAGAGTAATGGACTGGATGAACTCTAGGTTTCCACCGAGTTTTAGATTTATGATCTTATAATCACTCTGGCAAAGCTCAAAAGCGATGGCTTTGAGGAGCCAAGCCCTTCAAACTTCCATTTTCAGATAACATGTTGGTGTTCATTGATTCATTATGAGATTACAACCCTACCTGCATTAATACAATCCACTTCTTTAAAGAACTCAAAATGTTGGGCTTTCTATTTTCCCTTTGGTGTGGAACAATAATGTGACCCAAGCTCTCCTTCATCCTGTCTTTTTCACTTTTAAAAAGCTGTCTACACTTGTTACCACTGTTTTCTTTCCCTTCACATACTTCCTAACTCCTTGCAATCTGACTTTGGATCTCATCACTCATCTGAAACTTCTTCCACCAGTTGTCTGTAATCTTCAATGTTAAATCTCATGCCCTTTTCTCAGTCTTCATTGTTCTTGAGTAATTTTCTGAAATTAATGCTCTTGCTCATCCTCTACTCGCAGCTATTCTTTCTTTTCTGATTTTCATGACTCTGCTCCTTCTTGATTCTCCTTCTACCTGTGTGGATGCTCCTCAGTCTCCCTTGCTAGCTCAACATCCTTGTCCCCACCCCCTAACTGTGAATACATAATATAAATGTCCTATTTCTCCTCCATTCCATATCTTCTCTCTAGGTGATCTCATCAGCTCTCATGGATTCAATTATCATCTCAGTCAGATTACTCCCAGATCTATATGCCAGTCTTTCTTTCTCACCTGAGCTCCAGGACCACAATATCAACTGGCGATTGGCCGTTTCAAACTGGAGGTCCTGCAGATGTTTCAGACTCAACAATCAAAAAAGTCAAATTCCTATTTTCCCCCTCAAGCCAAACTTTTTTAAAAATTAACGACTTCTACCCAAGACATCACCATCCATCTAGGTTCACAGCCTGAATCTTCACTCTCCATCAGCCACATTTCTAATCAGTTGCTAAGTCTTGTCAATTCTACCTCCACAGCATCCTTCACATCCATCTTATTCTTTCCACTCACCTTAGCTCAGGCTCTCACCACTTCTTACATGGAATATTTCAAGAACCTCCTCATTGGTTCCCAATTCAAGTTTCTTCTCACCACAATCCATTCTTCATACAGCTGCCAGAGTGATTTTCCTAAGGCATAAATCACAATCATGTCATTTCCCCATTCAAAAAATTCCAGTGGCTCCCTATTGTCTCTAGACTGAAATACAAACTTTCTTGGTATTTAAAGTCTTAGATAACCTGACTCCAACTAACCTTTCCAGGTTTTTATATATTGTTTCCCTTCTTGAACACTGCATTCAATTTCCCATCTCTTCGCATATAATGCACTCCTTTTTCAACTCTTCATCCTAGAATGATCCCTAACTTCCTTTAAAGTTTGGCTCAAGCATCACCTCTTATCGAAAACTTTTATTGATCCCCTCACCTTATCAGTACCTCCTCACAATTGCTTTCTATTTACTTCTTTTTACCAGTTCACTGTTTCTTCTGATTGACTATAACCTCATTGAGGGCAGGAGCTGTTCAGTTTTTATCTGTGTATCCTCAGTACTGAGCATACCATCTAATCCATAGCAGGAGATATAGAAATGCTTGATGATTGATAGTGTTTAAGAAGCCTTCCACCAAGCAGCTTCCATGAGAAGTGTGATGTTCACTTAATAAACAGTTAGAATAAGGTGTTCCAGGGGACCTGCATGTGATTGACCAGGCTCACTCTCTAAACATCACCCCCAAAACTTTTATTTCCAGTTTCCCTATCGAATTTGTAACCCAATTAGCAAAGAGAAACTCCAAACTTTTTAGTGGGTCTATAAGTTTAAGGCCTTTATTGCTTTAGAGCATGATCAAATATTGGGGTACAAGAAAGTAGAAGCTATTTAAGTGTGGAGTTGGCATGGAAGCAGGATTTAGGAGTTGATCTTGACTTTGGCATCTATTTGACTATTTCTTCTTTTAAACCAAGCACATAAAGAATTTTCTCCATCATAACTTAAGAAGGCAGTATGGAGCTGTGAGAAGAACTCCGAGTCCAGAGCCAGAGGACTTGGGTTCAGATAACTATGCTACTAACTACCTCTGTGACCCTGGGCAAGTGGCTTAACTGCTCTGTATCTTAGTTTCTTCACTGGTAAAATGAGAAGAGGAGGGATGTTGGACTGATGACCTCTAAAATATCTTCCAGCTTCAGATCTATGATCCTGTGACTAAATGATCAGTGAGGTCCTCTCCAGCTCTAAATCTTTGATAATGCAACTACTACAATTCCCAAAAACAAACTTGCCCTTGGGGAAAACCACCTTCTCCCTTAGGCAAGCTTGATCAGCAACTAAGCCAATGAAAAGCACTCCCTTCCCCATCTCCATCTTCATCCTCATTCCCATGGCTACTCTGACTCCACACTCATTGCTCCATTTCAAAACCAAACTAAATATGAGAGGGGAGGGTGCTTTGATACACACGGTTATTTGCCACAGTTATCTATCTTGTGAAAAAGTAAATAGAGGAAGATGTCAAGGCATCCCACATTCTGCTGAGAATTATCCACAGTAGATAGCATGTCTTCATGCCAGGACTAAAAATCACTTTAGACCAAAAGGGCACGTAAGCCCGGTTGGGCAGTTTTGGAGACCTTTCTGTTGAAAGTTATTTTGATAAAACATAGGGATGTCAGCTTGGGTTAAACCTTTAAGAAGCAGGAATGGTTATTCTAGAGATAGTCCACCCTGGGGAACATGGTATCCAGAGACCTGATAAGGTTAATCCAAATTACCCGGGAGATTAGCCGTGAGACAGCCAATGGTTCCACAAACATCTCTGCGGCTATCCCAAGCAAAGAAATTATATGCTTCACTTTGGTTAGCATTATCAGGGAGACTAAACCTGAACATGCCAGTGAAATGAAGACCTTAGTTTATAGATGAAGCTGTCACCCCGTGTCTGAATTTATGGGGCCAGGCTAGCAGTAGCCTCCAAGTTACAGGTCAATCCCTTCTGGGTCACCCATGTTCACCAAACACAATATGAAATTTCAAAGGCCTTTATCTGGAGTTTTACTGACATCACCACCACCCCCTTCAAATGTGGGTTATTAGGGGAGAAAAGAGGACAGGGAGTCCATGCATTTGCATTATCATCTTTATCCATTGTTCTCTGCCTCTTTGCTTTGCTTTTCCAGGGATAGTCACAGATAATCCATTATTCCGGGCACATGGTAGGGGCAGCAGGATGAAAAGGCTGACGAAATCCTGAAAGTGCACTTGGAGCCCCCAATGCACAGTATTAAAGAACTTGGCTTCTTTTTCCACATTTTAATAACTTTAACCTCTGAGCTATTGCCAGTAAACTTTAAGCAGTTCTAAGGTTTTCAGTGCTGACCATTCAGTCTAAATTCATCAGTTTTATAGGAGGGAGGTAAAGGGAGAAAACCCACAAATCCCCATATTTTCATTTGAAAATTGTACTACATGGGAAATGCACAAATGAAAAACAAAGATCCTTTATTCAGTTTCGTTAAAAAGCAAACAAACCAAAATTTAAGTAATCACATGTGCAAATAGTGTGATTTGCATGGCCAAGTGACTGTTTGCACATGTAAATGACTATTTGGACATAGTAATGTGGAATTCAAAAGCATACACAAAGATTTGAACATGAAAACAGGTTAATACCTAGACAAAGAACCACTATTTTGGTACAATTCAATGGTTTTCTTATGCAGTTACCTGATTTATCTGCCTGTAAATTAGGGAGTTATACCTACAGCAAGTCAAAGGCAGTGATGGTTGTCTTTGTCTTATTCTGAAATATGTTTGGAAAATTTTCTTAGAATTGAAGTAAATGGTTCAAAAGAGCCAATGAATAAAAACAGAATGAAGACAGAATAGACCAGATAACCATAGGTTGATCAGGTTAGATGCTTATCTATATTATGTATTTAACTCAATATTACAAAGATCCTTAATTTGATTCACATGGATAACTCCCTCCATGGATACAAATTCCAAAACCTCCACATATGTACTATACATTGCTGTTGTTGAGGCATTTTTCAGCAGCATCCAATTCTGTGACCCTATTTGGAATTTTCTTGAAGATACTGGAATGATTTGTCATTTCCTTCTCTAGCTCATTTTACAGATGAGGAAACTGAGGCAAACAAGGTTAAGTGACTCACTCAGGGTCACATTGTAAGTGTCTAAGGCTAGATTTGAACTCTTGGAGAGGAGCCTTCCTGACTCCAGGTCCTGTGCTGTAACCACTGAGCCACTTAGCTGTCTGTACTATACATGTATATATATATGTATACATATATAAATATACATATAGTATATACATATATCATAGCTAGCATTTGCATACTGCTTTAGGGTTTGTGAAGCTCTGTAGATGTTTTCTCATTTGAAAGATAATACAGTTCCTTATGAATTTTTGTTCATTAACATTGAATGTGAATTTAAAACTATTTCAAACATTAGATAATAAATTAAGTTGGTATCTTAAATAAAAAATGAATGTCAGTAATAGTTCTCTATCAATCACTTAGCTTCCTTGGACTAAGGAAGGCAGGTGGTACAGCAGATAGAGTGCTGGGCCTGGAGTTAGGAAGATGTGAGTTCAAATTTGACCTCATATACTTCCCAGCTGTAGCACCACTTAATCTCCATATGCATCTTTCTGCAACTGTAATATGGGGATGATAATAACACCTACTCCCAGAGTTGTTATGAGAATCAAATGAGATCATATTAGTGCCTAGCACATAGCAGGAGTTTAATAAAAATTTGCTTTCTTATATGTAAAAATGGATGGGTTGGTCTTAGGATCCTATGAATTATCTACATTCAAGTTGAATTGTGCCATCAGTTTACCTCAGAAAAAGACATATTTTTTTAAATTAATGTCTAATGCTGAAAGAATGTAATCAATCCAATTTTTTTAACAAGAAAGGCAGCTTCCATTTTACGAGTAATTTGGAGCCTCAATTAAGATTTCAGCTTCTAGAATGCTAATGATGTAGAAGGGGGTAAAAAAAATAGCAACTTTTTAAATGACGTGTGGGGACTCTGTGACCATAATCAAATTGGACTATAGCACCCCCCCCAAAAAAAAAAATTAGTTTCTCAATTGACCACAGCTCTTTATGTTGTTAATCATATATAAGGACCCTAAATCTCACTCCATCTCCAGTAATCAGACAACCTCCTAGTGAATCATACAAGTTTGTAATCCAAATGAACATGGATTTCCCCATTGCAATCACCTTTTTCCACTCATTTCATTTATGCTTAGACCCCTTTGAACTCCCAGGACACATTGTCTTTTCTTAAAGAGACTTCAGGGAGTACAGATCTTTGCCATACAGACGTGGAATCTGATGGGGGCATCCTCGTTATATCTCTCAACAGTGGTATGGATGCATTGGGGAAACATTTATACTCCCTTCCTAAGCCTCTGCTGTGACTGTCAAGTCTAGCTTCTCAGGCACCAAGTCAGTATCCAAATACACACCAGTTCCCATAATCTTCTCTTTCTGTCCACACTCCAAATCTCTTCCACAACCCGGAGGATCCAAGCTCCCAGACACCCTCTTCCTCTCCTCCCTGCTCACTCTTCACAAGGCTAGTTTTCAGCCCACATTTCTCACCATACCCTCATGGCTAGTTTCCATTAAAATGCTTCTAATACCAACATCTAAAATACTGGAAAAAGGACCTCCAGAGACCAGGTCTTGGAGGAACTAAGGCACTGTGATTTGAACCTCTTGCTCTGGAGAGGCACTGTCCTCATTGTTGAGAGCTGGGGCTATATCTAAGTTGCACCAGACCCCTGCACCTTCCCCAACCATGCTTCTCCTGGACATTTTCCTCCCATGCCATTATCTCCTCTCCTTTCCTTTCCTCCTTTCCACTTCCCACTCTGTAACAATAATCAAATCAACACTGCAGGTGAATGAACTGACCTATAGCTCTACTCACCATCCCTGTGACTTTCCCAACCAAAAAGCACTATCCCTAGCCAATATTTTCCTATATGTTTTGTCTTCTCTTATTAGAGTGTAAGCTCTTTGAATATAAAGGCTCTGTCTCTTTTGCATCTATATTCCCCATGCTTAGCTTAGTGCCTGGCATATGTTTGGTGCTTAATAAATGCTTCTTTATCCAATCATTCATACCTATTTGGGAGCTGCAGGCAGCTGTATGCTATGCAGAAGACACCATCTCCTATGCAGAGCTATGTACCATTTACTGATATTCTCCATTTAGTCATAAGCTAAATATAAAGATATTTTCAAGCATAAGTCTCTCTGATCAGACCTTCCTGGCAACTCTAAGATTCTCTAAAGAAACAAGAGAAAGCACAAACCAATACCTAAGAAAATAAGTTACAAATCAGGGTCCATCCTAGGCAGGATTTGTGAGAGTACATCTTTATTCTGTTCCTTTACTAAAGAATATGAACAATCCATAAGTGTTTGTATGTCACTGTGACTGGCCCCTCCCTACATGTACTCCATGGGATGCCCCCCATAAACATATATACATACATACACACCTTTGTACCATTAAGCAGTACAAATGCATGTGCGTTTTTGAACGCTAAGAAAAAATAACAGGTCATTCTAAACAACATTTTATAAATAGATAAATATAATATAAATATACTATATATAAAAATATAAATGCATATATAATGTAAATAAATATTCTATAAATAGATAAAATGAATTTTGAAATATTCAACAGAATAAAAATTAACCCATAGTCCTTATTCAATCTGGGGCACTAAGGTGACACAATGGATAGAGTATCTGACCTGGAGTCAGGAAGATCTGAGTTCAAATTCAGCCTCAGGCACTTACTAACTGGTATGATCCTGGGCAAGTCACTTAATTCTGTGTCACTTAATTCATCTGCAAAATGAGCTGGAGAAGGAAATGGCAAAACACACCCGTATCTTTGCCAAGAAAACCCCAAACCTTGAAGAATCAGACATGACTGAAAAATAACTGAACCGAACCTTGATCAATTGGAATCTCTCCTAGACCTCTAATTTAATCATCTCTCAAAAGCTATCAAAGCCAACAAGCATTTTTCAGTAAATAGGGTCTGGGAGTACCAAAGTAAAAAGAAAAATACATCTTGTCCTCAAGGAGTTTATATTCAACTGCCACAAAAAGGTGGACATAAATATAAAGAGATTCTGATACAGCAGATAATCAGATGATCTATTGGTGAATTGTGTAATCAGAAGGTAATCACTTCATAAATTAACCCCCCAATCTTCTCTGTGCCATGTGGCTCTTTTCTGTTTGCTTCTTTCTCACAGGAACCAGGAAGATTATTTTCATTTGTCTGGGGATGGGAAAGTAAAATCAAAGAAGCAAATCTGGGGAAAAATCAATCAACCAAAACCAAAAGGGAATGGACTATTGTATCACAGTGGTATGAATACTTGTTATCCCCCTTAGCTAAAAGCAAGAAGATATTTCAAGTCCAAGGTTTGTGTGCCTGTGCGACCTAGAAAGGCTCTTGTCCCCCAAGGCTATCGCATCCCACAGTACTGATGCTACAGGTCCATGCAATCACAGAGGCAGGAAGGTACAGCAAACAAACCCAACAAGGTCACTGCCAGGAGCAGTCAACAACAGTGTTAAAAACCACTAAAAGAGAGGCTCATTCAAGCAAGATCAGTGCACCTCCTTGTAGCCAGGCAGGATCACCTTTTTTGGATGGGTTAGTGAGTGCCTCCATGTGAAATGCTGAAGTAGAAAACTGTCTGATGAAATATAGAGATGAGATAATAGCTGAGAGATAATGTTAAATGGACTCTAGTAAGCTCAGGCTATCAGATTTCTTTGAAATGGCATGTGACCTCACCAAGAGATCAGTTTCCTCGTGTGTGTGCGTGTGTGTGTGTGTGTGTGTGTGTGTGTGTGTGTGTGTGTGTGTGTGTGTGTGTGTGTGTGGAAGGGACTTGGGGTGATGGAGATGCACGCAGAGCCACTGCCATCTGCTGGCTGCTGGCTGCTCAAAGACTGGGTTGCCCCTGGTTCCCCTCCCAAGGCCACCAGCAGCCACAGTTGTGATTTAGGAGCTGATGCATCACAGAGCACATGTTTTCCTGAATCTCAAATGTCTGTTTCAACAGTCCCAATAGTGGCTCGTTTTTTAGACCTAATCACCATCTAGTACAGGGTGATTTTTCTGTTTCTCCTTTTTGAAATTTAAGTTTTGTGTTGCTGCAAATTAAAATATAATTTTTTTGTGTTTGTCTGCTAAGGTCTCTCAGTCAATGAGATATATAATAAATAACGCTATGAAATTGGCCAGTTCATCATTCAAATGTATTGCTATAGTTCTGCCCGTATAAATGAGTGAGTGCATCCAGGTTATTGATCAGTTTTGATGACAGAAATAGTGACTTGCAAGGTTGGAAATGGTGGAAGCAACTGGGGTACAGTGAAAAGACCACTGGGTCTCTGTACACAGGGCTTGAATTCAAATCCTGTCTCCTAGCTGTCGGCATGACCTTAGGCAAGTCACATAACTTCCCGGAGCCCCAGTTTTCTTCTCAGTAAATGAAGGGGTTAGACAAGATGGTGTCTGAGGTCCCTTTCCAGCTGTGGACTTATGATCCTCTGATAAGAAGAAATGAAATGGAATGTTTTGTCTGAGCACTTCATTCAGAGGCCAAGTCTTAAAAACTCCTCAGAGATGCCTGCTCCCTCTGGGAATGTATTTTCCATGTGGTACATAGAAATGGAAGGGGAACAAAAGGTTTTAATTACGCTGTCAACAGCAGCCTCAAGGTGTAGAACTGCCAATTAATCTTTCCCTACAGGGTGAGAAGTCTCTCAGTCTCTGTGTCTCTGTGTGTGCACATATATATGGGTCTGGCTTACATTAGCACTCTGAAAAGTTTCTGGTTATACACATGGTTGATGTTGTCTGTGGAATTGTTGGGGTTTGTTTTTGGGGGGGATTGGAACTAATTCACCCCTTCAGGGTTTAAGGATATTGGACTCAGTAATATGGATGTAATTGTTTTCTCCCACTAGCATACTTCCAGAGAGGAGTGAGGATGGGAGCCCTGGACAGGTCCAAATTGTTTGAACGCAAAAAGTTAATCAGGCTTCACAACAGATCTGGAGAGTAGTCTCGAAAGCTGGCCAGCCCTCAAGATCCAAAACACCACCTTCCTGGGAACAAGGAACAGATGGGAGGGGAGGGTGAAAATTTTAAAAGTTCCAGGGAAGAGAAGAAAAAAGACTTTATAAAGGAAGCTTAAAGGATTTTGTCTAGAGAAAAGAGTGGTGAAATACTACCTATGTATTTGAAGACTTCTTATAAAGACAGAATTGTTGAGTAGTTCTCCACTGCCTGAAAAAATATAACGAAATGGAGAGACAGAGACAGAGGGGAGTGGGGGAGACAAGGAGAGGGGAGCAGAAGGAAGAGGAGAGGAGGGGAGAGGAGGGAAGGGGAAGGAAGGGGGATAGGACAGTTAAGTTCTGTCAAAACCTGAGTTTGAATTCTGCCTCTAGATAGTTATTAGCCGTGTGACCCTGGGCAAGTCAGTTATGCTCCCCTACCCTTAGTTTCTTCACCTGTAAAATAAATCCTACACAGGATTGTTGTGAAGATCAAATGAGATATTACATGCAAAGCATTTTTAAACCTGCAGTTACTATATAAATATTATTATTTTACTCTCTGAAGATGTACTAGCTAGACAGCACTTGGATTGGAGCACATTTTACGGTTATCTCTTGATCCTCACAATCCTGTGAGGTAGGTGTGATCTATTTTACAGATAAGGAAACTGAGATAGAGGCTAAGCGACTTTCCCAGGATTACACAGCTAATAACTATCTGGAGGCAAGATTCAGACTCGGATTTTTCTGACTCCCAAGTCTCATGCTCTATCCGATACACCAGTAGCTACCTAGATGCCTCAATATTAAAGACTGGTGTTGACCAACATTTGTCTAAAATAGGATTGATTAGGTTTAATCCTACTGAGCCTCAAAAGTCTTGAACTTCTAAACAATTCTTAAATTCTCTGTAAGAGAATAACTTTGGTTCCAACCAAGACTCAGCCCATTGATACAGGCAGAAAGTTTCAGAAGTCATAACTAGGAAGTTGATTTGTAGATGACTGTGAAGGGTGGTGAGCTTGTGAAGGCAAAACAAAATTCATGTTTTCTTCACCATCCTTACATGCTCTGCTTCCAATTTGTTTGGCAGTGAAGGCAATACTGGAACAAGAAATAAACATCCTCTATACCCTTAGCTGGCCCTACTCACTCTCCATTTGTAACTTGCCAAGATATATTTATTATCTTTAATAAATATTTTAATTTAACTTTATTTTATTTAACTTTAATACATATTATTAAGATATATTTATTATCAGTGATAATTATTTGATAAGAATGTCTGGTCCTCCAAAATGAGACAAGGTCAATAGACCTAACCCTTGGCAAATTTGTAAGTTTTGCCAATTTTTTTTCCTATATTCTACTACTGTCCTTAGGGCTGCTTTCAGACGTTCTTGGACATCCTTTTCCCTCTCCCCTTGTTAAAATATAAGCTCCCAGAGGGCAAATACCATCTTAATTTTGGTATTTGTATCCCTAGGCTTAGCATGAACTTCACAGATTCTAAGGTTTGACAAATACTTTATATTCACTTATTCATTCCCAGTCACTAACTTATACCAGTACCACTATTTCTAGCCCCACCAAAACACTTTATAGACCTACTTTCCCATTTTCCCAGATCGTAGCTCTGCTCACTGCTAATTCAATAGTTCACTGGCATTGAAAAAGTGTTTACTGAACACCTACAGCTGCCTGAAGCAGCTTGACCTAATGCAGTGGCTTCCATTAAATAAGAGTATGAACCTCTTGGAAGTTCAAAATGATGATCCAAAGGATTTAAGCTAAAATTTCTTTAATGGTGCCTTAAGAAGCAAATAATTGCAGAATATTCTGAGCAGCGCATTAAACTACCCTGGAGGTTTACAACACATTCTTGTTGAAAGTAGTCTGCACTGGCCTGATGGATGAGCTCTGGCTCAGACCCAGGGCTGGTCCAAGTCAAAAAAACTTGGGTTAAAGTTTTGCCTCTGACGTATATACTGGCATGGTCAAATAATCTTTTAATCCCTCAGTGCCCCCAAGTAACTTTCTAAAATGTTAAATTACAGAAGTTACCCATCTTCATTGGCAGAGGGATTGTCCAGAAAGATATTTTCCCATACCCAATAATCACATGCCTAGACCAAAAATATAAATTATGCAAGGCACTATGCTAAGTGAAGCATATACAAAAATAAAACAAAACAGTCCTTGCCTTTTAGAAGCTTACATTATACTGGTTAAGTAATCCAAGATCATTTAATAATACCTCAACTACTCTAAATACCAAAAGTCATTAAACTGTGCATACCCTTTGACCCAGTGGGCATCTAGGTGGCACAGTGGTTCTAGTGCCAGGCCTGAAGTCAGAAAGACCTGAGTTCAAATACTAGAGAAGATAGTTTATACAATAACAACGTTGAAAAGAAAAAGAACTTTGAACTCCTCTCATACCTTATCATGATGTGGAGGTGACCCTGAGTTCTCAGTAGCTATTTTAATGGAAGACAAGGTCTGAAAATTTCCTTTCAAGCTCCAAAGCCTTCAAATATAGGCCTATCAAGAGTCTGTGTGTCTGGCATCTGAAGATGGTTCAAAAAGGCTCATCAATAAAAAATCAATTGTTTCCCTACCACCAAAACTCACCAAAATTGGCTACTAAGGAGAAGAGGAAGTTGTAGTCTATATTAGTGAAGATATTAGCCATGCCAATTCAACCACAGATCCTTGAACTATTGGAGGAAGTAGTATAATGATGGACTGATAGGATGTCATTCTTCAGAGCTAAAGTATTTGTGTTCTAACACGGATCTTCTCAAGATGATTTCCTATACATTATAACAAATGTTATTATATATTACATATATAATATATATATAATCATATTATATATAATAAATTCATGAGATCTTAATCCATAGATGCTATGGGAGTAGGCCAATGGAAAAAAACATATAGGGGTCCTTCACATCCCATAATGAGAGGAGCTTCCTACTCTAGCTATATGGAGGCCAAGATAGAAAAAAATGGGTAGTGGGACTAGGGTTGGAGAAGTGGGAGACAGAAAACATAGTATGAAAAGACTAGTGTCAGTGTATATGATTGTCTCATCAGAGGAATCACAGCCTGGCCATCCCTGTACAGTGCCTTCTGCTCCACTGGGCACTCCTTACTCCTTTCCCTCAGAGTTTGCTTAAGAATCATTCCTGCTTCTTGATTCCCTACCTCCAGAGGTTTTGTTTAGGCCCTAAAACCCAGTCACCCACATTGATTTATTCCTTGCCAAGATATTTGCTTATAATCATATAAACTTGTATCTGTATTCAGGTTCATCCCTGTCATCTGCTAAAACTGAACAATTAGTGGGGGAAAAAATTTTACCTTTTTGAAAGCATAATATTATAGTAACTTTCACTGTCCTAAAAGATTTTCCCATCTATGTTAAAGTTCAAAATATTAGAGAGATGGTTATCTGGGCCTTGTGTGGTATCCTAGGCCTGGACTCAATGGACCTGGGTTCAAATTCCAGCCTTGCTGATTACTACCTGTATGGCCCTGAATACCTCCAACTTCTCTAGGCCTCTGTTCCCTCATTTATGAAAGAAGGGGACTAAACTAAATGGTATCTAAGAACAGTTATCGCTCTTTTTATTTATTTTTTTGTAAATTTTTTATTTATTTTAAACTTAAATAACAAACGAGAAAAGAAGAAAAAATTGCCATGTACACAGCAGAACATAAGAAAAGATTCAGTATAAAAGAATAAATTTCCATTTCAAGAAAACCTATAAAATAAATACTACACTTAGTTTTCAAAGTTGCCCAGCTTTTTCTTTGCTTCCTTGTAGGTTTTCTTTTGTTCTTTGCTGTGTATTTTTTACTTTATTTTCCCCTACCTCACCTCCACCCCAAATCTTCTACCTTAAAGAAGGCTACAATTAAGTGCAGATATATATACATATACATTAATATCTACAAACATACATATATGTACACATATGCATTCATATATATGTGTGTGAATATATATGTATATATATATACATATACACATAAGTAAGACCATATTATATTCATTTCCACTTGGCATTTCTTTCTCTGAAGATGGATACTATCTTCTTTCATAACTCCAAGTCTTCCCGTGTTTTTCTAAACAACCAGCTCATCATTTCCTATACTCCACCAATACTCCAATCCAATCACACCCTATCTGAGAACCTGTCTATGAAAGTTTTTCCCCAATTTTCTACATTCCTTCTATTCTTAGCTACATAGGTTTTATTTATACAAGAAAATTTTAATTTAAAATAATTGAAACTATCCATTTTATATATCAACAATGCTCTCACCATATAATATAGTTTAAAGTCTGATACTGCTGAATCTGCTTCCTTTACATCTTTTTCACCTGGTTTCTTTATAGTTTCTGACCTTTTGTTCTTCCTTATGAATTTTGTTATTTTTTTTTTCCTAACTTGAGATGATTTTTTTAGTAATTTAATTGGCATGGCATCAAATAAATAGATGTTAGGTAAAGTCATCACTTGTTTCTTATATTGGTTTTACCTGCCCATTATAGCTCTTTTTAAATTCTTCACTAATTTGAGAAAGATAATTGGTGAATTTCATCCTTGTACTTTACCAATTAAGAAATAAAGGAACACTCAAACATCTCTTGTCCTTAATGGCATCAGTTTTACACGAGTTATCTAGATGATTATTCTGTTCCTCTTCATTTTAAATGGATTGGTAATGTTAAGCATTTTAAAAACAGAATATAAGGCAGCTTCTTAGAAAGATTATTGAACACATCAATGAATCCAGTTGTCTTGGATAAGAAACATGATTATATCCCTTCTTCCTCGTTAGAAATAGCTCCTCCTTGTGGTTAACAGAAATAACAGCTTTAAACTACAATCACATGGTTAAAATATGAAAATCATATTACGTATTTTATATGCATGTATGTATAAGTGGTGCATATACATATATAGTGTCCATATATGTATTTATGTGTATATCCTGTTTCTAATTCACTTACCTAATTTTTACACCTGTCAATAATTACCCACAATCTGAGTTTTCCACAATTGTCCACCTTCTCTCATGCTTCCTATAGCAGAAGAATCAATTTTCAAGTTAGTGAACAAAAATATATTCACTGAATATCCATATATGGTAGCTAATAGTGTGCTAGACACCATGAGAAATTAGAGAAAAATAAAAAACAAGGTCCGTTCCCCCAAGGAGCCACCATTCCAATAAGGAAAGTCCAACTAAATGACAAAAAGAATAGACCCAGAGAATCTCAGAATTGCAAAAGATCTTAGAGGTCATCTAGCTCAAATTCCCTCTGAAAATGAATAGTCTCTACAACAGGCCCAAACCATCATCCATCAAGGCTTGAATAGCTCTAATGAGGGAGAAGGCAGCCCATTCCACTTTGAGATTGATCCCATTCTTAGGAATTTTCTCCTTACATCAAGCCAAAATTTGCCCCTCTCTTAAACTTCCACCTACTACTTCTAGTTTTGCCCTTTGGGGCCAAATAAAACAAACCTAATCCCTCTTTCACACGTCAGTTCTTCAAATATTTGAAAACAGCTGTTATGCCCATCACTGAAGCCCATCCCCATCTCCTCTCCTCCAGCTTAACAAAATGAGACTATGTAAGCGCTAAATGGCCCAGCAGAAACTGTAATCATAACAAGAGCTCAGAGAAAGGGGATCGGTGGGGGCTTGAAATAATCCAAGGAGTGATCACAGAGCGAGTGGGAGCTGACCAGTGCAGACCTTGGAACAACAAAAAATTCAATCCCTCTAATTCTGAATATGTCATAATACTATATTTAAGATTAGAAAGGACCTTGGAGATGGTCTGCTTCAACCTCCTCATTTTACAGGTGAGGAAAATGAGGCTCAGAAGGAGGAAATTACTTGCCCAGGGTCACATAGGTATTAATAGCTGGAATTCAAACCCAGGGTCCATGACTCCAGATCCATTTTCTTTGCACTATACTACTCCCTCAAAATTATCTTACTTTTTTAATTTTCTCAGTTTATAGGTAGTTATAGAAAATTAAAGTCCCTAAACCTTAAAGCTTCATGAAGAGCATATGCATTTAAAACATACTACCACAATATAAATCAGTATATTCCTCTTGCGATGGGAATAATAACCTCAGTATCCTTCTCTCCACTGCCCTCCCTGTATGTTGGTGTGTATGGGATGTTCAGGGAGTACTAGCACCTATGGTATGAGAACTTGCCAAGTCCTTTTCAGGGATGTTCATCTACCTTTGGTGTCTACCTCTCACTCAACTCTCACCCGTCGATCCAAGAATCTGTAGCATGCACAGCAGCCACATCCCGGTAAAACATCTTAGCACATGGGCTAAACCAAATTCAGGGTAACCAACACGCCTCAAACCTGTTAGCGAGTTAAGGGAATGAATACCCCAAGCATGCGAAAACCTCCCTCACAGAATAAGCAGATGAGAACAATTTTTTCCAGTGGTCATGAAAGCAGCTGAAGCAGACGCTGCGGAACACTTAGAACTTGTTCTGAAGACACCAAGGTCATCCGCTGCATCCTGAGCCATCTCCAGTCCTCTTGACTTTCAACTTGCCACTGGACTTTCGACAGGTCTGGAAGAGAGATGGAGGAGCAAGTCGGCTTCACTTAAATCCAATTCATGCACAAGTCAAGACATCATCGATCATCCACTATTACACCCCAACATCACGATGTCATTGGTCAAGGCTGAACAAAAACAACTGCCATATGTTAGGCTAGTTTCTCCTTCACAGATACTGAAACTGTCCTGGAGATTTAATTAGCTCAGGATACTAAAACTAAGGCCATTGCTATAGGTTCCTAGTCCCCTGGGTACAAAACCAGAGCACAAGGGGCTAGAACTCCTCCCTCCAAGCTTATGACCACAGATCAGCACCATTAACAGCAGTGGAAAGCTGAGTTCAACTGGATCAATGCTTTATCACTGATGAACATCTCTCCTCTGCTCAGAATGTCCTTCACCTGCTTTTGCTAAGTAAGTCTCCCTTTGTTCACTAGTGTCAGGTCTATCAGAAGTGCCTATTTCATTCCAGCTTTGAATCTAAAATAAGGGGCCAGTCCGGGTTAGCCCAAGCCAATGGCACCTCTCTCCTATTTCAAGAAAGTATCATAATTTTACAGGATTTGGAGCCAAAAAGGGCACTGGAGATCATCTGCTCTAAGTACCTCATTCTTCTGATGAGAAAATTGCCACCCAGGGAAGTAGAATAACTTACTCCAAGTCACAAGGAGCCAATGGTGCAGGAATTCAAACACAGAGCCTCCATCACCAGGTTATTTTCACTATGATACTTCACTATGGCACCAATAATTAAGCATAGCACTTTTCTTTCATGACTGCCCTGCTCAGGGATGAGTTGGTAAAATGTTTAACAACTGGGCTGCAATTGGGGTAGGGGAGGTACAGGACAACCATACAGACACACTTTTAAATTTAATCTGCATTAGTAACATTTTCTTAAGTCTACACAATCAACAAAATAATCCTCCAAGATCTGATTTGTGATGGCTGATTTCAGAGATGTAAATCCACTGAAAATTTAATAGTGGGTTCATTCAAAAGGGCTGAGGCAGCTCTGTATAACCCAAGTATTACTGTTAGTCAGCAGGGCAAATCTTTTTTTTCTTTTGAAAGAAGGAAGAGGAAAGAAGACTTTACAAAGTGGTAACAGGAATGCAGTATAAAGATCATTAACTTTACCCCTTCCCCTCTAATGCTGCTAATTTCTCCTTAAAGCATCAACACAATTTGCATAACCTGGGAACCAGCTGTCAAGAGCATGGCTGGAGCTGAAAGAAAATCACTCACCTCAACTCAGCTAGAAGGGAAGTATTGAGGAAGCTAAAAACAGAAAAGGTGTTTCAAGTCCCCTGAGGTATGCTGGTCTGGGGCAGTCTCAAAAAAAAAAAAGAGCTATATCTCACTCCCCCTCATATATCTGGAGGAAAGAAGCAGACAAGAACTCCAGAAGGTGGTAGCAACAGCCTGGTAGGGGAACTTCAAATAGCACCTTTTCAAGACAGAGAGCCACATAGATAGTGGAGCATCATGGACTGACAAAGGGAGCTCTGGGATGGGATCTCTCCTTAATGCTCAGAATCATTAAGGCAGGTATGGCTGATTGCCAGAAGATGGCACCATGAGAAATAGTCCAGCACTCAGAGTTAAGTTTGTTGTCCCTTGATGTATCTGAAAATGATTCTACTAGTTGAGTTTCCCTTGTAATTACCTTGTTATTTTTTTCCCAAGAGAATAAAATAATTTGGATAACGTTCAACGTTCATGATTAGACAAAGTTAGTGCAAAAAAAAGTAGCCATACTTCCAAAATTAATCCAGTGACTTAAAGTTATCCCAAACAAAATGCCAAAAACAAACTTTATAGAGTTTGACAAAATAATAACAAAACTAAGATAAAAGAAAAAATTGTTAAGACTCTCAAAGGGAAATTTTCAGAGGAGGAAGAGGGATTTGCACTCAAAGATTTTAAGTTATACCATAAAGTAATAATTATCAAAACCATCTGATATTGGATTTAAAAAAAAACAAATAAGCTAATGAGAGAGGTCAAATGATAATGAAAAAGAACTAGATGCATAAAGTACTTCAATGTTGGGTAGACCTAGGATCACAAAATAGATTGTATAAGTATTAATTTTTCAACAAAAGTGGTTGAGTAAACTGGATAGCAGTTTGGAGGAAAAGTGAGAACAGATCAAGATCTCACGCCATAAATCACCATAAGTTCAAAATGGATCAGAATCTATCAAATATTTCAGTATATGTAGATATGTGTATATGTACTCAATTCAATAAACCTGTATGAAGCTCCTGCTGGGTACAAACCACCATGTAAGCCCTGGGAATACAAAAGAGGCAAAAGATCGTCTCTGCTCTCAAGGAGTTTACAATCCAGTGGAGGAGACGATACGCCAACAAATACATACGAAGCAAGCTATATATGGGATAAAAAGGAAATAAAGGAGGGAAAGGACTGGAATTAAGAGGGGTTATATTTAAAGTCACCATAAAACATTAGAGGATGAGGAATTATATCTTTCACAACTCTAATGAGGAAACAGTTCATTAGAGCCCCCTGCTTCTTCAAATTACTTTGTATTTTTTTTTTTATCTAAATAAATGTCGTTTCTCTGAATAGAATGTAAGCTCTTTGAGGTCAGGAAAAGTTTGGGTTTTTTCCCTTTTGTATTTACAGTTCCCTGTATAAATTAAATGGAATTGACTTTTCCTAACGGCCTAATATGTCTCAAATTACTTTGTGTATCACTAGGAATATTTTTTATCTTCTTTTTCTGTTCCTATAAAATAGAGGTAGTAGGAGGAGAACATAAAATGAACTACCAAGTCACATAGTCAAACTCTAGACAATTCAGATATATACAACATTGTTTTTAATTCATTCATCAAACACTTTTCTCATTCGTAGAAAGAATTGCAGAAATTACAAAAGTAGGCAATTGTTATAAATTTCAATTTCTAGACACAGGTGTTCAGATCAACTAAATATTTAATGTTCTCCCCATCATCCCTAAAGGGATCGTGGAATCATTAATCCACCAGGAGCCTCAAGAAATAATCTAATTCACCTCCAGGCTAGTTTCTGAGAAACCATCCAGATTGAATGAAGGGGTTTCTAAATGTGTAACATGCTCCAGGCAAGCCTATTCCACATTCTTCCAAAAAGAATCAGTAAATTCTTCCTTATTTCTATGGATCCTGCCTCAGTTCAAACCTATTTTCATTTATTGTCCTCAAGACTATGTGCCATGTGCCATTTCTCCATTTAAGTGAAATCTCCTCCATGTTACCTAATTTTACTTCCTTTAAATTTCCCTATGCAGCCTCCCTTGCACTAGTTTAGTCATTGACTGTTCATCTTTTCCAAATTTTCTGCATCTCTTTATTTTTTATTAACTTAATTTTAGTTTTCAACATTCACTTCCACAAGATTTTGAGTTCCAAATTTTCTCCCTATCTCTCCCCTCCCCTCACCCCAAGACAGAGTGCATTCTGATTACTCCTTACCCCAATCTGCCCTCCCTTCTATCACCCCCCCCATACTTCTCTTATCCCCTTTCATTGCCTGTATATCTTATTTCCCAGTTTCTCCATCTCTTTAGAATCAACCTTCTGCTTTTTTCTCCAATGGAGAAAAAATTCAATGCTTAAATCCCATTGAATTATTAAAATCCCCAGGCATTTAGGAAAATGTAAAGTCTGGGATCATTTGGGAATTGCACATTCTTTTGCCCTTGTTTTGAGTGGAATAATTATGCATATGTAATACCCTCTAAGAACAAGCACTCAAAAAGTGGGGAGATGTATGTATTCATTTGTAGAAAGACACATGTGCCCTGGATACCTGATTTTTATATCAGGGAATAAATGGCTATCAAACCACAGAAAACCTCTTAAATGTTCATTTTTATGTGTAAGTTAAGCTCAGCAAAATGATCCAGGGATGGAATGATGTTTATGGGGGTTCAAGAAGTGCATTTACAACTTGGAAACATAAAGAAGGTTGCTTCCAGTATCATAACAGGTTGGGGGAGAGGAGGAGGCAAGTGCCTCTCTCTCTACTAAGAAATCTAGGATACCCAAGATTTTGAATTCCAAATTCTCAGAATCAAAACCATGAAATCCTAGAACATTATCACTTGACATGAAGTTCCTAAAAAGTCACTTGGTGTACTGTCTCTTGCCATACCTTGCAACCATATTTCCCAAGTCATCTTCAGACTGTAACAGAACTGAGTCCCAGAATACTGGGTCATCACTTCAGTATCTTTTGCTGTCTGGGAGAGAACCTATGACGTGAATTATCGATATCAAGACTTCAAGACTAAGATACTTCCCAAAATCCATTCACTCCCAATCCCCATAACTGACTGGTCAATAAAATTTTTTAGTCTACTGGACCCCATATTACAGTTGAGAAAACAGAAATTAAGTGACTTGCCCACAGTCACACAATTAGTAAATGTCAAACGCTAAATTTACCTAACTCCAAACCCAGAATTCTATCCATGGCATCATTTAACTGCTTCACAACTTAATAAATATCTGTTGAATTAAATTGAATTTATGGGTTTTTTTTACTTTTAAAAGTTTTATTAACTTAATGTTGAACCTCATTACAACTAACCTTGCTTAATCACCACTTAAATTTTGATTAATTTCTATGCATAAAATATTGTAAGTTTCCAGTAAGTTACTCTAAGTATCCCTCAGGATTCTTTGTCCATTATTTCCCATTCGTTTCCTCTTACATGGTTGTAGTTAGTGGGTGCTTTGTTATTCAAGGCCCACTTTTTCCTCCTTTGCCTCATTTCAGAAAGCTCTTTCCAGTTTTCTTTACATTTCCCATACTTGAATATTAATTTTGCAGCTAAGTATTTTGTGTGTATCCCATCTGAAACCTCTGCTTGGTTGGTATATTTTCATTACCCCAGCTTTGTGGAAGCAACCTCTTTCTCCCTTCAACAAATCCATTCATCAACCGTGCCGACATTTCTTTGGATCTTCCTGAAACTGCCAGAGATTTTTTGGCATTTTACAAGAGCTTAATTGCAGTACATGTGACTCCCAAGGAATGAGCTCCTCTGCCTGAAAATGAGTGACTGTGAAAGCCGGAGTGACATGTCCGCTCATCCTGGAGCTTGAAGAGAAAGCTTAAGGAAACTTCTCAGGGGCATAAAGCCCAGCTGACCAACTTTCTCAACTTCACAGAATTTTCCAAACTGTTCATCTTCCTTTGGTTCCTATGAGTCTATAGAGGAGGAAGAGGGGAGGAGGGGGTGAGATGAATAGCTAACTCCCTTGGGACCTGTTTACTTTCAGGTCTGACTCTTAATTCTGCTACGCTGCTGTTCTGTCGTGCCTATTAGTTCCCCAAGAAAAGAATTTTATGACTGTTTATGAAAATAAACAATATTAGTCATATACTTTCTGAAAATTCATGGAACCAATACTCCATCAAAGAGACTTCTGTGTTTCCAAGAGGCAGGCCTCGTATGACTTACATTGTATCATGTTCAAAACCAGGTCACAGTCCATTTTTATAGCAGATTTACTCAATCCCAGTCCCTAATCAGATTAGCACTGCTTTTATGTCAGACAAATTTTAAAAGTTGTTGGGAATGTGGTCATTAGAGAGGTTGCAGGTTATGAACCTAATTGTGGTTTGTGGGTTAATTTTTTCATTTTTCAAATTGGGTCTTTGAAATATCCTCTTCAAGCTGTATATTTTTGTTACTATTTCTAAGATAATTCAGGAATCTAGTGCTTTATAGGGGAATAGGAGCATGGCTCTAGATATGGTAGGGAACTTTAAGGTCATCTAGGCTTGTGACATCAAACTGAAACAGAAACAGATCCCTGAGGACCACCTATTGACTTTGAAAACCACAAATTAATATTATCTATGTTGCACTGTATTTTTATTTACTTTGTTAAACATTTCCCAATTACATTTTAGTCTGGTTCAGACTATGTTCTAGTTTCTTCAGGTCACTTGGGACAGTGACCTGAAAGCTAAATCACTCTAATGTCAGACCAGTCTCTTTATTTTAGAGATGAGAAGACTGAAACCCAAAGAAATCAAGTGACTTGTTCAAGGTCACATAGGTAGAAGTGGCAGAGCCAGGATTTAAACCCAGGTCCCCTAACTCCAGGGTAACTAGATGGTGAAGTGGTTAGAGTTCTGAGCTTAGAATAAGGAAGACCTGAGTTCATATCCAGACTAAGACACTAGTGTGACCTTGGGCAAGTCACTTAAGTTTGCCTCAGTTCCCTCATCTGTAAAAGAAGATGAAGAAGGAAATGGCAAACCATTCCAGTATCTTTGCCAAGAAAATTCCATATGAGGTCACAAAGAGTATGGCATTACTGAAAACAACTGAACAACAACCTCTAACTCCACTGCCGTCACTCTACTGTGCCACCTTGTTATCTATGTTTTTCTCTTAATGATATGAAGAGAACATTTTTTAAAATCACAACAATTTTGCAAGACGTGACACTGAGGTTTCATTTCTACTAACCAAACAAGGCTTCAGAACCTTGGCACAAGGACTGATGAGTTTTTTTCATCACCTATAGTACAAAAAGATGGGTAACAAGAAGTCATCTTTGGGTAATGTGAAAGCTGTGAAATAAATCAGCCGAAGCTATTATAGCTGAGATAGAACGCTATGCAAATCAATGTTAAAGCCACTTACCAGATCAGGAAAGGCAAGTTTCTATGTCTCAGAGCACTTTTTTTTAATTAGGTCAAGTTGATATCTTCTGTACAAAACAACAGCAACAGTAGAAATGAAGTAAACCCTAAATTACATGATCATATTGAGGGAACTAAGGAAAGATGATTTCTGGGAGAAGAAAAGTCGATTTGGCAGAACTCGATAATAACTTACATTTACAAAGCACTTGAAGTTTTACAAAAAAAAAAAAAACTGATTTTTTTTATTTTCCTGACCATGGAATTCAGAGAGTAGTGAAGCCCAAAATACAAAGATAATCCAAAAATCTTACTTTGAGTTGAACTGACAGTTTCACTTTCCCCCCCACAAGACAAACTTTTTACCAATGCTTCTGACAACTAACTGGATTGGTTTCTTGGTCATTCATTTCAGTTCAATAACGATAACAAGCATTTACTAAGTGCCAACTAAATATATGCCAGGGACTGTGCTAGTGGGGAAATAAAACAAAACAGCCCATGCCCTCAAGGAGCTTACATTTTGCTGGGAGAATTTCTATCATGTACCTTTGATGAGGGGTGGAAAGATAGAGGTACAGGAACTCCAAGACTGGAATTCCCTGCGTAGGTTGTCTGGGAAAGAATCCACAGACTCAAGCATTGTTGAGGTCAAAGTGGTAAAGATTTATTGTGCTTTTCAGTGGGCAAGAGTTCTTAGGGAACCTGCAATCTTAATGGGGTACAGGTAAAGTTTATATAGGATATTCTACAGTAAAACATGTGCCAGATATGCTAAGTAGGTGATTCAGGGCAGGATTAGGGAATGACTACGGAATGGTTAGTTCTTAACGGAACATACACTTTTAGTATCTACCATGGAGATATTTTATCCAGAGTTCATCAGGAAATAGCCCAAGGTGGGGTTACAAGGAGGTGTAGTTTTAGGCCTGAAATGTCACTAAGTCAACTAACAGTCAGGACTGACTAAGTAATACCAGACTGTTCTCATCAAGGTCTTGTTAGACAAGATAAATGTGAGGGAGTATACATTTGCCTAAGTCTAGGATACATATGATTGGTCAATGAATTATAAATGTCATTATGACCCAGTACACAGTCAGTCAGCCAGTATACAGGTGGTTCAGACTGCAGCTGGCTACCGTAGCAGGAAGGGAGATAACAGTTGTTGCTGGGGCAGGCTGTGTCCTTGGGCTGCGCAGAAACCGCCTGAGACAGTGTTTTGAGGCTAGGGAGAAATGTGATTTTTAAAGAGAAAGATGATTTTAGAATTGTGGTCCAAGCACATACACCCAAGCACCCCATCACCATGTGATGGATATTCTAGAGAAGGGATAAATAACTGTGAGAGAGCAACCAGTGCAAGAACACACCATAGTGAAGTAGAAAGTGCATGAGAGTTTAAGTCAAAAGAAAATGTGATCCCTGCTCTTTCACTTTACCATCTATGTGACCTTAGACAAGCCATTAATTAAAAAAAAATAAAGGTTAGGCCTCCGTCTCCAAATCTGTAAAAGAGGGAGGTGCGACTAAATCACCCATGAAGTACCTTTCATCTCTAAACGCTATGTGCTACACATTCTAGAAGTGGCTGTCCATGAACCTTAGCCCAAAACACAGTCAAAAGACCTTCTGCAGTGCAGACCCAGATGTTTTAATGCAAGTCTTCAGCTTGCCACTATGACTACTAGTTGTAGAACTGTAGATGTAAGAAATCATCTAGCCTGACATAAGTTTGACCAAACCATTTGACAAATCACTAAGATTTAGTTTCCTTATCTGTAAATTAAGGCATCAGATTAAAGGAACTCTTCAGTCTCCTTTAGCTTCAATGTTTTCCTCTCAAACAATCCTCTCTCCCCTTAGAATCAATCAACCAGCCTTTACTAAGCTCTTACTTATTATGTGACAATAACTATTTTAAGCTCTGGCCAGGATCCAGATAAAAAACAAAAAACAATCCCTGCCTTCATGAAACTTGTATTCTAACAAAGACACAACACATACATCTGAACATACAAGACTAGGAACCAAAATTAATTGTGTGGGGAAGAAAAAATGACTTTTGTCAAAACATGTTGTATGTTTATTCTGAAGCCTCTAATCCTGATTCTCTTTGCCTTTAGTTTGTTATATGGAAATCCATGCAAAAGTCATAGCAAAATAATTGTTCAATTATTATGAGTTCATGCACACACAAAAATACTCTTGTTTGAATGCGCAATTTGGGAAAGAACATAATTCTTTAAAAAAAAACTTTCCACATTAAATTCAAGAGGAGTTATGATCTTTCATTGGTTAATGCCCCCACACTAACAAAATTATAGAGCTTTGAAGTATCAAGTACTGACATAAGCTACATACTGCAAAGAATTTGTTAAAAGGCATGGTTAGGGAACAATGTCCCCTAGCTTCTTAAACTGTAGATCCTGACTCCATATGGCAAGCACTGGAGGAGTCAGAGTGGAAAAAGTTTAAGAAGCCCTGCATCTCTTTTCAAAAAATTAGAATACATGAGAGGCAACTATACCTTGATTTGATATTGTTGGTGATTATCACAATTTCTTAAAGAAACTAAACTGATGTAAAACTATTGCCAAAACAAGAGGCCCAAAGGGCTTCACCCAGCAAACACTTAATCATGTTGCCACAACCATTTAAAATATAAGCTCACTTGTAGAAGAATACCAAAGAGGATGAGGCCACCCATGAAACAACGAAACACAATGTGGGGGGGAGGGAGGAGAGAAGCAAGGCTATAGAAGAATTAAAATAAGATCCAACCAAGCCCAATTATCTCACAAGTATTTATACATAAAACTGGAAAGATGTGGGAAGTGGAACCAGTCTAAAAGGGTTTCTCTCAGTTCTGATAGAGAGTATTGCTACCACATTTGGAATCTTAAACCTCGGTACCGTGAAAATGCAAAGAATGGACACACCCCATCCATCATCTCTGCACACCTTTGCTCAGCACCCTATGAGTTAAATAGCCCACTGAAAATGAAGTTGGAAAAAGGCACTGACCTTGACCTGATCAAATGACACAATTTTAAAGACACTCAAGGATCAATTTTCAAGATCTCTCAAAGAAGAGAAATTTCCAAAAGAATAACAACTATGATTACCAAAAGAGCAAAGCAAGAGATAAAGCATGAATAACGGCCAACCATGTGTGTGCTTTCTCATTTCTATAAAGTCCTTATGAAAATGTTCCATGCACACATTGATAGTGTCCTTGAAGACAAGAGAAGGAAACAGGTCAGCTTTCAATCTCCTCAGGATCTATTGCTAAAATTAAAGGGATTTTACAGAAGAATCTGACAAGCCCATCAATGCTGAAAGCCACAGGCCCTTTCATTTGGCTCATTTAAAGTATGAATCCACTGGAGACTCCCAAAGGAGCACAATGGAAGAGGCAGGGACAACAAAAGAGAGCCCAATTACCCATTCCAGGAACAGGACTGAAAGCTTCCAAGTGAATCTGGGAAAGGGCAAGGAAAGAATATGACCAGGGATGTCATCAAGGAGCCTTTGGCATGATGATCTTCAAGCTATGATTTATAGGGAGACAATCCATGGTAGGTAGATATTCATTCTAGGAGGTTTCATGTGTTTTAAAGCAAATGAGGTGTGCTACTCAGACAAAGTTGATTGGTTTCCCAGCTCTGAGGTCATAGGCATGGCAGTACCAATAAGCTAGGTTTCAGAGAAAGTATAAGGCAGAATAGAGGGAATACTAACTGAGAAAAGCGGTTTGGATTCAGATCTGGAGAGTGTGTCGAGCTGAGATAAACTAGACCTGGAAGTTTGTCTTTTTTTTCTATACTACAGTATACTTTCAGTTATACAATTGATAATGAGAAGGAGCAAAGAATACACAGAACCATAGACCTAGTGTTGAAAGGACCTTAGAGGGAATATAGTCATTTTACAAATGAGGAAACTGAGTCCTAGAGAAGTGAAGTGACTGATCAAGAGTAAAAAGTAGCAGAGCTAGGGTTCAGTTCTGACCCATGACTCCAAGTCAGTGTTGTTCCCACATAAATACACTTCTTTATTTTTTTAAAGGCCAAAAAAGTCAAAAGAAAAAAAAATAAAGAGGTAAGCAATCTCCCACTTCAAAGGAGTATCTATACTTCTTTTTGTAATAAAAGATCCTTAGGTAAAATTCATCTTCCTAAATCTACTTTGCCTGTTATGACAGCTGGATCAAGTAAATTTTTTTCAATAGCCATTATGTCTCTGGACACTAATTTCAGGGCCATAGGAATTATCCCAGAACATCTCTTAGAAAGATCAGAGGAAATAGGGTACAGCTGGTGACTTTTGTCCTCCATCCCTAAAGCTGCACTGAAATCATTTTTCTCCTTCTATTTGTTTATCTCTTAGTGACCACAATGTTCTGTGCATAGTCCTAAATGTCTTAAGATAGATGAATGAATGGATTTGCATAGAAAGTTATAAACAGCCTTAGTTAAATTGTTAACAGCCTGAATTATCGTCATTTATTTAGACTAATTATTTTAGCCTGCTTGGTTCCTCTTTAAATTGGTGGCTCCTCAAGAAGAAGTAGTCTAGAAAATCTGAAAGTAACAAGATTAGGACAAAAATTACATGAATTTAAATGGGAAGGAACAGCACTAGAAAAGGTACTCAGCTATGGTTAGACTATCTGGTTGGAACTGTAATGAAAGGTAAACAAAAAGACACCGGGACACAACTGCATTGTTGGTAGCGTTGTGAAATGATCCAACCATTCTGAGAGCAATTTGGACCTATGCCCGAATAGCAATCAAACTGTGCATATCCTTTGATCCAGCAATACCAGTACTAGAGGGGCATCCCAAAGAGATCGTAAAAAAGGAAAAGGACCCACACATACAAAAATATTTATAGCAGCTCTTTTTGTGGTGACAAAGAATTAGAAATTAAGTGAATGCCCATCAATTGGGGAATGGCTAAACAAATGGTGGTATATGAATGTGATGGAATACATGTGCTGTAAGAAATGATGGGCAGTAGATTTCAGAAAAACCTAGAGAGATTGCCTGAACTGATGCTGAGTGAAGTGAGAAGAACCAGGAGAACACTGTACGCCCTAACAGCAACATTGTACAATGATCAGCTATGATTGGCTTAGCTCTTCTCCACAGTACAATGATCCAAGACAATTCCAAAAAACTCATGATGGAAAATGCAATCCACTTCCAGAGAAAAAACTATGGAGCCTGAATTTTTGTTTCTGATGGCTTTTCCCTTTTGTTCTGCTTCTTCTCTTACAACATGACTAATGTGAAAATATGTTTACATGATTGCTCATGTATAACCTATATCAGATGGCTTGCCGTCTTGGGAGGAGGGGAGGGAGAAGGGAGAAAAAATTTGGAACTCAAGATCTTATAAAAAATGAATGTTGAAAACTGTCTTTACATGTAATTGGAAAAAATACTATTTACAAAAAAAAAAAAAAAAAAGGATACCCAGGTGAGAAGGAGGGTTGGTTTACATGATTTATTCATTCTCCCTTTGGTTGAAGTATAAACAGCAAGTCAACTACGGAAAGTCTAGAATTACAATTTGGAAAATTGTTTGTGCATGGAGTAAGTAGAAGTGCTTTCAAGGTCCAGCTCTGACACCGAATTAGATATGTGACTTGGGGCAAAGTCATTCAGTGTCTCACAAGGTGGGGAGCAGGAACCTGGACTCTGATCTCTAGAGTCTCGAATAGCTCTAAAAGTCATAGAATCATAAGAGTTAGAGCTGGAAAGGACCTCAGAACTCATCCAGTACAACACCCTCCCTCCCCATTTTATAGTTAAAGAAAATCTATATGAATTATGCACTAGAAAAACAACAAAATACATATCACAATATGCGGGAACTTCTTATTGTAGATATTGCACCCTTGAGGTATTGGGGAGATGGGAAGAAACACCCTTTCCTTTCTCTCCTTGATGCCAGGTAGCCCCAGAGCATTGCTTAACTACCATTATGGTTGCATGTTCTTCCTTTTCGAAGAGGACCAATGACATCACAGGGTGATGTCGACTCATATATGAATTAGACTTAACTGAGGCAGAGTTGCAAAAAATTGTCAGCCTCACTTTCTCCTACAAAGTCACTAAAGTCCAGGGGCAAGGGAAAAGTCAAGACCAGCAATGGCTGCCTGGATACAGTAAATGTCCTTGTCATCTTCTATCCTAACCAAGCTCTAAGCACCCCACAGTGCCTGCTTCCATGGTCTTCATGGTCTTTGGGACAAATTATTCTCATCTGCCCATTCTGCCAAGGGAAGTCTCCACATGCTTGCAGAACACATCCTCCTAACTCACTGATGGGTGTGAGGCCTGTTGAGACCCTCAACCTGGTTTAGTTTATCTGCTGAGAAGGTCAAGATGTAGCCACTGCCCATGCTACAGCTTCTTGGAGCCACAGGTGAGAGTTAAGTGACAGGCAGACACCAAAGGTAAACGAGCAACCATGAAAAGGATTCAGCAAGCCCTCACACCATAGGTGCCCGTCCTCCTTGAACACCCCATACACCATTATACAGATTCATGAAAGCTATAGAGGGGTTCATTCTATATGTATTGATTTGAGCAAATGTGGTCAAAACTCAATTACTGAGAGCATGCACTGGGGTCAAGGCAGCACAGCACTAAGATATACTTGATATCATTGCATAGACTCAAGCTTGACCCCTTTTCCAGCCTATTCTCACACTAGGCCACCCTTAACACAACATTCCAAACACAGCAGGGATAGAACAGGTGGTCATATAACAATAATAGCGAATATTTATATAGCATTTACTATGTGTTAAACACTGTGCTGAGACCTTTACAATTACTAATTCATTTGATCCTCACAATAACTTCATGAGAGAGGTACTGTTCTGATCTCCATTTTACAGATGAGGAAACTGAGGCAAACAATGGTTAAGTGACTGACTGAGGGTCATACAGTTAGTAAGTACCCTAGGCAGGATTTGAACTGAGGTTTTCCTGACTTCAGGCCCAGCACTTTGTCCACTTTGCTACCTAACAGCCCTATCTACTTCATGTAATTTGACAAATTACTACAAAATCCTGCCTGACAAAAAAAAAAAAACTCCTCCCCCATAAATTTACCATGATGCTGCCATCCCCTCCTACCTGACCTAAAATTCATACTGCTAGTCACCCCTTAGGGAAGCTAGATGGCACTAACGGATAGAATGCTAGACCCAAAATCAGGAAGATCCTTCTTCCTGAGTTCAAATCTGGCCTCAGACACTTACTGGCTGTGCGGCCCTATGCAAGTCATTGAACCCTTTTTGCCTCTGTTTCCTCATCCATAAAATGAGCTGTAGAAGGAAATGGCAAACTACTACAGCACCTTAGCCAAGAAAACCCCTAATGGGGGCACAAAGAATTCATGACTGAATAACAGTCACTCCTTAGTGTTCAACAAAGCCAGAAGATTCTTTCCAATATAAGAATGTATTCATGACCAGGAGTCCTAGAAACCTCTCCTCAGAGAACACAATGTATTGAAACTAGGCAGGTAATCTGCCATCAGATAAACCCAAAAAAATGTAATAATGGCCCAAAATAAAAAATAAGTACTAAGTAGATAGAATTAATGTTCTCTTTAGAGAAAGTGTATGTGTGTGTGAGAGAGACAGAGAGAGAAAGACAGACACACAGCCAGAGAGAGAGAGAGAGATTGGCAGGGAGGGAGAATGACTGGCAACATCTACCCCAAACTAGTCTCCCCAAATGAGAGAAATTGGAATCTGCTTTATGCATTAGTAGGAACATCCTGCAAACTCTTAGAAGTGTATTCTTATCTTTCTAAATTTCCTAGACGTCACTATCTCAGATCTTTAAAAAGAGGAGCAGGGCCCATCTCGACTTTCCATGTTCACAGCTCCTAACTCAGAGATATCTTTAAGTATCCAGAAGATGAGATAGCTGAGAGAGGCAAGATGGAAGGCCTAATAGACAAATGGGGAAATCTGTTCCCACATGGTGCTAAGCAAACAGTTCGAGGGGGTAACAGAATAAATCCAGGCAGTGATTGGTTACCCAGCCTGCTCTCTTTCTGGTGTAAGTCTTTGCCGGTGAGTGGTGTTATGAAATGGTGTGATTTTAATCAGCTTTGACTGCACCTCATTCTAATGGTTTACTCAGTGAAGTCCTTGGAGGCACATTACCAATAGGCCCCATTCCAGGGTTGAAGTCTGTTCTTCATCAGCTAGGATAGACAGGAGAGCTTTTGTCTCACAGCTCCAGAACTAAAGGAGAACCTAAGACCCAGATGGACTTTAGCCATGGCCTCTGTCTTGCCAAACTACAACCGCAGCCATATATTAAGTAGGCCAATCTGTGACCCAAGTCTGTAGCAATGACTTAGCAGAGGCATGTCAAAATTCCAAGTCCTGGGGGCACTCTGACCCCTAGTCCTTCATCCTACAGCTTTGTATTACAGCCAAAAGTGGAAGAATATCCAACACTTTCATAGCCCAGCACAAATAGAATTACAAAGTGTCAGAACTGGAAAAGACCTTAGAAATCATTTTGTCTTACCCCACTTTTATTTTTTTACAAATGGGGAAGACTCAGGTACAGAGAAGTAATCTCTATTTATTACTGAGTCACTGAAAGTTTTGCTCTCAGAGGTGTTAATTTCTATATGCCTAGCTTTAAAAATGACATGTAACTGGAATTTTTTAGTTATTTATCCCTCCCACCTCCTCTGCTCTCTCCCTAGTTATATGTACTTAGATATATACATGGGCTGAACTGGAAATTGTTTAAGGAATTAACTAATGTTCCACTGTCTCTACATATCTATATATCTATACACACATATATAATATATACATATATGTGTGTATGTATGTATGTGTATGTATATGTACATGTAAGTATGTATGTATATATTCTTCCTTGAGAGAATCATTTGGACTCTTCCTGTTTTCATTATGGAAAATACTCAAGGTAAGTGGTTTGGATAAATAGGAAGGGCCGTTTTACAAGGTGCTAGGGAGAGATATTGAAGCTAAAGATGACTGACAAGCTGAGTAGGTATTAGGGCAAGTCACAGGTAGGATTTTTTTAACGTGGGGCAAAAACAAGTGAGAACAACAGGGAAAATGCCAGTGGTGGTAGCAGCAGTGGTAATACAGAGAGTACCAAGGGAGAAGGCAGTCCATTCTAGGGTCTTCATCTCCAAGGACTTTGGGGTAGAAGATGCCTTGAGGGAAGATTCCATGACAAGAGGCCCCTGGGAGCATGGCCACAGAGTGGCCCAGACCTACAGAGTACAGCAGGCAAAACATGGGGACAGCAGCTACTCTAGGGAGTCAAGGTACCATCATCTCAAGAGGAAATATCCTCCTGGATGAATGACAAAATGACAATGAGAATACATCCCCATGAGAATACATCCAATTAACCCAGAGCTAGATATGGTGCTGGATTATAGGAAGACCATGCTATGGGAAATAAGATTTAGAAGGAAAAGGGGATTTAATTAAACATGCTAAGAAAGTCCCTGAAAGAAATTTACAATTCATTTCTCCTCCTTACTTTGTTTTAAGTGTTCATGCCAAGCAACAATAACAATTTTTATGCTAATGAATATAATTCTAATGAATTATTATATAATACCAAAAGGAAGATCCCACCAGCCTACTTCTTGATCTACCAAGAGAGGCCTAAAGGTTTTCACTCTGGTTGTTTAATTTCAAGGATTTCCAGGAAGACTCCTCTTCCTGAGTTGAAATTTGGCCTCAGACACTTATTGACCATGTAACTCGGGGCAAGTCACTTAACTTTGTTTGCCTCAGTTTCCTCATCTGGAAAATGATCTGGAGAAGAAAATGACAAATCATTCAAAATGGGATCACAAAGAATCTGTAATGACTGAACAAAAACAACAATGAACTAACCGGTAACAATAATAATTGGTAATAATAATAATAAATTGCTTTAATATAGCACTTTAAAGTTAGAGAAGGGTTTTGTATCTCATTTAAGCCCCACAATAGACCTATGAATTAGGCACAATAGATATTATTATCCTCATTTTACAGATGTGGAAACTGAGGCTCAAAAAGTTTAAATGACTTGCCTATAATCAAACAGCCAGCAAACAGTAGATTCAAGATTTGAACCAAGGTCTCCCTGGTTCCTGGTTTACCATTCTATCTGTTACACTCTATCTAAACACTAGATAATGCTGTTGCAGTAGGAATATAATATAGTCTGCTCTGGCCCCAGTCTCTCAGGACCAGGCTTGCCTCCACATTTCCTGCTCATAGATCTAAGGTACCTCAGGTTCTGTGAAGAACTTGGAGGCGGCTCTCCTCTCTACTGCCACTGCTCAGGTCTCTATTGTCTGTATTTAATATCCCTTTCACATATACACCTTGCTGCCATTTTATTAGGAGCCCAGTAACTAACATTTCCAATTCCATTTAACCCCTTAATACCAAGTAATTTTTACAAAGGAATATTCCCTTCAAAGATATAATAAAAACAATTGTACAAATACTCTCCCTAATACCTCCAGGGCATACTCTCCTTTCTAGTTCCCTCTTATCCTCTGAGGAAGTAGGCTCCAAATTTAGTTCATTTCCTACACAGCATATGTCCCAACAAGTTCATGACCAAAGTCAGTATTGCTTCTAGAGATCTTCACTGGGCTGACATCCTAAAGGTTTCTCCCAAAGAGAAGTGCTGTCCAAGATACTATTAGAAGATACCCCGTTTTCCAGAGCTAAGGCCCAGCAAGCAAGCTGTGTCCTAAGCTTGGCATAACAACAACCCTTTGCACTCACCTTCTGGAACTGATGGTCCCTGAGCTCAGGCAAGCACCAACAGGCCCAGACATGAAGCCCTGCTATGAATAAACGTCTTGTTGCTGGACAATCTTGCCTTACTGTTGCTATTAGGCCTTACTTCTGCTTCCACACTATACTATTTGACTACCTAGCCTCAAGGATAGAAATCAAGGTTTAGCTCCACTACCTCAGGTTCCCTCACTGGAGGAGAGGAAGGGGGCACACGTGTCTGGATCCTCTCCTTTCCTGTAAGCCATTTCCCTCCCTTTGAAATAAAACTTCTATTCGATTCCTGACTGTCCTGTCTCTGGCCTGCTCTGTTGGCTCTGGCCATCCACAGATGAGAAGCCATTTGGGTTCAGCAGGTTGACAGCACTTACTCTTTCAAGCCTCAGTGCTAGGGTTGCTGCAAAACCTGACCTGAATACAACTCCCAGATTCCTGTGACTTGGAAAAAGCATAAACCAAAAGACCAAGGAGACCCCATTTCTCTGGGTCATAGTCTCAGAGGAGTAGAAGGCCCATATAAGTAAATTTTCCAGATAACCGAAATTAATGCCTTTAAGTGCCAACACTTCTTTGATTTCATCTAGTTTGGAGGGAAATTTTACTAAAATGCACTAAACATTTCCCTGCTGTTTTAAGCTGTATTTAGAACACAATTGAATCTGTTATTAATGAGTTATTGCCATCATCTACTGTTGTAACGCTGTGATTTTTTTCATGACCCACTGAGACGTTAGCGCTCCTTTCCCCTACTCAGAAAGCCTTTCTCCACTGACTCCTTCTCATCTACCTTTTCTTGACATTCTTAATGTATCTAGCTACCTTTCCATCTCTGTCTCCCCTTAACTATTAAACTTACTGAAAAGCTCATCTGTAACCAATATTTCTACTTCCTTACTCCATTTTCTATCCTTAAGCCCTCGTAATTACCCTTCTGCTCTCACAACGCTATAGAAACTGGGTTCTTAAATTAGATAATATTTATAAAGTGTTTAACACAGTGCATGACACATAGTAGGTACTCAATCAATGTTTGTTCCTTTTCCCTTATCTCCATTCTTAGCCTGGGATCTATCACCTTGGTTCAGTTAAGGGTGTGGTTTTTTAAAATTTTGATAATTGTCTTTGATCTGAATGGAAACATTAAAAAATATATACCTTAGCACCACATGGTAAATTTTCAGAAATAAATTATCTGAGAAATTATCAGAGAAATTATAAATTAATGCTTTAAAAAAAGAAATACTACTCATATTGTACAATAAAACTGTTGCACAATAAAAATAGGAATTATCTCCGGAAGCAAGCGTTCACAAAATAAAAAGAAGGTTCACAAATTTAAAATGCAATTTACAAAACTAGAAAATCAAACAATTAAACTCAAAATAAGTACAAAATAATGAAATCAGAGATTAGAGGACAAACATAAAATGAAAAACAAAAAAGACTAAATAAGTGATCTTCAAAATGAAAAACTAGTTTTCTGAAGAGTAATAAAATTATAATTTAACCTGAAAAGTAAAAAGTTAAGTTACTGAAAGAAAAAAGAAAAATGTGAAATCACAGCAGAAATAAAAAGAATTATCCAGACTATATTTAATTATAAACTAGCAAGATCAAGAATTTAAAGAAAATGAAACATACTCACAAAAATATAAAATGTTTTTCAATTTAACAGGTTATTAAATAGACCTCTTAAAACACTCAACCTCAGAAAATGAAATTGAACAGGACATAAAGAAACTCCCAAAGGTGAAAGAAAAAATGGATCAAACAAATCCTACCAAATATTTCAAGATAAAATAATGACACAAATTATTCTCAAAAATTGAGAAACAAAACACTCTACAAAAGTCTTTTTATGAGGCAAATATGACCCCACTGCCCAAATCAAGAAAGAAAAAAATAAGGAAAAAAGACTTCTAGATCAATATACTTTTTGTCTATTGGAGCAAAAATTTAAATAAACTACTAGTTAAAATACTAAAAATATCCCCCCACAATTCACCTGAATGAAGTGATGTCAGAGACGCGAAAATGATTCAACATTATGAGAAATTAACATAATTAAATATATTAAAAGCAAAACAATCCAAAAAATCATTATATCAGCTGATGTTTTTTCTGACTTTAACAAAACATGCAACTCATTTATACTCATAAAACTAAAAAGCAAAGGAAAAAAAGGATAAAAGTACATATCAAAAAACCAAAAATATAGTATTTGCAGTGAAGGAACACAATAGAAGCTTCCCAAAAAAAATACAGGTTCAAAACAAGAATGCCTTCTCTCCTCAGTATTATTTGACAAGGTTCTAGAAATGCCATGGAGAGGAAAAAAATTAAAAATATAAAATTTGCAAAAATAAGAGGAAGGAAAAATTTGCACATTTGAATGCAACATGATAATTTACTAAGAAAATTCAAGAGAATCTATAAAGTAAGTAATTGAGACAATTACTTTTGAGACATGCTCAAGATTATGAAAATGTGGTTATAAGACTTCTTTAAGAAATAAAGAATGAATTTAATAATTGAAAGAATATTCATTGTTCATGATCAGGACATGCCAATATAATAAAATGAGGTTACTACCTAAATCAGTTTGTAGATTTAGTGACTTCCTACTCAAATTACAATGGGGGTGTGTGTGTGTGTGTCTGTGTGTCTGTGTGTCTGTGTATGTGTGTTTAATTGCTAAGTAAATGGAGGGTAACTTGGTGGAGCAGTGGATGCAGCACTGGATTTGGAATGAGGAAGACATCTTCATGAGTTCAAATACAGACCCATACATCTGTGTGATCCTGGACAAGTCACTTAACCCTGTTTGCCTCCATTTTCTCATCTGTAAAATGCGCTAGAAAAGGAAATGGCAAACCACACCAGTATCTTTATCAAGAAAACCCCAGATGGGGTGACGGGGAGTTGGACACAACTGAAAATGACTGAACAACAAAAACAAATTGATAGCAAAATTTATTTGGAGGAACACAGGTTCAAAAATCTAAAAGGCAATCCTTTTAAAAGTAAGAATCAAAAGGGAAAAGCACATTCTGACCTCAAAGCATAAAGTGTAATGAAGTAATCATCCGAATAATTTGGTACTGGTTAAAAAATAGAAAGGTATGTTATTCAGGAAGATCTGGGTACAAGTCATGCCTCTGTGTCTCTGTTAGGGATTATGTATCTAAAATGAAAAGTTCTACTAGGCTGCTACTGAAGAGAAAGGAATGGGGTTCTTAGTACATTTCCATTTAACTAAGATCCTTGGAATATGGGCATTGCCAGTCTCCCTTCACCTTCCATCAGTGGTGGCTTTCTTTCTAGTCATTACTGAGGGAGAGGGGAGATTGGGAAAGGGAAAAAGTATTTATATAGCATCTACTGTGTATCAAGCACTGTCCTAAGCACTTTACAATTATTCTTTTATATGATCCTCACAACAACCCTTCAGAGGAAGTGCTGATGTCACACCTTCTTACATTTGAGAAAACTGAGGCAAACAGAGATGAAGTGACTCGCCCAAGGTCACACAGCCAGGAATATCTGAGATTAGATTTGAACTCAGGTCATCCTGACACCAGGCCCAGTACTCTGTCAACTGCACTCATACTTGACTCCACCTAGAAGCTAACATATATAAGAACACAGAGTATGTGAAGGTAAAAGGTATAAGATAAGGATGGAAAGATAGATTGAAGCCCAGTTATGGAGCAATTTGAATAACAAGCCAAGGACTTTAGAATTTAGTTCATAGGCAGTGGGGGAGTCACTGAAGGATTCTCAGAAGTATGCATGTATGTGAATAATATAAACACCCAATAGAGACATTAAATGATTGATTCTAGGTTTTCTATAGTTGTCTAGAGCAGTTTAAGCTTCTCTGCTTATAAAAATTTTTTTGTTACTCAGTCAATCAAAAAGGTAATTAGAGGTGAGGTCAGAGAGATCAATGTGGTAGGAAAGGATAGAAGTGGCTGGTTTATGATTCTGCTGGACACAGAAATCCAATGATGTTCACCTTCTGTCATCTTGTTCAAGGCCAGTTCACCAACCCAAAACAGAGCTTGGGAACTGGAGAGCTGTTTCTCTTGAATCATGACTGGGTTTGGGGTTTCCACATTTCTGTTCCTTATGAAGACAACGTACTTGCTGGTTCGATGATTCAGTACCCATCGATGTCCCTCCCTTCCAAGCTTAGCAAATTTAAACTCTATATCTAAAGGAATAAAGAGACCATTGCTAACCAACTCATCATTTGCTAAGCCAAGACTAAATGAAGAACCCTAATGGAGAGGTAGAGTTGCAAGTGTGCCAACATGGTATCCATGCACACACCACACCATTCATTGCCTTCAGAGGTAGAAAATAAATCAATGCTTTTGACTCTGAACATTTCCCTCTTTTTTGCTGGCAAATGGAATTTCAAAATGGAAGGCCAGCATTTCACTATGAGGCTATCAATTTCTTTCCCTGAGTATGATCCACACACATTCCAAAAGATTAACACATAAAAAGAAACCCCTGGTTTCGTTTCTCCTTTTCCCAATGTGCACAGGCTGAGGCAGCCTTGCAACAAAAGCCAGGATCTTCCAATTTTGCATGTGGAGCTTGTTAAGTGTGGAGCCAAGAGAAAGCCCAGCCTGATGGGAAGAAGTAAGAGAAGAGGTGGGGGTGGAGGAGAGAGAGAAGCTGTGTTGCTCTTGATGGTGGCCAGTAGATTGCATTCAATTAACTTCTTTCATGCATAATCCATCATTGACAGGACCAATTTGTTAGTGCATGTTCTCTGACTGAATTAGGCCACAACCTACTGCCCCACATACCACCATATCCACAGACGCACCAATCAATATTCCATTTTTGGTTGGGCAACCCAAACTATAAAAATCTCATGACATTCATGAACTGCTTACTTCTCACCTTCACTATCGGTCAGATCTGTTTGTACAGAAAATAGTCAAAACACATTTGAGTGAGATCAGTAATCATTATAACAATGGAAATTTCACAGTGTAAAAGGACAAAATGCAACAGTCCCAAGGACAGATACATATCATATATATACACACATACTTTTACTTTTTCAAAAACTGATTTATTTCCTAACAAGTCAATGTATCTTAGAGCAGAATATAAGGAAAACTCTTAATCAAACCAAATGAGTTTCTTTCACCCCTTACATTCAAGTCACTCAAACTTTTAAATAAACAATACTTTATTTTATTCATGGCTATAAAATAAAGAATAAAGAGACACTTTCAGTAAGTGAAAAGTTAACACTTGAAGCCAATCCAGAAGTCAGACAAAGATTATCATGACCTCATCTTTTCACAATATGTCTCTTCAAAAAATCTCACAGTTGGAAGAGACTTTAGCAGCCATCTAGTACAACACACATCCCAAAGAGAATCCCTACATAATAACAGACAATGGATAATCTGGCCTATCTCCTTACCTCCCAAAGCATCCCATTCCCCTTTCAAACAGCTCTAATTTGCCTGGAATTTTTCCCTGAAACCAAGTCAAATTTTCCTCTTTTCACCTTCTCCTCCTAGTACTAGCCTTTGGATCCAAAGCGAATTCATCTAACTTCTCTTTCATATGACAGCCCTTAAAATACTTGATCACTATCAAAGTCTGTTGAGCCTTATCTTTTCCAGGTTAAACTAACCCAGTTCTTTCAACTGATCCTTCACCATCCTAGTTCCCTTCTTCTTCAGGATGTGTTTTTTAATCTCTTTAACAGAAAATAACCCATCTGATATTTCATGAAGATGGCATGGCAAATGTCTTCATCCTCATTCTCTGTTCCCAGTGCTTTTAACCTGTCAGCAACCCCAGGCTCCCTTCCCCAGTCTTATCCATTCCCACTTGAGGGGGAATACATAATCAGAATCAATCAACAAGCATTTATTAATAATAGCTAACATTTAAATAGTACTTTAAGGTTTACAAAGCATTTTACATATGTTAATTCATTAGATCCTCTGAAATAGAGGAGTCATTATTATCCCCATTTTACAGATGAGGAAATGGAGGCTGAGAGAGGTTAAATGATTTACCCAGGGCCACACAGCTAATAAGTGACTTGGGTAGAATTTAAACTCTAGTCTTCCTAACTTCAAGTCTAACACTACTCACTTTGCTGCATAACTGCCTATGAGCTAAGCACTGTGACAACAAAGACCAAGCAAGGTCTTATATTTTGATGAGCAAGACAACAAACAAGAATTTTATATTTTAATAAAGAAGACAGGTTGTTGTGTTTGAAGCCCATGACGTCAAGATGATGGCATGACTTGCTTTGAGGGAGGGAGGACTGTGCAAGGTCACCAGCCTCACTTTCTTCTCCTGAAGCACCTGGGTTCAGTGGCCAGATAGTCATCAGGATGGATGACCAGAGAAGGCCCAGGAGGCAATGGGAGACCTTGGCCTCTCTGGCCTTGGGCCTAATCAGGGACTCACTTAGGGTGAGGTCAAGCCTATTCAGAGAATAGCCCTCTTTAAGAATTGAGTTGAGGGATGGCTGCTTTAATTAGAAAAAAGAAAAATCATGCTGGGAAGGGAAGACCTTCAGGATTGCTGTTCCAAAGAGAAACAGTTACCATTGACATTCACTCTGAGCCAGGAGGGCCCAAAGTACAGCCATTAAGTGGACCTTGGTCAGGGACCCATTGTATTCCAGTCTAAGGGCTTCAGAGTGAACTAGGTTTAAGGAAGGGAGAAAGAAAGAAAGAAAGAACCAAAGAAAGAATGGAAGGAAGGAAGGAAGGAAGGAAGGAAGGAAGGAAGGAAGGAAGGAAGGAAGGAAGGAAGGAAGGAAGGAAGGAAGGAAGGAAGGAAGGAAGGAATCTAGCCAATAAACTCCAAGTTAACTAAGCAGCTTCTTTGGAGAGAAGGAGAAGGAGAGGAATAAAGAAGACAACACAATGAAGAAGACCCTAGATGAATGACTTAATTTCTCAGGGTCTCAGTTTCTCTGGGGTCCCTTCTAGAACTAAATCTATGATCCTCTGATATATAAATCTTTATGTTGTTCAGTCGTGTCCAACTCTTTGTGATCCCATTTGGAGTTTTCTTGTCAAAGATAATGAAATGATTTGTCATTTCCTTTTCCAGTTCATTTTATATATGAGCAAACTGAAGCAAATGGGGTTAAGTGTCTTGCCCAGGGTCACACAGCTAGTAAATATCTGAGGCCAGATTTGAACTCAGAAAGATAAGTCTTCCTGGCTCCGGGGCTGGCACACTATCCACTGTGCTACCTAGCTGCCTATAAATCAACATAAACAAGGCCATTAGAGTAGAGTATAAGACAGTCTTAAAGGGAAAGACACTAGAAGGGACTGCGAAACAGAAGGATTTCAGGGACTCCTGAAAGAGGCAGATTTTGACCTGAGTCTTAAAGGAAGTCAGAGATTGAAGAGTTAGGAGAAAGAAAACACTCCCCAGGCATTGGGGACAGCTAATGCAAAGACACAGAAATGAGAGATGGGGAAGAACAGTGTGGTCCAGGATGGATGGATCACAGAGCCTGTGGAGTAGGATGATGTGTTAAAAGGCTAGAAAGATAGAAAAGGACCTGGTACAATATTCATTCTGCTGTACAGCTAGGTGGCACCATAGTGCACAGAGAGCTGGGTCTGGAGTCAGGAAGACTCATCTTCCTGAGTTCAGATCCAGCATCAGACACTTACCAGCTAACTCACCCTGGGCAAGTCACTTAACTCCATTTGCCTCCGTTTCCTCATCTACAAAATGAGCTGAAGAAGGAAATGGCAAACCACTCTGGTATCTTTGCCAAGAAAACCCCAAATGGGGTCATGAACAGTGAAACACTACTGAAATGACTGAACAACAACAGATGCTAGAGTGATGATACAAGATTTAGATAAATTATATTCCCTGCTCTAACAGAATGTGTGTATTTGATCACTGTGGTCTTCACTATCTTCAAATAAAGTGAAATAAAAAGTCACTTTCCAAGTGCACTGGCCTTCTCTTCTCTGAATCTCTATAGTTCTTAGCATTCATTTAGTATCTAATCACAGAAACATAACTAGAAAATTTTGTACCTCAGGTAACATAAGCCATGCTCATGGCCACTTCAAGGGAGCCAAATTCGGAAGAACTATTCATGTTGGCTAGGAAAGGGATGAGAAAAAATCAGACCATCTGGTAGCTTCCTATTTTAAATAATTCTTATTGTTAATGTAATTCAAGCCCTGAAACTCATTTATATACAATACTTTCTTTGCTGGTGGAGATTAATGCCAAAGTCTATGTGAGGAGTAAAGGGTAAGAAATGGGGAGTTAGGGGGAAGAACCTTAAAATTACATCCCCTAGGCTAACTTCCCTAAGGAAGCAGATCAATATAATTCTAGCCCAGTTCCTCCCTCTGAACAGCAGAGGCAGCTCTCATTCACCATACTGATGATTTATATCCCCCCAACTAAATTGTCAGCTGACTCCTGGAAACAGAAGCAGCCCCCCCTTAACCTTCTCTTGCATCTCACTGAGTGCCTAACATTCTATTCTGCACAGAGTGGGTACTCAGTAAAATAAATATTTTTTGTTGTCTGCCAGAATGTCCTTTAGGAATAGTCTTGCTAGAAACTTTCTCAGAAAGGAATTTGTATTAATGCTTTCAATATGTGTGGGGTATTTTTCTTGTGAAGACCTTTATGGCACCTGTTTATAGCTCTGTTTTTGCCAAGTTCCAAAGAGTCACACTAAAGCTGAGTTAGATTATCTCCTCTCCAGAGCCAGGTCCCAGAGCTTAGGGGCAGGGTACAGGAGTTTTCTATCTTGGGCCTTCTGGGGGATGGATGCATAAAATCATTAGAATGTGGAAGACAAGAATTAAAAGCTCAGCAGTTTCCATCACTCGTTTCAACCCCAAAATGTGCAGGCTGTTCACTGGTCACTGGCACAAGCAACATTTCTCACTAGCCTATGCCTCTATCTTCAGGAACCCTGTAAACCCATTTCACAGGCCAGATCGACTAAAGATTTGGAAATGTTAGAGAAAGGGTGGGGAGATGGGGCAAATGGGTCAGGAGCTTACTCAAAATATGAGCCCCTGATTCTTCTTCTTGAACATAATCTATCACTGTCTGAGTTTGTGATCCAAAAAGTTGACCCATCTCCATACCTTATAACAGCTAGAAGGCAAAAAAAAAAAAACAGGTACCAAGAATTTTTTTCTTCAGAAAAGCTGGTGCAGTAGATAGAGTGAAAGATTTAGAAGTCAAGAAGTTTTGTGCTCACATCTTACCTCAGTCATGTACCAGCTGTGTTATTTAAAGTTATTTTAAAAAAAAAACAAAGCAAACAAACAAACAAAAGAAACCCACTCTGCCTCAGTTTCCCCAACTGTAAAATGTAGATAATTATAACATCTACTTTACACTGTTGTTGTAAGGATCAAATAAAATCAAGTGTAAAGCACTTTATAAACTTTATAAAAGCATTATGTAAGTTGGAGCTATTATTATATCTTCCTGTTCCCAAAACATAAGAACAAATTGACCAGAGATCAGATAGAAGTCTAAAAACAATATGTAGATCCTTTATGCTTATGAATAAGTAAGATCATAGATTTAGAGATGGAAAGGAGCCCTGAGGCCATCTATTTCAATCCTCTCATTTTGCAGATAAGAAAACGGAAGCCCAGGAGGCAATATGGAGATCTGAATAGGTTCTGGAGTTGGACACAGGAAAACCTAGATTCAAATCTCATCTCAGTTACTAACCAGCTGTGAACCTTGGGTAAGTCACTTAACTTATGTGTTCCTCAGTTTGCTTATCTGTAAAATAAGGAAGTTGGCTTCCTTCCTAAGATTCTTTGGGGAGATAGATAGCACAGTGAAGCACTGGAGTCAGGAAGACTCTTCTTCCTGAGTTCAAATCTGCCTCAGACTCTTAATAGCTACATGACTCTGGGCAAGTCACCTAACCCTGTTTGCCTCAGTTTCCTTATCTGTAAAATGAGTTGGAGAAGGAAATGACAAACCACTGCAGTCTCTTCGCCAAAACAAAGCAGAATCACATATGACTAGACAAAAAGTTTCCTCCCAACTCAAAATTTATAATTTATAATCATAATCCTATAAATTTATAATTATAAAGTTATTATATTATAAAATTTATATATAAATATATAATATAATCTATATAATAAATATATAATAACATAAAATTTATTATAATATTATAAAATTTATAATCCTATAAATCCTATGGGACTTTGGACTACTTACAGGTACTTAAGGACACTTTGACAATGTCATATTACCATTCCAGAAACTAATAACAAGGAACCCTAGCCATGCTTGCTTAAATCCCATTTCAAAAGACAGAACTGCATGAGGGTTTTGACCTCAATCCCAATCTTCCAAAACCCTAAAGCAAGAGTTCTGACACCAGTGGGATACACCAAACCACCTTGATGCATGGTTTTTAGTTGCAGAGATTTTGAAGACAGATTGCCTAGGAATATGAAGCCCAAGTGAGAATCTTCATAGCTTCATGTGGGTAGATGGTGTGCCAAACCCCACATTCCTCTTCAATAAGTGTGGAGCACACTTCCTAGCTCTATCAACTGGGAAGTCCCTTAGAGCTTAAGACTGGAATGATTTAGCATTATGGTAATGCCAGGTTATCTCCATCCCTCCGCACTACCAACTTGGAAGCAGTCAGGAGTCCAATATCTCTACATATCCTTAAAGAAATCAAGTATAGGAGCCTCTTCCCCATACCATAACAATGATGGGATTGGTCAGTGCAACTGAATGTACTTCTCACTTCTTCTGACCCAAAGATTTTTTGAAACTGAAACTTAACTACAAACAAAAGTCTTTTTTTTTAAACTAACAATTTTAACTGTCTTTGCCTCTATTTTTATCTAGAAGTTAACCCAAAAAAAATCTGTATATCTTCCCCCTTTCCTTCTTCCAAATGCAATGCTTCTTTAAAAAAAAACAACATAGCATTTCTAAAAATGGCAAGTGAATTATAACTCATCCTGGAAGACTGGGGTTTTTCTCAAATTTGTCCATACATTGCTGTCTTCTTGTACACATTATGATTCTGGCTGAACAACTGACAGCACGGAGTATGAAACATGCCAATTTTAATTAAGCATGTTGGTGGGCTTAGAGAGAGAGAGCATTAAATATTCACAATATATATCCTACCATCAATCACAATATGGCATTTTCATTGGCAGGAAATAAGAAAAAAAATTCAGATCTGTGAGCAAACTAGTGAAACAAACAGAAGATTAAAAATAAAGGCCTCTTCTAAATTTCCATATCAGTGACATTATTGCTATATGAAAAATCAGCATTTCTGAAGCAGCTGGGGACAAGAACTTGTTTGTTTTAAGTGAACATAGAAAGGGGTAAAAAAAAGTTAGGATAGTGTGGAGAAGTCTAAAGCTTTCCTACTGTCATTACAGGATGGAATATTTTTGAAATGTTATTAGACTCACCCACAAAACTAGCATAATTTGGTTGAAAATTAGAATCTAAATGGTAGTAAGAGACAAGTCAGAATCCCTTACTTCTAAAGGGTTAAAGTGAACTTCAGTCTCTAAGCGGTCACCCTCTGGTACAGAGTCTTCATAAATTTGATCTGTTTATGGAGTGTTTTTGATGGTAGGCAATTCTTTGTTGAAAGTTAAGTGCTCTTTTATATGAATAAATAAAGAAGGCTTTGGTTTGAACTAATACATTATTTTGACAAATGTTTATTGGAAACCTAATTATGGGTCCATAAATCAAGGCTCTTACTGGTCCTTCAGGTGAGCTCACCAATGCCACCAGATGTCACATTGGATACCAATAAGGTAATTAAAACAATTCCATGGAATGTTCTCCCTCTCCCACCATGCTGACAGTAGTCAAAACAGGAAGAAATTGTTCATTATATTAAATTTAATTTATTAAAATACTTGTTGTAAGATGTCATGGCCATTTTTTAAAGCCATTTGTTTTCTATTTGCAGTTGGATTAAAATGACAAGGTCAAGCATGATTCATTAAGCCTCCTGATACATGATTCTAAGAGCTCCTCACAGTCAAGAACAAAATTCATCTGCACACATTCTACAGTTTTCTCTCCATTTCTCAGAAGAACATTTCTTTGTTTTAAGGCAGTGAATTTCTCTTTGAAAAGGTGGGACCTGTTAATATCTACCCTCTCCTGACAGGCCCAAAACTGTCTGGAACACCCCACACCAGAAAATGATGTCTTGTTACCCACTCACCTCCACCCTAGACTCCTTCAAAAGGAAAAAAAAACCAAAGCTGACTCAAGTAATTCAGTAAAAGCCACCATTTACCTAAAAATGGAAAAGGGCTTGTACTCTCAAAGTCCTCTTTCTCTCTGCAGGTTTCCAATCGTTATTGTCAATAGCAGGGAAATCTGGATTTGGGTTGAGGTCAGTAAGATGCACACCACTGTACAAATACAGGCATTTAGCATGAAATAACATAGAATTAGGAGACCTTGTATGACATTGTTATTTCACCATTATTGTTTCTGCCCTTTCTTGCAACTCTCTTGGTGCAATTTTTTTATTATGCAAATATGTAAAGGATCTATGATAATTTTTTTTTTCAGTTCTATGCTCATCACAGATTCCTGGACTGACCACTGCATGGGAAAGGAAAAGGGACAGAGATAAGAACTAGACCAGAGACTTCACTGTTAATAAGGAACTGTCTCTACCAATGCAGGTCTACACTTTTTCTGCAACTTTTAGTCTTAGAAAGTCTACTAGAGGACAGAGAGAGACTTATTAACTTAGCCAGGGTCACACAGCCAGTAGGTGTTGGAGTCAGGTCTTCTTCCTGGCTCAGAGGCTAACTCTCCATTCACTAAACTACAATGATCATTGCATGATTCATCCCAAAGGATAATAAGAAACACTGACCAGTACATCATAGCTTTACCTCCAGCTCAGTCCTGGCTAGAGTTGGAGGGAGGCAAGACAGTCCCAGTGTGAAAACTCCCTACATCAAAACAGTCTATGATTTAGAAGGTAAGCACTAGAGAATAGACTGAGCCACATAAAGAGGAAGTGATTTTCCCAGGATCACAAAGCTAGTATCAAAGGTGCAATGTGAAGCCAGGTCTTCCCACCTTCAAACCCAATTCCTTATTTACTATGCCAGAATATTGCTGCTATTATTGTGGTTGTTATAAAATTAACACTCAACAAATAAATAATCAAATCAAATACAGAGAAAACCTCTAAAGAAAAGCCTAAAATTTTTGCTTATTTTTAAATGCATGATATATACTGATGAAATAATACAATAACAATATGTTTGCTCTCAATCTCCTTCCAAATCTTTTGGTGAGTTCTTAACTGGAGGCCAAGTAGGACAATGCAGGCCTTGGGCAAACTGAAAACTGTTGAAGACCTTAGTTTGAAAAAGCCAAGATCCCCCAGTGTATCATGGGCCATCTCCAGTTGTCCGGATCCATATCTGGACCCTGATGGCTCTGGAAGAGATAATAAGGTTGGTGACTTTGCACAGCCCTCCTTCACTTAAATCCAATTCACTGGCATGTCATGGCATCACCTTTCTGATGTCAAGATCCTCTTCAAGAATGAAGGACAAGTAGCAAAAAGCAAAACACAATGCAAAGCATACTGGGTTTACATTCAGAAGGCCTGGGTTCCAGTGTCTCCTCTTTCCCTGTTAGCAAATCACTGAATCTTCTGAGTTTCAAACTCATCATCCATTAAATAGCAATAATCCTACCTACCATCCCCGCCTCCAAGTCATTGTGGGAATCCAACTAGATACTAAATGTGAAAGTGTCTTTACAAAGTGAATGCAGTGGGATGCAGCAATGCCCACCGTTATTACACTTAAAAAGCATGTGACTTGGAGCCTGAAAGCTTGACCTCCGATCCCACTTTAACACTTAGTAAGATCACAGGAACCATGCCTCAGTTTTCGCATCTTTACAGCAAGACAGTAAGGTACAGATGGCTTGACATTTGCAATCCATATGATAGGATTGATTAATTACTCTTTCCCCCCCCTCCTCAAGCTAATCAGGAGCAGTGCTCAGGGGGGATTACACCATTGTCAGTAAATCGATCTTTTCCAAAAAGGTACAAAAACACCTGCATTTCTTACACCCAAAGGGACATTGGGGGAAAATCCACTTATTAATAAATAATGGAAAAACAAAGAAATGTTGAGTGTGGATTCATATTAGCTGAATCACACTTTCTTCTCTTAGCATCTACATCTGCTGCAGAAGGAATGGTGTGATACATGTGCTTATGAGGTGTTGTAAATAGAATTTTTTATACTTTACTGTACCAGAGAAAGTCTACAGTCCTGGGAGGTAGGCACTATTTTTATCCCCATTTTACAGATGAGGAAAGTAAAGTAGACCAACTGAGGTTAAGTGATTTGCCAGCTAGGAAGAGCCTCAGGCAAGCTTTGCATTCAGTTTTTCATTACTCCAGGTCCACCTCTCTGTACATTATGGCACCACCTAGCAGCCACCAATGAAATCACAGGTCCAACCCAAACAAAAAAATATTCCTCCAAGCAAGGGTTTCTGGGGCTTATTTATTTGAAATTACTTGAAGGTGAGCACTGGAGATGAAAGAATCACTGCATATAAAATCTTTTGACAGACTGCTGGACTGACTTTTGTATGAGTATCCCAAGTGACTTCAAGAAACCCAGGCCAGAACCTCACAGCTATGCCTCCGGGACGGTCAGGCAGCTCCACGTGAAGCGTCACTAGGCGGAGGCCACACATGCAGGACTCTGCTATTACACTACATAATTCCAGCCCTGCTGGCTTGGCTACCAGTGCTAATATAAACATCGGGTGAATGACACCTTAAAATGCTGGCTGTGGGGCTTCTCTCATCTTGCAGCAATAGAAATTATGTCATCAAGGCTGCCTTAAAAAGAACAATGTCTAAATACAGCTGTTACTTGTGAAAGACAAAGAATATGCTGTATTGTTTTATGTGCAGTGTTGCTCAGTGGGGAGATGATGGGGATAAAAACCTGGACTGAGAGCAGGACCTGCCAAGATGTCCATAAGCCCCATGCTTTAAGGAGATGTACATAAAGAAAATTATATTCAAAAAAATGTGTCAGCATTCCCACACTGATCCAGTAGAATTTCTTATGAGCCAGAGATTGAAGACTATTCCAAGGAGAGATGAACAATCCCCAAGAATGCCAGCTGCAAGATTAATATGGGATTGAACGATCAGTTATAAACTACCTTCCAGTCTTGTATTTCACATCTATTCGTCGTTTCTTTTATGCATTCATTCATTTGAATCAATTGTCTCTCTGTAATGCAAGATCACAGACCCACTGAAGACCAGAGTTAGCACTGTTATGCTTGTTTCTCCTTTTCTGTACTAAAAAAAAATATACATCACAGACTCATTGCACTAAGTTTTTTCGCCTCAAGGCTCACCACTTCTGTGTCCTCCGCTCCTCATTTTCTCCCACCTTCCTATATCCAGTATCTCCAAGTCCTGCTGTTTCAAAGTCTGTCTCTGGAATATGACTCCCTTCTCTCCGCTAATACTGTCACTACTCTGCTGCGGGTCCTCCTCACCTTACACCTGCGCTACTGCAGTAGCTGCTAGGGGAATCTGCCTACCTCAAGTCTCTCCCCAGTCCGGTTCAATCTCTTCTTAGCTGCCAAAATGATCTTCCTAAAGAGCAAATCTGACCTTGTCCCACACACTCAATAAACTCCACCTCCAGTATCAAATATAAAATCTACTGTTCAGCTTTCAAATCCCCTCATAATTTGACCCCTTCCTATCTTTCTAGTCTCCTCATACCTTACTCCCCAGCAAGTACTCTGTAATCCAATGACATCCGCCTCCTGACTCAGTGCATTTTTATTGGCTGCCTCCAGGTCTGGAATGTTCGTTTTCCCTCCTCATCTCTGCCTCTTGACTTCCCTGGATATCTTCAAGTCTCAGCTAAAGTCCCACCTTCTGAGAGAAGCTTTTGCCAGACCTCTTCCCTCTGGGGATGCCTACATCCAGTATTTCCTACATAGATATTGTTCATACATCATTACTTATGTGTTGTCTCCACATTAGACTATGAATCCTATGAAAACAGAGCCTGTTTCTTGCCTTTCTTTGTATCCCCAGCACTAATGTGGAATCAAATGTCTAAATGGAGAGATATGAGGATGAATATTCCTTTCTTATTTACCCGGATAGACTGTAAGTTTCTTAAGAGCAGGAGCTCTGTCTTCTATTTTTTTCTTTCCTCCATAGCATCTAGTATATAGTTAACAATAGGTGGCTACTGGTAGAAAAATTCTGGATTAGCTTTCTTTTTCCCACAAGGCCAATTTGGAAACATGTTTTAGATGTATAACGGGAATCATATTTCTTGCCTTCTCAAAGGGTGGGTCAGAGGTAGACACAGGGGGAGAAAATGGAACTGAAAATTAAAATTAAAAATCAAATTTTAAAAAATAAATGATAAAGGGGACAGTTTCAGAAAAATGTGGGAAAACATATAAACTGATGTAGAGTGAAAGGAATGGTACCCAGGGACTGATTTATACAACGACAAGGACATTCTGAAGAAAAACAACATTGAAAGACTTAAAAACTTTGCAATGACCAACTACAGTTCCAGGAAGTATGCTACCAATTTCCTGACAGAAAGGTGATAGACTCAAGGTAGAGAAGAAGAAATATATTTTTACACATGGCTAACATGAAAGCTCATTTTGCTTGACTGTGTATTTGTTGTAAGGGTTTTATTTTTCTTTTTTTCCTCTGTAATAGGGTTGCCAAAAAGCAAAGAAAGAAAAGAGGGTCATTGAAACATATTTTTTAATGTACAGAAATGTTCCCAAAGGAAACAGAAGGAAAGACAGCTCTGAAAGTCACATGTTGAACTTACTATATTCTTTACAGGAAAAGGAAATGGAAATGGTATTTAGCATAGTTCATGTACAGTCTTTATTCTGTTTTATTACAGAAATGCTCCTTCAACTTAGTGTTTGTTAAACTGAGACAAAGAAAAATAAGTAACAAAATGCTTTCACATCTCATCTGTTTGATATCCATGGCAACTCTATGAGGAAGACAGGATAGGCATTGCTTTCCCCATCTGACATATGAGGAAACTGAGGCTCATAGTAGTAAAACAAATTGCACAAGGACTCACACCTAATAGGTGTCAGACATAATTCTAGAACCAGTCTTTTGACTCCTAATAATTGATGTGTTCAATCGACCACATCATGCTGCATATATGTATAAAATATATTTTGTAGAATGAGACATCCTAGCTCACAACCTTAAAGCTAGGCAGGCTACATTTATTCTTCAGGTTTCCATGGGGCAATTTTAAAGAGTTTTGTTCTCTCTCCTCCATCAGCTTGAGCCTCTTTTTGACGGGATAGCCCTGAAGGGTGGTGGCATCTCTCTTTTCTGCTAACATCAGTTTGAGCCTGTACCAACTGTTTCCCAAGTTATTAGAGAGTAGTAACTAGCTCCCTGCATCCATTTAAAAACTTAACATCAATTAGCTTTACAAATGGATATTTACTTCAAAGATATAGCAAGAGCAAATGTACAAAGTTTTCCCTCCCCAGAACCTCAGGAAGTGTACTCTCCTTTACAAAATTTGTTCTAGTGGATAGAGCACCAGTGCAGGAGTCAGGAGGACCTGAGTTCAAATCTCACCTTAGACACTTGACACTCACTAGCTGTGTGACCTTGGGCAAGTCACTTAACCCCAATTGCCTCATCCTGGGTCATCTCCAGTCATCCTAATGAATATATGGTCACTGGATTCAGATGGCTCTGGAGGAGAAGTGAGGCTGGTGACCTGCACAGCCCTCCCTCACTCAAAACAAAGTCAAGTGCAAGTCATGTCATCGTTTCTCTGATGGCATGGTCTTCTTTGGCAACGAAGGATGAACACACACAATTTGTTCTATGGCAGAGTAGGCTCAAAACTTAGCTCAATTCCTACATAGCATTAGTCCCACCAAGTCCATGTCCAGAGGCTACCTGATGTCTCAGCTTGTCTCAGTTTCCACTGACTTGGATCCAGAAGGTCCCTCTTTGCTGGCAGGGGCATCAGCTCTAGGCTGATTGTAACACCCAGCCTGGAAGCCAGGCTCTAGAATGCCAGGATGCTATAGCACCCTCATAACTACATTTCAAACTCACTACGTTTTAAGACTGTATTCCTGTCACCTTAAAAAGAAAAGAAGAAACAGAGACCAAAGACCAAGTCTTGTTTCCCTTTACAACAGTCTCTCATCAAACAGTATAAGGCGAAGGAGTCACAAACATCCCCCAAGATGGGAGACAAAAGAGGACACAGCTGATAATGAATTCAACCAAAAACTTTCCATTTCACCATATGGTTTGCTGACTAGACCCAATACAGAGTATCTGCTACACTTCACAATCTCTCAAAAGCCCTGCCCTGACTGGTTATCAAGATTTTCCTGGAAGGAAACTCCCTAACATCATCCACCTGGAGAGGTTACATCAGCTGAGCAAACTGATGAGGTCTGTCTGCACACACACCAGATGCCCATTACTTCTAGGAAAGAATTATCACTTTCTCGAGCTATAAATTTAAAGTAATATAATCCAAGTCCCAAAGTCCATTGGTAGAGATCAATGCCCCAGGATCTGCATGGAGTTAGTGAGAGCAGGAGACGGGAAAGCTCTAGTCTATTCAGTCTCTTGATTTTAATAATAGTTAATAATGACAGCTAGCATTTATAATAACGGTCAACATTTACATAGCACTTACTATGTGTCAGGCACTGTGGTAAGCACTTTACAGTTATTTTCTCATTTGATCCTCACAAGAACTCTGCAAGGTAAATGCTATTATTATCCCCATTTTATTGATGAAGAAATTGAGGCAAACAGAGGTTAAGTTTCTTGCCTGGGGTCACTCAGGTACTAAGTATCTGAGGCCACATTGGAACTCAGATCTTCAAGACTCCAAGCCCAGTTCACTCTCTGTGAATTTTTTTAGTCTCTTGAAGACTTTTCAAGCTCTTTGACCTCAGGAGATGCTTCTGGTACTTCTGTCTTCCAGTTTTAAGGGAGAAAATAGATAATTCAAACCCCATTTCATGTTGCTGAAGGGAGAATAACATCCTGGAAAGAAGCTGATGTGAGAGGAGCTAGCAGCCTCCATCATGTCCCTATCCCCAACTTGCTGTACTAGAGACTCCAGGGAATTTTCCACTTGAGTGAGATCTAAGATACCCCCTTTTCATTGAGCTCTCTTGCTCCCAATGGGAAATCTTTTTCACTCTGTATTGTGTGGCATATATTCTCCTATGAATACTTTCTCTGATTTCTATTTGGTTATTGATTTGGAAAAATGGGTGTCTTTGCTACTTAAGGTTTGTATTCATTGTAGAACTGGTATTTAACAGGAAGTCCAGCCTTGGATAAAGAGCTTGGGGTCCTTTTCCCATTAATGAAGGACAATCAGAACCTGAACCTGAAAATTACATCCCCTACACTAATAATATGTAAGGGAATATGTGTACATTACATGTACATGTACACATAGATATACGCACGTGTGTATATATGCACATCTCTATGCATCAATATCTCTCTTTATATCTCTATTTATGCCAGAGAGACAGAAAAGGGGAGAGGAAGAGAGAAGGAGAGAGACTCTAGCCCAGTCTCCTCTTTCTGAAGCCAAGCTTCTGGCCCCAACCTACTGCTTCATCTCCTGGCAGGAATTAAAGTCCCCCTTGGAGAAGGGTGGAGGGGAAGAGGCTAGAGATGTCCATTCTGCCTTCCTCCAAGCCACACAAAGACATTCCTGTGCTATATATGAGGGACAGCTTCACCACAGTATTCTTATTCTTGCGATTTGTACTGTTTTATCCCTAAAGAGGCAATGTGTTAGAGTAAGTGTTTTTATGATTTGGGCAAGTAATTAACTTGTCTGGACTTCAGTTTCCTCATCTCTAAAGTGATGAGGTCAGACTAGATGATTTCCAGCTCTAAATCTGTGAACATATGACCCAATGATACTGAAACCAAACTAGAAATATGTTTAATAGTACTGGGAAAATGGCAAATCTGATGAAATTCCACATAATGCTAATAGTAATTAGATAAATAACTCCTATCTTCCTTTGGAAACCATCTATAAATACTCATAAAACACCATGAGAGACAGAAAGGTACAGATAATTTTACAAATATAATCCATGAGAAAGAAATCATTCAACAACACAACATTGAACTTTAAAGATGTTTCAAACTCAAGGCCCCATATAGTGTAAAGACTCGGCTTGATGTGACAACATGCCTATAGCTCCATCTTTTGGGGGGGTTTGTTACTTCTCAGAATGCCAGAGTGATAAACCTAATAGAACAGAATTACAGATTTCCTGTATTTTGTGCACTTGAAAAACCATTTGAACACTAAAAATATCCCAACATTTAGCATGCTCTAAGGACCATTTCAACATTACTTTCACAAAATACATCACTTCTGACTGCGGTAAATATTAGGGGGAAATGTTGTTAATGTTCTGAAATATTGGGTGTCAGGTCTCAGGGTTCTCACAAAAAGATTATATAGAGATATAGATATACATATATACACACATACATACACACCCATAACATATATATGTGTATATATATAATATGTGTGTAGATATATATAGATACACACATATACATACACACATACATATATAATGTCATATATGTATGTGTGTATGTATATATACATACTATATATGTATGTGTATGTATATGTGTGTGTATATATACATATTACATATATATATATTTCTTTTCCATTATTCTCACCTTGTCCCACCAAATAAAATAAAAATATGTAGGTTAACCCCACTGACTACTGAGCAAATACCCCAATTTCCTATGTAAGATGCCAATCCTGCAATTAAAGGGAGTGAGGGGCTGATGTGGTTAGAGAGCTAAATCTCTTGTGTTCCTTTGTACATCCGCCAGTCACAGTAGGGTAACTTCAATAGGTGCCTATTATGGTGGCATTGAAAGTCAAAGGACATTGGTTCAAATGCCCCTATTACCACCTGTGTGACCTTGGGCAAGTCACCTAACCTTCATTAGCCTCAGTTTCTTCATCTGTAAATTGAAAAGATTGGATTAGATGGCTTCTGAGGTCCCTTCCACCTCTAGCTTTGTGATCCTGAACTGAGTTGGGTCCAAACACAGTGACTGAGAAATACCATGCTTGCAAACTAACTGGCCAAATCCCTCCATCTGGTGATTCTGCTGTTTTCAGGGAATGTATTTTTGTGCGGGATTTGGGTATTTGTTGGGAAATGTCTGTTGTGTTGAAATGAAACTTATCGTTTAAAAAAAGGAAATGCTCTATTTGTTTTTAGTATTCTGAATATTTAAAAATAATAGTACTGGCAGCTAATAACATTAACCTGGGATAATGCAAAACAGCATCTCCTGGGTCCAGTATTTGTGGTTCTATTGCCCCCTCGTGGCTGTTCTGAAACTAGATCATTATGATTAACCCCTCAGTAATCTCAGGAAATTGAATTTTATTTCAGCTTCTTACGAATGTGTGTGTTCTGGTTGTCGGTTACAACTATTCCTCTGCTTTTTCAAGGAGCCAAAAGTATCCTCAACTGTATAGAATAATACAGAAAAGAAACTATAATAAGAAAAACAAATTTTATTTTAAAAAATTGAAGAGATGTGTAGTGTAGCCCATTTTCATACTATACTTTTAACTATAACCAAGACACCGAATCAACCAATCTAATTCAAAATATAAGGTCACTGGCAAGGAATGTATTCATTGAGGTTTTAATACAGGACTTTCAATATTCAGGCTCCTCAGTTCTTGCTAATTATACTGAGCCCAATTCCCCCAATGCATTAATTGCTATGAGAGAGTGAGTAAGTGAATGAGGCCAGTCACGCAAATCAGCACTAACCCACAGCCCCAAGGCCAAAACAAACAGGTCAAACAGCAAAGAATTATGCTGTGGGCAAGGTGCTGTTTGTTGTTTTTTAATCAGTAAAAATGGAAACTATCCTAGAAAATATTAGTGCTATATTTCTGTAGGCTTCATTTCTGATGCTGGTAAATATTAGAAAAGAGAACTGGAAATGTTAGAATCAATTTTTTAAAAGATTGAAAGTGGTAAGATTTTTTTTTCCCCTGCTTGCTTGACCGTCAGCATCCAAAGATGTACCTACCTGTTTACCCCAGCTGAAGGCTCAGGGTTAAGTTGCACAAATCTCTGCCATGCTCACTGCTGATTTAACATTGTGCCCTGGTTCCAAATTCTCTGACATCAGAGACATTCTAAGAATGTATAAGATTAAACTATCGAACCATTATGGTGGATTCATTTACACCTATCACCAAATTATTTAACAGGCTGATTATTAGATAAGAAGGCCCTGAAGATATAGTACAAAAAGTGAGTGCATCTGAGTAAAGGAAGGTGATGAGGAAGTTTAGAGAACAGGACACTGTCAGGGAAAGCAAGTTCAATAGCCTACCTTAATAGGAAGCCTTGGAGCAGCTAAGTCTGTCCAGGCTGTTGTTGTTCAGGTATTTCCTATTCTTCGGAATAAAGATACTGGAATGATTTGCCATTTTCTTCTCCAGCTCATTTTACAGATGAGGCATTGAGGCAAACAGGGTTAAGTGACTTACCCAGGATCACACAGATAGTAAGTGTCTGAGTCCACCACTCCACCTAGCTGCCAGATTACTCCCCTGCTAAAGTAGCATCCACATGCAGAGAAAGGACTGATGGAATCTGAATGCAGGTCAAAGCATACTGTTTTTCAATTTCTTTATTTTTCGTGTTTTTTTCCTTTTGATCTGTGTCTTTTCTCACAAGATGATTTATGTGGAAATACATTTTTCATGACTGAAGATACATAATCTATGTCAAATTGCTTATCATCTTAGAGAAGGGAGATGGGAGGAGAAGAGAAAATTTGGAACTCAAAAAAGTTTTTTATGAATCTTAAAAATTGTCTTTACATGTAATTGGAAAAAATAAAATACTACTTTAAAAAGGACTTGAGGAAGACCAATTAGCAAGCCATTGTAACAGTTTAGGCAAGAAGGCATGAGGACCTGATTTAAAAGGAGGAGGTGTGAGAAGAGAGAAAAGGTTCAATTTGAGAGATGTTGTAGAGGCAAAAACAACCTGATTTGGCAATGAATGAGAGACAGAGGCAGGGGTCAAGATGAACACTGAGGATGTTAACCTGTGTACCTGGAAGAATTATGGTCTTTTGGATGGAAAGTGAATTTTGGAAGATAGACTGGAAGGCAGGCATGGGGAGGAGAAAGGTAATGCACTTTGTTTTGGATAATAATAACAATAGCTAGCATTGATATAAAGCTTTCAGATTTTTAAAATGCTTTACAATACAATTATTTCATGTTATCCTCACAACAACCCTGGGAGGTAGGTGTTATTATCATGCCACTTTACAGGTGAGGAAACTGAAGCAGAGGTTAAGTGTCTTGTCCAGAGTCACAAAACTGGAGAGAAAATTTGAACTCTGGTCCTCCGGATTCTAAGTCCAACTCTTCACCCGCCGTACGACTTAGCTGCCTGTGTCTCCTGGGCAGCCAGGTAGTACAGTGGATAGAGTGCTGGGCTTGGAGTCAGGAAGACTCCTCTTTCTGAGTTCAAATCTAGCCTCAGATACTTATTAGCTGTGTGACCCTGGGCAAGTCACTTAACCTTGTTTGCTTCGGTTTCCTCATGTGTAAAATGAGCAGGAGAAGAAATGACAAACCACTCCAGTATCTTTGCCACGTGTCACAAAGAGACAGATAGAACTGAACAACAACAAAATCTCCTGGACATCCCTTTTGAAATGTCCATTAAGCAGCTGGTGAAGAAGGACTGAAGCTCAGGGGAGAGACTGAGGCATACTTCGTACATCACTTGTATTCTCTTTATCTGTGTGCACATTGTATGTCCCTAGTAGAAAAGATCCTCGTGGGATGAGAATATCTTCTTTCTGTCTTTCTATCCCCAGTGAATGCTTGTTGAATTTTTATTTAAATTGAATTGAGACAACATGAGGGCATTAGATCAGGACATGACACGAAGTAAAGTAAAGAAGGCTGGACCCAGGCTCAGGAGAAACCCATATTTGAGTGTCACATCTGATATTTACTAGCTATGAGAGTGAGGCTGATGCCTGTGCATCTCTTCCTCATTTAATTCAATCTGTATCCATGATGATATCATTGTTCCTTTTCAAAAAACAAAAGACAAACAACAATCATGGACAGGTCATTTAATCTCTCTGAGTCATCCTAATCTAGAAAATGTACATGACAATTCTGGGGTGCCCACCTCACAGAATGAGGTTAAAATGACGCTTAAATGTAAAGTACTTTACAAATCTTAAAATTCTATATAAATGCTACATCTTATTATTATTGAGGCAGGGCATAGACAGAAAGGAAAGGGGTTTAACTCAAATGCCACCAACTATCACACCAACTGCTCAGTTCACAGTTCGGCCCAGAGATGACGCAACATGAGGAAATGTCATGTGTGGACTTGCCACAGTTTCCTGGAAATTTTAAGATTAGCAAAAGATTGATCCTGACAAAAGCTCAAGCTAGACAAATCTAAAAATCTGAGTTTTACAACTTCTTACCTATTTCCAACTCTGCTTACCCCCCCAAAAAAAACCCCATGCCTACTCAGGACAAAAACACAAATAGGGACCCAGTTATTTGTACGTTGCCTAATAAGCAAACAGGTACAATTGTCATTATTTGTATCATTTCCTAAAAATCGATCTTTTCTATCTCACCCTTTTTGACCTTTCTGCAGCAAAAAGAGGTTGACCTCCTCTTTGCTGATGCTCTCACTTCCCAAGTCTCCCGCTTGCCTGGGTTGTTCCTTTCTGATCTCCTCCCAAGGTTCTTCATCTTCAGCCCACCACCTAAGCATGAGTATCCCTCAGAGTTCTTTCCTTGGCCCCCTCATTTCTATACTCTCTCTCCCCCTGTCAATCTCATACCCATAATTTATCACTCTGAGGAAAATGACTCCTAAATTCACATATACTGCCCTTAAGTTCCAGTCTTGGACTTCATAGATTCATGAATTACTAGATCTGATAAGACTCTTAGAGATTTTTCTAGTCATGGATTCATAGGGTCATATAATTATTAGGTAATCTAATCCAGCACCCTCACTTCATAGTAGATGAAAGTGAGATGAAAAGAACTCGAACGATTTGTCTAAAGCTACACAAATGCTTAATGGAGGAAAGTCTGATTGTCCCACTGGCACCTCAAACTTAACACACGCAAAACTTCATTCATGCTCTTCTTTCTTCCAAAAAACCTGCCTATCCCAGGCTCTCATGTTTTGGTTAATGGCATCAGTCTTTCCAAGGTTGCAAAGCTCCAAGGTATTGCTCATTTCCCCCCCATATCACTACACATGTAGTGGTCATGTCCTATCAATCCTACCTTGAAAATATCTCTATAATCCATTTACTCCTCTCCACTCTCAAGGCCTTCACCCTCATTCAAATCTTCACTCCCTCTAGTCTGAACTATTATAATAGTCTCTTAAGTGATTCCTCTCTTCCAGCAGCTACTTATTACTGCCAAAATCTAGGTATAAAGATCCATACCATGGACAAACTGGAGGAGCAAGGAATAGTGTATTTATCAGATTTATGGAGAAGGGAAGAATTTTTGACTAAAGAAGAGATAGAAAGCATTATGAAGGACAAGATGGATAATTCTGATTACATTAAACTGAAAAGTTTTTGCACAAACAAATCTAAAGCAACTAAAATTTGAAGGGATGTAGTATATTGGGAAAGAATTTTTACAGCTAATCTCAGGGATAAAGGACTCATTTCTAGAATACATAGAGAGCTGAGTCAAATGTACAACAATACAAGTCATTTCCCAATTGATAAATGGTCAAAGGATATGAACAGGCAATTTTCAGAGGAAGAAACTAAAGATATCTATAGCCATATGAAAAAATGCTCTAAATCACTATTGATTAGAGAGATGCAAATCAAAACAACTCTGAGGTACCACATCACACCTATCAGATTGGCAAACATGACAGAACAGGAAAATGATAAATGTTGGAGAGGATTTGGGAGAGTTGGAACACTAATTAATTGTTGGTGGAGCTGCAAGCTCATGCCCAAAGGGCTACAAAAATGTGCATACCCTTTGACCCAGCAATATCACTTCTAGGACTGTATCCCCAAGAGATCATAAAAATGGGAAAGGGTCCCACATGTACAAAAATATTTATAGCAGCACTCTATGTAGTGGCCAAGAACTGGAAATCAAGGGGATGCCCATCAATTGGGGAATGGGTGAATAAATTATGGTATATGAATGTAATGGAATACTATTACACCATAAGAAATGAATGATCAACAAGAAGACTTTAGAGAGGCCTGGAAAGACTTACATGATCTGATGCTGAGTGAAAGGAGCTGAACCAGGAGAACTCTGTGCACAACGACTACAGTGTGCAAGAGTTTTTTCTGGTAGACTTGGATCTTCATAGCAATCTAAGGACTTAAAAAAAAAAATTCCCAATGATCTTCTAAGGCAAAATGCCTTACACATCCAGAGAAAGAACTATGGAATTCAATAGCAGAATGTAGCAGATCATTTTTTTGTGTGTGTTTAATGTTTTGGTTTGTTATATGATTTCTCCCATTTATTTTAGTTCTTCTACACAGCATGACTATAGTGAAAATGTATTTAATAGGAATGTATATGTAGATCCTATATAGAATTGTATTCTGTCTCGGGGAGGAAGGGGGTACATGCGGGGTAGATGGGGGGAAAAAACCTAAGTTTTATGGCAGTGAGTGTAGAACACTAAAAATAAATAAAATTAATATAAAAAAGAAAGAAAGAAAGTTGTCCTTCTTTGTTGAAGAAGAGCATGACATCAGGAAGGTAATGTCATGACTTGTAAGTGAATTGGATTTAGTGAGGCAGGGTTGTACATTCTCCAGCCTCACTCTCTCCTCCACAGCCATCTAGATCCAATGGCAAGATATAGTTCAGGATGACTGAAAATGACCCCTATGCAGTGGGAAACCTTGGCCTTTTTAAACTAAGGTCTTTTCCAGGTATTAGTTTGTCCAAGGCAATGCCTGTTCAGTGATTAAGGTTAGGTAATAAATGCAGCAAAGAATGACCTTTTACCTAGTCAAAAAAAAAAAATCAATCTGGGACAGGAAGACCTTCAAGGTTTCTGGCCAAAATAAAAACAATTGCTAAATTCCGCTAAACAGAACTATCACAGCCCAAACGATGACCAAATGAGGCTTGAGCTAGGACCTATTGTTGCCCAACCAATGATAGTCAGAATGTTTTGGGTTTAAAGTATGATCCTTAAAAAATAAATCTAGCCCATAAACCCCAAGATAACTTGCAAGGTTTCAGCGATCAAAATTTATATCCCTTTGGGCAGACCATCCACAGGTAAGGGTATGATTCCCAATGTGGATGGGGTAGGGAGGAAAGAAGGAGGGAGGAGAGGGAGGGAAGAGAGGGGAAGGAGGGAAGGAAAAAAGGAGGAAGGAAGGAAGGAAGGAAGGAAGGAAGGAAGGAAGGAAGGAAGGAAGGAAGGAAGGAAGGAAGGAAGGAAGGAAGGAAGATTGCCCAGTTGAAACTGGCCTTTTGGGTCCCTAGTGGGGAAGTTACTAATACTCACAGACTGCTGATTGTAATTGTTGATTGTAAAAGTTCTTTCTTCCCTGTTTTATGTGAGATAATTTACCCCATTTTACTTCTCCCTTCCTCCTTCTACCAATTCATCCCTCTTTCTCACCCTTTATTTTTGTTTTTTTAGATATCATCCCCAAATAGTCAACTCATACTTGTACCCTCTGTCTACGTATACTGCATCTAACAACCCAAATAATATTGCAATCAATCTTTACCTTCTAGGCCACACTCAGGTGCCACCTCCCCCAAGCTGTTCCCATTCTCCCAGAATGTGACCTTTATATCCTACTTTGCCTAGACCTCTCCTTTGCACTTATCACATTCTATGCTGTCACACTTATTTATGACCCATCATCTTTTATATTGCCCTTCCTTCAACAGCCCTAGTCCCAGTACGATTGTGTTGGAGAGAGGTTCAAAGTCACAGAGGCTTGTTGCCAAGGATGTAAATATAGTAGAGGTAGAAATTTAATATAAAGACTCTACCTGGATGTTTTGGGGGTTTTTTGTGCTGTCTTCCTTCCAACCTACTCCTTTTTGTTTGCATAGGAGTCCAAAAAATTTTGAAGGTACTAAAAATACTGGAGGCCCGAGAGCCAATTTTCCTTAGAGGTTTGTTGGAAGAGAAGCATCTAAAAATGATCAGGAATGGATACATAGAAGTAATTAGGAAATGATAAAAGTTACAAGACCTTTCTTACCTTAAATCAGATAGCTATTTGGGAAAATAGACTGAGAATTAGCCCCAAACACCATGAGATTCAATACTAAATTTAATGTCTATAGGCTATACTTAGCTGGCAGGTTGGCCCTTCTTTGTTCCAAAAGACCTTGGCCACTGGAGGTAAAGACTCTTCCTTCTAGATGTGAAAAGCCTCCCACAAGCAACTGTAGGAACAGACAGGCTTCTCTCCTAATGAAGAAAAGAATCTGCAAAAGATTTCATTTAGTCTGATTCCAGGTTCAGGTATGTGAAGACCTTGCCTCTAAGAGGCAAAGCTAAAGCCTCTGGGCTTTAAGCTAAACGAGAGATGACAGATACCATTCTTTCCATTCAGGGAATTTCTAAAGTGAGAGATTCAGCTGAAAGCAAAAAAGATGGAAGTAGAGCTAATATACTTCAATTTCTGTACATCTCATAGGTATCACATACTTAGGGGAACCATGCCAACCTACATATGTGAGACCAGAGAGGAGCAATACTGAGCAGAAACTCCACACTTAAGAAACTACAGAGAGAGAGAGTGAAGAGAGAGAGAGCCAGTGAAAAGCAAGCCCAATTGGAATACGTATAAGGACCTCATAAGGCAGCAGAGATACCACAGGGACCCCACCCCCTAACTGCTTGCAGGTAGGCAGTACCCCTATGTACTACAATTATAAGTTCCTGGAGAAGAGCATACTGTGTCATGTATATCTCAAACTCATAACACAGGGAATGGGGCATGTCAGAGGCATTTAATAAATGTCTGTTGAACTACTTCAGTTTTCAGGGTAAATGGAACCTCAGTTGCCTGCAAAAGTCAATATTCAATTAAAGTACTCAGCTAGGAGGCTCAATGGATAGAGAGCTGGGCCTAGAGTCAGGAAGACCAGAGCTCAAAATATGATCTCAGACACTAGCTGGGTGACCCTGGGCAGGTCACTTGGCCCTGTTTACCTCAGTTTCCTCATCTATAAAATGAGCTGGAGAAGGAAATGGCAAACCACCCCAGTATCTTTGCCAAGAAATGGGGTCACAAAGAGCTGGACACAATTGAAACAACTGTCCACAAAAACAAAAGCGCTCAAAATTCCCACGAAGTAGTCTGTGTGCTGGTAAAATGCAGTGGAATTTTATTTGTTGTATATAATTATAAAGATATACATATTTTCATTACTTCACATTTATTAGTTTCACTTACTATGAAATGCAAACTTTTATGGTAAACAATTCAAAAGATAACATGCCAGTTTCTGTAAACGCTTTTGTTGGAAAGTTCTTCTTGGTTAAGACCAACAGTGGGTATTTGATGATGACTTGGTGACTTTTCTTTAATGGCCTTGGATAGACAATTAAATTGCTTCCACCATACCTCCCACTGATAAGCCCCTCCTAAGTGCTACTTACATTAGGACATTACATTACTTTCTCATAACTCTCAAAGTGAAACAAAGCATGATTAATTTCCCTCCCTGCGAACTTCTGAAAACCCTGAAATACAAACTACTCAAACATCCCAGAAACGGACAGCTGAATACAGTTACTGCATTAGGAAATGCCTTATTCTACAGGCTCTTGGTGGTGTCCTTCCATCTAATTCATCAAATGCTTCCTTTTCTTCACTTCTGTTGGGGTGAAATGACGTGTAGTAAACAATAAGAAAAAGAATTCCAAGCAGAAGACCCCCAACTATGATGATGGTGATAACTCCGAAGAAGACTTGATGTTCATCAGGTGGTGTGCAGAACCAAAACACAACCAAGATCCCCAATGTGACCAGCACCCTCATAATATAATAAGCAGACATAGAGAATTTTGTATTTTCTCCCTTAACATTAAAAAAAGTAAAAATCAGAATGAATCCAACAACTACTCTGTATAAAATTTCCATACATTTGGATACACAAAATGTAGTTTGTTGTTTACAGGCCCATGTTATGCCTGACAACCAAAGGATAAATAGCAGAATTAAGCCTGAATGAACATTTAGCATGGTTAAAAGAGAGGCACTTAGTATCCAAGATACAAATGTTAACAGCTTATATAGGAGATACGTTAATCTGGGACAGGCTCCACTGAGGAGTTTTTTATCAGGTAAAGATTTTCTTAGGGCAATGTGATAATCCACAGTTGACCAGGAAATAGCACAGCAGGAGACCACAATAGCAGCAACTAAAAAATAAGAACAAAATAAAGCAAATTCTCACCATGGAAATGTTATAAATGTTCATTCATACAACAAATATCATATTGAGTGTCTACTATGTGCAAGACACTATGCTAGGCATTGCAAAGGGTACAAGAATAAATACGGTAGATAGTTCCTGTTCACAAAGATCTTGTGATCCTTGAGGCAGGTACAGCTTTGGGCCTGGAGTCAGAAAGATCTGAGTTCAAAAGTGCCCTCAGTCACTTACTACCTGTGTGATCCTGGACAAGTCACTTGACTTCTGTTTTCCTCAGTTTCCTCAACTGTAAAATGAGAAGAATAATATCATCTACTTCTCGTGGTTGTTGTGAGGATCAAATGAGATACTTGTAAAGTGCTTAGCACAGCGCCTGACACAGTAAACACTTAACAAAATGCACGTTTCTTCCCTTGCGAGCAACATGGAGATGCCTGAATTGTATGGCTTTCCCTTGAAGCATTTAGTATTTCTAAGTTGTTCCCATTTCATCACAAAAAGATTAGGCAGCATAATGCTTGTAATTACTTATCCAGATTCCATTGATTTCCACTGGTTATGATTTTCCCCTGAACACAGAGTCATCTAAATGAAGGACTTTTTTAGGGGTATTGTAGACCCCCTTCTCACAGTCATGTTTTCAACTCCATAAAACAAAATATATAGGATTACTAAAGAAATTAATTATATCAAAATAAAGTTATCAAAACACTTTTAAATCAAGTTGTTGGACCCCACTTAAGAACCCCTGATCTGGATATACTATCTTTAACCTCAGTATCACCTTTGATTGTTTCCTCCCCCGACAAGTCAAACCAGTTGCTGGAGCTTTGGGTTTTTCCCCAGTGCTTTCTCACACACATTCATCCCCTCATTTAGGCCCTTATTTTCTCACCTAGACTGTTAAAAAGTATCCTTTGACATTTGATGGATCCCTGATTACATCAGTGGAGGGATTCCCACTTCTCTACTAATCCAGGTTGAAACCACTTCACTCTTTCTCATTGTGCACAACAACTCTTATTCATGTCTTTCCATCCAGCTGTACTGAGGTACTGTTTTGATTCTTTTAATAATATGAATATATCAAAGTTATTCACCTGCTATGTCTAAATCTCACTACATGAACAACCCACCTCCTTTAATGATTATACATTTCCTTTGTTCCTCCTCATTTGTGAAATGAGACTGTTAGATTGGACAACCTCTACAGGACTCTATAATTATGATGAATAATTTTTTCATGTCATTCATATTCAAGTCATCATTAGCAAGATATTGCAACCCACTTGATACCACCATGTAGCTTTCCATGGTCCCTTCAGTTACATGTAATTTTGATTCCTTTAAGATCAGGGTAGTTCCATGACTCATAGCCATGTGGCACCACTAGGAAAATACAAATATGACCTTTTGCATGAAAAAGGAATTTGGAATCACTGGAAGCACTGTGTAATTCACAAATGTAATATCACTTTCCATTCATCTCCATGTCCTCGTGAGGGCGATATTGGATCTTCAGCTGCTTTTCCCACAGAAGGTGGTTAGACTAATCTCTTGTGGCTTTCACTAAGAAGGTTTGTAATATTCCAGCACAATGTTATCCATCACAACAACTGGAAACTCCTGCTGCCTAAACAAAATTCTTTTATTTGGGGAGAATTTCCCATGACAATGGCAAACACTTTTAGTGAGCATATGCCCCTCCCCTCATTTTACCCCTTCAGTACTCAGTGGATTCCTGAACAGAGTTAATTCCATAGTCCAGATAATAATAACAATAATAATTCACACATATCCAGACAGCATTTTTAGGTTTACAAAGTGCTTTCCTCTCACCAGTCCTTGTGAGATGGGAAGTATAAGCATTAGGATGTCCATTTTATATACAAGGCAAAACCTTATGGGACAAAGAAGGATGAAAGACAGGGGAAAAGGTCTAGAGAAAAACTGGTATAAAGATAAATTAAACCAGATTATCCTCAAAGCATCCATAGATGAAATTAGCAGAAAAACAAGAGGCAAACACAAAAGAAAAAGAGAAACAGATCCATTGGCATTTTTACAAGAGAATTTATTGTGAGATCCTTAAAGAAGAGGTTTGGTTTTGCCTTTCTTTGTATCTCTAGTATTTAGCCCAATACCTGTAAGTTCTAAGTGCTAAAGAAATGCTTGCTGACAACTTAAATAGGATGAAGGCAGCACACCAGATTAAACTGGCATAATACTTTCTCGAGTGACTTTCTAACATAAAAACCCATTTTTTTCAACACCAAGATTCTTCTGAAAGTTCCAAGTGGCTAAATCAAAATTATAAGTGACCCAAAGAGCATAGATGGTACCTTGAACACAAGTAACACTGAAGATGACAGTCAGATAGCATATGATGGAAAAGTAGATGGGATGAACATGTGCACGTAGAAAAAAAAAGAGAGAGAGAATGATATGCACATATCAGGGCATTATTGCCATAGTACCTACAGAAGGCCTCAAAGACATAGGAGAGATGAGAATGCCATAGGTAAAGGTCATCTGTGAATGATATGTAGAACATGGACAAGAGTTTTATAGGTGAGATGGTCTGAGTGGCTTGTGATCTGGCCCACTGGATGGAAAGCCTGTGTCAATGACTCATTATAGTATTTCAATATCAAAGATGAGGAAACAGGCTCAAAAAGTTTCATTGAGTTGCCCAATGTTATAAACCAAAGCAAGTATCTGGGACTCAAGTGGAACTCAAACGCAAGCTTCCTGACTCATTGCCTAATGTTCTTTTCACTACACTTCACTGCCTAAAATCCTGTAATAGCCTCTTAACTGGTATTCCCCTTTCTCCATTTTAACCCCTTTAATATAACCCTGAAACCACTACACAATCTAAAACACTGCTCTTAATCATGTCATTCCCTGCTCAAAAATCCTGAGTAGCAACTCTTGGCATTTAAAACCATTTATCAACAAACCATGAACGACATTTCCAGCTTCATTTCACACTACTCCCTTCCAAAGACTCAACGTTCTGGCCAAAGCAGATTGTCCTCTCTCCCAAATTTTAGGGCTGCCTTCTCCCTACTTTGCTTCTGCCTTGGCTTAAGTCATTCCTCATGTGTCAGGGACACACGACTGTTGGCTGCCAGGGTCCTGAGACCCCTTAAGCAGACACTGGAGAGAATCAGGAAGTATTCAGAAGTTGCCAAGGATATAGCAGACACTGACCTGATATTAGTCATCACCACTTCACCCTTTGACACAGGAAAGTGCCTAAGGCCTCAGGACGCTTAAAGGATATTCTAAGGGACAAGGCCTTCACAGAATAACACAAACATTCAGGGGTACCCAGAGAAAGCTGTCTAGCTAATGAGAAGCGATGCACAGCTCCACCAAAAAGGGATATTGCCTGGGTCTTTTTCTTCTTCTTTACAACCACAGTTTAAGGGTGGGTTTAAGAATGCTAGTCCAGAAGTCACAGCTCCCCCTGCTTTTTTTTTTCTTTTTTATTGCTATCTGTAAAAAGTGGGAAAGAGGTTGATGCTTCATGGAAGTTATTTCCAAAAGCTAATAGCTTCCCAATCCTTACAGCTCAGCTATCCTGCCTTCTGTCAATGGGCAATCACAAGGGATCCTGAACACTTCCTCACTGAGGCCTAGAATAACCCTCCTATTTCTGCACACTGAAGTCCTTCCCTTCCTTTAAGGCCCGGCTCAAATGAAACTTCTTCCAGGAAGCCTTCCCCAACACTCCACTCACTCCCTGAGCTAAAATTGATCTTTTCCACTTTGGTGCTTTGTCTGGATCTCTCTTTTGTACTTAACACATTCTCTCCTGAAGTAAAGTTATGTGGGCACATTACATGGCACATTTTATGAGAATACAATGTATGTTATAACTTGACTATGCATCCCTAGCACCAAGCATACTGTCTTATACATCAGTACTAAATAAGTGTTTGTTCAATTAAAGTGAATTGAATTGAACTGAAAAAAATTAAGATTTTTTAAACTGACAAAACAATAGATATTAGAACCTCTGAGTCATTTTTCCAATTCTTTCTTAATTTGTTCTTTCACAAAGTCTTACTCTAGTACCTTGTCACTGAGTGAAGGAGACCCTAGGTTCTTGAAGATTATGTTAATGAAGCGCAAGCTTTGGCAGGTTTAACCATACTGGATTGGCTTCAAGTACAGTCTCAACAATAAACTGAATGTGTTTTCTGAGGTTAAGTACAGAAAGGATAATCATTATATTTCATTTACAATTTCTGTGTTAATCTAATATATCTTCAAACCACCACCTGCATGATCTAGAGTTCTGTTTTGAACTCAAAAACCTTCAGTATCTCCCCATTTTCTACTTCTTTGTCAACTAGAAAAATGGTACCCAAGAGCAATAGTCTACAAAGTCATTTGTAAAATCTTAAAGAATTCCCTAGTAGACTAACGTTCAAAGAATATAAGTAGTCTTCGAAAGATCTGCAAAGTATGGCATGGAGTCAAGATATCAGAGTAACAGCATGGACTTTCTAGAGCACTCTCCCTAAGCCCAGTCAAAAACCTTTAAAAAATGGCTCTAAACAAATTCTGGAGCTGCAGAACCCACAGAATGGCAGACTGAAGCAAATCTCTAGCCCAAGACAGCCAGAAAGTGTCTATCACACCTCACTGGGAGCAGGGCGCAGTCCAGTGTGGGCTGTACTGGCACAGAGGGGACCTGAGCAGGCCTTGGGGGAACTAAATCTCTCGCACCTATGGCAATTTCCAGACTTTAGGACCCCAAAACACTGAGGACAAATTGGAAGGTCAGTGGATAAGCCTGTGGGACCAGCATGGGAGAGTGCAATGGTCTGGCCCCAGTCCCAAGGCGGCAGAGGTGGGAGGAGGAAGAGGAACCTAAGGCAGCCACAGCAGCAGCAGGGGCAGCAGCAGCAGCGACTGCTTCTGGAGCTCTGGGCCCACAGATTGTGGGGGGAACCAAGCAGCTGACAGTGTACCCCCACCCCCACTGGAAGCAGAAATCTACCTTAACAAAGAGCTCAAAAGTCAAGTAAATGACTGGGGAAATGAGCAAAAACTGAAAAAAAAAATCAGACTATAGAATCTTACTTTGGTGACAAGGAAGACCAAAACATGCAAACAGAAGACAACAAAGTCAAAGCTCCTTCATCCAAAGCCTCCAAGAAAAATATGAATTGGTCTCAGGCCATGGAAGAGCTCACCAAGGATTTTGAAAATCAAATAAGAGAAGTAGAGCAAAAATTGGGAAGAGAAATGAAAATGATACAAGAAAATCATGAAAAACGAGTCAACAGCTTGCTAAAGGGAGACACAAAAAAATGCTGAAGAAAATAACACTAAAAAATAGACTAATCCAAATGACAAAAGAGATGCAAAAAACCAATGAAGAGAAAAATGCCCTAAAAACCAGAATTGGCCAGATGGAAAAGGAGGTCCAAAAGCTCACTGAAGAAAATAATTCCTTAAAAATTAGAATGGTGCAGATAGAAGCTAATGACTTTATGAAAAATCAAGAAATTATAAAACAAAAGCAAAGGAATGACAAAATAGCAAATAATGTGAAATATCTCATTGGAAAAACAAATGACCTGGAAAATAGATCCAGGAGAGACCATTTAAAAATTATGAGACTACTTGAAAACCATGATCAAAAAAAGAGCCTAGACATCATCTTTCAAGAAATTAACAAGGAAAATTGCCCTGATATTCTAGAACCACAGGGTAAAAGAGATACTGAAAGAATCCACCAATTGCTCCCTGAAAGAGATCCCCAAAGGAAAATACCTAGGAATACTGTAGCCAAATTCCAGAGCTCCCAGATCAAGGAGAAAATATCACAAGCGACCAGAAACAATTCAAGTATTATGGAAATACAATCAGGATAACACAAGATCTAGCAGCTTCTACATTAAGGGATCACAGGTCTCGGAATATGATATTCCAGAGATCAAAGGAGCTAGAATTAAAAGCAAGAATCACCTACCTAGCAAAACTGAGTATACTTCAGGAGAAAAAAATGGCCATTCAATGAAATAGAGGACTTCCAAGCATTCTTGATGAAAAGATCAGAGCTGAATAGAAAATCTGACTTTCAAACACAAGAATCAAGACAAGCATGAAAAGGTAAACAGGAAAAAGAAATCATAAGGGACTTACTAAAGTTGAACTCTTTGCATTCCTATGTAGAAAGATAGTATTTTTAATTCTTGAGACTTTTCTCAGTATTTGGGTAGTTGGAGGGATTATATACATATAGACAGAGGGTACAGGGTAGTTAAATAGGAAGATGATATCTTAAAAAATAAAAGTAAGGGATGAGAGAAGAATATATTGGGAGGAGAAAGGGAGAAATAGAATGGGGCAAATTACCTCTCACATAAAAGAGGCAAGAAAAAGCTTTTTCAATGGAGGGGAAGAAGAGGGAGGTGAGAGGGAAAAAGTGAACCTTACTCTCATCATATTTGGCTTAAGGAGAGAATAACATGCACACTCAATTTGCTATGAAAATCTATCTTACACTACAGGAAAGTAGAAGAGAAGGGGAGAAGCAGAGAGAATGACAGAAGGAAGGGCAAATGGGAGGAGGGGATAATTAGAAGTAAACGATTTTGTGGAGGGATAGGGTCAAAAGAGAGAATAGAATAAATGAGGGGCAGGATAGAATGGAGGGTAATATAGTTAGTCTTTCACAACATGATTTTTGTGGAAGTCTTTTGCATAACTACACATGTATAACATAAATCAAATTGCTTGCCTTCTCAGTGGGGATGGGTGAGGAGGGAGGAAGGGAGAGAAGTTGGAACTCAAAAGTTTTAAAAACAAATGTTAAAAATTGTTTTTACATGCAACTGGGAAATAAGATATACAGGTAATGGGGTATAGAAATCTATCTTGCCCTACAGGAGAATAGAGGAGATGAGGATAAGGTAAGGGAGGGGTAAGATAGAGGGGAGGGCAGATTGGGGGAAGAAGTAATCAGAATGCACGCTGTCTTGGGGTGGGCAGAGGGGAAAGATGGAGAGAAAATTTGGAACTCAAGATCTTGTGGAAATGAATGTTGAAAACTAAAAAAGTAAACAAATTAAAAAAAAAGATTTGTAAAGTAGAAACAATCATATGAAAAGATGCTATAAATCACTAATAGTAAGAAATATGCAAATTAAAACATACCTTAACTTTTACCTCACTCCATGCAAATTGTCAAAGCAGAAACAAGAAAAGCACCAGTGCCTTGGTGTCATGGGAAGATGCATACCTAGCTAGTAGAGCTGTGGAGTGTTCTAACTGTTCTTTCAATTTGTAATTTTACAAGAAAAGTGACTACAGGGTCTATAACTTTAATCGCCAGTCTTATTACTGAAAAAACACTCCAAAAAAGACAAAGACAGAAAAAAGGTCCAATATATATCCAAATATTCATAGTAACATTCTTTGCAATAGCAAATAACTGGAAACAAAGTGGATACGCATCAATTGGGGAATGAGTAGTGTTTAAAAATATTTTGGTATATATGAATGTAATTTAATATTACTGAGCAATCAGGAATTACAACTCTGAGTAATTCCAAGAAACATGGAAAGGTTTATATGAATTGATTCTATGAAAATAAGAAGTACCAAGAAAATAATCATTCTCCTGGATTTTTCCTATATGGTCAATCTATGCAGGCTATCCATCAGTAAAGATATCTTAGCCCTTCGCTGGAAGTGAAAAAGTTGGGCCAAGAATTAAGTAGGAGGTGGAGAGCAGTTCGGAATGCCTTTGGCAAATTACAAAACTTCTTTAATGATCCCTAACTTCTTCCTGAAATTAAGATTCACATCTTCAGTACCTACATTCTATCCGTGTTGTTTTATGGTTTTGAGTCATGGAACACTACAAGTCATAAAGAATTAAAAGCTGGAGATGAATGGAGAGGTTCACGGTGGGTGAGTTGAATACACAAAACAAAAAAAGAAATTATGAAGAACCAGAGTAAGGAGGTCATCAAAAATCTGTGATCCAAAAAAAAAATGATAAGTAACAATAGCAAGGAATTACAAATGTACCGCCCATACACTTCATCAGTATTCACAGAAAGCATGGTGGGAAGACCCCTTGTCCAGACTAACAGGAGGATGTAGACAAGCCCTGCATACAACGAGCAGGCTGGAGAAGCTGTGACTGGCATCACAGAAGAAAATATCCATACTGATGGATAAGAGCCATAGAAGCTCTGAGTTAATTCAATCAGTGGGTGATAAATACCTACATTATTTATCTCATGGTAATTCTGTAGAGTTTAAGAGAAATGCTGTAAAAGAGTCAGTGCCTCAACAAAAGATGAATACAAAGTACTGAGTTCAATTGTGTTATTTTTTTAAAGTTTGGGGGCGCATATGAATCAAAGATAATGTAAACACAAAATTCCAACTGTACTTTAGGTTATGACCACATTTACTCCAAGTACCTGAACATTTCTACCCTTCATATTATGGGAAAATCCATTCGCTCATTAATTCCTTTGTCTCAGACGTAATCCCCCAGTTAAAACGATTTCCTGCACCATAAAGGCCCAAATGAGATAACATATGTAAAGCACTTTGCAAATCTTAAAGTGCTACATAAATGCTAGCTACTGCCATTATTATGAATATCTGCATATACATTGTATCCTCTCAGGAGAAATTAAACTTCCTGGGGAATTTGTTAAGGAAATGTTTCATTTCTGTTTTTTGATCTCCAAGAACAAGCAAAATGCCCCAGATCTAGTAAGCACTTAATAAATGTTTGCTGAATTAATGAGGACACAACTCAGAAGAAAACCTCAGATATGACTGCATTCCTAGCAATTAAATAAAAGTTGATCCAGATACGATGGAACAATTGGAAATATGCACAAGCTTTCAACTATTCCAAGAGTTCTTCTTGACCTTTTAGTGTTACAGACCCTGCTGGCTGGAGACTATGGAGCCCTTCTCAGAATAATGATTTTAAATGTGTAAAATAAAATATGTGGTTCTGGAAAGGAAACTAATCATAATGAAATGCAGTTATAAAAATATTTTTAAAATAAGCACATAGACTCCAAGTTAAGAACCCTTGATATAAACTGTGAGCCCTAGGTTTTCACCTCGATTTACAAAACTGGCAATTGGATGCAAAACAGTCCAGTTTTAGGTTACATCGATACAAAGCACCATGGGTAAGGAATAGTTGTAGATACTAGGTGGGTCCACTTTATTATTCTATAATAATCCCAGTTGAGACTTAAAGAACCCAAGTACTAAAACAGGTTTGGAAAACAGGCCTTTTGCCCCCATAAACAATAGGCCACATCAAAGACACTGGTAGAATACAACTGAATTCAAATTAGCAAACATTAGTTCATAAGAAAAGCTAGCATTTACATAGTGCTGTAAGGTTTGCCAAGAGTTTTACGTATATGTCTATTATCTTCTGTGAGATTAGTTACTATTGACCTGCTTCGAATCACACAGCCCAAGCCTGAGGCAGGATTCAAACCAGACCTTCCTCATTCCCAGTCCAGCATTTTGTCTGTCCTCTGCACCATCCAGGTGCCTTCACTTATGCTGCTTCATATTCAATGCCCCTACCATTATTTTACTGACTACATTTCTTTAAAATCACACATTCTGGAAATTTGTACAAACATGACAAAGAAAATACTGTATGAAGTCAAGGAGTTTTGTAATGGGCAAACATCTTCCACATTGTCCCAAAAGGCTTACCCTCTCTGAAGCCAGTTTGACCAGATTCCATCAGGACATAGAGCTGAATCATGAGCTGTGGGGAGGCTTCCAGGTATATTTCAAATAGCCTGAGCATACTCAAGTCAGCCACTTCATTTATCATTTTTTGATGTAAGTCAGCTGGTTCTTCTCTAATGGGAGTGGAGAAATCTGTGGGGCCTTGTGTCAAGGTGGATGCACCAGATTGGTCATCTGAGCTGCTGCACCGGAAAGCCAAACGGTATCCCTCTCTCAAAGCAAACCAATACCTATAAATATACAAATAGCATTATTATATCATTATCAGTAATTAACATATGAAGTATTTGGACTATGGACTAAGAGAAGCCCTAGAAGTAAAAAGCCAAAATAAGAGATTAGTCTAGCAACTCCAAGGAGAGCCCTAGAGAAAATACGGTTTCTCGACAAGTATTACAAGTAGGCAGAAGAAATGTAGCAAGAGATAAAAAATGGAACTATAGAGAATGGAGGGGGAAAAAAATGAAAGGAAGATAAATAGCTTAAAAGAGATGGTAGAAAAACTACCCAAGTAGTGATTCCCTGAAAAATGGTGCATTAGTTGACTAAACTTGTTCAAAAGGACAGCTACAATCAATTCCTCAACTTCCTTTCCTCTGACTTTCTTCTTAACTCTCTAGAGTCTGGCTTCCATACGAATGGCCTTTTCTCAGTCCTTATCCTCCTTGACTTCTCTGAAGTCTTTCATACCGTTAATCACCCTCTTCTCCTTGACATTCTTCTCTGTACGTTTTTGGGATGTCGCTCTCTCCTGGGTCTCCTCCCACCTATCAGATCACTCCTCAGTCTCCTTTGCTGGATCTTCATTCATGTCACTCCCACTAACCAGGGATGTCTCTTCTGGTCTCTCTTCTCTTCTCCCTCTAATTTCTTTCACTTGTTTACCTCATCGGTTCTCATTAATCACCTCTATGTTAACGATTCTCAAATCTATTTATCCAGTCCTGACCTCTCTGTTGACTTCCAGTCTATTAGATATCTCAAACGAGATGACTTCTTAAATTCAACATGTCCAAAACTTAACCCATTACCTTTTCCCAAAAATCCTCCCCTCTTTCACACTCCCCTATTACTGTCCAGGGCACCATCATCCTTCTTAATCAGACCCACAACTTAAATGTCATCCTCAACTCCTCCCTCTCCTTCTCCCATCCCTACCCTGCCCCCCTCCCCCATGCTGCTTTGTATCCAATCTCTTGCCAAGTTCTATCGTTTCTACCTTTACAACATCTCCTCTATATACTCCCTTCTCTCCTCTGACACTGCTACCATCCCGGTGCTGCCCTCCACCACTTCATATCTAGACTACTGTTAATAGTCTGCTGGTTGGTCTCCCTGCCACAAGTCTCTCCCCACTGAAATCCATCTTCCACTCAGTTTTAAAGTTTTAAAGCACAAGTCCGACCACATCACTCCCTAGTCAATTAATTCCAGTGACTCCATATCACTTCCAGGATCAAATATAAAATCCTCTTTTATTCAAAGCCCTTCATAATTTGGCCCCTCCCCACCTTTCAAGTCTTCTTATACCTTATACCTTAACTCAATACTTTTCAACTGTCACACCATACTTTTCAATCCAGTATCACTGGCCTCCTTGTTGTTCCACAAACAAGACATTCCACCTTATGACTACAAGCATTTTCACTGGCTATCTTCCATCATCTCTGTCTCCTAGCTTCCTTCAAAATCCAGCTAAAACCCCATGTTCTACAGGAAACTTTTCCCAGTCCCTTTTAATTCTATTTCCTTCCCTCTATTAATTCTATTTCCAATTTATCCAGTATAGCTAGTCTCTAAATAGTTTTTGAATGTTGTCTCTCTCATTAAAGTCTGAACTCCCGGAGAGCAGCGACTGTCTTTTACTTCTCTTCGTATCACTGGTGCTTAGCACAGTGCCTGACACACAGTAGGTATTTAAAAAATGTTTAGTGACTGGCTGGCTGGTAGAACTATGAATCAATCCAACAACTGTGGAAACCACTTTGACACAATACCCAAAGTCACTGAACTGCATGTGCTTTTTGACACAGAAATACCACGACTAGGCCTATACCCCAAAAAGATCAAGGAAAGAAGGAAAAGATCTACAGTATTGTACAAAAGTATTTACAGCAGCACTTTTTGTTATATCAAAGAACTGGAAATTGGTGCCAATTGGGGAATGGCTGAACAAATTATGGTATTTAATGAAATATCACTATGCCATAAAAAATAATGAAAGGGACAGATTCTAGAAAATGTGAGAAGACTTGATATAGTGTGAAATAAGCAGAACCAGGCGCAGTATTTATGCAATAGTTATACCACAGACTACAAAGTTATAAAGGAAAACAACTCGGCAAGATTTAAGAACTCTGATCAAAGAAATGATTACTCTCAACTCCGAAAGACTGATGATGCAGGATGTCTCCTACCTCTGCTAAATTAGTGATGGTCAATAGGTACAGAATGAGACATATATTCTCATGCCTTACCTACAAAATATACATTTGTTTTGCTTGACTTATTTGTTTGACTTATTTTTCCATATTCAATTGTTACAAGGAAAGGCTTTTGTTTGCGTGGAGGGGTGGGAGGGAAAGTTGTGGGATAAAGTAGTTAAGGATGATATAAAAAGAAGAAAAAACACTGGATTGACAAAACATTTAAAATACATAGAAAAGAAAGCAATTCATAAGGAGACAGACAAGAAGGGCAATAATATTGGTACTACCACATTATAAAACAAGCTATAGTAAGTTCACAGTTTCATATATGACCTTCTTTGTATTTGTAAGTGTTTCAATTTGCTGTTGATTTTCCAGTTCACAGCTATTTTTTTTTCTTAAGCTGCAGTAAGATTTCATAGAGAATAGGTTATGCCAAGCTGTCAGGACTAGAAGTAAACTAACAAATCAGTGTAATACTCTAGCAGTAACTTAGGTATTAACAAAATGTTTGATAAAGCATGTCAGTAGCTGGAGAGATGTGGATGAGATGGATTCAGGATTGGCTGGATAGCTAGAGATGTAGAGTGCTTATTAATGACTCAATGTCAATTTGTTTGGTTGAATAGAGTGAGTACTTCAGCGGTCTGTGCTTGGCTCTAGACTGTCTGACATTCATGACTCAGAGAAAGGAAGAGACAGCCTGCTTGTCTCATGTGCAGATGATGTATGTTAGGGATATTATCTGACTTGGGACAGTCTGAACATTAGTCCAGGTTTAATGTTTGAATGCAATGAGGCACCTGTAATCCATTCAATGGTTAATAAAAGGAAGACTACTTAGTTGTGACTTTCAAAGACTATTTATTTAACAACGCCAATTTTAACAATTAGTTTAAATGGATGAGTCTTCCACTCATCATCCCAGGGTATTGTAACTCTTATGATCTTGGAATATCTGCTAAATATAAAAGGTCCCAACTAAATGCTGAAGGAGACTCAGCTTGAGCCTTGGCTCCCTGGGCTGTTGAAGTTTCAGAGACAGCACTGTTTGTTGCCTTTCAAAGAAAACCTAGCCTAACATGCTCGGGCAAAGGGGTTAGAATATTGCCATTACCAGAGCAAGGAATAGTGTATTTATCAGATTTATGGAGAAGAGAAGAATTTTTGACCAAAGAAGAGATAGAAAGCATTATGAAGGACAAGATGGATAATTCTGATTACATTAAACTGAAAAGTTTTTGCACAACCAAAACCAATGCAACTAAAATTTGAAGGGATGTAGTATGTTGGGAAAGAATTTTTACAGCTAATCTCGGGGTTAAAGGCCTCATTTCTAAAATATATAGAGAACTGAGTCAAGTGTACAACAATACAAGTCATTCCCCAATTGATAAATGGTCAAAGGATATGAACAGGCAATTTGCAGAAGAAGAAATTAAAGATATCTATAATCATATGAAAAAATGCTCTAAATCACTTTTGATTAAACAGATGCAAACCAAAACAACTCTGAGGTACCACATCACATCTATCAATTGGCAAACATGACAGAACAGGAAAATGATAAATGTTGGAGAGGATGTGGGAGAGTTGGAACACTAATTAATTGTTGGTGGAGCTGCGAGCTCATGCCCAAAGGGCTACAAAAATGTGCATACCCTTTGACCCAGCAATATCACTTCTAGGACTGTATCCCCAAGAGATCATAAAAATGGGAAAGGGTCCCACATGTACAAAAAATATTTATAGCAGCATTCTTTGTAGTTGCCAAAAACTGGAAATCAAGGGGATGCCCATCAATTGGGGAATGGCTAAATAAATTATGGTATATGGATGTAATGGAATACTATTGCACTATAAGAAATGATGAACAAGATTTCAGAGAGGCCTGGAAAGATTTATATGATCTGATGCTGAGTGAAAGGAGCAGAACCAGGAGAACTCTGTGCACAGCAACAACAACAGCGTGTGAGGAATTTTTCTGGAAGACTTAGCCCATCATGGCAATGCAAGGACTTAAAAAAAAAACTTCCAATGGTCTTCTAAGGCAAAATGCCCTCCACATCCATTCTCCACATAGAGAAAGAACTATGGAATTCAATCACAGAATGGAGCAGATCATTTTTTGTGTGTGTATTATGTTTTCGTTTGTTACATGATTTCTCCCATTCATTTTGGTTCTTCTACACAGCATGACTATAGTGAAAATGTATTTAATAGGAATGTATATGTAGATCCTATACAGAATTGTATGCCATCTCAGTGAGGGATGGGGGAAGGTGTGGAGTAGGGGAAAAAAATCTAAGTTTTATGGTAGTGATTGTAGAACACTAAAAATAAATAAAATTAATATAAAAAAAAGAATATTGCTATTACCACAACATGAAACTGGGAAGAACAATCAATCAATCAATCAATGAAGATTTATTAAGCACCTACTATGTGCCAGATACTGTGTTAAGTGCTAGAGACACACATACACACACAAAAGGCAAAAGAAAGTCCCTGCCCTCAAGGACCTTACAATCTACACACAAATATGTACAAAGAAACTATATCAGGATAAATCAAAAAAAATTAACAAACAGAAGGAAAACACTAAAAGTAATAAGGGTACCAACACATTGGATTAAAGTGTAAGGATCTAAAAAAATTTTGACATGCTAGAGTCTAATAAGGTGAAATTCACTAGGGAACGACATAAAGTCTTATATTGGGTACAGGTACAAGTTGAGAGAAACATGGGCTGGTAACAGTTTACATGAAAAAGACTTGGAAACTTTAGTGAGCTGCTCTATATGACCTAAGGGCATGTAGGGCAATTCCAAAATGCTAATATAATCTTGTACTCCAATAAGAAATGCACAGAATCCAAGAATAAAAGAATTATAGTCCCTCAATACTCTGTCCTAGTTAGACTATATTTAAATATTAATTTCAGTTCTGGATGTCATAGTTTAAGAAGGCTATTGATAACTTGTTGATCATACAGGGGAGAGCAATCATGACAGTGATAGCCTTGAATCCAAGCCACATGAGAATCAGTAGAAAGAAGTGGGAATACTGGAGAAGAAAAGGTTCAGGAGGGCATGATAGCTATGATGAAAAATATTAGAGTTATTTTGTTTGACCTTGTGCAATGTTAATTAAGTTAATGAGAGTTAAAGATCTTCCCCACCCATTAATGAGCCTGCCTATTAAGGTAAGCTTGATTAGGGAAGATTTGTTTTGTCGGAAGGCCCACACCTTCTGTTAATCTCTAATGAAGCACTGGTTCTCAAGGGCTGTGATACCCTCTGGCTCTGAAAAGTGTATAAATACTCTGAGGTGAGGTTTTGTTTTGGGACTTACTCACTGGAAGTGTTTGTTTGGCCAGATGAGACTCTGGGTAACTACTAAGGAGCCCCTGGCTTTGAAAACTCAGATGTTGGTGCTTCTCTCTCTGGTAACTATGTATATATGTAATGGTCAGACAGCTGGATCTGTCTGTTGATCTGTGATGTATGGTCAGACATTTGGAAGCCCTGTCCGTTGATCTTTCTGTTTGTAACTTCTGTTTGTATTTTCTCTGAAGTTCAGGGTGCTGACTTTTTCTCCTAAACTAAGTGAAAGATAGATATGCTTCCTTTTTAGAAAAGCAGATCTAAGAACCTGCACAGCAGCCCTCCTGTGTATGTGGGGGTCCTTTGTTGTTACACCCTGGAAGACAGGAAGGAAGGAAACAACATTTATCAGGCACCTACTATGTGCCAAACACTAGCTTTACAATTAATGGATACAAACTGGAAAGAAAGAAATTCAGTCATGCTATCGGGAAAAACTTCTGAACAATTAGAGGTACTAGTGTGACCACAAGATTGTGAGTAAGAAAGAAATGTCAGGATCATATACCCTTCAGTTTTGAACAGCAGAGAGACAAGATTGGATTTGTAGGAAAGTGGCCTCCACAAGAGGGAGGAAATAAGCATTTAAGTTCTGGGCAATGTGCCAAGCTCTTTACAAAAATCATGCCATTTTATCCTCACAACCATGGGAGGCAGGTGCTATTATTATCCCCATTTTACAGTTAAGGAAACTGAAGCATAAAGAGGTTATGTGACCTACCCAAGGTCATACAGAGTGTGAGGCCACATTTGAACTCAGGTCTTTCTGATTTCAGGCCCAGTGGTCTATCCACTGTACCACCTAGCTGTCTTTCATCCTGCAAGTATGGGGTATTCTTGTACTGTCTGCAACACTAGAAATTTACATATCTCTTATATAATCTATATAAAATCACATATAATTAAACATAAGTATAATTTAATATGAGGCTAAATATAAATTCATAATATAAATTAATATTTAATAATAAATATTAATAAAATAAATCTACATAAATATTATAAATAAAATTATGTATCCTTTATATTTACATATCTTATACCTTTGGAACCAGTGCTGCTCATTTATGACTTACATCTCATTTTCTTTCTTTTTAATTTTCCTTGAAAATATTGTAAGTTTTATGCTTTTAAGTGGGGAATCAATCTCGGTATAGTAATGGGTCTGCATATATGTTTACAAGTTTCTTGGGTAGCACTTAGAAGTCAAGAGAATAAGAAAATCTCCCCAAATATACCAGGGACCTTGTAGCATGGGGAGAATTTCTGAGACAGGGGTTACATGAATACTTCCTTCACCCACTGTGTTTGAACTCCAGCTTGCGGGCATTTCTCTTTGACCTATTCCTTTGTGACTTTCAGTTTAATTGAATAAACTGTAGTATACTTGGCTATTTTGGGAAAGCACCTGGAATCATCAGACCACAATGTGGCATAGAAAATGCAACGTTACACCTCTTTTCTCCAGTCAGCATTGACTTCAATTAGTTTGTAATTTCAACTAAAAATGGTGTTTCTAAACAAAGAACTACATAACTTAGGCTAAGCTGCCCTAGAAAAAATGATCTATTCCATTAGGCATATGGAATAGCTCCAACCATCTTAGAAATTTTTCCCAGAAGCAGGACATAGAATCATGAAAGTAGAAAAGATATTTTGCACTGAGATACCATTTTAAAATTATCTTTTTTAGCTCAGTGGTTTTTTTATCCACTGCCCTCTCCCATTGTGGTATAAATATGTAAAGGAAAACAACACTGAAAGACTTCAGATTTCTGATCAATACAGTGATCACAATCATAATTTTAGATGATTGTCAATAAAGCATGCCTCTTGCCACTCTGATGAGAGGTGCTAGAATAGAGGTGGAAAATCTTCCTAAAATGCAGGTCTGTTCATACACCCCACGCCCCCCCACATTCAATAGACTTTAGTGGCAATCACAAAAGGGCTTCTCAAGCCCTTTGTAGCCTGGTCCCTTCCTACCATTCAGTTTTCTTACACCTTCCATGTACACTACAGTCCAGTGACACTGGCCCCCTTGTTGCTCCTCTAACACAACACTCCATCTCCTGACTCCACGGATTTTCTCCACCTCCTGACTTCCCTGGGTTCCTTCAAATCTCAGCTAAAATCTACCTTCAGTAAGAAGTCTTCCCCATCCTCCTTAATCTTAGTGCCCTTCTATAGATGTTTTTGATCCAAGAAAAAAAAACTGATAAGCCCCTTAGAAGACTGATGCTTTTTTCCTTTTCCCTTGCTTATTAGATTTAACTTGAAAAAGCCCCAATGGTGCAGATAGCTTCAGTATTTGTCATAGCACACTGAAAATTCCGACTTCAAAGGGAGCCTGAAATTGAAGTTGTTTTTTAAGAGAAAAAAAAAAGGAAAATCCCCTGAATATTCCCCTGAAATTTCTACCCTTGGACCATGCTCCCCATCTGTGGTGGGCCTCAGCTCACCTAGCCCACTATCTCAGTTCAATCTCAACTTTGGTCCCGGCACCTGGAACCAGGATCAAATCAGCTCTGCCACTGATCCCGAAAGGGGTGTGTCAGTCTACTCCCCTGGGGCCTCAATCACCACCTTTCCTAACCAAAGTTCTCCTCCTTGACCATCACTCTCCTATATGTGTTGTCTCCCCCATTAAAATGTAAGTTCCACGAGGCCAGAATCATCTTTGCTTTCATTTCTATCCGCAATGCTCAGCACACTGCTTGGCAAATAGCATGCACTTAACTTTTGTCCCCCAAGTCATTCTATATTAAAACAAAATACTCTAAAATAGTAAAATATTCAGACACATCTCTACTTATTGGTGTAATGAAACACGTTTATACTACGGAGGATCCCATTTTCTATTCAACGCTTACTGCCTCCTTTTTAACACTTCAGGGTTATCTTTGATGTTCCTTCTCCCTCACCTCTCATATTAAAGCTGTCACCTATTTATGTGGGTTCTGCCTTTGTAACATCTCTCACTTCTGTCCCTTCTATTTCCATCATCCTACAACAGATTATCATTACTGCTTGCACAGACTACTGCAATAGGTCATCCATCCCTTCCTCACTCTCCTCATCCATTCCTCAGTACCTCTGTCAGAATAAAATTTCTTCTGTTCAGATCCACCCAAATCATGCCCTTACTCCAAATTCCTTAGTGACTTTTCTATCGTCTACTGAGTAGATTTCCAACTTCTGTGCCTGGCATTCAAGAACCACCACAATCTGGTACTACCCTACCATTCCAGTTTTATTTCTTACTCTTCTCCTAAATTCTGTGCTGCAGCCATACTGGCTTAATATGTACCCTCCATATGCCCTGCACCTTCCTGCTTCGGTACCTTGGTTCACCTGTTTGGCTACACCTGAGACACCTCCCTTCTCTGCTTCTTACCAACCCTTTAAAGATCAATTTAAATATCATCTGCAACATAAGGCCTTCCCTAATCTCCAATGCTTCCCCAGTAACTACCAGAACAAGAACACAAAGAAACAAAGCCTACTCACAAGAAGCTCTCCTGAGTAGAGGCAGCTAGTTGGCTAAGTAAATAGGACATTGAACCTAGAGACAGGAAGGTCTGACTTCAAATTTGGTCTCAGATACTTATTGCTGTGTGACCCTGGGCAAGTCACTTAACCCTGTTTACCTCTGCTTCTTCATTTGTAAAACGAGCTGGAGAAGGAAATGATGAACCACTCCAGTATCTTTGCCAAGAAAACCCCAAATGGGGTCACGAAGAGTCAGACACTACTGAAAAACGACTGAACAACCACAATACGCCAGGCACTGTGCAAGCACTGAGGATACAAAAAAAGATAAAATAGTCCCTTCCTTCAAGGAACTCACATTCTGATGGAGGAGATGATACAAACTACGTACATACGAGATACACACAAGACAAATTGGAAGTAATCTCAGAGTGAAAGCACTAGCAGCAGAGCAGACTGGAAAAACCTTCTCAAAAAGGTGAGACTTGAGCTGAATCTTAAATGAAGTCAGGGAACCCAAAAAGCAATCAATCAATCAATGCCAATAAGTTAAATGCAAAGTAGTTAGGAAGGGAGGGCACTAGGGACTGGGGAGACTAGGAAAAGCTTCATGTGGAAGAAGATGGTGTTTGGATTATATCTTGAAAAAAGAAAGGAACTCTATGAGGAGGAGGGGAGAAGGGAGTGTATTTCAACCACAGAGGCTGACCAGCACAAAAGTTCAGGTATGGGAAGGTGGAATTCCACATCTGAAAAAGACAGAAGACAGTCTGGCTGGATCGTAGAGCGCAAGAAGGGGAAATGGGAATGAGAAGGCTGGAAGGCTAGGTTGGGGCCAGGTTATGAAAGGCTTTAAAAGCCAAATTAAGAAAGTAATATTTTCTCCTTAAGAAAATAGGGAGTCACTGCCATTAAATAGAGGAGTGACCTGATCAGATCTGCTCTGGCAGCTTTAGTCACTCTTGTTTCAGGCAGGCTCCCCTCCTGATTTTCAGAACTCCCTTCTTTACGAAAACAGTCTCTTCACTACATCCCTGAAGCCCCAGAACCTCCATTTTTTTTTTATTCTTATCATTATCTTTTTTTTTTATCTAACTTTTAACATTCATTTTCACAAAATTTTGGGTTACAAATTTTCTCCCCTTTTATCTCCTCCCCCCCCCCAAACCCAAGCTTTCTAATTGCCCCTGTGACCAATCTGCTCTCTCTTCTATCATCCCTCTCTGCCCTTGTCTCCATCTTCTCTTTTGTCCTGTAGGGCCAGATAGCTTTCTTTACCCCTTTACCTGTATTTCTTATTTCCTAGTGGTAAGAACATTACAGTTGATCCTAACACTTTGAGTTCCTACTTCTTTACCTCCCTCCCTCTCCACCCCTTCCCTTTGGAAGGCTTGCCTTCCAGAACCTCCATTTTAAGGCCAGTCAGGTTCATTCCTTCACTCCTCTCTAGGCTCTGCTCCAGACTCTCAAGGTTTCCCTTTCCATCCTCCTCATGTGCACCTCTTTCCAACTCTCTTTCATTTTCTTTTGATGTGTTTTTCCCCATTAAAAAGTGTAAATTCCTTGGGGTCATGGATGTTCTTTTTGTTTGTTTTTGTATTCCCAGCACTTAGTACAAGGCCTGGCATGTAGAAGAAACTTAAAAATTGCTCACTGACTTAAATTAACTTGACAACTCATGGAAGATGGGTTGGAATAGTAAGAGACTGGAGGAAGAGAAACCAACTGAGAGACTTGAAAAAGTTCAAGTGACTTGTGAAGAGGGCCTGAACTACAAAGGGAGAAACAGAAGTGTAGAGGCTTGGCAACTGATAGTGAGGGGGTCAGAATGAGAGTGAGGTTACAAATCTGAGAGACTAAAAGAACAGGGGTACCTTTAACAGAAATAGGATGTCTACCAGAATGGGGAATATATAACAAGTTCTACTTTAGACAAGTAGAGTTTGAAATGTCTCCAGGACAAGAAGACTGAAATGTCCAATAGGCAGAGGAGGTACAGAAAGAAAGTTCAGGGAAGAATCTGAAGCCAGATCTCTAGATGTAAGTCACTGGCACAGCAATGATTATTAAAGCCAAGAGTAACCAAGTAACCAAGAGACAAAATGCAGAGAGAGAAGGAGGCCTAGGAAGAACTTGAGAATGAGAAGGGTGATGAGGAATGATGAGACAAGTTGGAGAACCAAGACAGGAAAACCCAGAGAGGAAACAGAATCCAAGGGGAGAGGAGGGTCAAACATCAACTACTGCAGTTAGATTTTGAATTTATTTTGACAGAATACAATCCTTAGTAAACAATGTCATAGTCAGGACTGGAGCATACCTTAAAAGTCATCTAGTTAAACTTCTTTGTTTAATGGATGAGAAAACTGTCCTCAAAATGGTGACCTATTAACTAGATTTAATACAAAGGGCAAACAATATTTATAGCTCAGGTGAAAGATGTTATTATTTCATTCCAGTAAGAAGCTCTAGAACAGGAATGCTACTTTAACTTATCACACTAAGAAATTATCTATATTCAAATATAAACTGAAATGTTTTATAAATATACCTTGAAAATTCTGTAGATACCCCGTTGTGCTAAGTCAGCATTAGTTGCCAGAATGATCTTTGTACATCATGCAAATAGTGGACATATCTGAATGTTTGTCTACATCAGTTAGATATAAACCAAAAATTTCAATAGACATGAATAAAAGGGGAAGAAAACGTTTTGTTAATGATTAAAAATTTAAACTTACCTTGTAAAAATTCCTCCCTGAGAGCAATGAATCAGAAGACTGTAACTCAGCCCTTTCTGACCTGTTTTCTGAAAATCTTCCTTGTACCACATAAAACTAAAACACTGGACCACCACTGCTGCAATGAGGACAAAGCTCATTGTTAAAATACCAAAAATATGCTGTCCTTTATAGAAAAAATTTATGGACACCCAGATATCCACTATTAAATCAGTCACATAAATTAGACAGCCAAGAACCAACATCACAAAATTCCATTTCGTAAATTGCATCATGAGACACTTTCGTTCAGGGCTGCCTGCTGCCTATTATTTCATATATTAAAAAAAAAAAGTGGGCAATTAATATTAATGCCTTCTTCACTGCAGTACTGAATGTTAACTTCTATTGACCCAAGTCACAAGAAAAGTAATGAGACTATAATCTTTTCTAAAGAACTAACGTTAGGATGCTAGATGTAGCATTCAATTATCTGCTTCAAAATAAAGATGATATCCGTCCTTTGTCCCAAATGACTGCACCTAAAGAAAAAAAGGAGGGAAAGCTCATGAGAATCTTGAACATGATACCACAAATGCTAAAAACTTAGAAAGTAAGCATCCATGGAAACATAGTTCCAGAGCTGGAAAGGGCCTCAGAAGTCATCTACTCCAGAGGCATCAATGCTGACTTCACTCCCCAGTATGGCCTGAACCTGATTAAAATATAATTGGGGAAATATTTAGCAAAATAAATTAAATAAAATAGAACATACAGAATGGTAATATGTGGTTTTCTAAGTTAATATGCAGCCACAAGGATCCTTATATAAGGTTTGTTGTGTTGTTTCAGTCATATCCGTCTGTGATCCCATTTGGGGTTTTCTTAACAAAGATAGTGGAGTGGTTTGCTATTTCATTTTCATAGATAAGGAAACTGAGGCAAACATGATTACATGACTTGCCCTAGGTCACACAGCTAATAAGTGTCTAAGGACAGATTTGAACTCAGGAAGATGAGCCTTCCTGACTCCAGGCCTGATACTCCCTCTACTGCCAGATGGTCCAGATGGCCAATGGAAAGTTTAGCAGCCTCTATTTCTATTTGAGTTTGACATCACTAATCTAGACCAATGACCTCATTTTACAGATGAGGAAATTCACAGAGGTTGAGCAACTGAAGCGAACCAGTTAGAGAAGGAACCTCTCACTCTTGCCCAACTAAATATTGCGTATGACTAAATCAACCAATTAACAGACATACAGTAAACTCTTACTATGTCCAGAGATTGTAGTAGGTACTAGAGAGACAAAGGCAAAATGAAACAGTCCATACCCTAAAGAACTCCTGGGCTTATGGCAGATCCTTGATATGAAAGTCTCAGAAAACAACTTAATTTTATTAAACTTTTTCTGTCTATATTTACCTTTTAATAACACAAACTAATATACCTACTTTAAATGATTTTTTTCTTGTTGTTCATAGTATTTTACTCCTGGGTCCTTTTTCAGAATTTTACAAGAAGGTCTCACTACTCCTGGAGAGATACTGTTAAACCTGATGGTTCAGAAGTACTAATTTTCCTGACAGCAGGTGACAGTGGTTAAAACGATGAGGTTCTGGAATCTTAAAACTTAAAGTTTCTCCAGGGATGTCTTTGCCATGACTACTGGCTGGGGGACCTTTTTGTAAAGCAGCTTCTTTATCTATAAAGCAGGAAGAGTCATACCCAATATTATCTCTCTCACCAGGAGCTGAGAAAGATTGAACAGAATAAGAGAGCTCACAAATTATCATTATATATTGAAATTGTGTCCCATAAAAAACTAGTTTCCACAAGACATGGTTTGGAGCAACTTGAAAAATCAAAATATAGTTTCCTAAGCTCAGGGTTATTCAGACTTCTCACTCTCACTCCAGGATCTGGCCACTCCAGGACCCAGCTGGCTCTGGAGGAGAGAGTGAAGCTGGTGACTTTGCACAGCCCTGCCTCACTTAGATCCAATTTACCTGCATGTCATGGCATCACCTCCCTGACATCATAGTCCTCTTCTAGAATGAAAGACAAACAACAAGCAGTATCTAATCAGGTTCCAAATCCTCCATACTACACATGTAGCCACCAGCTCAGTTGAGATACTCATTGATTTGAGGGCAGACTATTAAAATGGTCTCCCTGTCTCAAGTCTCTCCTCTTTCTGATTCATACTCCATAAGGCTATCAAAGAGATTTTTCTTACTAACTCCACTAGCTCCTTATAACCTCTAGGACAAAATGTAAAACAAACAAACAAAAAAAACCCTCCTTTATTTGACTTTTAAAACCCTTAATAAACTGACCCCAACTTATTTTTTGGCCTCCTTATGCATTGCTCCCCTTCCTGGAATCTATGGACAAGTCAAATTGTCCTCTCTCTTCCTAATGTTTGCAATCCACCTCCCATCTCTGTAAGCTTTGTACCAGCTCTCTTACGCCTAGAATGCATTTGCTGCTCTGAGAATTGCTAACTTCCTTTTAAGAGATAGCTATAATAATAATGTTTTTAGGATGTAGCTCAAGTCTCTTATTCTATCTGATGCCTTGCATGATACCACCCAGGTTGTTCGGACCCTTCCTTACCAACCATTTTATATTTAACTACCTTTTAATTTATATTTATTCTACATATTTCTTATGTATATACTTATACATGTATCCTGGGCAATTGCCAGTCATCTTGATTTATTACATCTTGCCAAAGGATTCTGATGACTCTGGAGAAGAGATTGTGTCTGAAGACTCTGCACAGCCCTATCTCACTCAAATCCAATTCACTCTCACGTCAAGACATCACCTTTGTGATGTTATTGATCCTCTTTAAGAACAAAATATGAACAACAACAGACTTATATATGTACATGTTGTCTCCCTAGGTAGGCTGTAAGACTTTTGTTTCATCTGTGTCTTGGAACTCCAGTGCTGATCACACAGCAGGGACTGAAGAAAAGTTTGTTGATTACCTGTTTGGGAGGAAGCACGGAAGCCATCTCTACCATCATATCCAGGATGTCGTGCACCAAAAAAATAAAATTGCCTATGTAATGGAAAAGGAGCAAACCTTCTTCTAAAAATTTTAAAGTAGAAACAAATAATTTTGATAGTAGTTTCCAGAGTATAAGAAATGAAAAGAACATAATATCAGTTTATAGATCCAAGGATGAGGGAGAGAGAGTGGGTTGTTTTTCCCTACCCCTTGGGAAGAACAATATAGGGGAAATATCTTTTCAGAGGGAAACAGCTACTCAAACCATTCAACTTGACAACATCCAAAAAAATTCATTTACCTCTAATTTCTTCTCTCATCTAAATGTTATTATCTGAAATAAATCTGGATGAGCAATGGCTTAAAGAAATTCCAATAAATATAAAGCTAATCTTTCTATACTCAAATTCAAGTATATTACATATGCATTATATATTACATAACTGTAATTTTTTTTATCCAGTGGGAGAGTGAAGCCTGCCAAGCATATTTCTTTTAACTTCTGCATCCATAAAAAGACTTTCCATTACCTGACCCTGACAGGGAAGATGGCAGCCACTTTGAATAAGTATAGCTTTTAAGAAGGTAAAGAGTAATCTTTTAGAAACTGTAGGGGAAATTGCAGCATTGGCAGAATACCAGATGAAACTGAACTGATCTAATATGATGACTCTTAGGTTTCTAATTCAGTTTCAGAGAAAGTAATTACCCAATTGGCAATAAACTAATACACAAAGTCAATATGACTGCTCTTGCTGGAAGTGCCGCTGGAACGTGATGATCACAAAGTTGTACAATCCTTACACTAAGGTATGATTCCAATGTGTAGTCGGGAAAACTATAACCAATCATAAAGTTCTGCAGCATAAAGGCTTTCTGAGATTCTTAACAACATTTCACTTCCACTATGGATCAATGCTAAACAGAGGATGGAATCAGGCAGGCTATGTGGCTCCCAGCCAAAACAAGCAACCTTTGCACTCCGAACACAGTCCATCTGAGATAACACAATTCCTGCTTTAAAAAAAAAAAAAAACTAACCAAGATCTTCACCAGTTCAACAAACTTTTTTAAACCATACAAAAAGAAGACTTACCTATCACAAATGTAAATGTTCTTTATCATTACAAATCTTCCTTTAACTCAGAGACTCTTCAGAAAAAAATCATCCTTGGCCCCATTCGATTTCCTTGGAATTTAAAACAATTGTAATTAAAGAGTATATAAGCCTTTAAGATCAAATGCCAAAATGAAACTCAAATCATCTCTTAGTCACATGTTCTACTGTCTAATCTGCTGATGACATAATAATCTATTTTATGCAACATTAGGAATACAACCCTTTGTAACTACAGCTGAGGGCAGTACTAACATACACATAAGTTCATGCTAGGTTTTTCCTTTACGTTCCAGTCATCTCTCAGGAAATATTATTTTGTGTATGTTTTAACCCATCCAAAGAAATCATAATAGACATTTAGATAGCACTTTGAAGTTTTCAGAGCACTTCACACAAATTATCTCAGTTTAACTTCACAACAACCCTGTCAGAGAAGTATTGAAGATATTATGCTTATTTAACAAATGACGACATTGAGGTTCAGGAGATTTAAGTGATTTGCCTATGGTATGAGAGGTTGTATTTGAACTCAGGTCTTCCTGACTCCCTGATACGCTATTGAATTCTAATAAATCTTATTCTAACAGAATTCTACTGCATTTGAAAAACTCTGGTAAGAAAATTTAGAAAGTTCAGAATATAACTTCTCAGGAGAGGATTTTAAATAAACTTCTAATTTGCCATAGGATCATGGCATCGTATAATTTAGAACTAGAAAGGAACTTAGAGACCTAGTCCAATCCCTTCATTTTACAGATGAGGCTTAGAGAGGTTAAGTGACTTGCCCAGAGCAATGAGTAAACCATAGGCATGAAGAAGTTGCATCATATTAACAATGAAGACTTATGTACAAAAAGTTGCATTAAAAAACATCATCAAAGATATTTGTGAAAAGAGGAGGTGGGTTGAATATATTAGCAAGGGTGAGAGTTCCCAAAGGCTTGTGAATATTTCAGAGGGGTGACCTCCTTAAGAACTGGAATTGCTTTTGCCCTTCTTTGTCTACCTGGCACTTAGTACAGGGCTTGACACATAGAAATCTATTAATAAATAACTGATTGACTAACATGAATAAGTGTTGAATGAAATGAATAGGGTGTGGATGGGTTGTGATCTATACCACTTAAGGGGGTACTCACCAACAAAATCAACAGTCTGATGAAACCACAGATGCACTGAAGAATTTAAAAATTCTCTCTCTGAAGAATTTAAAAGAAAACATGCAGAAAAAAAAACTCTTACCATACCTCCCTGTCCCCTCGGAAATGGGAGCAGGAGCCGTGAAAAGCAGTCCTGTCAGGACATATGAGAGGCAGAATCAGAGACTATATAGAAGTGATCATTTTGCTCTTTGCATACTAAGTCATAGATCATGAAACTTTTGAGCTGTGACAGGCCTAATACTATGACCGCCAACCCCAGGAACTTGCAATTCTCCAAAATCTTTCAAATATTACCAATATTGGCTCAATGATCATATACTGGCTGGGTAGAAATAATTTTTTAATTAAAATACAAATTGTTGGTCTTCCAATATGCAACAAGGAATCTTGATCCTATGAGTTCAACAGAAGTCCTTAAAATACTCTTCCAAGAAAAGAATATATTTAAAAGGGGAGGTAAGATACAGTGGACAGAAAGCTGACCTTGAAGTTAGGAAGAGCTTACGCTCAAGTCTTGCTCCTGAAACACTAGCTATGTGAACAAATAACTTTAGCCTCTCAGTGGTTGAGATAACTCTCTTTATAAACCGCAAAGAAAGTGCCAGCCTTCATTGATAGAGGGAGTTTCCACACCAGAAGTTCCTTATACTAATGAAATCACAGGTCTGCTCCCCTCCAAAAGTACATATTTTAGATAAGTCAAGAACTTCTGTGTCCCACCAACTGCCATTACATTCAAGCAAGCTCAGTATACAGAATACTAAATTTATAAAGAAAAATTAGACTGATTATATATTTTACATGTTTTTTAATCAAGAGATTACTTTTAAATAGCAAGCTACAATAGTAAAAAAAATTCAATTAATAAAAATTTCATATTCTTGGGAGATCTTATAGTCCAACCTACTCCTTGGTATATACTTAAACCAGGTCTCCAAGGTATTAAGTGATTTGCCCAGAATCTCAATGGCAAAGCTGGGAATGGAAGTGTTCTTCCAGTCCTCAGTCCCGTGGGGCCTTCACTTCGCATCCCTTGCTTAAATACACTATTGATTTATTTGTGAAGGGATACTCACTTAGCATTTTTTTCTGCATCAAAAAATAATAGGATGGTTAACCAACTGGAACATTACTTGGAATGGATGCCTTTTCCTCATCTACATATGGGGGCGGGGCTGAATTCACATGATTGTGCAAGGTGTTCTGGACCAAAGTCAGGGATTTCAGGCACAATTAAGAGCAGAGAGATGGGTGAGTCATTAACTCACAACATTCTTGGCACGCTGGGAAAGTCCTGCTTAACATTCCACTGCTACTACAAAGGGACCCGACACACACACACACACACACAGACACATACACACACACATACATACACACACACATACACACACACAGAGACACACAGACACACACACATACACACACATACACATACACAGACACATACACACACACACACACACACATACACACAGACACGCATATACACACACCAGTCGAAGATGGGAGTTCTTTAGCCCCCGCCCACTTGTACAGGACGCCAGAGAAGCAGCCAATCAGCATTGGGTAATTGACTAATAATTGCCCAATGTGCGGAGGAGGAGGAAGGTAAAGGGGAAGGTGCATATAAATAAATTCCAGGATCCTAGGCAGTTCTGAGGCCCTCGGTGGGTGGAGGTGGGCTGGAAACATGCACCAAGTTATCCCTCCCAAACGGGTAATTAAGCTGAATCTTGTAAAATTCTAACGTCCACCCTTTGTCCTTGAGGCAGATTCTCCATCTCAAAAAACTCCACGTCACCAGACAGGTTGTATTAGAGCAAACTTCCTGCCTCAAGGTAGTTGCGGCTGTGATCCCATTATTCTTGTGATAATCGGTCAAATGAAAGACCCACCGCCAAAACTCAAAGAGAGTATGATGAGAAACAGCGAGCCTCGAGCTCTCTTTGAACGCACGTGGCCACACCCAGGCAAACTCCAGCATGGCCCCGCCCTTTCCACGCCCTCCTCCCCTCCCCCTTCCCCGCCTTCAGGAAATCACCGGCCCAGAGGATCACGTGGTATTCCTAGCCCAACCAATCGCTGCCGGACCTGTGCAGCGGCGCGGGAGGAGCCCGCCCTGCCCACCGGCCCCGGGTTGGGTCTTCCTGCCCCCGCCGCGCGGCGGCGCCCCGCCCCGAGGCATCTTAAGCTGACCTCGGTCACCGGAGCTGGATTGCGGACGACATGTCGACGGTCCTGCCGCGGATCGAGAAGCTCTCGTCCCGGGTGGTGCGTGTCCTGGGCTGTAACCCCGGACCCATGACGCTCCAGGGCACCAACACTTACTTGGTGGGGACCGGCCCCAGGTAAAGGCCTCGGGGGCGGGGCCTGCTCCTTGCCCTTTCCGGTGCGGGGAAGGAGGTCAGGCCGGCCCGGAGCGAGGATCTTACCCTCCCCCAGGTCGCAGTTATTGCTCGAGTGAGACGCGGGGGGCACCCCCCAAGCACTTTTAAAACTCGTTGTGTTTTGGTTTGGGGGGTCCAGAGGACCCCTCCCCGCTTCCAACTGCCGAGGGGGCTAGAGGACGCCCCCCTTCCAACTGCCGACAGGGGGCAGAGGTCGCCCTTCACCCCCTTCCAGCTGCTGAGAGGGGTATCCGGGGCCCTGCTTCTCCGGGCCCTTGGCTCGCCCCGGCCTCTCCCGGCCCCAACGTCCCTCTCATTGAAGGGGTGAGATGGTGGTGAGTCCTAGTGCACATCTCCCACCAGGGGGCGCGATCCTCCGCTCGAAAGTGAACCCCGGAGGGCCGGCGTCAGCCCCGAGGAAGGAGTTACACAAGCTGCTGTTCTCCTTGGCAAACGGCCCTTGTTTCTGAGGATTTTCACCCTTGACCCTTCGTTACTTGTAGGCCATGCTGTAGCCTCGTATTTCGGTTGTGTTGCTTTTTTTAACTGAGGAGTAAATAAGGGTCGTAATTATTGGTCGTACCGTACTTCCTTCCCATGAAGCCTGACGTTAGAGCGGATGGTGAGCGCCTAACTGCTGTGTCTCTGCGTGTTAGAGTCCAGAAAAATTAGGCTTTAGATGAAAAGGTAAGCATTCTCAGCACCTTGAAGGACCAAAGTAACATGAGCAAAGCTCGCCAGATGTCAGCGTGAACTGTTACATTTTGCTACTCTGGAATCCTTGTGTACTTGGGACTAGTAAATTGCAGGCATTTTAATGGATCACCTATTGAACTGTGTACTTTAGGACTGTGCTAAGGACTGGGAGGAATGCAGAAAAATAAAAGAGCCCCTGTTCTTAAAAAATGTGAAATCTTAATAGTGTAAGAGCAGCGCACATACAATCGAAGCTATGTGCTTTTCACGCAATAAACTCGTATAGTAGGGTGTGAAGTTAGTGAACAGTAAAAATCAACATATGATGCTGAGCACCCCAAAGACCAAGTCCTCAGTGTCTCTTTGATTTTCCCCTTCCTGTCACAGTTAGACTTGTGTGGCAAATGGAAGGCTGGCTAGGGGAGAAGAGTCCAAAAGGTGCTGTGAGATCAAACAAGCCTTTTGATGGATTCAAGAGGAGTCAGCTCCAGTAGGATACCGAGCAGGTGTCTAGGTGGTAGTGTGTGTAATCTCATTGCTGTAGGTGGGCTTACTTACTTCTTCATCCCTGGTGTAGGCTCATCATTTCACACCTGTACTGTCTCTTACCATCTTTCAGCACACCAGTCATTCTATCCTGTGTACTGCTGTCAGACTTTAATTTTCCTAGAGCACAGCTTTACATGTAAAAAGAACTTTTATGCATAAAAAAGAGGCTGCTTAGGAACCTCTGATGGTTTATTGCAATCTTATGCTCTTCTGAACTGAGTATAAAAGACATTCAATAAATATTCAACGATTGTGGTAGAAGTTGGAGAGTGAGAATTTGAAATTGGCAGAAAGGAGTAAGTTCTATAAATATGAATGAACCTTTATGTGGGAAGCTGCTACTGGTGCCTCACCCTGACTAGAGTGGGTTTAGGGGTTTTTTGTTTGTTTTTTTAAGCAGTGATGAATTTTGTTCAGTTACAATACAGGTGTTCATAAAACATTTGCCATGTGCAATGAACATTGCACTCAAGGAGCTTTTCTTTATTTGTCTAAACCTGTGATTTCATCCATGTAGGGAAGGACTGCCCTAGGAGACAACTCCCTCTACAATGCAGATCAGCAAGAGTGCCACAGTTTTGAATTGTAGTCAAAAGTGCGTTGATAAGTTAAGTGATTTGCTCTGGGTGACAAAGCTATTATGTGAGGGAAGAGATTCACTGAGGGAAGAGATACAGAGGTCTTTAACCTCCCAAGTTACCAATCATAAACATTTACAAGAAGTCTACGTAAGTTAGGAGTATAGTTTAGCCACTGGAAGAAAACAAATCTAACAAATATGGTGCAGAACCTTGTTCTTTTTATCTTTAGCTTCTTATTATTAGTGCTAACCAACCACGGACATTGTGTCATAGCTATTTCTTTTCCTGAGGGAATGACATACTTCCAATAGATTTTTTAAAAATCTGTTGATATAAACTAACCCCTTATGAAGAATAATTCTAGTTGATTCTAAGATCTCTTTCCTCCTATAAGTGTGGAGAAATGAAAAAAAACAGTTTTTAAGGCAAAAGATGTTTAATTTTTTTTCCCTGAAAGCCTTCTTTTTAACCAGATAATTATTCTTGGAATCCTGACAGCAGTATTTCCTGAGGCTTTTTGGCCCTATGCAGTTTTGTAAGTCAAGTTTCAGGTGATACCCAGTAAGAAAAGGTCTTAAAAGGAGCCAAGGGTGACCCTATTAAAAGAGCAGCAAGAACCTCTCTTGTTTATCCAAATAAAATCACTAACCTCCCCTTCAGGTTTCCTTTTTACAGAAGCTACTTAATCCTAAATACACAGAGACAGCAAAAATCTGGAATGCTTAATTTAGGTATCCCAAAATATTATAGGAATATAGGAGGAGATCTTAAAATTACCTATCATACTTGATCTTATGTGCAGGGAAGTAACCATACAAAGTAAATTAAAAACACAGACATCTAGATGTTTACTCTCTATACTAGCATTGGAGCAAATGTGGTAGGAAAAAAGGCAGTTGGAAGGGCACATCCAATATACATACTCTACACCAGAGGGTTCACACATGCAACTTACAAAACTCTCATGAAACCAGAAAAAGATTAAAATGTAACCAGGAAATATTTGACTAAATAAAATAGAACATAGCATACATTTTAAAACTAAGTCAATATGTGGCCCACAAAGGGATCCTTTTGTACTAATTAGTGGACCGCATTTCTATTGACACCACTGACGTAGGTGACAGTATAATGAAGTGATACAACAGCTGAGCAAGTCCTATAAATATTTATGTTAAAGCTTCACTAATTTGAATTTCACTATTTAACATTCAAGATTATTCCAACAAACTGTTGAAATTTATTTGCTTAGAAAACCTTTATATAATTCGAGTAAGTAATGTAAACAAGATTGCCAAGAATTATTTAAAATTAAAGTGGGAAAAGAGAGAAGCTGGTAAGGGAACAAACCTCCTCTAGGAACATCCATTCATATGTAAACAGTTTATATTCTAATAAAAGATTTTTAATATCTTCATTAAATTTATTTTTTAAGAACTCTGCTAGTCAGCACTATGTTAGACTATATTTGTTTGGAAGTAGCAATTGACATTTTACTAATTTAAACCAGATTTCCTGAAGTTAATATGAATTTAGTCATTTTTATTATGTAATCAAGAAAGAATCAAAAAGAATGTGAAATGATAATTAAGAAGGGAACTATAACCCTAAAAATACATAATGTTAGAACTAGAGACTTGAGAAATTAACATAGTTCTACCATTTTAGAAATGGGTGAATGGAGGCCTAAAAAGAGATAATGGTTTCCCTTTATTTGTGGTATAGAACAATATTTTAAAGTAGGACTTACTCTTAAGAAAGTTCAGAAACATAAATGGGAAAATCAGAGAGAAAACCTATCCTACCCCATTTCCCACTTCATATCTGAAAATGTTAGGGTTCATAGCAAGCCTATGTAACTTAGTTACTAGACCTAGTGTAGAAGAACAAACTTGTTTAGAGAAGCTATTCAGTCAAGTCCTTGGTATCTGTTGGACACAAGGCTATTGTGAGAGGTCTCTGAGTTCTTTGGTGTTAAGTGCTTTGAGGTTTGCAAGACACTTTTCATGTCATCTCATTTGATACAGCAACATTTTTGAGGTAAGCGTTTATCTTCATTTTACAGGTTAAGGACTTGCCCAGAGTCACACAGCTAGTTCGTGTTTTGAGGCAGGATATAGTAGCTAGCTTTTATGTAGCATTTTGAAGCTTGCAAAGCACTTTACAAATATTACCTAATAGCTACCATTTATATAGTACATACTATGTGCCAGACACTGAGTATGAGGAAATGGGTTAAGAGAGGTGATGTCGCTTGCCAGGATCACGCAGCTGGCAAGTGCCTGAGATTGTATTTGAACTCACATCTTCTTGACTCCAGGACATGTGCTCTATCCCCTGTGCCACCTAGCTACCTCACTATTTGCTTGCTCTTCTTATAGCCTTCAAGGGTTACCTCTCTACCATCACTAGAGTAGGATTGTAGTAGAGTTTTCCTAACATTTAGCTTAAATTATCTGAATGACCAATATGCTACTGTTATTTCATACTCATGATTCTATGTATATTTCTATTATTTGATTCCATTATTTAATTTGGTTTTTTAGGAGAATTCTTATTGATACTGGTGAACCATCAATTCCAGATTATATCAGCTGTTTAAAACAAGCACTGGCTGAATTTAATACATCAATCCAAGAAATTATAGTGACTCATTGGCACCAGGATCATACTGGAGGCATATCAGACATATGTAATAGCATCAATACAGGTAAGCAGAAATGTTCATTAATCCTATTAGGAAAACCATGGTTTTAAAGGTCATGTTTTAGATATGGAATACTAAGTAAACTATTAAAATATTTACTGAGCTTTTCTTGTTTGCACACTACTTCTAGGTACTATTTAATATTTATATGCCTGTTAAGTATTATTCTTGTTTTAATATAAAAGGAAGAGAAAAAATAGTTTACTTCTTCATATCCCCTGCCCTCTCCACCCCCTTGTAGAAAAGGAAACGTACCCTTCCATTTAACATAGGCTAAAGATTTATCAACCTGTTGCTAAGCCTCTCCAAACGCAGTTCGGTTGCTCCTTAGACTACAGGAATACAGTCTTATCACCAGCTTCTGCTCTTAAGTCTTTCTAGCCAGGTAGAAGCTTCCACCTTCATGCCATAATGAGACATCAGAATAGTACATTTGTGGAAAAAGGCATACTATTCCAAGAATAATCTCAGAGTCTGAACTGAGCTTTAAAGGGAAATAGGGATATTAAGAAGCCATTGAATAACACTCTTTGAATAGTCATTCAACCAGCTACAAATCCATCTGGCTGTATTACCATTTGAACCCATTTGTCCATCTTATCCACAAAGATATCATGAAAGGTCTTGTGATATGTTATGCTGAAATCAAAACTTATTACATCTGGAGCATTTTCCTGGTCTACTAATTTATCAAACTGTGACATGAATATAGTTTGGCATGTCCTCTTAATTAACGTATGCAGATTCTTCATGATCATCACTTCATTATGTATTTGCTTACAAACTATCCACTAAATAACATATTCTGGAATGTATCCAGGAATAAATGTTAAATTCTGTATCTATAATTTTTAGCTTTTCTGTTCCTTATTTTAAAAAATCAGAACATTGGCCTTTTGCTAGCCTTCTAGAACCTCCAGTTCTCCAGAATTCCTCAAAGAGTATAGGCAGCAGTTCTATGATAACTTCTTCAGCTTTTTTCATTTTGCTGGCAAATATTCATCTGGACTGTAACCAGTTCTCATGTAATGTAACCATGTTAATCGAAAAGCATTTACTAAATCCTTACTCTCTTCCAGACATTGTGCTAAGCAGTGTGGATACAAAGAAAAGCCAAAAACAACCCCTGGCCTCAAAGAGTGTACATTCTAAAGGGGGAAATCACATACATATAACAAGATACATACCAAGATACATTCCAGTTAGATGGAAAGTGATCTTAAAGGGGATGCAATAGCAGTTGGAGGGACTGGAAAAGGACTCCTTCAGAAGGTGGGCTTTGAACTCAATCTTGAAGGAAACCAGAGAAAACAAAGATGGAAAGACAAGGGGCAGAACATTCCAGGCATGAATTATATTCAGTAAAAAGACAACAGAGATAAGAGTGTCATGTTCAACTGCAAATAGGTCAGTGTAGTTGGATCGGTGGAGGGTAGGAAGGGCTCAGGTAAAGAATATAATTAATTGTGAACCTGGAGAAAATAAGAAACTTACTAGGGTGCATTGAGCAGGGAGTGACGTGGTCAAAAGAACGTTTTAGAAAAATCATACTGGCAGCCAAGTAAATGATGAATTGGAGTGGGAAAGACTTGAAGGAGGTAGACCAGTTAAAAGTTTACTAGGGCTATATGAGTGGAAAGAAAAGGATGCATACAAGAGATAATGAGAAGACAGAAACAAAAACAAAAATATGTGGCAACAGATTGAATATATGTAGTGAGTGAAGAGTAAAACATGGCAATGAGATTTCGAGCCTTGGTAACTAGTGCTGCCATCAAAAACGAAAGGAAAGTTTGGAAAGGGGGAAATTGAGGGGAGGAAAAGAAAAAGCAGATTTGGACATATTGTCTTAGAGACACTTACAGATACATATATACCTGGAATCATCTACATAAAGATGAAAATGGAATCCCTGGTTGCTGATGAGATCACCAAGTGATACAGTAATAATATTTTTGTTTGTATCCTTGAGGATGAGTGTTTCTTGTGACTCCTAGACGTTGAAATCTGCTTTCCTTAAAAATAGCGCATCTCCCACCATGCCTAGCTTTTTCTTCTGTTTGACAAATTGAGATGTTGTGGACATTTCCCCAAAAAGTTTCTATCATTTCCACCTCAGCAACTAGCTTCTCATTATTATTAAGGATTCAGAGTAGAATTTCCTTTTGTTGGTTTCTTCATTTTTTCAATGAAGAATAAAAGAAAAGTAGCTGCTCTACTTTTGGCATAGAAGGAAAATTCTAGTAGATGTCTGGATAATTGAAGAATCCCATTGCTTCCATATCATGCCTGTTATCAGGCTTATGATTTGTTTTCCAAACTCATCTATTTTTTTCCTTCTGTTCAAGTTGTTTTAAGTGTACTCCAGTGATAAAGTAATTATTGCTTCTCTCCTTACTGATCTCACCCCAGGGCTATCATACTTTCCTTTTCTGTTTCCTGGATTTTCTCACAAGAGTCTGCCTTCTAAATATATGACTATTTCTTCACTCCTTACACTTTTTTGTTTGTCTTGAATAAGGTTCTATCCAGTGAGGACTGTATTCTAATCACACTTCACTAATGCCTATGAAGGCACTTTTGCCTCCTGGCATTAGGATCTCTAATTCATCTTGCTTGTCACCTAAATTTTGTGCATTTGTGTACAGATTTTGGAGTCTTGTGTTTTACTAATGACTCATTTCTTAGATTTTTGTCGCCTGTGATCTCTCAGGTATCTGAACTGTTAATCATCCTGCACTATGGCTATTATGTTTGTATCTACTTATTGGAGATGCAAACAAAGGTTTCCTTTTCCAGTTTAATTAAAGTCCTTTTAGTTATATTTAGAAAAACATCAGAAAAATACATTCTTTCCAGCTTTTATTAGGTACGTCCTGGCCAGGAGACCTGTTGTTTCCATATACTAGAAATCTAAATCCCAGTCTCAGATACCATCTTTTTCATTTCCTAATTTAGCTTTTTTTCTGTATCCACTGCCTTCCATGGGCAGCTTTGAAGGGGGAAAAAAACTTGTACCTCTCTGACCTTTACTTTCTTGCCTAAGACTTGCTAATCTTTGCCATTGCTTTCCAGATTCCTTCTGGTAGTTTGGCTTATACTCACATGAATCACCATAAGTGGTTAATAGACATCTGTTTTAACAAGTCTTGGGGGTTCTTTATTATGCCTGGGGCATACAAACCCCAGAAAGACTGTAGCCTCTTTATTGTTATTAAGTCAACAAGCACTCACTTAGCAAGGAATCACCTATCACTATTCCAGTTCTCTTTTCCTCTAACCCTTACTGGATAATCTGTTTCTTAAGGCTTCCGTAACTCTTACTTTATCCTTTGCTTAGTGGAACACAAGAAACTATTTCTTCCTCAAAGCCATCTAGCTCCCATCTCTTCAGGAAGAGGTTCAAATTGTTTTTAGCTTCTAATGTCTAAATACTCTTTCCCATCTACTGTGTGGCAGCCACTGACTCTCTACCCTCATAGCACAGGTCAAGTTTACCTCTGCCATTTCAGTTCCTCTGTCTAGTGTTTCTCCCTCCACCTTCCCCCGCTGAAGTCCTTCAAAATCTCTTCTTGACCTACTCTTTCTTCCCATTGCTACTGCTTTAGACCAGAACATCATCATCTCATACCTGAGTTTCTATATTAGTCAATTTTCCGGTCTCCCTGCCTCCAAGTTTTCCCTTCTTTAATCCATTCTGTTTTCAGCTGCCAGAATAAGCTTCCTACATGTCATTCTCTTCTTCAGGCATCATGGTGCTGTGGAAAAAGCACTGAACTTAGCGTCATGGAACCAAGTTTCAAAACCCAGCCCTGCCACCTACTCACTACTAACTGTTTGACTTTAGACAAATCATTTCACATCCAGGCTTCAGCTTCCTCATGCATAAAATTAGATATGACTGAATGATCTCTTAAGAGTCTTCTACAGGGGCAGCGAGGTAGTAGAGTGAATAAATAGAGCCCCAGCCCTGGAGTCAGGAGGAACTGGGCTCAAATCTGACATCAGACATTTGATAGTTACTAGCTGTGTGACCTTGGGCAAGCCACCTAACCCCTAGTTACTTTGCCTTCCCTCTGAAAAAAAAAAAAAAAAGAGACTTCTACATTGGATCTCTGGTGCTATGACCACAATTGTCTATAAAATCAATTCCAAATGCTTCTGCCATTTAAGGATCTCCAAGTAGTAACTCCATTTTATATACCCAATCTTATATTCTGCTACTCCCTAATACAAAATTCCTGCTTTGGACAAGCTAATCTCTTTAGTGTCTTCTGTATATTCTGTGCTTATTCTTCATTTAATCAAATATTTATTGAACACTTACTACGTACTGTGCATTGTACTTGACACTAGTGTTAAAACGTGAAACAAGACAGTCTTACTTTCAAAGCATTTACAGTAGGGTAAGACCAAGTACATATCATGCAAGAGAGATCCAAATAAAGGGAAGAGGTCACTTGCTGCTAGGGGGATCAGGGAAGGTTTTTTCTTCTCTTTTTAACTGAATTTTGTTTTCAATTTCAAATTCTCTCCATTCTATCCCCTCCTCCCCTACCCACTGAGAAGTCAAGAAAAACAAAACTCATTACTAACATGTATAGTTGTGCAAAATAAATTCCTGCATTATCCATGTCCATAAAGGGGAGGTGGGGTAGAATTATGCTTCAGTTTGTCCTCTGAGTTGATTAATTCTACATCTGGAAGTAGATAGCATGTTTCGTCATGGAACCTTTGGAATTGTGATTGGTCATTGTGATGATTAGTTTCTAATTCTTTCAAAGCTCATTATCTTTTACAATATTGCTGTTATGGTATAAATTGTTCTCCTGTTTGTGCTTACTTCTCAGCATTTCATTCAAGACTTTTCTGAAATCATTCCCTTCATCATTCATACAGCATAATTCCATCACATTCATATTCCATATTCTTTCAGCCATTTTCTAGTTGATGAACCTTCCCTCAGTTTCCAATTCTTTGCCACTATAAACGAACTACTAGAAATATTTTTGTGCTTACAGATTCTTTCTGTCTTTTTTTGGTCTCTTCTTTGGGGTATAGACGAAGTAGCAGAATCACTGGGTCAAAGAATATGCACAGTTTTTAGCTTTTTGGGCATAATTCCAAATTGCTTTCCAGAATGATGGGACTAGTTCACAGCTGTACCAACAGTGCGTTAGTATGTATATTTTCTAGAATTTCATTCCAGACTCTCTACTTATTTATTATGGTGGCTGCTGAATCTTATATCTATGTTTCTGTGGAACTTGAACACTTTCTGTGTGTTTCTACGGAACTTGAATATTTTCTGGGTACTTACAGTATTTTCTTCTTGAGCTCTAGATTTTGGCTATAATATTCCTGGGAATTTTCTTTTGGGCTACTCTTTTAGGAGGTTACTGGTGGATTCTTTCGATTTCTGTTTTGCCCTCTAGTGCTGAGATATCTGGGCAATTTTGTGTTATGATTTCCTGAAACGTTATTTCTAGGCTCTTTTTTTTTGTTCGTGGCTTTTAAGTAGTCTAGTGATTGTAAGATTATCTCTCCTCAATCTATGTTCCATGTCAGTTGCTTTTCCTATGAGATATTTCACATTTTCTTCTATTTTTTTTTCTATCTTGTGACTGCTTCTTTATTTCTTGATGCCTCATGGAATCCTTAGCTTCCATTTGGCCACTTCTAATTTTCAGTTATTTTCTTCAGTAAGGTTTTATACTTCATTCTCTCTTTTCATATCTTTCTTCCTTAGCTCTTATCTCTTTTCTCCATTATTTCCTCTATTTCTCTCACATGGTTTTTAAAATCATTTTCTAACTCCTTCTTTAACTCTTCTAGGAATTCATATTGGACTTATGTTCAAGTTGCATTTGCTTCAAGTAGATTTTTTTTTATTGTTTTTATTCACTTATTTGTTTATGTCTTAAGTTTCTCTGTTGCCATATTAGCTCTTTATGGTCTTATTCTTTTTATGATTGCTCATTCATTGAGGCTACATCTTGACTTTGGATTCTATGTTACTGCTGAGCTCTGTACTGTTCTGGAGGTGGAGGGGGGGAGAGTTTTAGGGTGGTGTCTGTCCTGAGCTTCTGACCTCTTACATACTTTTTCTGCTTTCAAACCTCTGGCTGGGGCCTACAAGCTTTTGGTTTTTCCAAAGTGGTATTTTGCAGGGAGAGGTCTATTTACTGTCCTCCTGGAATGAGTTCTGCCAGTACATGACCCAGGTTTGGGTCTGTCAGCTTGTTTCTAGTTGGGAATTTCAGCTGATTGCTTCTTGATTCAGCCACTATTGGCCTGCTAATAGTCCCTGCAGGTTCAGTGACTGAACTACCAACTCCGTTTTGTTCTGGAATGCTGTGTCACACTCTTGGACTCAGAGACAGCTATCATGTGCTAGGTACTTATTCTATGGTTAGCCACAGACAGGGCCAGCACTCACAACCATTCCTTTCTGCCCTGGATCTATGACCTAGAATTTTGTGGTAGCCAACAATGCCACCAGAAGGCACCTGTTCCTGTACCCGGAGCTTGCTCAGGGTTTCCCTGAGACCCCTTTTTTGGTACCTTCTCTCAGTCCCTGGACACTGGAGTGATCTCTGTCTCCCCACCTACTCAGGACAGGAGAAATGACTCACTGTGGCTTCTTCTTGGCTTTCTTGATGAGAATTCAGTCTGATACATTCTCTAATTTTTTGTCGAAGAAGTATGAAGAGAGAACTGTACTCTTACGCGTTCTCTCTCTTTCTCTGTCATCTTGACTCTGCCCCTCAGGCAAGGCTCCATGAAAATATTTTGCTTTTGTTAGTCTTTGCATGATAATGGTGATAGTTGATTTTTATATTGCAGCTTAAAGTTTACAAAACATTTTACATATATTACAGTAATCTCATTTGACACTAACAAGCGGGGAAACTAAGACTCTCAGCCGACTAAAACTTTCTAAGTGACTTGCCAATGGTCACATGGCTAGTTTGTATCAGAAATGGGATTCTAACCCAAATAATTGCATCCAAGTCTGTTATTGTTTCTGCTGTGTTATATACATCTTCTGAAAGAAAGAGAATTTGAATAGGCTGTTATGTAAGGGGAGAACCTATCTATGTATAAGAGATAAGGCACAGAGACAGGAGAGGGCAGGAAGAAACTCAGGGAATGACAAGTGGTCCAGTTGGCTGCAAAACAGTCTGGGTAAAGGAACATAATATACAGTAAAGGCTGGAAAGGTAGATTTGATCCAGACTGTGGACAGTTTTGTTTGCTAGGCTAATTGTATTTTATGTGGTTAGCACTGAAGAGCCACTGAAGGTTTTAATCAAGAGAATAAAATGATCACAGCTTTTAAAAGGAAGGTAACTTTGGTATGGTATGAAAGATGGATCAGAGGAGCAAGAGGCTGGAGGCAAGCACAGCAATCATGAGGCTATATTGGAAAGGCAAAAAGAGTCTTAATGGTGGTGGTAAAAGTGGGAATTAATTTGAAGGAAAAAGGCTTCATAAAAAGTAGGGGTGTGTGTGTGTGTGTGTGTGTGTGTGTGTGTGTGTGTGTTGTGTGTGCATGTACGAATATACTTACTATTTAGACTTCTTGAAAGTGTGGTGTTTTTGTTTCTCCATTGTCCCAAACAGTTCACTCATATGTTTACCAATTAATTGATTTCTTTTTTTTTAACCAGTGGAGACAGAAGTTAGTTGTTATAAAAGCTGATATTTAAATAGAGCTTTTTAAGGTTTGCAGAGTGCCTTAAAGGCATTATCACATTTGATCTGATTGGAGTTGATCTTCATAATAATCCTGTGAGGTAGATGCTAAATATTATGAGACTTACAGAGGTTGTGACTTTTTATCATGCAGCTAACAAATTTCTAAAGTGGGATTTGAACCCAACTTTCTCTAACACCAAGTCCAACATTATATCTATTAGACCATACAACTCAGTTTTCCAGTGTTAGCATCACATTGTTGTCTTTACTTCAGAATTCAGGACAGGAAAATCCTTTGCTTCTTTAACCTTTTACTGTGGTAGCCCATTTGATATTGGATATAGGTATCAGCCTTTTATTAGGGATTTACAAACACCATTCCTGTGGTTCTGTATTACTGTCTCATCATTAGTACCTAGAAGTTTGTTGTGTTTTATTTGTGGGGGCAATCAGGGTTAGGTGACTTGCCCAGGGTCAAATAGCTTGTAAGTGTCTAAGGGTGGATTTGAACTCAGGTCCTCCTGACTCCTGTGCTGGTGCTTTATGCACTGCACTACCTGACTGCCCCCCTACCTAGAACTTTTCAAAGCTAGCTAAGATTTGAGGGGACTATTTCTTGAATTTTATGTTAACAAAAGAGAATTTATTTATACATGTATGTATAGAGGGGCTTAAAAAATGTAGAGTTCCTCTAGACAAAGTATCTGTAAAATGCAAGAAGCAGCTAGCACTCCAGACACTTGCAGCTGTATGAAGAGTTTCATCTGAGAATTTTTGCATTTAAGGCACCTGAATACCACACACTACACTTAGGGCAAACTTACCTTCAGTTGGCAAGGATGATGCAGGGTTACTACAGAGAGAATAAGGTGGAACAGGATGAACTTCATCTCAAAATTTAAAATTATTTTTGCCAATTGGGTACTAAGCTTTGTTGTTGTTGTTTTTTTGTTGAAGAACTACAAGTATTATTGATGCCCTCTAAATTCAGTGCTGCATCAGAAAATTCTGGTTGCCTCATTCTAGGTTTTGTCTCTGTCTGTAGTACCTCCTGTTTTACTGGGTCTCCATCACTTCCTTGAAATGTAAGGAAGAAACCTTTTCCTTCTGATGACTGCAAGTATCACCATCATGAGTTCCCTATAAAATATATAACTTTGAATTTTTTTAATGTGAATTACATATTTTGTGACCAGACACTGCATATTGCATCAGAAAGCTTCCACGCAATCCCTTCATGGATGAAGTTATAGGAAATAAGGAGCAAAAATATGTTTATCTGAAAGATGGAGATGTGATTAATACAGAAGGAGCCACTCTCAGGTAAATATTTGACTGTTTTGTGAGCTGTTGTTTAAAAATCACATTCTACCCAATGACAACCAAATCCTTATCAAAGTCAATTTCTGTCCACCTACTTTAGTACAGATCTACAATTCTGTAATCTGCTGAGCAGAAAAGTAAATTTGAATTAATATACCCATGTCTGGGGCTCCTCTCCTAATCCATTGTTCTTTCAATTATATGAATCACAAAATGTGGCCATTCCAAGGGATTATGGGGTGGGTTTCTTATAATGATTTTCTTAACATAATATTTTGTTCCTCATATGAAACAGTGACTGTTCAGGCTGAGCCCAATAAGGTACCTACATCTTGACAGGATCCATGTATTCAGATCCTGGTCTTCAGTTTTGCAGGTTCAGAAACTCAATTTATTTTAACCAGTATGGTCACGTCACAGAATGACTTAGCCTAGGTTAACCAAACTCAGAATCAATCAGGCTATATAACCTAGACTTTTTATTAATTTTCCTTTAAAAAGCTACTAAGTAGATTGGAATATTGGGGTGGGTTGATCAATGCATTTATTTCCCAGTAGGAAGGTCTGCCTGGGAAAACCAAATTAGTATCAGAAAATTGCGCCCTAAACATAGAATCAGAGCAGAAGTGGACATAAGAACTAAAGAAACATAGCATTTTAGGACTGTTTCACAAAGGAACAAGTAGTCCTACACAGATCAGTAGCTCCCAAGTAGCAGTAATAACAACTTACTTTCCTAAAGATGAAACTGAATAATCAAGGAAAGATTAAATCATGTTTGGTGTACTCTGTTTAAGAAGGTAGGGGAGTATTTAATAAGTTAGCGAAAAACTTGAAACAAAACATGCTCAAGAATTGAGAAATGGTTGAAAAAACTTTAGTACATTAAATATTTAGTGAATTAAATATGACAATTATAATAAATTCAGAGAAACCTGAGAAAAAGTGAACTTGCTGTTCTTTTTCTTTTTTTCTAACTTCTAGTATTTTTTTCTAATCACATGTAAAGCTAATTTTCAGCATCCATTTTGGCAGAATTTTGAGTTCCAAATTTTTCTCCCTCCCCAAGGTAGCAAACAGTCTGATATGTTACACATGTACAGTCGTGTTAAACATATTTCCACGTTAATCATGCTATGAAAAAAGAATCAGAACAAAAGGGAAAAAACAAAAAAAAGTGAAAATAGCATGCTTCAATTTGCATTCAGACTCGTAATTCTGTCCCTGGATTGTGGATAGCATTTTCAATCATGAGTCTTTTGGAATTGTCTTGGATCGTTGCATTGCCGAGAAGAGCTAAGTCTATAGTAGTAGATCATTGCACAATGCTGCCGATACTGTATACAAAGTTCTCCTGGTTCTGCTCCGTTCACTCAGCATCAGATCATATAAGTCTTTCCAGGCCTCTCTGAAGTCTTCCTGTTCATCATTTCTTATAGCACAATAGTATTCCATTACATTCATATGCCACAATTCGTTCAGCCATTCCCCCATTGATGGGCTTCCCCTCCATTTCCAAATCTTGGCCACCACAAAGAGAGCTGCTACAAATATTTTTTACATGTGGGTCCTTTTCCCTTTTTTCTGATCTCTTTGGGATACAGCCCTAGTGGTGTGGTATTGTTGGGTCAGAGGGCATGCCCAGTTTGGTTGCCCTTCAGGACATATGAACTTGCTGTTCTAACACATAGCGTTTCACCTCCAACTCCTTGTCCCCCATGTTGGGGACAATCTGCGTAAAGGTTAAGTGAAGGAGAAAAATGCTCTGTGGGAGGAACAGTCAAGCCAGTTTGACTGGAATGTACAGTGTAAGGAGGACTGGTGTGAAATCAGTCTCATTTAGAGCTTATTTTACTTTACTTACATTTTAGTCTTTTTGGTAATAGTACTTTATATTCATTGGACAGTTTTTCTTTTAAAATGTTTTATTGGTGCTTTTTTTTAAACACCTCAGGTACTCCCCATTACCTCCCATAGAAAACTCCTTCATAAAAAGACAATTAAACAAAGCATATTATCACATCTACAGCACCTAACAGTACATGCAAAATTACACATATGTAACCTGCCACTTCTAAGGGTGGAAGTGTATGGTCATTGCATTTAATATAAATTTAAGTGCAATTTTACTTATACCTTTTGTTTCTACGAAGCCTAAAATTCTTCCATCCCTTTTCCCTTCATGCTGTGAAGGTGTTTGGGGTGCTCAGGGAGGACTAGCACCTCTGGTTTGAGGGTTTGGTCAAGCCCTTTTCAAGGTTGCTCTTCTACCTTTAGTGTCTACCTCTCACCCAAGTCTCAACTGTGGTTCCAAGAAGCATCCAAGTAGCATGAGCAGCAGCCATGTTACTACTACTACTGCTAGTACTCCTACTACCATCACCACCACTACCACTACACTTCTTAACATATGGACAGGGATTCAAGGTAGACACTAACGGTAGAAGAGCAGCCCTGAAAAGGGCTTGATAAACCCTCAAACTAGAGGTGCTAGTCCTCTGATGATTGGAAGAGAAAGAGAAGCTGATGACTTTGTGCAACCCTGTTTCACTTAAATCCAATTCGCTCATAAGTCAAGACATCATTCCTTGATTTCACTGATCTTTTTCACAATGAAGGATGAACAGTAATATTGCATGTGACTCTGGGGAAGTATAATAGGAAGTCAGCTTGAAGAGCTAGGAGCCCCCAGAGTGGAAAGCAGGGAAGTATATTATTGTATAGCCTTATTTTGCAAGCTCAGGGAAAAAAAGCCTCACAACAAGTCTGCCTGCCTCGGAATATCACCTTGCATTTTATTTGTAGTAATAGTAACAATAATAGCTGACATTTATAAAGTGCTTTAAGATTTGCAAAGTACTTCACGTATGTTATCTTGTTTGTCTTCACAATTATCCTGAGATAGATACTGCCAGTATTTCTTTCATAGTATATAGCCAGAGACTTAAACCTGCCCTTTTCAGAACTTTTAAAAATCTGTTCTCTTATAATCTAGCATAAATGTCTGATCATGCTCAGAGAAATTATTAAAAAAGAATCTGAAGTATTCTCACAAAATCTCAAGTATTTTAAGGAAACCTAGCAATTGACTAAAGACGGAGGAAATATTTGCTATTGCACATTCTTCTGAATCACTCTTCAGTTTCCACTGGATTCAACCGATGTGTACCCTGGGGTTATCCTATGCTACATTTGTCTTGTAAAGCAGAAAATTTGGTTCATATATTTGCCAGGCATCAATTCTGAAAAAAAAAAAAAGTATATCACACTATGTTGACATCTGTGTGCTATTCTTCATCTTCACTATATCACACTTATATGCAAAAATTTTTTAAACCATCTTACAAAAGGCACATTAAATACTTAATAGAATGATTTTTAGCATTTAAGCAAAAAAACCTCCAGATTGTTTCAGTTTTTTAAAAGTCTTTAGATTTTGGCAACAACCTTTAAGATCTTTATAGTATAGTTTTGTTTGCCCATCAGTAATAAAGTTCCCAAAAAAGCTGTCTAGCCAAATGACCCTTGTCATTGGGAGGTGTTGCCTCTGGCCCATCTAACCATCATCACCTCAAGTAAAGTGTCCCAGTATTAAGGTAACCTGGGATCTCAAGCCCCTACAAAAGAAGCATAAACTCTGACTTATCCTGTCAAATTGGAAAAGCTTCAGACAATGAATTAGGTGTTTCCTGTCCAGGAATCAGCCAAGCTAAATTGACCACTAGATAATGATTTATTTATTCAGTCACAGAAATTCATGAAGATATTCTACTAAGAAATGGCAAAATTGTGTAATATAATTATCCTTTCCCTTCTTATATGAAAGAGAAGATATGATAGTGTGATGTAATAGAGTATAGTAGATAGGGCACTGAACTTTAGAAAGACCCAGGTTTTAATCCAGTCTCAGACATTCACAAGCTCTGTGACCCTGGACAAGTTCTTACCTCTAAGGACCTCAGTTTTCTTGTCTATAAAATCAGGAAGTTGTACTCAATCCCTAAGGTCCCTTCTACCTCTAAATTTATGACCCTGTGTGCACAAAACAATACAAAATGTAGTAAGAATTCAGAAAAGGAAATAATACTCCAGGGGAGAATGGGGGACGGAGTTAGCTTATGGAAGAAATAACATTTGACCTGGACCTTGAACAGTGAATGATATTTCAATGAAGATAGAAGGCATCCAAGCTCTAATAGGCAGGATGTATTTCGAGTAGAGGCACAGATGTAGGAAATTGCAGGTTATGTTTAGGGAACATCAAGCAACATAGTTTGATTAAAGTGTAGAATAAATTAAGAAAATACTGCAAGATAAAGTTGGAAAGGTGTATTGGAGGCAGATTATATAAGACTTTCCTTGCTTGGTGTGTAGAGTTTGGTATTTATTTGGTAAGCAATAAGAAGTCAGTGAAGGTTTGTGGGTTTTTTAAAGCAGGGAAGAAACATAGAAGTTGTTTAATAGGAACACTAATTTGGTTGCAGTGTACAGGATAGATTGTAGTAGAATAAACAAACTGGAAAGGGGTTAAGAGTCCATTGTAACAGTCCAAGTGAGAGGGAATAAGGGACTTCACTCGTGCTGGTGGTTGTAGGAATGGAGTCTGTTCAGATGAACAAGGGTTTAAGTATTTATTAAGTACAAAACAGAAGTTCTAAGCCCTGGAGATATAAAGACCAAACCAGAGTACCTATGGGAGGACATGGCATATATACAAATCAGTATGATACAGAGTAGGAAATGAAAGAGCAAATCAGAGAACACTTTTCTAGGAATATTCAGAGGAGAGAGAGAATGCTTTCATGTGGAAAGAATTAGGAAAAGGTATCATCTGTGCTTTGAAGGAATATAAAGACTCACAAAGATAGACAAAAGGGATGAAGGATAGTCTGCATGACAGTAGTTTGTCAGAAGAGTAAAATACATACAGGATAATGGTATGAAGCAGGTTGGAAGTACACATAGATGGCCTTAAATGCCAGGCAGAAAAACAATCACAGAAGATTCAGAGCAGAACAGAGATCAGATCAAAACTGTGCCCTTGGAAGCTTATTTTGGCAGCTACTTGAATGACAGAAAGAAAAGAGACTGGAAACAGGATTATAAAGATCTATTAGACCAGAGGAGTGACAGTGAGGACCTGAAATAGCACAGCAGCCATGGGAGTAGAGAAGATTCAAAAGATATAGTAAAGGTACAAGCACCAGGCTATGGCACTGATTGAATAGGGGGTGATGAAAATAGGAGTAAAATTCATCTGGGGTGACTGAGAGGATGATGGTACCATCACCAGATATAAGGAAGTATAGAGGAGATAATAGTTTAGGGTGTGAAGGTAATTAGTTTAATTTTAGACATGGTGAATTTGAGGATACGGGTAAAGATGTCCATCCAATAGTTGGAGATACCATACTGGAGTTCAAGTAAGACCTTAAACTTAGATGAATTTAGAATTCATCTGCATAGATGTGACCATTGACGCTACTAGAATGAGTAAGATTACCAAGAAAGTATAAAAAAAGAAGAGGTCACAGAGCAGGACCTGGGGGCAGCAGGAAGTGAATAAGCAAGAAAAAACAACAAAAGAAAGCAGTGTCACAATGTTGGGGTGATTGCAAGAAATGGGGATGATCAGAAGCTGAAGAAAGGTAAAAGAGTGGTGAGGGCAAAAAAGAACCCCTTAATCACCTTAAAAGAGAAAGGACAGTGCACAGAGTTGAAGTTACAGGCAACTTTAGATCATTGAGCCTTAATGACTGGAACAATAATAATGCTATTAACAGAAATAGATGATATAGAAAGTCAGGGGTAGGGAAAGGTTTGGGAGGAAATATGTTGAATTTGGTTTTGAGCATTTGGAATATGAGATGAAAATTTACGTGTATAGAGTAGACATTAGTCTGTACTAAAAAGCCAAGAACAAAAATATGTTTTTGTTCGTACATTAGGTGAACAGGATAAGAGAATTATAGACAAATGGTAGACTTTTTTATCTCAATCTTTATTTTTTTAATTGAGCAAGCTAAATGTTGAACTTTTTTTTTTACATGAATGCTGTCAAACTCAGAAAATAAGTGACCAGAGAGCCACAGAAGTTATACAACCTCAGCTGACTCTGGGAAAAGAGAAAATAACAAAACAAGAGCTCACAGTGGTTATAAGCAAAAATCTTTCTTGATTCCATTGGTGGAGAGAAACTAGATACATGTGCGAGGGGCTGCTCTGATACCCAGGAGATGCTCCACAGCGAGGCCAGGCCTTGATACGAAGTGAGCTGTAGCCATGGCAATGAGGGTGCAACAGCAGTGAGCAAAAAGCTTGATTCATACTTAGCAAGGCTTCACGACCAGACTGTAGGTGCTTGTCCAAGCCCAGGGACGACCTGGGGCTGGTGTGGAAACAGTCCTGGGATTTTACTGCAGCAGAATTCATGCAGAGGGTGAGCGCAAAAGATGGTTGTTATGCCATGCTCAGGACATAGCTTGCTTGCTGGGCCTTAGCTCTGGAAAACAGGACGTCTCTTAATAGCTTAAAAAAAAGTGAAAAAGAAAGGGATGGTCTTGGCATGGGAATCCTAGCAACTTGTAATTATATGCTCAAAAAAATTCATTGAGAAACTAATTTCAGTACTTAAAAGATGTATTATTTCACCTGTTCAGGTACCTATAAAATCTTAGAAAATAGTCTCTGAGTTGTGACCAAAGAAAATGCATCACATTATGGCTAACCATCTCATCTCATAATGAGCCTTGCCAACCCAAGCCAGGTTTTGAGAGAGCAACAGTGTTTTCACCTGGCCCACATTTAAAACCTTTCCAGTTTGGCAGAAGCTGCTAGATCTCAGATTCCACTGCCAACAAATCACAGACAGTTCCACAATAAGATGAAGCCCTTGAGGGTTATTAAATAGAGAAATAGATATAGATATGTGTATATGTATATGTATACATATATAGGGATGTAAAGATGTGTTTATATGCACACATATACCTGTCTAGTTATAGGATATATAGTTACAGTAAAAGTAAGTCTTTTCAAAGATGACCAAAGAAAGTGTTTTACTTTTAAACTAAATAACTTAGTGAAATAAAATATACTTTAATATTTTCATAAATCATATATAAAAGTGTGTGTGTGTGCGTGTGCGTGTGCATGTGTGTGTGTGTAGCCCTGAGGTGAAGAAGGTGTCTTAACTAAACCAGCCTACCAGTTTAGCCAAGCAGAAAGACCAAAGAACAATTTGATTTTTTGCTACACATACAAGAGCCTTCTAATGCTGTCCTTCGTGTGGGACTGCCATATAACATGTTGCTATTTCACATACTTCAGTGCTTTGGATGAGGTCCAAGACAGTTGTGAATAAATATGTCGTGAGGCTTATAAACACATGTGTGTATGACTCTTACATAGAATATAAGGACTAGATAGCCTGAATTTATATTGAAGATTCATAAAAAATGAAATTAATAGTACAACAATAAGATACAGATTGTGTTAGGCACAATCTTATATTAGTCAATAAGGTGTTGCAGTGGATAGAGTACTGGATTTGAAGTCAGGAGGACCTGAGACAGTCCAAACAGGCAGCAAGCATTTATTAAGCGCTACTCTATGCCAAAGAATTCACATTCTAATGGGCAAAGATACACATAAAGGAAAGAGAGGGAAAGTACTCATGGGGCCTGGTGTCAGAAATCCCAGGAGTCAGAAGCACCACACAGTCAGGAAGGGAACAAAGCAGAACCTTCCCACAATGAAGGCTCCCAAGAAGAACTTGGCAATGGTAGAAAGGGACTGGCATGGCTGTACAGTACTCCATTGAGAAGGTAGCTATGTCATAGAATCAGTCTCCTAAGAGTCAGCACAACCAGGAGGGGAAAGTTAGGATCCTGTCTTAAATACTTAGTAGCTGTGTGATCCTGGTCAGTTCACTTGTACTCTCAGCCTGTTTCCTCATCTGTGAAACGGGCATAATAGCACCAAACCCATGGGGTTGTGAAGATCAAAGTGAGATGACATGTAAAGTAATTTACAAACTTTAAAATACTATTTAAATGCTCTTATCATTGTAAGCCTCTTCAGGACAAAGATAGTATGCTTACCCTTAGCACTAACCATTGAATAGGCCATATATAATAAGGGACGGATCTAAGGATCATAGATCCAACCTGCTCATTTTATAGGTAAGGAGACTGAGGCCCGGAGAGGTTAACTGACATATCCAAGTCACAAGGCTACTAAGTGTCTAAGGTGAAAGTCCCGTGCCCTGTTTACTATACCACACTCCCCATACCACATACAATTGATTCTTTTGGATGGTGACAGTTGCTAATCCCCACAGTGTAACTGCCACCTTTAGAAGAAGGTAGTTTCTTCGGCCTTACCTGAAGACAAGGGTATGTATTAGGTGATTTCTTGTTATTGCTGTTAATTCTAAGGTATCATGATTGCTGATGACTTTTTGTTTCTTCTGTTAACCAGAGTTCTGCACACACCTGGACACACCGATGATCATATGGCTCTACTTTTAGAAGAAGAAAATGCTATCTTTTCTGGAGACTGCATTCTAGGAGAAGGAACAACAGTATTTGAAGATCTTTATGATTACATGAATTCCTTAGAAAAGCTATTAAAGGTTAAAGCTAATTTGATATACCCAGGTAGGCAACTGGTTTCAACTTGGGTACCTATTTGTCAGGTAATGGGGTAAAGTTTTTTAAAGATATATAATAATAAAGTACTTCATTCAGTTCCATCCCTAACAGTGCCCCACTTTGTTAAAAGTATCTGAAAAGAAGTCTGAGGGGTCCAAGTAAATATCTTTCTACAGGCATAAGAGGGTTATAATATATTGATAAAAATACTGAGCAGCTCTTGTCAGTTTCCAAAAACTGCAGGGGAAGAAGTCTAACATGGCTAACAAGTCTGGTTTAAATTAGTACTTCTTAGGTATTTTGATTCCATAAATCCTCTAGGGCTTTATAAAATAAAGCAGAAAGAGAACTAGATCAGGAGTCAGCAGACTTATTCAGCTCTGCCACTTGGAGCAAGTTACTTAATTTCTTTGAGCCTCTGTTTTCTCATCTGCAGTATGGAGTAATAATATTTGTCTTGCCACCTCACAGAGTGACTGTGAGGCCCATGGCCTGGTAAAAAAAGAAGTGTATAAATTATTCTCAACCCCAACAAAAAGAAACCCATTGTTTGTCTCACAGGCATGACAAATCACCAAACAAGTCTGTAACTATTTTCCCTTTATCTTAAAGGCTAGGAGAAAGGGAATTCTGACAAAGTGGTCTAGAAGATAAAGAAGACAGCATCTTATTCTTAAACAGGACTTTGATCAAACAGCTACTGAGAAGCATAGTTTGTGCCTCCCCCTGAATGCCCTCATGATTCTCCTGCTACTGGCAATGGAAAAGAAGCAAGCAAGGGGGGATGGGAGGGACAGTTAAAAGGATAATGTGAAGGAGAAAGAGCAACTTGTTGCAGGTTCCCAAAATGTCAGACTTCTGAGCAGCTCCCAGGGAGCCACTACACAGATACTAAAGTTGTAAGAAAGGAGAAAATAGGCAATTACAGCAAAGCTGGGAAGACTTTGAACTGGTGCATAGCAGAGAGAGCAGAACTAGGAATAACATATAGAATGCTCATCAGTGCAGTGATCCAAAAAAACAAAGATCTAACATATCACTCAGCTGTGATAAACTTGAAATGTAAAAAGAGCCCAGAGAACATGACCAATGGAGGAATTGTTTTGCCATACCATGTAGATATATATTAAGAGATTTGTTTTACAGGGTTTTTTGTTTTTTTTAGTTAGCAAGTCAGTTAGCAGGTTCTTACTCTAGACCAGGCACTGTGTCAAATGGTAGGAATACAAATAATAGCAGAAAGAGGGTCCCTGTTCTCAAACTCACATTCTGACAGAATAAGATAACACATGAAAGGGAACTGAGGCAGGGGGGTTGTGAAGGTACCTACTACAGAGGCTTTATAGAAAAAAAGAACAGGAGGTTTGAGAATGCAGGCTAGAGAAGAATGAAGACCTGGCTGGCCTGGGCTTACTCCTTGGAGGAACCAGCCAATCAGAGGGAGAGGCCCTGGGAGGGAAGAGCTAAGTTCCATGTGGGAAGTATAGTTATCCTTTCCCTGTAGTGACTTTCCCCATCCCAGTTTTAATATATCCCTAGTCAGCATAGGAAATTAAATAGGAATTTTGGAGTTTTGCAGAAGCCGCAGTTGACATATGAAGGCCAGCAGACAATGCAGAAAAAGTTTAGAAATTCAGAAATGCATAAATTATTTGTATGGTATTGTATAGTATCAGCATATTTTATCTTTTAATAGGATAGTAATATAGACTTCTCTGGTATAAAGGGAGGGCCAATTTTATGCAAATTTTTCAGATCATGAGGGCACTGAAACCCTAACCCTCTCAGTGTGGAAGGAATAACTATAGTTATAGGAGAAACAAATCAATTAAAAATACTTAGGCAGAAAAAGATAAGATCTGGAAAGTATTTTTATAATCTGCCAATATATAGTAAGCATATACTGTGTGCTGGACTAGGGATACAAAAAGAGGCAAAAGGCAGTCCCTGCTCTCTGTAAAAATCTGAAAATAGTGTTAAGATAAAAGACTCTTGGGCAAATACCAAAGGAAATTCATAAGATTTAGAGTTAGAAAATATCTTAAACGTCATCTAGACCAATCCTCTCACTGTTACATATCACTCAAAGCTCCAGGGGTCATTTTTCCTGCTACCAAGCCTAGGTTTAGTTCTGAGGGCCCTAAGGGCTCAGATTCTCTCTCTAGTTTATTGATTCTATCCTGAAATAAAACTCCAAGAAAATATGAGTAAAGCTGAGATATAATTCAAGTCTAGTTTTCCCCAAATGTGGGTAGTGGTCCTCTCCCACAAAATTACATAGTGTATAGGTATCAAGTATGTCATTCACCACAGAAAATGCCTAGGATATAAACTCAAGAACAAATATGGAAATATTAGACATTCAAATATCGCATAAGCCTGTATCCCATCCAACCCTACCCATTCTCCAGAAGGTAAAGATACTTTGTATGAGTGCTGAATAAATATTCCCCCATTTACTGCAAAAAAATTTTTACAATTCATAACAATAAAATGAAAGATTACAAGGATTTCCTAGGTTCTAATGGCTTAACTTAGTTCTTCAGCTTCAGGCTGGTCCTCTTTGGAAATCCTCTTTTCAGAGAAATACACTGTGAAGGAACTGTTTGCACTCTATAAGCTAATGTCTGGCTCAAATTCAGGGACTCTTGCTTTCTTAGGAACTCAAGAACTTTCATTTTTAGGAACTCAAGATGCCAGAATTCTCTCCATCTTAACTGAGCTAGCATGGACTCTTCACCATATACTTTTCCTACAAGTTACTTTAAGGAGGATAAATCAGAGGAGACCTTAGTCAAATTGAGAAACTTCCTAAATAATCTGTTAATATTATAGGATATGCGATCCTGATTAAATTAAGGAGTTCCCCAGTCAAATAGATGAAATTATAGGGCTTGGGCCATTGTTTGGTGGCAATTGATGGAACACAGGGAATTCATTGATTGCCTGCTATAATATCCAGCACACTTCATGCTCTATTAAAACAAGTTGGCCCCAACCTCTGGAACTTTTAGATCTCATTCCTTGCCTTTTCCCTTATACTTTCTTCCAAAACATGGTATTAAGTAAAGTGAGGGAATTTCTCTTCCCATCAGCACCAAGAATAGCATGAATAGCAAATCACAATTTAGAAATAAAGCACGTAGCACTAGGAGTCATACTGTACTCAGCTTAAGAATGTAGTTCAGTTCAAGGATGCAGTCCTGAATCCTAACCTCTTATGCAGAAGAGAGGATTTTGAATTCCCCAGGTAGCACTATCTCAGAACACAGCCTCTTTTCCTCTTTTTAAGAAAATCCAATTTATCTACCTCCCATCTTACCTTGCCCCTTTGTCTAATTGAGAAAGAAAAGCTAAACACCTGTTAGAAACATGTATAGTCAAGCAAAACATGTTGAACATTTCCACATTGGTCATGTCCGAAAGAAGTATCAATCATGAGTAATGTATTTCATCAGGAATCCACTGGAATTATTGTTGATCATTGTGCTCATCAGTGTTCCTAAGTCTTTCAAAGGTCTTTGTCTTTACAATATTGTTGTTATATAAATTTTTCTGCTGGTTCTGTTCACTTCACTGTGAACTGATGTTCATACAAGTCTTCCCAGATTTCTCAGAATACAGTAGATAAAGAGATCTCCTGGGCAGCAGCAGCAGATTCATTGGTCACTTTAACAGTATGGAGTTCAGGCACTAGATCTTCCAGAAAGTACAGTGAAAAGAAAACTAAGGTTAGAAAAAAGGAGAGTGGTGAGATACTTTCTTATTCTCATAGACCTCAAAGGGAAGAACACCTCCCCTGACAAGAGTGCACCCTCCTTAACCTTTAACCATTAACCAGTCATCAGAAGGGAGCCCTAGTCTCTGAAGCTAAATCAATAAGGTGTCAGTATGCTTATTCTGCCTCCATTTAAGGGCCCCATCACCATGTCATTTTTTTCAGGTTGATGGTGGAGGGGAAGAGGGAAGGAGACTCACCAAATTGATCAGAAGCTCCCTTCTTAATCTCTTATTGCATAAATCTCTGGCACATAGTTGGTGCTTAATACATACTTGGTAATGAATTATTTATAATGAAGAAATAACTGAAGCCCAGGGATATTACCTGACTTGCCCAAATTCACATAGGTATTAAGAAACTACAAAAAGACATAACTGCGGTTTCTGAGAATTATTTTCCACAAATTCGCTGTTTGGAACTTAAAGGTGGTGTTTTCCTTTTTAAACAATATTATAAATGGTAACCACAATAGCCTATTTAACGTTATGCAGTGTGTCTGAATTATAGCCTCAATTCCAAGGTACTGATGTAGCTTCCTTGGCCCAGGTTTGGGGAGAGGGTGGAATGCAGGAGTGGAAATGTGGAATAGGGGGTTTAGGATTTAACAGGAATAAAAAACCTATGAGAAACCTCCTACATTATTTGGTGCCTGACGCAGTTTCCCATTTTTTAACATTTTTATTAATTTTATTTAATTTATTTAAATTTTCTTTTTTTAGTGTGAACTAAAACAGACTAATTATTAACTTAATTTTCAACAAATACATATTTCAACATATAAAGAACAAGAAAGAATTGTCAGAGAAATTTAGCTGTTTTGTACTGTTTGGTTTTTTAGAAAGTATGTATATACGCATATATAAAATTTAGCAAGGTAGCGACAAAGCTACACTGTGTCCCATTCTGTGCCTTTTTGTTTTCATCTGTGCTGCTCTTACTAACCTACCATCCCATTACCTCTTAGCAAGGTGAGGCCTCTCTTCCCTACCCACCTTTAGCAAGTACGTATCATCCAGCAAAATATTGGCCATGCCTGATAATGTATGTATATCTCATCTGCATCCTGGGTTCATTACCCCTCTGCTCAGAGATGGCAGATAGATTTCACTAGAAATCTCTACAAAATCACTATTGATTCAGTGTTCTTGAGTGCAAGAGTACAGAGAGGGGAGTGAGACTACAAAGACTCCTAGACAGGAAACTCCCTCTGCTAAGAAAGATTTATATCCTCTCCAGCTTTCTTATGGCACAATAATAGTGTATACATGTGTCAAAATTTGTTCAGCTTTTCACCCAAATAATAGGTACTGTTTTGTTTCCAATTCTTCACTACTAGAAAAAATGCTGCAATGGTTCCTGTACGTACAGGTCAAGATTGCAAAAGAAAGAATTTTTTTTCTTAAGAAAAGAGGGGTTATGGGGAAATGGGCTCATAATGTACTATTGGAGGAGCTATTCAACAACTCTGGATAGTCATTTTGAGCTCTACTCCTTCCTTACTCTTTTCCTTCAAAGATCCTAATGGCTGCTCTTTTCTACTATTGCCACCTGTTTCCAAATGGGATTTCTATTCCCCCTAATCCTTTACATAATAGAATACAACTTGTAACTTCCCCTATTTTCCCAATCCAGAAGGAAGCATATAGTCAATTTGAGGCTTCCTATAAGTTTTTTTTATGAGGGAAAGGGAGTCTCTCTCATTTTATATAGATGCTAAAGTGAGGTCTTTGGATACAAAAAGGACTGAAGCATTAGTCATCAGTATTTCACTTTAAAAAAAATTGCCTGACTCAACTTCTCCTGAGTAGTCAACCTTAGGGCAAGGGCTCTGGGCAGAAGAGCAAGATGAAAGTAGGTGTGGGAGGAAGGTGATAGAGTTGGAATGGGGAAGGGCAGGGCAAGGCATTGAGTCTGTGATGATGTGTGCTGGGGCTGGAGAAATAGCAGTGGTTGTGGAAGAAATGGGGACTCTATTCCTCTTTCACTTTTCCTGTGGTCACGGCTTATTCAGCCACCTTAGACCCTTTCATAGATCTGCACAAAACTAGGACAAAAGTCTTAGGCTTCTAGAAGTGAGCTGAGAGAGAAGGGAGAACACAGCAGGGATTCCCACATTGGAGAAGGCAGGATTTTGAAAAGTTCTAATAGCCACCAATCCAATGAAGTAAACTAATGGTTCCTTAGTAGCTATGCATTGAGCTTAGCTACTATGTTGTTAAGTTTTCCATTGCTTATTTCTAGTACCTTACATGAACACTCATTTCCATGAAAGATTTTTCTCTGAAACTCTGTTAAGTTCATTTTAAAGAGTAAACTTCAAGCTGGAAGGAACCTCAAAAGTCCATCAACATAGCTCCCATCTAAACAAGAATTCCTTCTGTCTATTCAGCAGTTGCTCCTATAGCCTTTACTGGGAGACAGTGACATCACTTCTCTAGATGGTCATTCTACTTTTGAGAGATTGGATTGTTGAAATTTTCCTTCTATCAAGCAAAAACTGGTCAGTTTGCAACTTCCTCCTATTCTGTCCTATGGAGTCAAACAAAAAGGTGGATTTCTTCTTTCAAAGGAAAGCCTTTCAGATACTTGAAAATAGTTGTCATATGCCCCCTAAGATTTCTATTCTTTAGGCTATTCATCAACAATTCCTTTATCTGAACTTCATGTCTTAAATGACTTCACTATTCAAGTCACAATCCTCTGGACAGTCTCCAGTTGAACATTATTCCTTGGATTTGACACCCAAAAATGAACACAGTATTTTAAATGTGGTGTGACTAGGTCAGAAGACAGTAGCACTGTCACCACCCTCCCTAACCATGAATACTATGTCTCTCTTATACAGCCTAAAATTGCACTCTTGGAGGGCTATCATATAATAATGTCAACTCATGTTGAACTTTTGCTTATCTAAACTACTGCCTACTCATGCTTCTTCCATATTATACTTATGAAGTTGATTTCTTGAACCCAAAATTAAGTTTTATCTTGATCTTTATTAAATTTAATCTTATTACATTCCATCCTGTATTTAGCTTTTCAAGATATTTTTGGGCCCTGACTCTTCTCCAGTGTGTTACCTGTCCCTCCTAGCTTTGTATCATCTGCCAGTTTGATAAGCATGCCATGCCATCATAGCCTTTGTCCAAGTCATTGATAAAGATGACTTGTCTTGGACATTTATTAGAAGCCCAAGATTACAATAATAATAGTTAACATTTACATAAGGTTTTAAGGTTTGCAGAGAGTTTGACATATATGATCTCATTTCATCTTCACATCAACACTTGGAGGTAGGAGCAATTTTTATCCTCATTTTACCAATGAGGAAACAGAGGCAGACAGAGTTTAAGCAACTTGCCCAGAGTTACATAGCTAATAAATATTCAAAGTTAGGTCTTCTTGACTCCAAATCATGTACTATGCCAACCAACTACCTACAGATCCCTGAGACACTTCACTGGAGCCCTTCCAAGCTGACTCTGAATCATTAATAATAACTTCTAGTGCACATTTCTCTATCTTTTCCACAGGAATAGCACAAGAAACTTTGTTAAATGCTTTTCTAAAACCTGAATAAACTATTTTCTAACCCTCACCAAAAAACAAAAAAATAGTAAATGACGATAATTTGGCATGACCTGTTCTTGATGAAGTCATACTGGATTGTTTTGATCCTAATACTTTACAGAATTTGCCAGAAATTGAAGTCAAATTGACTGGTCTGTCATTTGCAGTGTTCTCTCCCTCTCTCTCTTTTTTTAAATTTGGTGCAGAACTTGGCCTTCAGGCATTCATTCCATTCTCCATCATCTTCAGAGGTCCCTGGTAGTGGCTCAGCAATAATATTTGCCAGTTAGAGCCTGGCATCTGAGCCTAGAGACTTAGAATTATCGAAAGCAATTAGTTACTCTCTTAGTATCTACCTTCCTATTTGGGGGACAAATGGAGGGATGGTATTTTTTCTGAAAATAGGTTGTTTTTCATTACCTTTTAAATTGTCGATTTTTTTAAACCCATTTTAACCTGCATGCTACCTTACACTCACTTGTTAGTTTTTATCCTGTATGTATTATTTTGCATCTTAATGCTGTAGGAAAACCCATATCCATTGAAACAAATTGGGAGAAAGGCTAATATGAATTACAGAATATTATAAAGAAATATCTTATTGCCTCCCAAAGAACTAGGCTAAGGAGTTGGTACTCAGACTATGACTATTTTAATAAATAGAACAACTTGTTCTATTTATATAGAAATGGTATATCTGTGATTTAAGCCTCTTGAAAATATTGCATTCTCAGATATTTTAAACATCTTTCCTGAAGTCTATTGTGTGACCAGTTAATTTGTTTTCTTTATTTAGAAATGGTTTATGAAACATAACAAATACCAAACTGCTAAGAACTGTCCAAACTTCCAAATTAGTAAAGTTCCAATATGAGGTATTGCCTTATGTGTTATTTTGACAAATCTCATTCACTGATTGGAAACATGATTTTACATTCTCATTATTTATTCTTCCATTCTATATTTATTCTTTTAATGTGCATAAATAAATTTTTATGTATTTTACTTTAACATAATTTTATTCATTTAGATTATTCTTTAAATTTTATTTTATTATTACTTTATAGCAGTCTGAAAAGTTTGTATCTTTTAGGTTGTTTCAGGACATCTAAAATTCTTTTAAAATTGGTTGAATAAATAAGTTCTTTTTATTAAATGGTTCGTGTTTTGTAAATATATCTTAATTTAGGACATGGCCCAGTAATTAATGATGCTGAAGCTAAAATTCGAGAATACATTTCTCACAGAAAGGCACGGGAACGTCAAATCCTTAATTTTTTTCATGATAATGCTGGAAAGTCATTTACTGAAACGGAGCTTTTAAAGATTATTTATAAGGTAATTCAAGTTTATTATCTGGCTTGTAGAGCCCCGAAATTGTAGACAAAATTTCATTACTATTATTGGCATAGCATATAGTGGTAGTAAGCTAATTACACAGTCATACCTCTCTTCCTAAAGGTCACAACTTCTAATAACCTCAGCCATCCCGAACCTAGCCAGTAATTGAGGAGTAAGAGGAAAAAGACCTCTGTGCACAAAAACAGCTGTCATGAAACCAGAAACAATAAAGCCTACAGATTTTACTTCCTGAAAAAGTATGGCTGACTTAAGTCAGTGATGTCACATATAATTCTAAGTCATCAAGTTTCCCAACCTACAGTAAATTAGAAAAGAATCTAATAAAAGCAGACTCTCTAACAGCATCCAAAAGCAACTATGGCAGCTTGCTAGTGAAAGGAAGAGTATAAAAGATCAGCATATATGTGTGTGTGTATAAATATTTGTATATATGTATATATACATATACGTAGTTCTGAAAGTACTATATTGTAGCACTGTTATAATGATTGAAGGTGGTGATAAATATACTGATTAAGAAAAGATTTGTGTTCGTTATATTCTGAGAGGTAAGGGAATAGGTAGTAGTTTTAATTGTTAATATTTGATACTTCAAAGTAAACTTCAATCAACTGGAATATCTACTTGTGTGGGACATCTCATTTTCCCCATGAAATCAGTTAAATAAGACATTATAGTATCTCACAGTGTTTTTTCCTGAGGAAATCAAGACATCACAGTCATTCCTTACTATAGCTGTACAAACTGTCAAGCTTAACTAAAAGGTACTAGCAAATAATCTGAGGGGAAAAACACCTCTTATCACAAAGAAATGAACTTAGTGGATTAAAAGGTAAAAGTAGTAAAGACCAAATTAAATTCAGAGAGAGAAAAATTGAGGCTTACCCTACCACCACCAATAATAACACTTACGAATCAAATTTTAAAGAATATTACAAGCCATTCAATCTAAGCTAAAGATGGAGGAGGAGGAGAATGTAAACATTCTATAAAAATAAGATTATTTTAAAATGGGAATATTTTGGTATGGTTGTATAAAAAAACAATAATTAAAACTTCATGCAATCAAAAAGTTGGAAAGGGCTTTCAGAGTCCATCTAGTGAGTCCAGCTTAGTCCATAGCTGGAAAGCATTTGCTTCTACAGTATCAGCTGTATCTGAAAATCTTCAGCAAGAGGAAACCCACTAGTATTCAAAATAACCCATTATAATTTTTAAAGTTTTTCCTCAGATAGTACTAAAATCTATTCCACTGCAGCTTATACCAATCACTTCCTGATTGTATCCTCTGGGGTTGAGAAGTCTATTCCTTCTTCCAATAGAAAATACCTGGACAGCTACTGTCTACCCCTTTTTATTTCTTCTCCAAACTAAATAACCTTAGACCCCTCAATTGGCATCCATCCATATGAACTTGATATTTAGTCCCCTCATCACCCTGCCCACATTCTTCTGGGTGTGCTCTGACTTGTCAGCAACCTTCCTAAAATGTAGAGCTTAGAAATGAATATAATATATTCTCCCCAGAGCAGAGTAGGGTAAGACTATCACTTTGTTCAGGGAAACTGAGCCTTTCAATGCAGCATTAATTTGGGGGCAGCGATGTCACAGTGAGGCCTCATATTAACTTGTTAGTACAACAAAAAAGACAAAACAAAAACCTCAGATTTTTTTCATGAGAAATATTGCTGAGTCATATATATCCCCAGTCTTATATTTGAGTTTGAGAATTAATTTGTAATATTTCAAAGGTATCCCTATTTCATATGAGAATCAGTTCATTGTTGCCTGTCAAGATCTTTATTTGGATCTTGACTCAGCTGGGAGCCCAGACTCTCATCAACTACAAATTAAACAAATCTGCCATCTGTATGTTCATCCAAGGCATTGATAAAAAGTTGGTAAAGCTCAGATCCTTGGGGAAGTGCAGTAGAGACTTCCCACCAAATTAACAATTTACCTACCCGTTGACAACTCTTTGAGTCCAATCATTAAACCATCTTCCTACCTGTACTGTCACTGAACATAGTTTTTTTCCTTTTTTTTTCCCACAATAGCATAGGAGACTATGCCAAATACTTTGCTGAAATCTAGGTAAACTGTATCTATAGCATTCTCCTGATCTAATGCTTACAACAGAGCCTGGAACCTGGTAGGCATTTAATAATTGCTTATTGGTCAGCTGGTCTACCAGCTTGGTAACCTCATTAAGAAAGGAAATGAATCATTCTGGCATGACCTGTTCTTGATGAAGCCATGCTGGTTTTTGGATGATCTATTCTCTCAGGTGCTTAATTTAGTCCTTGGTACTAAATGAAATGCTTAGGGAGATTATTAGCTCCTAAACCAATACCACTTTCAGTACAATGCACAATTTTTTTTTTTTATTAAGGTGCTTCAAAAGTTAGGCAGCAGTGTATTATCATTTAGTTTACTTAATACATTGCAACTCACTAAAAGCATGCTATTGAACCATTTAACATATATCTTATTGATGTATTTAGGAGTGCTTTAGGAATTAAGGAAAAAGACTGTCACTTGATCATAAATAGTAATATATTTGCTAAGTGGTATACTGGTAACAAAGAAATAAAGAGGCATACTCTCAGTTACTAAAGAGGGACACTGAAGAAATTAATCTTAGTATTCAGTTTTTAATACGCACATATATTTGAAAGCTTTAACAGATGCATAAAATGAAAATCTAAAAAGCTTAACATTTAATGTGTGTACTGCTGTTTGTTGATTTGATTAAGAAAAGTAACATACATTTATTATTTAATGGATATAAATGTTTACCCTCATACTGCTAACAAAATACAGATTCCTTCTGTGAATTATACTTTCATAGTTTTTCATGACCATTTTTAATTTTTTCAACAAAATAATTTCATTGTAACAAAAATCAAAGGAGAAATCCGTTTTTCAATATACTGTAATTGTATCATTAACTAGTATTGAACATATATTGGTATATTCTTACTGTAAAGGGTTTTTTTATCCTAACAGTATTTATTATAAGGAGACATGTATTTAACACAATAAATTTTCTAATAACACATAGAAATTCTGAATACTTTTTTTATTATAAGCCCACCTGTTTCATGGGAAAATAATTTTTCCCATTAAAATCATTTAAAATATAGACTAAACTTCAGAATGGTTGATCTAAAAAGACATTTACAAACTATAACCATAAACATTTTCCTGTACTGTGTACTGAGCACTGTGCTAAGAGCTAGAACCCTGCCCACAAGTAGCTTATAATACAATATGGAGATAAGATACCCATCAACACTGAGAACTCTCATCAGTAATTTTGCATTAAGTGCATTAGAGTTATAAAGCAAAGTTCTACTTGAGATTTGAGTAGAAAATCATTACCAAAAACATGTGATGACATTTGAGTTGGACTTAAATGAAGGGGAAGGAATTTAGCAGATGAATGGTAAAGGAAAACATTCTAAGCATTGAAAAAAAAGTGAGAGAATGTAATGCATGTTTGTTGGGCAGCATATTTTCATTTGTCTGGATTGTACATTTAAAAATAATTACTTTTAGAAATCTTTATTTTTCTGTTATTCACATGAAATCTCTTTTGTGACAGCCACCAAAGTAACACACATTTTAAAATAATTTAGTTGAAAAATATTTATACAAAATGTATTTTACATATCAAAATACTAAATGAAATGAAAGAAATGTTACAAATGAAATTATGATTCATTTCTATTTTCATGGCACTGCTTTTTCCTCTGGTTGTACCTTTTATTTGTTTCCATGTTGTCTTGACCCATTTGTTTTCATGATGTCTTTCCCATTAACTGTGAGTTCCTTTAGAGCAGAGAATTTTTTTGTTTATTTTGTAGTGTTGGGTATTTTTTTGGTATCCTCTTAGCACAGAGCCTGGCACATAATAAGTGCCTGATAAATGTTGGTTGATTGACTGCAAAACTAGATGTTTAAAAGGTAGTTTCTCTGTCTTAAACATTTAGCCTTAGAAGCAGCCATGCCCACCACTTCCAAACATCCCCTCACTCATATTAGAGATAAAAGAAACTAGGCCCGAGGAGGTTAAGTGATTTAGCCCAGGGCACATGGTTAGACTTTCAGAGAAAGTACTTCTTCCCATCTAAAGCTTTCTTTTGGAGAAAAATGGTCAATTTATAATATGCAACATACTTTTAGTAAACAGGCAAAAACACTTTCTCCATTCAGGTCATCCAAAAGGTATTTTTGGTATACATTGAATGGCCAATAACAGCCTCCAATCCAAGCCCTTGTGGTTCATTGTTTAGGTGCTGATGGCTGAGAATGAGTGTAAATACCAGTTGTTTTCTTTTCTGGTTGGAAACTCTGAATCTTTCCCTCCCACACTGATAGTTTTATGACATAAATTGTCTCAAATTCTTACCTAAGCCCTTAGTCATTGAATAGGCATTGCCTCAGACAAACCAAGACCTGGGAAGGACTTTAATTTAGGAAAGCCAGGGTCACCCACTGAGTCCTGGGCCATTGCCAGTCTTAATTTTTTGTCCTGCCACTGGACTTCAGTGACACTAGAGGAGAGAATGAAGCTGACAACTTTGTGTGGCTCTACCTCACTTAAATCCAATTCACAGGCAAGTCAAGGCACCATCCTTATTGTGTTATTGGTCCTCTTGGAGAACAAAGGCTGAACAATGACAGTGGTATACAATAGTACTAGTCTAGGCTGCTGCCTAGATCATAAGAACATACCTGGTCTGTGTGTCTGTGTTCATCCTTCATTGCCAAGGAAGACCATGACATCAGAGAAACGATGACATGACTTGCAATTGATTTTGTTTGGGGTGAGGGAGGGCTGTGCAGGTCACCAGCCTCGCTTCTCCTCTGGAGCCATCTGAATCCAGTGACCAGGTATTCATCAGGATGACTGGAAAAGGCTTACATACAACAAAGATAATTTTGTTCAGTCTTTTTATTAGTAATATCAAATGAAGCACAAAACAAGGAGAGGTATACTAGTCATAGATGTAGGCAGCTGTAATTAGAGGATGTGAGGAAGAGTCCAAAGGGAAAGGCATTTCCTTATAAATGAGTATCTCTAGATTTTCTAATTTTACTGATGCCATTGAGGTGATTAAATCAAGACCTAGAACATTACAGAGCCATAAGCTCTACTGATACTCAAGGGGATATCCTAATGTAATACATACATGAAAAACCAAGTAGATGAAGAATGCCTCTTGTACAGACTGTACTGTGTATTTGGGTGGACCATAAAGCAGATCCTTTGGTACTATATCTTGGACAGTCATTGAAGAAGGACAATGATCTGGGCCAAGAATTCTATAAACAAGCTAAATTGCACTGAGAAAACTATGCAAAACTTCGAATGACCCCAAATTTCAACATGAAACAAAAGTTCATCTCTTAAACAATATTCTTCCAGTGATACTATATGTCTGTGTGAATCATCTCTGAAAAATCTAAAATTGCAGGTCACCCAAAAGGCAATGGAGAGACAACTGGACATAAAAAGTATCATAAAAGATAGATAATTAGAAAGGGAGGGGACCAGTCTTGTATGAAAATCCAAAGTTAAACAGTGGACAGCTTGAATGCTATTCTGGTTATTTGTCCTTCAAAAAAGACCATTGACATCCCAGAATTGTGAATTAGATTTAAGTGAGGCAGAGCTGAACAAAGTCATCAGCCTCTCTCTTCCAGAGTCACTGAAGTCTGGTGGTGAGACAAAAGTCTAGATGACTGGAGATGATCTGGGGATGCAATGCTTGACGTCTTCCATGTCTGACCAGGCTCTAAGGGCTCCACAACTATTGGAACAAATTGTTCTCATCTTGCTCGGGGTAGATATTTCCCTAACTCACCAACTCTCAACCTGGTTTAGCCCATCTGCTACAATGGTTTTACCAGGGTGTGGCCTGCACATGCTACAGCTTATTGGAGTCATAGGTGAGAGTTAGATGATAAGTAGACACTAAAAGTGGATGAGCAGCCCTGAAAAGGGCTCAGCAAACCCTCCCAACAAAGGTGCTCCTCCTCTCAAAACATCCCATATATCCCTGTTCTGGTACTCAGGTAATATTAGAAAACCTGAAGGAAAATCTTAGCACACTGAGTAGGTAGTCTAGAGAAAATGGAGAACTCTTAAACAAGAATTGTACAGGATAAGAAAGAATGTGATTGGGGGTTGCAATATTTATACCTTAAGATTAATACTTAAAATTAATGAAATCACTGATCCATTGAAGTACTGCTGGAAACAAAACAAATTCTACTTTTAGGCTTCTCAGTTCCTTCCAAGTTCATCTAGGTGGATAAATTAATTGTTCTCTTGTATTAATTTATTATCTTGCCATTTCTATAAAATACCAGCATGTTCTCTTCTGTTCTTCCAATCTCTCCTTGTGGATATGTCTGTATTTGTGAATGTGTTTCTGTGACCCCATGCCTTCTCCCTTTTATCCTACTACCCCTTTCTCCGATTTCATTCTTGAGTCATTTCTTTTTCCTGTAGCTTTCCTACTTATGGGGTGGGGGGCTGGGGAGGTTAGGGGGGACCTTAATAGGGAAAACATTAATATTTTCATTTATTCACCTCTGCGTCAGGAATTGTGGTGGATGCTAAGCAAATACATCCTAACTCATTCTTTGTTTATGCTCACCAATCACAGTTAGGTGGTTATTAAATCCTATCAGAAAATTTAAGTGTAAAATTTAAGTTTCAGATGTTTATTAAGTATAAAAGTATGCAAAGATATTTTCATGTATAGATTACAACATAGGATGTCCTTCTGTAATATGGTCAAGACTATTCAAAAACAATACTTTAGGGATTGAGTGTCAGCCTAAAACAGAAAGCTTTAACCATGTGAAATACTTTCATGATCAGTGTAGTAGCATCTCCAGATAAAACCTTTCTCTATATCATATTGTTCCTAAGAGGTTCTATAAAATACACCTAATGGATTTTCAAAAGTAATATTTTTCTACTACTTTTGTTTCCTATTAGAATACTCCTGAGCATTTATATAAACCAGCTAGTATTAACCTCTGCTTTCATTTGAAGAAATTAGAAAAAGATGGAAAACTATGTAAGTATTTTCTGCAAGTGTAATTCTACTCTTTTAAAAAATATATTGTCAGTATTTCCACAGTTCTTTATCACTTACTCGTGTAGAAAAAATAGTCAGTTCACCCAACCCAATTCTTTTTGAAATGCAGCCTCTAACTCATATGTCAGAGGCATGGATGGTAGGACTGACCAGTTGCACACACCTAAAAAATCCTAGGCGGGGAGAGACACAGAGAGATACTGAGAATGTGTGTGTTTGTGTGTATTTGGGGGAAACAGTCTTACAAAGAATCAAAACCATTCTTACTGATTTTTTGAGGCAGTTAGGCAGTGCAGTGGATAGAGCCCTGGGCCTAGAGTCAGGAACACTTGAGTTCAGCTCCATACTCAGACACTTAGTAGCTGTGTGACCTTTGGCAAGTCATTCTGTCTCAGTTTCCTCAATTGTAAAATAGAAATAATAATAGCACCCACCTCTCAGGGTTGTTGTGAGGATCAAATGAGATACTTGTAAAGTGCTTAGCACAGTGACAGAGTAAACACCATATAATGTTAAGTTGTTACTATTGATCTTGTTACGTTAGAAAACCACGTCAGTCACAGAAGGATAACTTTAGCTACTAATCTATCCTAGGCCACAGAGGGTATGTTTTTTGAAAATGATTGGAAACAAGCCATAGTTACCCAGGAAATAGTGAAATGGTTACTCTGGTATTTACTTGCTAAAAGTGAAATTAATCTATTATAACAATTCTGTGGTCTTTATGAAAGTCTCAGTAATCTATGAAAGACTGCTTTCTGGGTACTAATCTATGAAAGATTACTTGGTGATTCCTCATGAATTGCAAAGTCTTAAAACACTTTCTAGAAGAGTATCAATATTATCTCTATCTACAAAATGATACAAGCTTTAATATGAGGATGAGGCATAGAACATTATTTTGTAAATAACATCTTTAAATAAATTTCTCTTCCCTTTGTTTTTTCACAGCAAGTACAATGACTCCTGAAAAGAAATGGAAAGCCAGTCTTTAGTTTCATGCTAGTGAATAAAGAATAAATAATCTGAAGCCTTTACTGAGGAAGAATACTGAAAAAGAAACTAGCTACAAATAATTAGTATCACATCTGCTCCATTATCAAAAATATAAGAATTCTACAATCTATATTTAGAGTATGCATGGTAATTATAATTCATCTATTTTCAAGACTTTATGAGTTATAACGATTTATGAGTTCTTAACAGACTAATCAAAACCTCTATACTTTAAAATTAATAAAATCAGTTTATTTTAAACAATCTGCTTTGAAAGTTGTCCATTTGATCCAGTTGTCAGTAACCAAAAGTAACAATATATTTTTCCTCAGTTACTCCAAAATAACACCATATCTTTAATTCTTCCTGCTTCTTAAACTCTAATTGTTAACACTTATGTCTGGTAGATGTGTATGTTCTCATGCATTTATCATTGTATTATCTTTTAATAAAAGATTCAAGATAACAGGCCCTTCAGAGAACTTATTCAAGATACATTTTCTGTCTTTCAGGCAGCTAGGTGGTATAGTGAATAGAGCAGTGGGCCTAGGGTCAGAGTCAGATCCAGCCTCAGATGCTTACTAGCTGCATGGTCCTTGACAAGTCACTTAACCTCTGCCTCAGATGTCCCAACTAGCAAATAGGGATAGTAAAAGCACCTACCTTGCAGGGTTGTTAGGATAAAGTGAGATAATATTTGTAAAGCTCCTTAGCACAGTGCGAGGCACTAGCAGGCACTATATAAATACCAGCTAATATAATTATTTTCTCTTGGAAAGAGATAGGATATTCACAAATAAATATGGCATGAGGTAGACTATGACAACTACATAACCCATGTGTTATTGGAGTCCTAATCCCTAACAAGAGATCTAGGTACAACTTGGGAGGCAGCTCTGGTATAATATCTCTAGTTCATATCTGAGAATGTCAGTATCTGACTTGCATGTACACACATACACAACAAATTAGCTCATATCCCCACCCAGAGCTTGTGGGATATATTGTAGGAATATCATTACATCCCTCACTCTTCGTCTTAAAAGGACACCAGTCCCCTTTATTTTTTGAGACATTTTGGGTTAAGTGACTTGCCCAGGGTCATACAACTAGTAAGTGTCTGCGGTCACATTTGAACTCAAGTCCTCCTGACTCCAGAGCCAATGTTCAATCCACTGTGTCACCCAGCTGCCCTTTCTGGTTCCCTTTAAGTATTCAGGCTAATAAGACATCACATGTGGAATAAATTTTAATTAATTCGACAATAACACAAAGTGAGCTCCTAACCAAGTTTCCTCACTGTTAGGAAGTCTCTCTCCTCCCTTTTCCAAAAGAGACCCTCTTCTCTGATATATTCCAATTTTCCTCTGAACCTACACAGTTCACATGACTGGAATAGAGATGAATCGCTCCTGAGGGTACTTGGTTCTCTATCAACATGAACTCTAGTACCTTGCAAAAGTAAGGTCTGTCAGTTTCTACTCCTCCCTGATATTTCTGGCTCTGCTTTTTTACTCTTTGGTAAATCATTCCCTGCTGGGCCTCTCTTCCTAGTACTAGCAAGGGCAAGGTCTAAATGATTGTTTCTTCCTCTTAGGGTTATATTAACCATTTTCTCATCCGGCTAGCACTACCACCATGGTAGAAATGGTTTTCCTTAGAGACCACAAGAATAGGCCCCTCCAGGTACCATATGCCCAGCATTTCTATATCTTACCATGGACCACATGTTCCCTCATATCTACAAACAGTTTCTTGGTGAAATAATACAGGAAGAGCTAACTTGCATATCTGCTACCAATGGTGTAAGAGAAATTGGGAAGCAGAAGAATCACAAAAGAGTTTCAAGAAGGAATGAATCAGCATTTGAGAGAGCTTTAAGGGATAATCAGGACTAACTGGCAAAGATTGGGTGGTGCAGCAAATGATCACAGGGAGGAAGGATTGTGAACAAAGACAAAGAGACAGGAAAATATCAGATATATCTATAGAAAATCCACTTTAGAGCACAAGGTGAATGAAGGAAGTAATGATGACCTAAATTTTTTTTTAGATTTTCTTTTTTTTCCTACCTAAAGTGCCAGTCCCCTGCTGGAATTACCTTTTATATAACCAAATTGCACACTAATAATGGAATTTTTGGTTTTCCCTCCACCAGGGTACTAGGTTAACTTACTTTTAATCACTACTACATAGTTGCTTTTCCATAGAAAAGTTTTGAAATATAACTGTCTTGGTTATGTTAAGGGTCTCTCTACCAATGACTTTTAAAACCAGATTTTTTTTTTCAACTATACAGACACAAATGTTTTAACCACTAAGTATAAGTCACTCAGTAGGCACATCTGATTTTTGAAAATCTGCCAGTGATCCACTGGAGGGGGCAGCTTTCAGAGGTTTGGCGTACAACATTGCATTTGCTGATCTGGGTCAGAACACTCACAAACACCAAGACTGGTTTGATGAAAATGATGGGGAAATTCAGAAGCTGCTAAATGAAAAACAAGAACTCCAAAGGATTTACCAGTGGGATAGTTCATCCATCTCTAAGAAGGCAACATTTAATTCCATCAAAAGCAAAGTACAAGCAAAGCTTAGATACAGGATTCCTGGCTCAGTAACAAAGCAGATGAAATTCATTTTTGTGCTGATAACAATCCAAAGTGCTTTTGTGATTCCCTGAAAGGTATTTATGGACCAAAAACCTATGATGCATCACAATTACTCAGTGCTGATGGAGCCACATTGATTAGTGATAAGGACATGATCCTAGAGAGATGGGCTGAGCACTTCCATAGTGTTCTCAACAGACCATCATCAATCAATGCTGAGGTCATTGACTGTTTACCTCAGGTTGAAGTCAGTCCCTCCTTAGTTGAACTTCCAACTGAAGAAGAGGTTTTGAGGGCCATTAGACTCCTTTCATGTGGCAAAGCACCTGGTGCTGATTCTATTCCAGCTGAGATTTACAAGGTAGGGGGACGATTGCTTATACAAAAGCTGACTGAAATTTTTCAAGTTATATGGCAAGAGGAGGTTATCCCCCAGGAGTTCAAGGATGCCTCCATTGTCCATCTTTATAAAGGTAAAGGGAATAGACTGTCCTGAAACAATCACAGGGGAGTCTCTCTCTTAGTTATTGCTGGCAGAACTCTTGCTAGAGTCCTCCTTAATAGGCTGATCCTTCACCTGGAAGATGGTCATATACCTGAGAGCCAATGTAGCTTCAGAAAGGATCAATGAACAGTCGATATGGTGTTTGCTGCCCGACAACTTTAAGAGAAATGCCAGGAGCAAAACAGAGATCTGTATACAACATTTGTAGATCTGACCAAGGCCTTTGACACTGTTAGTCATGAGGGCTTATGAAAAATTATTTCAAAATTTGGTTGCCCAGAGAAGTTCATGATGTACATCAATTTCATGATGGCATGTTTGCCCAGGTTCTGGATAGTGGACGATGCTCTCGTGTCTTCCTAGTCACCAGTGGAATGAAACAGGGCTATGTGCTTGCTCCCAGGCTCTTCAGCATGATGTTTTCAGTCATGTTGTCAAGTGCTTTCAATGAGGATGAACACGGCATCAAGGTCAACTACCGTACTGATGGTAAGTTCTTCAATTTGAAAAGGCTACAAGCCAAGACCAAAGTGGAGGGAGTGCTGGTGCATGATTTTCTGTTTGCAGATGATTGTTCACTCAATGCAGCCTCTGAAGCTGAGATGCAAAGTATGGATCAATTCTATGCTGCCTCAGTTAATTTTTGCAGAATAATTAACACCAAGAAAACACAGGTGCTCCATCAGCCACCACCACACCATCCATATGCGGAACCATCGGTTACAACAAATGGAGAAGTTTTGAATACTGTGGATAAGTTCACTTACCTTGTTAGTGTGCTTTCCAGGGATGTACACATTGACAATGAGGTGGATGCATTGCCAGAGCTAGCTCAGTGTTTGGGAAGCTCTGAAGAAAAGTTTGGGAAAAAAGAGGTATTAGACTGACTACCAAACTGAAGGTCTACAGAAGTGTTGTGCTGACCTCATTGTTGTATGCCTGTGAAATGTGGACAATACACCGACGCCATGCCAGGAAACTGAATCACTTCCATTTGAACTGTCAGGAAGATTCTGAGGATCACCTGGCAGGATAAGGTACCAGAGACTGAAGTCCTTGCTTGAGCTGAACTGCCAAGCATTCAAACTGTGCTTCAGAGAGCACAACTCCGATGGGCTGGCCATGTTCAAATGCAAAATGTGTGCTTGCCAAAAAGACTATTTTATGGAAAACTCACATGGAGCAGGAGATCACATGGTGGTCAGAAGAAGTGATACAAGGACAATCTCAAGGTCCCTCTCAAGAACTTTGGATTTGACTATGCATCATGGGAGACACTGGCACAGGACCACTTAGCGTGGCATGCTCACGTAAGAAAGGGTGCTATGCTCTATGAGCAAAGCAGAACTGAGACAACCCAAAGTAAACGTAGGATGTGCAAATTTGGGATATCCACCCCAAATACTCACACAGACTCTATGCCCAACCTATGGTAGAGCATTCTGGTCTCGTAGTGGTCTGATCAGGCACAGTCAGATACACTGAAATTTCATTTTATCATGATGATTTCATTTTAGTCCTCTTTGAGAACAAAGGACAACAGCCAACTATTAGAAAGAATGAAGAGAAATGGGTGAGCTCCTAGAATTATTTAGTCCTATGAGTTTTCTTTTGTAACTGTAAAGTGACTGGGGGAAGAAGAGGTACTAAAGGAAACAGTACATTTAGTGTCACACAGAAAAAAAATATAACAGCAAATATAGCACAAAATGGAGTCAATTATAGTCTCTCCCAAATCCACTTTCAACATGCCTAAATGATGAAGGGATAATTTTGATAATCAAAGGGACCAAATGATGAAGGTTTCAGAGAAACCTGGGAAGACTTGTATGAACTGATCCAAAGTGGAGTAGAACCAGGAGAATATGTAGTAACAACATTGTAAAAACAAACTCTGAAAGCCATAAAAACTCTGATCGATGATTCAACCATGATTCTAGAGGACTAATGATAAAACAATTGGTGCTACTCTCCTATTGACAGACAGGGGTACTCAGGGTGAAGAATGAGATACACATAAACACACACACACACGCATACACATGGACACACGCGCACACACATAGATGACAGACAGAAAGAGCGCACCAGCCAGTTGCCCAGCACATCAACCAATGACTTCTTCATTTTCTCATCTAATGTAAAGGCAAGTTCTGACAAAAGCAATGCCAATTGGGCCTAATCTTGAAAATACATTTCTTTTTTTAAAAAAAAAATATTTGTTTTTAGTTTTCAACATTTACTTCTATAAGATTTTGAGTTCTAAATTTTCTCCCCCTTATTCCACTCCCCCTTCCCCAAGATTTCATGCAATCTGATATAGGCTATGTTCAATCATATTAAATATATCTATACATTAGTCATGTTGTAAAGAAGAATTAGAACCAAAGGAGAAAGCCAAAAAAAGAAGAAACAAACAAACAAACAAAAAAACCAGTATGCTTCAATCTGCACTTAGACTCCATAGTTCTTTCTCTGGCTATGGAGATCATCTTCCACCTATATATTTCTTAATATTGAGAGTAAAACACTAGCCTCAATACCTCTGAACAGGTGATCCCCCACATGAAGAATGTACCCCTTGCTCATCTCTACATCTTGGATAATTAGCTTTAAGACACAACTTGGATACCACTTCAGCTTGGATGTGCCACATTAATTCAGGTGCATCTTTCAACAGGCCTTTCTCCCCCCAAAAAACTCAAAGGCTCTTGAAATTCTTTTGCCTTCTTTTCTAGATTTGTTGTAGTTACTCCATCTGTCCCAAAGCCTGCAGCTCTATCACTCCAAGACAGCATAACTTTCCAGATGACTAATAGTGTCTGAGCCCATCAGCAATCTACTGTTGCTTAGTCTCAAACACAATTCAGGAATTTGTAGAATGCATGGCAAGGGTCAGCAATCAGAATTTATCCTTTATCCTAAACTAGACCACATCAGGAGTGTTGAAAGCTTCCAGGTCCCTGGCCTAAGCAGTACTGGAATAACACCATGCTTGTGATAGATACCCCTCAACTCACCCAGGAATTTAGTCTAAAGTGGGGAAGCCCATAGTGTTCAGTACAGGTTATGGGTGGGGATAAATTCTTTAACTAGATTGCCCAAGGCTGGGCAGTTTAGAAATAAACGACAAAATCAAAGTTACACACCCACCCATCCCAGTCCCTCCTTAGAAAAGGTCCTCCTCAAACAAAAGCCCCCCTCAGACATAGACCAATGCCTGACATCATATACCAGAATGAAGTCCAAATGGGTACATGATTTAGGTACAAAGGCTGATACTCTAAACAAATTAGGGGAGCAATGAATAGTTTATTTGTCAGATTTATGGAGAATGGAAAAAATTTATGGAAAAAAACAAGAGATAGAGAACATTACGAAATACAAAATGGATAATTTTGATTATATTAAATTGAAGAAGAAAACTAGGAATTTTTACAACTAATATCTGTGATAAAGGCCTCATTTCTAAAATACACAGAGAGTTGAGTCAAATTTATAAGAATACAAGTCATTCCCTATTAGAAGTGAGCTTGTTTAACACGCCCCCAACAGTGAGAAACATGCCCACCTTAAATAAAGAACAATACCTGTTGTGAAATCAGGAAAACCTTTATTAATCTTTACGTCCATTCTCCCTGAGTGAATGAATAGCCTCCCCAGTAAGGTTTCAGGAAGACTACAACACATGCAGGAAGATAGGGCTTCTTATACTGTTTTCTGAACTTTGGATCTCCCATGACACCGTCCCCTGGCCATGTGACTCCATGTTCTCCTCTCTGATAGGCCCTTCCTCACACAGCTCCTTAGACCTGCCCATTAGTTTCTGATCTCTAACCTGTCCATGCTAGGTCACAACCCTTATCACCTAGTAATGTGGACAACAGAACTTTCTTACTTCTCACATTCCCCAATTGATAAATGGTCAAAGGATATGAACAGGCAGTTTTAAAAGGAAGAAATTAAAGCTATCTATAGTTATATGAAAAAATGCTCTAAATCGCCATTGATTAGAGAGATACAAATCAAAACAACTCTGAGGTATCACATCACATCTATCACACCTTTCATTGGCTAACATGACAAAACAGGAAGATGATAAATGTTGGAGAAGATGTGGGAGAGTTGGAATACTAATTCATTGTAGGTGGAGTTGTGAGCTGATCCAACCATTCTAGAGAGCAATTTGGAACTATGCCCAAAGGGCTACAAAAATGTGCATACCCTTTGACTCAGCAATGGTTATGGAATACTACATATACTGTCATTTCTAGGGCTGTATCCCAAAGAGATCAAAAAATGGGAAAAGGACCCACATGTACAAAAATATTTACAGAAGCTCTTTTTGTGATGACCAATTGGAAATCAAGAGAATGCCCATCAACTGGGGAATGGCTGAACAAGTTGTAGTATATGAATGTAATGGAATACTATTGTGCTACAAGAAATGATGAAAAGGCAGACTTCAGAAAACCCTGGAAAGACTTATATGAACTGATGTTGAATGAAGTGAGCAGAACCAGGAGAACATTATACACAGTAACAGCCACAGTATGTGAGGATTGTTTCTAACAGACTTAGACCTTCACAGCAATGCAAGGACCTAAAACATTTCTAATGGACTCGACGCAAAATGGCATCCACATGCAGAGAAAGAACTACAGAGTTAGAACACGGAATGAAGCAGACTATTCTTCTCTTTTGTTGTTTTATTTTGTTTAGTTTTACTCATACTTTCTCCCACTTGTTTTAATTTTTCTATGCAACATGACTAATGTGAAAATGTGCTTAATAAGAATGTATGTGTAGAATTCATATAAGATTGCAAGTCATCTTGGGGAGGGAGGGGGAGAAAATTTAAAATTTATGGAAGTGATTGTTGAAAATTGAAAACAAATATATTTATAAAAAAAAAAGAAAAGAAAAGAAAAGGTCCACCTCTCATTGTAATATTCATTCTCTCTCACTGTTAACCAATCAGAGTTGACTGCCACCTCCAGAACACCCCTCTTCCAAGGACATATAAACTGCGAGCCCAACACAATGAGGGGTCTTTGGCATTTGAGAGTGTCACTGACCCATTTTTGTTAGTAATATGTTGGCACTGTTAATACAATTATTAATTCCCCAGAAATTATGTCTCTTGAACTTTTAAAAACGTCACTGTATGATCTTAAGGCCTTTCACTATTCTAGTTGTCCTCAAGTCTCAAGTTGAGATTCAGACACACATAATTATAGGTTTAGATCTGGAAGGGATCTTAGATGTCATACAATCATAAGATCATAGATTTAGAGTTGTAAGGAAACTTAGAAGTCATCTAATTCAATCCTCTAAATTTACAAGATGAAAAACTGAGTCCCAGAGAGAGTAAGTGATCTGTCCAATCTGATACATAATAAATGGCAGAGCCAGGAATTGAATACAGCTTCTTTGACACTAAATAGAGAACTCTTTCCACTGTATACTATGGATGGTCTTGACACTTCTGAATTTATCTACTTCAATTTATCAACTTCTAAAACCAAACCCAATGTACAAGATACTGAGGACAAAATACAGTAGGACTATCACCTCACTGGTGCTGGACATTATACCTCTCTTTATGCAGCCTAAGATTGCTAGATTTGAGAAATAGCAAGACTTAGGGAGTACAGGACCTGCCTCAGAGTCAGAAAAACCTAGGTTCAAGTGCTACCACTGATACATCATAACTGTGATCATGGCAAGACATTTACTCTCTCAGTGCCCCCAAACTAAAATTACAAGTTACAGATTAATAGCTGATCTACATTGGTGTCAGGAATTTCCAAATCAAGAGTCTCCTACACAGAATAGAGGGGACAATAATGATGAGGTATCATGGTCATATAGCATTATAGGTGATTCTCTGTTATAGGTACAACCACAGCCCTGTCACTGCAGAGAACTAGATATATTTCTCCTTTCTTTGAGGTTGCTAGATGGCACATTGCTGGATTTGAAGTTAGGAAGAACCAAATTTGAAACCAGCCTCCCATTTTATTAGCTATGTGGACCTAGGCATACCATTTAACATCTATGGGCCTTAGTTTCCTTATAATGAGGGAATTGTATCTGATGGTCTCTACAACCCCTTCTAGCTCTAAATGTTTGATTCTATGAAATCCCAAGGATGGACCTCAAAATAAAGATCACTGTTGATTTATGCTACAATCTGATAAAACCCTCAGATATTTTTTAGCACTTCTCCATGATCTTATACCTGTACAGCTAAAAGTTTGTAGCCAAGTCAAAGACTTTACATTTCCTTATTAAACTTTATCTTATTAGACTCAGTCAACATCTTGGCCTCTAGACATCTTTTGGATCCAGATTGCCTTCCAACCTATTACCTATTTCTCCTAGCTGTGTGTCATTTGCAAGTCTTGACAAATATGCTATACAGACCTCTTTGCAAATCATTAATAATTCAAGTCATTTTTGGCTTAGTAGGGCATTCTAGAGCTTTTGCTTTGTAGCAGGGCTTTCAAGAATCCATTGTTACTTCTATGCCACTTATAAGGTACCAAGGAGGGACTTTAATAAATAAATAAAGCTGTAAAACAAGATTAATGGATCAGGACCTACTTTGTTCCTGTTTCTCCTGTAAGAATCAAAGGGCCAAGACCCCAAGCTTAAGAATCTAGCCCTCACACATACAGTAACGCTCCATTTATCCAGAGGTCATACAATCCGTTTTACCCTTCAGAACACAAGCCCCAATTATGAAGAAAGTCTCTGAACATCATGAAGCCCATTCACTAAAAATTTCCATTCTCACAGGAGAGACCATTGGAGAAATTCACATGTATTTAAGCAATAATCTGCCTGGTTTCCTGTACTGAATTCTTCTGACTTTCAGGTCTAGAGCTAGGTTTATAAAGCTCTCAGGCACAATCTTTCCCTACACTCTTTAAACAATACTCTTCCTAGGTAGAGGGAATTTAAGAAGCCGTAGTAGGTGACTGTTGTTGCTCATCCCAATCTGACCATGTAGCCCACTTCCAATTACCGGGTTCTTACCTTGCTCTCCATGACCAACTACACCACCTCATAGGCGTTCCAGTAACAGGGCCTGATTTATGTCTCTGTGACTGACTCCCTCTCTTTGGTTGCCTGACTGGCACCCAGTTCTTCCAGGGCTTAGGGTCTTGATTCATCTTGCTCCTAAAGCCAGGCTTCTGTAATGACCACCAGCCAGACCTGATGAAAACTGTGACTGGAGCCTCTGGTTCTGCCCCATCTCTCTCCAAGTATCCAATTTTCATATGCTTCTATACACATACACACACACACACATATATATACATGACAACCTTTGTGTATACACACACACACTTTTTTTTCCCTTTCCAAAGAGCTCTCTTTGGGTAGCTGTAGAATATAGTCACAGGAAGCCTAATTTGCATCAACCTAAGTAAAAAAACATGGAAACCACGGGGTTGGGACAAGTGGGGGCCTTCCCAGAGGGAGGTCAGCGGGAGAGCGGTGAGCCGTGACTGCGGACAGTCTAACCAGAAGAAGAGACGCGCGGCCCTGGGCCACCACGGAGCGTTAAGGCTACCACGGCCCGTCCTGCCGATAAAGGCTACAGCGGACATGAGTGACGGCGGGTTCTCGCTCCTCCTCCTGTTTCACTACAACACCAAGGCCCCTCACGGCCGCCCTTCCCGCGGCGGGGGCTGCACAGCGCTCCAGGACTGACGGACGGGTGACCTCGCTCAGGAGCGTCGGGAGCCGGGCCGTCCACCTCTCACGTCCTCGCCCTGGGGTACACGGAAGGGAATAAGAAGAGCACTTCCACCAGCCTCGAGGCCAGGATGGAAAGCGGTGCCGCCCGGGAGCAGCGGCGCGGAAGGATCTCAGGGAATTATTTTTATAGCCGTAATGCCTCCCTCCACCGGAGTGCCCCCCTCTGGGCCTCGAAGATGCCAGGCCGGCTCCGCCGCGGGCACGTGCCCGCCGGCAGGGGGTCCCCGGAAGCAGCCATGGTAACTGAACACTCTAGGTGGGTTCTGAGCCTGCGGGACACATGGTATCACAGATCCCTCGAGTTTTCGGGTAGGAGCGGCAGAGCGAGCGGCGAAAGGGGAAAGCCCAACACATTGGAAAGTGCCGGTGAGCGCCGGGCCTGAGCAGGAAGGAGCCAAAGGCCGGTTGGGGGCCGGGTGCGCCTGCGCAGTAGGCTACCACCAGACGTCACTTCACCATCTAAGGGGCGGAGGTGCTCTCTGGCGGTAAAAGAACACCTACTCTCGCTCCTCCCCCCAAGAAGAGCAGGGCGGGTGCCCTGGGGGCGTTTCCTCAGCCTGAGAACTACCGGCCTCCGGGCTATAGGTGGCGCTGCAGGCCAGGCTGGCGTGTTGGGGGAGGGGAACGAGAAAAAGCGCTACGAACGTCGGAAGCCCGGAGTTCGCGCGTGCGCATTCTCAATCGCTTTCCCTCCCTCTTTCTCCTTTTTTTCTCTTTTTTTTTCCCGGGCCGCCCCGGCGGCTGCGTAGTGGCTGTGGGATGGGAAGTGAAGTCCCAGCGAGCGGCTGCGGCGGGGCTGAGACCAGCAGCCAGGGGGAGGGGACGGAGGCGGGAGCAGCGGCAGTAGCAGCGTCTAACCCGTGAGGAAGAGCAAAGCAGGAGCCTCGGCGGCAGCGGCGGCGCCAGAGGAGGCCAGGAGGGGGAAGGACGGGACAGGGGCCAGCCCTCACCATGGCCATCCGAAAGAAAAGCACCAAGAACCCCCCGGTCCTGAGCCACGAGTTCATCCTGCAGAATCACGCCGACATCGTCTCCTGCGTGGCCATGGTCTTCCTGGTGGGGCTCATGTTCGAGGTGAGACGGGCAGACACACCCCCGCGCCCCCGCCCCGCGGGGAGCTCCCTCGCCCCCTCCGCCCCCTTCCTCCCCTGTCCGCGTTGACAGTCTCTCCTCTGCCCCTCCAGAAGGAGCTGCGGACAGAGCCTCCCCCCAGCCCCGAGGTGCCTGGGCCGCGTCTCTCTCTTCCTGTCCCCCGCTAAGGAAAAAACGGGGGTGCGGCTTCCTGCTCCCCCACCCCGCCGGGGAGCCTCGGAGCGGGGCAGCGGCGCGGGAGGCGGAGGGAGGAAGGGAAGGGGAAGGGAAGCTGCTTCCCTGGCCTCGGGCTTCTCGTCATTCGCCGGAGGCTCCGGGCGGGAAGGGGAGCGGGCGCCCCCTCTTCCACTCCCCTCCTCCTCCCGCCCGCTCGCGTTGACGCCGCCGCTCAGTTCCTGGTTCCCGCGAAGGGTTACGTGGCAGTGAGCGAGGGGCTGGGGCCGGGGGCGGCCCCTCGGCGGAGAGGATGAGCCCCCCCTCCCCGGGCCCGGCGGCTGCCTGCGAGGGGGGGGCGGGCTGGAGAGCGAGCAGAGCAAGGCCTCTCGGGAAATGTGTCCCCCCTCCTCGGGGCTGGGCGGCGGGGCGGCCCCGGAGAACTACAAGCCCCATGTGGAGCTTCTCCTGGCGGGCCGGCGAGCCGGGGGGAAACCGACGGAGACGTGTCCATCCCGAGCAGAGACCCCGGGCCGGGCTGGGCCCCGCTGGGCGCTCCGGCGAGTCTCTGCCCTTCGTCGTCTTCTGACGTTTAGCTTCAGTTTCGTTTAATAAATGCTTGTCCACCCCGGTGCAGAAACCGCCGACGTGTGCCCTGTCACAACGTGATCAGACGGGTTAGAATGACCCTGATAGGCCCTAGAGTGAAACCGTTCTTCGTCCTGGGGGACTGGAGGATGGAAGGTGCAAGGGACGCTCCCTAGTGTCTCCCCACAGGTGGGGTATTTGACTTGGCATGGAGTGTCTATTAGGAAGCACAATGGGCCCTTAAAACTTGGCAAGGGAAGATACAACATCTTCAGTACTTTGGCAGAATTTTTTTTAGATTTGAGGAATCGGTCTGATTTGTACGAGAACTCACAAATTCATTTCAGTTTTCTTCTGTGATAAGTCCGCAACGTTGGAAAATAGCACGGAACTCAAATACAATAACTTGGGCTACAAATGGAAAGGTTTTGGCAATAGGGAAACATCCATAATTTGAAAGTCAAGAATCTTAACTCTTATCTACTTTCCTTTAACTACTTGTTGAAATCTTACAAATCTTTTACATCCTAAATGTTGGTTTTTCTGTGAAACCCTCCCTGTTTCCCAGTCTCTCCCAGAGCCCACTGCTGAGTTTCAAACTTATTATTAAAATTATTTATGTGTGAATTATATCTCCCTTTTAGATTATGAACTCCATGAGAGCAGGAGCCCTACAATCATCCTTGGATTTCTTAGCACCTAGCACAGAGATACTTAATAAATAGAATATAATAGTTTAAAGTTTTAAAGTTCTTGTTTTCTTATGTTACTCTTGTATAGGTCCTTGTTAAAAAAATTTGCCTCTAAAATTTTCTAGAACTTAGGTTGTTTTATTTTTAATTTTGTTGCTGCATTACTTAATCCTACAGTACTAATGCAAAATTAAATGCTTCTCTCATATATTTAATGTTAGTAATTATGCTTTGGTTTCATATTTTTGTGAAGTTTGTAGTTTCCCGCTGATAAAGCTTAACTTGAAAATAACGTATTTGAATACAGACGAGAGAGATTATCATAGTTTTGAATGTATTACAGGCAAATTTAGAAACTGGAGAGTATATGGAGATTGGTAGGATTTTACTTTTATGTGAAACATTGTTTCACATTCTTTTCTAGATAGCTTTCTGGTGATAAGAATTCACATAAGAATTTGCGTATTAATAAGGGTAAAATATTTTTATTTGTAAATTTGACAGGTTTTTTAATATTAATATGAAAGCAATAAAAGTGCTAAACATGTTTCTAAGATAAATTCGAGATACAAAACTTATGTATCCTACGGATAAGGTGTAGTCTTATTACCATATGTTAATAGTTCAGGATTTTGAAGCCTACTATAAAAGGAAATGTCACAGGATTCATATTGATACTATTAAAATATTACCAAACATAATACATTACTGCTTTGTGCAAACTCATTGGAATAGATGAGGAAATGTTAGCTTATTGGAGCGAAGGGAACCTGTTTTTGGTTACTAAAAAAAAGGGAAAGACTGGCCCCTATTTCCTGTGCTTTTGATCCGATCCCAGCCCATTCTGTGCTTTGTTGCATTAATATTCCCACCCCATCCTCCCCATCCTCATCTCCCAATGCATCTTCCATTGCTCCCCTGCCTCCCCCTCTCTGTTAGCTCTTTTTCTGTCTTCAAACATCCATGTTTGGTTCAATTTCTGTCCTAAGAATTACTTCCATTGATCCTCCTACAAGCCCTTCAAGTTATCTTCTCTCTTCTCTTCCAGACTTTTAAAGAAGTGCAGCTAGTGACAGTTTATACAGAGTGAACATGGAGAGTTAACAAAATCCTTTCAAATACAGTGGCCATTGTTGGTAACTATGCTATCAAAAATAAAGGATACATCTTTCTCTGAACTTAAGAACATGGAAAGGGACGTACTCTTAATGCAATAGGGTTCTGTTTGAGCCTTTGTTGAGAAGTTTCAGCATCCAAACAAAATGTATCATGGTTTGTTTGTTTGTTCTTTTTAAAGATACCAAGTATGGGCATTGGAATATAGGAAAAATTATTCAGAATAGTAAATGTTGCAGGTGTTTTGGAGTTTACAGGATTAACATCTCTTCCTTCCCCACCCCCAAATTGTGCTAACAAGACATTTTTTTCTATGTTTTTAGTGGAGGATTGAGGATGCACCCTTTCTTTTGCTATGAAAGAGCCATCTATATGCTCAACTTCTATTTCCTCATCCATTACTTAATCTTCCTATACAGTCCTCTCACCCTCCAACTGAAACTGCATTCTCCACCAAGATGATCATGATGGTAACATCCTAAATGCCTTATGCAATGACTTTTTCCTATTCTTCCTCCTCTTTGACTACTTTGCCCATTTCACACTGTTGACCATTCACACAAATATCATAATTTCATCATGTGCAAAATCTTTCAGGGGTTAGACAAACACTAGGTTTTGGAACTAGTTGAATGGGTAGGACCTACAGGTAGTCATTAATGATTTATTGTCTTGGAAGGAGGCTTCCACTGGAGTTCCCCAGAGCCCTGTACTGTTTAACATTTTGAACAGTGACTTCGATAAAGGCATCGTTGTAATACTTATCAGATTTTCAGATGGCACCCATCTGGGAGGAAGAAGAGGCAACCCAGGTGTTGGATTGTATCAGGTGTGTAGAGACAGCAAGATGAATTTAATAAAAATGTAACATCTTATAAGACTTTAAAAAAAATTCATGTCATAAGTACAAGATGGGAGGCATAAGGTCTAAGAATTGTAGACTGCCAGTTGAATATGTGTCAGCAGTCTGTATGATCTTAGCTTGCTTTAAGAGAGGCAGCATCTAGGTCTAAGTAGATAGCAGTCTAATGCTCTCTTCTGCTCTGGACAGACCATACCTGATATAACAGGTGCCACATATTTTATAACAGGTGTCAAGGTAGGTGGTACACTGAATAGTGTTGGGCTGGGAGTCAGGAAGATCATTTGAATCCTGACTCAGAAACTTACCAGCTGTGTGACTGTGGGCAAGACACTTAATTTCTCAGTCTCTCCATCTGTAAAGTGGAGATAATAATGGCAACTAGTATTGTTGTGAAGATCAAATGAGATAACATTTTGTGAGCCTAAAAGTGCTGTATAAATACTGGCTATTATTATAAGCTAAAAGTGTTCAGAGATGGATTATCAGGATAAGGAGTGACCTTGAGCTCATGGCAAATTAAGATCAGATGAAGGAATTGGGAGTGTTTAGAGCAGGGCTTCTTAAAATTTTTCCACTCATGGCCCCTTCAGCTCTGGTTTAGAGAAGATAACTGTTTTTAAATATCATAGAGGCTGTCATATGGAAGAGGGATTCAGTTTTGTTTGACCTGCCAGGGAGCAGAACTGGATGGCAAATTGTAGAGAATGAAATCAGTTCTATGTAAGAAAAACTTTGTGATAAAGCCATCCCAAAGTGGAAGGGGCTGCTTTGAAAGGTATAGCAGGTTCTCGGGATTATAGGTTTAACAATAGTAAGGACCTTAGAGATTGTATAAACCAACCCTTTCATTTTATAGAGATAAAACTTGGAGGCCTAGAGAGGGTGAGTGATGCCCAAGGCCAGTGAGTGGCAGAGCCAGGATTTGTATCTGGGCTCTTTTCCTCCCAATTATCCATTTACCTAAGATTAAACAGGTAGCGAGCAAGTGATGGGGCAGAAATTTGAACCTGAGTCCTCTAATTCCTCCACTGCACCATTCTAAAGATCTTAAAGCAAAGGCTGTGGATGACCACCTGAAAAAGTATGTAGTAGAAGAGATTCTTGCTCATCTATGCTTTGGGCTAGTTGGTTACTGTTGTTTCTACCACCTCTGAGAGTCTCAGAATGTATTTACAGTTATCCCTTCCACATGGCGATTTTCCCTATAGCAGTTTCAATATATTGTGTTTCAGCAAAAGAAATTAAATGGGAATTTTGTTGGAGTTTTGCAGAAGCCACAGACAATACTGGAAGGCCAGCAGATGACACAGAAAAGTTTAGAAACTCAGAAATATATATGTATAGTATTGTATAATAACCCAAATTTTACAATAAAGTACTGTAATACTCCACAAAAGAAAGAGAAAAAATTCAGATTTCTTCCCTGGTATGAAGGGAGAGCCAGAAATTTTTGTGCAGATTTTCCAGATCACAGTGGCACTGTGCCCTTAACCCCTGTGATATAGAAGGGAGAACCGTATTACTTTGTTTTTCGCTGTTTCTACTGATTTCTTCCATCACCATGTCTTTCCTTGCACAGTCTTCATGGAATGATCTTATTCTATTGACTTTATATCCTTTCTCCCCTTACAGCTGCAAGTATTGAATTCTTTTCACTCAAGGCTTAATTATATGTGGAACCATCTCTAGAAATTTTCTCTACCTCAGATTTCTCAGAGCACTTTGTTTGAAATTCTCCTTTACACTTAGCACATTTTGCCTTAGGTTAAAGTTTTTTGTTTACCTGTTTTGTCCAGTATACCTTTTGTATTGTTCCTCCCTTTCCTTATCCCCATCTTCTCTTTTGTCCTGTAGGGCAAGATGAATTTCTATACCCCATCACCTGTATTTCTTATTTCCTAGTTGCAAAAACAATACTCAACAGTTGTTCCTAAAACTTTGAGTTCCAACTTCTCTTCATCCCTCCCTCCCCACCCATTCCCTTTGGGAAGGCAAGCAATTCAATACAGGCCATGTCTGTGAAATTTTGCAAGTGACTTCCATAATAGTCATGTTGTGTAAGACTAACTATATTTCCCTCCATCCTTTCCTGCCCCCCATTTCTTCTATTCTCTCTTTTGATCCTATCTCTCCCCAAGAGTGTTGACTTCTAATTGCTCCTTCCTCCCATTGGCCTCCCTTCCATCATCCCCCCGACCCTGCTTATCCCCTTCTCCCCACTTTCCTGTATTGTAAGATAGGTTTTCATACCAAAATGAGTGTGCATTTTATTCCTTCCTTTAGTGAAATGTGATGAGAGTAAGCTTCATGTTTTTTCTCTCACCTCCCTACTTTGTCCCTCCTCTGAAAAGTCATTTACTTGCCTCTTTTATGAGAGATATTTTGCCCCCTTCCATTTATCCCTTTCTCCTCCCAATATATTTCTCTTTCACTGCTTAATTTCTTCATTTTTTTAAAGATATGATCCCATCCTGTTCTATGCACCCTGTGCTCTGTCTCTCTCTCTATGTGTGTGTGTGTGTGTGTGTGTGTGTGTGTGTGTGTGTATGTGTATGTGTATGTGTAATCCCACCAACCACCCAGATACTGAAAAAAGTTTTCAAGAGTTACAAATATTGTCTTTCCATGTAGGAATGTAAATAGTTCAACTTTAGTAAGTTTCTTATGATTTCTCTTTGCTGTTTACCTTTTCATGCTTCTCTTGATTCTTGTATTTGAAAGTCAAATTTTCTTTTCAGCTCTGGTCTTTTCATCAAGAATGCTTGAAAGTCCTCTATTTCATTGAAAGACCATTTTTTCTCCTGAAGTATTATACTCAGTTTTACTGGGTAGGTGATTCTTGGTTTTAGTCCTAGTTCCTTTGACTTCTGAAATATAATATTCTACGCCCTTCGATCCCTTAATGTAGAGGCTGCTAGATCTTGTGTTATCCTGATTGTATTTCCACAATACTTGAATTGTTTCTTTCTAGCTGCTTGCAATATTTTCTCCTTGACCTGGGAACTCTGGAATTTGGCCACAATGTTCCTAAGAGTTTCTCCTTTTGGATGTCTTTCAGGAAGTGATTGGTGGATTCTTTCAATATTTATTTTGCCCCCTAATTCTGGAATATCAGGACAGTTTTCCTTGATAATTTCATGAAAAATGATGTCTAGGCTCTTTTTTTTATCATGACTTTCAGGTAGTCCCATAATTTTTAAATTGTCTCTCCTGGATCTATTTTCCAGGCCAGTTGTTTTTCCAATGATATATTTCACATTATCTTCCATTCTTTCACTCACTTGGTTTCATTTTGTGATCTCTTGGTTTCTTGTAAAGTCATTAGCCTCCATCTGTTCCATTCTAATTTTGAAAGAACTATTTTCTTCAGTGAGCTTTTGAACCTCCTTTTCCATTTGGCTAACTCCACTTTTCAAAGCACTCTTCTCATTGGCTTCCTGAACCTCCCTTGCCAATCGAGTCAGCCTATTTTCAAAGGTGTTACTTTCTTCAGCATTTTTGGGGGTCTTCTTTAGCAAGGTGTTGACCTGCTTTTCATGCTTTCTTGCATCTCTCTCATTTCTCTTCCTAGTTTTTCCTCCACCTCTCTAACTTGATTTTCAAAATTCTTTTTGAGCTCTTCAATGGCCTGAGACCACTGAATATTTATTTTGGATGTTTGGGATACAGAAGCCTTAACTTTTATGTCTTTTCCTGATGGTAAGGATTGTTCTTCCTCATCCGAAAGGATGGGAGATATCTGTTCACCAAGAAAGTAACCTTCTATAGTCTTATTTTTTTTTCCCTGTTTTGGGCATTTTCCCAACCAGTTACTTGACTTTTGGGTCCTTTGTCAAGAGTAGGGTATATTCTGGGAATCTGTAATATCTCAGTTCCTCCAGGGTGGCACAATCCAGCATGTACACTGATCTGGAAGCAGAGAGAGATTTTTGTGTCCAGAATCTTAGCAATTACCTCTCCACAGCCACCTGGCCTCCAGTTCTGCCAAGTCAGCGCTGGGGGCTGATTTTCAGATAAGCTGGATGGGCAGGGCTGCCATTCAGTGTGAGACAAAGACTAGCTCCCCCAGGGCCTCCCCACAGGGTCAAGGCAAGACTCAACTCCTCAGTGCCCCCAGGGGTTTATGATCCATCAACGTATGGGGGCTGATGAGAACTGCTGCCACCTGCCAGATGTGGCCTCTGCTGGCTGCTGCCTGAGGCTGGAGCTATGGGAAGTCCCTTCTCCCTTCCTGGCCATCTGAAAAAACCCCGTCACTGACCTTTGGCACCTGTGGGTTGAGGGATCTGAGGACCCGCTGCTACAACTGGAGATTCCGCCCCCAAGGTGTCCTCCTCCCAGAGTCTTTGTCACATCGAGGCCAAGGCTGGGCTGGGCTCAGCACTCTGCTCCAAGTCTGGTGCAACTGACGTTTCCCGTGGGCATTTCAGGTCACCCTGGGCTGGAAATCTCCTCCACTCTGTTGTTCTCCACTTCTGTTGCTCCAAAATTTGTTGAGAGTCACCTCTCTACAGGTGTTTTATGGGCTGTGTGGGGAGACTTTATGTATGTGTGTTCCCCCTCCAGTGTACCTTTTTAGCCTTATTTCACTTTGCTTCCCTTTTTGTAAATTTTCTTAAAATGTGAGCACCCCTTGAGGGCAAGGAATGTCCAGTTTCATCCTTTTTACCTCAGTATCTAGCACAACATAGTATACTTAAAGCATATTTGTAAAATTGGACATATCCTTTATAAAAAATGGGGAATTATAGGTTGAGAGCCAGAAAGGACTTTAGGGATCATCTTCTTGTCTAACCTTTGCACTTTAAAAATGAGAAACTGAGACCTGGAGATGTTTAAGTGACTTTTACAAGGTCACAAAGCTACTATGGAGGCAGAGCTAAGATCTGAACTCAGGTCCACTGACTCCCAATCTAGTACTTTTTCTACTATACCAGTTACCCAGGGGTATCATTTCTCAAAACTTTAGGGTTTTATGACCCCATTATACTCTAAAAAAAAATTACTGAGGATTCCAAAAAGGTTTTGTTCATGTGGATTATATCTGTTGATATTTTTCCATATTAGAAATAAAAATGGTTAAATTTTTAAGTATTACTAAGTCATTTTAAAATAACAATAATAAATAAACCCATTTCATTTTAACATGAATAACATTTTTATGGAAAAACAAAAAAATTTAGTGAACGGAATAGCATTGTTTTATGTCACTTTTCTTTGCAAATTTCTTATTATCTGGCATGAGATTATATTTGCTTCTACATTCATTGTCTTGCAATATATTATTTTAGTTGAAGTTTATGAAGAAAATCCAGCTTTACATAGGTAAGTATTTGGAAATGGTAGCAAATTGTAATAGATAAATAATATCTTAGTATTGTTATGAAAATAGTTTTGACCTCACAGACCCTTAAGAGTATCTAAAATCAGTGAACCAACACTTTGAAAACCACTGCCCTAGAGGGAATGTTATTGTAGAAAAGAGAGAACTATCCTTTGCAAAAGGAAACAGTTCTGGAGGACTGTGTATACCCCAAAATGGAGACCTAACGGGGCAATTTCATGGATAAAAGTTGTCTCCTATTTCTGTCTTTCTAAGAAGAATGTTCAGTAATTGAAGTTTGTTTCCTCAAGGTCATGACCATATGCTAAAGGTTAGTGCTTCAATAATAGTTGTTTAATTCTCTTTGACCTCAGGTCACACTAACTAGCTTGGAACAGTTTAAAAGGTTTAGTTCAACAAACATTAAGGATGGGATATTGTGCTAAGCACTGAAGGATATAAAGATAAATAAGATACCATTCTTTTTATTCAAATGGATTGTGGTAACTGTAACTTGTATAAAAATATAACTTATGACTTTTAAGGCCAAAAAAATTAAATGGGCTCTTGATGTTATAATGGAAACTAGTAAGAAAATAAGACTTGACATTTGGAAATTTGCTTTATAAGCAACTTCTTCAGAATACATCTTTTATTTGTGTAAGTCAGATCCTATGTTAAGAAATAACAAACTGTTTTTACATAAAGAAAAAAATAAAATTTAAATTTTTTTAAAAAGTAAAAAAAACAAACCATAATTGTTTTTGTAACTTAAGAATCCCAATACAATGAAGTTGTATAATCATTTTGACTTGAAGAAAACCCTGTTTTAAGATTTCATGGACACAATTTTCAGTTACTGAGGGACTTTGGCAAACAGAAGCTTAATCCAGGAACCTGAAGAGTAAGGGAAATGGAAATGAAGGAAGCAGGAAGGAAAAGACTTGAGGGTGAGTGAACTGTTCTTCCAAAACTGGAAGGAAGGGCTCTTTTGTGGGAATGGGATACGATTGACTTGGAATAGTTCAGAGGGCAGAGCTGGAACTAAGGGTAGCTAAAATAACCTAGAATTACTGGTCAGGAGGCAGCTCAGAATAAGGAGGAATGGTTCAGTAACAGTCATATAGGCAGGACTATGGTGGAGTAGGGACTTTTCCCATTCTTGGAAGTCTTCAAGCTTATGACAACCTGTTAGGAGCATTGTAAAAGGGATTTCTGCAATAGAAAGGAGGTTAAACCTAAGCAATTACTGATGTTTTCAACTCTTACGATTCTATGATTTTAGGTCACAACATATTTCTTAATCCTACTTATCTTCTCAACTATTTTACTTAAACTGATATTAAATTAGTTTGCTTTCCCTGGCAGATACAGAGTAAGAACACAGTGGCATGGGAAAGACACCAGAACATGCTGGATAGAATTTTATTTTCTTTTAATTTGTGGTTTGTTATGCTTAATGACATGTATGTAAAACATGTATGTAAATGTGACCTATTCAGAGCAATATGGGTTAGTGGATAGGAGCACTGAACTTGAAATCACAAAACCTGGGTAGAAATCCTGGTTCTGTTATTTATGTATATGACATGGTAAGTTCAAAGATGTTCAGTAATTTGCTTAGTTTTCTTGTCTGTGCAATGGTGGTAATGATTCTTGTAACCGAATTGCAACTTTGTTATGCAGATCAAGTAAAATGATACATAAAAATCACCATCAAGGTTTTCTCAGTCTTTTGTTTTCCTCTTTTTGAAGTGAACACTACATTCTAAGCTAATATTCATTTCTGAAACTTAGGACAAAAGAATATGCCCATTCCTGTTACTTAAAGGATTTGATGTTAAGATTTGTTTTTGTGTTTTTTAAACATATCTCAAAAGTTGGAAGGAACCTCATAAGTCATCTACGGGTCATAAGGTAGGAAATGTTGGAAGAAGGTTTTGAACTCAGGTCCTCTGACTCCAGAGATATTTTTTCCCCTATTGTTGTTCAGTTGTGCCCAACTCTTCATTATTCCATTTGGGGTTTTCTTGGCAAGATAATGGAGTGGTTTGCCATTTTCTTCTCCAGCTCATTTTACAGATGAGGAAACTGAGGCAAACTGGGTTAAGTGACTTTCCCAGGATCACATTTGAACTCAGGTCTTCCTGATTTCAGGATCAGGACTCTTTTCCACTGTACCACCTATCTTCTAATGTCTTAAAGATTATCTAGCAGCTAAGGGTCTATGAACAGTCAGTGAGCACCTAATAAGCCCTTTTCTATGTGCCAGATGCTGTGCAGAGAGAGAAAAAAATTAAAACAGTTCCTCCCCTGAAAGAGTTTATATTCTTTCTTCCTATCTGAGCATCTCTTTATTCAGATAAATATGTTATCAGATATATGTTTTTGTGATGAGAAGCGAATATTTAGATACTATATATTTTAATGAAATTTAAAAATATTTATGCTTAAATTTTGCAGAATAACACTGGTAACTTTTTGTTTTTACCTCCCTTTCTTTCCTGAGCAGCCCTGAGTTAAGTTCTTCATTTAGCTTGAATCCTACGCAACTCATATAAGTGAAATGGCTATTTTGTAGTTGTGGTCATGTGAATCATTCACTGTTACCTATGACTTCTAATTAGTTTCTTCTCAATAAAGTGTCTGTCCATCTGAAACAAGTAATTTAAGTAGTTTAGAGAGAGGATACTTCTTTTTAAACTCGGCCTCCCTTTTCCCTTAAACTTTCATGTTAAAATTTATTTTGGCAGGAAATTCAGTGACCATTAATGAAATACCTAATGTTTTAGTCTCCAAGACTGAGAAGGAAAAAGACCAAAGTGACATCTATCCTCAAGATTACATTCTTTAAATTTCTGTGCAAGTCTAGGAAACTGGAGAATAGTGACAACCAAGTTCTGCCTTTTGGACAAGGATTACTTACTGTAATAAACTGGGAAATTCTCAACACTCTAGTTCAATAAACTAACTGTAAGTGCTTACCTCTCTTTCCCTAGTAATCAGGAATCCCCAGTTACGTCTGCCACTATTGTATGGTCTGAGAGTTGGTGGTTCCTGCATTTTTTTTCTGCAGGTGGAAGGTGGAGACCTTTTGTTATTTGGTTTGGAGAAGCCTCATTAAGGAAAATGTCTGTGAAAGAGTATTAAGTTTTTGTTGAGGGGCAGCACATGTTAAGTGACTAGTGTTGCATAGCTGATATGTGTCTCAGTCAAAAGATTTGAACATAGTGTTTTCAGAATCCAAGGCTGGTTCTCTTATCTTTTGTAACATTAGTTTCCAAACTTTTGATCCCATATCCCTATGTTGTCAATTTTTTTAAAAGTATTTACTCCTGACATACATATGTAGCGCCAATGTGATATTCATAGCTCCTTTGGCAGCCATGAATATGCTGGCACAATTCTGAAGCACAAAATGCAACAGACTCTCCACATGGAAGACAGAACCAAAACATTTATTCAGTCACCCATGTGACTCAGGCTTCCATGTGAAATAGGTCACATGGACCTATTAATGGATGGGAAAGATCTTCCCTTAAAGAACAAAAATACATTAACAATACATGTACTTATTTATATATTTTATACATATACTGTTCTACTACTGTGTTATACATGCTATAAAACATACTATGTTAGGGAAACGCAAGTTGGATCAAATACATGTTGGAGGTAAAACAATTGCATTTTATATCTGAAGGCATGGGAAAAAATCTCAGACCTTATACCATTGTTGTTATTCATCCCTTATTTTCATTTTCAAAGAAGACATCACAAATGAGCAGTGTCTTGACTTGCTTGCTCATGAATTGGATTTAAGTGATGTGGAGTTCCTAAATCATCAGCTTCACTCTGTCTTCCAGAGTCATCAAAGTCCAGTGGCAAGACAAAAGTTAGAACTTCTGGTGACAGCTCAGGATGCAGTGGATGACCTTGGCATCTTCAAAGGGCAACTAAAAGGATATTAATAACTATCATTAACAATATAACTACCATAGATTCTTTTACAACAAGATGTCTCCCATAATCAAAATCATTCGAGATTCCACGGAAAATATAACAGAAATAACCATGTTCAGTGACCTAATAATACACAATCAGGTAAAACATATAGTAGGCATGCATGCTTACTAAAGCTATTCATCAAAGAGGAATTATTCCCTGTGGATGGAGGGGTCTTCCAGACATTCCTATTTGCAGATGATATTGTGCTGATCACGCATCATGCCCTACAACATTGTGATGCCTCTTGCACATAATCTGTAATCACTCAAAAGAGTTTGACCTGTCCATACACACAGGAAAGACCAAATAGATAAGGAATGTCTTCTTGCCCAAATTTCAACATGCACTTTGATGAGAGCATTATAGAGCTTATGCATCAGTGTCTGGGACCAACTGTACAGATGGGCAATATGTTGGGCCTGAACTGAAAAAGAAGATGAGAGTGAGTTCGATTGCTGTTGACTACTTGGCAAACAAAGCTTTACTGATCCCAAGCTTCCCATGAAAACAAGGCCCAGCTTTTCAGTATTACCAATCTACCAGTGTTATTCTGTGACAGCAAGAAATGGAATATACCCACTTCTGAAGAATTCAAAATGAATATCAACGTCAGAGCAATGGAGAGGTGCATGGTGGATATGAGCAAACTGCAGCTTAGTCTTTGGAGCTCTTGATAATAACAGGAATTAAAAGTATCATCAAGGAATTGTATGATAAGACTGGGCTGTCACATGATGATAAGTGACAGTAGGCAGATAGCCAGAGTACTCCACTGGCATCTGATGGATGTCAGGAGAAAGCAAGGAAGGCAAGTTAGAGGAGGAGTGGGACAGGTAGTGCACAGATTGGCCATGCAGGACTGGGTGATGACCTGCAGTATTGGAAGAAACTGTAGAGTCTATGCATTCCACTCTCAGTCTTCAGCTCTGTTTTGTTTCAGTTCTGTGGAACAAGCTACCCTTCCCTGGAGAAGTTGTTTCTTCTAATCTCATCACTGTGCTGCTAATTCAGCCTTGAATTAGCTTTCTTGAATTCAGCTTCCCACCCACCTCAGCTTCTTCTCCCCTCTGATTGGAGGGCTGCAGCACTGAATTGCTCCCAAAGATTTCCTTTATAGAGTATAGGACCTGGACTTTCCAGCAGCTCTGCTTGGTTTCAGCTCCCAGGAACAATATGCCCCTGTGCTAGGTACCCCCTGGTGGTATTCCCCTCTTCTCATCTTTTGAACTTCTTTTTGTGTATTGTCTTCCCCAATTAATTATAAGCTCCTTGAGGTGGGGACTGAATTTCTGATTATTTGTATCCCCAGCACTTAGCACAATATGTGGTACATAGTAGGGGCTTATTAAAAAACATTTATTGAATTGAATCCATGTGATCACAGATCCATTTAAATGAAAAAGCATACAAAAACAAATTAAAATGAATGAAATAAAAAGTAAAATAATTTTTGATTTAATAGTGCAGAATATTTTGTTTTCACTAAAAATTATTATTTCATGAGAACAATGTGATTGGATATTGTTTTTGAAAATATTTAATATATTGCAATACAGCAGTTCAGAGGTCAGATATTTATTCCAGTATTTAGTTTTAATAACTCATAACTGAAAAAGACACTTCACAAAGATACATGGATCCATATGGAATAAGTGCTTCATTAGCTTTACTTTACAAATCAAAATGATCATAATTCAGTCCCATCCACCAGTTAATACTAAGGTTTTTGTTGAAATATAGCTAGTATATTTCCCTGTTCCATGATATTCATTTCTTCTCAGAGACTGATTGAATTTTTATTTTTTTAAATTTTTTGAATTTTTAACAAGTCATTTCAAAACATGTAGAAACTATTTGGAAGATTTATAAACAGGTTAAAAAATTTTGTCTCCAAGCTTATGTGCAGATCTAAGAGTTTGCAAGTAATGCACTTAGATTTGTTTCTTAGCAACAAAAGTTTAATTTCTAAGTTCCTCACTAGTTAAACATGATGGCGCAACATAAGGCAAGAATTTCATTATTAGCAATAGCAGATATAATTCCATATTTCAAATTATTTTATTTTTTACTTTTTGCCAACTTCTTATTAGGTCTGATTAGATCATCATTATTTTAATCTCATAATGTGGCTGAAAAAGTCTGTACTAGGAGTAGATGTGTCAGCTCTACAGTTTTCTTTACTATTATCTCAGGTTCACGTTGTTGTTTTTACAAATATCTCTTTAAGCCACTTGTCCATTTTGTGAGGTTTTAGTTAAAAGTAGATATTATGGTCTGTAAATCCGCTTCACGGGGTACATACAGAGAAGCCATAATATAAGGAACAGGTGAAGACATCAGTGTCACATCCTCAGTGCTGCAGAATTCCCTCTCTTCTCTTAGGATACCCTTGTGGACCATCTGTGACATCTGACATATAGACTGAGTTAGATTACCAGTATCAATCTGTGTTGGGACTGGAAGCTCAATTCCGTGTGGACAGTCTCGGGCAGGTAAAAGTGGGACTTCTAAATCTTAGAGTCTTACGAGGCCCTCCATGAACAGCGGGGGTTCGAGAAGGTCAGACCGAGCTAGCTCGGCTAGCTCGGGTATTTCCGCCTCTCCCCCGGAGATACCTGATGGGTGGAGTCTCCCTGCCCTCGAGGTCGTCCCGGATTGGAGCACACCTAGTTACCTAACAGCACGGTATTGAGATGCAAACTGTGTGGCTGAAGATTAAGTAGGATTGAGGAAGCCTAAAAGCTCTTAGCACGTGTGGAGCCAAAGAGAAAAGTAGGGCTCCGCTTCTTTTCTTTCCTCTCTCCCCTCCCCCTCTCTCCCCCGCTTGTACTTCTACTTCCATTCCCTTAAGCTTAGCCTTCTTAGGAAATCTCCCCCTCTTCGTCCTAAGAAAGAAGACTCCCTGCACTTGTAACTGAAACCCTGTAATAAAGCTCAACCCCTGTTTGACTCTGGAACGTCCTTTCTCTCATACGTGCATCCGGCGTGGCCAGCCGAAGACCTCGGGAGGTGAGGTAAGAAAGACTCGGGTAGCCCAATACAGGCCTCTAGGCTTGGCAAATCTGTATATTAAATATTAATGAAGTTTAAATTTCTTTTCTTTGTTTTTGAGTAAATAAAATAAAAGTTCCAGTGTTTCCCCTGTACCACAATGAATCATCATCTGTGGAGTTTGGAAACTTGCTGGTCTTGGGTTCTGTATATGTTACATCAAACCACCTTCCTTTCTTTAATGACTTCTGTATCCAAGATTATGGCATCACCATAATCCCTTTCCTTCCTAGTTTGGATTTGGGAAGATCTGTTTGATCTGCGTGTGTCAGGTTTTTCAAGTTTATTCAATACTCTGGTTCATCTTAATTTTTATTTATCTCTTTTCAGATTACAACAAAGGCAGCAGTCATTTTTGTTACGCTTCAATACAATGTTACCATTCCGGCCACAGGTAAGTATCTTTTAGAATTTGTTATTGTGAGGAGCAGAGCGTAAAGTAGCATTGAGGATTCAGACTTGCTTCTGCTTTAATCTTCACAGGATGCCTTCATTAGTAGGAAGGAGCTCTAATTTATTGATGTTCATGTTGGAGTACAGAATTCACTCTTTTTGATGAGCATCTTCTAGTACATTGTATGGAAATTAACACTTGTGTTTTCAGTGCTTGAATTATTTTTTAAAAAAAATTTTTTTTGTGGAGAAGCTTAAGAATCCATAATGAGCGTTCGTTCTTTCACATTGATCGTGTATATACTTATTCGTTTTACATTTACTTGTGTATAAAGCGCTTTGCTAGTTTGGGGATTGAAATGTAAACTTCAAGTCAGTTTACATCTCCCTGCCCCAGACATAATGTCCTTCCTATTATATAGTTCCAGGTGTGTAGGAATAAAGATTTTGAGCTTAATGTTCATTCCCGAGGTGTTCTACATTAAAAACAATTAGTTGAGAATGAATAGTAGGCTTAGTGATTGCCTGAATTATCTTGTACTACAACTCAAATTACTTATTCCATTTCAGAAAGTAGGGTTATTCCTAAAATATCTCATTAAATTTCTTTTAAAATAAAGCTTTATTAGAAGGAAATGGAAGTTTAAAATAACATTAGATGCTGTGCATAGAGAATGAGCATTAACACATTTTTTCACATCACTCCTTGAATACATACAAACAAGAACTCAGTTATTTTTGGTTTTGGTTCTTTGGTTTCTAAATTATACATTTTTAGAAATCATCAGTTTAATAACCAGCTAATTAAGCTTTATGACTATAAAAAATTAAAAGTTATCTCTATTGAATTCAGCTAAGTAGAATAAAAGGGGGAAGGGAAAATGATAACAACTTCTAGAAGTCTACAGGAAAGATGTTAAGGAATAGAGTATTATTTGATTAGAATTGTGGGTTTTGTATTTTTTTTAATTATGGTAATTGACAAGTAATAAAGTGGTCAGAGATGCTTAAGTTAATTTAACGCCTATCTTTTTCTTACATAGTAACATAAACCTAGACCTTTTCAGATGAAATTGAGTTTTTCTTTCAACTCAAAACTAATTGCTTCTGAAGCTTTGTTATTCAGACTTTCCCTGGGAACAGATTTCCCTGGGGAATTACTAGAACTTAATTCTTAGTGTTTTATTGTTTCCGTAAAACTATGTTGTACTGAGTTTTATCCTTAATTAACAATCTTAATATGTACTTTGGTTTTCTCTTTGACCTTCAGAAGACCGTACAACTGAAACACTCTCTTTCTATTACTATGGCATCAAAGATTTGGCTACAGTTTTCTTCTACATGCTGGTAGCAATAATTATTCATGCCATAATTCAGGAATACGTGTTAGATGTAAGTACCTAGTGCGGCTTTCTTTAAGGTATTATAAAACATTATGAGATGAACTTGTTATGTATTTGGATTTCTAATAAAAATTATTAATGACTATTTTTATTTTTAGAAAATTAACAGGCGAATGCACTTCTCAAAAACGAAACACAGCAAGTTTAATGAATCTGGTCAACTTAGTGCATTCTACCTTTTTTCTTGTATTTGGGGCACAAGCATTCTGGTGTCCGTAAGTATTATCTGTGTTGAAATTGTCATATCCAAAAAACTCATGTTTTAAACACCAAATAGAAAGTATCCTATTTAATTATTGTCCTCCAGTCTATAAATGAATTTTGGTTTACTGAAAATTTTAATTTCTGTCTTTGCTCCAACTAGCCAATTGTTAGAGATCAGGAGTACTGTTAATCTGTATAAATGTGGAATTTGAGGTGATACATTTGTTATTGAACTCTGTGCTGTGATTAGTTTGTTTTGTAATGTTTCGTTTAGAATGCCACATATTAACATTTATAGTCCCTGAATCAGGAAAATATTTTTATCTCTTGTATTCACTTGCAGGCAGTGTCTGTATTAGCAAAAAAAAAAAAGGGGGTTTTTTAAGATAGCAATAACTTTAATACTGCTGGTCCTCAAAGGTGAGATGTTTTCAGCCATTTCTCGCAAATAAAGCCAGTCAGGCGAAGTACTTTCCAGAGAGCTTTAAAAATGTTACATGCTTTTTCAAAGAGTGCCACCAGAACTTTGCTTATATCATTCTAACTAATGGAAAAAGTAAGAACTTTTATTTTAAAGGCATTTATTTCTATTAACGTTTCTCAAAATGTGTCATCTTCCACAGATATTTGTTAAATTACAATCTAGAAGTTAGGTTTTTCTAAAAGCATTACATTTGGGGAAATGGCACTTTTATTTAAAATGAACTTTGCATATATAAGAGTTAGATTTTTGCATTAGATTAAATAAGTTTGATGGGCTGTTGGTGAAAAATTGTTTTGGTTAAAGAAACAATGCCATTTTACCAGTTTCAGGGTAGATGTCAAGGTTGCATCAACCAAGAATGCATTTCTTTTCTACTTTTTGTAGTCCATTATCTCCCTCCATTTGTTATAAATTGGCTGCTTTAATAATACTTTGGACAGAATTAATATATGTAGACTCTCAAATTAATGAAGACATTTGGGGACTGGTACTACATCCAACTCCATAGGATCAGTGTTTTGTTAATTTACAGTGAATTCTGTTTAAAAAAAAAATTTCCTGTGTACCAGATATTTTTACCAGTCCATATGGGAGTCAGTCTACAAAGACATTATTGTTTTAGTATGTCAGTATTCAATGGAAATTTTTTTGTAATTCTCTTTTTTTTGGCCTATTTTAATAGAGGAATAGATGGTAAATATTGCAAAATTTTTCTTTCACAGATTTGAGAGAGGGTTTAAAGTAGGGTAGGTCCTGAGCCCAGAGTGTCTGTAGTGGAAAAGTTTAGGAAATCCAAGAAGTGAAAATGGAGGTACCCTGGTTTGGGATCTGTTAGCAAGAGCAAACAACTTATACCTGATATGCCTCCCTCTCTACACTGCATAGTTTTCATATCTTGTCAAGTTTATTAAAATGGAGTTCTACCTTCGCAAACATTTACAGGAACAAATCTTTCTCTTGGACTATCAGGAGATAACTGCTCAGTAAGAATAAGATCAGATATCTTGGAGTAGAATTTAAAGTGTTTTTCTTTTTTCAAATAAATGCTGGTTAGCTTGACTATCAACAAGTCAGTGATAACTATTTGATTATATGGGATTTGTTCTATGAGGTTTGGATTCAGTCAGAGGGCCTCCAGACCTCAGGTTCCCTACCCCTGTACTAGAATATTATTTTAAACATCAACAAAAATTTTTGACCATCTTGAGTATCTACTTAAACCTTAAAGTCATATGAAACTTTAGGAGTAGTTTAGTCCCTTTATTTCATCGCTGGATGTGATGGGATTTGGGCATGAAAGAAATGGAAATAGTTTTCTACTTTATTTTTGAGTTATCTTCTGTAGGCTAATTTTTATGTCAATACTGTCTTAGGAGAACTTCATCTCAGATCCAGCTATTCTGTGGAAGTCCTACCCCCTTACCCTGATGACGTAAGTTGTTTTTAGTTTGATTTTACTGATTAAAAAAAAATAGTTCTGTCAAATGAAAAAGCAGCAAATGTTAAGTAGTGCTCAGTACTCTTTACACTTGGTCCTTCTATCATGTTCTTCTTCCCTTTATTCTTGTTCTTACTTTTTCACTTCCTCTTCTTTGCTTTCTTCTCTATCCTCTTGCCTTTTTCTCTCTTTAGCTTAGATCCATTCATTCCTTCTTCATATTTCTTTTTCATCTCTTAAGCTCAAACCAATCCCCGTTCTTCCACAGTCCTTTTGCCCTAGTGACTTCTTTGTCCTCTGAATTCTCATCACCCTTATATCCTGCCATTCACTTTAAAAGTTAGTTACATACTGTCCAGTATGCTTCTCTGGTTTTTTAAACTTATGTCAATTTTGTCACCTCAGCAGACTCCTAAGTTCCTTGAGAGCAGAGAATATCTCTTAACTTCTTTTTATAGAAATTATAGTAGTTGGTAAATAGGAATATTCCAGAATAATTGACTTAACGAGTGGGTGGTAGAGGAGAGAGGTGGAAGTCAAAAAAGGGGCTATGTCTTTGCATCCGTGTTTGCTAAAATGACCATTGCATTGAGTTGTTTTTTTTTTTAAGAGTACTCTTTAAATAGATGTCAATTACATTTTATCCTTGGGTTCTTATAAGCCTTCAAAAATACCTTTTATATGTATCCGTTCTAAAATTTGCAAATCTACTCTCTATACCCTAATGCTGCTCTACTTTCTTTCCATTGAAGTATACTCCTTTTCCTTCCCTTCCTCTTGTTGCAAGAATCTTCTTCTTTCTCTCCTACCACAAAACTAAGTCTGTCTCATCTCTTCAGCATTTGATTCTCTGTGCTTTCCAACTAGCTGCCCTGATAAACTAATTAGTGTTTATGTAGTAATGAAAAGGCTAGATTTGTTTTATGGTAATTTGTATGGTAATTGATAGACCTACAAAGATAGTGTCCTTTTGTTTAGTAAGCCTAAAAAAGGACTGCAAAGATGGGGATTTCAGACCTGTTTTTCAAGGCAAGCAGTTTGTCAGGATCTGTTTTGGGGGTCAGTAGGGTATTACAAAGGTAGTCTTTCTAATCACACCACTCCCTGTTGTATATATGCAATATAGATACAGTAAGGAGTGGTATGATAGATAACTCTACGATTGACCCTGACTTCCAATATTTGTTCTATTCTGTGTTCCTTAAATATATTATGTTTTTAAAGTATTTATTTCACTTTCTTGTGTTGTACAGATTTCAAATGAAGTTTTTCTACATATCACAGCTGGCTTACTGGTTTCATGCTTTTCCTGAGCTCTACTTCCAGAAAACCAAAAAAGTAAGCTGGACAATGTATAATTTTTTAAATTATCTTGCTATCAATTTTTTTTTTAATTTCTTGAAGGAACTTTTTTTTTATTTTATCCAGTATCTTTTTTACTCTCATTATCCTCCCTTCTGCTTACCCTTCCCAAACCTCCCTTCCCCCCCAAAAAAGTTTTCTCCATTCTAAAACATAAGTTTGGGTCATTCATTTGATTTCAGTTTAACTCAGAGACACTTGAAGAGCTAATAAATGCAGATTTTGAATGGTGCTAATGGTCATAATTTTGCTTTTATTTTTTTCAAGGTAGCATTTTTACCCCGAATTTGAATTTTATACTTTAATTGCCATCAGTAGTTCCCTTCTTAGCTGTGTTATAAGGACTAAGACATTAGGTAACTGAAGCATAAACAGTTTTATGTAAATCTTAGAATTCAGTGCTGAGAGAAGTAACTTGTAGGTTAAGTCTTTTTGATCAACAAAGTCATCTCATTCTTTTAAAACAAACATTCCTAAAATGGATGAATTCTCCTTTGAAAGTATAGGGAAGTTGTGGTTTTTCTTAAACATAGAAGAAAAGTTCTTAAGTAGAGCAGACAACTGATTTCTAGTCTCCTTACTTCCAGTACTTTTCTCAAGGCAGTTCCTTCTGCTACAGAAATTGTTTTTGCCAGTTTTTTTCGCCAAACCATCTGATATCATCCTTATTACCTTCCACTAAAATAAAGCTACTTACCACTACTCTCAAGTTCTTTTTCTGTTTGCATTGGATTTTTAATATCCTAATTTGTCCTTTTCCTTCCATATCCTTAATGTTTTATTCGCACAGATATTCTCTCATCTACTTTTCTGTTAGTCCTTCTAGAAGCACTCCTTTTCATGCCTGACATGCTCTTCTACATTTAGCAATTATTCAAGCACCCTCTCACTCCTTCCAGAACTCCCTAAAATCCACCTCTATTCACCAGTTCCATTCTAATGACACATAATAATATAGCTAATATTCAGAGAGTCTTTTAAGCTCTTGACTTACGTCCTTATTTGATCCTTGACAACCCTATGAGATAAGTGGCATTATCCTTCTTTTATAGATAAGGAGACTGAATCTTAGAGAAGTTACATGACTTGACAGCGGTCACACAACATCTCATAAGCTTTAGATACTGGAGCTGAATCAGCTTTTCCTGATTCCAGCACTCTTTACATATACCTTGTGAGGAATTGTAAACAAATTCTTGATACAGAGAGATAGTAATTCATGAATGATGGCTTTTTTCTTTTGTGTTTATTTTGCTTGTTTTACAATGCTAACCTATACTGCTATCTGCTAAACTTATAGCTTCAATGAAGTCATATAAAGGTCAGCATTTAGATATCATTGGAAGATAGTTCATTTTTGGGGGGGGAAAGAGAATATTTTATCACTTGTGAATGTGTGAAAAATAGGTCAGAAGATTATTACTCTTTTTTATAATGTTAAATTGTTTTGAGATCAGGGAAAAGGGCGGGGGGCCACAGGGTTATGACCATAATTTTCAATGGCACTTTCACCCTCACTATTCTCACTAAGGAACTTAGAGATTTTTGCTGTACTAATAATACCTTAGCTACCATGGTGGCAGAACTCCACTAGTCCATACCCATTACATGAAAGGTAATCAACCCCTAAAATAACATTCTTAGCAAATGGTTGTGCAGCCTCAATTTGAATGATTGGAGGTGAACTTATCACCTTCAAAGCTAGCCTTTCCATTTTTGGATAGCTCAAATTGTCAAGAAATTCTCCTTGTCATCAATCCTCTGTTTCTCTCCTTGTAATTTTTACCACCTGTGGAGCCAGATAGAATTAAGTAAACTCTCTTCTTCCACATTACAGCCCTTCACATACTTGCCCACCAGTATTATTTCCCCCTAGTATCCTTTACTTTCAATGCTGAATATCTCTACTTCTTTTCAATCCATCTTCATGTGACAAAGACTCAAGGCCATTCACCTTCCACATTGCTCTTCTCTGGGCATAGGAGTTTTCTTCCTCAGCTGTGACTAGTCAGAGTAATTTTCAGTAATCATTTCTTGAAGTTGTTCTTATTGAAGCCCAGCACAACATTACCTTGACTGCTGCCATATTATCCTGATGAGATGCATTGGGTTTACAGTCTACTAAATTTAGCCCACAGTTCTGTTTCAGACAAACGTCTGTATAACCATGCCTTCCACCTCTTGTACTTGTGAGGTTGAATTTTTGAACCCAACTGTAAGACTACATTTGTCTCTCTTCTGTCTTACTAGATTCAGCCCAATACTTTAGTCTGTCAGGATTTTTTTGGATTCTGACTCTGTGATGAGTGTGTTAGCTGAAGTTGACAAAGGTTTGTGTCATCTAAAAATTTTATGGACATCCTTTCTACTTCTACATCCTAGACACTGATACAGATGTTGAAGAGCACAAGACTGTCATGCACATAGCAGGAATACCTCACTGGGAACTTCCTTCAAAGTTGACAGTCATTAGTGACTAATCTTAGAGTCCAGCCATTCAATCAGTTATGAATCTATCCACTTGTATTTATCATGTGGTCTACATACCCATTTTTCACAAGAAGAGCATGACATTTTTATCAAATATATGGCTGAAATCTAGATAAATTATATTTCCAGCATTCTTCTGATCAGCCGGTTTAATTAACCCTGTCAGGAAATAAGGTTAGTTTGGCATGATGTGTTCTTAATGAGGCCACAGTGGCTCTTTGCATTCCCTGCTTCTTTTTCTAGACATTTGCTGTACATTTCTTGAATAAAGTAGTCTAGAATTTTGGCAGAAATGAAATTGGGCAGAGTACCTGGCCTAAATCACCAATTTGGTTCTCTTCCCTGTTTTGAAAATTGCAATATTTGCCTGTCAGTCCCATGATAGGAACCTTTTCTTTCCTAAGTGATTTTTCCAGAAATCCCTAATAGTGGATTGTCCATCACATTTCCCAATTCTCAGGAACTGAGGTTGTAATTTACCTGGATAAAGAGACCTGAATTCACCAAGGGTACCTAAATGCTCTTTCATCATCTCCTTATTTGTGTGGGAGGGGCAGCTAGGTGGTGCAGTGGATAGAGCACCAGTGTAGGAGTCAAGAAGACCTGAGTTCAAATCTCACCTCAGACACTTGACACTCATTAGCTGTGTGACCTTGGGCAAGTCACTTAACTTGCCTCATCCTGGGTCATCTCTAGTCAACCTGATGAATATCTGGTCACTGGATTCAGATAGCTCTAGAGGAGAAGTGAGGCTGGTGATCTGCACAGCCCTCCCTCACTCAAAACAAAGTCAAGTGCAAGTCATAGCATCATTTCTCTGATGCCATGGTCTTCTTCAGCAATGAAGGATGAACACATGATGATGACTTATGTGGGATATCAAAGTAAGAACTGATCAGCTTTGCACTCTCTCTCTTGTAGTTACCACGCACACACACACACACACACACACACACACAACCACACACACACACCCCAAGCAACAAACAGCCTTTCTTCACCTGTCACCAGTATAGCTTTCTCAGAACAAAATACTTATTGTTATCCGTACCTCGCCTTACCAGCCTCAACTCATTCTAACATTTAGCACTGTTTTAATATGACAGTGCAATGTCTTTGTACATACCCTGTTACTTATCCATGCTTCCATGTGTTTTAAAAGTTCTTACTCAGTGGAAACTGCTTTCTACAAAGTTAACACCACTCTTTAAAAAAACATCTAGGCCAGTGGCCTTTTCTTGTTCTTTTTCCTCCTTAACCTGTCTGGAGCATGTGATGCTAGTTGATCCCCTTTCCTTCCAAGACACTCTTTCTTTTCTTGATTTTTGTGACACTTGTCTTTTTGTTCTCCTCTTCCTTCTTGGTCTTCTTTGCTCTGTCATCATCCTTTCCCCTAAATATAGGCATACTTCAAGGCACTGTGCTATGCCTTCTTTCTCCCTACAGCTACCCCCTTAGTGATCTCATCACTTCCCAGGAGTTTAATTATGTCTGTGCTGATAGCTCCCAGAACAGTGTATCTAGCCTTAGTCTTTCCATCCCTCTCTATTGCAATAACCTACTAGTTGATCTCCCTGCATCCAGTCTCCCCCTCTCTATCCCATCTTCCACACAGTTGGCAAAATATCCTAAAGGTGTCACTCCACTGCTCAGATTTCCCGTAGTCCTTATTGCTTCTAGGATATAGTCTCTTCTGTTCGGCATCCCTTTATATATTATTTCCAAATATTTTTCTAGGCTTTTTCCTAATTATTCCCCTTCATACACTCCACTACAAGCTAAAGTATCCTATGTGCTATTATTTATTCGCAACATTCCATTTCCCAACTCAGTGTCTTTGCATAGATTCTCCCCAATGCCTGCAGAGTACTTCAAAATACTGCTTTGTGGTCTCTACTTCTTAGAATACCTGGTTCACTTGAAAATTCAACTTCTGTTACCTCCAATATGAAGCCTTTCCTGTGTCCTCTTCCAATCCCTTCCAATCAAAAAGTTTTTTTATTTACATGTACTTATGATATACATATATGTACATGATTCCCTCCCCCATCCCCATTTGATTGTTTATGCAAATAGCTGATTCATTATAGGGGGGAGAGAGGGAATAAACTTGCATATAGCACCTACTATGTGCCAAGCATTGTGTTTAATATTACTTGATTTCACCCTTACAAGGACCCTGCAAAGGTAGGTACTGCTATTATCCTTTTTTTTACATTTGAGGAAACTGAGTCAGACAAAAGTGAAATGACTTGTCCAGTGTTACACAGTAAGTCTCTAAGGCAGGTTTGAATTCCCTCTTCCTGACTCAAGGTCCAGCATTTTATCCACTGTGCCACCAGCTACCCAATTCCTATTTCGTTCAAGCTGACTTTCTGTAGAATTTTAATCTATGAATTCCTACCTATTTTCCCTCTTCTTTTGAAGTCTGCTCTCTTAAAATCTAGGGCACATCATCCTCCTGGGCAATACTTTCTAGATTTCTTCTGGTAATATGATTTGTAGCCAAGTGAATCACCAATAGTTCTCCACTTTGACAGGTCTTAAAAGGTTCTCTGTTACGTCTTGCATCCACATGCCAGAAATAAAACAAACATCTTCATTGTTGTTATCAGGTCATTGAATAGCTTCAGCTAGATGATTTCTCACCTGATAGCTTCTGTGGCACCACTTTATCATTTCTTGGCAGACAAGAAACTGCTTCCATAATAAAGCACTGATTTCCTTCTGCTTAGGAAAAATCTCAAATTGTGTATATAGTTGTTCTGTTCTTTCCCTTCCTCCTCTTTGTGCCATTTTTCTAATCCCTCATCTCCTAACATAAAGGTCAAGTTTCCTATGCCGGTGATGATCCCTTTTTTTCCTTCTTGCAGCGCACTTCAGGTTTTTGGTTTAGGGAGGCAGCAAGGGCATTGTGCACTTCAGTGTCTCTGGTAACTTGGAGGATGGAGAGATATTCCTTAAGTCTTTTCACCTTTCCTACAAGGGAGATCAGGCTACACTGAGAACATAGATAACACACCTGGATGTGGCAGAAATTCAAGCATACATTTGGTACATGGTCCTACAAAGTTTACCCTATTCTACATAATGTTTGAGAGTCTCAGTCTTGCTTTTTTACTCACTTGTAGGTATTTACACCTAATTTTTTACACACATCTATCTATTCATATGGTTTTAAATACATGCATGTCTACAGACTAACATATATCCAAGCTGATCACTAATTTAACTGTATCCTTTATATACCTGCATTAATATATCCGCCAAGTTTCTTCACTTGGTGGGATGGAAGACAATTCAAAGTAGTCGTTGATTTTTGTCCCACACCCTCATGTTCACCAATTCCAGGTGGAATTCATCCAGAGCTGCCATCTAATTTTTTTTTTTTTGTGCCATCTAATTTTTGTAGAATCATTTGCATAACTCAGAGGTAACAAACTATTTTTAACACATATATGACAGTTGAAAGTAGCTGTTTGAAGTAATTAGCATAATTTGCAAGTAGCAGCTGCATATGTGTTAAACAGTTACTTAAAATTTACTCTATAAAAGTTATTTTGGGAAGAACACTGTCTGGAAAGAATTGGTAAAGAGGGGGACTAGAACAGTGATTGCTCTGAAAAGCTCCCACTGGCACACTGAAGAAAGAAAGCTGCTGGCAACAGTTCAAAAGGTGTGTTGATGACAGATAATGTGTCATTTTCTTCAAAGGGGAAAATACAGAATTTCAGAGACCTACTTTGTAATGAATTTTTCAAAATTCTAATCAAGGGGTAGGCTTAGATTTATTGCCACTTACATGAAATGTTTTTTTCACTTTAAGTGTATCATTACATATAACGCATTAGTAAAAGATACCTAAACAATAGAAAATAACTAACCTGTTGAAGTTGAGTATTTGGGAATGTCTTCCAAATCTCAAAACTTATTAAGTAAGTGTTAGGAAATTCTCTAAGGCACTGAGAGTTTAAGGGACTCTCCCAGTCATACAGCTAGTATTAAAGGCAGGATTTGAGCCTAGACCTTTCTCACTCTGTGTGCTGAATTCTATCTACTATACGACCCTATTTCTTAATGAAACTACCCTTGTAAAAACTGGTTAGTGTGCTGTGATAACCTAAGAGTTTTTGCAAACGAGATGAAGAGTACCAGAATGAATATTACACATTTTACTTGTATAATGCTTGGGATAATTGTTTGAGACATTGGAAAAGTAAGCCTAAAAATTATTTGCATTGCAAATATTCTTCCACTAAAATTGTCAGAAAAGAAACCCAAAATTCACAAAATATGTAATATTCCAAAAATTTTTGAAGATAATTGTTAGGATATAAAAAAATTTGATAGAAAACCAAAAATAGCCAATTCTAAGTTACTTCTATATTAATCTAGAGCTTCTGTATGTTAAATTTATAGCTATAGGGAGAAACGCTGAAAAAATTATCCACCAGGTGGTTACGGTGCAGAGGTTTATGATGGTATAGGTTAGCATTGTCCATTCACTCTCCCCTGCAATTGACATTAGTAGATAGGAGCTGAACTACTGAACTGGAACTTGACATGGGTAGCTAACCATAGCAAAGAGCAAATTGATTTTCTGTTAGCAGGTTTGGTTTTTTCTTCTCTTGGGTTGGAATTTGAAATCAGAAAACAGGGGAAATGGATCTGCTTTGAAAACCAACATAATTTTGAATTTCTTAGAATTGAAAATAGATTTCTGTCATTTTTAGAAACAGAATGCGGAGTGACATGTGTGTGCTAAATAAGCAAAAAAATTTCAGAGGGATGATTTAAATGTCTCAGGCAATGTTCTCTGCTTATTAAGCACTTTCTTCTGTTTTTGTTTTAAGTTATTAGAGTTTTCTTCTTTGGAATGGAATCTAAAGGTTATACTTTTTCATCCCCTAGAAACTTGTTGAAAAAAATGAAAATACTCCCATTAGAAATACTGAGGATTTCTTTAGTTTATTTTAACTTGCCTTTGGGATAGCAATCTTCAAAGTAACATATTAGATAAAACAGACAGACATGCTATAGTATAGGCATTAGAATTAGTGCCTTTGTGTTCATGCACCCCAACAGTTAATCGAACTGTAACTGTATAATATTGGGACTTTACAGTGGAAAAGAGAAGAGAAGCTGCTGGGGGTAAGACTCGGTGTTTTGGTATCTTTAGCTAACTAGAAAAAGTTGAGTCTTTGAACATCTTTATTTCATTCAAAGAACCTCTGCAAATGTTGCTCTGTTTGTGGACTCTTCTGAGAGAAAAACATACCACGTAGCACACCTTTGTGCTATCCCTCCAGGTAGCTGGATAAGTATATTCTTGATGAAAGGCAGGAAAAAAAGACTTGTGTACAGCACATTATAGTGAGGTTCCAATATAATGTGTCTCACGTGATTAGTAGAATTGAAAGAGATGTCAGAGATCATCTAATTAGTATTTGTCAATAAATCAGATGTTTAATATTCTGGAGTCTTGCCCATGCTATTAATTTTCTGAACCTGGAATAGTTTCCCTTGTACTACTTGAAATCCTATTCACCCTTTAAGTTGTAGCCTCCTTAAGACGCTAACTCCTCCACATATCCTTCCCTACCCCTCAGCCGAAAGTGACTTTTTGTTCTTGTCCATTGTCCTAACACCTTGTTTTTATCATTTGTGTATTTTCACAATTTTGTTACATTTATGTGTTTGTCTTATTTCCATCTTTGATAGTACCACACATACATCCCAACACCTAACACAAAGCACTGGTAGTATGGAATTTTTACAGAGTAGATGCTCAGTAAATATTGAGTGAATTAAATTGAATCTAGGCCAACTTTCTTGTTTTTCAGATGAGACCCAGATAAGCTTTATTGAATTCACAATAGTTAGTAGGAAGGGCAATACTAAGCACAGGTTTTTTAACTCCCAGTCCACTTTAATTGTAGACTACCACTTAATTATTTCAGATGACCATATGAATGCACATACATATTGTTAGCTTTCTAATGCAAACTCAGAAATAAATTTATAGAAAAGTATGAAGTCATTTTAATCCAATAATCAACAAAAAATATTTGAGCATCTGTCATCCTTTACCCAGTAGCTTGCTGAGAACTATGGGAACACAAGGGAAGTAACACAAAAGTCTTACCCTTTAACACCTTATGTTGTAGTTGGGGATAAAGACTTACACGTAAGACAATTAGCCATTACAAAACAAGGTTTTATGAAGAATTTGAGAACTCTTTAATGGTGGTCGTCTATCCCAGAGAGTGGCAGTTTAAGCATCATATATATATATACCATACCATCAAATATGTCAGGATTTGTTGAACAATAGAGCCAGAACCCTAGAATTTCAGTGTTGGAAGGAACCTCACGGAATTTTCAGTCTGACCATGTCAAAGAATTCCTTCTACAGATCTACCTGACAAGGGTCATTCACACTTTGCTTGAAGACCCACATTCAGGAGGAGTTCTTAGCTACCAAGGCAACTGACGTATTCTATTTTAGATAGCTCTCATTATTAGGAAGTTTTTCTTTGAGCTTAATTTTGTCTCTTTTCAGCTTCCATCTATTATTGTTTCTAGTTTTATCTTTTGGGGCCAACCAGAAAAAAAAATTCAATTCCTCTACATTATATCCTCTTAAATACTTGAAAACAATAGCTGTCACATCTCCCCAATCTTTCCCCCCATTTGGTCCTAATCTGTGATTTCATTGGTATAGAGAATTCCCAGTGAGAAAATTACCTGTACTGTTCTATAGACCTCTATAGGTAAGTTTTAACATCAAATCATTAATGAAGATTCTTTGATTCTGGCCTTTTAAGCAGTTCCTAATCCATCAAATTCTAACATTCATCTCTCCATCTTTGCTTAAAGAAGAAAATAAGAGTTTTTTTGTCAAATGCTTTATCTAGTTCAAATCCTCGATTCTAAACCTAAATGCGCTAAATCTATTTGAACTAGATTTATATCATTCCACTGATCTACAAATTTAATAACCCCATCATAAAAGGAAATTAGTTTATCCTGGCATGACCTGTTTTGTTTTGTTTTGTTTTTTTAGCATAGAACAAACTTAATTTACAGAATAAAATTCAGGGAAATGAATTGCATATGAACCCATAGACAATCCAGAGAAGCAAGTTCTCTGTTCTCTTTTGTTGGAGGGTGGTCTTTTCATGGCCTGTTTTTAATAAAGTCATGCTGGTTCCTTGTTATTATAATTTTCTTTTTGATGATCAATAAGTGGTCTTTGGTAATATGTTCTAGAATTTTTTTCTAGGAACTGTAGTCAAATTATTGACCATTTTGGAAATAGCATGTGCTTTTCTGTTTTTGAAAAGTGAGATGTCACTTTTCCTGCTCCAGTTCTGGGACATCTCTCACTCACGTCCATGAGCTTTCAGATATCATTTACATTGTCTCACCAGTGACATCTACCACTTTTTTCAGTTGATCAGGATGTTAATCATCTGTGATAGATAACTTGAATTCATTAAGGCAAGTAGATGCTCACTCATTCATTTTGTTCATTTCATCCAGTACAAATATCCTTCTCTTTGGCCAAGAAATCAGAATCAAAATAGAAATTTAGTAGCTCTGCCTTCCATTTGTTAACAGATTGAATGTAAATAGATTAACCCATCCAGTGGGAGAAGCAGTCTTTCATCTCTTTTCCATAGCTTAAAAAATAAAAAGGCAAATAAACTTTTTTTAAAAATTTCTTAGATTTACTCACTAGCATCAATTCATTCTGAGCTTTGGCATTCCCTGTGCAGTACTATGCCACACATGTGTTCATCTTTTCTTACTTACTTGTGTTTGCTTCAGTTGTCTTTTTATACCTTTTTAAAATTCAGGCAGGTTGGTGAATTCCCTGGGCATCCACATCAGTCTCTTCAGACAACTGCCATTTTTCCTCCTCAGTAGAATTTTTTCTGTTTCCGTCTTCTGAATTTCATTCTTAAAGAGTTTTCCATTCATCTTTGGCTGACTTCTGTAGAATCTGAGCACATGACATCTTACCAAAGGCTTGTGAATCTTAGAGATGGGATAAACTTCAAGTGAATATGTGATGTAGTTAATCCTTTTGCCATCAAGCAAGCAAGATATTACTTTCCCTATGAATAGGGCAACTGAGGCCTAAAAGTACTAGCCATAGCTAATAAATAGTATGGGTAGCCTAGACTTCGGTGACTTTGTGCTCTTAGGCTCTTTCCTCTGCCTTTGGAGAACACGTGTCCCAAATGCTCCAGAACAGTCCTGATTTCAAGAACAAGAAAGTTTTATGTTTTTAACGTGGCTTTTCAAATGGCACGTTTTCCCTATGCTAGTAGTGCTCTCCTGGAGCTAATAACAGACAGTCAGTCCTACTGAAGAGCATATTTCTAGTTTAGAAAATGTTTCTTGTCATCATGTTACATTGCCCTTCTAAATGTCAGTGTGCTTTAGCTAATCTCTGATTCCTTATTCTGTCTTACCAGGAAGATATTCCACGACAGCTTGTCTACATTGGTCTTTACCTCTTTCATATTGGTGGAGCTTATCTTTTGAAGTAAGTTGGGGGGAATCTCTTTTATCCCCTGTATTCATGCAGTTACTAAACTAAATAATTGTTCTGTCTTTGTTTCTGTTTTAACAGCTTACACCATCTGGGACTTGTTCTTTTGGTGCTTCATTACTTTGTTGAGTTTCTGTTCCATATTTCCAGACTGTTTTATTTTAGTGATGAAAAATATCAGAAAGGGTAAGTTATTTGTCATATCTCCAAAATAGCACAAATATTTTAAATCCATACCCAAGTTGTTCAGTTATGTACAGTTGTCATCCAAAGCTTAAAATAAAGTGAAAATACTTGATTTACAAAGTAGGTGGTAAATGTCCAGGAGAATAAACCATTAATTTGAAAATATTTTATATCCCTTCATTAAGATCACACTTATAAATTTAAATTTAGACTTGCTTACCTTTGTAGAAGAAGCATAAATATTCAACAGTAAGTGACAAAGACAGTAGGACATCCTTATAAAATGATTAAACTAAAATGCTTTTGGATAGGACAGGAGTTAAAACAGTAAGTAGACCTGAAAACAGAATTTTTAAGTTCATTTCAGGACTTGTAATTTAGATTTTATTATGATTTTTTCTTGTCTCATTTATTGTTATTCATGAATTTGTCTTACAGATTTTCTTTGTGGGCAGTACTGTTTGTTTTGGGAAGACTTCTGACTTTGATTCTCTCTGTATTAACTGTTGGCTTTGGCCTAGCAAGAGCAGAAAATCAGAAACTGGATTTCAGTACTGGAAACTTCAATGTGTTGCCTGTCAGGTGCAGTAGATTTATTTTTAGCAAAGTCATTTTTGTTTGGGGTGTGTTTTACATGGTTTTGTTGGAAAGATTCATACCATAGAGAAACAAGTAAATTTGGGGACTTAATCCACAACAAGGGAGAGGAATATTGATTGATATTAAATTCATATCTCTGACAGTTTCATAAATCCTCTGTCAAAGTGAAGTGGACCATATATTTAACCCCAGGGAATAAATCATCAGTTGACATTTTTTTGTAGTATTTTACGTCACCACAGTTTGGTGGGGGTTTTAAAAAATATAATCGCAATGTTTGGCATTTAAAGCCCCTACATAACTTAATTCCCTCCTACCTTTCTTGTTTTCTTATACTTTATTCCCTGCCCTATACTTCTAGATTCAGTGACACTTGCCTCCTGGCTATTCCCACAAACAATCTCTCTCATCTCTCAGCTCCAGGCACTTTCTCTAGCTGCCTACTTGCCTTACATGCTTTCCCTTTTCCACTCTGCCTCCTTGTTTCTTTCAAATCCTAACTAAAATCCCATCTGTTACAGGAAGCCTTTCACAACCTATCTTAATCCTAGTGCCTCCCCTTCTTTAATCATTTTCTATTTATCTTGTCATTGATAGCTTGTTTTATACAGATTTGTTTACTTTTTGTCCCTCTCCATTTGACTGTGAATTCCCTAAGAACCGGGACTGCCTGTTGCCTTCCTTTGTATCCCCAGCACTAAATTCCTGGCACTTAGTGAATGCTTATTTACTGACTGAATGTAAACATTGAAAAGATATTGTCAAAGAAATCCCTGTTTAGGCTTCATTTATTCATTCATTTATTTGCTTTTCATGCTAGCCAATACATATAGTAATTAAGATTTTAATTTGCTGGCAGTGGAAATTTCTTTTTCTCTGCATTACCTATGACAGTAGTGATCTCTTGGGGCTAAGCAGTCAGACCAAACTGAAGAACACATTTTAAGAAGTGTGGTTTTTCTACAACCACACCAGAAATATCAATAATCTCTTCATTTGAGAAAGAAGGAAATGAGGAAAAACCCCTTTAACTAGGATGTAAAACATCAGCTCACAAGAAATTTAAAACAAATTGTGGAGAAATAGACATTTTTGTCCAGGCATATGATAGCATAATGTAATTCAGCCTCTTTTTGAAGCACAAAGGCAACTTCCCCCTTAATTTTTTTTGTCCTGATGTACTCTAACATTTTCTATTTATTTCAAAATCTATTCACAGAATTGCTGTTCTTGCATCAATTTGCATCACTCAGGCATTTATGATGTGGAAGTTCATTAATTTCCAGCTTCGAAGGTGGAGGGAACATTCTTCCTCTCAACCTCAGATTGTGAAGAAGAAATCTACGGTAACTAAAGGCAGGTCTTCTAGAAAAGAAAAAGGTTAGTATTTCTCACTATGAGTAAAACACTCCTTGAAGCAAGAGGGAATGTGAAACAGTAGTTGTGTTTATCTTGTTTTAAAAGAACTTCATAAAATCTAGGGTGCATTAAGTGTGATATGGCAGCACACCTCAAGGCAGCCCCTCTACTCAGACTAAACTTTGTTTTTGATTTTTCTGCCACCATGGGGGAAGAGAGCAGGAGAGAGGAATTTCTCTCATCCAAAGCTTTCCCTAAGCCCTAACATTTACTCTTTCTTCTCAGTGACTTTGTTTGGTGTCTTGGTCCCAAATTTTCATACACTGAAGTCAACCCAATGCATATGTTCTTGGTGTTCAGTTAATATTTTACCAGGGTGTACAAAATCCCATTAACTTCAGTGAATTTAAGCTTAAATGTATCTCCCTGCTGTTAAGGTTACTGATGGTTTAAATATGAAACTACTACAAAGATTTGCTACAAGACCCATGTGATCCATTTTCTATAGTTTTCATCTTTCTAGTTCCCTTTTGTGGTCTTTGGAAGAGTAAGATTCTTTTCTGTTTTGTTTCTTCTGTTGTTCTTTTCATACATATGATCATGGTCAAATGGGGATAATATCATTTGTACTACTTGCTTGTTATTAGGAGGAGGTTTTGGTGGCCTTGAAGTATTTTTACTGTTTCCTTTGTTCTCTTAGTCTGTGCCTCTGGCTGCTTTTCACAACTATCCTGACATTGAAGTCATGTCCTGTACCTCTTGACTGATAGATGTACCCCTAACATTGGTCCTAGGAAGTTTCCTCCCACTATCCCTTCAACCCTCTTCTCCTTTAATGCATTCTGGCATCTCCTCCTTTTGGATATCCTGGGATAGATTAATGAGCTCTAACTCCCAATCCCAGCTTGCTGACGTTTTGACCCACTATATTTGCACTCTGCCCTTTCCATCCATCTCTGCTTCTTAGCATTTTTATCATTCCTCACTTGCCCACTTTACCTTGTTAACTCATCTTTGCCATGCCAGTATCCAACCCTAGGTCTGCCTAACCTTCATAGTTCCTTATTCCCTCATCACCATCATTGATACGATTCATATTTGCATTTTCAGAACAGCTCCTATAGATTTTTGAAATGTATTTACCCCACGTTTATTAATAAACATAATTCAGGTTTGTATCCAATGTATTGAATTGTTTTGCTTGACTATTCTTATCCATCACTGAGGAGGTGGAGATGGTAAGTAGTGATGCAGAAAGAAAAAAACGGAAAGAAGAACATCAACAAAACATTAAAAACATAGATGAAAGCAGAGGGAATTTCAGGAAGGGACAGATGAGGGCAATTTTGTTACTAATACATATTTAATATTCACCTTTTAGAAAACTAACAGAAGTTCATCCTTCATTTGCTGTCCTTTTTCTCTTCTTGTTTGTATATTAAGTGTTGGTATTTCTTAAGTTCATAATAAAGCAAAAGTCTAGTTGCTGAACAAAGTTAGGGTCTAATATTTTCAGCATTAGAGCTGTCAAGGTTTTCATGACACTGAATTTTTCTTTCAGTTTGCAGTTATTTGAAAGAGTGAAACTTGATAGAAATAGAAGTTCAATTTGATAGGGACAGGCCAAGCAATGATAGGATGGGCTCTTTTTATGTTTTGAAGGAGTGAGAGGAGGCAATCAGCATTAAGTGACCTGCCCAGGGTCACATAGCTAGTAAGTGTCTGAGACTGGATTTGAACTCACATCCTCCTGACTCCAGGGCTCTATCCACTGTGCCATTCAGCTGCCCCTCAGGATAGGTGCTTTAAGGAAAAATTAGAAATAAAACAACCTACCAGTATTAAGTTTTAGTGAAACAATAATTTTTCCAAGAGTCCCTAACTTGTAGTTGAGAGACTTGAAGTCAAATCCAGACCCTGTCATTTAATGTTTGTATAAACTTGGGCAATTTACTTAATCTCTGAATCTCAATTTCCTCTTTTAAAAGTAGGTACAATAACATATATGCATTGACTTCACCTTATTGTTGTGAAGAAAGCTACAAATATGAATTGTTCTTGAGAATCCAGAGGGAAAAGCAGGTTTTGTTGGACTGATCTTTGATCTAGCTGTTAGAGGCAAATTCTGGTTTCAGTACTGAAAGCTTTCAGCCTCTTTTTTTTTGTTTACTGACACTTAACCTTGAGAGTCTAAGCAATGTAAGATAGATTTAGGGTCTGGGTTTGAGTCCTGGATCTGCACTTATTAGCTCTGTGACCTCTAGTAAGTTACAGACTCTGTGAGCCCCAGCTTTTTGCCCTGTCCAACTGGAACTCTAAACCTACCCTGTCTCATGGGATTTTTTGTGACAATTCAGTTGAAATGATAATATGAAGACATTTTGTAAATTGTAAAGCAAAATCCAAATTTAAAGCTGAAGTCTCATAACTCTTTCCAGGAAAGATATTACATGATCTTGAGGTCTTAGTAAAATGGAAAGGCATTGGACTAGTTAGGAGGCCTACGTTCTACTTCAAGCATTACCACTAATTATGTTACTCAGTCTCTCTTTCCTCATCTATAAAATGTATTGATTCCAGAGCAGCAGTTTTCTTTCTTTTTTTTAATTAATTTGTTTTTAGTTTTCGCCATTCTTTTCCATAAGATTTTGAGTCCCACATTTTCTTCCCATCTCTCCCCTCTCCCCAGCACATGATGGCATGTACCAATATTGATATAGGCTCAACATGCGCATTCATATTAAACCTATTTTCATGTTAGTCATGTTGTACATAAGAATTAGACCCAAGGGGGAAAATCATGAGAAAGAAGAAAGACAAGAAAAAAGAGAGAGAGCAAGTAATACGCCTCCATCTGCATTCAGACTCCAGAGTTCTTTTTCTGGATGTGGACAGCATTGTCCATCATGAGTCTTTTGGAGACGTCTCAGATCCTTGCATTGCTAGAAGAGATAAGTCTGTCAAAGTTAGTCATCATATAATGTGGCTGTTACTGTATACAGTGTTCTCCTGCTTCTGCTCGCTTCACTCAGCATCAGTTCATGTAAGTCTTTCCAAATTGTTCTGAAGTCCACCTGCTCATCATTTCCTATAGCACAATAGTATTCCATTACATTCATATATCACAACTTCTTCCAGAGCAGTAATTTTCAATGAAGTACCTTTTTATAGAGAAAAAAAAAGTGAATATAGATAACAGTTCTTTTTGCAGATCCTTTTTTAAGTGCTGCTATGTTTCAGATTTCTTTCAGGTGTATAAAATACAGCTTTACTTAGCTTCATTTTCTTCACTTATATTATCTATAACATTTGGTGTATAGTAGGTGCTTCAAATTAATTTAATTATAATTTTTAGCCTACTAGTAAGATTTCATTGGTTCCAAGTCACAGATAATTCAAGGAGGATAAACAGGAGAAGTTTTTATATCCTGAGATGGTAATTACTGGCATAGAGACCAAGTGTTAGGGAGCTGAACATTCCAAGAACTATAGGAGCATTGCAAGGTGTTTTTTGAAGGATAAAAGGATTTATTTCTTAGACTGTATAGTTATAGGATCTTAGATCTAGGGCCTTAAAATCTTCTATCCCAAGATCTTTATCTTGTTGTGGCACAGTGCCTGCTGCTTCTCTCAGAGAACTGCTTGGTTTTATTTTCTTTTGTTTTGTTTGGTATATTGAGTAAGACAGAAGTCTTACAGCTTTCCTCATCTATCCTAGCATTTTATCCCCTTATCAATTAAGAAATCATTTCTGATTTCTTAACAAAATTTCTCCGTGGTTAATTTCAGCCCAATTTTGTCTGACTTTTCACAGATATACATTAAGGTGAGATGACCTAAGTGAGACATATTACTCAAATTAGAGTGATTCACATAGAATATGATATATGTTTGTGTGTGTGTGTGTGTGTGTGTGTATACACATACATATATACATAAATGGATTACTTCTCAGTCCTTCTCCATCATTCTCTTTTTAATGTATGTATCACTGAAGCAAGTCATAAAAGTGTTTTCAAAACTATGTCCACTGAATCCTGGTGCTCTCCGTCCTTTGTGAATAGGAATTTTGGGGGGATATATTCAAGGCTAGTGAAGGAGTGCAGAAGTCTCCATACCCAGCAAGTTCTACTTAGGTGTTTTGCTGGGTTGAAAGGATGAACAGAATGATGAATCAGGATATTGGGCTGTCCTCATCCTGACCTGGACACAGAAGAGACTCTCTTTGTGTACACTGCAGCATTTTGGTTAATGTTTCGTTGATTTACTTTTCTTTTTTATCATCACTCTCGTTCCCTCCACTCCTCTGCCCCTATAGAAGCCCTCCTTGGTAACCAATAAGTATAGGCAAGTAAACCAAGTATAGGCTCTTTGTAAATGCATATCTCTCTCTCAGCTCATCTAGTTGATCCAAGAGGTGGGAAGCATAATTCATCATCTGTCTTCTGGACAGATTTGTCCTTTGCATTGATTGAGATCTTTCAAAGTACAACTTTGTGCTACTGTTTCTGAAGTCGCTGCCTTGTTGTTCATACGTACTAGTTCTCCCCACCCCACAGTAGTTTCAAGCCTGTGTCTCTCACACCTCATATACACACTACCATTCCTTCCTTCTCCCCAGTTGTCTGGCACAGTGTTTCTTCCATTCCTTTTACACATACAACTTGAAGGAAATCATAGCCCTTCAAGATCAGTGGGAACTTTGTTGGGAAGGCACCTTGTACTTAGCCAGTAAAATTTATAGTATGTAACCTATGGATCCCATGATCACTGATTAAAAATGAATGTGGAGAGGATTCTTATGCTGGAACAGGGGCAAGTATATAATTTACCATGATAAAGGTTCTCATATATATTGAACCCAAGCAGCAACACTGATGAATCAGCTACTGTAGAAGTCCAGTGTAGGGTGTGTGTTAAGATGAATTACTTTCTGAGGAAGGTAGAAAGATACATCTGTTTGGGATACGTGGGAAAGATTATCCCTGGTGACACTCTGTTCAGAGAGAAACCAGAACTATGGGGAAATCTCAGCTTGCCACAACACAAGACAGATAGTAGTTAATTACGTTGCTATGTACCAGGGAGCCAGTTGGGAAGCACCAGTACATAAGATGTGGTAGGTGTTGCTATTCAACTGTTAACTTATGTCTAAATTTATTGATGCCAAATAGTTTTTTTAAAAAGACTTAATAGAAGTGATGCAAAATTGAACTAAAACTCCCTTGAGGTCTGAAGAAATCAGTCATTTTGGATAAATGGATATTTAGGCTAAGAGTCTATCCTCCAACTGTTAACTTTTTTTTTTCTAAATTTTGACAATTTCTGTTGGAAAGTTTTCTAAAAGTGATGATGTTATCCCCTGACTTCTTAGACTATATTAATTAACCTTATCTTCAGTAGGCAAGTCTTAGACTGGCACCATGGATGGTGAGTTAAGTTCAGAATTGTATTGGAAGAAGAAATCATAGATCTAGAGCTGAGGCTCAGCCCAAGCCCTTCGTTTTACAGCTGAAGAGAGTGGGTCCAAAGCTTGCCCAAGGTAACACAAGTGGCAAGGACAAGCTTTGAAGCCCTCAATTCCACTCTTGCCACTGTACCTCTCTGCAGTGACCACCAAGTTATCGTTAGGAGCAATTGTTATTATCATAGTAAGTTGTAACTCAGGAATGCCTTCAGTACCTCTTGACGCTGCTAGGCTCTTTGTGAGGCAACATGACAGTGGATGGAATGTTGGATCTGGCAGGTCTTGGTTGAGATTCCACCTTTAATATTTAGCAACTGTGTCCTCTTTGGCAGTCATTATAATCATGTCAGTTTCCTCATCTGTAGAATGGAGATAATATAAGCAGTGAAGTGCTTGGTAAACCTATGTAAACATAGACTACTGTATTTTTCTTAATCTTTGCACCAAGTGGCACCAACTGCTATTTATTTTAAGTTCCTTCATCTTTCATTTTATAGTTTTTCTGTTTCTTGTTTCTTTTTTCGTTTCTCACTGTTCAGTATGTCTGTTCTCACACACCCAAAACCTTCTCTGTCTTCAGACTTGCTGACAAGGTAGGGGAGTGACTCTTTAGATTTCTGTAAAATGAAAAGAAGCTCTGTGAGATCTGGTTCTTTCCTTTTGAGTGCAAAAGTGTGGACTGGCTGACATCTATTTTGAATAAAGTGCAGCCTTTTTTTCTTAGTAGTTTTTTGGCTGGTCAAATAAATGAGTCTTTGTTGAACTACCAAATGAAGTAATAGATATTGACTGAACTTAACACTCTTCATAATAGTTGCATTAATTACATTTTTACAAATGAGTAATAATAGTTATTTTCCATTTTCAGAAAATGGCGTAAATGGAACAGTAACTTCAAATGGAGCTGACTCCCCCCGTAACAGGAAAGAGAAATCCTCATAACTGAATTTTATCAAATTAAATGACTAATGTCCCCAAAGAAATCTGCTTTTTACAATAAGAAGGTCTTCAGCACTAGACATCATTCTGATCCTAAAAATACAGTTCCTGCTCTTTGATTCTTGCTATACTTGTATGATTTCACGCATCTTTTTTTATGGGCAGTTGGGGAGGGTAGGGTGATTTCTGTGAGGGAGAGAAACATTTTGGCTTAGACTAAGCTACCTATCTTCAGAATAATCAAGGGACCATCACACCTTTTTGTTTTTCGTTTGTTTTTGTCTTTTTTAAACTTTTTGTAATAATTGGGAATAATTAGTTATTTAAATTTCACATATTAAAGATCAGTAATTCAATTTAATATTCCCAGCTATTTTTTTATGATCTTGGCAAATAGCCAGTTCCAACAAAATCATATTTTTATTTCAGTTCTCTTTCAAGATCAATATGAAAGCAGCATAAAATTGGAAGTCAAACTTTAAATATGTTTTAAATAGTCTCTGATATTTAGGAGTATTATTTTTAGTAGAATTACAACTGGAAACCTGATTTTTCAAACCACCAAAATAATTGTGTGCTTTATTTTTTAGTTAGTTGTTGTCAGTGTTGCAAACTGATAGTTGGAAAAAAGAAAGACACACTATTTATGGTTGAAGTATTTCAAAGGCATATTGCCTACATTGAATTGAAATTTCTTGTATAAATATGAAAATACTCATAACAAAGTCTTTGAAAGTATGTTGGAAACACTTACGGACTGGAAAATAGAATATTAAGTGTACACTGTAGAAAGCAAAATCAGATTTATGCAGCCCTTTTAATAAATAAGTTTATCAGAAATTAGTAGGGCTTGTCTTAAGTTCAGTGTGTACAGTGTCCTAGAACAATGCTTCTTTGGTGTGCAAACCATTTTGGAAAGTAACGCTGTCTACTTGATCAATATATTTGAACAGAATGTCATATTTACACCTAGAATATGTATTCCGTGCACTAATTCAAAAAGGAATTGAAAGTTCAGGTGGATGAGCAGTCTTACGAAAGACAATGTTTTATGTCACAACTATAGCTTTGGTTCCATCATTAATTGAGAAACATTTATCTGTATAAAACATATTTTTGGATAAAAAAAGATATATATATATTTGTATCTTTACAGAAAGGCTATAAAAGCATTTGAGTAAAATATTTGGTTCCCTTTTCTATAATCATCCTTTGAAATCCTTATAGTTGAACTTGATTTGTCTTTGTCTTTCCCATGCATATAGTTTTCCTTTGGTGTTCATATCTTGTTCCTGTTTCTTTTATCAGAAAAAAAGTTAAATGTTTGTGCCTTTTTGTGTAAAATTTGCAGACAAAAAATGCTATCATTCCCTGACCACCCTGTTAAGAGGTCTGCAGTTGAAGTGGCCATGCTGCTAATAATGTCATGCTTTCAGTATTTCACAGCTATTGACCCATTTCTAGGAAAAGGGGGTCTCCCTTTGTAGCATTATGGAGTTTAAGGGAACTAGATTGTTCCAGTTACAAACTGTCATCAGGTTGAACTATACGTTGAGAAACCCAGTCAAAATAAAGACATTTTTACTTTCACAGTTGTATTCTGCATCTTTCTTGAGCCAATATGAAGGTTTTATTCTGCCGATAAGTTTTAAAACCATCATAACATTATTGCTATTGGGTAAGTTTTTAAGTTTTTTGTCATGCAGCTTGAAACAACACTACACATTTATCTTCCATGATGAGTTTCTGTCCACAGAAGTGGCAGAAAAGTTTTCTTTTTAAGTTTTAGTGATATCTTGTGTTTTTTACATCCATCATTCCTAGATACACAGTACATACACATACACATGTCCCAACTTCCCTTTTAAAATGAAAATAAAAATTAAAACCAACCAATATCCAGGTGTCTGACAGCACAACAGATGTTTTCAGGGGTAAATTAATAATGTTATTGGGAGACCCATCCCTGTTTCAAAATGATTAATTTGTTCTTCACAGCTGGGGCCACTGAGCAATCTGTAGTAGCTTTGGAAACTGCCCAGAAGGGTGGTTCTGGGACAAACTTAAGCTACAGTGATTGAGAAGAAAACTTTTGCAAAGATACCTTTTTGAGGTCTCTTTGTTGGTCTACTGACACTTAAAAGGAGAGAAAAAAAAGCATGACCAGAGCTTTAAATAAGGAAAATTAGTCTAGGAGCATTGTCTTGCAGGATGAATTAAAAGCAGATGGAGGGATATTTGACCGAGGAAGACCTGTTCAGAATTTTGTTGCAGTAGCCTAGGCACCTCTGGGAGAAACACTGAGTATGCAGAACTCAAGAGAAGCATGGGAAGATGTCACATGAACAAAAGTGAAGTGAGATGACTCAGGAAACCAGCATGCACAATGACTACAATAATGAATTGGGGGAAAACAAAAACAGCTGATTCTGGTTAATAATGATGACCAAGTCTATGGTCTTAAAGAAAAGATAACACTCTCCACCTCCTTTCCTTTACAGAGATGGAAGACCAGGGTATAGAAGAGGCATCAAACTCAGAAACGGAACCTTGCATAAGGATCTCTATGAGCCTCATAGTGACTTAGAAAACCACACGCATTTAGGTACAGCTACATCTCTAGATCTTCCAAATCTCTCTCTCTCTTTCTCTCTCTCTCATGTGATAGATACATAAATACATCAACACATTTAGAGTTATAGTGAGCAGACGCTTGAGACACGGAGGTCAACCAACCAGCTGTTGCAATAGTCTAGGCATGATGTGATGAGACCCAACAGTAGTCTATGGCACTGTCAAAAGAGAAGAGGGAGCCTTTAGGAGATAGGAGGATGAAATCAACAGGATTTAGGAACGTATTGGGTCTAAGGAAAAAGAATAAATGAGAAGTAGACGGTGACACTCAGGTTGTAAACCTAGGTAACTGGTAGGATGGTGGTACGATTAATAGGGAAGTTTGAAAAAAAGGGTGTGTTTGGGGGGGGAGGGGAGGAAAGAAAGGATAGGGAAAAAACACCCTGAGTTTTCCATGCCCCTCCCCTATCCCCTTGTCATGCTAATGAGAGTTAAAGATCTTACCCACCCATTAATGGGCCTACCCATTAAGGGAAGATGGCTTAAGGGAGAGTTGTAGGAAGGCCCACACCTATTAATTTCCTATGAGGCACTGGTTCTCAAGGGCTGTGATGCCCTCTGGCTCTGAAAAGTGTAAACATATTCTGAGGTGAGGTTTTACTTTGGGGTTTAGTTTTTGGAAGAAAGTTCACGTGCCAGATGAGACTCAGGGCAACCACTAAACAGGCCCCCAACTTGGAAAACCCAGATGTTGGTGTTTGTCTCTCTGGTAACTGTATTGATTATGGTCAGACAATTGGATCTGTCTGTTGATCTTTATTTCTCTGTATTTTCTCTGAAATTTGGGGTGCTTATTTTTCTTCCTGAACTACGTGAATAATACATGTGCCCGATTAAAGTAGATTGTTGACCCCTCAAAAGTTGCTTTGCTTTTAGAAAAGTAGATCTAAGAACCTGTGTAGCAGGCCATCCTGTGTATGTTGGGGTCCTTGCTGTTACACCCCTCCACAACATGAGTTAGGTCTATGTTTTCCCTCTTCTCCAACTCCCCACACATGGATTAGTTTTCCCTAAAAGGCTCCCCAAAAGACCTACCTACATAGAATCCATGACCCTCTGACTGGGTGGATGTCTGACAACCAGACATATCACCAGTCTCCCCAGCTGGAGAAGCTAAGGGCCATTGTATCTTTTTTAGATGTCTTTACTGTATTAGGCCTAATTAAACCTTTTGTTAAACTGTTCAATCACTTATGAGTGCCTCATTTCTTCACAGCTTCAAATCTAAACTAATAATAGGTCGCGGGTGTCAGGCCCATCCCTAAAAATAGACAGCTAAACTTTAATGACAAAAAAAAAAGATTTTATGAGGTCTAAAAATAAACACTTTAGCTATTATTTAGATTTACAAATCACAGATTCTGCAATTTTAGCCAACATGTTTGGGGACAATATGTAAACAGTGCAGTTTACCTGACCAAGAATTTAGGTTTTATTCTCTTTAGTTAGATCCAAAGAAAAGCAAAGTATGTCCACCACTAGGCAGTGAGTTTGAATTTTAACATTTTAACACTGATAAAGCCTTGGTTGATTAAATTGTTATTAAATTATTAAATTAAAAGATCTCAGATTTCACTTATATATATAGGTACATCTTCCTCCTAAAGAGACTGCATTCTCTGTGCCTTAGATGTTTTAGGGAATTAGCCCCATTAATTCACCTTGTGGCTAAAATAGTAATGAGTACCCACACTTTATTAAAATGATCCTCAGATGACAAAACCACCACTGGGCCTTTACTCCATGCCTTTTCCAACTTGGTAGGACCTACGAAAATTTACACTCCACTGGTTTAATCTTCGGGAGGCTAATTTGCCTCAATGCCAAAATTAGGCATCAAAGTAAGATATTATTAATACACACTGTTGCTTTTCTTATAGGAATCAAAATTCCACTCAAAGCTGACTTGATTGTGTATTTATACTGTCTAATGATAGTATAGTATATTCCACAGAGCCTCAGCTACTGCTCTTGAGCAGATGGGCTGATGCATTTATGCCAGATGATGCTTTCAGGACGTCCTTCAAACATAACCTCGCAGGCAGCAAAGATAGATTGCATTTTTACATAGCTCCTCAGTTCATGAATTTAGACAGCAAAGTAAATGTTTTGAGACGTTTACTCTGAGGTGCTATAAAAGCACACAGTAGGATTGAAAGTACACTGAAGATTGGTTTTAGAATTTTTTTTTCTAAAAAAGACTCATTTCACTCCACTTTTCATCTGGTGCTCTAGACACTGGGATGGTTAAGTAGAAGGTGAAGACTTTTGTCCCCTCTATACAGTCTAGTATGTCTGGGACAGGAAGTTATTTATTTTTCTTTTGAGGCAATCAGTGTTAAGTGACTTACCCAGGGTCACACAGCTATCTAGTGTCTGAGACTGGATTTGAACTTGGGTCTGCCTGGATTCTGGGCTAGTGCTCTATCCATTGTGCCACCTAGCTGCCCTTTAAAAGGTAAGTTTTGATGGCCGAAAGCTGCCTAGTTAACTTGAGGTTCACTGGCTAGATTTCATTCTCAAAGATGAAACCTTAAACCCATTTCACTCTGGAGCTCATAGATTGGACAACAATAGGTCCCTGCCCATGCTCCACTTAATGGTTATTTTGGGGGCTCTCTTGACTCGAGTGAATGTCAATAGTAACTGTTCCTCTTTTGGCCAGCAACCCTGAGGGTCTTCCCCTCCCAGTTGGAGTTTTTTTTAATTAAAGGGGTCATCCCTTGACTTTTTTTTTTTTTTAACACAGAGGTTTTTATTAATGCACGCAGGGAGAGGGTGGAGGGGGCTGGTGGAATAGGGCAAGTCTTCCCACCCCTTCTAGACCTCCAGAGCACATGGGCAAAATCTGTTGGTGGGTGTGAAAACGGGGGATTGCGAGGCAACTGGCTCTCCTTGCCCCCTCTTCAGGGAGGCAGGTGCTGGCTAGCTGGCTCCCTTTCTTCTCAGGATCCTCGAAAAAGGGGTGGAGTGTGTCCTGAGCGTAGTAGCCAGGCTGGAGCAGGGATGGGCAAAGGTGGGATGGGTCTCCAGAAGTGCCCTAGACCTAGGGAAGCTCAGAAAGACCCCTGAGGGTCGGCCAAAGGAAGCTCATTGAAAACTGATGGGGTGGGAGACCTTGCAAAGGCCCTCCTCACAAACAAGCCTCCTGCCACAGCAGGTTTTCTTCAGCTCTGAGACCTAGGGAAAGAAGGACAGTGGACAGTAAACTCCAGGAAAACAGGGGCTATGTCATTTTTCATCTCGGAATTCCCAGCACCTGAACAGGGCCTGAACATAGTAGAGGTTGGTAAATAAATGTTCACTAAATTGAATGTAAAGACTGCCCAGAGAAAAGGGCCTGGAATGTTGCCCCATCCCTCTCTCCCTCTGATGGGGAGGCCACGGACCCTTGTTGGGGGACACATAGCTGGAGGGAGGAACAGGAGCCTATCAAACCTAGATGGGAGAAGGGGGTCAAGGCACATCTGGCTGAGGTGGGAGGGGGGAAAAAGGGGCTCAAGAAAATGGACAGATGACAAGCCCCAGGACAGGGCCAGCAGGGGGGAGGAGGAGGTGTCTGCCCCCTCCCAAGGTGGGGGAGTCACAAAACGAAACAGGAGTTGCCTCGCTTGAGTAGTGTTGGATTGAGCACAGCCGGGACAGCTTCAGCGAACACTTGGTCTCTATCCTGCTGCAGTGCAGAGCACCTGAGGTAGTGAAACGCATGGATATGCTAGCTTGGGACTAGACTCTTCTGGGGCATGATGGGTACCTGTCCCTCCTTCAGCTGCCTTCCAGCATCTAGCTGGGCCCACAAGTCCTTCTTGGTGCCCATGAGCAGAACGGGCACATCAGGGCAGTGGTGACATACTTGTGGCTACCACTTGTGCTGCATGTTCTCATAGGTAGGTGGGCTGGCCATGGAAAAGCAGAGGATAAAGACGTTGGTCTAGGGATAGGACAGGGTGTGTGGCTGCTCATATTCTTCCTGGCCTGCTGTTGTCTCACAGGTTCACATTGACTGTGTTCCCATCCACAGTGCTTTGGGCACTGTAGTTGTTGAACACTGTACTCCTTAGGGAAGGAATTCATAGCATAGCAGAAGAGAAGGCGTATCTTGCCCACTGCCACACACTTGATGGTCTGCATCATGGCAGCTGTGGCAGGTGCAGCTGTGGCCTTCCTTGCCTTTCCCAGTCAGAGCCCCCACAGTGGCAGCCAATGTTTCAACCTGGTCCTCTCCCTCCCTGCCCTTGGTGGGGCTTCTGGGGCAGTGGCAGCTCCAGAACTGAAGAAGGAAGTCCTTGACTCACTTCATTGAATGGGCCTTACCTCACTCAAAGTGAGTACCTGAAAAGGCCTTTGCCTAAAAGGGCCAGGGCCTCCCGTTGCATCCTGGGCCATCTCCACTCATCCTGATGAATATCTGATCACTGGATTCAGATGGCTCTGGAGGACAAGTGAGGCTGGTAACCTGCACAGCCCTTTCTCACTCAAATCAAAGTCAAGTGCAAGTCATGTCATCATCTCTCTGATGTCACAGTCCTCTTCAAGAGGAAAGGATGGTTTGCCAGATGAAGGACTGAAGCAAATAGGTTAAGTGACTTGTCCAAGGTCATATAGTATCTGGGGTCAGATGTGAACTCAGAGCTTCCTGACTCCAAATCCAGTGTTCTATCCATTGCACCATCTATCACCTGCTACACTTTCTAGTTTCAGCCTGTAGAACAAGAAGCCCCTCCCAGGTTAAACTCATCACTTGTAATCCCATGATCATGCAGCTAGTTCAAGCCTTGCTTGACACCACCTCCCTCAGCCTCCTCACGCCCCTAAGCTGGATGGTAGAATACCAGACTTCTCCCGTTCCCTTCCCTTATAGAGGCCAAAGTACTGGACTCTCAGATCCCTCTGCTTGGCATCTGTTGCCCTTCCTTGGGTTAACTCCACAGAACAAGACGCCCCGTTGACTCATGCCCTTGGCCTTTTGTGTTTTGTCTTCTCCCCTATTAAATTGTGAGCTCCTTGAGAGCAGGGAATTTCTTTTTATTAATTTTGTTCTCAGCCCTTAACACACTGCCTGGTACATAGTAGGAGTTTAATAAATGTTTAAGGCAGCTGGGTGACTAGTGGATAAAGCTCTGAACCTGGAGTCAGGGAGTTCAAATCTGGCCTCAGGCACTTATTAGAGGTGGACGCTTAGGTGATACAATGGATAGAGAGTCCCCCGCCTCCCTCAATCAGGAAGACCTGAGTTCAAATCCAGACTCAGAAACTTACTAGTTGTGTGACCTTGGAAAAATCACTTCACCCTTTGCCTCAGTTTCCTCATCTGTAAAATGGGCCAGAAAAGGAAATGGCAAACCACTCTAGCATCTCTGCTAAGAAAATCCCAAATGAGGTCATGAAGAGACAGATTTGACTGAACAGCAATAATAAATGTTTCTTGGATTGAATTTACTGGATCAGATTTCCATCCAAGTCTAAGATTTGGAATATAGAAAATTGTCATTGCATATGGTAAATATTTTGTTGCAAAGAACTTCAGAGTTCCTTCAATCTAGCTAGCCCATACCTGAGCAAGAATTTCCTCTACCAGGTACCTGTAGACCTCTAAATAAGATGTCAGTTCTAGTTGGAAGGAACACATGACTTCCCAAGGAACTTCATTCTAGATTCAGACAGTTCTGTTTCTTAGGAAGTTTTATTTTATGCAGAAGTTGAGTTATGTGATCGCAGCTGCTAAAATTGTAAAGTTTCAAGTCATCCCAAAAGTCAGTGAATGAATCATTGCTTAGTGGGCATTACACACAAAGAATTACACAGAAATCAATTCAGTTCACCAAGTATTAGTTGTCTGTTCAACAGACTATTATTTACAGGGTTACATGGTAGAAGTTGGGGGGGGGGGAATGAAAAAAAGGTTACAGTGAAACATTCTATTGGAAGAAAAACAACATTGACTGGTACAAATAAATACAAAATATTTACAAAGTATTACAAAGTAAATATCAAAGGATGGGGAGGGGGAGGAGAACCATCAGGAAAGACCTCTTGTAAGAGGAAGCATTGAGCTGAGCTTTGAAAGAAGGTAGGATTCTAAGGGATGAAGCACATAGTAGGCACTCCATAAATGACTTGATTAATTGTTGCTTAACAAAAATTTTTTTCCACTTGCTTCCCATTTAATCTTAGCTTTATTGGATTTGCTTGTATAAAACCTTTTAAATTTATGTAATCAAATTATCCATTTTATTTTCTTTGATCCTCTCTATCCCTTGTTGGTCATGAAATTTTTCTTATAGGGTAGATAGACATTTTTTTTCATATTTCTTTAATTTTTTTGTGATGTGACCTTTTGTGTCTGGGCCCCATATCTATGTGGAGCTTGGTATAAGGCGTGAGGTATTAGTCTAAATCTAATTTCTCCTTACCTTTGTCTACTGGAGAAGTTTCTCCAGTAGTTTTTATCAAATAGTGAGTCCTCCCAGTAGCTGGGGGCTTTGTGTTCATTGGGTACTAGGCTACTAGATTCATTTGTTTCTGCATCTTATATACCTAATCTGTTCCACTGATCAATCTATTTTTAAACCAGTAGCACATTGTTTCCAGAATTTCTGCTTTGTAGGATAGTTTGAAATGGGATACTGCCAGACATCTTTCATTCTGACTTTTTTTCACTATTTTCTTGAGATTTTTGATCATTTTTCCTCCATCTGAAATTTGTTATTTTTTCTAATTCAATAAAGTAATCCTTTGGTCGTTTGATTGATGTGGCATAGTATTATCATTTTTATTGTCTGTCCTATCCATGAATAATTAATATTTTCCCCATTATTTAGGTCTGTCTTTCTGTAAATAGTAGTATGTAGGTGTGCTTATATAGTTCTTATATATATCTTGGTAGGTAGACTTGCAAGTATCTTTTACCTTCTATAGTTATTTAAATGGAATATGTCTTTCTATCTCTTCCTCCTGGATTTTATTACTATGATATATAAATGCTGATGATTTGTGTAATTTTATTTTATATCCTGCAATTTTGCTGACATGATTGTTGTAATTAACTTTATTTGACTAGGATTCTTTAAGTCATATATTTCCATTATGTCATTTGCAAAAAGTGGTCATTTTGTGTTTTATATATTATGCCCATTCCTCAAATAGAAGTGGTAATAATGAGCATCTTTGCTTTCACTACTGACTTCACTGGAAAGGATTTCTCTTAACATGTTGTTTTCTCTTTACATATAATGCTAGCTCTTTGATTTTTAGAAATATACTATTTCATTTTAACAAAAGGTACATTTGTCCTATATTTCGTAGTGTTTTTCAGTTGAAATGGGTGTTATATTTTGTTAAAAGTCTTTTCTGCATTTATTGACACAATCATATGCTTGCAGTCGTTTTTCTTAATAACATTAACATTTTCAACAACGTGAAAGAGCCAAATTAGCAGAACAAGAAATAAAGAATTTAAACAACCCAATTTCAGAGGAAGAAATGGAAAAAACCATTAATGAACTACCTAAGGAAAAAACCCCAGGACCAGATGGATTTGCAAGTTAATTCCATCAAATATTCAAATAACAATTAATTCTAATATTTCATATTTGGGGAAAAAAGCAAAAGAAGGGATTGTATCAAATTCCTTTTATGGCACAGATATACTCATATGTTGATTTTTAATACTTTTTTTAGTGGCCAGTTATTTAATATAATTTTATTGTATTTTGGTCTGTAAAGGATATGTACACTATTTCTGCTTTTCTGCATTTGTTTATGAGGTTTTTGTGTTCTAAGACATGATCAATTTTTGTAAATTAAAGAATACTAATTCAGATAAAACTCTACTCTCTGATTCCATCTTCACCATAGCAACCAGCCAAGGTAGGTCAGAAAGGCATTCCCACAGGGTACAGTGGGAATTATTTGAAAACCTGATACCAATTCCCCATTAGCTGGGCCTCAGGCAGCAAGGAAGCCAAACCAATCTGATCCCAAGAACCATTTCCCCTTGCACTTACAGAAAAATCAGGGAAAGCCTGTGAAAAATGGGAACTATTTCTACCATATCAGAAAAAGTAAGCAGAAACCAGAGTGATGATGGCTATAAACGCTAACTGGAAAGGCTTCTATTTCATAGGAAACAAGGACAGCACTAGAAGTTTTTGAACAGGGGAGTGACAGGATCAGACTTGTGTGCTAGGAATAAGGGTTTAGAGGGGCAGCTGTGTGGTGCAGTGGATAGAATGTTAGCCTTGGAGTCAGGAAGATATGTGTTCTAATCTAGTCTCAGAGGCATGAGCTTAGGCAAGCCACTTAAACCTGTTTTTTTTAAGCCTAAGTTTCCTCATCTGTAAATGAGTTGAGGGAGATGGTAAATGACTCTAGTATCTCTGCCAAAAAAACCTCAAATGGGGTCACAAAGAGCCAGTAGGAGGTTATTGGAGTAGTCCAGGAGAGAGGAGAAAGGAATGAATGCTTGAACAAGAATTGTAGCCATGTGAGAGGAGAGAAGAGTCATGACATGTTGTGGAGAAAGTCTTATTTACCCAGTAAGACTCACTCATTGAATATGGAAAATGACCCCATGGACCACTGCATAACAATCCTATCCATGGAGTTTTCTTGAAAAAAGTACTGAAGTGATTTGTCCTTTCTCCAATGGCTTAAGGCAAACAGGTGAAGTGACTTGACCACAGTCACAGTTAGTATCTGAGGATACATATGAACTAAGGTCTTCCTGACTTCAGGCCTGGTGCTCTATCCATTGTACCACCTATCTCTATCAGTAAGTAGCACAACTTACGGGGGCCTGCTATCACAAGTTCTTTGATCTAATTTTCTAAAAGGAAAGGCAGCTTTTGAGGGGTTAAAAATCTCCTTTAGTCAAGCACATGTATTGTTCACTTAGTTCAGGAAATAAACAGGCAGCACTTCCAAACTGTCATAAGTAATACATACATCACAAATCAACAGACAGGTCCAAATATCCTACCATAGTTGCCAGAGAGGGAAGCACCAACATCTAGGTTTTCAAAGCCAGAGTCTTATCTGGCACAAAAACCTTCTTCAAAAAATTAAGCCCTAAAGTAAAACGTCACCCTCAGAGTATTTATATCTTTTTTTTAGAGCCAGAGGGCATCCCAACCCTTGAGATCCAGTGCCTCAATAATAAAAGGTGTGGGTGTTCTTACAAATCTTCCCTAATCAAACTTCCTTTAATGAGCAAGCACATTAATGGATAGGGAAGATCTTTAATCACATTAACAATACAAATACATATACTGTTTCTAGTTGTTTCTGTATTTTACTCCTAGTAAAGACTCTAGGTTAATAAAGGCAAGATTCAGTCAGAGGCACTTGATTGTCTAAAACAAAACAAAAGATCCTACTTTGCTTGTCCTTACACTAGCACGTAGTAAATTGTGTGTATGTATATATACATGTATACATATCCATGTATACATACATATATAGTATATATATGTATATGTAGTACATATGAACATATATACATATATAGTAAACTATATATATCTATATTATTTATAATAAATATAATATATAAATATAGCACCTAGCCCATAGTAAGCTATAAGTAGCCTAGTAGTATCTAAATGCTAGCTATTGTCGTCATTCTCGTTGCTACTTTTGTTATCATTATTGTTGTACAATTTGTCTCCCCCATTAGACAAATAAGCTCATTGGGAGCACGGATTATTTTGGTTTTGCCTTTGTTTCCCTTTAGTATAATACTACTGGCACACAGTAGGAGTTTAATAAATGCTCGTTGATTGATTGAACAATTCATTTCTCTAAACAATCTCAGAAATCCCTCTCAACTCCAGGATCCTATGACTGTAATTTTTTACTGGGCTTTCATTTTCCCAAACTAAATTTTCATTATCTCTAAGACAATAAAAATGAACTTACAAAATGAACATCTTTTGATGAATGTAATCTTGATTTTTCTCCTGGTATCTTTTAGAAAGAAACTAGATCTCTACCAGCCTGTAGATCTCTAATTGTTACAAAACTGTTCCTTTCAGACAAGGACAACAGAACCAATTGTATCCTGGTGCGGAAAAAATAGCCACTAGGGGCCAGGTTGCAACCACCAACAAAACATGCACTGATGAGCTCATGCACATTCATACTCAGTCTCCAGAGGTGAGGAGGCGGGGGAGCTCCTGACCACAGCCAGCGCTCCCTGCCAGCACCTAGAATTCTTTTTTTGTCCGATGTCACAAACCTGGCAGTAACTGCAATGTTTCATGCCCACGACTTGTACGTCTGCCTTCTGCTTTTTCAGGCATGTGGCCGGCAACTTCACATAAAATGTTGTTCTCCCAACTTTCCTCTTCCCAATGTTCAAATTTGTGTCCAAATAGGACACCAGTGTAGCTGTGACTCAGTAAAATGACCTGGGAGAGAATTCAGAGCTGGAAGAGATCTCTCATTTAGAGAACATCCAGAACAAATCTCTCATTTTAAAAGGGTTTTTTTTTGGGGGGGGGGTGCAATATCCCCCTAGCTTAAAGTCTAATGGGGGAGACAATATGAAACATTAATAATAATAAGGGTATAGATTGAACCCTTTTATCCACCAAAGGAAAACAATTAAGCCAAAACCTCTGAGCCATGTTGGACAATATATACAGCATTCGTCATGGTAGTCCATCTTCCTTCCATAGAAAGGGGCTATGTTATATTCTCTGCTCTCCAGGACCAATACTGGTTTTTCAGTTATTGGGAATTCAGGCTGCTTTTAGGGATCTTTTCATTTTTGTTTCTGTAGCCAATCTGCATATTGGTTTTTCAAAAATTTTACTATGTTTATAAAAATCTTTCTTTGAATTTTCCATGTTTGTTGTTTCTTATTTCACAGTAATACTCCATTATATTCATAAATCACGTACAAAGTAGAGTGAGAACAGGAGAGTAATTTACACAGTAATAATGTCATAAGTAAAAACAAGTCTGAAAGCCTCACTTCTCTCCTGGTTCCGCTTCTGTTTGTCTTTCCTTTTCCTCCAGCTCCTCAGCAGCCTTCTCACTTCGAAGATGCTTCTGACCAAGCGGCCCCTCTTCTGACTGGCCAGTCCCTTCCCAGGACCACATTTCACCATGCACCCAGGCCTTCCATGCTCATTTGTCTCTAAGATCTACTCCTGACTCTCCGCATGTTTCTACCTTGTGCTTGTGCTGGTGTCCTCCTCTCACTACCCCCATCTTCCAGATCACTTTTATGAATTCCCATGAAAAATATAAGCTTCTTGAAAGTAGGGACTGTATTTTTTGCCTGTATTTATAACTCCAGCTCTTAACCCAGTCCCTAGCCCACTATAAGTGATTAATCAATATTCTCTCTCTCTCTCTCTCTCTCTCTCTCTGTCTCTCTCACACACACACACACACACACACACACACACACACGCTGCATTACATCTAAACTTCAGTTGCAGCTCTTCATTACCTGGCCCCTTCCCACCTTTCAAGTTCTCTTACACTTCCTGCCCTCCCTGTTCAGACTAGCCATCTTACTACTTCCCAAACACAACGCTCCACCTTTGGAGCATCTGCCCCATGCCTGCAATCCCTTCTTTCCACCACTCCCTCCGCTTGGTTTCCCTAACTTTTTTTTGACAGTTTTTAAGTCCTTGTTCCTATAAGAGGTCTTTCCTAGTCCCTTATTTATTCTTGGATATATTTTTTTCTACCTAGTTAATTACATGTGGTCTCCATCATTGGAATAGGAGCTTCTCAAGGGGAAGATTGTAATACTGCTTTTCTTGTATTGACTTTCTTTGCATTTGCATTGATTAAGCACCTACTATGTGCCAGCCTGTGTGCTGAGTATGGCACACAGTAGGTGCTTAATCAATGCTTGTTGGCTTGAATCCAGATCTTCTCAGCTTTAAGGCCATCTCTCCATCCACTTCTCCACCCTGCAGTTCTGTAAATGAAAAGTAAGACAAACTCAAAAGAGCTGATGAAAGCATGGCTGCTTCCTTTATCCGTTAACATGAAGGTCTGCAGAGTGCTCCCCCTGCATCTCTCTGGCAAGCTTCCCCAGTGTCTGCATGGAGGAAGCCCAGACTGTGAGACTCCTGGATGGCAGAGAGAACTGCATTAGGACACTAGGTGATAAACTAGCTGACAGGTTTTACCCAGCATGAGTCTTGATTTGATTTGAAATTCACAAAATTGTTGCTGGCAAATCAGGGCCACTGAGAGGTTAAGTGCTATGTACAGGGTCTTAAATGTGCTCAGTTCATCTTCCTTTGCTAGCCTCCATTGGGACAAAAAAAGGTTCCTGGATCAAATTGTGTTTATACAGTTACAAATCATGGAGAAAAAAAATCACCAAATGGCAACAATTTTATCTCTAATGAAATGAAATTATAATGTTCCAAGTAGAAAATGGGCCTTTACAAGGTCACTGTATTCCCTCTATCTGCCTGGTCACTCCTAGAGGCGATGGCCAGACGTCAGCTCGGCTACAAACCTGATTATCGCCAAGGAGATGGCCCAACATCCCCAAAGTGGCTGCTGCTGGCAGCCAGTGACAAGCATGAGCCGAGCGAGGAGGGGCCCCAGGCTCAGAGCTCCTTAATCGCTTCTGCAGCACCCCACCCCCACCTCCACACTTCCAGGGAGCAGTAATTAGCAGGGGCGCTGTGGATGCTTAGGCTCTCCCATTTGTCTGTGAGGTTCTTGGGGGTGGGGGGAGCGATGGGGCGAGAACATCTCTCTTCTCCTTCCTTTCCTACTTCACACAAGTCTAGTGCAGCCATAAACCAGGAGCCAGAGGGACCTAGGAAATGTTGATTAACCAGGGGGATGCAAGGAGGAAATCAGACTGCATCTTGTTTCCCCACCCCCATTAGCTCTCCTACCTGCACTGAACTCTCCAGGTCCCCCCATAATTTAAATGCATTCATTATTCTTCTCAGTGTAGATTTATTCATGCTTCCTTTTCACTCACAAATTTGTAGGTTAAGATTAGTGAAAACTAATAAAAATCTCATATTTATGTTTCTCATAATTATGTGTTCAGTTGTCTTTTACATCCAGATAACTTGGTGCATTTGTTTAAAAAACAAGGAGGATCAAATCAATTCAAATGAAGCTCCAGATTTCCTCCAATTTTGAAGAAACTTCTTATGAATGGGGTGAGGGCTGTATAGTGGGTGCATAGAATGGGGTAGGGCACACTCAGCCCACACTCTGTAGGATGGACACCCTTGGTCTTTCTCCAGCCCTTTCCCCTCCCTTCAGACTTCAAGGTGTGTATGTAGCTAGGGATGCACCCCATGGCTCACTGGGAGGAATGTGCTGAGTTGCGGGGTGGGGGTGGGTAGGGGACGCCATAGATGTGGAGCATGCTGGAGTTCTTCAAACATTCTGGGACACGTGAGACTCACCTCTGAACAGATCTGCCCTGGGGGATTCCCCTCCTCCACTGTCTGTGTTTGTGGTGGAGAGATGGAGGGGCGTGGGGTGAGGCGTAAAGGGAGTGATTAAATGACTTGCCCAGCAGCTTGAGCCTTCCTCCCTCAGATCATCTCGCATTTACTATTTTGTATGTAACTAGTTACTTCAGGTTGACTTTCCTCATTAGGCAGCTAGATGGTGAAATGTATGGAATGTTGGAGTCAAGAAGACTTGAGTTCAAATTCTACCTCAGACACCAGCTATGTGACCCTGGGCAAGTCACAAACTCTTCGCCTCAGTTTCTACATATATGAAATGGGGATAATGATAGCAGCTCCCTCACAGGGTTATTATCAGGATCAACAGACATCATAAGTAAAGAGCTTTGCAAAACTTAAAGTGATATATCAGTGATAGATATTATTATTAATTGGATGTGAGTTCCTTGAAGATCAGGATTGTTTTTGTATATTTTTTTTTAATTTCTAAGTGCTTAGCTGCTAAACTAAGTTAAGCCAAGTGCAGTCCTTTGATGGATCCAAACTTCACAGAACATATCCCCTTAATAAAAGGATTTGTTCTGTGAAACTTGGACTCTGTCAAAAGGCTGCACCCAAGGACCTCGAAGGCCACATGTGGCCTGGAGGAAGGTTCCCCCACCCCTGGCTCAGCACAATGCCTGGCCCCTTACAAGCACTTAATAAATGAAGTAGCAAGAGTTTGATATCATTTCAGCAATCATTAACTAAGCACCACTGTGTTAAACATTACACAAAGACAAAAACAGAAACATAAGCTTTTGATTTGAAGAAGTTTATATTTTACGAAAGGAAATTATGCAAAAGTAGCTTAAAAGATGCAAATATATATTATATATAGTGATTTGAATGAGCAGAAAGTTCAAAACTAGGGAAATCAAGACAGACCTAGTTTCAGTCGCATCTGACTCTTTGAGACCTCATTTGGGGTTTTCTTGGCAAAGATATTAGATGATTTGCCATTTTCTTCTTCAGCTCATTTTACAGATGAGGAAACTGAGGCAAACAGGGCTAAGTGACTTACCCACACGGCTAGTAAGTACCTAAAGCCAGATTTGAACTCAGGAAGATGAGTTTTCCTGACTTCAGGTCCCACATTGTGCCACCTAGCTTCCCCAAAGCTTCTACAGGAGGTGGCCTTTGGAGAGGGGATTGTAAGAGGCTAGGATTAAATCTAGCTCTCCTCAGTTCTGACCATAACTCCATACCTCCCATTTTTCCTATTCTTTTTGTGGGGACAAGCATCCTTTCAGTTACCCAGGTTCACAACCTCAGTGTAATCTTAGAATCCTCTCGGTCACTCCCCTCCCCTCCCCCTTCATATACAATTAATCCCCAAATCTTGTCATTTCTTTCCACATATCATCTCTCAAATTTGTCTTCCCACTTCCACAAGATTTTGAGCTCCAAATTTTCTTCCCATCTCTCCCCTCTCCCTCTCCCAAAGATAATATGCATTCCTCCAATCTGCTCTCCCTTCTATCACCCCCTCGCCTTCTTTTATTCCCTTCCCTTCTATTTTCCTGTAGGGAAAGATAGATTTCTATATCCCATTGCCTGTATATCTTCTCTTCTCTCCAATCACACAGATACCATCCTAGTTCATGCCCTCATTTCTTCTGGTCTGGACTACTACCTAGTTTGTCTCTCTGCCTCAAGTCTCTCTCCGCTCCGATCCAATCCAATGCTCTCAGCTGCCAAAATGATAGATAGTAAGATCCTGGTGCCTAAGGCCCGACCTCCTAGTCAGAGGATCCAATCAGAGGGGGAGAGGATACTGATGAGATCCAGGAAATGAGTACCAGGAAATCACAGGATTTCCCAATGATGTTTCCCGAGGAAGGGGGGCATGAAGGAGAGATCCAGAGAGATCCAAAAGCAATGGAAAATGAGGAGAAGATGGTATTAAATACCCTCCTTAAAAAGAAGCCCTGGAGCTCATGGCCAATTACCCATGCCCTGGGACAGAGTAAAAATTTAATAAATGAGTGTTGATTGATTAACTGTCCTCAGAAAGGGCCAGCAATTCTTCAATGAAAATGGATGTCATTTCTGGGACCCAGCAGTCTCCCTTCAGAGTCTAGAAGTGTTTTGAAACTCTCTTGATGTGGTAAGCGGCAAAGGTTACCTCCTCATTGGTTGTATCCAGTCTGAAATGCAGAACACATTTGAGAATCTTGTTACAACCTGTTCCAGAACAGGCTTCTACCCACTTCGTGATGCTCTTGAGATGGAATTTTGAAACACAGTTCCTATGATGAATTCAAACTGGGCATGATACATAGCACAAGGTACAAAGGTGAACAGGAGCCAGTAAAGAGATGATCACAGCCAACTTCTGGCAACAGTATCTTTAAAGAAGAAATAAAACGAGGGACAGCTAGGTGGCACAGTGGATAGTGCACTGGTCCTGAAGTCAGGAGGACTTCAGTTTAAAATTGACCTCAGACACTTCCTAGCTATGTGACCCTGGGCAAGTCACTTAACCCCAACTGCCTCCAAAAAAGAAAAAAAAGAGACCTAATAATAATTGGAGAACAAGGATAAACCTAATGGACTAATCAGTTCATTTGGTATTATTCTCAGAGAAACTCATATTTTTTTTTTTTGAAACTCTTATCTGCAGGGAGAAATGATAGGCAGCATGGAATGGTGCAAAGAAGGTTGGCCTTGGACTCAAGGAGACCTGGGTTTGAGTTCTGCCTCTGACACGTTTTTTAGCTTTGTGAACTTGGGCAAGTAACCTCTCAGAGCCCCACTCAACTGACCAAAAATCAGTAAGCTGCAGAAAAAAGTTATAATCTGCATTGGCGGAAGACTATCTGGAGGCTGAGAGTGCCCCAAACCAATGAAATCGCATGTCCATACCAAAATAAACTGTAAGAAACCAAGAAACTGTCATAGGGATTGTGGTATGAAAGTAATCATAACCGTTTCAGAGAAAGAAAGACAAGTGAAATTTCTTCTCAGTACAAATGAAGGGACAGCCTAATTAAAGGGAAGTTTCTTGTTAAGAACAGGGCATCTAGGTGGCATAGTGGTACAGTGCCAGACCTGGAGTTAGGAAGACTCATATTCCTGAGTTCAAATCTGACTTCAGACACTTAGTAGCTGTGTGACCCTGGACAAGTCACTTAACCCTGTTTGTCTCAGTTTCCTCATCTATAAAAAGGAGCTGGAGAAGGATATGGGAAATCCCAAACAGAAACATGAAGAATTGGACATGACTGAAAAAAAAAATTGAACAATAAACTCTTATTAAGAGTTATGTATTGGTATGACAGAAAAAGAACTGGATTTGGAGTCAGTGCACTCAAATTCAAATCCTGGCTCCCTGACTAGGGGAAGCTAGGTGGTGCAGTGGATAGAGCACCAGTACAGGAGTCAGGAGGACCTGAGTTCAAATCTCACCTCAGACACTTGACACTCACTAGCTGTGTGACCTTGGGCAAGTCACTTAACCCCAATTGCCTCATCCTGGATCATCTCCAGTCATCCTGATGAATATCTGGTCACTGGATTCAGATGGCTCTGGAGGAGAACTGAGGCTGGTGACCTGCACAGCCTTCCCTCATTCAAAACAAAGTCAAGTGCAAGTCATGTCATTATTTCTCTGATGGCATGGTCTTCTTTGACAACGAAGGACAAACACATATACACACACTGTATTGTATCATGGTAATTATTTGGTCATAGGCTTTGTGATATCTGAAGCATCTGTAAAACTCCCCCAAACATTTAATTTCTTATGCCAACACACAATATATATCAAAACCACAGTGGGGAAAGTTGCAATGGGGAAGGGATAACTGTAGATGAACTTTCTGGTGTCTTGTAACTCTAAATATATGATCTTAAGGAGTTAGGTTATAGGTAATTCCATATCTGTAACTGGAAATTCCCATTCTTCAGACAAATTCAGTTGATCAGGGTTGGGAGATGGGGGCCAAATGTGTGACTACTCTTTGGTATGCTTGAGGTAGACTGGAGATGGAAGCCTTGGGATCCAAGGAGGCTGAGGACCAGGAAGATCAGGTTATTCAAAGGGGATAGAGTGGAGATGAACAAGATGTGATTCACATGCCAAACTTATTGAGAAAGAGAGATAATGACCTGGAGTCCGTAGCTGGTACACCCAGGGATACAAGGTGAATACACCCAAGGAAGAGAGTTCCTTAAAGGAAGAAAGGTGGTTGCTGAGTGATAGTGGCAGAAGGAGTATCTGAAAGTAGCTTTGGGCTTGAAAAAAATATGCAAACTTGTCCTTCTAACATTTATCAAGAGATGTGCGAAGAGCCTCAGAGAAGGTGGTGAGAGATGTGAGATGTCCTGGAGAAAGCAAGCTTTCAGTGAGTGCCAGAAGACGAAGGGAATGTTAGAGGACAGGCCTGATTGTGTTCATATGTCAGAGGAGCTCAGTTCTCCCACACAGTCCAGCAAAGTTCTCAAAATGGATCAGAAACAAAAATGATAATTAAACCTAGAAAGAGCACTAATCTCCTCTCTCCACTCCATCAAAGAAGGCCACCATAAGACTGGACAGACAAGCCAGAGGAGATGAAAGGCAGATGAAGAAAGGAGGAGTAAACGTCTGCTTCCCCTCACCCTTCCTCTACTTCCCTACACACACACACACACACACACACACACACACACACACACACACTCACACACACACACACACACACACTCACACACACACACACATACACACACACGAGTTTGGTGTAGAAATACATTAAACTCAACTAAGAAATAGTCAAGGAAAGAGACAGAGAAGGGAAGAGTTTAAATGAAAGACAAAACCAGGGAGGGAATACTTACAAGTAAAACAAGCATCAACTTTGAAAGGAGAATCGTAAAGGGAGATTATAAAGCAAGAAAGAAAGTATTAGAATTTGATTTGGTAAAAAAAGAAATAAGAAGGGCAAAGGAGGAGAAGACCAGTTCAATTACAGATCACCAATGCTGGGCAGATTCATTTTCTTTCTGTGCTTTACTGGTTCTTCCCTTTTTCTGTGTGTCATGGACCCCTTTGGCAGTCTGATAAAGCTTATGGACACTTCTTAGAATAATGTGTTTGAATACATAAAATAAAGTACATAGGATTATAAAGGAAGCCAATTACAGCTATCAGAATATTTTTAAAAATTCCCAGATCCCAAATCCAAGATTTCTAATTCTTTCTTGGCAAAGAAGGAGTAGGAAGAAAAGAAAAGGAAAATATAAGAGCATATAATGAGGGGGGGAAGAAATCACAATATACAATCATAACCATGATTGTGAATGGGATGAGCTCACCCATAAAACACAAGGAATGGATTAGAAAGCATAATCCAACATTTGTTGTTTATAGGTGTAACACCTACATAGGATGGCCCCCTGTAACGTATCTCTTCGCTGCGGAAGTAGCTATGTACCCTCCCTCTGTGCTAGCTACTTCACCCAACCTGCACTCATACTGCAAGTCTGGATTCTTAAGGACAAACTACCTCCACAAGAATACAACTCAATACTCTTTCAGGTTGCCAATGAGAATCCTGTTGTGTATGGGGAAAATAAAGTTCTCCTACTTGCCATTGTAGCTCGTGAGCCCCCACTGGTGTGCTTCCTATTGACATGAAATCAAACATTCACAATAATGGAACTATTAACTTTCAAATATAAAATATTTACTAAACAATAATTCACCTAAAAACCTGTGTCACACTCCACTCACCAATACAAATGAAGACTGGTCAAAAATTACAAAAAACTAGCAGGAAAGAATTTCAGTAAGGCCATTCTATCACAGATCTGGACTGTAGGCTTTTATATCCTTGATCTCTTCAGGAATAATCTTCCCCTTATAAAGTCCTTTGCTACTCCCTTTCTGGCGCTCAGCGCCCTCCTGCTGGACTGATCACTTCCTCTTTGACTCTTCAGTTCATGAAGCAGTAACACACTCTTTTAACTCATAATCACCCTTAAAAGAACACTGATGTAGCATAATACTGTTGAAATAATTAGCAGTTCCCTTAAACCAGAGAACTGCAATATTCCTAAGATCAGGTTTGTGGGCAATGCAAAAATCCTGGGCAACTGCCTTTACAAACAGGACACTGGTTTATCCAAACAATTCTCAAATTTACTCTAACAGCAAAAAGAATCTATTTTTCACCCATTTCTACCTATCAAACCAGAGATGGCAGTAGAAAGTAACCAGCACTTCTGAAAGATTTCATCTTTTGAGCAGTAGATGGTACTAGTAGATGGAGAAGATGGAGTGCAATAAGCAAAATTAAGATCTCTTCCAATGAGCTTTAGCTTTTGTCTATCCAATTAGCAATTGCTAGCACCACAACTGAACTTTTCCTGTCAAATGATGCTCCTGTTGTCCTAATTGCCACTTCTCAACTCAGATCCTTCAAACTAGTTCTTCCACTCTGAATGGCTCAAATTAGAATCTTCTGAAGTAAAACTGAAAATATCCACATTTCTTTTAGTTGTGAAACCAATAGTCTTTATTTAACCACCAAATAGTCTCTAAATAGTTATTTGGTTTACCATTTTGTGAGTTTTAAACTCTCAAATTCTAAATGCAGTAGTATGTACAAATGAACTGAAAGAACATAGTAATTTTTCTGGCCTCAAAGACATCTTAGTTTTCTGTTTGATCCTCCTAACTCTCTGTGTCTCTTCTTTTATTTTTTCTGAAAACTTCCCTCATACTTGAATTTTATTTTTAATAAGCAAAAGTTTCTCTGTTCTTTTTCACAACCAAGCTATTTACATATAAAAGAAACTTCAGAAATTGATTTAATGCTTTTTCTTTATGCAAAAGTTAATTTTTGCCCCCAACTTAATTTCCCTTCCTTTTCAACAAACAAACTGCTAGCACAAAAAGAAGCAGTACCTTATACAAGAAACACAACTGAAACATAAGGATGCACACTGAGTTAAAATGAAGAGCTAGAAAAGAATGTGTTATGCTTCAGGCAAATTTTTAAATAGGAGTGGCAATCATGATTTTAGATAACGCAACAGTAAAACAAAAGATGATTTAAAAAGATAAGCTAAGAAACTATGTTATGCTTAAAAACACTATAGATAATGAAATAATATTAATGATATACATATATGTGTGTATATGTATGCATTATGTGTATATAATTGAATACCTATGACACATTCATGCATACATATGCATGTGTACACATCAACATAGTGCCTAAGTACTTAGAGGAAAAATTACTCAAATTGCAAAGTAAAATAAACAGCAAAATCTGGACAGTTGGAGACCTCAATATGCCACTTTCAGACTTAGATAAACCTTAAGAGGAAAGAAAGGACGAAAGAAAGTGAGAAAGCAAGAAGGAGAAGGAGGAAAAAAAGAAGAAGAGAAAGATGAGGAGTAGGTGGAGAGAGAGAAGTTTGAAACACTGAAGACCTGAATATTACTTTAAAAAATAGATATAATAGATCTTGGATGATTATTCAATGAAAATAGAAAGCGTATGTGTATTTCTCATTTGTGCATAGTTCCTTTACAAAAATTAAATATATGTTAGGTTAGAGTATAAAACCTCATAACCAAATGGAGAAAAGCAGAAATATTAAACATGTATAAAATGTAAACAAATCTTAAACACAGTACAATGAAATTATAATTAATAAGGGTCTTTGAAAATATATTCTAACTTTAATAAAGACAAAATATTTAAATCCAAAAGACTTTTTTTGCATAAAAAGACAAATCATAGAAATAATAGCTAATTTAATAAAAAAAATAATAAGACAACATTCCAAAACTTTTAGGATACAGCCAAAGCATTTCTTAGCACAGAGTTCTTAACCTGAAGTCTATGAACTTGGTGTATTTAAAAATATTTCTATAACTATATTTTAACATAATTGGTTTCCTTTGTAATGCTATGTATTTTCTCTTATACAGTTAAGAACATTATTCTGAGGAGGAGTGTGTAAGCTTTACCAGACTGCCAAAGGAATCTGTAATAGAAATTAAGAATTTTTGTATTGGGGAAAATTTATATCTCTAGACACTTTCACAAACAAAAGAAAAAACAGATCAATGGGCATGCAGCTGAAAAAAAAACAAATAGAAAAACAACAAATAAAAAAACCTTCAAATAGAAATTCTAAAAAATCAAAGAAGAGATTAAACAAAATTGAAAATAAATATTATTTAATTGAAAAATTGAAATAAAAGTTATTTTTAAAGTGATTTAATATTTTATTTTCCCCTAATTACATACAAAAATAATCTTTGACATTTAGGTTATTTTTGTTTTGAGTTGCAAATTCTTTTCCTCCCTTCCTCCAGCCCTCATTGAAAAGGTAAGCAGTTTCTACTTGATATGTTATGCATGTGCAGTCAAACAAAACATGTTTCCACATTCGTCATGTTGTAAAAGAAAACACAGACCAAGAAAAACAAAAAAGGTGAAGAAAAAGTATGTTTCAGTCTGCATTCTGACCACATCAGTCTCTGGAGATGGATATCATATTTCATCATAAGTCCTTCAGAATTATTTTGGATCATTTTATTACTGAGAATAGCTAAATCCTTCACAGTTAATAACTGTATAATATTGCATTTACTGTGTACAATATTCTCCTGGTTCTGCTCATTTTACTTTGCATCAGTTCATGTAAATCTTTCCAGATTTTCTTGAAAGAATCCTGCAAGTCATTTCTTATAGCACCATAGTATTCCATTACTATCATATACAACTCATTCAGTCATTCCCCAATTGATGGATATCCCCTTAATTTCCAATTCTTTGCCCAGAAATTATTTTTAAAAAACTAATAAATTAGGTAAACTATTTATAATTCTGATTTTAAAAGAGAGCATGTCAAATTGTCAGCATTAAAAATTTTAAAGAATTTAAAAGAAATAAAATTATTAGAAACTATTTTGCCTAATTATATACAAACAAAACTGAAAATATAATGAAATGGATACTTATTTACAAAAATATGAAATACTTAGATTGACAGAACAAGAAATGGAGTAAAGCATCACATCATTGGCAAAAAGTAATAATTGTTTTTCTTTTTGTGTATGTCTGTTTCTGCAATTTATTTTTCTTAATTTTTTTGGCTATAATTAACATTTCTAGAACAATATCAACTATTATATTAAGGAATGATCCATTTATCAGTATGCTATACCATATTGATAATGAGGTAGGAAAAGAGATTGTCTATGATTTCCTTGGTATAAGAACAAAAACAATTAAAATTGCATATCAGTCTATTCAGAAAAACCTTCGATAAAACAGAATGTTTCTTTAGCATTAAAAAGCATAGTGATAAATGGATCATTCCTTAATATAATAAATCTAAATTTATTAAATCTAAAACCATGATCTGAAATTATCTGTCATGGAGAAATGCTAAAGAAAAAAAGTCTCTCTAATGTGATCAGGGGTAAAAAAGTCTATTGTTATGACCATTAGTTGATATTGTTCTAGAAATGTTAATTATAGCAAAAAAATAAGAAAAATAAATTGCAGAAACAGACATACACAAAGAGAAAAATAGCTATTACTTTTTGCCAATGATGTGATGCTTTACTACAATTAACCAAAACAATAATTTCATCAAAGATTCAGGATATAAAATAAACACATAAAATCATAAATATTTAGTGATATTACCAACAAAATATAGCAGAAAGATAGAAAAGGAAATTCTACTCAAAATAACTACACAATATATAGAATATCTGGGTGTCTACCACTAAGACATGAAGAATTACATGAACACAACTACAAAATATTTTTTACTGAAATAAAGACATATATTATTAGAGTGATTAATTGCTCCTGATTAGCTGCCTTACTAATATAATAACCAGAAATATGATTTATGAATGACAGCGAAGTAGCACAGTGGATAGAGACTGGTCCTGGAGTCAGGAAGGCTCATCTTTGTGAGTTCACATCTGCCCCTAGACTCCTACTGTGTGACCCTTTTTGCCTTCATTTAATCATCTGTAAAATGAGCTGGAGAAGGAAATGGCAAACCACTCCAGTATCTCTGCCAAGAAAACCCCAAATGGGGTCATGAACAGTCAGACATGACTGAAAAATGACTGCACAACAACGATTTCTGAAAAGTATTGTGAATGAAAATGATCCAGGTAAACCCACAGAGCTTGAGGTTCTAGAATGTGGGTTTCATACCTACTATGTTCAATGCACCATGCTAGTTCTAGGGCCAAAAATATTAAAATGACACGACTGCAAAATTGATAATAGTAGGGAGAAAATAGCAAATTCTTGATATCTGGAAAAAATTTTAATTTAAAAAATCAAAAGAAAAATGTGATTGGAAAGGTAACCTGGAACCAAGTAATGGTCATTAAATAATCATAGATTTAGAGCTAAAAGGGAACTTCAGCGGTTGCTTAATTCAACCTACTCATTGTGTAGACAAGAAAATTGAGACCCAAGGAGACTTGCCAAAAGTCTCTCAGGCATTAAATAACAGATCCAGGATTCAAACTCAGATCCCAAACCAGTACTAGATGGTGGAATGTCCTAAAGGTTTGGCTAACAATGCTTTGGGCAACAGATAGGCAGCATGTCATAATTTATAGAGAGATATACTTCAAGACAGGAAGACTGACTTCAAATCCCACTTCTGACACATACTGGCATTGTAACTCTGGGTAAATCACTACATTTTTTGGTGACTGGCAGCTCTGCAAGACTAAGTTTCAGAGAAGATGTTAACCTACATTGGGAGAAGGGACTTTCTCATTAGTGAGTTCCCAGTGAAATGAAAGATCCAGTCCCTCTCTCTTAACTCCTTATATTTATTCCTGTCTACATATTGTATATCTCCCCAATGGGGTGTATGCTCCTTGAAAGAAGAAACTGGCCCAAGGTCCAGCAGACCCAACAGAAGTCTGTACTTAAGAGAGTACCCCTTCCTCTCCCTCCTGAGCCACCACTGACTCAGACATGAAGATGAGAATTTTCCTCAATTTTTTCTATTCCCAGATAGACTTTACATAAAGGAACTTTGTTCTCTGTTTTGTCATCATTGTCTTGAATGCCCTGATTTTTGTTTAGCTTCACATGCGAGTTGTTCTATGTAGTGATCAGTTTGTTCTGAAATTCTTGGTTTTATGGAGACACATTCTTTTTTGCTTTTCACTAAAGTTTCTTAAGAGATTTACGGTTCCCTCCACTGGAGTTCCACACAGTTTGAAAGACTTTGACTGTGTGTCTATTGTGCAAAGACCAGCCTAGCTCAAAGAAAGGGTGAGTAAGCATAGAGTAAGCATGAGTAAGCATATCCCGTGGTGTGAAATTCTACAGTATAATTCAGTTCAGGAGGGATGGGTTAGTCTCTGTCACTGAAACATCAAACAGATCAGATATCCGTGAAAGTATTAAATCATAAAGAATAGATTCTGGAGATATACTTTCCCACATAATTAAACCCCATTTGTGTAGAAGATCAACCAGAGGCATCTTCATTTTCTCATCTGATGTAGCACCAGTTTCTCCTAAAAAAAGCTATGCCAGCTGGACCTGATTTGATAATGCAACTTAACCATTAGGAGTAAAACTCCTTCTAAATACACCTAGCCCTAACCTCCATGTGGGCTTTTACATATAGTCACCTATATAATAATATTTATTGCTGTTGTTATTCAGTGGTTTCAGGCTTGTCTGACTCTTCATGATACCATTTGGGGTTTTCTTGGCAGAGATACTAGAGTGGTTTGCCATTTCCTTCTGCAGCTCATTTTACAGATGAGGAAACTGAGGCAAATAGGATTAAGTGACTTTTCCAGAGTCACACAGTTAGAAAGCGGCTGAGGCCAGATTTGAACTCAGGAAGATAAGCCTTCCTAATTCGAAGTCCAATGCTCTATCTAGCTGCCCTTATAATAATAAGAGCTAGCATTTATATAGCCTTTTAAGGTTTGCAAAGTTCTTTACAAATATTATCTCATTTTATCCTCATAACAGCTTGTCTGGGAGGTAGATACTATTACCATGCCCATTTTACAGTTTAGGAAACTAAGAGAGATGTTAAGTGACATAAATCACATGACTAACTAATGTCTGAGATGGGATTTGAACTCAGGTCTCTCTGACTCCAAGTCAGTTCCAGATTCCTAGCTTTCTCAAGATATAACTCAGATGACATCTCAGTTCAGGTTCCATTTTTAACAGGCCTTTCTTGATTCCCTCAGATCCTCAAATTTGTACCCTGGCTAAAGAGAAAAAACTGGCCTTGAAACTAAGAAGATCTGAGTTCTAGTACTGCCTCTGACACACTGCCTGTGTGATTTTGTCTAAGTTAAAGCGACTTAACCTCTCAATACTAAAAGCAACTCTCTAAGAAAGGGAGAAAAAATACAAACCTACTTTGGTGGAGGGAGCTCCCTATTGGAAAGAAATCACAGGTAAAGCTCCTATTCCTATCCTTATGAGGAAAATAAGGAAGCCCTGAGGTTTTTGAGCAGAGGAATGAAATGTTCAGTCTTTAAGAAGGTTATTTTGACAGCTTCGTGAAGGCCTGACTCTAAAGGCCAATTAGGATGTTATTACAATAGCATTGTATTAATCCTAATAATTCTAGTCTAATCTTAAACCTAATCATTGGGAGACTAATTAGGATGCTATTAACATAATTTAGGCCAGAGGTAATCAGGATATCGACAATATGAGTCAAAAAAAGAGAAAGATGCAAAAAATTCATTATGGTGTTAGGTGACTAAAAAGCAAAAAAGAGGCAGTCCTGAATCACAAGCAGTCTTCAAATAAAAGTTCCTGTCACCTTCACTCTCTACCATGGAAACCGGATCATAGAACTAGAACTGAAAGGATCCTTAGGGACCATCTAGTTCAATTCCTTCATTTTATAGATGAGGATACTAGGGAAGTTAAGTCATTTGCCAAGGTCACACAAGTTGCAATCATCAGAAGTAGGATTCGAACCCAGGTTCTCTGGCTTTGCAGTCTGCTTTTCTTCTTCCATCACCACCAGCCCCCAGTAATCACATTGTTCCAGGACTTTCATTCAGCCTCCAACCACAGGGCCAGAACTACAGGGACCAGAAACTCTGACCCTCCTCTTCCCCCTTGCCTTGTTGCTAAAGAGTTTCCTCTCTTTTTGCATCTCACTAGCCCAAATCTTACATCCTAATTCTAATTCTAAGGACTAGTTGATAGGTTAGTAGACAGAAAGAATCTAAGGTTCAAACTATTATTAGTACTATTAAAATTATTCTTACAGCTGTATTATGGATTAAATAGGCTTTTTTTAGGCTAGCCTGGGAAGATAATCATCATTTAGAACACTGGATTTTTTTTGTTTGGTTGTGAGGTTTTGGTTTTTTTTGGTAAATAGTATTTTATTTTTTTCAATTACATGTAAAGATAGTTTTCAACATTCATTTTTATAAAATTTTGAGTTCCAAATTTTTCTCCTTCATTCCTTTGTCCTCCCTTCCCAAGATGGAAAGCAATCTGATATAGGTTATACATGTGCGATCATATTAAACATTTTTCCACATTAGTCATTGTAATATTGTTTTTATGATAAAATGCATATTGAATTTGATACAATTGAATTAAGAACTTTGGGAATATAACATTACAAAAGGGGGATGGCTTATACAGAATTCATTAAAAATGCATCATCACAATAACTATATAGTAAATGTGAGCATATATATATATATATATATGTAGAGAAAGAGAGAGAGAGAGAGAGAGAGAGAGAGATACATTTATTGCATGTATACTTAGCACAATAAACATATGTAACATTCCTGCCCATTTTTTTTTCAGCAGAGGCAGCGGGTTGTGTGCTACCCACACAGGGATGATACCACACAGAAGGAGACCTAGCTCTTGATTGACTGAGAGAATGCAAAGCATGATGCTGAGTACTTGCATAAAGAACTTTGGCAGAGACTTCAGAGTTGAGAGAAGGTCACAAGAGGAAACAAACTTTTGAATTGCTTCTGGGACTGGCTCCCCAACATGTCCTGTGACTTAGAGGGCTTGTGATCCTAGACTGCTGGAAGTTGACTCCCCCCTGGTGAGACCATTTCTTTTTTCCTCAGTTGAGCTGGAGTGTTTTATCTTGCTCCAACTGACAGTATTCCTTTAATTATTGATAGTTATTTGATCTATTCTAATCTATGTAAATTTCCTTGACTTCTGAGATGGTCTTTTGTGTGACCAGTATTTTGGTGAGAGGGAATGAAGTTGGTGATATTGTGAATTATTATCTTTGTCTTGGGGACAATCAGGGAGAGTAGTGTTTATCCTTGGCCCCAATACATTGTATCCCCTAGACCAGGGTTGGGGAACCTGTGGCCTCAAGGCCACATGAGGCCCTCTAGGTCCTCAAGTTCTGCTCTTTGACTTAATCCAAACTTCACTGAACAAATCCCCTTAATAAAAGTATTTGTTCCGTAAAACTTGGACTTAGTCAAAAGGTCACACCCAAGGACCTAGAAGGTCATATGTGGCTTCAAGGCTGCAGGTTTCCCACCCCTGCCCTAGATTTATAGATATTTGGAGTATGTTGGACAGAAATAATTCTAGCCCAATATCTTCTTGGATATAAGTGACTTAAGAAATCCTACTAAAGCCCTTCTATTCCTCTCAAACTGTAGTCTTCCTTAGAGAGGCGTAGGCCAAATCCCATACATGTCTATTCATATTATATATGTCAGTCATCTTTATATATTTATAGAACACACATACATATATATATTGACCCTAAATATACTATATATAAATATACTATTGGTGAGGCATGTATATATATACATATATATGCATATATACATATATGTGTGTGTGTGTTATGTGTGTGTAGGAAGTAAGTGTATATCATAGAACCTTTGGGACTTGAGAGCTGGAAGGGAACATGGAAGTCATCTAGACCAATCTTCTCATTTTATAGATGAGGAGCCCAGGGAGGCTGAATAACTTGCCTAGGCTGTATAGGTCATAAGCGTGAGAGCCAGGATTTAAAGCTAGGTCTTGTTTCTCTAAATTCAGCTCTCTTTCCACTACCAAAAACAAAATAAAAAACCAACCAGATAGCCTATAATAACAGTGCCCTGCTGATGTAGTTGCAATAACCCCTCTCTGTTGAATAATCTAGGTCTGGCATCTACAGTTTAAGTGGAATTTAGAAAGTCTGGAGAGCATCCAAAGAAGAACCACAAAGATGATTAAAGGATTGGAGAAAAATCCAATGTGGGTCTCCACAGATTATGTGAATTTAGGCCCTGTCCATATAATAGTCACTCTTGAGTGAAAAAGTACCTGATTGTGTCCTGTTTGAAGAACATGTCTCTCTTGCTAATTCACCATGAAACCATAGAACTGAAAGAAGTCTTAAGAAACCTAGTTGATCTTCCAGTCTGCTGGGCGGACCATAATCTTTACCAGTCAGAGGAAAGGCATCTAATTTTCAAAGTCGTCCATAGAAGGAGCTTATGCAGGTCTTCTTCCCCCACCCATTCCAGTGTCTGACCATCCTATCTTATATCTCATTGATGGTTCCTGTAGCGCTATTTCCTCACATGTCCTTAATAGAAATAAAGAGCAAGGAGTCCTTAGGTTCTATATAAAATCTCTCCAGATATTTGTTTCAGACATTGACTCTTTCCCCTAAAGCTTCTTTTCTCCAATCCAGATAATGTTAGTCCCTTTACCTAAACATTAATCACTTTTGAGTCTTCACAGAGTTATCACCATATTCTCTTAAAGTGTGGAGACAAGAATTAGATGTGGTACCACACTATATGAGAGGATTACTTCAGAGTTCCTATATGCTATTTATTTGTTCCAATGCTTTTTGGGAGGGTGATACCATTGTGGATGCCAGCTTACCTCTAACTGCTGTACTTAGAACCAGGAAACCTACCTCAGACACTTGGTAGCTATTATACTTAGTCTCAGCTTCCTCATCTATTAAATGTGGATCATGGTAGAGCCTATCTCAAGGGTTTATTTTGAAGCTACAATGAGATAATGTAAACTGCTTTGTAAACTTTCAAGTGCTACATAAATCTAAGTGGGGTTTTCCTTTTTCCAGTTAGTTCCTGAGCTGGTCATCAGGCACACCTGTAGTCCCTTCTACTGGGAAGGTGAGGCAGGTGAATTATTTGAGTTTGAGAGTTCTGAACTGCAATAAAGGTTAAGCTGTTGGGTTGTCTTTCCTATGTCCAGTACCAATATGGTGAGTCCTCTAGGCATTTGGGAACTCATAGACTATCCAGATCAGAAAAATAGAGCAAGGTAAAGCTTCTAAGTCCATCAGTATTGGGATGGGACTCATGAGTGGCAATTGCCCTTCCAACCTGGGCAAGAAGACTCAGTCTCAAAAACAAGTTAATAGATAGATGAATGAATGAATACACAAACATAAAATTTCTGATATTTCTTGTATGTTGGAAATGCCTGGTGAAGAGTTTCTCTCTACAGCTTATAGCCTTAGAGTCACTGAGAAGTTAAGAGATTTGATCAGATTTGTCCAGTCAATTATGTTCTGGAGGAGAAATTGAAGCCAGGTCTTCTTGACTCCAAGATGAGCTAGCTGTGCACTATGCCATCCTGCTTCTAAATGTATTTCAATTGTTGTTGTCTCCCCTGTTACATGGCAAGTTCTTTGAGGGCAGGAACTATCTTTTGACTCTTTTTTTTTATCACCTGTGCCTGCATAACACTATGTCTAGCACATATTAGGTACTTAATAAATGTTATTAATAGATTGATTAATTGTTATTACTAATAATAGCAACCATTAATTCTGGTCACCTGGTTATCTGTTACATACAGGACTTGTATGCTAGGAACTGGAGATATGGAGACAAAATGAAAAATAGCCCCTACCCTCAAGGACCTTACACTCTAATAAGGAAATACAGGATATGAAAACCAAAATCCAAAGGATTGAAATGAAAGGGGAAAATCTAAAAGCGAGTATTAAAGTGAGGTGATTTTAAGATGGTGAGCTTACAGGCTTAGACACCATCCTTCCTGTAGTATGGATCCCTGGACCAGAATGCCATTATTTGATGGTATTGAGTCAAAGAAAAGTCCCTATCAATCATAGGGCATGTACTAGCTCACATGCCCTTTTTAAAAGATCATGCCACTCCCAATCCATCAGGTACAAAATATTGTCTCATTTCTTCTGTAAGTCAAAGGTCCTTTATGTTTAGTATTCTTCCTACCCCTCCATTATTAGTTGGAAAAGATTTGTAGGTGGGAGAAATGCAGCCAAGGGATATGGTCATTTTGTTATTTAAAAAAAAAGACTGAATCTCTGAGAGCATTTGGGTTGGAAAAGTAATTCTATTCAGTTATTCATGGTTTTTATCATTTAAATAAATGAGAAGGAGCCTGCTTTTATATTTCTTAGTTTTCAAGAAGTTTGTTTATTTTAATGTTTGAGTGATAGCTGAACTTTTATCCCATGTGCTCATGAGTTCCCCACAGGTGCAATAATGCCCAGTCCTTTGTTTTGGTACCACTTTAGTGTGTTACAAGTCAATCAGGATATTATTCAACTCCCCCAAATAATCACTGACTATTGCAAATGAAGGAAATGCAATAAATGAAATGAAAAGCCAACAGCAGAAGACATCATTTTCATGAAAGGATATTCTGGGTCGATGAGTAGGCTGAGATATTGCAACCAAGGCTCTTAGTATCCAGTAAAATGGCCTAGTTATCCTGATGGTAAGAGATATAATATCCTTTAGTGAGAGCGAAAAGGATTTTTGTACTATTAATAAAGTCAAAGATTCTTTTAGAATGTACAACTTCTTTCATATTTATCTCATTCTCTAAAATTTTTCCTTTTGTGAATGTTTTATAATGAGCATAATATATTGCTAGAGTAGCATATATTGTAATTTATGAATTAAATAAAAATATATATAATGTATTCAGTCTTTGCATTTAAATCCAATAATGTAATTCAATATTTTTTAACTGACAGGGGTATGCACTCAAAAATGTTTGGAGACCACTGGTTTATGTTACTTGGTGGAGATGCTTTTTTATTGTAATATACTTATTCCCTCCCACTCCTTTCTGGAGGAGTTAAGTACCTGGCTCACAGGCTTACTTTCCACTCCAATCCCTGCATTTATAATCAGTGACTTTAATGTTTAGCCCAAGTGCGGTACTCAACATGAAGTGTGCCTCCCCTCTCTTCCTTAACTCTCTCTAGGTTGGCTTACTTATCCCAACCCAGTCTAAGAGAATTTCCCAGTGTGGGAGGCAGGGGGGTGGTAAATGGTCATCCACAGCCATGACCATACTGATATGATTTATTTCTCAGGGTCCTGGAATTAACCCTGGTATGGTGGGAGATACACTCCCACTACTTGCCAAGGTAACTTCACAGCCCCTACCAGTGTGCTTCCCATTTATACAAAAGCAGTCACAAAGATATCTTTGACTCTTAAGCATTAAATATTTGGTTTTTTAATCTAAAGGTTTTTTTTAATTTAGCAAATGTATAACAACAAAAATAACATGTAATTCAGAAACATATTCAGATAAGGGTGCAAGGGATGTCTTCTTTGTGCCTGAAAAGTCGGCGACTCTGTTGATAAGACATTCTGAAATAATAGAAAGAGTAGGGGACTAGATCTTACCAAGGTTGGAAAGCTTCGAATATAGGATCTGGGTTCTTGTCCTCTCTTTACCACTAATAGCTGGTTTATCTTGGAAAAATTCTAAAACATGAAGAAATCTATTAAAGAGCAAAGATCACATTTACTTAATAGAATGCAAAAACAGGAATAATAAAAAATGTAATAGTCTACCCATAAACCTGGGTCAAACTTTTCCAGTAAGGTAAACAGTGACTATGGGAAAGAATGACCACACCCTGACAGAAACTTGGCAGAAGAGGACCATGAATAAGATTGACTAGGACAACTCATTACTCTTGACTTCAGGCCTTGATATCCTTGACCCCTTTAGAGAACTGCCTGTACACATCACTTGCTACCCAAAATCTCTTTTATCTGTTTCCTTTGTAATCCTTACAACTCCACTGCTGGTAAAAGCTACTTCTCTGCTACTCTCTGCTACTTAATGAGTGTCAAGGTCTTTTAGCACACAGTCATTCTTGTGGTGGTGCTGAGACAACAATACACTCTTTTAGAAAATAAATTTTAACATAATTCCTGAAAAATCTTTCCCTTCTTGCTTTTTCTTCTTAAGCTATGGAGAACAGAAAAGGGCAACACATACACTCCCGAGAAGTCTTTCTTCTCCCAGATTGTAGATGTACAAAAAGGTCATAAAGTCAGACAGTTCTTCAGATAGTAGAAGATTCTATTTTCTTCCCATCAAATTTCAGCAACTATCATGTTCTCCACCAATCAAATAGCTCCCTCCCTCTGCTGCTAAACATGCTTGTTATTTGTTCTGAACTCTTGTCCAATTCTGTATTCTTTCTTATCTCTCATAAGCTTTTCTCATCACCTTCTGTATATTCTGTCCCCAGCTTCTAACTTCCCTTTCATTCAGCTTCTTCTCCAGCTTCTATCTTCCAGAGGAATCAATACTCCCCTTTTTCAATCAATCAGGGCCTTCCTATATTTAGTAACTCATATAAGTAATCATATAATTTGAAACTCAAGAAAATCTAAAAAATCTAAAGCTTTCTATTAGGTATAACTACAAGAGTCTTTATAGTCCACATGATTTACAGTTTTTCAGTTATAACCTTAAAAACCCTGAAAACAGTAATATATAAAAGAGCTAATGGATGATTGCTTTAAAGCTATCCCCAAATTCATTAGGAATTATTTTTTTTCTAAAGGTAACTCATTCAACCAAAACAGTTGATAAGCATTTATGTAGTTCTTACATTTGTTCCAGGCACTGTGCTAAGCTCTGGAGATACCACCATCCTTTCCCTGCTAAACAGGTAAAAACAAAATCCTTGCCCTCAAAGAACTAAGAGTATAAGGGGGAGTTAACATATAAATAATAATGTACATACCAGATAAGAAGCTCTTTTTTATGTTTATTTATTAATTTTTAGTTTTCAACATTCATTTCCACAAAATTTTGAGTTCCAAATTTTCTCCCCATCTCTCCCCTCCCTCCACCCCATAGCACCTTGCATTCTGATTACCCCTTCCCTCAATATGTCCTCCCTTCTACCACACCTCTCCCTTCCCTTATCCCCATCTTCTCTCTTTTCTTGTAGGGCAAGATAGATTTCTATACCCCATTACCTGTATTTCTTATTTCCCAGTTGTATGCAAAAACAATTCTCAACATTTGTTTCTAATACTTTGAATTCCAACTTCTCTCCCTTTCTCCCTCCCCACCCATCCCCACGGAGAGGCAAGCAATTCAATATATAGGCTATATATGTGTAGTTTTGCAAAAGACTTCCATAATAGTCATGTTGTATAAGATTAACTATATTTCCCTTCATCCTATCCTGCCCCCCATTTATTCTATTCTCTCATTTGACCTTGTCCCTCCCCAAAAGTGTTTACTTCTAATTACTCCCTTCTCCCATTTGCCGTCCCTTCCATCATCCCCCTCATACCACTTGTCTCCTTCTCCCCTACTTTCCTGTAGTGTAGATAGATTTTCATATCAAATTTAGTGAGCATGTTATTCCCTCCTCAAACCAAATGTGAAGAGAGTAAGCTTCACTTTTTCCCCTCTCACTTATTCAACTCAACCTGTGCTCTCTGTCTATGTGTGTGTGTGTGTGTGTGTGTGTGTGTATGTGTGTGTATGTGTGTAATCCCAAGTACCCAAATACTGACAAAAGTCTCAAGAGTAACAAATATTATCATTCCATGTAGAAATGTAAACAGGTCAACTTTAGAAAGTCTTCTTATTCAACTCAACCTGTGCTCTCTGTCTATATATATATGTGTGTGTGTGTGTGTGTGTGTGTGTGTGTGTGTATGTGTATAATCCAAACTACCCAAATACTGACAAAAGTCTCAAGAGTAACAAATATTATCTTTCCATGTAGAATTGTAAACAGGTCAACTTTAGAAAGTCCCTTTTGATTTCTCCCTCCTGTTTACCTTTTCATGCTTCTCTTGATTCTTGTGTTTGAAAGTCAGATTTTTCTCTTCAGTTCTTCTCTTTTCATCAAGAATGCTTGAAAGTCCTCTATATCATTAAATAACCATTTTTCCCCCTGAAGTATTATACTCAGCTTTGCTGAGGAGGTGATTCTTGGTTTTAATTCTAGTTCCTTTGACTTCTGGAATATCATATTCTAAGCCCTTCAATCCCTTAATGTAGAAACTGCCAGATCCTGTGTTATTATGATTGTATTTCCACAATACTCAAATTGTTTCTTTCTAGCTGCTTGCAATATTTTCTCCTTGACCTGGGAACTGTGAAATTTGGCTACAATATTACTAAGAGTTTCTCTTTTTGGATCTCTTTCAGAAGATGATTGGTGGATTCTTTCAATATTTATTTCGACCTCTGGTTCTAGAATATCAGGGCAGTTTTCCTTGATAATTTCATGAAATATGATGTCTAAGCTCCTTTTTTGATCATGGCTTTCAGATAGTCCCATAATTTTTAAATTGTCTCTCCTGGATCTATTTTCCAGGTCAGTTGTTTTTCCAATGAGATATTTCACATTATCTTCCATTTTTTCATTCTTTTGGTTTTGTTTTGTGATTTCTTGGTTTCTCATAAAGTCATTAGCTTTCATCTGCTCCATTCTAATTTTTAAAGAACTATATTCTTCAATGAGTTTTTGAACCTCCTTTTCCATTTGGCTAATTCTGTTGTTTAAAGCATTCTTCTCCTCATTGGCTTTTTGGATTTCTTTTTCCAATTGAATTAGCCTATTTTTAAAGGTGTTATTTTCTTCAGCATTTTTTTGGGTCTCCTTTAGCAAGCTGTTGACTTGCTTTTCATGATTTTCTTGCATCACTCTCATTTCTCTTCCCAATTTTTCCTCCACCTCTCTTACTTGATTTTCAAAATCCTTTTTGAGTTCTTCCATGACCTGAGACCACTGCATATTTATTTTGGAGGCCTCTGATGGTAAGCATTATTCTTCCTCATCTGAAAGGATGGAAGAAAATACCTGTTCACCAAGAAAGTAACCTTCTATAGTCTTATTTTTTTTTCTCTTTCTTGGGCATTTTCCCAGCCAGTTACTTGACTTTTGAGTTCTTTGGAAAGAAGAGGGTATACTCTGGGGACCTGTAAGTTCTCAGCTCCTTCAAGGTGGCTCAGTCCTCTTCTGGTTTGTGCTCTGGACTGGGAGCTACCAAAACTTTTCTGCCCAGGATCTGCAAGTAGAATTTTCTTTCCTCCACCAGCTCTACCATGCCAGCCAGCACTCTTCCTCACCCCCAGACCAGCAGTCAGGACTAAGATCTGGATCAGCAGCTCAATTGTCACAGGGCCTTTAGGCCGAGGGCTCAAAAAATGGATGTGGCTACTGCTGCTGCTGCCACTGCCATTGCCTGGAGCTGGGGCTAGGGGAGGACCTTGCTCCCTTCTCATCCAGGAGAAAAAGTTTTTTCACTGACCTTTGAAGTGTCTTTGGCGTTGGTAGGTAGAGGGATCTGAAAACCACTGCAGCTGCTGAGGATTCCCCCCATAAACCTGTTCTAGTCCTGTCCCTGCTATGCCTTGCAGCCAAGGCTGAGCTGGACTCTGTGGGGAGTGTTCTGTGCAATAGATCTTTCCTGTCAGCCTTCCAGGCTACCTTGGGCTGAAAATCTTTTTCACTCTGTTGTTTTGTGGCTTCTGCTGCTCTAAAATTTGTCGAGTCATTTTTTACAGGTATTTTATAGGCTGTGGGGGGAAGGGCTAGAGATGTGCATCTTTCTACTCCACCATCTTGGTTCCCCCCAGAAGCTCTTTTCCAAGTGGAAGGAGATTGAACCTCTGAGGAGGAAGCTGCAGTTTGTTTTTTTATTTTTTTAATAAGAAATTACAGTAATAATAGCTTGTATTTCTATGGATTTTAAGGTTTCCAAAGCACTTTACAAGTATTATCTCATTTTATCCTCACAACATCCATGGGAAGTATATTGCTTTTGTTATTCCCATTTTATAGTTGAGAAAACTGAGGCAGACAGAAATTAAGTGTCTTGTACAGGGTTACCCACCTAGTAAGTATCTGAGGATTTGAACTCAGGCTTCTTGACTCCAAGTCTAGTGCTCTATCTACTGTCCTCTAGCTGAGGTGTGGTTCCACAGGAGAGAGATCAGGTGAGTGATTACCCCGTAAGCCTAGAAAGAAGAAAAATAAAAACAAGTAGAGGACTCTGATTTGACAGAGAGGCAGCTATTTGTCAACCTAGGAGGCTGCTAAGTAGTGCAGTGGATAGAGTATCAGCCCTGAAATCAGGAGGATCTGAGTTCAAATCCATCCTAAGATGGATTTACTAGCTGTGTGATCCTGGACAAATCCCTTAACCCTGTTTGCCTCAGTTCCTCATCTGTAAAATGAGCTGGAAAAGGAAATTTTGAACCACTCCAAGAAAACCCCAAGTGAGCTCACCATAAATCAGACATGACTGAAACAACTAAACAAAGGGTTTGATGACTCCCTGGGATCTTCAGGCATCCATCAAATAAGAAGGACATTGACCCCATGGGGGTGAGATCTTTCATGCTTCTAGGTGACCATGAAGTCACCGACGGATGCCACCAGAAAACTTTGTCAAGGGAAATACAGCTTGAACCTTGCCCAATCCTCAGGCCAATGGCCTAGTCCTGGCTTTGTTGACTTATCCCATATTGTGTGTGTGTGTGTGTGTGTGTGTGTGTGTGTGTGTGTGTGTGTGACACCATCATAGGTATTGGCTCTATCACAACATGACTACAAACAGTCAGCTCAAATCCTACCTTGTGCAAGTTGCCTTGCTTGGTCTCCCTTCATGTTACTGCTTTCCCTCTGAGGTTGCTTACACTTGAATCTGCATGTATCTAGTATGAACATAGTTGTTTGCACATTGTCTCCCTCGTTAGAATGTTCACTTCTTGAGGACAGGGACTGTTTTCGCCTTTCTTTATGTTCCCCAGCATTTAGCATCGTTCCTGGCACATAGTAAGTGCTTAGTAAATACTTGTTGAGCTCTAGAGAGAATCTAGAAAGCAATGCTAAAGATTCTGTGGTCTTGGGAAATAATAATAATGATGATGAAAACCTTGGAGGCACAGGTGGTGTTTTAATCACTGATTCTTATCTCAGGCAATCATTTCAGAAGATAAAAGGAGATTTGGAAAGTGAACAACTAGTTAAGAAAATGTGATCTGAGATCAGAAGTTGAATTTCTAGATCCGAAGGCAGAGGTGCACTCCTAACAAGGGTCGATAAGAATATATTTTTCTGGAGTCTTGCAAATGTAATCAGAAGGGATTTAAAAACTAAAAAGGGCAGGAAAGGGAGAAAACTGGCTATGTACAGCCACTGAGCTAGATGCTAGAAAGAACAGTCATGATATAAGAAGAATAACCTAAGAAGAGCATATAATTCAAGCTAGTCAAAAATTGGGGGAAGGGGGTGAAATTCCACATATACCAAAATATTCACAGCAGAATTTTTTGTGGTGGCAAAAAATCCTGGAAACAAAGTGATTGTCATTGATTGGGGAACAGCTGGACAAATAGAAATATATAAATATAATGAAATATTATTACAGTGTTACAAATGATGAACATGAGGAATTCTGAGAAACACTGGAAGACTTGTTTAAAATGATGCATAGTAAAAAACAGCAGAACCAGAACATTATGCATAATAACCACAATACATAAAGGAAAACAACACCTAAAGATGCCAAAATTCAGATCAGTGCAGCAGCCAGTTGTGATCCTAGAGGACTGATGATGCAACAAATCTCCCTTTTGTTTTTGTCTTTGTAATGGTAGGAGCTAGCCAATGAGGGCCCAGTGTTTGGAGCACACACTCAGATTTGCCCTTCCTGGTGGTTTATTCAGAGCATGGGCCATGTTCCCTGCCTGATTCCAACCAATCAGATGAAGGCTTGGTGAAACTACTTATTTATCACCATGAAGGACAGAGGGACTGGTATTCTGTAGGGATGAGAATTCTTCTTGCATTGTGCCAAGTGCTGGGAATTCAAATAAGAAAAATAGATAGTCTTTTGGCCATTTATTGATTTGGTGAATGACTTGTATCCTTATAGATTTGACAAAGTTCTTTATATATTTGAGATGTGAGACTTTTACCTGAGAAACTGTCTATAAATTTTCTGCTTTCCTTCTGATCTTCTAGAGAAAGAATAGATGAATAGAAATATATACAGAATGATCTGCATATGTATGCATATATGCACACCCACATTTGTGTCTAATGGTAGCCATCTATAGGACAGGGGAAAAGGGGGGAAAAAGAAAGTTAGATATAACTTTTAAATATATAATGATATAAGTATATATATATTTATATAATGATATGTAATATAAATGTATATTATACATAATAAATATATATATTTATATAATGATATATAATATAAATGTATATTATATATAATAAATATATAATATATATTTAAAAGGAACAGCAAATTATACATAATAGATTTTCAGTTTCATGTGCTATCATTTTTTTCTATTCTACTATGTTATGGAAATGATTGTTTTATCTTAAGGCCAAAATAAAATAAATTTTAAAAGAAAACAACAAAAAAAGGAAAGATAAATAGTCCTTGCCCTCAAGGAGCTCAAAGATTAACGGGAGAAGAGAACTCACAAAAGGAAGCTGAAAAGGGGGGACAAAAACTGGCCCCCAAAACTTGCCAGTGTAGCCCAAACTAGACTAAAATGTAATTGGCAAGTATTTAACAAAATAAATAAAAATGCACTGCAACCTGGATAGTGCTCATTGGTGGATTTCCTAAATCAATATGTGGCTTGCAGGAATCCATTCAGATGCCACTGAACTTTCAGGAGATCTATATTCTAGTTCTGTCTTTCCCACCAGCTGTTCATTTGAGATAAATCATGTCACCACTCTAGTGTACATTTTCTCATCTGTTATATTAAGGAGTTGGACTCAGGTAATCTGTTAAGATCCCTTCCAATGCTAGCAATTTCTGAGCCTATGAGGAGAGCTAATTGAATGGTACAGAAAGTATACCAAACTTCAAGTCAGCCAACTTAATAGCACTGAGTATCTTCATCTGCAAAATGGAGATAATAATTCATTACCTCACAAGGCTGTTGTAAGGAAAGTACTTCATATACTTTAAAGCCCTACTGTGTAGATATGATTTATTACTATTATCATCATTCTTGTTGTGACATGTGTCCTCTGGGACTCCCAGACTCAGGCTATTATATCACACCACCCCTCTGAGTTTCAGAGGGGCACCCTGAGAGGTCGGGGGAGCCGCCTCAAAACTTAACTCAGTTCTTGCAAAACAATGGTGCCTCCAAGTTCATACCCAGATGAGATGACTACCAGGTGAGTCCACCTGGGCTGGGGTTCCAAAGGTTCTGCCTGGATCTTTGCTCCTTGATCTCCAGGGCATCAATGCTGTGCTGGCTGCAAAACCTGATTCCAGGACACCCTCCAAACCTCTTGAATTCACAAAGTTCCTTCATGGTCATCTACCTATAATGAAAAAGGACAAATAGAAAAGCCAAAGTCTGGGGCAGTTGGGGTTTTGGAAAGAAAAGGAGAATGGGTGAACTCAGAAGAACTCAGAAGAGGGAAAAGACCCGAGGCCCGTTCCCTCTGTACATGATCTCTGAGGGAGAGGAAGAGTCACCAATGTCTGCCAGATACAAATGAATCAAAGAATCAAGAAGTAGCTAAAGCAGACTCAGGTGTTCTGTCTACATGGCCAGTAGAAAAAGGCTCCTCCCCATCATGTGAGAGCTGCGGAATGTCTACACAGGCTCCATAGTCTATAGGAGGTATTTCCCTTAAACCTCATCCTGGTTCTCCTCTGAGCCATCTCCCTAGCATCCAAATGGAGAGGCTGGATAAACTAGGCAAGCTGACTGGTCTTCTCATGCACGGGATCCATACCACATCGCTACTACTAGGTTATCTCTAGCTCATGATTTCCAAAAGCAAGAAATATTCATAGAAATTCCAAGAAAGTCAATTGCTTTAGAATAATGTTCAACAGATTGAATAGTAACAGGGTCCTAATCTGACTAGGCAGTATCTATGTGGTATATAACTCGAGCGAAGATCCTCTGACTCAGTCCTCTGGAACGAAAGTTTATGCACTTTGGAAGTAATAAGGATATCAAGTTGAATTATTCTAATCTGGTGGTGATAGGAAATATAAGCTCTCAGACCTTTGGGGAGAGGAAAGTGAGCTTTTTAGCTGGCTAAGTAATCATAGGCTTGGAGTCAGGAAGACCTGAGTTCAAATCCAGCCTCAGACACTTACTAACTGTGTGACACTGGGCAAGTCACTTAACTCTGTTTGCCTCAGTTTCCTCATCTATAAAATGAGCTGGACAAGGAAATGGCAAACCACTTCAGTATCTTCACCAAGAAAACCCCAAATGGGGTCGGTCACAAAGAATCAGACATGACTGAATCAACTGAACCACAAAGTAATCATATAAGAATATGGGTGAATTACTGAAAGCCTGGTGACAGCAAGCTCTGTGATTGGCTAAGAGGGAGCCTGGGATTACAGAGCAGTAAATGAGTTTGGTGAGGAGCTCTGGTCAAGAGTGCCCACACAGGCAAATTCCGATTCAACTCGAGGCAACTTTGGTATAGAACATACTCTTTTTAGGGGGATTAGACAAGATCTTCACCTAGGCAGGGAGGGCTCTATCCAGTTAGTCTAGACAGAATTTTTTTATATGCACTACATTGTGCTAAATGTTGGGGGTGTGATGATGAAAAGCAACACAGATCCTGACCTCAAAGTGTTTATAGCCTTCTAGAGGTGGTAGGTGGCAGACAACACATACAAATACTTGTATTACAAGTTCAAACATGTTTAAGGCATTAAAGATACAAGTGTTTGGTAATATGCCAAGTAACCATCACTGGGCATATTTCTCTGTGGATAAGAAGTAAGCTCAAGTGGTACCAATGTGCCCACAGTTCTTATCCTCACTGTTATGCCAACACTGGGGGTGATCTGTGTTTAGTTATTGAAATAACAAGGAGCAGGTACCCAGACCAACACAGATACTCACAAACTGCTGTAGTAAAAGAAAGAAAAGAGACCTAGGACCACACTGCAGATAACACAGTCACATATGCCTTCTGGTCTCACCTGGTCTCTCTCTTGCATCTATTCCACTGACTGCCCTCATAATGCCACTGATTTTGTCTGGCTTCCACATATCACCAAACCACTCTACCAGCCCCAGATTATGTATGATTCTCATTAAATATCGCATTATATATTGTTTTCATACAGTAAACCAAATGCATAGGTCACATGCAAACAAGGAGCATCACTTTGAATAGTCTGGCATACAATAGGCGCTGAAGAAATGCCAGTCGATTGAGTAAGATTACTCCCCAGGTTTACACAAAGAAGACCAAATACAGCGTCTATTCTGTTGTAAGTTTCTTGAGGGCAGGGATTGCTTAATTTTTATTTCTGTATCTTTAGTGTTTGTCATAGTTCCAAGCACATACTAAGTGCTTAGTCAATACTTGTTGAATTGAATCGAATGAAATATACAATGCATAGCCCCACATATGGAGGCTACATATAAAGTACATTACATGTATACATTACATATACTCCACTAGAGGGCACCTTCTGGTTACGTGTGTTACTTCACCTACATATTTGCACTATAGTAGAAAACTTTGCTATGTGATATTTTATGTTTCTACATATGATTTATGTGCCTGATCTACTGGATGCAGTTATAATGTGAATGTTATATATTGTGAACCCACATGTGACTTATGTATCCGAGGTTATTGTTAGTGATTGTGCTACATGTGAATTAATGGTTGTTTATGATGTGTGTCTAAGGAGGTAGCTATATGCCTAATATAGTTTATAGGGACTTCAAATTTGTGTACTAAAAGGAGAATGTTATATGAACCAGCATTGCTTTTGCCCTTCTTAGAGCATGACTTTAAGTATCCAAAATGGAGAAGTAAGACTAGCATTCATTGAAAGGAGGTTCAGGAGTCAGAATCTGATCAGACTTGAGTCTACATGCAAAAACTGCCTCAAGAGGCATCAACCTGGAAAAGAAAATGGAAGCAAGCAGATGTAAGTGTACTTCGAGGAGACTATGTCATCTGGGGAGTCCTGTAGCATTCCTGAGATGCCATGGTTAGAGATCTAACCTGATGGAATGAGGTTCATTGAGCAGATTATGCTAATGCTACAGCCTATACCCATACCATAGATGGAAAAGGACAGGAACCAAGGAGACTAACTACTTGAGTAGAGATCTGGAAGCCCAGAAATGAAGCCAAGATAAATCCAGTTGTGAGAAACTGGAGTTGGCTTTCACTCTGGCCTCAAAGAGCATGCTGAGAGGACATTGGTGGGGCAAAGGAGAAGGAGGCAGTTGAGTTTCTTACCTAATCTATCCACATGTAGAAGGGATAGTTTACCCATTCCCAAAAAGAGAATTCCCCCCATCTACCATCTTAGGGTTTTAGGAGATTATATTCATTTATGAAGACGGGAAAAGAGAAGAGAATGGTTATTTCTTCCTTCTTAATTAAATACTTTCCTCTTGGACTTAGGGCTCTTAGAATACGGTCTATGAATCCGTGTGTGTTCATCCTTCGTTGCCAATGGAGACTGTGCCATCAGAGAAATGCCATCAGAGAAATGATGACCTGACTTGCACTTGACTTTGTTTTGAGTGAGGGAGGGCTATGCAGGTCACCAGCCTCACTTCTCCTCCAGAGCCATCTGAATCCAGTGACCAGATATTCATCAGGATGACTGGAGATGACCCAGGATGAGGCAATTGGGGTTAAGTGACTTGCCCAAGGTCACACAGCCAGTGAGTGTCAAGTGTCTGAGGTGAGATTTGAACTCAGCTCCTCCTGACTCCTGTACTGGTGCTCTATCCACTGCACCATCTAGCTGCCCCATGGTCTACGAATAGAGAATGTGGTAATGATGGGACAATAATTAGCATATTTGATTGCCTAGAAACATTTCATATTCAACTTAGAAAAAGTGGCAAAGGGCTCCAGCCCCAGAGTTCTTGGGTAGAATACGTGGGAACCAATGTTATAGATACCATTATCACCTGTGATGCTTCACGTCCCATCTCTGTGTCTTTACACTGGCTGTTCCCAATGCCTAGAATGCTTCATCACTTTCATTTTTTAGAATCTCTACTTTGTTCAAGCTTCAATCAATGTAATAGCTCCATACTAAGAGACAGGGACTATGTCTAATTTTTGCCTTTTCCCCAGTACCTAGCACAATGCTTTGGATAGAATTTTTGATATTTTAAATTCTTTACGGTTTTATTTGTGTGGGCACTCTTTCTAGAAATACAGATAACATCTCCATCCCTTAGTAGACAGTCTTTGCGGTCATTGTGGCCAAAATTACTCATTATTGGGGTGGTCAACCTTCTGATAAGACTTCATGGAGGGTAAGTGTTCAATGAGGGAAGTCTGGGCGGTTGGGGGGTGGGTTGGGAGTGGGGCTAGAGGGAGGCGATATGACCTGAACTAGTTGGGCAACATTAAAGGACACCAAAGACAAACTTGACCTCTTTTACAATTTTGCCTAGCAATTGTCCTGTAAACGCAGAATTATTTTCTGCTTAATGGTGAACATGAGAAGAATTCAATTGAACAGCTATTTCCAGAGCTCCCACTATGTGCACAGAAATGAGCTAGACACTTCAGGAGATACAAGATGAACCAGCTACCGTCCCTAAAGGATCTTGTAACCTTCTCTAGAGAAGAAAGCGCAATATAAAACAACAAAAGCCTCTAATTTCCCTAGGTTGCAAATTACAGTTACATGCTACTGTTTTCATAGAAATGCTATCAGAATTCCTCAAATAAATTATTTTTGCTGCTGTAATAATAACAGCTAACATTTGCATGGGCAGTTAGGTGGCTCAATGGAGAGTGTGCAGGGCCCCAAGTCAGGAAGACTCATCTTCCTGAGTTCAAATCTGGGCAAGTCACTTAACCCTATTTGCCTCAGTTTCCTCATCTCTAAGATGAATTAGAGAAGGAAATGGCAAACCATTTCAGTATCCTTGACAAGAAAACCCCAAATGGGGTCTTGAAGAGTTAGACACAACTGAAAACAACTAAATAACAACAAATTCAAATGGAACTTGAAGAATTGCAAAGAGCTTTACAAACATTATCTCATTTTGTCCTCACAAGAACCTTGAAATTTAGGTCCTGTTTATTATTACTGCCATTTTACAGTTGAGGAAATTGAGACACACTGTGAGGATAAGTGACTTGCCCAGGGTCACACAGCTAGTAAATGTCTGGGGCTGGATTTGAACACAGATCTCCTTCTCTCCAGGCCCAGGGCTTAATCCTTTTCACCTCTTCCAGACCTTTTTCTGATGCTGTCTTCAGATGTTTATACCTGTGATGCCTAGAAAAGCTGAGACCCTCCCTGCAGAAACAAAGGGATGAAGAGCCTTGCAAAGTGAATTAGATATCCCACTAGTGTCCACCTTAGAAATGAGTTCCCCTGAGAAGCTCATTAATGTTGCTTTCAATTACCAGAACTCAAATATGTGACCTATATGTTTGGTCATGGCCATCATCATCATGAAAAATTGGTCCTCCCTGTGAATATATTTCTTGTTTAAACAAACCTTAGGAAAATGTGTAGGGCCGGATTCTTGGAGCCAGAGGCACAATGCATTTTTTTTCTTAAATGTTTATGTTGCGGAGCCTGTAGAAAGTAGTGCAACAAAGATCTTTTAGTGGAAGGTAGCGACATGGATGAATAGGGTTTTTGTGTGCTCGTCCAATGCTGGTCCTCCAAAGAACAAATCCAAAAGCCATTAAGAATAATTCTGCTTTAGCCGGTGATGGACAGAAATCACGGAGAGAGAAGGGAGGAAACTCTAAGGGACATTATTCTAAAGAAGTAACCGAATCAGATGTCAAAGGACTCTGTTAGGCTAAAACTAGAACCAGATTAGTCGGATTTCAGCTGTGCGCTCCCGCCCTCCTCCTCTCCACCCCACCCCACCCCACCCCCTACTGCCACATCCACACACACATACATTTCATCCCAAGTGGAATTCATCCCTATGCAGGCAGAGCTGCTGCAGCCACACAATATATTGGGTTAAGATTCTGTGAGCTGCGATGCTTGAGGTGAACAAAAAAAAAAAAGGAAAATTTCCCCAAATCTTTGGGATTAAATTCTGAAAGTGCAAAGAAAATCAACTTTGTTAAGACATGTCATGCAAACTGAGAGGTGGGCTTTGTTTAAATTGGGGTGGGTGGAATTTCAGCATTTGCCATGCGGCTATTTTAGGTAATCCCTCTGTGTGAATGCATTTTCCCTCCCTACCCCCAAACTATACAAGGCTGGGATGGATGAAAGGCTACTTTTTAAAAAAAATCTTATTTCCTCCCCACCTCCCACTCCCCATTCCCGAGTGCACGTTCAAGCCCAAGGAGAAGAAAAGCAAATCCCAGACATCAAAGTTGCAGAAGGCCTCTGGCCAATCAGTATCCACCTGAGAATTCCAGGGAAGGGAACGAGGTGGGAAGAAAACAAAGAATGGAAAGTGCTTCCTTCAGCACCAGCCTCCACCTCGGCTCTCATCCCTTAAAGCCAAGCTGGTTTAGAGGAGTGGCTCTTGGAGGGAGCGGGAGAGCCGCAGCTGTGCCACATAATCAGGGCTCGGGCACGTGGGTGATAGCTGTTCTTTAGTTTGCTACAAACCTGCCATGTTTTTTCTGAATTGAATTTCTCATCAAAATATAGTCTCTTTAAAATGTTGGTGACGAGTTCGTGTTCGTCTCCCAGCTCAGGGAAAGCAGGAACAGTGTTGGAAGTGGCGAAAGTTTCCATCTAGAGGTAGAGGCCAGCAACACCAGGGACCACACTGGTCCGCATCCATCCTCACTACAATAGCCTTCACTCTTCCCCTACATACCTTACATTCCATCTCTATGTCCCTATACTTACCCCTCACCAATCCCTTACCTGCCCTCCTCCACTCCCCCTTCCACCTTTACCCCCTCTCTCCCACATAATGGCTCAGGAGGAGAAGTGAGGCTGGTGACCTGCACGGCCCTCCCTTACTCAAATCAAAGTCAAGTGAAGTCATTTCACCATTTCTCTGATGGCAGGGTCTTCTTCGGCAACGAAGGACGAACGCACACACCTCATTCTCTCTCTCTTCACCTTCTTTTCCTCCTCTCTCCTCCCTTCTTTGTTTCTTTCTCTTCCTTCTCTCTGATCTTCTTTCTTCTCTACTTCCTCTCTCTTCTTTTGTTTCTTCTCTTTTTTCCTCTCTCTACACTCTCAACTCTCACCAATATTTTACTAAGAAAATGTATTTCAATGAAAAATTCAATCCAATGCATGGGTGCAGCTCATTTAATCCAAACCCACACAAAGTTACTAACAAAAGCCTGTAGTCTTGATAGCTTTGTCAGGTAAGAACACCTCTACTGATCAACCAAATCCAATAATACAGCATGTTGAACTAAATGAAACAACCAAATTAATCCAATTGGGAAGTAGAATGCTTTTAAGGGGCAGCTCCATGATGCAGTGGATAGAGTGTCAGGCCTGGAGTAAGGAAAATCAATCCTCCTAAATTCAAATCTGGCCTCAGACTAGCTGTCACTTAACCCTATTTGCCTCAGTTTCCTCATTTGCAAAATAATTTAGAGAAGGAAATGGCAAACCATTCCAGTATCTTTGTCAAGAAAAGCCCAAGAGGAGTTGGACAGGACTGAAAAATGACTAAACAATTACAAATGACAGAAAGACTCAAAATGATGTTACCCAAGAAACCCACTGGTGTGAGCCATAGAGATTCAGTCAACGACCTATGGGTTTTGTATAAAGCAGGAAGCCAGTTTGTAACCTGAGCATTCAAGTACCCAGCCAGCTTAATGACGGAAATCATTCAAGCCAAGCCCCCAAGAGGGAGTCACTTGGTAAAGGATGGAGGAAAAAGAAAAACCTCTGCCCTTCCCCCTCTCCCCTTGACCAAAGTGAAATCCAACTCTGAAAGTTCCAATAGGCTTGAAGAAAGTCAGCTTCAGGTCTCCATAGAAGGGGAGCTCCTCCAGGGCAGGGACTGTGTTTTTTCCCTTTCTGTGTATCTCCAGTGCTTAGCACAGTGCCTGACACATAGTAAGTCCTTAATAAATACTTGCTGGCTAAATGAGCAGACTACTACACCAGAGGGGAATTTTATGAGGACTTCACCAAGGACAACAAAGGACTTCCAACCAAAGGAAGTCCAGAAGCTATAGGTTCTAAATTTGTCCCATGTACTTTAAGTTTCAGTCCTAAACATTTCTTCCTGGACTGTATACACATACACACATATACATTCATACGTGTGTGTGTGTGTGTGTGTGTGTGTGTGTGTATGATTGTTTCCCACAGCTGGGGAAGGAAGAGAGGAAAAAGGATGTTTTGTACCAATTGACCTTCCCATACCACCCTATTAAATACTCCTAACTAAAGTAACTCCTAACTAAAAGTTAATAGAGTCTAATTGGTCGATTTACATCTACTGATAAACATGAAGAAAGCACACCAGTGGGCACACGAGAAACAACTCTCCCCAACTCCTCAGTTAGCCCCTAGACTGCTGAGTGGAGAAGTAGAAGCCACCCCCCCCCCCTCCAATTTCCAAGGAAAATAGAGGTCAGAGAGAGTAGCTCCAGGGTCTGTGTTATACCAGAAATTCAATTCAGGACTCAGGAGTATTAATAGCATTTCTGTGAATCACATCTGAGAATGTGACTATCACAATCTTACACTTTTCTGGAATGTGTGACTGTGATCAAGACAGATTATGAAGGACAGGCCAATAAGCTGTTAGAATCAACGGAGAACTCTGATGTGTTTAATAGAAAGCACTGATGAGCTGGTAAGAAGAAGGCCTCCAGGATGCTGATGGACCTCAGGCTCACCACCATCTGGGAATCAGTTGAAGTCACTGGGGCTATTCATCCAAAGAAGAGAAGACATGGAAATAAAGTTTCTTTCAAATATCTGAGAGATTGCAACATAGAAGGATTTGATTTGTTCTGATTGACCTCAAAGGGAAAAACCAGAAGCGAAAGATGGAAGTTGTTAGGAGGCTGATTTCATTATATTGGAAGAAAAAAAAAACTTCCTTACAATGAAGAATATTTCCAAAGTGGAATGAGCTTGAGTTTCTCCTTACTCTACATCTTCAAGAAGAAACTTCAGAACTCCTGATTGGTGATGCTGTAGACACAATCCTTGCTCAGGGATGAGTTGGATCAGATGTCCTGTAAGGCCTCTACCACTTCCATGAGCCCAAAGTCATTGGAAATATGCCAAGTTATAAGCAGGCTCTAGCAGTCTTCATAATTAATACTTAGGAGAAATAAATGACATAAAAGACACCAGAGAAGACACAGGTGTCAAACCTGAGACTAAATCTCCAGAGTGACTGAACCAGATTAAAATGTAATTGGGAAATGTTTAACAAAACAAATAAAAATACAACACAATATAAAAAAAAGACTGCAAATTGAAATGAAATCCTATTTCCTGAAGGAGAAAGAAAAGGTACAACAAGGAACCCTAGCTTTTTAAAAAAATACAATTTGTGAGTGTTTCCTTGTGCCTGTTCAGTTCCTCTTAAGAAAAGGAGTTTCTCTAGGAAAAGAACTATTGTTTCTTTCTGCGCATAACAAATTAAATGCTATGTAATGACAAAATAGTACAGGCTATTGTCAGAGAAAGTCTTTTCCACTTTCAAATAATAGGACTTTGTGTTATGTTATAATATTAGGAGGGAAAAGAAATATATTATGTTATATAATATTATATAATATTGGGGTTCATCGAGTACAATACCTTCATTTGGCAGTTGAGTAAACTGAGGCCCCAAAGGATTTTTTTTTTTGTGACTGAAGTCATACAAATAAAATCATCATCATGTCAGCAAATATTTTTGACCACCTAATTTTCATTCCACATTGTCATGGGATTCCATATACATTAATACTTGGTGTGGCTATCATCCTAAATTTAATCTTCACTTTACCAAATTATCTAGGTCATAGATTAAATCCATACCAACAAACCTCTGTAGCTAATTGTGTGGTAAGAATAGGTAGATTATGTTGATTATCAGTCTGAGTTTGAATTTTAGCAATGTTGTCTATAAAACTATGACATTTCAATTGTAGGGGGTTTTTTTTGTCTTGAAATAACTTCTTTTCCTCCACTATTACCCTTTCTTTCTTTTTAAACTTTCTTTTTCTCAATTAGACAGAATTAGGAGGAGGTAGAGTATAAAGGACAGTTGGGTGATATAGTGGATGGAGTGCCAGACCCGGAGTCAGGAAGACTCGTCTTTCTGAGTTCAAATCTGACTTCAGATACTTATTAGGTGTGTGACCCTGAGCAAGTCACTTAACCCTGTTTATCTCAGTTTTCTCATCTGTAAAATGAGCTGGAAAAGGAAATGGCAAACCACTGCAGTATCTTTGCCAAGAAAACCCCAAATGTGGTCATGAAGAGTAGGACACAACTGAAAATGGCTGAACAACAATTGTATAAAAGAAAGCTATTCTAGTCCTCATTCTGCTACTACCTTATGTATTTTCTCCTAAGTAACCCCTGTGGGTCTCAGTTTTCTTATCTGAACATAGAAAGAATTGGATTACATGTACTTCAAGGTCTCTTCCAGTTCTAACATTCTATGAGCATATGAAATGTATATCATCTCCATGTTATTGTCATGAATTTTGACATTAATGGTGCCTTGTAAGCCCAGAGGAGACTGTGTGTACAACAAAACAGAATGGGGTATGTGGAAGATCCCCTAAGTATTCTCATTTGGTCCTTAACACTTAAAATATGGCCAATATACTAAGTAAGAGAATTGTTGCACTTACGTGTTTAAAAGTCAAGTTTGTTGGGTCTTTAAAAAATGTTAATGGAATTCCAAATGGCTCATGATGGAAAATGCCATCTACATCCACAGAAAGAACTATGGAATCTGAATGCAGATCGAAGCAGACCATTTTCTCTCTTTTTCTCTTTCTTGTGGTTTTTCTTTTTTGTTCTGATTCTTCTTTCACAACATGACTAATGTGGAAATATGTTTAATATGATTGTACATGTATAGCCTATATCAGATCACTTGCCTTCTTGGGGAGGGGGGAGGAGAGGAAGGGAGAAAAAATTTGGAACTCAAAATCCTATAAAGGTGAAAACTATCTTTACATGTAATTGAAAAAAAAATACTAATAAGTGGAAAAAATGTAAATGGAAAAAGAACTTTGTTTAAAGATACTCAGAATCCTGATTCTTAGATATAGAAACATGAAAGGGTATTTAGGAAAATGATTGCTACCTTAATCCTGCTGTTGGCTGCCTTGGTTTTCCATACTACTAAGATCATTATTTTGATACTTGGAAAGTCAGCATAAAGGCAACTCCTCCAGAACTGAAACATTTTTTAAAAAACTAACTCCCTTCGGAAATGTAGTGAAACACAGAGAAATCATTCATAATGGCTCCTCAAGCAAAAATTCTTCAACTTTTCTGACACTTCGGGTGGGGGGAGGGGAACACAGAGAAACACTGTTCACTGTAGATTCCATCTCGAACTTGGTAGTTGAGTGTCACCACCAAAGCAATGAACAGGTCACAGGCTTCTCTGAATGGGTTTTTGTCCCATTGGAGTGGTGGTATATAGCTGGGGGAGGGAAGGAATTGGCTCTACCAAAATACATTACACTGACTTTTTCAATAGCTGGGCAGCTGTGGTGAAAAATAGAGACTATCCACATGGCCACTTGAAGTTGGTCAAAAGATAATGAAAAATAAAAACATGGGTATCTCCATGTTAGGTGACCTAGTCATATGCAGCAGCAGAATGGGGGACAAAATGCCCTGGTAAACAGCTGGATGCATGAAGCATAGGCAGGTACCTTTTGGATCTAAGATTGTGAGGAAAATTCATATCCAGCAGAGGAGGTTACAAAAAACAAAATCAGAAAATAAAAAACGTTTTTTACACACAAAAAAACCCCAATCTTACTAAAATAAGAGAAAGTATTGATTGTGAAAATACTTTTACATTAAATAGCTCTGATAGAAGTCTAAGATACATAACAATTTCCTATGTTCATACGAATACAAACATACATACATTGGTGTGTTGGTAAATGTTTAACAATTACTTCTCTTTTTAAAAAAAGAATGGATGCATGACACACTTTTAAGTTTAATCTTTATTACTAACGTTCTTTTCATCACTTTAAGTCTAGACAATCAACAAAGTAAAAAATTAAGCCCTGTTCTGTCATATTTGCCCATTTCTGAGGTGCTAATGCTTCCACTAAAAGTTTAATATGGTGAACCAGTATGAACTGGCACCAGCATCCCTTGAATATATAAAATCAAGAGTTATTCCCTGTAGATAAGTGGTCAAAGGATACTAGTAAAGAGTTTTCAAAAGTAGAAATGAAAATTATCAACAACCATAAGAAAAACATGTGCTAGATCATCAGTAACAAGAGAAATGAAAACTAAAACAGCTCTGAAGTTTCATTTCCTACCCATTAAAAAGACAATGTTAAAAACAAAAATAACCAAGACTGAAGGAGCTGAGAGAAAGTTATACTGATAGACCAATGAACTCCATTTTCAAGAAAACAATTTTGCACCAGAAAAGTGGAGAAATTGTTTATATCCTTTGACCCAGCATTCCCACCATTGAATATAATCCAAGAAGATCAGAAAAACTTCCAGAATTTTCATTGAAGCATTGTTGGTGGAAGCAAAAACAAATAAATAAATAAAATAAAAACAGAAGAAAAGACTCAAAACCAAACGGTTGTCTTTTAGTTAGGAAATGACTGGACAAATTGGGGCATATGAATATGATATGTTTTTTATTGTGGCATGAGGAATAAAGAGTTTGAGGAATTCCAAAAAAATTTGGTGAAATTGATAAAAAATGTACCAATATAATTAAGCAATATCAAGAAAACTCTCTCTCTTTCTCTCTTCCTTTCTCTGTCTCTCTCTCATATATATGTATGCATATATTTATGTATATATGTAATCACAACAGTAAAATTAGGAAAAACAACTGTAAAAGCCATAAGAATTTAGATCAATGCATTGATTAGTCTGGATTCCAAAAAAGGTATGGTGAGATATACCTCCCTCATCTCAGCAAAGTGATGGTAGACTTTGGGTACAGAGTAAAGCCTTCTCAGGTGTGGCCAATATGTTGGTTAATTTTGCTTTACTGTATTTCTTTGTTACAAGGGAGAGATCTATGGGAAGAGGCCAAGTATTGAGAAGTGACAGCTATGTAAAATAAACTGCATTGATAAAACATTTTAAGAAGATAATGGAAATCCTGGGGAAGGAGTTACCATTTGGGGTGAGAAGAGAATGTAAATGGGGTGGTGTTGGAATAAGATTAAAGGAAAGAACATAATCCTGCCCATTTGCACAATGATCATAATCATGAATGTAAACCAAGCTAAATCAATTTGGAAGAAAAAGTAGACTAACATCTATTTATTTGTAAAAAAAAAAAAAAAAAAGCCTTTTATTGGTGTCTTTTGTTTGTACATCTGGCTATAGCCCTGTATATACATACTATACCCCTCTCCACTCCAACATTGAATCCTCCCTTGTAATTAAAAAAAAATTAAGCATAAATAATTGATGCAGTGGTCACCTCTAAGAGAATATAATATTCTATACCCATAGTACCCTATTGTCTTACTGAAAAGAAGGAAGCAGTTTTCGTGATCTGTTCTCCAGACCAAAATTACAAGTACTCAGTCATCAGTCAACATTTATTATGTCAACATATTATTTATTTATTTATAAAGCCACCCACTTTTTACAAAGCATTGTATTAAGCTCTACAAAAAAAGAAAAAAGGACAAGATGATCCCACAGCTATGAGTTCAGAATAGTGAAATACATATCTCAAAGGAAGAAAATAATGAAATTATGTGAAATACATAGCCCCCCAAAAATAGGAAAGAAGAAATAGGAAAATAGCATTTAAACAAGGGATGAGGGAAACTGATCAGGAAGAGGAGTTAGATACAATGAATGCCATTTTCTGAAAAGACTACCTACAATAAGAGTGCATACAATTAAACAAAAATACTACTATTGGTATAACCTTTTTTATTTATCTTTGATAGAAATGAATTTATCACTACGATATTTTAGGTGTTTTAAAGGACACAATCTCAGAATTTTAAAGGTCACCTAGTCCAAACAACACTTATTAGGAATTCTTTCTGTAATATCCTTAACTTGTGATAATTTACCCTTTGCTTGAAGACCACTAAGGAGGAACCTACAACCTTTCAAGGCAGCCCATTCCCTTTTTGGAGAGCTCTACTTCTTAGGAAATTTTTCTGTACATCCAGCTTAAATTTGTCACCTTGTTTCATCCTTAGCCCCTCATGATGCCCTCTGGGGTCAATCAGAACAAATCTGATAACTTCTCTCCTATTTGACAGCCATCAAATAGATGAAAATAGCTATTGTGTCTCTCTTAAGTGTCCTGTTCTCCAACTGAAATATCCCAAGTTTCTTTTGTCAATTCTTACGTGACGTGATCTAAGGGTACTTCACTGCAATGGTCACTGTCCTCTGGATACGCTACAGTTTTTCACTGTCTTTTTTTAAAAATATGGCACCTAGAACTACACACAATACTCCCAACGTCTGATCAGATAAACTGTTGCTTCCTTCCTTCTGGTCACTATGCTTCTCTTAATGGAGACAAGGATTACATTCTTTTTATATGACTGCATGACATACTCTTTCCTCCCACTGAGTTTTCAGAATCCTTTTCACTTGAAGTAGTGCCTACTCATGCCTCCCTTATCTGGACCTTGTGAAGTGGATATCATGAAGCTGAGTGTGGGACTTTATCTCTGCTAAACTTTATCTTATTTGGTCAACTCAATTTTCTTATCCTATTGAAATCTCTGTGGATTTTGACTCTGTCATCTAATCTTCCTCAGTTTCAAGTCATCTACTAGTCTGAGAAGCAAGCCATTTTTACCTTCATTCAAGTCACTGCTTAAAAAAAATGTTAATGATACAGGGTCAAGAACTTATCCCTAGGTCAGTCAGGCAATGAATACTTATTGTACATCTACTATGCTCCTTGCAGTGTGTGAAACAATGGAGATACGAGTAAAAGCAAAAGACAGTTGCTGCTCTCAAGAAATTCATCATCTAATAGGGTAGACAGCATGTAAACAGCTAGGTACAAATTCTATATACACATATGCATATATATACACACATATGATAAACTGAATATAATGAACAGATAAACACACTAGCATTAAGGGGGATCAGGAAAGGCTTCTCACAGAAGGTGGGATTTTAGCTAAGATTTAAAGGAAGCCAAGGAGCCAGGAGGCATAGTTGAGGAGGGAGAGAATGTCAGATATAGGGGACAGTAAAGGAAAATGCTCCATGATCCAATATGGAAGGGAGTAAGGCATAAGAAGACTGGAAAGGCAGAAAGGGAATTTGAAGGGCTACAAACACTAAGCCAAGGAGTCTACATTTGATTCTGACTCACTGGAGTTTATTGAGTAAAGGGTGACCTGGTCAGACTTGCACTTTAAGAAGATCACTTTGACAATAGAATGGAGGATGGACTGAAGGATGGACAGATAGATCCCCCAGCAGGCTATTGCAATGGTACAAATACAAGGAGATGAGGGCCTACACCAAGGTGGGGGCAGTGTCAGAGGAGAGAAGGGAGTGTATGTGAAAGATGTTACAAAGACAAAATTGGCAGGACTTAGCAACAGGTTGGATATGGAGGGGGTTGGGGTTTGTCACAAGTCAAGAATGATGCCTCATTTGGGAACCAGAGTGACTGAGAGGGTGGTAGTACTCTTTATGATAACAGGAAAATTAGGAATGTGAAAGGGTTTTGAGTAAAGATATTAAATTCACTTTAGAATACGTTGATCTTAAGATGTCTATAGGACACGCAGTTTGAGATGTTTACCAGGCAATTGGATATGCAAGTCTAGAAGCAGGGAGAGAGATGAGTACTGGATAAGTAGGTTTGAGACTCATCAGCATAAAAATGATAATTGAATTCATAGGAGCTGGTAAGCTCACTAAGTAAAATAATATAGAGGAATAAACGAAGAGGTTCCAGAACAGAACCCTTTGGGGCACCCACAGCTAGCAGTCACGATCTGGGTGAATTTTCTAGCTAAGGAGCATGAGCAGGAGCAGTTAAATACATAAGAGGAAAGATGGAGAGAGAAATGTCACAAAACTTAGGGAGAAGATAGTATCAAGGAGAGGGTGGTTGGCAGTGTCAAAGGCTGCAAAGACATGAGAGAGATAAGGATTGGAAAAAGGTAATTTGGCAGTTAAGGTCATCTGATGCCTTTGGAGAGAGCAGCTTTGGTTGGATGATGAGGTCAGAAGCCATACTATAGAGAGTTAAGAAGAGAGTGAGAGGAAAGGAAGTGCAGGCATCTATTGTAGACAATCTTCTAAAGCAGTTTCGTTATGAAAGGGGAGAAGAGATGTAGGATGATAGCTAGCAACAATAGATGGATGAAATGAGGGGTTTTAAGGATAGACTAAGACATGGGCATGTAATAGAGGGAAAGATTGAAAGTAAGTGAGAGAGTGGGGATGATGGAGACACAGTAATCTGCAAGAAGATGATGGAATGTGATTATTTGTGGATGTAGAGGGTCTTGTCTTGTAAGGAGAAGTATTATTTCTTCATGAAAGAGAGGGGTGAAGGAGGAGAAAATGTGTGATATGAGGAAGGAGAAGGGAAATGAGGGAGCTCCCACCAAATGGTCTAAAATTTTTGAGTGAATGAGTCAAAGTTCTTGGATGAGAGGGTGGGAGAACCAGTCACTGAATTCATTAATGAAAGAGGGGAATGTCCTTGAGGCTGGCAGACAATAGCTACCAGAATTTTGACTGAGTAGTAGATATGAATTGAATGAACCTTCAAAGAAGGATAGGTTACTGAGGTGGTGAAGGGAGAACCTACAAGAGGCAATGGAAAAGATGGAGTATTCATACTTTTCCATCTCCACCAGTGAGTGGAAGGAATGAATCAAAGTGCAATCAATGCTAGAAAAGGTGGACAGGGAGGAGACTGCATCATCAGGAAGGATCCAGGTCTTTGTAAGAACCAGAAGATGAAAGGAGAGGGAAAGGAAAAAAGATTCAAGATGAAGTCAATTTTGTTACCTATGGAGCAAGCATTCCAGAGAACACAGAGGAAGGGGTTGGTAGATTTAGAATGTGATACAGGGGGCTGAGGATGGTAAGGGAAATGGAAATAAGAGAGGGAGCAATGGGACATGTAAATAACAGGCCATCCTCCAACCTGCCATCGATCCTGACTATTCTTTGGATAAAGCTGTATAAACAATTCCAAATCTACCAGACTTACCACCATTTAGCCCACATCTCTCCACCCTTTCCTCAAAGACAGCACAAGAAGAAACATGGTATAGTGAAAAGAGAGTTAGATTCAGACATAGCAAATAATTAGATTCCAATTCTGTCTTCAATTTTTATTTATTGTATGACCATGGGCAAGTCTTACCTCCTTCACCTGTAATACAGGCACAATATTACCTTTCGTGTCTTCTTCATGGGGGTATTCTAAGCACCAAAAGAGCAAAAATGTGCAAAACACTTGACTAATCTTAAAATATTACACAAATGTCAGTTATTATTATTGTTCAATTTTGGCTGAAATTTAAGTACTATGTGTATAATATTTCTCTAGCTTACTGGTCTTCTAACCCTGTCAAAAAGAGAAAACACCTATAGCATGACCAGTTCCTAATGAAGCCTTCTTGGCCCTTAATGACCACGGCTTCTCTTTTCTACAAGTTCACAAACCATTCCTTTAATTTATTGGCTACTAAATCAAGTACAAAATTTTGAGACTAGCATTCAAATCCTTTCACTATCTGGCTCAGCCTAACTTTCCTGCCCCTGAGCCATCTCCAGTCTTCCTGAGCTTTGCCTTGCTGCTGGACTTCCATGACTCTGGAAGAGACAGGGAGGCTGATGACTTTGCACAGCTCTGCCTCACTTAAATCCAATTCACTCTGACGTCAGGACATCACCCATGATGTAACTGGTCTTCTTTGAAAATGTAAAAAAAAAAAAAAGAAGAAAAAAAGAAAATGAATGACAAACAACCACCACCACAACAAGCCATCCTTTTAACAATAAATATAATCTTGAATTTTGCTAGGCACCAAAGTCAAGTATGCAGGTCTATAGTTTTTAGGCTCCAGTCTCCTCCCTTATTTGGAAATTGACACATTTATAACAGGAGTCAGAAAGCAGAGCCTTTGTTAAGACAGGTAGCCAGAAGTAGTTGTTCTTCTGAAAGTTTCTAAGGTCAAACAAGGAAAAATTGATATAGGAAAGGAATAAGAAAGTGGGAGAAGAAATTAAAAATAAGTGAACTGGGAGAAGCATGAAGCCAAGATATTCTGTAGACTTTGCAGGCATTAGAGCTGAAGATAAAATCATGAGAAAAACAGAAATGTTACCAGTCAATCAATCCCTTGGTCTATCCAGGACAGTATGCTTTCTTTTGGCAGAAACTCCAGTTTCTAGTGACTGAATTCCAAAAAAATTTTTAAAAAATCATTGAGTTTGTTTTTTTAGCATCATAGACTTCAGAGTGGGTATGGGACTTAGAGATCACCTAATTCATCCCCTTCCTTTTATACAGATTAGGAAAGTACAGCTCAAAGAGTTGAAATGACTTACCCAAAGTAGAGCTAGAATTCAAGCCCAGGTTTTGGATTCCTGGTTTTGTACTCTTTCCACCCTATCAAACAATTTTATCTGTTTTAGAAAATAATCAGGAGTTGGAGAAGAAATTAAGTATGAATGTAAGATTAGTAACTCTTTTTGCAAGGATAATGATTAAATATTATTCTTAAGTACTGAACAAACTTAGCTCTGGAGCACTGATTACAAAATGATGAGTAGGGATTAATTTGAGATTAGCCATGTTTGCAGGAAAGATGTTTCTGTTCATCCTAGGTATTAAAGGGCGGAGGTGGAAGATGGTTCAGTTGTAATCAGAGAAAATTGTGAAGATGGCAAAAAATGGAAGGCAAGTGGGTTTGAGTTCAATTTAGGTAAAGAGAAAAAAACATTTGATGGGAGCAAGACATGTTTCAAATTTCCCAGGCTCATCACATGTTTCTATAACTTATCAAGAAATTGAAATTGCAGTGGTGAATATTTTGCCTGGTAGGAACAAGGAGACTCCAATACTGAAACCATGATGGCAGGGGTTTGTAGGCAGCCCTCAATGGGTTAATTCGAGAAAGTTTGTTGGTGAAGCCCTATGTGGTGAACTAGTGTGTTTGCTATTTAGACAGGTGTAGAAGGGAGGTTTAAACTGAGGGTTGCTTATGCAGATGACATACCACTGTTTGTATGTGCTGATGAGACTACACAAGCCATCTCCTAAATTTATGAAACATATGTTAAAGCAGCTGGTTCTAAACTCAGAAGAAGAGGAGCTCTTGGGTTTGATTGAACTGATAAACGGGAACAGGTGATAATCTTGGAGGAGGCTGGTGTTAAAAAAAATCTCAGCAACTGAGATTCCAGGAGTCTTATTTTAGCATCAAAACAATGAAAAATTAAACAGAGAGAAAATAGCAGCAACTGAGAAGTTAAGACCCCTCTGGCAGATTTGGAGGTTATTTTATTGGAAAAGGAGTACTGTTAATTAAACCCTTTTTTTCCATCTCCTGGAGCCATATGGAAGTGATTTACTACATTTTTCTTGCTGTCCATTTGCAAAATTATGTTTGAGGAAGCTGGCAAAATGCCTACTTTTGGTTTTTGTTTCGTGTGTGTATGTTTAAGGCTTATCTATATAAAGATGCTGTAACAAAACAGTAAAAGAGGAAACTTTGCAGAGGTCCCGTGGAGGCTTTGGCAGAAAGATTTTGTGAACAAGAAGCTAGAAAAGCTTTCTTCTAGGTAATTTTGTTGTTCAGAGACATATTTGGGTTATAACCATGCATCAAACATACTGACTTCTTACAGTTCTCTGCAGAATTGCCTGTCTATTCAATACAAACAGCAAGCAGGATTTTAACAGTCTTGTGAAAATTTTAGTATAGGAGGTAGATTGTTTGAAATGCAACTGTTAGAAGGAAAAGATCCATATGTACACCAGTATTTATAGTAGCAATTTTTTGTAGTAGCAAAGAACTGGGCAGAAAGTGAATGTACATTGATTGTACAAATTGTAGTATGCGAATGTGATAGAATATTATTATTGTATTGTAACAGATAACAAATAGGGGAAATTCAGAGAAACTTGGGGACAACTATGGGAACAACTGATACGAACAAAATAAGGACCAAGGTGACAATTCATGTGATGACAACAGGAAGGTAAAGGTGAAAAGGAAGGTAAAGTAAAGGTAAAGATAAAGGAAAAAAATTTGACACACTGAAAAAGGCAGTGACCAATTGTCATTTCAGAGAACTAACAGTCAATCAACAAACATTTACTCAGCAGTTACTCGGTGCCAGACTCTGTGTTGAGTTTTTGGGATGAAAAGAAAGGCAAAAATACAATCCATGCTCTTAAGCGGCTGCTACAGTTTAAATGCAGGAAAGTCAAAGATGGTCCAGGAGTATTCATTATTAATTAGAACTTTTTTCCTTCTCCATATTTAAAGCTGAGACTGAACAGCAATAGTAGGTATGACCAGTTTCCATGGAAACTGTTAAATTCCTCAACATTAAGACTTCTTGGATTATTGCAAAGTTAATTGTAGGACAAACTTATTTCTAGCTCTCCTAGATCAAGTTCAGAAAATACCCTGTCAGTGCATTTGGACCATCTTTGCCTGTAGCCTTTAATATTCCTAAGCTGAGCTGCTTTTGGACAGCTTCAGTTCTAGTCAATGAACAACCCTCTCTTCCTGGTAAGCACAGATAATTAGAAGCATAATTCTTTTAGTCATGGATAGGATCTCTTCAGAGGAAAGTCAAAGGTTTCTTCCTGAAGAGGTTTTGCCCTTTGGAAATTTCCATTGACCTGAGGCTAAGTGCTTAGAGATTGTTTTCCTCAGAACTGAAGCCTGGGAGCACATGGGGGTCTCTTCTTCAGTCCTTTTGTAGCTTTATTCCCTGTCTTTCATAGCCCTTCATGTGGGGAGGGGGGTTTAGGTGAACATTGAGCTCACCATCAAAGTGCACACCTGTTTTGTTGTCATTTTTGTTGTGTTCAATTCTTTGTGACCCCATTTGGAGTTTTCTTGGCAAAGACATGGGAGTGGTTTGCCATTCCTTTTCCAGTTCATTTTACAGGTGAAGAAACTGAGACAAATGGAGTTAAGTAACTTGCCCAGAGTCACACAGCTAAACAAGTATCAGGCCAGATTTGAACTCTGGAAGACCAGTCTTCCTGACCCCCAGGTCCTGTGTTCTATCCACTGTGCCACTTAGCTGCCCCATAATCTGGGATACCCACATCTACAGATGCACAAACAAACCAGCCTTCTAAGATTCTCCCTCACTTGTAAATGAATAATCTAGGATTTGGCAGCAAAAATGGTAGCCATAATAATAGCTAACACTGAAGTAGTTCTTTAAGGTTTGCAAAGTGCCTTCTAGACGTTATTTTATGGATCCCCACCGCAATCCTATGAGGAAGGTCTTATGATTACCACCATTTTACAGATGAGGAAATTTGGACCTGCCCAGGATCATGAAATAAATATCTGAGGTGAGATTGAACTCAGGTTTTCTTGACTCTAATTCTGAACCCTAATCACTATACCACCCAGCAGCCATTGGCCTCTTATTGCCCTGACCCATCTGACCCAAATATTTGCTATCCATGATGACACACGCCAAATAGAGAGAATGCCAATAATGACACCCTGCTGTAGCACTGTGAGGACCAGGCTGGCACTAATATGAAAACACAGGCATCCAGCTCACCCCTCAGTCTTGTCCAGTGATTCCATCAATTTAGGGAACTCTTGGGAAAGTACCATCTCTATAAAGGGAGGTCACAGGTGGTACCTTCTCTTTAACATGAGACATAAATAAATGTATGTAGACATAGTTCTTTGTTTGTTTGTCTGATTCATTCAACTCTTGTAAAATAAGTACAATCCTCCTCAGTCAGTAGCATATGTAAATGAGTAATTGATTTGTGAACACTAAATATGGTGTAAAGCCTATGGGAAATGTAGATAATATGGCAAAATTCAGTGCAGTCAGGAATTCCCTGTCAGAAGCCTTTAGATTGGGGGAGGGGTATTGGAAGCGGGGTGAGATGACCATTTCCATTGTAACCACTCCTAATAAGGCAGAAGCAGATCTCCTACATGCACCATTTGGGATCCTGCTTGAGTCTCTTCCTTGGCTTTACCACCCCACCTTTTGGGGGCGAAAGAAAATGATATAAGTAAGTCTGCCTAGGAGTTGCCAACTATGAGTAAATGAGATGTCTGGCCTGGGAATAGATGAGAATCGTGGGCCAACTTTTCCAGGAGGGGGTTATTAAATGCTCCCCAGCCCACCCCCACAAAGTCCCTGACTTCTTCAAATAAACACTTTCTCCACAGGCTCCCAAGCTCCTGCTGGAAGTGGAAGGGGGGAGGGATTGAGGGAGAGTGGAGGTGGGCAGAGAAGGGAGCTTGTTTTCTTTTTTAATGTGAATCTTCCAGTCTATGACACGATCCATGTTCCTGTTAAAATATTTTAAATAAATTTTCCCAGTATATACAACGTTCTCCTGCAAGCCTTCTGTCTACACAAACCTCCTCATTAAAATGTACTACAATCCACAGAGCCTGTATTTATAGAATGCAGCCAGCATGCTCACTCCCTTCTCTTTTGCATGTACTTGGAAATATTTACAGGAAGTTGGGTTTTTTTAAACTTAGTCTATACAACCTTCTCTCTAGTAAGTAGATGTTTGTGAAGAAGATGGGCTCATGAGGTAGCACGTGTTAGGAAGAGGACTGGAGTGTAAATCAGGACAACTGGGTCCTACGTTTGCCTGGGTCCCTAACTGGCAGAGGCCTCTGTTTCTGTCTTCTGTGAAAGGAAGGAAGCGAAAAAATTGCTGGCCTACCTCCCTGGGATGGATCAAATGAGCAAGAAGGCATGAGGGCATTTTGGAAAAGTTAGCCTAAGGAATTAGTCTAATGTGCTGCCAAGCAAACAATCACAGGCCTTGCCAACATAACACCAAAACAGCCATTTGGGATTCATGGGTGGGATCAGTAAGCAGTCTAGGTGGTTTTGCTATTTGAGGTCAAACAATCCGTTTCACCAAATTTTTGACTCAATTAAATGAACCAATTAGGTACTCTTGTCATGGAGACAAACACAATCTAAGTTTACTTCATATCTTCCCTTCTCATATTTCTCACAGTACTTCGCCCAGGCCTTCCCTTTCCCCCTTCCTCCTTGTATTGTAGTTAGGGGAGTACATGGCTGTCCTTCCTCTCTTAGAGCATAAGCTGCATGGGAACAGAATATCCCCAGCACCATACCTGGTAACAGGCTGAGTTTAATAAATGTGAATTTTATCGAATTGTTATTGTCTTGAATTCAACCACAGTCTTTTGCCAGGAAGCAAAGTTAGAGCCATAAATTACTTTGCAAAACCCTAAGGACCAACAGTGTGGTGTCATGGAAAGCACCCTGACTTTGGAGGGGAGGCAGAAATCCTGCCTCTGCCATGCACCAGCTGAACCATTTTAGCTGGGCATTTAACCACTTTGGGCCTCCATTTCCTAATCTGTGTGTAACCTCAATCCCAAAGCCCATTGGTATGGGACTCTCTCCTCTTGAGTGGAGATGAATGCCCTGATCTGTGGTAGGAGAACTCCAGTCTTCTTGAGTCTTCATCAGAACCCTTCAAACTGACTTGCTTTGGGCATTCTGGCTTCCACCTTCAAGAAGAAAGATGAAAGAGACCAACCTCATTTCAGGTTGTTGGAGGAGAAGACTCTGGGAAGACATGATAGGAAATGGGAGCCTCTATCATGTCCCTGTCCCCAGCTAGCTACATTAGAGACCATGGGGAGGTTCCCTTGGATGAGATCTGGGACTCTCTTCCTTGGTTGAGCCAAGTAACCTCATTCCCAGTGGCTGCTATATATTGTCTGGGTTTATTTCTCCCGTGTATACCTTCTCTGAATTCTCTTTTGCTACCAATTTGAATAAATGGGTTTTGTTTTGTTTTGTTTTATAAATCTTCATTGCAGAACTGGAAAGAGAATCAAGCCTTGGCTATAAAGTTTGGAGTCTTCCTTCCTCCCTCCCCAGTAAGGACATATCAATCAAAAGTTAGCCAGAACCTGATCTAACCTAACACCCTAGGCTAACAATATTTTAGGGAGCAGATAGATATACTTCTAACTCTGTCAACCCTCTCTCTGAGGGTTTCCTCTATGGCAAGAGTGAATGTCTCCCTTGGAGAAGGGTGGGAGGAGAGGAGGTGAGATGTTTATTCAGCCTCCCTTCAAGCCACGTAATGACACTCTCCATGCTATATGTGAGGGATCCTTCATTATAATTGTGTTACCTACCTTCCAGGGTTGTTAATGAGGAAAGTGGATATAAAATTCTATTGTGACAACAAGAACTAGGGTTGGGTTCATGGGACTGGGGTGCTTGCCCTCTTGTGTTCTACACTAACGGTTCCCTCATTTCCCTGGTCCCCATGCATGGGGTTCAGGTTCAGGCATGGGGAGTCTGGCCTTCTGAAGAGAGAGGGAAGCCTAGACCTTGACAACTTCACCCCAAAACTCCAGGGAAAATGACTTGAAACTTACATTGGCTCAGATCTAAGTTCTTCAGCAGCCCTAAAAAGGTCTCTCCATACTCTAGGTAAATCATTTATTCCCTCCACACCAAAGAATTCCTTAACACAGAAGACTCACAAGCAGCAGAAGTGACGTAACTACTGTGATGCTCTCCTCTGATGTTAAGATTTAGAATCATCAAGCATGAAGCCATTTGTAAGACTGCTGTAGGGGCATTTATATTTAACTTTGGCTCAGCACTGTCCAAACAATTCCCTTAAGAATGTCCCCTGTCAAGCCGGAGCAGAGGTGGAGCTCCTCCACCTGCTGGCGATTATCTTCTCCAAGATTACAGCTGCACAACACTCCTGCTTGCCAGTCACATTTCCCAACCTGCCTCCTAGGAGGGATGGACATGCACATGCCTTGGAATTTGGTCATTTCTGTTTGGGGAAAGAACACAAGACAGAAGAGGTAGCCAGAGGCCCAGGGCCAAGGCTCAGGCTTGCCTAAGCCAACATATGTGCTATGACTGCCATGTACTCACTCTAAGTTCCACATTTATGCCAGAGTTGAGGAAAGATGGAAGCTCACTCCCCCAACCCTCCACTGAGAGGCTCCCAAGTTTAACAGATGGGAAAGAAGAGACAGAAGAGGGAGTTATTTCCTTAGTAAGGTCCACTGAGTCAGCAGCTCTCTGCTCAGTGCTGAATGAGGGGATTGCTTTGTCATCTCAAAGCCCAAGCCCTTTCAGTACTGAGTCACGTTGTGTCTTCGAAGTTGCCAAGGGAACTACACTGCATATTCCGTGGGTCAGTCCATGTAAGTCCATCCTCACGTATGTGCCATGGGGTACAATGCCCCCCCATCCCCTCCTGTCTCTCCATTTGTATACATATGTATATTACCATATATTATACTATTACAAATAATAATATAAAATGCAATAAATATATCATAGTTGATATATCAGAATGCATGTGTATATGTGTGTGTATAAAAGTTGTCCCCCTTATGTAATGTGGGATGCTAAGTAGGACCCAAATGGAGGCAGGAATAGGTATATCTCTATCTCCTCTCCTAGTCCTGCAAGGGGAGACTGATTCCTGCCAGGAGGGAAAACAGGAAGCAAAAGGTTAGGGCCAGAGGCTACCACTCTACTCTCATTAGAGAGAGAGGGTCCCAGGTTAGAATAATATCTATGTGTTCCCTTAAATATTATTACTTTAAGGTATATAATTTTATGGTTCAAACTAAATGCTGGAACATTTCATTACTGGGGAAAGGAGATCCCAAGCTCTATATCCAAAGCTTGGCTCCCTTCCCAACAAATATCAGTTTTACAATGAACACACACATAGCAAATAGGAAGGAAATTTATTGATCCAAATGGACAGCAAAACAGAAATCTGAGAACACATATACATATGTGTATATATACACATACACACATACTCATATATGTGTGTGTACATATATATTATATACGCATGCGCGCGCGCACACACACACATACATGTATAGAGACCAAACAGTACAGAATGAAGAAGCTCTCCCATTGGAGTGAGGTAGCTCAGCTCAACCAAAAAGAGATTCCCAGATTTCATTCAAAAGGAAGCTTCCTGAAGTCTCTAGTGTAGTAAGCTAAGAATAATTACATGAACACAGTCCTACATGTCAGCTTCTTTCCAGAATTTTTTTCTCTCTTCATGGCACTGAAGAGAAGTTGGAGTCCTCCACATTTTCTTTCTCAAAACTGGAGGCCAGAAAAACCTGAAGAGACCACATCTCTTTTCTTTCCCCTTTTCTCCAACTTTGCCCCACCTCTCACACAGGCATGGGGTATTGATCTCCACCACTGAGGAGAGAGTCTCATACCAATGTGCTTTGAGGGCTTGGGTTATACACACATATATGAGTACACACATACACACATATGTATACATATCCATATATATGCATCTATACACATATACATATATAGATATATACACACATATGTATGTGTTATTGAAACTAGAGGAGACATAGAAAGACCCAGAAAATAGATGTCCTACTTAGTGATTTCATCTAAAGTTGCCTTATGTGGAAAATAGCTGTTATCCATTATGCATGTATATTCATATTAGCTTTACTATAAACTAAGGTATCTTATGCACATGTGAGTTGTGTAGACATTTCTTTCAGGATTGTCTAGAAGCTGAATGACAGAAACAAAATGGCCATTAAAGTCCCTTGCAGTTGCATGATTCTGTAAATCTGAAATAAATTATCTATTATAGATGAAGTGAAAAAAGTGGAAGTTGAGTCCAAAAGGAAATGGGCTTCAGATGAGGAGGTGATTGAAAGGCAAAGGGCAGAAAATGTGAACCTAACAAGAAATAAGAGATGATGCAGAAAACCAAGAGGAGGTGAAACAAATTGCTGCAGGAAACAAAATAATTGATAGAAGGAATCCAGACCATCAATGCTAGAGAAAACTTCTTGTAGGAAAGTGACCTGGGGGCAGTTGAGAAAAAAGACTAATTGAAAAAGCTGTGGTCGCAGGATACAGTAGTACAGACCGTCAGTTCATGGCTCCAAGGTTCCAGTTTCAAACTGGAATATGAGGATTGTGTCTGGCACGGAGTCAGAAAGATCCTGGTTTTACCAGTACCTAGGTTCAGAAATAGCTAACCAGCCTAGGGGTGAAACATGTTGGAACAGAAAAAGCCAGACATGTGTTAAGTTGTGCCAAGAATCTATGAATAAGTTTAGTGCCTGCAATTTAACTATCTGTGTATACTTTATACCCCTAAATTCTTCTTGTTGTGGTAAAGTATATTTTACCCTCTCAGTAGCTACCTTATTGTACCATAATGTACCATTTACTCACTCAAAATGCTGGAGAGATTCACAGTCCCAACGCTGTACAGTCTAAAAAGAAATCCCTCAGTCTCTTGGGTAGCAAGAATAGAATTAGTCTGAATCAAATGTAGAAGGGGTAAGTGTGGGGGAGTATTTTTGAAGGCATCCTGAGTGATTTCAGCATTGCTGGCTGGCTCAAGATCTGAAAATGGTTTTACTTTCAAAATTAAATAAATCCATGTTATGAATTTGTTTCATTATAATTTCTGCTTTCCCTTTAAAAGAAACTATCACCGCATTCCTCTTCAAAACATGAAACATTCCAGATAGTTGAGGACTCAAGTGAAACAGGATTTATTGTATAAGTTTACCAGAGTATTTTGATATTGTGCTAAAAAGTAGGATGCTGCCTTCTGTGTTAGGAAGGCAAATAAAATATGTCTGACCAGTTCTTAAAATAAACAACGTAAATTAGCAACAACCATGTAAATAAATATTCAAAATCTCTAATTATTAGGGAAATACTCATCACAATGATTCTGAGATTTTGTCTAATATCTATCAAATTGGCAAATCAACCTATTAATCATCAAACACTTATTAAGTGCCTTTTATCCACCAGACTGTGCACCAGGTGATAGAGATTCAAATACAAAGAATGAAATAATTCCTACTCTCAAGCAGCTAAGATAATCAAAAGATTGGTCCCCTGATTTTATTGGGAGGAGGAACTCTGGGATGAGGAAATTTCCTCTAGTAATGTACAAGGACATCATCTCTGAAACTTAAATATTTATCTAGAGCAGGGGCAAGCAAACTTTTTTGCTGTAAAAGGTCGGATGGTAAATATTTTGGCTTTGAGGGCCAACAGGCAAAACTGAGGATATTATGTAGGTCCTTATATAATAAGAGAAAATGCAAATTTTCACCAATTTTTTATTGACAAATTTCAAAATGTAGTTATAATAACTGAATTTTTTGTATTACAGGTCTACTACTGAGAAGAATGGCATTCTATTTTTGAGACTAACATTTCACTTATTCTAGGTTCAAAATTAGTGTTCACTGAGATCAATTGATTGCAAATGTTCATCTTTTAATGCTAATCTGTAATGAGATTTTATGTATTTCATCCTTGAAAATGTCTTTTCACATTATAGGTACTGCCAAATACTAATATCACTCCATGGGCTATAGTTTTAATTGAGCTTATTCATTGCTTATAAGACATTTTCAGAATTCTGCTAGAATCGTATCTTAAGATTTACCTTTTAGCATGTTATTAAATTGGAGAGTAATCATTTCCAATTAAAGATTAGGTAGAAGTGCCTCAATTGCACTATTAAATCAATTTTGAAATATGGAAATTTCTTTAGCATTTACATCAATATCCATAAAGAAAATGCTGCTGGAACTGCAGTTTGAGTCTAGAAAACAGATCTACTGCAAATGCGTAAGAATTTTGTTGTGGTTCAGTTGTGCCTAACTCTTCATGATCCCATTTGGGATTTTCTTGTCAAGGATATTGGAGGTTTGCCATTTTTTTTCTCCAACTCATTTTACAGATTAGGAAACTGAAGGAAATAGGATTAAGTGACTTGCCCAAGGTCACACAGATCATATGTATCTGAGATTTTAACTCAGTAAGTGGAGTCTTCTTAACTTCAGGCCCAGCACTCTAATCCGCTCCACTACCTAGAGGACCTTTGTAAGGGAATATCTACTGCAAATTTGTGTGAGAGATATCATTTCTTATTTAAACTTTCAGTAGTGGTTCAAACATTAGTTACCATCCAATTGACCTTACCACAATGTAAGTTTTGAATGTAAACATTGATTTGCCTTGTAATTTTAGGCTGGATTCATTAAGAAACATTATCAAGTCTGCAGCAAAAGTTAGTTTCCAAAACCATTCAGTGGGCAATAAGAATGGCTGAAGGCAGTCCTAGTTCAAAAAAATTTCAATCATGGTCCTGAGTTAAAAAAAAAATCATAAGAAAACTTTTTTTCTCTTCTTTTCTTGTTTGGCATGATAGGCATGCACTGGTACACATGCACTGGACTTTTTTTTTTAATGTCACAATATGGCAATACACTTGGCCCTTGAAAATCCTTCTGCAACTGCAGCAGTACCAAGTGACAAGAAGGCTCCACACACTCTCTGTGAGAAGTATGTAAGTCTGTTGTTGTAGCATAAAAGCAGCAAGAGACAATATGTAAACATGGCTGTGCTCCAACAAACTTTATTTTAAACTATTAGAAAAAAAAAAACCCTATACTTAGCTCACCCCACCCTAGAACACTGAGAGTTTAAATGATTTTTTTTCCTGGTCAGTTAATAGCATCTGACTCTTCATGACCTCATGCGAGCTTTTGTCGACAAAGATACTGAAGTGGTTTGCCATTTCCTTCTCAAGTTCATTTTACTGATGAGGAAGCTGAGGCAAACAGGGTTAAGTGACTTGCCCAGAGTCACACAGGTAGTAAGTATCTGAGGCTAGATTTGAACTCAGGTCCTCCTGACTCCAGGTCCAGCACTCTAGCCATTGTGTGACCTAGCTACCCCGATTGTTTTCCAGCCTATCAAAGAGAAGACACCCTCAATGCAAGAGACACAGCATCTTTATGGTCTGGGAATCCTGTTTCTTCCTCATAGGAATCCAGAATGTTGTGGCTTCCAATTTAGCTCGGCTCCCAATTACCACCTGCATCCTGGTTGTCTTTGCTGCATCCATCAATTGCCTTCAGATCTGGCTCCCGCCCCATAAGGGTGCACAGGCTGTCTATTAAAGACTTAGCATAAGTAAGCAGCTGGAGGGCATGAGCAGCTTGGCTCCATCCTGATCACTGTTCTCTCACACTGCTATTAAACCTTCAAAAGTTCCTGTGTTTTTTTAATGACTCACGTTCCTCCAAGTCTGTCTGCACCTACCTCTAGCCACAAGCAAGGCGAAGGAAATTGACATCAGCATCTCAGGAGTACTGCTGGGGCTGTTAGCTGTCAGTCCAAGCAATCAGCCTCGCAAGGATACGTTGAGGGAGGCATATCTTGACAGCCACTCCTCTAAAACAAAGCTCCTGTGGTTTTAATGGAATTCAAGCTCCATGTGAGTCAACAGTACAGCACTGCAGCCGAGAGTTTATGCAACTGGAAGCTGTGTTGAGAAAGGCACAGTGTCCCTGACAAGGGGGAGGGTGGTCCTTCTGGCCTGATCAGACTACTTCTGGAGTATTGAGTTCAATTTTGGGCACTGTATTTTTAGGAAGAGTACTGAAGGGGGAAATAAGCATTTATTTAACACTAAGTTGTGTTTTTTTTTGCAAATAAGATCTCATTTGATCTTTACAACAACTCTATGACTAAGGCAGATGCAACTATTATCCCCATTTTGCAGTTAAGAAAACTGAGGCAAACAGAGGTTAAGTGACTTACCCAAGGTCATGTAGCTGGTAAGTGTCTGCGGCAGGATTTGAACTCAGTTTCCTGATTCCAGCTCCAGCGCTCTGTTCACTGCACCACCAGCTCCCCCTGATAAATGTCTTGCTTTAAAAGGAAGGCTACAAAAATAGTGAAAGGCCTTAAGATCACATCATATGAAAATCTGTTGATAGAACTGAAGATGGCAATCCCAGAGAGTAGATGACATAGACAGGACATGATAGCTGTGTGGTATAGTGGAAAGAACCCTGACTCTAGTCAAAGGAACTGGATTCAAATCCTGCCCATGACCTTCCTGCTTTAATGACATTGGACAAGTCACCTAACATCTTTTAGGGCTCTATTTCTTCATCTGCAAAATAGTACTTTATGGCTCCTAAGGTCTCTTTGAGCTCTAAATCTATGATACTATGATGCTATAAAAGCTGTCTTCATGTATTTGAAAGGAATTATAAGTTGGAAAGGGATTAAACTTGTTGAACTTGCCCCTACAAGACAAAATGAGGAGCAGTGAGTAAAAATCCCACGTCTGATGCTTACAAAATAAGAGGTTAGACAAGATGACCTTTCTGGTCTCTTCTACTTCTAGATCTATGATGCTATGATCATTTAAAGTTGCAATGATTTAGTCCAATATAAGGAAAAATATCCTAACAATTAATTCAATTCAGTTCATATCAATAGAGATTTATTAAGTATGAACCATGAACAAGAAACTGCGTTAAGTACTCAAGATATTGGGATGTAAATGAAGCAGTCTTTGCCCTCAAATAGCTTATGTTTATTTATACAAATAAGTAAATACAAAGTATATATGTATATACAGTAAAATAAAATCATTTCAAGAGGGAAAGAGTCTTACTTGAGAACTTAGAAAAGGAGTCAGAGTCTGAACTGGGCATTGAAGGGAGCCAGGCAGTCTATGAAGTGGAAGGAAGGAGAGAGTGTATTCCAGATCCCAGGCCCAGGTTCAGAGGGTGAATGTGGCATATAACTATGGCAACTGAGTTTCCCTGTTTGACCTGAACAGAGAGTACATGAAGGGGAGTCACTTAAAATAAGACTCAAAAGGTAAGTAGGTGTAATACTGTAAAGAAATAGAAATACTCTTCTGGGCAATTTGAATATTGTCTTATACAAAAGGGAACCACTGAAGATTTGTGAGTAGTGATGTGACATGGTCAGATCTGTTTTAGGAATATTATTTTAGCAGCTGTGAGGAGGTTGGATTGGAGAAGAGATAGATGAGAAGTCTATTTTAATGCTGTAGGTGAGAGGGGATGATAGGCTAGTGCTGTGCGAGTGGAGAGCAGGAGGCAGACATGGATGAAGTAGGTAGAATCAATAAAATCTGGCAAATGATTAGGTATGGGAATTGAGGGAGTGGGAGCCAAGGATGACTTCAGGATTTTGGATCTGGCTGTTGGGGAGAATAGGGATGTTCTTAGTAGATAGGGGGAAGTTTGGAAGAAGAATTGGTTTGGAAGGAAATACATTGAATTCCATTTTATAGGAAATCCAAGTAAAAATATCCAGCAAATAGTGAGTAATGTTTGTATGTATACATGTATAGATAGATAGATGATAAAAAGATAGAGTTGAGAGTCTTCTGCATAGATATGACAACTGAACCCATGAGAATGCATAAGATCACCAGGGAGAAAATGTAGAGAAAAAAAGGAAGAGGGCCCAGGACAGATCCTTGAGGGATAATCACATTTAGCAGGTAGGAGAGAGAGATGATGACATTGAGGAGAGGTAGTCAAAGAAGTAGAAGGAAAAACCAAGAAAGCCTAGCAACATGGAAGCCAAGGGTAGTACTGGGAACCAAGGGAGGAATACTGTTCAGGGAGAATAGTAGGGTTGAGAACATCAAAAGCTATGGAGTAGAATGAGCAATGAAAAAATCAGTTAAGAAGTCATCAGTAAATTTAGAAGAGCGATTTCATTCAGTTGGTGGAGTCATGGGAGTAAATGTTTGAGAAGGGAATACAAGGTGAGAAAAGGAAGGCAACCATTTTTCGGAGTTTGGCAAAGACAAGGAAAAAAGATAAAGGTGGCTAGCTTGAGGGGAATAGCTCAGAACCATCCTAAAATGGACTGGGCTGCCTTAGGAGATAATGGTTTGCTCCTATAAGAGACATCTAACAAAAGCCGGATGACCCCTTATCAGGTATTTTGTACACGGGAGTCCTTTTCAGGTATGGGTTAGACTGAATAAGTTTTAAGGTCGTTTTAAAAGTCATTTTAAATTTTAACCAGGAAACTTCCTGATTCTTTAGTTCAAGAAAATATGGAAACACATATGCAATGATATTGAGATTTTTCCTTACATCAAGCCTTAAAAATCGTCTGCTTTAAAAAGCCATAGGACCCTCTTTCATGGAGGTTATTGATAAAAATTTGGGTTATTTTAGAAGGGATTCTTCTTTGTGGGTCCATTGTATTAGAGGACCTCTGAGAACTCTTCTAACCCTTAAAGACTGAAGAAAATAGAATCAAAAGATTACAGTTATATAGTTCAAATCAACAGTGACAAGAAGTTATGCACACATTTTGTTGTCAAAACATCATGAATAGAAAAACAATATGGATTCTAGCATGTTAATATAGATATTTTCTGAGAGTCGGTCAATGGTTAGTGACTAGTTTATAGACACAATAATTTACAATCTGCTCATCGTTTTGCTCTGGTTTTGTTTCATCTTTCATACTCGTTATTCTTATTTTCTTTAGTTCATGTTTATATATAGGATTTCCCCGAAATCTTAGTGAATTTTAAAGTACTAATAAGTTTTAAATAGGTTTTTAAATGCACTAAGACTTTTGAAAATCTATACTTGTCAATGGAAATTATTATTTTAAATACATACATACATATACATGTGTATATGTATGTGTGTATGTATATATGTATTTTTGACCGGCAGGCAAGTCAAATCAGCAAGCATTTATGAAGCACTTGCTGTGTGCTGGGCATTGTGGGAAGTCCTGTGGATACAAAGAAAGGCAAAAACAGTTTCTCCTCAAGGAGCTCACATTTTCATGGGAGAGGCAACATATACCTATATGATTACGTATTGTATAAATACAAAGCAGATATAAGAAGACCTTTAAGCAAAAGCTTTGGCCGATGGTGAGGAGAGACAAGCAACCAGGACAAGCTTCCTTCAGCAAGCAGTGAGCTGAACCGGGCAAGGAAATCAGAGATGAAAAGGTGGAAATGAAGAAACGGAGGATTCAGGGATTAGGGACAATCAGCCACCACTCACACCAAAGTTTCTTTCCATTGTCTCTCCAGGTAGAAAGGAAGCTCCTCGAGGACAAGAACCATCTCGCATTTATATTTTCACTTTCAGTGTTTAGTGCAGTGCCTGCTGCATAGTATTTAATATGTGCTCTTCTGTTCATTCATCCATCCATGGACAATTGGAGGCAGAGAGACAGAGAGAGGGAGGGAGAGGGAGAGGGGAGAGATGGAGGAAGAGAGGGAAAGGGAAAAGAAGAGAGGGAGAGGGAAGGGAAGAAGGGGATAGAGAATTGTCTATATATGTCTGTGTATGACTTATTTGCATTGTATATGAAATGTGTTGTATATATGTGCGTATGTGTCTATATGTGTGTGAAAATACATACATATGTGTGTATATCTATACATACATGTATATCTAACTAGCTATATATACACACGCCCCACTTATAAGAACATGGTTTTACATATATACACACATATACGTATTATATACATACACACATATGTATATGTGTGTGTGTGTATAGGACTTCATAGTATAACCTTTTTATTTTACAGAAAAGGATACCGAGGACCATAAAGGAGAAGTAACTTCAAATCATGAAGAAACAAAGACCCAGAGAAGTTCAGAGGGTCATAGCTTTAGAGCTAAAAGGGACCGCAGAGGTCATTGAATCCAATGGCCTCATTTTAAAGACGAAGCTACTCTAAAGACCAGAGAAGTTAAATTGACTCACCCAGAGTCTCATAGCTAGCAAGTTTCTGTAGCAGGCTTTGACACCAAATCAAGAATAGTACGGAGCTAGAACACCCAAGTTTGGATCAGGGTTTTCCCATTTACTTGTTGAATGAGATGTCTTCCTCAGCCCCTCCCAGATTTAAAATGATTATCCGTAACTCTGTATGACTATGTATTGCAAACCCTTTTATCCACATCATTTAATACTCACAGAAATTCTGTGGGAGAGGTGCTATTTTTATTCTCATTTTACAAATGGAGAAACTGAGGCTCACCAAGTGAGGAAAAGTAACACAGAGTCACACAGCATCTATGTAGCATCTAAACCCATGTCTTACTTCCTCCAAGACCAACACTGTACACTATACCATGCTGCCTCACAGAGAGGTTGAAGGTGGTAACTTTATTTCGAGGAGGCACCTGAAATGTATCTCTGACCTTTATGACCCAGAAATCTGAGAGTCAGTTCTCTCTTTAAGCCACCTTAACTAACCCTGAGGAAACCTACTTTTGACTCTGGTATCACAGATATCTGTGGTTCTGGCTTTAGGTAATGACAGGTGATGTCTAGTGGTATTTTTATTTGTTAATACTAGATTGTGAAACTAACCTGTCCATTTACATAGCAGAATAAAGTCCCCTAACTTTTATTTGATATTTTTTGGTTTCTCTTCCTTCTTTAAAATCTCTGCCCACTCTCAAGGAATATAGAAAAGGTCTCAGAATATATCTTGTCTAACCCTCTTACTTTATAGATGAGGTACTGATGCCCTCAAAGGCCTCATGTACATGATTTACCCAAGGTCATTCAGGTAGTAGATCAGGGGTCCAAACCTAAGTTCCATCTGTCTGGAAAATTTTTCGTGCTTGTATTGAGATTTTTTAATAAGAATAAGACTGCTCTGGATTTAATTTCATGTCCCAAAAAGAAAAAGTTGATTTCAAGTCTATAGCAACTGGATTGAAGACTGAGGCAAGGTCACATTTCTCTGTTTTGTGCAATTCTGAGGAGAAAGTTCAGGAAATCAGAAAAAATGGGCCTTGTCGTTACTTCCCAACAAAACCATGTCCATTTTCCACCTGCAGAAGAGCCATATGGGAGTTGGGGAGAATTGAAATTCACTGTAATGTGCCAAGTCACACATTGCCTCTGAAGAGCCAAGAGACACCTGCCACACCCAAACAGAAGCTCCAAGACAGACTCAAGTCATTCATCCTGAGAACTGCGTTTTGTAAACAGAAATGAGGAAGATTCTGAAGATGAAGTGTGCGTAGGAAATTTGCTCAGTAGAATATTTGCTGGACAATGTTATTTTTCTGAGGACACCAGAAATTGAGAAACCAGGTGAAGGCGAAGAACCTGCCTTGCAACTCAATCTTTCCAGTCTGGTTAGAAAACTACAGAAGCAAAAATAGATCTCTGAATCCCTCATTTTATTATACAAAAACTGAAATGCATCCAGAGACCATCTATCTTCTTTCTCTTTGCTTGGTACGAGCATGTAGACGTAATATAAGAAATATGATTCCAAATGTGATGACACAAAGCTGAGAACAATGTAAATGAAATATGGGGTGCTATCATGGAAAGCACGCTAGACCAGCATGCCTTAGACACTTAATAATTGTGTGATTATGGAATACATCAGGAAGCTCAGGGCTTCAGTTTCCTCATCTGTAAAATGGGGCTGATGATACTTGCACTACCTACCTTGCAGGAAGTTGTAGAAAGCACTTTGCAATGAAGAGATTGTTGTAAGTGGAGTCAAGAGAACCTGGATTCAAATCCCACTTCTGATGCTCATTCCCTGCCTTCCTGGTATAGAATCCAGTATATTTTCCTCTTTATCACATTGCCCATGCTAGATATTCGATGTTTGTTGAGTGCTTAGTCATTTCAACCATTTGGGGTTTTCTTGGCAAAGATAATGGAATGCTTTGCCATTTCCTTCTTCAATTCATTTTACAGATGAGAAAACTGAGGCCAACAGGGTTAAGTGACCTGCCCAGGATCACACAGCTATTACATGTCTGAGAATACGTTTGAACTAATGAAGATGAGTCTTCCTGACTACAGGCACAGCACTCTATCCACTTCCATTTTACCGATGAGGAAAAAAAACCCCAGAGATTACATCACGTCGGATCGGTGGATCTTATGTATTAGACCTGAAGTTAGGAAGACCAGAGTTCAAATCTAGCTTCAGACACTTAGTCGCTGGTGTCATCCCCTGGGCAAGACTTTCAGCCTCTGTCTACCTCCATTTCCTCCTTTGCAAAATGGGGATCGCTATGAATAGTAGCTCCCTGCCAGGGCTGTTGGAAGAATGAAACGACATCCAGTTTGGGAAGCCCTCTGCGGACCCTCCTGTGCTCCCTAAATGCGAGCTCCCTCCTTTTGGCTACGATCGTTCTGGAGGCTGGCATTCGTGGCCGGTTTAACAGACGCAGCATCCCCGACCTACCAGCAGGAGGAGATCAGCCTTCGTCTCAGCCCGAGCCTGGCAGTGAGGACGAGCAGCACTGCGAGGCTTTCGTTTTCAGCCTTGGGTGTACTTATTCTATCGCTTTGCGTCCATTTTCCCTTCATATTTGAAGGGAAAGGGGGAAAAAAGGTGTTGCCGAATAAAGCCAAAAGACTCAGCCAGCCCTGAGCACATTTGATTTTCTTAGATCCTTCTCTCTGCTCAAGTTCAAGGTATGTACCATGCAGACCTCGAAAGGATTGCTTTTTTCAGCTGGTTCATCCATACAGTTCTATGTAAATTTGTAGGGAACAGAATATTCTTACTTGTACATGCATGAGAGTGCTGAAGCCGGAGAGCCCAAGAGTCCAAGGCCATCCATGTCCGTGGGAGACTCAAAGAGAACGGAATGTTTTTACAGTATTATCTCTGTGTAGTCTAGCATTGTACTTTGCACCTAGTGGTGTTCTATAAATATTTGTTGAATGAATGAATGAATGAATGAATGAATGAATGAATGAATGAATGAATGAATGGATGGATGGATGGATGGATGGATGGATGGATGGATGGATGGACGGAGTGAATCTTTCCTCACTGTAAACAATGAGAAAACAACTGTAGAGAAAACAAGTGACATTCCTCGGATTATTACCTAAACTAGAAAGTATGAAATACGAACTAAAAATAATATTTATTTCTTATTTGTAATTTCTTATTTATAGCATTACAAACTTGAGAGCTGGAAGGAGTCTTAAGGATTATTCAGCCCAATACTAGTTCTTTCTCCTTTCCTCCCCAACCCACATACTTTGTTTATTTGGGTTTGGTTTGGTTTTTTTTTCAATGTTGCTTGAAAGCAGGGACTGTCTTTTGCCCTTTTTTGTATCTGTAGTACTTAGCAAAGTGCCTGGCGTACAGTAGGTGATTAATAAATGTTTGTTGACCAGCCAGCTGATGTGGGTGAGGAAATTCAAGACCCATAGGAATAAAGTGACTTATTCAAGGTGACAACAAATAGGAAGTAACATCTCAGATTTGAATCCAGATCCTGTCATTCAAAATTCATTGCTTTATTAAGGATAGAAATCCATTGCTATGACCTACCTAAAGTATCTGAAGTTCTCTTTATAGAAAAGAGGAGAGCTTTTTTCTTCTTCAGATCAGTTCCTAAGCTAGGAACAATGGATGGAAGTCATGAGGAGGTAAATTTTGGCTTCAATTCAAAAAATGTTTATTGAGCACCTGCTATATACAAAACACTGTGCTAGGTGGTCAGGTCACTGAGGAAAAAATGGAAATAGTTCCTGCCCTGAAAAAAACTCACATTCTAGGGTTTTTTTTAAAGGTAGCATTTATTAATGATCACTGTGGCTGCAAAGAAAACAACCCTAACACAAAATTGTTGACTAGCCAACTAACTTATTGGTGAAGAAATCTGAGAGCCATATGAGTGAATTATCCAAAGTAATTTAGGGAGGCACCAACAATAGCAATTTCATGAAAGGGCCTCTGTAAATCATGGTATGTTAGCGTGGCCTGAAAGGAAGCCTGGGATTCACAGAGGTGTCAGTGAAGAAGAAGAGCATTGGAGCCTTGGGGGACACTCTTTGTCAAGACATGGAAGTAGGAGATGGACCTTTGGACATGAGGAATGGCAGGTAGGCCCGGTGGGCTGAGATGGAGAGTTCAGGCCACATTATGAACCATTTTATAGACTTCGAATGTGGACCATAAGAGTCTGTATATTCACCCTTGAAGCAAAAGAGAGTTGTTGACTTTTCATGGATAGGAGAGTGACATGGTGAGATCGGTGCTTTTGGCATATCAGTTTGGCAGCCGTATGGAGGAGGAATTTGAGAGGGGAAAGATTGGAAGGAGAGATGCCCACAAGAGGCTGTTGCAGGAGTCCAGATGAGAGGTAATGAGGGCCTGCAGGAAAGTGTTATCCATGGGGTGGGAAGGAAAGGTGTGTTAATGTGTAAAAGCTGTTGTGACGATTGAAGTAACAAGATTTGAGAGATGATTAGACATGGAAGGGTGGGGAGGGGAAATAAGGGTGAGGGAAGACTGGAAAATTATTCCAAAGTTACAAACATGATGACTGGAAGGATGGTGTTGCTCTTGAAAGAAATAGGGAGTTAAAGATGAAAAACGGTTTGGGTGGGGGAAGATAATGAATTGTATTTTGTTCACATGTAGATTAAGATGCCTACGTGACATCTGGGTGAAGAGGTCTGACAGGCAGGTAATGATGGGTAAAATGAAGCTCAGGGGAGAAATGAGGCGGGGTACAAATATTTGGTAGTCTCTGTATAGAAATGATAACCAATCTAATTATTATAATAAAATAACCAAGAGAAAAAAAGAGAGGAGGGAGCCTAAAAGAGAGCACAGAACCTTGAATTACACTCATATGTAGTGGGCAGGAGTATGGCATAGTGGATATGCAGGAAGAACTGGGTTCTAATCTTGCCTCATACCAGTTGTGTGACCCTGCCAAGTCACCTCTTGTGCCTCAGTTTCTTCTTCCGTAAAATTAGGGATTAGTGACTTTATGGTATCTAAGGTATCCCTTAGCTCTAAATCTATGAACCTCTGATGATCTAGGAAAGGAGAGTGAGAAGGAGCAGTCAGACAAGCAAGAGGACCAGGAAAACAACAATGTCACAAAAACTTGGAGCTGAAGGGGTGATCAAGTGTCACCTGCTACAGAATGATGAGAATACTGAAAAGCCCAGTGGATTTAGCCTTTGAGAGATTGTTGGCAGCCTTGGAGAGAGCCATTTTGTTTAGACTTGGAGTTAGAAGCCAGATTCAAAGGGGCTGAGAAGTGAGTAGGGAGGAAGGAAGTGGAGGCAGTCCAACATGGACTACTTTTTCCAGGAGTTTGACTGTGAAAGGAAAGAGAGATAAAGCCTAACAGCTCAGGGGGAAGGGGCATGGATAGACTGGAGAACAACCAAGGTGATGAAGACCTTTGAATTCACTCCATGAAGCAGCAGCTCTCAACGTGTGGTATGGAGACTTCTGAAGTTTTCAGGGAGGAATCTGCAGGGTCAAAACTGTTTTCACAATATCTTCACAATAATACTAAGACCTTTTCATTTCTAATACAGGGAATATCAGCAGCTATAACCCATGTAAACAAAAAGCTCTTTACCAGGAGGAAGGAGTGACCTCAGTAATGTTTAAGAGGGTTAAGTGGTCCTGAGAGGAAACATTTGAGAACTGTTGCCGCAGAAGATCAGGTGAAGAAACTGGGTGATATTTAGCCTGAGGAACAGAAGTCAGGGGGCCATGATAATGATAGCTGTAGCATTATTGCTCATTCATTCTCATTCACGTCAGATTCTTCACGACCCCCTTTGGGGCTTTCTTAGCAGAGATACTGGAATGGGTTGCCATTTCCTTCTTTCATTCACTTTGTAGATGAGGAAACTGAACCAAACAGGGTTAAGTGACTCACCCAGGGTCACACAGCTAGTCTCTGAGGCTAGATTTGAACTCAGGAAAATGAATCTTCCAGACCTGGCACTCCATCCACTGTCAAAAAATTTAGAGCAGTGTTAAGTTGCAATAGCTTATAATTAATAGCTTAAAACTGCCCTAAGACTTTGGGAACACCTTGTATGAAAAAAATATGAAAAGTTGCCATAAATGTGAGGGATTAGACTTTCTCTCTTTGATCCCAAAGGGCAGAACTTAAAGCAATGGTGAAAGTTACAAGGAGTCTGATTTAGGCTTAATGGAAGAGAGTATTTGCTAAAGTGAGAGCTATTCTAAGTGAGGGCAGCTAGGTATCTCAGTGGATAGGCCTGGAATCTAGAAGAACTGAGTTCAAATCCTGCCTCAGATACCTACTATCTGTGTGACCCTGAGCAAGTTATTTAATCCTGTTTGCCTCAGTTTCCTCTTCTGTAAAATGATCTGGAAAAGGAAATGATAAATCACTCCAGTATCTGCCAAATGAAACTACAACAACAGACAAACAACAAAACCCAAATGGAATCATGGAAAGTCGGACACAACTGAAATGACTGAACAACAACCATTTTAAAAACGAGAAATTTTTGCCCAAAATACAAAGATAAGTTGGGCAAAAAAAGGTTTGAGGGCTTAGGAAAACTTTTTCCACTCCCCATTTTCTTTTGCCTGTTGTACATTGCCTTCCAGTGTTCACCCTTTTGTCCCCAGAATCTTAGCTCCATTCAAATCCACAAACATTTCTCCTGGGTTTACTGGCATGCAAGCACAAGGCATTGCCCAAGGTCCCACTGCTCTGTAGTCCCTCAGACATTTTGTAGCTGAAAACTATTAGAAATCAGTTAACTCAAGGAAGATTAAGTAGTCAAGATGTCATTTCCATGAAGAAGAGAAAAGATCTCTTTGGAATAAATTTGTAATTGTATCTGCTTTTCAGTTTTAGACACTTTGGTCCTCTGGGCTCTGCTTCATGAGGGGCCCGGGGCCGGAGGGGTTGGAGGGAAGGGCAACAGCTTATACACAAGGCCGGGGTGGAGAACCTTGCTTCAATCAAGGGTTGCTGACCAGGGAGGAAAACTACTCCAGGGCTATAGAAAAGGCAACTTTGGTTTGCAGTAACTATTTCAAAAGTAAATATACAGAGTTGGAACACTTTTTATCTTTAAGTAACCTGCAACAGGATATGGTAACTGAAGAATAAATGGAGGTGGGGAGGCCCTGGGTAAGAACAGGGAACTTAAAACAGGATCTAATAATGTAACAAGCAGTATTTAAAAAACAAACAACAAAACAACTTTGCTTTCATATTATGCCTGGTTAAAGTCCCCAAGAAGGAAGGAAGAGGAGAAGATATGAAAATGAAGACAGTCTGGGGGAAAGGGAGGAGGAGATCAATGGAGAGACAGAAAGGCCTGTACCATTACCTGCTACAGCTCCCAACTCCACCTCCACCTCTCCACTGGTCAGAAATCTCCAGCTGGTACTGGACTGAATACTGGACGCCCCAGGCCCTCTCTTGGCCAGGACCCAAAACCATCCACTAGCGGGATCTCATTGTCATCTTACATTGAAACTGCCTTAAGCAAGGACCTTCTTCTTTCCTACCCTTAAAAATCTCTTTCCAGAATGCACAATCTTATTGGTTGATCTCTCCATTATTTATTTTTAGAAATGAAATAAAAGTTGGTTTATCATCCTGGACTTAACTACTTGAGATACCCCCAATTAAAAATCTCTAAATGGTGCCAATCCCATAAAAATCAACCCCCCTCCGCTAGAGGTTTGATATATCCCAAAGGCTCAAGTTTCGTAAATGACAAACAACACACTTAGAATGCAACAGAATCTCTTTCCCTTAAGCTTCATACTGGAAGATCCGGGGATAAACCACAGATCTTAGCATGGAGAAAAACAATGAGATAATCAGAAAGTTTGTCAAAGTGATCACCAGCCTGGCTAACCTTCCTAGTGCCTGGTGGATAATTCCTACTAGTCCCAGCTACCATTTACGTAACTCCTCAAGGTTTATGGAGTGCTTCCCATGCTACCTCACCGAGTTCTCCCCACAATCCTGGGTGGTGGAGGCTGGAAGAATATTTTATAAGAATAGGAAGCTGAGGCCAAAATAAATTGGGTAATATAGCTAATATGAGCACAGAGCATCATTTGAACATCAGTCTTCCAAACTCTAAGCCATATAGTGTCGTCTATCCATTATACTTCAGGGCCTCTAAAAATTAGGATCTGCCATTGGTAAATTAATCTAACATCATCAATATGGTGATCAAGATATTGCCTCTGGAGAGGACAGTTAGGGGAGTTACTGAGAAAAATTGACGCAGATTCCTGGGAAATCTCTTTAGTTACTGTATTTGTTGTTAGGATCATAATAGAGACCTCTATGCTCACTCTCCCAACCCCACTCACACTGGCAGGTTAAGTCCCCAGAGGGCCCTTTCTACTACTGACTGGGTTTTAGGGGACAGCCCTAGGAGATAGTAGGCTCTAAGATTTTTGCTTGTAAGCCCCCATCCAAAGTGCTCCCCAGTACTGATTAACCAGTTGATATAAATTATCTTACAGAAAGGGATATTTATCGAAAAGACATAACAGTGACAGAAGTATAAAAACATCACCCTAATCTGGGATACACTCTTCCCTCTGTACAAACTTGGTCCTTAGAGTGAGCAGACTCAAGCTTAAAGTGGTGGGCACAAATCTTCCCTCTGATGAGGGGTGCACTCTTTCTCTGGCACATACACAAGGTCCTTGGGGAACTGGAATCAAATATGAAGGACAAGTTACTGAAACATACATGTAGAGAACATGTGTGACCAAGAGGTACCTCATGAGAGTCCTTTTCTCCCTTGGAGGGGTCCATCCATCAAGTTCATTTCTGGCTGTAGCAGCTGTGGTATAGGTAAAGAATGAGTTGCTCCCCTTTTTTCAAGACCCAGTATCTAGCAACTCAGCTGCTGGTCTGAGTCAATCTGATCACTTGTACAACTAGCTCCCCACTACCACTGGCTCTTATCCTCCAGTTGTTGACATGATCTTAGGTAGTGTTGATGGATCTCCCAGTCTCATGGGTTGCCTGGGCACTGCAATCTTGGGAGAGTCATGCCCCTACGATCAGGAAAGGAAACATGAGAGAAAAAAGAAACAGAAGCACTAAGCATTCCCTGCTGGCTTGGCGGGGACATCATGCAGCTGTGGTCCTTGTCCAAAGTCAGAAGAGAGTAAGTAGTAGAGCTGAAATGGAAACCCAGGTCCTCTGACTCCAAAGTTTGTACTTGACTAGTGTACATGCAGGAGCAGAAGCAGCCTGGGATGATGAATAGCGTGCTGGACTGGACATGTCAGTGATAGAAAGACCACAGAAACAGGAAAGCAGTGCTACAAGACTGAAGAAAGGTAAATGTTATGCTAATTTTCAAAAAGGAAGAAAACAGTCAGTAGACTGTAGAAAAGTGAGCTTCACCCTGATTTCTTTTTAAAATAATATTTTATTTTTTCTCCAATTACATGTCAAAACAATTCTTACACATTTTTTTTCGTTTTGAGTTCCAAATTCTATCCCTCCCTTTCTTCCCTGAGATGGTAAGAAATCTGATGTAAGTTATATATGTGCAATCATGTAAAACATTTCCATATATTCATTTTATACAAGAAGACAGGAACAAAAAAAAAGAAAGTAAAAAACATGAGAAAATTTTAGAATGTATCATTAAAGAGATGGTTGGAGAACATTTGTAAAGGGAATCAGTAATTACAAAGAGGGGCGTGATGTCATCAAGAATAAATCATGCCAGGCTAACCATATTTCTTTTTTTTTGAGAGGGTTACTAAACTGGTGGATGAGGGGAATGCTGTGGATAGGGTTTACCTAGATTTTAACAGCTTTTGACAAAGTATCATGCTATTTTTATGTAGGAGATGGAATGACATGGATTAGATAATGTAATTGAGTGGACTCAGAATTGGTCAGATGGCCAGACTCAAAATGCAGTTGTTAATGCTTCGATGTCAAAATGGCAGGTGGTCTCCTGTGGAATATCTCAGGGATCTGTACCTAGACCTGTGCTGTTTAAATACTTTTATCAGTGACTTGGATAAAGGTTCACTCTGCTTAGTTTATTTACATATGATACAGAGGTGGGAATTAATAACTAACCCAGTAAATGACAAGTCAGGATCTTGACAGGGAGTGTTTGACTCTAATAAGATGAAATTCAGTAGGGGTAAATATAAACTCTTGCACTTTCACACAAAAGTATAAGATAGGAGAACCACGAATCGAAGGAAGTTGTTCTGAAAAAGATCTAGGGGTTTCAGTGGACTTCAGTCTCTATATCAAGCAGTATGATGGAGCAAACAAAAAAGCTTATGTGATTTTGGGCTGCATTAATTGGGATGCTCACTTCCAGGAACAGGGTCCCATTATTCTCTGCCTTTGTCAGAGCTCCTCTGAAGTGTTATGTCCAGTTCTAAGCACCAAGATTTAAGGACATTCAAAGACTGGGTTGTTTCCAAAGGAAGATAAGTCAGATGGGGAAGGGCCCTAAGTCCATGGCCTATAAAGATCAATCAAAGGACCTGGGCCTATTTAGCCTAAAGAAAAGATTTGGGGGTGAAGGGGAGGATATGATATCTGTTCTTAAGCATTTGAAGGGCTGTCATATGGAGAAGGATTCCTGCCCTAGTGAAAAAAAAATAGTTCTACTGTCTTCCTTTGCCTATCTATCTCAATGGATCCAATTTCTCAATCAAAAAATATTTATTGAACCTCTAGGTAGTAGGTGCCCAACATCTGGGGAGATGGAGAACAATTAAACCAGTTTGCTATGCTTAAGAGCTGTGCTAATTGCCTGTAAATTTCCAGAGTGTGTATCCTCCCCAGAGCCTAACACCAACTCCTACACACAGTTAACTTTTAATAAGTGTTGATTTGAATTGACTAAATCAAAAGACTTTATATTTTGATTAAAAGAAAAAGAAAACTAACATACTTCTGCCCTGGAGCCCTGCTGTTTGGGTGGGTGAGAGTGTCATTCACAAGCCAGCAGACTCAGTCATGCTTCTCTTGACTCGCTGGCCCTGTTTTTGCCTATCTCCACTGTGCTTACCCTTCGAAGATTCCCCCCTTTCCAGTTCTGGAACCTAATCAAATCTATCCTGCCCTAGCCATGAAAGGGTGTATCCCATAAGTTCTCTAGAGCTCTGCTTCCCAAAGAGGTGAAGAGCAAACCGAAATAGCTTTCCCAGCCTCAACTCCCTTATAATGTATTTTACCCAATTAGAATTCAGCTTCCCCAAGCTGAAATAAAGAGAATTACCAGAAACCCAATGCAACCAAGATTAGGAGGGAAAAAGAAAACTGGGAAAGAATTTTTGCAACTAGTATGTGTGATAAAGGCCACGTTTATAAAATAGATAGAGAACTGAATCAATGTACAAGAACACAAGTCATTTCCCAATTGATAAATGATCAAAAGATATAAACAGGCAGTTTTCAGAGGAAGAAATTAAAGCTATCTATAGTCATATAAAAAATGCTCTAAATCACTATTGATTAGAGAGATGCAAATCAAAACAACTCTGAGCTACTATCACACCTATTGGATTGGCTAACATGACAGAATAGGAAGATGATAAATGTTGGAGAGGATGTGGGAGAGTTGGAACACTAATTCATTGCTGGTGGAGCTATGAGCTGATTCAACCATTCTGGAGAGTGGTTTGGAACTATGCCTAAAGGGCTACAAAAATGTGCATACCCTTTGACCCAGCAATATCAGTTCTAGGACTGTATCCCGAAGAGATCATAAAAATGGGAAAAGAACCCACATGTACAAAAATATTTATAGCAGTTGTCTTTGTGGTGGCCAAGAATTGGAAACTGAGGGGATGCTTATCAATTGGGAAGTGTCTGAACAAGTTGTGGTATATGAATGTAATGGAATACTATTGGTCTATAAGAAATGATGAACAGGAAGACTTCAGAGAGGCCTGGAAAGACTTATATGACCTGATGCTGAGTGAAAGGAGCAGAACCAGGAGAACTTTGTACACAGCAACAACCACAGTGTGCAAGGAATTTTTCTGGTAGACTTAGTCCTTCACAAAAATGCAAGGATTTAAAACATTCCCAATGGACTCTTGAGGCAAAATGCCTTCCACATACAGAGAAAGAACTATGGAACTGGATCACAGAATGAAGCAGACCATTTTCTCTTGTGTTATGTTATGTTTTGTTTTGGTTTTTTATGGTTTTTCCCCTTCATTTTAATTCTTCTATGCAGCATGACTAAGGCAAAAATGTATTTAATAAGAATATATGTGTAGAACCTATATAAGGTTGCACACCACCTCAGGGAGGGAGAGGTGAGGGAAGGGGAAAAGAGGGAGAGGAAGGGGGAAAAAATCTAAGATATATGGAAGTGATTGTAGAAAACTGAAAACAAATTAATTAATTTTTTAAAAAGAGGATCACCACAGTGGCAACAACAAAAGCCTTTAAAGGAGGCAAGAGAATTGCTTGCAATTAGGAAAACGTCACATCACCAAAATGCAAGAGTGCTTCGAAGGGCAAGGCTTAAGTACACTTCCACAGGGAGGAATGCCCCAAGGGGCAGCAACAGGGAAGAGTTAAGACATTTGGCAAAACAGCCAAAGGCTGGGGAGTGATTGACATCTGGGCAGAACAATAGCTCCAGGTGCTTTGAGTTTCCAGAGATATCACAAGACCTGCTTCAACCACGGGGTCAATGAGGTCAAGGTAGCCTCTTCTGATGATAGCATTCAGCAAATGAAAGCTCTTTGAGAGTAGGGATGGGCTTTTATTTGTATCCCAGTGGTTAGTATTTAGTAAATGCTTTTTCAATCATTCATTCCATCTAATGAAACAGAATTCAAATGGGATGAATTTATGGTCTTACCTTTTTCTTCAAAATGCAAACTTGTCAAGTTTGGGATGAGAGAGTTATTTTTAAACAACACTTCCCTGAAGAAGATCCGGGTGTTTTAGTGAACCACAAGCTTGCTAAAAATCAGAAGTGTGACAGGCAGCCAAAAAAAAAAAAGAAGAAGAAGCTGACAGTGTTAAAAGGAAAATTCTTTGTTTGGGCTTTCACCCTGATTAACTAGGCAAAACTCAGGAAAAGAGAGGTAAAAGGAGTTTATTAAAAATAAGTCAGAGTAGCAATACATCAACAGGCTGATCACTAGAGATCAGAAAGGAATTCAGCTTTTATTAATAACTTTCCTAATCAGAGAAAGACAATTTGGAAAGGTCTAGATCAGCTCCTCCTCAAGTGTTAATATGTGCCGGATAATGAGGTGACCTGGTACTTGACCTATAGTAGCTAATACAAAAGCTGCAGACTGGGTGATACCTGCTCTAACAGAGCCTCTCCCAACAGTGTTTGACAAGCAACATTGGGGAAAATGTGTCTCTGAGTCAGCGTAGCTTTCTTATTTTTTAATAGTATTTTTTCCAATTATATACAGAAGACAATTTTTAACATTCATTTAAAAAAATTTGAATTCCAAATTTTTTTCCCTCCATCTCCTCCCTAAGACCACAAGCAATTGGATATAGGTTATATATATGCAACCATGTAAAACACATTTCCATATTAGGCATATTATGAAAGAATAAATACACCAAAGAAAAAAAGCCAAAAATGAAAATAGTATGCTTTGATCATCGTTCAGGCTCTGTCAGTTCTTTCTCTTGATGTGGATAGCATTTTCTATCATGTGTTCTTTGGAGTTGACTTGGGTCATCATATTGCTGAGAATAGCTAAATGACTGAGAGTTGATCTTTGCACAGTATTGCTATTACTTTGTAGAATGTACTCCTGGTTCTGCTCGCTTCACTTTTTATCAGTTCATGTAAGTCTCTCTGGGTTTTTCTGAAATCCACTTGTTCATCTTTTCTTACAACACAATAGTATTCCATTACATTCATATATGACAACTTGTTCAGTCATTCCCCAAATGATGAGCATTCCTTCAATTTCCAATTCTTTGCCACTGCAAAAAGAGCTGCTATGAATATTTTTGTACATGTAGGTCTTTTTCCCTTTTTTATAGCAAAACTTTCAATAATGGTCTGGGGGCTATGTGGAAAAGCATAGCTCCCCTTATTCCATTTTGATTATCTTAGTCAGACCTAGGTGAACTACAGTGTTTATTTTGAGTGACACAGTTTAGGACAGACATTGATGAGCTACAGTCTTCATAGGAGAGCAACTAGGATGGTGAAAGGTCTTGAGATTATGCCAAATGAGCATCTCTCTAAGGAGCTGTGAGGAGGTTAGAGCTGGAGAAAAGATTCTGGAGGAGCAGGATAGCTGTCTTCAAATAGATAAGGGGATAGCATAGCATTGTACTAGTCTGGTTGAAGAGCTTATTCCGCTTAACCTGAGGTCAGGAAGACTGGCAACACGTGGAAGATGCAAAAGGGGCAGATTTCAACTCAACGTCAGAAAGAACTTTTTTTTTTTTTTTTTGATGATAACTAACATTTATTAAGCATTTACTATGTGCCAAACACTGTAAGGAGTGCTTTACAATTATTTTGTCTTCTGATTGTCACAACAGCCGAGGAGGTACTGTTATTACCCACATTTTACAGATAAGGAAACTGAGGCAAGCATAGGTTAAATAACTTGTCCAAGTCACACAACTAGTTAAGACTGACTATGGACCTGCCTCTTCCTGACTCCAGGCCTAGTACTCTGTCCACTGAGCCAAGTACCTGCCTAAGGTTCTTTCTATCTCTTATGAAAATTGGACTTTTTTTTTTTTTATTAACAGAAAGAACTTTTTAAAACAAATAAATCTATTTTTAGTTTGCAACATTCAGTTCCACAAAGCTTTTTAGTTTTAAATGTTCTCCCCCTCCATCTCCTACTCCCTCCTCAAGACAATGTGCAATCTGACATAGGATTTACATATACATTCATATTAAACATTTTTGTATTAGTCATGTTGTAAAGAAGAATTATAGCCAATGGAATGAACTGCAAGAAAGAAGAAACAAAAAAACAGAAAAGAGAGAGAGTAAATGGTATGTTTTGGTCTGCATGCAGACCCCGTTCTTTTTCTAGTTGTGGATAGCATTTTCCATCATGAGCCTTTGGTTTTGTCTTAGAACCCTCCATTGCTGAGAAGAGCCAAGTCTATCAAAGTTAGTCATTGAATAATGGGTCTGTAAATGTGTACAGTATTCTCCTGGTTCTGCTCCCCTCACTCAGTATCAATTCATGTATGTCTTTCCAGGTTTTTCTGAAGTTCAGGAAGAACTTAATAATTAGAGCTGACCTCTTGAAGCAGAAGGATGGATAAGCACTGGTCTGATAAGTGATGTTGGGGGCAGTTTCCTTTTGGTTATTGCTTGGACTAAATGGACACTGAGGCCCCTTCCAAATCAGAAATTCACCATTGATGATTCTAAGTTCTAAGAATCAATTGTTTTTGAAGACCAATGGCATCACGGGATGATGTCTTGATTCCTTGTGAATTGGATTTAAGTGAGGCAGAGTTGCACAATCAAGAGTTGATTGTTAAGAATTAAGCAGGAAAGAGAAGAGCTTCTCAGGAGGGGCAACAATGGACAGAAAAAAAGCTCAAATGTCTCCCAAGTACCTTAAAGTGAATTCCTTGTTTTGTTTCTTATCACCAAAGTTCCCATTAGCCTACCCACAGACCTCTTTCTAAGCCTGTAGATCTGCCTCCATTGAGAGCTTCAGCACACATCCTTCACACTTTACTCTCCTAGAGTAGATTTCCACTTCAAGTCAAGCATCCTTCAAAACAGAACTTACTTTCTTGAAAACCCTACTTAAAATGGGCTCCTTGGGCACATCCTTCTCACCTGGATTTCCTTATAGTTAAATCACTTAAGAAGATCCGTATTTATTAGGAGATCAGAAGGATAGGGCAAGAGAGGGGTTTTCTAAAAAGTTTGGGTGAAACTGTTCAGCCCAGGGAGGGATAGAGGACCAGCTCCTCAAGGCCAATTTGATCAGAACTCATTAAGTGCCCATTGTCTGCTCACCACTGTGGTAGACTCCTGAGACTGAAAAACAAAAAAACTCAGATATTGTTTGGGGTAGGGGAGGTGATGAAGGAGAAGAGTTTATCATAAGGAAATATAATATCAATGTAAAATAATACAAAGTCATTTCAAGAGTTTAAGTATTTGAGAAAGTTGAAGTGAAGATTGGTCTAAAGAATGTGCTGATAGCTAACATTTGAAGAGAGGTTTACAGTTTGCAAAAGATTTTACATATATTATTTTCTCATTCCATCTACACAACAACCAGTGTTGTAACGTAAACTTGAGAGGAGCGGCTGGCCCTGTTTTTGTTTTTGGCCTTCGTGTCCCCTACTACTGAGATATGTACATGGCTCAGTGGATGGAATGCTGGGTCTGGAATCAAGATGGGCTTGAGTTCAAATGTGCCCTTAGGCTTTAGCTGTGTGACCCTGGGGAAGTGACTTAACCTGTTTAACTTAATCCATAGCAGAAGGAAATGGCAAACCACTCCAGCATCTTTGCCCAGAAAACTCTGCAGTATTGGAGTGCTATGATCCGCAGGATTGTGAAGAGTGAGACACAACTAAACAGCAACAACCTAATAGTACCGAAAGCATTGTGCCCTACAAGCATTAGGAGCTTCCCAATGTTGGTTTTATTGAATGGCTAGTTGAGCTGACCACCTTTGTTTTAGAGTGGTATTTGGGCTGTTAGGTTTCTTTTAATTACATTTTTTTCTACCTTTAAACACAATCATTCTCTCTGTCTAGTATGTATTAGGTCATAAGTTCACAAAGAATGGTCCAAAGACCCTTTCCAGGAAATCCCCAAGGTAAAAATTATTTTCATAATAATGAGAGACAACTTGCCTACCAAAATACCCCTCCCTTTTCCAACTATATAGCTATGTGAGACTGGATTTTATTCATATAACTCAGACAAAACAACACATTACAACAGATTGAATCCAGAAGCAGATATGAAAAGTCAGTTATCTTTTATTAAGGTAGACACTAAAGATTTGCAAAAATATGAAACTCTTCTTGCTATTTTTTTAATTTTGGAAAATATTGTTATTTTTTATTTAAAATGTCATTTATGTTAGTGTAAATTGAATGTCTTATGTTTTTAATGAATGAATTTTTAAAAAATGTATCTGTTTTAATTTCCAATGCAGAAAATATCGTATAATAGTCAATATCCAACACAGTAAATACCATTAACTCATATTAACAAAAGATCTTTGGGCTACTCAATCATTTTTAAGAATGTTAAAGGGACATGAGTCCAAAAAGTTTGAGAATGGTTGTTTTAGGTGATTTTCAAGAGTTTAGACCACTGTGTTCTGACCTTCTGGGTAAACAACAATTGCACTTCAAAAGGGAATCATCCTTGACCACCTTGCTCTCTTGACTCCACCAGATTAGGAAACAAGTAGAGATAAGTACAGATTTGCTAGAGCTTTGTTATACCGCAAGAGATGACTGAGTTTACGTACAATCCATCAAGCAAAATGTTGGGGTGGGGAGCAGGGGACAATCCTGTCACGGCTCGTGTTCCCGTGGTACTTCAAGATCTGCACAATATTCAAGATTCTTCACAATAACCACTACAAGGTGATTAGAGCAAACATCCTTGTCCCCATTATACAGATGAGGTCATTGAGACCCAGAGGTTAAATGGCTTGCCCTAAGTCACACAGCTAAGTGCTAAGTGGCAGAGCAGAGATTCTACTTTCTCGTAGGAAAATTTCACATAAGTGTATTTTAATATCTGAAAAGTTGTCAGAAGGGAATTTTATCCAAGATTTGAAACATTCTTTCTCCGCCCACCCCCCCCACCCCCACACCCCCAACTATTCTTGTCCTACTTGGACCTAGTAAAGAACATTGTTTTCACCTTTCTGGTGCACTTCTCTTTAACCTGTGTATGTGTCAAATTCCTCCTCTGAATTGAAGGTTTTGTAGGGTCCTGTCTTAAATAAACTTTGCATTCCCCTACCCCCTACCAGTGCCCCACATAGAGCCCCAGAACCCTACATGTGGTAACCATTCAATATTTGTATAATTAAATTGAACTGACTCCTGATTTTAAAAAATAAACATTCTGCCAAAATGTTTTGATTTATTTATAAGGTTATGCTGAATCATTTTTACATAGCCTTAGATGAAGTCTCTTGTGGTTCCCCCACCCCTGCCCCAACTTGAATTGGAACGGGTTGTACTATCCACTGTGTCCTATTACAAGGAACAGTTTGACATACAACTGAAAATCTTATCAAAGATATGGAAATTAATTATTAGAATTCCATCTTTCATCCCTGGCTCTACATTTTTTAGATTCTTGGGAGATCCTTGAGAATTCAGAATTGCAAGTTAACATCTCTAATCACTAAATTGGAGCAACGAGAGAGCAAGGAACAGGGATTCTGCCCCAAATCTGGGTCATAAATCTCAGATCTTCTCATTAATAATAATTGGTCACATTTATCTAGTGCGTTGTGATTTATAAAGCCCTTTCTCTCACAATCACCTTCACACTGCACATTTACACCTTTACCAATTCTATCAAGGTTATTACTTACATTGCCCACACTCTCAGAACCAAAAAAATAGGACACATAGGTTGATAAAGGTTATTTTTTTGCAGAGCCTCATTAAAAGTCCATTTTCTTTTTCTGAAATCCTGGTTGAAGCAGACAAGTACACAAAAGAGCTTACCTCACTCGCTGAGCCTATTGGGAAGAAATGGATTCTAACCTCAAATGCATCAAATATATACAACACATGATCTACTACCTGCACTTGCCACAGGAAACCAATTCATTGAGCAAAAGAAGGGTTTTTTTAATTGTATTTGGTGGAATAGTTCAAGCGGCCCCTAAATTCTCCTCAAAGACATTTGTCAAATACCCCCACCTCATCAGTTCCATGACTCCATAAAGTTGTTCTTTTACCTTCTGATTTACTTCAGTGAAAAATACAAAGAATAATAAGAAATTCAATTTTAATATAACAAGTCTGCCCTGATTTGGTTGAAAAGAGACAAGAATAGATATATGTCTAGCATCTCCTCCTCCATCCTTCTCTAAGGGACACTTTAATTCCTGCCAGGAGGGCAATCAGGGGGGTGAAGTCAAAGAGCTAGAGGCCAGAAACTGTTCTGCTCTCCTAGGGAGTGGGGTGGAGAAGGAGAGGGTACTGGTCTGGAAGAATGCCTATCTGTTCCCTTAAAAATGATTAGTCTAAGGAAAGTAGTTTTAAGGCTCAAGTTAAATTCCTATTTGCTTTTTATTTTTTTTAAACTCAGTTGCTTTATTTATTTTTTTTTAGTATATATTTTATTTATTTTTCAGTTCTCAACATTCACTTCCAGAAGAATTTGAATTCAAAATTTTCTCCCCATCTCTCCCCACCCCAGGACAGCATGCACCCCATCCACCCCTTCCTCTATTCTGTCCTCCCTTCTATTACCCACCCTTCTTTCATCCCCCTTCCCCTCTATTTTCCTGTAGGGCAAAATACATTTCTATACTCCATTGCCTGTATATCTTAATTTCCAGTTGCATGCTAAAACAATTTTTAACATTTATTCTTAAAGCTTTGAGTTCCATATTCTCTCCCTCCCTCCCCACCCATCCTCATTGAGAAAACAGGCAATTCCATTTAGGTCATATATGCATAACAATGCAAAGCACTTCCATAATAGTTATGTTGTAATAAAAGACTAACCACAATTCCTTTTGCCCTATCCTGTCCTCCATTTATTCCATTCTCTCCCTTGACTTGTCCTCCCACAATAGTGTTTGCTTCTGATTATCCCTTCCCCCAATTTTCTGTCCCTTCTGTTCAGTTTCCTCTCCTATCCCCTTCCCCCTTGCCTTCCTTCAGGGTTAAATAGATTTCCATATCCACTTGTGTGTGTGTTATTCTCTCCTTAAGCCAAATCCCATGAGAGTAAGACTCGATTATTTCCTTTCATCTCCCCCCTGTTCCCCTACATTGTAAAAGCTCTTTCTTCTCTCTTTCATGTGAGACAATTTGCTACATTCTACCTCCCCCTTTCTCTTACTCCTAGTACATTCCATTCACCAGGAAATTTTATTTTTTTAGGTATTCTCCCTTCATATTGAGCTCACCCTGTGCCCTCTGTTTATGTGTGTGTATATATACACACACATACAGATATACATACATATATACATATGTATATATACATACACATACACCCATGAACATATACATACCTACACATATATAATATATGCATACATACATACCCATACACACCCACATATATATATATATATATATATATATATATATTCCCTCTAACTACCCCAATACTAAAAAAGGTCTTGTGAATTACCAATAACATCTTTCCATGTTGGAATGTGAACAGTTCAACTTTAATGAGTTCCTTAAGACTTCTCTTTCCTGTTTGCCTTTTCATGTTACTCTTGATTCTTGTATTTGAAAGTCAGATTTTTTTATTCAGCTCTGGTCTTTTCAACAAGAATGCTTGGAAGTCCTCTATTTCATTGAAATTCCATTTTTTATATTCGGTTCTGCTGGGTAGGTGATTCTTAGTTTTAATCCTATTTCCTTTGACCTCTGGAATATCATATTCTAAGCCCTTCAATCCCTTAGTGTAGAAGCTGCTACATCCTGTGTTATCCTGATTGCATTTCCACAATACTTGAATTGTTTCTTTCTGACTGTTTATAATATTTTCTCCTTAATGTGGGAACTCTGGAATTTGGCTACAATATTCCTAAGAGTTTTCCTTTGGGGATCTTTTTCAGGAGTTGATTGGTGAATTCTTTCCATTTCTATTTTACCCTCTGGGTCTAGAATATCAGGACAGTCTTCTTCTCATTGACTTCTTGGACCTCTTTTGCTATTTGGGTTAGTCTATTTTTTTGGGGGGGGGGGTTAGTCTATTTTTAAAGGTGTTATTTTCTACAGCATTTTTTTTGGGGGGGGAGGTCTCCTTTAGCAAGCTGTTGACTCACTTTCCATGAGTTTCTTGCATCGCTCTCATTTCTCTTCCCAATTTTTCCTCCACCCCTCTTATTTGATTTTCAGAATCCTTTTTGAATTCTTCTATGGCCTGAAACCATTGCATATTTTTTGGAGGTTTTGGATGTAGACGCCTTGACTTTTAAGTCTTCCTCTGATGGTATGCTTTGTTCTTCCTCATCTGAGAGGATGGAAAAAAATTACCTTTTCACCAAGAAAGTGCCCTTCCGTAGTCTTATTTTTTTCTCCTTTTCTGAGCATTTTGCCAGTCAGTTACTTGACTTTTGAGTCCTTTGTCAAGTGGAAGATGTACGCTAGGGACCTGTAAGTTCTCAGTTCCTCCAAGGTGTCACAATCAAGAGTTTATTCCTCTCCTGGTCTGCTCTCTGGTCTGTGAGCAACCACAAACACTCTTTTCTGCCCAAGATCTGCGAGTAGGATTCCTTTTCCACAGCCAACACTACCTTCACCATGCCAGTGTTCCTCCTCAGCCCAGGACCATAACACAGGACTGAGACCCAGATCAGCCACTTGATTGCTCCAGGGTCTTTAGGGCAGTGCTCCAAAAGTGGAAGCTGCTCCAGAAGGGGCTGCTGCCACCCTGGGGCCGGGGCTGGGGCTGGACCTGGGGCTGGACCACACTCCCCTCTCACCCAGGTGAAAGTGCTTTCTTATTGACCTTTGAAGTTGCTTTGGCATTTGTAGGTTGAGAAATCTGGGAATTGCAGCTGCTACCTGTGATTTCATGCCCTGAAACCTGCTCCACTCTTGTCTGTGCCATGCTGCGTGTCCCAGACTGGGCTGCGCTTTGCTCTGAGCCTGGTGTGATAGACCTTTCCTGTTGGCCTTCTAGGCTGTCTTGAACTGGAAATCTGCTTCACTCTGTCAATTTGTTTCTTCTGCTGCTCTAGATTTTTAGAGTCATTTTCTGTGATTTCTTGGTTTCTCATAAAGTCATTGGCCTCCATCTGTTCCATTCTAATTTTGAAAGAACTATTTTCTTCAGTGAGCTTTTGAACCTCCTTTTCCATTTGGCTAATTCTGCTTTTGAACGCATTCTTCTCCTCATTGGCTCTTTGAACCTCTTTTGCCAATTGAGTTAGCCTATTTTTCAAGGTGTTATTTTCTTCAGCATTTTTTGGGGTCTCCTTTAGCAGGGTGTTTACTTGTTTTTCATGCTTTACTTGCATGTCTCTCATTTCTCTTCCCAGTTTTTCCTCCACCTCTCTAATTTGATTTTCAAAATCCTTTTTGAGCTCTTCCATGGCCTGACCCATTGAGTGGGCTGGGATACAGAAGCCTTGACTTCTGCGTCTTTCCCTGATGGTAAGCATTGTTCTTCCTCATCAGAAAGGAAGGGAGGAAATACCTGTTCACCAAGAAAGTAACCTTCTATAGTCTTATTTTTTTCCCTTTTCTGGGCATTTTCCCAGCCAGCGACTTGACTTCTGAATATTCTCTTCACACCCACTTTTCCTCCAGATCCGCCCAGCCAGTGCTTGGGGTCTGAGATTCAAATGCTGCTTCCCAGCCTCAGGGCTTTGGGCGGGGGCAGAGCTGCTATTCAGTGTGAGATTCAGTTCAGGTGCTCAGGTGGGGGCAGGGCCACTTCACAGGTCTCAGTTCCCTCAGGGGGTTTATGCAGAGACCTTCAACAATGGATCTGGGCTTCTTCCTGCTTGGGGAGCCCCAGTCTGCTGCCGCCTCCGCTGCTGCCTCCCGAGGGGGCCTGAGTTATGGGGGCACCCCACTTTCCTCTCAGCAAGCCGAGAAGACCCTCTCACCAACCTTTGGGGCCCGTTAGAGTCATTTTTTACAGGTATTTTATGGGCTATGGGGGGACAGCTTGAGCAGGACTGTCCTATTCTACCACCTTGGCTCCACCACCCCTTTTTTGCTATGTCTTAATAGGGAAAGAACACTAAGCTTTATATCCAAGACTTACTGCCCAACAAATACTAATTCCGTAATGAACATACACATAGCAAAAAGCAAAGAAACTCATTTACCTAAGTAAATACAAAAGAAAAATCATAGAGAATATACGTAGGAGAATATTTAACAGTCAATAAAAAGTGAAGGAGTTCTCTGTGTTGGAAGCAAGGTGACTGGCAAAAAGGTAACTATGCTAGGTCTAATCCCTCAGAACTTTACTATCAAGGGTCTTAGAAAGGCTGTAATTAGAAAGAAGGCTGAAGTGTAAGAATATGATATTTGGACCATCTCTAAAGGAGAATGGAAAGCTGGGGAAGAGGCATATACTGGGGTGAGGGAGGGAAATTATCTCATATAAATGGAATGAATAGTTTATACAGTGGATGGGGCGGGGGAATGAATGAGAGACACTTGAACCTCACTCTCATCTGAACTGGCTAATTGGGGGTAAAATATACAAACACACAATTAGATACAGAAATTCATCTTACCCAAGAGGGAAGTAGTAAGGAAAGGGGTTAAAGGAAAAGGTAGGGTTGGTAAATCAAGGAAGTCAATAATCAGAAGCAAAACAAAGGTAAAGAAGAGACAGAAAAAAAGAGTATAAAAGAATAGCATGGAGGGAATTATACAGCAATCATAACTGAATGCGAATGGGATGAACTCACTCATAAAACAGAAGAGGTTGGCAGAAACCAGAATTCAATAGCATGCTTATAACAGATGTTAAACATGTGGCCCACATCCAGCATTACATCCTGCAACATTCCTTGCTATATCCTGAACCAGATTAAAATGTAATTGGGAAATATTTAACAAAATAAATAAAAATACAATAATTCAAAGAAAAAACAAAAATAGACTTATTTTAAAAAGATAAATAGGGAAACTACATTCTGCTAAATGGTTCCATAGACAATGAATTAATATCAATCAGTATCCACTGAATAGCATGCCATCCACATTTTTAAAGGAAAAAGCCAAATGAACTTCAGGAGGAAATCACCTATAGAAGTATAATTTGGAGGTGGAAAGAAGTCTCAATTTATTTGCTATCAGACCTAGATAAATCTAACAACAAAATAAGCAAGAAAGCCTTTCCCCCCAAGATGGTGCTGAAGACAAAAGCCAAGTCCAATGCTTTGAAGGTCAAGAAGGCGGTGTTGAAGGTGTCTGTATCCACAAAAAGAAGAAGATCCAAACATCCCCCACCTTCTGGTGACCCAAGACACTAAGACTTCAAAGGCAACCTAAATGGGTTCAGAAAAGCACCCCTTGGAGAAACAAGCTTAATCACTATACCATTATTAAGTTTCCCTTGATCACTGAGTCTCCTGTGAAGAAGGCTGAGGACAACAACACCCTAGTCTTCATTGTGGATGCCAAGGCCAACAGGCATCAGATCAAGCAGGCAGTAAAGAAGCTGTATGACATCGACATGGCCAAGGTCAATACACCGATCTGGCCTGATGGAGAGAAGAAGGCTTACGTCCAATGTGCTGCAGACCATGATGCTTTAGCTGTTGCCAACAAAATTGGAATCATTTAAACTGTGTCCAGCTATACTAGTCCACCTACAATAAAAAGTTATCTAATTAAAAAAATAAACAAGAAAGAAGTTAAAAAGATGAATAAAATTTTAGGAAAGTTAGATATGGAAGACCTCTGGAGAGTATACAATGGGAATAATAAGAAGCATACCTATCTCTTAGCTATGTTTGGTACCTTCACAAAAGCTGATCATGAATTAAGACACAAAAACCTCACAAACAAAAACAAAAAGAAGAAATATTAAGTGTATCTTTTTCCTGACCATCATGTAATAAAATTGTATTTGATAAATGGCCTTTAAATAGAGATTAGAAAAATAACTAGAGACAAAATAATTTAATCCTAAAGAATGAGTAGATCAAAGAATAAATTTTAGAAGCAATCAATACTTTCATCAAAGATAATGACAACAATGAGATAATATACCATAATTAGGGGAATAAAGTCAAAGCAGTACTTAGAGTTAAATTTATGTCTCTAAGATCTTTCATCAATAAAAGAAAGAGAAGTTCAATGAACTAGGCAAGGAACAATAACAGCAACAAAAAAACTAGAAAATCAATACATTAAAAAACAATTAAACAGTAAATTGAAAATTCTGAAAATCAAACAAGAATAATAAAGCTGAAAAAATAAAACTTGAAGCTTGGGGGAAATAGATAAACCATGAACTAATTTAATTTTTTTAAAACAAAACTAAAATACTGGTATAAAAAATGATAAAAGGTAAATTTGTAACCAATAAAGAAGAAATTAGAGCAATTATTTTGCCAATAAAACTGAAAATCTAAATTAAATGAATGTTTATGAAAACACAAATTGCCCATATTATCAGAACTAAGAATAGAATACTTAGATAAACCTATCATAGAAAAAGAAATTGCTCAAGCCATAAATAAACTCCCAAAGGAAAAAACCCTGGGACCAAATGGATTTACAAATGAATTCTACCAGCCATTTAATGAAAAATTGATTTCAATACTATATAAATTGTTTTGAAAGGTAGGTAAAAAAAAGTATCCTAGTAAATTCTTTTCAGGACAAAAATATGGCCTCTATACCTCAACCATGGAGAGCTGAAACTGAGGAAAAAAACCCAAAGACCAATTGTCCTGATGAATACTGATGCAAGAATTTTAAATAAAATATGAATGAGAAAATTATGGCACTATATTACAAAGATCATACACTATAACCAGGTTGGATTTATACCAGGAATACAGGGCTGATTATGTTGGGAAAATTAGAAGCATACTTGACCATATTAATAACACAACCATACAAAATTTATAATTATTTCAAAGGATGCAGAAAAAGCTTTTGACAAATAAAACTATCACCTTTTGTGGATGACATAATGGCTTAGAGAACCCCAGAGAGTCAACTACAAAAGTAATCAAAACAATCGACATCTTCAACAAAGTCAAAAGATATAAAATAAACTCATAAAATCACCTGAATTACCAACATGATCACCAACAAAGCCCAGCAGGAATAGACAGAAAGAGAAATTCCATGTAAAATAACTGTGGACAGTATAAAATACTTGGGAGTCTACACTGGGGCAGCTAAGAGGCTGGACACAGCATTAGAAGACTTAAATTCAAATCTAGCCTTAGACATTCACTAGCTATGTGACCCTGGGCAGATCACTTAACCTCTATTTGCCACAGTTTCCTCACTTGTAAAATGAGAATAACAATAGTACCTACCTTCCAGGGTTGTTAGGAGAATCAACTGAGATGATTTATATAAAGCATTTAGCACAAAGAATGGCACAGAATAAGTGCTATATAAACATTGGCTATTGCTACTACTACTACTACAACTACTACTACCACCACTACTACTACTTCCCAAGACATGCACAGGTAGTATATGAATACACACACAAAATACTCTTCACACAAATAAAGACTGATTAAATAATTGGAAAATATTCATTGCTCATGGATAGGTTGAGCCAATATAAAAATGATAATATTGTATAAAAACGATAATACTATTTAAATGAATTTACTTATTCAGTGCCATGCCAATCAAACTACCAAAGAATTATTTTCTAGAACTAGAAAAAAAATTAATATCAAGGAATACAAAATCAAGAATAGTAGTGAAATCAATGAAAAAAATATTAAAAATGTAAAAAAAAAAGGAAAGGGGATTATCTGTACTAGATATAAACTAGCCTACAAATCTATAACCATCAACATAATTTGGTACTAGATAAAAAATAGAACAACTGCTCAGTGGAAAAGATTAATTACACAACATAAGAGAAGCAAATGAGCACTATAACCTGGTGTTCAATAAACCCAAACACCTCAGCTATTGGGACAAGAACTCACTATTTAACAAAAATTGTTAAGAAAACTGGAAGATAGCCAAGCAGAAAGTATAGATCAACATCTGACTCTGTATATCAAGATAAGGTCAAAATGGGTACATAATTTAGACAGAAAAGGTGTCATCACATGTGAATAAGTAGAGCATGGAAGAAATTTACATGTCAAATCCATGGATAGAGGAAGAGCTCATAATTAAATAATAGATAGAGAGGCTCACAGGAGGTAAAACGGATAATTTTGATTACATAAAATAAAAAGGCTCTGCAAAAACAAAACTAATGACTAAAATTAGAAGAAAAAATAGGAAAAATGGGAAAAAAATTTTTGCCAGAAGTCTTTCTGATAAAGGTTTAATTTCCAAGATCTGTAGGGAACTGAATCAAATTTTCATGCAAAAGAGTCATTCCCCAATGGAAAAATAGTGAAAGCGTATGAATAGAAGTTTTCAGAGGAAGAAATCCAAGCACATTTGTAATGGGTTTTATTTTCCTTGCCTTCTCAGTGACAGGGAGAAGGAAGAGGGAAAGAAATAATTTGGAACTTAAAAATAAAATAATATTGAATTTTATCTATCTTAGAAGCAGCTAAGTGGTTCAGTGAATAGAGAACTGGACTTGAACTCAGGAAGCCCTCGGTTCAAATTCAGTCTCACACACTTCTTAGTTGTGTAAACTTGGTTATTCTCTGTCTGACTCAGTTTTTCACCTGTAAAATGGAGATAATAATAATACCTTTCTCCAAGGGTTACTGTGAAAATAAAAGTGATGAGAACTATAAAGGGCTCTCCATGCCTTTAAAGGATATATAAAATTGGCTGTTATTATTTTTCAAATATTTTTTATTGATTTTTGTTTTTTATGTTACCATATATCCCAACCTGACCCTAGTTATCCCATATGACATATAGGTGGATTTTTTTAAAGAAGAAAACAATCAGCATGACTGATATCAATCAGTTGATTGAAAAAGTCTGAAAAAAATGTGATTTGTACTTATAGATTTCCCACCTTCACCAAAGGAGCAGGTTGAGGCATATTCTCAAATCTTTTCATTTGAGTCCCACTTGATCTTTATAATTTTGTTACATTTTGTTACATTTACTTTTGATTTGTGAGTGTATTTTTCTTTCTACTTATGTTGTTGTAGTTACTTTGTATATTGTTTTCTTGGCTTGTTCATTGATGCATGGTGCATCAATTCATATAGATCTTCCAGACTTCTCTTTATTCGTCACATGTACCATTTCTTACAGCACAATAATATTCTATTACATTCATATTTCACAATTTGTTTTTAGGTATTACTCAGTTGATAAACATCTACTTTGTTTCCAATTACTATCTATAATAAAAATTATTATTTATTATTATTATATTGGGTTTCAATTATTTAATAACCATTTTTTTCAGTCTTTACTAGTCTAAAGTATATTATCCTCATTGGTACAGAATACAAAAACCAAATAGGACTTCTACTCCTCAATAGGAGTTGTTCGGCTTTCTCTCCATCGTCTGTTACTATTTTGCCATCAGCTTCAAGTAACAGTCCCAACTCTTTCCTGATCTTTCTTTTGTCCTTAACACAGATTTTTAAAAGCCCTTTTTGTTATTCTTTACTTAAAAGCACAGATCATTTTAGGCTTTAGTCTTTCTGGTATTGTTTTATTTTAAACTTACACAGTAACATAAGAAAATAATAAAATAAACAGGTATGAAAATATATTTGTCAGTTGCATCTTGGTTATTGTTCTTTGTTAAGTGACTTCTGCATTAGAAAGGTTATAATGTTTCTTTTTTGTCTTTCTGGGTTTTTTGGGAGAGGTTGGCTATCATTTTAGTCAATAATATTATATTCACTATATGAATATATTCACTTGGAGGTGAATAGTGAAGCTTCCAGGAATGTTACATATGGGGATCTTTCATGACACAGTCCTATGGATCCTATTTCTCTGGTTGTGTGTGTGTGCGGGGTAGGGTGGAGTGTTTGGTGGTTTGTTTGGTTTTTTTGACCAATTGTAAGAAACTTTCTCTAATGGCTTTTCAAACTGCAGTTTCAATTTGTTTTTTCAAAGTCCTGTAAGATGTCAGAAGCTCTGCGATTATTGCACTAGAACCTATTATCTAACTCATCACTTGGCTTTGTGAGATTTCCAACAACCTGGACAATTCACTGATTACTTTTTGAATTCATATTTCATACTGCTCTGCATTTTGTAGACTTCAATTTTCTGCTGTAGCAAGTCAATAACTTTAATGAATTTTAGAGGGTTTCCATTGTAATTGTATTTTGATGTTTTCTTCATTAATTCCTCCTAATATTTTATTTAGCATCTTTTAATTCTAACTTGAGTTCCTCTTGAGATTCTTTACTTTCTTCAAGGTCTTCTATTATTTAGTTTTGTGATTTTCTAACCAGTAACAGTTGTTGCTTAGTTTCTCGCAGTGTATCATTTATTCATTTAAGAATGTCTCTTGGGATAGCTTGTATGGTTACTTTTTCAATACTTATTACTTCTGATCCTTTAGCTGATTTAGTAGCTTGATGATATTTTAAAAATTGTATCAGCAGCCGACTTTGTTCATTTGAAATTTTGGTTGACATTTATTTGTGTGCATGTGAGTGTGTGTATGTGTATGTGGGTGTGTGCGTGCACGTTTAGCTGCTTTTCTTTTCTTTGCTGTTTCTTTTTGTTTGTTTACAATGGAGTATACAAAGACCCTGACACTCTTCAATCTCATTTTAACATCTTGAATCAGTTTTTCTAAAATAATATTTGAAACCATAAACTTAAAATTATTTACATTTTGCTAAAAGAAATATTTGCGTATATATAGGGTATCCCAAAAATCTTAGCATAGTTTTAAGTTTTAATAACATTTTGAAGTATAAATACTACAGACTTACAAAAAACATTTGAAAGATTATTTAAAAATTTAATATCACCATGTTTCTTCTTCAAATTAAATATAGCCACCACTTTGTTCACTATGTTGTTTTAGTCAGTTTTAAAGCTTTCGTTAGCTGCTGCTCAGAGGCTGAAAGGATTACATTTACAATCCTAACCTTAAGATCATTAATGCGTACTGACAGTTTTTATGTGATTCCAAAAGAAAAAGTCTGATGAAGACAGGTCAGGTGACCAAGGTGGACGGTCAAAAAGAATCTTCTCTACCAATCCCCTAGTCTGAAGAAATGTCATCCAGAAACTGCTGCACATGCAACACATCATGACAGGGTACTCTGACTTCTTAAAATTGAATTTTTATTATTAAAAATTCACAAAACTAAGTATAAAAGAAATTTAAATAAACTTTCAAATTATTTTTGTAAGTTTGTAGCATTCGTTTATATTTCTAAATATTATTAAAATTTCAAACTGTCAGGAATATATATATGTGTATATATGTATATATGTACATGTATATGAAAAATACGTGAGTATATACGTTTGTGTCATATATGATACTCCAATGGAATTGTGACCTTGTCAAAGTTGGTAGCCCCTCCAGAGATGCAGATTGCAATCTGTCTATATATGTCTTATCATCCTGTATAATTCCCAATCATGTCCTCCCATAAATCCTTCACAGAAGAGCATATTCAATATGCTAGGGATTTTCTTCAAGGTCATTCAACATTATGTGATTGTTGGTACAGTGTGTGGGCTATCTGTAATTCCTAACTCTAACTACATGGCTGACCCACCTCCTTTTATCTAGAACAGAAAAGAACAACTTTAGAGATCAAGGATTGAGACCCATTTCTCAGGGACAGATGACCTCAGAGAGGAGAAGGTCCTAAGACCACTTTCCTTACAAATTGTACTCACATATCTTCAGAAAATAGTCCAACAAGGAACAAGACAGCCAGAAGGACTGAGTCATGGCAAAAGTTGACTATAGCCTTTTGCATGCATTTTTAGGTAATCAGAAAGTTTTCCATGAACCTTGTGACTGACTGACTAGAACTAGTTCCAGACTGTCTTCTCATGATTCATGGTCTCTCTAAGGCTTTTCTCTTACATGTCATTCCATCCCTTCATAAAGCAGGGTCCCCAGCACCTATGTGTAGGAAAGTTGCCTCAGCTTCACAAGCTGGTGGACTCTTGGCATGCATCAAACGCCCATTATAAGTATTCTGTACAATCACCAATCTGAAGCCAGGAATAGTATTATTGTCTTACTTTATAGATAATTTAGCCTGTGAATTATTGACATCTCCCCTCTTTCTAAGTTACACCTACTCTGGGGTAAGGTACAGAATGTTTACATGAGTGATTTCTCCTCCTTCATTTCAGTTTGAATCACTATTGCTCAAATCCACAAGTCTCAATGCAAATATATTCTTCCTGACCTTGTTAGATAACAATAATAACTATTATTAATAATAATCTTATGGTTATTTAAAGTTTACAGTGAGTTTTGTTACAACCCTTTGAGTATTTATTGTAATCATTTAATGCCTCATTTTACAGAGAAGCTGGAGCTTACATCAATTTAGCAAGTTGCTGAGGGTCATATGGCTAGTAATTGTCAAGAAGTAGGTACTCAATTTCAGTACTCCTGACTACAGGTCAAGATACCTTTACCAAGCTATGTCCTCAGGCAAGAGCCCATCATTCCTATATCTCACTCCCATAGTTTCTTTTATCTTCCAAAGTCTACCTTTAGTGGGCAGCCATGGTTAACACCCCACATAGTCATTTAATGTGTTCATCTGAATTCAACAAACATTTATTGTGTCTGACCTTTATGCCAAAGCATTGTGCTTAGTCTCTGGTCATACAAAAAATGCTTCGTCCTCACCCTCTGTAAGCAAATGTTATTATTTGAGTGATAGTGGGGGTAGTGGTAGAGATGGAGGTGCAACATGAATATGGGCAAGTATAATACAAGGTAGGAAGTGATGGGGACCAGACAGTGTGCTCAAAGAATATTTGAAGAGGAAGATAGCATCATTTTAGCTGGGAATATCAGGGAAGACTACATGGAAGAAATGGCCCCTGTGCTAATCCTTGCACAAAGATAAAGATGCCAGAAGGTGGAGAGGAATATGGACTGCATTTAAGTCCTAGGGCGATGTTCAGAGGCTAAAGATGCAGTTATGGTTTGTCCAGTTTAACTAGAAGGTAAACTGTGTAAAGAGTACTAATGGGAACCAAACACAGAAAAGATAGATGAAAGCCAACCGAGACATAAGACTCAGCTAAGGATGAATCTAACAGATATCAACAGAGATCAAGGGTCCCTGGGAAATGATATGTTTATGGGGTTTAGGGGCTCTTTGGGAAGGAGAGGATCATGAAAAGGGTAGGGCAAAGGTGCCAAAAACCAATGTCACTCACTACGAAATCTTGCTTATCACACTTTTGTTTTTTGAAGGGTATTTTTAAACCATAGCAATTTTTAGAAGCATATACGGCCAGACCATCTTGTTATATTCGTCTGTTTTTTGTAGAATTTATTTTGAATTTCATTTATTTTAATGAACAAAAATCTTTTCTCCTATGATATCTCCCCACCCTCATTGAAAAGAAAATCAAAATCTTTGTAATAAATATGGAGAGTCAAGCAAAACTAATTCCTACACAGGTCATGTTCAGAAATATGTGTCTCAATCTGTTCTCTTAGTACATCACCACTTTGTCACATGCTGCCATATCTGTGTCAGGGCTTTGGTTTATTTCTTTTTACACACTAGTGACTAAAGGTTAAATGAATCATATTTCTCATTCTCTTTCTTCACTGCAATAATGAGATATAGGCTAAATCATACATAGAATATTCTTAGCTACATCTGCACTGGAATACTCAATGATCCATATAGTTTAGACATGATTCACTCATCAAAGCATAGATGGTGAAAAAAGGAACATACCAACAGTTCATACAACAGATGTGAATGTCCCAGTTACTAACAGTGTTGTGAAGACATAACAACGAATGAAACACAGGGCTCCTTTGTTCTACTGCCAAAGCTAACTTTATCAACTGTCTTAGAATTCATGTGTTTGACCAAGAAAGACCAGTCTAGAGAATCTGGGACAGTTTAACATAAGTTATCATCATAACTGAAAAAAATAATTAAAAATAATTAGTCTACTAGACACGGCATCCTCCAAATTCAATAGTCTCTGAATATTATCTGGCATTCATAAGACATTTTATCAAGAGATTCAGTTCACCTGTGACTGTGCTCTCAAAGATAGGGGAATGATGGAGTTCTGAAATAGGACTCACAACAGAATGTGATTTTTTTTCACTGCAAGACAATGACTTGCAATGTTTAACAAGCTACACTGCCCAAGAGCCATGATCAGCAGTTACATCCCTGTCTGCTAAGACCAGTGAGGAAGACCTATGCTCTGAGAAAGTACAAAGGGGCCATGCTTTAACCTCTCTGAGCAAAGGAGTCCTTACCATATGATCACAAGTGATTGAGGATGTAGAACTATCTAGGGGAAGTTTAGAAAGTAGCATTATTTCCCAGGAACTCAGAAGTTAGTTCTTTTTGTTTTCTTTAAAACACAAATAGAAATTTTCTTCTTTGAGTTTTGGGACCCATGGGCTTTCAAGGAGACAGTAACTTAGGCAGCATCATATCAATAAATTTCACAAATTTTCTAGATGGCAGCAATGACCTAAAGAGATCAGAAGTTCCCTAATGTGTACCCTAGCCTGACACAAAGGTTAAAAAGAAGATGGAAGGAATGGGGGTTGGGAAGGAGGAAAGGATGGAATTACAGTGCTTAGCACAAAGATAGGAGGCACTAAGTACTTGATTCTTCTTGACAAAGGCCTTTCACCTTCAGGTTCCTCTCCTGGATTACTACCTTGTGTTTATGGTGTCAAAACACTTGTTTATACAAATTAGTTCATAAAATGCATCTACGTAGATCTTTTGCCTACATTTTGATGCATGAAGAAAGTGAGGTGCAGACTTATCTGTGGCAATTTAGAAATTCAATTGTAGAGTCAATAGAAGAATTCAAAGAACGTTCTGAATAGTTCTGCGTGGGTGAGAAGCAAGAGGAGAATTTAATGATCCAACCGTTACTCATTTACCAACCGCTTTACCAGTTCATCCAGTCACATTCCAGACCCTGTGGCACAACTTGGATTGACTTTTCTTTTTCACTGTTCCAGAATAGGAGATGTTTTTCAGTCAACAGACATGTGAAGTTCTATATAACCATAAGTGGTACCATTTCAGGAAAACCAGAAATAGGATGAGAAATGAAAGAAGACTAATTTGAAGAATGAAGAACTGAGAAAACTGCGTGAAATTTCAAGAGATAATGTCTTTATCTAAAATTTTGTTATTTATTTATTTTCAATATTCTTTTTAAATTTTGAGTTCCAATTTCTCTCCCTCCTTCTTACCCCTTCCTGACCTAATTAGAAGGCAAACAATATACCAATTATACATGTAAAATCATGCAAAATATATTTCCTTATTAGCCATATTTTTTAGAGCAAAGAAAAGAAGTAAATGATACTTCAATTTGCACTCAGAATTCATCAGTTCTCTCTCTGAAGGTGGATTGCAATTTTTCCTCATGAGGTTTTTGGAATTGTCTTAGATCATTGTATTGATCAGAGTAGCCAAGTCTTTCAGAGTTGATCATCACTACAACAGCCCTGTTACTGTGCACCATGATCTGGTTCTTTTCATTTCACTTTGCATCATTTCATATAAATCTTCCAAGTTTTTCCTCCCTTCATTATTTCTTACTCCACAATAGTATTCCATTGCTATCATATGCCATAAATTGTTCAGTCATTCCTCAGTAATGAGCATCTCTTCAATTTTTAATTCTTTGCCACCACAAAAAGAGCTGATATAAATATTTTTGTATATACAGTTTTTTTTAATCTCTTTGGGATAGTAGTGATATTGCTGGATAAAAGATTATGACAGCTTTATAGCCCTTTAGACATAGTTCCAAATTGTTCTCCAAAATGGTTGGATCAATTTATAACTCTACCAACAGTTTATTAGCGTACCTATTTTCCCTCATTCTTATCCAGCATTTGTCATTTCTGGTAGGTGTAAGGGAGTATCTTAGAGTTGTTTTAATTTGCCTTTCTCTAATCAGTAGTAATTTAGAGCATTTTTTCCCATGACTACAGGTACCTTTAATTTCTTCTTCTAAAAACTGCCTGTTCATATCCTTTGACTGTTTATTAATTGGGGACCCAGTTCCATAGTTCTTTCTCTGGAATTGGAAGACATTTTGCCTCAAGAGTCCATTGGAAATTTTTTAAGTCCATGCATTTCAATGAAATACTAAGGCTACCAGAAACATTTCTCACACACTGTGGTTGTTGCTGTATACAAAGTTCTCCTGGTTCTGCTTCTTTCACTCAGCGTTAGTTCATATAAGTATTTCCAGGCTTCTCTGAAGTCTTCCTGTTCATTGTTTCTCATAGCACAATAGTATTCCGTTACATTCATATACCACAACTTGTTCAGCCATTCCCCAATTGTTGGGCATCCCCTTGATTTTCAGTTTTTGGCCACCACAGAGAGAGCTGCTATAAATATTTTTGTACATGTGGGACCCTTTCCCACTTCTATGATCTCTTTGGGATAGAGTCCTAGAAGCGATATTGCTGGGTCAAAGGGTATGCACATTTTTGTAGCCCTTTGGTCATAGTTCCAAATTGCTCTCCAGAATGGTTGGATCAGCTCACAGTTCTACCAACAATGAATTAGTATTCCAACTCTCCCACATCTTCTCCAACATTTATCATCTTCCTGCTCTGTCATGTTAACCAATCTGATAGGTGTGATGTGGTACCTCAGAGTTGTTTTGATTTGCATCTCTCTAAACAATAGTGATTTAGAGCATTTTTCCATACGATTATAGCTAACTTTAATTTCTTTCTCTGAAAATACCCTATTCATATCCTTTGACCATTTCCTGTTCTTATCCTTTGACCCAATTGTGTTTTCAAGGAACAAAAGAGAGAGGAAAAGAAGGAAAGGAAGGAAGAAAGGAGGGAGTAAGGAAGGGAAAAGAAAGGAGGAAATAAAAAAGGAGGAAAGAAAAGGAAGGAACAAAAGAGAAGGAAGGGATTAAGAAAGGAAAGAGCAAAACGAGAGAAAGAGAAAAGGAAAGAAGAAAGAGAAAATAAAAGAAAGAAATGGAAGGAAGCAAGGAGAAAAGAAAGAAGGAAAGATGTAAAAAAGGTGACTTGGGGAGGGAGCTATCTCTCACAAAATAGGAATGGCAATATATACTGAATTTGTGATTTCATTGGTCTAGAAAACTCCTGGATTAGGAAACTTTCTATAAATTCAGGTCTGTACCTCCTTTGCAACTTACAATCGTAGGGAATTGCTTGGGACACTGTGAGGGCCAGTGATAAGCCCAAGGTCACACAGCCAGTATGTGTCACAAATAGGATTCAAACTCAGGTTTTCCTAGCTCCTTTATCTACTATATCATGCTGCCTCTCTTCATTGAAAACAATTACTACTGAAAGTAGATGGAAGTAGATTCTGGGCCTCACAGCTGGCCATTTGCCTGCACTGGGCAGGTTTTTCCCAACAGGAGAACATAAAAGACCCAAAAAATATCTCCATGCAAATGTAAAATTTGTCTTAATGTGTCTAAAATGGGACTCTGCATATTAACAAAAAATGTTAAAAGCAATCATAGAAACCTGTTTGCAAAGGCTGTCAACCAAGGAGAATTTTCCTAATCCTTAATCAAGAACAACACATTTCCTTTCTTTGAGCTCCATTCCTCCTGGCAAAGATGTGAATGATATGACACTTTACATCCTTCCTCCCACCTCCTTTCGTGATCAGTAAAACTTAGGTCCCCTTTAATCTAAGAGTTATGAAAAAAGATCTAACAAATAAATGAGGGGGTTTTTGGTGGAGGAGATTTAGAGTTTCTAAAACTCATTTCTCTGTCTCCCCTGCATTGCTGACTCATTGTGGAACACCAAAGGAGGTAGTAGTCGGCACAAGCAGAACCCCAAAACACTCCTGACCTAAAACATTTCATGTAGGTTGTGTCTGTGCAATACTAGAACTTCAGGTCAGTTTGCAGAGAGTTTAGGCTATTTCTACTTTGTGCCTTGACATGTAAAAATGTGGAAGAGGTTCATAAAAAATCCAGATGCTTGTGGACATGTTGACATATCTGAATATTTGAAAATATCCAGATAATTGACTATTTTTCAGTTTTGATCTAGTTGTTTGACATCAGAATAAAAAAACCCATAGCATTTCAACTTCAGTTCTAAAGTTTTTTTAAGTTACTCCATTTGGGGTGGGGTGGGGGGGATGAAAAGGCTGGAGAGTCCAAGTATGTCATTGAATTAGCCCAGTCAAGTTGAACTCATTTTGGAAAAGGAAACTAAAAGAAAACTGATCTAGAGTAATGCTTACTCACCTTTATAGGACTCATTAAGATTTTAAAAGTATTTTATTCAGTTAGGTTAAGTGACCTGCCCTCTGCTAACAAGCTAGGCCTTCTGACTTCAAGTTCAAGGCCATTTCCACAATCACATGCTGGCTAAAAAGTCATCTCTGTGACTGACTGAACTGTGTCTACACACAATGGAAAATAGCTATTTTCCTGGATTGTTTTTTTATAAAATTGTTTGCTTTCTTTTTTGGGGGACCAAACTCTTTTTACTTTTCTTTGTGTTCTTACAGATTAGTACAGTGCTGGGTACAGAATAAGCATTTAATACACTATTTTTGATGAATTAATTGGTTGATTTTTGAAACTGAATTGGTAGGTTATTTTGGCAGTAAATACTATTTCCATTATGAATGTCATTTCTTATTGGTATAGTTATTTACATAAAGAAAGAGCTCTATACTATCTATGTGGTCTTAGAACAATTTACATATATGTATATATATACTCACATACACACAAATATGTATATTGCATATGTGTGTTTATATGTACATAGCTCTCTAAGGTTCCCCTTTTCACACACAAGTCCTTCAGGAAAGCAACCACAGGTCTGAGTCGTTCTGGTCATCACCTGCTCTGTATCATTGCTTGAAAGTACCCTCAGATGTGTTTATTTTTTACTAGCCAATCAGAGGACACATTGTTTCAAATAAAAAACAGTCAAATAGAATAATGAATAGAGTGACAAAAGTCCCTTTTGCACAGGTGGAGTACACAGGATAGCACTGGTGGTGGGCACAGAAATAGAGAATATATAGGACTGGGGACCACATTTGAAAGGCACACATGTGAACACGTGTGACCAGGGCACACGTACAAACAGGACAACTCTGGTGATTACCACCATGCAGTTCTCTGCTGTTTTTTGCTGAGTATCTCTGCTATCCCTCAGCATGTCATCTCTGCTGAGTACTGGATGTTTCCCCTGGGTAAGTGGTTGCTGAGATTCTCTGTGATCTTGCCATCTAGACTCATCTTTTGTAGGCTATTTGCTCTCTGTCTCACCTTTTGTTTGCTAAAGTACAGTGACTAGAAAACTTCTCTCTACTTCCCCTAAAAGAGTAGGCCAGCAGCTAAAGGTGAGGAGCCACCACACCACCACACCAAGAAAAACCAGGCAGAATGACCCAGGCTAAGAATAAACCTTTCCTTTTGTCTCTTTTTGTCTTGGGTTAAACTGAAGTCTGTTATTCCAGATAACTCTTGTTTTTGGTTAGCAATTTACAAGATTCTCATCTGTCACGAAAATGAATCTGAATGAGAAGAAAAACTAAATAAAGAAGGAATCCTTTTTGATTTCTCTGTAGTCTTTTACACTGCTAACTCCCCACTCTCCCTCACCTCTTCTCTAGCTTTTTATGAAGCTGCTATCTTTGGGGTTTTCTCCTACTTGACTACTCCTCAGTCTCCTTAGACTGGAAGCTCCTTGAAGGCAGGGACTGTCTTTTGCCCATTTTTGTATCCCTAACACTAGGCACAGTGCCTGACACATAGTAAACACCATATAAATGGTAGCTATTATTACTGTTATTATTGTTGGTGCTATATTTTGTTCAGCAAAAACTTTAGTTTCCCCACATTTTCCTCTAAGTAATGAATTCTCTGTCCTGGAAAATTGAACATCTATGAACGTATGCCATCACATGAACATAATATATGATGTAATCATAAGTCATTCCAACTACAGTAATAGCACAATGCACTTGCAGGATTTACATTAGAATTACATTCAGTTGACAGTGTGTGCAACAGATCTATAAGCAACAGAGCTTATAGTTAATAGCATATATGACAAGAGTATGTAGATTAGACAAAGACCTAAGTCTTGTGCAATGCATATGCTGGGCATTCTTGGGACTCATTTGTGAAATGAGAGGGTTGGTCTATGCAGCCCCTGAGGTGTTTTCCAGTTCTACATATATGATCTTATGAATAAAAAAGAATTTCACATAATGAAATACATAGGTCACATGCAGAAATATACTACATGTATATGTGTCAAGAGTACAATGTTTTCTAGCACAAACAATAAAGAAGCATAATAGCAAGAAAAGCATACTGCATACCAAACACATAAGCCATGCTACAAAACAAAAATTACATGCATTCCAACAATAGTCATCCTTTGGCTAAATGGGTAACCACACCTTTCATTTTTCTGAACGGGTGTTCACTGGCCTAATAGAGCTGGAACATATGTATCATGACCCTCTCAACTCATGGGATGGCTCAGGTCAACTATTACTATCTTCAGCCTCTTTGATTGCCCTCTGTCCTCTAGGGGTTGGAGTATTAGTCTGAAAAGGAGCTGCCTCTGTGGTTAGCCTTTTTCCCTTCCATTCCATGTAAACAGAGAGCTTGGAATAGAATTCCATTGACTTCCTCAAACTTTGAGAGGGTTCTAAAGCTCAGTTTCTTCCTTATCTGAGTCATTGTCTTTTGAGACTTTATCAAGCTCAGCCAGTTTCTGTGCAACTGGTGAGCAATTGGACTCTGAGTCCACTTGGCTGACCCTATTATGCTCCTTTCTTCCTGCTTCTCAGGAAGTCCAACTATCTTCCCAATAGAAGATAGGTGCTCACAAAGTATTGTCTTTGCAGGTTGTCAATCCTCTCTTCTAAGTCATCCAGTGTTTCAATTATGGGGAGACTTTTTTCCCATCGGCTGCTTTATATGCTCTCCAGCCACCAGTATTTCTTGCCAGACCTCTACCGTCAAGATTTCTGGGTAAAATGATCAGTTATCACTAAGATATTATTTAAGTTTTTCTCTCTTCTAGAGGTTAACAAGTCCATATCCATAAGCTCCCAAGATTCTCCCTGAATACTTAGACACAGCACAAGTTTGTGGTACTTTCCTTTGAACACATCAGGTACAATTATCAGACTTCTTACATATACTGGCCACAATTTGGGGCTAATAAAATCTGTTTCTTTCTAGCCCAAGTGTTCTCATAAGATACAAGTGTCCAAAATCATTGCATAGTGATTTCATGGCTATAGAGCAAAATGCCTTGAAGGATACTTTCCTGGTACCAAAGGAGAGACTTTTATAATCTAATGTAGCACAGTGAATAGAATACTCGACCTGTTGTCAGGAAGACTTGAGTTCCAATCCTGCCTCAAACATTTAATAGCTGGGTGACTCTGGGCAAGTCACTTATCCCTTGTGAGTCTCAGTTTCCTCATCTATAAAATGGTGATAACAATACTACCTACCTCCCAGGATTATTCTGAGGATAAAATGCAATCATATTTGTAAAATGCTTCACAAACCTGAAAGCACCATATAAATACTAGCTGTTGTTATTGTTATTCTTAACAATTAATAAATTATAATTATATAATATTATATAATCATTACATTATATTATGTGATAATATATTATAATATGTATGTACATATAATATAGCACTCACTTGGTGAATTTTTCAGTTTCTGCCATCATGAACAGTAAGCTAACCTCTAAGGAATGAAGCTGGAGTCCTTCAGTGTCATTCCATACTTTTTGGCTTGAATCACTTGTGGTAGTTTTTAACTGCACTGTTACTCCCATTGCTTTGCATTCAAGGACAACTAGGGCAAAAAAAGATTAGCCCAACACAACAAAGTTTACAAAACCTAATGTCACATTCTGAAGTCTCAAACTCTGGGTTGCATTTTCTCATGACAAAATTCCATCCCTCTGCATATCACAAATAACCATCACTTTTTTTTTTTCACCTGGGGACCATCCTAGCTTTACATTCTCATGGTCTATAGGATACAGCATCTACTTCCATCTTAGTCTACCTTCACTTACAGAACGCACTGAATTAATAAAGATCTAGTTCCACGACCTCTGACAGGCATCTTCAGATTTGACCCTAGTTAAAATAGATTGATGGATTATTGTCAGTCCATACTTGAAAGTGAACATGATCTTTATAGTGTTGGAATTTATTAGTGATGACCCACTTTAAAACCAAGAACTGCAGTTTATGTATGGAATAACAAATTTCACTGTCGTTAAGTTTTCTACTGGCAAGTCTAATAGGATTCTGGTGATGCTCAGTCTCTTGATACAAAATAGCCCTTTAAATTTTCCAGACTAGCAGCAATGTACCCCACAAAGGACTTGCCTCTGTCTGCTTAAACCAGACTGGTGGATCAGAAAATGGATCAGACCCTTCAATATCTGTTCATACTTCTTGGGGCAAAGATCTCCTCTGATGGTATTGAAGAAATTTGTCCAGATAAATCTTTCTTGCCTATATGTTTTTTGTTCTTCTTAATCATGTATATGCAAGTAAGATCTTTATAGTTTTAGTTATAATAGCTTAATTTTTCACAAATTTCTGGTCACAGCCTTCAAACCCTAGAGAAGTAATTTCTCTTTTAAAAAATTTTTTCAATTAGCAAAAAGCTGCCTTTTCTCTCTCCTATCCCCTTTGCTCAACTTAGGACAAAAGAAGAAACAAAATCCCTGCTAACAAGCACGTATAGTCAAACAAAGCAAGTTTCTGCATTGGCTACGATCCAAAAACAAAATAAAACCAAAAACCCCCCCACACATTGTCTTATTCTGACATTCCTCATCAGGGGATCAGTTTCATATTTTATCATTCGCCTTCTGGAACTGTGATTGGTCACTGCCCTCATCAGAATTCCTAAGTCTTTCCTAAGTCCCAAGTTTATTTTTACAATGTAGTTGTTGTTATATAAATTGTTCTCCTGGTTCTGCCCAGTTCACTCTGCATCAATTCATCGGTCTTCCCAGGTTTCTCTGTCATTTCATATAAAATAATAGAATAATTCCATCATATACATATACACACACACATACATGCCACATATATGTCATACATATGCTATACACACATACTGTAACTTATTCAGCAATTTCCTTGTTCATGGGCACTATCTTAGTTTTCAGTTCTTTGTCACTGCAAAAAAAAAAGTTATAAATATTTTTGTTCATCCTTATTTAGAGTTTGTTTTGTATAAGGACTAATCTCTCCCTTAATCTATTCCTTAATTCCCCTTTATTCCCTTTCCTTCCTATTTTCCTGTTGAATGAATTGAATTTCTGGATCCAACTCTGTGTGTGTGTGTGTGTGTGTGTGTGTGTGTGTGTGTGTGCGTGTGTGTGTGTGTGTTTAATTTTCCTCCTTTGACTAGTTCAGATGAGAGGGAGGGTCAATCCACTCCCCCAACACCTTCTTCTTTATATATATAGTCTTTTACTTTTGTACTGCATTTATGTGAGATAAGGTCCTCTAACCTACCACTCCCCACTCCATTACATACTTCTTCCTTTTCCTTTTTTTTTTAATTTTTTTTTAAGATGATCAAGACATAACAGAACCATTCTCAGGCCTCTGTCTAATTAGACTCCCTCGATGACCCCTGATTATGAGAGGTCTCAGAGTGGATACATGTATATCCCCACATATTAGGATGTAAGGAGTTTATCCTTGTTTAGTCCCTTATGATTGTTCATTTATGTTTACCTTTTTATTTCTCTTGACTCCTGTGTTTGCACTTCACAGTTTCTCCATAGCTCTAATCTTTTCATCAGAAACGCTTGGAAGTTTTCTTTTTCCATTCAAGACTAATTTTTTCTTCTGTTAGATTATACAGGGTTTTACTTATGTACATATATTATTATATATCATTTTCATATTTCACATATTATTATGATTATTATTACATATGATTTGTTAGGGAAGTTATTCCCAATTACAAGCCTATATATCTTTTGCTTGCTGGAATACAGTATTCTAAAGTCTTTGCCTCTGTATAGTGGTGGCTTCTAAACTGTGTATGATTCTAACTGTGCCTCCTGGTTCTTGAATTATTTCTTTCTGCCTGCTTACAGTGTTTCTCCTTTGATCTGCAAGCTCTGAATTTTGTCTATAATGTTCCTGGAAGTTGTCATTTGGGATTTTCTTTCAGGAGGTGACCTAGTGGATTCTTTCTATTTCTACTTTGCCCTCTCTTACTAAGAGATGTGGGCAGTTTCCTTTTTTGATCTTGAAATATGTCTAGGTGCTTTTTTTGTTTGTGGTTTTCAGACAATCCAATGAATTTTAATTTTTTTCTCTTTGAGCTTTATTCCAGGTCAGGTGTTTTTTGTTTTTGTTTGTTTGTTTGTTTTTGGTGTGAGATCTTACACTTTCTTCTATTTTTTTCAGTCTTTTGACTTTGTTTTTAATTTTATTTGTTGTCTCATGGAGTCACTTGTTTCTATTTGGTCCATTACAATTTTCAGGGAGTTTGTTACTTGGATAAGTTTTAGTCTTTCTTGCCAAACTATTAATTCTCTTTTCAATTCTTTTTTTTCATAACTCTCATTTCTTTTCTAATTTTTCCCTGGAGTTCTCATTTCATTTTTTAAAAAATATTTTAGCTCTTAATCTCTTTATCTTTTCCAAGAATTTTAGTTGAATTTGTGCCCTATTGTATTTTGCTTTGAGGCTTTGCTTAGAGATGTTTTTAAATTATTCTCCTGGATTTGTGTCTTGAGCACCCTATCACCACAATAGTTTTTTGTGATGGGATTCTTTTTGTTTGTTTGTTTGATTATTCTTATAGCCTACTTCCAGACTTCTGACTTTATTTTAGGACCAGGCCTAGGGTACTTAGAGAGGAAATGTCTGGGCTGGTCCTGCTACTGCTTTCTTGGAGTATTGAGTATTATTTGATTCTAGGCTCTCAGAGACAGTTCGCACTGAGCACCAGCAAACTTTCAGTGTTTCCAGAGTGGTCTGATCGGGACAAAGTCTGACTGCTACCTGCTTGCCTGAACTCTGCAGCTTCCTTACCTGGCTTTGGGTTTAAGCAATAGGCCTATGAGCTTGCCCCATTTGGAGTTTCAGTAAACTGTTGCTGGACTTAGTCACTCTCAGCAAGCAGAAAGACTCTGCTGGTTTCAAGTGACAAAACTGTAGACTTTTCTTTGGTCTAGGATTCCTTTCTTAATTATTTCTCTGCCACTTCAAACTGAGGCACCAGTGTACTGACCCACACAGCTGCTGCTTGCTTCTGAACTCACTCTTATTTAGTACACAGCCTAGGGCCTGCAAACACTCCTTATCCTGGAATGCAACCCCCAGGAGCAGGTGTCTTCTTTAGTCTGCCTTGGATCTGTGACCTGTAACTGGGTGAGCAATAGAACTACCCGTTGGCACCTGTTCCTGTGTCTTGGACTTTAGGTTCCTCTATGCTATATCTGGCACCTCTTCTTGCCCCTGGTATACAGCCTCTCCCTGCACTAAAATGTTCCTCGTGACTCCTGACCAAACTCTGTCCCCAGTGTTCCCATACCTGTCTACCTCCCTGTGCTGACATGGGCTAGAAAAATGAGACACTGTTTATTTCTTTTTTTGGGTTTCCCAATCAGGATTCACTCTGATGTATTTTCTAGATATATTTGGAGGAATTTGGGCGAGGAGAGAAGGGAGTTCACTGTACTTTGGGCTACTCTACTATCTTGGGTCTACCTTGTAGAAAAAGAATCTTGATTTCTCAAAAGATTTTTTGTATGTGGGCAACTGCTAAATACTTCTTTCTTGACTAAATGAATGGTCACTCTCTGGTGTGTGTGTCTGTGTGTGTATGTGTATGTTAATGGGTAGTGATACAGATGTCAAAAGAACCCCTATCATTAAAACACAAAAATCTATAGAAGGCAAAAAAAACTCACAAGGATAAATAGAAGATAGCAATTTCGTTACTACCATTGATGACTATTAAATTCTTGATTTATAAAAGAACAAAGATTGCCATCTCTGAGACAGAAGATTTCAGAAACCATCTGAAGATCTAATAAGACAGCCACATCATTACGGAGTCTTGCAGTCTCTGTATATTGACTACAGTGGTAATATAGAAAGAAGACAGGAAAGATCTGTATATGTGTAGACTCACAAATTGTGAACAACTGTACTAAAGTGAACCATTATATCATGCCATGAGTTCAAGATTCCCTTAAGCAATTGTCAAACTTTTTGGCTTCAGGATCCCTTTGCATTCTTAAAAATGACTGAAAATCCCAAAGACCTTTGGCTTATGTAGGTTGTATACACTAATATTAAAAACTCACACTGATACATTTTAAACATATTTAATCATTTTAAAACAATAAAATTATACATTAACATAAATAACACATTTTTATGAAAATAACTATCTCCCAAAACAAAAACATTTAGCAAATTAGCAAATCTTTTTAATGCCTAGCTTAATGGAAGAGAGATGTGCTTTCATATTTATTTCTGCATTCATTTGTTGTGACATATTGTTTTGGTTGATGTATATGATGAAAATCTGGTCTCACACAGGTATGTAGTTGGAAAAGGAAGGAATATTTTAATGGACAAATAGCACCCTAGTATTATTATGAAAATTGTTTTGACCCTGAAAATGTCTCAGTGCTAGGGATCCATAGACCACATTTTGAAAATCGTTGCCTTGATATTACTTTGTAGACAGACAGGGGTTTTCATTATTAAATTTATGCAATTTGTTCTTGTTCAATTTTGTACAACTCTTTGTGAGCCCGTGGACCATAGCTCCCCAGTACTGTCTGTCTTGGCAAGATTTGCCATTTCCTTCTCCAGTGCACTAAAGCAAATAGAGATTAAGTGACTTATCCAGGGTCACATAGCTAGAAAGCATCTGAGATCGGATTTGAGCTCTGATCTTCTTGACTGCAGGCCCAGTGCTTTATCGGTTGAGCCATCTAACTGCCCCATGGATTTATGCAATAGATATTATTAAATCCCAGTGTCAGAGGAATACAAAGAGAAAATAGAATTCATTTGTCCAGTGGAAGTCTACCAACTGATCATGTCTGAGAAATCTTGAGAACATCTACCTTCTTAAAAAGACGATAGAGAAGGTATTTGAAGTTAATCTACCACTTGTCAATGCTGGTGTCCTCAGTAACTATTGTTGGGAAAACACGAGAAAAAGTGCAAGAAGCAGTAAAAAGGAGGTGGTTTAAAACTGTGAACTCACAAGGACCAGTTTTGCAGAGCCTCTGTCCAGTGTATGGACGGAGTATTTGCAAAGTATACGCACAATATCTCAACCTTGTAAGACAAGTGCTATTATTGTCCCCATTTTACAGCTGAGGGAAATGAGGCAAACAGAAGTTCAGTCTCTCGCCAAGAGGTCAACTATTAAGTGCCTGAGGTCACATTTGAACACAGGGCTTTCTGAGGCTGGGCTCAGCATTCTATCCACTAAACTACCAGCTACCTCCACATGCTGTAGAATAATCTTTTCAAAAGTCTTTCACAAAGTAACTACAATATATGTATCACTTGGGATTACTGTACAATACAGAAAAACATGCTACCGTTTTCAGTCCTCATTGTCAATGCATGCCTCCCTTAACCCACATAACCAACTGGCGTCCGAAGGGTTGATATGTGTAAGAAGTCCTTCCATCTCCACATCTGGGGCCCCAGCAGAAATTGGGTAATAATCCTGGATTTCCCTTCCTTTATTTCCTCCTCCTCCCAACCAGTAATGTTGCTTTTTCGTTTGACTCTGGCAAGTGAAGAAGCTGATTTGATTGTCACCCCCTGTGTTGGATATTTTCTTGAAACATCTGCCTCATAAGGGAGAGTTGAGATGAAGGCAGGGCTAGTTGTTTGTGTGAGATGATTCCAACCCCAGACTAAGTATGTAAAGTCAGAAAAGAACTAGAATTGTGTCTCACACTTCAGGATGTTCTCCTGCAACAACCCCATCAGTGATTTTTCAATGTGTCCTGGTGGAAAAACTGATTAAAAGTTGGGGGTAAGATCAGGTTGGATCTTTCGGGACTCTTGTGTCCTCATTTCCTAAAATTGGATTGGCTTCATGCCACTCTTGATCATCTAAAACTGGTTTTCCTCTTAAGTTCACTCAGTACCCAGGTGACTATCTAATCTACAAACATTGCCAAATATACCTCCTCAGCTGTGGTCTGTTTTTGATATTCTGTGTGCTTCCAGTGGTGTTCTTGCCACAGGCCACTATGACATCTGGTCCCACTATTGTGTCTTTCCCAGAAGAGTTGCTATACCCATTTTTCCATTTCTAATCAGGCTTTCCCTGGTCTCCTGTCCTCAAATTTGGGTGATTTTTCAAGCTTCTGGACTCTTCTCTAAAAACTTAACTTCCTACTGCAACTGCAGCATCCATTTGGAGTTCTAATTACTTTAAAGAGGGCCAAAGATTCCATTACATTAATTTCATTCTGCAACTCAACTCAAGGACCACCTAACATGATCTAAGGCAGGGATAGGGAACCTGTGGCTACATGTGGCTTTCTAGGTCCTTGGGTGTGACTTTTTGATTGAGTTCAAACAATTTATATAGTACCTATAAATCCTTCTATTAAGGGGAAGTTCTATAAAGTTTAGATTTAGTTAAAGGGCTGAACTTGCAGACTTAGAGGGTCATATGTGGCCTTGAGGCGCAGGTTCCCCACCCCTGGAAAGTATTTGTAGCAGCAAGCACCTCAGCATATACAGAAGGGCCTTCTGTACAGGTTCTTAGATCTGCTTTTCTAAAAGAAAAGACATTTTTGAGGGGTCAACAATCTCCTTTAATTACATTCTCCAATAGAGAACATACAAGCAGAGAAATAAAGACAAACAGACAGGGCTTCTCACTATCTGGTCATAAGTAATACATACATCGCAGATCAACAGAAAGATGCAACTGTCTGACCATTACATAGATACATTGTTACCAGAGACAGAAGCACCAGCATCTGGGTTTTCAAAGAGCGGGGCAAAAGGGGGCACATGGCTACCCAGAGTCTCACCTGGCACACAAACCTTCTTCCAAGCCCCCAAAACAAAATCTCACTCAGAGTGTATATACCCTTTTCAGGGCTGGAGGGCATCATGACCCTTGTGACCCAGTGCCTCATTAGAAATTAACAAAAGGTGTGGACCTTCCTACAAAACAAGCCTCCCCTAATCAAGCTTCTCTTAATGGGCTCCACATGAGGCTCATTAATGGGCAGGGAAGATCTTTAACTCTAATTAACATTACTATATTCCATTTATCCCACCTTGATTGATTCTTTGAAATAATCTTTCCACAGACAGCAAAAATTCTGAATTTTTTTCTCTTTCTCGATGTTAGGTAGCTATAAGCTTCTTCTGGGCCCTCCAAGTCACCATTTTGCCTTTATAGACCTCACAAGCAACTTCTCAAATGCAGTTCCATTAAGCTCTTCCATATTTTCAGCTCCATTTTCTGCCTTCTATTGGATGAAAGCTTCTTGAGGACAGAGACTGTTTTGTTTTTATGTTTGCAGCATGCCAGGGCATATAGTAAATGTTAATCAAATGCTTCTCCATTTATTCATATTGAATCTGATATTCAAATTCTAAATCAGCTATTATATACTGATGTTTTAACACCTTGACAGACAACTGTATTACTGACTGATTTTTCATGTATTCATAATTCTTCCTAATATTTTGGCTATCTGTGGCCATAATTAGAGAAAGTGAATTAAATCCTTCTATATTTATATTCCTTTCTGTTAGCTTGAAGTCTACATAGTATGGTTATGCTTTAAAATATGTTTTTAAAAAAAGAGCTAAATTGAAATGCTAATTTTATTACTATGAAGATTACATTCTCTGATTACTTTCATGCTCCAGTTTCTTCATCTTTAAAATAAGAACAAGTGTGTCCAAAGTACATTGAGTTTCAGCAATAGAAGACATCATGAAACAATTAAAGTGTTCATAGGTACATTATGAGACTCCGGCCTTAATTCTCCCAACCCAACATGCATTAGTATGTAATTTCCCTTCAGGGCTCTAGAGGTAATCTTAAGGAGTTATGGGATCTTTCTTATGTTAATCACTTCATCATCTATTTGGGTATGTTCTCCCTAATATCACTTCACCCAATGCCAATTAATACATTTTCAAAATCATCAATACCAGTGGTTATCAACTTAATTAGTTAATATACTGATAATCCCTTAACATCAGTTACGTTTCACAAAAGGATATTTCCTGAAAAGACAGAGCACGATCCAAAGTACAAATATCTCTCTGAACTGGGGCTGCCCTCTGCCTTTAGTCACTGAGGACTTTAGTCTCTGAGGAAAGTGAGCTCAGATTTAAAATGCTATAGACAAACAAACATTTCTCCAGCGGATGCATATCCAAAAGACAACTTGCTCCCTTGCTTGCACAATGTCATCTCAGGATCTGCGCCTATCCCTTAATGGGCTACATGAAATGAATCCTGTTTCAGGGCTAGTATCTTCTCAAGCTTGGCTGCAGGACCTCTGGTGACTCTTCTGACCTTAAGGTCAAGGCTGCACACAAAAGAAATGAAGACACAAATAGGAGGCAGCCCTGTGCCACACACAGACTAACCTAGAAGGACATGGTCAAAGGTAGAGATGGTAAAGGAAAAAGCTCACAATTCTCCCCTGGCCCTTTGGAGCACAGAGTTGATCATTATACCTTGTGGCCAGCAGAAAGGCTATAAAGAGATGCTGCCTGTTGGTGGCTTATGTGTGGACACTCAGCTCTGGCTCAACAGCCAATTGAAAGCTTTCATGCAGTAAGCCAATAGGAAACAGTAGGAGAATACTTACACATTCTCTGAAGTGGAGGAAAGGGCTCTTCATCCTACTTCTCTGGAAGCAGGCTCCCCATGAATCTATACAGGCAGAGCTTCCAGGAAGAACCAATTGTGTATTTTCAAAGAACTGGGCTCCTAGTCCCTTATAATAGTAGATTTTATATCTTGGGAATGTGTTTTGGGGTTGTTTTAAACTCTGAAATTCATTACTACCTGAAGAAAGTCAGGCAGAAAGAACACAGATGATGTCTCCAATTAAATCTCAGTAAAAGGAAAATGTGGATACACAGAGCAGTTGTTCGTGATTCCGAAATTTGTATAGCATAGAAAGTGAGACCAGAAAGTGTATCTCCATCCTTTCATTTGAGTATAGGGTGCTAATATGCTGTCTGACAGTCAATGTTTTTATTTTTGTTCAATTGTTTTTTCTTTGAAATCATTGTTATAAGGGAAGGTTCACTGAATAGAGGGGGAGGGTAGATTTTTAAAATCAATATAAAAATAAAAGGCACCAATAAATTTTTTTTAATTGGGAGGCAGAAGCAGGAGATCTAACTATTTTAATCTTAAGTGATAAAAAATGGAAAGTTGTCAGCAAAATCCTGGGGATGTACAACCAATATTTTTAAAACAAAAGAAATAGTCATGCTCTGCACAGTCTTTTTTTTTCTTTTCAGCCTTCATATAGAAGAAAACAAAACAGTGAATCACTGAGCATCACTGGTAGACAGGTGCTGTTTGTCTGTAAGGAGCTATAAAATAAACAGCATTTACAATAAGGAGTAACAGCATACTTTTATTTTAAAGTTATTTAAATAACCAACACAAACAAACCAAACTCTATACTGTTTCACTTGGTAATCCTATCAGCCTTCATGGATTCAATTATCATCTCTATGCACATGATTCTCAGGTCTATTTACTTACCGCTGACATCTCTTCTAACCTCCAGCCTCACATCTCCAACATCCTACTGACTGTCTCAAACTGGATGTCCTATATGCATAAACACAATATGTCCAAAACTGAACTCATTATCTTTTCCCCAAAACCCTCCTCTATTACTGTCACTATCCTCCCGGTCACCCAGGCTCACAACTTACTTCTCATTCTCTTTCACATCACATATCCAGTCTGTTGCTAATGCCTGTTGATTCTTCCTTTGCTACATCTCTTAATGTTTGCTTCCTTCTCTCCTCTGATACTACTAGTAGTCTGGTATGGGTCCTTATCACCTCTCACTTGCTGCAATAGTCTGCTGGTTGGGCTGCCTTCCATAAGTCAGCCCTCTCTGGTTCATCCTCCACTTAGACACTGATCTTCATAAAGTCAGATCTGACCATGTTATCCCTCTATTCAATAAACTCCATTAGTTCACTGTTGCCTCCAGAATCAAATATAAAATCTAAATATATAGATTAAATATATATATTATATTTTATATATAAATATAAAAATTAAAGCCCATTATAACATGGCCCCTTTCTGCCCTTCCAGTCATTGCATACCTTACTTCCCTCCCTTTTATGTAATCTACAATCCAATGATACTGGGCCTGCTTGCTGTTCCTAGAACAAGGCACTGTAGCTCCCAATTCAGTGCATTTTCAATAGGTATCCTCCTTGTCTATAATGCCTTCCCTCCTCATCTTGACCTCCTAGCTTCTATGGTTTTCTTCAGGTCTCAACTAACACCTCAGCTTCTATAAGAAGTCTTTCCTGATCTTCCTTAATGTTAGTACCTTCCCTTTGAAATTATCTCCATACATCTTGTACATATCTTGTTTGTACCCAGTCATTTGGCCAGCACCAGAAATCCTAAGGGGAGACAAGGGATGGATAGTCCAGTCAGAAATGAAACAGGTCACGATTCCTTTGGTGATCAGTAGTAGGATTAGGCATGTGAGTGGCCACTGTACTCCCAACTAGGCAGGATAGAGAGACAATGTCTACATTTTTTAAAATTCCATAGTTCTTTGTATATTGTCCCCTCCCATTAGATTGGGCTCCTTGGGGGGAGGAACTGTTTGGTTTTTCTTTTCTTTGAATCCTCAACACTTAGCACAGTACTTAGCACATAATAGGTGTCTGATAAATACTTGCTTTGATTTTACCAGAAGTTTGCAAGATAAGCAAGCAAATGGCTTCCCCTTTTGGATATCTTATAGTTTAAGAAGCATCAGTTTCTCCCATCAATGGTAGAGGCCTCTCTCTGGTCCCTCTCAACAAGGTGTGACACTAATGAAAAAAAAAAAACTCAAAGAGAAAAGGAAACACTAATGCAGTTTTTAAGGCATTGTGTCTCAGTCTACGGAGGTAACTATCCTTCTGTGTTTTCCTCTGGTCAGAACAAATCTGGAATGTGTACATTCTGTTTAGGGCATCATATTTATAAAGGACAATGATAAAGCTAAAAAAAATGCCCAGAGGAAGCCATGCTGAATAGTGAAAGGCCTCAAATTTGCACCATCTAAAGATCAAGTGAAGGAACATGGCGTGCTTAGCCTGGGGAAGAGTGGCTCTAGCTAGGACATCATACCTATCTTCAAGTATTTAGGGCTTTCACATGGAAGAGGGATTCAATCTGATCTTCTTGGCCCCAGAGGGAAGAAGAGGAGTGAAGGAGAAAAACTGCAAAGAGACAAGTTTAGGCTGATGCAGGAAAAAGTTCCTAACAATTGAAACCATCCAAGAAACAAGATCTGCCTGAAGAGGTAGTGTATGTAGGGTGGGGTAGTAGGGTAGTGGGCTCCCCTTCACTAGAGGTCTTCAAGTTAATCAATTCATCAATAAGTATAATGTAGCAAATGGCCATCTAACATAACAATGGATGGCCCTTTGTGTGTGGCATGAATGGAAAAGGATCTGATCTAGGATCTCAACCACCCGATCTCCAAGGGAGACTGAGATTTCCAACTTTGTAAAAAGAAGAAAGCCTTGCATGAAGACTCACTTCTTATTCACCTGTTTCCAGGGAGGGCATTCAGCTAGAATCATATCTATCTACCACGCCTCAAATATTTTTAGTCTAGGAACACAATGCCCTCTTTTAGAAATTCAGAATAAAAGTCATTTTCCCTGGTCACCTTAAAGAGAATAGTAATAACCTGCTCTCTCCAACTTAGCTCCTTTCCACCAAATGTTTAGCATATAGAAAGCAATCTTGCAGAGGGATCAATTCCATTTGTCCAAGCAAACACCAAAGAGAAACTGAGGAAACTATACAGATTAGGTTAAGGGAAAGAATACACAATTAAATGAACTCTGTAAGAGGCAGATAAACTCTCAGGACAGTTAGGAAAGACGGATCTCACTCAGAAAACTAACTCAGCAGTTTCTAGGGTTGCAGGCCCTAGCAATCAAGGACCATGAACAGATTTCTCCACGTCTTTGACTCTGGGAAGATTTTCCACACATCTTTCAAAAGTGTGTATCTTATGTCTTGCTTATGTTCTTCCGTTCCTCCTCTCTCCTCTTTTATGAGACCTTCCACAGGTCTCTCAGTATTTCAGGAATCACATTGCCTTCCTAGTACACAGCTCTCAGCCACACAGGATGGGCTGGGGATAGGATGGGGTTACATTAGTATTTATTAAGCATTGATTATGCTTCAGGAACTGTGATGGGCATTGGGAATACAAGCTCAAACAATGAAAACATGCTAATATGTAAGTAGAAAGTAACGTTTGCTCCTTGGAAGCCAACATTATGTATAAAAATATACACAGCATAAATACAGAATTAATAAACACAAATTTATTCAAAGTAGTTAAATACAAGGCATTTTGGAAGAGAGAGCAATAGTAGTTGGGGGAATCAGCAAAGGCTGACGCTAACAAATATATTACACCTTCACATTTCCAAAGTGCTTTGCCTATGTTATTTTGTTTGATCCTCTCAAGAACCCTATGAGGTAGGTGCAATTATTATCCCCATTTTACAGATGGGAAACTGAGATTATAGGGGTAAGTGAAGTGACTTGCCCAGGATCACCAGACTAGGAAATATGTAAGGCAGGATTTTAGCTCAGGTCTTCCTAATTCTAAGTCCAGTACTCTATCTGTTGTACCATCTAATTGTCTATGCAGAAATTGGTGCCTAAGTTGCAAGTATGAGATGGCGTTAAGGAAGGAATATATTCTAGGCACAGAGGATGGCCAATACAGAGAGTCAAAATTGGAGACTGAGTAATGTGTATGAGCAATAGGGAGAAGAAAAATTTGACTGGATCACAGAATGCAGGAGGGAGAATAGTGTTCAATACGACTGGAAGGATAGGTTGGGGGCAGTTTTTGTAGGGCTTTAAAAACTTAACAGAAGAGTCTGTGTTTTCTCTTAGAGGCAAAAGAAAGTCACTGGCATTGATTAAATCAGAGTCACATGACCAGAAATTATGTTAGTAGTAATGTTGAGGATGGATTGGAATGGAAAGTTAAGGAAGGGAAACCGATTAGGAGGTTTTTGCAATAACCAAGGAGAGAGGTGCTGAGGGTATGAATTCAGGTGATGACTAAAGGTGAGGAGCGAAAAGTTGGATATTAGAGATGCTGTAAAGCAGGAAATGAAAAGATTTGGCAACTGACTGGATATCTGGGGCAAAAGGGAGGAGTTAAGGATAATGCCAAGGTTATAGACCTGGAAAACTGGAAGAATGATAGTGCATTTAACAAAAAATAGGAATGTTTGGAGGAATATCAAAGGAAATGATGAAACGAGGTAGGGACAAAGGGGGAATGACAGCACTTCCAGAGTTCAAACCATATTATAAAGCAACATTCTTCAAAACCAACTGGTATTGGTTAAAAAATAAAGAGGAAGATCAATGGAACAGATGGGACAAGGAAGATTCCAAAACAATGGAAATCAATAGCCCGATATTGGATAAAGCAGAAAATATAAATTACCTAGAAAAGATCTCTCTATTTGATGAAAACTGCTAAGAAAACCATAAAGAAGCTTGGTAGAAATTAGATTTAAACCAGTACCTTACACTATATTCCACAATACATTCCTTAATATTATAGACAATACTATTAAAAAAATCAGAAGTGTAGTAATTCATATACCTCTCACAGCTATGGTTAGAAGATATATTCTCTCTCTCTCTCTCTCTCTCTTTTTTTTTTTTTTGCATGTAGTTAGCATTTAATTTTCCCCCAGTTACATGAAAAAACAATTTTTAACATTTATTTTTAAAACATTGAGTTCTAAATTCTCTCCCTTCTCAAACTTCCTCGTTGAGGAGGCAAGCAATTAGGAGATATATTCTTAACCAAACAAGAGATGGAGGCAATTATAAAAGATAAAAGATAATTTTGATTACATGAAACTGAAAAACATATATTATGTTGATGTACCTAAGATAAGAATGGAAGAAGGGGAATGAGGCGGAGGGGAAACACTTTCTATCAAATTCTCTGATAAGGATCTGATATCTAAGATATATAACAATTAACACATAAATGTATGTTTATACATTTTTATATGAATATGACCAATTAATGTGACTGTCTCCCCATTAGATAAGTGGTCAAAGGGTATGAAGGACAGTTCTCAAAAGAAGAACTGAAAAGTGTTAACAGGTACAAGAAAGAATGATTAAAATCACTAACAATTAGAGAAAAGTTAATCAAAACAAGCCTGAGGCCTTACCTCATACCCTGCAAATTTTGGCAGAGATGAGCAAGGAAAATTTCGATAGCCAACGTTGGAAGGGTTGTGGGGCACACTGATGCATTTTCAGTGGAGCTGCAAGACTAGCACAACCATTTGGAAGGCAATTTGGAATGATGCAAAAAAAAAAATAAAACAAGCTAAAAGGTTCATGTCCTAGGACTCAAATATTCCATGACAAGGCTTATACCTCAAGTAGGTCATTGATAAGAAGAAAGTCCCCATATTCACCAAAGTATTTGTAACAGTCCTTTTTGTGATAGCTAAGAATGAGAAACAAAATAGATGCCCATCCACTGGAAAATAACTAAAGAAATGGTGGTATGTAAGTGTGACAGAACATTACTATGCTATAAAAAAGTGATGAATGTAATGAATACAGAAAAGCATGGAAAGATCTATAAGAACTGATGCAAAGTGAAATAATTATTGTAAAGAAAACAATACACACAATGACTTTTTGTTGTTGTTCAATCCTGTCTGACTCTTTGTGACCCCATTTGGGGTTTTCTTGGTAAAGATACTGGAGTAGCTCTCCATTTTCTTCTCCAGCTCATTTTACAGAGGAGGAAACAAAGGCAAACAGGATTAAGTGACCCAGTTAATAAGTGTCTTAGGAGAGATTTGAACTTGGGTCTTCCTGCCTCCAGGCACAGAACTCTATCTATTGTGCTACCTGATTGCCCTATACAAGAACTACAACGGTGTAAATGTAAAGAGCAACCACACACATACACACAAATTAACAGGGAATGCTGCAAAATTACAAAAAATAAGCAAAATTATAAAGAAAGAAAGAAAGAAAAGAAACATGAAAGGATGCTTGTAACTCTCCCCTTTACAGAAGTATTGCCCATAGCACATATTTTCAGACATTTTCAATGTATTGATCAGTTGTGTTGATTTTTTTCCCGTTTTTGTCTTCAAAAAAATGCTTTTTTATTATAGGGCATGGTTCTCCGGAAAGATAAGAGGAAGGAATACCATTGAAAACGATGATGATTTTTTCTTAAATCTATAAAAACTTAGTTTTTAAAAAGAGAGCTCATTGGTGAGAGCAGACTCAATTTCATGATGAGACTGGTAGTCGGATTACAAAGGAAAGTTTTGGGGTCCCTGCCACTAAAGAACTTCAAGCGAAGACCAGATGGCCATTTTTCTGGATTCTTCTTCAGGCGTGGTTTAGATAAGATGGTCTCTCAGCTTTCTTCCAATTCTGAGATACTGTGGTATAAACAGTTCAAAGTATAGGGCCTCAGGGAGAACAGGGCCCGACGTATGGATGACCCGTTCAACTGAGCCCTGCAAAGCAATTCCTTAGACACATTTCCACATCATAAATTCATAAGAAACATGGGGTCAGCCTATTCTGGATGCCCTCTAGCTCTTAATACTTCGAGGGTTTTTTCGGTTGCTTGCATCGCAATCATTTTGAAAAGCAGGAAATTAATCTTTAAATACTTTGTCTCCTCAAGATTTCCAACTTCTCAAAAAACACCAAACTCTCTTTATGAGCTATGGCTTCATGCCACCAGCCTACTAGTAGGCAGGCTCATTACTACTGACGACTTCTCTAACACTTCCTATTTTCGAAGCGTTTCACCATCATTAACTTCATGTCAGTGAAGGAGGAGATTGGCCTTGATGGAAAAATGACCTAATCCAGGATGGAAAATTCTGTTCCTACACTCTGCACCTGAGGCTGGAGAACTTTCTTTTTCTGTGTGAGAACTTTAAAAAAAAGGGGTGGGTTGAGTTCACTTCTCTGTTCTCCACGGAGTGTATGTATGTGTGAAGTTCTTTGTACATTTCTAAGATCAATGCAAAGTACAGAGAACATGGAGAATTTGGGTCCATTGGAAGGGTTTTGTTTTGGGTTTTTTCCCCAGAAAGCAAAAAAGGCCTGGTCAAAGTGCAGCACTTGGCTAACTGAGACTCACGGCCTGCCAGAATTCTGAAATAATTTAGCTGGTGGCTTAATACTCCCTCTGAACTGAAAGCAGTCTTATTAGGAGTGAAGGGAAGGAAGTAGTGAGGATTACAAGGCCAGTGGTCTCCTGGATAAAGGTCAGACACACTCAAGTAAGCCCATTAATAAAGAAAAGCTTAAAAATCACCCTTTGGTTTAGTGAGTAGATCAGTTATTTCTGTTTTTATGTTTCTGTTTTATGTTTCTGTTTTATGACTCTTATCATTTGCTTTCTTCTCAAAACTAGCTCAGCAATGCTGAGCTATCATGAGGATGTCCTGGTTCCCAGGAACTGACTGTATTCCAGAATCTCATTATTAGAAATTTTGTATCTTACATAAGCAATGTGTTAAGCAGAGCTATAACTAGGGCAGGGTAACCAGAGCTATGCTCTAAGGCTCTGAAATTTAGAGGGCAAAAAAGCTTTAACACATTTTAGCACATAGAAGCCACTATAATAACTATTCCCCCCTATTATTCAATTGAATTTTTCTTAATTGCTTCTTGAGTTTTACCTTATAAATTACAAAACTGGTTTGATGGCATGTTTCATGCTGCAAATTTCAGGTGCCCAAGTTGATGGTTCTGGTGTTAAAAGTCAAATCCAACTAATGCAAATGCTAAGAGGTTCTTTCTGTGTCTCTGTTTCTATCTGTCTGTCTGTCTCTATCTTTATGGTTGTACTGAAATTTTTTTATTTGGTTAAATGTCATTATAAGAAGAAAAAACATTTTCTTCCAGTCCTAATAAAGCGTCCCTTATTTCACTCACTCATTCAGTCAGTCAGTCAACAAGCATTTATTAAGCACTTAATATTTTTCAGCTTTTGTTAAGTGTCAAGATAAAAAGAAAGGCAAAACCAGACATCTGCCTATATTCTCACAGGAGAATCAACAAGCAACTGTATGCATACTGGACATATGTAGTATAAATGGAAAGTAATTTGGAAGTGAAGGCTGGCAGTAGAGGGACTGGAGAGGGTGGAAAAGGCTTCCCACAGAAGGTGGAATTTGAGCTGAGTCTTAGAGGAAGCTGGGAGTTAAGGTGAAGGAAGAAGAACATTCTGGGTATGGAGGACAACCAGTGAAAATACCTGGAGTCAGCAGCACCCACTGGAATGGGTGGAAAGAAATGAATAAAGGATAAAAGACTAGAAAGCTAGGAAGGGGCTAGGTTATGAAGGGCTTTAAAGGCCAAAGGACTTTATATTTGATCCTAGAGGTAACTGGGAGCCACTGGCATTGAGAACGGCTTGAGTTGACATGGTCAGCATGACATAATCATATATGATCTTCAGGAAAATTACTGTTGTTGTTAATTAGAGGGTGGGTTGGAGTAGTGAGAGTCTCGATCAAGGCAGGGAGACTATTTAGTAGCTTACATTAGAAAGACACACTGAACACTGGAGGATTTGGAAGCCAAAGTTTATTATTCACAATTTGGGAGGATACAATGCATGTTGGCCCCTATGCCCAGTTTAGTTTGATTGGGCAACTATGTGAACTTTGGGTGCATCTGGATACACAGTAGGATGAATATGGTCAAGTTAAAGGACCCCATCCAAGGTTTGAGTTGGGCGTTAGGGGCTTGTAAAGGGAATGGGGTTGGCATAATCCAACGTAAACCAAAAAGGGGAAAAAAAGGGAAAAATGTCTTCAGACTATATATGGAAAATTTTAACCACAAAGCCACCAAATGGGGAAGTTACAACATACTCAGCTTAGCTCTGTACTATTACGTACATATGCATTGCTTTCAAGACCAGCGGAGAAAGTACTAGGGCTAACTCCTGGCCTATGGCTACTCAGAGACCAATCAGCAGGCTACTGCAGTACTCCAGACATGGAGTGATGAAGGTCCACACTAGGGTGTTAGCCATGTGTGCAGAGAGAAGAGGGTGTAATTGAGAAATATTCTGAAGGTAGAAACAGTAAGACATGTCAACAGGTTGGCTGTGTGAAGTGAGTAGTAGTGAGGAATAGAGGAAGATACCAATGCAAAAAACTGCCAATAAAAAAATTTAGAAAATCATTTTGGAGTGCATGATAATGGAACTTAACTTGCATTAAATTTGGTTTAAAATAGTGAGCTTGGAAGATGGTAGCATAGTAGTGCCTTGGACAGTAATAAAGTTCAGAAGAGGGGAGAAGTTGGGGGGAAAGATAGTGAATTCTGTTTTAGGCATGCTGAGTTTGAGAAGTCTATTGAATATTCAATTCAAAATGTCTGGTAGGTAATTGATGATTTAAGACTGGAGGTCAGGGAAGAGGTTAGGACTGGATATTCAGAACTAGGATTTATCTTCATAGAAAAGAAAATTGTACTCATGGAAATCACTGAGTAAGAAAATATAGAGAAAGAAGAAAAGAGAGACCAGAACAGAGCCCTCAGAAACACTCACATTTAATGGGTATGCATGGATGACGATCCAGCAAAGGAGACTGAGGAGTGGTCAGATAGTTAGGAGAAGGACTAGGAAAGAGTAGTGTCATGAAAACCTAGGGAGAAGAGGGTATCCATGAGAAAAGAGTCATCAACTGTGTCAAATGCTGCAAGGAGGTCAAGAAGGATGAGGACCAAGGAAAGGTTAGGAGATTCAACAACTAAGAGATCACTGGTAATTTTGCAGAGAGCAATTTCATGTAAAGACAAACTATAATTTTTATTTTAAAAAATTTAGTTCCATATTTTCTTCCTCCCTCTTTACCTCCTCCCTTCCTAAGATAGTAAGCAATTTGATATAGATTATATATGTAATTATGTAAAACATATTTCCATATTAGTCATGTTGTGAAACAAGAAACAAACCAAAAGAAAAAACACACCAAAAAAAAAAAAATGAAAGTGAAAATAGTACGCTTCAATATACATTCAGACTCAATAAGTTCTTTTTCTGAATATCGATAACATTTTTCATCATGAATCTTTTGGAATTGTTTAGGATTATTGTATTTCTGAGAAAAGCTAGAGTCATTCATAGTCGATCATCATAGAATGTTGCTGTTACTGTGTACAAATGTTCTCCTCATTCTGTTCACTCACTTTGGATTAGTTCATACAAGTCTTTTCAGGTTTTTGTGAAATCATCCTACTTGTCGTTTCTTATAGCAAAATAGTATTCCATTACATTCATATATCACAACTTGTTCGGCCGTTCCTCAATTAATGGACAACCCCCCCGCAATTTCCAATTCTTTGCCACACCAGATATGGCCAGAGTTGCTATAAATATTTTTGTACATGAAGGTTCTTATTTGCATCTCTTTGGGATATAGATCTAGTAGTGGCATTGCTAAGATCAAAGAGTATACACAGTTTGATTGCCCTTTGGGTATAGTTCCAAATTGCATTTCAGAGTGGTTAGACTAGTTCACAACTCTACCAACAATGCATTGGTGTGCCAATTTTTTCACATCCTCACCAACATTTGTCATTTTCCTTTTCTGTCATGTTAGCCAATCTGACAGGCATGAGGTGGTACCTTAGAGTTGTTTTAACTTGCATTTCTCTAATTAATAGTGATTTAGAGCATTTTTCCATATGACTATAGGTAGCTTTGATTTCTTCATCTGAAAAGTGCCTGTTCATAGTTTTTGACCATTAATCAGTTGGGGAATGACTTGTATTCTTATAAATTTTACTCAGTTCTTTATATGTTTGAGAAATGAGGCCTTTATCAGAAACCCTAGCTGTAAAAATTTGTTTCCCAGCTGTCTGTTTTTTGCCAAGGTTACAAACCTAACAGGCTACAAGAATAGTGATGCCTTCAATAGATAACTAAGGAAATCTAAAGGAGTCTTAAGTTTTAGGGAAAAGAGATACATTTGGTTTTGAACATGCTGAGTTTGAGATGTCTTTGGGAAATACAATTTGAAATGTCCAAATGGTGATACTCCGTTGAAGCTCAGGGGTTGAGAGATTAGGGATAGGCATAGAGATCTAGGAGTCAGCAGCATAAAGATAATTAAACCTATAGGAATTGATGAAGTCCCCAAGAGAGAGATTTTAGAGACATAATTGTAGAGATTCTAAATGAGAGCCTTGGGAAATACACACAGTTAGGGGATGTGAACCAATAAAGGAGATTAAGAAAGGGCGATTAGACAGGTAGAAGGGGAACCAAGAGAAAGTAGGGTCACGAAGGTCCAGAGAATAGAGAGCATCCATAAAAAGAGTTGGCTAACAGCGTCAAAAGCAACAGAAAGGTTGAGAAGGGTTAGAACTGAACAAAACCTTCAGACATGGCCATTAAGAGATTGCTGGTAATTTTGTAAAGAACACTTTCAGTTAGTTTAACCCAGAATGCAGAGTTGAAGAGTAAGCTAGAGGAGAGAAAAGAAGAGGCAGTGACTTTAAACAGCCTTTTCTCAGTCTGACTGAGAATGACAGGAGAAATAGAGGACAATAATTTGAAGTGATGTAAGCTCTAGTGAAGATTTTTTAAGTGTAAGGATGGACTTTTCAAAACCCAGTCCAATTAATATTAAAACAGAAGGACCTGATTTCTTGATTGAATCAATCCTCAAGCAATCAAAAGTATAAACTAAGTGCAATCAAGTTCTTAATCCATTGCTTTGATCATTGGGTGAGAGCAGACAAGTCTAAAAAAATGTCTCAGTAGTTGGTTAAAGATAATCAATTCTGCTCTGTGGGATTGTGGATACAATAGCAAGCCTTTTTTGGAATCTTGTATTTCAACAGCAAGCCAATGTAACTTTGGAGCATTTGAGTCCAAACGCCTTAGAGGGAATTTTTGAAGGGGAGGGAAAGGAAGAGACTTAGACATAATTTCTGTCTTTTTTCCTTCTTACTGCCTCCCTAACCTCAGGAACTGTGTGAGTTGAGGAGATCAATCAGAGCACTTTGGAGAGGGGCCATCAGCAACTAGAGTTGGTAATAGTATTCCTGGAGGAACAAGATCTGATGGCAGTGTCTGCACTGGAAGCAGAGACACATTTAAAGCAAATTGGATACACCAAGGAAGGATAGTTTCAGTACTCTACAAAGATAATGATTCTCAGAGGCCTTCCTAAAGGGAACTTCTTAAAGATTCCATGAAGGAAGAAAGAGATTTTCCATAACCAGGAACCACTGTCCCTTGGCCATCTATATTCTCTTTATCATTTTTATACTTTAAGGTTGTGACTCCTCTTCCCATGGTGCTCACAGTTTGGGGAAATGCTTTGTATCAGCTGTTATTACTATACCACATTGGTTAAGCTTAGTAAAAATCTAATTAAGTCTGACAGCTAATAGTCTATGGAGAGCACAGGACTTGAGTTAGTACTTGACCCCAGATCCTCTGGGTTAATCCTAGATCCTAGAAAGAAGAAGTGGCCACTCCCTATCTAGCTTTTGTGCCCACCAAAGTGTGTGGAAATTGGGGAAATAGCCTAAAAGGAGTGTGATATAAGGATTAGGAAGACAGGCATATTTTAGGGCAGTAGGGAAGGAACCAGTACACAGATAGAAGCTAGAGATGGCAGCTGGAGGAAATGATTGATGTTTCAGTCTCTGAGGTGAGAGAAAGAGAGGGAAAGAAGGTAAGAGAGACTTGTGGAGAAAAGATAAGTTTAGGAAAGCCTTTGTGGGGAGTGAGCTAGGGAATCGATTAAGAAAGTATATAACAGGATTGTCTGCAATGAGGGCCCAGGTGAAGTTGGCCTTCATGAACTCTTAAGGAATCCAATCAGTTCCATTGTGTGATTTCTCCTAACTACATTCAGCAGCATCTGAATAAGAGTGGAGGAAATGAATGGTAGAAGTAATCCAGAACTGAGGTTTGTCCAGGGAATGACTGAAATAGAATAGAAGACTTCTATGGACTGATGAGGCTGAAAAGAGTAAGGCCAGGAAAATAATACACATGGTCATGAACTCATAGAATTTTAGCATTATAACAGACATTAGGACTTGCCACCCAGACTACCTCACCCCTGAAAAGGAATCCATTCCATAATATACACAACAGATGGTCATCTAGCCTCTGTTTGTACCCATCACCTCTTGAGAAAGAGTAAGTAATAGGACAGGTAAAAGGAGAACTAAGAGAGATTAGTGTCATGAAAGCCCAATGAGGGTATCCATTTATGAATATTAAATATTAGAAAGTTTTGTTGTGGCATAAATATGTATTTTTCAGAAAGTCAGCCAAGCAGATGTGACTCAGAAGAATCAGGAAAACAGAAACAAAGTCTCATTTTTATAATCCCTTTTCTGACCAGAGTCATATGCTATGAATTTTTTGTACTTTGTATCTAAGTTGGATCCTTAATTATCTCAAAAAAAGAAAAAAAATGAAATGCACGCAAATAATAAGATGCGTCCTTGGTTTTGGTTTTTTTTTTAATTTTTCTTTGACCTTTCTTTTGTGATTTCCTTCTTGGTCACTGTCCCAACTCCTTTCCCTGTCACTTGTCACACTGAATGCTTCTGATCACAGGATGGTATTTTAGTAAAAGCCCTGAGGATAGAGCAAACTAAAAGTTAACTTTAATCTTATCTCTTTGTACTTTACCTCTGCTTTGCCCACTCTCTTGTTTATAGCAAAATTCCTTTTAATTTTTTCTTTAAAAAGGTAGTTTCTTACCTGAAATCATAGATAGATAAATAGATAGATAGATAGACAGACAGACAGATAGATAGATAGATGATAGATAGATAGATAGACAGACAGATAGATAGATAGAGATATACCTCACAGATTACCAGTCTTCAGTTAGAGCAATACCTCTACCTCCACTTGGCCTACAAGGACCAACAATGCTTTAGGTCTGCCTACATAATTAATTCTCTCAGTGGGGGGGCGGAGCCAAGATGGTGGAGTAGAAAGACGCACATACACATAGCTCCGAACCCACAACCCACAGAATGGCTAGAGGGGAGTAACTCACGGCGAATTCTGCACCCAGAGGCCACGGAATATTGGAGTGAGGGAGATTTCTGTTCTGGAGAGACCTGCAAACCTCTCGCGGGGGGTCCTTCGCGCTGTGGACTGGGCGCCGGGACTGGGAGCTGAGTGCAGCCCTGCAGCGGCCGCGACACCGTGAGGAAAAGATCCGAGCGGGCTACGGGGACGGGATCTCCAGCGGCCGCACGGGTCCCTCCACCCACAGGTGACGAGGGTCGGTGAGAGAGTCTCTTTGGCAGGTCAAGAGGGGAGTGGGGTGCCCCCATAACTCAGGCCCCCCTAGGAGGTAGAAGCTGAGAGGCGGCTGCAGACCGGGGCTCCCCAAGGGGGCAGGAGCCTGGATCCATTGTAGAAGGTCTGTGCATAAACCCCCTGAGGGAACTGGGCCTGAGAGGCGGCCCTGCCCTGACCTGACCATCTGAATTTAATTCTCACGCTGAATAGCAGCCCTGCCCCCGCCAAAAGCCCTAAGGCGGGAAGCAGCATTTGAATCTCAGTCCCCAAACGCTGGCTGAGAGGACCAGGAGGCGAGGTGGGTGTGAGGAGAATATTCAGAGGTCAAGCCACTGGCTGGGGAGAATGCCCAGAAAAGGGAAAAGAAATAAAACTATTGAAGGGTACTTTCTCGGAGAAAAGACACTTCCTCCCTTCCTTTCTGACGAGGAAGAACAATGCTTACCATCAGGCAAAGACACAGAAATCAAGGATTCTGTGTCCCAGCCCACCCAATGGGCTCAGGCCATGGAAGAGCTCAAAAAGAATTTTGAAAATCAAGTTAGAGAGGTGGAGGAAAAACTGGGAAGAGAAATGAGAGGGATGAAAGAGAAGCATGAAAAGCAGATCAGCTCCCTGCTAAAGGAGAACCAAAAAAATGTTGAAGAAATTAACACCTTGAAAACTAGCCTAACTCAATTGGCAAAAGAGGTTCAAAAGGGCAATGAGGAGAAGAATGCTTTCAAAAACAGAATTGGCCAAATGGAAAAGGAGATTCAAAAGCTCACTGAAGAAAATAGATCTTTCAAAACTGGAATGGCACAGATGGACACTAAGGATTTTATGAGAAAGACAGATATCACAGAACATAGCGAGAAGATTCGAAAAATGGAAGATAATGTGAAATATCTTATTGGAAAAACAACTGACCTGGAAAATAGAATCAGGAGAGACAATGTAAAAATTCTGGGACTACCTGAAAACCATGATCAAAAGAAGAGCCTAGACATGAAATTTCCATGAAATTATCAAGGAAAACTGCCCTGAGATTCTAGAACCAGAGGGCAAAATAAATATTCAAGGAATCCACAGAACACCGCATGAAAGAGATCCAAAAAGAGAAACTCCTAGGAGCATTGTGGCCAAATTCCAGAATTCCCATGTGAAAGAGAAAATATTGCAAAGCAGCTAGAAAGAAACAATTCAAGTATTGTGGAAATACAATCAGGATAACACAAGATCTAGCACCCTCTACATTAAGGGATCGAAGGGAATGGAATAGGATATTCCAGAAGTCAAAGGAACTGGGACTAAAACCAAGAATCACCTACCCAGCAAAACTGAGTATAATACTTCAGGAGAAAAAATGGTCTTTCAATGAAATAGAGGATTTTCAAGCATTCTTGATGAAAAGACCAGAGCTGAAAAGAAAATTTGACTTTCAAACACAAGAATGAAGAGAACCATGAAAAGGTGAACAGCAAAGAGAAGTCATAAGGGACTTACTAAAGTTGAACTGTTTACATTCCTACATGGAAAGACAATATTTGTAACTCTTGAAACATTTCAGTAGCTGGGTACTGGGTGGGATTACACACACACACACATGCACACACGCACACATACATAGAGACAGAGTGCACAGAGTGAATTGAAGAGGATGGGATCATATCTTAAAAAAAAAATGAAATCAAGCAGTGAGAGAGAAATATTGGGAGGAGAAAGGGAGAAGTTGAATGGGGCAAATTATCTCTCATAAAAGAGGCAAGCAAAAGACTTATTAGTGGAGGGATAAAGAGGGGAGGCAAGAGAAAAACATGAGGTCTATCTCATCACATTCCACTAAAGGAAAGAATAAAATACACACTCATTTTGATAGGAAAACCTATCTCATAATACAGGAGAGTGGGGGACAGGGGCACAAGCAGGGTTGGGGGGAGGATGGAGGGGAGGGCATGGGGAGGAGAATGCAATCCGAGGTCGACACTCATGGGGAGGGAAAGGATCATAAGAGAATAGAAGTAATGTGGGACAGGATAGGATGGAGGGAAATATAGTTAGTCCTATACAACACAACTAGTATGGAAATCATTTGCAAAACTAAACAGATTTGGCCTATATTGAATTGCTTGTCTTCCAAGGGGAAGGGGTGGAGAGGGAGGGAGCTAAATAAGTTGGAACTCAAAGTGTTAGGATCAAATGTAATGTTCTTACCACTGGGAAATAAGAAATACAGGTTAAGGGGTCAAGAAAGCTATCTGGCCCTACAGGACAAAAGAGAAGACGGAGACAAGGGCAGGGAGGGAGGATAGAGGAGAGAGCAGATTGGTCACAGGGGCAACTAGAATGCTTGGGTTTGGGGGGGGGAGGGGATAAAAGGGGAGAAAATTTGTAACCCAAAATTTTGTGAAAATAAATGTTAAAAGTTAAATAAAAAAATAAAAATAAATAAAAAAAAAATTCTCTCAGTCCCCTTATTTTCTTGAGACCAAGAATAAAGTATAAGAACATTAGTCTCACCTTTATCCCTCTATGTCACAGGAATGGTATATTGAATTGGAAAAATAATCTTTTTACAAAGCTTTTTTCTTGGCAAACCTTATCTGCTATAAGTAGGAAGAATGCCTATGCACAGATGCAGACCATCCTAAGTCCTTTTGTGAAGAAGGAGTCCTAGGTTACCAACCTGTAATTTAAAGGCTGAGAGGGAACTTGGAACATGACAAAAATAAATTAAATTTTAAAAAAAGAAAAAATAACTATAAAAAATTTTAATAACTTTTGTTGGATGGGGGAAGGAAAGGCAATTGGGGTTAAGTGATTTGCCCAAGGTCACACAGCTAGTGTCAAGTGTCTGAGACCGTATTTGAGCTCAGATCCTCCTACCCCTCAGGTCAGGGTTGTATTCACTGCACCACCGAGTTACCTCAATAAAAAAAATTTTTTAAAGGTTGAGAGGCCAGAAATATGGGGACTAGCCAACAAAAGAGAGAGCAACAACCAAGGGGAAAAAAAGGAAGGAAAGTAATCACTTCATTCCAAAAAGTTAATTCAATTCAGCAACCATTAAGTCTTACAACGTACACGAGTATGCTAAGCTCTGAATGATGGGGATGATGCTGACCAGCAGTTACATATGCTATCTCATCTGATCCTCACAACTCTGGGAGATAAGTACTATTATTATCACCAATTTACAGGTCAGGAAACTGAGGCTGAGAAAAGTTAAATGACTTGCCCAGGGTCATACAGCTGTTAGTTTCTGAGGTTGAATTTGAAAACAAAAATGTTCATTCTAATTCTATTGTTATAACATTCTAAAATTTCAAAGGAATTTTCCTCAAAACCACGTCCTCATTCTAGAGAAGTGAAGAAGATGGAGGGACTTGCCCACAGCCACACTTCAGTGAATGGGAAAAAAAGAGACTAGAATCTAGTTTCTTTATGTTATGCTGGGCTGCCACACGCTTAAGGGGCTGACAAAGTTAACAGAAAGAACAAGATACATACTAACCTCACAATAAAAATCAGAATGTGAGGCACAAGAGAGGTACAAAGTATTCTGAAAAGGTTAAAAACCCCTTGAGGAAAGATCCTGGGAGCATTAGGGAAGGTTTCATGAAGGAGGTAGCCCCTAAATTCTAACTTCAAGGCAGGAACAGGTTTCACTCTGGGAAGGTGAATGGGTCCATCCTGGGTACAAGAGACAGCTTGAGCAGTCACTGGGAGATGGGTGAAGGAGGGCGAGGATGCTGAGTAATGGAGATTTGCTGGAACAAAGAATAAATGAAAGGAAGCAATAAGAACAGGAAACAGAAGGTCTATTGGATTCCATTCTTTTCTGGTTTCCTCTCCTATCTCTCTGCCCTTTGTCTGAAATGCCAAGTAGCACTGAGACCCTTTCCTCTTATTGATGGGTTACTCCTAGATCCTCCATGCCAGCCATGTTTTCATTCCTTTTCCAGGCTCCACACCTGACTTTCCACATTTTCTCCATTATACCTTTCCCTAATCCCTTCCCTTCATTCTCCCTCCCATCTTTTTTTGTATTGTCTTACTCCATTAGAATGTAAGCTCCTCCTATCTTTCTACTTGCGTTGTATTCCCATTTCTTAGCCCTTAATAGTAAGCATTTAATAACTGCTTGTTGACTTTTTAGTCTGAGGGCCTGGGTTCAAATTCTTGCTCTGCTATTTACTAGCTTTGTGAAATTGGGAGAAACCCATTTCAGGTTCTAAGTTCTCACATAGAGCTATGAGCAGCCAACTCTTTATCCAACAGGCCAGACTCTCCCTGTTGAGTTAGTATACAGTTAGAAATCAGCAACAGATCAAAAGAAAGAACAAGGATGAGAGACACTGCAGACAATTGCAACAACTTTGGGTTCTTCCAACAAACAAATCATTGACGCTCAAAAATGGGATGATGATAAAAGCAAAGATAGTGACCTTGAGCTGTAGCATATCTTGCAGAATTTCAATCACTATAAAGTAGCAATCAATGAGGCGGTTAAAGTAAAAAAAAAGTAAAAGTTTTTGGTTTTTTTTTAATCATCTTAAGCCAGCAAATACTTGATCTCCTCCTTGCCAAGTGGAGAGACCTGGCAGTTAAGTGTAAAACCAGTTTAGAATACAAACTTTTTAAAAGAAGGCACTACAAAGGAAGATTATGAACAGAATGGCCTCATAAAACATGAAAAAAATGAAAATAAATCTTCAGATAACTTGGAGTGAATCCAAATGGAGCCACATCATCCTAAGAGCATTCATACATGAAAAAGGTAGAAGACAGAGAAAAATAGAACAGATGTCATTACTTAACATAAAAATTTATTTTTGTTATCTGTGAAGACATAGCACCTTACACATAGTAGGTACTTAGTAAATGAATATTTGCTGAATTAATTTGAATCAGTGACAGTGGAAATACTGTGTGTGTATCTGTTCACCAAAGTCCCTGATGTGCCATATGAGGAAGCAGAAACGGAAATAGAGAAGATGGAGTCAGGAAGAATGGTTGGTTAGATCAAGTACACACATAGGAAAACAGCCCAGGAGACGACATTATCTTTACCGTGTTGAAGAATCACCTTACAACATACGTCAGGGAAAGAAAAATAGTTTTAAAAAAGAAAAGAAACAAATGATAGACATATTATTGTCCAAAAAAGGTAACTGAAGGGATATCAATAACTACTAACCCACAGGCATACTTTCTCATCTTTATAAATTCTTTACATGAATAGTCTACACGTGTGTCCTTGATGAAAAGATGAGATAGGAACAGGTAATCTTTTGCAAATGATTTTCTATACCAGAGCACATCTTTAAAGCTGCACAACTGACTGAAAAGTGCAGGGAAAACAAAATCCCAATGTTTAACGTTTGATTACAAGAAAAAAGGTATTTGAAGTGGTACTGCAAAAAGTAACCTCTAAAGCCCCTCCTCCAACAAGATGTCTTTAATGTATATGTTAAAAAAATTACAAGATTTCTTGATAAATTCATTCGCAGAGAATTCTATTCAATGACCTTTTGATTACTGACATCAAGCAAGGCATAAAACATTGAGAAACTGACAAAAGTGTTTGCTCCTAACATGGAGGATGTCCTTTGCCAGATCCAAATGAAAGAGAGATTCTTCTCTGAGAATCTCATGAGATATTTAAGCATTCCTTTTTGAAAATGACGTTTTGCTGTCTACATGGAGTTACAGAATATTACTAGTCTTTCTCAATGAAATCCATGATTGTTTAAAAGAGAAGGACCTAACAGTTTATACAGAAAACCCCCCAAATGAATGAATAATGCCTGTTGCCCACATGCAGTTGGATGGCTAATACAATGAATTAGGACAGTCTTTGCAGATGAATGATGATCTATGACCAAAACTAAAGAGGAGAAAGAAAAAAAGGTTGAATGGTATTTGGGAAATTATGCCCTGGTTTTTGGGGTGGTACAATACTGAGAAAAGTACTTGCTTTGGAGTCAGTGAACCTGGTTAAAATACCATCTCTGACATTTATTACCTGTATGATCTAGGTAACTCAAGTTCCTGGAGCCTCAGTTTCCTAAAATGATGGAGATGGACTAGATAACTTTTATGGTCTCTTTTGTCTCTAAACCTATAGACCTATAAATGAATTCAAACTACTTCCCAATACCCAAACCCATCTATTTAATAATGTTTTCAGGTAATGCTACATGTTTACAAATCTTGGAATACCTCTATCTCTGAAGGTATCCCAAAAGGCAACAGAGTATGTAGTATGTTTCCAACATGGACCACCCTGCAAGGAGTGTTGGGGGAAATATTATCTTGGAAATCTATGATTGGAAAAGAAGGTATGCCCGTCATATGACAAGATCAAGGGATGACAAATGGATAGTGTTGTACAGGAACTCATGAAATTTAAAAAGAAATGGAAGAAGGTCTCCAATCTAAAGGATATATGAGAGAATATAGACCAGAGTCAACAAATTGCAGAATATGAGACTTGGGAAAGATTTCAGTCGCCCTCTATTTCAAGTCATAGGATAAGGAACTATGGTTGGAGGCTACATCGATGGAGGGAATACCCATATTAATGAGATTTCTGTCTCACTGATGTACTGAAGAATAACAGCTGAAATTTCTTTAGGTTTACAAACACTTTCTCCACGACAATTTTGTGTGCTAGGCATCCATTCTTCCCTATCTTAGAGAAAGGGAAACTGAGGTCAAAAACATTAAGTGAGCAAGTCAGTAATACATAGTCACTAAGTGTCAGAGGTGATAGTAGAACTCAGATCTCTCCAGGTTCAGGTCTCTATCCTATTCTGCCCCTCTTACTAGTGTAAGATAAGGCTATAAATAAAGGGGACAGAAGATACAAAATCTTAATATATCAATACATCAAATACCTGTGATTTTGTCAAGGTGGGAACTTGGTAAATCCTAAACTATTTATAACATATAGTCTGTGAGAGTTGTCTGAGACCAGCAGTCAGATAGTCTGCCCATAGTCACACAGGCACTGTGTTTGAGGTAGGATAAGAACCCACATCTTCTGGATTCTTAAGTCAGACACCCCAATCATTTTGGCCACACCTACCTTTCTAAAACATCAAAATCAAGGAAAATTTTTATTGGATGAATATACCAGGACACAGTGTCTACTCAGTGAGGAGGTATTACCACCTATATTGCAACCTCCTACATATCACACCTCTGATCCCCACTCACTTCCAACTCTTATTGGGGAACAAATATCAGTGGATTAGTCAACAAGTATTTACCAAGCACCTACTGTGTGCCTGACACTATACTATATAAATAAAGGCAAAAAAATGAAAAACTCAGTCCCTGATTTCAGAAAACTCACAATCTAACGAGGGAGAGATAAATATGTAAAAACTCTCTCCCTCTGTCAAGAGCCAAAGTGGGGGGAGAGGGAGAAGAAAAGAGAATAAATTGAAATTATCAAACCACATTAATACTATCATTGCTAATAGAAAGTATAGGACAATCTACTTCCCTATGATTCCAATAACGGCAACTAGGACTGAATAAACTCCTTCTCCTGGCTGTTATCTCCCTAAATATGTTGCATCTGTCTCATCAAACGCAACTCCTTGAATGCCAAGGGCCAAGATTGTCTCAGTTCTACATTCAAGTCCTAACACTTAGCTCAGTGTCTAGAATATAGCAGGTACTAATAAATGCATATTGAGGGTGGTTTGATCTTAGGATACCATCATAAATGTTTGAGTCCGGTGTCTAGAGTCTTATCATGACTTCAATTCAGCAAACATTTGTTAAGCATCTATTAGATATTAGGTGCTGTGCTAGGCACTGGGGATAGAAAAATAACACAGGATCTGACCTCCAAGAACATGTGGAGGATATAGCAGAATCAAGGGAAAGACCTTTTTTCAGTTCCTTCCTGAAGCCTTCTCTGTTCCTCCCACTTCTTGGTATTTTTCTCTTCCTTAATTTTCCTTGTATTTAGGTGTGTGTGTGTGTGTGTGTGTGTGTGTGTGTGTGTGTGCGCGCGCGCGCGTGTGTGTGTGTGTGTGTGTGCTGTATCCCCACAAGGAGCAGAATATGAGGTTTCATTTGTATCTGCAGTTCCTTGCATACATAGGTACTTACTAAATGACTGTGGAATTGAATTGAACTGATTCGCTGAAAAAAAAAAAAAAAACCACACCAAATCAACCAACCCCAGAATACTCTGCTCTGTAGAGAAGTCTCCAGTGATTGCTCCAGGGAGCCACACAGTAAAGACTTTTATAATTATTTTATTGATCCCCTTTGTTTTTTACATCACAGCCATTTCCCAAATATCCCTTCATCCCCATACCAGCTCATACCATATCAGCTCTTCCCTTGTCGCAAAGAAAAACAGATAAGCAAAACCAACCAAAATAGCAACAGCTCTGACAGCACGTGCAGCATTCAGGACCCATCGCCCCCCACCTTTCCACCAAAGGGACAAGGACATGCTTCATTATCTGTCTTTTAGAAGCAATACTGGGAATTGTCTTCAGTTTGAGTTCTTTGACCTTTTAGCGTTGCTTTCATAAGGAATGGTTTGCAGAATTTTTATACATATTTCAGCATATGTATCCAAATTCCAAAAATGTCAGGGTGGTAGAAAATGATACTGTACTTCCCCTCCACACACAATTTTGTTTCATTTACCCTTTGAAACATGTTATGCAGGGGGAAAAAAGCTTTTCCTTTTAGGAGACTAATTTAAAAGAACTATCCCTACAGATGGAAAAAAACTAACTAAGCTAGGTAGGAAAATAGCTAAGTTAATTAGAATATTTCATGAAGAATCTCTGGGGAAGGACAAGGAGAAAGAAACTATGAGATTGTCCATGAATTTAGAAGGAAAAAAAACTTAATGCGATGATAATCAAGGAATTAGGAATGATAGATATTAGGTAGAAAACTAGAGGAAAAAATTACATAAGAGGAGGAAAGGGGGCTAAGGGAACTTTATAGAAATAAATGATCATCAAGGGGAAATAGATATTCTTTGCATATTTTCTAGGTCAAGTAGTCCGAACATTTCATAGCTCTATGCTCTTCTGGAAACTTCTGTAAAGCTCTTAATGTGTTAAACTAACAATAAAACTCTATGGAGAAAATCAAATTTTGGCTGCTCGGTGCCAAAGCTACTACAGGGGTGCATTGTCAGTGTTTAATTCTGATGCAGAACCTCTTCCCCCCAATTGCACCAAATTGTAAACCTGAAGAAGACCCTTTGGAGAAAGGGGCAAAAATAAAATTGAAGGAAAGGGGCTTTTTGCTCAGAAGAGCTTTTGGTCTGGTGATCTTGTGACTAAAGATAATCTTTGTTTATCTTGTATGTTTAACTTGTGTCTCATATATCCAAAGAGCTAGAAAAAAATGTGGAGTTACAAGTAAGTTAGTGAGCAAACCCATGGTATAGGGTATAATTTCTCTTCATGGGAAGGACAGAAAAGAGCCAAATCAGCAGTTAGGGTAGAACGTATTTTTTCTGTGCTCTCTCCAAACCTTTCAGCAGGATAATTTTACAATTAACGTGCTGATTTTCAGCAGCACTTGATACAAACTTGTTACATCGCTCATGCCAAAGCAACCTTATTTGAAACACGTTTCTTGATAAGTGTACTTTCTTAGCAGAGTTGACTGATAAAACTTCAGGGGAATTCAAGGGCTGGGAAGCCCAAGGCTGCAGAAGACGGAGAAGGATTTAAATATTTAGCGTCCTCCAATCAGTGAAATCCGATTAACGAATCTCAGGGAGCACACTAGCTTTTATGAGAAAAAGTGGGGCCGCTAGCAAAGTTCTGGGGGGCGACACATTCTGGCTCTTTAATGATAAAAAGGCCAACCAAATTCCCAGAGCCGAAACTCTGTGCTCCATCCCAGTCCCTTATTTCTCCTCAGTGAGATCCAGTCCTCCCATTTCTCTCGTTACAGGCTCGATATTATTGAAGTCAAGCCAACAGCAAGTTAGCAAACCAGCAGGGGAGCAAATTGATTATACAGTTAACTGTGGAAAAAACTGAAATTCTTTATTAAGGGAAAATGAAATACAGCTAATTTATGCTTCACCCCAGCCCCTCCCCACGTGGCATTTACTCTGCTGGCTCTCTGACTTGCCTCCAAAACTGTAAGCCAGCCAAAAAATGACAGGCACTTTACTGATGTAAAAATAAGGCAGGTTTTGAGCTTTTTTTCCCCCTCGCATGATGATTTTTCCAGCTACAATTACTGTAACTCACTCATTATAGAGGATAACATGGCAGGCAAACAGGCAAGGGGGGAGGGGGAGGAGTGTGGTAAAACAGTTGGCAGGATGTAAATTGAAAGACTTTGCCATCTAATTTTAAGCAGTATTTATATAGAGAACCCATAATACAGCATTCAACGTCTGACACAAATCTTTTAGATTCTCGAGGAAACATTTGCTGAAGCTGTTAACAGAACCAGTGGACGCTTATATGGAAATGAGTAAAATACTGAGTGCTCTAAATTTAAAATATATATATATACACACACATATATATATATATATATATATATATGAACAAGTTTATGTTACACACATTCAGTGTAATTTGGGGTGAAAGAAACTCATTCTGCAAGAGTTGTAACAAGACCACTAACTTGCGTTCACAGAGTATCATTTTCAGAGATCTGGATGGCAGAATTTATCTAATCCTCATGTAACAACCACTCAGGCAGGCAATGCTCATAAACTCCTTTTTAAGGGGATGACAATTGCTGTTTCTATACAATAAAATATAGGACTTGCCAGCATACTAATAATAATATAATATATTCCATTCCACTCAACTCAAAGGCATCATGGCAAAGTGGAAAGAACACAGGATATGGGGTCAAAAGACCTACATTCAAATTGTGACTCTTATTAACTGCTTATGGAACAAATTACTCAGACTCTAGGTTTCAGTTTCTTTATCTGTAAAATGGGGATAGGGGTTCTGCATTGGACTGGATGATCTCCAAGAGTTTACATCTCTCAATTCTGTGAGACTCAGGATGACCTAAGTGTCCAATCAGGCTTCACCAATGAAACAATTATTTTTGAAAAATCATAGCAACTTAGAGTTGGAAAGGGTCTCAGAGGTCATCCAGCCTGATGCCTGTCTCCAACAAGAATCTTCTCAACCACATGTCCTATAAATTTGAATCCTGGTGGTCCTTGAGGGCCTCCAATAAAAAGCACTTAAAGACCTCCAATAAAGAGTAACCCACTACCAGACAAGGCAACCTATTTCACTGTGGGACTAGTAGGCATTTTCTTACAGAGTAGAAATCTAACTGCAATTTACTTACTGGCAGAGCAAAACTAGTCCTTGTTACAAGTGACAACTCTTCAAATACTACTTAACAGTATCATCCCACCCAGGTCTTTATTGTATGTAATTGACAAGAAAGCGTTCTTGATTTCCACAGTTTTTAGTGCTCCAATAATTTTGCATTTGTATTGCATTCATCATCTATGTACATGTTGTTTTCCCCAGTAGAATATAAACTCCTTGAAGACAGGAATTTTTTAATTTTTATATTTGCATCTCTACTACCTTCCACAGTCCCTGCCACAGATGTTTGCTAGTTCCTCTACCTGTCCTCCTCTTCTTCAGTTTATCAAAGCTTTGAATATCATCCCTTTCCTAATGCAACCTAAAATAACTTTTTTCTTTTGGCTCCCAGGTCAGGCTGTTGACTCCTATCAAATTTTCACTCCACAAAAATCCCAGCTCTTTTTCACCTGAACTAGTGTTTTCCTCATCCTGAACTTTTTTGGTTTTTTTTTTTTTCATTCTCAAGCAGGACTTTTTCACTTTTAAATTTTATGGTATTAGGTTTAATTCATGATTCTAGTTTGTCCAAATCTTTCTGGATCCTGGTTTTTTCATTTACCTGGTTAGCTATCTCTAACTAGCTTCATATTATCAGCAAATTTGATAAGCATGCCATTTATGCTTTCATACATTTTACTGATGCAAATGTTGCACAACACAGGGTCAAGGTCAGATTTCTGAGGTCTCCTACTAGAGACCTCTTTTTAAGTTTTATTGATTTATCAATGACTAATCTTTGGGTCAAGTCAAGAATTCATTCAAAACCTACCAAATTGTATTATGATTCAACCGATGCCTTTTCATTTTTTCCACGAAGATAGTAAAGTTTTGTCAAAGACTTCATTAAAATACAGGATACTGAAATAGACCAAAAGCTCTGGTTTTATAATCTGGGAGATTCCTTGCAAATCATTCTCTTTGACTCATGACCCCGCTCAAAATTTCCCCTGGAAACATCAGAATTTAGTTTATATCTAGAACTCCATGAAAAGAGAAAAGTATCTTCAGCTCCTATGCAAGTACTCAGGCTAACAATTCACCAAATTCTGGGTAGGCTTTATTTACCTTGACTAAAATTTGAAACAAAGAGGATTCACAAGCCCACGGAACAGTCAAAACAACTCTCCTTCCCGGCTTCCTCGGGGACTTATACAGCCCTCCACACTTCTAAGTCTTCTACATTGTAAACTCCTAGAAGACAAGGACTTCCTTTTGCCTCTTTTTATATCCTTGGTGCTTAGAGCAGTGTCTGGCCCTTAATAAATGTTTATTGAATAAATTAAAGGGTTGGAGTTCCTTGCAATGAAAAAAAAAATAAAATGAACTTAGAATTGCTAGGAAGTCAGGCAGAAACCTTCTCTTCTTTCCGTGAGATCCACCTCTCCAGGGACCCGTAATCCTCCAGATTTATCACTGCCCCCTTATCACTAGGCCCCCTTACGGTCAAAGCCTGCCATTATTGAAAAGGGGCAGCTAGAGGGTATAGTGGATAGAGCACTCAGTCTGGAGTCAGGCAGACCTGAGTTCAAATGTGACCTTAGACACTTGCTAGTTGTGTGACAAGTCACTTCACCCTGCTTGCCTCAGTTTCCTCATCTGTGTAAAATGAACTGGAGAAGGAAATGGCAAAGTACTCCACTATCTTTGCCAAGAAAATCCCAAATAAGGTCACAAAAAATCAGACAGACTGAACAACAACATTCTTGAAAAGAACTGGAATTCACTAGAAAATAGATCCCTTTTCTTCTCCTGCTGTGGTCCACAGCCATTTTGGGGCATCTTCTCCCTTAGGGACAGATGATTCCCTACTAGGCAGTTTTCTGATTCACATAGTTCCCTTCAGGAAAGGCCACAGGGCCACACAAGGACCTGGAGGTTTATGTGTTTATGTATGACTACCTAAAGTTCTTTCCATGCCCCCTTTAAAAGCCAAGTCCAAGGATGTGGCTCAACAATGAGGTGTTAACTGGGTGGTAAATGCTCATGAATTTCATCATTAAGGTGGGGTTAATTCCTTTATAACCAGGGCAAGGCAAGTTCACACCTTGTCAAAAAAAAAAAAAAGTGTCCTAAATGCCAGAACAAAGGCTTCAATTATGTTAACCTCCTTAACCAAGAGTAGCTTGAGACCAGAAGTTAATCTTGTCATGGACTTGATACTCCTTTAGATATGTCAAAAAAAGACCTGTCCCCACCATCTTATGTGTTTATGGCAGCCCCCTAATTTGCCAGTCTGATAACGTTGACAAAAAAAGACATGAAATCATTCTGATATGAGTTCTTGATAAAACTATAATGCTCTTTAGTGATCACCTTTTTCAAATGCTCACAAACTATACCTTTAATAATACATTTTTTTTTCTGGGAACCAAAGTCTAGTTCGTCAGTCTACAATTTGAAGACTCCATTGCCTTCATACCGGCATATGAAACAATATTTATAAAATGTTTAGCAGAGTGCCAGGCATATAGTGGGCATTTGATAAATGCTTATTCTCTTCTCTCCCTTTTTCCCTTTCCCTTTTCTTTTGTGAAAATTGGGACATTCACCCATTTCCTGTCTGCTGTTTTCCACAAATCTTCACAGATCTCTGACAGAGGCCCAGCAAATACTGGTTCTTTCAGACCAATATATTAGTGCAGCAAGGGGGTACAAAGAGTGATTTTCCCTAGCACCAAGACTAGTCCTGGATTTTAGAGGCACTACAGATAGGAATAAGAAAAACAGTGGATTTGAAGTCAGAGTAGTTCAGTCATTTTTCCAGTTGTGTCTGGCTCTTTGTGCCTCTACTTAGCATTTTCTTGTCAAAGATACTGGAGTGGTTTGCCATTTTCTTTTCGAGCTCGTTTTACAGATGAGCAACTGAGCGTAAGTGACTTGCCCAGGATCACACAGGTAGCAAGTATTTGAGGCTGGATTTGAACTCAGGAAGATGAGTTTTTCTGACTCCAGTCCCTATGCCACCTAGCTGTCCCAGAAGTCAGAGTGCTTGGGTTCATATCTAAGAACTGCCACTTCCTGGATGGTCTTGGGCAGATGCACTTCTAGACCTCAGTTTTCACATCTGTGAAATGAGGGTTTTGAGCTAGATGGTCTCTGTAGGTCTATAGGATCTATGATCCTATAATCCTAAAGTACTTTCTGTTCTCAAAGAGTTTTTCATTTAATTGGACAGATAAGTAATAGATTTATGCAAAGTTAATATACTGAATATGATACAGTATAAGACACTGATGATTACTGATATGTATATAGCGTTTTAAGATTCACAAAGCACTTTAAATACGATTGCAAATCTGATGCTTACATTGACCCTGTGAAGTAGGTCCTGTAGTTTCATTTTCCCCATTTTACAGACTAGTAAACTGAGGATGAATGGAAAGCTATTAGGGTCTTCAGAGTTGATTTAAGGAAGAGATTCTAGGTTCCCTATCCTTGTTCTATCATCATCCTCTTCAATAAATATTTATTGAGCAGTTATTGCTAGGTATTGGGGATACCATGAGGAATAAGAGGTAAACCCCTGTTCTTAAGGAGTCTGTAGCACTATTTGTCTATAACTCCTAAATCTATCTACCACTTCAAGTATATAAAAATCACTTTGGGTAAAATACAGCCTGAGATGCATATTAAGTCTATCAATTAAGTGACATGACCGTTCCATATGCTCAGATGCTGTATGATAAAAGCCTTACTATCCAGAGAATTTATGTTGTTTATCAAGCAAGAGGGAAAGGATACGCACATAAACTGATGAAAATAGCATAAGGCTGATGAGTATCAAAGGTATGGAATGAGCACTGGGTGCTTCTGTAGGAGGCTGTGATCAGTGTGGGGTGAGACAGTTGGGGTGCTGAGGTAGGAGTGACACAACTGGACAGGAATGGGGAGGCTTAGTAACCAGGACAGCCAGAATAGTGTATGCAAAAAGTATCAAAGGCAGGAATGCACATAATCTGTTCCAAGAACAACGAGTACATCAGTTTGGTCACAGAAGAAATATTTCTGTTTTTTGAGTAGTTATCAAAAAAAAAAATCACAATTAGTAACAGAGTTTGATCTTAGCCTATCAGGACCTTGAGAAACACTTTCATAAGAGGTTATGTTTTCCTCCTAATCCTGTAGTATGAGTAGAGGATTGATCAGGGGAACCTGCTCAACTCCTTGGCTTTAAAGGGATAGAGTCCTTGTTTGGGACTTTGATTATGAGCTAAAGGCTCTCTCTTCATATGCCTCTTATAGGGAAGGATTCTCAGCATTAGGATGATTTGACAAACTCAAGTTCCTGGGCGTTGGAGGTAGGTACTCTTTTGTACTGGGTCTATAAAAGGGGGTAGGCAGAGCTATATAACAGAGCAGAAATCAGAGACTTGAGAGATCTAGGTACCTGGGAAGTGAAGCTAATCCTTCCATATAATCTCCAAAGGGAATGCCATCCCTTATCTCAGCTCCAGAGATGGCAGCAATGAGAAGGGAACTACTGAGTTCTGGTTGAGAGACGGGAATCCCTGTGTTTGCATCCCAAGAACCTACTTAGTACATTGCCTGGCCCAAAATTGGTACTTAATAACTGCTTTTTGAACTTAATTTAATTCTAGAAGAACATCGAAACTTCTTGAACATCAATTTTCTGGAGGAACGTTGAATTCCTGGATGTAGCACAGAGCTTGTGGACCAAGTACTGGAAGAATAAGGAAACAGGTCATGATGTCCAGGAGTACAACGTTGCCTTTGTTCTCTGCTACTACTGTGAGTTACGCTGATGATCTGATTCTGATGGGAATGGGCCGCTTCTCTAGAAACCCCAAGTTCGTTTCTTTCAGAAGAGTCAAATCCTTAAGAAGTATTATAAAGTGAGAAGCCTGTATAGTTAGGGGATGGGGAGGGCAGCAGGGAGGGAACTGGGACTTTCAGAGACATAAGAGCTGGCTCCTCTAGCAACTCCAAGTATGTTTCCCTTCTGAGGGAGTTCCAAACCTTAGGGAAGTACTATAAAATGAGGCCAGTATAGGTCTCTAGGGGAGAAAGTGGGAGTCTCTGATTGTTACGGGCTCTCTCTGTGGGATGAAAAAAGCTGCCTTGTATTCAATATTATTACTCTGAGCACTGGCATGGGAGCTGAGGTTCTTTTACTCGAATCTGTGGAGACCTAAGTAAGAATTATATTCTGAGGTTCCCAGAGGAAACTCTGGGTGGGGATAAAATGAGGCAAAGATACATGATTTAGGGGCAGTACCCCGAGATTGAACCTGATCCCTGTAACTCCAGAGTTTGGGGCCCTGAACCCTCAGTGCCACATAATTTCTATAAAACTCAATAGTTCTCTTTTTAAAGGACCATGTTTTTCTAGAAATCCTTAAGCTGAAATTTCAGTCTGAGTGATTTTTTCCCCCTCGTCTTGCTACAATTTAGATTTGCACTTCGTGGGGGTAAGTCTGAGTACAATCAAGGATGTGACTTTACTTAGAAGTTGAGTAAGTGGGATATTCCAAGGAGACAGTTATCTACAACTGCCAATACAACCATGACTAACTTACAAAAAAAAACCAAACAAACAAACCCAAAAATAACAAAAAACCTCCCAAGTTATCTTTGTGGTGTAGCTAAGTGGGTAGTATTCTGGACTTTGAGTCAGGAGATTTGGATTAAAAACCTGCCTTTGATATTATCATAGCTTTTTTTGATCCTAATCAAGACACATACCTCATTGACTTCAGTATCACCCACCTAAAATGGGGACAATACCATCTACCCCATAGAGTGGTTGAGGATCAAATAGGAATGTATAAAAAGTACTTTGCAATTCTTAAAGACTATGTAAATTTTAGCACTATTATTATTATCACATATGGGTTATCATACTTTTATTCTGCCAAAAGGCTTTGTGAAGGTTGAGAAGACAGAAAAACAGATATGAGAGTGTCAAAGGATAAGGAAGATAGATAAAAGGCAAAGAAGAAATATAAAGTTCAGCCAAATAGGAAAAGGCCCTTAGAGTGAAGGTAGTTTCATTTTATTTCAATTGTTTTAAATTTAAGTTTTTTTGACTTAATAAATTCTCTTTTCTCACTTTCCCACCTCCCCTCCACCAAAAAAGAAAAAAGAAAAACCTTACAACATATGCATAGTCAAGCAATACAAATGCTTACATTGGCCTTGTCCAAAAGTCTATATTATTCTGCACCTTCTATCAGAAGGAGGGTAATATATTTCACCTTTGTCCTCTGGAATCCTGGTTGGTCATTGTATCAGTCAAGAGTTTTTAAGTATTTTGACATTCCTGGTCATTACAACGTCTTCATTATTATGTGAATGATCCTCCTGGTTCTGCTTCTTTCGCTTTGTACCAATTCACACAAGTCTTTCTAGGTTTCTCTAAAATCATCCCGTTCATTTTTTTAAATAGTGCAATAGTATTCCTTTACATTCATATACCATATGTCCAGTCATTCCCCAATTGATAGGTACTTTCTTAGTTTCTAATTATTTGTTACCATAAAAAGAGCTGCTCTAAATAATTTTGTATATATATAAATATTTTCTTTGATCTCTTTGGGTATGATTCTAGTAATCACTAGATTAAAAGAATATGCATACTTTGTGACTTCTGAGGCATAGTTCCAAGCTACATTCCAGGATTGTTTGACCACTAACATTTATGTGCCTATTTCCCCACAGCCTTCCAACATTTGTAATTTCCCTTTTTTGGTCAACTTTGCCAATCTGATGGATATTAAATTGAACTTTAATTTGCATTTCTCTAATTCTTAGTGATGCAGAGTGTTTTTTTTCAAATGATTAGAGATAGCTTCATTTCTTCCCTTGAGAACTTCATATCTTTTTGCCACTTATCATTTGACAAGTGGCTCTTGTTCTTGTAAACTTGAATCTTTGCCTTACATATTTTGGAAATGAGACCTTTATCAAAGAAACTTGCTGCAAAACTTTTACCCAGTTACCTGCCTCCCTTATAATTTTAGCTACACTGATTTTGTTTGTGAAAACTTTTATGTAATCAAAATTGTCTATTTCAACTTCTTTGATTCTTTCAATTCTTTGGTTATGAATGGTCAGAGTTTGCACTTTAATGGAATACAATGGAGATAACTGTTAAAACTTTGGAAAAAATGGTAAGGTTAACTTTTGCAGCATTTTGACTTTATGCTTCTCTATGACTAAATCACAAACTGTAGGAATATTGACTCTAAAGGGGATCTAGGTACATAAAAAGTGATTTCTCTAAAAACATGTATGAAACTGGTTAAAGACTGAAATCCAGGCTTCTTGACTATCCATATAGTCTTCTTTCCACTATACTACAGAACATAGATAATTATAATTGTAAAATTATAGACATTAATTAGGAAAAAATAAATTTTAAACACTAATTGTATCTTAAGGAGCCAAAAACATTCAGGGACACAGAATCCATCCAGGGTTCCAACAAGTGCCTGGCATACAGTAGGCATTTAATAAATGCTTATTGACTGAACTTGGACATAAATGATATACTATAGCATCCACTTTTTGGCAAATAGCTAGACATTTAAACATGAAGGTAGCTAAGTAGTAAGAGGAAGAGATTATATTTAAACAGAACTGTTAGAGGGCAGGAAAAAACTAGTGTATCATAATGCCTGAGATCAAAAACATAATTTATATATCATTTATATCATTTATATATTTATATATAATTTATATATCACACTATATAAGTATATAATTTATAATTTAAATTATAAACTATAGAAAAATATTGTAAAGAATAAAGTGAAACAAACTTGGAATTGCTATAAAATGTACTCTACATTCATATAATCTAAGATTCTCAGAGTACTTACGTACAAATCTTCACAAAATCATGTTCTATCCATTTTATAGATGAGCAAGCTGAGACAGAGAAGATCATGCTTAAATAGAAGGCAGAATTCCTGGGTAAAAATTGCAGGCTAATATTAGCCATTTCATGAAGAGAAAGCATTATTCTAACAAAGCTTTTGAAAAGGAATATTCTTTGTTAAGCAATACATCCATAATTTTAATATGAAAAAATCTGGTGGCCCTTCCTTTATGACTTTAAGATCATGTGTTTAGCACTCAAATGAACTTGAGAAGTTACCTAGTTAAGCCCTTTCATTTCACAGATAAGGAAAATGAGGATCAGAGAGATGAAATAACTTTTCCAAAGTCACACAGGAAGTATATGATAGCACCAGGATTAAACCTCAGGTCATTTGACTCCAAATCTATCTCTCTTTCCACTCTTTATTTATGAGACTGGGTTCAAAGCAGAACAGAAGGAAGAGAACAGGCATAGGGGACATTTGGCAGCTCTTTCATGATGACAAAATTGTTCTCAGATCCAAAACCCAATCTTTTGAAATGATGACAATTTTCCTTTGATGCTAAATAGCTGTAAATGACGAAATATCATAAGCTGCAAATAATCACAATCATGGGTAAATCCAGAAGACAATGGACAGAGGAATGGAGGGCACAGGAAAACCACAGCATACTGTATTGCCAACAGTAATTTGCATGCAAACAAAATGGCATGAGGAAAATCATCCAGGAAATGTATAATTGGAAAAGTAGGTGAGCAGGGCGTGAAACAAAATCAAGTAATAATTGATATGTAACCTGAGGGATGAACTGGTACCCAAAAATGTTAAAAGTCATAGAGAAAGGGCTCTACCATATTGGATCCTCTGGGAAGGTATGTGGAAGGGTGTGGACAAGAATCACACAGAACAGAATACATTATGATCTGCCCCTATGTAGGGAATACCCATATTGATAAAATCATACATGCTGAAATATTGAAATACCTGTCTGATCATTAGTAGATTTTGAAACAGCAATCTAGTGGGTTGAAATTTTCATTTTTCATACAGGTGTTTGATGTCATATAGACTTAGCCTAAATAATTTTAGCAAAATCTAAATGATTTCACCATTAATAAATGACAAGGGTAGAGAAGAAACTAATAATCTTGGATCCTTAAAGCTGCTTTATTCAATACTACAGCATAGTCCTGTCCAAAGTTGGTGTAATTATTTTAAAAATGTAACCTCAATGAAAATTGACTTCTCCATGTACAGCTCTCCAATCATGCCAGTTTAATCTCTTAAAATATTCTCAACTATGACAACTTATAAAACACCTAAGCCAAATGAAATAAATCAAGTAAATAGAATTGCATAATGGAGAGTTAAATATAGACCAAGACAAATGAGTGAGATTCAATTAAGTAAATGCTATACGTGTGTCTAGCATTGGTGGGCTTGAATAATACATTTTGAGATATTTTAGCATAAGGTCGAATTGAATAATTTTATAGCACAATTATAGAAAACAGAATAAAGGAAAGGACTAAAACGAATACCTTAGAAAAATATAATACACAATAATTTCTTTGCCAAAATTAAAGCTTAAATTATATACTGTTAATGAAATTGGAGGCAGAAGACTTGAGTTTAAGTCCTGGCCCTGTTATTTATTTGCTATGTGACCTTGGAAAAGTCATTTAATTGCTTTGGGTATACATACATATTTAGTTATTTTGATCAGTCCACATATCATGGTGTGTTTCAGGATTCCAAATTATCTCAGTACAACGTGAAAATTTATTCTATGCTTTGTCTATACATATTTGGTTCCCTAGCTACTGCAGGATCATATTCTTCGAACATCTACTTGATATTCAAAGCCATTCATGACATACACTCCCTCAGACCTCCCTCCCAACCTTTCCATTCTTACACTTTCCATTCCGCTATAATTCTTCCGTTCTGTTTCATGAACAAGGCACTTCACCTCTCTGCTCTCTGCTTTTCTTTAGCTATCCACCGTATCTGGAATATTTTCCTTCTCAACTCTTCAAGTCCCAGAAACATTCCCACATTTTACAGAAAGTCTTTCCCAATGCGTCTTCATTCTAGTGCCTTACCTCTGTGGATTATTTCCTGCAGGCAACTTATATCTGCATGCTTGTTTGCATGTTGTTTACCTCCTTCAACGGTTGGCTCCTCAAAGGCAGGGACTATCTTTTGCCTTTCTTTGTAACCCTAGCTCTTCGCACATAGTAGGCAGTCAACAAATGCTTATGGACTGACTATACACCAATGAATATTTTATATTTATATTAATATTTATGTTTATTTACATATTAATTTTTATATATTTATATACAATTTATATATCAATTTATTTATGTAATTTATATTATATTCAGAATCATCTTAATGATAATCTAAAGTTTTTCACTTCTCATATTGATGTTTGCATCATGTAGTTTCATTTTCATTCCTGGTATCACTTCTCACATTTTGTCAATGGAAATTATACATCTAATGATGAGTGTCCACGATGTTCGTTGGACTAGGCAATGTGGGAAATTACAAAGGAAGTAGAAGGCGTGCCCGCTGGTTTTGTGATGCTTAAATTTATATAAATTACAAGTGCTTCACGTGAAAGTATGCAGTCTTGTTGGGGACATTTTAGGGTTGCATGTTCATGACTAAGTCAAAATTTCCTTTAGAGATGTAGTCCTGTGCCAAAATGATGACAAACGGCTGGATTCTTTTATTTTTCTGATTGTGTATCTATCATGAAAAACTTTAAGTGCTTTGCTCAAGTCCAGATATAGGATACTTTCAGCATTTCCCTGTTATATTGACCTAATAACACTATAAAAATAGAAATAATGTTGGTTTGGTATGACTTCTTAGTGAATCATTGTGATGGCTCTGATTCTCTAAGTATTCACAAACCAACTCATATAGTCCTCTCTATTTAGACAGCCTGAGCTACGCTTCACTTTCTTCTTTCACCTCTCATTTTCTTTCCAGTTGTCTTGATGCCATATCCATCTTTTGTTCTTCTCCCTCCTTCATCCTCCTACCCCTGCTTTCCAGTTCTGATACTAATCAAATAAATAGTACCATTGGTACTCTAAACGATCTATCAGGCTTCTCTGTTACTCCACTCACCATCTCTATAACTTTCTAAACCAAAATAAACCTTTCTGACCACCACTTCCCTAAATGTATCATCACCCCCTTTTAGAAGGTAAGCTACTTGAGAGCAGCTATCTTTTTGCATTTGTATGTTCAGTGTTTAGCACGGTGCTTGCCATATAGCAAGCATTTAACAAATGCCTTTTCATTCCTTCATCCATCTGTTTAATAATCTGTTTTAGAATTTTGTCATGAATTGGAAGTCATTTATTAGTCTTAAACCTACTCTCCCCTTCCCCACCCCCTTAAAAAAAAGAACATTAGCCCATCCTTCTGAGTTTTTTTATTCTCTATGGTCACAATCTCTAGAGATTTTGCTTCTACTTTTCCAACTGGTTCTTTATTGTTAGACACTGTTAAGTCAAGAGGAGCTATTCTACTTATGCTTATTACTTTCTGAGGTATTTCATGCTTTTAATTAAGATGTTTTCAAAGCTTGGCCTAAAAATAAAAGAATCTGTTATAGCATTCATGTCACATAAGAACCTAATATCAAGAAGAATATGAAGTCACAAAGAATACAAAAATGCTGATGTCTAGAGAAATAATAGCAATAAATAAAATATGTGTAGTGTAATCTCTATGGAGATGAGTTTCATTTTAACTTTGTTTCCACAAAAATCTGGGGTAGTTTTCCTCAAGGTCATTCCTTTGGACTGCCCTGTGTTTAAAAGTATGGGACTCCTGATTGAGAGAACAGTGAGTTTCAAGCCTATGAGTGGAGAAGGGACTTATTTCAATTGGTTGAATACACAGTTTGAAAGAGGACCTCAAAAGAGACAAAATTCAAACTTTTTAAATTTAATTTTTCTTTCTTTCTTTTTAAGCAAACAGAGTTAAGTGACTTGCCCAGGGTCACATTGCTAGTAGTGTCTGAAGCCAGATTTGAACTCAGGTCCTCCTAACTCCCGGGCCAATAGTGATCCACTGTGCCACTTAGCTGCCACAATTTAAACTTTTGAATGGCTAATGGGAGTACGAGGAGCTACAGACATGGGAGAGCTAGCCCTCTTCAACTCTACAGAGTGGACGCCCTTTGGTGAGATAATCTCCTCCTTCCTTGGTTGAACTGAACTGTTTTGTCTTGATCCAAGATCCTTTACTATTTTATGTTCTGTGATCTAATCTGTATAAATACTCTGATTTCTATTTGTTGTTTTCTTTGATGAAAACGTTTATTAGGTATTGGTGATGGTCTTTTGTGAAAACATCATTTGGTGGGAAGGAGTGAAACTAGAGAGGGTAAGCTAAAGTTTACCTTTCTTTTTTGACAGAGATCAGAATTGGCAGCTTATATTCTGAACCCAGACAGCTGGTGGTTCAATGGATAGAGCACTGGTCCTGGAATCAGGAGGGCTTAAGTTCAAATGTGACCTCAATCACTTACTAGCTGTGTGACCCTGGGCAAGTCACTTAATCCTGTTTGCCTCTGCTTTATCATCTGTGAAATGAAATGAAGAAGGAAATGGCAAACCACTCCAGTATCTTTGCCAAGAAAACCTCAAATGGAGTCATGGACGGTTGGATACAACTGAAATGATTCAACAACAACAATTCTGAACCCAGATTCATGTTCTTAGATTACAAATATTTGAGAGGTGGCAGATAAATAGAATTCTATCCTAATACCCATCTTGAAAACTGGAGGAAAGATCTTGATCCTGGATCCTATCTACCTCTCCTCCTAGCTAGGCTGCTGGTGGTCCTAGAATGGCCTTTTTTCCTACTTTCTGCAAATGTGGACCAGATCTCAGATCATATCTATTGATGCCACTAGCAAGCTATGTTTATATATTAGATAGCCACACTCACACATTTTTCTAACATAGAAAACAGGCACAAAATAGACTATGTAAAGTACAAATCTGAAACTATTGTTCTAAACTTTTTCTGATAAAGCAGGAGTTGTTTATATTTTCAAGGGGAGAAAATAATGCAGTGTGGCAGAAGGAAATCAGACTTGTGTGGGAAGTTTTGGAGGATAGAAGAAAGTGAACTGAAGAAGGAAAGGAAGAAAGACCATTGAACTTTTAGAACTTCTTATAGGATATATAGGTCATTCCACAGAGAGTAGAGCTACATAGTATGAACAGAAAGCAGCTCCCTGTGCTCCATAAAATGGCATAGTTCTGAATCACAAAGGATAACAGATTCTCCATATAGAAGGTAGAAGAAAAACATTTATTCAGATACCAGAAAACCAAATCCCAATACCAGAAAGCCAGATCTGTCATAGTAACCAAGAAATCAATACACATTAGCACTGCAGGGGACAAGGTCATTCCCATGCCTTGCTAGGACTTTCCCACAAGCCAACACTCCTGCTTAACTGTGTCCTCTCTCTCCCTCTGCCCTAACTGCTCTCAACAGCTTCCTCTTAGTTCTGCTCTAGCTCTGCCTCTTCCTGTTCCACCCTTCCTTCTCCATTTCTTCCTGTTCCATGTGACTTTCTATGTGACTAAAGCAGGTCACATGGCCCTATTAATGAATGGGAAAGATCTTCCCATTAAGGAGCAAAATTCCATTAACAATTAGCAAAAATGCATTATCAATACAAGGGTTAAAGCAGAGATATCCAGAAAAGAACCATCAAAAGCAATGCTTTCTTCCTTGGGTGCGTATCTGGACTATAACAGAAATTGTCCCAAATGACTAATGACCAATGATTCACTTCTGATGATTCATGTGAGGACAAATGCCTTTATAGCCAGAAGAAACCTAGAAAGCCCCTGTAAAGACTGCAAAGTCCTAGACAAATCCTGTTTTTATCATGGTTATCCATTAAAGATAATACCTTCAGAAACAAAAGGAAGGTGGAAATAAAAGAGGTTGAAAGGGTAGTATCTTATATTATGAAGATACCTCTTTCACCTCTCTGTGGAAATGCATGAACCAGATGAGTGGAGTATGGTAAAAAAACATCTGGGGAAAGACCAGTGATGGGAGAAACAGAAGCAGCATTGTAGTGGGAGTATACTACAAACTTCCTGGCTAAAATAAGGAAATGAATGAGGAGTTTCAAAAGCAGATTAGAATATTGGCACAGAATTGTTAAGGGGACTTCAACTCTTCTGACATCTGCTCAAAGTTTCTCTGCAGAGCAGTTGAGAAATTCTTTATTTGACTTGTGGGTGACAATTTCATCCTCCAGAAGAGGGAGAAAATGATTATGAAGGCTTCTTCTTAATTCTCATTCATAAGTAAGAACAAGTTGCAAAAGTGGAAATGACAGAAACTTTGAGAACAAGTGACTACGCTATCTCATAATTCCTGATTGTGACATTGAGAAATCAATGACTTTGGTGGGTCAGGAATTTAAGATTAAAGTGACCATCTTCACCCTGCTCTCTTCAACATTGCTAAGTGACTGGTTCATGGTAATTTATATGACCCAGAAATTAACAGTGAGGGACACAGTGGGATTTGAAGGGAATTTTTTTCAACCCACTCATATCACAAGAGAAGAAGGAGGAAAAGGAGAAAAAGGAGGAGAAGAAGGAGGAGGAGGAGGAAAAGGAAGAGGAGACCTAGAGGTTCAAACACTAAGGTATAATAAGCAAAGCATTTCAAAAGATAACCTTGACCTAAGGTTTTTTTCTGGCTTTCTGGATATCACAAAAGAGACAGAGTATCCCTAACACTTTGGGCTAGATACAAAGAAAAAGCAATGACCATTTTCCTGTGCGGAAGAGGCCATATGGCTGTGATTCAGAAGAAAACCAGAAGATATAACAACTCCATAGAGAAACAGCAGTGGACAACCAGCAGCTCACAGCTCAGTGGAGCTTGACCTTAGTTTGGTAGAGAAAACAGACCAGCAAGTGACATCAACAGCTTTGGAAGCAGAAAAGGATTCCATTTGAGAGGCAGTCTGAGGAGCATGAGTTGCCCTGTTTAAGTATTTTCCCTACAGATGTTCCCTAGCTACTGTGTTCCCTATTCATGTTCCTTTTCCTAAAGGTAACAAGGGAATCTGTGGGAGGGTGTGCCTCTATTTACATGACAAAGATTTTTCTTATTACTTTGTGATTCTACTTAATTAAGTGCCTTTTGCTTTGAATTAATATTTCTTCTGGTTTGATCTAGTAAAGGAGAAATATCAGCAGGCTCCTAAGCTGTGGGGTCTTTTTCATAAATTCATTTTTATTTTTAATAAGAATTTAGCAAACACCAAATAGAATGGGAATTTGCATATGTCTAGTAGAACAGAAAATGAGGATCAGATATGAATTGTCGGTCTCTATAACGTACAGCTTGCTTTCCTTTTTAAGTACATAATAAGATCAAAACCTATAGCTCTCAAAGCTTTCTGTTTGCTGGATCTTCTTCAACTTTTGTTCTTTTCTTCCTATTTTTGAAAAAAAAAGTAAAATGCCTTGATGAACCTCTTTTCTTTCTCTTTCTTCTCTCTTTCTCTTCCCCTTTCAATTCCCCCTTCTCTCCTCACATCTTCCCCTCTTCTCCCTCTGTCTCCCTCTGTCTCTGTCTCTGTCTCTGTCTCTCTCTCTCTGTCTGTCTTTCTCTGTCTCTGTCTGCCTCTGTCTCAGTCTCTATCTGTCTCTCTTTCTTGCTTTCCTATCCCTGTCTCCTTCTGTCCTTCCAACACTGTCCACATTGGGAAAAAGAAAAAGAAAAAAGAGGGGGGAAAGTTCTTGCAACAAATATACGCTGTCAAACAAAACAAATTCTCCCATCAGCTGTGACCAAAAATGTATGTCCTATTTTATATTTTGAGCCTATCATCTCTCTGTCAAGAGATGGGTGCATCACTCTTCCAGAATATTTGATTATTGCATTAATCAGAACTTCCAAGTCCTTCAGAGTTGTTTTTTTTTAATAATGTTGTTATTATATAAATAGTTCTTTGGGTTTTGTTCATTTCATTTTGCATCAGTTTCTATTGTCTTCCCAGGCTTCTCTGAGGCAGTCCATTTAATCAATTCTTGTGGTACAATGAATGATATGCTGTTATATTCATAGTGCATACGTACATGCTACCATAATCTGTTTAGCCATTTCGTAATAGACATGTATTCCCTTGGCTTCCAGTTCTTTCTGGACCTGTGGTTTTGGATAGAAGCTGAACCAAAATTTGCCTTGAAGCTAAGGTAGATTTCAGGGGTCCATTTAAGGGGGTCCTGAGCTCTATTAATAAATATATGTAATGCTGAACAGTTTTACACACATCTTAAATTTTGAAAGAGTGGGTTTCAGAGCCAAGGTAGAACTCTACCAAAAAAAAAAAAAGATTCTACAGAAAACATATGCTTGTGAATTTTATCAAGAAAAAAAAACCTGATAACACAAACAAATTATTTCAATTATGAAAATTGGTCTCTATAGAGACCAATGTGGCTGCACAGGGAACTTATTGGCCAACTAGATTTATTTAAAATAGATTTTTTTAAAAATGTTAAATTTTTTTGTTAAAAAATAAAATTTTAAAATACTTGTACAAAAAGTAGAAATAAAGAGAGATAACTGAGAATAAATACCAAAGACAGTATATACTATATACTATAAAAAGAAAAAGAATGTCAGGAACAAGGAATGACTAAATAAGATGAAGTTTGTGATGAATGCTTAGGAAAACATAAATGACTTTTTTTTGGTATCCTATTTCTATCATTTATCCTGTCTTAGTATGCCGAGGACAAGAAGGTGGCCAAAAAGGAGCAAAACTTGAAGTGAATAAAGATGGTCATGGACAATAGAAGGAAAACAGAACTATCCACCTCCTATTTTCCTTCTGGTTTTGCTACCAAGGAGAATGACACTCAGAGTCATAGAAGAATGATGATGCAAAGACAATAGAACACTGAAAAAGCACTTATTAAGTGTTTTCTGTGTGCCAAGTGCTTTCCTAAGTGCTGGGGATAGAAATAGAAAAAAGTGAGACAGCATCTGCTCCCAAGGAGTTCACATTCTAATTGGGGAGAGAGAAAATATATAAAAGAAGCTGTAGATGGGAAGGCTCAAAAAGGTTCTGCAGGAGGGTGGATGGCAAGTTTCTGGGGGTGCTTAGGTTATAATGAAAAGCAATAGAAATGAAGACAAGGCAAGAGAACAACTAAATGTGCTCATTGAGTTTAAATTACTAGGACCAGATAAACTACATACTAGGACACTAAAATAATTTGCAAATACAATCACTAGGCCACTGTCAGTGATTTCTTCCAAATTCCCAAGAATTTGTTGTAGAAAAGCTTCAGAATATTGATTTTATTGATTTTCAGTGTAAAAGGGGGCTTTGGGACCAGTCTGATTGACCCGCTATCAGTCCCTCTCCTATATTTTACTTATTTGTTTACTGATTCGTGCATTATTATATGTAACGTGTACCACCCAATACTAGAGGATGCTCTGGGGTGTCAGCCACAGGTCCCAGGGTTTCTAAAAATCCCTATGATATAAAAGACAAAACTTGGAATATATGTATCTGGAAAAGGAGGTGGTCTAGTCATATAAAAACTGTAAGGGATAACAGATGGATGGCCTCAAGTGTTGTCAGGGTATCCATGAAATGTTTTTAAAAAACAGATGATGCTGTTCAGTGCATTAGGCTGATTCTTTGTGGAGGGATTATGGAAGATGATGGACAAGAATTGACTGGTGGAAGAAATTCTTATCACGGTGAAATAACAGATTGGTCAAAGTTATACTTTGGGAAGTTCTTTGATCTATTTCAGGAATGGACATGTTCAACTTTGTGTCATTTCTGGAGCCTCTCATTATACTTTGCACCTAGTAGGGATACCACAAATATTTGTTGAATGAATAAATTAATTTTAGAAATGTTTGCCATATAGTGAGTACATTGTGACATGTTTTTATTCAGCAGAAATTAAAGGTAAAACTGGCCATTATTTATTTGACAACATGGATAATATATACAATTCAAGCAGGGGTGTTCTGATGAATGCTCATACTTACTCTCTGGGAAAAAATGATGATATACTAAATTTAATCTGCTTTATTAACACTTTATCACTTTCTTAGGTCTAGATGAACACTTCTTAAACTGTGGGTCACAGTCCCATAGAGTCATGAAAAATGTGGCAACAGCAAAGGGTTTCTGAACATGTGATGACCAAATATTAATTAAAAATCTAACGCATAATGAATCTGAGGCGTTTCTGGCAGTGCTTGCCTGTGTTGCACCACATAACTTTACTACAGCCTTGGTTCTGAACGCTCAGCATGTGCGTTTTGCACTGTGTGCCATCATGCCATGCAACACCAACAAACACTGCTGAAACTTGAAAAGGGGTTATGGAAAAACTTTAATAATCCTTGATCTAGACAGTCAAAAAAACAATAAATAACGCTCTGATTTGTAGTGTTTGCCCATTTCAAAGATGTAAATGCTCACACTGAAAATTAAACCATCAGCTCTTGAGATGGTATGAACTGGCTCTAGTACATCCCTGAATTCAAGTCAAAGTAAATTTGGAATTGTCAATTATTTTTTAAAAATTGATGAAACTTTGAGTCAAGAATATGATATGATATGAAATCTAGTGTGATCTTAGGCCACATTCTGAGAGGCAAAGTTTCCAAGAATTAAGAAGTAGCAACCCCTTGTTAAACCACATCTAGAGTATTTCCTTCACTTCTAGGTGTCAAATTTTTAGGAGGGAATGGGGAATATCTAGAGGAGTGTGACCAAGATGGTGAAAGACCTTGAGTTCATGCCACATGCAAATCAGCTCAAGGAAATGGGAGTGTTTAAACTTGAAAAAAAAATGTTGGTAGAGCAAAAGGTGGTAGAACAGTTGTGTGAAAGTGTTTGAAGGGCTGTTGAGTCAAAGAAAAATTAGACATGCTGCTTGACCCCCAGGAGCAGAATTGGAGCAATGGATAGAAACTCCAAAGAGGCAGATTTAAACTTGATGTAAGGAACAACACCTGGAGCTGCCCAGAGAAGTAGAGGGTTTTTTCTTCCGGAGGTCTTCAGGCAATGGCTGATTGACAGTTTGTTGGTGAGCTGTAGGGAATATTCTTATTTAGGTAATGAGTTGAATTAGAATATAAAATTCTTAACCTGGAGTCCATGAACTCTTTAAAAAGTATTTTTGTATTTATTTCAATATAATTAATTTCCTTTGAAATATTACGTATTTTATTTTGAGCATTTATAAGCATTATTCTGAGGCATCCATATGCTACACAAGTTTCTCCAAAGGGATCCATGGCACATAAGAAACATAAAGAGCCCCTGGACTAGTTGACCTCTGATAGCTCTTCCAACCCTGGGATTCAGTGATCTGGTTTGACTATTTGCATAACTATCTTAACTGTCAAATCTCTCGTCGGCTTAGACTCTGTAAATTCAATTTCTATCTCTATTTGTATTTAATGTTTATTTACTCAAACAAATAACCTACAACTAGGGCCAGTCCAAGGTAAAGCTATGAAGTAGAAAAAGTTAAAACTTAGCACTTTTTCTTTCTTCCTGGGGCTCCTCACTGATCACCATCCCTAGTTTATATCAGCATCGATAGTAGTCACACATATTTCTATTGAGGGTATCAATATACTTCCAATAACCCAAGCCTGCAACATTCCTTTTCTTCATCCCTTGTGTCCAATAAGCTTCCAAGTCTTTTTTTTTTTCATTCTACCATCTCTTGTATCTCTCTCCATAGCCATTACCTTAGTTCAGGACCTCATAAACTCTTCCCTGGGCTATCATGTTAGTCTCCTAATGGTCTCTCTCCTTTCAGCCCCTCCCTCCCTTCCCAATTTATACTCTACAGCACTGCTAAAGGGACCTTACTAAGGCATAGCTTTGACTGTCATTGGCCTGTTCAAAAATCATCAGTAGCTACTGTCTCTATACAAAGCCTTCAACTTGGCATTTAAAGTTCTTTGCAGACTGAACTCCACCCTATCTTTCCAGCTGTATTTCATACTACTCTTCCTCACTCTTTCTATGCCAAACTGATCTATTAGCTATTGCCAGCACCCTGGTTTCCACTGCATTAGCAATGCATCAGCACAGGCAGTCTCCCATGCTAGGAATGCACTCCCACTCTCACCTCCCACTCCCATCAATTCTGCTTCTTAGAATCTTTTTGTTCCTTTAAGAATCAACTAAAAAACCCCTCCTAGGAAGCCTTTCCTGAGACCACAATTGTTGATCTTTAACTTTTCAAAGTATGTCATATTCTCTATATCTAGCTATGTAAATTGTGCCCTTCTAGGGGAAATGTACTCTCTTTGAGGGTAGGAATGGTTTCGTTTTTGTCTTTGCATGCCCAGGACCTAGTCCTAATTGATTTAAATTCAAGTCCCTAGAGATATTTAGCTGCGTAAGGAAACCCAGGAAGTCACAGGGAAGGACCATAGAACTTGTCAGGCTGGTTTATGGATGAGTTGACTTGTTCTACCTGTTCCTAGAGTCAGTCTTTCTCCTGAAGGGTAACAATCTGCTCTCAGAGGCAGCTTTTTTTCTCCAAGGTATGTCCAGGCTTATAGTGAAGTGTGGTCTTCTGTGCAGGAAGCCTCATCACATTCTGCTAAAATGCCTAAAAGCCAACAGTCAGGTCTCAATCACTTGTAGGCAGCTGAGGGGAAAAGTCCAAGTATGCTGTCTTCTGCTGTGAAGGTTTAGGGATTAGATTGATGTAAGTAGAGAAGATCAGAGACAGGCCAAGTTCCTGGAGAATGAATTGGTCAAAGGCAAAGCAGCACTGGGGACTACTGAGGCTGTAGAGATGAAAGTAAGCCAGGTTACTAGCAGTAGTAGGCTCCAGGAACAGACAGCTGGAAATTCTCCACGCTGTGTTGGTACCGTAGCCTTTTACTCTAGGCCTGTATGGTGGCAGCCCCCCCACCAGAGTCCCTGACACAGGAACCCCTGTGTGACTCACACATTATTGACTGAGAATCTGTCTGCTGAGTTTTCTCCTAGACAGGGACTTGTACTGTACTTGGGCCTAGCGTTCTGCCCATAGCACTAAAACATACTAGTCACTTAAAAGATTTTACTTTCTTCAGAGTTGTAGTCATCATTATTCCTTCTTTTATTTGAGGACTTTTTTCCCCCAAAATTGTTCCTTTAAAAGAATCCTAAATCCAGAGGGTTTGCCATGGGAATTCAGAGCATTTTAGTGGTTTATTATAGTCATCTGTAAATACATTCTTCTGTTTGTCTTGTATATGCAGTTGTATAGTTATTCCATCACCCTACCACACCCGCTCCCAAATGAGATTTTTCAAAAAGGTTTTAATCTCTTTGCAGGAAGATTTCTTGAAATATCAAACTTTTACCTCCCTTTCATGATGCACACTTCAGTGCTCTGTATGCTGTATCTACTCAATTAATTTTTTTTTTTGACTGAAGGACTATTAAGTTGCAGATCTGTATTTTTTCCCTTTTGGAAATGGGATTATGGTATGAGTATGCAGAATCTTTACCCATATAATTTGATGGGAGGAAATACTAAAATAAACTATAAACTTAACTTGCTGGCTGTCTTAAAGAGGAAAATGAAATATGGTAGGAGATAAAAATTAGAGGCCCAGATTTTTAAAAAAGATATGCAGAAATAACCATTTCTTTTTGACATTTTCCTCAGTTAACATTAAGGGTAATTATCATACATGTATTTTAATATATGTAAACTTAACAACTTCTCACGTAAAACCACACATGAGTTTATCATTTTAAAGTCACATGCTAACCATGCACAAATTCCTCAAGAGAAACTGAGGCAAATTAGCTTATTATTTTAGATTGGTTGCTTTAATTTTCAAGAAATTGAATTAAGTTTTAGAGGAAAAAAGAAATTACACTGCTCCCTTTCACTCATTATTCTAAAAGCAGTTAGGAACGTGGAGTTGTGGAGGTCAAAACGTCAGAACTTTAAAAAAAAATGGTGATTTGTATTATAAAACCGTTGCCTTATTTCATCCCATGAAGGTCAATTTAAATATTTTCCACCTAGGGAAGAGAGCAAAGCACCTTGCAAACATGAAGCCTTTAATAAATAATTTTGAATGAATGAACTCATCGTGAAATATTCATTGGAAGAAATTTGTACTGTAGTTTAAATTTTAAAAATCCAAGGAGCTACTGATGTTTTGCTTTTTGCAGTTTTACTGTTTTATTTGTAATTGTAGGTAAATTCCAGTTTTATCTGAGTAATGAGCTGCTAGCACTTGCTGGAACCAGGCTGGGTCATGAAATCTCTGTCTTCTATTATACATGTAAGGTGTGTGTGTGTGTGTGTGTGTGTGTGTGTGTGTGTGAAAATGCTCTTGGGTTTTTGCTAGCAACATTTTGGTTTTATATTATGGAATCACCTCACACCAAATCAGGATTATCAGATAAACCTTTTAATTTTATATTTTTGTCCACATCAATTTATGGTGATGGATCTATGCTTTCAGTTGTATGACTACAGCCTCCATGTAGGCAAACTGCAGACCTATCATGTCTTTTTTTATTGTGTCATTATTGCCCTAGTCTTTGTACAAATTTTCCATAGAGGAGGAGTTCTTAACCTGGTATCTGTGAACCTGTTTTAAAAATATTTTGATAACTCTATTTCAATGTAATTGGAGTCTTTTGTAATGTTCTATGTATTTTATTTTATGCACTTAAAATCACTTTTCTCAGATTTTGAGAAGGGGTTCATAGGTTTCACCCAATTTCTGCTGCCATGCCTGATTTCAACTCCACAGAACAAGCTTCTCCTTCTAGAATAAGCTCTTTTATCACCTCTAATTTCATCACCTTTCTGCTAACTCAAGCCTTAATTGACACTACCTCCCTCAGCCTTCTCTCCCCTCTGATTGGAGGGCTAAAGGTGGAGTACCAAATTCCTCCCAATTCCTTCCTTTATAAAGGGCAGAAACTATACTCTTTAACTTTTTAATTGTATCCTCAGCACTTGGCACAAGGCCTGGTACTTAGTAGGTACTTATTGTACGTGTATTAGACTCAATGACATAAAGAGGATCTACCCAACACAGTGGGGGTCTTTCTCTGACTCTGTTCCCTGGAGTCAGGAACAGCTGCTTGGACTGTTATTTCTCACTGTGGGATGAGAATGTGTGGAAATGAAGGTGATGTCTGTTATTTTCATGCTTTGACGCTCTTTGCTTTTAGGATTCTTTAAGTGCTTTTTCTCCCTCGGTGTCCACCAAGATTAGAGAGGACATTTCTTTGCCTTCTCCAACTTCCCCAGAGCCAATGGTGGTTATAAACACTTGCCCCATAGAAAGTGGTAGAATTCCATGGCAGATGACTCAGTCCCCCAAAACAGGGATTCTTCTGGTTACTCTTGCTACCCAAGTAGAAGAAAAGAGGGGAAAATAAATTAAACTAAACAAAAAGATAGTTGTATATTATTTACCACTTGTTAAAACTCTTCTCCCTTTTTGGTCATACTTTGTAAAACCATAGATTTAAGTAATGGAAGAAAACTTAAGGTCCCATTTAGTTCAGACTCCAGTTTTACTGATTAAGGAACTGAGTTCCAGAGAGGTTGTAACTTGTTCAAAATAGTACAGGTTGTAAAAGGCAAAGTCAGGAATCAAATTCAGGTCTTCAGACTCAAGGGCTAGTGTTGGCGGAGGCCTCGGCGGCGGGGGCGGGCGCCGCCGTCCCCCCACACCGCTTCTTCTGCCACTGCTGCAAGGGCGAGGTCAGCCCCAAGCTGCCGGAGTATATTTGCCCCAGATGTGAATCAGGCTTTATTGAAGAAGTGACTGATGATTCCAGTTTTTTAGATAGTGGTGGCAGCGGCCTAGACGACAGCACATCCACGCAGTTTGCAGAGCTCTGGGACCATTTGGACCACACAATGTTTTTCCCAGACTTTAGACCATTTCTGAGTAGCAGTTCACTGGATCAAGACATTAGAGACAATGAACGAGGTCATCAAACCCATGCAGATCTTTGGGGACCCAGCAGGCCACCCAGACTGCCAATGACCAGGAGGTATCGGTCCCGGGGGAGTTCTCGACCTGACCGGTCCCCAGCAATTGAAGGAATAATACAACAGATCTTTGCAGGATTCTTTGCAAATTCAGCAATTCCCGGCTCCCCCCATCCTTTTTCATGGAGTGGGATGCTGCACTCCAACCCCGGGGACTATGCCTGGGGTCAGGCGGGGCTTGATGCCATTGTCACCCAGCTCTTAGGACAGTTGGAAAACACTGGGCCTCCCCCAGCTGATAAAGAAAAGATCACCTCTCTTCCAACAGTGACAGTAACTCAGGAACAAGTGGATACGGGTCTAGAGTGTCCGGTGTGCAAAGAAGACTATGAAGTCAACGAGCAAGTCCGGCAGTTACCTTGCAACCACTTCTTTCACAGCAGCTGTATTGTGCCATGGTTGGAACTGCATGACACGTGTCCTGTTTGCAGGAAGAGCTTAAATGGTGAGGACTCAACTCGGCAAACACCAAACAGTGAGACCTCTTCAAGCAGCAGCTATAGCAGTGACAGCCAACTCGATGACCCATGGACTTTCTGAAGCTCAAGACCCATTGAGCTGGGGCCTTGGTAGACTTACTACAAATGTAAATTGTATAAAAAAATAGTATGTGGATATAGGAACCTCACCAGAAATCCCAACCCGTAATATTAATGCAATGAGTGCTGTCCCTCTCCAGATTTAAAGTTAGCATTTACAGATGGAATTGTATCTATAGCCGAATGCTTCTCTTATTCCTGAATTCAGAGTGATGACTTGATTTTATACTTGTGAAACTTAATTATGTGTTTCTTTCAGAATGAAATAAATTCCTTAATAGTCTAAAAAAAAAAAAAAACTGCCTTTCCCACGGGTGTTTTGATGTCATTTCTGATACCCTGGTCATCTTTTTAAGAGGATGCACCCTCCTAACACCCACCATGTAGTTTCTCTATTGCCCTTTGGGACAGATGAAATTTTTATTCTTCTGAGATCATGATTTCTACAATTCACAGGCATGTGAAGAATATTGGCATTAGAAAGATGATTTTATGCAGCAACAGGCTGCTTGGGATCACTGAAAGCACTGAACAATTTCCCAAATTAGATTTAATTCAATCTCCTGTGATTAGATTCTGAGTCTAGTTGATATTCCATTTGCAATATGGTGTGTATATATATATATATATATATATATATATATACATGTATATACTTATGTATATGTCTCAGGTATATGTACATTAGATAACATGGTGTGTTTATATAACATACACATATGAATTCATATATTCTCATGGGCTGATCAAATAGACTATCCATCTAACTGTATGTGACAATCTAGGCGATGTATCTGTTATTCAGGAGGGAAATAGCACTTCCAGACCTCACATACAATATTTGTCAAGATTATTTGGTGGTAGTTAGAAAGTAGAAAATAGAACCAGACTAGACGAGAATCAGAAACAACAGAATTTCATAGCTCAATTTTTGATAAGTCTGAGGACATAAATTATTCGTGGAAAAATTTCCTATTTGATAGGAGTTGTTGGGAAAATTAGAAATCAGTTTGGCATAAACAAAATTTAGGTCAGCATCTTATATCTTATATTAAAATGACCTGAAAATAGATAGGTGGCATGAATACTGAAGGTCATGCTATAAAATATTTTGAAGAAAATCACATCACTCTTTGCAGGTATGGCTAGAAGGAAAATTTGTAGTCAAATAAAAGATAGGGTGACTATTTAAAAAAAAAACCCAAAACAACCATAACAACCACAATGATTTCCATTGTATGAAATTAAAAAAAAATTTGCATCAATAAAGTCAAAAATTGGATAAGAAGGAAATTTGTTGAGTGGAGAAAAACTTTGTATAAAGTATCTCAGAGAAGGGCTTGATAGATACAATATATAGGAAACTAACACAAATACATAAAACCAAAAGCTATTGCCCAGTGGGCATGTGGTCAAAAGATACAAACAAAGAGTTTCAAAGGAAGAAATACAAAAATGATTGCTCCAAATCACTACCAAGAAAAATGCAAATCAAAATAGCTAACCTCACACCTAACAAACTAACAAAGATGATAGAAGACAGAAATGGTCAATGGTAGAGTGCCTATGAAAAGATCAGATAAGGGTAAGATTCATCTGATTCCTGCTCTCCCCCACTTCCTCCTTCATGTTTATATACTCTTCTTGTCATGTACCCCAATTAAGAGAAATAGAAAGTTCCACCCCCTTCTTCCTCCTTTCTACTCTAGTATATTTCTCTTTTCATGCTTCCTTTTCTTTCCCCTCTCGGAAACCTCATAACTGAACCACTCTATCCCCAGGTCCTTTGTGTTAGTTGAATTTCCTCAATACCCTTTTTATTAAACTTATGAAACGATGTTTGTTTACTCTCCCCCTACTAGAATATTAGAACTACATCATCACACAACCTTTTCCAAATAAATTGACCTTTCTGGGTTTTGCTGGATTACTGTGTTTGTTATTTCAAAGTTCCTACTCAGGTTTGGTCTTTTCATGACAAATGTTTAAAAATCTTTTGTCCTTAAAGGTTTACTACCCTCCTCATTCCTCTTCCTCCCCACTCTATGTTCCCCCTCCCCTGCCAAAGCAGAATTACAGTCAACTTTATAGAGTAAGTTATCCAAGGTTCTTAGGGAATGTTTTCTATCCAAAATCTCCTCTAGTTAATAGCAGAAGCTTTCAGGTCTTGTGTGGTCTTATAAATGTGGTTGCTTGGTGCATTTTGATGTGGAAGCTTTGGATTTTGACACTGATATTCCAGGAACGTTTCCTTTGGGGATTTATTTAAGTAGATGATCAATACAATCTTTCTATCTTCAGTTGGCCGTCTGGTTCTAATAGATCTGTATAGTTTTTTCAGCTGTGATTTTTTAAAATATAAATCCAGGCTTTTAAAAGCAAACAAACATGTTTTTCAGGGAATGTAGTGAATTCTTCTTGACCAATCTGCCAGATCAGTTGCTTGTGATAGTAGATATCTTACATTTTCTTCATTTTTTTAAAATCTTGATTTGCTTCTACTATTTCTCACTGTTTCATGGAGCCATTGACTTCTGTTTGCTTTAGTCACCTTTTCAGGCAGTCTTTATTGGTGTAAAGCTTAGCACTTTCTCTCTTAAGCTGTTTATTACCCTTTCAATTGTTCTTCCTCTTTCACTTTTTAAATTTCTTGCGGCATTTCTTCTAGGTATTCATGCAGTTTTTGTGGAAATTCAGTTTTTTGCCTTTAATCTCTGCTTGCAGTTGCTATGGAGTCATTTCCTCCTTTTAGGCTGGGACTTTGGGCAGCCTACATCTATAATAATTTTTTATATTCTTCCATATCTTCTTTGATTTATTCATCTCTATCTTTAATTACTAGATTGAGCGTTTGGGCCAGGGCCAGATTATGTTCCCTACTGAGCTTTTTGGGTTGGATGTTTGATATCACAAATTAACAAGAGTAATACCAGATGAGAAAGTGCTGATAGGTTGCAGTCTTCACTGAGAGTGGGAGCATCTGCATCCGTGAAATCACACATTGGCCAAACTAGCAGTTATCAACAGCTACCAAATCAATCAGTCAGCAACCATTTATTTAGCATCTATGTTGTGGCAGATTTTATGATGAGTCATTGGGGATACAAATACAAAAATGAGACAGTCTCTGCCTTCAAAGAGTTTATAGTCTAAACAGGAAGAAAACACATAAGTAGGTATTTATGAGTGTAATGAGGAATAGTCCAAGTAGTACTTGTTCCTGGGAGTACATGCAGGGGACTCGTGGATGTTTGGTGAACCTACTTCCAGACATGGGTGATGGAGGACCCTGCTCTTAATTTCTAAGCATGCTCCCAGACCACTTCCATGTTGCTTTTCGATTGGCTGCTGAGCTGGACCTCAATGTGCATACTAAAGATTACCCCAGTAGCAAATCAGTCTCTATCTTGTCTGTCTGGGTTTGAGTAAGGAGGACGAACTGCTGTTAGCATCCAAGCGGGGTGGGGCTATATCAACGTCTCACTCAGGCCTTGGCCCATGAGCCCAAGGCTAGTCTCCTGTTATGAAAGACATTTTAAAAAACAGATACGAGATAACATTAAAGGGGGAAGGTATGAGTAGCTGGGAGTGGGGCCAGAATAACTCTCAACAAGTGATGCTTGAGTTGTAGCTTGAAAGAAATAAAGGATTCCAAAAAACTGAAGTGGAGAGGGAGAATCTTCTTATCATGAGGGAGTGATAAGTGGAAAGGCTGCGAGATGGGAACATGGAGCAGGCATGCATGAGGAAAAGCAAGTTGACCAGTAGATCAGAGAACATGGAGGGGAATGATATATAACAAGACTGAAGAGGTAGGAAGAGGTCAGATTGTAAAGAGCTTTAAATGCCAAATGGAAGAAGATTTATTTTCTGATACTATTCTCTCCAGATATTTTCAAGCTTGATGAAGAGGAAAATGTTCAACTGTATGGTTCTTTCTTTAACTCTTAGAGGTTTTTGTCTCAATTATCTTTGTATCTTCCTCAGAGCCCAGCATAATATATTGTATGTTTCTGTTGTTGTTTTTCAGTTGTGTCTTGGTGTCCCCGTTGAGATTTTTTTCTTGATAAGATACTGGAGTGATTTGCCATTTCCTTCTCCAGTTTATTTTACACAAATGAGGGAACTGATGCAAACAGGGTTAAGTGACTTGCCCAGAATCAGAGCTAGTAAGTGTCTGAGGGTGGATTTGAATTCAGGTCTTCCTGACTCTAGGCTAGGTGCTCTATCAACTATGCCACCTGGTCATCATTTTGTATGTAGTAGGTATTTAATCAATAATTACTAAATTATGGGTGAATGAATATACAAAAATTGAAGAATAAACCCTGATAGAAATTACTACCATCATACCTTTAAATTATCCATTGTAGTGATCTCTTTAAGGTGATGTCTACATACTGGAAACTGTAAAATCTCTATTAATATGGGAGTCTTTTGAGTTAGGGAGGAAGAACATTGAGGTGAAAATTTGATTTTACTAACATTTCCATATTCAGTTGGATTAAAATGACTAAGTGGCTACATCTACAAAAGTAATACAAAACATGTCTCCCTCTGCCTCTAATATTCTTATTCTGCTCATGAAAAAACATCATGTAAAAACGTATACAGGAATTATACAACCAGATGGTACAGCTGATAAAGTGCTACACTTTGAGCAAAGAAGACCAGAGTTCAAATCAGGCATTTACAGGCAATGTTATCCTGGGCAAATCATTTAAACTTTCAGCCTCAGTTTTCTTATCTGTAAAATGGAGATAATAATAGTACCTTCTTCACAGGGTTATTGTAAGGTTCCAATGACATTTATATATATAAATTTTTACATATAATAATATCTGCATACATTTCCACCTGAACATGACACATTCAGCAGCTCACAGACTAGAAGATGGAGAGCAGTCCCTGATCCTTGACTGATAGACAGTGTGCCTGATAGGAGAGTAGCTATTCTGTCATGCCTCAGGTCAGTCACTAAATTGAATAATTCTCTGCTTTTCTTCATTGAAAGTAAACTAGATGGTAATTAAAATTTTAAAGGTACATTTTACATATAGAAAAAAAAGGGAGTATTCCTTCCTCTTTCACTGAAATAATTCAATTTCAACAGTTCCTGAAATTTAAATCTGTAACCTTAGTGAGGCAAAGAAAAGAGAACCAGCTTTGTAGGCTGAGGACTTGGATTTGAATATTTGTACTTGTACTTAATAATTGGTGACTTTGGGCAATAGAGACTCGTGGAAGCCACTATTAAGCTTTCTCCCTGTAAGGGCATGCCTTCTGCTTTAATATAGTACAATGTTTCTGTGAATTGCTGTTGTTCTAAAACAATACCATAAGGGAGATTCCTTGTTATTAAGGAAGCTAGCAGCTACCTCAGTGATATTAAGAAAAGGCCAAAGTTTTGCTCCCAATGAATGGGCAAGAGTCAGTATCATCTGCAGATTTGTTTATGCTACATGGACATATCATTACTCAAACACAGGTTTAATTCTATATTTTGATATAATTTCAGTGTGCATGAGTGTTTTCTTTTAAGAGACAGTACAAAGTTGCATATAAGTTTAAAAGATCCTGAGTTAAGTTTTAATTTGTTATTTTTAGATATTGCAGGTTCTATCTTTGTGAAGTATAATTTTTTTCACCTGATGACTTCAGTAGCATATTTTTAAACTCCTTCTAGACCTTTGAAAGTCTAAAGTAAGCCATAACATATTACAACATTTTACAATTTTTAGAATTCTGTTACCTAGCATTGTCAAGAGTTGCAGTAATCTAGTTAATAGAAAGAAACCACCTATATCACATAGAGATGCCCATTCTTCAAAGAATTAGGTTACCATAATATATAAAATTATACTGAACATAGTTGTATTTTTCTCTTATGATTCAGAAGCTATTCAGTGTGTTGAAAGCTAAAGCAGGGTCATCACTATGTATATCAGTGATCAGGGCATAGATGAAGCATGAAGGCACTGATTACTAGATATTTCTGGCTGATAGAATGCTAGATAACTGGTTTATAGTATAAACTTCCCTGTAGCTTACAGTGTGACTATTTCTTCAGAAAAGCCAGCCCTTCAGTTAACTTTTAGTTTATATGACAGTGCTCATATCTAAGTCAATTCAAATTGATTTAGCAAGGGAAATTTCATGTAACTGTATTGAATGCTTTACTAAAATCGGGACATATAAAAACTAATGCATTTGCCTCATCTACTAATCTTGTAACTCTATTAAAAACCAATCAATTTTGCTCAACATAATTTTTAATGTATTACAAATGATTCTTATTGCTCAGGAGCCTAGTATTATGGCATTTATACATTTGGTTTATCTTACATCTATTTCATACTTTTAGTAGGGTGCCAGACAGCATCTAAGTGTGTACTGAGATCAGAGTCATCAATCCGTTTTCTACATCTTTTATTTCCCACTAGGAAGTGTTAGATAATTTTTCTTTCTCAGAGGGTATAAATTCCCTAAGGATGGAGGAGGAAAGAGCTTCCTGGGTCCTAAATATTCCCTTCTACTTAGATTTATTCCTAGATGGAAGAGGTAGTTAATGAGGCACCTTTGTTATCCACACTCCTGACTGAGCAGAAGATTCCCCTAAGCAAATTTTTCATTAATAGGAACAATATATCTCCAAGGGCCTATGGCACAAAAGAGGATGCTCCAGAGAATCATGGGTGAGCACACTCTTTAGTCTCATTCCCATCTACTTTCCAGGCTGTGTCCCTGGAAACCAGGCACAGTTATAGTGACTGTAAGGTGCTGAGCCATCTGGACCTAGAATTGGGAGTAATTCTTATTTCCCTCCGAAGGGTAGAATGGCCACTTTAGAATGTGTTCCCACTAGCATAGTAGGACAAATCAGAATCACTACTTAGTAATTCTCATTCCCTCTAGGACCTAAGTTATTCCTTGAAGTAAGTTAAAAGAAATTGACTATTTCAGGTCACTAAGATACCATCTGTTATACTGAAACAGTCCATGAAACAACTGAAACAATTATTTCATTTTTACCATTATCTCTTTAGCTCCAAGATGGATCCCATTAGAAGCCAGAAAGGGAACACAGACTTCTCAGGGAGTTAGGCAAAGAAAATGCAGTGAGAATCACCAGAATGTAGATGGCTGCACAGGTACTCAGGCAGAAGAAGCTTTAGCAAAAATTCTTTTCGAAGCTGGACAAATCTGAATTCAGCTTCTAGTTCTTGGACCTGAATAGAGTTTGTTTTCTTATGTATCCTCATGCCTAAAGTAACTTGAGAATTAGCCTGCCAAGAAATATTTAAGACCAAAAGTACTTCTCCAACAGAGAGGTAATCAAAGGATATGAGCAGGATATGTTCCAAAACCAAGAACTGCAAACTAGAAGCAACAATATGGAATAAATACTAAATCACTAACAGTAAGGAGAACAACTTAAGTCAAATCAGCTCTGAAGTTTCACCTCACACCAAGAAAATTGGCAAAGATGGCAACAGATGGGGATAGTCAATGTTTGAGAAATTGTGGAAGGACAGGCACACAAATGCACTGTTGGTAGAGTCATGAATTAGTCCCACTCATCTGGAAAACAATTTGAAATTATTCTAATTAAGTGACTAAAGTTTCCACTCCCTTTGATCCAGATATTCCCTTGCTAGGCGTATGCTCCAAAGGGGTCAGTGACAAAAAGAGAGTCCACAGATACCAAAATATTTATAAGAGCACTTTTGTAGTAGAAAACAATTGGAAAGAAAGTAGGTGTCCATCCATTGGGGAATGTCTCAACAAGTTGCGGGACAGGAATTCAATGGAATGTCACTGTGCCATAAAAAATGAGAACTAGAGAGACTGGGATGACTTCTATGAACTGATGCAAAGTAAAGCAAGCAGAACCCAAGAAATAGGATACAATATGATTGTAAATGGAAAGAAAAGCTACTCAAACTGCATTCTGTGAAACAATAATGATGATGCTTGGTCCTAAAGAAGAGATACGAGAAGGCACTCCTCACTTACTTTACAGAGGTGGAATGCTATATGTGTTGTCATACTTTTAAAATGTGTTCATTACTTTTGCTGAATTGATACTATTTTCCTCTTTTTTATTCTTTGTTATAAAGGACAGTTCTCTGAGAGAAGGGATATGTTGGAAAATATAGAATATATAAAAACAAAAGGTGCAAGTAAAATTTTATTTTAAAGTTTATAAAAAAAAGAATTGGCCTGAGAATGTGGTTGCTGTAGCAAGGAGGGAAAAAGAAGAAAAGGAGGACTATCATATTCCTAAGACTTGTAGGAAAGACCCTCCAAACTTTGGATGCTAATCTGTCATTCTAAATGTCCACCATGCCAATCATCACCCTAAGTACATCTTGGAACTTGAATGAATCTGTTAACTAAAACTGAAATTTTGTTTCCAAATTTTGCTTCACCATAGTTGCACTACGCAGCTCCAACTTCGATGAACCTAGAATTTCTAGTCACCACAAGCAATCTGGGCCCTTTAATTTTCAAATTTTATCCTACAATAGCTACATACATAAAAAAATCTACATAATCTTACTTTATTGGAAGGGAAAGGGGAATTCTCACTAAGGAAACAGTCTGATAAGGTTAGTGTTAACTGACCTACTTAAAGAGAGATTTAGGAGGAGGGGAGAAGAGGAAGATAACTTGAGGTGAGAGGTATTGCAACAACCAAAAGAGGATCCCCCACAATCATATCTATCTCCTTGTCTCTGTGGTATCACATTTTTGTTTGGGGGCTGAACTCTGCAATTTTCTTTCTAAGGTAGGTCAAGCTGGAACAGTATCACTTTCTCCTCCCTTTCTTACAGCACTTGCTATGACCTTTACTTGCTACTTTTTGATGCAGATCTACAAATACTGCTTCTCACCTCTTAGCTCAACATGGAGTATTAAGGCAGGGACTTTTTTTTTTTTTTTTACACTAATTGGAAGTGAACTATTTTCAGATCAAGCAGTGATAAACTTTTTTTCTATCAACTGAAAAAATGACCTCTTTTAGGATAATGTCATAGGGACCATCAGGGCTGAAACTAGATTTATTGAACTTTTAGGACAAACTTAGTTAGGTGGAATTTGGGGGTGAGGAAGGACACAGAAGAGAGTCATTCTGTGAGATTGGATGCCCTACCCCCAGAGAGTCAACTCCATGTCCCTGTAGCATAGTCAGTGGTCTCTGGTTCCTTAAATCCATTTGCCCTACTGCACCCCACTAGGGGCTGGCAAGGGTAAAGGAAGAAGAAGAGGAGAACAGGATCCTCCCCTTGTTTCCGCCCTGGGAGAAAGCCATCAGGTTATAGGACCCTGTCTGGATAGGGTCCTGGATAGGTCACACTGTCTGGACCAGTTGAGAGAGCAAGAGGTAGCCCCACCATCTGGCAGGGCCAGCAGAGAACCATAAGGTACAAAGACAGTGGGCTCAAGGACCATCATGAGGAGAAGGTATAGCCACTGAATGACAGCGTCTTGTTGAAAAGCCCCTGTCACCCTGTCCTAGTTATGGATTTGTGGACTACTTGAGGCTGGTATGGAAAGTTCTCATGTCAGAACGAAGTATCTAGGTCTGCCATTAACCAGCAATCCTTTATTAAAGAATCATTTTTGGAACGTTAAGGTTTTCAGTGTCTAGTATTCCCCAGTTAATGCTGAAATTTTAGGAATAACATTAAATCATTAACACCCGAGAATCAGTTAATTTCTGAGATTAGTTTCTAAGGTATACCTGAGAATAGGACTTTGCAGGAATAAGTAAGCATCTTGGGAGGGACGGTAGAAGGGTACTGCATTGTCTGGGAGAGGGCATGCCAGAAGAGAAAGAAAAGAATAGAAATTAAAGAGCTTTGCCTGTTACACACTTTGAGTTGTTCTAGTCCCTGGGAGCCCCTTCGTAGTTGGAAATGTTTTTCTTGTGCTGACAGTTAGTGACAACTAAGTAATTTTTTTTAACAGTTATAACAAAAAAAGCTCTTAAAAAGATGTTTATATAAATAATAATAGCATGCAGGTTTTCAATGAATACAGGGAGAAAATGAAAGTTGGTAATACTATTTCATTTTGGGATTTAGCATCCATAAAACAGCACTTTTTTATTTAAAAAATAAATGGTTTTCTGCCTGTGAAAAATTATATTTCCCCTTTCTTGGAAGCAAAAGATAATGCTATTTAGCTAAAAAAAAGTTTCTTATTGCAAATTTCTGAATTCTAGTTCATTCCTTAATTTATACTTAACTTTTCTTCTAAATGAAGACCTTCAACACTTTGATAGATGTATGATCTTGGCAATGGGGGTACTGCCTCCAATATAGTACAGCTGGAAGAGACAAGTCATTGACAAATCTTATACTTAAATACTTAGTCATTCGAATTAAGTTCTCATCTCTTAGAGAAGAGTATTCCCTCCTCTGAGGTAAACATCAGTGCCTACCTAGTCTGCATGCCTCTCCTCCATGTCTTCCCATAGATGTTCCAGAGGGAGTCCAGCCAACCTTCTGGGGGACCTTCTTTTGACCCTGAATGTATCACACCTGTTTTGCAAGGTCTCCTATGGAGATTCAAGCAGACCCTATCTCAGACTTCACTAGTTGGTTACATGTTTGAAGTTGGATTTTTGGGACTGTTTTGGGGGAGCTTCTGGAAGAGAGAAATTAGAGGAATAGGAGAACCGCTATTCCTGCTGTCCACCATGTTACAGATGACATCAAGTTGGCACTCTAACCTCTGGGTTCTGGATCCTTTTCTTCCCCTGAAACCCAGTAAACACAATGGAAATCACATGCTGAAGAGCAAAGCATGCTCTTCCCCCTGACCCATTGGCCTAGAGCTAATGAGCATAAGTTGGGTGGACTACAGAGTGGCAGAGGGAACTTCTCCTTTTTTCTTACTTGTCTCTTAGAAGTGGGATTGACTCAAAGTTCATATATCTATTGAGGCGGTAGGTAATTTTCTCTCCTTTAGGGAGAAGGCTGAAGTCACCAGAGAGAGCTAATTCAGCCTCTGAAGCCAGAATTACAAACTCTTCACTTCGTCCTGTCCAAGCGAAAGTCCCTTCAAAAAAATCACTGTTCTTTCGTTCAACACTCTGTACAAGAAAATCTAATGGCTGCTAATCCTTATTTGCAGGTTTAATGCAGGCAGGGGTAGGTAAAAATGATTAGGATGATAAAGATAATAGTAGCATTTGTATAGCACTTTGAGATTTGTGAAACACTTTACAAATATGTCATTTGATCCTCACAATCCTGGAGGTACGTGCTACTATTATCCCCATTTAGCAGGTGAGGAAACTGAGGTAGACAGAGTTTTAAGTGACTTGCCCAGAGTTACAAAGATAATCTGAGGCAGGATTTGAATTCAGGTCTTACTGACACCAGGTCCAGTGTGCCATCTACTCTCAATCATGCTCATTTTGGTGACACTAGAATTACCAGAACCTAAACTAGTGTCTGTGCAGGGTCACATAGCTAGAAAGTAAGTGTCTGAAGCAAGATTTTAAATCAGGTCTTCTTGACTCCAGGTTTGAGTCTCTGCAAAGAAAGAAGCATCCCTTTTCAGCACAGCTGAGGCGTACCGGGACTGGGAAAAGAAAGTGTTTCCATTCGGAAGCCCCAAATACAATGGAAGTACATTGGAAATAATTACCCTTTTGTGAGTAAAGGCAAACCAGTAGCTTAAATTTGAGATCAGAATGCAATGAACGAGATGCTGGTAGTCCACCTAATGGTTAACAAAAAGAGACTTACTTAGCCTTAATAAGAGAGAATGTTCAGCAAGGAGACGCAGTGAGGAGCTCAGTACCCCTACCTCTGAGCTGCCCCACATACCCCAATGGTCAGGCATCTGGGAGAGGCTTTCCTCTAGGCTTTTCCAGGAAATCACATCAATGGCCTTAGGCAGATTGAGTTTCAAGGTTTGTTTTAATACCTTAGAAGGAAGAGGAGTAGCTCAGAGTCCCACAGAACTCTGGGAGATATACCTCCTGCTCCAATCTCTAATTAAGCACAAATTTCCATGGGCAGGAAAGTCTATAAGCAAAGAGAGATTAATTACATAAATGTAAATATATCCCTAGACCTAGTAGAGTCCAGGACACAAGGCAAAAGCTAGCCAAGCCTGCAAAAGAGGCTACCTGTTGCACCCACTTTCTAAATACTCTGTATGGGAGATATCCCTATTCAACTGTGTATATCTTACACATGGGGATCTCCATCTGTCATTTATACATGAATACCGGTGGACGAGCTCTTTCCCATCAGCGACTTCAAGCTCTTGCTATGGGACTGGTTCATTTCCCCCCATTACTTCTCTCTGATGACATCCTTTATACCATTTCTCTTGTGCAATTATTCATTCATATTATCTTGCAGCCTGCTTATGCCCACCATATGTCTCTCCATTGACTTTGGAATGATTTGCATTTTTTTATCCTTCTTTGAATCAGAACCCTATATATAGCATCATCAAAAAATACTGTTAAAAAGATGGACCTTGGTTTCAGGGAGAGACCTGGGGTCATTCAAATCACTACCGCTTCTCAAAGACCATTTAACCCTTTGTACTATTCTCATTAATCTCTGGTCCCAGATCATTGCCCATCCCTGAAGAAGTTCAGATGAACCAGCTCTAGGGGTTCCAACTGCACATCATTATGTGGACCATTCTGCATCTAGTTTTTCTTCTGTCCAGCTCAAACGTTTTTGAGTGGTTTGGATTAAGCAGAGTCTGTAGCGTTCTAGGGCTTGATACAATCAGCACATCATCCACAAACATCCTTACTATCCGTGGAGAATCTCTCTTTCATTTGGGTGACTGTGTTGGGCATACTTCATAACAAGGTCCAACATATTTGTTAAACTTGTCTCCTGCTTTGTGCCTCTCTTGTTATTTTGAGCCTTTTTTAATTTTCTCTTTTCTTAATTTTGATCATCTCATGGCATCATAGATTTAACACCAGAATACACCTTAGAAGAGCAGATAGGTGATACACTGCATAGAGCACTTGGTCTGGAGTCAAATCCAGCCTCAGACACTCTTTAGTGATGCCACCCTGGGCACCACCTAACGCTGTCTGCCTTAGTTTCTTCATCTCTAAAATGAGCTGAAGAAGGAAATGGCAAACAACTCCAGTTCTTTGCCAAGAGAACCCCAAATGGGGTCACAAAAGATTCAGACACAACTGAAAAATGATTGAACAGTAACAGAACCTTAGAAATCACTTAGTTGAACTCTATTGTTTTGCAAAAGAGGAAACTGAGGCCCGGAAAGTTTAAGTGATGTGCCCAAGGTCATATAGGGAGTAACAGCAGAGAAGTTAATTGAGATTACCTGATGCCACATCCTGCACTGTTTCCACTGTATCACACTGTCCTCATACATTGGCCTTCTCTTTTAGCATAAATTTAAAAGACATTTAATGTTTATGTTTGTATATATTCTTATGTTTAAAAAAACCCCAGGAATTCAAGGGATTCTTTCTTAGAGTCTACAAATTTGGCCTGGTTGGCCTCCCTGACCACTGTTTTCTTTCTTTTTGGGGGGATGATTCTCATATTATTTATTTAAATTATTTTTATTCAAACTTATCTTCTTTAGAGTAACCTCATAATTTTTTAGCCCCTCTATTCTTGCCTCCTTCGTCTCCTTTTAGCATGCTTTCTGATGTTCTGTAGCCATTGACGAGTCCAGACTTTTTTTTCATTTTCATACTTTATCACTGCTTCCTTTGGTACTTGGTGCCATAACATTCTTCTGCTTTTTCTCCTTTCAAATGAATTTGTTATTTTATTGATTGCAATGGGAGCTACGTGGATTTGAAAATAGTAATGCATTGATGTCATGTGAGATTGTATTTATTTATTTACTCTACAGAAAGTATGTTTGCTTACTTATCATACTGAGCCTCACTTTATATGTTGTGTCAGTTTGATCTAAATGACAGTGCTTGGCAGATCTTCTGCAGAAATTACTCAGGTCCCCAGGGTCTGTGGCACACGGCAAGAAACCACTTTTCTAGGTCATTGTCTCATGCCAATTATAACTTTAACACCACAAAAATTGTTGGGCTGCTGTTTTGAGAGGCAAGAGAGATGTGCTGGTAAATATTTAATAACTGGAAAAAATAACGTACTTAGGACACACCTTTTAGTTTAGTTTGCATCATTAACATTTTTTCAATCACTTTATAAAGACGAGATAATCCACAAAATAACTAATCAAACCTTGATTTGTAGCATTTAATGATTTCTGATGAACAGATGCTCACAGTAAATTTAACAATCAGTTCTCAAAAAGCTAGTATGAACCGGTTCCAAAACAACCCTGGAGTCATTTTTATATTCTCCATGATATTTTTCAGAGACAAACAATCCTTGTCACTAACTTAATAGATTAATTTCTGCCTCAGAAGAATATGTCTTTCATTGGGGCAGCTAGGTGGTATAGTAAATAGTGTATAGGGCCTGGAGTCAGGAGGACCAGAGTTCAGACTCCTCAGATATCAACTGTATGACCCTGGGAAACTCACTTGTATGATCCTGTTTGTGTCAGTTTCCTCACATATAAAATGTACCGGAAAAGGAAATAGTTGACCACTTTAATATCTTTGCCAAGAAAACCCTAAATGGGGTCACAAGCTGTCGGACATGACTAAACATCTTTTATTATCAAATGTATATGTCATATAATTCTGTGATTTGTTGCTAAACAAACAACTCCACAGGATCATAGCTCCTACCATCATAGATTTAGAATTGGAAGAAATCTAGTCCATCTCTACATTTTACAGATGAGCAAACTGAGGCCAAGACAGTTTCATTGATCTGCTCAAGGTTATTCATTCACTTCATGTAAAAACACCTTTGTAGGACTAGATACTCCCACAACAATGGGAGTTTTTTCTTTTTCAAGAGTATGATTTTACAAATGAAATATACAATCTGGGGTAATTGAAATTTGCCCTTTCTGTAGTAGTTCTAAAGAAAACTGGAAACCAACCAGTGCTCACCAACTGAGGACTGACTGAATAAACTGAATTTTATGAATACTATGGAATTGTATTGTGCAAAATAAATTACAAATAGGAGGAATACAATGAAATATGGGAAGGCTATGAACTGAAACAGAGCAAAGGGAAGCAGATCCAGGAGAATGAGCCATACAATGATTACAATGAGGTAAATAAAAAAGAAAATTAAAATAAAGGCACAGAGAATATTACTCTCATAATGTATTAGAATAATATTCACATCAGAATCAAATTACATCCTATGGTAAGAATTAGAAATAAAGTACAGTATAATAATAACACCTTATTTTTGTGTAATCCCCAATTTACAAGGCAATTTTATATTCATTTTCTCATTTATTTCACAACCATCATGTGAGATAATTGGGACAGATAGCATTGTCCCCATTTGACAGATAAGGAAATTTGAACTGAGAAAGGTTAAGTGACATACAACCTCATATGATGGGCATATTCAGGAGTCTGGTGAAATAGAAGTTCTGGACTTGAATTCAGGAGACTAAAGTTCCCATCTCAGCTCAGATGGGTGTCCTTTAAATAATTTGATCACTAAGAATTACAGGATATTATAATTGTTTAATTAAAGGGATAAAAAATTAAATATGAACAGGAAATTAATTTAATATCAATGATCTTGTGGAGATGCTATATGGCTACGAATTATTCAATATCAAAGTCTTAGAATTATAATCACTGGTGACCCAAGTGGCAATGGAAAGATGCATGAGGAATGTAAGCAGGCTGCAGCCACTGAACAATGATTTCCTACTGAATTCCAATTGAAAAAATTTGCAAGAAACTGGCAAAATAAACTTTCATATGAACAGAATGGGATATTATTTTGTTTTAAGAGATGAATACAAGGAATGCCAAGATATGTACAAACATATGAATTGATTCATTAAGTAAGCAGAACTTGGAACACAGTAAGTAAACATGACATAAACAATATAAATTAAAAAAAAAAACAATAAAAAGAAGTACTGCTGTGTAATTACTGTGATCAATCGTGGTCTCAAGGCCAAGGAAATAGAGCTGTCTCCTTTCAGTAGAAAGGTGGACTATAGGTATGAAATGTTGCACACCTGAGAACTTTGTACACAGCAACAACCACAGAGTGCAAGGAATTTTTCTGGTAGACTTAGTACTTGGTTGCAATGCAATGACTTACATAATTCCCAATGGTCTCTTAAAGCAAAATGCCTTCCACATCCAGAGAAAGAACTGTGGAATTCGATAGCAGAATGAAGCTGATCATTTTCTTTTGTATTATGTTCTTTTATGCAACATGACTAAGGTGAAAATATACTTAATAGGAATGTATGTGTAGAACCTATATGAAACTGTACGCCATCTCAGGGAAGGAGTGAGGCGGTGGCGGGGAGGGAAGGGGGAAAATCTAAGATATATGGAAGTGATTGTAGAACACTAAAAACAAATAAAATAAAAAAGAAGAAATGTTGTACACCTTCTCAGACTGATTGACATATCATTTGATTTTGCTTAACTGATTGTTTTTCCTTTATCATAAGGAAAAAAATCGCTGTTGGGGCAGGAAGTGGTAATGGTGGTACTGCTGGGGGAGGAGGAGCATACCCAGAAATGTCTATGGTATAAAAACAAAAGCCCCTTAGGCTTATCCCTAGGAAGCAGAAGAGTAGTCTCCTGCTCTCTGGGGACCTGCTACGCCACTTTGTTTAAATGGGAGTTCTGGAAATTGCCCTGGAAGGCATAAAATAGGATCTTAGAGTAGGAAGGGATCTGAGAGGCAAGTCCAACCCCTGTTATAGATGGGGAAACTGAGGCTTGATAATTTAAAGACTTGCTTAAGTTCAGAGAGATAATAAACATCAAGGGCAGTATTTGAATCCAAGTGCTCTGATTCTCTTCCATTATAATCAATAAACCTTTTTTTAGGGGAGAAATAGGATTTGGAATATGATTATTCAATATCTTATTTTATTACTTTATGTACAAGTTTATTTTTATTTCCTCAACTAATTGTTGTGTAACATTTTGCAACTCCTTCCTTTCCCCCCCCTCAGGATGATATTGCAAGTGAAATATATATCCTTAGGATAGTTTCAATTGATTTTTTCCTCCTAATCATTCATAATGTTCTTTTGCATAATTAGCTTCTAGGTTCTCCCCTAAACCAGGGACAATATTTGTATTATAGTTGTGAACTGGATCATTCCTTTAGATTTCTGTGTCTTTGGAAAGCTTTTGTATGCCTTGTGAAATATTTTTAGGTTTTGGATGAAAGCCATTATGAAGTAATATTAGCAATCCACTAAAACAATCCTAATTTTGTGCAAACCTCCTAAAAACCAGTTAAGTATATTTTCTATGAGACTATGTTTAAATAAATCTCCCTCTTGGAGGGTTGTTGTTGTTTTTTTTTTTTTTCCGGGGTGGGGATGGGGGGATGGAGGAGTGTTATGTTATGAGGTCGAAGAAAGCAAAGTAATTTCTCAAGTCACTGTTTTAAGTTAGATTTCATAATCATTTAGGAGTACAATGCTAGGGACTTTAAAGAAGCTGAAAATGACATTCATAAATCCAAGACCAGTCAAGGTATGATGTGGGCTCACCTTATAAAAATTTTCTACAAAAACAGGGCCTTTCTATTTTAAAACTTAGGAAATACTGCTAGTATGAGTGCTCCTAACTGAACAGAAATGTTTGTCAAGTGGTCCACCGTTACAAAGGCCTATTACGTTAATTTCATAGAAAGCAAAGGACGCATTAATCTTCAGAAACTAAATCTTCCATTAGGGGGAAAAAAGGCTCCAGAAATATTTATTCAGACTTTATGTTTGTTTTGTAAAGGCAGCTCCTTTACTCTGGCTACAATTGAGAGGAGGGAATTTTACAGAAACCTTGAATTGTAGCATAAATGTTCTTTTCCACTTCTAGCAAAATTTAGCTCCCTATTATAGAGTCATAGAATGTTATTGCTGGAAGAGACCCTATAGATCACCTAATCCAACCCCCTCATCTTTCAGGTAAAGAAAATGTGGCCCACAGAGATGAGCCTCAGGGAACATGGCCAAGATCACCAAGTTTAGTTGGTGGTGGAGCTGGGACTAACATTAACAGCTTTGATTTTTTGTCCAATGCTTTTTCCATGGCACTGATCAGCCATAGCGTGTGATACTTAGTGGGGGGAGAATTTCCCTCCTTTTGTGAACAAGGACAGCATTTGACCACGTCTTCCACTCTATTAACACATATTTACTGGGGTCATGATACATCAAAGTTTCTGGTTCAGTAATATAGTAGCTCTGTGATCATGGGCAAGTCACTGAGCTTCAGTTTCATTTGTAAAACATGGTTAATCCTGAAAAGTATTATATGAACTGATGCAAAGTGAAGTGAGAAGAACCAGAACATTGTACATAGTAAAGGCAATGTTGTACAATGATCAGTTATGAATAACTTCACTATTCTCAGCAATACAACAATCTAAGACAGTTCCTAAGGACTCATGATGAAAAATGCTATCCACTTCCAAAGAAAGAACTGATGGAGTCTCAATGCATATTGGAGCACACTATTTTTCACTTTCTGAATTTTTTAAATTTTCTTTTCCTTTGGGTCACATCTTCTTTTATAACACAATAAATATGTTAATATGTTTTACATGATTGAGCATATATAACCTATATCAAATTGTTTACTGGAAGAGGGGAAGTGAGGGAGGAAAGAAGGGAAAGAAAGGAGAAAGGGAAGGAGGGAGGGAGAGAGAAAATTAGAAATCCAAAATTTAAAAAACAAATGTCAAAATTGTCTTTATATGTAATTGGGGAAAATAAAATATTATTAATTCAGTAGATTATCCTTGAGAACTGCTGCAGCTGAAAAATACACTACCCTTGAGCCAACCTGGTGATGAGACTCCCTGTACTTATCTCTTACCTGGACTAGTATAATGGCCTCCTGACTGGTTTCACTGCTTTAAGTCTCTTCCTGTCCAATCCATCCTACACATAGCTAGGTGCCAGTGATAATCCTAAAGCACAGATCATAATGCTGTTAGAAGAGTTCCTATGTCTCCTATTGCCCAAGGTAAAGCAGTAATTTCTCCTTTGGCATTTAAAGCCCTTCATAATCTGATTCAGGGAAGCTAGGTGGTGCAGTGGAGAGAGTCCCTGGCCAGGAGTCAGCAAGACTTGAGCTCAAATTCAACCCCAGACTCTTACTAGCTGTGAGATCCTGCGCAGTTTTCTCTGACTCAGTTTCCTCATCCGTGTAAAATGAACTGCAGAAGGAAATGGCAACCCAATCTAGTATTTTTGCCAAGAAAACTCCAAAACGGGTCATAAAGAGTCAGACACCACTCTAAAACAACTGAACAGCAAATAATCTAACTTCAGCCTACCTTTCTAGATATCACCCCTGTTTACTCACTTAATGGTCCAGCAAACTGACCTGCTTTCTTTTCTTCTAACACAAGATTTCAACTCCTGTCTCAGTGCTTTTCCATAGGCTGTGCTTCAAGCCTGTGATACTTTGAATCCTTAATGCTATCTCCTAGAATCCCTGGTTTCCTCCAAAGTTAAATTTAAGTGCCATATCCTATATAAGGCCCAATGGTCTCTCTCCTGCCCCCAGCTATTAGGGCTTGGAATTTACTTTGTTTAGATTCCGCGCTTATGTACTTGTGCCTATCGTTAGCCTGAATGGAATGTAGAATCCTTGAGGGCAGGGGGCTGTTTTTCTTTTTCATTTCATATTCCCAGGCACTAGCTTAAAGCTTGGTTCCCAGTAGACACAATACAAGCTTGTGGATTGATGTTTTTCTTATCAGAACTATCATTAGAGAATTAGTACTTAGTATTAAAATTAGTTCATTAATTGATATTCTATAGGAATATAAATATTAAATATTTTATAATGGAAAAGGGACAGAAAGGTCAAGACTGGGAGGGTTTGTTTTGTTTTGAATGAAAGAAAGCAAAACGTTTTACATTTGTATCCGTGGAATTTCTGTATTTTTTTCCTGTGGTCAAAGGTTGAAACTATGGGTAGTCTTGCATCATGTGCTGGTGAGGATACAAAGAAGCATAAGACTTGAGTTTATCCTTCATGAGCTTACAATCTAATCTGGAGAAAAGATTTCAATAAGTTTTTAAAAATTTTTAAAGTTTTAGACAACTGCTCAAGACAATAGAGGGCAGCTAGGAGGTGCAGGGGATAGAGTGCCAGGCCTGGAGTCAGGAAGTTTTCTCTTCTTGAGTTCAAATCTGGTCTCAGGCACTTAATAGCTGTGTGACCCTGGGCAAGTCCTTTAACTCTGCTTCAGTTTCTTTGTGTATAGAATGAGCTGGAGAAGGAAATGGCAAACCACTTCAGCATCTTTGCCAAGAAAACCCTAAATGGGGTCACAAAGAGTAGAACACAACTGAAAAATGACTGAACAACAAGATAATAGAAGAGATATCATAAGATATGATTAATTGTGGTTAACTGATGCAGTGAAAACAACAGCTGAATTTGGAGTCAGAGGATGCTGGTTCAAATCCTTCCTAGGTTTCTCTCTATGTGACTTCTTTTAGGTCTTGATTTCCTCATTTGTAAAATGATGGGGTTGACCAGATGATCTCTAGGGTCCCTTCCAACAGAGGTCAGGCTTCTCCATTCTCACATTCATTAGCTTATTAATGAAACTCCTATGTCACTGTAGAGGGACAATACTAACATGGTAAATGAAATTAAGGCTCACATCTTGGGAACTTAAAAAGGGGAAGATAACAAAGTTACTGAATGTACAATATTAATCAAACATTTGGGCAGGTAATTTATTCTTACAAAGAAAAGGAATGCCAAGCATAAAAATTAAGCACAGTATACATTAATCGGATGATCATAATAGAATTCATTAACTTAATTTACAATCAGCTAAGGCTAATATTTAAACCTTATCAGAACATAACTTGGTTTTGCAATACTGCTGATTGGCCAGGTTACATTTCACCTAGACTTGGCTTTGTCCAAACCACTCCCAGTACTTGTCTTCTGGTAAAAAAAAAAAAAAAAAGTCCAATTTTCTTGTCAGTGGCCATCACCTGCAATGTAGACACTTCCTTGCTCTTGCAGCCTGGGGACTACTGAGCTGCTATACTCAACAAGCTGCCCAGGTCATTTAAACTCACAAGGTAACCAGCTGAGGAGAGGAAATATACAGAAGGAAAGAATAACAGGGGCCTAGGTGCAAACTTGCTTAATTGAATCCACAATTCCATGTGGAGCTGGCACCTCAGGGAGAGGGAAAGCCCAGTCTTACCCTTACATCTCTAGCAAGAATACACTATTTACTATGTGGAAGAATCTAAGTGCAGAGGTCCAAGATGAAAACTCTCCCCTTTTAGGAGATGCAGCCCCCTGTCCTTTGCTGTTGCCACTGGGCTGGAGGAGGATTAAGGAGCCACATGTTTTCCATGTCATTCTAAAATGCCAAGTCCTTTCAGCACTGGGCTACCACATGGCCAGAAGTAGCCAGGAAGTTAGTCATCCACCAAAGGCCCAAGCAATGAGTCACTGTGTCTTTAGAGTTCCCAGAAGTTTCTGGGAGAGTTCTGGTCTTATGTTCCATGGACTAGCCCCTATAGACACACTCAGTTTCCACTATATTACTGAGCTTACCAACATTTACAAAATGGAGATCATGTTAGATTGGTGGGGTCAGGAAAAACTTTATGAATGTAAATGGTGCCTTGAAAAATTAACAGATTTCAACAGAAACATATTCAGGGAAAGGAGAGGCTAAGGCACTCTAGGTGGTGGGGACACCACAAGCAAAAGGTCTGGCAACAGTAAAATAGTTATCAGAGGTCTGAGTAGTCCAGGAGGAGTGGAAGAAGATGCTGACAAAGGAGGTCTGGGCCAGTCTGCCAAGAGCCTTGACCAGGCTATTTAGACTGTCTATAACAAGAGCAACAAGGCGACAGGAGCGATTCTAAGCTATTCTGTTGAGTAGGGAAGGAAATAAGATGAAAATGAAGTTTTAGGAAAATTAATTTGGCAGGGTTGTGCAGAATGGACTTGATCCAGGAGAAAATGAAAACATGCAGATCATTTTGGAGGCTACTGAAGTGCCAGTCTGAGGGGGTAAGGGTCTGAACTAGCTTGGTGGCTTTAGGAATGGAGAGGCAGGGACACTAATAGAAGTTATAGGATCTAATGATTAATTGGATTATAGGAAAGAGAAAAGGGATGGAGAAAAGGGCAGAGTGGGAAATAACTCAGGAGTTCTGAGACTTGGATAATAAAAGATGCCATTGATGAGTCAAGTCCAACTCCTCATGACCCCATTTGAGGTTTTCTTGGCAAAGATATGAGAGTGGTTTGCCATTTCCTTCTCCAGCTCTTTTTACAGATGAAGGAACTGAGGCAGACAGGGTTAAAAAACTTGCCCAGGGTCCCACAGATAGCAAGCTGAATTTGAACTTGGGAAGAGGAGGCTTCCTGATTCTAGGTCTGGAGTTCTACCCAGTAAGCCCTCTAGCTACCCTTATCATTTACAAAGAACTTTATAGAGAACTCTCTTGGTCCTCACAACAGTCCTATGAGGGGGATATTACAATATCATGGTCCCCATTATGGGGCTCAGCAGAATTATGGAATTTGCCTATGGTCATACATCTAGTAAGGTGAAATCCAAACCTAAACAACTACGACTCAGAGTCCAACATTCTACTATGCCAGTATTTCCTGATCTTTTCTTTATTATTAATTTAAAAAATAGAACACTCAAGACAAACAATCAAGTTTTGAAGAGTGGTTTGCTTATCAAGCTACTGAATTTCAGGCAATTGTAGTATACCCAAAACAAAGAACCATCTGAAATATGGAACTTGAGCTAGAGGTCAGAGCTGAAAATATAGATTTTGGAAAAATCGATAAAAAAGTGGAACTTGAAGGTGTAAGAATAGATGAGATCTTCCAAATACTCAAGGGTCCTTGGGAGGAGAGAGGAAAAAATTAAATCAACAGGTTGTTGTTGTTGGTTTTATTAGAAAGATGCCAAACAATTGATTTGTCTTTTTTTTTACTCACACAACTGAAGTTTTAAATGAAAAGACTGGTGTTTTGTGTCATACCAGACAGGGACAGAGAGAAAACCTTACTATAACAGAAAATACTGGGCAGGAGAGAATTTATCTATTTTAAATTAATCTATAAATATGATTTTCTAATTGCATGTTTTTTTTTTTAATATTCTCCTCCCCATTCATTAGAAAAAAATGGGCAAGAGAGGAATAGGACTAGAATTTCTTGAACTACGTTACTCAGCAAGTCCAGTTTTCTTCCTGCTATATATTGTATAATCTTCTAGGTCACTTCAATGACTCAATTATGTTTCATTACTGCCTGTCAATATGTTTCTTCTTTACTAGTTTGTCTCTCATTGTTCCATAGTCACTTACTTTTCTTTCTCATTAACTGCAAGAATTTCCTTTCCCTTCATGGTTTGTCAGTCAGCCAGTCAATATTATTTGCCTACCATGTGCCAGGCATAGTACTAAATAATGGGGAATCTCAAAGAAAGACAAAGGACAGTTCCTGCTCTCAAGGAGTTTGCCATCTAATGGGGACAGACAAGATAAATGAAAGCAGGAAAGGGAGGGGGTGGCACTCCATATGGGGCAGAGGGGAGAAGTCTATAAAAGTATAGCTAGCTGGAAAAGGAAGAAAGGATGGTCCTAGATTCCTTTCTTAAACAAATGGAAGCTCTGGGAGAGGCACTGTGTGCCTCTCCAATTAGAAAGAGAATCATAGCAAAGTTAGAGAGTACTGATGGAGTATCAGTGCCAAGGTTGAAGCATTCTCAAAGGATGGATGAAGAGGTTCTTGGGGCATGATGGATGTCCAGAGGAGGGATATTTTCCTTGTTGTGTTGTGCATCTGGTCAACATTCCCAGCCCTATGTCTCTGCTGTCTTTTCTTTTTATTGACATCACTAATGGTAATAATAGATCACAATTTACATAGCAGTTTCCTCTCCAAAATGCTGTGAGAGAGGATTTACTTGTATTATCATCTGACTAAGAGACAGAGGGTTGAAGGTTGTTGTTGTGGTTTGTCCTTTATTCTTGAAGAGGACCACAACACTACGGAGCACAACTAAGCTGCATGCCTAGGGTCCCACAGGAAATCATTACACTGCCAGAACTTGAACCCAGAGCTTCTGATTTCCACTTCAGCATTCTTTCCTACACCATTCTGTCAACTATTTGACTCCTTCTAGGTGAGAGTTCTTGTATTCATCACATACAGCTAGGTCCCAATTAATGCCATTAATGAATCTTGTGAGGTGGTTACATTATTTGAATTTGCACTGCATATTTCCATTGGGTTGGAATTAGTTACCATATCACAACTTCCAACTGTATGAATTTCTAGCTGTATTCCCAACTTACTTTATCATATTCTCTCCTGAAGAATTCTGTTTTTCCTTATTTCTTGATTGTTTATTGAGCACTAGTGCAATTCTTCATCAGTGATACTGATAATTGTGGCTAGGGTTTGTAAAATTACTGTAAGCTTATGAACTTTTCTTGTGTTTTAGCATTGTGTGTGTATGTGTGGGGGGTGTTACCCTACAAGGGGTAGGGACTAATGGATAGGAATAGGATTAAAAAGAAAGAATAGAATCGGTTTAGCATTAGAGGACCCTCAAATGGTAAGAATAATGCAGGAGGGGAAAAAAACATAAAGAGGAGCAAGGCATGGCCCAGACATGACTATTTCCCTGTGCCTAATAATTCTCATAGTAGGTACCTCAGTGGGTAGAGCCTTGGCTCTGGAGTCAGGAACACCCGAGTTCAAATATGACCTCAGACACTTAATAGCTGTGTGACCTTGTTTCCCTTAATCCACTGGAGAAGCAAATGGTGAATGACTCTGGCACCTTTGACAAGAAAACCCTGTGGAGAGTATGGGCCATGGGGTCATGAAGAGTTGTACATGACTGAACAACAACAATAAGTCTCATAACACAAAGGATTAATGTTTACAGTTTCTTTCTTCCACAGCTCACATAGCATTTTCAGTGATGGTCTTCTTTTCATTTTTACTGTCACTTCCCAACACTCCTCTACCCTAACAGAACCCTTCTCTATAACAGATAAGTACAACTGAACAAAACAAATCTAAACACTGGCCATTTCTGACATATTTTGCCTTCTTGTGTACCTATCCATTACTAACTACCTGCTGATCAAAAGGCATGCTTCCTCCGTTTGTACTATGCAGTCATGTTTAATCGCTTCATTGATCAGTTTTGAAATCTTTTAGTGTTGTTTTCCTTTAGGGTCACAGATCTAGAACTGAAAGACACCTCAAAGACCATCTAGTTCAAACTCCTCATTTCATAGATGTACTAACCAGGGACTTGGGAAGTTAAATAATTTACCCAAGGTCATACAAATAGTACTCTAGTAGCAGACTTGCCCGGGAACCTCACCCCTCCGACCCAGAGCTAGTGTTCTTTCCTGTAGAGTATGTATACCACCAGTGGTAACTGTTATTCTTCTCTGGTAGTTCATACATTCAGGTCAGACAGGTCTCTACCAGTTAATATTACTCCTATTTTACAGATGACAAAACTAATGCACAGAGAAGTTATATGACTTCTCAGGGTTATAGAGTAAGTCAATGCCTGAATTGGGCACAGAACCCACTTCCCCTGACTCTTACCAGATTATACTGCATCTAAGCTACTTCTTAAAAAAAGGATTGATCCCTTTTGAGGCTTTAAAAAACCCCAGTTGTTTCTGCATATCTTTTCCTCCACAGCATCTCCTATTAAAGATAGAGAAAAACAGCAAAGTCTTTCATTTGCCAATGTACTGGACATTCAACATCCATAGTCTCCCCTACCCCACGAAGAGGGAGTTAGTAGTGTCTCATACTGCCTGTGGAACCAGTTAATAATTTCATTTTTAGCTGCCTTTTAATGTTTTTAATTATACGACTATCATCATGTTTAACATTCTTCTGGTTCTGCTTTCTTCAATCTAAATCAATTCTTATGTCTTCCAACATTTCTCTGAATTCCTCATATTACTTGTTTTATTATAACACCATAATATTCCATTACATTCATGTATTACAATTCATTCAACCACTCACCAATTAATGAGGACCTACTTTGTTTTCAGCTTTCCCAGCCACAAAAAAAAGTGGTGTTATAAGTATTTTGGCATGCATGAATTTTGGGGAGTACATACCTAGTTGTGGGAGTAGTCAGGCTTTTTTAAAGAGTCACTTGTATGTACCCAAAATATGTAAACTGGATGTTTTCTTAAATAATGCCTGGATACAATGAATCACCATTAGGTAATGGTGAGAAGAAGAGTGCAGAGTACAGCAAAATGCCAGGATCCAGAGTCACTACTAGGATTCTTTTGATGGGTTGCCATGAATTAAAAAAAAATCATCAGCAGGTAGCCAGCCCATGGGTACCTAGGTTAGTCCTCTGAAAACAGACTCCATCTGTTGGCAGAGCCTTTCCAGCAGGAGAGCTTACGTTCTTCTGGAATAGGCTTTGAGCACCCAGGGTCACTTCCAGGCCACAGTGAGGCACTGGGGAATGCAGGATTACCTCGGGACTAGGACTGCTGAAGTAGGTGGGCTCTCAATGGGAAGGCTGGAGGATTCCATCTTTTCTGTGTCATGTCCACCTCTGGCAAGCTGGATAGCCCACACACTCCTCAGAACGTTTGTCACCTACTTTAGTAATGGAAGGAAATGTCAAATTTCATGTCAATTACAGAAAACAGAGTTTTGGGGGGGGGCATCCTACTTCATGCACCCCTGGTTAAGAATCCCTGCTCCATCTTTTCCTCAAAGAAGTCTGATTGGACTACTCCACTCTAGTCCCCACCAAACTGAGCTTCTGAGAAAGTGCCTCACATTTCTCGTATTAAAGATGGAAATTTAAAACAAAAACATGCTTCAAGTGTTCCACTGTGCCCCACCCAAGTCACCTCCTCCCCTCCTCAGTCTCTAAGATTTGAATGAAAGGGCACCTGTTCTCTCACAGCCACACCAAAGCCAGGAGGTGCCCACCGCCCCTCTCTCCACTGGGCTGTTCTCAGTTTCTGTCTCTCTGTTTCTTTCCCTTCCCTGTCACAGTTAGATAAAGAAGGAGGGTTTCCGAAAGAGAACCCTCTGGGTGAACCTGGCAAGGTTCGGGTTCTCGGCAGTCGGGCGCCGGGTTCTGGTTCTTTCTGCTTTCCCCCGTTCTGGTGGGATGAACTCGCTCGGAAGCAGCTGGCCTCCCCTCGCTTCCTCACTTAAGCACACGTGCACGAGGAAAGACTTCGGGAGGGGATGAGGAGTGGACAGGGATGCCCGGAGGAGGCCCGCGCCGGGCACCCCAGGGGGCCCGATGGCCCAGCCCCACGCCTTCCCCAAGTGCGCGGCGGCCCTGAGGTGCCATTGTCTCCCCTCCGCCGCACAGGCCCTTCCTCGGCGGCTCGCCCTTTCTTTGCTTTGCTTTGGCACTGCCCCTCGCCTGGCCGAGGAGCCGTCGCTTCACTCTCTTTACACTTCCAATCGCCCACAGGATCGGGCACCCTTCCTCTGCCCCGCCGGGCGCCCCCTCCCCCCTTCCCACACCCCCCACGCTGCTTTCGCAGCCCCCCGCCCCACCTCGGAAGACCGGGCAGCCCCGGACACCGTGACCCCCTCCCCCCGGCTCGGCAGTCCCGGGCGCCCCTTCTGCCACCTTTGCCCCCTCGCAGGGCCGATGTTGCGGAGCCGTGGGAGGAGGGAGGGGAGTGGGAGGGAAGTTTCCTCCTCTCGTCCTTCCCCCAGTGACAGGACTTGGCTGCTGCTGCGCCCGTAGTGGGGAGGAGGAGGAGGAGGAGGGAGGGGCTGGCGGCCTCACGGCGCCCCCTCCTCGGCTCGCTCGCTCGCTCCGTCTCCCTCTCTCTGTAAGTGAGGAGAGGAGGAGGAGGGAGTCGGGGGGAGGATCTCCATTGAAATAAACAACCAGGCAGCAGTTATTAACACGGGAACATGGCGGCCGCAGCCTCCGCTCCAGCTTCGGCCGGGAAGGTCAGCGCCGCGGGCAGCCGCCACCTGACTGGCTGACCGGCCCACCGATTTCCCGGTAAATGCCCCTTCCCGGCGCCCTCCCCACCCCCCGCGGCGGCGGCGGCGGCGGGGGGGCCCGGGGGACAGCCGCCCTCCGGCCGGCCGCGCGTCCGCCGCCCTCCCCGCTCCTGCCTGCCTCGTCTGGGCGGGGGTCGTGCGTGGGGCCCCCGCACCCCGGGGCGCCGCGGAGTTGGGGAGTTTTTGTTTTGGGTTGGAGACCGGGGAGGGGGGAGTTCCTGGTAGAGAAAGGAAGGTTCTCCCCACCCCCTTGCACACACGCACACACACACGCGGGCGCGCACGCACACACATCCATGCACTCCCACATATGCACACACACGCGCACCTCCCTCCTGTGAACTGGGACAGCGAGTCCCGGAGTGAAAGGCGGGGGGAGCGGCCCCGGGCCGGGGAGGGGGCGGCGGGGCTGCGAGGGGGGAGCCGCAGCTCCGGGCACCGCCGCCCGCCGTGGCCGGTGGGCACCGGGAGATGAGGGAGGTGAGATCGCGGAAGGGGCCGGCGAGCCGGGGGGCGGAGGGGAGCCGTCGGGGCGACGTGAAGGGGAAGCCGCGGGTCGGGCGGAGGAGCGAGGCCGGGGGGAAGGTGAGGCAAGGTTACGAGGGGAAGTTGCACCCCGAGGTGAGGGGGAGGCCATGGGGCCTGCGGGGGAGGAGGGAAGCTGGAGCCCCGGGAGGCCGGGGAGGAGGCAAGGGGGAGCTGGCTGGGCTGGGCGGGGGAGCTCTCCCGCTGTACGCAGGCTGCGGGCAAGGAGGCCGGGGCGGCGGCGGCTGGAGGCAGAGGCTCCATGCTCGCACCCGAGCCCAGCTCGTGCCCCACACTTAACTTTTGGGTCGAGGCTGCTGGGCCGGCAGCGGGCGCGCCGGGGCCGGGGCCGGGGGCGGCGGCGGCCGGAGAAGGTTCCGGGTTGGCTCGCCAGCGCCCCTCTCCCCCTGGTCCCCTGCTTCCCTCCCTTCTCCCCGCCCCTGGAGTGACTGGCCTCCCGGCCCCAGGCGGGAAGCGGGGAGGGGCCCTCACCCACACCCCGCCCAGAGCCGGGGGCTCGGCTCTCTCCCTAGGTCGGGGCTGGGGAGGGGCATGAGCCGCCGGGCCAGTGCTCCCGCCCCCCGGCCGTCCCTCCTCCCCCTCCCCCTCCCCCAGTCCCGGAGGCGCCTCTCCGCGGATCGGGGGCGGGGCCGGTCACTGGGTTGATGGCCCCGCCCTCTTCCCCCGCCCCTCCGGTTTCCGGGGCCTGTGGGATGCGGGGACGGGAGGCTCTGGTTGCACTGTATGGAGCCTGGGGACTGAGCTGCGACTGTCTTCCCTAGCGCACGGCCCCACCGCCGGGGAAACTTTGCCGTTCCGGAGACTAAGACCTGACAAACCAACTGACGAACGAGCCAAGCAACCTCCCAACCTTCCTCCCTCCTCCTTCAATCTCCATCCCACTCCACCTCTCTCACTGCCTTCCCCTCCCATCGACCCGGATCGCGCTGCGTCTGACTGATGGGGCAGCGGGCCACTCGGAGGAGGGGAGTCTGACTGACCGGGTTTTGGTGAGCCAATCGTGGGAGTAGGAGGGGGAAGGGGCGGAGCTTCCTCTGGGCCAGTTAAAGAGGAGTTGCCTTGGGGCGGGGAGCCATGGAGACGCCAGCTCGAGCCTTGTTGCTGCTCTCCACGCCTAGGACTCTCCCCTCGCTCTTGTGTTCTCGGGCTTTAGCGATAGAGCCCTCTTGCCTTGGGGAGAGGTGCTCGCGTGTACGGTGCTGCGCGTGCTGCTCGTAGTTAGAGGCATGAGTGCCTTCCGTGGGGTGCAGTCTAAAGCCGTTCGGGATGTGGCGTCCGCTCCCGAAGGATGCTGCCCGGAGTGGCGTTGTAGGGATGCTCTTTAGGGCGTTCGGGCTCTGGACCTCCTTTTATTGCAGCGAGGATCCTCAAGGGTTCTGCCTTAGCGTGCGATCATTGAAACCCATCTGTAAGGGCATCTTGATATTTGAAAAGCACTGGGATGTAGTCCCAGGGTTATTTTAGAAATACAAAGTGAAAAGTGTTAGTACTTTTGGTGAATTTTTACCCATGCCTTGTTTAATTAAGCTGTCAGTTTACAGAATTTGTCTGAACTGTTGGGTGTGTGGGGATGAAGCAGAAAAAATAGGTTGCGGTTTATGGTACGCATTTTATTTGGCTCCTTCGTGGGTAAACAGAATGTAGTTTAAAAACCAAAGCATCGCTGTGTGGAACATAAAGCTTTGGTATTTAAGGAGCAAAGCTGGTCAAAGAATATTTGTAGGGGGAGTTTTGAGTAAAATGTAGTTTGCCAAATTACTCCCACACTAAAGATTCTTAAAAATAAATCATTTAAAATAGCCTTCTCCTTAAACACTTAAAATGTAGATCGAGTGGGTGCTTCACTAGCTTAAACAGGGCGAGAGACGTCTTTCATGTTAGGTTGTTTGTCGCATACATGACTTAGTGACTTTTTAAGGGAGCAACAGAATAGTGGATCTTATTCTCTATACAGAACACAGGTTACCCTGCAGGAATAAGTCTTAAAAAAACAACAGCTGCTGCAACGCTTGGTCTCTTGTGTCCTTGCTCTTTGTTGGTGAGGTTAGTGGCACATTTATTAAAGCAGTGTTCTTATTCCCCAGTAGAGTTTGTGAAGACTTTTAATTCCAGATTTCAGGAATTCAGAGGGTGAATTAGATCGAGTGAATCCATTCATTTTGTGATTAGGTTACTTTAAATTTAATTGAAGAAAGTTTTTTAAAGTTTTATCTTCATGAACTTTTATCAGAATTTTAGTTACCTCTTCTCATAAACTTTACCTTGAAAGAACTGAAGCAAAGCTATAGCTATAAATACCAAAAGATACTTGTTAAATTCTATTAATATCTCCATTTTATTAATCCGGTTTCAAATGCAGAATAAATAACCTAGTGCAATTTTTACATTTATGTGGAAAAGGTTAGATGTATTTTGTTGCAGTTTATTACCTTACATTTATTGATATAATAGTTATTTTCTCTCCCTGGTTTATACTTTTACTTGCCAACTGCTAACAGTTGTAGAGAGCAATCTATATTATTGCTTCAAATTTATCAACAATCTCCCCTACTCTCCCAACAGTTAATTTAGTTAGAGATGGTCACTGACATGTGCCCTCCTCTTTTCTTTTTTTGTATGCTCAAGAGTAACATGCTATTCGTGCTTGATTCTTTACCACAATCCTTGAAAATGTTCTCATGTTCCTGGTGGCAGATAGTGGCAAGTACCCTAATGCCTAGTTGTGGGGGGAGGGGGGTGCGGAAAGAATGGAACTCTTGAGCATATGGAGACATCCAGAAAAGATGTGCTTCATCAGCTGTGATTCTATTGTGTGCTGTCTCAGACAGGATCAGAACCTTTTTTCTCCAGGGAGTTTGAATCTTAACAGGAGTTCTTTGACATAGGATGTCAAGATACTGAAGCAGAGGGTAGGACATAGCTCACAAATTATGCTTTTAATATTTTTCTGAATGCTTTGCATTTTTAACCCTTTTGCTCTGGAAATATTACTTTTGCATTGCATTCTACTGAAATGTAAACACAAATTGTCAAATGGTCCTATGGGCAAATGGTTAAGTGTGGATAAAGGGATAATATTTGTTGGTTTCAATTAATATTTTTTTTATAGCCATCTACTGTGCTCAGTAAACTTTTGAGGAGCTTCTGGGGTATTTCTGCTACATAACCCATATTTAAGGATTCAGTAGCTTAGCCGTTTCTAGTCTCATCAGCTTGAAATGTGAAATAATTTGACAGCTTGAATTAAAAAAAAATTTGTTGGTGTATATGGGGTTCAATCGCATTTCTTTCATGCATTCCTTAGTTTTGGAGAAAAAAAGATTTAAAGCAGTTTTTGCTGGGAGGTTGCTAAAAGATTAAAAAAATTAAGCTCTTAGTGAAATTGCGTCTTTTTTTGATATTTAGAACTTCCTTGTGAAATGATAGAAATTTTAAACACCATATGCTTAGTGCTGTGATTAGCATTGGAACAATGACCATGTTTTCCCTTTCAATGTTAGGTTTGTAATGGGAGTTTTTTTATTTTGTATGTCAGTTTATATCTTCATTGTGTGCTTTATTAATTTAGAAAAATTAGCAGATTTTGGATGTTATTTTAGCACTGAAAATAACGAGTTTGATTTGTTAATTTTTAATGTAAAATAATCACATTTTATAACGTAAACCTACAAATATACTGAGATTATAACTAGGATCTTTTCCCCTAGTGGTGTAATGATAAGACTGTATTTACATGTCAGTTATGGAAGCCATTTCAGGAAAAGCAGAACAAAATCCTCCCTTTTTTATTCCTTCTAATGTGATCTCAAGCTGATTTGACTGCTTTGCCCATTTTACCTTTCCTGAATTATAGAAAGTGCCTTTCCCCTTCAAAGTTTCCTAAGGAACAACAAAAATTGACTTTGTTGGTTTGTTTATATTTTTATAGACCTCTAAAAGGAGTTATTTTTTACTAAGTGCATCAAGTTTTATTTATTATATTACTTTCGAATGCCTACTAAAGTGAATCAGTCTGTGAAGCCTTCTTACAAATTTTTTATTATGAATTCTAAAATTTGCAAAATGTCAAAAATAGGGAGTATTTTATAGGCTTTTTAGTCCTAATTTCTGATTGGAATTAGAATTAAACTCTTTCTAAGTATCTAGTGTTATTTTACATTATCTTTGCCAGCTTGTGAAACACTGAAAGAACTGGTTGTGATAATTTGTGAGAAGCAATACTCTTTTGGTATTAAGACTGGCAATTGAAAGTAGGTTATACTTTTGTACCATTAGGCTAAAGATTACGTGTTTCTGATTGATAAATGACAGAAAAATTTTGGTTTCTGATTGTATGTTTTAAATTATTGATATTCCCAGGAAAGTTTTCAAGTAGTACCTGGATTGGCAATTTCTGAAGGGAGGCCAAGAATTGAATGGGTACTGCAGCTATAGTAGAATTCCTGTTTACATACTGTTGAATTTTAAGGAAAAACAAATGTAGTTCATAGCCAGAAGTTAGCTACTGGATTCTGGAGGGGGGAAAAAAAAAGAAAAACTGTTTTTTGACCAGATTTTTGCTGACAAACTATAGTAGAGAACTGAGGCAGAATTTTGCAGGTAATTTGTGCAAAAAAGTTTTTGTTCCTGGACTTGTCTGGAATGCTGTTTTCCTTCTTGAACCTTTGAATTCCTCTTCATCTTTTAAAACCTGACTCAAAATGCCAGCCACCTCCTTGATTTTGGTGCTTCTTGTCTACTCTTCTGTACAGATCTTACTACCCTCATGCACTCAGAAAACAATTTTACAACTTTCTAATGGGCATATTATGTAATGTTGAGTATTTGTTATATGTATATTAGCCTAAACTCTATTAATTATCATTATTTATTGAAATTATTTATTGAAACTTTATGCCTTCCATACGCTCTTGCTGGTACAGTTGCTGTGCATACAATCAGTGCTTACTAAATGAATGAATGTCTGAGACCTTAACTGAGCAAGAAAGGTAAATAGTCCATTTGAGCTTTGTTATCCAGTAGTCTCCAAAGGGGAAGCTGTGGCTTGACCCAAATGGGTATGTGATCAACTAATTGGAGGGTAGAAAGTTGGGTGGAATCTTCTTTTGTATAGTCCATCATGAAGTTTGTTTCCAGCACAAGCACATATACTCAACATAATCTTACATTCCCTGCCTTCTGAGCCAGGCTTTTCAAGACAGTTACAAACTAATCTTGATCTTGGTACCCACAGCAGTAGTTGTGTAGATAGCATTGGGAAAATGCTATCCTTTTTATACCCTCTCCCTTTCTAATACCTTCCCCTCTGCACCTACCCCAGTATGCTAATTAGGATATAGATATATATATATATTTTTAATGATAAGGATGTTGTTCTTCAGTTATTTCAGTCATGCCTGACTCTTTGTGACTCTATTTGGAATTTTCTTGGCAATGATAGTGGAGTGGTTTGCCATTTCCTTCTCCAGCTCATTTTACAGATGAGGAAGCTGAGGCAAACAGGGTTAAGTGACTTGCCCAGGGTCATACAGCATGTAAGTATCTGAGGCTGGATTTAAAGTATGGTCTTCCTGTCTCCAAGCGTGGCACTCTATCCACCATACCACCTCAGTGCTGCATATGATAGGGATGCATGATCAAAAAGGTTTGGAGATTATTGATTTAGAAAACTAGAGAAACTAATGACATCAGAACCAATTTATTATCTCATTTTATGTTTCATAGTCTTTGGGAAGTCTTTTGTTCATTGTTTTTGCTTGAATATGTGGTATATCTCAGTTTTGTTGCCTTGGTTTACTTTGCTATTCATGCACTGGAGCTGGACTATCCTGATTATGCAGCGCCCACTATGACTAGCTAGCTAGCTTCAGACTCCTGACAGTTTTTGGCCCCTGACCATCTTTCTGCCATACTACTCGGCCCCATTCACTGCCTCTATCAAGTATCTACTACAATTGGTTTTAGAAAGGCCATGTCACTGCTATTGGTCCCATGACTTCCCAGACAAAAACAACTCTTCCCTGGCTACCATTCCCTATGTGATTTTTCTCCATCTATTAGAATGTAAGCTCCTAGTGTGTAGGGATTGACTTTTCTTTTGTATTTTGTCCTCAGAGATTAGCCCCATTCCTGGTAAGAATTTAGTATTTAACCTTCCATTTAACCTTCCATGCTGTTGGGCTATATAAAATGGATGATTATAGGAGAAACAATATAATTGACTTTTTTTTTTGCTTGATTCATTTGGATGAATGAATGAAAAATGATTCATTCAAAATCATGAAACAGCACTTACTGTGTGCCTGCCATACACTATGCTAAAGAGCTCAAGATAAAAATAGAAAAGTGAGACAATACCTGTTCTCCAGGAGCTCATATTCTAGGGAGAGATAAAATGTAAAAGAGTTTATTTAGCCCCAGAACAAATGGAAAGACCCAGAGAAAGTTAGAATACAGTGGTAGATGGTAAAACCTAGTGGTCTCTTCTCCAAGTAGTATGAGCAGTCATTGTTTTTCTTGTATGTAGGGTACAGGGTATATAGAGAGTGAAGGACAGTGAAAAGAAGGCAAGGGCCAAGGCTGATTTTCTCAGTTCTAAAATTTGTTTTCCAGTGAAAACACAATCTATTGAAGCTATTTTAATTATGTAATCAAAAAAAAGTTTTGATTTGGGTCCAAGTTGTAGTATGCTCTTCTTCAGAATTACCTTGCTTATTTTTTTCCATACCATCTTAGAATTAGACTCACATCTGAACAGAGATCCTCTTTAAAATTTACTTAAATTACATAATTTTTTGCTGCAGCTTTTATATAAAATACTCTCCTGCCACCGCATTCTGGAATGCCGTGGTAAAGATGACTTTTTTTGGATATCCCTTGCCCAGATCCCATAGCTTTAGGAGGCTGTCCCTTCATGAGTCTACCTTTTCTGTGGGCTACCTGTGACTCTTGACTATTGATTGATTCCACAACCTGCACCAAAATGAAGTGGAAACAAGATTGGTCTATCAGCAACCTTTTCATTGGAGTATCAACCTTCCTGTTGTATATTTTGTTTATCCATATTCTGGTCCTGTGCAGTGTTTAGTACTAGGAAGACGCCTGGAAAATAGTAGTGGTCAGTTTTCTTGGGTGCCTCCACTTAACAGGAGGACTCTTCTAGCAATAAGACAGTCTTACAAGCAAAGCTTAGGGTAAAAAAAGTCAAGAACTTGACCAGTGAGGAATTACAAACTTCTGAAGAATTGTTGAATTTTACAGTTCCCTCAAGAAGGAGAGAACAAAGCAAGTGCAGGAACAATTAAATAAATTCCTCAGTCTACTTTCACAGTGTAGAAAACTGATGAATAGATACAGTCTTGCTACTCTGCAAATGGATGATTATATTCACTGGGCAGGGTTATCTCCTATAGAGTATTTATCTCCAGGCAGAACACCACCTTTTCAGGTTCACCTGAAGAACTGGAAGAGTGTGCTATCCCCTTAAGTCTTTAACAATCTAGTAGCAATTAGTAAGTTCTTCCTTGCACTTAAAATCAGTGTAGTGTATTCATTTGGTCTTTAGCCATGAATTGGTAGTAAGGAAATAAGTGATTTAAAAATTATCATGGTTATAATATTTTAATTTTCTTTTGGAAACATAGCTATAAAAGTAGGTAAAGATTTCTTTAATAATTGCTTTTGAGGGCAAATGTATAGCTTTTATCTTTCGTGGGGAATAGATGACTTGGTGTTGAAATAGATGTTGTACTGTCTAAAAAAGATTGCTGATATATTTAGTCATGTGACTTGTGCTCTGTTCTACTTAACTGCTTGTAGTGAACTTCCAGTGAACTGTTTGGCCTAAGCATACATAGGAATCACTTCACTCTTTTAATGTTCAAGTTTTGAGAGACCAAAGACCTGTTGCTGTAGATGAAAATAGGTTAAATTATTATTACTTATTTAAATAAGATTACAAAGTTGTTTTGGCACAGTTTAAACAGACTATTGATGGCTGCTACTCATGCTGATGACCACCTTGCATATATCCAGGTACCTATCCAAGGAAGATTGCCTTTTCTGGTTTACTCTGCCATCTTTAGGGCTAATAAAATGAATTCCCTTTCTTCAGTGCCATGTTCCAGGTGTATTTGGCTGGTGCGTTATTTGTCATTTCTTTTGTTAATTTTTTTGAGTGATAAAACATGAAAATACTTTCCTTGTTCCTGTTGCAATAGCATTTGAAGCATAAATGTAAAATTGATGAAGAAATTACGGTTAACCTTTCTCTGATTTATGAATTCTTTTTGGTAATATACTGTAGTGGTGTAGTTGATTTGGATTTGGAAGATCTGAGTTCCAGTCACAGTTCTGCCACTTACTGATCTTATACAAATGGCTTATCCCTTTCTGGGTCTTACTGGCTTTGCCTTACTCTCAGAGTTTTTGTGAAGCTCAGTTGCAACTAGTAATTCCTTAAACCTTAAATACTATATAAATGTCAGTTATTGTTAACTGCAAGAGCTTTAATTGATATTGTTGTCAAATAAAAATAATAATGTATCATATCATAAATAGAATCCAATGTGTAAGAGAAAGGTTTCAGGTCTCTAGGGTTAAATACAAATGGAGAATTTAGACAGTTACTTAGATAATTAAAGTTACACATAAGGTAATTCTTATTTACCCTTCACCTGTTGAAATTACAGAATTTGAAAGTACAATTTCTGTTTCACAGCTTGAGAATGATACATTGTTTGAAGATATCAGTTCCTTTCCTTGAGCAGGAAGAGATTTTCCTTTTTTTCTTCCTTCTTTTCTCTTTCCCTTCTGTCCCCAAGATTGCACGTGGCAGGTAGGGTCTTAATCTTTGTTGGGGAAGGAGAAGGATATTTCTGTTCCTTTTTGTTATTACCACCAAACCTTGTCAAGGCTGATAAAGATCCAACCCTTAGCTGTTTCATCAAACAGTTTTGATACATGATAAGCTTTTATTTGGCCAATCACCATCCATTAAGTGAGCCTTTAGGTTGAGAACAGAAAACTAATATAGGTTCAATCTGTTAATTTCCTGATTATTGTTGGTTGCTAGACGACTGTGTCCCAGCAGACACTGGCACTGGTGTTCATTACCAAAGTACTTTGTGCTTCTCTCTTCTACTTACAGTTATGGTTACAAGCTGCATAGTTGTTCCTGGATAAAGAAACAATACAAAAATAGGTAAAACAAAATTACCTATGTAATGAAAGTAGTTTGAGACTGGGGAGTACTATGACCATCTTTCTAAAGTTTTAGGAATCCCTGCCTCTACGGAGTTTTTGGCAATGTGATGTAGTTTACCTTTCTGTAATTTTTAGTATGGGATCATAGAATCATAGCCTTAGAGCTGAAAGGGAACCTAGAGGTCCTCTGGGCCAATATTCTTCCCTCATTATTTTACAGCAGTGAGGAAACTGAGGTATACATAGTGTTAGTGTTACTATTTTAAATAGCATCAATGTTAACATTTTTTTAATGAGACAATCATTTTCTTTTCTAAGAGACTGCTTTTAAAAGTACATTTTGTTATGTCCAGGGCCCTGGATGTATCCTACAACGACAAAAATTTCCATATCCAATGGGAAGAACAAGAGTACCTCAATAGACATTTCTTTTTATATAAGACTTTAATTCAATACTCTCTTAGTTGTGTGCCTGGATCATCACTGGTTGCATGTGTTGGTAAATGTATGGTATGGGTTGAGGACAATATTCTAGATTTTAATTATGGGATGATGATTTTCAAGCTATCAATTCATTGTAACCCTAGAAAATAGAATCATAGATTTAGAGTTTGAAGGGACTATAGTCATTTGGTCCAAACTCATTCCTAAGGAAATTGAGGCCTTCTAGGCCTCAAGGTTAAGTGATTTGCCCAGGTTCATACAAGCAGTAATTAATTGAGCAGGGAGTTGAACTCTGATTCTTGGATTCTGTGTCAAGTACTCTGTCCCATTGCACCCACCCAGACTTCTGAAGATATATCTATGAGATATTAATGATAACTAAAAAGGGCAACAGCATTGTTAATAGATCCATGGACTTGGAGCAAGAAGACCTGGGTTAAGTCCTGACTTTGCTGTATGGACAAGGCACTTAATTTCTGAGCCTCAGTTTTCTCATTTGTAAAAATGGGGAGAGTTGTACTCTACATCATGAGATTTAAGGTTTAAATGAAATAATGTTCGTAAAGGGGTTTTTAAACTTAAGCCATCATCATCATTAGCAAGGTTAGTATAGAAACAAAATCAGACTTTGCCCTATTCTGGTACAAAACCAAGGCTTATCTATACCTGAATATTGTGTACTTGTGATATCACCTCAAAAAATTCTTCAAGGAGCAAAATAGGATCATTAACATTTTAAAGGGACAGAGATTCCCTTCGCCCTCCCCCCATATGAGCTCAGAAGGTTCAACTAAATTAATGGATGAAGGATTGACAGAGGATTAGGTTAGCAAGAGAAACAGAACATTGCAGGGGACCATCTTTTGAAACTTAATTTAAGGAAAACAACTATATACTTCTATAACAATTTTGATGGAAACTGTCAGAAGCAAGCTACTGCTAAATGGAGAATGGTCAGTTCCATAAACTGTGTTGTGATTTTTGTGTGGAACAACTTGTTGAACATTATTACTACAGGGTAGTTTCACTGATGTTATAGTAAGTATATGTACATTTTAAAGCCAGTAGGCAAACAAAACAAGGAGAGGAGCAGAGTGCAGTGAGTCTCCGATTTGAAGTCTGAGGACAACAATTAGCACATACTGCTTTAAGGTTTTTCAGTGTCTTTACATGAATTATATTTCATTTGATCCTCACAAGAACTCTCTGAGTAAAGTACTACAGGTATTATTACTTACATTTTATAGATGAGAAAACTAAGGCTCAGGGGTTAAATGATTTGTCCATGGTTTAAATAGTAAATCTTATTTGAGTCCACATATTCCTGACTGTAAGCCATCATTCTATCCATTTGTTACTTAACCAGCTTTGTGACCTTGGACAGGTAAATTAAACTGTTAGCATCAGTGTCCTTACATGAGAAATGACATAATTCTGAGGTTCTCTGTGACTCTTATCTGTGCTCATGTGAAGTGAAGAGAACCTGGCAAATGATGTGAACTGGCAGACTTATTTAAAGTTGAAATCTCAGGGTATGAATACATGAAAACCTTTAAATGTTAGGTGGGGAAGTGCCTTTGCTTAGGACATGGAGTGGAAGTGTGTGTGTGTGTGTGTGTGTGTGTGTGTGTGTGTGTGTGTGTGTGTGTGTGTGTGTGTGTGTGTAGAGGAGGAGGTGACATAAAGAAAGAGCAGTTAGAGTTGCATAGGAGGGTGTGCTGGGCAGGGAGCCAGATCTGTATGTCATTTCCTCTTGCCTACTTCCTTTTCTGTGCCTTTGCCTGCAATACTACTCATTTTGATATATTGAAATCCTTTCCTTTAAGGCTCAATTCAGATACTATTTCTTTTATAAAGCTTCTTGATCCTATTCCTCCATCTTCTTTTCCCTCCCCGTCCTCCCCTTTTCACCTTTTCTTCTTTGTACTCCTTTTGCTTTGTATATTAGCCATTTGGGTGAAATCTTTATGTCCTCCAAATCTAGCTCAAGTGCCTTGTACAAAATAGATGCTAATGTTTATAGGACTAAGCTGGGAGAGGTGGTGGTGATAACTCTTCTATAGTGGTTATTTTTTTGGTTCTTTTTTTTGGAACCTACCAGGGCAAAATTATAAAATTCACTTGGCATCATTTCCCATTCACTCCTTTTCCTTCATATTTGATAATGAAATGACCCTTCTCACCAAAGCTACCTCTGTATGTGCCTGTGAGCCTATTTCCTCACTGCTCCAGTGGATTGCCCCCTTAATCACTGCTTGTGATCTTTAGCATCTTTCTATATAATGCCTTCAAAATGCCCATCTCCTTAGTTCTGAAAAATTCCTTCCCTAGACCCTGCCATTGCACCTCCTTCTCAGCAAGACTCCTAGAAAAAGCACTCCAAACAAATTGTCTCCTTATACCTGAAATCTTTGCAATCTGACTTTTACCCCTTTCCTCTTTACTCATTTGAAATTAATCTCTTCAACATCATCAGTGATCTTTTAGTTGCTAAGTATGCTGGTCTTTTCCCCTCTTGTCTTCCTTTGTGACTTCTCTTATGTATTTTTACTACCTTACTGCTTTTGGTACCTGTCTGTACTCCTGAATCTCCTTTGCTGACTCAGTTGTCCAAATTGCCATCCTCTTTCTCCTTGACTGTGGATTTTCCCAATGCTCTTGCCTTGGTCTTCTCTCTCTGCATTTCCTCTTCTATCTTGCCTCTTTTCTTCCCTCCTCCTGGTTTCCATGATAGTATTTTCTTCTGGTTGTTCTATTTGTCTGATTCCTCAGTCTGCTTTTCAGGATCACGGAAGCCTTTGACTGTGCATTTTCCCAAGTCTCTTTCTTGGTCTTCTTTCTCTCCCTCTTTTCTTTTTATATCCCTCTTCTTTTCCTTTCTTTCTCCCACTTTCCCTCCCTCATCATGAACTCCTATGCAGATGACTCATAGATAAAAGTAATAAAAGTAGCACCTACCATGTGACAGGCCCTGTGCTAAGTGCTTTACACAATTATTGTCTCATTTGATCCTCACAACAACCCTAGAGGTAGTTGCTATTATCCCCATTTTAGAGGTGGGAAAACTAAGGCAAATAGAAGTTAAGTGACTTGCCCAGGTTCACACAGTAAATGTCTGAGGCCATATTTGAACTTAGATCTTTGTGATTCCAGACCCACTGAGTTCCTTGTCACCTAGATGCTCTATATAGCTCGAACTATTTATCCAGCTCTAATTTCTCCCTTAAGCTTCAATCTCAGATTAATAACTTTATTTTAGATCTTTCAAATTCTGGTGATAGCTCAAACTCAACCTGTCTGAAACAACTTATTTCTCTTTCTTTCCCTTAAAATCCCCACCTCATCTTGATTTACATATTTGTTTTTTGAAGGCACCAGCATTTTTCAGTTTCCAAAGTTTGTGACTTTGGTGTTACTACAGTCTTTACATTTTCTGTTATTCCATATCCAATCATTTACCAAAATTTGCTGTTTCTACCCCCACAACCTCTTTTGTAACTGACCCCACTCTTTACATAGTGATCACTCTAATTTTGACCCACATCTCTTCTCACTTGCTAAAAGGCCTGCCTTAAAGTCTCTTCTTACTCCAAACCATGCTGCTGCAAAATATATTCACTTAAACACAGATATGGGTATGTCATCCCTTTACTCAGTCTGCCCTACTGTTTCTTTATTGTCTCTGATCAAATAGAAACTATGTTTTGATTTTAAAAGCTCTTCGCAACTTTACTCAAACCTCTCCTGCCTTACTTACTCCCTTTCTTGCATTCTTTGGTTAGCTAAACTGGCATCTGTTCTGTGACTCACATATGTGTTCTGTCTCCTTTATTTGGGCCTTTATGCCTCCTGTCCTCTCTGCTTGTAGTGCATTGTCTCATCACCTCTGCCTCATAAAATCCCTGGCTTCCTTCAGGGTGCAGCTCATGCACCACCTTCTGCATAAAGTCTTTCCTAATTCCCCCTACACCTGATTGCATGTATCTTTTCTCTTTAATTACCTTGTATTTAAGTATTTATCTTCTATATATTTGTATGATTATGTGTTCTTTCTTCTTCCAATAGAACTTAAACTCAAGGTAGAGATTGTTTTCAATCTTTATATTTCCAGTGCCTGTCATAGAGTAGGCACTGTATATAAATGCTTGCTGACTAATTGGAATGTATCTAAAGCGTCTGCAGTCTATTGGTATGTTACTTGAATTATTTAGGTAATTTCATTATTTATCTCCAGTTAAATTTTGGAGATCAGACTATTGATTTGTCATTAATGAATGTAGGAGTTTTTAACTTGTGGTCTGTGAGCTTATTTGAAAAAAATACGTTGGTAATAACTATTTTAATATAATTGGTTTCCTTTGAAATCTGTGTATTTTATCTTATGATTTCTTACAATCTAATAAGGGGTCCATGTCCCCCAAAATGACTAGCCCTTGTATTTAATGGTTGAAACATTTTGCTTTCTTAGCATTGTGATGTCATCTAGTTTCCCAGTTTTAAATGTTATTTTAGACTGACACCTTTGAATTGTTAGTGATTTGCACAGGCCGATTCTTATTTTGGTATTCAAGACCTTCAAAAATGTGATTGCTATCTTGATTGTTTTAATTTTAAAAATTTGGCACTATTTCTCACCATTCCCCTACTCACATTTAATCCCAGCCAAAATGGTCCACTTTTCGTCCCTCCTATCCCTACACCTCCCCTGCAAATGTTATGCACCTTTGTGTCTTTGCATGTATTCTTTCTGTTGTCAGGTCTGATCATTGTCATTTCCTTGCTTAAGAATCTTTGGTGGCTTCCTATTGCCTTTAGATGAAATTTCAATCACCTACTCCTGCCTTTCCAAACTTAATTCACATTTCTGTCCTTAATATAATCTATATTTGAGCCAAAATAGCCTTCTTTTTGTTCCCTGAACTTGGCATTCCATCTCCTAACTTGGTGCTTTTCCTGTGCAAATACCATTTCCTGGAATGGATTTCTTCCTTCCTCTCCTTTGCCTCTTAGAATCCTTTGCTTCTTTCAACATTCACATCAATTATTCCTCATACTGGAAACCTTTCCTAGTTCTTCTAATTGTTCTTTCCTTCTTTAAATTATCTTTTACATATCTATTGTCTCCTACAATATAAGGTTAATTTCTTGAGGGCAGGACTGTTTTGTGTATTTATTCCTAAGACCCAACAATGTGCTTCACACAGAGTAGGTAGGACCTTAACACTACAATATAAGGTTAATTTCTTGAGGGCAGGACTGTTTTGTGTATTTATTCCTAAGACCCAACAATGTGCTTCACACAGAGTAGGTAGGACCTTAACACGTTTGTTGCATTGAAATAGTATCTCCTCGATTGGTTCTCTATTTTTTGAAATCCTCCAAGGGCCTGCTTAAATCCCACTATTCATAATTACACTTACGATGCACTTCCTAGAATTGAAGTTACTTGTGTACATTTCTCATATTTTCCAATAGATCATAAACACCTAAAGTACAGGAATTGTTGTATTTTCTACAATTTTGTGTAATTCACAGTACCTTTGACATAGAAAGATAAACTTTATTGGCCAAATGAATGTTGGGAAAATGCCATAGAAAAAGACTGTCAGTTCAAAAGGTTTGTTTTTTTTTTTATATTGGAGATGTAGAGGAAATTACCTTTTTGGGTTTAAGCCTCCTGGGATCCTACCTTTTTTTTTTTAATTGCCTTCTTAGTTATGAAAAGTAGAATAGGCAAAGAATACATTAGAATCAAGATTTACATTCACATGCAAACCAAACTTCATGCTAGAAAGTCCCATAGGGATCCATAGAGATGGAGCTAGTAGTAGGCAAGGTAGATAGTTTCACAGCCTAACTTTTATCTGATATTAGTTTTTATAAAAGATTTTTAATACTAGAAAGTTCTCCTTGGTAAAGCAAATCAAGGCCAGACAAAGAATGTGGTAGGTAGTAATACAAATTTTCAAATCTTTTGTAGGATATGTAAATGCTTTGTCCTGGTTCTGGGAATTGAGTGTGTGTGTGTGTGTGTGAAATAATATCTAGTACTTCATGGTGTATTATGCTGGGCCCTGTACAAACGGGCAGCTAGGTGGCATAGTGGATGGAGTGCTAGACCTGGGCTCAGGAAGATTCTTCCTAAGTTCAAATCTGGTCCCAGACACTTACTAGCTGTGTAATCCTGGGCAAGTTCCTTAACCCTGTTTGCCTCAGTTTCCTCATTTGTAAAATGGGCTGGAGAAGGAAATGGCAAACTACTCCAGTATGATTGCCAAGAAAACTCAAATGGGGTCACAAAGAGTCAGACACATCTGAAACAACCAAACAACAATGACAACTTCTTTGTGTACTGTGCTGGGCCCTGTATAAGTGCGTATAGTAGCCATTGGTGATCTTTGGCCTTTAGGAGTTCATAATCTCTTTCTGCCACATTAAAGATTATACTCTGGTAGCAGCTGTTACACAATTTAGAATTTATATCCCAATGTAAGATCTTCATAAACTTTTCAATGTGAGGAAACAGTTTTTTGAAGCAAAATCCCATTTAAAAAGAAGTTAATTTCTCTGGCTTCCACTAACCCAAAACATGAAGATTTAGCTTTTAACTTTTGCTTCTTTGATAAAAATTGAGCTGTGGGTTCAGGCCTATTAGGAACACCAGATTTTCCCCAGCAGCCTATTTTGATATTGTGGTAAAAAGAGCGATCAGCAATCCCAGTTTTTAATGGAAAGAAGAGAAAAGGGCAACAAAATCTTGGGGAAATACTGTAGCTCTCTAAAGGTAATAGAACAAGACCAAACCTGAAGAAACGCAACCAGGCTCCGCACTTTTAAATGCTCCCATTGAGGAGGTGATAAAAAAAAGAGAGAGAATGAAAGCAGCACTTGAAGAGTAGATATCTCAATGGGCAAATAATGAAATTCTACAAATACTCAAAGAACTAAGGTTTTTACAGTCCACATATAAATGTGGCAAGAGCTATAAAAAATAGCATAGGCCAACCTCTAAATTACTATTGCTAAGAGTAACTTCTTTTTGTACAATTGTCTTATTTGCAAAATAAGACATCTGTTTAATAAAAGTATTTTATTTTGTCACAACCATGGTTTCTCATTTGTTCAATGAGGCAGTTGGACTAAATGATTTCCAAGGTGTGACTCTTAATATTATATGATTGTATGAATTATGTCAGACAATAGAAGTCCCCATTAGATTGGAAACCAGAGTGACTCTTGGAGATCTGTTGTGTATTCCAGTTGTTAGGGGAATGTGATATCATGTCTCTCTAGCCCTTAGTTCATTTTAGCTTCATTAATATGGCACAAAGATTACATGATATTCCTAATCCTTTAAAGAAAGAAATTACTTTTATGTTTCATGAGTTTTATTGACTGGAACATTGGTTCCTAGGTTATTTTGACCAAGGACACTCTTGACATGTTACTAAATTGTTTATCCATTTCTATTTATATACCAGAGTTTTTCCAAAGGTATTAGGTAATGGTCTGTAAATCTGTGAGCTCTAAACATATACCAGACTATTATTAATAATGATTATTACATGGTAAATTTATTAGTATTTAGTAGCACTTTAAGATTAACTTAATTTTGTAGAGCTTTTGTAGTTTGAAAAACCACAAATTAGTTTCCTCAAAACAGACTGTGTAGTGAAAGTTATTTTCATTTTATAAATTGAGGTTCAGAAAAGCTAAGTGACTTTCTTAAAATGATAGAAGTAGGAAGTGGAAGAACCAAGATTTGAATTTAAATCATCCCTTTCTAATTCCAGTGCTCTTAACAGTCCACTAGTATAAAATGGAACCATATTTTAAGAAAAAATACATTTTTGATAGTTTATATTTTTCTACCACCTACATTTCCAAATGTATTTCATCTCTCCCCATGCTGAGATATGCATTATCATAAAGAATCAAAACAAGTTTAAAAAGTCTGGAATTATGTGTATAGTTTGACACCCATCATCCCTTGTTCTTTGAAAGTACTAGGGAGAGATGCTTCCTTATATCCACTCTTTGGGGCTGAGCTTGGTCATTATAATTTCATACCTTTCAGTTTCATTTATTTTGTTCCTTTGGTTTACTTTGTTGACACTGTGTAATGCAGAGGTGTCACACTTGTCCCTAGAGTGCAGTCTGAACCAGATCAAATGTAATTAGGAAATATTTAATAAAATAAACAAAAAATACAGTAAAACACAGATAATGTTACTTTGTGGTTTTCTAAGCCAGTATATACGTAGGGATCCATTTCTATTTGAGTTTGACATCATTGGTATAATGCTGCTCTTTTTCTACATGATCATCATTTCTTATGGCTCGGTATTATTTCATTGCGTTCATGTTCAGTTTAGTCTTGGATTAGTGTTAGTATTTAGCATAGTGCCTGGCACATAGTAAGTGCTATACAAATGTAACCTATTATTGTTATTATTAGTGTGAATAATGAATCCCCAAAGTGGTGCATTATTAGAATTCTTACTGCCTATTTCCATTGGGCTACATAGCCAATAATCATTTCATATAGTAATAATTTTGAACACACACAATGATCTGAAAATTTTTTATTCACACTTTTTGGGATGTAGCTGTTCCTTAATTTGTGTAGCCATTCCCCCAAATAATGGTAGTTTTGTTTGCTTCCAGTTCTTTGCTATTAAATATGATCAACTTTATTTTTATTATGAAAGAACAAAGCCTTTAAAAGTGTATGATTTAGATAATAGCATCCTTGAAAGTTTTCCTGCTACATTTGTAGGTATCCTTGCTTCCCTTCCCCCAACCCCCTTTGACTCAGACTTCAAGAATGTCTTCTATAACTGATTGGCTAGTCTGAAAAGACATTTTATTTAAGATGCAGTGGTGATAGTAGCTAACATTTATAGAATACTTCAAGATTTGCATAGTACTCTGTGGATTTTATTTAATTCTCACAATAACCTAATAGGTGATCTTGTTATCCCCATTTTACTAATTAGGAAATTGGGGCTGTGACTTGCCCAGGATAACAATATTAAATATTTGAGGCAAGATTTGAACTTGGAATTTTTCTGACTTGGAGTTTTTTGGAGAGAATTTATGCTGGAGTTCTTGAATGAGTCCATCTGCCATAATTAAGTAAATCACTGTAATTGATTAGAATTCCTTTATTCTAATTCCTAGCACTTTTTTCTTTTTAACTTCTGTTTTTTTGATTGACTGCTTTTAACCTTGAAATTACGGCCAGCTTTTCCTTGATCCCTTTTTCCTGTGACCAACTGTAGAAATATCTTATTCCTACAGCTTAGTGGACGCTCAGTGGTTACTCAGCCTTATTTGGGGAAGTGCTTTGCTAAATATTACCTAGACTGTTTCTATAATAATATTAAATGCTAGAGAGCCCCCACTGCTCAATAATTAATTCAGTGGAGAAAAACTGTTAAGGAGGTCTTAAAGTTGTTACAGAAGCTTCAGTGTAGAGTTATAGGGTGGGGAAGATTCTTGCAACCAAAGAAAGCAACGAGGAATAACTCATGAGTTCAAATAGTCCTAAATAGCCTCTTTAGTTTGCAACTTTAGTTTAGACCTCAATTTTTTTTTTTTAAACAAAGGTGTATGGTTGGGACAGAGGTATAGTGTGAAGGCGTTAGAGTTACAGACTGCTGTGGAGAGCCTAGCCTGTGTGAAAAATGCAATTTGCTTTCTTAAGAGAAATGTAGAGGTCTAAAATTTATTTTCTGTGCAGTTTAACAAAATCTTGTAATGGCTATTGGTCATAAATAATGCACATCATTATTTTTATAGAATCAGTATTTCATGCTAAGAGTTTGGATGCATCTGAAAGGAGAACAAAAACATCTGGAACAGAATTTTTTTTAGGGTATAATGCAGTAGCAGAAATTTGTATATAAAAATTTGGAGAACTTAAAATGTAGAACAAGTTGACCAGAAAAGAGGGTGGAATCATTTTGGAGAAAATATGTGGGATTATAATATATAATTGTATTTTGGAATGATTTTTCAGTGTTAATTGATGCCATTCTGTTGTCTTTTTTAGGGGGAGGAAGGATATAAAGGGTAGACTGTCAATAGAGATTAAGTGCCTGGCACTGTGTTACTATGTGTTTACTGTATGCCAGGCACTGTGCTAAGCTTTGGAGATACAAAAAGAGTCATAAGATAATCTTCAAGGAGCTTACATTGTAATTAGGTGGTGGCAACATGCAAACAAATACATCTTTTTAAAAAAGTTATATTCTGGATAAATAGAAAATAATTAACAGAATTAATAGAGTTTGGGAAAAGTTTCCTGTAAAAGATGGGAGTTTTGTTGGAACTTAAAGGAAGCTAGGGAAGTCAGTCAGCAGAGCTGATGAGGGACAGTATTCTAGGGATGGAGGAGAGTCAGAGAAAATTCCTTGGAGTTAAGAGATGTAGTCTTTTTTGTGAAACAGGTAGAAGACCAGTGTCACAGGATCTGAGGCAGGGAGAAAGGTGGAAGAAGACTGGAAAGATAGGAGGGGACTAGGTTATGAAGGATTTTGAATGCCATACCGATCCTGGAGGTGACAGAAAGCTGTTGTTGTTAATTTCAATTGTGTCTGACTCTTTGTGACCCCATTTGGAGTTTTCTTGGTAAAGACACTGGAATGGTTTGCCATTTCCTTGTCCAGCTCATTTTACAGATGAGGAAACTGAGGCAAATAGGGTTAAGTGATTTGCCCAGGGTCACACAGAGTATCTGAGATCAGATTTGAACTCAGGAATATGAATCTTCCTGACTCTAGGCCTGGCACTCTATCCACTGTGCCACCCTGCTGTCCACAATAAAGAGCCACTGGAGTTTATTTAGCAGGGGAGTAACATCATTAGATTGTGCGTTAGGAAAATCACTTTGGTGGTCAAATGGAAGATGGATTAGAGTGGGGAGAGAGCTGAAGACAGGCAGGCTTATAAACACACAGGAACAAGGACTTTATTTTTAATACCAGAGGATGGGTGAAAGTAGTTTTAGGGTTAGTTGGGAACAGTCTTAAAAGTTCTTGAAAATGCAACTAAAAATAGAGATCAATGGGAATAGTTCAGGAAAAAAATGGGTTAGAAAAAAACCCTAGAAGTTATTATAGAAAGTGAAAATCTCAGCTATCCATGTTCATGAACTCTGAAATTCTCTCATCCATCACTACTATGATTCCACCTTTCATTTTCCTTTTCATCCCTTAACCCTGTTGGTGCTCCTTCCCATGAGCTTCACTCCCTCCACCCCTCACTTCTACCCAGCTCTTATCATCACTCCTGTTGCTCTACCTCAACTACCATGATCCCATGCCTTTGCTTCTATGCAACAGTGCTGATGAACAAAGATGGAGAAAATAGCGAAACTGTGCTAGGTCCACTACAAATTTCTGTTATACGATCTCAGTTGGTCCCTTAATCTTTTACACTTTCCTAATTGGATCATTCTTCCCTTCCATTTCCCAAACCTTCTGATCCTGCCTCACACATTCCATGCCTTTCCTCTCACTCCTTTTCACCTGAGACACGTATTTCATTGAAAAAATGAAGTTATTGGCTCGAGTTCCCTCTTTTTTCCTCTTCTTCATCACTGAGTTGTCTTCTGTTACAATTTTCTCCTCCCCCCTGTTTCACATGCAGAGGTTGAGACAAATGGAACAAATCTAATCACTGCTCCACATGACAGTCCTTCAAATATTTGGAGTCCGCTGTCATGTTCCTCCTGAATGTCTTCTTTTCTCCCACCTAAACATGCCCAGTTCCTTCAACTGATCCTCATGTAACACAAACTCAGACCCTTCAACATCCTGTCTTCCTGTGCTTGTGCTCATACTCTCTGTCTCTCCACCTTTCCCCCCTTCTTTTCTCTCCCTCTCTCCTTTTTCTTTTCTCTCTCTTTCCTCCCTCTGCTTCTCTCTCCTTGGCTTGTCAATGTCATCATACTGTCATCCTCAGAACACCATAGTACAGAGTAGGTTTAGTAAGGGTAGTTTTTTGATATAGATCTGAGATTGTGGCAGGTGCAGGTAAAGGAGAACTTCATATGAAGTAGGAAGGTAGCATTTAAGTTGAGTATTAAAGAATGGATTAGAACTCACAGTTGAAGAGCACATTCTAAGTTTAAGGAAGCAAGTCTCTGGGGGTAAAGGTGCAAATGCTGAGGCTGGCTTTTGGAGAACTGAAAATAGACCAGTTTGACTGAAGTTTTCAGTGGGGTAAGACTGACAAAGTGAGGTTGGTGCTAGATTGTAGAAAGTTTTGAATGCTAATCAAAGAAGTTGAACTTTTCCTTCAGATAGTTGGGAACCCTTGAAGATTTGTGAGGAGAGGAGTAGCTTGACCAGATCTTTGTGTTAAAGATTCGTCTGACTGTCTTATGACAAAGGAATTTAGGGGATGGGAGAAAGGTAAGTTTCAAAATCTCTTCTAGCCCTGTGATTTTGTGTTTTTACGTAATAGTTTTCACATAATAGGACATCATTTGAACTTTTTCAAATTAACCTTTCCATTCCAGGATTACTTTTGAGATTTTTATTACTTTTTAAAGACAGGAATATGACCCTTTTGTACTTCTCCTAGAAGCTGCTTTTGGAAAGGTGAGGGGAGTGGTATTGACAGAATAGTCCTTAGCAGAGCATTGGGCAGTAGCAGTAGGGGAGTGGAGACTATAACATTAGACCACTGGAATATTTCCCTCTCTTCTAGGACACAGTAGGTGAGGAGGATATAATAGTGATCAAGTAAGATGAATAAAAGATCAGTGAATTCTATAAAAGTGGAAAATATATTAAAGACCTCTGAAATGTAGGTGGAATTTGAAGCAGGGATGAATCAGGTGGGGTATGAAGAAGGTTTTGGGAGAAGTTTACTGCTCTACCCTCTAGCTCTCCAGTTATACAGAAGAGGCAACTGATGTAGTTGAGGTGTTGATTATCAAAAACTGAGACAATCAGCCTGATGATGAAATTTCTGGTGGTCAACATGTTTCAGGTGGGGCATGGTGTTCCTGAACAAGTAGATCTGCTGTAAGTGGAGAGTTAACAAATAGGCATTTATTTTGTATCAAGAGTGATTGTACCTAGTATCGTAGGATTTAAAGTTACAAAGGACTTTAGTGGTCTTGTCTCAACTCCTTTCATTTACATATGAGGAAATTGAAGCCCAGAGAGGTTGAATGACTTGCTTACTGTTCATAAATAAAGATAGAGAGCATACCTGGTATACTACTAGAATCCAGATCTTATCCCTTTCTAGTTTAATTGTACCTTTACCACTGTATCACATGATAGCATGGTTTACCAAAATCAGGTTACCTGCTTATTCAAGAAGTTAAAATGATTCCCTAAAACTTAGTCTTTTATTTGCTCTGCAATGAAATGATTTTCATATAGTTTTTTAATGACTTTAGTAATTTGGTTTAATAATAGTTCTTCAAAAATTTTCACTAGGGATGGGGTAAAACTCTGAATTTTCAGTGAATTTTTCTAACGAGCAGGTAGTTTGACACGCTTTAGGAGCTATGCTTGCTTCTCTGTGCTAACTTTTGCAGCATAAATGAAATGATCTATACTGTTTAAAACTGAAGCTTTGTAGTATATAGTGGATGTGAGTTAGAGGACCTGGGTTCAAATCCTAGCATATCTTTTATCTGCTACCCTTTTCATTTTATCCAAGTAAACTCTGGGACACATTATCCTCATTTCTTAAATGAGAGTTGGATGAGATGACTTCTGTAGATTCCTTCTAATGATAAAATGCATTTAATCTGAGGCCCATTCACTTTTGGTTCTATGTACTACAATAAAAATTCCCGGATAGTTGCATTTTCAGTTTGGAATGGAGAAACAATATATTTATTTAGAGAAGATTTAGAAGCCACATCCAAAAACACAGAGGAGAGTTTCACAATAAGTTTAGCTACTTGAGCAAAGGTTAAAGAAAGGAAATTTAGAAAATATGTAGTTCACCTACAACCTTTAAAATACAACTATTTTAGAGAGTTCTGTTTAGAAGTAATTAAATCAACTGTGACTTGTTAACCTTGCTAACACTAGTGATAATATTTAGACTTCATTTAGCTTGTGTTTAAGCTAAAATTCTACATATTTGTTTATTTTAGGTGAATTAAAACCAAGTCAAATAGATAAACAATTCTCAATTTTTCGGGCTTGCTTGATGTGAAAACTTTTGTGCTTTCTTTTCTTGTTTGGAATTATTGCCTGTTGGCTGAGTCAGTTGAGAAATAGTATGATCTCACAGTTTCTTTCTCCTACACTAGCTGGCCCATTGGATGGCAGTACAGTGATGGGAAATACACAAACATGAACATTACCACCAATGGTAGCTATTTTTTATCTATGATACTCATCCAGAATTTACACAGTTTAGGCTTTTAGGTGCCAGTAACATGGGTCAAATCAGTGAACTGTGAAAATTGTGGAAATCTGTCTGTGTAGATCTTTGGTATTGCATATCAACTCATATTTGAGCTCTTAGCCAGAGAAATGATAGAAAAATGAAAGTATTATTAACACAGCTGATCTTATAGTGAGTTGGTGTGAAAATGAATCTCTGGAAATAAACTTCTCTTACATGTGAATTATATGAATTCTTCTGTAGCATATAATAAACTATTTAGTAATTTATCTTTTGGGGTGCACTAATTATTTAAAGATTTATCATCATAGAATTAACTTTTTGTACAAATACAGCTATTTTAGTGAAAAACTCGTATCTTTGAGCTGGAATATTAAGGATCACCACCTTGCTATAGAGATAGATACCTATGACCAATACTGAATTCCTCTTAAAATAGCTCTTCATATTGGATTTATCCATAATTATTTATTTATCACCTACTATGTTCCAGGAACTTACCAGCATTAAAAAAAAGGGGGACTCTGATAGTTTTCTAATAAGACATCACCTACAGCCTATCTCCCTCCTTTACAGCCACACACAGCTACCTGATGCACTGAAACGCAAGGATGAACCTCTGTGGAAAATGATAATGTACTTGAATTTAATCCTCAGTAGTTAACAAACTTTCACCTTGTCATACATACCTTTCCCACCCCAATAATTCTGAACCATCAGCTGCCTTTCAAACCTTGTTCACTGTGCCTCATTGACTATTTCCTTATTCTCATTACCCTTAACCTCCTCTTTCCAATGTGTCCCACTTTAAAGGTACCTAAAGGTGACTTGTGCTTTCTGGAGTTCCATAGGTCATAAACATTCCGTCTTAAACGTTTTCCTTTTTCTTTCCCTTTATTTTCTTGCTTTCACTGACCTCTGGCTTCCCTCTGATGACACAACTTTACTGGCTACCCTTTACAGCACTGGTTGCACTTTTATTCATTCACCCAGATTCCCTGGTCATGGTTGGGGGGTTGGAATGCTCCTTGCTCCCCATTGCCGCCTCTAAATTTCCCCTCACCGTTATTACTCAGTAACTTCACCACCTATGAAGTTCATTCAACCCATATTTATCACACAATCAAGATTCTGGTTTAGAGACGTCCAGAACACTGTCCTTCTTTCTTCCCTCCATGAGTTCAGTGCCTAGCTCTCAGTCTTTCTTCCCCAGCTTCTTTCCCCCTAAAAGGGGACTTGAACATAGTTAATGATATTTATTCAAATAACCTTACCTTCCAATTACTCATTTTTGTCATTTCCCAAGGCCTACTCCTCTGACCTTCCCCATGAGTTTCAATAGTTCATTCTTACTTTCAGGATCAAATATATAAAATCCTCTGTTTGGCAATTAAAGTAATGCACAGTTTGGCCCCTTCCTATTTTTGTAGAGTTTACCTCTCTTCTGTGAACTGTCAGATTCAGCTATACTAGCATATACTCTTGCTGGTACCCAACACTTTCCCCCTCCATACCTCTATACTGTCTGTCTCCTTTACCTAGAATACTCTGCCTACTTATCTCTGCCTCTGATTTTGTTTATAAAGACTCAATTAATAAATTTATCTCCCTAGTGCTTGTATCTTTCCCTCTTATATTACTTTCTGTCTGCTCTGTATTTTTCTTGCTCATACCTTGTTGTTTATTCCATTAGATTGTAAGCTCTTGAAGGGACTCTTTTTGCCTCTCTCCCATATATCTAGGGTTTTTACAGGGCCTTGGCATAAGAAGTTCTTCAATGCTACGTGATTGAACAACTGATTGTATCAAGGTGGAGCCAGCATGGTGAAGTGGTAGGTAGGCAATGGTACAACTGAGCTTTTTTTGACAAAACTCTTCCACACAGATTTAGAAAATGCACTAGACCAATATCTGATGAGAAATCCAGAGGGTCACAGTGAATCATTTGTCCAGTCCATGTTGGTATAGAGTTGGTACAGAGAGGTCTGTTGACGCTAGGGATGGGATCAGGCCAGGATGCTGCTGCCTATGTGCAAGCACTTAGTGCCCAAGAAGAGGCTGTGCACTAGGGCAAGAGAAGATCCTAGAGCGATACTGTAGCACCGCAATTCCCATACTGTGGCACCATGAGAAGGCAGGAGCCAATTGGCAGCTTTGTGGCCCACCACCTAGTTCTGGTTTATAGATCAAAAATGGATGGAGAAGGTGACCTGCACCCATGGGGGTGTGTTACTATTTAGGGAGGCCCTGGGTAGTGAGAGGAAGTTCAATATCCACTAGCAGAGCTGGATATCATTTCCAGCATCTTGCTCAACTTGAAGAAGAATAACCAGAGCAGCAATCCCAGACCAAAGGAGATCAAACCTACAGTCCTGTCATTCTGAAGCAATAGTTTTTTTAGGTGGCTAGTAAGGACTGATTCCAGCAGCAGCCTAATTTTGCTAAGACCAAAACCCAGATCAGGAACTAGCAGAACTTAAATCACAGAGGGCAGTAATCAGACTTTGCCCTGGATCATATCACTTTGGGAGCACTGCAAATTTTCAGGTTCTCAGCCTATCCCTGAGATCCTAGAATAAAATGACACAGTGCCCCAAAGAAAGCAGCAGCAGGACCAGCCCAGCCCTCCGCCCAGAAGTGTGGTAGAACCCAGCCCAAACATGAGGTCTTAAGTCAGGAAGTGGATTGTAAGAATGAACAAACAAACAAAAAGAATCCCAACACAAAAGAGCTATTATGGTCATAGGGAAGTTCAGTACATGAATCCAGAAAGATAATTACTCTAAAATATCTACAAACAGCTTCAGAGGAAAACATAGCTTGGGCACAAACTCAGCTAGTCTTCTAGTCTTTCTAGAAGAGTTAAAGCAAGAGTTTAAAAAAAGTTAAAAGTGGTTTTTATAAATAGAATGAACATGTTTGAGGAAATAATTGAAAAAGAAAAATGAGAGCTATGGGAGAAAAAATTGGAAAGGGAATTAACAGCTTGGCACAGGAGTTACAAAACTTCACACAAACCACAAATTTCCTTGAAAATTAGAAAGGACCAAATAGAAACTAGTGACTTCATAAGGCCTCAAGAAATTTTAAAACAAAGTTAAAAGGATGGAAATCTAAGGTATCTCATAGCAAAGAACAACTGTGCTGGAAACAAATTGAGGAGAAAAAATTTAAGAATAATTGGACTGTTTGATTTCCATGAACAAAAATAGATAGATAGACAAACAGACAGAAACAGATAGATAGATAGATGATAGATGGCCTAGACATCATAGCTCAAGAGATCATAAAAGAAAACTGCCCAAATCATTTATAATCAGAAAGCAAAGGGTAAGTAAAAACAATTAACTGGTCCTCTTCGGGGGAAAAAAAAAACAACCCTGAAATTTAAACATCCAGAAATCATAACCATAGTCCAGAGTTTTCAGGTTTAAAAAAATACTTAAAGCAACAATAAAGAAAGAATTCAAGTACCAAGAGTCATAGGATTTATTAGCTACTTTCTTAAAGGAGTGGAGAACTTGGAATATAATATTCCAGAAAGCCAAGGATGTAGGCTTACAACCAAGTATACCTTGCTCAGCAAATCTGAGTGTGTAATGCTACAGGGGAAAAAAATAGATCTTTCATGAAATCGAGTACTTCCAAACATTTTTGATAAAAAGATCAGAGCTTTGTAAAAAGCTTTTAAGTTCAGTTATAAGAGTGAAGAGAAACATAAAAAGGTTACATATGGATGATGATAAAGGACTTAATAAGGATCTGAGATGACACTTGTGGCCCCTCTGAACCTTATTGTCATCATCATCATCATCAGAATTTATAGGAGTCCAATTAGACATAGCCTGGAGTAGTGTATTATGGTTTGATGAACCTAAGAGCAGAATGGAAAGAAAGGGGTAGAGGAATACAATAGGAAGGTGACAAGCTGGATCTTGACTGATTAAAACAAATGTTTTTTAGAATGCACAGAGCATGAGATGAAGAATTATGTACAAGGACCAGAAATTAGCCAGTTTTGTTGGAACATGGAACGTGTGAAGGAGAGTAGTTAGTAGCACTAGCAGTAGTAGTGATCATAATAATAGTGAGCATTTAATATAGAACTTTAAGATTTACAAAGCACTGCACATATATTATCTCATTTAATTTTCACCATAATCCTGGGAGGGAGGTGCTGTTATTATCTTCATTTTACAGGAGACAGGCTAAGGGGGCTAAGTGACATGCCCCAGGGCCATTGGATTGGATCTTCATATTGGATACTCTCTTCTCCACCCCTTTCTCCCTGCATCCCCTTTTACTTTCCTTTTGAATAATGCACATATCCTTTCAGAGCCAATAACCATTATGGTTCCCATCATACTAATTCCTCTTTTTTAAACAAAATTCTCTTATTTTTCAGGCCTCCTAAAAGGGAGAAGTTGGATGTGTGCAGTAGGAAAGTATTAATTAGTGCTCAAATCCTATTTTTTTTCTTCTCTAATCTTTTTCCCCATTTGTTTTTTCTCCCACTGTAACTAAGCTTGTCAAAGCTCCCATTTCTTATGACTTAGAGCATTTCACTTCTGATTGGTCTACTTGCTTCAATAATTCAGTTCAACACACAGGTCAGAGACATTTCCATGGGGTTAATTCCCTTCTCTTGGGGGTGATGGTCATTTTCTAAGGGTGTTTCTAGGTTCATAAAATACAAACTACTGGGAGTGGGTAAGTCAGTTTCCACAGTCTGGCTCTGACTACACCTTCCTCTTATATTACTTTTCTTTATGAATTCTGAGTTTCAGTCAAACTGAGATTACTTGACATCCTTTGTTCTTGTGTCCCTTATTCTCGGTCTTTGCTCTGTCATCTCTGCTGTCGCTCGTTCTCTATCAGGCTGGGGATGTGCCTGCTCCGTTTCCCCTCCTTCACTTCCTAATCTCTCTCTATTGAAGTTCCTCCTGTTGTTGAAAACACAGTTCAGGTATCATCACTGCCATGAAAACTTTCTGGCCTGTCTCCTAGATGAAAATTCTATCTCTTTCCTCAAAAATCTACTTTGCAATACTCTCAATATACTGTTGATAGAACTATGAATTGGACCAGCTATTCTAAAAGCAGTTTAGAACTGTACTCAGAAAGTTACCAAACTGTACCTTGACTCAGCTGTAAGTAAGCTATGAGGTCTATAACCTAAAGACATTAAAGAAAAAAAAATGTATATGTACAAAAATGTTTATAGTAGTTGTGTCATGGTAGCCAAAATTTAGAAATTTAGGGGCTGTCCTGTTGGGGGATGGCTAAACAAAAGGTGGTAAATGAATGTAATGAAATATTGTACCAAGGGCAATGATGAATGGGAGGTTTTAGAGAAAATATGGAAAACCTTTTATGAACTGATGTAGAGCAAAGTGAGCAGAACTAGGAGGATGATCTGTACATTAATAACAACTGTATAGATGGAAAAGTAGGAATGGTTCTAATCTGGGGCCAACAGATAGTTATTGTTCACTTAATTTTTAATTGAAACTTAAGTACTTTTAGTTGATTTGCAAGCTAATAATTCGTTAAAAGGAAATTTTTTATAATCACTGGTTTATTACTTGATTAAAATTATGTGTGCAGGTAAAGAAAATTCTTCTGTATTGCTACTTATTTCTAGGATCATGGAATATGTAATATTGACATATTAACATCTTTAATAGCAATATATTGAAGGTGTTTTCAGTTGAGTGTAGGTTATATACAGCAAACTTGTATAATGCAGGTTATTTTCTCCCTTTCCACTGGCAATTGTAAATTTAAGTTGTTGCTGAAATGGTTCTATAACCATTGGAAAGCTTTTAGAATTCTGATTAGTTCAATAAGAAACCAAGAGCCAAATAAATGAACATGAAACATGCTACACTTCTGATGGTGAGGTGATAAACTCAGAATGTCGAAAGAAACATATATTTTCATACATGGCTTATTTAGGAATTTATTTTGCAGACTGTGTTAATTATATTTTGAGGGATTTTTTTTCTACATAAACTATCCCATGAACTTTATCTTTGAATTTTTGCCAACTCCCCCCATGCCACCTCCACATTTTTCTTCTTTTAGAGCAAATATTATGTTCCCATAGTAATTCTTTATATATATATATATATATATTCATTTTATTTATTTTTAATGCTCGACAATCACTATCATGAAACTCAGATTCCCATAGTAATTTTTTCCCATATTGCAGTTTTGATCAAATTGGCCATCCAGAGCACAGGATCACACACTTAAAAGTCAGCCTTCCTCTTTCCCTTTACTCAGCACTGACTACCTATCAGCCATTTTCTCCATGAGTTTTACCTCTACTAGACACTCTTGCTTCCCTGAGGGATTTGGTATTTACATTTTTTAAAATTCCGTAATAGGAATAGAGTTGGGAGTACAGATTAATTAAAAGGACTTGTTACTTGAAAATTTAAAGAAAAAAGGCATCAAGGACAAAAAAAGTCACAGAAGTTTCTAAAAGTACAGAAGAATGTTCATTAAGAATGTAACCAAGTGAATGACAACATAAGCTGCATTTAAACCCCAAACCTCTTCTGCCCTTTGCTGTACTGTCTAAGGTGAAATTATTATAAGAGTCTGTCAGTTTTTCTACTTCTGTTCACTATCCTTTAGAAGTTAAACTGGGGGGAGGGGGGAGAAATACTGCTAAAATTTTCCCTAAACATCTAGTGGCTTGCAAGTACCCCATCGGATTTCATTTAAAAGGTTATGAGGTGTAAGAGGTACATGTAAGGCAATTCCTACAGCTTGACTTGAGTTTTACACAGTGAACTGGGAAGAACAGATGGTTTCTTAAATGCCTACATTTAATCAGTAATTCAGGCTTTAAAAGCTTATACTACTGCATCATTAATACTTTTCATTCATTTTTCATTTTCACATTACAAAGTGACCTATACCACTGTTTTCTGTCTTATTTATAGGAGGCTTGAAATGTATCAAAGTACTGAAGATCACACGCCAACAACTGGTAGAACTGATCTGACTACTTATTTAAATCTTGGTGAGTTATAGATATCTATAACTTTATATTCAGTTTGCTCTTTTATAAGTCTGCCTCCTTCCATGGATAATTTAAAGCTGGGAAATAAAAGTAGGAATGGTTCTAATCTGGGGCCAACAGATAGTTATTTTTCACTTAATTTTTGATTGAAACTTAAGTACTTTTAGTTGATTTGCAAGCTAATAATTCGTTAAAAGGAAATTTTTTATAATCACTGGTTTATTACTTGATTAAAATTATGTGTGCAGGTAAAGAAAATTCTTCTGTATTGCTACTTATTTTTAGTATCATGGAATATGTAACATTGATGTATTAACATCTTTAATAGCGGTACATTGAAGGTGTTTTCAGTTGAGTGTAGGTTGTATATACACAGCAAACTTGTATAATGCAGGTTATTTTCTCCCTCTCCACTGGCAATTGTAAATTTAAGTTGTTGCTGAAATGGTTGTATAATGTTTCTGAAGACTTGAACAGTTACTGTTTGTGCAGAATTGGAAGACTCAAGGTTCCATCAGGTAGAGACAAGCCTGACCTAAGTGCATTCATGAATAAGGATAATTCTTCTGTACACCAATTGATTAGGGAATTCCTTTATCTTGTATGAAATTAAAAATACTAGTAGTTCATTTTAACAAGCAAAGTAGAGCTTTGTAAAGTATTAGAACATTAAACATACATGTTAAGTTTATATAATTCTATAAACATTTCTTTCTAAAATTTACTTTCAAAACATAGAGCTGTTTATACTTACCATACTTGAAAAAGATCTCTTGGGATTTTGTGAGAAGCTGTGCCTTTTATCTTACCTCATGTGCTATATAAAATACATTTCTAAAACATCGATGGTTTTAAAAAATACTGTATTTGTTCAGTTAGAGTATATTTCTCTAATACCTTTTTAAAGTTTTTAAAGGCACTTTACAGATATGATCTTAATGGAGGCTCCTAAGCATCTTTTGAGATTAGCACTCCGGTTATTGATATTATCCCAACTCAAAGACTTCCTTGTCCACAGTGGACTGGAGTAGATGTGACTGTTGGAAATAAATAATTTTTCTTGGAACTCTTTATAGTACTTAGAAAATTTCTGACATATTCTGGATTAAATCATGAATATCCATCCTCCTTGAATATGATTTAGTTAATGTTTTCTGAGTGAAGACATTTTATCTGAATATTTGAAAATGGTAACATCCTCACTAGTTACGTTTCTGAATACTTAAGGAACAGAGTGAAACCTAAACCATTGAAGAATTAAAATGGTAAAGAATCAAAGATCCATTTAACAAATATTTAATAAGTACTTAGTATATGTTTAATAAGGGATTTTAACTATTCCTCTTCATTTTATCTTGCTAATTTTTAGTTATATCATCATCCTGTTATGACTTTTTTTTTCTTTTATTACCTAATTGAGACTCCTTTTGTCTTAAATAGTCCTTTAGGACTAACTTCCTTCACTTTTCAACATTTTTTTCCCTCCCTTTGATAAATAATGTCTTGTTTTAATTTAATCCTTTCTTTTAAAGATTTCCTTTTTGATTTTTTGAAAGTTAACATCTGTTTAGGTCCACATACTTTTTTAAGCATGTAATAATGATTTGGGCACATTTGAAGTGAAATTTTACAAGTCAGTAGTTGGACAATTAATTGAATTGTGAGCAGAGGATCTCGTCATGGTAACTTAGTGCTTAAAATAATAGCTCACCAGATTGAAGCCACCATTTTGTCTGGTCTCTGGAGTGGCATCTGTGCCCCAGTTTCAACTGGGGGGTAAACTCCATATTTATTCTGGTCTAAACTGTAAATGTGGCATAGCTAATTGGTCCAAAATTAGTGCATGAAAATTAGCCTCAGGCTTATCTTACTTAATTAAAAAAAGTTAGTATAAAAGGCTTTCTGGCATTTCATTTGCTTAGAAAACAAAAGACTAGTTCTTGTTTTTTGCCTAATTTATTTAACTTAGATTTATAAGCCTACCGCTAATGAGGTTTTTTTTTTTTAATACTTTGTATAATAATACACTTTTTTTTGATGCTCAGTAAGTGTGTTTGCTTTTAATTCAAGGATGTGATTATTGTTGAAAATATGTAAAGAAAAAATTATTTGCAGTACTTTGCAAATTGGAAAGTTCTTTTATTTTCACGTAAGGCAATCTGTTCTTATGCTAATAATTTTACATTAAAATTTTTTTCAAGAAAATGGCTTTGATGATGATAAGTCTTGTAGGATTTTTAGTATAGATCAGTTGAGATAAAAGGCAGTAATATATACACACCATCCATTATTATTATACATAATAACTGGGGGTGGGAGGAAACCGTGGTTCATGAGATTTGAACCCAGACACTGGCTTACAAGTTTCCCCTATACTTTATTGATGAGTGAGAGCCAAGTGTGTGAAAAAGGTGTACATTTGAAGTCTTATGTGCACCCCTTAGAAAAAGGCTTGAACTCAGTGTATAGCCTCTAAATGCTAGCTATTAGCTATTAAATTGTTTAACTACTCAAATATCTGTGGGTTATGCTTCCTGTGAAGCAATGAGAGACTTGATAATAAGTAGCAACAAATATTACTTGAATAAATTCCGACTGAATAGGTTTTTACATAATGCTGCAGCACCTGATCAAATTCCTTCTTTGGGAAAGTATAAATGGCACACTTCCTGCCAGTGACAAAGGACAGCATCAATATCTGTGGAGTAATTACTCCTTTAAATGACAGACAGACCATCTTTTATATCTTAAATAACCACGTACTTAAGACTGATTTTAGTGAGTTTTGAAAAAGAATGTTTAAAATACTTTTGAACTTTCATTTCATTCCTTACTTTTCTTATGATGGTATTGACAAAAGCACACTGTATAAGCATATTTACTGCATTATCTGTGGAAAATCTTTTTTATCTTTCTGTCTCTTTGTATATAATTTAGATTGATGACATGGCGCCTTTAGTGCTAGACAAAGCAGAGAAGTTCTAGAACGTTCAAAAGCTAAGCTCAAGAGTTAGCAATAAGGATTATTCATTGTCGTGACTACTTGCCTTGAGCCTCTCTTAGGAGATTCAGAGATATACTTGAATAACATACTGGGCTTGGCAATAGGTATCAAACTGGGTGTAAGGGAGGGTAACCAGATTAAAATTGGTAATTGGTAATGTTTAACAAAATGAATGATAATACAGCAGACTGTGGATAATGTTAATTTGTGGTTTTTCTAAGTCAGTCTGCAATCTGTAGGGATCTCTGTTTGAGTTTTCAACCTCCATTTTCAACTAAGGCCATCAAGATATTGCCTTCTTTTGTTCTATTAAAAGTTTGATTTTAGTTTTCAATTTTTTTAATAGAAGATTATAGTAAAGTTAAAAAAAAATCCCAGCAGGCATCTTTAAACTTACCTTCCTTCTGTCATAGACGTGAACTTGGATTCTTGAAAACTATGTCAGCGGAGCATAAGCTCTGGAAATTTCTCTTGTGATAAAATGACTAAGTATGATTCCAACAATAGAAGAAGGAATGAGAGGCCAAACAATTGTAGATTACACAGAAGCCTAATGTCAGCCAACAAACATTTTATTAGGTGCTTGACATGTCAGGTGCACTGTGCAATGGGCTCTTGATGTAAAGAGGGAAAAAAAGACAGCCCCTTTGTCAAGAAGGTCGCAGCCTAATGGGTGAGACAACCTGTAAACAACTATGGACAAATGAGCTACGTATAGAATAAATTGGAGAGAATCAACAGAGGGAAGGCACTAAGGATGGGGAAAGGCTTCTTGTAGATGGGATTTTAGTTGGGACTTGAAGAAATGCAGGTAAACCAGGCAGTGGAGATTAGGACGAAGAGAATGAAGAGAATAGAAGTATTCTGAAATATTCCAAGTCAGGAAAAGGAGTGTCTTGTTTGAGGAACAGTAAGGAGGTCATTTTTACTGGACTGAAGAAGTAGGTTGAAGGGTCCAGGTTATGAAGGATATTTCTTTTATTCTATTTTTATTATATATATATATTATATTATATTTAATTTAGATATGTGTTTCAGGAGAGTCATTTTGGCAGTTGAGCATGAATTGTAGTAGGGAGATACTTTAGGTCAGGAGACCAGCTGGTAGGTTATTGAAATAGTCCAGAAGTAAGGATCTGTACCAAAGTGGTGTTAGTATCAGAGGAAAGAAAGGTGTGTGTGGGAGAGATGCTACACAGGCTAAATGGGGAGGCGAGGGTGAGGAATTGAGAAAGACATTTTAGTTCGGAGCCCCAGTGACTGGGAATATAAATGGTACCCACAACAGCATGAAGGAAGTTAAGAAGAGGGGAGGCTTTGAGGGGTAAAAATAACAATTAAGATTTTGGATATGTTGAGTTTAGGATGTCTGTTGGGACACCCTGTTTGAGATGTTTCCTAGGCAGTTGGAGAGATGAGTCGAGTTCAGCAGAGAAGTTAGACTGAATAAGTAGGTCTGAGAATCATCAGTATAGAGATGATGATTGAATCCATAGTATCTGATGGAATCACTAGTGTATAATTTTTCCAGATTTCTGCAAGAGTTTTGTGTGACCATTGATTTCTTATCATTCTTGCTAAGAATTTAACTCCTGCCATCTTAAGTTTCTGGCTTCTATTTCCAGATTACTTGCCATTTCTTTTCTTTATCATTTCATTTTTCTCCCTTCCTACCTCCCAAGAGTCACATCTTGCCCGAATTATTCAATAACTTTTTAATTGCTCTTTCTGCCTCAAACAGGCCCCCACTCCATTCCATCTTCCCCTCAGCTGTCAGAGGGATTTTCCTACAGTGCAAGTTCACACAGTAAAACTCTGTGGCTTCCTATGAACTATTGAATCTGATATAGATTCCTCTGCTTGGTATTTAAAACTTTTTATAACCTGACCCCTTCCTACCTTTGTAGTCTTCTGAAAATGCAATCTCTTCCATGTTACAGTGACCTCTTTGGCTTTTACTTGTACTTACTGATGGACTTCTGTGCATCTGTACTGGTTGTGCCCCAAACCTGGACTGCTTTTCTTCTCTTCTGTTGAGCTTCATTGATTTTCTTCAAAGTTCAACTCAGTAGACTTAGCCACTATTGCTAGGGTTTTCTACTTTGGGATTTCTTCCCATCTGCTCTGTATGTACTATTAGAATGTGAGTTCGTTGATGGCAGGGGCACAATACAGGGCACAGAGTTAACACTTAATAAATGCTTTTTGACGTCAGCCAATTTATGCTCTAGTCCCTTCCATTCATTAAAGAGTGTAATAAGCAAGATTGAGTTAGAGAATGTGTGTAAAGGTGCTGTGAATGTCCATTTTTACTCCAGCATTGCCTGTGATTTCTTTGATGGGAGTATTGCCCCCCATATCTGTTGTTGAATCTCAGCAATGTGGGTATTCCTGTCAACAGTGTGGATTGTATCCCATCTGTGCCAACTGATCTTCTGCAACTCTTGTCTTAGTCCTCCCATATATTTTCCACCATGTTCTCACCCAGTGTGTTGCTAAACTTCCTCAAGTTTTCCCAATATGAAGGTCCCAATGAAGCATTCTTCATACTGCTTGACCAGACTGTATTAATTTTTTCTTGTTTATTTTATTTATGGCATCTTTTATGCTGATTTTCCTTAATAATTCCTTTTTTGTAATGTGCTGTAGGGTGCTCATACCATCACTGAACTTTTATTCTTAGGGGAATTAGATTATTATGGTTCTCAAAGTGGGGAGGAGTGCAGTATAGTGAAAAGAGTGCTAGATTTGAAGTCAGAAGGTTTAGATTCAAATCTTACTTGCGTCAGCTTACTACCTTTGTGACTTTGGGCAAGTGATTTTAACTCTGTGGCCTCAGTTTTTTCATCTCAAAATGAGAGGATTGGAGTAGATGACCTGGGCTTCTTTCTAGTTCTAGATAGATGACATTATGATGGCCTTAGAAGGAGAAGATTAGGGTAAAGAACTTTGCAACTTTCCAAAGATCATCTAGTTTGCTCCCCTTTTTGATTCTAAGTCCAGCTTATGATCCAGTTATTGTTTCTCTTTGTCTTTCTGTCAGTATATTTATACATATATGATGTTTGTATATGTACAAAAATGGTTGAGCTCTGTGGGCTAGCAGTTCAAATAAATGTCATTTGATTCTGCCTTTACAAGAACTCTCAGATGTGTCCTCTTCACTACATTAACAGGCCCTTTGTGCCTTAACTATTTCAGTAGTCTCTTTTGGTTCCTCTGCCTCATGTCTCCCATCTCCTCTCTGTCTTCCCAACTGATATTACTGAAGTGCAGATTTGACTGTCTCCCCAGCAGCTTCTGGGAGTAAATGCAAAATTTTCTTCCTGTCATTTAAGTCCCTTTACTGTTTGGCTCGAGGCTACCTTTCTTGGCTTACTGTGTCCAGTTGAAACTGATTTGCTTATGCTCTTACTCACACAGGACAGTCCATCTTCTGGCTCTGTAGCTTTCTAGAGACAGTCCTCATGCTTGGAATGTACTCCTCCTGACCTCTCCCCTGCTTTCAGCTTCTTTTAATGTATTTTCTTCCCCCAACAGAGAGTGTAAGCTCCTTGAGAGCAGGGACTATCTTTCTCTTATTTGTATCTTCCATGCTTAGCACTGTGCCTAGCAATATAGTAGGTACCAATAACCATTTATTGACTATAACTGAATGAATGACTATAAATGGTTACAAAACAGGGTCATGTCTTTCTATCATTCAAGCAATCTCACATAGTTTGACATATATGGGAAGGTAATGTGTTGTAAGAGTTTTATGATATTGTGTTCATCTTAGAAATGTTTATATATTTCTTTTCTAGAGTAGCTAATTTTTTGGCATGTTAAACTTAAGTAGCTAAGTAGTCTTTTTTTACATTCTTAGATGATCTCCAAATGAAGTCGTCCTTGATTTAAAACTAGAGACTCAATTAAATAATGACATTTGGAAAAACAGAGGACAAATCAAAACTTGCCAATTCTTCTTGTTGCCTAAGTAACATAGATACTTAAGGAGATGCATAGATTTTTTTTCTCTGTTTACTGGTTGATTACCGTTAAAAAATAAAGGCCACTTTTGTTGGGGAGATTATAGGAGTGTGGTAGCCTCCTATGACCAAGGAACCCAGATCTCTGGCAAGCATTGCATATGGGCTTTGAGTTGTACCACTCTGCAACAGAATGGATTACCATACCCCCACCCAACCTGGGAATCTATAGAGGGACCACTGAAGTCTTGGGGGTGTTCCTGGGTTAGAGAGCAGAAAGCAAGGACAAACAGGTGACACCTGTAGGAGGCTTCTAAAGGCCTAACAATTGATGAGATGGACAATTTTAGGGGAAACTGTGAAGACCTTTGGGGATGGATACAGAATAAAGTGAGTAGAACCAGGCAAACAGTCTAATCTATACAGTGCTAACGGCATCATTGAGAAAAACGACCTTGAAAGATTTTAGAGTAGTGATCAATGCAATGATAAACCAGACCAAAAGAATGAAGATGAAACACAACATCTCCTGGTAGGCTGGAGGTGAGCTTAAAATGCTAAAAGAGATATACCTTTTTGGACATGCCTAACATGGGATCTGGTTTTTTTGGACTGTGTAGCTATATATTGAGGGATTTGCTTTTGCATTTTAATTTTTTAAATTTGATAACTTGGGGGAGGGAATAGGAGAGAGATTAATTTTTTTTAAATTAGTTACTTCAAAAATTTGCATACACACACATTTTAAAAGGCCACACTCCCTATTTGCAATTTTCATATTTTCTCTAAATCATAACTTTTTCAGAGTCTGCTTATTTCAGTCTTAATGCTTCAGGTCTTATCTGCAGTATTGTGTTTAGTTCTGGGCACTGTTGCTTGAGAATGATACTGATAAGCTGGAGAGGGTCCAGGAAAAGGAGCAGAAGATTATGAAGGGCTTTGAGTTTAGGTCATATGAGCATCATTGAAGGAAGTGAGTATGTTTAGTCTGGAGGAGAGAAGACTTTGGTACAGTATGGTAGCTTCAAGTATCTGGAAGCCTTTTACGCACAAGAGGAACTGGATTTGGTATGTTTGACCCTGTAAGACATATCTAAGAGCCATGGCTGGCAGTGGCCAAGAAGCCAATTTAGGGTTGATGGCGGGGGGAAACTTCCTGGCCTACTCTCCCTTTCCCTCCTGGAATTTCTTCACACAGAGGCTCTGTGAACATTTGTCATCTAAATTAAACCACCAAGCATTTATTAAATAATTGGCACTGTTATAATAGCTAGGCACTGAACATAGAAACACAATGGATGACACAGTCCCTACTCTCAAGGAATTTACTTTCTATGAGGGAGATATTAACCACCCATAGTATATAAACAATGAAGACAGACAAAAGCAAAGTAGGTCAATACAAAGTAGTTTGAGAAAGGAAGGTACAAATACTGGAGGAATTAGGAACGGTGTTGTCTCTCCTATGTTTGGGAGGAAGAGGGTTTCTCTGAAGTAGTGATGAGGACGGAATGACTTTTCATGTGTGAGGGGAACAGAGGAATACCGGTTTGACTGAACTGAGGAGTGGGCGAGGGAGAATGATGTCCAAAAAGGCAGGAAAGATACTTTAGGGTCTGGTTGTGAAGGGCTTGTAAAAGCTAAACTGAGGAGTGTATATTCCATTCTAGAGGCAATCTGAAGTCCCTGAAGTTTAGTGAGTAGAAGAGCACATTTAATTCTTGTGAAATCTGCATAAGTCACTCAGCCCTTTTTGTGAGTTGTTTCCTCATCTGCAAAATTGGTAAATTATATTTGATGCCCTCCAAAGTCCCTTCTGGCTTTAAATCCATTGTCCTGTGAGCCTATGAAACTACCTGTCATCTTTGTCTATCACAAACAATTTGTCCTTTTTGTATTGGACCCATGATTTTGTTGGTGTAGGGAATCTCTGGGATGCATATTCTCCTACTAATGCAAATAGGCAACTTGTATGTTGTCTTTAGGTATATATATTAATGCTGCTGCTGCTGATGTTGCATTTAATGTAGTACCTGGCACATAGTTAATAAATGCTTACTGATTGATTAATACACTTATATATTTGTAATGTCATCAATGTGGATACATTCTCCATTGATAAAATAGAAATTCATCCTTGCCTATCCATCCTGTGGGATAAGATGGCCCTCTTACAAATCCAACAGGAACCTTTGTCTCATTTTTTTAATACTGTATAGATACCAGTGCTATCCATCAGTAATACCTTGCTTTTGCATGACTTACCTTTATTCCCCCATGATACCTTTTTTAATGACATCGTTCTCACCCGTCCTCTGCTTAATTCCTTATCTAAACTGTGTTTTAGTTTGCTTATCCTTACCAAGCACTTCTCTTTAGTGCTCTTTGGATGATCCTCAACTTCAGTTTCTTGGAGGCTCTAGTGTTCCATATCTTGCAGTGATACAGCATCATTAGAATAATATTCTTCTCAAAAAGCTGCATCTTTGTTTCAGAAGAAGCTTGGGGTTATTAAGAGTATTATGTCTTTTCCTAACTCTAAAGTTTTCAAAGTGCTTTACATACGTTGTCTTATATGAACTTTATAGCAACTCTGAAGTACGTATTACAAGTATCATTATCCTCAGTTTATTATTAAAGAAACAGGCTGAGAAGATGCCTAGCTAATGTCAGTGGTAGGACTTGGAAACAGTTCTTCCTGCATTTTTTATGTGTATAATTCTTTAAAATATGTGGAAGTGGTTAACAAAGTAACAGTGATCAAATTAGCAAATGGCATGAATTGTCCTGAGATTTGAGTAAGGTGTATTTAGAATCTTTTTTCCCCTTTTGAATAACTTCAATTATTTAGTATTGCTTTAAAAGGACGAGTTATGTCTCTTTTTGCTAGGATAATATATCTTAAGCTACATCATTAATTTTTTTTCAAATTTACAGTGTGTGTGTGTGTGTGTGTGTGTGTGTGTGTGTGTGTGTGTGTGTGTATCTTCCCCACAGTGAGGGAACAATTTAACTTGCTTAGTTTGGCAGGGGTGGATTTAGACTGCATTGAACTGCTCCACAATGTTACCAATTTGCCTTTAAGTAAATTTTTTCCAACGGTACCTTAAATGGCTGACTAGTGGCCTTAAGAGATCTGTGCATCCCTGAGAGTGATTTACATTATCTTCACTGTTCAGACTATATGTACTGATGGCATGTTAGTGGGTCAGCAAATTGTCGACTTTCCAAATGACAGTGGTTTTTGTATAGCTGTAGGTAGTGATGTCATTTAAGTATAAATTAATGTGCTGAAAGTTTCGGTGGAATAAATAATTTTAACTGCATATAAACTGTGTCATTATAGGCAGAGAGGTGTGGGAAATTGATCAGTTACTTGGTAAATTTGGTTAATGGAGATGTCTGGTTGGAATTACTTAGTTCAGAGCTTTGCTTTCTTTGAATTAGCTGAGTCATTATTAGAACTCCCTTTCCTTTGAATCCTTGGACATTGTCTTAGCTTTCCTCTACTTACCTCTATCCTTCTGTAGGTCACTAGGCCATCTTACTTGTCACAGTCATCCTAAGCAGGAGTGAAGTTGTGTGATACCTTGGATGCTACCCCTCCAGTCAGGAAGATCTGAGTTTAAATCCAGCCTCAAGCTTTGTTTGCCTCAGTTTCCTCAATTGTAAAATGAAGATAACAATAGCATGCCACAGTTCTTATGAAGATCAAATGAGATAATATTTGTATAGTGCTTAGCACAGGATTTGGCATATAGTAGGTACTGTATAAATAGACTCAGAAGTCCTTTTGTTCCTTTATGTATTGCTTGTGAGGTTCCCATTGGGGTATAGCTTTCTGTTGGACTCTATTATGGTGTCTTTCTATATGGATAGCCAGTATTTCTCACTTGTCATGAGGGAATCATTCGCTTCTTGGGGAGCTACGTTCAAATTTTGCCTGGTTGCTTATTACCCATATTGATATGCTATTTTTCTCTGAACTCCTAGCACTTAGTATTTATAGCACTCCTTTTCTAGTTAATCATATGCTGATTTTATGAGTTGTTTTATTGCTTCCTAATTTTCTGTCATATTTTCCTGTTATGACTTTATTAGAGCAATGACTTTGATGCTTATACTTTTACTTTTGTAGTATTGCTATGTTACTGTATCTTGTATAAAATTACTAGATTAATTGTCCCTTGCATATAGACTCTCAGTCAAGAGTTTAGAATTGGAAAAATCTGTTCTAACCTTTTTAATTAGACAAAGATACTGAAGCACACATTGATTGTGGACAAGGTTCTTTTTTTTTTTTTAAAGACCAACATTTATTCCAGAGGACTAATGTTGAAACGTATTTCCCACCTCTCAGAAGATTAATGGTAGAGTATAGGTACAAAACATAGCATACATCATCCTGGAGTTAAGAAGATCTGAATTTAAATCTAGCCTCAGATTTACTAATTGTGTGACCCTGTGCAAATTTTGCCTCAGTTTCCTCTACCTGCCAGGGTTGTTGTGAGGATCAAATGAAATAATAATTGATAAAGTGCTTAGTACACTACCTGGCACATAGTAAGTGCTATATAAATGTTAGCTATTATTATATAGCTGATTGTGCATTTGCTTCGCTGAACTGTTTCTTTTTGTTACAAGGAAGAGTATTATGTGTACTGAGGGTTATTAGGAAGTGACAATGATGTGAAAAATGAAAAGCATTAATAAAACTTTTTACATTTTTAAAAATTTTAAGCCATTTAGAAAATTTTTTATTTTTGGTTTTCAACATTCACTTCAACAAAATTTTGAATTTCAGATTTTCTCCCCATCTCCTTCCTGCCCCCACCCTAGGACAACATGTATTCTGATTACCTGTCCTCCAGTATACCCTCCCTTCTTTCACACCGCCCCCCTTATGCCCTTCCTTTCTATTTTCTTGTAGGGCAAGATAGATTTCTATACGCCATTGCCTTTATATCTTATTTCCTAGTTTCATGTAAAAACAATCTTTAACATTCATCTTTAAAGCTTGGTGTTCCACATACTTTTCATTCACTCTTCCCCATCCACCCTCATTGAGAAGGCAAGCAATTCGTTATAGGTTATACTTGTGTAGTCATGCAAAATACTTCCATAACAGTAATGATGTAAACAACTAATTCTATTTCCCTCTATCCTTTCCCACCCTCCATTTATTCTATTTTCTCCTTTAACCTGTTCCTCTACCAAAATGTTTGCTTCCAATTACCCCTTCCACCAAACTGCCATCCCTTCTGTTATCCCCGCTTCTTCTCCCCTTCCCCCCTGCTTCCCTGTAAGGTAAGATACACTTCCATACCCAGTTGAGAAGGCTATTCCTTCCTGAAGCCAAATCCAATTTGAGAGGAAGGCTCATTTATTCCTTCTCATCTTCCCCTCCAGTATAAAAGCTCTTTCTTGCCTCTTTTATGTGAGATGATTTACTACATTTTACCTCTCCCTTTCTCTTTCTCCTAGTACATTCCTCTCAACATTTAATTTTCTTTGTTAGATATCATCCCTTCATATTCAGCTTACCTTGTCCCCTCTGTCTCTTGTGTGTCTGTCTGTCTATCTGTCTCTCTCTGTATACATACACACACACACACACACACATATTCCTTCCAACTATCCTAATACTGAGAAAGGTTTCGTGAGTTACAAATATCATCTTTCCATGTAGGAATGTAAACAGTTCAATTTTAATAAAGTCCCTTATAGTTTCTCTTTCCTGTTTACCTTTTCGTGCTTCTCTTGATTCTTGTATTTGAAAGTCAAATTTTCTATTCATCTCTGGTCTTTTCAACAAGAATGCTTAGAAGTCCTCCATTTCATTGAAGTTCCATTTTTCCACCTGAAATATTATATTCAGGTTTGCTGGGTAGGTGATTATTGGTTGTAATCTCCTTTGACCTCTGGAATACCATATTCCAAGCCCTCTGATCCCTTAGTGTGTAGAAACTGCTAAATCTTGTGTTATCCTAATTGTGTTTCCACAGTACTTGAATTATTTCTTTCTGGCTGCTTGTGATAATTTCTCCTTGACCTGGAAACTCTGGAATTTAGCTACAATATTCCTATGAGTTTTCCTTTTGGCATCTCTTTCAGCAGGTGATTGGTAGATTCTCTCCATTTCTATTTTACCTTTTGGTTCTAGAATATCAGGGTGGTTTTCCTTGATAATTTCTTTCTTTCTTTCTTTCTTTATTTAACTTTTAACATTCTTTTTAACAAAATTTTGGGTTCCAAATTTTCTTCCCTTTTGTCCCCTCCCCCCCACCCCAAGCATTCTAATTGCCCCTATGACCAATCTGCTCTCTCTTCTATCATCCCTCTCTGCCCTTGTCTCCAACTTCTCTTTTGTCCTGTAGGGCCAGATAACTTTCTATACCCCTTTACCTGTATTTCTTATTTCCTAGTGGCAAGAACATTACTCGACACTTGTTCCTAAAACTTTGAGTTCCAACTTCTTTACCTCCCTCCTGCCCCACCCCTTCCCTTTGGAAGGCAAGCAATTCAATATAGGCCAAATCTGTGTAGTTTTGCAAATGACTTCCATAATAGTTGTGTTGTATAAGACTAACTATATTTCCCTCCATTCTATCCTGTCCCCCATTACTTCTATTGTCTTTTGATCCTATCCCTCCCCATGAGTGTCAACCTCATATTGCTCCCTCCTCCCCATGCCCTCCCTTCCATCATCCCCCCCACCCTGCTTATCCCCTTATCCCCCACTTTCCTGTATTGTAAGATAGGTTTTCATATCAAAATGAGTGTGCATTTTATTCCTTCCTTTAGTGGAATGTGATGAGAGTAAACTTCATGTTTTTCTCTCACCTCCCCTCTTTATCCCTCCACTAATAAGTCTTTTGCTTGCCTCTTTTATGAGAGATAATTTGCCCCATTCCATTTCTCCCTTTCTCCTCCCAATATATCTCTCTCACTGCTTGATTTCATTTTTTTAAGATATGATCCCATCCTCTTCAATTCACTCTGTGCATTCTGTCTCTATGTGTGTGTGCGTGTGCGTGTGCATGTGCGTGTGCATGTGTGTGTGTGTAATCCCACCCAGTACCGAGATACCGAAAAGTTTCAAGAGTTACAAATATTGTCTTTCCATGTAGGAATGTAAACAGTTCAACTTTAGTAAGTTACTTATGACTTCTCTTTGCTGTTCACCTTTTCATGGTTCTCTTCATTCTTGTGTTTGAAAGTCAAATTTTCTTTTCAGCTCTGGTCTTTTCATCAAGAATGCTTGAAAGTCCTCTATTTCATTGAAAGACCAGTTTTTCCCCTGAAGTATTATACTCATTTTTGCTGGGTAGGTGATTCTTGGTTTTAGTCCTAGTTCCTTTGACTTTTGGAATATCCTATTCCATGCCCTTCGATCCCTTAATGTAGAGGGTGCTAGATCTTGTGTTATCCTGATTGTATTTCCACAATACTTGAATTGTTTCTTTCTAGCTGCTTGCAATATTTTCTCCTTGACCTGGGAACTCTGGAATTTGGCCACAATGTTCCTAGGAGTTTCTCTTTTTGGATCTCTTTCATGTGGTGTTCTGTGGATTCCTTGAATATTTATTTTGCCCTCTGGTTCTAGAATCTCAGGGCAGTTTTCCTTGATAATTTCATGAAAGATGATGTCTAGGCTCTTTTTTTGATCATGGCTTTCAGGTAGTCCAATAATTTTAAAATTATCTCTCTTGGATCCACTTTCCAGGTCACTTGTTTTTCCATTTAGATAGTTAACATTGTCTTATGTTTTTTCATTCTTTTGGTTTTGTTTTATAATTTCTTGATTTCTCATAAAGTCATTAGCTTCCATATGCTACATTCTAATTTTTTTTTTTATTTAACTTTTAACATTTATTTTCACAAAATTTTGGGTTACAAATTTTCTCCCCTTTTATCCCCTCCCCCCCCCCCAAACCCAAGCATTCTAGTTGCCCCTGTGACCAGTCTGCTCTCTCCTCTATCCTCCCTCCCTGCCCTTGTCTCCGTCTTCTCTTTTGTCCTGTAGGGCCAGATAGCTTTCTTAACCCCTTAACCTGTATTTCTTATTTCCCAGTGGTAAGAACATTACATTTGATCCTAACACTTTGAGTTCCAACTTCTTTAGCTCCCTCCCTCTCCACCCCTTCCCCTTGGAAGACAAGCAATTCAATATAGGCCAAATCTGTGTAGTTTTGTAAATGATTTCCATACTAGTTGTGTTGTATAGGACTAACTATATTTCCCTCCATCCTATCCTGTCCCCCATTACTTCTATTCTCTTATGATCCTTTCCCTCCCCATGAGTGTCAACCTCGGATTACATTCTCCTCCCCATGCCCTCCCCTCCATCCTCCCCCCAACCCTGCTTGTGCCCCTGTCCCCCACTCTCCTGTATTATGAGATAGGTTTTCCTATCAAAATGAGTGTGCATTTTATTCTTTCCTTTAGTGGAATGTGATGAGAGTAGACCTCATGTTTTTCTCTTGCCTCCCCTCTTTATCCCTCCACTAATAAGTCTTTTGCTTGCCTCTTTTATGAGAGATAATTTGCCCCATTCAACTTCTCCCTTTCTCCTCCCAATATTTCTCTCTCACTGCTTGATTTCATTTTTTCTTTTAAGGGATGATCCCATCCTCTTCAATTCACTCTGTGCACTCTGTCTCTATATATGTGTGCGTGTGTGCATGTGTGTGTATGTACTCCCACCCAGTACCCAGCTACTGAAATGTTTCAAGAGTTACAAATATTGTCTTTCCATGTAGGAATGTAAACAGTTCAACTTTAGTAAGTTACTTATGACTTCTCTTTGCTGTTCACCTTTTCATGGTTCTCTTCATTCTTGTGTTTGAAAGTCAAATTTTCTTTTCAGCTCTGGTCTTTTCATCAAGAAAATTTGAAAATCCTCTATTTCATTGAAAGACCATTTTTTCTCCTGAAGTATTATACTCAGTTTTTCTGGGTAGGTGATTCTTGGTTTTAGTTCTAGTTCCTTTGACTTCTGGAATATCCTATTCCATTCCCTTCGATCCCTTAATGTAGAGGATGCTAGATCTTGTGTTATCCTGATTATATTTCCACAATACTTGAATTGTTTCTTTCTAGCTGCTTGCAATATTTTCTCTTTCACCTGGGAATTCTGGAATTTGGCCACAATGTTCCTAGGAGTTTCTCTTTTTGGATCTCTTTCATGCGGTGTTCTGCGGATTCCTTAAATATTTATTTTGCCCTCTGGTTCTAGAATACATTCTAATTTTTAAGGAGTTATTTTTTTCAGTGAGCTTTTGGAACTCTTTTTCCATTTGGCTCATTATGCTTTTTAAGGCATTCTTCTCCTTGTTGGCATTTTGGACCTCTTTTGCCATTTGGGTTAGTCTAATTTTAAGGGTGCTATTTTCTTCAGCATTTTTGGGGCTTCTTTTAGCAAGATATTGACTCATTTTTCATGATTTTCTTGAATGGTTCTCATTTCTTTTCCCAATTTTTCCTCTACTTCTCTTACTTTATTTTCAGAATCCTTTTTGAACTCTTTCATGGCCTAAGACCAATTCATATTTTTCTTGAAGGTTTTGTATGCAGGAGCTTTGGCTTTGTTGCCTTCTTCTGGATGTATGTTTTTGATCTTCATCATCAATGATGTAAGAAAATATGTCTTCACCGAGAAAATAAGAATATATAGTCTGTTTCTTTTTCCTCATTTGCTCATTTTCCCAGCCAATTACTTGACTTTTGAGCTCTTTGTTAAGTGGACTTAACAAAGGAGGGCTATAGAAGCAGCCTCTGCCTCAGCAGTGGCTGCTGCCACCCTGGGCCTGGAGCCGGGGCCGGGCCTGGAGCCTGGCTGATGCCAACCATTATCCTCTCAGCCCGTGTGAGCCTACTGACCTTCAAAGCTGTCTTTGGTATTTGTGGATAGAGAAGTCTGGAAACTGCAGTAGTCCCAGTGGTTCAGTCCCCTGAGGCCTGCTTAGCTCTATCTGTGCTGGTCTACACCAAACTGTGCTTAGCTCCCAGCCTGGTGTGATAGACCCCTTTCTGTTGACCGTCCAGATTTTCTTGGGCTGGAAATTTGCTTCAGTCTGTCATTTGTGGATTCTGCTGCTCTAGAATTTGTCCAGAGTAATTTTTTTTTAGGGTTTTTTTGAGGGGTTTGGGGGGAGTGCTCTAGCAAATCCCTGCTTCTACTCCAACATCTGTGTGGACAGGATTCTTAAAAATTATCATGACTTGGACAGATTTTATTGTTATATTTCTGTTATTTTATTTTAATATCAGATTTGCTGTCTACCCATATTATATATAACATATAATCCTTTCAGCTTTTTTTTGTATTTAAATTAGATATTTAAAGTTAAAGAGGAACTTATAGAAAGAATTGTTTGAAACTTTAAAAATGAGATTACATAATACATGGAAACTGATGATCAAACATTTACTTTGCAGCTGTTTGTACCTGTGAATTGACCTTACCAAATACAGGAGGAGCACTATGTTTATTGGTTCTTCTGTGCAGTAACTTCAGAATCTATATTCTCTCAGCAGTACAGTTTTTATGTTATTGGTGTAATTATTACCCTGTTGGTAGTCTTTTCACTGTATCTGGAAATGTAGTCCACCTCCTGATGAGGACCAAAGGGAAAAATGGCAGCATTTAATGCCATTATTCCCACAGAGCCTCAGAAATGGGGACAAACGTTTTTCAGGGTAATCTCACAATTGCTATTATTTTGAATTTATTTTATTTCAAAACAAAGTTCAATGTCTGCTTTGATAAAATGTGAAAGCTGAAATAAGGTCAGACTTTTAGAAGAAAAATGGAGAATTGTCTTAATATTTTTTACATCCAGTAGCTGTACGAGACTGTCATTATTGGAAGAGAGAATCTGGGATAACAATACAAACAGCTCCCGTTTATTTTAGAGGTTCAAAATTTTTTAACCTATTCCTCTTTTTCCTTTTGAGATTTTTTTTTTATCTTAAGAGAAAAGAACAGAGACGTTGTTAGGCTTCTTTTTAGTTTTCTTAATAAGGAACTCAGAGTAGATTGTTCTTGTATTCTATTAAAGGTTATTTGTGTATAGAGTGACTGTATTCCTCTGAGTCTTTAGTTCAGCCAGTGATAAAAAAAGCTATGTTTCTATGTCTCTTCTCAGTATTGAATCTTAGAATTTTGTGCCAAACTGTGTAATTTATAACTGTATGCTAATTTCTCTTAGGACCTCATTTTGTTCTTAATTCAAACTTCTAGAAAAGTATCCATTCAGTACTCTGTGATCTTAACTATTTTTAAACAGTTTTGACTCTACCAATTGTTGCTTTAAATGAGAGTAAAGTTTTTCTTGTCAAATATTTGATGTTTGTTTTTTTGACTTTATATACAATACATATGTACCTCCCCAGGCATAGAGATACATTCTGAATTGATCACTATAAGAAAAACTGAAAGCAATGGGACATTAAGAACTCCATTCACAACTTTTTTCCCATCTCAAACTTGTTTTAATATTATTTCACTGATTTGGTTATCATCTCTCACATGCCAACCTGTAACTAAGGCCATTGTAGAAACCAAGTTTTATATATGAGAAGTGGTAAATATTAATGTTGTTACTTTTGTTGTGAATTTGTTGTGTTTATGTTCTTTCCATTATGTTGTGCTGTGTCCTTTATGGAATACAGAAACTGATGAACCTTAACCCCTAATCTAAATATCTTTCCTAACCTTTTTCGGTATCCTTTCAGTTAGACTTCTTTCCCTTTAAGGATTTCTCAAAAATCTAGCTCATCCCCCAGATTCTGTTGCAACACTGTTGGCATACCATTCTTCAAAGACATAAAAACCCCATTCATAGACTTAGTTGAATATTGGTAGCAATAGGATTTCTGGTATTATTATATAATAATAATATCTTGTATTTAAATAGAGCACTTGCTTAATTTTTTTTCTTTTAAATGTTTTTTGATGCCCCCTTTTACTTATAGTGCTATCACTTCTCAGTAGTCCTTGCTCCCTTGAAAAAAGAGCTCTCTCGTTACAAAGAAGTGCAATTATGCAAAAATAAGTCAATAAATAAATGACAATATATACCTCCTTATGCCCCAATATACCACCTCCTCTCTTAGAAGGGTTTGAACAATTTTCAGCATGCTTTTACATTTGTTATCTTATCAAACCAAATGTTGTAGAGGAAGTCCAGAGTAAATCTTTGTTTTCTTTTAAGGCAAAACGATGCTACTTTGTGCTTCTCTAAGTATCACTTGCTTGTATTCTTAGATATTGGTTGATGCTTCAGTATCACCCTAGCTTCCAAGTTGGCCAGATTAATTTCTTCTGTTACCTTATCTTGTTTCCACCTCCCATTTTGAATGAAAATGGAGAGGGGTTTTTTTGTCCATTTCCTCACTATCTTTCCTTTCCCCTCCCCTATCCTCTCCATACCTTTTTTGCTCTTTTGAAATAAAAATTTCATCATCAGCAGAGGCTTATCTAAGCAGAATTAATTTTTCTTTTCAGGAAAAGCAGCTTGGTGTAATGGAAAGAGTGTTCAGGTTGGAGTCAGCAGGGACTAGGATTTGAATTTTGGCCCCAGCTCTACTAGCAGCGTCATTATAGGCAAATTGTGACATTTCACTGCCCTTAGTCTTGCTTTCCTCCTCTGTGAAAGGGGAATAGTAGCTATTGCCGTTTATGTAGCGCTTTAAATTTTGAAAATCTTCTTTCCGTTGTTGATTTCTCACAACAGTATGTGAAGTAGGCATTGTAGGGGTTATCCTCATTTTACAGAAGGGAAAAACAGGCCTTCAGGATTCAAAAATATAGCTTATTTAGCTAGTGTTTGTACCACAAAGATTCTTCTCTTATTTGAAAATGAGAAAACAGGGTTCTCTGAATAATCCTTTACTATTACTTGATGAAGTAATGTTTTCTTGTTCTCTGGGTTTTTGACTTATTTCATCATATACTCTGAGGTTTTTCTTCTTTTTTGGTGAGGACATAACCTATTTTTTGTTAAAATTGTAAAGATTTTTGTTGATACTTATTTTTTTTTTTGTTGATACTTATTAAATTTATTTTGGCTCATATTCTAGCTCTGAAAGTATACGTTATTGCTACTTTTGTGTTAATTGCTTATGAAGGTGTTCCTTCCATTTAGCTTTGATTTCAGGATGTCATTAAGATTCTTACAATATTCAGCCAGACGTTTCTCCTTGATAAATCTTGATAGATTTATACTCAGTTTGTCTTGCTTGGAGGAGACTGAGGTATTTTTAAGTATCACCTTCTTTCATTGCTTTAATTTGAACCTCTGGATTCAGGCTCACAACATTTGTTCTGTCCTTCCTTGCTTGTGTTCAGAATTTAATACAGACATACCATGTTTTATTGCACTTCACCTTATTGCACTTTGTAGATAGATACTTCATTTTTTTTTTTACAAATTGAAGGTTTGTGGTGCCAGTTGTCCAACAGCTTGTGCTCACATAGTATCTCTGTGTCACATTTTAGTAATTCTTCCAATGTTTCAAACTTTTTCATTATTATATCTGTTATTATTTGTAATCAATGATCGTCGATGTTACTATTGTAAATTTTGGAACACTACTAAATGTACCCGTATAGGATGTTGAACTTAATTGATGAGTGTTGTGTATGTTCTGACTTCTCCCTCAGCTGTCAGTTTCCCATTTCTCTCCCATTTTGGGGGCTTTCCTTATTCCCTGAGACACAACAACATTGAAATTAAGCCAATTAATAGCCCTGCAATAGCTTTTAAGTGTTCATGTAAAAGGAATAGTCAGTCAATGCAGCAAATTTCATGGTGGTCTTATTTAAAGAAATTTCCACAGTCACCCCAACCTTGAGGAGCTATCACCCACCCTGATCAGTCAGTAGCCATCAACATTGAGGCAAGACCCTCTATCAGCAAAAAAATCACAACTCACTGAAGGCTTAAAGTGTTTTTTAGCGGTGAAGTATTTTTAATTAAGGTATATACATTTTTTAGACATGCTATTACACACTCAATAGACTACATTATAATGTCAACCTAACTTTTATATGCATCAGGAAATAAAAAAAAAATTCATATGACTCACTTTATTGTGATATTTGCTCTATTGTGGTTGTGTGGAATTGAACCCACAATATCTCTAAGGTGTGCCTGTACTTGTTGAAAACAAGTGACATGTTAATATTATTTATTAGAGAAAGATTCCACCTGATTAAGGAACTTTTTGTTTTTGATGGAACTTTGATGTCATCAAGCAATTTTATGGGATGTTTTGATTTTTTTAATTTGGAAGGCATATTTCATTACTTTTAGGATATGTATTTTTTGCATTTAATATTATATAGAATCACAGTGGGCTTAAAATATCTTCCCAATGTTCCCAGAATATCTTCCCACATTTTACATACTTGTTCTTAACATAACTGTGTTGGTGGCGTGTTTTAAAAAGATAGGTTTTCTATGTTGGTATCAAATTCATTGGAATTTTCGTTATACTTTTCAGTTTGTTTATATATTTGTAGTACATAAATAGGTCAAAATTGTGGAACCAAGCCAAAGAATGATAATCAATAAAGACAGTTTAGATATTATGTCACTTTCATGTGACTTATTCAATAATTACTCAATCAATAATACTCTATACATCTGGGACTTTCTGGCTCATTATTTTTGCTCCTTAGCCAATATATTCTTTTCTTGTAAATATTTATAGATTTTTTAAAAAAGTAATACAATTTATAAATGCTTTGTATAAAGCAAATAAATATGCAGCTTTTTTTGGTTTTTTGGTGGTAGATATAAGGCCTTCTATTAAGAAGTACAGGGTTAGACTTGGATCTGAGAGGACCCTGTTAAAGTGCTAGTAATTCCTCCATCACTATGAAGCATTTGATCCAATAATTATGGATCTTATCTGCCCCTCCTCCTCTGGTTTTGTAGTGACCTAGGTGTTTTGTCACTTTCCTTGGCAAACATGTTGTTATACTGATGAAACCCCAGCTCTCTGTCTCTCTTTTTAACCAGCCTGTGTTTTTGTTGCCTCACTAGCATATAGACCAGAAATTGTTTGCATCCTCCTTTGCGGTGTCTTTCCTTGCTGTGATTACTTTGCTTCTCAAACTTCACTAGAAGATTTTTGATTGATAGCTGACGGCCACTTCAGCTTCTTCTGTATTTTCTGACTTTGTCTTTCAATTGCTTATTAAACGGAAACTAGAATTTCTGATGGGGCAGCTTGGTGGTAAAGTGGATTGAGTACTGGGCCTGGAATCAGGAAGACTCGTCTTTCTGGGTTCAAATCTGGCCTCAGAACACTCACTAGCCATGGGACTCTGGGCAACTCACTGAACCCTGATTTGCCTCAGTTTCCTCAACCTACAAAATGAGCTGGAGAAGGAAATGACAAACTGCTCCAGTGTCTTTGCCAAGTAAACCCCAAATAGGTCACAAGGAGTCAGACGTGACTGAAAAATGACAGAATTTCTGAGATGCCTTTGCATTCTGGGTTCCATTCAGCACATTCCTTTTCTCTTGCCTTTGATTGGACAAAGTAAGGTTCAAGTTTTCTACCTTGGGACCCAGCTAGAAAGTGCCTCGGGTCTAGTGCCTTTGCTCAGATCGCCAGTAGCTTCTTCATCATGTTGTTTCTGCCATCCTGGTGTTTGCGATCTGCCCTTCTAGATGATGGTTTGATAGGTCCACTTTTTCTTTAATGTATCTTACTGTTACAATAGCCTTGCATATCCTGCTGAGTGCAGGTCCCGAAATATTTATATACTTTTATTGGGTACTGTGGTTACAGCAAATGCTAGCTTTTTTGAATTACTCTTTGAGTATAACTGGTCTTCTTTTGGGTTTAATGCTTTAAACTTTAAAATGCACGTGTGAATTATTTCTGTTTTGTTTATGAAGTAGAAAAGCTTTTGTGGAAATAGGCTAGGAATGAAAAATAACAGAAATTAATACTGCTGTAGTAATTAAAAAATAAGCAAAAGCAATAATAGTGTTTCATTTACCTTTAGTACTGCTTGAGCAGCAGACAATGTTCTTGTTCTAAGATGATGAAGATGAGTAGTTTTTTTGAAGAGTATTTTCTATGTATCTTCAAGGGTTTTTTTTTTCCAGCAGTTACACTAATTCTTTAGCTTAATTTCTCCTAAACTTTGTTGCTTTTTTTAAAAATAAAAATGTATCACTAGCATTATTCTTTTGCATATCTGTCATGATATGAGCCATTCTCTGACTTATAAATGCACTGGGAAGAAGATAGAAAGAGAAAAGTGGAGAGATTTCCTGAGCAAGGTCTAGAAGAGAATAGGGAAGGAGGGTGGTTTATTAAAGAGGATGTGGGTGTATTTGTGAAAATGAGATTGTCTGAGAGCTGTGAAAAAGAGAGGGGGAATATGTGGCATATGCCTGATCCTTTTGAGGGGAGAAAGGAGGCAGATCTGTATGTTGGCAGTAAATTACTGCTATTCATCTTATAGCTGGGTTGCAGGTTGGGGATGAAATGTCAGCTAGGGTAGATTAGCCATGGGGTGGAGATTTAGACAGGAGTTTGGTGAGAAAGGAAGCATCCTATGACTAGTTCATATTATAAGACTTTTTGACAGTTCAGGTCAATATTTGTTAGATTTCTTTACATCCTATCCATTGTACTTGTTCTGGGGATATGGAGACAAAAATCCTTTCCCTCAAAAAGTTTATATTCTAGTGGGAAAGTGGGGTGGAGGGAAGACAGACACCTTGAAGGATACATAGGGAAGTAAGTACAAAATGCAGTTAAAAGGTAATTTGAGGGGAGGATAGAGAAGTGTTAACAGTTGGAGATCAGAAGAGTAGTCCTGTAGGATTTGGCATTTGGATTGAGCTTTGAATGGAGTCTTGGAATATTAGCTAGTCTCACAGTTCCCCTGTGTTGGATGATTCAGGTGTGAAGTCTCAGTAGACCATTGTCTCAGACATTGCTCTATTGTACAAGTTTTATCTGACTATCTGTGCTAGTTGCCTCAGCAGATAATAATATAATGACTATCTTATTGTCTCAATAGGCTGAACAGACAAGTAAGGATTCCCTTGAGGGAGATGGAGAAGGAAGAGAAAAGGTCCCCAAATGAGCCGTATTCTTCGTGAGACATAGAAAAAACAGCTTTGTATAGCAGCTGGGAGTTGAGGCCGAAGTATAGGCTAGAACATACATTTCATAATTCAGGAAGATGTGAGCTGAATTACCAGATAAGTTGTAAGAAAGAAATTTGTCTTTTTCACAGAAGGACATTCTAAGATTACAGCTGAGTGCTCAATACATGAGCATTAGAAAAGTTCTGGGAACTTCTAATATTTGGAATGGACAGCACAGAAATGTGAAAATCACTTTGTTTTGGTGTTTATAGCTTATAGAAAGCTTATATTCCAACTCATTCTCTCAATATGGATTTGTTTTTCAGAAAGTTACTACAGCATGGTTTTTGACATAAATCTGTGTTTTAAAGCCTATTTTGAGAATTTCTTAAAGTAACATATTCAGTAACTTTATATCTAGATAGGTGAAGCTCTAAGGATTTGGGTATACAGGTATCTTCATCCTATCTGTATCTTCCTTGATTTTAAAACCCTCCATCTTATCAAACTCTTCTAGATCCCTTTTGTTACTTTAGTGCCCTTTTCTGGCCTAGTTTTGTTAATCATTTTGTGCGTGTGTGCATGTGTGTGTGTATGTGTGTGTGTGTATGTGTGTGCATGCTCTCATACACATAGACCACCAGAACTACATACAATATTTCAAGTGTGGATAAACCGTATTTTTTTACAAGATTAGACAGTATTTTGTTTCCAAATGCTTCCTGATAATGCAAACATTTTCTTGGCTTTTGTTGATGAAATAGTAAATATTGGACCAGTGTCTTTACTATTCTCATGGCTCCAGTGCACTTTGTCTTATCTTTCAATTTTGTGTAATGGAGCCATGGAGAGAGCTGCCTGAGAAAGGAAGAAGCATTTAAAAATTTTAAGGCTATCTGACCTTTCACTCCACAAAACTGAGAAATAGAAAACTTTGGATCCTTTTTGAGAGAGGAATCCAAATTCTGAATGTAAAAACGTCAGTTTGATTACTCTCTTTTCTGTTTGCATTCCTTTTTGATCTAATTTCTCTCATCACGTATATAAATCTAATTCACACACATACACACACACAAATTTCTGACTAGGTTCATTTGTGATCATGATACTACACATTTCCAGACTGTAAACGTTCAGCCTGTCACAGTGATGGTTAACGGACTTTGAAACAGTGTAGCTGTACAAGGGAAATGAATTGTTTTCTCTTAGTGCTGTTAAAATAGTTTGTTTTTAAGAACAACTGAAGATGGAAATATTTATGCTATAATTATATATAGCTTGTCAAAATCAGAAATACTTATCTGTATTGGTATTGATATTTCTCAAAATTGATTTTTCCCTTGATCTTGTAATGCTGGGTTTATATATTAGAATTGCATAGTGTTGTGGCAAGAGCACTATCTTAGGAATTACCTACCTGGGTTCAAATCCTGCCCTTGCTACTTAACAACTATATGACCTTGGCCAAGTTGCTTTGTTTCTCTTAACCTTAATATTGTAATCAGTAAATTGAAGGTGTTGTTCAGATAACTTCTGAGGTCCCTTCCAGATCTAAATCTGTAGTCCTGTGATCTTATTGTCAGGTGAATCATTATTAGGTTGTAGATTTAGAAATGGAAGAGAACTCAGAGATTTTCTAGATGTTTAATAAAGACTTAAGATTTTGTAAAGTGATAGAATATTAGAGACTTGTTAGTATGCAATAAAAATATCACAATTCTATTTTTTAAAGGAAAAGAATCACATTGAAGGTCTTTCTAAAGAATAGCTTTTCTAGAAAACTGGAAATTTGCAGTTCTAAAGATTTTAAATTTAAAATGTTCTTCCTCATGGAAAATGTACTATTCCCAATGCCTGTCAGCCTCATCCATTACCCTGGTTGTTTGTATTAATAATTTGGAATACATGCAAGTTCATATAGGATAATACAAAAAGGACATATATATTCATATTTTATATGCTAGTTTAGTTAATAAAATATCAGTTATATATATATAAATAACATATATAATATTTTACCATATTAAAGATGTTGTTCTATTAGGGAAAAGCTTGTGACAAATAATTTGTAGTATATGGTTAGGATTATTGGACATGCAGTGTGGTCTTATAGTTAAGAGAACTGGGATCTGATGTCTAGTAATCACCAGTTGTGTGTGACTTTGGGCAAGTTACTTAACTTTTTTAACACCTCATTTCCATTGTTTGTAACTTGCAAATTGTAGTACTTGTACTGAATTTCTTTCCAAATTTCCCAGCAGTCTTTTAACTATCAGATCTGATGGACTTTTCTCCACTCAGCTTTCTTGACCTTTCTGCAAGCTTTGACATTAAATAACCATTTTCTTCTTGATACTTTCTTCTTTCTAGGTTTTCATGATACTTCTCTTTCTCCTAGTTCTCCTGCTATATCCCTCTGACCAGTCTTTGTCTCCTTTGTTAGGTTTTCATTCAGGTCATTCCCTTTAACCTTGGGTATCTCTGAAGGCTTTGTCCTAGACTTTTTCTTCTTCTTTCATACAGTCTTATATTAATGTACTATTCTGTAATATCCTATCCTTTATATCTAAAATTGAACTCTTATCTTTTCCCCAAAATCCTCTCTAACTTTCCTATTACCATGGAGGAATATTCCTGTTCTTCCCAGTCACTCAGGCTTTCAAAGGCTTCATCCTTGACTCCTTGCTCTTTCTTAGCACCCCCTTATTTCCAATCCATTGCCAAATCTTTTCGATTTTACCTGCTTAAATAACGCTTCTATACTTTTCCACCTTTCTCCTGTAGTATTGCCACCCCTCTGATGCAGGATTTCTTCACCTCAAACCTGGATTATTGTTATAGCCTGCAAGTTGTTCTTCCTGCCCTAGGTTTCTCATTCCAGTCTGTCCTCTACTCACTTGTTAGATGGATCTTAAAAACACAGGTCAACTCTAGTAGTTCCCTAGTTGCCTCCTGTGTCAAATATAGACTCCTCTGTTTTGATTTTTGAACCCCTCTGTTGCTCAAATGGAACACATCCATCTCCCAACTGAAATTTTTCCCATTTTTCACCATCTGAATCCCATGCCTCCTTGTCTACACATCCTACTTCCCCTTACTTCCCTCAAGTCTATCCAATGCTCCATCTTGTGCAAGAAAGCTTTACTCTTTAGTGCCTTCACTTTGAAATTACTTGCAAATTATCCTATAAATACTTTGTTTATACATAGTTGTTTCTAGATTGTCTCCATCAGACTCTCTTAGACCCTTTCCCCCACTCCCTTTATAATGCTTGATTTAGTGACACTGGCCTCCCTCCTCTTCCACTAGATACTCTGTCTCCCTATTCTGGAAATTTTCACTCATTGTCTCACATGCCTGGAACTCTCTCCCTCTTTATCTTAGCCTTTTGGCTTCCTTGCTTTTCTTCAAATCTCAGTTTAAGTTCCATGTGCAAGAAACCTTTCCTGACACCCTCCTCCCCCCATGGCTGATGTCTTCTTTTGCTAATTATCTCTAATTTTTCTTGTACATAGATGTTTGCGTGTTTTTTATCCCATTAGACTGAGTTCCTTGAGAGCAGGTGCGGGGGAGGCATCTTTCTTTGTAGGCCCATACATTGTAGGCACTAATAAATACTTGTCAATTGACTGTACTACTTACCTCTTAAGGTTATAAGTTGCTTTGATCTGAATCTATGATTTCATCAATATGAGGAATTCTCAGTGTAGAAGTTCACTCTACCATTGCAAATCAGCTAAAGAGTTTTCTGGGGCATCTGAGAATGTCCATGGTGTCACCCAGCTTCTAAGTGCGAAGAGGTGGGTCTTTAACCTAAGTTTTCCTGACACCAAATCTGCCTATGTGTTATACTACACTGCCCCGTTATCTACCCTCATTCTCTTATATAAGAATTAGAAAGCATTAGCAATAGTTGATAAACAGAATTTTTATTTCAGTTTTAAGAAATTTTTATTTAGTGGGCAATGGTAAAACTATTTAATATTTAAAACTCTTGATTGGGGAGGAAAACTGTTTTTGTACTGCACAACATTCCACTTTAGCATAATAAATAACACTTTGGGTATAAATAGTCTTCCTCTGACTATTTTCTAAAGCTTATTCAGGGTTATCAGTCCTGATTTAAGTAAGGGGGTCTATTTTGTAGCATTGTTTAAATTCAGCATCCATACTAGTAGGACAGTGCTCTTCTGTGTGTCATCTTTGTGTGTCATCTTTTTTGGGGACTTAGTGTTTTGGGTGATGATTTAATTATTTATCTTGTCAATAAATTTTAATTTTAAAAAGAGGACAAAAACCTGAGACTGTTGTCCAAACATCTGCGAACCATGCTTCCTGGCTAAAAGGTCAAAACAAAATATATATTTGATTCTTTCTGGATTTATATAGATTCTTGATTAATGGACTTGAATTACTTCAAGGTGGGCTGTTTATCCACAGTGAAAATTCATGTGTCTAATTTTTCAGTTATCTGACAGACTGCTGATGACATCTTAAAAATTTATAGTCTTTCCATGTCTCATATTTGTTACTGTCTCTTAAGACTTACAAGTAAATAGTACTGTCAGAGAAGAAAAAGGGGCTATTGGATATAGGATTAGATGTGTTTCAGTGTTCAGGATAAGCTTCTTTTAAATAGGGACCTTTTACTTTTTGTATTTGTTCCTCCAGTTCCTAGCACAGTGCTTGGCACCTAGGCACTTAATAAATCATTACTGATTGATTGGTTCGAGATTAAGAAGCTTTGATCTGTAATATTGAGATATAAATAATCTTTATAGACTTAGTTTCATTTCTGTAATACAGATGAAATATGTAGTCAGTAAATATTGATCAAAAGATAAAGAATATATAGAGATGGTTGGGAAGACAAGTACCTAGGCTGTACTACTTGATTCTGGAAACCATATGGATTTTTGTCACCAGAGCTAAGTGTCTCTATTCATTCAGCTACCTTAATAAATGCTTAATCATCTTTTTGTTAGTTTCTGTAGCAGGGTCCTACCCACATAGGCAGTGGCTTTAGGGAAGCAAGGGGAAAGAGGAGGTATTTTTTGTTGACCAATTTTTGAAAAGACATACCTAGATAGACCATAAAGTCCTGCACTGTATAACAACTATGTGGATCATATATGTTCATTCCAGAATCCCATATGCCTCTCTCTCACATCTAATCAGTTGGCAAGCCGTATCAAATCTGCATCCATAGTATCTCTCACTTATGTCACTTTCTCTGCTCACATTGATGACTTTATTTCAGACCTTCATCACCTTTCTCTTGAACTGATACGATAGCTTTCTGATCATTCTCCCCATCTCAAGTCTCTCCCTTCTTCAATCCATTCTCTATTCTGTTTCCAGGGTACTTTTCCTGAAGTACATTTCTGACCATGTGGCTTCTTTACTTGTAAATTTCAGTGACTACCTATAGCTTTAGGATCAGATATCCTCTTGTTTGACATTTAAAGCCCAACACTACTAGATTTCAGCCTGTGTCTAAGTATTTTATATGTTACTCGTCATCCAGCACTCCAGGGTTAGCTAAATTGGTCTTGCTGTTCTGTATATCTCCTTTTGCAGTGACTGTCCACCATATTTTGAAATATACCTCCTCCTCACTTTTTTTTCAAAAAAGTGTTTCCTGATCCCAGTCCTCCTCCCTTTATCTTAGGATTAGAATAATGTCGTTTATTTTCTAGTTCTGCACAAGCCTTCAGATGGAACGCAGACATTCCCCACCCTCAAAGGAATGCGAAGGGGTAATGCTTTTTATAGTAATAATAATGATGATGACAACAACTAGCACTTTAAGGTTTGCATATTGCTTTACAAATGTTATTTTATTTTTATCTTCACAACCTGGCAGGTTGATGCTATTATTGTCCTCACTTTATAGATAAGAAAACCAAGGCTTAAAAAAGGTTAAGAAACTTGCCCAGAGCCGCATCTAGTAGGATTTAAACTCAGGTCTTCCTGGCTCCATGTCTATAGCTGTATCCATTAGTCCCCTAACTGTCCTTAATTGCCAAAAGAGACCAGTAAGAAATTGAATATGTACTCAGAACATAGACCACATTCATGCTTCTGTCCTTAGCTACCCATCTATGTAAGATTCTTAATGGAGTCTGGGAGGTAAAAATGATTGAACTGAAACTAATCACCCTAAGGTCACATGAAGTAGCTTATGGAAGGAAGAAACTTTTGATCAAGTAAGAAATTATTGAAAAACTAAGGGTTGTTGCCATTGCAGAAAGAGCTGGGTAGAATTCCAATTGAAGAACCAGTAATATCTCCTATCCATCCACTCCCTTAGTCAGTGACTGAGGGTAGATAACAGATTTCAACTGACCATGGAAAAGTGAGCCTAGGAGACTAGCAGGTCCACTCTAACAATGATGTGCTCTGAAAAGAGCACAGTTGGCTGACCAAACTGCCTAGCTCAGTTCACAGTAATAGCTGCCCTTATGAGGAGTCACTACGTGCTTTATGAGTGTTTATTGATTGATATCAAGCACGTAATAACATGTTGCAGTTACAATACAATGCACATATATGCACTCCAGAAATGCTTGTCTTTCTACTATGTGGGTAACTTAATTGTCCTTTTTTATGCTAAAGCAACAAAAGTATGCTTAGTCTCTGGCCTAACGTATCTCATAACTTTCTGCTATGATGTCTTGAGCTTGTAGATGGCCTCACCTGATTTTCAGCATCCATGGATCTACCAGCATAATAATTCTACTTCTGAGATGGTGGATGCTAGATGCTCTAGACTGACTGTCACTGTCTTGAGTCTCCCTGAGTGGCTAGAGAGACATTCATAGTCTGCAAACCCCTGTGGAATAGGGAGAATTCTTTCTTGGTTTCTGTTTCTTCCTACTTTATTTACTTTGTTCCAGTCCTTTTCTCTCCTTGTACTCTCCTCCTCCTGCCATTTTCCAGTCTATTGTCTTTCTGGCACATCCTAAGCTCCTAGTAAAAGCTCTGCCTGCTGATCTTCCTAGCCAACTCTGAAGACAGCCCATTTTGCATTCCCTCTTGACTAGTTCTGATTTTAGGGAAACTTCAGGATTTCTCAGCCCCATGATGGAGCACTAAATACTCAATGATTAACTCACCAGGTGTGGGGGATGAGGGCTTCAGATTCTGGAGTTTTAGGTGGAGAAGAGGGCAGTAACATATCCCTAAAGTACTTCTGATTAAGAATTTGCGGTAATTGCCTTTTGCCTTTATGATAAAATATAAATTGCTCAGCTTGGCCTTCAGAGCCCTCCCTCTCCAGGCTTTTCACACATGTGTTACTCTCCATCATGAAATCCACATGACAGCTCATATTTATGTAGATAGTTTTTTAAGGAGTGCAGAACATTTCAGATGCTTTTTCTCATCCCTGTTAGGTAACAGTAAACAGAGTAGGAAACTGGATGCCAGAGGAGAAATGACCAAAAGGGGACACACTGTATTACAAGTGAACTGCACATTCTCTTTGTAAAACCTAGAAATAGGAAACTAAACAATTAGGTATAATGCTAAATTGTGAGCACTTTAAGCTAAAAGTACTATAGAATTTCAGAAAAGGAAGTGGTTATTTTTTGTTTTTTTAAATGTAGAGAAGTTGGTATAATGAGGTTCAGAGAAGTCTACTGCCCCTGTCACTTAACTCGCCCTATGATTTTGGAATAAGCTGCTTAGCTTTACCTCTCTGACCTACTGGTATCTTTATCTTGTCTTACAGAGTTAAATCTATGGTCTCTCAAGGCCTCTTTAGCTCTAAAATTTCTTTGTTTTTAATAAGATTTGCCAATTTGTTTTTCCCTTCAAGAAGGCATTTCTTTATTCTTGATGTTTGAGAGATTTTAGTCTCAAACTCTTTACTGTGGTGACTACCTTCATGTATTTTCATCAAGGTCATGCTTTAGCCAGAGTGGTATTCTTTTAAGTTAGATTGCTCTAATTACTTCTTTACTTCATCCTTTTTTTTTTTTTAAAAGGAACATCATTGATTTTCTTTCATGGCATAGCCTCCTAATAACTGGTTTAGGATATAAATACATATTATTGCTTGAGAGTGCCTATTTGTTAAAGGCATTTTCTTTTTTTCTCTCTTGGTTTTTTAAGGGGAAAGGAGAGATTAGCAATAGTAACACCCCCAGAAGAGGGTCATTAAGTTTTTTTTTTTAATGCACAGAAGAGAACAGAAGGAAGCACCAACAAGTTTGTCAATTTTGAAAGTAATGTTTTTATTTTTTATAACAGACTTTATTATATACTTTAAAAAACAAGTAGCATAAAATGAAGATCATGTTTTCATATGAAACCCCTTTTTTGTGTTCTACTCTGCATATGGAAATGCTTTGTGTGTATGTAAAATTCCTGAATAAAGGTAAATTAAAAAAAAATTCCCCCCCAAAAAAATACATATTATTTATAAAAAAATTAAATGCCTTTGTTTCAAATATGAAAACAAATTCAACATATTCACTCATCTACAAGACACTTACCTGTCTCTACCATAAGGCCTGTCTACTTGCCTGCCTTCCAGCACTGAGCACTTTGATGTAAAACTTTAAAATATATTAGTTGATTTTAATTGTTTATTATGGTACCTCAAAACATAATGGTAAAATGAAATCCCTTAATAATCTCCTTTAATACTATTTCCACAAGATTAATCAGAACCAGAAGTCATTTCTGAAGAATGTGGGCTTCTGGAGGGTGAGGGCTGTCTTTCACCTCATTTTGTATCCCAGCGCAGTGGGTTTGATAAATGCTTATTGACTAACTGAATCTGTACAAGACAAGGAACTTTTAGTGACTCTTAAAATTAAAGACTAATGCTGCAAATTTGCCTCAGCTACCACCGGCAGGATATTAGTGATCAATTCAGAGATTTTTGTTTTGTTTTTGTAAAAAATTTGAGGCTTACGAATGCTACTGAAGAATGAATGGTTTTAAAAAGTGAAACCTGTGTTGAAACATTCATCTCATTCTTTGTGGTGAGTGTTGTAGCACTGAGATGATGAGATATAGAGGAAGAAGCTCTGTGCTCAAGAGTCAGAACTGACTGCTGCACAGGTACCAGGAGACTGGGGGAACAATCACTTTACCTCTCTGGCTCTCAGTTTCCTTATCTGCAAAATGAAGATGTTGAACAGAAGGTTATTGAATCTCTTAAGCTCTGTGTTATGATTATGTAAAAAATGGTCACATTTAGATTTGAGCAATGTATCTTTTAAGAACTTAAAGAGAGAAACATTTTAGATGTTTTATGTGCTGGTTTCCCCTGAGTCAAATTTTTATTTGGGAAATTATCTTTTATTAGCTTGGATGTCTTCCTTTGAGAATTGCTTATCATCCTTTGAATATTTATCAGTTAAGGAACCATTCCTATTATAAATTTGAATCAGTTCCTTATATCTTAGAAATGGTACTTTTATCAGAGAAACTTATACTTCAAAGATTTTCTTTCCCCAGTTAACTATTTCTTTTCTAATTTTAACTGCCATTGAGTTTGTTGGTATAAAACCTTTTTAATTGTCTGCAGTCATGATTGTTAATTATGTGTTTCCTTGCATCCTATTGCCTTAAATTGTGTTCTTCTCTTCACACTTCCCCATTTTGGAAAGAAGAGAATAGTAAGTAAGGAATATGTAAAGTACTAGTGATTTGTGCTTGATACAATCTACTACTTCTTCCTTCTTCTATCCTCTCCTGATCAATAAATCAATCAATTAATAAACATTTATTAAGCACCTAACTTGCCATACCATGTGGCAGGGAGTAATGTCTAAGAAGACTGAAAAGGTAGGAAGGGACTAGGTTATGAAAGACTTTGAATGTCAGAGCATTTTCTATTTGACCCAGGAGGCAATGGGAAGCCACTGGAGTTTATTGAGTGGGTGTGACATGGTCAGACCTGTGCTTTAGTAAAAAATCATTTTAGTGGCTGATTTGGAGGATGGATTGGAGTGATGAGAGACTTCAGAGAGGCAGACCTACCAGCAGTCTAGTGCAGTAGTCTAGATATGTGATGACTGGGCTTGCACTAGGGTGGTGGCAATGTCAGAAGAGAAGTCGGAGTATTCAAGAGATTTTGCCAAGGTGAAATCGACAGATGTGGTGGAGTATGAAGGGGGGAAGATAAGAGGTAGTGAGGAGTCCAGGATGACTCCTAAGTTGTGAACATGAGGGACTGGGGAGATGGTGGTTCCCTCAACAGCAATAGGGAAGGAGGGGGTTTAGGAGGAAAGATAAGTTCCTCATCAGTTCTTAGTTTTTCTTTATTTTATTTTTCTGTCTTTTTAGCTCCTTTTCATGATTTCTACCCCATCTTTACCTTGAGTTCGTTTTCCTTATGACTAACTCCTCTTTGACTTTGATCTCCCTTTTATTTCCCCCTCTTCCTGGTCTTTTCTGTTTTCTTGTGGAGTTGAATGTTTCTACACTCAACTCTTAGGAGTTCTCTTCTCCTTTCAAATGACAACTGCTCCCCAACACCTTCATCCATCTTTATTTAGTATTAGACTTGCATGCCCAGATTATGGGAGATATCGTATTTCCCTTCCTCTCCTCCTTCTTTGTTTTCTTCTGTATTCCTTTTCTCCCTTTAAGGTGATCAAAACATGACAACAACACTTCCAGGCCCTTTGTCTTATCTCACTTCTTCTATGACCCGTAGTGACATTAGCAGTCTTAGAGGACACTTGATTCTTCTCCTCCATTACTATAAATACTTTTTTCTTCCTTCAAAAAGTATCTTCCCTGATATGTTTCTTTTGATTCCTACGTTTGCATTTCAGAGTTTCTACTTAGCTCTTGTTTTTTCATCAGGAATATTTGAAAGTCCTCTGCTTCATTAAGATTGTTTTTCTTACTCCGTTTTGGTCGATGTTATTCTTGAAAATAAGTTTTATTCTTGCCTTTATCTTTTGTCTTTTTGAATTTTCATTCTAAACTTTCTGCTTTTTTTCTTCAGCTTTTTAAATTTTGTTTTAATGTTTCTCGTCACATGGAGTCATTGACTTTTGTCGTGTGCCTTCCAGTTTTCAAAGTGACTGTTACTTGGATAAGATTTTATATTCCTTGTAAAAAGCTGTTAATTCTCTTTACACATCTTTCCTCTACCCACTCCCCTTTCTCTTTAAATCTCTCCTCTAGCTTTTTCATTCTATTTACAATATCATTTTCCCTCTTTTTAATTTTTTTTTTTTAAAGATTCTCTTGTTTTATTACTTCGGGGAATTCTAGTTGACTACACCCAAGCTTTGTTTTCCTTTGTGACTTTGCTTGTAGATACCGTGTAGTAATTGTTCCCCTTTTCTGGGTTTATGTCTTGGATGGCCCTGGCTCCATAATGGTTCTTTATTGTAGATATCCTTTTTGGGGAGGAGGGGGTGTTGTTTTTAACCGATTGGTTTTATTTCCTAATTTGGAATATTGTACATGCATGATCTGTATAATTTTGCATGGAATTTGAGGGCATTTCTGTGTCCTGATATGTATGCTTTGGACTCTTGCTTTCCCTGAGTATTGAGTGCTGTTGTCTAAGGATGTCAGGGATGGCTCAGGTTGGAAGCTGCTGTGGTTATTTAGCTTCAGGCTCCAGCTTGGATCTGTGGGTTTAATCTGCAGTACTGATAAGGCTCAGAACCACACAGCTGTAGCTCACTTCCATGAGCATTCCTGTTCCTTGCCCATTACATAGATTTAGACCCTGTCTTGGATCTGCCCCAACTGTCTGCTTAGTTCATGATGCTTTCAAAACCCACCCTCCTCTATTCTATTAAACATCCAATTTTCCTCCCTAAAGAATTATACTTAGCTTTTTAGGTAAATTATTTTTGGTTATAAGCCTTTCTCTTTTGCCTTTTGGAATATTGTATCCCAATATATTTCCTCTTGTTTTTTCCTAGAAGCTACCAGGTCTTATGTGATCCTGACTGTTGTTCCACAGTACTTGATCTGCTTCTTTCTGGACATCCTTGGACTATGAACTTTTGTGAGTTTTCCTTTTGGAGTTTCTTTCAGGAAGTGATAATGGATTTTTTCTATCTTTACTATGCTCTCTGTTTCAGATACATCTGTGTTGTTTTCATATATAACTTTTTGGAAATACATTGTCCAGGCTTTTTTCCTCTCCTACGTTTTTCATTGAGTGCAGTGATTTTTAAAATTCTCTCCCTTTGACCTGGTTTCCAGGTTTTTTACATCAGATAACTTATATTTTCTTCTATTTTTTTCCCCAATAGCTTGTGGCTATTCTAGTTTTCAGAGAGATTATTTCTTGGGTAAAGCATTAATTTAGCACTTTATCTTATTTAGATGTTCTCATTATTCTTGCCTCCAGAGCTATTATTTCATTTTTTTAATCACTTAATTTCTTACTGGTATTTATTTAGGTCTTATAGAAAACCTGTTTTTCCCCTTTAGTCTTATAGTTTTTCTGGATCCTTTTTTTGAGGATCTCAAGATTTGCAATAATTTTTGATACCTTGTCAGTATTTTCTTGCAGTTTCTTCCACTTAAAATGTGAGCTCCTTGAAGAAGACCATTTTACTTATCTATTTGTATTTCCATGCTTAGCACTGTGCCTTTGCACACAGTAAGCACTTAATAAATGCTCCATTTATTCATTCTTTGATTTACTCATCTCTCCAGTTTTAGTTTGTGAACTTTATTTACTGAATTGGGGCTTAGTGCCAGGACCAGGCAGCCCACCCAACTACACTTGCTTTCTAGGGTGTTGGTCCTCTTATGTCTTCCTGGTTCCCCTAGGTTTTAGTTCTCCTCTTTACTTTAAGCCCTGTGGGTTTGAAGTTCAGAGCATTAGATCTTCAGGACCTACTCTGGAGTCTCAGACTAGTGTTAGGCCCTTACTCCCTTGGGTCTAGGTAGGATGTCTGTATTTGAACCTAGTGATACCGCTCTGGACTGGTACCATGATAGTGGTGGTGATAGTGGTAGGAGGATGAGGGTTGTGTTTCCTGTTACTTTTGCCTTTCTGCTTACTTTTTGTGCAATTGTGGAACAGAATAAATTACTCTCTTTCCCGTTGGATTTCTTGATCATTATTTGATTTGGAATGAATTTTAGGATTTTGCTGGAGTGGGTATGTGGGAGCTAGCCAGTCACCTTATTTGGGCAGTTATCTTGTCCAGTAGTCTCTCCTTGGATTTCCTAATCATTCCTTGGGCTATTGTTCTTTTTGAACCTTTGTAGTTGGGCTTTTCTACATCCTCTCACTTCATCATCTTTATTGGTTTCCATTTAAATCATTTCTAAGGAATGACAGAAGAAAACAAAATTTTTAGTAGGTAGTCATTTTTTGTATGTGAAGAAATTTTCTTCATCTATGAATTTCTGGGTTTTTTTAAGTAGCAGGCTTAAAATTAATCTTATGTAAATTTTTAGTTCATTTTTGTAACTGCAATGAGTATATTTTAGTATTTTAAGCTACACTTACAACATAATGAAAAATAATTGATTTGTAAAAAACCAGTAAGGATGGGCCAGAAGCTGTACCAAGAGCCAGGGACACAGAAAGGGGCAGAACACAGTCCTTGTCCTCGAGAAACTTACAGCATAATGCAGCACAGAATATTATTTTGTTCTTCAAATGGATAATACTCAGTGTAACCATGTGTCTCAGTACATAATGACCTGAGTGTAGTGGGGGGAAACAACAGCCTTTAGATGTTAACCAGAAAAATCATACTTTCATATAATATCCTGAAGTATATTTTATCTATAGTAAAGTGTGATTATTTTCCCCCATCTACCTGTATTTAATGTACTACAGAAGTTTCAAAACTGCCTCATTGTAATATAGGTTCTCAATTAATTGTAACTACTAAGTTAGCCCAGTAGTCTATTTTGTGATGAGATGTGTGAGCTAGTTCCTTTAGGAAAGAGTTATATAAGCCTTCCATCTGGAGTCTCTCCTAAAATTGAAAGTAAATTTTCATGTTTTTTTCTTAATCTAATTATATATCAGGGAAATAAATTTTTCTACATAATGAATGTGGCTATGACTTGGAGATAAAAGTCTGTATTCCAAAATCTCTCCTTTGCAATATAGAATGTTCTTTTCTATCTTTGACTCTGTATAAGGTAAATATTTCCAAATTGTACTTTACTACTTCTCCCAAAGCCCAGGCAGGCTACATTACTGTTTAGAATTAGGGTGTTAATGACAACATAGAGAATGACTAGGCATTTATATAAACTGGAAAGGCAAATACAGACTAGACTGTAAGTACCATGACCATACCTAGGTTACCTTTTAACTCTTCCCTATCTCAGGGATCAGTACAGAGTAAGTACTTATTAAATGCTAGCTAACATCAAAGACTAAAATGAAGAATAAAAAAAAAATGAAAAATAAGCTCATTTCTGGATAAAAAAAGAATTTTTGTAGTGAACAAACCCCAGGAACTGGTTTAATGAGTGGTCTTATTTAAGTAATAAATTCAACAAAAAAAGTGTCCTTCAGTATATAAAACTCTATTAGGCACTGAGGAAGATAAATAAATAAGACATGGTAGCTTACCTAGAAGATTTTCTTGCCAAGTAAATGATGTGAAAAAAACAGTATAGTCTTCTGAGGAAGCTTGGTCTAATCTAGATTAATGAAACTCAAATTCCACCACGATGAAAGTCTCAGAATACTCTGTGAATGGTTAATTAACAAGTGTTATTTAAGGAAATTGGACCTACCTGCCTCCACAGCCTTGCTCACTGGCCCTGTAAGCCACCAATTCAAAAAGTCCTTTAACCTTTAGATTTTTTTATTTTCTTGTTTTTTTTTTTAAATACTAGTGTTTTATTCTGAAATTAAATACTTCCCCTAAATGAGCATTTCCAGCTTCATACCAGAAGACAAAAAGATGATGGCATCCGAAATATAAGTCTACATTTCATACCCCTAGCTTTCTTGAAAAGTATACACTATATATTCCACACATTACTTTCTGCTTGTAAAATGTCATTTGTTTTTTACTTTTTCCTAGTTTTCCCCAGTATCCCTTCCTTCTCCATCGCCCAGAGATTTCATCCCACATTACAAAAACCTTTTTAAGGACAAAAAGAAAAAGAGGAAAAAATAAGCATAACTGATCAATATATTGAAAAAAGTCTTAAAACTTGTACATGCTACTACTGTGGGCTTTCCATCTACTGCCATTAAGAGGAGACCTGGGAATGGCCTTTCATCTCTTTTTTGGGGGGAATTCATGCTTGATCCTTGTAGTTTTACAGTGTTCACTTTTGATTTTTTTATGTGTATAGTTGCCATTTACACTGTTGCAGTTATTGTGTAATATACACAATATGTTTTCTTAACTCTATTTCATCCTGCATTACTGTACTCATCATATTCATCATTTCTTATTGAACCAGGAATATTTTGTTACATTCATGTGCCTCAATTTGTTTAGCCATTCTGAAATCAATGGGTTTCCTTCTGTTTTGTTTCTAGTTCTATGTTATTCCCCAAAGTACTGCTTATAAAATATATTGATGAGTATGAGGACTTTTTCCTTGGGATATAAGCCAAGTAATGGAATCTCGAACATGTCATTTATGATGCAACATCATTAGATCCTACTCTTACTCAGCTCTGATCTGAGTCAGAAGCATTGTTTTCTGAATACTCTGTTTTGGGTATTTTATTAATACATAACTTCACATATTGACCTAAATTTTAGTTTAATTCCTTGTTTGCTATTCATTTAATGTCCATAATTGAAAAATCAGTTAATTTGACTTAATGTAGACTCCTGTCTAATTTGTTTGTCTGTTTGGATTGTTTGAGTTTAGGAGCTCTAGAAGATAAAACTCTTTTGTAGGGCTAACATTTTTGTCAAAGCTATGATAAAAACTCGACTCTATAAGTAGGGTTGATTTAGGTTAAATTAATCAGTCTTTTACTTTAGATTAATACAACATTAGAAAACAGTAGTTTACATAAAGATGATTAAAATAAAAGGCTGGAAGATGTTTGTGTAGATTGTCTTCTCCCCATATTTTCAGATTTTCTTGCTCATCATAGAGAAAGTCTTGTAGTTTCACTTGTACACACTGTCTCCATTCGTTCGTAGCTTAGGCTTCATTCTTGAGGACAGAAAAGTAGTTGTTTCTGACACATCAGAAACAACTTTGTGTCTAAATTTAAATATCATTTTTATGACCTTAATCATCAAGTCTAGAATTCAGTTTTTTGTTTTGTTTCATTATTTTTAAGTTGTAAAGACTTTCTAGTAAAATTTAATGTTAAATTAACAAAAGTTATTGGAATTAATTTAATTTCTTTAGCTTTGATAATTTTTAATATAGAGTAATTAAAAAAAAAGAAAATCTTTTGGTTTGGTTGTTTTAGGCTCACCTAAATCATTAAATAATGGAGATAAGAGTTTTTTTTTTTTTTAAGAGACCAATAGTATCACATGTGAAGAGGGAATCTTGTCACTTTTAGAGACATATTGGGGAAGTGACTTATGGTATATTGAAAGGAATACTTTAATGGAAACATTGATATTTGGGAAAAGCATCAATTTTGTCTTCAGCATCATTTGCTTTCTCTCTTAACACAATAAACCATAGGATGATTACAAATAATTGCATAGGCACATTTAAAGAAGAAGCAAATGTGTTTCTATAAGCAATTTAGAGAAATTTGTTGTTGTTTGTACTTGTGAGTTCACAGATATAACAAACTCCCAGTGAGGAAGCCCTTTCTAGTTGTTCAAATCAGCAACTCTCCTGCAACCACTTCTACTCAGTAAAATTCAATAGCTCTCTATTACTTCCAGGATCAAATATGTATGTTTTTGTTGTACATTTGGAGCCTTTTAAAAACTGACCCCTTCCAATCTAAGTACACTTTACTGCTGCCATCATTGTATTCTGTGATCTAGCAACACTGGCATATTGTTTTTCACATGACACTCCATCTCAGACTCCATGACTTTGTACCAGCTCTCCTCCATACTTGAAATGCTTTCCTTTCCCACCTCTGCCTCTTTGCTTTCCTGGATTCTTTCAAGACTCAGCTCAAATTATACCATATGCAGAAGGCCCTTCCTAGAAGACCCTTCTTGACCCTGCTCCCTTTCCCCCCTTACTATTCCTTTTGTTAGGTTTATCTTTGGCAATGATTCCTATGTGAGATTGTCAGTGATTATCAACAATTATATCTGGCTATTCTACCACCAATCCACTAATATCTAACTGAAGTTTGATTTTTACTAATAATGTCAGCTGATGCTAGCTTGTTCATCCCTTTTTGATGAATTTTAAAGGATCTCATGGAATCTACAACTTGGGAAGATATCTAGGCCACCCATTCCATTTTACTGATAAGAAAACTGAGGCTCAGAGTTTGAATGACTTGCAGGGTTTGCCAAGATCCTCTGACTTAAAATTCAACTTTGTTAATTGTGTAGTTACCAGTAGGCAGGGAATTCAGTATTGAAATAAAACATATCATTTAGTGGAAAGCTTCTTAACTGGTTTTGTATAATGTATCTCTTGACAGTCTGGTGAAGCCTTATGGACCTACTCCGTCTCAGGATGTTTTTAAATGCTGCATAAAATAAAATACATAGGCTTACAAAGGAAACCAATTATATTGAAATATAGTTATCAAGATATTTTTAATAAATGAATTAATGTACCAAGTTGAGAACCCCTGATAGAGTCTGGGAGGATATGAATTTATTAAATCTGAAATTATTCAGACTCAGAATTCAGATTAGAGAAGCTTTTCAAAGATCTCAGTGTGGTAACTTTATTTAGTCTTTCAATATCTCTCCAAGCTTAAAATGTTTACCTGCCTCTCTTTGCATTACCATTTTATTTTGCATCAACTCTTAGAGTCCTGTTATCTTTGAAGAGACAAAGACATGGTTATGACCTATAGGTTTTAAAACCAGACTGATACTTATTAAGGCTGGTACTTGATTCACACAGGTAAAAGTCTCAGATAAACAGAAAAGAATTTAGATTCCATTTTACCCATTTTGTTTTCCTATCATAATTTGACATCGATTTAAAATAACATTATCAACACAGCCCATAAAATACCTGTAGAGAGGGACTCTCAACAAATTCTGGAGCAGCAGAAGTGGAGAACAACAGAGTGGAGGAGATTTCCAGCCCAGGGTCACCTGAAAGGCCAGCAGGAAACATCTCTTGCACCTGTCTCTGAGCGGAACTCAGCCCAGGGCTTGTAAACAGCCCTCAGGGGCGGAATCTCCAGTTGAAGCAGCAGCAGCAGCAACGGTTCACAGATTCCTCAACCCACAGGCGCCAAAGGTCAGTGACAGGATTTTTTCAGCTGGCTGGGAAGGGAGAAGGGCTTTTTCATAGCTTTGGCTTTAGGCAGTGGCTGCAGAGGCCACATCAGGCAGGCAGCAGCAATTCCCACAGCAGCCCCTACCCATTGTTGGATAGTAAAACCCCTGGGGGCACTGAGCAGCCCATCCTTTTTTTTTTTTAATTAAATTTATTTATTTAACTTTTAACATTCATTTTCACAAAATTTTGGGTTACAAATTTTCTCCCCTTTTATCCCCTCCCCCCCCAAACACCAAGCATTCTAATTGCCCCTATGACCAATCTGCTTTCTCTTCTATCATCCCTCTCTGCCCTTGTCTCCAACTTCTCTTTTGTCCTGTAGGGCCAGATAGCTTTCTATACCCCTTTACCTGTATTTCTTATTTCCTAGTGGCAAGAACATTACTCGACAGTTGATCCTAACACTTTGAGTTCCAACTTCTTTACCTCCCTCCCTCTCCACCCCTTCCCTTTGGAAGGCAAGCAATTCAATATAGGCCAAATCTGTGTAGTTTTGCAAATGACTTCCATAATAGTTGTGTTGTATAGGACTAACTATATTTCCCTCCATCCTATCCTGTCCCCCATTACTTCTATTCTCTTTTGATCCTATCCCTCCCCATGAGTGTCAACCTCAAATTGCGCTCTCCTCCCCATGCCCTCCCTTCTATCATCCCCCCCACCCTGCTTGTGCCCTTATCCCCCACTTTCCTGTATTGTAAGATAGGTTTTCCTACCAAAATGAGTGTGCATTTTATTCTTTACTTTAGTGGAATGTGATGAGAGTAGACTTCATGTTTTTCTCTCACCTCCCCTCTTTATCCCTCCACTAATGAGTCTTTTGCTTGCCTCTTTTATGAGAGATAATTTGCCCCATTCCATTTCTCCCTTTCTCCTCCCAATATATTTCTCTCTCACTGCTTGATTTCATTTTTTTTTTTAAGATATGATCCCATCCTCTTCAATTCACTCTGTGCACTCTGCCTCTATGTATGTGTGCGTATGTGCATGTGTGTGTGTGTGTAATCCCACCCAGTACCCAGCTACTGAAATGTTTCAAGAGTTACAAATATTGTCTTTCCATGTAGGAATGTAAACAGTTCAACTTTAGTAAGTCCCTCATGACTTCTCTTTGCTGTTGACTTTTTCATGCTTCTCTTCATTCTTGTGTTTGAAAGTCAAATTTTCTTTTCAGCTCTGGTCTTTTCATCAAGAATGCTTGAAAATCCTCCATTTCATTGAAAGACCAGTTTTTCCCCTGAAGTATTATACTCAGTTTTTCTGGGTAGGTGATTCTTGGTTTTAGTCCTAGTTCCTTTGACTTCTGGAATATCCTATTCCATGCCCTTCAGTCCCTTAATGTAGAAGCTGCTAGATCTTGTGTTATCCTGATTGTATTTCCACAATACTTGAATTGTTTCTTTCTAGCTGCTTGCAATATTTTCTCCTTGACCTGGGAATTCTGGAATTTGGCCACAATGTTTCTAGGAGTTTCTCTTTTTGGATCTCTTTCATGCGGTGTTCTGTGGATTCCTTGAATATTTATTTTGCCCTCTGGTTCTAGAATCTCAGGGCAGTTTTCCTTGATAATTTTATGTAAGATGATGTCTAGGCTCTTCTTTTGATCATGGCTTTCAGGTAGTCCCATAATTTTTAAATTGTCTCTCCCGGATCTATTTTCCAGGTCAGTTGTTTTTCCAGTGAGATATTTCACATTATCTTCCATTTTTCCATTCTTCTCGCTTTGTTCTGTGATTTCTTGCTTTCTCATAAAGTCCTTAGCCTCCATCTGTGCCATTTTAATTTTGAAAGAACTATGTTCTTCAGTGAGCTTTTGAATCTCCTGTTCCATTTGGCTAATTCTGCTTTTGAAAGCATTCTTCTCCTCATTGGCTTTTTGAACCTCTTTTGCCAATTGAGTTAGGCTAGTTTTCAAGGTGTTATTTTCTTCAGCATTTTTTTGGGTCTCCTTTAGCAGGGAGCTGATCTGCTGTTCATGCTTTAACTTCATGTCTTTCATTTCTCTTCCCAGCTTTTCCTCTACCTCTCTAACTTGATTTTCAAAATTCTTTTTGAGCTCTTCCATGGCCTGAGCCCATTGGGTGGGCTGGGACACAGAATCCTTGATTTCTGTGTCTTTGCCTGATGGTAAGCATTGTTCTTCCTCATCAGAAAGGAAGGGAGGAAATGCCTGTTCACCAAGAAAGTAACCTTCTATTGTCTTATTTCTTTTCCCTTTTCTGGGCATTTTCCCAGCCAGTGACTTGACCTCTGAATATTCTCCTCACACCCACCTCACCTCCTGATCCTCCCAGCCAGCGTTTGGGGTCTGAGATTCAAATGCTGCTTCCAGCCTTAGGGCTTTTGGCGGGGGCAGGGCTGCTATTCAGTGTGAGATTAAGTTCAGATGGTCAGGTCAGGGCAGGGCCGCCTCTCAGGCTCAGTTCCCTCAGGGGGTTTATGCACAGACCTTCTACAATGGATCCAGGCTCCTGCCCCCTTGGGGAGCCCCGGTCTGCAGCCGCCTCTCAGCTTCTACCTCCTAGGGGGGCCTGAGTTATGGGGGCACCCCACTCCCCTCTTGACCTGCCAAAGAGACTCTCTCACCGACCCCCGTCACCTGTGGGTGGAGGGACTTGTGCGGCCGCTGGAGATCCCGTCCCTGAAGCCTGCTCGGATCTGTTTCTCTCGGTTTTGCGGCCGTGGCCGCAGCAGGTCTGGGCTGGGCTCCGCATCTGCAGTGCGACGGACCTTTTGCGAGAGGTTTGCAGGTCCCTCTGTGGGTGGAGGGACCTGCGTGGCCGCTGGAGATCCCGTCCCTGAAGCCCGCTCGGATCTTTTCCTCTTGGTGCCGCGACCGTGGCAGGGCTGCACTCAGCTCCCAGTCCCGGTGCCCAGTCCGCAGTGCGAAGGACCCCCCGCGAGAGGTTTGCAGGTCTCTCTGGAACAGAAATCTCCCTCGCTCCAATGTTCCGTGGCCTCTGGGTGCAGAATTCGCCGTGAGTTACTTCCCTGTAGCCGTTCTATGGGTTGTGGGTTCGGAGCTATGTGTATGTGCATCTTTCTACTCCGCCATCTTGGCTCTGCCCCCTGAGCAGCCCATTCTTACCTTAGCCCTGTGTAGAGGTCCTGCAGGCAGCTGATCTTTATCTCACACTGAATGGCGGGTGGCCCTGCCCATACAGCTTATCTGAATCTCAGACCCCAGTGCTGGCTTGGTAAAACTGGAGGCCAGGTGGTTGTGGAGAGGAAACTCACAGATTTTGGGCACAAAAATCTCTTCCTACTCCCAGACCAGTGTACATGCTTGATTGTGGCACGTTGGAGGAACTGAGATCTTACAAATTTCCAGAGTATACCCTACTCTTGACAAAGGACCCAAAAGTCAAGTAACTGGTTGGGAAAATGCCCAAAAAAGGGGAAAAAAAATAAGACTATAGAAGGTTACTTTTTTGGTGAACAGATAATCTTCTCCCATCCTTTCTAATGAGGAAGAACAGTGCTTACCATCAGTGAAAGACATAAAAGTCGAGGCTTCTGTATCCCAAACATCCAAAATAAATATTCAATGGGCCCAGGCCATGGAAGAGCTCAAAAAGGATTTTGAAAATCAAGTAAGACAGGTAGAGGAAAAATTGGGAAGAAAAATGACAGAGATGCAAGAAAATCATGAAAAGCAAGTCAACAACTTGCTAAAGGAGACCCAGAAAAATGCTGAAGAAAATAACACCTTTAAAAATAGGCTAACTCAATTGACAAAAGAGGTTCAAAAAGCCAATGAGAAGACGAATGCCTTCAAAAGCAGAATTAGCCAAATGGAAAAGGAGGTTCAAAAGCTCACTGAAGAAAATAGTTCTTTCAAAATTAGAATGGAACAGATGGAGGCTAATGACTTTATGAGAAACCAAGAAATCACAAAACAAAACCAAAAGAATGAAAAAAATGGAAGATAATGTGAAATATCTCAATGGAAAAACAACTGACCTGGAAAATAGATCCGGGAGAGACAATTTAAAAATTATGGGATTACCTGAAAGCCTTGATCAAAAAAAGAGCCTAGACATCATCTTTCATGAAATTATCAAGGAAAACTGCCCTGATATTCTAGAACCAGGGGGCAAAATAAATATTGAAAGAATCCACTGATCACCTCCTGAAAGAGATCCAAAAAAGAGAAACTCCTAGAAACATTGTGGCCAAATTCCAGAGTTCCCTGGTCAAGGAGAAAATATTGCAAACAGCTAGAAAGAAACAATTCAAGTGTTGTGGAAATACAATCAGTATAACACAAGATCTAGCAGCTTCTACATTAAGGGACTGAAGGGTGTGGAATATGATATTCCAGAAGTCAAAGGAACTAGGACTAAAACCAAGAATCACCTACCCAGCAAAACTGAGTATAATACTTCAGGGGAAAAAACTGGTCTTTCAATGAAATAGAGGACTTTCAAGCATTCTTGATGAAAAGACTAGAACTGAAAAGACAATTTGACTTTCAAACACAAGAATGAAGAGAAGCATGAAAAGGTGAACAGCAAAGAGAAGTCATGAGGGACTTACTAAAGTTGAACTGTTTACATTCCTACATGGAAAGACAATATTTGTAACTCTTGACACTTTTTTCAGTATATGGGTAGTTGGTGAGATTACACACAGACACACAGACACACACACACACACAGAGACAGAGAGCACAGGGCGAATTGAATAGGATGGGATCATACCTTTAAAAAATGAAATTAAGGGGTGAGAGAGAAATATATTGAGGGAGAAAGGGAGAAATGGAATGGGGCAAATTATCTCTTTTAGAGGCAAGTTAAAGACTTTTTAGTGGAGGAAAAAAGCGGGTAGGTGAGAGAAAAAACATGAAGCTTACTCTTATCACATTTGACTAAAGGAGGGAATAAAATGTGTACTCATATTGGTATGAAAACCTTTCTTAAGATTCAGGAAAGTGGGAGAGAAAGGGGATAAGCAGGGTGGGGGGGGATGATGGAAGTGAGGGCAGTGGGAGGAGGGAGCAATTAGAAGTCAACACTCTTGGGGAGGGACAGGGTCAAAAGAGAGAATAGAAGCAGTGGGGGGCAGGATAGGATGGAGGCAAATATAGTCTTGCACAACACAACTGTTATGGAAGTTATTTGCAAAACTATACAGATATGGGCATACTGAATTGCTTGCCTTCCCAATGGGGATGGGTGGGGAGGGAGGGAGGAAGAAAAGTTGGAACTCAAAGCTTTAGGAACAACTGTTGAGTATTGTTCTTGCAACTAGGAAATAAGAAATACAGGTAATGGGGTATAGAAATTTATCTTGCCCTACAGGACAAAAGAGAAGATGGGGACAAGGGAAAGGAGGGATGTGAGAAGGGAGGGCAGATTGGTGATAGGGGTAATTAGAATGCTCGGTGTTTTGGAGTGGGGAGGGGAGAAATGGGGAGAAAATTAGAAACTCAAAATTTTGTGGAAAGGAATGTTGAAAACTTAAATAAATAAATTAAAAAAAAAATAACATCATTTCTCCTTCTAAGGAAACCTCCCTGTTTGTTTTTATCCTGGTAACTATATGGAATGAAAATTAGTGAACAGTAAAATTGTTAACACTTTGATATACTAGTGCATCAGCTCATTCCTGCTGGGTGTTTGTCTTCATTCTTAAGTGCTGTGTTTTCTGATAAGGGCTCATGTAACACAGTGAAAGTGTTGCTGTAGCAGTTTTAAGGTACAACATCTCTGCAGATGATTCCCAGATTAATTAATCTGGTCCTGGTTGTTCTCCTAATCTATATAGTTTTGCATCACCAGCTGCCTATTAAACATTTTGAACTGTATCTCCTATAGGCATCTCAATTTCAGCATGTCCCATTCCAAACTCATCACTTTTCCAACCCCAAATCAAGTTTATCTAAACATTTTTTAAACAAGGACCCCCATCCACCCTAGTCTCTAGCTCCCAGGTTTACAACCTTTGAATTATCTACTCTTTCTTGCCCACCCCAACATTTCCAATATGTTAAATGTTATCCTTTCTACCTTCGCATCTTCTGTTAGATACACTTGCCCTTCTTTCCACTTAAATAACTACCACATAGTATAGACTCTAATTAGCTTCTTGCCTGAATTATTGCACACAGTCCCTTCTCGTTGGAAGCTTTAAGTCTCTCCCCACTGTATGCATCTTCCTCATACTTGCCAAAGTGGATTTTCTAAAGCATGGGTCTGATCATGTCACCTCTTCTACTTATAATCTCTGATGGTTTCTGCTTACTTCAAGGAGCAATTATAAGTCCCTCAATTTGGTATTTAAAATTCTTCTGCCTTTTTAATGCATTATTTGTCTCCAGACACGCCAGGATCCTGCTGCCCTTTGCTTCGGCCTACATCCTGTCTTTTTCTCTTGCCTTTGCTCTAGCTGTCTCAAATACCTTGAATGTTCTCTCTCCTTCCCTTAGCATCTCTGTCTTCCTTTAAGACTTAGTTCAAGGGTTACTTCCTCTAGGAGGCCATACCCCCACCCCTTCTGTTACCTTTCTCTTGACAAATACATTTCATCTACTCTTTATGTATCTTACCTTTATTTTAAATGAAGAAAAAAAATGTCTTAAGTTGATTTTCCTTGAGAAGAATGTTAGTGTCATAATACAAGTGAAAATACTGAGCTATCTGTCATTGAAGATACATGCAAACACCATGTCTGGGTTTTCTCCTGTGTAAATTGGGATAATACCGTCTGTGTCCTGCAAGAAATAATTAGTGTTTGTCAGATACTTTGAGAGGCAGGTCTCAAAGCTGTAAATAGTCATTAAAAAGTTATTGCATCAGTTGGTATGACTGGTTCACACTGCTCCAAAGAGGATGAGTGAAGACCAGGAAAGCAGGCATCTTGCAGATATGAAAGAGGAGAGTTATGTAGGTGTTTTGATAACTACACGTGATTCATTGTTTTACCATGAAGCTTTTAATTGTGGCATCATAACTATTTCAATAAATCAAAATTTTTATTGATAACTTAAAGACGACAGTAATGTTGCCACTTCTTAAGTCCAACACACTAGCTTAGCTGTGTTTGACAGTTTCATTCTTTACTACTGATCACTTTACTTAAGAGGAGGGAGGCATGCATCCTTCTTTCTCCACCAGGAAGCCTTTCCTAACCTCCCTACCTTCCTCTTCTTGTAGTACTTTGGTTTTTTTAAAAAAATTCTTTTGTTCAATTGTGTTTTTTTTTACTTTGATTATTTGTATATATGTAATTATCCTTTTGCCAGACTCTAAACTTCATGACAACAGGGAATCCATTTTATTTAAACTATATTTTGCACAGGGCCTAGCACTACCCTACCAGTAATGGGTCCCTAATAAATGCCTGTTGAACTGAATTAAATGAGATCTCTGCAAACTTCAGGAGTTTTGAAACGCGTGTTTTCTGTGTGCCAATAGCTATATCTTCTGTGATGTATTATGTATTTTCTAGATTTATAAGTACTGTAAATAGTAATTTTAGGGGAGGTGGGGAGGCAATTGGAGCTAAGTGACTTGACAACACACAGCTAGTAAGTGTTGGATTTTGACTCAGATCTTCCTGACTCCAGTGCTGGTGCTCTGTTCACTGTACCACCTAGCTGCCCCTGTAGATGGTAACCTTTAGCACCAAATTTTCATAGTTATTCTTTCATTTGAAAAGACTAGGCACTGAAATACTTTGCTCTCCTACCCATGGTTTTATATAGTTCTCTTTTTAAATTAATCAGCATAGCACCTGATACATTATGGTCTCATCAATGTATGTACTTCCTCCATTGATGAAGATCACTACCCAGTCACACCTTTCTATCCTTTCTTCCTCTTACACACATTCCTCTAAATCAGCCACTGGGGACCCAGACAGTGAACTGTGGTCCTCTCTTTGGGCTCTAGTACTTGCTGGCTAGTTTTGTTACCTTTAGCAAATGACAACAAGCACTTAAGGAAAAAAAGAGATTTATATTGATGCCTTTTGTTTTCATAGTGCACAAAATTTCCCCAACATTCTGCTTTCTTCTTCCAGAGAGAGATTTTATACAATAAAGAATTTTGAAAAGAGAGAGAAAAATCAACAAAACTGATTAATGTAATTAATGTACTGTGATTAATGTGATTTTTAAAATCTGAAAATATATGCATTGACCTCCCACCATTACAAAAGAGTACAAAAGTGTACTTTTTCCTGGTGGCCATGCTTGTTCCATGTCATTTTTCAACATTTACTTTTTTTCCCCTGATGGTAGTTTTCTCCATTTACCTTGTTGTAGCTATTATCTCTTGTAAGCATTTCTTTCTTTAAAAAAAAAAAAATTTACTTTATTAAATGTATCTGAATTACATGTAAAAAATTTTAACATTCATTTTAAAAAATATTTTATTTCCCCCATTATATGTAAAGATAACTTTTAATATTAAAATTTTTTAAAATTTTGAGTTCCTAATTTTTTCCTCCCTAAAACATATTTCCATATTAGTTATGTTGTGAGAGAAGAAACAGACAAAAATTTTAAAAATAAACAAAGTGAAAAATAATGTGCTTTTCAATTTGCATTCAGAGTCCATCAGTTCTTCCTCTGGATATGGTTAGCGATTTTTCATCGTGAGTCCTTTGTGATTGTCTTAGATCATTGTATTGCTGAGAATAGCTAAGTTATTCACAGTTGATCATCATAAATATTATTTTTACTCTATATAATGTACTCCAGGTTTTGCTTATTTCATTTTGCATCAGTTCATGTAAGTCTTTCTAGGTTTCTCTGAAATAAGCCTGTTCTTCATTATGGAGTAATAGTATTCCATTACTGTCATATACTATAATTTGTTTAGCCATTCCCTAATTGAAGGGCATCCTCTTAATTTCCACATTTTTGCCACCAAAGGCATCCTCTTAATTTCCAGTTTTTTGCCACCACAAGAAAGAGCTGCTATGAATATTTTTGTACAAAGAGGTCCTTTTCCCTTTTTTTCCTCTCTTTGGGATACAGACTTAGTAATGGTATTGCCGGATCAAAGTGTATACAGAGTTTAGGCATAGTTCCAAATTGTTCTCCAGCATGGCTGACTCAGTTCACAGCTCCTATCTACAGTGCATTAGTGTCCCACTTTATCACTTTCTTTTTCTGTCATATTAGCTGTATTAGGTATGGGGTGGTACCTCAGAATTGTTTTCATTTGTATTTCTCTAATCATAGTGATTTAGAACATTTTTTCATATGACTATACATAGCTTTGATTTCTGTATCTGAAAACTGCCTCTTCATATTCTTTGCCCATATATCAGTTGGGGAATGACTTGTATTCTTATAAATATGACTCAGTTCTCTACATATTTGAGAAATGAGGCCTTTATCAGTAACACTTGCTATAAAAATTGTTTCCCAGCTTTTTGTTTTCTTTCTAATCTTTGCTGTATTGGTTTTGTTTGGGTAAAACCTTCTTAATTTAGTAAAATCAAAATTATCCATTTTACATGTAGTAATACTCTCTATCTCTTGTTTGGTCACAAAGTCTTCCCTACTCTATAGATCTGACAGGTAAAGTATTCCTTGCTCTTCTAATTTGTTTGTGGTATCACCTTTATGTCTAAATCATGCACCCATTTTGACCTTATCTTGATATGCAGTGAAAGATGTTGGTCCATATCTAGTTTCTGCCTTACTGTTTTCCAGCTTTCTCAGCAGTTTTTGGCAAATAGTGAGTTCTTGTTCCAAAAGCTGGGACTTAATCAAATACTAGGTGACTGTGGTCATTTACTACAATGCATTGTGACCCTAACAAACCCCCTGTTCCACCATTCTCTTTCTTAGCCAGTGCCAAATAGTTTTGATGATTACTACTTTATAATACAGTTTGAGATCTGGTACGACTAGCCCACCTTCTCATTTTTTTTTTCATAAAATCCCTTGATATTCTTGAACTTTTGTTTTTTCAGATGTTATTTTTTTCCAACTATAAATTTTTTTTTGGTGATTTGGTATGGCACTTAATAAATAGATTAATTTAGGTAGAATTTTTATTTATATTATATTGGCTTGGCCTCCCATGAGCAATTCATATTTTTCTAATTGTTTAGGTCTTACTTTATTTGTGTGAAAAGTGTTTTGTAATGACAGTGTTCATAGAGTTTTAAATTTGTCTTGGCTGGTAGATTCTCAAGTACTTTGTATTGTTTAAATGGAATTACTCTTTCTTTCTCTTGCTGCTGGGCTTTGTTGGTATTATATAGAAAAGTTAATGATTTATGTGTGTTTATTTTATATCTTTTAACTCTGCTAAATTTTTGAGTTTCAAATTCTCTCCCTGATTCTGCCCATCCTGAACCCCTTGAAAAGGCAAGCAATATGATGTTGATTATACATGTGACATCATGCAAAACACATTTCCATATTAGTCATTTTGCAAAAGAAAACACAAAACAAAAAACTCCAAGAAAAATAAAGTTTTAAAAGTATGCTTCATTCTTCACTCAGAGTTCATTAGTTCTCTTTCTCTAGAGGTGGTTTGTGTAAGCATTACTTAAATAAGCATCTTCAGATTGATGAACTTCATCGTTGGTAGGTAATATACAGACAGAACAAAGAAAGAAGCGATTTTCTTAGGTTTTCTAGTAACATGCGTTTATCACAGATTTTAAAATATGAGATATAGTGGTAAGAGAACAGACAATGTAAAAATGACTTTTCAAATTTGTTTACAATACAGCTTATAGAATTCTTTTTAGAAAAATAAGCATAAATCAGAAGACACATTCTCCTTTTTAAATGGAACTAATTATAGGGAAACTCTACATGAATTATAGCATTCTTTCACTGCATCACACTGCTTCCTTGAATCTCTGGTTACCTTTAAAATTCAGCTCAGGTGCATCTTGTACTGAAGCCTTCCTGATTCCCCAGGTGCTATTGTACTCCCTCCACAAACTAACCTGAGTTCAGAATTGACCTCATACACTTAATAACCAACTGTGTGGCCCTGATCAAGTCAAATGATCTCTATCTATGCTTCCATTTCCTCAACTTTCAAATGGGGATAATAATAGGGCCTACCTCCCAGAGTGGTTGTGAGAATTTAACATTTACTCTGTATTTTGGATTTTATAATAAACATAATTGTAGATTTTGAATACTTCATAATTTTCAGAATTGAAAATATGTTGAACTTTTTTTTTTGGCTTTTGATTTAATTGAAGTATATATGTATTGGGTATTTTAGGCCTGAAGTGTAGAAGAAATGAGGTCTGCTCTTAACATTTATGTAACTCCTTTCCCATTTAGTAGAGGGAATTGAGGTAAAATACATTCATTTTAATAGAAATTCCTGTTAGGAATTTTTATATAGTTGAAAAATTAAGCTTTTACAGTGTCAAAGACCATTGTGAGCAGAACAAGTTTGTATGTAACTTGTCAGGCTCATTTTACAAGTCCTGCCAGGATTTAAGTATGCATAGTTAATTCTGTTTGTATTCCCATATGTCACCCATTGCCTTGGAATAGCACTTTTCCCCCTTGGGGGTAGCTGTCCGACACCATACTGTGCTCTTTTTAAATTGCATGAAACGATAATTTGAATTTTGCACATGTATCTAATCTGCAGACCCTGTTTCCTAAGTATTAGCGTATATGTCATGGCAGCCTTAAATGTTTCCAGGTGTGACCAAAAACATACACATAAAATTGCTCTTAGATCATCATGGCCCAAAGGAATTACCACAGGATTTCAGATTTGGCAACAGTAATTGAAAAAAGAATGTTTATACTAACCCTGCTTTGTACACACACATTCTCTCTGATTCTTTGAGCTTTAAAAAAAAAACAAAACACAACATTAACTAAAACCTTAAATTCTGATTCAGCAATTTGAGTGTTTGAAAGAAAGTTTCTGTATTGTTTTGGAACTTTTTTTTTGAGATTTTTTTTTTTTCTTTTCTCCCACTTTGTCTCAAATTAATCCTGAAGCAAAAGTGGCCTTTCAGATGCCCCTGGTTACTTAGTGAAGTACAATCCCTGTACGTAAAATTTCCGATCAGTTATTGTAAAGTGGTTGGTCTTTTAATTTCTTTGAAATTTCAGCAGTGGAATAATGGCTTTCTATTACTAGTTCAAGGGAAATACTAAAAAGGAAATTAACATAGGAGAATATCACTTCCTATGAACAGAATTCCTGAAAATAGAAGGAAGACTGGCAACAGAAGTAGAAGTCTTAAGCAGATAAACCTCCCATGGAGCATGGTCTTTCAAGCTCTTATAAGTTATCAGTGAACATGTGCTACATGATCATGATTCTCTGTGGAACTGACGTTGTCTTATAGAATAGTTGTTACCCTGTAGTAAAAGAATCACTAACATGCTAGTGATATTCTCTTGAAAATTTTAATGAACTTCTGTAGAGTTCATAACTATTGGCAGTTGATATTTTTATCGCGTTTGCTGTGAAAATTTAAATAAGGGATGTGTGTGTGTGTGGTGTTGCTACTTTAAAATTTAGAATTTAGAATATATATATGTGGAGAGGAAGAGAGAGAGAGAGAGTGTGTGTAATTTTGAATTGCACTAGATTTCACCTTAAAGCCCACAAATATCTAAGTGAAAATTTGGAATTAATTTTTAAAGTGTGACAAAAAAGCTTCACAGATAAATTGTTTATAATTTCTTAAAGTACAAAGGCAAGTATTTGAAATGTGTTCCATGTGGTAGGTAAATATCTCATCCTTTATGAGGTTTAGAGGCAGCTAGAGGGGCACAGTGACACTGGGCCTGGAGCCAGGATGACCTGAGTTCAAATGTGGCCCCAGAGAATTACTATCAGTTTGATCCTAAGCAAGTTACTTAGCCTCTGTCTACTTTAGTTTCCTCAATTGTAAAATGAAGATAATATACCTACTTCCCAGTATTATTGTGAGGGTCAAATCAGTTAATGTTTGTAAGGAACTTGACAGCATAGTAGGTGCTTAATAAATGCTTATTTCCTTCCTTCATTCAATGGAAATTTGATTTTTTTAATTGACTCATATGGTCAGATAGTAAGAAGGCCATAGTAAGAAGGCCAGTCTCTAATCATCCTAAAGAGTTTCCATTATTTAAAGGAGGTCTTGGGTAGAGTGTCTCAGGGTAAGACTCAGGTGGGTAATGTTGGACTTTAATCAGTGACTTGGATAAAAAGAGGGCTTGTGTATCAAATTTGCACATTTTGCCTATGACACAAAGCGAGTAGGTGTAACTAAAACTAGCAGCAAGAGTTAAGATTTATAAGAAAACAAGCCATGATGTACTTAGAATGCTGGTTGAGTCAGGTCCAATAGAATACAATTTAATAAATATAATTATTGAAGTCTTACACATGGTTTGAAAAAAAAAGCTTCACATATATGAGATGAGGGAGGGCTAGACAGCAGTTCAGTTAAAAAAAAAAGACCTCAGTTTTAATGAATAGAACTCAATATTGAACAACATGATATGGCTGTCAATTAGGTACTGTAATCTTACCCTTCATTTATAGAGTAATAGTGATTGTTTCTAGGGAGTCATGATAGTCCTGTTGAACTCTCCCCTGACTGGGTCACATCTGGAGTATTGTGTTCAGTTCTGGGCACCACAGTTTATGGAAGGATATTCATTGCTAATCTGGGAAATGTCCAGAAGAAGATAACCGGGATGTTAAAGGGACTCAAATTTGTGCCATATGATGACTGGCTGAAAAAAACAGCAGTGTTTAGCCTAGGGAATAATAGAAGACTTTAGGGCAGAACATGAGCACTTGATAGGATATGAAGTATTTGAAGGACTCATCTCATAAAAGGAGGAATTAGACTTACCCTGCTTGACTTTACATGGAAAAACTAGGAAGAATGATAGAACTAGCCATAAGTTGCAGTGAGATAAATTTAGGTTTGATGTTTATGTCAGAAACTTCCTAGTGATTTAGAATTCTCCAGAATGGAAATTGACGACCTATGGAAGGGTAGTAGGTTCCCCCTTTCTTAAGTTTTAAGGAAAAACTTGGAGGTATAAATTGAACTAGATGGATGAGTTAAGAGGTATCTCTCAATTCTGAGGTTCTTTGATTCTCTGAAATGTATAAGTAATACTGTACATAAAGTCTTAAGTGATTTGAATATAAAAAGTACTAGAAACTTGGTCAAAGTCCAAGGCATCATTTAGAAATGGCTATGTGATAGGGGCAATTAGAATGCTTGGTGTTTGGGGGGGGAGGGGATAAAAGGGGAGAAAAATTTGGAACCCAAAATTTTGTTAAAATGAATGTCAAATAAAGAAAGAAAGAAAGAAAAAAAAAGAGAAAAAGAAAAAAAGAGAAAAAAAATAGAAATGGCTATGTGATAACTGTTCTTGTTTGTTTATACTGTGTGAAAATATTATTTACTGCTGAGTTCTGCTGAGGACCATTAATTACTTTGGTAGTTCTGTGATATTACTGATGTAGTATCCTTGTCATCTTAAAACTCCTTCTTAGGGATTCTGCCCCAGAATGCTGAGGGCCTTCCTTACATGTCCTTAATGTAACACTGATCCCAGAAGGAACAGGTGGGCTCTACTCAGCTACCTGTCTTTCTGCCTGTGTGACTGCCCTCTGCGTTCTTTTCCAGTCATGCTTCTTTGTGATGATGCCTGCAAAGTGTCTAATGCACAATTCTTTATTAGTTATATGCTATAGCCTTTTTCATTTTACTATATCCATCTCCATTGTCATCATTTTAGAGATAAAGGAAACTGAGGCCCAATGTGGTAAATGAATGACATGCCCTCGGTTACACAGCCAGTAAATGACGGAAGTAGGAGAGTTGGGGTTTTAAACTCAAGTACTCAGGCTCCAGACTCAGCGCTACTTTTTCTATTCCATCTAGGCCCTGTTCACCATCCATCCACGGTATGTACACAAGATAGAGATACTAGTAGCTGAGGTAGTCGGTATGTTTGGCTGCTTTTCATTATTGACATTACTCTAAATATGATTTCACTTTTCTACAAATTTTTAAAAAATAATCTTCTGTAAGCAGCCTCCAGCCATGTTAAAATACTAATAGTACAAAAAAAAAATGCTTTCTGAATTAAAATATTTTTGAACAGAACATTAAGACTGTCATCCTTAGTGTTTGTTTAGAACTCGGTGACGAATCAGCATGGCATTTTAATGGCATGCAGTCCTGAGTATAATAGGATTTGAAATTAGGATTAAAGGACTATTTTTATTGCATTTTTACTTGTATTTGTCACAAGTGACATAACCCGTTTTGGAGTCAAATGATCATATTGTCTTGATTCACCTGGAATGAAAATTCTTTAATTGTAGATAACAAGATCTGTATAAATTTGAAAATAACAAGTTCTATATAAATACTACAAAATTCATACTTGAAGAAAAATGTGCCCTTGGCTAAATTTGTGGTAATTTTGGCTGGTAATTAAAAAGTATTTAACCTGGGAATACTTTGAAACAAATATGACAGTTTCATCGACTTATTAGGTGTTGGTAATTAAATCAGAGGTTCTGTATGTGAATATTTGGAGATGCACACATTAAAAAATTAGTTGAGGCACTAGCAATTTGATTTGTTATGATTTTAAAGGCAAGTAATTTATAAGTACCGTAGCGTTGTGTTGGTATGTTCCACAGTTAAAGTACTCATGTGGTTCATTTTCTACCATGAAGAGATCCCTTTTTGCCATCTTTTTAAAATCTGGAAAGTTAAGTCAGTCTTTTCCTAAACCATATTAAAATATTAAATCTTGCATTTATAGTTATTTCCATTTACTCTTGTTCAGATGCATTTTGCATGTTTCAGAATAACTGGCTAAAATAAACTTGTAAAAATGTACTTTTTGAATTCCCTCTCTGCTCTTTGAATCTGTGGTTTTCAGTGCTAATGGATCTAAGACTAAGATATGTAAGACCTAATGACAAGTGTTAAATTAATATTCCTCAGTATGCATTAAGATAGGTTTTTGAAACATTTAAAAAAATTTTTTTAACCACTTGATCATTTAGTTATATTTATTGAGGGTGAGAAGCATTCCTTAAGAATTTTAAACACGCACAATGTCTAAGAGCTTTCTCACTTTGGGGAGTGAAAAATCATCCTACAATATTGGGCTACTTAGGAGTATGGAATTGGGTTTGGAAGAAGAACAGAGCAGTTGATATTTAATGTTATATTAAAAGGGTCTACATGTAGAGGTGAGACCAGCATACAAATGTTATATGATAAGGGACCTCAGCTTGGGTAGTGGCAGTAGCAAATGAAAAACAAATGGCTACAATAAATCATTTCTTTATTTTGTTGAATATGAAAATGATAAATGTTAGAAGATGGGGGAAAATTGAAACATTAATACATTATTGGTAGAGTTGTGAACTGATCCAACCATTCTGGAGAGCAATTTGGAACTATGCCCAAAAGGCAACCAAACTGTGCGTACCCTTTGATCCAGCAATACCACTACTAGGTCTGTATTCCAAAGATATCATAAAAAAGGGAAAAGGACCCACATGAGCAAAAATATTTATAGCTGCTCTTTTTGTGGTGACAAAGAATTGGAAATTGAAGAGATGCCCATCAATTTGGGAATGGCTATACAATGAATACATGAATGTAATGGAATACTATTGTGCTGTAAGAAATGAGGAGCAGGCAGATTTCAGAAAAAACTAGAAAGACTTAATCTGAACTGATGCAGAGTCGAGTGAGTAGAACAAGGAGAACATTGTACATGGTAACAGCAACATTGTATGAGGATCAACTATGATAGATTTAGTTCTTTCAACAATAAAATGATCCAAGACAATTCCAAAGACTCATGATAGAAAAAGAGAAAGAACTATGGAGTCTGAATACAGAGCAAAGCATACTGTTTTCACTTTAAAAAATTTTTTTCTTTCTCGTGGTTCTGATTCTTCTTTCACAATATGAGTAATGTTTAACTTGCTTGTATATGTACAGTGTATATCAGATTGCTTGCTGTCTTGGGGAGGAGGAAGGGAATGGAGGGAGAGACCAAAATTTGGAACTCAAAACCTTATAAAAATGAGTGTTGAAAACTCTTTACATGTGATTAGAAAAAATAAAATACTATTGGGAAGAAAATTTAAAAAAAAATTATTTTTCCCAGTTACATGTAGAAACAATTTTTGAAATTTGTTTAAAAATTTTGAGTTCCAAATTAGCTTCCTCATCTCTTCTAGAATAACCAAGCAATTTGGGGGGTGGGGGTGGGGTGGAACTCCACCAAGATAGCAGAGTAAAAAGATGCACGAACACTAGCTCTTCCCCCACAGCCCATAAAATACCTGTGAAGAAAGACTCTCAACAAATTGTAGAGCAGCAGAAGCCACAGAAAAACTGAGTGCAAGAGATTTCCAGCTCAGGGTGACCTGAAAAGCCCATGGAAAATGTTTGTCACACTGGATGTGGAGCTCAGCCTTGGCTGTGGGCACAGTTCTGGGAGGAGGACCCAAGTAGGCCTCAGGGGCGGAATCCCCAGTGCAGTAGTAGTGGTTTGCAGATCCCTCAACCCACAGGTGCTAAAGGTCAGTGAGAAGGTTTTTTCAGCAGGCCAAGAAGGGATCGGGGTCTTCCCATAGCTCTGGGGTCTTCCCATAGCTCTGGCCTCAGGCAGAGGCTGCATCAGGCTGCAGCAGCTCCCACAGCAGCCCACATCCATTATTGGATAGTAAAACCCCTGGGGGAACTGAGCAGCTGATTCTTACCTCAGTCCTGTGTGCCTGCCCTGCCCCCACCTAATGCTCCTGGGGGATTTGAGCAGCTGATCTTTATCTCCCTCTAAATGGCAGCCCTGCCCCCACTGAAAGCCCCTGGGGTAATTGAGCAGCTTATGTGAATCTCAGCCCCCAGGGCTGGCTTGGTGAAACTGGAGGCCAGGTAGTTGTGGAGAGGAAACTCACAGATTCTGGGCACAAAAGTGTCTTGTTGCTCCCACACCAGTGTACACACTTGACTGTGACACCTTGGAGGAACTGAGATCTTACAAATCCCCAGAGTATACCCTATTGTTAACAAAAGACCCAAAAGTCAAGTAACTGGTTGGGAAAATGCCCAAAAAAGGGAAAAAAAATAAGACTATAGAAGGATACTTTCTTGGTGAACAAGGTGTCTTCTCTCATCCTTTTGGATGAGGAAGAACAATGCTTACCATCAGGGAAAGATGTAGAAGTCAAGGCTTCTATATCCCAAACATCCAAAATAAATATTCAGTTGTCTCAGGCCATGGAAGAACTCAAAAACGATTTTGAAAATCAAGTAAGAGAGGTGGAGGAAAAATTGGGAAGAGAAATGAGAGAGATACAAGACAATCATGAAAAGCAAGTCAACAACTTGCTAAAGGAGACCCAGAAAAATGCTGAAGAAAATAACACCTTTAAAAATAGGCTAACTCAATTGGCAAAAGAGGTTCAAAAAGCCAGTGAGGAGAGGAATGCTTTAAAAAGCAGAATTAGCCAAATGGAAAAGGAGGTTCAAAAGCTCACTGAAGAAAATAGTTCTTTCAAAATTAGAATGGAACAGATGGAGGCTAATGACTTTATGAGAAACCAAGAAATCACAAAACAAAACCAAAAGAATGAAAAAATGGAAGATAATGTGAAATATCTCACTGGAAAAACAACTGACCTGGAAAATAGATCCAGGAGAGACAATTTAAAAATTATGGTACTACCTGAAAGCCATGATCAAAAAAAGAGCTAGACATCATCTTTCATGAAATTATCAAGGAAAATTGTCCTGATATTCTAGAACCAGAGGGCAAAATGAATATTGGAAGAATCCACCAATCTCCTCCTGAAAGAGATCCAAAAAGAGAAACTCCTAGGAACATTGTGGCCAAATTCCAGAATTCTCTGTTCAAGGAGAAAATATTGCAAGCAGCTAGAAAGAAACAATTTGAGTACTGTGGAAATACTGTGTGGAAACACAAGATCTAGCAGCTTCTACATTAAGGGATTGAAGGGCTTGGAATAGGATATTCCAGAAGTCAAAGGAACTGGGACTAAAACCAAGAATCACCTACCCAGCAAAACTGAGTATAATACTTAAGGGGAAAAAATGTTTTTTCAATGAAATAGAAGACCTTCAAGCATTCTTGATGAAAAAACCAGAACTGAAAATTTGACTTTCAAACACAAGAATGAAGAGAAGCATGAAAAGGTAAACAGCAAAGAGAAATCATAAGGTACTTACTAAAGTTGAACTGTTTACATTCCTACATGGAAAGACAATGTTTGTAACTCTTGAAACTTCTTTCAGTATCTGGGTAGTTGGTGGGATTATACACACACACACACACACACACACACAGAGCACAGGGTGAGTTGAATAGGAAGGGATCATATCTAAAAAAATGAAATTAAGGGGTGAGAGAAATATATTGGGAGGAGAAAGGGAGAAGTGGAATGGGGCAAGTTATCTCTCATAAAAGAGTCAAGAAAACAACTTTTTAATGGAGGGGAAAAGGGGAGAGGTGAGAGGTAAAACGTGAAGCTTACTCTCATCACATTTGACTCAAGGAAAGAATAAAATGCACACTCATTTTGGTATGAAAACCTATCTTACAATACAGGAAAGTGGGGGAGAAAGGGGATAAGCAGGGTGAGGAGGATGATGGAAGGAAGGGCAATGGGAGGAGGGAGCAATTAGAAGGACAAGGGGAGGGACAGGGTCAAAAGAGAGAATAGAAGAAATGGGGGGCAGGATAGGGTGGAAGGAAATACAGTTAGTCTTACACAATATGACTATTATGGAAGTCTTGTACAAAACTTCACATATATAGCCTATATTGAGTTGCTTGCCTTCCCAGTGGGGATGGGTGGGGAGGGAGGAAGGAGGAGAAGCTGGAACTCAAAATTTCAGGAACAGCTGTTGAGTATTGTTCTTGCATACAACTGGGAAACAAGAAATACAGGTAATGGGGTATAGAAATTTATCTTGCCCTACAGGACAAAAGAGAAGATGGGGATAAGGGAATGGAGGGACTTTAGAAGGGAGGGCAGATTGGTGGTAGGGGTAATTAGAATGGTCAGCATTTTGTGGTGATGGGAGGGGAGAGATGGGCAGAAAGTTTGGAACTCAAAATTTTGTGGAAGGAATGTTCAAACTTAAAACAGATAAATTAAAAAATTAAATTAAAAAAAAAGAATAACCAAGCAATTTGAAATAAATTGCTCATGTGCAGTCATGCAAAATATATTTCCATATTAATCATATTGTGAAACAAAACATAGACTTCCCCCCCAAAAAAGAATTCCAAGAAAAATAAAGTTTAAAAACAAAGTAGTCTTCAATCTGCATTCATATTTCATGAGTTCTTTTTCTGCAGGTGAACATTTTTCATCATGAGTTTTTAGAATTGTTTTGGAGCATTGTGTCACTGAGAATAGCTAAGTCATTAACAGTTGATCATCATACAATATTGCCGTTACTGTGTACAATATTGTCTCCCTCAGTCAAAACAAAGTCAAGTGCAAGTCATGTCATCATTTCTCTGATGTCATGGTCTTCTTCGGCAACGAAGGGTGAACACACACAATATTCTACTGCTTCTGCTCACTTTAGTTTGTATCAGTCTATGTTAGTCTTTCCAGGTTTTTCTGAAATCATCCTAGTCATTATACTTTATAGCACAATAATATTCTATGACAATCACATGCCACAATTTGTTTGGCTATTCCCCAATTGAAGGGCATCCCCTCATTTTCCAATTTTTTGTTATCACAAAAAGAGCAGCTACAAATATTTTTATACATATAGACCCTTTCCCTATTTCTTTGATTTCTTTCTGATACTCACCCAGTAGTGGTATTGCTGGGTTAAAGGGTATGCACAACATAGCCCTTTGGGTAGTTACAAATTGATCCCCGTAATGGTTGGATCAGTTCACAGCTTCACCAGTAGCTCACATAGTTTTCCCACATTCCCTCCAACATTTGTCATTTTCCTTTTCTCTCATATTAGCCAGTCTGACAGGTGTGAGGTGGTACCTGATTGTTGTTTTAATGTGCCTTTCTCTAATCAGCAATGATTTAGAACATATTTTAATATGACTATAGATATAGCTTAGACTTTTTCTGGAAACTGCCTGTTCATATCCTTGAACCATTTATCCATTGGGTAATGACTTGAATTCTTAGACATTTGACTCAAATCTATACATTTGGAAAATCAGGACTTTATTGAAGAAACTTGCTATAAAATTTACTCTCCAATTTTCTGCTTTCTTTCAGTTCTTGGCTACATTGATTTTGTTTGGGCAGAAGTTTTTTTATTTAATGTAATCAGAAATTATCCATTTTACATCCTGTAATGCCATCTCTTGTTTGATCATAAATTCTTCCTTTTGGAAGATTCATAGATCTGACAAGATAACTATGCCATGCTGCCCTAATTTGCTTATGATATGTATGTCTAAATCATATATCCATTTGGACCTTGTCTTGGTAGACAATGAGATGTTGGTCTATACCTAGTTTCAGCCAACCTGCTTTCTAGTTTTCCCAGAAATCTTTGACAAATAGTGAGTTCTTGTCCAAAAATCTTGGATCTTAGGGTTGGTCAAAAACTCGATTACTGTGGTCACTTGCTACTGTGCATTGTGTACCTAATCTCTTCCACTGATCCATTCCCTATTTCTTAGCCAATACCAGATTATTTTGATAATTACCACTTTCTAATGCAGTTGGAGATCTGATGGCTAGGCCACTTTCTTTCACATTTTTTTCATTTATTCCCTTGATGTTCTTGACCTTTTGTTTTTACAGATCTATTTTATTACTATTTTTTCTAATGCTGTAAAATAATTTTTTGATAGTTTCATTGATGTGGCATTGAGTAAGTAAATTAGTTTAGGTAGGATTGTCATTTTCATTGTATTGGTTTAGCCTACCCATGAGCAGTTAATGTTTTTCTAATTGTTTAAATCTGATTTTATTTGTTTGAAAAATGGTTTGTAATTGTATTCACATGGTTCCTGCGTTTGTCAAAGGAAGTAGACTTCCAAGAATTTTATATTGTCTGCAGTTATTTCAAATGGAATTTCTCTATCTCTTGCCACTAGATTTTATTGGCAATATATAGAAAGGTTGACAATTTATGTGAGTTTATAACCTGAATCTTTGCTGAAGTTAATTATTTCAACTAGCTTTTAAGTTGGTTCTCTTAAGATTTTCCAAGTATACCATCATATGTATGCTCGTCCTTCATTGCCAAAGAAGACCATGCCATCAGAGAAATGCTGACATGACTTGCACTTAACTTTGTTTTGAGTGAGGGAAGGATGTGCAGGTTACCAGTATCACTTCTCCTCCAGAGCCATCTGAATCCAGTGACCAAATATTCATCAGGATGAGGCAGTTGGGGTTAAGTGATTTGCCCAAGGTCACACAGCAAGTGAGTGTCAAGTGTCTGAGGTGACATTTGAACCCAGGTCCTCCTGACTCTTGCACTGGTGCTCTATCCACTGCACCACCTAGCTGCCCTTATACCATCAGGTACAAAAATCATTTCCTCAAACTTAACATACAGTGGTAATGAGGCAGCTATGCAGTGAACATATGTATCTAAGAGGTACTTAGAGCCTGCTGGTGATGCAGTGTATAGAATACTGGGCCTAGACTTAAGAAGACCTGAGTTCAAATGTGATCTCAGATATTTATTAACCATATGACCCTCAGTTTCCTCAGTGGTAAAATGGGAATAATGATATCTACCTCCCATTGTTGTTTTGAAGATCAAATGAAATAATGTTTGTAAAGTGCCTAGCACATAATAGGTGCTGTGTAAATATTGTCTGTTGTTATTACTTCCCAACTCCTGATCTCAGAAGTCCTTTTGTTTCTTTGTTTATTTTTCATAAGGTTCCCATTAGTTATAGATTTCTGTTGTACTCTATGAATTAGTGCCTTTCTGTGTGGATTACTAGCATTTCTTTCTGTTATGAGGGGTCATTCACTTCTTTGGGTGTGGGAGGAGGGGGACTGCTTTTCTCTATCTGCAGGTGCTTGTATTATTTGCCATCAGTTTGGCAGCCTCTGCTTGGTGGTGGGATCTCTGATGGCTTTGGTGGATATTGTAGTCAATTTCTCCTTCACAACTTAAAATTATAATTATTGGTGTTGAATGTCTTAATTGAAACAAGCCAACCAATAAAAACCTGTGAACACAGTCTTGGAGGGCAATAACATAGGGTTGGAAGCAATGTGTCCAAAGTATCTAAGGGCAAATACACCACTGGATAGACTCATCATTATGGAATTCTTATACATCTTTTTATTGTCCTCTACTTTCATATAGTAGGCATTCAGTAAATGTTTATTGAATAAGTAAATAAAATTCATTTCTAGTGCTAGGGATTGGATAGAAAGATACTCTCATTCTTCTTAGTAAACTCTCAGAATAATTTACTCTCTCCTCTATATATCAGGGAATATACACACACACACACACACACACACACACACACACACACACACACACACACACACACACACACACACACACACACACACACACAGAAGAGGGGAAGGAGGAAAGAAGGAAAGGCAATTGAAAAGAAGTCCATTAAGGGCTAATGTGAATTGTTTCCCTGGATTTTAAATTTCCTTATCCCCTCTGTTAACATGTATGATCATGAGTTACCTTTACTAATAAATGCACTCTTGAAAATGTTAACTTTTGTTTTTATACTAAACTATGTGAGATTTAGATATAAGTAAGAAAGTCATAAGGAAAAGAAGATTATTGAATTGAATTTTTTCCTCTTCTGAATCTCTATCAGATAGTTGTAATTTAACTTTTGAAAAGTGTGTATTTCTGTGGACTATGGACTTGTGAAGTTTGAACTTTAAAAATGAAACAGGTTATGAGTAATCAAAACATGAAACCATACAGATTTTAGTTATCAAAGGATTGGTAACTAGTACTTGGTATCACTGAAACTAGTAATTAAATTTACTTTTGACTGTGATGTAAGCCACATAATGTCTCTAAAATTTATGACATTTTAAAAAATTACTTGTGGGTTTAAATTTTAAGCATTTGAATTTAAATTTGCTTTGGTATTTGATTATATTTAGATATCCAGGAACATAAAGAGGATAAATTTTCAGAGGCAAAAACACTTGAAACTGGCCCTAAAAAATAAAAGTATTGTAATCTTTTAGAATAAGTATAATCATATGTAGGTGTTTTTCTTTAATTATTCAGAATAGTTTGAAATTTTCATAGAAATGAAAGTTTCATAGTCATTTTAATTCATAGTGCCTTGAACTTGGCACTAAAGACCGGCCTAAGCACCAGTTTTGTTTCTTAAATGGGAATAAGAAAGTACTTCAGCCAGTTTTCTTCATTCCTGCAAGATTAAAAAATCAGGGAGTATTTATTTTATACTGTTCTAGTGACAAACAATTGAGTTGGCTTTTTCCCTCAAGCTCTGTTAATTTTAAGTGTTTGCTATGTACTTGTGTTTTCAGTTAAATATTTGAATTGCATTGTCTTTAAAATGGTTTCTAGTCAAACAGTAGCTATTTTTCATATTTTTTTTAAAACAAGTCCCACTAATGAAATATATTCAGTACAGATGTAGGAATAATCCTGTTGACCTTAGTGGGACTCTGTGTTCTAAAATTTTCCGTACCCCTATTCAAGTCACGTCTATTGTTTCAAAATGTAGTTTCAGTCAATCTGTATGAAGACTGCAATTCACACCCTCTCCTTCCTTTGCCAGATTTTTAACATCTTAATGGCTTTGTTCATCTTATACTTTATGACTGCTTTTTCAGATTCAGGATTTTATAATAGATTTAATAAAACTTACTGTAATCACTGCTTAATAAGAATATAAGGGTAATTTTTGTGTGAAATTATCTTGGTTTAAGTTTTCTATTTTAATGTGGAGTTCTGAAAACATGCACACTGTAGGAAGAACAAAACCATAGAAATAAAGTGAGGGAATATATTTCAGCTGATTGCTGCAAATCAAAATGTGATAGAACATACGACATTCTGGTAGCTGAGTTAAAAGCACAGTTGTGGATTATTTGTGAAATGAAAAGACCCTGTAGATTTTTTTAAAAAATTATGTTTTGCACAATTTTTAGATTGCAGTTCTGGGTAAAAATTCATAGCTCAAAATAGCTTTATGTAACTAGTTTATATTATGTGTATATATACATGTACATGAATATATATTTCATTGATGTTTCCTCTTGATTTAAAATTCTATTGGCATATTAGAGTAAGGTTTAAGTTTCTTACTGATTATATTTTGGACTATTCTGGGAAAAAATTTTGTAAACTATTTGTAAAAATAGCATGTTTATTATTTAAATTATAGAACGGAAACAAGGTTCTTTTACTTTTAGCACTTAAAAGTTGCTTTGATGTTTCAACTAGTAAGACTACTTTATTGGCCAAAGAATTAGGTAATTGAATTTTTAAATGACAGCTGGCTTATATGTAACATTTAATGTTTGCAAAGCATTTTTGGTTAGAACAACCCTCTGTGATAGCTTGGGTAAACATAATTATCTTCATTTTACAAATGAAGAAACTAAGGCAATTAGTTGAATTTCTGATGGTCGTATAGCTAATAAATTTTCGTCAGTTTAACTAATCAGTCGGTTTGCAGCACAATTTGAGTAGCATTCTTCTTTGCCACATTGTACACAGTGAGAAAAGGGCCTGTTTTTATAATAGAGTAATTTCACTAAAGTTAGAAAAATAAGCGTTTTCTCCCTAAGTAAATTTTCCAGGTACCTTCAGTTTAGCACTTTTAGGTAATCATGAGTTTTTAGTTTGTACATTTTTAAATGGAAAATTTTCTAAAAAGTATTATGCACATCTGCCTTTGTCTTTATTATATGGATCATAATTTAAATTATTGATGATGATTTAGAATTTTCACTTGTTATAAGATGATAAAGGATAGAAAAGATCTTAGAGATGGTTGAATTTAATTCAACAGTTATTTAGTTTTAACCATTGCAAAGGGCTCTGAGAATTCCAAGAGAAAAAAGAAATCCACCTTCTGTATGTGGACTTTTCTCTTCCCCTGGCTTGGGAAAGAATGTTCACAAAAATAAGTTTAATATAAAGTAAATTGAGGAGAAGTACAATTTATTAAAATAAATCATTCATATCTTTTGGATTTTCCTTTACCTGAACTTCCTTATGTGTATGCCTTCCCTTTCCTCCCTACCCGAAGAATCATTCTGCTTAATAAAAAAAAAAAAATTCCCTCTAAGAAAGAGAAATAGTTGGGGGGGGGGGGGGGGGGCGGGGCGGGGAGAGCAGTGCAAAACTAATTCATAAGGAAGAATCTTGCAATATATACAATGTTCCACACCTGTAGAGGTGGGAGGGTGATCGGGGCTCTTCTGTAAAGGAGTGGGGAGACAGCTATTCTCAGATCTCTTCTTTGGGGCCAAGGTTGTTCTTTGTAATTTTTCGACATTCATTTACTGTTTTACTTGGTGGTGGTTCTTTTCATTTACATTGTTGAAGTATATTGTTTTCTTTGTCTACTTCACTTGGCGTCAGTTCATGGAAACCTTTACATGCTTCATTATATTCATCATATTTGTAGTTTCTTATTGCTCATTCATTCCATTATATTCATATATAACAGTTTGTTTAGCCATTCTCCATCAGTAGTCTTCTACTTTGTTTCTAGTTCTTTGTTACTATAAAAAATGCTACAGCAAACATTTTGTCGTATGGTGGGGCCTTCATTTTTATCAGTAACTGCTTTGGTGTATATGCCTAGCTGGGGAATGACACGGACGTTTTAGTCACTTCGTTTGAATAATTCCAAATTGCTTTCCCAGGTGGGAGTACTAATTAAGTTTAACCAACAACACATTAGTGTGCCCATCTTTCCACAATTCCTCCAGTATTAACTTCTGATCCCTTGCTATTTATTTAGCTTTCTGTCTTATTTGATTTTATGTTTTTTTATTGTACTATTCTATGAGAACCCAATTTTTACCCCTATGGTGCATTAAATCTACCCATGTTTTTGATAAGCTGCTTTTTTTTTTTTTTAGTAGATTTCTTGTTTCTTCTACTGACTGTCAATTTTTCTTGTAGTAAGAGTTGCTTGTCTCTTACAGTGACTTATTAAACTTGAGTTTATAGTAAAATAGTCCTTGAATGGAAAGGCTTGAGGGGCTGTCCTGAATGTAGAACCAATAAGCTTTATTTAATTTAATGACTTTGCATTATCTATTTTGGCTGTTTAGAGACCTTTTGTCAATTTAGTTAAATCTTACTTTTCCTATACCCTTGACCTTGTATAGATTGTATATAAAGTTATTTCATTAAGTAAAGGGTGATAAATGTGCATATCATGTACTTCTGTTTGTAGATGTAGATAGATAAGTAGTAAGACCTATATGTATGCAGTCAGCCCCTTTTAAAGTTTTTCTCAATCTTATTGTTTATTTGTTCATCTTCATTACTTAATCCTTAATCACAGGTATTAAAAATGTTCTTCATGTAGCAAATATTCTAGTGTTTGATTTAGAATTAAGTACTGTCATTCATTAATAACATCTAATTTGAGAGGTTAAAACATTTCATATAAAAGGGTGTTATTTTGAACAGTCTTGAATATTTGAGAAGTTCACAAGTGAAATCTATAGAAGAGAATTTAAAAAAAACACTAAATATTCCTGGATATGAGGAACTTTAAGCTCATGACTTTGGTTTATACCAGTTTTCTCATTAAAGAATTTTATGACTTTTGAAAGGTTATTACATTTTTTGCATTGAATTTCAAGTCATATACAGGTCTACAGAAATTAATTTAGATTTTTTTTTTTAATTACAAAGCATGTAGAATTGGATGGTAAGCCATGCTTCTGAATAATTCTTGAATTGATTAGAAGTTATTTTTCTAAGTTCGAATTAAGTTTCATATACTATATTAGATTTTTCCCCCCATGTCTAAGGAACACTGATTAAGTCAGGTAGGCTCATTTGAAGCTAATGGATAATAGCTTTAAGTTGTGTAACTTGCCATACCAGTTTTACAGTGTTTTTGTTTTGCTTAAAGTAGATGAAAGGTTTATTTAAGTGTGACCACACTAGTACTGCATTCCTGATGATCTTGGTAGGTTAATGACAATCTTTGTCATAGAAATCAGGAAATGTGGGTTGAGCCTCCTAGATGCTTATATGGTTGGTTCATTAAAATGCTCCCTCCAGAAGGACAGGGATTGTTGGAAGAACTTGGTAGGTAATGCTGCCTTTTATGTGTCTTAACATGATTCTCATTTGTGTTTATTTGCTCTTTTAACACTGAAATGTTTTCTGATATTCTGTGAGGGACTGCTATCGTAAGATTTTTAGAAAACAGTCTTGGTAAATTTATTTACATTTGTCTAAGTTTTAGTTTGTTTTAATGTCAGTGTTCTGGCTCAGTACTAACTTTGTTACATTGTCAAATTGTATACTTTCTCTTCTGGTAACACCTTCTACATCATTTAACTTGAACTACTTTGATTAAGTGAAGCAGCTTTGCTGGGCATTCTTATTGTTAATGAAATAGTTAATTTTTATATAGAGTTGAAAAGTTGCTGGACTTGAAATTTAGAGATGTTAGCAGGCTTAAATCTTTAAAGCAATTGTAACATTTGTCAAACTCAGCTAAGTTTCTTCTTTTTTTAATTAATAGATACAGATTTCCTTGTTTCCCAGTCATTTTTGTAGGGCATATATGTTTGTGTATATGCTTATGTGGAAGAAAAACTATGCATCTGTAACACTCTGTTTTGGGGCTTTTTTTTAAACATGTATGCTGACTTCTTTTTGTTTATCTGAAATTTACTAAATATGTGGATGAATACTTTAAGGCAAAATTATGATTCATTTAAAAAATGTGTCAAAGAGAGTAAAGACTTAAAAGGAAGTATTCTAGCCCATTATAGCAGGGTTATGTATACTTGTAAGAAATCAGTAGGAAAAGGGAAGGTAATTGTGAGGTTTGGCAAGCAAGACTTAAAGAAGGGGGAAACAGAGAAAAAGGATGTTTTCAGCAAAAGGTGGGTGGGTAAAGGAAGTAAGACCAGTTGATGATCACAGAAGTATTAATCTTTCCTTCCTTTTCTACTTATTTAGTAGTAGTGTTGACACTGGTGCCACACTAATGTGGATCTAATCTTTCAATGAAGCTGCTAATTTTAAAATTGCTGTTGTTTCTAAGACATTATTAAGAATTAAATTTGTGTAGCACTTTAAAGTTAAAGTTTTGTTTTTGAGGTATTTTATACATTTTATCTCATTTGTTAATCAAAACAAGCCTGTGAGGTAGGTAGTACAGATACTATCTCCATTTAAATGATGAAGAATCATAAGACCTAGAAAGGTTTTCTGTGGATATTGCATAGCTAGCTAATTGTCATGAATAGAATTTGAATCCAGATTTCTCCTGACTGTCTAGTATCTTTCCATTATTCTGTAAACCACATCACTTAGGATATTGAATGAGGTAAAAATACCTTTTTAAGATATCAGCAGATACATGGATAGCATAGTTGCATTCTCCTTAAAGCATTGTTACATACTACTTACATGCTTATTCTCACCAGTGTTAGGAACTGAGAATTTATCTCAAAAGGGAGAGATAATATGACCATTTTTGTCTAGGAGTGACTGCATAATGGACCTAGTAGGCCTAGTATTGAAAAATTCAATTTATTTTATTACAACTGTAGTATTTTAGTAGTTCATCATAATTGAATAACATATAAATTTTGAAAAATCAACAATATAGCCTTCAATTGGGAGTTTTCCCTTTTGTCTGCTATATTTCCCTTTAACAACACTGTTGCAGACAAGTTTTTTCTCCAAAGTTGACTTATGATGCTTTATATATAATTTTTAAAATCAGCACTAATTTTTTCCCCATCTTTTTTATTGTTTTTGTCTTCATGACTTTTATACTTGTAATGGTGTCTTTTGCTATGTCTATTCATGTTTAGAGTAAAATTGAGGTATGTATATCCATATGGATGGAAATATACCATTAACTGTTATATTGGTATCTTATCAAAGGCACTAGCCACAGTAGCTTTCACATATTTCAGAAAAAATATTCAGTTGAATTATAGGACTTTCTTTGGAAAGATCTAATATCTTAGGCTAGCTATTAGGAACTTTATCTGGTTGTATCTTAAGTGATCAGGGCAGGAGGGGCAAAGGATGAGAGATGGTAAGGTTCAAAGTTTCTGTAGTAGACCTATTTCAGATGTGGTATGTCCCAGACCAGGGTTCAACAAGTACATGGCCTACCATTTTTGTATGCCTAAGCTAAGAATGGTTTTTACAGTTTTAATCCCAATCTAGATAAAACTGTCTGAATTCTCAAGAGGCAAGAAGCTTACCATGTAGGTGATACTGACATTGTTGGAAGTTCATAAAGGTAAAGGTAATGATGCCTTTGTGCTAATTAGATTATCTATCTGTCTATCTGTGTATATATACACATATAATATAAACATTTTATTTATACTTATATATACATTATATATACACATATTTATTTATATGTGCTTTGCAAACTTTAAGCCACTATATAAACGTTAGCTGTTACATTGGCTTCTGTACCATGACAACTTAATATATGATGCCAAAAAAGATACTTTATTTCAGCACAGAAGGTCTCTGAAGCTGACAGAAGTTTTTGAGATTTTATATATATATAGTTAGCCTTCTTAACTTTTCTGCATGTAACCTTTGGCTCTTTGATTATCATCTCTTCCTTCATGCTGAATCTCTCCTCTATAGGTTTTCATGACACTGATCTCTGCTGGTTCCCCTCCAACCTGTCTGACCACTCCTTTTTAGGCTTCTTTGCTGGCTCCTATTAACTGTGGGTGTCCCCAAGACTCTGTCCTGGATACTCTTCTCTTTTCCTTCTACACTTTCTGTCTTGGTGATTGTACTTATGAAGATGATTCCCAGATCTGTATATCTATCCCTAATTTCTCTTCTGAGCTATAGTCCCATATCAAGAATTGTATTTTGAACATCTTGAATTGCTTGTTTCCAGAACAGAACTTGTTCTCTTTCTCTCCAAAATGCCCTTTCCAGCTTTCATTTTCCAGCCCTTGGCACCTCCATCCTACCAGTCACCCAAGCTTACTGCCTCATTGTGTCATCTTCTGTTTCTCATTCTTACTCAACCTACGTATCCAGGCCATGAAAGAAAATATTTTGTTCTTTTTGCTTTCACAGGGCATTGACTATATATTCTAGTCTATCCCTTCATACAGCTGTTGCTCTTCTCCCGTCGTAGACCCTGGTCACTTTTCACTTTATCTCCCTTCTTTGAGTCTTGTCTCTCCCTCTGCTTCAGTCTCCATTCAGATCAGTAGCTCAGGTGACTCCCTGCTACCTACCACCTCCAAGAGCTATCCTTTCTTCCTGTCTTCCTCACTCTCCTCCTCTCCCCTCCCCCTCCCTTCTCTCCATCTCTTTCTGTGTCCACATAGGAAATCATACCCTTACCTGTGGATTTTCTGCCTAAAGAAATATAAATTTTGATCACTGAAATCTTGGAAGATATCTTGGGGTTTATGGGTTAGATTTCTTTTTTAAGGACCGTACCTTAAATCCAAGTCACTGTGGTTCTCATTGATTGGTCAACAGTAGGTCCCAGCCCAAGCCTCATTTGGTCATTGTTTGGGCTTTCTTGGCTCAAAATGGGAGTAAATAGCAGTTGTTTCTGTTTTGGCTAGAAACCCTCAGGGTCTTCCCCTCCCACGTTGATTTTTTTTTTTTAATTAGGTAGAAGAGGCCATTCTTTGCTTACCTAGCCTTCCTCACCACATGGGCATTGCCTTAGTCATACTGAGACCTTGGAAAGGCCTGAGCTTAAAAAAGATCTAAGTCTCCCACTGCATCCAGGGCCATCTGCAGTCATTCTGATCTGTGTCTTGCCACTGATCCCAGATAGCTCTGGATGAAAGAGCGAGAGTGGTGACTTTGCAGGACTGAGCTGTGCCTCACTTAAATCCAATTCACTTGGAAGTCATGACATCACTTTCCCCATGTCATGGTCCTCTTTGAGGACAAAGGACAAACAGTAGCAACTGCCTTTGGGATCACATCAGGTCTTCTCCTTGGTATTTAAAACCCATCATAGCTTGGCTCCTGCCTGTTTTTCCAGTTTTCTTAATACTTTACTCATGATCATGCGTTCTGTGATCCAGCGCCTTTATACAGCACTCCATTTCTCAGTTCTTTAGTTTTTACTGGCTATTTTGTACACCTGGAATGCTCTCCCTCCTTGCATCCTAGCTTCCCAATTTTTTTCATGACTCAACTCAAATTTAATATTCCTCCAAGATAACTTTTACTGTATCTCCCATTGCTAGTTGCTATCTCCATTAGAATGTGAGCTTCTTGAAGAAAGGGAGAGTGTTTTGGCTTCCCTTTATGTCCCGTCTGCTAGGATAGTGCCTGGCATATACTAGGTCAATCAGTAAACATTTGCTATGTTCCAGGAACTGTGCGAAGGGCTGCGGATATTAATAAAGGCAAAAGACAGCCCTTTTACTCAAGAAGATTACAGTCTCATGGGAGAAACACCATGCAAACAACCATGTGCAAAAAAGAATTATACACGATAAGTGGATATAATCAACAAACAGAAAGTAATTTCATAGAGAGGGATTGGAAAAAAGGCTTCTTGCAAAAGGCAAGACTTTAGTTGAGACTAACAAGGGAAGCTGGGAGGTAGAGATGAGGAGGGAGAGAGTTCTGGGCATGGAGATCAGCTGTTAGGAAATTTCAGGCTGAGGGGATGAAGTGTGTAGTGTTAGGAAGATCACGGAGGCCAGTATGACTAGATCTTGGAGTGGGAGACTTGAAGTCAAATGAAAAGGTTTGGAAAGTCCATTGTGGTGGTTAAGATAGTGAGTAAACTGGAAAGGTTTAAAAGTATTGCTTTTCTGCAGTGAGGGCCCAAGTTGTGATTATATAACAGAAATTTGTGGTGAATGCAATCAGCATAATTTTATGGTCATCTTCAAATTTGTTTAGTAGTTGTGGGTGAATCTGAGCGAATGCAGCAACTGATAGGAATTTTCCAGGCTTGAGTAAGATCAGGCAATAGGATGAGGATTCAAGGAATTCTAGAGAGATTCTAGTCTGTGCAGGGTTTGGGAAAGAACTAAGGAGCAGAGGTAGCAGAAGTCACATGAGGATGAAGGACAGGGTTTAGCATTGCAAGGAAGACGACTAGGCACAATCAAGTGAGTACATGTCTTACTGAGACAACAGATTTTGATCAAAGTTCATGAGCATGGAAGTGGCACATTTGTGGTGAGGGTAAGACCCGAGGGTATGACCATCCCTGTGTATAGTTGAGGAAGAGGAGTAGGTCATGGGGAATGAATAAGTTGAAAAACTGGAAAGTTAGGGTATTTCAAAGTCTCTAACTTTATAGGTATCAAAATTCCCTCTATGAGGGAGGGCAGGAATTGGAGAGGAGAGAGACTGTGAGCCAGGCACTGAAGTCACTGAGGAAGGATTCAGAGTGTTCTGGAGGTTGGTAGACAACAGCCCCCAGAATCTTGAGTGAGTAATAAATGTGAATTGTATGAGCTACTCATCATGACTACTGATCTGCTACTATCTTCTGATACTCTTCCTATCTGTCTGATTATTTCCTCTCTGTCTCCTTTACTGAATAGTGGTGATGGTGAAGGGAGATCCAGGAAGTGGCAACAGGGGAGCAAGCAATATTCCGGCTCTCCCACCACAACCAAGCGAGTCTGGGTAAATGAGTGAAAGTGCAACCAGTTAGAGCCGTTTCTCAGTCTATGCAAGAAGGTGGAAGGATCGAAGGAAAAGGTTGAAGATGAAAACTAGTTTGTTAGCTATGGATCAGGCATTCCAGATATTACCATGCAAGGGATGGTCATAGGTAGCTTTCTAGTGAAACTTTGCAGGGATTTGATTGAGGAGCATGTGTAAAGGAGTGTTCTTTGGGGGACTCAGAACAGGGGTTGAGTAATTGTAGGATGAGTTCCGAATCATTGGAATGGGGAGGGTTTGATGGGCCCAGAGTATGTTAATGATTGAAGAATGAGTCCAGGTAGGTTATCATAGTACATAGAGGTTTAGCCTAGAGTTCAGTAAATGCTTATTAAATTCTTGTTGTGTGATTGAAAGTTATCCCACTGTGGTAACTGACTGACATTAAAAGAGAGTTTCATATGGTTATTTCAGCATCTAGGTTGCACAGTGAATAGAACATTGGCCCCTGGAGTAAGGAGGATCCGAGTTCAAATATGACCTCAGACACTACCTAGCTGAGGCTGGGCAAGTCACTTATTTAATCTGTTTTCCTCAGTTTCCTTATCTGAAAAATGGGGATAATAATAGGTACATCCTTGAGCTGTTGTGAAGATCAAATGAGATAATAATTTAAAATGTTTAAAAAAGTAACGTGCCTGCCACATAGTAAGCACTTTATGATTATTAACTATTATTATACGAGATTAAGGAAAGACATTTGTTCTGTTTCTTTCAGTTCGCCTTTCTTGGGCCTTATATATGTGCAGTAAGTTCTAAATATATTATTGTATGATTCTGTGTACTGTTTACATGATTATATGACTATTTAAGCTTGCTTGGTATGCAAATAGTTTGAGTCAAATTTAACATGAAAATAGGGACTGGGGACAGGATAAAGAAAAAGTATTTATTACTTGTAAATTCCAGATTGCCTTCCCCCCCTCCCCCCCCTATTGTGGAAACCTGTGCTCTGAGTTCATTACTTCCATTGCTCAGTTGTACTATGTAGTTTGTTGCTTATGATTGCTCTTTCTGTAGTCAGGTAGAGATAGTGTGGCCTCTGGATTCTATTGACAAGAGCATGGATTCTGCTAGTAATTTATTAAATGCATGTTGTATTTGAGGTATTGCCCTAAGCTGTGGATAGGCAAAGAAAAAGCTGAAACAATTTTGGCTCTGGGAAGCTTAAATTTTACTGGGTGCAGGGTCGATACACAGATTTTCAAATATAAGATGAGTTGAGGAAAGAGACAAAACTATCAACTCAAGATCTGGGAACTGTTTGAAGTGCCTGAGCTTCATCTTGGCTGATGATTAGGATTAGGGATGTAGGAGTAGTTGAAATTAAGGAAGGAGTTCCTCCTACTAGGAGTAGCAGTGCTTGCTTATGTGAATGCTTAGCTTCATTTTAGGAATCACCTAGTCATTCATTTGAGGTATAATACAAAATTATGGAAAGGGGAATAATGCACAGTAACAATGGTTATGTTGGAAATAGATTGTGGAAGACCTCAAATACTAGAGTAAGAAAGTTGTGTTTTTGGTTTAATATCTAACATTTTAATTACTGAAAGAATTTTTGAAGATGAGCAAATTCTGATACCATATGCGTTCCCAGTTTGACTATATTATGTTAATCTGATAATAAATTAAACATTTAGGAAAATTGAATTAATTCTTTTCACTACTTTACTACTTTTTACTACTTTAAATGTGAGATGTGGTTGGTGATTTCATTGACTCCATGGATTCAGTTATCATCTCTATGCTGATTCTCAAATGTATTTATTCAACCCTAGCCTCTTAACTGACCTCTAATCTCTCACTTCCAATTTTCTATTAGACATCTTGAATTGAATGTTCTATAGACATCTTAAACCTCAAATGTCTAAAACTTACTATCTTTCCCTTGAAACTCCACTTTTAACTTCCCTATAACTGTTGAGGAAAATGGTCTTCCCAGTCACCCAGAATTGAATTCTACATGTTATCCTTGGTTCTTTACTGACTTACCTTTTCAGTCTTCTTACACTTCACTCCTCTCCACATACTTTTTCCCCCATCCAGTGACACTGGCCTTCTTGCTGTACCACAAACAAGACACTTCACCTTTCAGCCCTGGGCCTTTCTCAGGCTCTCCTCAGTGCCTGGAATGCTCTCCCTTCTCATCTCTAACTACTGCCTTCCTTGGCTTCCTATAATTAAGTCTCAACTAAAATTCCATCTTCTACAGGAATTCTTTCGTAATTTCTCTTAATTCTTTTGCTTTTTCTCCTTTAATTATTTCCTACTTATTCTCTATATCGCTTGTTTGTTCATACTGTTTCCTTGTTGTCTCCATTAAGCCCTGTGAGGTCAGGGACCATCTTTTGCCTATTTTTGTATCCTCAGTACTTAGCACTTAGGATGGTACCTGCAATATAGGAATGTTTATTGACTCAGCTACCTACCTTATCCATTTTGGTGCAAAGTCTTTTCAGTTCTACCTTGGCAGTATCTTTCAGTACTTCCCCCTGCCCCCATTAAGGCCTTCATCACCTCAAGCCTAGACTTTTGAAATAGCCTTCTGGTTTATTCCTGAATTTCAAGTCTCTCCGTACTCCAGTTCATCCTCCATTGATTTGCCAAGTTGTTCTTCCAAAAGCACAGATTTGACCATGACATCCCCTCCTATTCAGAGGCTCCAGAGGAAATAAAGAATCTTATGTTTGTTTTTTTAAGCCCTCCATAATCTATGTCCTTCCTACTGCTCTTGTCTTACTATTATTACTCCTTAATCCTCTCCACATACTCGGCAGTTTACTGTTTCTGCATCATCTTACTACTCTGTGCATTTTCTTTCTTTTTCTTCCTTCAGCTTTATTGATGTGGTCTTATTATTATTTTTAGATAACAAACACTTATAGAGTACTCTCAGAAATATGCATAGAAATTTCCTCAATGTCTGTATACAAACATATGTATTTTATCTTTTGTAATTTCCTCTTGAAGAATGCATCTGCTATACAATTGTTCATAGACCTTTCAAAGCAGTATTGTTGTTAATACATTCATTATTCTGATTCTGTTCATTCATTCTTCATTTTATGTCCTCAGAATTGTTCTCTTTTTAGTAATATTTGCTATAGTATAAATTCTTCTTCTGATTTTGATTCAGTTCTTATATGTCTTTCCATGTCTTTTGAAATCATATTTCTTACTGCACAATAGTACTCTTATCATATTCATATACCAAAACTCATTCAACATTCCTCAGTTGATGGACATTCCCTTAGTTTGCAGTTTTTTGCCACCACAAAAGAAGCTCTTATAAATATTGTTGTACATAAAGGATCTTTTACTTTTTGATGTCTTTTGATTACTCTGTATTTTAACTTCCTCTCCCCATACATAGAATGTGCCCCTTCCTCATGTTTGCTTCCTGATTTCCTTCAAGCCCAAATACAGTCCTACCTTCTGCAAGAAGCTTTTCCCAGTCTGTCTTAACCTTAGTGTCTTTCCTCTGGTACTAATTTTGCTTATATCATGTTTGTACGTAGTTGATGGTATGGTGTCTCCCATATTATAAAAAATATGATTTTACTGAGAGAGCAGGGACTCTTTTTTACCTTTCTTTTTGTATCCCCAGTGTTTAGCAGAGTGCCTGATTCCTAGTAACATAGTCGCTATTTAATAAATACTTGTTGAATTTTCTTGATTTTATCAAGGTGCAAATGTCTGATAGAACATAGGAACCTTACAAAATAGGTTGGCTTGGATATGAGAGAAACTGCTAAGTAGGTTTCTGGAAACTTCAGTTTAAAGTTTAGAAGCATCTCATTTTTTTAAATGCTAAAAGTAGTTCAGATACCTTTGCCTAGTTTTCAGGACCAATTGTGTAATCTATAAATCTTATCTATAACTTGCTGATGGTTTCATACAAAATATTTTAATAGCTCATAATAATAGTAGTCGATACTTAGGGCTTTTTCAGTTTTACAACACTATTAGTTTGGTGATGTCAGCAGTTTTCCTTTCATTATGTAGATGAGGAGTTTGCAATTTCAGGTAGTTTTTTACCATGGTCTTATAGTTAAATGTCAAAGGTGTGAACTGAACCTGAGTCTATCCTGACCCCACCCAAAAGCATTTTGCAACTTTGAACAATATTGCTAAATATATATTCTTTTAAAATTAATGGTGTTGCTTATGATTATAGAATATATGATGTCTAGTTCTTTTTACCTTTAAATTATAGGAGTCTTCAGTTTTCCTACTTATAAGGAATAATAACTGCTTACTCCTTCAATATAGTCCAGACACTTGTCACTGCTTGTAGATAGAATCACTTTAAATATAAGCCATTTTTCATATGACAGCTCAATACATCTTATCAAGAGTTCTAATTTAAACATCAGACCATTCTGTTGCTTTTGAAAGGAGAAGCAGCCAGACTTCAGACTCTAGTGTTATCAGATTTGATCATAGCTTGGATGATTCAGGTTGCAGTAAAATTTGGTCCATATCCAGGTAATGAAATGTACCTAAACATAAAATTTTAAATTTAAAAATATGTCTTAGTGACTTTTAACCTGTTTTTAAGATGAGTGTGTTTTGAATGCACTTATACATCCCCTCCCCCATTATGATGTATAACTGCATTTGGATTCAATATGGGGGAGCAGCAACCATTTAGGAATTCACTTAGCTAAAATAATGTTATTTTAGTGGTGCAGTCTCTGAAATTCAATTCAGTAAGTTCTGTAAAAATTTATTAGGAGGGGGCGAAGCCAAGATGGTGGAGTAGGGTCTCCCCACACAGCCCATAAAATACCTTTAAAGAGGGACTCTCAACAAATTCTGGAGCAGCAGAAGTGGAGAACAACAGAGTGGAGAAGATTTCCAGCCCAGGGTGACCTGAAAGGCCCACTGGAAATGTCTGTGGCACCGGAGGCAGAGCAGAGCCCAGCCCAGCCTTGGCCTCAAAAATTGCGAACAGCCCTCAGGGGCAGAATCTCCAGTCGTGGAATCCCCAGTCCCAGCAGCAGCGGGTTCACAGATCCCTCAACTCACAGGCGCCAAAGATCAGTGATGGGGTTTTTTCAGCTGGCCAGGAAGGGAGAAGGGCCTTCCATAGCCCTGGCCTTAGGTAGCTGCTGCAGAGGCCAACCTTAAATGTGCTGCAGAGGCCATATTGGCAGGCACAGCTGCAGTTTCCACTGTTGGAGTGTAAAAACCCCTGGGGGCATTGAGGAGCTGAGTCTTGCCTCAGCCCTGAGTGGAGGCCCTGGGGGAGCTGGTCTTTGTCTCACACTGAATGATGGCCCTGCCCATCCAGCTTATCTGAAAATCAGCCCCCAGTGCTGACTTCGTGGAACTGGAGGCCAGATGGCTGTGGAGAGGTAACTGCTAAGATTCTGGGCACAAAAATCCCTCTCTGCATCCAGACCAATACACGCTTGATTGGGCAACCTTGGAGGAACTGAGATCTTACAGATTCCCAGAGTACACCCTACTCTTGACAAAGGACCCAAAAGTCAAGTAACTGGTTGGGAAAATGCCCAAAAAAGGGAAAAAAATAAGACTATAGAAGGTTACTTTCTTGGTGAACAGATATCTTCTCCCATCCTTTTGGATGAGGAAGAACAATGCTTACCATCAGGGAAAGACATAAAAGTCAAGGCTTCTGTATCCCAAACATCCAAAATAAATATTCAATGGACTCAGGCCATGGAAGAGCTCAAAATGGATTTTTGAAAATCAAGTAAGACAGGTGGAGGAAAAATTGGGAAGAGAAATGAGAGATGCAAGAAAATCATGAAAAGCAGGTCAACAACTTGCTAATGGAGACCCAAAAAAATGCTGAAGAAAATAACACCTTTAAAAATAGGCTCACTCAATTGACAAAAGAGGTTCAAAAAGCCAATGAGAAGAAGAATGCTTTCAAAAGCAGAATTAGCCAAATGGAAAAGGAGGTTCAAAAGCTCACTGAAGAAAATAGTTCTTTAAAAATTAGAATGGAACAGAAGGAGGCTAATGACTTTATGAGAAACCAAGAAATCACAAAACAAAACCAAAAGAATGAAAAAATGGAAGATAATATGAAATATCTCATTGGAGAAACATCTGACCTGGAAAATAGATCCAGGAGAGACAATTTAAAATTATGGGATTACCTGAAAGCCTTGATCAAAAAAAGAGCCTAGACATCATCTTTCATGAAATTATCAAGGAAAACTGCCCTGATATTCTAGAACCAGGGGGCAAAATAAATATTGAAAGAATCCACCAATCACCTCCTGAAAGAGATCCAAAAAGAGAAACTCCTAGGAACATTGTGGCCAAATTCCAGAGTTCCTTGTTCAAGGAGAAAATATTGCAAGCAGGTAGAAAGAAACAATTCAAGTGTTGTGGAAATACACTCAGTATAAAACAAGATCTAGCAGCTTCTACATTAAGGGATTGAAGGGCTTGGAATAGGATATTCCAGAAGTCAAAGGAACTAGGATTCAAACCAAGAATCACCTACCCAGCAAAACTGTATAATACTTCAGGGGAAAAAATGATCATTCAATGAAATAGAGGACTTTCAAGCATTCTTGATGAAAAGACCTGAGCTGAAAAGAAAATTTGACTTTCAAACACAAGAATGAAGAGAAGCATGAAAAAGTAAACATCAAAGAGAAGTCATAAGGGACTTACTAAAGTTGAAGTATCTACATTTCAAAAAATATATTGGGAGGAGAAAGGGAGAAATGGAATGGGGCAAATTATCTCTCATAAAAGAGGCAATTAAAAGACTTTTCAGTGGAAGGAAAAAGGGAGATGTGAGAGAAAAAAACAAGAAGCTTACTCTCATCACATTCAACTAAAGGAAGGAATAAATGCCCACTCATTTTGGTATGAAAACCTATCTTACAATGCAGGATAGTGGGAGAGCAGGGGATAAGCAGGGTGGGGGGGATAATTAAAGGGAGGGCAGTGGGAGGAGGGAGCACTCTTGGGGAGGGATAGGATCAAAAGAGAGAATAGAAGAAATGGGGGGCAGGATAGGATGGAGAGAAATATAGTTAGTCTTACACAACATGACTATTATGGAAGTCATTTGCAAAACTACACAGATATGGCCTATATTGAATTGCTTGCCTTCCCAAAGGGAATGGGCGGGGAGGGAGGGATGAAGAGAAGCTGGAACTCAAAGTTTTAGGAACAACTGTTGAGTATTGTTCTTGCAACTAGGAAATAAGAAATACAGGTATTGAAGTATAGAAATTTATCTTGCCCTTCAGGACAAAAGAGAAGATGGGGATAAGGGAAGGGAGAGATGTTAGAAGGGAGGAGAGATTGGTGATAGGGGTAATTAGAATGCTCGGGTTTTGGGGGAGGGGAGAAATGGGGAGAAAATTTGGAACCCAAAATTTTGTGGAAATGAATGTTGACAACTTAAATAGATAAGTAAATGAATGAATAAATAAATAAATATAAATAAAAAATTTTAAAAAATGTATTAGGAATCAGTATAAGGCATAATGTTAGGGTGATAATCCCTGCCCTCAAAGAGCTTACATTCTTTTGGAACCAGCCAGATAATTATCTGTGTAAATTACTGGAAAAGAAATTATTGCTTGTTCGTTTGAGAGCAATGAATCCCCTGCTAAGACAATTGAATTCCCGAAGGATTTTTGAAAAATTCTACTTAGGATGTGGAATAAAAACAGGCAAAGAGATAATTATACACACTATAGTTTGAGAAGTACTGTCAAAATGGGAAGTATATACTTAGTTGTCCAGGAGGAAAGCCTTGAAAGGAGCTCACAATTTTAAGAGGTGGAGATGATACAAGGGGTGAATTCCAAGTGTGGAAGCCAGTTCAAAAGCATGGGTGAGAGATTAGATTCTCTACAGTAAGTAGAGTAGGCTCCATCCCCCATGTAATCTATTAAAACAGTTTTAATTCAGAACTTAACAAGTAAACTGAGGATCTGCATATACACAGTAGAAAAGAAAAAGTATTTTCTGTGAAACTGTATTGCTATTGTGTATCTCTATTATATATAACATTTAAATATAGTATATATTCACCCTGTAGTTTTCTAGGTTTCCCATTTTGTGCTTTTCCCCTCCCCCTCCCGGATTTTCTTGTGTTCTCTTATCTGCAGTTTAAAAAAGAAAAATATCCTAGTCACTCTTCTGTCCCTCTTTGCTTACCCCTTTGCTCCACCTGTCCTCCCCTTCTCTTTCTGTTCATATGAACCCTTTTTTCTATAGATAAACAAAGAAACTATATAGAAAAGGTATAATGAAGCAAAACAAATTCCAGACCTAGGAGACAATTGTCTTTCCTTGCTGTATTTCAAACCTTGTAACAAATCATCTAGCAAAAGATAGGCTGATGAAGTATAACATTTTATTATAAAATTTTGAAAATTTTTGTGGTTGAATTTTTCTTACTTTTTAATATCTAGTTGATGTGTTCATGTACAGGCAAATGGCCTTTTCTGTCTTGAAACATTTGTAGATTGGTTTCTAGAATTACCTTTAAAACAAACCAAAATGTATAAAAATAAAACTTGAATAAACTTGTGATCAGGAAATAACAAACATACTGTCAATTATCTTCCGCATAGGAGTAAGTAGCCGTTGGACTTCTAGGAAATAGAGAGCCTCTGTCTTTCAAAGGGATAATGCAGAAGAAAAATCTGCAATAACACATTAATTTGTCAAATTTTATTTTATTTATCAGGTTTAAATTTTATTGCTTTTTAAAAAACATTTTTTACTGTTTTAATTTTCAATTCCCCTGAAGAACATTTTGCCATTGACCTAGCATAAAAGGTTATTTTTTTTTAACCTGAACCAAAAGATTCTTAGCTGTCTACAGAAAGATTTAGAAATGTGTTAGTGCTGTGTCATCCTTTGCTTAAAATCAAAGAAGCATGTAAAATGAGAGAGGTAAGAATATGCTTTACAGCTGCTTCTGTATTAACACAGTTACAGGAGTTCAGCTGTTATATGATTTGCCTGAGATTTTCCCTCTCTTCCATGCAACTGGTGATATTGATTCTTATCATCCTGTAAATAGTTCTTCACACAACATCCCTCAATTTACAAAGTGATGACCTCTCTGTGGAGTATTCATGTCTTTTCATCATCTGTTCATAAACACCTACATCTGCCATCTCCTCATAGATAATTAGTTCTAGTTTGGAGTATCTGGCTTTGATATATAGGGAAAACCTTTTTAAACAACATCATTCATATCACCAAAAGTGTAAATTTTTTTTGTCAGGTTATATGTAGTTACTTTTGCATAAATATTTTCCTACCCTACTTTTTTTTTTTTTTTGATGTTTATTACCAAGGGATGTATTACAGACTAAGGAAGGGAGGGAAGAGATACTCAGAAACAATAGCTCACATGTATATAATGTTTTAAGGTTTGTAGCTTTACATGTGTTATCACCTTTGATTCTCGCACCAACCCTCTGAGGTAGGTACTATTAACATAGCCCCTCCTTTTTACAGATGAGATTACTAAGACTGAGACAAGTTAAATAACTTGCCCATGATCACACAGCTGATAGGTAAAGATTGGGATTCAGGTCATCTTGCCTCCCAAGTGCAGTGTTCTATCCGTTGGGTTATTTAGCTGTTTTTAACAAACAAATGAATTGGGTACTATTTTTTAAAAAAATATTTTATTGGTAAATCTTGTTTTTTATTGCTTAAATTTACCCCTTTATATCTTCCCACGAGCCTAGACACGTTTAAAGGAATAAAAGATGAGGAAGAGAAAAAACTAAAAAGTACATTTAAAAAAAAGTCTGATATCTAGTTCCCTTCTAATTTTTATATCAAATGATGTTTAACATTCATGTTATGTTTCCATTTCTAATTGATTGTGAAATTTGGCATAAAATGTTGATCCGAGCCTAAATCTTGCAGAATGCTTTCCAGTTTTCCTAGCAGTTTTTATTGAATATTGAATTACTGAGTGTTACCATCTAATTGTCCCTTGATTACTACATCTGTTGCCATTGATCTCTTCTTTATTACCCAGTACCAAATGGGGGTGGGGGAATGAAGGGAAAGGTATAAGCATTTATATAAAGTACCTACTGTGTGCCAGGGCTTTACAAACATCTCAGTTTATAACATATTATTCTTTGTTCATTTCTACCTTTTTTGTTATTTCCCTTGATATTCTAGATGTAAAATGAATTTTATTATTTTATGTATATGATCATTTGTTATACCTTTAAAGCTGTAAATTAACTTTGGTAATATTGTCATTTTGTTTAAGTTGGCATGATCCAGTTATGACCACCTTCCTTCAGTTATTTAAGGTCTTTGTTTCTTTAAGGAGCACTTCGTAATTGAACTTATACCAGTATTTCATTTGCTTTGGTAGATTGATCCATAGATTTCATACATTTTATAGTCATTTTGAGTGCTATTTCCATTTCTGTTATTGCCTTTTAGATTTTGTCATTTTACTGAAAAATAGTGTTCATTTTTGTGGGCTTATGTTGCAATCAGAAATTTTCTGAAACTATTAGTTGTCTGAATATCAAATACTGATTCCTTGTCATGAGTATCTGCATATTTTTACAATTATAAATAAAGTTTAAATAAGATTTATGTGATAAAATAATGATCTATCTCTTCCTTTCCCTGTATACTTAGGAGATGACCATTTAAAACTGAGTAATGTTTTGATGGCATTTTCAGGCTATTGGGATATTTCATACCCAGAGTTACCTGAAAATATTTTTATACATACATATACACACACATATATGGATTTTCCTAAGACAACTGGAATATTATTATTGAAAAGTAAACAATAATTTATAAATTGGTTTTTATTTCTCTTCTAATTATGGAATTAATTTTTTTTACTGCTAACCTTTGTAAATAACTGACTTAGTTAAGTACTAAACCAGCAGTCAGACATATAGCTTTTAGTTCCAACTCTGTCCTTTATTAACTGTGTTGTAGGCAAATTATTTAGCCCTTTAAAATTTGGTTCCTTAGCCTTAAAATTGGATTTTTATTAATTTCTTTTCTCCAAGACTTATGTAAAGATGTCAGTCTTTCCTGATGGTAAACCTAAATTCACCTCTTTGCAACTTCTACCCAGTGGTCCTGATTTTAATCTTTCTGAAACCAAATCTAATCCTTTCTTTACATGAGAAGTCATTCACTTACTTAAAGAGAGATATCATATCTCCTCAAGTTCTCTTTTCTCCAAGCTATACATGCCCAGTTCCTTTTAACTAAGCCTTATATGACATAGATTCAAGGACCTTTCCATTCTGATGATCTTCCCTCTGGACACTCTTTAGTACATCAGAATCCTTTTAGAATTATGTTTCCCTAATTGACCGTAATACTCTAGACGAAAAGGTCTGATAACTTTATATGGAGGGAAAAGCAAAAGGAACCTGTTGTGACCTTTAGCAGTTGCTTACTATTTGTTGATTGCTTAATTTATTTTAATGATAAAATATGAATTGAGAGAAACAATTTTTATAATCCACAAATTTGCTGCTATTATTACTTCAGTTCCTAGGTCTGCATTTTTTAGCTTAAGAGATTCTTTGAAAAGAAAATAATGACCAAACAATGCTATTTTGAGACTTTCGGAAGCCTAACATTCTTGTGAAAACATTTGTTTCATTCAACAGTTATTACTAATATAATAGGAGTACTACTTCTAAGATAAACCACTAATTAGCTTATTTAAAGTGTAAGACGAAAATCTTTATTAAAAAAACAGGAAAATAGACATTTGCTGCCTGATATAATTTATGTTCTGTCTGAATAATGCAGATCTCCCCTAGTACCAGGCTACACAACTTAGCAATGCTCACCCTCTCTTGGTCTAGTTCTATATCAAAATCTAAACTTATAAAAAGGCAGCTACTTCTGTATAGTAAAAGGGACTATATTAGCAAAAGTTAGTAACACTGTTATAACATATAGATGGGTTTCTTTAGGTATAACTTCTACCAATTCAGAACTTAGTAACGCTAAATGAAATTTAGTTTCCATATACATTTTAGACTAGAAGAAGAGAATTGTACATGAAATTGTGATTTTTTTTTTTTTGAGGAGGAACTTTGTAATTCTCTCATCTTCCCTCTAATCCAACTATTGAAAAGAAAGGTAAGATCCTTATAACAAATATGCCTAATGAAGGAAAACAAGTTTTCATATTGATCAAGTCCAAAAATGTATGATGGTTGGTATTTACTTTGACTAGTATTTTCAAGTCTTTCAAAGTTGTGTTTCTTTACATTGTTGTAAAGAATTCTAGGAATTGTTTTTCATTCTGGAATTCTAGGAATTGTTTTTTCATTGTGCTTTATTCTGTTTTCTTCTACATAAGTTCACGTTTTTCTAGGTTTCTCAAAAAAAAATGTTCCTTTTTTTCATTTTTTTTGACATCATAATAATACTCCATTACATTTGTTGTTGTTGAGTCATTTGCTTGTGTCCAGCTCTTTGTGACTCCATGGACTTTTGTCCATGGATTTTCTTGGCAAAGATACTGGAATGGTTTGCCACTTCCTCCTCCAATGTGCCCCCATTTTTTATAGATGGAGAATTGAGGCAAATAGAAGTCTAGGAAATTGTCCAAGGTCACACAGCTATGAAGTGTATGATGCCAGATTTGAACTCAGATCTTCTTGGCTTCAAACCTAGTACTCTCTCCACTGTACCACCTGGCCACCTCTTTACATTCATGTGCCAAAGTTTGTTTATCTCTTCCCCGTATGATTGATATCATTTTAGTTTCCAGTTCTTTGTCACTAAAAAAAACCCCAAACATTACTAGAAATATTGTTATACTCCGTTAGTACTTTTCCTTTTTCATTGGTCTTCTTGGGGTAAAGGCCTATTAGTGGTATAACTTTGTCAAAGGTTAAATGTGATTTAGATAGCTAGTGTTCTGTTCCAGTTATTGTGCAATAAATATGTAGCCCCAATAAGAAAAAGCTATATTTTGCAATGTGATTTGAATGGCTTTTATTTAATTTAATTACATGCCTTCCTTTAAGGTTGCTAGCCTCCTTGGTCTCCACTACCATCCTTTCTTCTATAACATAGTTGAGAGTATGACCTGGTCCAGACCTTGATTCCATGCCCCCAAACTTTACTGTATCACCCCAGCTTAGCCTGTCTACCTACTGTGACAGTTGTTACTTTTTAATAAAAGTCTTTTTTTCATAAACCTTCTATTTCTATGCCACGATTACCAAAGGCCAATGGGAGAAAATTATGCCCACAGTTAAGGGACCATGATACAGGTATGAATCAAGAACCAAGAAATGAGATCAAGAAGGAACAGTCTGACAAAGTTCAGGAGGAGAATTAGGGGGAGTCATGAAAGCCTATAATGGAGAGAGTCTCTGAGAGCCAGAGGGTTGTCAACAGTGTCAGCAGATAGGTCAATGGGAAAAGATCATTTGATGTGACCATTTAAGGAATCATTGCTAACTGGAAAGAACAATTTCAATAAATACATTTATAGTGGACAAAAGTCAGTTCAATTTTGTTATTTCCTTTCCCCCCCCACTCCAGTTTGTCTGTATGTTTTGTATAAGCCACGTATTAGCATAGGTGTATAGAGACTTCTGGAACATATTCAGAGATATATATTAACAAAATTCCATTTAATATAAAACAGATGGAGTCTCATGTTTCTATCATTCCTATTAATTCTCTTGTTTTTTGCTTACAGTGTTGTAGTTTGATTACTGGATGTTATTGTAGTCCTTAACAAGGAAATTGTCTTTTGCAAATATATGCTTTCTACGTTGTCATAATACATAATTTGTTCCCTGATAATGGTGGAAGTAAGTGAATTCCATTTCATAAAATGTTATTGGGCACTTCAGTGGCACTTGACTAGGATTTGATTTTTGATTTTTTTTAAATTTATTTTTAGATTACAACATTTCATTTTGGCAAAATTTTGAGTTCCAATTTTTCTCCCCATCTCTCCCTTCCTCCCACCTTGCATTCTGATTACCCCTTCCCTCAATGCCCTCAGTGTGCCCTCCACCCTTCCCTTATTCCCATCTTCTCTCTTTTCTTGTAGGGCAAGATAGATTTCTATACCCCATTACCTGTATTTCGTATTTCCCAGTTATATGCAAAACTCCCTTCCTCCCTCCCCACATATCCCCACTGAGAAGGCAAGCAATTCAATACAGGCTATATACATGTAGTTTTGCAAAAGACTTCCATAATAGTCATGTTGTAAGACTAACTATATTTCCCTGTCCCCCATTTATTCTGTTCTCTCATTTGACCTTATCCCTTCCCCAAACTGTTTACTTCTAATTACTCCCTTCTCTTATTTGCCCTCCCTTCTATCATCCTCCTCACCCCACTTGTCCCCTTCTCCCTTACTTTCCTGTGGTGTAAGATAGATTTTCATACCAAATTTAGGAAGCATGTTATTCCTTCCTTAAGCCAAATGTAAAGAGTAAGCTTCAATTTTCCCTTCTCACCTCCTCCCTTTTCTCCTCCTTTGAAAAACATTTTTCTTATCTTTCATGAGTGATGATTTGCCCCATTCCATTTCTCCCTTTTTCCTCCCAATATATTCCTCTCTCACCCCTTAATTTTATTTTCTATAGATATCATCCTTTCTGATTCAACTCAACCTGTGCTCTCTGTCTGTATTTGTGTGTGTGTGTATATATGTGTGTATAATCCCTCCACCTACTCAAATACTGAGAAAAGTCTCAAGAGTTACAAATATCTTTCCATGTAGAAGTGTAAACAGTTTAGCTTTAGAAGGTCCTTTATGATTTCTCTTTCCTATTTACCTTTTCATGCTTCTCTTGATTCTTGTGTTTGAAAGTCAGATTTTTCAGCTCTGGTCTTTTCATCAAGAATGCTTGAAAATCTTCTATTTCATTGAATGACAATTTTTTCCCCCTGAAGTATTATACTCAGTTTTGCTGGCTAGGTGATTCTTGGTTTTAGTCCCAGTTCCTTTGACTTATGGTATATCATATTCCATGCCCTTCGATCCCTTAACGTAGAAGCTGCTAGATCTTGTGTTATCCTGATTTTATTTCCACAGTACTCAAATTATTTCTTTCTAGCTGCTTGCAATATTTTCTCCTTGATCTGGGAACGCTGAAATTTGGCCACAATATTCCTAGGAGTTTCTCTTTCTGGGTCTCTTTCAGGAGGTGATTGGTGGATTCTTTCAGTATTTATTTCGCCCTCTGGTTCTGGAATATCAGGGCAGTTTTCCTTGATAATTTCATGAAAGATGATGTCTAGGCTGTTTTTTTGATCATGACTTTCAGGTAGTCCCATAATTTTTAAATTGTCTCTCCTGGATCTATTTTCCAGGTCAGATGTTTTTCCAACAAGATATTTCACATTATCTTCTCTTTTTTCATTCTTTTGGTTTTATTTTGTAATTTCTTGGTTTCTCATAAAGTTATTAACTTCCCTCAGCTCCAGTCTCATTTTTAAATAATTATTTTCTTCAGTGAGCTTTTGAACCTCCTTTTCCATTTTAGTAATTCTGCTTTTTAAAGCCTTCTTCTCCTCTTTGGCTTTTTGGACCTCTTTTTCGACTTGAGTTAGCCTATTTTTAAAGGTGTTGTTTTCTTCTGCATTTTTTGGGGTCTCCTTTAGCAAGCTGTTAACTCGCTTTTCAAGCTGTTTCATGGCCTGAGCCCATTGCATATTCGTTTTGGAGGTAGTGGAGGCAGAAGCCTTGACTTCCTCTGACAGTATGCATTGTTCTTTCTCATCTGAAAGGATGGAAGGAAATACCTGTTCACCAAGAAAGTAACTTTCAATGGTCTTATTTTTTTTTTCCCCTTTTTTGGGCATTTTCCCAGCCAGTTACTTGACTTTGGAATCCTTTGTCAAGAGGAGGGTCCTAGTGCTCCTCCTCTCCCCATGACCATGTTCAGGTTGAGGTTCAGATCAGCTGCTCAATTCCCCCAGGGCTTTAGGTGGAGTGCTTCACAGATGGACCCTGCAACTGACGCCACCACAGCCACCTGGGGTCAGTGCTGGGGGGGCGGGGGTCAGTGCTCCCCTCTCACCCAGTTAGGAAAGCCTTCTCACTGACTTTTGAAGCTTTCTTTGGCCCTTGTGGATTGAGGGATCTGAGACCCTCCCTGCTGGAGATTCTGCCCTGGAGGCCTGTTCCAGTCCTGTTCCTCCCAGTGCCGCATGGACAGGGCTGGGCTCCGCTCTGCTCAGGGGGATAGACCATGGGGTAGACCTTTACTGTTGCCCTTCCAGGTTAACTTTGGCTGGAAATCTCTCTCACTCTGTCGTTCTATGGCTTCTGCTGCTCTAGAATTGGTTGAGAGTCATTTTTTACAGATATTTTACAGACTGTGGGGGAAGAGCTAGAGTATGTGTGTCTTTTTACTCTGCTATCATGGCTTCATCCCCCTAGGATTCTTTTTTAAAAAGTTATTGTGTTAGCTTTGTGAAATAACTTTTTGATCTTACTTCAGATAGTCAGGAAGTAAAATCATAATGATGTTCTGGAAAAATTAATAGAGTTTTCAGAGGAACCCAATATGTATCTGGGGAGTATAGCCAATATTAGGAGTCCTCAATATTGATAGACTAGATTCTCCTACATAAGGAAAAGCCATGCAACTAAGGATACAAAAAAATCTTGTAACTGACAAAAACCTTTATCCTTGAATATCTTTGGAGTTATGACTAAGGTTTTAAGTTTGCAGACATCATAAGAACTAAAGTACCACATCACTACAAGGGCATCACAGAAAAACCCCATCTCCGATTATCTTCTTCTCCGGGTTGTTATGAAAAATAATGCACGTTACATGTTTTGCAAACCTTAAACTCCTATGTAAATATCAGGTATTTTTTTATGGATATAGGAGAATATTTTGGTTTTTTGATATATTTTAGATGTATGGATGTATAATCATTCTTGTATATGGCTTTTTTTTGTACGCAGGAAGATCAGACTGAAGTGTTATTTTCCTTTTTAATCAGATTACCTTTCATAAATATAAAGTTTTATAAGTTACATAAATTGCTAAGTATTTCTCAACAATCTTCTCATTCTATTTACTTTTAACCTGTTAAAACTTTTTGATGTTTAAGGTAACATTTTGTTCTAAATTAGCAAATTTTAGATATGGTCATTTTGGTTAAAATTAATTTCTGTCCATCATAAACAGACATAAATATCAACACTGAATTCAAAATTTTTACTCAGAAAAATTATTCTTCAAATTTTATTATGTTTCTTGTATTCTTATGTAAATAGAAATGATTCAAAGAGTCTGATTTTCTTGATATAATGTTAAAACTATGAAGAGGAGGGTTGTGTGATGATTTGTATATGTATAGTAAAAAGTCACATCTATAAGGAATTTAACATGATTTTGAAGATTTTTAGGAACTTTCTTCTTTGTTTTACAGCTTTCTCTTGTACTTTGCTGCAAACTTACGGATCTTTTACACTGTGTACTGAATCAGGTAAGACAAAGGAAAATGCTGTATATTTTGCAGTATTAAATTTTGAATAAAGTCAAATATTTAACACTTTTTTCCACAAAATACTACTTTTGATTAAAACAAAACTTGAAAATACTGCTATTCTTAAAGGTGGAGTGTTAATCTTACTTTTCCTATATTTTTTGCAAGTGCTTAATTTTAGGGTAGAAGATTGCTTACGCAATTTTCACTGTTTTTAAGGCTTGTGGAGAGCAAGCTGAAAGAGTGAATTTAAATTAATGTAGTTTTAGAGCAGACTACATATTATATGTTGAACTTATATTTGGGCATATGATATGCCATTGATGAGTATATGATTTGCTACTTTAAAAAAATATTTGCATGTAGACTTTCCCTTTATAGAAACCACTGGATTGAGAATTGTCAGAAAAAAATTTGACAAGGAGGGAAAAAACTGATTTCACTAGATTTTGAATCAGAATAGTTATATTTGAATCCAGACTTTGCCATTTCCTACGTTTTTGAGCCTCTTTAAATTTTACCCTGTCTTTATCTCAGTTTCCTCTTTTGAGATAAGTGTATTGAAAGAAGCTATAGGGAGTTGGGGGTGGGAGGGGAGGCTTAAGGCATAGAAGGTGGAAGGGAGAGAAGGCAAATCTTTGACAGAAAAAATAAAAAAGAAAAACAAACTGAGAAAGATCCTTAAGCTGCAAGGGAAAGAAATGATGGTGGGAAGGAAAGAAATGAACACCAAATAATATCAAATAGTTTTTGTTTGGTGCTGTGGCTATACTTTCTGACATAAACTGAAACTAAAGTTTATTGGGTAATAGAATAGTTTTGATATTAAGCCATGGAAGTAGGCTTGAAGTTCAGACATAAAGGAGCATACTCCTTTGGGAGCAAAAACCATTCGTAGTGAGGAAGCCTGGTTGTGAGCTCTAGTTCTCCTACTAATGAGCTTTCTGACTTTGTGCAAATTAATTTCTTTAACCTTCAATTTCCTCACCTGTCGAAATGAGGTTTCACTAGTTGTAGGGTCCCTTTCTGTTATTCTAGCAATTAGTTTGACTTTGGATCAAGGATTTTAAGTAGCAGTTTAAATGGCATGAAAGAAAACCAAGATTTAGGTCTTTAATAATCTATCTTTAGAAACTACATCTTTAACTTACTTAGCTTTTATTATGTTTGTATCCTAAGATTTCCTGGAACCTGTAACAAAGACAGTTACTATACATTTGACCATGTATTCTAGAGAAGGCATGAAAGGCCAAGAATAGTCTGAATCTTTGGAGAGAGAGAGTTTCTCTTCTCAGAAAAGAAGTAGATTGCTTATACACAGAAGAGGTAGAAGGAATCTTGCTGGAGAAACTTTTTTTCTTTTCCTTTTTCCCTTTTTTCGGGAAGGAGTTAGGAGAAAAAGGGACTGTTTTTATAGTAATAACTTTTTTGATCATTCTTGAATAGAATAGTGGTTGTAAGAAAGGATGCCTCACAATTTCTTGATACTTGTTAACCTCTATTCTTCTTAATTTGGAGAAGAGAGTCTTAAGTTGAATTGGAATGGAAATTTTTTTGGCATGTTTGTATATTCTGAAAATAATTCCATATTAACTATATTTGTGGTGTTTGTTTATTAAGTCTTATTGTATTTAGTAATCATTTTGACTCGGAAACACTTTCTGAGCTCTATGCAACCATCATCATCAATCCATAAAACTAATTTTAATAGTTGCCTAAGAAAAAATATTTTTAAAAATGTAAATCAACTAGAGAAAAACATAATGGAGTGCACTCCATAGCCAAGTCTTCATGACATCTGGATTATTTGCTATTTTTAGTTTTTTCCATTAGCTTGAATATTAAAAATTGAGCATATGGATTACATTCAATAGTTAACTCTGAACTAGAAGGAACATGGATATATTAAACAGAAGCTTGCACATCTATTTTTAAGAATATAGACACTCAAGAGTTGGGAAGGATATCTCAGGCTATCCAGTCCAACCTGTGCTATAACAAATTTCATTTTTAGACTAAATCTCCCCAGTTTCCTCCAATTGGCCCAGCACAAATATGATCATCTTATCAATATACTTTTTAAAATGTTGCCTAGAATGAAGGAAAATAAGTGAGCTTTACTCTCATCGAATTTGACTTAAGGAGGGAATAACAAAAACTCAATTGGATACAGAAGTCTATTTTACTCTGTAGGAAGGCAAGGTGGAAGGGGATAGGAGAAGGAAGATAATAGAAGAGGCAGCAAATTGGGGAAAAGGATAATCAGAAGCAAACGCTATTGTGGGAGGACAGATCAAGGGAGAGAATGGAATAAATAGAGGGCAGGATAGGACAGAGGGAAATGTGGTTAGTCCTTCACAACATAACTATTATGGAAGTGTTTTGCATTGTCACACATGTTTGGCCTATATTGAATTGCTTGTTTTCTCAATGAAGGTGGGTGCGGAGGGAGGAAAGGAGAGAATATGAAACTCAAAGCTTTAATAATGAATGTTAAAAATTGTTTTAGCATGCAACTGGAAAATAAGATATACAGGCCATGGAGTATAGAAATCTGTTTTTCCCTACAGGAAAAGAGGGGAAGGGGATGGGAGAAAGGGGGGTGGTAAAAGAAGGGAGGACAGACTGGAGAAAAGGGTAGATGGGATACATACTATCTTGGGGTGGGGCTGGGGAGAGATGGGGAGAAAATTTTGAGTTCAAAGTCTTGTGGAAGTGAATGTTGAGAACTGAAAAATAAATACATATTTTTAAAAATGTTGCCTAGAATTGAACACAATATTCCAAATGTGGGTAAAACACAGGAGGACTGTCATCACTTATCCCTGGAAACTGTTGTCTCTTATTGTAGCCTAAGATTGTGTGGACTTTCTTTCTTGATTGTTATATTGATCTTTTTTTTTTTCACATGAACTATTATCTGTTCATATCCTACACTGTGTACTTAGGAAGATTTTTAGCCTAAGAGTAAGAATTTAATATATACCTCTACTAAATTCCGTTATATTCAATTTAGCCCAATTGGCCAATCCATTAAGATCTTTTTCAATACAAGCTCAGAAGTTCAGTTTGTTAGCCTTTCCAGCTTACTAAATTAGAAAATTTTATAAATGTGCCTTTAGGCAAGTCAGTAATAAAAGTGTTAAATAGCATAAAGCCAAATAAAGATCCCAGGTACCCTCAATGGTCACTTCCTTCCAAGTTGTCATTAAGTTGTTAGTGAGTCTTGAGTCTGGTTATCAAACCATTTCCAAATCTACCTAATGGTACCACCATCTAGTCAAAGTCTCTCTCTTTTCCACAAGATTATCACTTGGATAATGTTGCTAAAATTTACATTAACTTATACCTATAGCATTCTTCCTTTCAGTGTAGGAAATAAGATTCATGAGGAAGTCATTGCGGGCTCTTTATGATCGCTTTCTTTTCTCAATTTTTCGCTAACCATGTCTATCTTTAACAACATATGTTTTAATGTTACAAAATATGTAAATTAACATAATTTATAATTAATATAATACATTTACCAGGAATTGAAGTCAAGTTCAAGATATAAAATAAATGCATAATATGTATATTTAATATTTATAAAACTAGTAGAAGTGAGGGGATTAACCATTATAAATATCATGCTTTATAGTCCCAAAGGAACATGTTACCTTTGAATAAAAACCTTAAAAGTATAACAGCTTTTTTCCTGTTGACTGGATCAAAATGTGGTAAAAAATAAGACTGAACATGCATTTTTCCACAATAGATTTAATAATATTAATACTACAAACAATAGGAAAAAAACTTTGCCCCAAAGAAATATAAATTAGATCTTACGCTCAACAGCAAGCAATACAAACAAGATGGTAATATTTAGGCAGCCTAGATTTGGAGGAAATTGAACTGTAGCTTTTCTTCTTGTTTATATTTTTTACAAAGCTGTGTGGCATATTTTACTAAAAGAAAGTTAAGTCCATATTGTTGAATGTACCCTATTATTCTGATTTGTATATTTGGAGAGTAAATTGAAATTATCCCATACCCTTTAAAAGGGAATGTATGTATATATATATATGATATTTTTTGTTGTGATGGCTAAAATGGTAATTCTGTGGTTTCTAAGTACGACACGCTTAAAAGTTTATTTACATTTTTGTGTCGTTTATTATTGCTAATAAATTGTATATCCAGTATCTTTACTTTTTATTTAATTCTAGGAGATTAGGGGTTTTGATATTGAAAAAGACAGGAGCTTATGGGGAAAGAAGTTTCTCTACTTTTTTTCAAATAAATAGTATTTAATAAACTAGAATGGGAATTCTGAACCTTTTTCTTATTCTATTTCAGTTTTCATTATTTCATGAGAAAAGAGCCAAACATAACTCTGGATTATTCTAGAACTTTGGATGATGGAAATGAATATAGTAATAAATGATGGAAATGAATATAGTAATAAATAAGTAATAAAAAAGCTAGAGTGGTGACATATAACTGGGTTTGGCAGGCATTGATAGCTTTGCTACTTAGATAAGTAGACTAGATTTGTTTAATAGATCTTCCTATACTTTTTAATCCTTTTCAGTGTGAACATTTCTTTTCCATTCTTAATTGAGAAACATTTAAAAGCAAGCCACCATAGATTATTTGGATGGATTGTCAAAAGCTCAACTATGAGTTAATATCTTCATTTAACAATGTATTCTTGAGTTGTTTCAGTCTTTGTATTTAAAATATTTTCAAAGTTGATTGTTAATTATTTCACATACTTTTTCAAGGCAAGACATGAAAGGAACTTTCATTTGATGTTCTACTCTCCGATTCAGGTTTGGTTGTTTTTGAATTGGCCCAAAATGTTTATGGACACACTAATATTAAGATACTAACAAATCCAAAACTGAGCTCATCTTCTATTGAAAATGTTCTCCATCTTGAAGCTTTTTTATTTCACTTGATAGCACATAGTTTAATTAGCACATATTTAATTATTTGCCATGTCTTGTTAACTTTATCTTAATAGCTTTTGCATTTGTTCTTTGAATCTCAATGCAGCCATTCTACTTTTGATACTCATTATCTCTGTTCTGAATTTTTATTATAATCTGCAGTCTAGTCTTCCTCCCTTAAGCCTAATCCCTTTGGCATTCTTCTGCTCAAAGCTCTTCAAGAACTCGTTATCCTATGCTGCAATAATGTAACAACTCTTGAACTTGTTATTTCTGGTCCTTTGTGTGCCAAATTAACCTTTCAAGTTCATCTAGCACTGTTTTTCTTCATCTATTCTACATTCCAGCTAGACAAGACTACTTTTCCATCCTCTGTTCTTTCCCTGCCCTTTACTCATATTCAGCGAACATTTGAATAACATAAAAACAATTGACAAACATTTATTAGATATGTTATGTATCAAATAGGGATAACATAACATAGCGGGAAAAAGTCTGACATTGATTCAAGAAGACCTGAGTTCATGGCTCATCTGATACATACCAGCTGTTGGTAACTGTGCTGCATCTTAAAGAAAGCGTATATCTTGCTGTATTTTTCATTTAACTGATTGTTTACATCAGTTCATTAGGTCTTTAGTGTTCTATAACTTGTCTTCCAGTAATGGAAAGCAAATTTCCTGGTCCCAGAGGATGGGCTATTAGATATCGTCTAGTACATCTTCTCATTACCTTTGTTTTTCAGTCTATATACATATATATGGAAGGTAATTTACTTCCAATTATAGGAACTTAAACTTTCTTGTTTAAAGATAGCTTGGACAGATACTGTTTGGAAATATTTTTTCCCAGTTAGTACACTTCTCTTCACCTTTAGGAATTGAGACTTTTTAAAGTGAGGGAAAATGATGACTTCATGTTCTTTAGAAATGAGATTGACTTCCAAGTGTAAGTAATAGGTAGATGGTGTGGCATATTGAATAATAAAGTGAAGGTTGCTAGTGTAACATTTCTGGGTTTTAGTTTTCTTGCCTATAAAGTGCGAAGATTCTTAGAAGAGGGATTAGATTTGGTATGCTTTGCCTCAAACAGTAGTACTAGAAAAAAATAGGTGTATTTTACAAAGAAACACATTGTAGAGAACTATACAAAAGTAGAGTAGGTCACTTAAGGAAGCAGTTAAGTCTCTTTCTTATGTCATTAAACAAAGGCTATTATCTATGATCCCCCTTCTCGTTCTGGCACTCCATGATCCTAATGCAGAAGAGAAAAAACTTATAAATTGCTGATCTCTACTGGTCGAAAATTTTTCCACCCTGGAAATTCATCACACCAATTAAATCACAGGTCTAGACCAACAAAGCCAAAACTCAGAAGAATGGCAACAGGAAAATAGCACTATGAAGAGAAAAGTAAAACACCTCTGCCCCCAAGGAACCTGCCTTCTATTAGTGGGATATGACATGTACTTGAATATTTTAAAGTTGTATAATTTTTATAGAAATGGATATTTCTCTGCTCTCTGTGCAGATTTCCAACCCCTTTGGTAACTCAGTACGTGGTACTCTAAAGTTGTTATCATTGCGTTAATGATTCATTTATCAATTTGAATCTTAGGTAGACTTGGTCCTTCAATCTCTGATATGCAGTTCATCACTAAGCTCAAATCTTTTCCAACTTATGAAGACTTGTGACTTTCCTGCCAGAGTCTGTACTGTACTGGCAAGAACCCAGGGTTGCTCTTACTGTCGACACCGTGATGAAGCATTTTATAATAATACTTGGTGCTCATCTGGTCTTCTGTGCTACCAATAGATTTTCTCTCACTACCTTCTTCTCCTTGTTGTTTCTCTGTTAAAGTTCTTCCCTTTTTTCAGTTCTAAACTTTGATGCCATCTCTTTCATGAACTTCTTCCTCCAAACCTGCCCTCAAAAGTATTTTGATTTTTTTCATTAAAATGTTCTGAACATCCCTGGTGGATTTATTACAAACTTGCTTATATTATTCAGATGGTAATGTTTACTACTTCTAGGAGAGCTCACATTCTAGTGGGAGAGATAGAATGCAAATAAATTGATATGTATATATTACATTGTAATAATAGCTTTCATATTGCATTTTCAGGTTTTCAAAATGCTTTATACATGTTTTCTCATTTGATACATAGTAGTTGGAAATTAAGCCTAGAGGGCAAGGCTCTAGGTGCTTGTGGAACCAGAAGGTGTCTCCTGAAAAAGATACCATAAACATTTTTGCATAAATCTTTTCCCTACTACTAGATTGAAAACTCTGGAGGATCAAGGTTTGTGTCCTATTGATTTTTGTTTCCATGGTACACATTTGCACAACGGGGACATTTTAAGCACTTTAGACATACTTATTTTATTGAGTAATCTTCCATTAATTGTGACCTGTTACATGCTTTCATCACCAGAAATGTTTAGTGATGTACATAGTGACAGAGGTGGCATACACACTGTGAAGAGTTTGGGCTTTTATTCTTTTCTGTTGTTGGTACTTGAATTCTATTCAAATGTGGATTCTTATTTGTGATTGTGAATATAACTGCAGATGTTACCTGATAACTCCTATAATACGTAGAAATTCATATGAAAGCAAATAACTTTACGTATTATGATTGGTAAATGTTCTACGTTTTTTATGGGCTTAGTTTATTAGTTATTTGTTTATCTATTAACTATTTACTTTAGAGTGTCTTTAACTAGAGGAGTTTGTATTGGAAGTATACACATTTTTCTTTGTGTGGTGTGTGTGTGTGCATGCATGTGCATGCATACATACATGCACACACTAAATTTTGATTCTATTGGCCTCAACAGAGTACACTTATAAATGAAACAGCAAGAAATTTCTTACTGATCCCAGTACTACTTCGCTTTCCCAGCCTATAGTGATTGGCATGTGATAGCCATTTTCTACTTTGTAATAAATACCTAGCCACAGCAGGATAAGGTAAGATCAATAATATTGCTTTAATTCTTTAGTTCCAGGAGAGAGATTTCTCCCAGTATGACATACATTGTTAGCTACAAACTCCGTGTCACTACAGGGAAAACAGGGAGGTACTGAGAACTTCATGGCCAGGGTCCAGTTAAGCTAATTGTTGTTTTATCTTGTTTTTCATTTTAAGAGTCTAAGTATTGGCCTATATTTCATGAATGGATCATGGGGGTTAATAGGCAGGGAGATTTTTATATTAGCTCTTTATTGAATTGACTTCTTATTTCCTTTTGCTAAAAAAGTGAGCAGTATGTAGTATTTAACAATTGCTAAGTGTGAATTAAACATACAGTATAAATGTTCGTATTTCACTTGCAATTAAATATATGGGGATATTAAGTACTTGGATCTATGAAAGCCTGCTTTGTCGCACTGTAGCCTATAGAGCTAAATGTTGCTGCTTTCCAGAAAAACAGATTTACTTAATTTGAGTACTTCCTCTTTAAAATAACAAATTTCTGGTGTCAGGAGGCAGTTACTTGAATTTCACCAGTAGAAGTTAAACAAATGTTGTTCTGGGTATTTGCCATAAAGCACTGGGAATTATGATGTAATTGAACTGATGCAAAGGTCCACATTGCAAAATCATGTCACAATTTACTTTACCCATTCAAGAAAGGCAAGATATTAGGATGTTAGGAATATGATAGGCTAGATTAAGTTTTTTGCAGAAGTTCAGCTTTTGGACAGAGTATTGCACTGGAAACTAGGACAGCTGGGTTCTGGTCCCTTCTGTACCACTAGTGTTGCTTGAGACTTTTGGGGGAAATCACTTAATTCTAAAACTTCGCATAATAATATAAAGCAGCAATTGTGTACAACTATCTGGTACTAGTTAAAAATAGAAAAGTATACCAACTGGTTAATAAATTAGCATTTATTAAGCCTCTGTTAATACATGCTACCACTGTGCTTGACACTGGGCACACAAAGGCCAAAGTAAAATAGTCACTGCTCATGAAGACCTTAAAGAGATAAAGAAGAATCAGGAAAAACTGAGTTTAAATTCAGTGTTAGATAAACCCAAACATATAAATTACTTTACTATGAGAAAATAAAAAACACTGTACTTTAAGACTTTTTATTCTTTCACATATTTGTGAAAACTGTTTCCTAAAAAAAATCACCAATTATATTATTAAATTGGAAATTGAAGTAAGTATCAAGAGGCCATAAAAAACAAATGAAAATTCGTCTTTGTTAAATTCTGGGTCATGGAAAAACTGTTTAAACCAGATACTTAATCTTTCATTTTGATGGCAGTTTTATTATAGTTCAGAAATTGGTTTTTGTTACCTAACTATAAGGTGGAGAATGGAATAGAAGGTAATTTTAGGCTAATGTATTTTCAGAACTGTTTCCTACATAATAATTATTCATGCTTTTACATTATTAGAATAGAATCGAAATGCAATATTCCCTTGGGGTTAGCTCAACATCTGTTGGACAAATTGGTTCAGTGTAACAAGTCTGTTATTAATATCCAGCAGAAGATACTGTTTTATGAACCCAGTGGAATCTGGATTTTAGTGCCTCTATTTTAACTGTAAACACTGGTGCATGTTAACTGTAACCCCAACCCCGAACTATTTTAGTGGTTAATATTCCTACTGCTTCAAATTTTAATTACGTTTCTTAATATCTTTCTGAAACACTAAATGATTCCTTCTGCCAACTCCACCATTATTCATTCCTATTCTACTCCTTGAGAATAAAGATTTTGAGAAAAGCCTAAATTAAATAACACAGCATTTTGCATTTTAAAATCATGCACATTTTTCTTTTTAGTAATATAAAATACCCATGACCTTTTATTTGAATGTATTTATGTTAATTGTCCACCTATTACTTCCCAGCGTTTACTTTTTCCTTTACAAATATTGGTGAGGGGAAATAATTTTGTCTTCACTTGGATCAACTAATGTGGCTTGTAGTAAATAGATGGTGTCTGTAATACGAATCTTGATGTGGTGATCACAGAAAAATTCTTTCAGAAGACTGCCCCATTTGCTAATCTTGGCACAGCCTTTGGAGGTGAGTCCCACTGGAATTTAAGACCATCACTTTTAATGGGAAGAATTACAGTATTTCCTCTCATACTTTATAGGAAAAATATCCATGATAGCAAGAATATTATTTAAATAATGTATTAACATTTTTGTGATGACATAGGTCATTTGCCTGACAGCAAGGGGAAGCTGCATTAGATAAAATTTTGTAGGGTTTTGCTTATACTTCATTTTCTAGGATGATGATATGAGTAGGTTGTTTATAAATAAAGCAAGCATAACAGTAATTCTTACATGTGTATAAAAGGAGAAATAACTATAAATTAACTATGTTTCTCTGCCAGAGTATGAAGTGTATTTTGATTATATGTCCAATTTCACTTTATTTAAAAGCCAGGATTAAACCTTCTAATTTTCAAAACTTTTGAGATTTCATGGTTGGTGTTCATTTTATATTAAATGAAAGTTTATCATAGCCCATATGCTTTTAATTAAATGATCTAACAATGAAAAACTCATTTTGTTCCTCCTATCCTAGTCAGGTAGGAAAATTATTATGATCACAGACAAGGAACTCATTGATAAACTGATTGCATTAGGTTTTATTAAGTGAGCTGTATGTAATTTGGGGAAATTTTCAAGACAGTCTCTGCTTAATTCCTAAACTTCTTTTCTGCTTAACATTCATTTTGGGTTTCTTCTATCTTTTTATTTCTGTTTTGGTGTTGCATAGATTTTTAAGTACAATGGCTGCTTACAAAGGCACATGCAGCTTTTGTACATTGCTATGACTTAAAACAGCTTTTTGCAAAACTCTCTTGCCAATAAAGCACTTTGGGCTTTAAAGTATACTGTAGAATCTGTGGTCACATTTACACCACTGAGAACTGTGTGCATTAACCATGGTCAGAGTTGTGAGGACAGACAGTATTTCTGAAAGTAGGCAGTAAGACAGTTGTCACTGCAGCTTTCTCTCTGTCCTCCATTTCTTTTACTTTTTTTTCCTTTGAGAGGAATGATTTCTCTTGGGGAAAGCGGGATGAGGAGCACAGTTTGTATAGCAATAGGAGTGTGTGAGTATGTTTTTTGTCCTGGAATGAAATCTGGTCTGAGAGTTACAGGCTGTGAGTCCTCAATTTTCTGAATTGGAAGAGGGGTCCCTTCTTATCATATGTGATTTGATATACACATATAAACTTTGGAGGTGCTGGTCAGATTTGTTTTTGGCTAACTGTATAATAAATTTTATTGTATTTTTTTGTTCTTATTATATGTAATTTTGTGACTAGTTTAAGAAAAAAACCTAGGAAAATTTAAAAAACCCTTAGACTTTGCTAATTGCTAATTAGCTAATTAGATTGCCAGTATTCATTCGCTTCTCCTTACAGTCATGCCATATAATTCTTACTACATTTAAAGTATTGATGACATACTTTAGCAAATGGAGTAAGAACAGTACTCATCAACATAATCTGAGTATGCATGTAAGTAAATTATTGGAGTGGTTCATAAGTTCATTTATGAAGTTTTTAACACAAATAAGCAGAAAACTGAGAAAGTAATACCTTCTGCTTGATTTTAACAATGTGGTGTCTACATGCTGCATGTTATCATCTTTCAATTGTAAATTTTGTTTCCTTTTAGTGTAATCATTACTTGATACTCCAAAATAATATAATAGTCTTATGTTCAGAGTAAGAATTCTCTTCCCTTTATATAGTAAACTTATGTAGTAAACAGTATAATTTAGGAGTGATATCTTACAGTTTTCAAAGGCATTTTTAACTAGCCCAGACAGAATTTCTTGTTTCTTGATTTAGTGGTATTCCTATTCCCTTTCCATTAAATACAGAAAAACAGTTTCCTAGTTGCTATTTGTGATCTAATCAGTATTCTTTCCTTCTCACCTCTCTCCCTTCCATTTGCTGATTTGTAATCTGACTCTTGGCCAGGTGTTTGAACACGGAGATTAGGAGATCCTGACTTATAGATTAGTCATTGAGAGACTTCTGTGTTAAATCTATGATTTATTTTTTTAGTCTTTTTTTTGTCCACAGTTAACCTTGTGGACACAGGCTTATCACAGGCAAAAATGAGATGTTCATGATAAAATTAGCAGTAGACTGACAGAAAATTCTAGTGAAGAGTCATGAAGACAAAATAAGTCAGATATCACTAATGATATTTTGAAGGGATGGAATATTTATATACTTAATATGTGCTTTGTTTTGATTGAATTTGGCTTAATTTTGTGAATATCTCTCAGATTCAATGGTGCATTTAGCCATGTCTTTACCTAGAGTAACTTGAAATGAAAGGTTAAAATTTGTGTCAGGAAAATTGAAAAGGCTCAAATGGATCCAGTCAATTGTTCAGTTAGCATTTATTAAATAGCTTACAGGAGTTTACATTTAGGGGTGTGAAGGATAATATGTACATATTCAAACATACTGGAAATAAATATAAGATAATTTAAGGAGGGAGAAATGTATTGTTTGTGAGAATCAGGAGAGGCTTCATCTAGAAGGTAGTGTTTGACCTGAGTCTTGAGGGATTCTTTGAGCAGAAGGGAGGGAAAAAGTAAATTATAGGCATGGGGAGAGGACCCATGCAAAGGTGTAGAGATGGTAAATGAGAAATAAAGTACTGTGTGTGACGAACAGCTATATCAGTCTACCTAGCACCTGGGATGGGAAGAAATGTTTAACAAAATTGGAAAAACAGATGGAGGCCAAGTTGTAGAATGCTTCAAATGCCAAAAGTAAGGGTTTATATTTTATTCCAGAGGCGATGATATAAATAAAACCTGTGCTTAAGCTGAGGCTCTACCTCAACATCTATCTTATAGGCAAAGATAATAGGAAAAGAAAATGACATGTCAGAAAGACTGTGAAAACGAGCACACTAATGCTTGTTAATATGGATGTGTGAATTGGTATATGCATTCTCAAAAGCAATTTGTAACTATGCCCCTAGTCACTAAATTTCATGGTAATCCAGTTATACCAGTATAAGACCTTTACCCAGAAGAGATCAAAGAAAGAGGAAGAGCATCCTTATGTATAAAAATACTCATGGCAGCTTTTTTTAGTGATAAAAACTTGAAACATGCCACATGAATGTAACTTTACATGACTATGTCCCTGTGATGAAAAGGATGGTTTTAGAAAACACTAGGGATACTTATATGAACTGATGCAGAGTAGAGTATGCAAAACCAGGAAACAAATGTATATAGTAATACAACATTGTAAAAATGAACAACTTTGAAATCTTAACAATTTTGTGACCAACCATGACTTCAGGATGATATCCTGAAATATGATAAAGGATGCTACCCCTTCCTGATAGAGAAGTGGTGAGCTCAGGATGCAGAATAAGACATCAAAAATGTAAGAGGAATTTGTTTTACTAGACTATGTGTATTTGTTTTAAGAATTTTCTTTTTTCCTTTGTGTTCTTGAAGATGGAAAAGTCAAAGACTAGTACCCTCAACAACAATGAGAATATTTGGTGGAAACAGTGCTGTCCAATTCTTCACCTATCATTAGTCTCCATGTAAACAGCCTGTCTTCTCTTTTTATTTCTCCATCATATGTCTCCCCTCTATCATCCTTTAGTTCTTGAAATATAGCAGTGCAATTAGAATGTTTCTATTAAAAAGACGAACCTTTGTTTTTATTGGACTTTGGGGTTCACTAAAGAAGTTTTTTGTTTCAGTCTAGCAAGTTATCCGACCCTTGCTCAACTCTTGTTTCAATTTGACAGTCCAAGATAAAAACATTGATAGATGAGCTTTATTTGTTGTCTGTTTAAATGCATTTCATAATCTGAGCAATGGTTCAGAACATTTGGAGGATTTCACTATGATGAGGATTGATAATAATGATAGTATTATGTTACTGTTAACAACAAAAATAATAGCATGTACAGATTCTGGTGCACTTTTACATATTATCTCATTTGATTCTCACCATGATGTAGTAAGTGCTATTATTTACTATCCTCATTTTATAGATGAAGAAATTATAAGGCTGAGAAGTTAAGTGACTTACCTGATGATGCTTTCAGAAAAACCTGGGAAGACTTATATGAACTGATGCAAAGTGAAGACAGCAGAACTAGGAGAACATTTCCATTTCCTTGATGACATTGGGTCTCTAGAACTGTTTTGCTCCAATAAAAAATGGGGACAGGCAACTATGTTTTTTGATCTCACAGTGTATTTTTTAACTTGATATTTTGTCTCTTCTTAATTTACCAGTTGACTCTTCTTGAAGGTATTGGTGTCTGACTATAGTTTCTGATGTCTTGAGCCCCTTTCTAATCTGCTACTTTGTTCAGAAAAAAAAAGAGCTTGTAGGAAATGTGTGTAAATTAATACTTCATATGTGAGGGCCCCCCAAAAATATATGATTAGCTGAATAATGGATATAAGCTACGTTGGATCTTTGAATGTTTTAAATATTTATTTTCTGTTTCTTGGCTGTTTTCCATATTATTGAATTTGCTGGGAAACAACTAGGTAATTGGATTATTGCAAATATGGAGGGAACATAAAATAGCTTTTACGGCACAATGGGAGTAATTAAAGATTAAAAATATAAGTTTTGAATTATGGTTAAACAGTTCCACACTTGGAATTAGATGGCATAAATTACTATCTAGGTATCTTAGGTTGCCCAGTGGATTATGTATTTGCTGGGCCTGGAGTCAGTAAGACCTGAACTCAAATCTGGCCATTAGCTCTGTGACCTTTGGCAAATGAGTGAGGGGTGGTCTGACAGCTCTGAGGTGAACCAAAAGGAAAGCCAAAGCAGGAAACGCTAGAGAGAAGAGGATATCAAAGAGAAGAGATTGAAAATTGAGAAAAAGTCATTTGATTTGGCACTTTTTAAAACCATTGATAACTTTGGAGGCTGCAGTTGGAATACAACAAATTGCACACAAACCATTGCTTGTAAGCTAGACTTCAGAGAATTAAGAATAGAATAAGGAGAAAGGAAGTGGAAGTTCAAATTATATATAGCTTTCTTAAGGAGTTTAGCAATGAAAGGGAAGATATATAAAGTAAGATAGCTAGCATGACTGGATTGATCAACTGAGGGTTTTTTGAAGATGGAACATGTTTGTAGACAGTAGGGAGAGAACAGTGTAGAGTTTAACTGATTAACTATAAGGTTAATAGGTAAGAAAGAAGAACAGATGTTCTAACTGGCCCCACAAAACAGAAATCGGAAGAGTAAACTAGTTAATACAAGAATAGAGGGCCAAGCATAAAAATCTGACTTTTAGGAATTTTTTGAAAATAGAATGGGCTGCCTTCTTCTTTTTTACACATTCTTGAGATTGTTTATCTCTTTCCAGGAATAGGTCATCTAGCTTCCACTTCTCATATTAACCTCACAAAGAATTAAGTCCTAAAGAGGCAGTGATTTGGTCTAAATAATAGTAAGTGGCAGAACCTAGGTATTTTCTACCCCAAAAACCAAACCAATATTCTCAACTTAATTAAAGTTCAACCTTATGCAATAAGAAATGATGAGCAGACAAATTTCAGAAAAACCTGAAAAGACTTGTAAGAATTAATGCAAAGTGAAGGAGCAGAACCAGGAAAACATTGTACGCAGTAATAGCAACATTGTTCGACTATGAATCAAATATCAACTATAAATGACGTAGTTCTTCTCAGCAACTCAGTGATCCAGTACAGTTACAGAGTACTCACGATGAAAAATGCTATCCTCATCCAGATAAAGAACTGATGGACTCTGAATGCAGGTGGAAGCATACTTTTTCACTTTATTTTTTTTTGTATTTTTTTTCCTTTTGGTCTGCTTCTTCTTTTACATATGTGAGTAAAATGGAAATATAACTATATAACATATCAAATTGCTTACCATTTTAGGAAGAAGGCAAAGGAGAAAGGAAAAGAAAAATTGGAACTCAAAAGCATGTAAAAATGAATGTTAAAAATGGTCTTTACCTATAATTGGGAAAAATACTATTAAAAATTTTTTAAATTAAAAAAACAAAGCTATGGTATTTATATGTAAAAAAACCAAAAAGTTCACCTTTTTAAAACTCACCAACTTCCAGTCTGTTATTCTTGATTTGTCACCCACAGATTTTTCCAATATAGCCTTAATGTTTTCAAAAACAATTCAAGGATAATTAAGGTTGCATAGTTGTGCCATTAAGATCTCCCTCTAGGTTGGTTTTATTAAATAACAGTGATCAAAAAATACTGTTTGCATTTTTGTTGAATGTTGAGTACTCTTTCAACAAGTCACATCTTTATCTGCCTTTTATCTAAAAAGGTACAGTCAGCTTTATACAGCAAGTTCCTTTCCAAAATCCTGATTGCATGTTCACACGTATAGAACAGAAGTTCTTAACTGTACCTCGCCTTGGTCGTAGGCCTCCTTTGGCATTCTGGTGAAGCCTATGGAACCCTTCTCAGAATTATGTTTTCAGATGCATGAAATAAATTGAATCACAAAGGAAACCAATTGCACTGAAATATTTACACACACACAAACCACACACATAGTTTTTTTGTAAGTTCTTGAACACTCACATACACACGCATCCTCCATTGGATTTAGAGGTTGATGTGATCTCAGTAGCAGTTAGATGATTGACTTGAGGTCACTTAGTTTGTCAGTGTCATTATGCCTATAATGATTTGCACCCAGGATTTTTTATCCTGTGTTGGCTCCTAATAATCACTGCTTCCTTCACTAAGTATTCATAAAACATTCTTTTAAACAAGTTAGCATAACACAACTTTTCAAAGCTGTTCTTATCTGCTTCTTTTTGTCCTTTTGTTCCCTTCTCTGACTTAAAACAAACTGGCCTCATCGACTCTCATTTTTATTTTTTCCCCACTAAACGTTTTTCCCTTTTAATTTTAGTTGCATTGGTTTTATTTGTACAAAAATACTTTTACATTATACAATTAAAATTGTCCATTTTATCTTCTTTGGTCATCTCTATCCATTGTTTATTCATAAATTGTTCTATAAGTAGACCTGAAAGGTAATTTCTTCCTTGCTCCAACAATTTGCTTTATGACCCTTTATAACTAAGTCATGTATCCTTCAGGAGCTTTTATTGGTGTCTGGTGTGAAGGGTAGATCAGTTCCTAATTTTTACCAAATTTCTATCCAGTTTTCTTAGCAGTTTTTCAGTAGTGAATCTCTTACCCCAGAAAGTAGGATCATTGACTTTGTAAAATACTTTAATTGCTTTTATAGGTTGTGTATCTATTGTGTACTTTTAACAAATTTTTGTTTGTATATTTATTTACTATTTTTTTATACACTTACTCATAAATTTATTTATAAAATTTATTTTTATAAATTATTTATAAATTTATTTTTTAACAAATAAATTCTTTTGATGATTATGATTTTGTAAATATATATATATATTAAAATCTGCCATTACTAGATCTCCTTCCTCTCTTGCTCCCTTTTTTCATTATTTTCCTTGGATTTCATGACTTTTTTTGTTCTTCCAGTTGAATTTTATGTTTTTTTCTAGCTCTGTAAAAATAGGCCTTTTATATTTGGATTGTGGTTTAGGGAATATTTTTATTATGCCATTTTAGTTATGTTGGTTCAAGCTCTTCATGAATAATGAATATCCATGTTTAGATTTGTCTTTGTTTTTATAGAGATTATTTTGTAGTTGCATTCATATATTTTCTGTGAATTTCTTGATTAATAGGCTCCTAAGTATTTTATATAATCTACATTTTGAATGAAATTTCATAGTTCCTGCTATGTTGTGTTGGCAATATCCAGAAATACTGATTTTATGTGCATATGGTTTATATTCTGCAGTGTTGCTGAAGTTTTTGATTGTTTCAGTTACTTTTTTACTTGACTATTGTCTATCCATATAACCATCGTGTCATCTGCAAAAAGCCATTATTTTGTTTGCATTTTGTATTTGTTTATTCTTTTTATTTATCTCGTTTTATTGTTATAGCTTAGCATTTTTAGTACTAATCATTTAGTACTAAATTATTATTGGTGATAAATGGGAATCCATGTACAACTTGTGATCTCACTAAAAAGCCTTCCAACTTTTTTTTGTTTCAGATGCTTATCATGTTAAGGAAAAGTCCATTTGTTTCTTTGCTTTGTAGTGTTTTGTTCTGGTTTTTTTTTTTTTTTTTTTGAAAGGAGAGAGAGCTGTTGGATTTTGTCAAAAAGCCTTTTCAGTACTTCTTGATATGGTAAAGTGGGTTGTTTTTTTTTAATGTTCATTATAGTTTATTGTCTTTCTACAGGCTAACATTTTATTTAATAATTTTGTTTCAGTGTTTAGTACCCTGGTTTGAGTATGAAGACTGCATTTTTATCACAGAAAGATAGTTCAGTGATCCCTTTTCTTATTTTCAGAAAATAGTTTAATATAAAATTCAGATTTAATATAAAATTGTTCTTCAAATTTTATCTTGGAGTTGTTTTATTTGGGGATTCAGTTATTGGTTTGATTTATCATATTGGGTTATTTAAATAGTGTCTTCTTCCATCTATTTTTATAAATAGACTTACTCAATGTTTTAGAGTATTTTCAATTTGTTAGTTTCTTTGAACTTAAGAATTGTTGCTTTGTTGTGTAGTTGCAACATATTGTTTTTTTAATTGTGTGTCCAATTCTCCATTTCATTGCTAAAGAAGAGTGTAAACATATAAAAATTTTCCCTAAAGTCTTCTTTATCAGGATCTTATAAATTTTGTTACATTATCCCATTATTCTAATTTACTTTGCTGAAATTTTTTATTTTTGCATGATTTTTGGAACACCAGTTATTTAGCACTGTTTTTGTTTTCCAATTAGTTTCTTATTCTTCAAAAGCTTTTTATCATGTGTTCAGTAAAAAAATATATTGGATATTTTTCTTTCTTATATTTGTTTTTGAGATTTTTATATCAAAATGCATTTGTCATTTTTTATAAAGGTTCCATGAGTGATTAAGAAATGTGCAAATTCCTTTCTGTTCTCATTTAGTAATTGTCAGAGGTCTATCATCTTTAATTTTTCAGAAGTTTTATTCAGGTCCTTAACTTTTTTTTTTTTAAGATTTATCTACTTCTGAAAAAAGGCACTTTGAGATCTTTCAGTATTAAAGTTTTACTATTTCTTCTACCTAAAACCTAATGATCTTTTCATTATTTTGATGCTGTGCTGTTTTTGCTGCAATTAAAGTTGATATTGTTTAATGATCTGTTGCTTTTAAGCATAATGTAGTTTCCCTAATTATGTATTTTTGTTGTTTTTCTTTGTCTGAAATTATGATGAATTTAGTAGCCTTTTTAAAAAAATTAGCTCAAGCATTAAACATTTTGCTTCATCTCATTTTAACTCTAAGTGAATCTTTTATGTTTCAAGTATTCTTATTAAAAAAAAATATTGTTTCATTGCATTTTCTAATCCAGTCTAACCTCTTCTTTTTTCAGGTTGTTTCTTTGCATTTATGTTAATTGTTGGGACTCTTAATTGTGCATTAATCTCTAACTTTTGTCCTCTTATTCATTCTTTCCTTCCCTCACCAGTTATTTCTGTCCATCCCCTCTCCCTTTGCCTGGAAGAAGGTGTTGAAATAGAAATGAGGTTGGTGACCTTGCACAGCCCTTCCTCACTCAAATCAAAGTCACTGCAAGTCATGTCATCATCTTGATGTCATGGTCTTTTAGGATAACGAAGGACAAACACAGCAACAACAACAACAAAATCCAGTCCTGTCCTTTTTTTTTCTAGTCTTATATCTCCAATTGCTTCTTGGACATATCCAACTGGATGTTCCATAGATATCTTAAACTTAACAAGTCTGAAACAAATCAGTTTCTTTAGCCACCTAATCCCCTTTCTTCTTACATCCTTTCCCTCTTACAGTCCATCTCCACTAAGCCATCAAATTGGTCTTCCTAATGTACCTCCCTGCCCCACTGCCACCCTGCTTTCTTCAGGATCTTATGTAAAATTCTGTTTGACTTTTAAAACCCTCTTTTTATAAGGATTATTTTGTCCCCTCCTACTTTTCCTTCCCTTCTCCCATCCCCCATTTCCTCATACTCTGTGATCTTTTCATACTGGTCTCTCTCTTTTTTAATCACAGAAGATAACATCTCTGGAGTCTAGTCATTTGTACTCACTGTTAACCATGCCTGGACATACTTTCTCTCACCTCTTGTCTCCTCACTTCCCTAACTTTCTCCAAACAGCAAAAATTTACATTATATTTCTATATTATGTTAATAATTTATATTATATAATACTTTTATATTATACTAATAATTTTAATAATATAGTTATATAGCAAATATTACTGCTATGATAATAATTATATGTTATATAGTTATATATTTCTATAGCTTATATTATACTGTATGCCACATACTGTGCTCTCAAGGAACTCACAGTCTAATGGAGACAGCATGTAAACAACTATGTACAAAAACTCTATATACAGGATAAATTGGAAATAATCAAGAGAGAGAGGGCACTAGAATCAAAAGGAACCAAGAAAGGCTTCCTGTAGAAGGTGGCTTTTAGCTGGGGCTTGACGGAAGCCGTGAAAACCAGGAGGAAGAACAGTCCAAGCATGTGAGAGGAACAGTAGAGATGTCACTATGTTGTTGAGTCTGTGGAAAGATTGGGGTTAGAGTTCTGAAGGGCTTTGAACATGAAACAGATGAGTTTATTTTTGATGCTAGAGGTGATAAGCAGCCACTGGAGTTTATGGGGGGTGAGAGGGGATTGACATGGCCAGCTCTGCACTTACAGTAGAGTGGAAGATGGAGTGAGAAGAGAAAGACTTGTTGTGACTGGGAGACCAGCTGTGCTGGTTGTTGATCATTTCCAGTTTGTCTTTATCTAGCTTGTTTGCATTTACTTGGGTCTGGTTTCTTCTCCCATTAGAGCATGAATTCTCTCAGAAAAAGGACTGTCTTGCTTTTCCTTTTCCTCAGCTCTTAGCATAGTGACTGGCACAAAGGAAGCACTGGATAAATTGCTCATTGCCTGAGTCACTGACTCCTTGATTCGCTTGTACATGTTGCACCTAATCCTGGCCAAATTACTTCCATCATCTCTGGGTCTCTAGGAGGTTGCTTAGTACTTGCTAGGAGATTGAGGAGGAGGAAGATGCACTGTGCTAAGCATTTCACAGTTATCATCTCATTTGGTATTCACTACAACCCTGGGAGGTAGATGCTACTATTATCCCCATTTTTTGGAGGAAGTTAGGTGACTTGCCCAGGATTACATAACTAGTAAGTGTTTGAGATAAATTTTAACCCAGGTCTTCCTGACTCCACATGTGGCATTCTACTTTATTTAAAACCTTTATGTTTTGCCTTTTATAATACTGGATTCCCCTTTTTGCTTTTTTTTTTTCATTGTGACTATTATCAAATCTTTTGTGATCTAACCATGAATCCTCAATATTTAAACTATTTCTTTATAGCTATTTGCATCCATCCATCCATTCATCCATTCATTCATGCCTAAAAGTTCCGGATTTTATCTAATCATATTCCTGGAAATTTTTGCTTGTGGATTTCTTTCAAGAAATGAGCAAGTGGATTTATTTCTCTTTATGCATTTCTAACTAATTGCAATAAATCTAAGCAGTTCTCATTCGTGATTTCTTGGAATATGGCATCCAAATTTTGGTTTTCATATGGTTTTCAGGTAATCTCACGTGCCTGTTAAATGCTAGGCTCTTTACTAAAGGCCTTACAAATACTATCTCATTTTATCTTCACAATAGCCTTGGGACACAGGTACTATTTTATTCTCATTTTACAGTTGAAGAAATTGAGGCAGGCCAAGATTAAAGTGATAAAGCCCCAGGGTCACAGTTGGTAAGTGTCCTAGGTTTGATTTCTGATCTTTCTAGTTCTGAGCCCAGAGCTTTGCCCACTTTGTCACTGCCTTGGGGTCCCATGGGTGACTTCTTCAGCCTGTGATTCCTCATGATTCTGGCACTTTTTTGGGAGGGTGTACCATTTAGGACTGGGAGGAAGAGGAGGGAGTTCTCTCTTTTTTTTCCTCATCACTCCTTCTGGTGCATTTTCAGAGTTTACTGGGAAAGTTTTTGAGAGACATTTGCTCCACTTTGTCAAAACACACTGTAATCTCTTTATAAGCCTTTCATTAACTGTGTTTTAAAAGTTTATTTCTTTTCCCCCACAAAGCATATTTTTATTGCCTTTAAAATTAATTTTATTGCTAAAATAATTGTGTTTTTTAGCTGTACAATTTTCAGTCTTTACTTTTTACATACTGATGCTTTAAATTTGTACACACACACACACACACACACACACACACACACACACACACACACACACACACACACACACACACCCATCAGTAAACATTTATTAAACACCTATTATGTGCCAGGGACTGGGCAAAGCACTGGCCGTATAAGACAATCCCCGCTCTCAAGGATCTTACAAACTAATGGAACACGTGCAACATTCAAATAAATATATGCAAAGCAAGCTATGTGCAAGATCAGCAAGTAAAAGAGGGAAAGCAGTGGAATTAAGAGGGTTTGGGGGACGACTTCAAGCAAAAGATGGGATTTTAGTTGGGACTTAAAGGAAGCCAGAGAAGTCAGTAGTCTGAGTGGAGGAGGGAGTTTCCAGGCTGAGGGATGGCCAGAGATGGAGTGTCTTATTTGTGGAATAGGCAGGAGGCTAGCGCCATTGAATAAAATAGTGTGTGTGTGTGTATATGTGCACACACATACATATACATAAAATAGTGATACTGTAGTGATGATAATTAACATTTCTGTAGTGCCTACCATTTACCATTTACCAGGTTGCTGTATTAAGCACTTTACAAGAAACTGGGAATTAGGTGCTATTATTATCTCTCGTGTGTGTGTGTGTGTGTGTGTGTGTGTGTGTGTGTGTGTTCATCACCTCACTGCTGTATTGTTCATTTTAGAATCTGTTCAATCCATTTGGAATATGTTCTACCCACTTTGCAATTCTTTTCAATTTTGTATTATATGCCAATTTAATATCAACTCTTTAAATTTTTAAAAACGTATTCTGTTCTTAAACTATAAAACACATGCCCATAACAAGAAAGAATATTTTATATGAAATTGAATATCCATTTCTTACCAGTTGCATTTTTTAATAAAAAGTATTTGATGAAGTAGACTCATTATTTTCAAAACTATCTTGATTGTGCACTTCTGAATTTTTCTGCCTTCTGTTCCTCACTTGCTAACCACTCCACACCTCACCTAGCCATTTCTCCCTGTTAAAAATAATTATTAAAAAGAAGAGAGGGTGAATCCTTGGTGAATACATTGTCTTTCCTAGTTGTTTGGTTACTCCTTATAAAAATTGTTTTCCTGGTTCTTCTCCCTTCACTCTGTGTTATTTCATATTACCCAGGATTGTCTTAAGACGGTCCCTTTCATCATTTCTTGCAGCTCACTAACTTATTTTATTTTTATATTACAGTTTCTTTAGGCATTACCCAATTGCCAAAGAAATAGCTTACCTCTTCTCTTCCTCCTTAGATCCTTGGTCTTTGTCATTCCTTCTTCTCTACCCTCCTCCTTTAATGTCTCCATTCAGATTAGGAAATTTTTTTAGTTTGACTATTCCCTCCCCTGTATTATCCTCACCTTAACTACCCACCCCATCTCATCTTATATCCCTATACATTTATGTGTATTTTGACTTCAGATTTTGTGCCTAAATGTTCAACCTGCTTTTGTCCACTTCATATAAAAAATAACTTCATTTGGTGCCCACTCTTCTCATCCCTTCAATATTTGTATAAGAAATTGCAAGTCCTTTTTACATCAAGGTATTCTTTTTACCCTCCTTTCTCTTTATCCTTCATTTTTCTCTTGCTTTATTAAAGAACCAAATCTACTCCCAGGATTCCTTCAATACCTTCAGTTCCTTCAATACCCTTTTAGATTATTAAGGTTAATATAGGGGCTCTTCTCTATTACCTCTTATTAGCACTGTGTTATCTGTCATCTTCTTTCAGTTCTTAAAAACACTTACCTTTTTAAGTTTTTATGGACTCTTGAATTTGTATTTCTGAGTTCCTACTTTACTCTGGTCTTGTCAGATATTCTCAACAGTTCTCTTCCATTAAAGGTCTGGTTTTTTCTTCTGTAGAATTATACTCAGGTTTTTCAGGGTAAATTATATCTCTTTTGCTTTTGGAATATTGTATTCTAACATCTCATCTGTTTTTTATTAGAACCTGCCATGTCTTTTGTGATCCTAATTGTAGTTCTCTTTCTTTCTAGATACTTCTAGTTTTAGTTTTTTACTTTGGGAGCTCTGGCTTTTCACTATAATATTCCTGTGATGTTTCCTTTTGCAGTTCCTATCAGGACATGAACTGTGGTTTCCTTCTATCTTCTTTTTTCCTTCCTTTCAAATTTATCTGTACAGTTTTCATTTATGGTTTTCAAGGAGTTGTTCTGAAATTTATCTTTCCTTGACCTGTTTTTTAGGTCAGTTCTTTTTGATAGCAGCTATCTTAAATTCTTTTCTTTTCTTTTTTTTTAACAATCTTTTGGGTTTGTTTTAATATTACCATCTGGGTCATTGATTTCTGTTTGGTGTAGTCTAGATATCATGGAATCCATTGCTTGGGTAAAATTCACCACTTTCTCTTCTAAGCTGCTCTTTTTCCGACTTTCCTATAGTTTCCTATAGTGGAAAATAATTTTTTTACCTTAACTTACCCATTTCTTTTGTGTGATTTCAATGTTGACAACAATTTTTGATACTGGTTACTGTTTTCTTTGATTTATTCCTCTCAGCAGTTTGAATTGGTGCTTCTTGTAAGGGCCAGATTCTGTATGCTTACCCTGTGTTCCTTTCTTAGACTTCCACCTCCTGGGCTTCAGCACCGCTGGGTCATTGAGGTTCATGGTGCTGTATCTGGTGTGTATGCTAGTTTCTTCCGAATTAGTTAATACTGTACTCTGGGGCTTCCAGAGCTCCCACATTGGGGCTTTCTGCCCATCCTGGGACTTTTTCTAGGGTATCTTTTTCTCATTTACCTCTGGAAAGTTTTGCAAACTAAATTTCTTAGTTCTCTCTATTTTTGTTAAGGGGCGATCCTATCCTGGCAATGACTCTATACTTTTTCCTTTCTGATTGAGTTTCTCCTCCTCCTTCCATTCCCTAGTTCTGGGGTAGAAGAAGTCAGTTGCCATAGTTGTGTTTCCTTGATCACTGATTCAGTCTGATATGAATTTTGAAGTTTTTCTGGAATAGATAGATATTCTACCACCCAATCAGCAAGACATTTCATTTTATTTTGTTTTTTGAATTTATTTAGTGTTTTATTTTTCATTAGTTACAAGTAAAAAAAAAATTTTAACATTTGTCTTTAAAGCTTTGAGTTCCAAATTCTTTCTCCCATCCCTCACCCCTCGTTGAGAAGGCAAGCAGTTTGATATAGGTTATACATATGTAGTCATGCAAAACATTTCTATATTAGTCATGCTATGAAAGAAAATATAGACTAAAAACCCCAAGAGAAATAAAGTTTAAAAAGTTTGCTTGAGTCTGTATTCAGACACTTTCTCTGGGGATAGATAGCATTTTTCATCCTAAGTCCTTCAGAGTTGTCTTGGATCATGTATTCTGAAAGCCATTTTAACCAGAAATCTTTAGGTCCATTATCAACCTTTGCCTCATATTGTGAATTATGTTGAGATCAGCAGAACTAGATTAAGGCAAAGAAATTCAGACGTTGATTTACTTCTGAAATATTAGAATGGTCTCAACTAAGCACATTGTGCATTTACATTTATTCTTTTTATTGGCATTTCTGGTTCTTGTGGATGATAAAGTTAATCACTCAGCATTTATTAAGGGCCTTTTCTGTGGCAAGTATGTGCCAAGTGTTGGTGATAGAAAGGCAAAACAGAACAAAACACACCACAATACCCAGTCGTTACTTTTAAGGAGCTCACAGTCTTAACTCACAGTCTAATTGTTGATTTCTTACAGTAATGAAGTTGGCTTTAAATTTCTTTATTGTTCAAATAATGCAGTCTCTATAAATTGATTTTCTGTCATGGCAAGCTTTATATATTGCTTTGTTGAAATTGAAATAATTTTTTGGATCCTTATAAATTTACTAATGCTTTTAGGAAAGTGTTCTTGAAACTTATGGTAAAAACTTTTAAATTACTCAAAATAAGAACAAATAATTATTAATTCTGTTGAATTCAAACCAGTAGATCACTTAATCTTTTTTGTCAGTACTATCCTGTACATTGACTTTATGTTTGTGGTTTTAAGTTGTATGTTTCTACCCTAGACACACTTTAATTCATCAAGGTCTCAGCTTAGTCTCCCCAAAGTGCCTGCTTTGTGATTTGAATTGGGGAATGAAAGTAAATTTCAACATTTCACAAAACACCAATAGGAAATTAACCCAACTGTATAATGTTATAGTCAAATAGAACTTAATTGAGAATAGAAAGTTAATACGGCTTAACTTTTTAAAAAATTGCATGAGATAACATGTAAAATGCTTTACAGACATTAAAGCTATTTGGATTATCCACAGTATGCTACCAGTCTTAGTAGAGGCAGCAGGTAGTGCAGTGAATAGAATGCTGCACTTGGAATCAGGAAGATCTGAGTTCAAATCCAGTGTCAGACATTTACTAGCTGTGTGATCTTGGGCAAGTGCCTTAACCTCTACTTGCCTCAGTTTCATCGATTTCAAAATGAAGATAATATTAGTACTTACTTCCCAGGGTTGTTGTGATGATTGAATGAAATGACATTTGTAAAGTGCTTTTAGTACAGTGCCTGGCACATGGTAGCCGCTAGATAAATTCTAGCTACTATTATTGCTTCCTGATTCCTGGTCTATGAATATTACACTAATGGAGTGGGTTCATCAGCCATCTGTAAGAGTCCACAGTGTGTTCAAAATGTTTGGCACATCAAAATTTATATGATCAGAGACCAAAAAAAACCCCCAAAACACAGGAGAACAAGATAAAGAACGTTTCATACGATCACACTTAATATTACATTTCATAAGAAAATGTTTATAGCCAATGTACTGTTCTCTGGTAAAAGGAAGACAGTGCATCAGAATGTTTGTTTTGAGTAGTTATTTTTAGCAGCAGTGCAAAGAATTGTTTACATTTTCATTTTAGGCTATACTGTTGTGTGATTTATTTTGCCATTTCCAAAAAAAAGTAAATTATTTGAGAGAGAGAGAACGAGAGAGAGAGAGAGAGAGAGAGAGAGAGAGAGAGAGAGAGAGAGTGTGTGTGTGTGTAAATCCTTAATAGCAGGAGGGGATGGAGGCTTACTCAGTCTATTATCATAAAGCTCTGCTAATGTAGCTTCTGAGTCATGTGACTGCAGAAAAGGCTATTATCTCAATGAAAAGGAAACTGCTTTTTAGAGCAAGCAATAGAACAGAAGCAGGAGGAATTTTCGAGTGCTCCACCATGCTGGATTGTCAAAGGAGATCTGTGTGATCAGCAGCTAGAAAAGGATTTGTGTGGCTAGTTTTGTCAGCTCTGGTTAGTTACAGATGATAGAGGAGATAAGCGGCTGTGTACTCAGCATGTGCTTGGGTTTACATCAAGATGTAATGATGGTTTGCTTTAATAGAGGGTATTTATCCCAAGAGCAGTAAACTTATTGCTAATTTGCATTTTTTATTATTTGAAGAATGATGTATTTTTATTTACATGACTGAAGATAAAGAAAACCTGCAGAAATCTGATTTGAACTACAAAGACTGGAAGATTACAAGGTGTGTGTTTTAGAAGTGTTCTGACTTAATATTTGAGATTGTTCTTAGCATTCTATATTATGTGCACATACAGGCTTGTGTGTATATGTGTGTGTATGTATATATATATATGCATATATATATATATACATACACATACACATCTTGGTGAAAGGAGGACTGACTATACATGACATTCAGGCATAGTAATACTCTCCAGTAACAAATAGATGGGATTTGGTCCAAACCAGTTTCTCTGAGATCAGTTTCATTTGTTATCTTTATTTAGTGATTACAGATATACTTACGGTTGCCTTAGGTGCCCAGATCTCACATGCTTTTGCTAGTAAACATTTTTCTAATATTCAGAAATAATACTCTATAACTCAGAATCATGAAAGAAGAGCTCCACATGTAAGCTTCACTTTTTTCTTTTTGTATTCATTTTTCAATATCATAATTCTAAATTAATATTTTGAAGCCTTGAAATTATTTAAATTTAGGGTTAATGATAAATGAAGCTTTTGGCAGGAGAGCAAGGCCTTAAATAATGAAAATCTAAAATGAATGGGTTTTGTGTTAAATGTAATCACAGAACTTCCTCTGATTTTTAATTTTCTTTACATCCTTGTAATACTATATATAAAAGATTTGAATGATATCCATTTTATCTACTGTGCTTGTCCGCTGTTTTTCATGCTAATGCTATTAATTCTGTTAGCAGTATTGTATGTACCTTTCTTTTAACCTTGGAAGAGGATGCTGTACTGAAAAAAAATCTTGGATTTATAAGCTTATTTGAAAAACATTAACTATTTTTCAAAACAGATATCTTTCAGGAGTGCCTGCCCGTAATATTTTTCTCATTTAAATTCTAGAGCATTTAGTTTAAACCCCTTTTTCTCACAAGTTTATTGTGGCATCTGTATATATTTATACAATTATACAGTGTTCTTGGAAACTGTGCTAAAGTTGAGCTATTTTCCCTTTGAATAGACATTATAGGAGATATGAGACCTTTTAGACTTTAACTACAGTGTGTAAGCAGCTTGCAGAAAATTAGTTCATGTTCTAATAAGAGGGATGAAAGCAGCTCCAATACCTAGAATTTCTAATTAAAGTGCAACAAATTCTTTGCCTTCCTCCTTTTAACATCATTTATATATTATATTTTTGAAATAGATATTCCAAAATGATCATGTGAAGTTCTGTGACTTTGTGGGTATCGTTCATCCTTGTATTTCAATATGAAACGCTGTAATTGCACAATTATTCTTTAACCATTGATATTAATTTCTTCTGCATTTTACTCTAGACCTTCAGGCTCCTTGTTTGGTCTTTGTGTGTATGTGGCTTTTTTTTTTTTTTTTTTGCTTTATTTCTAAGTTTTGTTACAATATAAGGTAACCTACAAATGTTCTAAGGAATTTTGGGGTATTTGATGTAGGAAGATATTTGTAACTAGCATGTGGAACATGGCCTCAATAAATACAGTTGTCCTACATGTGTAATTTTACAGGCATCATAATGAATCAAAAGCTTCTGAACAGAGAGCTACCTTTCAGGTAGCATTTTCCCTTGATTTTCTGTGTGTATTATTTCAGATGAGTAGATATGAGCATAATTGATGTGCCTCTATAAATGTGTGTATTATCCATTAATTTTCAGCCAAAATATTTTTTTCACAAAGCACTGTCACTGAACAATAAGATGACTTGATTTTGAGTTGATAGGGACCTGAGAAAACATATCTAGTCCAACACTAATTATTGGAGACAAGAAAAGGGAGGCACAGAAAGTTCAAGGGAATTGCAGACCCTTATACATATATAGGCCAGAATGAGAATTTGAATTGAGTCATTGATTCCAGTAATGTTTAGTGAATTTTTTGTCCACATAATATTATACTTTAAAAATGAAAATACCTTTGTAAAATGATGCCTATCTTGTATTACTTAGGAAATACTACTATTATATCTCCATTTCATTTTACAAAAACTTTTGTATTTAAGGTTTGGGAGTAAGATGCAGATTTTAGAATTACAGTTAAAAGGCAAAGTTTTATGGACAGTATAATGTCTAAACAAGCCAGATGACTAGCTTGCAGATCCTGCTAAACTCCAGAAATCTAACCACAGTCATTAACCGGGAATACTGTAATCAGGTCTGATCTTGTCAGACTGTTTCAAGGATTTGCCCCAAAACAGGTTTTCATTTTAAGAAAGACAAGAAATAAGAAAAAAGCATGAAAATAAGGTTAATGTTTTGGTTATTTAAAAAGACTCAGTAATATGTATATATAAGGTTGTATTTGGGAAAGTGAAAATTTTCCTAGGATTTTTGGCTGTGATTTGGCTCTGCAGCCCACCTCAGTTTGGGGATAGACCAAGGAAATGGAGAATTCAGAGCTTTGAAGTCTGTGTAACAGATTGAAAATTTGGCCAGTTCCCCTCTTTTCAAAAGTGGCTTTTTTGTTATCATTCTCAAATGTTTCAGTATGTTAAAAAACAAAACAAAACAAAAAAAACCTTTGCCCATATCTATCATAATTGCTCTGCAGTCTTTAAACTTTTTGGTTTTGGTTAGTATTGTATGTCTGCTAATTTCTAACAGTTGCTGTACATGTATTCATCACTGAAACATTGCTTATGATGTAATCATCCCAACCTTTTAAATACTGTAACATGAAGAAAAATCCATTTACTTTCTACCTAAATTAGTTGATTTGGGATAATTTTCATTTTCTGAGAAACTTTTCATTCCTTTTTCAAGACTTTTTTTACACTGAGCCAGTCATTCATCTCAGAAATTGAAGCGTACTGAGCAGTAGATAATCTTTTGGTGTAAAATCACTGCCAGTTATGTATTGTCCATCACCTTAATCAGAGAGTAAAATATGCTTGAGGCTTCACAATTAAAGTAGATGTTTAATTTATTATCCTGTAAATTTTTAGTTTTTAATCCAGTCACATAACTATTACATAGAAGCTTAATCAGATAATAATTCTATTCAGAATTGTCATCAGCATGTCATTCTCTTTTATTTATTAATTGCTATTTCCAATTTTGTTACATATAAAAATGTTGTATTTTTCCAGATTTAGGGGTCATTTTTTGCCTACTGTATTTACATATGGGTATAGAAGAATCAGAAATCTTTAGGGTCTTTAATTTTATTTTTATTTGGAGGATTCCAGGGTGTGTGGGTGTGTGTGGGAGGGGAGTGTTCATGTGCCCATTACATGTTTGTTTGTTTTAAATAAGTTTTGGTAAATCTAAAATAGTGGACTTCCTAGGATACAGATGGGAGTTCAGGTTGCTTGTCTAATCATGACTAAAACATGAGCAATTACTAAAGTAAATAAGTAGCGTAAAAGTGAGCAGCTGCTCAATAGCTAATGATCATAGGACATATCTGCACTATGAAAGTTGTATATTATTTACCAGTGGAATGAGGAAATGTGTTTGTGTATTCCAGTACCCTGTCATTCTTTTCTTTTCCATTTAAAATAACTTCATAGAGCAGTACTAAAGCAAATTTCAATTTTTTGTTGACAAGAAATTCAAGCTTACAAAATAGAGCTCTTAGTCTAAAGTATAGCTTTGTATCTGAGTTTTTAAAAGGGCAGAGCAGAAACTAGATTGGGATCTAATAGAGTGTTTCTGTACAAATGTGATGTGTGAGAGGAAAATGTTTTACATAACTTCATACTTTAGACTTTCCTCTTATGTCTGTATTTTTAAAAAATAAATTCAAAGCCTCTCAAGACTGCTATTGATTGTATTTCTTTGGTATAGCTTTCAGTTATGCCAACAATGTAAATCTAAATTAAGCCCTGTGGCAATAGTAATTATGGGTACTCAAAAAGGAATTCATAGTACTTTTAACCTAGAACTTTCTGTAAAGGCAGTGAAATATCCATATTAGAGATAAATGTTCATTCATTTTCTGAACAAATGACAGATTTTAGTGGCTTGTTCTTAGAGATGATATTCAACATTTTAAGGAGTAAAAACATTTATTCTTATTGAAGAAACAGATAACACAGTTCTGGAAGGGATGGTTCATAGATTTGGCTTTTGACAGGTGAGAACAAATGAACCAAACTTAAAAAATAAAATGTAATAGCAATGAAATGTAAAGTCTTGAACTTGGGTTTAAAAAAATGAATTATACAAAGCACTGGTTGAACTGTTATATGGCTATATAACAGTATACGTGGAAAAACAATCAGGAAATTTTAGTGTGTTATAGACTCAATATGACTCACTGTTGTGATAGAGAAACCAAAAAATGCCAGACCTGGAGTCAGGAAAACCTGAGTTAAAATCTGACCTTAGACAATTAATAACAGCATGACCCTGGACAAGTCACTTAACCCCATTTTCCTCACCTGTAAAGTGATCTAAACTATAGCAAATTATTCTACTATCTTTGCCAAGAAAACCCCAAAAGGGGTCATGAAGAGTCAGGCACAACTGAAACAGCTGAACAGCAAAAACAATCTAGAGGACAAGACAGGTAAAATGGATTGTGTTGGATCCCAAGCCTCTACTTTTAAAAGCTAGATAGTCTTGAGTGAATCCAGAGCAAGGAAATCTGGAGGGTGAAGAGATTGGGGAATATGCCACTGAAACATTGATCTAAGGAACTAGAGATGTCTGGCTTAGAAGAGAAAAGACCTCAGAAGAGGATGTTAGATCAGATATAAGTCCTTTTCTCTCTCTAGCCATTTCATCACACCCCATAGATCTACAGTTCTCAAATTTACCTGTCCTGCCACCAGGCTCACCTCTAGTCAGCAGGCAGTCCCAGTTTAACTGCTTTACAGACATCGGCAGTCCCAGTTTAACTGCTTTACAGACATCTCAGATGGCATATCCAGTAGATAAGTACAAAATCAAATTCCTTATCTTTACCCTTCCCCCCACTATTTATTACCTTTCATATCCATTCTGTTGCCAAGGCCTTTGCAACATCTTTCCAATACTCCATGCCCTTTTCTCTCCTCTGACACTTCCACCACCCTGATACAGGCACTTATAGATTCACATCTGGACTAATGAAATAGCCCACTGATGGATCAAGTATCTTTTTACTCCAATCCATCCTCCATTTAGCCATCAAAGTTATTTTCCTAAAATGCATGTTTAACCATGTCACCTCCCTACCCCCACTCAATAAACTCCAGTGGTTCCCTATGGCCTCCGTGATCAAACACAAAATATAAAAAATGGAAGTTTGGAGTTCAAAGCTCTTCATGACTCCTCTCTTACCAGTTGTTTACTTGTCTCTACCAGTAGATTCTAAGCAGGGATTGTCTCTTGCCTCCTTTCATATTCCCAGTGCTCAGTACAGTGCCTTGGCACATAGTAGGCACTTAATAAATGTTTGACTGATATTGAGGAAAGAGGGGTGAGTTGTCCCATACAGGAGAGATTAAACTAATTCTGATTGGTCCCAGGGGCCAGAACTGGAAAACAATAGTTTTAAACTAAAGAAATAAACTTAGGTTCATTGCTAAGTAAAACTTCCTGATAACAGTTGTCCAACAGTGGAATTGATTGTTCTAGGAAACAATGACTTCATTAGAGATCCTCAAGCAAAAGTTAAATGGCCACTTGTTGAGTTTACTATTCCAGAACAGCATGTTCTTTGAAGTCTCTCCTAATAACTGAGATTCTGTGATTTCTGTCCCTCCTCTGATTAACAACTTTTTCAAATTCATAAGTAATTAACACAGCTAAATTCATAAGTAATTAGCACATTACAGAATGTGATTTAGACTATTTTGAGATCACCTGAGATTTATGATCACCCCGGAGTTAAACCAGTAAGACTTCAAAATGTGACCATTATAGATTATCAGAAAGCAGGAAATAATTGATAAGTTGGGGAAACAGATTACAAACCTTCCAGAGAGTCAAGATATTTGTTGTTCAGTTGTTGCAGTAGCGTCCAACTCTTCGTCACCCCATTTGGGGTTTTCTTGGCAAAGAAAGGGAAGGAATTTGCCATCTCCTTCTCCAGCTCATTTTACAGCCAAGGAAACTGAGTCAAACAGGGTAAGTGACTCCAGACCTGGCATTCTATCCACTAGCAGTGTGTATTAACCATCTTTTACCCATCTTTTCTCTACTTCTTTATTACAAATTCTGTGATGGAGTGGTCATGTTTTTTCAGGTTTTTTGTCATTTCCACTTTACCAAACACTTCTTTTTTGGTCAGGATCTGGTCCAGAATTCCTTCTCATTTACTTCATGTTCCTTCCATGTTTCTTCTACTTTTCCCAGAGTCAAATTTTAATTAATGTAAGCAAAAAATTTTACCTGGCTGTTCAAATCCATTGTGGCAAGTTAGTGCCAGAAGATTTCCAGCTTACTTCAGTTTCATGTTTTTGGCAGGTTAGGAGTTGTTTGCACTTTTGGTGGCTTTTCCCAGTTACTTTTGAGATTACTGCAAAAATTGGACTTTTAACTCATTTGACATGTTGTTAGTCTTGTCTTTTTCTTATGGATATGTAGCTTCTACCTTTATCCCAGCATTTCTTTTAGCATTATGATTGTCTTCCAGAAAAATCTCCCAAACTGATTTTCTTATGGCATGGTTTGAAGGACTCCCACTTGCCGTTCTTCGCCAAAAATGTTGTGTCCTGAATTGAATGTAATACTCAGAATGAGTCCTGTAAAATTGTAGAATTGAAGATATTGAAGGAAGCTCAGGCATAATCTTCTAGTCCAACCCCAATCTAGTGAATTGTCATATTGGACATCAGCATGGAATAGAAACTCATTAAGCCCCAAAGAAACACTTCAATACTTTAGATATTTGGACTGAGGGAGGCAATATATGATATTCAGATCTTTTTCGTCAAAAATCCTTAAAATACTTGAAGATAGTTGTTACTCTCGCCACCCTCCCTTTGGAAGTTAAGGTTCATTCTAGTCCTGAATCTGTTATCCTATCATCCTTCTGATTTTCAGAGAACATGTTTTCGACTCATCATTGCACTATTTGTTCTTTGGAATATGTTGAAGCTTCTAAATGTCCTTAACAAAATGTGGCTTGCAGAGCTATACAATAGATGGATACTGTACCTCAATAATTAAGCGTGAGATCCTTCTAACTTTTTTGTGTACTATTTCGCATTGTGACAATTTGGGCTTAGATTTCTCTAAGTCCTCAGGTCTTTATCATATGAATTGTAGTTAAGTTAGTCTTGTCTTTTAATATAGAGCACATCACAGATTGTAATGGTGTAGCAGATAGAGTGATCTTCAGTGTCTGACCAAGCTCTGCATGTTCCACAGTGCCTACTTTAGCTGCCTTCATGGCTGTTGGAACAAATTGTTCTTATCTGCTCATTCCACCAGGGGACATCTTCACATGCTTGAGGCAGACACCCCTTTGGCTACCCTCAGTCTGGTTTAGCCTGTCTGCCAAGACAGTTTTATTAGGGTGTGGCTGCTGTACCTGCTACAGCTTTCTGAAGCCACAGGGGAGTGTTGAGTGAGAGGTAGGCACCAGTGGTGGATGAACAGCCCTGAAAAGGGCTCAGCAAACCCCCACACCATAGGTTTTTTCCTGAACGCTCCCTATACCTCCATGTAGGATAAATAGGAAATAATTAAAAGAGAGAAAGCATGAGAATTAAGAAAAATTTGGAAAAGATTTACTCTAGAAAGTGGGATTTTTGTTGCTACATGAAGAAAGCCTGGGAAATCATGGAGGCAGAGGTGAGAAAAGAGAACATTGCAGGCACAAGGAACAGCCAGTGAAAATACCCAGAGGTGGAAGATGGAATGTCTTGTTTAAGGGACACATCCAGAAGGCCAGTGTCACTGAATCACCAAGTACATCAGAAGGATATCAGAAAAGTACAGAAGTAGGTTTTGGAAGGCTTTGAGCTCCAAAGGATTTTGTATTTGATTCTAGAAGTGAAAAGAAGCCATCTAGTAGAGTGTTTATCTATTAGGGTGGGGATGTGAGTGAGGAATGACATTGTAGGACCTGTCTTCCAGAAAAACTACTTTGGCAGCTCTCTGGAGGATGGACTGGAGTGGGGTAGAGACTACTGGCAAGTGGTCCAACCAGCAGGCTATTACAATAGTTCAGGCTTAAAGAGATGAGGGTTTGTACCTGGGCAATGGGAGTATCAGAAAAGAGCAGAGGACATTTAAGAGACAGTATAAAGATTAAGTCAACAGACTTTGGCAATGGGTTGGATATGGGGGGTGAGAAATAGTGAGGAGCCTGGAGAACTGGGAGGATGATAGTGTCCTTACAGGTAATAATTTGGGAGCAGGGTGTATTTGGAGAGGAAAATAGTGAGTTCACTTTTGGACATGTTGAGTTTAAGATATCTACAAGACATAAAATTTAAGATGTCAAATAGAAAATTGGATATGTGAGACTGGAGGCCAGTGGAGAGGTTTGAACTCCTTGTGGAGATAGGATCTTGCAGCTGTTCTATGAATGCTAGAGTCCTGACTCCTCAGTAGCTTAGCCACTCTTAATGGCATTAGGGAAAAGATAATTCTTGCTGCAGAAGTGCCTGGCACCATCAAATGGTTCAGCATTAGAAATTGATATGGTTTTATTCATTAAAGAAGAAACATTACAGTGTTCTTTGCTGCGTTCTAAAGGCCATGGAGCCTTTCTATCTGCCTTGGAGCTGAAACTTCCGTGTGTTGTCTCCTCTCTTAGAATGTTAGTTTCCTTAAGATCAGGCAGTCTCTTTTTTTTCTGTTTATATCTCCACTGTTTAGGAAGTCCTTAATAATTCTAATGCTAGAAGCTTCTCTTTGTGATTATCTCCATTTTATCTTGCATATACATTTTGTTTGTACAAAATGCTGTTTGCTTGTTCTCTTCCACGTTAGATTGTGAACTCCTTGAGTGCTAGAACTGTTTCTGCCTTGTATCTCCATCACATAGCATTTCCTGATATATATATAAACGCTTGTTGATTTAAATTGACTAAGGGCTTTTTTGTTCATTTATTAATTCATTAGTTTTCTGAAAGCATTGCTTTAGCCATTTCTCTGTAGATTATGACTGCTGTATTTGAATCCTTTGATTCCAAATTCAGTATTCTTGACTTTGTAACATGCTGCCTTGTTTTTCTGACTTATGAATAGAATCCAAGTTTCTTAATATGAGGGATGGTACCTTCTCTGTTCTCCATAATCTTTAGTACAGTGTTGAACCTACAGCAAAACTATAGCATCTCAGTATACTTGAATACCATCACTAATGGAATGGACTCCTAATAATAGTGAATGTTAATTTATATTTATCCTGAAGACCCCATTATCTAGGAGTGTTTGAGAGAAATTCAGTATTCTAACTAGTTGAATTGTCCAGTCAATTGGGTCTCAGTTTCCTAGTCTATAAAACAAGGAGGTTGGACTCAAAGACCTACAGCCCTGTCTAGTTAAAAATTAGGATCCTATGAATTTTTTTTAGAACCTTATACATGAGGAAGTGGGTAAACTTACTTATCTAAGGAATTGCTAGTAAATGACAAGTCTGGTATTTTAACCCAGGTTTTGTACTTTCTAAATCCAATGTTCTTTCCTTATAGCATACTGGCTTACTGGGCTTTTTTCTTTCTCCAATTAGTATTTTAACCTCTTTCTAAAGTGCATTAGCATGCTTCCCTCCATTCATATTTAGAGTATTTTAAGCATAATATAATCATTTTATCCTAAATCATGATCTTCTAGTTCTCAGGATCAACTCTTAACACCATAGTACTGAGATGTAGATGGAAAAGCAACAAATGATTGTATTAAATCTATGACTCATGAATATATTTGTGAAGTTTCTATGTGTCTCATGGCTGTATTTTAATCAAGATTATTTTTCTATTGGTTTAATTATTTGCCTCTTCATAACTGTGGAGTAGGAAAAAGATTGGGCTGTTTAGAATCCAAATAATCATGATATACAGGAAATATTTTTAGAATACAGATTATTTCCCTGTCACCCGCTCTGTAGAACCATCTGTAGGTCAGTATAATGAGGGAAGTACAAGATTATTTGGTACAGATTGTATGGTTAGGGACTGAAGGAATTTAGAATAAGGAAAAATATAGAATATCATTTGCATGAGAAGTCTTCATGAAGTTAGTGATTCTTTTGGTGTTTTAAGAAATGTAGGATTTGTATAGATGGAAACATAGAGATTTTCTAGAATAGACAAGTATTTTCAGCAAAAACTCCATTACCATAGGATATTAAACAAACCAACCTGATTAGAACAGATGAGAAATGAACAAGCTAGAATAGATTAGGTTGGACTAAATGATGGACAGTTTTGTGTACCAAGCTAGAGTTTGGATTTAGCAAACTTGTAAGAACTTAATAGATAGTAGGTAGTTAAAGACACAATCTAAAAGTACCTATTTTGGGTTGTATTTTCTTTATATCAACAAAAAAATTGATGTTAATTAAGGACTTAAACTCATGTAAAACTTAATTGTTCAAAGCACACATGTATTTTTGCCCTAAGGAATAAGTACTATGCTTTGTTTTGAAATACTGACTTAAAAGAAAGCACTAAAAGAAGTAATTATATGTCTCTGTGTATATGAACATGTGTTAGTATGCAAGTTTGCAAACTGGTTTGGTGTGGATGCATCATTTCTGACACATCTGGACTCATAGTTAGCTTCTAAGCAATAACTTGTCCCTTTGACTTGTTTACAAAAGGAATATAATTTACTTAACTGCTTGAGAGTCTCTAAAGTGTCAGATAATTACCTTAAAAAGGTGGGAACATTTTTCTTCTGAGGTTGCTTCTTGGCACTGATTTGTTATATTGGTAGTAAAAACCAAATTCAATTTCTCCTTAAAAAGTCATTTTGTGAGCAGTAGTTTTATAAAAGATTTATTCTGTTCTTACCTTTGAAATAAACTTTAAATCTTGAAAGAAACTTTAAAAGATGAATCATCCGTTAGATAAACAATTCTAAAACATTTTATGTTTCCATACTTCCAATGTTATCAGAAAGTTTTTGTGACATAGATATTTTCCTTTGAAACCTATAAAGGTATATGAATGAGAGAAAAAACATGAGGAATTTGGAGAGAAGTGGAAGAGAACTCAGAATGGTTTAAAATATCATTTAATAAAGATTTTCCTAATCTTTTAATGTTTTAGCTCAGGGATTGGAAAACCATAGGCCCAAGAAGGCCTATAAGCTAAGAATGGAATTTACATTTTTAAATGCAGCATAGGTCAGTAATTTGCCAACCCTGATTTTCAGTGAAGCAGATCTGATTAACTCATGCTTTCCTAAAATATAATTAGAAAAAGTGGTCAAACATAATATAAGTGTGGGCAACAGAAAATACAATAGCATAATTTAACTGCATGCAAATAATTTAGCATTTTGCACAAATTTAGTCATATTTCCTATTTAGGTCATTTTTATTTCTAATTTCTTCACCAATGCCAATTGGAGAGAAGTTAAGTGGATACATTTTTACATCATAAGGTACTATAGAGATATCTAGTACAACTTCCTCATTTTATTCAATAGTAAAACCACCAAAGGAGGTTAAATGATTTGCTCAGGGTTACACAGATGTAGTGAGAGGTATTGGATTTGTATATGTTTTTAAAATTCTGAATTCATTACTTTTTATAATCATTGTACCTCTTTGTCTTTCTGCTCATCACTGAGTTGCCATCGTGGGGTTAGCACGTGGGGTTATAACTCCATGATTACCATGATCATGTTCCTAAATGTGGCTATTTATTGAATTTTTGTTAATCAAATTGTATTAAAATAGGGACGGGGAGCTGTTTATTGTTGTTGGGTTTTTTTTTTAAAGGAACCCAACTGTGAATTCTTTTTGTAAAGTGAAGAATTCTGTGGTAATTAATGATTTTTATGTTTTATATAAATTCAGCTTTTAGTAGATTAGCATTTAACCCAAACAAGCTGCATCTATCCTGGATATTCTAGAAATATTTAATATCTGGTCTTGTGATTGCAACAATATTAGATTTCTTTTCAGTAAGCATTCTCCCCTCTGGTTGAGAAATTATTCTGATCCACAGTCATGTGTTTTGCTTAAACAAAGAAATGTCATAGTTTTAAAAAGTTAACTTTAATTGTAGTGATCATTCAATGTTAGTTAAATCATTAGAATGAGTAAAAATGTGTTAATCTCTGTGGCATACAGCAAGATGTACACATTAAGGATGTGAACTGTTCTCTTTCTAAGGAGTGCATGGACCTCAGCGCTACTACACTGTGGGTTTGGGGGGGAGGGGCGGAAATGAATGTTCTACACCATAGAATAGATAGAATAAATAGATTTATTTATTATTTGTTTTTTTCAAGTAGATTTACAATTGCCAGAATGCGAGTGTAAGAATAATTTGTTCATAGGGGGAAATGTTTGCCAGCAGAATTTCAACAAGATTTTCCTTGTATATTAATTTAGACTGCAATTTTTTCTTCTTAATAGTTGAAATACCAATTATTTCCTCGAATGAGGGAGAAGGAATAAAATTTTTATTTGAGAAGTTTTGATACTAAATCATAAGCATCATGCAATTCTCATTTTGATAACTTTTTTTTTTCCAGGAATGCTAAGCTTTCAGTTAAATCTGCTTTGCAGAATGTTAAACACCGAATAAGTACACTGAAGATGAGGGGTGGGGGTGGGGAATCCCTTACATTATACAAGAAGTCTCCTTTTTCCCAAGATGTTTTCTCTTCTGAAGTCTTGCTATTCTTGAGCATATTAGAGCAAGCTGATGTAGTCTGATATGTAAGCAGTTCAGTGACTAGCTGTATTAAATGACTTAGACTATGGTAATATAGAAAGTAGCAGCCATCATATGGCATTGATGTCAGATTAGAGGTTTTTCCCCCGTTTGCAGTGATAGTTAAGACAACTCCCTACTTCTTTATATACTGAGCATTTAGATTTGGTCAAAGTAATGTTTGAAAAGGGGCTTTTTGCCACTTAAAATACAGGTAGATGATGGATGTGGTAGAGTGAAATAGCTGTGTAACCATTGAGTGTGGATTTTAGCTATTGATTTGATTGCTGCAGCATGTGTTAAAGAGCTGTGCCTGCCCATTTGCAGCCTAATGTGTTTATTACAGTCTTCCCAATGGCATCTTGAAGTGTCTTTCACCTAAAAAATTCATGAGTATTATTGGCTTTCGGTCAGAAAATGGAGTGTGACTTCTAGTTACTGCCTAATACTCCACTTTTAGATCATTACACTAAAGCAAATCTAAGGGAAAAGCATATCGAGGGGAAAGGAACTTTTAGGTTAAACATTTGCTTGTAGTCTGAACACATGAGGTAAGTGCTGGAACCAGCTTAAAGAAATGAATCAGAAAAGAAAAATGATTGTAATTGGAAGGCATTACAATCCTGTAGTCACCTTTAGACTTTACATTTGCTTTATTTGCAGGTTAAGTTTTTGTTAGTTTATTCTTGTTTTTTAAACAAATAAATGGGAGCAGAGCTTTAGAGTTAAGTTCAATTTTGTCACCCAGTATTAAAGTGTTTTTCGAATCAAAAGGGTCAGGTGTAGATGGAGGGGATATATTTGTCTCTGTGTGGTTTTATGTAAAGTAAATCCCCTTTTCAAAATTTCGGTACCTGACAATGATGAATTTCTGCCTTAATGTGGGCATTTGTAAGTTTAAATATCTACACACCCTTTGTAACAAGAAAGGAAACTTAAAATGTTTCTCTAGGAAAGGGGAGAGACAATGCACTGTTATATTAGGACAGGTATCTGATTAAAGTTTCCTTGTAATTCTGGCAAAAATGAGAAAATTTTTGATAAAACAATTTTATTGCCTAAAGTAAATTTATTTCTGTAATGTGGTATTGCATTGTTGGATATATTTTTGGCAGGAAAATTTGTTTTCTCTTGTCTTTATAACAGAGAAAATATCCAGAAGTGCTACATTTCTTACATGTCTTTATTTCACATGCATATGTACATTGTGTTACTTTTTTTCCTTTCCCAGTGGCACTTTATTTGTGAGAAACCCTATCTTTTTTAATTACCAATGTTAATTTGCTATAGAAATATGTAGTTCATTACCATAATATTTATTTTCTAAGAAAGTCACCTTTAGGACAACGCAAAGAAAGCTTGGGTAAAACCTCAGTATCTATTGTTGAAAATATACTTACAAAGGTATCCACAAAGGTCTTTAAATATCCTAAAGAAGTCACTATAAAAAAACTGCTGTTATGTTATGTAATCTATCAAGATTTGTACCATAAGGAATTGCATGATTTGATTGCTGAATAGTTAAATCATTTGTCGATATGAATATAACTTTTGTATTCCTTTTTCATTTTTTAAAATAATATAGATTGATCAGATGGCATCGCATTCATTCTCATTTCCTTCCTTTTTGAGCCAGGTTGCCTACCTGAATCTAAAATAAATATCAACAAGTTAAATTGAGCATTCTTACAGATCAGGTGAAGAGAACTTTTGTGATCAACATAAGAAGGTTGGGCAAGTCATTAACTTATGCGGGCCTTGGTCTGTTCATTTGTAAAGCAAAGGAGTTGGACTAGATAACCTCTGGTCCTTTCCAATTCTAAGTCTGTGTTTCTGTGATACTATTTTTCCCTCAATTCTTAAAAAATCCTGAACCCCACCCAGAATAAAATGAGCATTTCCATATACAAGATAAAATAGAAAAGAATATCAAACATGAAACTGTAACTATGTTATGAACAGCTTACTTTTCTTATAATATCCAATAAATTCAGTCTGTTATTTTCAAAACTGTCCTTATAGGACAATTTATACAATAAGATCCTTATAAAGAAAAACAGTTTTGAATGACTTAAGAATTCTGATCAGTGTAATGAGGAGCTGTGACTCCTGAAAACTGAAGATGCCTACCTGCTGAAGGAAAACTGATACGTAGATTCAGGATGCAGAATAAGACTTGGACTGTTTGCTGATGTGGTGATTTGTTTTGCTTGACTGCATGTTTGGTACAAGAACTCCCCTCTCCCTCTTGTTTTTCTCCCTTCCACCTTCTCTCCTTTCCATATGTCTTTAATTTGAGGGTAGGTGGGAAGGAGAGAGAATTTTATAAATTTTCCAGAAAGAAAGCCAAAAAGAATCATGACATGTGAGACAGCTTTGAAAATTACATGTCAAATTTATTACATATTCAAAAAGAAAAGATATCTATATATTATAGAGATCAATCTGCTATTCCATTTACAATCCTCTGCCCCTTTGGTATTTAAATTAGAATAAAAATAAATAAAACAAACTCCCCCTCAATCTGTGTTTCCTGTTTATCTTTGCTCTGTTCTAAGTCTTTACCGACTTCACTTAAACATTTTTACCTTTGTTAATCCCAGTCCTACCTCCCATTTCTCCCCTCCCTCCCTGCAAGAAAAATAAAATCCTTGCATCAAATTTGATCGACAATCCAAAGACCTCCCTCAATTGGCCATGACTTAATTTTTTGGCTCATTCTGTACTTCAGGTTTATCACTGTGCAGCCCGGTGGGTATATTGTGTGTAATTTACTGACTGATCATTTTGTTTGTGGTCAGTTATTGCTTTGATTAGAGTTCTTAAGTCTTTAAAAGTTACTTATTACTTTACAATATTATTGTTATTATAAATGAGATTGTGAGCTGCTTGGCGGCAGGGAATTTCTTTTGCCTTTCTTTGTAACACCAGTGCTAGCACAGTGCCTTGCAAATAGTACATCCTTAGTTATGCTTATTAACTTACTGAATAATTTATTCCCCTAGTTTTGCTCACTTAATTCTGAATCAGTTCCTATAAACCTTCTTAAGTGTTTGACCATGATCCCTGTCATCTTTTTTAAAAATAGTTTAATGTTATTAATAGATGCATTTTCTCCCTTTGTTTTGTTTTATTTACCTTACTTATGTTTAGCTGCCTTCCAAAGTTTAACTTTCCCCTAGCTTCTATTTTAGGTAGGAAAGAATATACTTCTAATATTTAAATATAAAATTTTCAAGGTCATCATTACCAGAGTTAAAAATTAGTCTTTTGAAGGGAACTACCAAAGTATGACCCAGAATAGAGATGACATGTTTGGAACAAGAAGGTATTATAATAGTAAAATGCTTGAAATTTTTTAGTTATTATAAATACAGGCAATTCTCACTTGGCGTAAATTCACATTATACAGATACAACTCCCAGGAAGGCTGCCAGCCCTGACCATGGGTCCTCCAAATAAGACCAAAGTCTCTAGAGGTTGGTGGCTGGGGTGGCACAGAGCCAAAGAGGATTCAGGGTCTTCAGAAGGGTCTACTTATGTTAAGTAGGAGCTGGCTGTATTTGGATAGGGTAACAAGGAGCTAGATGTGTTAAACTTCTTAAGAAGGTTAGAAGAACAGTCTAGATATATTTCTTTGCTCTTATTGGGGAACAGATTTATATGAAAGTTTGCAGACAATTTCTCACTCTTAAAATACAGGCACACAGTGCTTAAGTTTTTGACACAATGCATGTATTTTTCCTCAAAAGAAAGTTTGTGGAAAACCAAGAAGAGATTATGGAGAGGAGCCACTGACAAAAGAATTAACCAAAAAAACCCCAGATTATCATGGTTTTATTTCAGGAAGGACTAGATAACTTTGGGGTGAAGAAACACCTCTGGTATATATAATAAGATAGTGAGCTGTTTTAAGAAATTACTCCAATGAAATGATGTATTTATAGCTTGAGATCTTGATGCCAGTCTGTTTGGTAGGATCATTTTATAATATGGACTGACTGCATTCCTTGAAGAATATAGATCTGCTATTTAGTCACCTCAGCTTTTAATTATATAATTGTTTTAAAGATGCTGTTCTTATTCTTTAAATGAATTTTGTTAGTCATTATAAATCTGACATTTTAACATGCTTTATTTAGAAAATGACATGATAAAACCCAGCATAATCATCATCATCTTTTACATGAACTGTGAATGTTTTCATTTTGTTTGATTACTTTATGTTTTGCTGCCTTCTGGAGTTTTTTCTTTTCCTACTTTCTTCTTTTGAATTTGTTAGCTCTGAGATATTACAAATCATAGACCTTATGTGGTAGACTACATTGATGAACTTTTTAAAAGCAGAAAATTATCAAAACATTTTTGAATCATGTTGGAAATTTAAACTTTATTTTACTTTTTTCTCAAGGTCAGTAGCTTTCAGTGTTGTCAGAATTTCCCCCTAAAAAATGGATGTTTGACTTTTTAGAAATATCATGTATGCAGTCTTTCATATTTTAAACCTCCTGTTCAATTTTAACTTGTAATGGTTGAAAGCAGAGTAGAGGATGTAAAAGCTGAAACTATTGCTTTGTTATTGATAATGAATGAGAATATATCAACTGAAACTTCTTTTCCAGCCTTTATCCTTTCATATCTTCCCCAACATCTGGTAGAAACTCGATTGCTCTCAGTGATTATAATTACCAGCAAATACTGCCCAACATTTTACTTGCATAATTTTCTCTTTCTTGTGGTTTATCTTGAACAGTTACAGAACTGAGATTTGGAAGTCTCAAAGAATTTTGGCATTCCCATGTTAATGTTGAAAATAGATTGTAAAAAGTTTTTTAAAATTCATATGGGATTGTTACAAAGCAGAACACATTATGTGTTTTAACTTTGTAAAATCTAAGTTTATGCCTTATTGCTACTATGTTTGTCTCTTTTGTAAATGTAAAATAATTTTATACTGCCATTGAACATTAATATCTAAGTAACATCTTAGTAACATCTCAGCTGATTTTTACATATGTGTGATATTGATTGTTATGTATAATGTATGATATACAGATACATAAGCAGCTACATTTTGACTTGTCTGTTTCTCCCTGCTTATTCCCTTTTGAAAGGGAATAGAAAAAATTAGAAAAAAATTATCCCCCCCTCCACACACATTTTCTTACACCTAAGGCTTTTGTTAATTATTTAGTCATACATCAGTCATTTGCATAACCAAAGCCAGAGTGTTCAAGTTGAGGGGACTCCAAAGTTGACTGTAAAATACTTTACATTGAAGAAAACATTTAAACTTTTTTCCCCTTAGAAAATAAGTAGGAAATTAGGTTTTACAAATATTTAGTAAATAGATCAGTACTGGTGTGCTTACTTCACCCATGTCAGATGATCATATGTCATGGAGAAGACACAATGTATCCTGATGAATGAATGAGTTGTATACCTTATAAGCATTGACCAGCATGCCTTGATTCTATATATTGTGATATGTGCCTAGTTAAGTAGATTTATATATTATGAAAATAACTAACCCTCAAAAGATGAAAGAGTATCTTGGAAAAAAACTGTTAATTAAAGAAAATACTAATAGTTTCTTGTGAGTGCAAGCAAAGATTAGGACAATCATAAACTTCTTAGTTCCAGTAGGAACTTGTCAGTAGCCCTCCTAGGAAGTGAAAGCATATGACAAGAAATATACTCAAACAAATGAAATTAGAAAGAGTATTTTAAATAAGCCTTTATAATCAATCAGTCAATCAATTAATAAACATTTGTTAAGTACTCATTATGTGCCATGCATGTACTCTCCTTGTACAAAAAGGCAAAAGACGTTCTCAAGGAGCTGACGATCTAATGGATTATTATAATGGATAGTTACCATTATTAATGATGAACCTTGTCTTAAGTATGTATTATATCTTGAAATAATAACTAATAATAGTAAGAAACCCTCAAAATGATCAAAACATTAAAAAAATCAAGCCTTTGTTGATTAAAAAAAAAAGCATTGGATGTCACCTGTAAAAACTCATCTGCATACTTAGAGAATTTTCTAATATTTAAAAATCTTCTCAAAGTTTCAGTGGTTTCTTAACCCATTTGTTTAAAACGCCTTCATTAGTTTAAAAGCCTTCCAGTTAGTTTCCAAGAATAGCTGACAGGTATCAAGGTAGATTAAAATGTACTGGCTGAATTTCAGCTTAAACCTGTGCATAATTGGTGGATAATACTCTAAAAAATGAGTGTCATATTTTAGCAGGTACAGCCAGTGATCCATTTCTTATATTTCTATTCATTTGTCTCTATAAAGTATCTTTTCACCTATCGTGGTCATTAAGACCAAACATCAAAAGAAATTCATCTTAGATCTACAGAATCATAGCTTTGGTTTTTTACAAGTGTTAAACTGAGATTTTTCAAAAGCAATGGAGCATGTGATTATCTTATTCTCCCTAAAATATTGTTATTCATAATTTATTGAGCAAAAGTTTTCATATAATTAATAAATGAAGTAAAATTATTTTTGAAATATTGTTTATTCATCTTTTTAAAATGCTTTTTGATACATTTTATAATTATCAGTATATATTAGTATTAGATGATTAGATGATAATGAATTAGTACTAATTAGTATTAATGTCTCAATATTAAAATATTGAGATAGGCTCAGTTTTTTGCTGTTGAGTTATTTGATCAGAAAAGTTTGAAAACCACTGATCTAAGAGTACTGTAGTTCTTTTAAGGGCCTTAGTGAAGTCTTTCAGGGAAAACTTTGCATAAAAGTCAGACGTCTGAATACACAATCTTTACCCCTTTCCCCGGGCTGAGATGGGAGAAAATAAGAATGAGAATGAACTAGTACTTTTTCCTCTAGAATTAACATAACAGCCTCTTTCTCCTCCCTACCTCCCCCCAATCCTCCATCTCTACTTGGCTGTTAACTAGAAGTGATCTATATATAGTAACTGCCACTGCTTAGTGGTGAGTGTTGAGGGCTAGGAACAAGGTTAACTCCTTTAGTTATATGTTTGAAGACCTAGTGCATCTCTAACTGTTCGGGAAGCATCTCAGTGTGTTTGGGACATACAACTATACAGTTGCCTGACAGTAAGCTTTAAATGCACCTAACTAAAAACATCAGTTTTGCAAATAACTTCACACCGCTGCCCTCTTTAAATACTTACATACGTACATACATATATATGTATATATACACACGCACATATTATGTCTCTTATTATTTAAAGTATACTAGGAGAAATGTATTTATAAAAGTTCTGTCAACATGGAATGATTGTGGAGATATGTGTAATAAACAGGAAGAAAAAATAGCAATAAAATATGCTAGTGGATCTGCAGTTGTAGATTTCCAGGAAATGTGTGTTTAGGTACCATTATATTATGATAAAAAAAAAAACAGCTTGGCATTTATCAGTCTTGAGTAGGTGTAAATTAAATACAAACAATCTGTTCAGTTAGATCACTATACTTAGATCTAAAGATGCTGCCTCTTTTTTTATGCCATTTATTTTCATTTATTCCTTTTGAGGAAATATGTCAGTGATACTAGTCACAGAAAGATGTAATTATCATGATGGTGCATTTTTAAAAAGTAACTTAATGACAGAAACTCAATCTCTTAGATTATGGAGAAAGCATCTGACTCCCTTCATTTTAATGAGAATAGTACCTGAGTTTTCTGTAGGGATAGTTCCTTATCTTAAATTTGGACCTACTGAAGTGTGAAAGAGGGGATTATAATATGTTCTAAAGGCACTGACTCCATGCGCTCCTTAGCAGTCAGGATAGAACTGAGCACCTTGGATCAGGATAGTGTCATAGCCACATAAGAGACTTGTAGTAAGTTTGTTGAAGTAAAGCAGTCATTTCCCTTTTTTCTTATGTTTTAGATTGGTCTCCAAAATTGGACTGCCATGATTTACAACGTGCCCTTTAGGGAAATAGCTTACTCCAAACTGTTCGATTTTTTTCATTCCTTTTCCTTTTTCTTGAATGCCCCCTTCACCCTCTCCTATGTTCCAGACTTTATATCAGTCAGTCATCAAGTTTCTACTAAGTATCTCCTATGTGCCAAGCTATAGTAAGGGGAGTCAGAAATTAAATAACCCCGACCTCATTTCACTTTACTGAGAGAAACAGTGTGTCGTACATATAAGAATACATGAAATGTATAATATAAAAAAACAGGGTGCAAAAAATAAAAGGCAGTTTCATGAAAGGCAATAGCAGCTTTGTATAGGACTTTGTATAGGAGGTGGCCCTAGAGTGGGGTGGAGAACCTGTGGCCTCCAGGCTGAAGGTTCCCCACCCCTATACTGGAGCTAAGATTGGGAGGGAGTGGAGGAATCTAAGAAGCAGTGGTAATGAGAGGTGATACATTTCCTGGGATGGGAATTAACCTACACAAACGGACTGAGATGGGAAATCGAGTGTCATGTGTGAGGAGCAGCTGAAGGACAGTTTTGTCTGGAGCCTAGAATGCATAAAAGGAAGTCACTTGTAAGTCAGGAAAGATAGATTAGAACCAAATTGTGAAGGACTTTTAAGAACCAACTGAAGACTTCATATTTTATCCTGGAGTCTGTAGATTTTAGTAACTTCTTAACCATGAGGAATTTATATTAGGTTCTAGAGTTCATAGGAAGCCAGAAGCAGGACTGGAAGTGACCACTATACACACCCCTCGTAATTCTTTTGGACCTCTTGTCCACTACCTTGCATTGTCTGATCGTACTATTTAGCAATTATCTTTTCCACTTAACTCCATATTTTGGTTAATAAATAACAATTGACAGTTCTTAGATTAACAAAGAACTTTACAATTTAACTCACTTTTCCTTGTGAAGCAGGCAGAATTGGTATTATTATACCCCTTTTGTAGACAAGGAAACTTGATCACAGAAAAATTAATGGGCTTGTACAAGGTTATACAAAGGCAGAGTGAACATTTGAATCCAGGTCTCCTGACTCCCACATGTGTTACATTCAGAACTTTCAGCCTGTGAAGTTTGGATTCAAAGAGCTGCAGTTGAGGACCTAGAGGGCCACATGTGACCTCTAGGCCTCAGGTTCCCCATCTCTGCACTAGACTATGATGACATAGTAACAGATTAGCAAATCCAATGCAATCCTCAAGTAATATTTACACAAAAGCTGTATCAGCATTAGTTATTACTGATAGCATTAACTTGAACAGTTTACCTGTATCACTTGTGTCTCATCTCTGCTAGATTTTCATCACCTTCAGTTCCAAAAGCCTAAGGAAACCAGATCTATTTGTTTTCTGCTGTCCTTGTCTTTTCATATATTGATTATCTCATCTTCTATGTGTTGAGTTATTATCACTGAAGATGACATCCAGATCTTTACCCTGTAGTCTTTCTCCTTATTTCTCCTTATGCATCATTAACTATATTTTAAATTAGATATCCTGGAACCATTTTAAACTTGGCATGTCCAGCACACAAACTTCCCAATTACTGTCAAGGATAGCCCACCCCCACCCCCAGTCACCCTGATTCCCAGACTCGTTGTCAGAACTTTCAGTCACACTGTTTCTCTCATTAGTTACCCAAATCTTAACATTTTTATCTTCATAACATCTTTAGCATATATTTCTTCTCAGCACACATAACCATCACCCTAATTCAGGCCCTTCATCACATCTTTTCCAGACTATTGTAGTAGCTTCCCAATTGATCCTACTACAGCTACTAAAATGGTTTTCCTAGTGCCCAAGGCAGATTATTTCCTCCTCCTCACAACCAGTAAGCTCTACTAGCTTTCTGTGCTTCTAGGATCTAATATAAAATTCCTCTTTTTTGGCATTTAAAGTTCATTACTTAGCCTTTTCCTTGCTCTCCAGTCTTTGTTACACATTATTCCTGTCATGCTTTCTAAAATCTAATCATGCTGATCCCATTTAATATGATGCTCCAGCCTTTGCACTTACTGCCCCCATGTCTGGAATATTCTTTCTCTTCACCTCTGGCACCTGGAATCCATGGTTGTCTTCAAAACTGAACTCTCATGCCTGCTTTCCTGGTTCTTTGAACTACTAGTATCTTCCCTTTTCTACTCTATGTGTCTTGTAAACTTGAGGACCAGGTCTATTTTCTTTGTATCCCCTGCATTTTACACAGCATCTAAGGTATTGTAAGCCCTTTTAAAAATGCTTCTTTGCTTGATTGATTTCTGCACTCTAAGAAGCCTTCCCCTACTACTATCGGATAAGAACTTGAACTTGGTGACAGTGTTACCCCATACTTGCAACACATCACTATCCTGTCTCAACTGTGGCATTCCAATTGGCCTCTTGAACTGGATGTACAATTGTTTCCACTTTCCTTAAATGATAATGTTTATTGATATACTTGTACATGCCCCCTTTTTAAAAAATCTGTATTTGAGTGGCAGCTGAGGCAACCGCAGTATTTGTACATCTTGAGCCATGCCAGATGAAGCAGTATGCCTTTTTATTCGTTAAGACAAATGGCAGCTGATGGACTCTTGAGGATGTTTTGAAGCTTGTTAAAAATGTAAAATTTATTTTAAAAATGAAGAGCTTATATGTTACTTATCTTTAATAACAACTAGTATTTATATAGCATTTTAAGGTTTGCAAAGTGGTTTACAAATATCTCATTTTGTCCTCACAGGAACCCAGTGAGTTATATAGTTAGGTGCTTTTATTATCCCCATTTTACAGGTAAGGAAACCAAGAAAGAAAAAGGTCACAGGGTCACACAGCTAAGACTCCAGACCCTGTATATACTCCATTCACTTAACTTCACACCTATCATCTTTCTAGATACTTTGTAGGTATTAAATTTTTGCAGGCTACAGTGATATGTTGTATAGTTTCCAATATTTCATTACATAGTCTGTATCACTTAAGTGCAATCTCTGTAAGGATAACTTTTCTGTAATTTATAGTGTCAGTGACCTTATCATGAATTATGATCATAAACCCCATCTCTTCTATTAACATATACATGTGACTCAACTATTTGTTCATGGCCTCTTTGATGTCTTATTATTGGTTGAGTTCATGTGGGTGTCACCTATGGAGTGCCTTCTGCTCTTGGATCTTAGTCATTTAATTGGCTCTCAGGAGAAATAAGCCATTTTTTGGTGCATTAGACAAATCAGTGGCTCATACCTGTTGTCAGCTTTTTTTTTCTTTGTGAACTAGTTTCTTCTAAAAGTATTTCTGTAATGTTTTAAATCATATATCTTGTATTCTAAGAATATCTTATTACTTTTCTTTCTGTCCTTTGACAAAGAAAATCTTCCTACAAGAGTTTTGTTTTTCTTTTGTACCTTGATTGAGTTGGGAGGGAGAGAAAACACACTTATGTTTGTTGAAAAAATTAAATTTAAAAACACAATCTAGAAATTTTCCATTTAAAAAACTTATTGTGTAGTTATTGTTTGCACTAAAATGTCTTTTTTCCTATTATGATTTTAGAAAACCAGTGGGTCTCTTAAAATATTCAGCTTTCATCTTGTTAACCTTATGTTACCAGGATATTTACAGTTTGTAAATTGTGCCTTCACCCACTAGTTGAATTTGATATCCAGATTCAAGCTGAAAAAATTTAGTTCCTATTCTTTCTTGGCACTCATTGAGAATTTTACAGTTCAACTTCAAATAACATTTTGATGTTGTTGAAGAAACTTTCCAAGGGATGAAGTTGCTATTTAATATACTTTTCATTGGAACCATATAACTTGATCATCTACGTATATCTAGTGATTAACCTTCCACTTAGACTTCAAAGTCATACTAAATTCTTTTCAGGAGTGATATTGATAATAGATTTTGTTTTATGTAGAACTTTAGTGGACTTAAGCTGTCTCCTTGGAAAATGCTTAATTTTTCATAACTTTTTCCTCATCTTATTGTGTTTGTGCCATGTTTTAATTATATCATAGTTTTCCTTATGGGCATCAAATTGTATAGTGCCCTCACTGTACTTCTGTCTATTTTATATATTTTCAGTATCTTACTGAATTATAAGTGTAGAACTGATTCAAAAGCATTTCAGTAATCAAAATGGCAGTTTAAATATTAGTGTTCATAGGTATTTTATTCAGTAATGACTGAATTGATGAGTTATACATTGCACCTCTGATACATTTTGGCATGTCCTTTTTGTACCCTTTGCCAGTTTATTGTGTGTGTGTTTGGGGGGGGGTTGTTTTGGGGAGGAGAAATACAAATTAGGATACTCTGTATAAAGTATATATTAAGCATGGTTACTGTCATTTTTATCTTTTGGTAAAAAAATGTAATTAAATTTGGCTTCAGATAAAAACAAAATAAGCTAATATCTGTGTAGTGTTTTACAATTTTCAAAGCACTCACAATTTTTAATGTTTCAGCAGTCTGTTAGATTGTGAGATGACATGTTGAAATTTAGATGACTCCGCTCATATTATTCAGGTAGTCAGTCTCAGAGCTAGAATTAATACCCCAAATCTCATGATTCCTACTGTCATATACTATGCTGGGGTTTGGGTTTTTTTTATTTTAAGTTTCTATTTGTCTGAGATGGGATTCTCTTTTTTTCTTGTGTTTTTTTGAAAGTGGGTGCTGAATAGACTCTTATTGTTTAGACTCTTATTGTTCAGTTGTTTTTCAGTTGTGTCCAATACTTTATGACCCCATTTAGGGTTTTCTTGGCAGATACTGGAGTGATTTGCCATTCCTTATTCAACTCATTTTTATAGATGAGGAAACTGAGGCAGAAAGGATTAAGTGACCTGCTTAGGGTTACACAGCTACTGTCAGAGGTCAGATTTGAACTCAGGAAGATGAATATTCCTGACTCCAAACCCGATACTCTGTCTACTGTAGCACCTAGCAGCCCAGATGTTTACATACTAATGATTAGAATGAATGTCAACACACTGGTTCTACCTGTTGTCTTATATCTCCTCATTTTTCTGTTTTGAATGCCTTGCATCAGGACACAGTTCATTTTCCCAAGCAAAAAGAAAGAAGTGTATCTCTGGAGTTTGAGGTTGTTTGAACCTTGGTGAAAAGTCCTAAAGCCAACTCAGAGAAGAAATAAAGTCACCATAGAAAGTTGGATATGATAGGTGGCAGTGTATGACATAGGAAACTGCCTCTGAATGCAGAGGATGGAGGGAGGGGGTAAGCTGCCAATAGAGGGTACTATAAAATAAGGGGTAGGAGAGGCCAGAGAAAAATCCTAACTACAGAGGCAGGAGAAGATGTCTTTTATAGATTTCTTTGGGAGAGGCAACACAGAAAAAAGGTTTAATACCTGTCTGACTAAAAGCTTTTGGAATAATTAAACTTAGTTTTTCAACACTTCTGTATATATCCCTTTGTTATGGAAAACTCCTGCAGAAGTCAGCCTTCATATTGACTGAACCAGAACAGACACTGAGAGGAGCCTGTTCACAACACCCTATGAGTTTTCACATAGTGTCAAAATTACTCCTGAAACTGGAAAGATTGTGTTTAAGCAAAATCTTCTGTTAAGCAAGAAGATGTAGTTCCATGTGTTGCTGGAATGTAGCTTGCTTTGAGAGGTTTAGCACTAACAAAAGCAATTATTTTTCTTAACTGTTTCACTGCCCATTAATTTATTCTTTTGATGTAAGCCAAAATGTCAGTTGGAAGTACATGAGCTTATTAGTCAGTCAACTTATTGATTTATAATTGATCTCTGATATACAAATCAGGAACATGCTGTTGTTCAGATACATTATCACTACTTACTATTCTTCTTTCATTGTAGTTGCTGATATGTGTTCAAGATGAGTGGAATGGGAGAAAATACCTCTGACCCATCTAGGGCAGAGACAAGAAAGCGCAAGGAATGTCCTGATCAGCTTGGACCCAGGTTTGATTCATTCCAAGAAAAAAAATTGTATTATTGGGAAGTCACATAACCTTGATGATTTGGTGGGTTCCTGCCACCCCTGAAAGTGTGATTCTAGAACTTCCAGTGAAGACTTCATTTCAGATATAAATATACTATTTAATTTTTCTTATTAATAACTCTTTAAACAAATTATGCATAATTTTAAAAATTCTGAATATCTAAAAAGTTGCAGGGTTGTTGTTGTTATTGTTTGTAAAATCAGGAGAGCTGAGTTTATTTCTTCTGAATCTTCCTGTCCAACAACCCCTAAAACTATTTGAACCTGATAGTCCTTGATTTTTATATTTTGTTTTGACTAATAGATGTCAAGAAATTTATGTCCCATGAAAAGGAAGAATTGTGCCACAGATATAATTCAGTTTTGAGAGAAAAAAGTTAAAAAATAAATAGTTCATTTACCTTGGAGTAGAATAAAAAGAAAAAAAACAAGGAACTTTTCAGTGAATATTATTAATATTATAAAATTAGTCCTAAATTATGGGAAGTTAAAGAACAAGGGAAAAAACTGAAAGTTTTTGAGGGACTTAAAAAGAGATATAGACAAAATTTTCTAATTTTTTAACCATGCCTGACACTGAGAAGGCCTGGAAAAAGAAGTGGTGTGTTACAGTGGAAAGAAAACTAGAAGTTCAGAACCTGCAGCTTTGGTCTTACCTCTTTCAGACATACTTAGGGTATATTAATTTTGGGGGCCTCAGTTTTTTATCACCTGAAATATTGAATGTTTGGTCTCCATATATCAAGTCTTTACCAGCTTTAATATGATACCATAAAAATAAACTTAATATAGTGATAGAGATTTGATTATTTCATTGTTTTAGATCAGATTTAGAAGGTTCATATATATATATAAAGATGTTTTTATTATAATCTCAAACAGAATAAGCATTTTAAGTATTTTGATTTGCTTGCCATTTAGCAATTGATAACTCCATTGTGCTTTAGAAAGAAATATTATTTAATAAAGCAGTTATCAAGAGAAAATTTCGAGTTTTCTACCTCACCCAATAGACATGAGAAATTTCAACTATATTTTACATTAAGTCCTAAAAACCAAAAGATTGAATATGCTTTGTTTACATTTTACATGTCATTTGGCTTGGAAAATTACCAATCATTTAGATTCAATTATTATAGCAATTTTCCCCTTCTCTCCTACCACTCCTCAATAAATTTTTCTATAAAAGTTCAAATTTTAATTTTATTTCAGTGTGTGTGTGTGTGTATACGTACTCAGTGCACAAGCAATTTTTAATATAGTTTCTTTAACTTCTGTTGCATAAAAAGTATCTGTTGTGATACATTTGAAGTCAATGTTCATTTCCATTTTAGCCCTAAAAGGAGCACAGAAAAACGCAACCGTGAGCAGGAAAATAAGTATATCGAAGAGCTTGCCGAGTTGATTTTTGCAAACTTCAATGATATTGACAATTTTAACTTCAAACCTGACAAATGTGCAATCCTAAAAGAAACTGTGAAGCAAATTCGTCAGATTAAAGAACAAGGTAAGAGTTTTAGTTGATTATTTTGGAGAGTTTTATTTCTGTTTGATCTGAGTCTGATATAGATTTCAGATTCCTCTCAATTTTTTAAGTTATTGATGAAGTAATGTTGACATGAGACAGGATAAAATATAAGTATCATTTGCAGGAGTTTATGGATACATTATACAAAATTCATCCATTATCATAGGTTCAGATGCAGGTGACTTCCATAATTTTTTGGGGAGAAGCTAGTTGATGGAAACCAGAATTGTAAAACATGAAATAGCTCCTGTTTCAACTAGTCAGCATGTTTGGTTTAAGTCTTTGAGCCTCAACTGTTGATGTCAGTTAGGTTAGAACTTCATATCCTGGATGACAGTAGATTTGAAAGACCCTAATCTCTAGCCAGACTTCTTTTGTGAAGTTTAGAAACAGTACATGACAGCTTTCTTCCTGTGTTTTTTTTTTTTTTTGGTCCAAGACCAGTTTTTCTGTCTCTTTTTCTTTGATATTTTTGTCTATAGAAAAAAGGAGAAGTAATATTTTTTAAATAATACTTTTGACTTTGTAGTGCCAAAAAGACTATGTTGGGCAGGCATGAACAGTGTCTCAGTGCTTGGGGCTAATACATGCTCATGAAGTATGTGTGTACTGTTTTACTTCAGGGCCAAAAAGATTATTATCTTCTTGTAATCTGTTTTTGAAGACATCCTCTTAGATTCCGTACTCTTTCATCTAAAACCTTTCATATAATATTCCAGGAGTAAATCCTTTAGAAAGATAATATTTGCTTTTGCATGTTAGTTATATTAGTCTGAAACCCTTACTTGACCCATCAACTCCCCCAAATTTCTATCTCCCTGCCAACATTATCATCACAGAATTTTCCATTTGTAGATATGCACTTTTCTTCTAGATTCTGGTTAAAGCGAGTGACCAAGTGTAGGAAAATAGAAATCTAAAACTACCATGAAACTGAGAGAATATCTAGTCCCAAAGCCCTCTTGTTTTTCTGAAGCTGGGGTCTACAAAAAGAGCTTGAACTAGACATAATAAGTGCCCTGACTCTTTGCTTTATCACTGGAAATATGTGAATGTGTCTTAATTAAGTACTTAGGATACAGATTCTAATATGAACCTGCCCTCAAATTAATAGCTTCTCATTTCCTGTTTTCCTTATGAAAAGTATATAGTCATTTTAAACTAAGTGCTTCTTTTGCCTCTTCCTATGGGCTCCCTTACCCCCCCACCCCCGATTTTAAAATATCTGTGTCAGACTCTAAACCTATACATTCCCTCAATGTCTTTGTATGAAGCTTAAGTGTTCTTCCTCAGTTTCTCTGCATAGAATTGTTGGAGAGCAGGGCTTAGCTTATAAGGCTAATGTGAAATGTAATTGGTAGAAGTTTATAATGCTTTGAAGATGAAAAGGGCTCGGAGACTATGTTTTGGTTATAATAACTATGATTCATTCAAGTGAAGAAACCATTAAGTTTGCTTAGATTTCTTAAAGTCTGAAAGAGATTATTTTCTACATACTGCACATACTGAATAAGGAATCTTACATTTTAAAACAGCCATTAAGTATTTTCCACTGCTTTGTACCTACAAGAAAGTTTTGCAGAACACTGTTGATTCCACTTGAAAACAAAAGACATGTTAAGATCTGTCGTGCTGGGATTTTGCCATAACTTCACTGTGTTTTTAAGCAAAAAAAGTTGCACACTGCAACCACCCAAGAAGCTGTAATAATAAATAACATGTCATTTCTTATTGTTCTAATACGATTTCTACTGATTTTAAAAGTAAATTTACTTGAAGATAGAAATAAACCTAAAAAAGTTAGAAGATACAAATTAAATTCATTTTCAAACCATTTTAGACCTTTATCCTTTGTTAGAAGAGTAGCCCTTTAAAGAGACCCAAAGGTCTTCAACCAGAGGAGTCTCTACACAGTTGGCAAGTGAAAAGAGCATTTTGGTATCTTCCAAGATTCCTGAGTTCTAGTGACGCCATGAGTATAGTGAGTAGCACCCCAACAGGAATGCTCACTTGATTTTACCTCCTTATATAAAAATAATTCACATATTCATAGCACTTGAAAATTTTCCTATTTTCCGTATAGTAACACTGTAAAATAGGTAGTCATTATTACATATGAGAAAACTCAGAAATAACTGGGTTAGGAATTTTCCAGGGGTCTCCTAGAAAGAACTGGAACTCAAAACTCAGTTCTTCTGACACCCAGACCATCCCTTTTTCTAGTATACTGCACTATAAAATTGACAGCCAAAAAAGTAAAGAAGGACCACAGAATTCAGTTTAGAAACTCAGAAATGCATAAAGTATACACATAATATTGTGTAATGTCAACATTTTTCTTTTAGTACCATAATAATTCAGACTTCTACTCTGGTATGAGGGGATTTTCCAGATTGTGGGGGTGCCATGCCCCTAACCCCCATGATGTAGAAGGGATAACTGTATAGGGGAAAAAATGATCTCAAATAGAAATCTGTTCAGAAAATATATTCAACAAATTGTCATCAGCTAGAATCTCAAATTCAGAATCCCCATGAAAATTTAATATCATATGGTGAGGGGCAAAAGGAAAAGTTTATAGCTTCTAACGAAAAATAAAATTGAAATGGAAAGGAATTGAAATTCTTTTAGGAAACAGTAAAGAAAGTGATGTATTTCTATCACCCTATATCACTGCTTTATAATTAAGTAATGCCACTTTTGTTTCACAGAAGTTGGAATACCTTTTGTTGATTTTTAAAATTATTAAAAGTTCTTTACTACTTCATTTACCACTACTTTTATATTATTTATTTAAACAGCAAAATGTATGCATTAGCTTAGAGAGAATTGGTTTAAACACTTGAAATGCTATAGAGAAAAATGTGGTTTGCCCAGCAAGAAGCCATAAAACCACTAATAAGTATATTTTAGAGTGGTGTTCTCTTGGGACAAGCTAGAGAAGTAGAATCCTGAGTTTCTTTACATGACCTAAATGAATTAACTTTTTTTTTTATGTTTTTAGTTCTAATAAATTTTGATCCGTGGTAGTATGCCAGAATTTTTATTTGATTCATATGATGCAGGATCTCTTTGTCCTTTTAAAAAGTTGGATTAAAACCATTATTAAATAAATATTTATTTTGTGATCATTTTTTCTACTATGATATGGTTTCCAAAAAATCAAAATCAATTCAACAGGTACCATTTGTGAATGTCCCAAATAGTAATTGAATGCTTAGGCCATGTATATGAGTTCCATTTCAGTCTCTGTATGCCCAGTGCCTTGCACAGTTGATAAATACTTGTTATTTGCTTGATTATAGAGTGTGTATATGTGTAAGATAGGAGTGAGTAGCTATAGAATTGATTCTTTATCAGTAACACAAGTTATAAACATGTAGTGCCAGGGCTGAAATAAAATTTCCTTTATGGAAATTTATTTATGTGGGGACAACTTTCATTATGTTTGCTATAATCATGCTGGTGTTTTCTTTGTCTTGTTTTTATGTAAAGTAGCAATGGGTAATTTGGCAGGAATCACTAAAATGGAAATAGGTAACCAACCTAACTGGATAGAACCCAAGAAGAGTTGAATGAATTTTTTTTTAAGTGTGCTTTGCAAAACTTTTTACTTGACTCTTTTTTTTTTTAAGTGTTTGGAACTCTTTGAAATATAATTATATTGAAGGATTTTTTCTTAACAGGTCATTTTAACAGCAAACCCCATATCATAGTCATTTCCTCCAGGCAATAGTTTCAGCCCTCTTCTGCCCAGGCTCCCCACTACTGTTTTAGCATTCTCATGGAATGTGGATTGTTCCATGGATTTGTTCCACAAAGTAGCAAAATATCAAGCTGGCTGTCAATGGAGAATAGTTTCCATTATCTTGAAGCTTAATACTTACATATTATTAATGGTGAATTTTTAAATACTAATTTTTAGACATATAGTTTTGTACTTGAAATGATTTTTGCATGTTTGTGTTGATGTTCAGGTAAGTGGAATGGTAGTTTAAAATTTTTCTATGCCATTACTGTTAAAGAATAATTGTTTTAAGTTATGTGGAAAAATATTCATAAATGATAAAATAGAGGTCACCAGTTCCATAAGGATTACTATATCTAAAATCCCAAACTGAAAAAATATTTTTTTCTGTTTTTAAAAAGGTCTCTCTAAATAAATAGTTCCTTTTAGAAGGAACTAAAATTTAAAGTTGGTCATTTTAAGTAGTATCACTATCTTAAACCACATCAGAACATGTAGTATTCTAGAAAAACTCATTTTTATTGAATGAACAATCATTGTTAATAAAATAAGTACTTCATATTTAGGATCATAAGATTATACATATACAGTTAAAGTCACCTAGTTCAGGCCTCATTTTACTGATAAAAAACAACTGAGGCTCCAAGAAGTTATATGACTCTCCCAATATCACATCGATTCAACTAGTTATTATTTACCTACTGTATATACCAGATGGTGGGAGATACAGAAACAAAAATGCAGTAGTCTCAGCTCAAAAGGGAATTCCAGATGTAGCAAACATCTTATTCAGCAACAGAGATGGAAGATGAACTATTGTAAATCAAAGAACTCCAGGGAGTCCATTTTTTCTGTATTGCAGAGTATGTGAAAAAGCAACAATGTGTTAAGCCTGGACTGGTAACCTGGAGCCAGATTTTAGAGGGCTACAGAATATGTAATTTATGTTTTATTGTGGAGGCAATAGAAGAGGCATTGGAAGTTTTTGAGCCGGAGCAGATGATGATCAGACCTATACTCTATTATTATCAATTTGGCATCTGTGTGGAGAATTTATCATCCCCTAGAAGCCCATAAAAGATCCATCTTTAATAAAGTCCTCATCACCTCTTGCAACAGCTTCCTAATTAGTCTCCTTGCCTCAGGTTTCTCACCACTCACATGATATATACTGCATGTCCCATCTCTGTGCCTTTGTCCTGACCTCCAACCTCCTTCCCAATTCCTCTCTCCCTCTCCCCCATGCATTTCCTGTGCCTCACAAGAGTCCTTCACTTCCTTCAAGATGCAGGTCATACACCACCTTTTACGGTACATTTCCTTATTCCTGTCCTCCAGCTGCTAATGCCCACCTAACCTTTCAAGCTGTTTTATATATATTTATTATTTCATTTTGTGTGTAGTTTATGTATTTTTCTCTGAACTTGTCTCTTCAATGAGAGACAAGTTCTCAACTCTTTGGGAATAAAGATTGTTTGATTCTTTGTACTTACATCCCCAGTGCCTAGTTCAATGCCTTGTACACAGTAAGCACTTAGTAGTTATGGATTGAAGAAGTATTTATTGAGCACCTACCATGTGCCTGGCAGTGTGATAGATGCTGCGGTTACAGAGGACAAAAATGAACCTGTTCCCTCCCTTTATAGAATTCACATTCTAAGGAGCATCATATACACAAATATATAACTTTGAAAAAGTTTGATGAGATAGCCCTAAGAGCAGAAGTCAGAAAAGACTTTTTTGTGGCAGATAGCACTTAAGCTAGTTTAAAGATTCTGTGATTTTCTTGGTGTGGGTACCCCTTAACACATTTTGTAACCCTTATCCTACTTAAGAACATGGCTTTTGTATAAGCTATGAGCCTTTACACTTTATGATCCTATCTTAGTCACTTATTCCCTTTATTATAGTCCTGTCCTTTTTCCTCCCCTGTATGATATATATGATGTCTTAAGTCCAGAATACCTTTGAAATGTTAGTTTGTATTTTTTGCATGAAAATAAGTCAGCTCCCATATCTAAGGATTTAAGTTGATGTGTTCAGAAATTTACTACAATGTGTTTCGTTTTGTTTTATTGTTTCAAAATAAATTTTATTGATATCTTTTGTTTTTAATTAACAAAATTTAAGTTAGCATAACCAGACAATATCCCACAGTCCTTAACTCTGAAGTAGGAAGGAATGTCTACTATCTCTTCTTTAAGGCCAAGCCTGGTCATTATAATTTGCTGGATTTATTTTCCATTATTATGTTGTTGATGTTTTTCTTGAAAAAGAATTTATGATAGAGATTGAATGGTTGATTCTCTATATTAGTGGGGAACAGCAGCTCTTTTTTTGGTCTTACCTGTCAGGTTGTTCAATGGTTATGCAATTATCTCTGCTTGACTTTTTTTTTCAAGGTCAGTTCTTTTTGGTAGAATATATATTACACTTGCTTCTGGTTTTTTCAGTCTTTTAAAAATCATTTCTTGTCATTTTATGGAGCTATTAAATTCCATTCTAGTATTGTCTATTGTTTCAATAAGGTTTTTTACCTTTTAGATAATTGACCTTCTAATTCTTTCTTCCAGAACACTCATTTCCAGATTTCCTCCCAGCGCTTACACTTCTCTTACATCTGCTTCCTTCTAGCATTCTTATTTCAATTACAAAATCAGTTTTAAGTCTTTTTTAAAGAGCTAAACTTTTGCTTCACCTCTTTCGGGTATTTTATTTGAGTTTGTGCCCCCAAGTTGTGCTTTCCCTTGCAGTTTGCATGTAGCTTTTAGATCCAGTTTGGAATTATATCTGCACAACTGCTGCTTGTTTTTGTACTTCCTCATCACTCACTAAACAGGATAATAGGAACTACAACTGCTCCTTCCTCTTGGATGGCCAGCTCTTGGCAGAGGGCCCCTCCTCATCCCTCACAGAATCTCTCACCTCATATTTGGCAGTCAGCAACAGGGATGCTAGTTGGCTCGGTTCCTGCTCCATGCAGAAGGTCAGGCCCTTCCATGCTCCATCTGGGGCTTCTTCTTACCTTGTGGTACAACTACAGAAACAGCCCAGCCCTCATGCAGTCCCTGTATTACAATGCTTTGCACTGTAATTCCTGACTAGGCTGCCCCCCACCCCATGCACACACCCACATCAACCCCTCCCTTTACATCTACACCCCATAGGTCTCGGTCTACCTGTACTGACCTGGATGGGAAAAAAGTGACTCATTCTGATTTTTTTTCCCCTTGGATTTCATAATCACAGCTCAGTCTGGTACATTTTCTAGAGCTTTGCAAAGTAATTGTGGGGGAAGGCTCAGGTGGTCTGTTGTGTTGTTTTTTAGTTGTGTCTAACTCCTTGGGACCCAAAATGGGGTTTGCTTGGCCGAGATACTGGAGTGATTTGCCATTTCCTTCTCCAGCTCATTTTATAGATGAGAAACTGAGGCAAATAGGGTTAAGTCATTTTCTCAGGGTCACACAGCAAGTAAGGATCTGAGGCTGGGTTTGAATACAGTAAGGTGAGTCTTCTTGGCTCCAGGCCTGGCACCCCCTAGGTGCCCCTTAGATGTTATTTATGATTTTATTTACATCTCATGTCTGCTTTTCTCTGACTATCTTCATTTGAAGATACTAATGTAAAAGGCTAAAAGGCAGAGAAATAAGAGAAGAAAAGATATAGATCACCTGTAAAATATGTAATATTTATGTGTTATGTCAGTATAAGCTTTTGTAATCTAGTTTACCAAGATATCTAAATCTGACAGCTATCCAGAGTGTCATCCAGTGACACTCCAATCCAATGATGAATTTTCTTCTCCTAATGTTTCAATAGGAATGTTTATTTTTATATTTTCAGACTTTTCCCATATTATAGCTAGTTGTAACATTCTGGTTTTTCACTGTAATTCACTTGTGTCATCTAAGTTTGGTGAAAAGGAGTGTGGGATGAGGCAGCAGAGACATTTCTCTTTTCAATCACAGGCAGAAATGAGCATTTGTGCCTGAACTATTAACAGTAGTGTCACCTCCCCTGCTGCCCTCTGCCCCTTTCTTGTCAACAGTGACATATACAAAAATTGTAAGAAACTTGCCTCTAAATGAATCTGATTGACAACAGGAATCTTTTCAAGTTTTTGTTTTGTTTTGTTTTTTTGTTTTGTTTTGTTTTCTGTTACCTCCAATCCGTATTGGAACAAAAAAATCTGGTATAAATGGGTCTATTACAGTGGGTACAAATAGAACCTGAAGCTTATTTTACCGTTGAAAAGCTGAAACTGGAATATTTATTTGTCACTAGATATGGCAAAAGTCACATAGACTTTTGAGATGTTAACGGCATCAGCGGGAGAGAAGTTGGGGATTTTGGCAAGAAGTTGGGGATTACACTCAAGAAACAGATTAGGAATGTGAAAAAGTAAAGATCATTTTCAGCTGTCAGAAATCAGGGAAGGATTTGTGGAGCTATTGTTTGTGTTGAGATATGATGGATAGAAGAGGCAGCTAAATGGTTCAGTGGATAGAGCTCTCTGGGGCAGCAATCAGGGAAGACCCTCAGACATTTACCAGCTGTGGGACCCTGGGCAAGTTGTTTAACTTCAGCTTGCCATAATCCACTGGAGAAGGAAATGGCAAACCACTGTGGTATATTCAAGAAAGCCTCATGGACAGTGTGGTCCACAGGGTCATAAAGACTGAATGAACACGACTGAACAAGGGAGATGAATAGAAGAGATGGGAGGCAAGGACATTGCAAACATATAAAAATAGAGGTTCTAATAGTAATAGCTTATGAACATCACTTTCAAATGCCATATCTTTGTATAAGAGATAGTGGGGTTCCAGTTGAATGAATTCTGGACTAGGAATTAGCAAAGAAGTTTCTGGGAGGTTCTGCCCCTTCTGTCCCTCTGTCTTCCTTTCTGAGACTTCTTCCTCAACCCCCACCTTTGGTCTTGGCACATGCCCCTGAGACTTTTCAGGATGTTCCACCTCAGCCCCAGGTCTATGCCTCTAGTTTTTGTTTCTGGGCCCCTTTCTCCAGAGCCCATTCCTGGATCAGACCCACACCAAATTTCCAGGTTCTGCCTGTCGTTAGATAGTCTTCCTAATATTCACAGGACACAACATCACCACATGCCCTTAATCTAATCAGCTCTCTCTCTCTCAATGGACTTCTCTCTAGACACTAGTAATATGCCTGGACTCATTCTTCAGTGATTTGCCTACTCATACCCCATCATATTTCCTCTGGCTATCATATATCCCTATTTCCTCATCTTTCACTCCTCATTCCTTTACTCCCATTCCCCTTTGACCTACCCTTTCACTGTCCTAGTCCCCTTTATTCACCCTTTCTGTGGAATACCTGCTTAGCAAGTAACTTGCTTTCATCTTCAATTTTTTCCTTCTTAGTTCCTCCGTAATGATATCTCATCCCTGGCTTCCCTTTACAGTTCCACTTGCACTTTCACTCATATCTCCCTAAACCAGGGATGGGAAACCTGTGGCCTCGAGGCCACATGTGACCCTCTAGGTCCTCAAGCTCAACTCTTTGACTGAATCCAAACTTAATCCAATTCTTAATAAATCCAAATCCTTAACAAAAGGATTTGTTCTGTGAAGTTTGTAGTGAGAACATTGACAAACTTCTTTCTTCCCATCTATCACCATCATTCAGTAACTCTGATTACTCTCCCAGGATTCCAGTGGGTGTTATCTGTCAATCCGCAAAACACTTCTTTTTTCCTACAAAAGTTAAGATCCACTCTCTCCCAGTCTTTCTGTCTACCCCCACACCTTCCTTCAGTCGAGGGGACGTCAACATAGAGCTGTTTGTTCCTAACAACCTAACATTTCAGTTCCTCAGTTTTATAATTTCATGTGTCCTTCTCCAATCCACATCATCTACACACAGAGAATGTCATATCCTTAACCCTGCCATTGCCCATAAGTATTCACTTCCATATTCTTGATCTCTCTTTTATCCCATCTTTCCCCCTGCTTTTAACCCTTAAACCTGTTCTTCGAACACACTGTAACCTTTCCAACACTTAGTTTTTTCCTAGGGCATCACCCCACTCGTCTTGGCTTCCCTATCTCCTCTCCTCCTTGTTGAGTCAGTCCAACTCTACATCATCTTCTATGCTCCAGTCCCTTGACCCTTATCCTCTTGCTGTTTCATGCCTTGCAAGCCCCTACCTTGGATTATGCCTACTCTCTGGAGCCTTAGCTCCTATTTTCCTGGTGCCAAATAGAGCTGGAGAAAATCATGAAAATTGTATTGATTGGCTTACTGTCCCCCATTCAATGTCTGTGCTATTCCAAACCTTTTCATCCTTCTGTAAGCCTGTACAGCCTCTCCCTACCCTCTCCAAACCTTTTCATCCTTCTGTAAGCCTGTACAGCCTCTCCCTACCCTCTCAGTTGAAAACCATGCTTCATATTTCACTTCTTTAAAAGAATGAAGTGATTTGAAAAAAAAAAAGAATGAAGTGATTTGGTGAGAGCTCCCTCTTTTCTTTTTGTCATCTCACATCACTCAGATGCCTTAAGAATGCACAATGAATGGAGTACTGAGCTGGGCCTGGAGACCTGAGTTCAGAAATTTGGCCTTAGACACTAGCTAGCTATGTGGCCTTGGGCAAGTCATGTAACCTATGGAAAATGAAGATAACAAAAGAACTTGATTCATCAGGATCAAATGAGATAAGAACTATAAAGAGCTTATCATAATCTCTGGCACATAGTAGATGCTGTATAAATATTTATTCCCATCTTCCCTCCCCTCCTGTTTCTAGTAGAGGAGAATGGATAGAGGGAATGTGAATAGGAAAAAGTAAATGATAATTACAGATTTAAAAAGAGAGTACTATAAAAATACACAGAATAAAATATAAGGTAATTCAGAGTGAGAGACAGAGAAAACAGGACAGCTTTGATATGTTGAAGTTATATGTATATATATATTATTTACCTTAAGAAAATAAGGTATAAATAGGTGATTCTTACTTTTCTATGCAACTTTTTCCTATTTTCTTGTATGGAAATTTTTTTTTTTTGGTGTTTCTTGCATTTTGAATGAATGAATAAATAAATAAAGAGCAGGGGTGGGGGTGGGGAAGAGACCATTGCAATTCCTCATACTAGAGATGATAGGTGCCTTGCAGGGTGATGGTTTTGTGAGTGCAAGAAATGTTATGGAGGTAGGTATTGTAAAGTTCACCAACTACCTGTTAAACATTTAAAATTGGATGATTGAGAGATATCTGAAACTCAACATGTTCAAAACAGAACTCAATATCTTCCTATAAAACCCCTCCTAGAACTTCCCTATTTCTGTTAGGAGCACTATGTTTTATCAGTTTCCAAGTGGAAAATCAAGGTGGTAACTCCTTATTCTCCTTGGCCCCATAGTCACTCACTTGCCAAATCCTGCCATTTCTAATTCCACACCATGTCTCATGTCTAACCCTTTGTCATTGTTCACACCTCCACCATCTTAGTTCTGGCCCTCATTGATCTCTATCTAGACTCTTCCTCAATCCAGTTGGCCTCCCACACAGCTGCCAAAGATATCTTCCTTAAGTGCTAGTCTAACCAGGTCACTTTCCTACTCAGTCAACTCTAGAAGCTTACTCTTGCCTCTAGGATCAAATATAAAATCTGTTTTCAATGTTAACACCCTTAAAATCTTGGCCTCAGTCAATTTTTTTTTAGTCGTTATATGTTATACCTTGTCCTGCACAGAGTCCTAGCAAGACTGACGTTATTGCTTTTCCTTACATGTGGCGTTCCCGTTTCTCACCACATTGGCTTTGCACTGGCCATCCTCCATGTCTGGTACTCTTGTCTCTTTTGTCCCTCAGAATTTTCTACTTCCTTCGGGACTCAGCTAAAGTATCACCTTGTACTACACTTTTTTATTGTATTGTTTTCTCTCACACCAGCATACTGCCTTGCAGATTGTAGTTTCTTAATAAATATTTGTTGAATTGGTGGGGTGGGGGTGGCAAATAGATGGAATCTCAGCTGCCACTGGTACTCTTTGCTTCCTTCCACCCTGTGTAATACCTTTCTGCTCAGTCATCATCTTCTACATGAAACCTTTACTACTTGCCTCCAAGTACTAGTGCTCTTCTTCTCTTTTACTTAGCTACCATGTGTTTATCCTGAATATAATTCTTCTGAACGTCCATGGATGTGAACATGTTTCACAACCATGACAGAATATAAGCTTATGAGCACAGTTTCATTTTTTCTTGTCTTCCAAGTACTTGGCTCAGTTTCTGGTACATGATAGGTACTTAATAAACATTTTTTGATTGATTAATTGATTGCAAAGCAACACGATAAATATTGTGCTTATTTTCCTGCATTTGGTTATTAGTGCTACACAGAACCATTAGACACCAGAAAGATGAAGAAGTTGTTGGTGAATTCATGGATAGTCTCTTTATCAAAAATACACATTTTCAGAAGTGTCCATGAGAAAATTTACAATACATCCCCATGCTAAATTTCACCCTTCCATGCCAGAGTTAAATATCAAAAATCATTGGAGGAGGAGAACTGAAATTCTTTTATATATCAACCCAAGTATAAACAGGAAGCCCCTGGAGTAAGTTTAAGATATTTCTAGGCATTAAATTCTTAATAAAAGAGTCTTACCAAAATCAAAAGACATTATATCTATTTAAACTGTTCACTGTAGTGTGGACACGTTGTCATCATCCTAACATAAATATAATGGGCAATTCTGTATTTTTTATTGTTAATGGGCAATTCTGTATTGTTTATTTCTCCACCCATTGAGTTGGGTGGAGAAATTAAAGAATACCCTTGGAATAGAATTTTTAGCTTTATAAGAACTTACTATTCTAAATCATGGACAAGGGCCCTTTTTGTTGTTTTTTTAAGTTGTAACTGTGATTCCATATGTGTAGCAAGTTCCTGATGAAAAACTCTCTCTACTAGTGCAGATCAGTGCCTTCTCTTAAGCTTTTAGTCTTAGAAAGTTGCCAGGAGAAACAAGGAATTGACTTTCCCAAGGGGACATACTGCCTAGTGTTAGCGGGAGGGTTTAGATGTAAGTCTAACTGCCAAGTCAGCTCTATAGTCGTTATACCAGGCTGAGTGGTTATATTAATTTGGTTGGAGAAATGAAGTTGGCAGCCTTTTATCAGAAGAGGAGAATGCTGATTCTCTCAATCATATAACACCTGGGTATTTTATTTTATATATGTTAAATGATTTTTTCTGACAATGGGTCCATAGGCTTCATCAAGCTACCAAAGACAGTAAGAGGGGGAGATTGGGGAATAGGTTCATGACACATAAAAATGGTTGAGAATCTTTGCCATTGAGTCAGAAGATCAGGAATAAAATCATACCTTTGACACCTACTGTACTATGTGTCACCTTGGTGAATTACCAAATCTCTGTCACCCAAAGTTTTTTTCTATAAAAACAAGAACCTTGGACTAGTTGGATCTCTGATTTACCTTTCCATACTAGCATTCAACAATTTTGTTCTTCATTACATTTTATTAAATTGCTTAATTTTTTTTCAATTGCGACGCATTCATTTTAGTATAGCTATGATAAAAAATGTTCCAAATTGCTAATAATTACAGCAGTTCTGAAGTTTCACCTCCCACCCCACAGAGTAGAAAAGGTGACCAGCAAAGGACATGGCAAATGTTGGCAGGGTTGCAGGAAAACTGGTACACTCTTAATGGATCTGTGAATGGATCCAACCATCCTGGAAAGAATTTGGAATTAGTTACAAAAAGTTACTAAGCAGTACATGCATTTTGAGTCAGTTATATACCCTGCTAGGCTTATCCCTGTAGCTCAAAGAGATCAAATAAAAGATCCTATACGTATGAAAATATTTACAACAGCTCTTTTGTGTTAACAAAAAACTTGGAACTAGGATGCTAGCTGAAAAAAATTGTGTTATATGGATATAATGGAATACTATAGAGAAAAGATAGTTTCCAAGGCACAAGAATAGACTTAGAAGAAATGGTACAGAGTGAAGTGAGCAGAATAAGAAGAACAGTTTATACTGTGACATCAGTATTATAAAACTGAGCAGTTTTGGAAGACTTAAAAACTCTGATAAACTAAATTATCAACGTTCATTTCATAGGACTGGTAATGAATATTGCCCGCCTCATGACAGAATTGATGGTTTAATATATAGAATAAGAAATGCATTTTTGGAAATGACTAATATGAGAATGAGTATTGCTTGCCTGTGGTTATATTAAATTTCTTAGTGGTATAGATATAATAGATGTTGAAAAGAAGGAAAGTCCCTACTTGGCAATATTCTTTTTTACTTCAGTTCCACGATTTTTAAGTGTTTGAATGTTCCCTTCCCTGTTGCAGATAGCAAACTCCACTTTATTAAACAGTCAGTAGTAGTCAAAATAGCTGTCAATAATCAAAATATTACCTCCAAAATATTATATTCTTAGCTCTGATCCTTTGTATCCTGGACAGCTATGTACTAAATACAGCTTTTGTGGTAACAGAAATTGCTGGGAAACATCTTTCCAAGTACATAATGAAATTCAAATGTAACTTATTCTTGTCATTACCTAATAGTACCAGAGAGGAGAAAAGGTTATTTAGGGAATTTAAATACTTCTCAAGGTACTAAGTAGTAAAAATCTATAGAGAAAAAAGGTGTATTATTACACAAACTCTTGTTTACTATTACCAGATAGTGTATGTATTCAACATTTAAGTAGTTTCTTTGCAGTAAGATGGAAAGAAAACAGTTGTTCTTATATATGGTGTAGAATACAAGGCAAAGTAACTGGATATCTTCGGGAATGGAAAAACATTGGCCTTTTTTCTCTGTCTACCATCAACACTGTGATCAATGCAAAATAATAATTTTGTTTAGTTTTAAAGAAAAAAAAACCTCTTACTTTATGCAAGATACTGCTATATGGTGTCAGGAGTTAGTCCCTGCTCGGTAGTACTTTATACTCATGAGGTATTAGCACAAGTAAACATAATAAAAAGAAAGATGTGTCATAAGGGAGTTACTACCAAATACCATAAGGATTGAGAATAGGAAGACATGGCATCTTCTTGGTGGAGTCCGGGATGGCATCATAAAAGAGGTGTTACTTGGTCCGGGATGAGAAGCCAACATGTAATGTTGAAATAGTATGATCATGCGTACAGAGGTGGTAAACTTGGGAATGATAAATAATTCAATTTGGCTATTTATCAGAAATAAAGCTGAAAAGACAGTTTGGAATTGAATTCCAGAAGAAGGAGTTTGGACTTTATTACGTAGGTGGCATAGGAATCGTTGTCTCTATGGACCTCAATTTTCAAGTCATGAACATTTCTTTTTGACTGTATAAGGCAAATAATAACTTTAATAATGATCATTCACACTTATAGTTTGTAAAAACACTCTACATACATGATCACACTTGATAATAAGGCAATTAGATACCTAGAAGCTGTCAAATACTTTATGACCCTGTGTGGGTCAGAGACCACTGACTCAAATAAAAATCAGAGACTTCTCAAGGTAGAAGCAAAGCAGCAAGATTTTATTACAATCTTGTGAGAAAAGGCATCTCCTCTCTGATAAGTAATCAGGAGAGTGAGGCAATTACAAAATGCAAAAATAGAGATTATATAGCTCTAACACAGATCCCATCCCCCCACTGGCCTTTTACTCCCATTGGCTGGGAAGCAGGCTTACAATCTAAATGTGACAGTCTACCCTGTGAATAACCAATAAGCATTATGTTGATGTGGATGTTGATGTGGCAACCCAATGGGGGTTGTGTTATGCTGATATGGCAACCCAAGGGGGCAAGGTGGGGTTTGTGTTATGCTGATATGGCAACCCAAGGGGAGTTGTGTTATGTTGATGTGGCATATGATTTTTTTTACCTGTATTTCTTATTTCCCAGTTGCATGCAAAAACAGTTCTCAACATTTGTTCCTAAAACTTTGAATTCTAACTTCTCTCCCTTCCTCCCTCCCCACCCATCCTTACTGAGAATGCAAGCAATTCAATATAGGCTATATATATGTAGTTTTGCTAAAGACTTCCATAATAGTCACGTTGTGAAAGACTAACTATATTTCCCTCCATCCTATCCTTCCCCCTATTTATTCTGTTCTCTATTTAGAACTTGTCCCTTCCCTAAAGTGTTTACTTCTAATTACCCCCTCCTCCCATTTGTCCTCCCTTTTATCATCCCTCCCACGCCACTTATCCCCTTCTCGACTACTTTCCTGTAGTGTAAGATAGATTTTCATACCAGATTGACTGTGCATGTTATTCCCTCCTTAAGCCAAATATATATATGTGTATAATCCCTCCAGCTCTCCAGATACTGCAGCACTTTCTATTATACCAATAGTGGAGTCCTGAATGTTTGTTTCTCTGCATCAGTCATGGAGAAATTGAGAGAGGAGGAAAAAGAAGGCATAAGAATGGCAGTGAATTAGGGCTAAGCATTCCTGTGCCACTCCCAGTAACATCATTAATCAGACCTTTGTAAAACTGTGATTACCTGGAGCATACAACCCACTCTTTTTCTCTTCTTATAAATGTGCTTGTGATTTTGTTTGCTTAACTAACTTGCTTGTTTTTATGTTATTTCATTTATCTCCAATAGAATAGAAGGTTCTTAAAAGCAGCCATTATTTTCTTTTTGTCTTTGAATCCCTAAACTAACGTAGTATTCAAGTAATGATGTGTAATACATTTTTGTTGAATTGATTGAATTTTTGTTTGGTTGATTTTGAACTAAAAGAATCACCAATATTCTCCATAACTCCAGAGAAAGTTTAAACTTAAAGATAACAAGAAAAAATGAAACATAAACTAAGAAAAGTGTGACTTTTTAATCATATGTTTGAATTGGCAATTGAGAGAGAAAAAGAACAGATTTTGTAATTGTCCTAGCTTTGTCATGCCAAAAAAGTTGATTTAAAGTTTCTTAAAAAAAAAAAATCACATGTCATTTCAGCTCTTATCAACTGGTCAAAAAAAAGAAAATGACACGTGTACGTACACATGCACATAACACACAGAGTTGGGTATAGAAATGTATTCTACTCAGCTGGGAAATAGGGAAAAGAAGAGAAGGAGGGAGGGAGGAGAAATTAGAATAGATTAAGAGAAGGATTAGTCTCAAGCAAACAAAGGACAGAGAAAAATATTTATAACTCTTTTGAGGAGGCAAAGAATGGGATCTGAGGACTTACTCATAAACTGGGGAATGGACAGACAACTTATGGTTTATAAAAGTGATTGAATACTCTTATGCTGAATTATCAATATAATGACCAACCATAATTCCAGAGGACTATTGATGAAATATTCTTACCTCCTGATAAAAGTAATGAGCTCAGAATGGGCCAGAATTTTTTTTGGATATGGTCAATGTGAAAATTGTCTTGATGGACTATACATTTTTGTAATGGGTTATGTTTTTCTCATATTCTCAGTTGGAGAAAGTGGTAAGAGGATTTTAAAAATTTTAACCAGTTGTCAGGCTAACATGATATAAAATTTAGTGTATTATTCTTAGATTCTTTTTTTTGGGGGGGGGGGGTGTCAAGGTTTTAGAGATACTTTTAGGTGTTTATATACCCAAAGTGCATTTTTAATATTCAAGTGTCAGTTCACCATTCAGCATTTTGTATTTCTTTTCCTATCACTCTTCTTCACCTTCTTCCAGTGTGACAACTTTATGCTATGCTTATGTCAGATCCTATCCTCCACACCATCTCTATTCAAGAACTCAGTCACCTAGGATTTGAAGTTCTGATTCCTCATTTTAAAGCAAGTGGTGTGAAATGAAAAGTATATTACTTTCAAAACTATCCTGTTTATTTTTCCTTCTTGAACTTCTTTCTCTTCTGTTCATTTTAGGAATATTTATTCTTTCTCTTTGTCTCCCTTTCTTTCTTCTCTCTTCCCTCTGAGAGCCCCAAATACTAGATAGAATTAAGTGGGGAGAAGAGAAACTCGTAACAAATAAGCGTAGTCAAGCAGAATGAATCTATCGGGTAAACATACGAAAAACGTGACTTTGTCATTTATGTCCATTACCTCTTTTTCAGAAAAGGGGTAATATAATTTATTATAGATCCTCTGAAGACTGCATTAGTCATTACTTTGATCAGAGTTCTTGAGTTTTTTTCATCATGATATCATTGCTCTCATATTCAGCATTAGTTCATATTGCCCAGTTTTCTCTTAAATCAGGGACTGGCAAATTTGGCCAGAGCCAAATCTGACTACTCACTGTTTTGTATGGCCCATGAGCTAAGAATGGGTTTTATATTTTTAAATGGTTGAAAAAATCAAAAGAAGAATAATATTTTATGACATGTGAAAGTTATATGAAATTCAAATTTCAATATCCATGAAGTAGTTTATTTTTTTTATTTGTTGATCTGTTTTGGAATATAGCCATACTCATTCAGTTATATATTGTCTCTGGCTGCTTTCATACTATAATGGCCAAGTTGCTTAATTATGGCAGAGATCATAACCAGAGACCTTACGTGCTACTTTCATGGATGCTGCTGCTTTTCAGAGCACTACAGTTCACAGGAAGACAGAATTTGACAGCATTTTTAGTGCCACATGTATTGCTATACTGCACCATTTTTTTATTACCATTGCTTACTCATCATGTCAGAACAAGAAAAAGTGAACTTTAAATGTTGTGCTTTTAAGGCATAATAAAGCATATATATATATATATATATATATATTTCATAATCAGATAGTAAAACATTGTATTTATTTTGCAGTGACTCCCTGAGCTAAAAGAATACTATGTACTGATATTGCCAAACTAAACTTCCATCAAAGTATTTCCAACTCACAGAAAAGCAAATGGTTAGAAAAATTAGAAAGTTCAGAACAGAATCTCTTTACAGCAGAATTTCTTAACATTAAAAAAAATGAAAATGAGGCTGCAACCAAACTAAGTTTGGCTCGTTTGCTAGCTAAGCAAGAAAAGCCATTTACCAATAGTGTGTTAATTAAATCATGTTTGATTGTGTAGCAGTTGAAGAAATGTGTCCAGAAAAATTAAGCTTATTTAAAACTATTTCCCTTTAGGCTCAGTTAAAATCCTGTACTTGTGGATTGATATCACTTTTTGGCTGTGCCTATTTGTGTGAAAAGGCATTTTCAAAGATGTAATACATAAAACCTCATTAAAGATGATCATTAACAGATGAACTGTTACAAATGAATCTCATTTAAGCAAAATTTTATTCCCCTCCAAAAAAATTACATTTTTTTCCACCAATAGACATGTATTTTTAAAATTGCACTTTACAACCAAAAAATTTGTGAAAATTTGTTTTCTCTTTTGTTATAAGTACCTATGATATCCTTGGATTTTTCCTCATGGACTTTAGTGCTTTAAATATTTTCTTTTTGGCCCTTTACTGAATGAATTTACTGATCCCTGTCTTAAAATGTCCCTTTTATCATTTCTCAGTAGCATTCACTTACATTCATATACCACAGTTTGTTCAGCTGTTCCTTAAAAGTCTTTAAAAAGGTGTGTATGACACGCAGATTCCCTTAACATTCTGGTTCTTTTCTTCTAAATCTTCTCTCCTGCAGGACTTCCCCCCACCCACCCACCCTTTCATTTTCCCCTTAAGGATCAGGAAACTATTTTGTTTACAGCTGTGCTTTCCTCAGTATTATTCCTAACAACACTATCTCTGTCCCTCCATGTTTCCTTTTTAAGTTTGATGTATTATTACACAGAATTCTTTGTGTGCCCCAGTTCAATCTTCTGTGTTCATTTCAGATAAGAATGATGTTCATCATGTGCTCATTATAATTTCTGTTCCCTTCCTCCATGTTTGTTTATTTTTCTTATAGACTCCAATTATAGGAGATAGGAAAGTTGTACCACCTTATAGTATTAGGAGGTGGTGCCCCAAAGATCTGGAAAATCTGTGTAAAATTTTTTAGCCCTCACTTCATACCAGAAAAGAAGTCTGAATTATTATGGTATTAAAAGATAAAGTATGTTGATACTACACAGTACTGTAATATATTTTATGCATTTTTGAATTTCTAATGTTTTTCTGTGTTGTCTACAGCATCCAGAAAACTCCTCAAAAATTCCCATTTAACTTCTTATGCCAATCCACTGTACATATCAAAAACCAAGGGGAAAGTCACAGTATGGAAGAGATAATTATCATATATTCCCCCTCCTTATAACCTCTTTCCCCTCTTCACACTCTGGTGAACAGAACCGATCCACAGCCAGGAACCAATTTTTTTTCTTATTTTTATGCCCCCAGTAGCATTGAAGACATTAAGGTTCTGTACGCCACATCTTTCTTCCCATTAAAATACTAGTATTACATCGACATAAGGCTCTCATAAATGTCCTTTGCTAAGTTTCTCAGGAGCTCTAAGTCTGTATTTTGAAGTCCGTGCTCATCTCTGGCGTTTTTAGTAGAAATGTTTTAAGTTACTCCATTTCATTAAATGTTCATTTTCTTCCCTGAAAGAATTATGCTTAGCTTTTGAGGGTATTTCTATCTTGTAATTCTATATCTTTTGCCTTTTGGAAGGTTGTATTTCAAAATTTTGTATGACAGAGAAGTTGCTAGGTCTTGTTTGATTCTGACTGTGTTTCCTTGCTTGTGAATCTTCATTTAAACTTATATTTTTTCTTTGATAAAAGAATTCTGAATTTTGGCTATGATATTTTCGGCAGTTTTCCTTTTGGGGTTTATTTCAGGAAGGTTATGGGTAAATTCTATCTTCACTTTTCCTTCTGTTTCCAATAAAATTAGACTTTTATTTATGATTTCCTGAACTGTAGTATCCAGAATTGGAAAAAAATATCATTGTTCTTAAGGAGTCTTAAATCTCTCCTTGACCTGTTTTCTAGGTTAGTTCTTTGCAGTCTTTTGACTTTTCTTTCATTTTTTTCCCTAATATTTCTTGCTGTCTCATGGAGTCATTGATTTCTTTTTGGTCTAATATAGTTTTCAGAGAGTCTATTTCTTCTTTAAAGTTTACTACTTTTTCTTTTAAGGTACTTAATTCTCCCCCTAATTCTTTTCTTCAGAGCTTTTATTACATTTTTCAAAAATCTCTTCATTTATTCTAAGTATTCAATTAGTCCTGGTGGAAAATCTTTCTTTTCTCCTTTGAGTCTCTGCTTAAAGTTATTATGGATCTAGATTTGCAGCATTTTTTAAATTATGTTTTGTATTTTTCTTTGATTTACTCATCTCTGAAGTATTAGTTGCTAAATTGGGAGCTTTGTGTCATGACTAGGTTCCACTTCTTGCTGAGCTTTCAGATGGGGTGATAGGTCCTACTTGTTCTCCTAAGTTCTTACTCTGACTTCCTTCCATCTTTGAGGTTCAGAGGGGTGGGTCTTTAGGGCCCTCTGTGGCATCTTGGGACATTTGGGGCCCTCAGAGTCTCTGGACCTTATTACTATGCTCTGTAATTTCTGATTGTTTTAGTGCACGTGTTGCTAGAAGCCCCTCTTCCTATAGCCCATGACTTTCTGGGCAGTGGGATAAAAGACCCATTGATGCATGGTTAATGGTTAGTGTGTTGAATGAATCTCTTCGTAAAAATTGCATGCTTCTGTTTGAAAAGTGTATATCCTAAAATTCCTCATTCAACTTGCATGTTTATAGCTAAAAAATGTTGCATTTTCTCTTCATTTTTTTAATTCTAGAATCAGCTTAAATTTGATGCAATATGAACAGTTGTTTTTCATATAGACTATGTTCTCAATTTAAATTTAAGAGATATATGCCTAATTATCTTGGCACTTGAATTTATCCTTAGAGTATAATATAAAAAATCATTAAATTTCACATTTTTATTTTCCAAAGTTTTCAGCTGTTATATTTCAGAGAACTAATTAGGCCCCTTTAGCATCATGAGGTATATTCATTGTTTCTGGTATGTTGATTGAAATTTATTTTGAGTTAAATAATCAGATCTTGCCACAGTCATTGTCTGTTGAAAGCAGTTGAATTCTTTGAATAAAAGTCTTTCACCATTCAACATCCAGCGTAATGCTATTTCCTGCACTGAGTTCTCAAAACAAAAGCTTCTATTTAAATAAATAAAAACCTCCTATGCTTATAAGTTTAAATTTCAGAACTAGATTCTTTTGTCTTGCATCATTTCCCAGCATTCCCAGAGATGTCATACTGAATCTTAATACAGTATTTTCCCCCATTTTTGCTTCTTTTACCAAGCCACTTGTCCATCTCTGGTACTTTGAGAGGAATTTTAGTACTCTGTGGTCCAGGAAGTCTTTTGTCTTGCTTTTCTGAGCATTTTGAGTCAGTAGGGTTATTTGTCCCTATGCAAATTCATTTGGGGAACTACCCTGTTTTTGGTTCATAATGCTATCTGCTATTAGGTTATAGTTGCTGAATAAGCCCAATTCTAAAATTCTAGATGAGTGACTCTCAGTTAAACCATAGTGCCAACAAACCTGGTGCTGCCATTTAAACCCAGTTGACCTCTGTAAAAGTGACTATGGAAACACAAAAGTGGGCTTTAATGTCCTGTGCTGCTCTGCTTTGGTTTGTCCATGCAGATATGGCCTCAGTATTTATAGTCTAGTGGACAAATATCTAGAAAATTTGGCAATTAACAGAAATCAGTTACATCATTCTAGTAGTAATAGAATGGGGAAGGGTAATTATAATTCATCAGGAAGGAAAATTTTATTTTATCCAATTCCAGTCTTTGCTTAATTTCCAATTTCAAGAGTAATAAACCAATAGAGGAAAAAAAATCTCATTGTACTGTTGTTAATACAGGCCTTGATTTTAAATATTGGTTCTTTATGTGGTAGAGAAAACTATAAAAATGTTGCTAAATTTAAATCATAGCTATCAATGTCTCAAAATAGTTTTATACATTGTACTCTTCTCCGTTGCCCACAACACTTTCAATTTTTTTTCTCTGAGAGATGATAGGGCAAATGGTTAGAAAGCCCAGCTTTTCAGTCAGGAAGGATAGTGTTCAAGTCCTAGTCACTTAATCTCAGTGCCACTGTATACAACTGTAAGTTGCAGATTATTGGTATAAAGAGTTTTTCACTTGTAATTCCCTATAACACCAAAGAAATTACAGTTCCAGACAAGGGGAGAAAACTTTTTTTCTCGTTTGATTAAAAGAGTACCTCATTTTTGTTTGGGCTGTCTATCTTCTGCTGTATTCTAGAATAGACTCTGATATGCAGTCAGAATTCTAAATTTTTGTTGAATATTAATTATTCCTGAGTTTTCATCATTACAGAAAATTATTTCTTTTGGTTTCTGTTTATAACTGGTGATATTAAGACTCTTTAATATTTGAGTTTGTTTATTATTATAAATGCAAGATATCATTATTACTTAGCATTTTTTTCTCTGTAAAGCTCCACATGCTTAACTTGTATTATCTCTAAATCTAATACCACCCCTGTGAGGTATACCCATAGATACAGGAGATTATGAATGTCTTTGCTGATTCAGCATAGTGCAATATCATTATGATAAGCTTGAAAAAGATTGAGGTCATGTACCAACCTGCACTACAGAACTACTGTAGGCAGCCAAATATTTTCTTTGGTTATAAAGGGCCAATGACTGGTATTACTCTCGTACCATCTGGGTAACACATTGTCCAGTGATTCACTGATACAACATAAAAGGAGAAAAGCCAACCAATTCCTTTGGGAAGCAAGCAAATGGTGTATTGCATAAGTACAGCACTAGCCTTCAATTAAGTTTTAAGTCTGTAGGGTTAAATTGCCTTTCCCAATTTTTTCGGTGACTGAGTGGGGCATGTCAGCCTTTTTTAAAAAACAGTTTTGCTCAAATAAGAAGATACAGAATATATACAAAATGAATACAAAGTATTTTGAGGAGAGGATATCCCAGTAATTGGGTAAGAAAGCCAAGAAATGTTTCTAAAGAATGGGGCACATCTACATCACAGGGTTTCTGTGAGTTTCACTGTCGTACTAATAAGTCTTGAAAGAAACTAAGGGTTCCAGAAGGCAGAGATGAGGAAATAGTGAATTCTGGATATGGGGAACAGCTAGTGCAAAATCACAGAGACTAGTAATGAAGCATTGTGTGGACAAGACAGCTAATACTCCAGCTTGGGTGGCACACAGAATGCATAGAGAAGAGTAGAATAGAAGACTGGGAAGATGGAAAGGGGTCAGATTGTGAAGAACTTTAAGTGCCAAACAGTGAAATTTATGGTTGATTCTAAGGGCAATAGGGAACCACTAAAATATCTTAAAGAAAGTGCTGTTGAATTATTGAGGAAGATGAGGGTGACATGTTCAGACTTGTACTTCCAAAAAATTACTTTGGCAACTGTGGGTGCAGTGAATTAAAGAAGGGAGAGAGCTAGGGCATGAGTCTGAAAAGGAGGCTCTCGGTTGTGAGGGTGAGAGGTGATGAGAACCTAAACTAGGGTGGTGGCTGTGAGAGTGGAGAGGAGGGATCTCATAGAAATAGAAATGACAATGTTTGGCAACCAATTGAACCTGTAGAGTTGAGAGGGAAAAGTCAGGGATGACACCAAGGTTGTGAAACTATGACTAAAAGGATAGTGGAGCCCTTGATAATAATAGAGAAAGAAGCTTAGAAGAGGAATGGACTGGTAACTGAGGAGGGAGAGAGAGTTCTGGTTTGGACATATTGGGTTTGAGATGCTTCCTGTTTGAAATATGCAGTAGGTAATTGGTAATGTGGTACTGACCACTAGACATATTGTTAGATGTATATGGATACATCTGCATTTTTTAACTCCTTGGAGTTGAAAAATTTCACCAGGAGTGACTGTAGAAAGAAAAAATGAGTGTGCCCAGGACAGTGCCTTGCAATCTGCCTCTTGCTAGTGGGTGTCATGGATAGTATACCAACAAATGAGACTGAGAAGAAGTGGGAAGACAGGTAGAATGAGAGGAGAAGCAACATTGTCAGGTATTGCAGTGGGATCAATAAGGAGAGGATTGATTTGAGAGAGTAAAGAATCACAAATTGCAGGGTTTTATTCAGCAAACATATTTATTTCCTTCTCTATGATGAGCATTGTGCTACAGTTGGAAACTCTAAATTTGTCTTTTTCCAATCCATGCCTCAAATATGTCCTTCAAGAGAGGTAGTATGGCATAATGGAAAGAGCACTGGATGTGGAAGACCTGTGTTCAAATTCTAGCTCCACCAGTTACTCTCATTTGACTTTGGGCAAATGACTTAATCTCTCTAGGCTTCAGTTTCATCTGTAAAATGACATGTTGGACTACAAAATATCCCTTCTGGTTCTAAGTCATTGGTTCTGTGGTGTGCATCCTTTGTAACCCTCATCCATTTCTCTCCATAAATCCTTCTGGGTCTCTCTAGTCACTGCATGTAAGGAGGCCCTTTTCTTTTTTAGAGGTGTAGGAGAAAGAGTATTAGACTTGAAATCAGGAGTACCAGAGTTCAAATCCTAATTTAGTCCTTTAATGTCTGTTCAACTTTGGGCAAGCCACCTTATCTTTGACTCAGACCCCTTGTCTGTAAAATGGAGATAACAGCAGCACCTGTCTTATGAGAGTTGTTCTGAGAATCGAGTTAGATAGTGTGAAAAACACTTTGCAAATCTTAACTTGCTAAATAAATGCTGGCTATTGTTATGTTTGCTTTTTTTTTTTTTTTTTTGAAACCAGTTTCAACCCTTAAAACTGCCTCAAACATTGGCCCTATTCTTTTTTCTGATCATACATCACTTCAGCGTCTCTTCTACTGTGGCTCTCACGATCAGATCATTGATGATATGCTACTCCTCCACTCATTGGCCTTACTTTCCTCTCACTCCTCAAACCTTCACAACCTGACTTCCGATATCATTAGCAGTTCTCTCGTAAAGTATTCTCTCATAAGTTATCACCGAGTTTTCATTATACAGTCTGGCAGTCTTCTCTCAGTCCTCGTCATTCTTAACCTCTCTGCCGCATTTGACACTGTTGACCACCCTCTCCTCCTAGGTTCTCAGGAGTCTATGTTGAAGAGATAAGTCGTCTGTCATGTTTGATAAATGCTGGAATAAGTCTCTAAAATGTTCAGTACCCAGCCTCACATTTTCACTTTTATGAGTGAAATTTATGACTGAATAATGTTTGAAAATGATCATGATTTTTGCTATTTGAGCTAAATATATTAGCAAAAATAACAAGTCAAACTTTGTCACTTACATTATAAATTATTACATATATTCATTATAAAAGAGTTTCAGACTTCTTTCTTCATTCTTGGTGCTGGCATTAGTATTTGTATATTACCAGTGAGTGGTTAAAATGAAGCTGTCTGTGGCAGAGAGTAGTGGGAATCTTGCTGGTAAGGAGTTAAGAGATTCTGGTGCTCATATAGGGGTGGGATTGGTTCATTTTTCTGTTTCTTCACAGCTGAAGAGAAGCCATGATTTGCTGAGAGGAGGCTGTATATAGTTAGAAGAAAGTAAGGCAAGGGTTTACTCTTAGCTTCCACTACAAGAAAAAATGCAGCTGTGCTTTTTAAATATGCGCGGCAGGAGATTTCAGCAGCTTGATGATACATAGTGCATTAATGTTGAAAAGATAAACACATTTGGAGAGTCCAGGATGGGCCTTGTGTTTTTATGTTAGTAGAATGCTTCCTAATGAATAAGAATGTGCTGCAGGCTTCGTAGAGCCATATGGTAGCTTTTCTAATTTTAGTTGGGTGTAGATGCATAATTTTTTCCTATTTTACCTCCTAAAACCACTGAGAGGCTATTGAACTTTCCCTGTAATGCTTGATTCAAAATATCTGTCTACAAATTATCTGTTATTATTTCAGTGACTTCTTTGCTCTGTATATATCAAATTTGTATTTGATAATCATGACACCTAGACACATTAATTTCTTCAATACATAAAAATTTTTTAACTTGTGTTGGTATGCTCATCTGAATATTAAAATTTGTTGTGGAGATAATTAGAACTGTGTTTTGTCTCCTGAAAAATTTGTAGTTTTCAGAATGGGTGACTTTATTAATTTTGAAACAATAGAAGTTAATTATAAAACTAGCACAAAAGTATCATGTTCCATTTTAGTCAAAAATTCTGTTGCTTTGAATATAGCTGGAAGAAAAAAGAGCTACCCTCATGCTTGACCAAACATGAGAGTAACTGATAAATTATGCTGTCGTGACCTTGCTTTACTTGTTCTAACATGTGTATTGAATAAAAGTTTAATTTGCTTATTTTTAAATTGGCAAGTATATAAGTATCATGTTATTCCATTCACATCACTGGCACATTTTTTTTTAGTAGATGTGTAATCTGGAACACATACACTTGCATTCTGGTTTTTTAAAATGCAACCTCATCTCAATAAGTTTTTCAGAGCTGGTACATATGATTCACAGGACTGTTAAAAAAAATATGTACTTGGACTATATTGGTTTCTTTCACTCTTAATTTAAGAGGCAAAGAGGAGTGTGTTGCATAGAATTTTTTAAATCTTCCAAGTAATCAGTGCCAGTTCTGCTGCTGCTGCTAGAGTTAGAACAATTAAAAGGGATGTCCCCTGAGCTTTGACTGATGTGCCTCCATCCTGATACATTTTTGTAAGAAAAACCCCTGGGTTTATGTTCTCATTTCATAGTTACTTAATAAACAGGTAAACAAGGTTTTCAGGTGTTACATGATTTAATAAGAGTTGTAAAAATTGCTATCAGCTAGCTTAATATGTAAAAGGAAAATGAACGGGTTTCTCTCTATCCATAAGAACATGATTTCTTATGGGTTTTTTTTTTAAGATTCCCTTTCTTTAGTTAATTTTTTTTTTTTTGCTAGAGGCCCAGATTCTGATCTGCTATTCACATCAAAAACGAAGCTGAAATTTTACTTTCAAATTTATACGCAGACATGCCAGTGATGTAGAGCAATTTAACCCAGATGCTTTAACAATGCCATTGTCTGTTTTTGCTTGAATTTTTAATTCATTTGTACTGCTAGATCACTAATGCTTTTTATTCACATCTGGGAGGGGGGTGTAGGTGGGAAGATGCATAATAATTACTTGCATGAAAAAATAAGCATGGAATGTAATATTAATATTTTTTTCCCATTTGGGGTGTGACATCTCAACATGTTCCCTGAAGAAATTGGGTTTTGTTCTTTGCTTTGAAACTGGAAATCTAATTAATTTGTATTAGATTTCTGGATTGTAGGTAGAGGGAAGAGGTCAAGGAGGAGTTGTTTCTTTAAGGGAGGCAGGCTGGAGGAGACAATAGAGGCACCTTCTAGTCCTTCCAGTCTTGGTCATTATCTGCAAAAATGTTCACTTTTTTAAAAAGGAATTACCACAGTAGTTTGTTTTTTTTTTTCATTTGGCTTTTGGGGAATACCAAAAGAGAAAAATAATAGGGAATTAGAAATGTACAAAGGAATTAGGAGGATGAAGAAGGCACAGAGAAGGAAATTCTTTTCTTTGCTCTATGAATTCAATTTTATCTTCCCTTTCTCAGAGTTCAAATTTCTATCCATAATACAGTAATGTGGTTTCATAGCAGTTTGATTGAGTCTCATGGATAAGCTTTCCCTCTACTCAAAGATATTCTTGCAAAAACAACAAGAAAAGGTTCATGAATGTAAAATACAAAAAAGTAAATATAGTTTTTAATCATGAGAAAAAATGCTTTTTTAAAATTATTAAATACTGTTTTGGTCATAGTGTTATTGTTCCTGGGGGGAAGAGTAAGCTTATCCAGGATTTAAGACTACATCTGATAAATGAATATAGTACATGCATCATTAAAATGCTGCATGATATAATGTATGAATGTGCATTTAGTTAACATAATAGTGACTCTCAAAGGAGGCCTTTTTTCTTTTTAAATTTCAAGACTAAACTCAGCATTGAAGAGGTGGTAATTATCTTATGTAAAATATCCAAATAATTCAGCGTCAGTTTAATTTACATACAGTTACATTGGTGAAGCAATATTTTTCTTTGCTGTATCATTTTTTATTTTATCAAACAGATACAATAAAAGCAACAAACCTCAGCCAATATAAAATTATATAGGTTACAAATCAAATGAAAATATAGTTATGTCTACTGCAGCAAATTATAGTGAGAACAGTTATGAAGAGCTTGGAATTTTTGAATGCTATATTCCATATCTGCCATTTATTTACTGTATCAGTATTACAAGTCAATTTATGACATGTAAGGTCTTGTCCCACTTCTACCACCAATTAGCTGTGTGGCCTCTCAAAGTCATATTACATCTCTCTGGGACTCTGACTCTATGTGTGTAAAGTAATGATATTAAACCAAATTATCCATATTACTCATTATAGCTCCAAAAGTCTGTGAATCTAAGATATATTTTTCCTCAGGTTCCCCATTTAATATTTTCACATTTTTAAAAGTCCTTATTTCTAGTATATCAAATGAAATGTGGGAAATGTTTATCCTCCTTGAGACATCTCTTGAAATTTTTTTTCAAATCATTTAGTTCAGTTCATCTATACAAAGTTTTCAAGTGATTTTCCTTCTTTTTTGTAAGTAATATTACTTACTGCAAATTCCTTTTTATTAAAGGAAATATGCTTTGCTGTGCTAACCAGGAAAAAAAAAGGGCAGCATCCTGCCTAGCCTATCTTACTTCCTACTCCTCTCCAACTCCCTCTTTGTCCAGAAAATTCCTATAATCCCTCCCTCCCCCCACCAAGAGCTTTCCTTTCTCCATGTGTTTGATGACCATTTCAACTTCCATTGGTTTAGTTAGCATCTCTATTCAGATTATTCCCAGATTTCTACGTTCAGCTTTAATCTCTTCTGAGTGTCTGTCTTGCATCATTTTGCCTATGTGGCAGGTAAAAGATGAGATGACTGGGGAACAAAGGTTCAGTCTTCTGAGCATATCTATTTATTAAGCAATGCATGCCACTTGATCAGCAAACCAGGACCAGACCTCCTCAGCTTAGCCCTGGACCCCGAATACAGGGACAGACTTTTATATGTTAAAAACAATTAATCAAATAAGGTCAGTTAATTAAAAGGAATTAACTAGGATATATTCAGTAATCTGTTTTCTAATTGGAGGAAAAATTAGGGACTTTCTAAGTTAGAAGGGGGAGAGTGAACAGGTGCAGTTCCCTGAAGTTAGAAAAGGAGGTGCCCCCTTCCCACCAAGTGTGTGTAAATAATCAAAGGAACTTGGAAACAACTGATTGATCATTGTAGGACCAGTTTTCACAAAAAACAAAAACAAGTAAGTGGCTTGAATTATGCAATTGTAAGAAACCTCCTGCATCGATCTTTGGGTCTGACTACGTTTCTAGTCAGCATAACCTCTTTTCTTGATTAAGGGTCTGTGAACAGCAGGTAGAGGTAGTCCAGTTTCCCTGACATGCAGGATTAGGTTCAAACAATGCAGTGAGATTTTCTCATAGTTCGCACAATTGAATAAAGTTTTCTCAGCATTGAAATTGGACTAGATCCAGAATTGAATAGAAAGGGAACTGAGCTAGATCCAGAATTGAGTCACAGAAGGGGAGTCAGTCTTGTTCACTCAGACCCCACAATTTTCTCACCTACTGGGCATTTTGAACTGGATGTTACTATAGGTATCTCAAACTGAGTACATACAAAACACAATTTATTATCTTTCCCTCCTTCAAAACCCTCCCCTCTTTTGAACCACTTTATTTCTGTCAAAAACACCAGTCATTCTAGTCTACAACTTCACTGTCTTTAACTCCCCAGTCACTCACACTTCACATTTCTAGTCAGTTGCCAGATGTTTTTACCTCTTTGACATCTCTCACTGTCTCCTCTCCACTTGTACAGCTGTCACTCTAAGTCAGGCCCTCCTTTCCTCTTACCTAGTTGGCCTCCCTTACCCCAACTCTCTTCCTCTTTGATCCATTATGCAGAAAACTATCAAAGGGATTTTACCAAAGAGTCCCTCCCTGCTCAATAAACTCAAGTGGCTCCCTATTGCTTCTAGTGCCAAGTATAATCTCCTCTATTTGGCATTTAAAGTCTTTTGCAGCCTGGTTATTTCTACCTTGTCAGCCATATTGTACATTATTCCCATTTACTCATTCTCCCGTATAGTTCTCCTGGCTTTCTTGCTTTTACCTATACACAACCCTCTCTATTTCCCCTCTCCCCAACCTGTGCTGTGTATTGTCCTCCTGGAAGGGACTCGCTGCCTCCTCACCTCTGACACTTAGAATTTCTGTTTTCCTTCAAACTACATGAATCTTGTTCTTATTCCTGCTTCCCCCTTCACCACCTCCCCTCCCCCTCTCCCCCCCAGTTACCTTGTATTTGTACATCTTCTTTCTGTAATGTAAGTTCCTTGAGAACAGTCAGTCTGTCTTGCTTGTATTTGTATCCCAACATTTTGGCTTTGGGTTTACTGGCTACATTTCTTGCTCAAAGACCAAGCCTTAAATCCAGTTCACTCTGGAGCGCATAGACTGGGCAAGTCCCCACCCAGCTAGCACAGAGTGGATGTAATAACTAAATAGGATTGTTTCTCTTTTACCCGGGAACCCTGAGGGTCTTCCCCTCCCAGTTTGTTTGTTTTTTTTTTTTATTAAAGGGGTCATCCCTTGAGTAACTTAAAGAAGCCTGTGCATTGAATGGGTGTGTCTCACTCAAAGTAAGATTGTGATAAGACCTTAGCCTGAAAGAGCCAAGGTCTCACATTGCATGCTGGGCCATCTCCATTCGTCCTGATGAATAGTCTGCACACAATAAAGGCCTAATGAATGTTTTTTTTTTTTTAAGCTTATACTCCAGACCTTCTCTCCTATTCTTCAAGACTGAGTTTAAATTTCACTTATTTGAAACCTGCTCTTAGTCCATACTGATGGGCAGAGTAGATCTCTGATCACCTGTTTTAGTGATTATGTAATTTAGCTCCTTATCTTTTAAATTGTTTCAGGTTCCTTAGTTTGATCCCAGGTGTGTGATACTACTTTTATATCTTCCCCATGTAAGGTGTGCTTGGTAGGCCTGATGTGGACCACCCACTCCCTTTCTCAGATCAGGCTCCGCTTCACAGTAGTAGGTCTGGGTTCCCAGAGAAAGACCATTATCACACTGCCATACTCATCTCTCATGGTGCAGGGATAACCCCTGTTGTGAAGTAGAACACTCCCCAGGACAGATCTCAAGTTCCTCCTCAGAATGATGACTTCATTATACTTTAAATATAGACATTTCAAGACAAAAGCAATAATCATCCTGGACACTGAAAACAAATGCAGGATTAATCAAGACATCACAATCCACACATAAACCAAGATCACACTCTCCCACCAATGTACTCTGTTTCTGTGGGCAAGAGTGGGTGCACACAAGTCTAGATGGGCAGCATCTGAGTAAGGGTAATTAGCAACTCTGTCCTGTAGACCTTGATGTCATTGGCCCATTGTCATAACCACACCCCACAGAACTACTTGTGCTCTCCTATCACCTTCTATTCTCAAACTTATGAAACATCAACCTATACTTTTAACTCACAAGGGGCCTAGGTAGTTAGTATTCTTATTGGCATTACGTGTAGAACAAGTGCAAAGGGATTCTGTATCATTCAGTCACCTGTCTGCCCTGCTATCTAGCTGGTATTGTATATTCTTTTTCTGCTTTTCCCTCTCATGCCTGACAAGGCAACAAAGAACAATAGGCCGTTCTGAAAGGCCTGATCCCTCAATCTAGAGAATGTGTGGCCTTTTTCATACACCTGTGTGGGCACTGGTTGATTTCTTCCCTCAGCTCCATCACCCCTATTTCTTTCCTTCTTCCCCTCTATTTCCCCTCCACCCATAGCGTCTTCACAATCTTCACAAATTTCAGTGGTTCAGATCAGAGACTCCTGGTATTCAGTGATTCGTGTGATTTATGCAATTAAACAAACAAATTTCTATCCATTATAAACCCAACCAGTCCTTATCATGATCTCTGAGCAGTTACTTGCTTAGTTACCTGTCTTGCCATTTTTTGTTTTAATTTTTTAAGCTTTTTAAAAACAGTTAAGTGCAAATGAGCCCAGCAACCACAATGCTATACAACTATTCTGTCCTTTCTCAGGCCTTAAACTGAAATTGTTAACATTCAGTGTCTCTGAAAACTCTTCACACTTGAATTTTCTACACATTTTTACTGCAGAAAAAAAAATTATTTTTGCCCCTTTCATTCATCATATTTTTTACATACAAAAGCGCATCACTTTCCATTCTTTATTAGGTGATTTAAGCCTTATTTATCCAGAAGTCCATTTTCTGTCCCTTCTGGCAATCATACTGCTCACATCTTACAGAAAACTGTTTGTTTACACATGGTTTTTGTAACAGTTTTTATTAATCAAGGTTTTTTTCCTCTTGCATCTATGAGCCATCAGATGGTCACCTGTGAAAGGGACATTACCTTACATTCTTCCTAACTCTATTAACATGCTTTACTTTATTATGCAAAAGTATTTTTCATGCCCTTCAGCAGTAAAACTTCTTGCACTTGAAGAGGTAGTATCTTACAATATAGAAAAGAGTAAGCCAGGGCCAGGGTCTCAGTAGATAATTGCTGATGGAAGATTTGATCAAATTTTCATCTGCTATTGTAAAAATTCCTTGTTTCAGTAATATGCAAATATGTTGACTTGTTTATCTGGATTTAGATAAGCTGTTCTTTCATTGGTTTGGGGTTTTTTTAGGCTACCCTGTTCCTCTTTAGTATTTACTAATAGGAAATTGTAGCAAGGCAAGTTTTATTTTATTGTTGCAAATCATTTTTGTAGTGGCTATTATTTTTAGCAGATTTTTTTGAGGACCACCCGTCACATGCGTCTTAAAAGTTCCAATGTGTTATCTCGTTTCAATTTTTCGTCCTTAGGCCCAGATTTTTACTCAGTTTAATCACATTCATCTTTCCGTTGGTGGAAAGATGTAGTGCTTATTAGAGATATTGATTTATACTCAGTTATTTATTTCCTTAATTTGATTTTTTTTTTAATGTTAACCTGGTTTCTTCTGCTAATTCTATTATGTCCCCTTAAGAAAGTTACCTTATAAGTTTTTTTTTTTTTACCAAAAAATGAAAGGATTGAGTTGTGTGGTCCAAATTCAATAAACATTCAAGATGGGCAGTAGCTGGTTCTCTTATTCTTTGTAGAATACTATGCTTGATATTGATGGCAAAACAGAGTTTAGGCAAGATGGATATTGCAAGCCTAAATAGGAGATAGACATGTGTAAGTAAAATACAAAATAGTGTTTTAGCTTTATAAGAGATGTGCATACCACATGCCATATGAAATCTGAATGAGCAAAGTCGTTACACAGTTGCAGAATTCAGACTTGGACCTTTACCTGATCATGAATCCACCGTAACTATTAAAGTTTTCTAATATTTAGCCTAAGTATCCCTACTTTCTTAGACAGCATGGTTTTTATTCCTTTCTAAAGGAATTCAGCAGACAGAAAAATGAGAGGAAGGACAAACCAGGCATAAGGAATATTGTTAACTGTGTTAGTGTTAACTACTATCCTACAAAGTGTGTACTGGATGAGGAGTCATCTTATTTGACTGGAGTGTGGAATATTTGAAAGGGGCCACTCATGACAAGAATAGCTGACATTTTTGTCGCACTATTATAATATACAAATCACTTTACATTGTCTCATCTGGTCCTCACAGCAACACTGAGACATGCTGTTAGAATCACTATTTTAAAGTTGAGGAAACTCATGATGCACAGCTGAGATAAGGGACTCGCCTGGGACATCTAAGTATCTAAATCCAATTTGATCCTTGGTCCTTTCTATACATTGTGCTGCTCTGTATCTCTGATTCAGTGGATGAACATCTTTTGATTAGTTGCTGTATGTAAGATGCTCAGGTATGCTGCAAGACTCATTGATGGATTCAAAGATTATGACTAAAATACATTAACCACTTTCAAGGAATTCACAGTCAAGGGCAAAGAAAATATGTGCACAAGTAAGTACGAAGTAAAGTGTGAGAAATACAAAGTAAAGAAAGAGACTGCTGTCGGTCAGCTAAGTGATACAGTGGTTGGAAAAACGGGCCTGAACTCAGGAAGGTAAGAGTTCTTATCTAGCATCAGATACAAGCTGTATGACCCTGGGCAAGTCTCTTAACCTCTGTTTGTCTCATATTCTTCATCTGCAAAATGGAGATCATAAAATCACCTTCCTCCCAGGATTGTAAGGATCAGATGAGATACTTGTAAAATGCTTAATACAGTGCCTTGCACGTGGTAAGACACACACACACACACACACACACACACACACACACACACAGAGTTTTTTTTTTATTACTTGCTACTTCTCCCATAGGACATTTCTCTCAACTCTATACATTTGTACTGATTGTCCCACAAGACTAGAATGCACTCAAGTTCCACTTTTTCTACGTGAAGCCTCTTCTTATTCCCTACTCTATCTCAGACTCCTCCTGACCTCCCTCACAAAATTATTTTGTATGTAATCTATATATATATTTAATATACATGTTTTCTCTAAGTAGAATATAAACTTTTTCAAAACATAGATTATTTCATTTTTATCTTTGTATTTGTAGCACCTAGGATAATACCTGGCATGGGGTAGACACTTAAATGCTTATTAATTGATTGATGAGAATTTATTAGAGGGTAGAATCTGTTCTGCTGAGGGGAATCATGGAACAGTACTTGAAAAAGCTAACTTTTGAAGTAGGCATTGAGGCATGGGATAGCATTTCAAGTAGTGGAAGATACGGGGATGGTATTTTTAGAAGTAAGCATGAACAAAATGCAGAATGTGTTCAGGGGACCACAAATAGATTGTTTGGTTCAAGCATTGGATATAAATATTGAAGAAGACTAGACTGAGTTTAGTTTGGAACCTAAAGTTTTGGGATCTATGGCAGTTTGTGAATGCCAGACCAAGTAACTGAGAATTCATGAGTCAATTGGTAGCTGACTTGATCCAGGCAATGATTTGATCAGACTTATGCCTTGGGGAAATTACTCTGACAGTGATTTGTGGGTAGGGAAGTGAAATCTATTGTGAGATCATTGTAGCATTTCAGGAAAGAGGGCCTAAACCTGGGGTGATGGCAATATGAATAAAAGAAGCAAGGATGACTGTGAAAGATATTACAGTGGTAGAAACAGTAATATTTGTTAGCCAGTTGAATATTAGAAATGAAGGAGAGTTAAAATGATTATATCATTTAAAAAATGAAGTTTACAAAAGGTACATAATTTTTCATGTATAATAATATGATTCCTTAAAGAATATGATAGAACAGTTCCAGAATGGTCAATATCAATATTAGATAACACAACAAGAAAAACTTACAATATACTTACATATCAACATATAATATTGGAATTTTAATTGAGGAACCTGATTTCTCATTTTCTAAGTAGTAACTAAATGAGTTTCCATTGTGACAAAAAACTGCAGTTTGTTGTTCCTTCCCCATAGTATTGCCAAGAAAGAGCTGTGTGTTTCTGTACCCTTAGAAAATCACTCCTCTTCCCTTGGCCTTAGTTTCTTAATCTATAGAATGAAGGGATCATAACAAACAATACCTTAGATATTTTGAAGTTTTATTGTTCTGATTTAAAAAAAACAAACCACAGAATAATAACATTTCTGCAGTGCACAATCATGGACTCTGGTTGCTTTTCAGTCAGGCCTACGGTGCCTCTCTCAATATCTGTTCAGTTGAAGTATTACAGATCTTGATCCAGTCTTGGGGACCCTGGACTTCCATACATTTCCCTAACCTTCCTGTCCATGCTGCTTATCAAGGCTATTCACTTTAGACCTTATAAACTTAATAAATTTCACTGGAGCCCATTAATTCACATGATCTTCCAATCTCTCCCCTGGGAAGAAAGAGGAATAAATTGTATTACATCTAGAATTTATTATGTAAAACCTGATGAACACAAGTGAGTAGGACATTACCCTATATTTACAGGATTAATTTTGTGAAAATTTAGAGGTCTGTGTATGGAGATCTTTTAATATTATCATAATTATTAATTTGTAGAATATTACCTCATGAGCTTAGTTTTACTCCTGGCAAGTTATAAGATCATAAAAATCTGTCCAGTGCATAAGGAAAATTCAGATTAAAAAAGCTAAAAGAAATGTAATGCTGCAGGACAATATTGCAGATAGAATGACTATAAATTGTAGAATAATATCAAAGTAAAATAAAACATCCTACTTAACATCAAAGATAATTTTTTTTCATTGAGGCCTATGACTCTGTTGGTGTAGGAAACTCTCATAGAGGAAACTTCATCTCTGCCAGTGCAGATCAACAATGTCTGTAATCCTAACTTGTTAAAAAATTACTAAAAAAATTTAAAAAAAAAGAAAGAAAATTACTTTGGGTTAAGTGACTTGCTCCGGATCACATAGCAAGTGGAGAGATAGGCCTAAGCATTGAGTGGCCTTCAAAACTACCTGTCCATGTTAGACCATTCTGCTTCTCTCAGCAGTAATATTTAAATTTATTAAAAAAACATTAGAGTGTTCATTATTGACTTTTTTCAGTAGGGCAGATTATTATAACTCTTTCCTAAATTGTCTAAAAGACTTTTAAGTGTTCATTAAAATCCTGATAGACTTTGTAGAATTATTGCAGGAAGAATAGGCATCTTTACAGAAGGTGCCAAATATTTGCTTTATATAAAAATTTCATCTCTTTGGAACTAGTTTTACTACATTTTTTAAAAAAGGAATTTAAAGCATTTCTTATTAGTGTGATTTTTGGAAATTAAGTTTGCTTCATATTTTGAACGTTTTTTTTACTTAGAAATATACATATGTATACATATATATTTGTTTATCAAACATAAATTGCTACTTTGCAGAATTTTCAATTGTTTGAAATTTGTTTTTACTAAAGTAATTAATGCTGGTGGATTCAGGTGAGTATGTTTGTGTGTGTGTGTGTGTGTGTGTGTGTGTGTGTGTTTACAGAAACAACACTCACTCACCTGAATTTCGCAATAGAGAGAATCAGCCTTCTCTCTCCCCCACTCAAACCTCCTTCCCCTTCAATTGAGAACAAAAGGAAAAGAAAACCCGTTAAAAATGTGTGTGTATGTGTGTTTACACAAACAAAACATATATAGTCAAATAGAATGATTGAGTTCTGTGTGTATGTGTATCTCACTCTACATTCTGAATCCTTCACACCTCCTTTTGGAGGTGGTTAGCATGTTTCATTATTAGTCCTCTGGAATTGTGAAAGTTGTTTGCCTTTCCCATATTGTCATTGTTTAACTTGTTCTCCTGCTGTTCTCTTCACTTTATGTCAGTTCATATAAATCTCCCCAGGTATATCTGAAACCGTCTCCTTCATAATTACTTATAATGCAATAATATTCCATCATATTTGTATATCATAGTTTGTTCAGTCATTACCCAGTTTATGGGCATGTCCTCACATTCCCATTCTTTGCCACCCCAAAAAAAGAGCAATTAGTATTCAAATACCTTTACAATTTGTTTTTCTTAAGGATAATTTTATCCCTTAAACTACACTCCTACTGACTTCCCCTTCTCCCATTTTCCTGTTGAGTGTAAAATGGGCACACGCTGGAGAAGGAAATGGCAAACCACTTTAATGATATCTTTGCCAAGAAAACCTCATAGACTTTGTCATACAACTGAATAACAACTTCATTGAGAATTCATCAGAACATTTTAGTGCACTCACAATAATGTTCGTGTACATCATCAGGGAGTTAATGGGTTAGTTGTTTTTTAGGAGGGGAAAGGAGGGTTGAGTGAGATGTATTTTTGTACACAGGTGAATATATGTGTATTCTTCCCTTTCTTGAACAATTCAGTTTTGTAGACTGGTTTTCCCTTCTCCTGCTAGTATATTCTTCTTACCATCTCCCATTCTTCTCCTATGATCATCAGTATGTAACAGAACCACCCCCCGACCTTCTGTCTAATTAGATTCCCTTTCTCCCCTGATAACGATAGGGTTCAGTGTGGACACATACATTATCTTCCCATGTTAGATTGTAAGCAATTTCTCCTTCTATAGCTGTTTATCATTGTTCATTTTTATTTGTTTACATAGTGGTGGCTGCTAAGTCTTAACATGATCCTAGCTGGGGCTCTTGGTATTGGAATTCTTTCTTTCTGACTGCTCAGGTATCTTTTCTTTGACTTGAAAACTATGGGTTTTGATTATAACATTCCTGGAAGTTTTCTCTTAGGGATTTCTTTCAGAAGATGATCAGTGGCAAGATGGCAGAGTAGAAAGATGCACATACACATAGCTCCGAACCCACAACCCACAGAACGGCTACAGTAACTCACGGCGAATTCTGCACCCAGAAGCCACGGAATATTGGAGCGAGGGAGATTTCTGTTCCAGAGGGACCTGCAAACCTCTCGCGGGGGGTCGTTCGTGCTGCGGACTGGGCGCCGGGACTGGGAGCTGAGGGCAGCCCTGCCGCGGCCATGGCACCGAGAGGAAAAGATCCGAGCAGGCTTCGGGGATGGGATCTCCAGCAGCCACGCGGGTCCCTCCACCCACAGAGGGACCTGCAAACCTCTCGCAAAAGGTCCGTCGCACTGCAGACGCGGAGCCCAGCCCAGCCCAGACCTGCTGCGGCCACAGCACCAAGAGAAACAGACCCGAGCAGGCTTCAGGGACGGGATCTCCAGTGGCCACACAAGTCCCTCCACCCACAGGTGACGGGGGTCGGTGAGAGAGTCTCTTTGGCAGATCAAGAGGGGAGTGGGGTGCCCCCATGATTCGGGGCCCCCCCCCCAGAGGTAGAATCTGAGAGGCGGCTGCAGACCGGGGCTCCCCAAGGGGGCAGGAGCCTGGATCCATTGTAGAAGGTCTGTGCATAAACCCCCTGAGGGAACTGAGCCTGAGAGGCGGCCCTGCCCTGACCTGACCACCTGAACATAATCTCATGCTGAATAGCAGCCCTGCCCCCACCAAAAGCCCTAAGGCTGGAAGCAGCATTTGAATCTCAGTCCCCAAAGGCTGGCTGGGAGGATCAGGAGGTGAGGTGGGTGTGAGAAGAATATTCAGAGGTCAAGTCACTGGCTGGGAAAATGCCCAGAAAAGGGAAAAGAAATAAGACTATTGAAGGCTACTTTCTTGGAGAACAGGCATTTCCTCCCTTCCTTTCTGATGAGGAAGAATAATGCTTACCATCAGGCAAAGACACAGAAATCAAGGCTTCTGTGTTCCAGCCCACCCAATGGGCTCAGGCCATGGAAGAGCTCAAAAAGAATTTTGAAAATCAAGTTAGAGAGGTGGAAGAAAAACTGGGAAGAGAAATGAGAGAGATGAAAGAAAAGCATGAAAAGCAGATCAGCTCCCTGCTAAAGGAGAGCCAAAAAAATGTTGAAGAAATTAACACCTTGAAAACTAGCCTAATTCAATTGGCAAAAGAGGCTCAAAAAGCCAATGAGGAGAAGAATGCTTTCAAAAGCAGAATTAGCCAAATGGAACAGGAGATTCAAAAGCTCACTGAAGAAAATAGTTCTTTCAAAACTAGAATGGCACAGATGGAGGCTAAGGACTTTGCGAGAAAGTATGATATCACAGAACAAAGCGAGAAGAATGGAAAAATGGAAGATAATGTGAAATATCTCATTGGAAAAACAACTGACCTGGAAAATAGATTCAGGAGAGACAATTTAAAAATTTTGGGACTACCTGAAAGCCATGATCAAAAGAAGAGCCTAGACATCATCTTACATGAAATTATCAAGGAAAACTGCCCTGAGAGTCTAGAACCAGGGGGCAAAATAAATATTCAAGGAATCCACAGAACACCACATGAAAGAGATCCAAAAAGAGAAACTCCTAGGAACATTGTGGCCAAATTCCAGAGTTCCCAGGTCAAGGAGAAAATATTGCAAGCAGCTAGAAAGAAACAATTCAAGTATTGTGGAAATACAATCAGGATAACACAAGATCTAGCAGCCTCTACATTAAGGGATCAAAGGGCATGGAATAGGATATTTCAGAAATCAAAGGAACTAGGACTAAAACCAAGAATCACCTACTCAGCAAAACTGAGTATAATACTTCAGGAGAAAAAATGGTCTTTCAATGAAATAGAGGATTTTCAAGCATTCTTGATGAAAAGACCAGAGCTGAAAAGAAAATTTGACTTTCAAACACAAGAATGAAGAGAACCATGAAAAGGTGAACAGCAAAGAGAAGTCATAAGGGACTTACTAAAGTTGAACTGTTTACATTCCTACATGGAAAGACAATATTTGTAACTCTTGAAACATTTCAGTATCTGGGTACTGAGTGGGAGTACACACACACACATGCACACACGCACACATACATAGAGGCAGAGTGCACAGAGTGAATTGAAGAGGATGGGATCATATCTTAAAAAAAAATGAAATCAAGCAGTGAGAGAGAAATATATTGGGAGGAGAAAGGGAGAAATGGAATGGGGCAAATTATCTCTCATAAAAGAGGCAAGCAAAAGACTCATTAGTGGAGGAATTAAGAGGGGAGGTGAGAGAAAAACATGAGGTCTATCTCATCACATTCCACTAAAGGAAAGAATAAAATGCACACTCATTTTGGTAGGAAAACCTATCTCACAATATAGGAAAGTGGGGGACAAGGGGACAAGCAGGGTGGGGGGGATGACAGAAGGGAGGGCATGGGGAGGAGAATGCAATTCGAGGTCGACACTCATGGGGAGGGATAGGATCAAAAGAGAATAGAAGTAATGGGGGACAGGATAGGATGGAGGGAAATATAGTTAGTCCTATACAACACAACTATTATGGAAGTCATTTGCAAAACTACACAGATTTGGCCTATATTGAATTGCTTGCCTTCCAAAGGGAAGGGGTGGAGAGGGAGGGAGGTAAAGAAGTTGGAACTCAAAGTGTTAGGATCAACTGTCGAGTAATGTTCTTGCCACTAGGAAATAAGAAATACAGGTAAAGGGGTATAGAAAGCTATCTGGCCCTACAGGACAAAAGAGAAGTTGGAGACAAGGGCAGAGAGGGATGATAGAAGAGAAAGCAGATTGGTCATAGGGGCAATTAGAATGCTTGGTGTTTGGAGGGGGGAGGGGATAAAAGGGGAGAAAATTTGTAACCCAAAATTTTGTGAAAATGAATGTTAAAAGTTAAATAAAAAAAAAAAAGAAGATGATCAGTGAATTCTTTTTATTTCTATTTTGACTTCTGCTTTCTAGAACTCTGGAAAATTTTCTTCTAAGATTTTTCAAAATATGATGTTTGGGCTCATATTTTAGTCATGGTGTTTAGGTATTCACATGATTCTTAATTTTTTCTCCTTGATATATTTCCTAGTCAGTTGCTTTTGCTATGAAATGCCTCACATTCTCTTTCCTCTTTTTTTTTTTTCCATCTTTTGACTTTGTTTTGGTGTGTCTTATCTCATGGGGTCATTGACTTCTCTTTGAGCCATTCTTTTTTCAGAGATTTTGTTGCTGGAGCAAGATTCTATACTTGTTCTGCCAAAGTATTTTCAATTCTTGTGTAGCTCTCATTTCTTTTCCAATTTTTTCCTATAGTGCTTTCATTCAATTGACCAAAAAACATTTTAAACTCTTGCTTCATTTTTTCCAGAAATTCTAGTTGAATTTGTACCCAAGCTGTGTTTTTTTATGAGGCTTTGCATATAGATTATTTGCACTGATGCTCTTCTGGATTTGTGTTTTGAATGTGTACCTGTCACCCTAATAGATTTTTTTAATAGTTTGTCCATTTTTCCACTCTACTTTTTGGTTTTGAACTTGATTTAAGGATAACTTCTTTGTGTACTTCTGAAGGGAATGTGTAAGCTGATGCTGTTGCTACTTTCTTGTAATACTGCATCATTTTGTTCCAGGGTCTCAGAGACAACTCTGACTAGGCCCCACCAGCAAACTTGGGGCGTTCCCAAAGTGGTCTGACTGAGGGAAAACTCCAGCTGTATTCCCCTTGGTCTAAGCTCTGCACATCTTTGACCTGGGTTTGGACAAGAGTAAGCTGCTGCTGAATTCAGCCACTCAGTCAGTTACAGAGTGACAGACGTGAAGGTTTCCCTTTGGTCTGGAGTTCCTGACCTGGTTGTTTCTCGACAGTCTTCAGGGCCACGCTGCCACTACTGTTTTCTTCTGAACCTGTTGCTTTTTTTGGTACTCCACTCAGGTTCTTGGAGGGAAGTCCCATCTTCACTCTGCCCTGGATCTGTATCCTAGAACTGTACAGTATGGAATAAAACTGCCAGTTGGCACCTGGGTTTTCCCTGGGAAAGGTGTAGCACCTCTGCTTCAACAGTCTTCCTGAACCTTCTAGTTACCTAGGTTCTCAGCCTCAAAATTATTCTAGACCATTCCCTCCTTCTCCTCCATCAACCATCTTTTCCATATTCAATCCCTTGTTGGATCTTTTCAGTTTTCTCACATCTGTCCCCGTTTTTTAACTTACATAGTCACCACTCTGGTTTATACCCTCATGATTTCTTAACTATTACAGAAGCTTCCCAGTGGGTCTTATTGCTTTCAGTCCACAATATAATCTATTTTCTATACAACCGCTAAGTTGATACTCTGAAGTAAAGTTCTGATTATATCAACCTATTACTTAAGAACCTTCGATGGCTCCCTTTGCCTCAAAGATCAATTGTAAACTCCTCAGGTAGGCCCTTCAGAATATAAATCCATATTCTTGCCAAAATGACCTACCTGCTCATTCTTTTCGTGTCTCTCTCGGATTACCAAGCTTTCTTCATGGCTTGGTTCAGGTGACCCCTTCTAGGAAAGGTCTTTTATGATTCCCCTTGTTAATGTTCTCTTTTTCCTTCTTCCCAATTTTGTATTTACTTCTCTGTTTGCATATGTAAATGTTTCATCTTTGTCTTTTCATCCCCAGTTTCTAGCTTGGAGCCTGAAACGTAGTTGCTGTCTAATAGTACTTATTGAATAATTACAGTGACTGTTTGATTGACTATTTTTTTCTCAATAAAATAAAAATTTCAGATCAGAAAGGGAAAAGATTACTTTTTTTTTCATAATAACTCCCAGTTAGGGACCTAAGAAAGATGCACCTTTCCATGAGGTAGTAACAGAGAATTCTTCAAGTGTTTAGAAATGACAAGTCATTTGCTAGAATAAATAATAATAAATATTTATTTATTGTATAGATTATATAAATAAATCATTAGGGACTTGGCTTTGTCATAGGGGATCAGATCTCTTCCAAGTTGTTCTAAATGTGACTAGACATTAGGAAAAGAACATGTATTTTCAAGTGGCAACTAGTGTGTAAATTATGTACAGGTCATTTATCATTCCTAAATTACAATAGAAACGAAGGTGTAACACTTGTTTGCCTTTTAAATGTGACTCAGGCAAGTACTGTTCACTTCTAAACAACACATCTCCATTTTAGGTGCCTCTTAAGTAAATACTAATTGTGGCAGAATATATGTGTTTTTGTGATCTAAAAAGATTCCTATGAGGGACTATGTTGAAAGCTCCAAATTAGTTTTATTGGTAGCCTAAAATGGGATTTAAGTACCATAGTCCAAAAGTGAAAAGTTAATGCAGTAGCTCCACTTCTATTACACTTGTCCCAGTTCAGTGATGGTGATGATGTGCTTTTTTTTTTTTTTAATAACTGTCCGGATCCACAAGAGATTTGAAAAGTCATTATAGTAAAATATTCCTGTGTCATTTTATCTTTGAAAAAGAGTATTGTCATTTAATTCACCCATGTTTGTTGCAGAGAAAGCAGCAGCTGCCAATGTAGATGAAGTGCAGAAGTCTGATGTCTCATCTACAGGTCAAAGTGTTATTGACAAGGATGCACTTGGACCAATGATGCTTGAGGTAAAATATACAAATTTTGTTTCTGTTCTTTAATAACTTGAAGGTTATGTTGCTAAAATTTAATTTTCAGATGAAAAGAACTGAAGTAAAATATACACACTTAACTTTCTTTTGTCATTTAGTAACTTTAGTACTTTTGAAACCTTTGGAGCTGCTGGCCTATTTCTAGTAGTAGACAAATTTTTTTTAGAGTTTTTTTTCGGGGGGAAGGAGTTCTTTATTTTTAAGTAAATTGAAAAGCAGTATAAAGTAGTTCCATGGTTATCAGACTTTTTGGTTTTAGAACCCCTTGGTCCTCTTACAAATTATTGAGGACTCCTCAGAGAACATATGTTAATATGGGTTATAGTTATCAATATTTATCATATTAGAAAATAAAACATCCTAAAGGTATTATGAAAATAGTTATGACATCATGGACCCCCAAATCTCAGTACCGTGTGCATACTTCAAGAACAGCTAAATATAGTGAATAGAGGACTATCCTGGAAACCAGGAAGACTGAATTCAAGTCTTGCCAATAACATACACTACCTGCTTAATGAGACCATGAGTTACAAATGAAATATGAATGCTCATCTGTGTTTGTGGAGGGATTTTCCACATTGGGAACTCCCCCACACTCAGGAGCTCATAGTTATGGCCTCCCTAGTCCAAAGTCCCTGCCTCCATACCCCATGACCTTCCAGAAAACAAAAACCAAAACCAGCATGCATAGACCCTACAACAATAAAAGCACTGAATTATGGTATGTGGTTTGGTGGGGTTTTTTGGTTTTCTTTTTACATTTATTTGTTTTGGACTTGTACTGTTGTAGACTGTAAATTGTTTGGTTTTCATAGAAGCACCAAATTAGCATTTGTTTTGGAATTCCTCATTCAAAATGATTTTACGTTAACTGCAACTGTAGATGGTATTTTGATTAAAGTTTTCTCTCTTACATTTTCTGTATATATATATTATATTTGATTATATTCACATGTGTGGATATACTTATTGAAAAAATGTATTAAGGCAAAATTAAAGCAAAGCATTATGCTTATGTATAGTCCAGAAATTTTAACTTTGGAAGATACCATAAAAAGGTAAAAAATGAAATACCGAATATAAAAAACCTTCTTAGATAAGAATTATTGAAGCAGTATTTGATCTCAACTGCCTAATCTTTTTTTTTTTTATTTAGCTTTTAACATTTATTTTCACAAAATTTTGGGTTACAAATTTTCTCGCCTTTTATCCCCTCCCCCCCCCAAACCCAAGCATTCTAATTGCCCCTGTGACCAATCTGCTCTCTCTTCTATCCTCCCTTTCTGCCCTTGTCTCCGTCTTCTCTTTTGTCCTGTAGGGCCATCAACTGCCTAATCTTTATTAACATTAGGATTGTTCAATTAAAATCCCTTCCTATAAATCCTAAAACGTTATCTTCTCTATCATTAACTAATATAATATTAGTTAGCCTTTTAATAGCTTTGGGCTAGCTTTTCCAAAATTAAAATCAGCTTGAAATACAGGTCATCAGTGAGGTGATGAAAAAATACGAGTGTATCTGAAATAGAAGGCCGGACTAAATCATTTTGGAAATAGCGATTTGGATAGATAAATTTTGCCAATGTTCAAGAAAACATACATGGTTCATTTGATATGTAGGAAAAATTTTCCACTTCATTCTCATTTTTCCAGTTGGTTTATATAATGATTTTCATTTTTAGCTCTTAATTAGATAAGATTATTATATTATTTGGAAACAAAATCAGAGAATTTGAGTATCGTATCCAGTCCCCTCATTTGACAGATTAAGAAACTAAGGCTCACAGTGGTTAAACAACTTTTTTTCAAGATCTTAGTTAAACACAATTTGGTCTAAAATCCTTGAGAAAATAGTTTTCATAATATGTCTATTCAGTTTTTTCTTCTGAAGTATATTTCTCAGAAGCAGTATCTTAGAGTGATTTCTAGGAAGGGAGAAGAAATAAATACTTGAACCCCCTTTCCCTGATCAACAAAAACAGTACAGTAGTAAAGTCACCCTAACCTTCTTCATTAATCTCTTCATTGCCACTTTTTATATCTGCCTAAGTGCTGATAATTACTGTATAGTGGTGGATTTAAAAAAATATTTCAGAGATGAGTTAACTAACTTTGGAGATACTGTGTTTTGTAAAGTATTTTTTAAAGTTATATTAAATTGTCAGCTCTTGACTGTCATAACTTAGAGCTTTCTCTACAGCTTTACTTTTTTGAGAGGGTAGTTTACTGTTTACCACATCCTTTTTTAAAAAATAGTATTTTATTTTTCCCAATTACATGTGAAGATCGTTTGTTTTTTTATAAGATTTTGAATTCCAAATTTTTCTCCCACTCTCCCCTCATCCTCTCAAAGACTGCAAGTAATCTGATGTATTACCATATTCTTTAAACAAATAAAAGACATTTCCTGCCTAAGAAAAGAAGACATCTTTCCCCTGAACATCAGTCTCACATTGCCAACTGCCTATTGATGTTGCAAACTGGTTGTTCTGGAGGCCTCTTAAACTTTCTGTGTCCAACACATATTCGTTATCTTTCCCACCAATCCCCGCCGCTCCCCCCCCCGCCATCTTCCAAATTTATATTTTTCTGTCAAAGGCAATGTCATCCTTCTGGTTTCCCAGGTTCATAACTTGGTATTCTCCTCAGTTCTCACTCACCCTACCCACATTTAAAGTCAGTGGTCAGATGTTGCCATTTCATCATCTGGTACCTTGCATTGCATTGAGGTCCTCTCTCCCCTCTCTCCCCTCTCTCCTTTCATATCTGTCAACTTGCTTCAAGCCCTCATCACTTCTTACCTACACTACAGCAGCAGCCTCCAAATTGGTCTATCAACCTCATTCATTTCCCTCCCCATTTCAGTCCATCCTTCACAGAGCTGCCAAAGTATTAAGTGTAAGTCTGACCATTTAACTTCTTTTCTTAATATACTCCAGTGACTCTCTCTATTGCCTCTAAAATCAAATAAAATCAAATATGAATTAGTCTCTTTTTATCTTTTAAAGCCCCTCACAATGTATTCCCAACCTGTCTTTCCATCCTCATGATAGCTTACTCCTTTCTTCAGACTTTGTAATCTAGCTAAATTGACCTTTTCTGTTTTCATCACCCACAGTAATTGGGGCAGCTAGGTGCTACAGTGGATAGAGCACCAGTGCAGCTGTCAGGAGGACCTGAGTTCAAATCTTACCTCAGACACTTGGCACTCACTAGCTATGTGACCTTGAACAAGTCACTTAACCCCAATTGCCTCATTCAGGGTCATCTTCAGTCATCCTGATTAATATCTGGTCACTGGATTCAGATGGCTGTGGAGGAGAAGTGAGGCTGGTGACTTGCACAGCCCTTCCTCACTCAAAATAAAGTCAAGTACAGGTCATGTCATCATTTCTCTGATGGCACGGTCTTCTTTGGCAGTGAAGGACACACACACACACACACACACACACACACACACACACACACACACACACACAGAGTAATCCATCTTGTTTGCCTTTGCATACTGGCTATCCCACATGAGTACAGTGAGAGCTCTTTCCTCACTTTTACCTCATAGAATTCATCTCTTCCTTCAAGGTGAAAGTCAAGCACCACCTATTCCATGAAGACTTTGCTGTTCTTCCAGTTTCCAGTGCCCTTCCTCATTACCATGTACAAGATTACGTTTTATTTTTCTTTGTTAGTTCATATCTGCTTTTATATATACGTGTCTCTTCCAATAAAATGTTCCTTGGGGAGAAATGATCATTTTCGTTGTTTTGTATCTTTATTACCAGAATCTTGCCCATATAGTAGGGTGCTTAATAATGATTGTCTCTTGATTGGTAGACTGACCATAAGACTGTAAGTCAAGTCTTATTAGAGTTTAGTTCATTTATTATATAAATCATATTTCAAGATTATAATTTCCATTATCATATAAAGTCAAGTCAGGTTTTTTTATTTTTATCTTTTTTATTTTTTATTTTATTTACTTATTTTTTGCTATTTCACAACACTCTTCTGAGAATTTCATCAAGCACCTATTGTGCCAGGGGTTCCTTGCAGAGTAAGTTTAAAAGCTAATGCTTGACTCCTGTGACTTATGATTTAAATTTAAATCTTTTCCCATGTTTACATGTCATAAATTGAACAGAGAAAAGACTTGTTCTTCGTGAGCTATTCCCAGGCATAGATGCACAATCATGCTTGCATCATTAGCATTGTTGTTGCTAAGCAACAAAACTGAACGTCAGCAGTATTTTTCTTAGGGGAGTATCTTTAGTGAGCTTTTAAAAACACATGCTGTTTCAGGAAATAAGACTGTTTCTTTCAAGTAAACTACAGTATTTCAGTTGTGAAAACCTTTTGGGTAGATGTCTGTAGCAATAATAATGAAAAGGATATTTGGCATGTGCCTAGCCAGTTTTCCTCTATGTATGCTCCTTATTCTCCATGTCACACATAAAGACATTCCACTCATTAAGTCTCTATCTTCTCTGTTGGCTACTCTGAAATGTAGCAAGCTGAATTGCCATTTCTATCTTCCATATGCTATTTCCCTATAGATCCACTCCAAGTAATAAGGAATATTAGCACAAAGCTCCCCAGTTCCCAGACCTAAGGGTACATAATTTTTAGGCACACTAGGATTCATACCATGTTTAGACAATGTTGCTCATAACTGTGTCAGCAGTTTTCCATGTTGAATAGTTCGCAAGTACGAATACCCCATAAAAAAAGGTAAATTTTCCAACCACTTCTTACTATAATTCATCATGAATATTTTTCAAACTATGGCACATATATGAAGACTGTAACCTTATATTTTATTTGTTTGGAAGTAAATGAGTTATTTGTTGCTCTTGAGTTTTCTCAAAAAAAAAAAAACCACATAAACACATGTGAGTATGAAACTAACATTCCTCATTTTGTGGAGGATTTGAAAAATTAATGTTAATCATATAACCCAGAATAAGAAGAGCCTCAGTTAATTCCTCTCCCATTTCAGTCTGGTTTTTTGTTTTGTTTTTTTTTAATGAAATCTGCATGCTTCAACTAGTAAAAGTACGTTAATTGATCCCATATGACTTAATGAAAATTAGGGATCCAGGGGGGATAGTTAAAGGAAATGTACCTCTTCCACAAAAGTGTGAAATGAGTATTTCACTTGAAGAGCAAATAGTTATACATTTCTTAACAAGTGCATTTGTGTTTACAATGCATTTTTTATTAACGATTAGTCCTTTCTCTTATAGGCCCTTGATGGCTTCTTCTTTGTAGTGAACCTCGAAGGTAATGTTGTATTTGTTTCGGAAAATGTGACACAATACCTAAGGTATAACCAAGAAGAGCTGATGAACACAAGTGTATACAGCATCCTGCATGTAGGGGACCACACAGAATTTGTAAAAAACCTGCTACCAAAGTCTTTAGGTAAAGTCTGTCTTTTTTTCCCCCATTTAAACTGCTTACTGGAGTTTAGTAGAAATGTTTACAATGGTAATTTGTAAAAGAATAATCATAGAAATGATTGCTTTTAAAGTATATGCCTTAGCACTTAGAAATCTCCAGATATGTTCCATATATTGTAATTTAGAACTTGCACTTCATTTGGGGCAGCTAGGTGTAGTACCAGGGATAGAGCACTGGGCCTGGAGGGAGAAAGACCTGAGTTCAAATGCTAGCTGTGTGATGCTGGACGAGCCACTTAACCCCTATTTGCCTCAGTTTATCATCTGTAAAATGTGCCTACACTAGAGAAGGAAATGGCAAACCACTTTAATGATATCTTTGCCAAGAAAACTTCATGGACTTTGTCACACAACTGAATAACAACTTCATTGAGAATTCATCAGAACATTTTTAATGTGTTCACAGTAATGTTCATGTATATCATCAGGGAGTTAATGGGTTGGTTGTTTTTTTTGGGGGAGGAGGGGTTGAGTTTGTCATCAAACTACCCAGGGCTGGTAGCTAATTGGGCATTTTCTGCCTGCCCTTTGTCCATTTTAAAAGTCATCAAAAAGTGAGATTTGGGGGCTCAGAGTTAAATCTGAAATCCAACTCTTATTTGAACCATGCATGTAACTGTTTATTTTCTTTTTTTAAACAGGGTCTTAAGAGGCAAGGCATATTTATTTACTTCAAACCCTATAATCTTAAACTACTTGATCTTAGCTCACTCTGTTCTTTTTGAGCACCCCAAATATCATTTCACTTGCCTCACTCTATCTGCTCTATCATTTTGTGATTCATTCTACCGTTCTTTCTTAACTGCTCTTCAGTAGATACAGGATTACAAAATTATAAAGTACTTAAAAGTGGGTGCTACATAGCATGGCTGCAAAATACTTGCAGAATTTTTTTTCTTGTTTTCACCTGGACTGGTGATGCTAAAAACTTATTCACAGCTTCAAAAGTAGTGCCTATTTTAGGACAAATAAGGTCAAGACTCCTGAGTTATCAAATGCTGCTATTTTGGGTTTTTTTTTTTAAAGCCGTTTTTATCATTTGGTCTTTTTAGCTGCTGTAGCATGTACAAATAAATTCCTTTTCAATTCCTCAATTTGTTGGCATTTCCTTTGTATCATAATCCTCTGTTCATTGTGACTGAAATAAATATTGTAATAAAAACATGTATTTCAGTGAAATTCCATCTTTTTAAATACTTGAATAGGGAATTAAGCTTGCTGGTTTCTAATAAGTAATGGTTTAAGGTATCTACAATTGTTTCTTGAATTTATCTCAGAACTTAAGCATATTAATTTCCCCTTGTAATGCTTCTTTCAGGTTATTCTCCTTGCCCCGTTTTTAAAAAATGAAAATTACACAGAAGAGGGTTGTATGTAAAACTATAAATTTCTGTGACTTAGCTTCCTTTTTTTTTAAATTTAGCATAATAGTATCAACACTGCCCTTATTTTTAGCATTATTATCACTACTTGCCCACTCCCCTCTAAAAAATAAAAACCCTCCCCAGTAACAAATCTTGCTTTTTCCTGTCGCTTTTTAAATCCTCATTGAATACAGTAGGTTGTCCACAACTCTTTTCTCTCCCGTCTGCTTCTTCTTTATAACCCTGATACATACACAAGTCTGAATGGTGACAAGAACTCAACAAGTATCTACATAGAGAACATTAAAAAGGGTTCTTTATGAGAATTAAAAATACTTTCCCCGTAACTTAACTTAGTGCTTATTGGTGTTCTTCCTAGAGCTTTGGTTCCTTTTTTATTTCTCTCTAAAACAGTAGCAGTGGTTTTAATATTTGGGTCACCTCACACAGCTGCTTATTTCAGTGTTTTGTAGCAAGTGATCAGAAAGTATTTTTTCTTCTAGTGTGATGATGGGATCTCATTGTCTTGCTGATCTTTCTCTTTCTCAGAACAAAGAGTAGTAGGAAATGCACAAGACTAGCCATAAAGAGGCCTGGGTTCTAAGGTCTATCTCAGCCATTAATTAACTGTGTAATATTAGACCGCTTCTAGCATATCGTGTTGGGTTTTGAAATTAAAATAGTGAGAACTATGAGGTATATTATTTGTTCGGTCTGTTGATCACATAAATCGTTATGTAAATACGCTATGCCCAGACTGTGTAGGGACAAAAGATTCTTCAGGAAGGTTACATTTGGCCAGATTTGTCAGGGAGGGAGCATGATGGAGGAGTAGGGACAAAAGCACCTAGAGAAATATGGCACAGTAAATGCTGTCATTTCAGATCAGTGATGCTTTATATAAGGTTTATATAAGTTTTATATAAGGTCAGAGAAGAAAGAGATGGTTATGACCTAGTGATGAACAAATAGAAGCAAAGGAAGAAATTTTCAGTGCTCATGGAAGGAGAAAATTGGAGACTGGACTTTTAGTGGTACCTTTGCACTAGACAGCGGAGAAATAAGGACTTCCCTTTCCTCTGTTTCACAAACAATAATGGCTCCTGTTGACCAAGTCTGTATTTCATGAATAAGTGCTACCAGCCAGTAGAAGTTCTTAAGTGGAAGAATGACACAATTAATACCATTTAAGGAAAATTTGTCTGGCCATTCTCTCTAAGATAGATTGGAACAGTGAGGGAAGATCAAGAGCCAGAGATACATGTCAGGAAGCTGTTACAGTACTCTAAGCAAGCAGTGATAGAAACCTGTAATGGTATGAAAGTTGGAATGGAGAATTAAAGAAGACCCCAAGAAAAATTGTGTGACTTTCCACCAATTCCCCAAATGCTTATCTTGATGAGAATAGAGGAAAGGAAAGATTTTAGCATAAACACTTTGAAGGACTTATCTTAATTCACATTTAACATTTATTTTGCTAATTAAATAACTGAATATTTGTGAATCTAATGTTAACATCTTTTAAAACATTGGTATTTTGTTTGGCTTTGTTTTTTGGTCTTGCTAGTTAATGGGGGACCTTGGTCTAACGAAGCTCCTAGACGGAACAGCCATACCTTTAATTGTCGGATGCTAGTAAAACCTCTTACTGATTCTGAAGAAGAAAGTCATGATAGCCAAGAAGCACATCAGAAATATGAAACTATGCAGTGCTTTGCTGTTTCTCAACCAAAGTCCATCAAGGAAGAAGGGGAAGGTAGGGCTAAAAGGAAACCTATATTGTGTGTGTATGTTTATGTATTTTTTTTACATCCCAATAATCTAAAGATAATATATATGCTAAGAAAGACTTAAGAGGATTTTTCTCATAGATGAAACTTAACTATAGATATATTATGTTTGAAAATGAAAAGACTTCTCTTGCCAAGAAATAGAAACAATGGAAACTTGCCTTTGTTTATTTTTGTACTTTAAAAATTAAATTATGTAGACTGACAGATGATTCCATTTTATTTAATGTAACTGTAAATAATCATTACATTTCCCTTATTTTAGTTATAGAAATGCAATAAAATAGCCAGGTTTTTTATTAAGGTTTTAAAGATAAAAATTTCCTTGTTGAAATTCCCAAAATAACAATAATTCAAGCATCTCACATAGGTTTTCTTAGCTTTTTTTACATTGTAGAGATCCCTTTGGCAATCTGTTGAAACCATGGACCCCTTCTCAATAATTTATTTAAATGCATAAAATAAAATGTATAGGATTATAATAGAAATAAATTATGTTTAAATACAACTGTCAGAATATTAAAGAAAAAACAAGTTTATACACCCCAGGTTAAGAGGTCCTGGTTGAAGAAGATGTATTATAGTATTGTAAATGTTGCATAATTAGACTAATTTCTGATCAGTTTTGTTCCAGTCACTTTACAGGAAGATAAAAGGAAATAAGTTGTTTTCATTTTCCTCATTTAAAATACATACTGCAGCATAACTAGCATAACCAAATGGGATTAAGAAAGGATGCTGTCAGTACCAACACAGCTTTCATCAGATAGGCATTGTGAATCTACATTACATGGAAGTGTGTTCTTAGTCTGTGGTAAATTATTTGTGTCTAAAATAGCCATGTGTAGATCATTTGAAATTTTTCATGACTCAATTTAAAAAATCAGTATGAAATTTAATTTTCTGTCCTCTTTGAGACAAATGACATTGAGTACTTTGACCAGTTAAAATGAGAAAAAAAAACTCTGCTTCCTTAAAAAGAAATTATTAATCCATGTGGCCATCCATACATTGATGTAAGGATTCAACAATAACATATTGCATTTCCTACCCTGGATTGTCCCCTTTACTAGCTCCCAATCCTCTCAGTCAGGCCCTAAATGCTTCCTTCTTTTGGAGAAAGAAAAAAATTAGTAGATGAAAATGAAAAGCGTTTTATCACTTTTTCCTTTACTGATTTAGATAGTTGTGTTTTCATTAGTGTATCTATTTTTATCTGTCACACCAAAAAAATACTGATATGAGAAGCATATATATTTGTTTAATCCAAGATTTGCACTCCTGCTTAATTTGTGTGGCAAGAAGAGTTCCTATGAAGGAAAGGCCAGTTCTTCCCTCATCAGAAAGCTTTACTACTCGCCAAGATCTCCAAGGTATGTAACTGTCATGCATAGTTTTAGAACAGCTGTTTTCCTTTAGAGATTTACGTTGATGACACTTAGTGTGTTTGTATATAGGCAAGATCACTTCACTGGATACTAGTACTATGCGTGCAGCCATGAAACCAGGCTGGGAAGATTTGGTAAGAAGATGTATTCAAAAGTTCCATGCCCAGCATGAAGGAGAATCTGTATCCTATGCCAAGAGGCATCATCATGAAGGTAAGCCTCTTTAAATCATATTATTTTCTTCTTGAATTTGACTCTGCTTTGTATGCTATTTTAGTGAGATCACCAAGTGGAGAGAATTCTTTCTTCACAAACAATGATTCTTAAAGTGGAATTCAGGGCCACTTCTGATTGTTCTCCATAATTTCTATTTGGGTGAAGTCCTTAAAACAAAACTTATTAGCAGGAAATAAGTTATCAGGTTATGGATGATTACCAGTAGAACAGAGTCTGGAAAACAGAAGAGAAGAATTAGAAGCATGTTCTACAAGAAAGTTGAAGAGAAGGAAATGGTAATTCAATGTTGGTCAAAGGAAAGGAGTCAGAGCAAAATATGTTACAAAAATAAGGTCTATTTCTGAGTGCACCATGAGAAAATCCAGAAATATAAAGTTAAATTTTCATAAAATTGGGTAAAATGCCAAAAGTCTGTGATTCCCAGACTTAAACTCAAAACCTGTTTTAGTGCAGTTTCTTTACTAACAAAGGATATAGAAGTGTTTTTAGTCGCTTTCTGAGACTTCCACAGCATAATAAGTTTCATGCTATGTAATTTAACTTTATGAGATCAAAGTATAGGAGAGGGTGGGGGGATGGGAATAAACATTTCTTGAGCATCAACTGTGTGCCAGGCACAGTGCAAAGTGCTTTAGAAATAATATTTTATTTGATCCTCACAACAGCCCTGTGGGGTAAGTGCTGTTATTACCCTCGTTTTACAGTTAAGGAAACTAAAGCAAACAGAAGTTACATGCCCAGAGTCACACAGCTGGGAAATATCTGAGGCTAGATTTGAACTCAGTCCTCCTGACTCCAGGCTCAGTTCCCAATCACCAACATTCTTCTGGACATAGGGATAATCATAAGTACCATCAAAACATATATAATTTAAAAGATATTTAAGAAGATGACTATCTACTTATCCATAAGACTATCTCAATAGTTTTGCAAACCCTAATTTAGTTTATTTCCATTTGAAAATAAATTTACTCAACGATGGATGTCTTATATGAGTGAAAAATGCAGGTTTACTTTTTTATTGAGTGTGTTTATGCTGTAGGCTAAATGTAACTCACATTTCTGTGAGGGGAAAATGAGCTTCGAAGAAAAAACAGCAGAGTTTTTCTTTGTTAGAATTTAAGGGAAAATCTTATATCCTCTTGTTTTTCCTTTCTTAAAAATTTGGTGAATGGGTAAGACTGAGTACATATTATTTGTCACAAAGAATCCTGGCACTGACTGAGTCCCTAGAACTTTGTCATTGTGCTTTGCAATTTAAGTTTACAAACTCTTTCTTCAGCCTTGATAATTTACTTAAATTGAAGTTCTAATAACCGTTGGAAACTTAACTTGCCTTGATAAGTGCCTATGTGCTTATGTACTCTACTCTTTTGGATCATTGTCATGGTATAAATGCCATATAGATTTCTCCCCTTTTCCTTTTATTTCCTTTCTACATATGTAATATTTTCAAGAAATATAGAAAAGGTTGACAGTTGGAGTATTTATGTTCATGTGAACAATTAGGCAAAATTCAAGGACATTTAAGTTTTCAGAAAACTTAAATAAAATGAGAATACTAGTATTCAGCATTTCATAAAAGCCTTTTTACAGTTTAGCCACTGGGCAATCATATTCCTTTCATTGTTAATGGATAAGAATTAATGTAACACCAGCTTCATGTTCCTTCTCTGACTCTGTGACTTTTTTCATTTCAAAGATACCACTAACTTGACTAGACAGTTTTTCTTTTTAATGAAACTCCACATGAAGAAATAGCGGACCTAAGTTCAAATCTCACCTCAGACACTTGACACTCGCTAGCTGTGTGACCTTGGGCAAGTCACTTAACCCCAATTGCCTCATCCTGGGCCATCTCCAGTCATCCTGATGAATATCTGGTCACTGGATTCAGATGGCTCTGGAGGAGAAGTGAGGCTGGTGACCTGCACAGCCCTCCCTCACTCAGAACAAAGTCAAGTGCAAGTCATGTCATCATTTCTCTGATGGCATGGTCTTCTTCAGCAATGAAGGACGAACACACACGCATGAAGAAATAAAGATTAGATTATTTTCTTTTCAAAAATGGTTTAATGGAGTCCCTCCTTTAAATGTGGAACTCCTATTCTGTACTTAAATATATGTTTAAAAATAGTATCCACTTGGCAGAAATGTTTGGAAGCGAGAAAGTGAAGAAACTAAACATTGGAGACACTATCTAGTCTAATAAAAGGTAGGTCTGGAATTACAGAACTTAATAAGAAAATATTATTTTGGTTAGAAAAATTATACTTAGATACACTTTTTGGGATTATAACTGTTATACATGAATTTGAAATGAATGGTTCAGAAGCCTCTGTTCCTGTCCCTACCAATTACATTATAAGTTGGATACATTCATCAAACAAAATAATTCAGTTATACTTTGTTAAAACAAAATCTTTTTCGTAGGATATGGGAGCAACTTTTAGGACAGCATGTAAATAACTTCACACAATTTAGGGCAGGATGTATACTCCCTAAATACTGTATTCAGTTTAAACTGTTGGAGAGAGTAGAATTTCGTATTACCTGAGGCAGCATTCAAACTTGAGTCTTCCTAATTCCAAGCCACAAGTGACCAAAGCTGTATTTGTAAAGTACTTGAACTTTTATGTGCTGATCTAAATACTTTACAAATGCTACAACTTTGACTTCCCATTTGATCACTTGTGACTTGGAATGAGCAGGAATTTGAATTTGAATCCTGCCTTACACACTTACAAGACATAGCCTCAGGGCCTCAGGTCTTTCCTCAGTAAAAGTGGGAGTTGTAACCAGATGGTCTTGGATCCCTCTCTGTCATCCCATGACAGTATCGTTGATTTGTAAACATGCTTGGATTTCTTTCTGTGTTCAACATTTGATCCATATAATCTGAACTAGATGATAAATATGTGTGAAAAAATGAAACCAGTCTCTGCAAAATAACAAAAGAACTAGGTGCTATAAGACAGGTGGTATTCTGGATTGAAATATACTTTTTTCTTTAGCTGTCATAGTTAAAAAAGCAAAAACTTGGAAAAGTCAATTCTAAAATTATTTTGAAAGAGCTTATTAGCATAGAGCTTTTTTAAAAAAATTATTTATCATGATAGTAAAAGTACCACATTAAGAATTTAAAAATAAAAATATTTTATGTACCGTAATAGTTTTTCCCCATTTTTAATAGCTTTCTGTTTAGATTTATTCTTTTCTTCTGAAGAGGTTGGTATAAATATTTAATTTTTTACTTCCTTACCTTCTAACTACAAAATAATACTCTTAGCATGGGCAAAAATAGGGGCTGTTATGAATTAAAAGAACTTGCTATGAATTAGTTAATCAACAAGCACTTAATAAGTGCCTTCTATATGCCAGGAATTGAAAAAGGAAATGGCAGACCACTCTAATATCTAGCCAAGATTACCCCAAATGGGGTTACGAAGAGTCAGACTTAAAGTGACACAATATATGCCAGGAGCTATTCTAGAAGCTACAGAATAATCAAGATAAAGGTGTTTTGTTTTTTAAATCCCTGCCCTTAACTGAATACCAACCATACCTAATTCCATTCATTTTAAAGACTGATAGATTACTATTTGTCTTGGGAGACAAAGGCCAAAAGAACAAAAATAAGGGACTAGAAAATACTTTCTGATGCAATCATGGATCAAAGTTGTGAAACTTCACATTTTGCAAAAGGAAAAGTTAATAGGAATTTTTTTTTTAATGTTTAGGCCTAAGGATATTTTTAGTCAAACATGGGGGCACATGCCCATATTACCAGCTACTTCAGAAGCTGAGCCTTAGGGATCTCTTGGCTTCTGACCTTCTGTGGGCTTGGCCTTCAGGGATTGAGAGGTGGAGGATTGGTGAGAACAAGTTTTGTGAGGAGGAGCAAACTATCCCAAGTAGGAAATGGAATAGGTCAAAGTTTCTATGCTGTTCAGGAGATGGATTGGGCCTGTGAGTAGCCCCTGCACTTCTATCCTGGGTGACATAAGGAGACCTAGATTTTTAAAAATAACAGTAATGAATAAGATTTTTTAGAAAAAAAGTGATTATAAGCTCCTTTAAACACGGGCTTATTTTGCCATATGGGGCAGCTATTCTACTTGAAATGTAAGATACTGTTATTTACTAGCACATTAGATACAAAGTAAATTTCCTTTTTAAAATTTTAAGTATAGCATTTTATGTACAATATAAATATATGTAGCACTTTTATAGCATTGTTTCAGATTCAAATTTTAAAGTCTTCATGTTGATCATTAAGTAGTTATTAGTGATATATGTACAAGGCACTACACTTGGTGCTGGCAACCTAGAAAATACAAACACTGAAAGACTCCCTACTCACGATGAGTGTGTTAATGTCACATATGTATTGTTCTCTTTTCGTTTTCTAAATCTACTTCTTGTTTGCTTGCCCGCTTACAGTGCTGAGACAAGGACTGGCATTCAGTCAGATCTACCGTTTTTCCTTGTCTGATGGCACTCTCGTTGCTGCCCAAACGAAGAGCAAGCTCATTCGTTCCCAGACTACTAATGAACCTCAGCTTGTAATATCCTTGCATATGCTTCACAGGTAATCTTTGTTCTAAGAATTGCCTTTCTTTCCCAAGTTAATGAGAGGTGTTGCAAAGAAGAAAGTCATCTTAGTGCTTGTCTAATTTAATAGACACATATGCTGATCAGCACCATATCATAACAAAGTAAAATTCAGTGGTTAAGAAATTTAATTTATATCAGGAATATCTTTCTGTGCTTTCTAAGTGTCATGGATTTCTTTTTACCTTAAAGTCCTCAATTAAATTTCAAGATTTATTTTGCATTTGTCTTTTTAATTTTATTTTTTTACTAAGATGTTGAATATTTTTTATCCACTTCAGCAAAGGAGTATCCATACTGTTGAAACTGAAACTCCTTTGAAGTCCTAAAGTGTTCTTTTAATCCATCTAAAGGAACTTGACCCACAGAAATTGACTTTGCTCTGACATGAGTACCTGTTAAATTAGAAAAAGAAATGTCTCCAATTCACAGTTGGATAACAGGCAAAGCAGTATATTGAAGCAGACAGTGTTGGTACTGCTTTCTATATGCTTGCGCCAACAAACTCCCAATTAATATTCATAGAAAGGACCTTCTAAAGGAATGTCATGGCATTGGCCCTTAACTCAAGGGATTGTAGACACTTCACAGTCTAAAGTGAAAGTCCCAAGAATATTACGCTCTTTTAGGAACAAAAACATTACTCAAATTCCAGCTTTTTTAGATTTCTTTGTGTGTGTTAGAGAGCTTTTGGGAAAGCTATGAGAAGGTACATAATGTAGCTATAATTAAAGGCTCCTGCTCTAATACTTTCCTCAATTATTTGTTTTTTATTTAGGAAAAACTAGTATCAGGAAATCCTCTTTGCCAGCTAATAATAAATCCGATGTAAAACTGAAAACATCTAAAAGTGATTACAGACGTGCCAAATTGCACCCACCTAAATGAAAGCTACTGTTTGACAATTTGTGACGTGTGTTTTATGCTTGGTGAACGTATTTGGTAACTCAAGAGGGACTGCCAAAGCTTTAAATAAAAGCTCTGGAGCTTGAGAAACCATTTAGTTTGGAAAACCTGCTTGTGAGGGAAGTGGGGGAGGATTGAAGGCTGTCTAAGGCAGTGGGGAAAACTTGAAAAACGAACTGTTCGTTGTGAGGCACACTTTCCATGTCGTCTGTCTGTTGCACTCAATGTCCAGAATTAGGTTATTGACCAGATAGTCTCCTTCGAACATGTTTTAAGTAGCTTTCTTGGCTCTAGCACTTGAAAGGGTTTGGTTTTCCACCAGCTCAGGGCCAAGGTTTTTTTTGTTGTTATTATTGTTATTCACCATAAGCCTAATGGTCCAACACCAGAGAAATCTCTAAGCTAGTGGGTATCTCTTCTGAGGAATTAAAATTTCTTGTGAATAGCTGGGTATAATTGTACTGTAAAAATGTATACTTTTTTGATCATTTTTAAATTATTGATAGCATCATGTTTAATGAGAGAAATGTATAATGTAAGTGTATAAACTTTTGACTATTTTATATAAAGTCTGCAATTTAAAATAGATGGTTGTTTCATTCTCTCCCTGTTCCCTTCAAGGTTTTAAACTGCAGACATATTAATAGTTCTACTGAAAAACATAACTATTGGTCCCAAATTCTACATGTTCACTCATGTTGATAATTGTAGGTGGCTTTCATCAAAAGCATTATCTTGTCTTTTAAATGTTAGCCTGTTCTTTTAAAGGAAAAAAATGAATCCTCCCACATCATTTTGAAACATTATTAATAATCTGCTAGATCATTTTTTTCCCTTTTAACTAATATGTTGTGTCTTTGCTCGTTATACAGAGAACAGAACGTGTGTGTAATGAATCAGGATCTGACTGGACAAGCTATGGGGAAGCCATTGAACCCAATTAGCTCTAGCAGCCCTGCCCATCAGGCCATGTGCAGTGGGAACCCCGGTCAGGACATGACGATCAGTAGCAATATAAATTTTGCCATAAATGGCCCAAAGGAACAAATGGGCATGCCGGTGGGCAGGTTTGGTGGTTCAGGGGGAATGAACCATGTGTCAAGCATGCAGGCATCGACTCCTCAGGGTAGTAACTATGCACTCAAAATGAATAGTCCCTCACAAAGCAGTCCTGGCATGAATCCAGGACAGCCAAACTCTATGCTTTCACCAAGGCATCGTATGAGCCCTGGAGTGGCAGGAAGTCCTCGAATCCCACCTAGTCAGTTTTCCCCAGCAGGAAGCTTACATTCACCTGTGGGCGTTTGCAGCAGCACAGGAAATAGCCATAGTTATACCAACAGTTCCCTAAATGCACTACAAGCCCTGAGTGAGGGGCATGGTGTCTCTTTAGGGTCATCGTTGGCTTCACCTGACCTAAAAATGGGTAATTTGCAAAATTCCCCTGTGAATATGAATCCTCCCTCACTAAGTAAGATGGGAAGCCTGGACTCTAAAGATTGCTTTGGACTTTATGGGGAACCATCTGAAGGTACAACTGGACAAGCGGAGAGCAGCTGCCATTCTGGAGAACAGAAAGAAAATAGTGATACCAACATACCCCAGGTTGTCAGTGGTGAGAGGTCTGATGGACAGAACAGACTCCATGACAACAAAGGACAAACAAAGCTCTTGCAGCTCTTAACCACCAAGTCTGATCAAATGGAACCTTCACCTCTGTCAGGCTCCATAGGAGAAAGTAATAAGGACTCTACAGGTGGCTTGGCTGGTTCTGTATCAACACATGGAACCTCACTCAAGGAGAAGCATAAAATTTTGCACAGACTTTTGCAGGACAGCAGTTCTCCTGTGGACTTAGCAAAGCTTACAGCAGAAGCCACAGGTAAAGAGCTGAACCAGGAGTCCAGCAGCACAGGTCCTGGTTCAGAAGTGACTATCAAACAGGAACCAGTGAGTCCCAAGAAGAAAGAGAATGCACTACTTCGCTATTTGCTAGACAAAGATGATACTAAAGATATTGGTTTACCAGAAATAACCCCAAAACTCGAGCGACTGGACAGTAAAACAGATCCTGCCAGTAGCACAAAATTGATAGCTATGAAAACAGAGAAGGAAGAGATGACTTTTGAGCCTAATGAACAGGTAAGGCTTTTCAAAGAAGAGCTTTTGATATTTGTCCTAAATGTTAAGATTTAGTTTTAAGATGTTCTTTCTACAATGATTATGCAAAAATCATTTGGGTGAGTAATTATTAAGGTTAGCCTTTTCAACCATCTGATCTTGATGGCGCGAGGAACAGCTAGTACAAAGAGATGGGACACTCGTGGAATGTTGTGTATGAGAAAGAATGAAAAAGCCAAAATGGCAAGATTATCGAGTACTCTTAAGGGAAACTTATGTTAAAATATTGGAAAGATAGGATGAGACCAGATTACAAAGACCTTTAAATGCCCAAAACCCTAGAGATAGTAGAGTGTCACGAGAGTTGATTTGCGAATAGAGGGAATGGAGCACAACAAAGTCAGACCTTCCTTCTGGGAAAATCACTTCGTCAGATGTATAAAGTATAAATAGAGGCAAGGAGATCAATTGTAATAGATGGTTAGAGCATGAACTGGAATGGCAGCTGTAAAACCTTATAAACATAGAAATAGTAAGATTTGGCAAACTGATCAGATGTGTAAAATGACTAAGAATGAGGCAATGAGGATAACAGAGATTGCAACCAAGAAGATTGTGTTACCCTTCAGTGGTAATAGGCAAGTTTAGAAGAGGAGTGAGTAGGGGAAAGGGAGAATCGATACTGAACTGGGTTGGGGACATACTGAGTTTGTTGTACCTTTGAGACATCCCATGGGAAATATCCCAGTGGGCATTTTTGGTGATGCAGGATGGGAGCTCTGGAGAAAGATTAGAAATGGGTCTGTAGACCTGTTATCTGAATATATCTGAATATATCATCTCTATAGGGATGATAATTGAATGTGTGGGACTTAATGAGATCATCACTTATAAAAGTGTATTTTAAAAAAAAGAGAAGAGGGTCTTGGAAAGAACCTTAGGGGACACCAGTAGTTAAGAGGCATGATATGGATGATGATCCAGCACAAGAGGGTAAGAAGAAATACTCATCAAGATAAGAGGAGAACCAAGGGAGAGAAGGTAATGAAAACTCAGAGAAGATGGAAGAGTCAGCAGTGTAAAATGATGCAGAGTCAAAATAGGATGAGTATTGAGAAAAGTCCTATATATTTAACAATTACAAGATTGTTGGTGACTAGAAGAGAACAAGGTCAGTTGAGGGATAAATTTGGAAGCCAAAATGCAGGGGGTATAAAAGAGAGTAAGAGTGAAAGTAAAGACTTGGATTGTTGATGGCTTTTTCAAGGAATTGGACTGAGAGAAGAGAGGTATGGGATGATATTTAGCAAAGAAGGTGTATTTAGTGTCTTTTAAAGTTGGGGGAGACAGTTCTGTTTATAGGCTTCTGGGAAGGTACTGGCAGATAGGGAGAGTTTGAAGCCCACAGAGAAGGAATGATATTGGAGACAATCTAGTGGATAATCAGAAGGACACAGGATCAAGGGTACATATTAAAGGCCTCAGCCTTTGTGAGAAAGCTACCTCTTCTTCAGAGGCTGGAATAAAGGAGAAGAGAGTAGGAGGTTGAAGTATAAAAAGGCTACGTGATGAGGAGATGAAGAATGAACTTAGGGCAGATGGCCCCAGCGTCCTCCGTAAAATACAAGGCAAACTTCAGCTGAAAGGCTAAGGGAAGAGGAAGTGTCTTTGGAGGCATGAGGAGCAAAGAGAAGATTTTGGAACAGCAGTTGTGCTAAGTGGGGTAGATGGTCAGATGGGAACAAGTAAAAGTGTGGCCTTGTGGAAGCTTATTTCTTACATCATTCATGATAAACTTTTAAAAACAGAGTGAGTTGTTTAATTATAGAATTATATACTAAGCCTACCTATAAATTATTGGCGTGATACATTTATGTGCAAAATTAAGTGAGAGGACTTGATTAGCTATTTTATGGTGTTGAAAGCTGTAATCTGAAAAAGTAGCCACAGTGATGCCATTCAAAATCATCTTCCTGTGGTGCTTTGAGAGGATAATGATATCACAGGAAAAAGTAAACCATTTAATGTTTTTCTTTATTTAAAAAAAAAAGAGGTTAGCACTACAATAACGACCTTGGCACAGGGCATTTCCTGGGGAATTAATGACTGACTGGGGTTAATGATCCAAGACTTCACCCTGCACTGTCAACTCTCCCTGCTGGTCATTAATCCCTATAAATTGCCCCTTATTTCAAATCCTCCTTAAGTTCTGATTGGTTAGGAAATTGTATAGTGGTGTATAGCTATTTTATAACAAACCTTCCTACTATGTAAATGTTTTCAATAATTTGTTTTTAGAATTTACTTTGCATGAGGGTACTTCAGTCTTTTTCCATACTCAATGGGGTTATAGAGAAAAGAGTATAAGCATCATAGCCTGACTCTAACCTTAGATCACTGCCCCAGGGTTTCATAACTCTGCTTTGTCAGCAGAATCTAAGCCATAGGCGGTTCTCAGATTGAAAGCAATAATCATGGAAGCAGAGGCCAAACATGCTATTAGAGCTTTGCACCATCCCACAGTTCTAAGCACTCACAGCAAAGCATTTTCTTAGGGGTTTTTTATTTCTTTCACTCCGTTAAGTCTTGACAGCTGCTGCCTTTCCTGAGGGGTTACTATAGTTTTTCAATCCTTCATATCCTTCAGGACAGAAACTGAGCCAAATTATACTAATTTCTTTCAGTGATTGCTCTTTAAATGTAGGTATTAATACAGTTTTCTATACGGCTAGTATTCTGAATGCCTTCAATATAAGCTAGACTGGAAGCAGTGACTGAGAGTCACACTCTCAGTGGAAAGCTAATAGTGATAATTAACAGAGTAACAAATGAACTGAAGTGTAAAGCCATATTGATAAAAATGACTTTTCAATCTATTGAAAGGTCACCTTCACTATAATGTATGGGAGAGCAAGAGTATCATGACTTTTAAGGCCTATGGCAATGTGGTGCTTCCTTCCACAAATAAAATTTATTTTTACATAGTGCCCAGTGGTCCAGAGGGTTTCCAGGTGATGGTGTTGCATTTAAATATTTGAATGTATAATTCCTTTAAGTCTCAGATAAGAAACTAAAGTTTTCTCAGTTGAGGGAGGAAAAAAGGAAAATTTTAAAATGTCTTAACGATGCATTTAGTTTCTTATTAATTTATATTTCTAATTATATTACATATATAATTAGATTTCTAAATGTTTCTCAAGAAAGACTGATATATAAAGATTCCATTTGTCAAAATCCTTAAATGAAATGATACCATTATCACCACATACCTGATATGTGGTGTTGGGTTGGACATAGACTATGCCACAGCAATGTTTTTCTTAATGAATGCCAGCTTCTTGCTTCATGCCTATACTCTGTTTCAAATTCTTTGGATATACTACTAGAAAATTTATCCACTAGAAGTGACTAAACTTAGGTAAGAAATAGAGTACTTAATATGTGCCAGGCAATATGCTAAGTAAGCACTGGGGTAGATGCAGATATAAGGATAAGCAGTCCCCCTGCCCACAAAGATTTTACATTCTAAAGGAGGAAGACAACATGAATGAAGAGGTTAAGGATGATGATTAAAATATAGGTAACATGGGGTGGTAATGGCCTCAGTACTGTTGTGCAGGCCTTGTTCAAGGGAAGTTACAATAAAAGTTCTCTCAGATTAAGATCATAGGTCTTTTTCTCACATTCTGCTTCCCATATTGTATGCTGTATTCTGTGTCCTATTTTAACTAAGAGCAAATCCCTAGTGAGACTGTACATAGTTTCTTGTTATTTTGATGGAGAAAGAGGAGACATAAGTTTTTGAATATGTGTGTGTGTACACATGTGAGCACACACACATGCACACACACGCACACACACACACACACACTCACATACACCCTGACACTTAACTTTTCCTGAAGAAGTGTTCTGATGTGTGCCATCATACCAATAGCATTCTTATACTAGCTAGAGTACTTAAACAACATGTGCGTTTACAGGGTTTTGAAACTCACAGGAAGCATTTGTTAAATAGCAAAAACTATTTCCAGTGTATTTGTCTGTTTAACATTCTATTTATTCATCTATTTTCACAATGAAATATGACTGAATTCCATTTAGTTCGTGTTTGAGATTTTATTACAGGAGGAATTAGAAAAAGAATAAGGTGAATACATTTTTTGACATACGTTGGCTACATTCAAAATGTTACTGTCATAAATTTTTCAACAAGAAAATAGGAAGTTCTAGGTGTATCATTTAGACAAATATTGAGTTGATTAAGACTGTGTTAAAATTATCTTTGTTGTTCAAAATTCTTTGAAAGGCTGTTTTACAATTCATCCCACTGGTGTATGCTGCTATCAAAATTGAGAAAATTCTCATTACTTTCGAAGTAAATTTATTTCATTTCAAAGAACAAGCTTATTTGACACAAGACAAATCCTCAGAAACACAAAAAGTAGAAAATTAAAAAAGAATTTAAGTTCAATTTTAATTTTGTAGAACTTTTATTTTACAAGTAATAGCCTTTATTCATTTTCTTCCTAAAATAGCAGCATCATCTAACTTCCCAAAATGATGTAGATAATTTGAGCATTCAAATAAATGCCTAAGCAAATGGTTTAAGCAACTTTGCAAAGCATTTTCTTTTTTAAAATTATTTTATTTGTTTTCAGTTTTCTACAATCACTTCCATATATCTTAGATTTTTTCCCCTCCCTTCACTTCTTTCCCCCCCTCTCTCCCCACTCCTTCCCTGAGATAGTGTGCAATTTTATATAGGTTCTACATCCTTATTAAATACATTTAAATACATTAAATGGTAATACATCCTTATTAAATACATTTTCACCTTAGTCATGTTACATAGAAGAATTAAAATGAATGGGAGAAACCATAAAACAAAACAAACCATAACACAAGAGAAAACCATAACACAGTTCCACAGTTCTTTCTCTGAATGTGGAAGGCATTTTGCCTCAAGAGTTCATTGGGAATTTTTTAGGTTCTTGGATTGCTGTAAAGGACTAAGTCTACCAGAAAAATTCCTCATACGCTGTGGCTGTTGCTGTGTGCAAAGTTCTCCTGGTTCTACTCCTTTCACTCAGCATCAGTTCATTTAAGTTCTCCAGCACTCTCTGAAGTCTTCCTGTTCATCATTGCTTATAGTACAATTGTATTCCATTACATTCATATATACCACAACTTGTTTGGACATTCCCTTGATTTCCAGTTTTTGGCCACCACAAATAGAGCTTTTGCAAAGCGTTTTCAAGGAAAACTAATCTATCTGTGGTGTCATACAGAAATCATGATCTAGCAAAAAAATGGATGAAGACAAACTAAAATCTTTGGGTACAGATTAAACATTTTGTAAATATTTCTGCCCATTTACGATGGTGAATTCACAAATCTTTAATATAATTAACCTCATCTCCTCCGCCACTCTCAGTTATAGAAGGAAGTCATTTGAATGTTAAAATAGTTTTGAAAGTAAACAGGACCCAGGAAAAATAACTACACTTTCACAGATGAAGCTATTTTGACATGGATTAGCTGCCAATTTAAAATGTTTATACAAAACATCACCAGGGGGAAGAAAAAACCCACAGCTATATATTACCCGTAACAGTAAATCTCATTTTTAACTTTTCAGGTTATGAACTTACTGAGCATAATTTCTGTCTGTAAATTATGTTCCCTAAAGAAGCTATTTATGTATTTATTTGCCTTTTGAGGTGTAGCAGCTAGAATGCCACATGAATTTTCTTTCATAACACAAAATACGATTCCATTATTTCTAGAAATATGTAGAGTTGACTTAAAGTTGAACTGGCTTAGTTGATTCAATCTTAAAATAGCAAATATACCAAATAAACTTTTTTTGATTATAACTGACTATTTTAGGAGCATGAATATTTCTGTAATTATCCAAAACAAATGGTTAATTTTATTTATTAAAATCATTTAGAAGGCAATGGAAGAAAAAAACTATGAAACTCATATTAAAACCTTCTAAATTTGTTGAAGTATTCAAACTTCTGTTGATCTGTCATTTAGACTTGTTAAAGTTAGGAGTAGATTATAGAGAAAGGGTGTTGAATTCCATCATTAATTTGGAAAGTTGGAATAGATATCTGTCCAGAGTAGTTTTGGTCTAATCCTTTTTGTATATATAATGATGTGGGAAAAGGTAGCTTTAGGATCTGGTTACTTTATACATCAAAACTGTCCTTGAGGATGGGGGAAGAAATGTTTAAAAAAAGAAGGAAGGAAGGAAAAAGAAAATGTTCATTGAGTGCTTATGATATGCCTTTTTTTTTTTTTTTTTTTGGTTATTGACATGAAAGTGATCATTTAGGAACCTAAGTCCTATTTAGAAAGCACTAACTGATAGATTCAGTTCCATAAGAAGTTAGATAATCATTATAATTGTACCTTTTACTTTGTCTAACCATCCCTGCCTGTGTTCTTTGAACTCATCAGCACCTTCATCCCCTTTACCTTTTGATTCTTTCTGAGGCCATTGCCCCTGCATTGGCTACATTCTCCTGCCTTCGCCATCTTAACCCCTTGGTGAACCAATTTAACTGTCCTCTCCTCTCATGTCTCTTTGATCCCTTATCCTTTCACCAATCTTGTGCTGACAAACCTCAGCCTCATATTGTTCTACCTCCACCTGTCCCATCTGCTGCCTTCTTTCCTTTTCATGTGCTGCTGGGCAAAGCTGTTGGGAAAAAAATCACAAAATTGTGCTGACTGGTCTACTAAAAATTTATGTTACTTAATCTCAATTGAGCTTTTAATGTATCAAGGCACTCTTTTTACAAGTCCCTAATTGACTCATTTCATCCCTCTTTAAAGCCTCCCGTTACCACCCCTCCCCCCAGCCAAGAACATTGCCTCATGTTTCAATGAAGAAACTGAAATCATTTTCCCAAAAACTCTCTTTTCTCCCTTCATCATTTTGTATCACTCAGATGCCTTCTTTCACTATCTCCTCCATTGTCCCTGTCTCATATGAAGAGATGGCCTTTCTTCTTGGCAAGGCCAACCCCTCTACAGCCATAAGTGAATACTTTCTGTTCCAGTAGAATGCCTCCTCTATCATAACTGTTTTGTTACTAATCTTCTGTTTCTCCCTGTCTTCTGGTTGCTTCCCTACTACTTACAAAAACACATGTCCTTAAAAAGAAAAATACCCTAAATCCATCCATCACTAGCTATCATCCCATATCTGTCTTCCTTTTTGTGGCTCTTCCTTGAGAAGGCTATCTACAGTCAGTGTTTCTGCTTCCTTTTTTTTCTCATTCTCTTCTTAACTCCCTGGTGTTATTCAACTGAATCTGCCTTCTCTCTCTCTAATATTATCAGTGTTCTCTTTATCATAAATCTAATGACCTTTTCTCAGCTTTCATTCTTCTTGACCTCTTTTCATCTTTTGACACTGTTGATCACCTACCTCCTCTGTTCTCTCTAGGCTTTTGTGACACTACTCTCTCCTGATTCTCCTCCTACCTCTCAGTCTTTTTTGCTGGATCTTCATCCAAGTTATTCCTATACGCAGTCTGTCATCTCAACTGCCTTTTAAACATCTTGAATTGAACTCTGTCTCTCCTTCCTCCCCCAACCCTTCCCTCTTCAAATCACAAATCTGTCCCTGTCCCACCTTGCTATTTTTTGTACGAGAACCCCCAACTTCCATTGTAATTTAAAACTGAAAATACAAGTAGAAAGTGCCAATCAAAATGAAAAAGAAATGTTCAGCTAACCTTGAAGTCAATGGAATTACTCTAATGACAAAATAGTCTTTCTTTTGGTGTAAAATACTGAAAAAAACTACAAATGAAATTTTTTTTTTGGTGAAAAATATTAGAAAATATTTAATTAAAACATTCTCTAACATTTCAACCTTAGAAAATAGTTTTTAAATCACTACATTTTAAAGTAGAGAAATCAATAAATATTGTAATTTCCCTAGTCTTGTCAGGATTAACCAGAGTTAATGAGGGGTAGAAGGAGAACTTCAGTTCCTCCTGTAAATAGGCAGTGTGATCAGTCTCCCTGCCTTCAAGGAGCTTACATCTTATTGGGAAGGCATGACATGTAAACAGAAAAGTTGAGTGATTCGGGAGAGGAAGAGCACTATTAACTGGGCTTTCATTGGCTCTTAAATTAGATCATAAAGAAATCAGTGGGTTCCAAGGGGCCAATTAGAAGAGAAAATATTCTAGGCTAGGGACTCTTTTGTGCAAAAAGTACAGAGTCAGATAATGAAAAAAATTTTTTTTAATAAAATCTAGCTTCTTCAACTATAAATTTATGATTTCCCCATTGCCATTATATAGAATTACTTCTCTAAAGTATAACTGCAATATTAAAATCTCCCCCCTTGAAATAAATAAAAGCACTTGAAATTAACAAAGTTTTTTATAGATTTTACTTGAAGCATTATACTTTCTTACTGATTAAGATATAATTACTGGAAGCAAAATTTTTTAAATGTTCATCCCTCAAACTCCGAAACATTTTTCACCAGATTTGACATGTACTGTAGGCTTCTGTGTTGAAGCAAGTTTATTGCATTTTCTCTTATTCCACATAAGTAATTTTCATTTAGATTGTTTCAGAAATGTACAAGATATATTTTCATTTAATTTCTATTGATTAAATAAAAAGTACATACAACTTTATATAGGATGAGTTATTGGATGTTGTGAACAGGAAATGTTCCATGTGCTGGGTAGCGCTTAAGCTGAGTTTTAAAGGTAGTGAAATCTAAGCATGGGAGACAGTGGTGCGAAAAACTGGGAAGACTGGGGATGGAAGGCCATGTTTGTCCAGCAAGAAAGGCAGATATTCTAGATTGTAGAGTTTGAGAAGTATAGTAATAAACAGTGAGTGAGTCTGGAAAGATTTTGGGGGGGGCAAGTTGTAAGGGGCTTAAAAAGCCAAACAAATGAGTGTATGTTTTATCCTGGAGTTGACAGAGAGCTACTGGAGTTTCTTGAGGAGGAGAAGGTACATGGTCAGATTTGTACTTGAAGATAATCATGTGAATTAGGTATGTAGGATGGAGTAAAGAGAAACTTGAAGTCAGATAAATTAGGAGGCTGTTACAGTAGTCCAGGAAGGAGAGCATGAGAGGCTGAATTAAAGTGGTGGTTGTGTGAGAATGACAAGACAGTCTTAACTAGGAGATTCAGTGCATTTTTATATTGGTCAGCTTACTTTTTCCTGGATATCAAAGATGTGGAGGTAGAAATGGCAAGATTTGGCAGCTTATTGGGCAGGTGTGGTGACAGTGAGGAATTGAGGCCTAGATTGAAAACCTGCATGACTGCTGCTTTGTCCAGAACTTAGGACAGAAATGGGAGGGTTCTAAGGATAAATTGGATGTGCTGAATTTAAGATATTTATGTGAACATCCAGTTTGATCTGATCAACAAACCTGGAGATACAAATGCATATCAGAAGGTTATCAGAATGATAATTAAAACTTTTGGCATTGATATGTTCATCAAGTGAAAGAGCATAGAGAAAGTAGATAAATAGAGCATTTAAGTGCTTAGTATATTGTGCTAAGCATTAGAGTTAGAAATTACAAGCAAGACAGTCCTTGACCTAAAACTTTTGATGGGGGAAGACAGCATATAGAGGGGCAGTGGAAAATGAGGGAAAGATTGGATTGTATGATGTGGAAGAGGCATAGAGGTCCTGAGCCCTGGAAAGGAAAGACTCTTGGGTTACACCAACAGGAGGGCATGCTATGGTTGGTGATCTAGCAAAGAAGTCTTGAGAGGGAATGGTCAGACAGATAAGAGCAGAACCAAGAGAGAATAGTGTGCCAAAACCTATGAAAGAGAAAGTATTCAGAAGAGGGAACTTTTGATCTTTAGGCATAAATGTTGTTTTGGAGTGCACTCTCGATACATTACATGTATAAATCTGAATCTTTTGTCTATATTCCTTGTGAGTGGGTGTATTTTTATAGTACTGTTGTGGGGTTTTTTTGGAGTGTTATTGGATAAATTCTGCTGATTGTTAATACAGCCTGGCAGTGAGCTAGACAACTTGGAAGAGATTTTGGATGATTTGCAGAACAGTCAATTACCACAGCTTTTCCCAGACACACGGCCAGGTGCCCCTGCTGGATCAGTCGACAAGCAAGCCATCATCAATGACCTCATGCAACTCACAGCTGAAAACAGCCCTGTTGCACCTGTTGGCGCCCAGAAACCAGCATTGCGGATTTCACAAAGCAGTGAGTTTGGTCAATCTCTGTTCAAGCTGAGAATTTTACATATCATCATTATCAGAAATAGTTATGGCGAGACTGCTCTTGGGATTATGAAGATTTAGTTGTCTCAGATTTCCTATGATCAGACAGCACCATCTACTGTGCTTAATCATTAAAAACAGCAATTTAAAATTAATTCTAATTAATAGTATGCTTTTCAGCTCTTCAGGGATGAAGGAAGAATTAAATTCATCAACATAAATAAGCTACTGAATTTTTTAGTTAGACCGTCTAAATTAAATCCCTTGTGAGATAATTAGCAAATCTCTAGTTCACTTTATGCTCCATTGACAAAATCTTTAAAAGTTAACATTTATTTTTAATATTAGAACTGATTGACAGTGACTAAAACCATCAGAATAGAAGATGGAGGTGTTTGTCATGTTGAACTGAACAACTGAAATATTTTCATTAAAAATAAAATTATTGTCCAAAGTATTTAGTTTAATGTGTTTTCCTGAACTAAAATAATTAGCTTAGAATTAGAAACCCATTCTCACATCAGTTTTATATGTTATGTAACTTTTATATAAATCTAAACTTACTAAAGTAAGTATCCATATGAAACATTCTGTTTCTGTGTAAAACTTTCTTAGTTACCTTGAGGTGCTGAAGAGCTTAGTTTTATATGACTATCATAAGAATAACACCAAGGGCTAAAATTCATAGGTGGGTAATAGATAATGTCATTGTCACGTTGTATTCTTCTATTGTATAAATTTGATACCTTTATCCCTACAACTCCATATTGACAAGGTGCCATGTAGTTGTACTTCATGGGTAGGGGAGCAGGACTCCAGATTACAGCTACCAGGCAGGTTATTTGAAAGTTTCACTTATTAAGATCATCACTCAAGTAAGATATGATTATTTCTGAAAAGAAAAATGTATGGTTCCTATCATTCTCTGGAGAGCTGGGGAACACTGCCATCTTTTTTTTTTTTTTTGGCTGGAGGATCATAAGAATTTCAGGGTGAAAAATCTGAAGGAGTGCCGAAAAAAAGTGAACTTAAGGACAGTTTTTCGAACAGTTTGTAATTGTTTAATAAAAAGAAAAATGAAGGCCTACAAGAGAACATCATTCTGGGAACTCATGTCCTATTCTGTACGCATAAGAAGTACTATACAGATATTAGAGCAGTAATTAATTAATGAACAAAAGGAAGAAGTTAATCATTCTCATTATTTCACAAATAGTGAAACCATGCTTAAACATTAATAATTTCTTTTCTCAGTGCTGATTATTGTAAAAATTCTATTGTGCCAATGGTTAATAATTTATGCCTCCCTTTATCATGATATTACTACATGTCATGAAGTGGTTCGGTTAATTTTATGAATTCTGATAGCCAAACTCTTACATTTATATGCCACCCTGAATTATTAGACATTGCTGTCCATACTGAGCCAATAAATTTTGGTAGATCACTACCAGGCTCTGTGAGAAAATACACTACTATACTGAATATAGTCCTTTTCACATAATAACACATAACAAATGCTTGATAGTTAACTAGACGTGTACTCTCAGATTCGACCTTGAAATTAGTTAACGCTGTGACTGAATTCAGTGAATTCAATGGCATTTCATCTCAATATTTCCTTTAGTAAGACAATTAAAGTCCAAATCCTTTATATGTTTTCAACCCAGTAATAACCACTCATCATTTAAAGTCTTTCCTTTAGATGCCAGGTTAAAAACCTTTTATATGTCAAATCTGTAGGCATGTGAGATTTAGACTTAATGTTAGAGGTGTGTGTGTGTGTGTGTGTGTGTGTGTGTGTGTGTGTGTGTGTGTGTGTGAGAGAGAGAGAGAGAGAGGATACAAGAAATAAAGTAATTTTGGAACTCTACTATATAATCATTATGCTAATAATGAGAAGGGTACTAAACATCATTTCATTATAGAGACTTACCATTTAGAGAAAATAATGGTAAGCAAAGTTTCTCTGTCATCAAATATACATACTTTTGCCACCTTCTGGAAATTAGGGAAGTAAGATTATCATAGGTAAGCTCTACATTTTGGCACTGTGTGTATGTTTTTAGTCTGTTATGTGTTATGTTTTAGTAGGTTTTGTCTAATCTATTTTATGTCTATCACTTTTCATTATCCTATTTTAACTTCAGTTTTATTTGTTTTCTCCTTAGCTTTTAATAACCCACGACCAGGACAGCTGGGCAGGTTATTGCCAAACCAGAATTTACCACTTGACATCTCATTACAAAGCCCAACAAGTGCTGGACCTTTCCCACCTATAAGAAACAGTAGTCCATATTCAGTGATACCTCAGCCAGGAATGATGGGTAATCAAGGGATGATAGGAAACCAAGGAAATTTAGGGAACAGTAGTACAGGTAAGGGCTTAAATGTGCTAAGTTTTCACCAAATTACTCAACTTGCTGGCTATGGCATTGTGTTCTACATTAAATGCATTTTTTAAATTTAAATGAATTCTTCTTCATGATAAACATAAGATTTTTAACCATTAGACATATTTGAACAGCAAGACAAATCTCTAGAATTCCTAAGAATGGTGATTAAAAGGCAAAAAACAAATTATCACTGACTGATCATTTTTGCTGTATTTGACATTTTAATGGAATTTCTATTCAGTACTATAATTTTTAATCCCATAACCTGAATATAATTGATTCTTGTTCATTATAGTTAAAATTCTAGATGGTTATTTTCAAATAATAGTTCTGGGAATTTATAAAACTAACAAATGATAGTTTGTTCCCAGTGAATATCCATGACATCCCTAAACCTTCCCAGTAATTGATAGTTACTGATCTGTAAGGAGTTATAAAATAGAAGTTAAGAACTAAACTAACTCACACTTAATAAGTAATACAACACAGCCAGGCACTGAAAATGTTAAATCATAGTCATAATATTTTTAAAGTGTATAAAAGTGTAACCTTTATTGCTGACTTAATTTTCTTCATTATCAAATGTACATTAAGATTTCAGCCATTCAGTTTGGACTTGCATTTAATAGAACATGAAATATCTGTACCATTACCCCCAACCTCCTTGATATATCTACCACTAAAAACAACAAGGACTGTTCTTTTAGCTGTTGCTCTTCTATTCCAATATTTATTTGTAACAATGTGTTATTTGTAACAATGCACCATTACCCCTAAATTTTTCGTTTTGGTGAGGAATGATCAGCAGTGATCATTTCCTCTGTTGTTTAAAAAATGGCAAGCTATTTGAGATTCTCATGTAGGAAAAAGGGAATTTGAGCAATGGTCAGTGTCCATGATATCCTTGCAGAGGAGGAAAATCTTAAGCAAAAGTTTTTAAAAGGTTGACTGAGAAAGCAATATTCAAGACAACTGGGCTCTAACCTTTCCCGTTTCACTGTTAATGTGATAACAGATGAGTCCCACTTCACTCCACAGTGCTTTGGTTTCTTCATCTTCAAAATTATTGACTTGAATGTTATCTAAGCTCTAAAATGTTATGAATCACACAAGCAGTACTATAAATATGGTTGAATGAAAACCCTAGAACTTCTTATTACTATTCATTTAATATGAATTTGATTAAACATTTGCTTTAAAAGAAAATAAGTATTCTCATTAAAGGACAATTGAGATGTACCCAAATAGGTTATATTTTCATAGTATGGGAAAACTGTGTAGTTTTATTAGTAGTAGTAGTATTCTGATTGCAAATGTATTCCAGGTGAAAAGATGATGCTAAATTATCATTCCTCCATGCCATTTCTCTGAAGGAAAAGAGTAAAGCAGCAAGATTTATAAGTGATACTTCGAATTATCTCCTTTTCAAATAAGAGTTTTTGTGAATCCAGACACATCTAGTATCCTAATTGGTAATCTGTGTTTAAATGTGGGTAGTCTTTATGAAGCATGATGGCAAAATTGGAGAATGCTAATAGCTTCATACAGTTGAAAAAGTTTATAGTTATGTCCCAATTAGTGTAATGCACTGATATTATGAGGAGTTTTTTAGCTGATCATCTCTAAAAATATATTTATTACTACATAGCCCCAATTACATTTTTAATCTAATAAATATGCCTTAAGATAGCATTGAAATAGGTAAATACAAATTACTATTTCCATTTTACATGTTAAAAAAACAGCTAAAGTGTTTTTGCTTTGTTCTTTTTCCTTCTTAAAATTTTGTCACGCTTTCCAATGGATTATCATGGCCTGCATATATGTATATAACAAAACAAATTTATTTTGGGTTATTTCCTCCTTCTTTTAAAATATCTGATACTTGGCCAGTGCCAGAAACCAGAATGCCAGACAGATGGATCAAGAACTTGATACCATTTGGCAAATCTTGTATTCTTTTATGTGTAGTAAAAATAATTCCTAATGTCTTAGCTACAAAAGGTATAATTTCTCTAAATATAATATGATACCCTATTACATCTAGAGATGTTCAGTCAGGTGTAACTAGGTAGCTCAACATTGTAACAATAGCAGGACTTCCCCTGACTTTAACTGTAATGAACTGTGGTAAATATCGGAAAGTTCCTGTGTGTAATTTCCCAGTAGTTTATACAAGCTGGCTAGGTAGAGTATGGAGTTGAATAGGTTCTATGATTTGAAAAAGAAGCTAGTATTTCAATATTTAACCTAGGTTTTGTAGAGTATTCTTTGAGTTTTCTTTATAAGAAAATATCCATTATTAGTTAACACCTAGTTCTTAGTCTTATCCTAACCCATTTTGGAGAGTAAAACATTGGCATGTGTGCCAGTAAATATGATTCATTTTCTGAGGAAGGAAGTTAGGGTTATCCACACGCCCTCAGCACCTGTTGTGGGGTACAGATGGGAACAATTTTCATAGCTTCTCCAAATGATAGTTGCCACCAGCAGCATCTCTATAGCATGCAAAATTTGTAGTAATCACAAGTCAGAACTGAACAACAAAGGATGCAAGTCATTCGTGCAAGAAGATTGGTATAATTCTTTAAACTAGTAGTTTCTTTGTGAAGAGTAAGATGTGAACAAGGTATCTATTTCTCTACTTTCTTTGACTTTATCACAGGAATGATTGGTGGAAATGCTTCCCGACCTGCAATCCCATCAGGAGAATGGGGATCCCCGGGCTCCGCAGTGAGGGTCACCTGTCCTGCCACAACCAGTGCCATGAATAGGCCAATCCAAGGAGGTATGATTCGTAACCCAACTGCCAGCATTCCTATGAGACCTAGCAGCCAGCCTGGCCAAAGACAGATGCTTCAGTCTCAGGTCATGAATATGGGTAAGCTAGCTTCTGACTCTCTGAGTCTTCTGTGACTTCTTGAAGGGAGTGACATTTCTCTCAGTACGTTCAAGACTTGCCCATAGCTGCAATTAGGTGCTCTCCTCCATGATAAGCTAGTGTGAATAGCAAGTAACAGAAGTGAGTGAAAGATTTTCTTTTAACTATGTTAGCTAAGTCTGAATTAGTTGTAGGATAATTTACTTTAGATAAATATATCAAATGATAATTATATAAATAAATACTCTTTGATGAGAGTGCTCTAAGGGAACCAAACAGAAAATATGAGCACTGTAGTTGAATTTGGCCAGGTGTCACATAAATTAATAATAGGGTAATGTGTGCTAGTTAGACTTAAGTTTAAAGCTTTTTTAATTGTATGTTTATGTCTATCCACCAAAGCGTGGTACAAATCCGCTTACATTCATGTAATTTTCATATACTGTACTATTAGATATTTCAGCATTGGTAAGAACCTAAAAAGAGAGAGAGAAAGAGTTCATCTGACAAGAGAAACCACAGCTCTGCAGAGCTCCTTGTCATTTGCTCCAGAATTAAAAAGGGCTTTGGAGATTATTTAGTTCAATCCTAGGAAACTAGGACCATGAAAATTTTAGTGATTTGAACTAAAGTTGCCACACATGTAGTAAACAGCAAAAATGGAATTTGAACCCAGGTTCTCTGTCTCAGAACCCCACTGATCTTTCCATTACAACAGCAACCTCTCTGTAGTTTTAAACCTTAGACAAGGACTTCTAAAAAGTTATAAAATGAGCAATTCAAGTCTTTGGCCTAGCCATGCCTATCTCCATCTCCTAATAATAGGTCACAATGAAAAATAAAATGATTAATAAGTGGATAGGGAGAGGAAGAAGGAAGAAAAACAGAGATTCTCAACAATTCATGATTTGAGTAATCTCCTGTAAATACACACACACACACACACACACACACACACACACACTCTCTCTCTTTCTCTCTCTCTCTCTCTCTCTCTCTCTCTCTCACACACTTTTTTTTTTTTTACAGAGGAAATGCCTTATTATCTCATTTTCCTCCAAAGAATTTCTCTTTTCTCCCCCCTCATACCCCAATCTTTTCCAGTTTTTCTTGGCCAAGAAATTTACTTGCATACAATGACCCTTTTTTTTCTCTGTTTAGGGCCATCCGAATTAGAGATGAATATGGGAGGACCTCAGTATAGCCAACAACAAGCTCCCCCAAATCAGACTGCCCCATGGCCTGAGAGCATCTTGCCTATAGAGCAGGCATCTTTTGCTGGTCAGAACAGGTAAGTGGAACAGAAAATTTTAAATAATAACACCTTCATTTTATGGGTGCATTGTATTTACAGCACATCCTTTCTTGTTTTGGGGGCAGTTTCTCTGAGGGAAAAAGAGATAGATTTGAAGATGCATAAGTAAAAGTAACCAGCCAGTTTTCTTTGATTTATCCCACAAATATTCATTTTCTGCATATTTGATACAAGACTAGGAATACAAGGTTATGAGATGCCATCTTCTGCAGAGAACTTTCAGACTAGTTGGAGATGAGGCATGTAAATGAAAGTATAGTAAGTGCAATAAGATTGGTGCAGACAAATTGTTACAGCTGTTCATAGTAGAGAAAAATCATTTCTGTCTGGAGTAACCAGAAGAGATTTATGAGAGATTTGAGAGCACCATGAAAATATAAATAGGATTCAACCAGAAGTTCATCCAATTCTAAAGTGTCTTGATTTCTGTGATTTCAAATTACATAAAAAGTGAATGAAATAATACGTGAAGTTCTGTCTGAATGAATTTTATCAGGAATATGTGCAAGTTTGTAGTCTTAAGGACCAAAAATTAATTTTATAGATTAATATTAATAAGATTTGAAATGAGTACTTGCTTAGATACAGGTACAACAGAAAAGTTCTTTAGAATGGTGAAGTCTAAGTTAAGTAAGAATTTTTGACTTTGTACCAATAGTTGAAAGGTTTTATTTCTTAGCCTTATATAAATCAAGAGAGTATTATAAGGAGAGAGAAAATAGAATAAATAGGGGAGAGGGGAATAGGATAGAGGGAAATACAATCAGCAGTAGTTACTGTGAAAAAAATTTGAAGCAAGTTTCTCTTATAAAAGCTTCATATCTCAGACATGGATTACTCAGTGAAATTTATAAAAATAAGAGCCATTCCCCAATTCCCCACATATGCCAATCATCAAAATTATGACCAGTTTTCAGGTGAAGTAATCAAAGCTATCTATAACCATATGAAAAAATACTCTCACTATTGACGAGAAAGGCAAATTAAAACAATTCTGAGGTACTACATACATGTTAGATTGGCTAATAGCACAGAAAAAGTAAATGACATATTGGAGGGGATGTGAGAAAAATGAGACATTAATGCATTATTGGTGGATTTGTGAACTGATTGAACCATTCTATGGAGCAATTTAGAACTATGCTCAAAGGGCTATAAAACCATGTATACCCTTTGACTTAGCAATACCACTACTAAATCTGCCAGGTCTGTATCCCAAAAGAGATTTAAAAAAAAAATCAGAAAAGGATCTATATGTACAAAAATATTTATAGCAGCTCATTTCTGGAGGCAAAGAATTAGAAATTGAGAGGGGGGCTGCCCATCCATTGGGGAATGGCTGAACAGGTTATGATCTGTAATTATGATGGAATGCTATTGTGCTGTAAGAAATTATGAACAGGAACCTGGAAAGACTTGCATGAGCTGATGGAAAGTGAAATGTGCTGTGTACAAAGTAACGGCATTATTGTAAGATGATCAGCTGTGAATGACTTATGTTGTAAATAAAAGTTTTAAAGATATTTACATTCAGGATGGTTCAGTCTTCTGGTTGTTCTTTTAAATTAGGATTTTGCTTTTATCACAACTTGGGTTCTTTGATTATGCCTGTGACCAGCATTCTTGAATTTGTGTTCAAATTACTTGTTCATATAGTAGCAATAACCAGCATTTATATAATGCTGTAAGGTTTACATGACACTTTAAAAACATTGTTTCATTTGATCTACACAATAATAATAGGAGTAGGTGCTATTATTATCTGTTTTACAGATGAGGAAACTGAGGCACAAAGGGGTTAAGTGACTTGTCCAGAGTCACACAGCTAGTAAGTGTCCCAAGCCAGAACTGAACTTAAGTCCTTCTGATTCCAGGTCCAGCATTCTATCCACTCTGCTCTTTAAATTATAACTTCAGATATTTATACAAAGTTTAAGTTCAAAAAATTATTTCCAAACTTTGGAACAACAGCTTATTTTCCCCTTCTAAAGTTTTTGTCTGTATTTAGAAAAATCCAGAGATTCTGCAATCTGATTCTGACCTAAATCATTCAAATGCAACTGTTCTCTCCATAGTTATTTATGATCTCTTAATTGCAGTGTTTCTTCTATCCTGTGCTGGTGCCGGGCCAAGCAGCAAGTGACATGCTTCTACACATACCAGACTGTTAGTGTGCAGCTGAAATTTTCTCTGTAAAATGCTGCTGGTTCTAAGTCATTATTTCCAGTGTTATTTCTTTTTCTGATTCTGATTGGTTTATCTACTGCGTTTGGGTTGATCCAGTTAGGTCATGCGATCTTTGCTGCCTGTTAGGAAAGAAACAGACAGCCTTCCTGTTTTCAAACAGATGGGAAAGTGGTGATTGGCTGGAGCAATGGCTTTACTAGTCATCTCGAAACAGAAGTCATGTGAGGTAGACTCAAAGTATGTACATAGTGACTAATAATGTGAAGATTCTGATAAGATTGTATGAAGTTTTATTGTGCCATCCAATTAACAAAGTCAGGTATGAAGATTTTCATTGAAAATATTAATATTTTCTGTATCACCAAAAACAAACAAACTTCAGGTGCTACGCAGTAGCATTATGTAAACATTTTCTGCTCAAAGTAATATTAAGTCCATTGGAGCTGTTAAAAAAAATTAATTGCTGGATGTAATCACCTTTTCTCAATCCTGAGCTTTATTAAGCTGTCTGCAGCTTCTGACTCCTGTACACTTTCTTTTCCTGTGTATTCCCCCTCTCTTCCTGCTCTCATCTGCCTCTCCTGTCAATCTGACTACTCTTCCCTTCTTCGCCGCATCTGCAGGCCAAGTCATACCGTAGTGGGTTCAGCCCCAGGTGATCCCCCAAGGATCTGTCCTGGGCCTCCTTATCTTCTTTTTCTGTCACCTGGTGATCTCATAAGTGTCCTGGAGTTCAGTTATTAACTTTTTGCAGATATTTCCAAATTTATATATCTGGCCGGTACCAGCTCCCCATCATCTTGAACTGATTGTCCTCCATGGTTCTCAAAGTTTCCATTCTTGCCTCCCAAACCTTCCTTTCTTCTAGCTTGCATATTACCGTGAAGGTCACTCCCTCAGTTTCTCATTGACACATTCTCATTCACCCTTGCTTTATCTGTGTCTCCGATATTTTATCATGTCTTATGTCTGTCTTTGCAGCATCTCTTATATGTAGCCCTTTCTTTCTACTCACAGAGGAGCCAGAGCCCCTTGGACTGCATTCCATGCTCCTTCTCCTGCTAGGTACAGGATGTCCCCTGAGGAAAGACCAGCACAGACCAGGCTAGGCTTCTTCTGCCCACCCCAAAGAACTTCCCCTAATACAGAGGATCCACTACCTCTACTGTAATTATGTGCCTGGTGCCTTTCATTTCCTGCATATCTCCCTGAGAGAAGATGGCAAGGGGTGAGCTAGGTATCTGCCTGAAGCAAGGACTTCTATCTCTGCCAGCACAAGGCACCTTCCATGTCTTCCTTTCCCCCCACATGTACCTCTTCCCATATCCAAGCTGCTGCCAAGGTCTGTGGATTTCAACTTTGCAACGTCTCTCACTGATACATCCCTTTCTCTTCTCTGACACTGTCACCACATTGGTACAAGCTCTTATCACCTCACACCTGGATTATTGTAATAGCCTATTGGTGTATTGGCCTGCCTCAAGTCTTTCCCCATTCCAATTCACTCTCCATTTAGCCACTAAAGTAATTTTCCTAAAATATGAATCTAATTAAGTCTCCAGCCTTCCCCTTCCCCCACCCCCATAAACTCTTGTGACTTTCTGTTGCCTCCAGGATCAAATACAAAATGTTCTGTTTGACATTCAAAGCCCTTTATAACCAATAGCCCCCTTCTACCTTTTAATCTTTTAATTTTTTAATTTTATTCTGAACCTAAGAAATAAAATAAACATTTCCATAACAGTAGAATAGAAAAAGAGATGATTGTACATAAACTTCTAATCTGTTATGTACAACTTGCTATACCTTTTGAATATATGACGAAGTTATCATGTAACTTCCTTTTTTTTCTGTTTTTCTTCCCTCACTCCGCCCTAGAGATGGCCACCATTAGACATAAATGTGTTTGTGTGTGTGTACTTACTACTTCTTTCTCTGGGTGCAGATAGCATCTTCCTTCCTTCTTCCACCTTATTACCTGCCGCGTAGTCTCTGATCCAGTAACACTCGCCTTCTGGCTGTTCTGACAAACAAGACATTCCATCTCTGCACTCTGGACGTTTTTCTCTGGCTGTCTCCCATATCTATAGTTTTCTCCTTCCTCATTTCTGCCTCCTAACTTCCTGTAAGTCCTAGCTAAAATCTTGCTTTCTGCAGGAATCCTTTCCTGACCCTCCTAATTCTAAGTGCCTTCCCTCTCAATTATTTTCTATTTATCTCATATATAGTTTGCTTTGTATATATTTGTTTACATGTAGTCTTTCCCTTAGATTATAAGCCCCTTAAAGACGTTGTAAGCCCCTTGAAGACAGTGACTGTCTTTTGCCTCTTTTCTTTTTAATAACTTTAGAACTTAGCACAGTACCTGGCACAAAGTAGGTGCTTAATAAATGTTTTTTGATTGATTGATAAAACCACCACCCTAGTATAGGGTTTTATTTGCTCTCACCTAGACTTTTTCAGTAGATTTCTAATTAGTCTCCTTGTGTGAAGTCTTTCCACACTCCAATCCATACTCTTCCCTGCTGCCAAATTGCATAGTTTTGACCAGGTCACTCAGTAACCTCGAATGGTTTCTTATTACCTAGAGGGAATCAACTATAAAATCTTCTGTCTGACATTTAAACCCCTTCACAAACTTGGTTAATGGCTCTTTTCCCAATCTTACATTTTACTTCCTTCCATGCTATGCTCTCTATAATCCTGCTACACTGTCTTACTTGATGCACCTCACACTAGACACCCCTCCCTTCCCCTGGCTCCATACCTTTGCATTGTCTGGCCTTCATGCCTAGAATATGCTATTTCTCCCCACTTCCACCTCTCAATTTCCCTGGTTTACTTCCCCCACCTTCTACAGAAAGCTTTACCCTAGCTCTGTTTCTGTCCATCCACCCAGTTCTAGTGCCTTTCTCCTGAGATTATCTTTTGTCTCTTTTTTATCTAGCTAGTTAAATGTGCTCTCCCCCTCTTTGAATGTGAACTCCTGGAGGGCAGGGACATTATTTTCCTTTTTTTATCCAGTGGTTAGTTCGATGCCTGACACGTGTTGAGGGACATAAGTGCCAAATGAATGGCATGTCTAGTTGGTGCTGTAGGTTTTCAGGAAAAGAAGTGGCCACTGAGGGCCCATGAATGAAGTGCACTGAAAGAAGGCGTGGGGTTTGGACACATAGTTAGGAGGCCAGGGACTTCAGACAGGATAAAGGCACAGAAATAGAAATGTAGACATCATGCACAAAGTGTGAATAAATCAGTTTGGTTGAGACAAAGGGTTAAATTACTCCTTCCGCAGATTATCTCAAGGATGACTAACCCTGATTCTGAGATTTTATGATTGGGAGAAATATGAAAGTTTGTAGTAGAAGCTGGTTTGGGTTCAAGAAAGAATAATTAGTTTTAGATTAATTTCAGAAATATTTCATCTGAAGTAACAACAGAACAAGAAAACAGATGTCCAACAGGCAGCTAGAAGTATAAGGTTGAAACTTGAGAGAGACAGACTTAAAGATGCATTTAAATAAAAATGCAGTCTCTGTTTTGGGTCATTTCAGTATGTATTAAGCGTGACTTCCTTATGTATCTCATATTGCCATGCTTTGCTGTTGGCACTCAAGTGATCTAAAATCCAATCCAACAAATACTTATTAAGTATCAGACACTGTGCCAAATTCTAGTAATGCAAAAAATAAGGAGCCCTTGCTTTCAAGACCCCTGTGTTCTGTTGGAAATAGTTTGATGTATTTAAGTTTACATTTTAATATTTCATGTTTATCATGCGTAAGTTTCTCAATGCCTGAATTAGATACTTAGCTTCATATCTTGATTAATTCTTATATCCTTGATTTTTTTTTACTTCTTACCTAGAATCTGTTATGAATGTTGTAAGGGTTTATTATAGATAAAGATTATTATATCATTATAGATAAATATATAAAAAATTATAGATAAAAATATCTATAATAAACAAAGCGTCCTGTTGATGCAACAGTGTGGCAAATTGTTTATGAAAACTCAAGTGTCATTACTCAAGTCATTGGCATTGCATTGATTTGCAAAGGTTTGAAATCCTTTTCCAGAGAATATTATTTTCTATAGAGTTTTAGCTTTGGTGGTACAATGAATTTCTCACCTTTTAGTTCTTAAAACCAAATAAGATTAGTTTATTTATGGATTGCTTTTCCTTTACATTTAGCCCAGGAATTCTAGATTAGAACCTCTTATAAGCAGACATTTAGTTTTCAAATAAATTTAAAATATACTTCTTTTGCTCAATAATAATCTTCCATATTTTACTCCTAGCTTGGTCATCATTGCTCCAGTGTGAATCATATAGTTAAAGCTCAAATAAGCCTTTTAGATCAGTTATTTTCTTCTTTTACAGTTCAGAAAAGTTGTTGCATTTCATTTCAGTAACAATAAGTATATTATTAAAAGACATAAGTAAAAAACTTTCAAACGCAAGCCGTTTTCCTAATCTGCATTCACTGGTGAAACAGTTCACCTCAAACAGTGGGCTGCCTTGAAAGGTGGCTTAGTTCACTGACACTTTTGCTTCTGCTAGTCATTAACCACGGTGCAGTAGATGATGTCCTTCAAGCCATTCTTGACCAAGGTTATATTTGACCCTTTGCAGGCAGCCTTTTGGTACTTCTCCAGATGACTTGCTGTGTCCGCATCCTGCTTCAGAATCACCAAGTGATGAGGGGACTCTCCTGGATCAGCTGTATTTGGCATTACGGAACTTTGATGGCCTTGAAGAAATTGACCGAGCCTTGGGAATACCTGAACTAGTTAGCCAGGTATATGCATTGGCTTTAATTGCTTAAGAAGGTATCTTGATACAGAATCTAAAGTATTTGTTTTATTTTGATTCAAGTACTTTTCAGTTCACCTTTTCATATCAGTTTTAATTGGAAAAGGTCTCTTGAAATTCATCCTTATCTATTCATCCCTTGGCCTTATTGAAAATAAGGGAAGATATATATTGTAGGCAAGAACTTCAGAAAAAGCTACCCCTTCATTCTTTCTCAATAAGTATTTTATTGATGTATTTCTTTTTCCATTACTGTCATTTCCTGGTACTTGCCCCTTTGTCACAAAGAATTATTGTTAAGCAGTACAAACTGACATGTCAAAGTGTCAGCATTTGCCTCATTCTGAACTTGTAGTGGAATACCTTTCCAAAAAGAGGAGGTTGTTATGTTTTATTTTTAGTCCTTTGGAAACAAAAACATTGCATTAATCCGAGTTCTAATGTCTCCTTTACACAATTGTGGTAATTTTGTGTATCTTTCCTTTTATTACACTTTTTGTGTTTCATACAGATTTTCCCAAGTTTCATTGACTTACTCATTTTCATAATTTATTATAGCACAGAAACATTCCATGACTTCGTTTGGTCAACCACCAGGCACCTACTTTCCCCCCTAGTTTTTTACTATTTAAAAAAAGCTGCTATAAGTAAGTGATATGTATAGACCTTTCCTTCTTTCTTTGACCTCCTTGGTGTATGTGTTTGATCAAAGGTTAGGAACAGTTTACTCATTTTTCTAGCATAGCTACAAATTATTTTTCATAAATGTTAGAACAGTTCACAGCTGTACCAACAATGTTTTAAGACTGCCTGTCTTCCCACAGCCTCTCTAACATTGACTGTTTCCATCAAGTCAGTAGGAACACTAGAACAGTCTTTTTGGAGGTGGAGAAGCATAGAGGATCAAGAACAGATTGTGATAAACAGCACTTTTTGTGTTCCCTGCCTATTCTTTTGGCCTTATATCATTTTATGGGTTTGGGTTAGTGGGGCAAAAAACCATGTTTGTTAAAGGAAAGCAAACTTTCTGTAAACTATACAGAGTTCACATTCAGTAGTTCACATTTAATTAACACAATTGATTAACCTAGTGGAGTGCTCTGTGCATAGAGGTTCTGAATAAGTTGGCTGATCTTTTGGAGGATATAGAGCACAAAGATATTCAAAGCCTTTCAAGAGTAAAGGTGCCACAAAACTAAAGAGTGTCTAACATTAATATTTGTTTAGTTGGATTCTTTAAAATTTTCCTTCAGGGATATTCAAGCCCCTTAGAGTTGTACCATAAGTCTGTGGAATTCTATAAATCCGTAAGGAAGGTGTATAAGGATGCAGGGAAAGATTAGGAGATGGCTTTTGAGTAAACCTAAGTACAGCATTTCTTTCTGGGAGATTCTCATTTATCAGAGTAACACTAGAAGGATTAATAAAGAGCATGAGGAAAGGATTCTCTTTCTACTGGCTTCAAGAGTGTGGCCCTTCTGAGGAAGTCTTCACCATGAAGGTAGTACAAGTCTCAAAAATTTTGGCTCATGCTCCAACCCAGTTCTCCTCTAGAAATAACGTCAAAGTAACTAGCATATGCTTAAGTCTCCACAGGTGTGGGTTTAAAAGGCTCTCAGTTCCTCCATTCCTTATGTTAATGATATATATTGCATATAGAACTGCCTTCCCCGCCCCCTCCCCACTCCTTCAGGGAATTAAATGCAGAAAACACTTTTATTATTCTTGTGCATTTAGTGAAGCAGTTTGGCATCATGGAATGGTTGCTGGATTTGGAGTGGAAAAGACCTAAGTTTAGATCCTGCTTGTGTGTGAAGTAGGGCAAGTCACTTAACCTCTCTGATCCCTGCGTAACAGGATAACAAGCTCTAGGGCTCTGTAGTACCTCCCTCATAGATTGGTTACGAAGCTCATTAAATGAAATGACATTAGTAAGACACCTCTCACAAGCATTATAAAAAATGTCAGTCAGCATTATTATTACTCTATCCAGGAATGGGTTGGGAAGTACTGAAAGTGTTGTTAGCTCTGCGTTTTGAAATTTTTGAAAGTCCTACTCAGTTTATTATGTAAATAAGATGTATTTTTAAAATATATACTTTGGTTTACTATGGAAAAAGCTGGAAAAAAACACACCACTCTTTTCTGCCACCATTACCTTCTCCCCTTCAGTGTGTCTGCATGAATCATTTTTATTTTCAGAGGTGTGAACTATCACCAAAAAATAGCTCCTGGTGTCTAATCCATTTCTTAGTTAAAAAATCAGATTTCCTCTTTGGTGTCTGTTAGGTGATGCAGAGTCACGCAAGACTTGTGAAACTTTTTTAAAAAATAGTTTTATCCCAAAACGCAGCAGAAGCTGAGCTGAGCAATGCTCAGCAGAAATAAGTGGGACTTAAGATGTCAGTTCATATTGATAACAACAGGATAGAAAAAAATTACTATAGATTTAAAGTTATAACCGAAAGTCAAGAGGGAAAAATAAAAGGTAAATGTTTCCTATATGACTAGTTTGCTTTGCTTCTGGTTAAAATTTTAAATGATTCAGCATATGCAGTTGCTATCTTGATAGTCATTATTTTTACTTTAGAATATTTGATCCACTGCACTGTTAAGTGATATAATGCTGTATCTCATCAGAACTGATGTCACTTCATCAGATGCTATTTTAGTCCCCTTTTTCTCACTTACTTGTGTTACTACTTATTTGAGTTCATCAGACCCAGTGTGTTCCTTGTACATTATATATATATACATATATGTATATGTATAAAGTATATTTTGAATTAAATTACAGAAACATGTCTAATAATAACTTTAGAAAATGAGACTTCATTTTGTCTATTTTGTTAGGAGAAATTATATGCCATAAAATTTACAGTCTTTTCTGTTATTGTTAATATTCTAAGATGGTTTCCTAGATATAGTCAGACCAATAATTCAACAAAGTACACCATCTCCTCAGCTTCATGAGCACATAGGGTTCCTTGTGAGTTCTGTGCAGCAGTGGAGACAGAGCTAGGAAACCAAAAACTATAGTAGCAAATCAGCTCTGGCAATTCCAAAACCAGAAAGGACACCTCACTTCTAGGGTGTTCTTTTGGGAGCCTCAAAAGGTAAAAGAGACATGTGGTCAAGTGAAAACAATTTGTGTTTGAATTCTTGGCCTCAGTCAAGTGCCTTCCCTTTCCTGGGCCTATGGAATGAAGGATTTCAACTAGATGATCTACAAGAATCCTTCTTACTCTAAATCAAGCCTGCAGAACCTGCAGCCCATGGGCCGCTTGTGGCACACCAAAAAGGATTTCAGGTGACCTATGAAAAATGGAGAAGAAAACCTCTTCAGCAGCCATCCAAAACAGCCACAGATTGTGCAGATCTACTCTAAATCCTTGGAATAGGGCCATGATGCCAGCTGAGCCTAAAAGCTCAAGTGCTGTTTCTAAACAAATTTAAATTATCTTTTGATTGGGGGTAAGGGGATACGTCTCAGGGGTGGGGAACCTGTGGCCTAAAGACCACATATGGCTTTCTAGGTCCTTGGGCGCAGCCTTTTTACTGAGTCAAGTTTTACAGAAGAAATTCTTTCATTAAGGGGATTTGTTCTATGAAGTTTGGAGTCAAAGGTCTACAATTGAGGACCTGGAGGGTGACATGTGGCCTTGAGGCCACAGGTTCCCTATCCCTGCTTTAGACCAAAAATATTCATACTGTTCCTCTGAATGAGTCGGTACCACTACTAGATCCATACCCCAAAGAAATCAAGAAAGAGGAAAAAGGTCTATATAAGCAAAAATATTTATTGCATTTATTTTTGTGGTGACAGACAACTAGAAACTAAGTAAAGATAGTGCCCATTAGTTGGGGATATGGCAAAACAAATTATGGTATATGACTGTAATGTAATACTTTTGCATTGTAAGAAATGAAGGATATAGTTTTGGAGAAGCCTTGGAGGAAAGATATGAACAGATGCAGAGTCATGCAAGCAGAAATAAGAGATTAATTTATAAAATAACATTATAAAGACAAAAATAAAGTTTGAAAGATCCTAGAATTCTGAGCAATATAGTAACCCACCAATCATGGTTGAAACATGCCACCTTCCTGATAGATATTAGTCATTAGTCTTAGTGTTTTTTTGTTTTGTTTTGTTTTACAGCAATAGTTTGTCAGTTCTTGACATTTTTGTTTTCAATCACACTTTTCTTTGCCCTTTACTTAGCATGATTGATCCTGTTTCATTGTGATCTTTAAATTATCCTGAAAGGATTGATTTCCACAGAACAAAAATTGCTGTTTGAAGTGTGCTTTTTAACAGCTGGGGGTTTTTTTTGCACTATCTATTCTGAAAATCCTCAGAATTAAAAACAATTGAGTAATGAAATATGTATGTATGTTTTGAAATCCAGCTCACAACTGACAGTTGGCAGTGGAGAAATTAGCTCAGTCTGGCTTCATCTGATCAAGGACAGACATATCAGAAGCATACATGCATGTTACAAAATGAAACCATGTTAAAATTAGTACTATTTCCAAGTAATTCGCATACCACTGTATTAGGTTTTGGTCCCAACTATACATTATCATAGAAATTTTTAATCCATTTAACTTGTTTTGTCGTTGGATTTTTTCTTTTTTGAGTAATTGTGGATCTTAATATCTTTTGTAATTGCCTCAATCTACTATTTGGTTAAAAATATACCAGCTCATGGACATGAAAGGTATATGATCTGCTTCTAGTTTTCTTATGATATAATTATAAATACTAAGGTCACAAATCCATTTTTAATTTATTGTTGAATATGACATAAGATGTTGATCTAAACCTAAGCAGTGCCATGAGCACTGAATATTCAAGTATTAAGTCTTTGAAGAGCACTTTGTAATTGAATCTATACAAGCATTATAGTTTTCTCCTGTGGTAGATCAATACCCAAATATCTTGAGCATTTTTTAGTTACTTGGAATGGGATTTCAGTTTCTATTATGACCTCTTGGATTTTTCTATTATTATATAAAAATGTTTATTTTTTTGAGGGTTTCTTTTTTGGTAGACTACAACTTTGCGCTGAAGTTATTGTCTTTTCTAAGTAAACCGTTGAGTCTCAAGCAAATATGAATAGTTTTATCTCCTCATTCCATCCTGTCCAACAGTTTGCTTCCTCTGTCATTGACACTTTCACTTATTTTCAGTCTCTCCTTTTCTGCTGGCACATTCCCTCCTGCCTTTGAACAGTAAGGGTGCCTTCTCCCAGCCTCAAAAAACTTTTATCACTTGATCCTTCCATCCCTATTAACTATCCTGTATCTCTTCTGCCCTTTGCAGTTAAAGTACTTGCTGACCTCCAGTTGCCTTTCACATATCTCGCACTAGATGTCCGGTAGACATCTTAAACTCAATGTATTGTCTAAAATGGAACTTGTTATCTTTCTTCTTAAACTCCATCTCCTACCTTCCCTATTACTGTAGAGGACAATGCCATCCTCCCAGTCCCTCAGGCTCACAGCCTAGTGTCATCCCCAACTCATCACTGTCTCCCTCCTCTCATATCCAATCTGTTACCAAGGCCTGTCAGTTTCACATTTAAAACATTTCTCCATTACACGCCCTTCTCTGCTCTGACCCTGCCACCACTCTGGTGCAGGCCCTTACCAACTCATATGCTTTTATTTTTACAGTAGCCTACTGGTGGATCTGCCTGCCTCAGGTCTCTCCCTGCTCCAATCCATCCTGCATTCAGCCACCAAAGTGATTTTTCCAAAAGTGTAGGTCCTACCATGTCACCCTAACTTCCCACTCAAGAAAACTCTTGTGGCTCCTGTTTGACATTCAGAGCCCTTCATAACCTAGCCCCCTCCTACCTTTCCAGTCTTCTTACACCTTAGTACTTTCCACATACTCAGTGATCCAGTGACATGGACCTCTTTTCAGTTTTATAAAAAAGACATTCCGTCTTCTAACCCTGTGCCATTTTCTCTGACTGTCCCTCATGCCTGGAATTCTCTTCTGCTTCATGTATGCCTACTGCCTTCCTTGGCTTCCATTGAAGACCCAACTAAAATCCCATCTTCTACAGGAAGCCTTTTCCAACCCTTCTTAATTTTAGTAATTCTTTCCCTTTCATAATTATTTCCTAGTCATGTTGTCTTGCTTTATCAATTTTTTTTGTTTGTTTTTTTGCTTCCCCATTAGACTGTGAACTCCCTGAGGACAAGGGATGTCCTTTGCCTCCTTTTGCATCCCTAGCCCTTTGTACAGTGGGCACTTAACAAATGGTTTGTTGACTCATTGAATACCTATCTTTACACCTTTAACTTCTTTCTCTTATTCTATTTACTGTTGCTAGCATTTATTGAACTATATCAAATTAATAGCAGGAGAGAAAGGGAATGCTCACTTTAACATATTTATTGGGAATACTTCTAATATCCCCATTGCAAATGATGCTTGATTTTAGTTTTAGATATTTTTTATGATACTGAAAAAAGAACCCTTTATACCTCTCTCATGTGGGTAAGGTAAAAGCTTTTTCTTAATCTTTGGAGATAAAGATGTGGATTTTTTAAATAAATATTCACTTAATTCATTCAATTCAATTAATATTGGCCTGTAGTTTTCCTGTGCTTTATGTTTCTTTGGTTTACATATTAGCACATTTGTCTTATGAAAGGACTTTGTTAGAGGGCTTTCTTTATCATTTTGGGGAAATAATTTGTGTAGTATTGGTACTAGTTGTTCTTTAAAAATGAATCCATCAAAATCTTTTTCTCATTTCCCCACCCCCTCCTTTTAGTTCTTTCATAGCTAGTTCTGTTTGTTTTTCTGATATTTAACTATTCAAGATCTCTATTTGGGCATCTGCACTTTCTTTTGTGTTCTCAGTTTTGGTAGCTTATAACAGCTTAGTAGGGTTCTGATACATATCTTGTTGTGATTTCACCTTATTTTGCTATGTATTTATTTTCTGTCCTTTTCTTAATCAGGTAAGCTAAAGTTTTATCAATTTTATTGGTCTTTACAAGAACCTGCTTTTAATTTTATTTATCATTTCTGTAGAAGTTTTGGTTTCCAGCTTATGTATTTCTTTCTTAATTTTAATATTTCCCATGCACTTATATTGGGTTTGTTTTTTAGCTTTTAGATTCCTTAACATAGATATTCAGTTTATGAACATTAAAAGGACTCAGATCAATTGACACAAAAATATTATAATATTGCTTAGAAATAAAAATTTTCATCCTACTATCTTTCTGTTCTTTGTCTTAGAGAATTTTTAAAAAATGAACTATCATTTGACACAGTTTAATCCTTTTGAGATACACTTAGATTTAGGTCCTTCTGATGCTAGTTTTCCTTTTCTATTTTTTATTAATTATGTTTTTAGGTATTTAATTTCTCCCTAAAACTGCTTTAGCTACATCCCAGAAAAACTAACAAACAAAAAAACAAAGTTTAAGTGTAGGAGAGAATAGGGGGTTTTACATGAATACTTAAATCAAGAAGAAAAAAGAGAAGAATTAGGTAACTAGAAAAAAAGGAAGAAATAAAAAAGATTAATAAGTTAAATGAAACTTCAAAACTGGAGAAAAGATTGACAAATGAGAGGGGGAGAGAGGTGGTATTTGAGGGTGAAGGCAAGAGAGCCTGTGTGAATAGTGTGGCCGCAAAGTAGATTAAGCAAAATAACTAGAGACATATTACTGTGATAATTTGAAGAAATAAAACAGTATTAGAGACAAATGAAGGAAAGTGTAAACTTAACTCTAATAACTTTAAATGGGAATTGATTAAACAGTCCAATAGAATGAAACAAATTAACAGATTGAATAAGAAAATAAAACTCATAATTTCTTGTTGACAAGAATTATACCTAAAAAGCAAAATCATAAAGAAAATTACAACATTTACCATGCATCCAAACAAGCAGGAATTACAATCATGCTGTTATGCAAAGCAAAAAAAAAAAAAAATTTGCCACATAAAAAGAGATAAACAGAGAAACAGTATCATACTGAAAGGGACCACAGACACAAACCAATATCACTATCAAATGCTCCAAACAATTTAGGGAAAATTTGCTGAATTACATGAGGACATAGGAATAGTTTGCTCCTTTTCTCTTGGTTCTGGCCTGAATCTATGATCATAATCATTGTAAGTGATTTCTAATGTAGAAACTAACTGGTACAAATTGTCGAATTGTTCTTATCTATCATAAGCAAGAATTGGAGTCATGTTTTCCTTATTCTAGGGCCATCCCTTCTTCACTGGCTATATGTTGCTTTTTCATTGTCCTGCATGACATACAAAAAATGAGATATAAATCTAAATCAAAATCTTTGAGACATCCTTTTTATAAAAAAAGCTTTATTTTTTTGTCTCCTAGTTTCACTTATCATGAGAATATCAGTTTTGCTATGATTCAGTCCTTGGATATTGGTCAGTTCGTTGGTGATTGAATAGAAGTCTCAAAATTAGCACACCTTTAGTTAAGTTAATGGTTAAAGAGAACTTAAAAAACTGTATGATTGTTTGCATTCCCTGTCTCCTTTTCTGTTCCTCTATGATCCTTATGCAGAAACAAAAGAAAGACACACAACTGAGGTCCATTTTGTATTTTCTTTGTTTCTTGAGTTGTTATTGCCAAGAATTCTTTACCTTATGTCCAGTGAGAAGCTTCTCTCTTCTTAGCCAGGTTGGTCTTACAGCTGACTCAGTCTCTCAAAGCCAAAGCTTTTCTAAAATGGTAGAACCTACCATGTTTCACCTCTAGAAAAACCCTGAAGAATCAAGTCATCTCCATGCCATGATGAGGGCACAACATGAACTATCACATATTATGTAACAGTTGTTATTATCACTAAAATGTTAAGAAATGTTAGGCCAGTAATTTCACACAGCCCAAAAGAAAACTGGCTTCCATTCACAAATATTACCTGCCTCTGGAAATTTTGACTTGAGGCATAAATCATATATTGACTGGAATGAAGCCAAAGAAGATATGTGGAGGCTGGTTTGTGTCAGTTTCAAATAAAGTTAACCACATCAAGTAAAGAAAGTATGTCCTAGTTTTTGGTTCAAAAAATGGTAGACTCTGAGCATTGGGGTTACACATTATGTTCCTGTAATAGAAAGTAACAGTAGGATAGATACCACCTCTCTTCCTTCTCAACGGCAAGGACACACAGGTAGTCAGGTCAGACAGAGATTATTTTCATTGGCTCCCCAGTAGCTATGACCAGAGCCCTGGGAGAAATTGCAAAGTATATCAAATATGTCTCTTGAACTTAATTTCCTTGCCCTCTAGAAACCCATTATTCTGCTCCAGCTATCATAATTCCTCGCCTCATACAACTAAATTTTGTTTTAGTCTTCCCATTAAATTTGGGCTAATCTCCCAAAGAATAAGTTCCTCTTAAAGGAAGTAATGTTAATCTAAATATGTCCTTAATTTATAAAATTGGAAAGAAAAGATTTTTCAGCAAAAGAAAAAAGCTAATTTCTGGAGAGAGAGTAGATTTAACTCGAAACACCACCTAGGGTTGGGTAATCGTATGATTATGCATCAGTACTGCAAGGATCCATATTTACCACCTAACTACATAAATTGCTGTGGCTAAAAAAATGAATTACCAGCCTTGTGAACAACCTTTCTCCATGGCCTTCTGTTCAGATTCTTTCCAGTTGGTAAGATCTGCCAGAACTTGCTTTCTACTTGGGATCGCCTTCAAGAATACAGGTCATCTCCATGTACAAATGAGATTTTGAAATACAAATATCTTGGAAGTCATAAGTGTCAAGAGGAAATATGCTTTAAGTTTTTTTGATTTTCAGATGTTTTTCAAAATTGTTATTACTTGGATTTCTTCATAGAGCCAAGCTGTTGATCCAGAGCCATTCTCAAGTCAAGAATCCAGCCTCATCATAGAACAGAAACCCCCAGTTTTTCCTCAACAATATGCATCTCAGGCTCAAATGGCGCCGGGTAGCTATACACCCATGCAAGATCCCAACTTTCATACGCTTGGACAGCGACCAAGTTATGCTACACTACGTATGCAGCCTAGACCAGGCCTTAGGCCAACTGGCATAGTACAAAACCAACCCAATCAGCTGAGACTTCAACTCCAACATAGGCTCCAAGCACAGCAGGTATGTTATTTTATTTTGCATATATGTGATACATCTGCACTTGAGGCGAATGGTATTGAAGGGCCTTATTATCAGTCCACTTCTTCTGAAAAAGTGAAAAATACTCCAGTGGGCCCTAACAGTTCCCCATCTTCTACCCACTTTGCTTTTTTCTCTTCTCTCTCTTCCATCTTTTCCTTTCTGGCTTAGTCCCAGTTCATGGCATAGTTTGAGGCTCAGGAGAAGGTGTTCCTCTTAAAAAAAAAGTCCCACTTCAGGATTCATATGGCCATTGTGTGCTGATAGGTAACAGGATGTACCACATGATAAAGCAAATGTATATATAACTTCACATGATATTCAGTACAGGAGAATGTTTCATTTTACTATTTATGACTTACTACTTACTGTCAAAATAGTAGCACTGAGCATTTTCTGTAGCAGAGTAAAATCCAAGTCTCATTTTCAGTGTATTTGTTCGACCTTATCTTCTACCCTTGGCCACATTTTCTGATCATCTTCTTCCCCTTCCACTTGAGTATTTGAATTATTGAATATTCTAATCATCAAATATTCAAAAATACCTTCTGAATTGTAAGCAGTATGGAAACTCAAGGATTAAGAATCCTAAGAGAAAGAGTTCAGCTGCCAATAATATGATTTTAATTTTAGACCCTATCTTAAAGCTTGCACCCTGCCTGCAGCTTGTAAATTTTTTAACAGGGCTGAAATAAAATGTATTCTTTCCAACTTTTTATGTTTGGTATATGTGTGCATTTAGAATCGCCAGCCACTTATGAATCAAATCAGCAATGTCTCCAATATGAACCTGACCCTGAGGCCTGGAGTACCAACACAGGTGAGGGAGCGGAAGCTACAAAATTCTTCTGTTTTAATACTTAACCTATTTTGTCCCTAACTATGTTGATCAATTCTTCCTCTTTGATATCCTGGGCATAATAACTTGTTAAGTCAACGGATAAGAAAATTGACCACACTGGATGTGTAAAATCATCTGGTTATCCTCCCATTACTTCCTTTCCCATTCTCCTAATTGCTACAGAATTTATCTTCTCCAATATAAACACAAAATCCTTAATGCCATAGTTAGGACCCATTTAGCTGCCTACACCTATTCCTTATGCCTCCTCCCTCCTGTGGCTATCACCATTTGTTTTATTCCCTTTCTATTCCATTCTAATTCCTTTCCTTATGTTTGTCCCTCCTATCATCTCCTCTCTTCTCACTACCTCCTCCCTCTGTCTCACCTCTGCTTTTAGGGACCTGTCTGGGAGAACACAGTAGTATGAAAGGCCTGATTGTTCACTTTTTTGAGACCTGAGAGTATTTATAGTGAGGCACCAACCTGCCATCGTCAGGGTTCATTGAAGAAATTCCTCTTATCTGTGAGATTATGTTATGTTGAGTTTCATGTGGTACTTCCGGTAACTGTTCTGTTCCATAGCAGGGCATATTATACAAGACTTCATTGTAATTATTATTTGTGTGGAACTTGGATCAAAATGCTGGTTTTCTTCACCACTTCCATGATCTGACTTAAGACAGTTTAGAGGACCTGTTTCACATCTAGATATATACACATTTGGTATATATGGATTTTTACATTTTTGTGCCTATCCCCAATCTTTACCACCTTCCCTTGTTTTAGGGACCTATTAATGCACAGATGCTGGCCCAAAGACAGAGAGAGATCCTGAACCAACACCTACGGCAAAGACAAATGCATCAGCAGCAGCAAGTTCAGCAACGAACTCTGATGATGCGAGGACAAGGGTTGAATATGACACCAAGTATGGTAGCCTCTGGTGGCATACCAGCAACTATGAGCAACCCCAGGATTCCCCAGGCAAATGCCCAGCAGTTTCCATTTCCTCCAAACTACGGTACTGGACTTACATCCCCACCACCTTTCACCAGTCCTTTCTCCCCAGTGTCCCCCAGTCCTGGGTCACAGCTCCTCTCTCACAGCTCCTTGCATGGCTCCCAGATGAATCTGGCTAACCAGGGAATGATGGGAAACATGGGAGGACAGTTTGGGCCTGTCATGAGTCCCCAAATGCAGCACAATACCTTCCAGTTTCCCAGCTCAGGTACCACCTTTTCTCTGAGTGCAGGTCTTACTTTAAGAATGACAGAAGTAAGTGTGTGTGTACATTGCGTGTGTGTGTATGTGTGTGTATGTGGATGTATGCGAGTGTGTGTGTGTATATATATATAGTATTTATAATTTATATGTCTGGCTGTGTCTTTACACAAATATCTATATATTTTTAAAGTCTCTGGGTCTGACTCAAACAAATCAATATATTTCTACAACTATATGCAATAGAGAAAGAAAGAAACTAATTTCTCACAAGTAAGGTATCAAGGGTATGTCCAGATCTTTTGTAAATAAGAGTTATTGGGTGCTACATATATAGACACTACAGAAGGCCTTAATATTGATTTGTTTTTGAACATCATTCTCAAGAGATTAGTTATCAGATATGTAATGTTATGAATATTAATACTTTGTATGCATGTACCAACGTTAAATTCACAATTTAATTATTGATAGAATTAGCTGATTATATTGACTTTATTTTTTAATGAACTTTTTTCCTAGAGTTTGCCAGAACTATCTGTAACCTTTATTTGTGTTTACAAAGTTTAAGATTCCTGCTTCATTATAGGGGAAAAAAGACATTTTTTTCAAGGTTTTTGTTTCTACTGCATAATCTTGATGTCATTTTATAATTGATTTAGTTACTAATTATAAATGCATGTTGTTCTAATGTTCTGGGCATGAATTTGATTAACCTAATATTAAAACTTTTCCTATTTGCCTTCTTATCTTCTGTCCTTGGTGCCATGTTCTGAGAACCCCAGCTTCCTTAGATGATGATTCTGTAGATTCTAATCAGAGTTTGAACTCTGCTTTCATTAAATAGACTCAGAAGAACAAGAACACATTTTTCAAATTTTGGAGGTTTTCTTTTCCCTTAGGCTTTACCCAAGTGTCAGAACAAGCCATTATAATAAAAATAAAAGAAGTTAGTCATAAATAGTTGTTTTCTTCAAGTACATATACAGGCAACTCATCTAATTCATTGGTGGTTTTTCAAATGTGTGACTAGAAAATCTCATTGCTGGGCAAAGGGTAACTAAGTTTAAAAACAAAAAGACTTTTTTCAGTTCAGTTGTAGCTATGTATTGTAAATTTAGTGAATAATAAGATAGAGGTAGTATGAGGTAGTACACAGACTTATACCTTCGCATGTTGGCTTTGACATTTGATAGCTACGTGAACCAGAGTTAGTCAGTTCCTCTAGGAACCTCCTCAGAACCATCAGCAGTTTGAGATTTATATTGGTGGAAGAACGTTCTGCATCTGCAGTTTTCCAAGCTGATGAAATCACAGATCCTTCTTGTAATTGGGCAGTAATAGTTAGTAATTTAAATTTACACAGTGCTTAGATTTACACAGTTAATAAAGAAGAGTTAACTTTCCACATCATGGATAGGAATGTACATATATACAGCTCATTCTTTAATGTATATGCATGTTTCTTGGGCTAACTTTTAGAGGTAATTTTATTTTTTTCTCCACAATTACAAATGAATGGACAGTATGGGACCTAAGATTTGAGTATTAATTAATTTAACACAAGCCAGACAGAATGTGTCTAAATAGATATTATGAGAATACCATTTAGACTGTAGCATCCACTGAAGTTAACTACAGTCAGTCTTAAGAAAAGGTTAGACATGGAAAATGGCAAGGAAGTATTTTGTTTTCTTTTGTGTAAGTCTGGCTTTGGTAGTTAATGTTATAACTTAGTACTACTTCTTTAACTTCTACAAAACAGAAATGGCAAAAGAGTTGAGTTTTTTCTTATTTTTTAATGTCATTCTTCAATCTCTTATTAAGGATATGTTATTAGCCACAGTATTATCAGACATTTGAAAGTAATGATTATAAACATTTAATTGGAAATGTTCTTTTTTTTTCCTACCCAACATAGCATTACTAATATCTACTTACTTTCTTTTGATTTCTAGGAATAAGTCAGCAGCCTGATCCAGGCTTCACTGGGGCTACAACTCCCCAGAGCCCTTTGATGTCCCCTAGAATGGCACACAGCCAGAGCCCCATGATGCAGCAGTCTCAGGCCAACCCTGCCTATCAGTCCTCTTCGGAGATGAATGGGTGGGCACAGGGAAACATGACTGGAAACAGGTAACAGAGTGCTGCTGATGTTCTGGCTCTGTATCCATTATATAATAGAAACAGTACATAGAAGATAGTTGGTCACAAGGTAGCCAGTTAGGCTTTCGTAACAGTGTGTCCACCATAACGTTCTCTTCACTTCACTCCCACTCCGTGCTGCTTTCTCTAGAGCAGAGAGAACTTTACACAAACCTGAACTTAAATTGTAGCCTTCTTCATTGTTAATTTATTCATTCAGTACTATTTTGCAAGACGTGAACTTGAGAAACTGTAAAATGGCATTTATTTTCCATCTGTTTGTAATTGAAGTGCCTATAGAAAAAGAAGACCTAGACATTATTAGTCCTTTTATGTGTTTTTTTAAAAGCAGGTATAAAAATAGTTAAAACCTATATATTCAGAATAATTGCCATCCTGTGGCCAACTCTTAAGCCCTACAGAAAGTCTGTGAAAAAACAGTTATGGCTTGATCTTCATAAAGCACCCTCACAGCACCTTATATGTTCCTCCATCCAATTTCTGTTCTCTGTTACTCCCCTCCCAAACCCCTTTCACTGAAATAAGTCAGTGAGTCCCTTTTTCTGTATAACTGATAAATGCCTAAGAAAATTATATTTTAAAAGTCTTGTAGCCAAACTTGTTAGAGCTTTCATTGTGTGTGTGTGTTTATGTACGTGCATATGTATGTATAATCAGTCTTTCTCATATTTTCAGCATGTTTTCACAACAGTCCCCACCACATTTTGGACAACAAGCAAACACCAGCATGTACAATAACAATATGAACATCAGTGTCTCTATGGCGACCAATACAAGCGGTATGAGCAGCATGAATCAGATGACAGGACAGATCAGCATGACCTCAGTGACCTCTGTGCCTACGTCAGGGTTGTCCTCCATGGGTCCTGAGCAGGTGAGTACTGGAGGAGGTATAGCAGCAGTGGCAGCAGAGTCTGACACTAAGTTAGCTTTTTTCTAGTTCTTTAATAAAGACATCTTATAGACAGACAGTGTTTGCTCTTAACTCCAGTTTATTTGAAGAATATGTTTTAACTTTCAATGAGGCTAACAGAAAAGCTTATTAATAATTAAATGAACGTATACAAATCTCTGTCTGCTGAAGAATCTTTTAACAATGATTCTTCATTTTCTTGTCACTTTTATAATTATTTTAGAAAATCCTCAGAGTGCTTTCATTAAGAAAGTGAATTTTCCAAACTATGATGATTGCCCTATTTTTTTTGTATCTTTGTGATCATCTTTGCATTTTTGAAATTAATTTAGTCATAGATTTTGGCAAACATTTATTTTCCTTTTCTCCACTGTTTCCTTCCCTCCACCCTCAGCTGCCATTGAACAGATTTTTTAAAAAGAAAAACAAAACTCATAGCAAATACCCATATTAACAGTGTCTCTAGCTGTATGTCTCATTCTTCATTTTAAGTCCATTACTTCTCAGACAGGAGGTAGATGACAAGATTAATCTTCAGCCTTCTCTGGACTTGTGGTTCTAAAGTCTTTCAAAGTGGTTTTTCTCTATAATGTTAATGGCATATAAATTGTTTTCCTAGTCCTCACTTCACTCTCTGTTAGTTCACTGATAGAAATAGTGGTACAGATAACACAAAAGCATTTCAATTTGAGTTTGGAGTAACTAATAGGATTTTTCATTTCAGCAAATGTCTGCTCATAATTATGTTTTCTTTAGTTTAATGTTTAGTTTACTTTGCCTTGCCAAACACAAAACTATTGACATATTGGTATGGAGGCATTCTGGAGAGCAAGGAAAATGGTTGAGGTTAGAAATCTGTTGCAAACCAGTCACAATTTTATAACCAGTATAATTTTTTTTAAAACTTGCACTTCATTTATTCAACAGTTACTGAGTGATTACTATGTGCAGAGCACTGTGCTAAATCCCGGGAGAGATAGAAAACTTAAATGAGACAGTCATGGAACTTGTCTAATTGTTGAGTATATTTTAATTTACTACTCAGTACTATATGATAAATACATTAGAAAGTTATACATTTGTTCAGTGTGATGTAGAAGGTCATTATTGACCCTGGGGGAGCAAGGAAAACTTACTGGAGGAAAAGGGTTTTAAAGGTTTATGTTGGAATCCAACAGGCAAAGCAGGAGCTAGTACTCTGCTTCTAGAAAATATTTTTCTAAAAACATAAAATGCTTTATATTATGTCACTCTCACACTATTCGTATGACAAGGACTCCAACTCTCATTTTGTACGTGGAGAAATTGAGTCATGAAGTCATGCGTGATGTTGGAATGCATGTGCTCCCTAGCCCAGTATTCTCCAGTTGAAGCTCCTTGTTTGCCTAACATAGTGCTGTGTACGCGTACTTAATAAATGTTTATTGAATAAAAAACTTATTTAGATACATGACCTAAACTGATATAACTTGAAGAAATGTGAATTTCCAAGATGCAGGCCTCTGGGGAAACACCCTCTCAAGTAGACCAGCATACAAGTAGTTCAAAAAGGAATTTAAAAGATTATCATCAGTGGTACAGACTGGTTTCAAATCCCCTGTAGTTTAAATGCCACACACAATCAAAAGTTAGTGTGAATGTCCTAAAAGTTATCAAACTCTGATTAGCATTTTGACAGTTTTTACATATGCTAATGCACAAATCATTCTGTCAGAATAGACTTAGGAAAAATTTAGTTGTGTTTTTTTTGGTATTCACACTTACTTGCACTTGCTTATGAATAACTTCCATAAGTGTGGTTCTCAGACATGAATCACCAGTCTAGTTAGAGCCAGCTGCAAAGTGAACTCAATATAACATAAAAATGTTACTCTTCAACCTAGATTTCATCCCCAGCTCTTCTACTGACTAGCTGTCTTGTCCATAGTCAAGTCATTTCTAATCTCTGAATCTCAGTTTCTTTCTCTATCAAATGGAATTAACAAAATCTGCCCCACCTACCTCATCTATTGTCAGGATCAAATAAGATGGCTGGGAAATTAGTTTTATAAACTGTATTTCACCATAAAAGCAAAAGGCTTTTGTAGTCTGATAAATACTTTATCATTAGAATTTTAAAAGTTGAATTCTTTTGAAAATGTGGGTGTGTGTTATAAAGGACTCCTATACATTCACTTTAATATTCACATTCTGGAAAAAGAAAGTTCTATGAAATCCTGACACATACACTCATCTCAATCCAGCTACTTTACTGTCTTGTTGCCATTAGGTTAATGACCCTGCTATGAGGGGAGGCAATCTTTTTCCAAACCAGCTGCCTGGGATGGATATGATCAAGCAGGAGGGAGATGCATCACGGGTAAGAAATAGATGAATATGTTAGCAAAGTGAGCTGTAAATATTTGAAAGATGTGAATTGATATGTTGTCATCCCCTAATCTAAAGTCTACATGTTTTAAATTTTTTTGTCATAATTTGGGATTTTATATGACATACCATGTCATATAATATGTAATTGAATATGTAATATATTTAACTTTTTTTAACTGATTGTGACATAGAACTTAACCTAGTTTTAACTCAGAATGGCATATGTGGTATCTGTTGCTCGTTTTCATTTAATTGTATTTGGCATAGCAAAGGGCCAGTTGTATTAGGAAAATATATGTCTGTTTTTATTGAATCATAATGTTAGTTTTTAAGGAGGCTAAGTAGGTACTTATGATATATTACTTTTAATTTTTTCCAGAAACAATAGACTAATTAATATTTGGAACCAAACCAGTTCATAGTCCAGATATTAGATTTTTAAATAGGGGAAGTTCCTATCAATTGCATGCAATAGGGAAAGAAGGAAGGAAGGAAGGAATTCCTAGAAAATGTTCTGTGTTTTCTGTTTATGTCTTACAAATATTCTCTGTGCATTGTATGTATTATATATGTGGTCCTAACTTGTGATTTCATCAATATTAGGAACCTTCTGTATATTTTAAGAATCTTAAAGAGTTGGCTGAGATACTGTAAGGTATCTCCTCATCCATGGACACGCAGCCTTTATGTGTCAGAGGCAGGGTGTGGACCTGTGTCTTCCTCACTCCATGACCAGCCATTATACCTTTTACTCTCTACATATCTGTAGACACATAAATATGTATATCATTATATAATTATATATAGATTGACATTTGTGTTACCCTGTTCTGATATCTGGCTATCATGACATGGGAGTGACCCTGGGTTCTTCATGCCAAAATATAACCTCTCATAGGCCCTACAACAGGGTAGAGATGACTTAGGGTCATGAATTTTCATCTGTAGCAACTCTTGCAAATACTCTTTAAGTTATAGAGTATTTCAGTATTCTCTTGAAAAGAATACCCATATTAACAAAGTCATACAAGTGTGTGATTAAATATGTACATATAGCCATTCTGGTGCGTAATTTCAGTCCTCAGGAGGCAGTGTAGGCAAGAGGATAGAAAGTTAAATTTGGAGTCAGGAAAACATGGGTGGTTCTTATTCTTACTTTGTCTCTGACACTTAAAAGCTATATGATCATGGGTAAATAACAGTCATAAGCACCTTCCCTTCAGGTTGATATGAGGCTCTAGAATCCCTCATGAAGAGATCGTCCTTCTCCTCAACAAGACAAGCCATTCTACATGTATCCTTATTTCAGTCCTATCTCATCTGCTCCAACGGATTATCCTCTTTATTATCTCTACTCTCTCTAATCTTCAGTCTCTCCCTAAGTACTGTTACTTCCCTGTTTCCTACAAATGCACCTGTGTCTTCCCTCATCATTAAAAAAAAAAAAATCCTCATTTGATTCCACCATTCCTGCTAGTTGTTGCCCTGTATCTCTTCCTCTTCTTGACTAATGTCTTCAAGCAAGACATCTACAACTGATGTCTCTGCTTCCTCTCCTCTTCCTTCTAAACCTTCTACGATCTGACTTCCAGCCTCATCTCCGGAGTTACCACTGATCCCTTAGTTGTCAGATAGAATTTCCTTTTCTTAATCCTTTCTTGCTGCAGCCTTTGACATTTTATCACTCTCTTCTCCTGGACACTCTTCTCTCCAGACACTGTACTAATCACTGGGATGCAGATAGGAGCAAAAAAGAATGACAACTTCTGCCTTTCAAGAACCTTGCATTCTAATTAGGGAAGAAAATGTATCCATGAGAAGTGAAATGCCAAAAGGATTGGAGAGGGAGAAGATAACTGCATGCCGGTGAGGGCTGGAGAGTCAGAAACACAACTGACAGAGAACTGAAATGGAATTTCATTCCCAAAATAAAAGCCCGCTGTAAGACCTGGGCCTGCTGCATTTCAGAGATTCTTTAATCTGATATCTGGGAACTTGGTAAAAAATCTTTTCATAACTTTTATTTCAGTATGATTCATTTCCTTTTTTAAAGTCCTAGGCATTCAAAAATACTGTTATGGAAGGGATTTCAGTAGACTGCCAGTGATATCCCACACAGACACAAACACACAGACAGACACAGACACAGAGACACAGAGACACACACACACAGACACAGACACACAGACAGACACAGACACACACACACACACACACACACACACACACACACACACACACACACACACACACACACACACACACACACTTCCACTCCTGCCAACATCCACATTTAGTGAGCCCCATGATTCTTCATTACTTCCAGAAGCAAGTATAAATTCCTCTGTTTCACATTTTCAAGTTCTATATACCCTGACCCCTTTTCCTACGTTTCCAGTCTTATCATATTTTACTCCCTACCCTCCACATACACTGTGATCCAATACCACCAACCTCCTTGGTATTCCTCCCACTCACAAGCTCCATCTCCAAGCCTCCACAGTATTCTCCCTCCTCAACCTTACCCTTTAGTTTTCCTTCCAAGCAACCTTTCCCAGTGGTGCTCCCCTCTTCCCTCCTTCCCCGCAACCAGGGTTTCAGGATACCACTTTCTCCTGGTTCTCCTCCTACCTCTCTGAGTGCTCCTTCTCTTTTTCCTTTACTGGCTCCTCCTCCAGATTATGACTTTTAACTGCATGTGTTTCTCAGGATTCCGTCTGCGGTCCTTTTCTCCTTTTCCACTACTTCACTTACTGATCTCATCCATTCCTGTGGATTTCATCATTCTCTCTCTACTGATGATTCTCAAATGCACCTATCCTGCCTGAAGTTTTCTGTTGTTCTCCAATTTCACATCTCTAATTACCTTTCATGTATTTCAAACTGGATGTCCAATAGACATGTTAAACTCAATATGTCCAAAATGGAACTTATTATTTTTCCATCCAAATCCTCCCTCCCCTACTACTTTCCCTTATGTATGTCAGTTATTTTAACTTGCTTCAGCATGAAACTTAAAATGCCAAAACTGTCCATTCTAATAAACATTTAGATCTTCTTTAGAAAGTGGAGAGAGCTCTAGCGGATACCGCCATCCTCCTAATCTCTGAATAGGAATCATCTAAATCCCTCTCTCCCCACCCCTCCATACATCCAATCTGTTGCCAAGGCCTGTCATTTTCAGTTTTGCAACATCTTTCCAATATGCCCCCCTCTCTCCTCTGACCCTGCCACCACTCTAGTGCAGACCCTCCTCATCTCATGCTTGGACTATTGCAATAGCCTGCTGGTGGGTCTGCCTACCTCTAGTCTCTCCCCACTGCAATCCATCCACCATTCAGCCACTGAAGTGATTTTCCTAAAGCATAGATCCTACCATGTCATTCCCTTGCTTAAGAAACTCCACTGGTTCCCCATTGCCTCCAGAATCAAATACAAAATGCTCTGTTTGCCTTTGAAAGCCCTTTGTAACCTAACCCTCTCCTACCTTTCTAGTTTTCTTACTTACTTACTTCTCTTACTTAGACCTTACTCTCCACCACAAACTCTTTGAACCAGTGACAATGGCCTGACTTTTTCATGTACAAGATACTCCATCTTTTGGTTCTCTCCTTTTGCAGTTTCACTTACTGACTTCCCTGGCTTTAAGTGCTAACTAAAATTTCATTTTTTACAGGAAACTTTCCCACTCCTTTTTGTATCCCCAGAGTTTAGCACAATGCTTGGCACATACTTGGTACTTAATAAATGTTTACTGACTGATGATTGAATATGGATGAAAAGTATAAATGGGCTTATGCATGAATGCAGAGAGCCAGCCTAACCTAAACTAAACAATATTTGGATGTTCAAAACCAGATGAAAAACCAAATATTACTTCAGATTTACCATCATATGCTGTAAATTGAACACTGAAGCACCCTGTAATACTTGCAGTCATTTTTCTAGTATCTCTTCAGCCTTTCCTCTCACATTTATTTCGGTCAGCCTAGGGCCCAGATAGATGCCTATGTGTGTACTTCTTAAAAAAATAAATTTCAGTTCTTACGTTTGAATAAAAAGCAACAATTTCTATTGAATAGTGAGAGTTGTTACATTGTGGTTTAAGTGCTGCACCTGGTGTCCAAAAAGCCTGGGTTCAAACCCTACCTATGATGCCTGCCTCTCAGAGCCACTGTTTCCTCATCTGTAAACGAAGGGACTGGCCTCTGGAATTCCTTTCAGCTCTAAACCTATGATCTTAGTGAATGTATTCTAATTTAAAGCTTCTTACTTTTGAATATTAACTGCTGTTAGAACTCATTTAATTAGATTTTGCTAAGATTATCACCTACTTTTACCTAGGTCTGGACTATATCAGTCTCTTCTGCTTTCTTTCTCATCTCCTTTTTGACTTTTTCTTTCATCATCAGTACTTCATTTTATGTTGTTAAGGGTCTGACAATCTCACATTGAAATGCCTTCTGTATCCCTCCCCTCACCTCCATAATATGCAAATGAAGCCTCCTAAGTGACTCTGTACTTGTCATCCTTCTGCTGACATCTGTACATTACAATGTTGGCAGCAAGAATTTTATATGTTGCTGGTATGAATGTTGACATTGTTGTACTGTTAAATTATTCTAGATATTACTGAAACATGTCTGTTATTCACTGAACAATGTGATCATTGATAAAATTAGACTGTCAATATGTGTGTATGTAGATTTACAGCAATATGAAAGTTGCTATTTGCTTTTACAAAAGAATTGTGTGATTTAAAAACTATTTCAACACATTGCTTTAAATGACAAGTTCTTTTTTATGTTTAAAATATAAATTGCATTTACCAAAATTAATTATACATACCATTATTCATTTTCACTTATTCTGCATAAAGAAGGCACATTTGTATCAGACACCCTAGGATTATGAAATCAATACCCCAAGGATTCAAATGTGCTTTTATTATCAGTCTGGTTGGTTTATAATAAAATGATGGGTTAATTGCTGTTTCCTTAGCCATAGCTAATAGCTTGATTGCTTTCTCTCCATGTTTAGGGAATACAGGAATTAAGTTTTTTCCTGGCAGTAAAGTGTTGGGGAATGGGTCAGGTCCAGACCTCTGATTTTATTGATGTATGGCACCCTGGTGAGGAAACTCCCTTTATCAATCAGGTCTTCAGTAATTTATGATCTTAGAGTTGACAGGGAAATGAGAGCTTTAGTGATTTATCAGATATAATGCAACCTTATGTGACTGAAGCAGCACTGAACCCCTTCCAAAACCAACTCTGTGTCCACTCTCCTGTGCTGCCTCCATGTAACTTTTAGCCATAAAGTTGATCGAATATAAATATGCAGTGAAATTTTGTTTTTTAATGACTACAGAACGGAGGCTTTTTTCTTCACATTTCAATCAGAGAAATCACTTGTTATAAAATAACACTGTTATGTTACAGTTAAATGTTAATCGTTAGCCCAAACTAATAGATTCTTAGACCATTAAAGTTAGCACATTTCCAGTTTTTAAATTACAGAAAAGTAAGTTTGTAAAATGCCATTTCATATTTGATGGATCTGTGATTTCATTTGGTGAGGAATGGATGTCTCTCTGAATGTGTACAAGGAAGTTGTAGTATAGTTGGAATTACTGTAGAACCCCTTGTGACCACTGTAATTGATAACTACATTCCCAAATTTGGTACATAATCTCAATCTTCACCACAGGCAGTCATTCTGCTCCCCCCCTAATTGATTAACCATCTCATTTCTCTGAGAACTTTTTCAAATCCTCTGTTCTCAAACTTCCCACAATAGCCCATGACCCTAACCTCTAAACTGAGGAACAAAATTTCTTGTTGTTATTCAGTTGTTTTCAGTCAAGTCTGACACTTCATGACCCCATTTGGGGTTTTCTTGGGCAAAGACACTGGAGTGGTTTGCCTTTCCTTTCTCCAATTCATTTTTACAGATGAGAAAACAGGCAAACAGGGCTTAAGTGACTTGACCAGAATCACACAGCTAATAAGTGTCTGAGGTCAGATTTTAATTCAGGATGAATCTTCTTGACTCCAGGCCTAGCACTCTATCCACTTTGCCACCTAGCTGCCCCTGCTTCTCACTTCTCTGCAAAATTGTGGTCATTCATCAAGAGTTCCCTTTACCTCATCATTATCTCACATCATCCCCCACTCTCTCCTCCTCACATCAAGAGGTTTCTCCTTCCCCTTGCCCAGACCAGCCCCTCTATGTTAGTCCTTGATCCCTTCCCGTCTTCTCCAGAAGATTGCCCTCACTTTCTCCCCCCATTAGCTTGTAAGCTCCTTAAGGGCAGAGACTGTCTTTTCCTTATTTGTATCCTCAGGGATGCAATACCTGGCATGGAGTAAGTACTTAATAAATGTTTATTGAATTAAATTGAAATATCATTCCCATACTCTCTTGTCTTCAGTCTTATCTACTGGCTTCTCTACTACCTGCAAATGTACCCATAACTCTCACATCCTTTAATAAAAACCCTCATTTTATCTTAACTGATCTATAATCAGTATCTCCACTTTCTTTCCTCTCACTTGCTTCTAAACCTTCTTCAGTCTGGTTTCTAGCCTCATCATTCAACTGAAATTGCCTTCATCAAAGTTATTAATTATATCATAATTTCCAAATCTAATGGCCTTTTCTCAATCCTTTTTGACTTCTGTTGCTCACTCTCTCCTTCCTGGTTCTCCCTTCCCCCTCCTATGTGACCATTTTTTCTATCTCCTTTGCTCTGTCTTCATCCCTTTTCACAATCATTAGCTGTGCATGTCCTCCACAGCTCTTTTTGGGACCCTCTTCTCTTTTCTCTCTATACTGTCTCACTTAATGCTCTTATCAGCTCCCATGGGTTCTATATAATCTCTTTATGGATACTAAACTCAGAGGTTTATATACAGTCCTAATTTTTTTCCTGACCTATATCACCACTTGCCTTTTTGGTAACTTGCACTGGATACTCTATAGGCATCTCAAACTCAGCATGTCCAAAGCAGAACTTATTATTCTCCCCTCAAACCCTTCTCTCTTCTGAACTTCTCTATTATGATTAAAGACACCACCATCTTCTCCTAACTGAGGCTTGCAACCTTGGTGTCCTCCTCAAATACCCACTCTCATCCCACAAGTTGCCAGATCTTGTCATTTCTACTTTCTCAGCATCTCTCATCCCCTTCCCTCCATTCACACAGAGTGTTACCTGGACGGTTGCAGTAGCCTTCATCATGGTCTCCCTTAGTGAGACAGTCCACCCTTTACTCACTTCCTAAGGGGATTTTTCTTAAGTCTGGTGTGCCCATGTCCTTCTCCCCCTACTCAGTGAAGTCTTCTTTGGCATTTAAAGTTCTTCATAAGCTGACCCCTTTCTGACAGAGGCTATATACCTCTCAAATGGCATCTTCCCTTCCCATCCCCTCACTGTGTCAGTGACACAGCTGCACTGGCCTGCTCATGTTCCTCACCCACAGTACCCCATCTCCTCTCTTCCAAATCTGAAATATCCTCCCTTCTCTTGTAGGCCTCTTAGTTTCCCTGGCTTCCTTCAAGACTCAGAGTCTCTCCCTACTCCCTGCCCCCAAATATTTGTGCCTTCCTGTTGGAGATTATGTTCAATCTACTCTGCCATTATCTTGTATGTCTACCTAGCTATTTACATGGTACATGCCCCGTTAAGATGGAAGCTCCTTTCAGGGCCTGAGTTGTTTTTCCCCCTGATCTCCAGTGCCTGGTACATAGCATGCATTTATTATATGTAATACATATTTGCCGACCTACGACAGTGCCCTCTTTTTAAAGTCCTAAGGTGATGCAGTAGATAGAGCACTGGGCCTGGCATCAAGAAAACCTAAGTTCAAATCTGGCCTCAAACACTTAGGACCTGTGTGACCCTGGGCAAGTCACTTTATTGCTTTCACCTTGGTTTCCTCAACTGTAAAATAGGAAAAATAATAGCACCTACCTCCCAGAGTTTCTGTGAGGATCAAATAAGATTGTATTTGTAAAAGCCCTTAGTATACATTGCCTGGCAAAGAGTAATTATAGCTGATGTGTACATGGTGCTTCAGTGTTTATAAGATGCCTTATACAGATTGCCGCATTTGGTCCTCACAACAACTTTATAAGATAGTTACTATAGAAATGATCTCATTTTTTTAGATGAGGAAACTGCCTCAGTAAGCTTATGTGGCACACTGAGACAAAGGCAGATTTGGAACACAGGTTTTGTCTCACTCCAAATCTGAGTGCTTTCCTGATTATATCATGTTGGCTCAAAACCGCTAAATCTAAGAATAATTACTGGGAAAACAGTTTCAAGAAAGGATTTTTCCTAACAATCACTAGAAACAAGCCTCTTGGTTGGTAGACTTTAGCCAACCCTATCAGCTGTCTTTTGCAATAACCCTTAAGCTGTTTCATATTTACATGTTGTTTCTATGTTTGTGGGGCATGTAAAGCAGAAAAAAGCTTAGTCTTGCATTTTACAGCTCACCCTAATTTTCTGCCATGGTGATAATTTGTATTTGGGAAGTAGCCTCATGTTTGAATGTCTTTCTGCTGAACTTGATGCCATTGGTTACAAAAAAGTCAGTGATACTTGATGAGAATTTCTTTCTCTTACAGAAATATTGCTGACCCTGAAGGCTGCTGGTGGCTCTTTCTTTCTTCAGCTCCCTGAGCTCTTACCCATTTGAACAGCTGGCTGCCTTTGTTCTGACCCAGCTGCCCTGCAAGCCAGTTTTGCTGGAGCGAGCTCAGCTTCATCATAACTGCAGACAGGACTCAGCTGATTCCCAGAGTGGAGTCAGAACGGCTGGTGCAGGAGGAGCAGCCTCTTCTCTGACAGTCTGGAGCTCGAGCACAGACATTGCTCAGTCTGTTCACTGCATTCACCTTAGTGCAACTTAGATCTCTCCTGCGAAGTAAATGTTGACAGGCAATTTTCATAACCATGTCAGATTGAATGTATTTAAATGTATGTATTTAAGGAAAACAACCATGCTCTTGTTCTGTTCCTGTTCGGTTCTAGACACTGGTTTCTCACTTGATTTTCCCTGGCTAATCAGTCTGGTGCAAAGAATTGTGGTTTCATTTGGAAAACCACATTTTAAGCTAAAGTCTGCAATTTGGGAAAGAAGCAGGGCAGTCACTGGGGATGGTACTGTATGCACAGAGATGCCTGTTTAGTTGATCAATTTACAAAAGGTCTTAGAAGATAGCTGGACCTTTTTGAAAGCGCTAAGGCTCCTTCCAGAATGGGTTTCCATTCACCCAATAGGCAGCAAAGAGCCTCTGGCCAGGCTCTTCATATTTAGAAGTACTTTCTTTTTTTTTCTAATAATAGAAAACCAGCCATCTCACAGAAATCATGAAGTCAGAAGAAATGTCTGTTTTTCTCTTCGGCTCCCTACCCCCATTAAGTTATTTGTAGACTTGATTTAGAGATCTTTTAAATCCACCATTATTCTGGCTTTGAGATCTTCTTTCCCCCAGAAGGCCCCACCCCCAGCCCCACTGTAGGGAAGAAACCAGGTCAGCCCTTACATGTCATTAGCTGTTTGAGCAGGTGCCAGCAGTCTTATCATGTGCCCACCTACTGCTGAATCCTGAATTTCAGAAAGCCAGGATAGGCACCTCTGTGAAGTGTATTCATTCCTGTTCTCAAACTCCCCTGGCCTACAGTATTGGGGGAGTGTAGGGTGGGAGGTTGAGGTGGGGAGGGACAGGGAAGGTAAAAAACAGTGTGTTCAGAATTTATGGCAGAGATCACTACAAATTTAGCCGTCATCATCATGTGTTTTTATTTTGTTTCTTAGCCTCACTGATTAAGCTGAAGTTTTGTAAGGTACATGAAATCCAGTTTATATGTAAACAAGCAATAATTTAAGTTGAGAACTTAAGCGTTTTAATTGTATGATTTTTTGTGAGGTATGTATGTTGTGGAATTGATTCAAAATGAGGTACTTCAGTATTAAATTAGAGATCTTCATAGCAATGTGTCTCCTAAAGGTGTTTTGTAAAGGATCCCAATGCCTTGAATAGACCTAATTTGTAGGCTTAAGACTTTTTATTTTCTAAACCTTGTGATTCTGCTCATAAATCATTTATCTAAATCTATATGATATGCAGCCACTGTAGGAACCAATTCTTGATTTTTATATGTTTATAATTCTTTCTTAATAAATCTTAGACAAACTATGTTACTAAAGCCAACCACTTTTATGGTGGTTTTTCTTGCCCACTGTGGTGCATGAGTAAACCTTTTACTAACTGGCTTCAGTTTCTGAGGACTGAATACCAAGAAACTGGAGGCTTTTGGGGAGCTATTTCTTCCCCAGTCCCTGACACAAATACTTTCTTATTTCACCTTCAGAATAATGTCTTTTTTTGATGTTTAAAATGCAGTGCATTTTATATCCGATTAGCCAGTCCTTTTAGGAACAAAGGAGTTTTTCCTTGCAATTTGATTGTTTATCTGGCCAGGTGAAAATTACCCCTATTATATTTATATCTCTCTATATAATGTGAAAATAGGGAAAGTATATAGTGAGATATAAGCCCAAAGAGATGATAAAGACAGTCCCAAAGTGTTGGTCCACACTGAGGAAATTTTCTGGAATTCTGCATTTCGATACATTTGTTTCTGATTGAGGTAGATGTTAATGATACAGGGAGGTGGCTAGGGATCAGTACCTTGGAGAGGTCACCACTTCATATGTCCGACTTGAAAGGCTGAGTTTAGTCAAGCCATTGGATTGTCCAGCTGAGGTAGGAAAGGAAGCAGCAATTGGCCCTGAACTCCACGACCTCATTGATATAATGAGATTTGTAGTATATCATCATTATTGTGACCAGTTTAAAACTTTATTTATACGACGAAAAGAATTTTTGTTTCACGTGACCCGAGAGGAAATGGGGTTTTGATCTTTTTTGTTTGGGGGGTGGGGCATACAGTTCCTTTTTCAGTTGATGCCGTCCATGAGAGGCTCTCTTTTTGCTCATTAACATTTGATTGCCAATCTCATTGTTCCATTGGTTCCCATCCTGATAAACCTGCAGGCCTGTTTTGTTTGTAAATTAGGCTGTTTTCTTAATCATTGCTCTTTTGAAGGTAAGGAGATTGTATGTAATCTTATGGCTCAGATCAAGTAATGGAGCTTTGTTTTCCATGGAATTAAGGAGGAAAAAATTGAGTGAAGGAATCATCTGATCATATTGATCATACTCAAACAGGAAAATTGAAGCCAAATCAATTCTCTTCATTATCAGTATTTCCCATTCTATACACAGTAAATTTGTTTGACAGAGTACTTGGTTTTTGTTTAATAGAACAAATAATCAGTGTTCTACTATATTACTAAATGTGAAGGACACATAATGTGAAAAGTATACATACATAAACTTGGTTGTTTAACCCATTTAAGTGTTCATGTAACGTGGTGAGTTTAAAAAGTGAAGTGAGCTGTTTTATTACAATGAATTAATTTGTTTGCACTCAAAGTTGAAAATATTGCCCTCCACCCCCTCTTCTGCTATCTTTTTTGGCCTGTATTAAATGAAAGCAATGTTTTTGCAGTTTATATAATGCAATTTTTAATCTGTGTTTAAAAATGGAGTTCGTCTGGGCTTAACACATGAAATGGGTGGCACAGTTAGTTCCACTTGCAGAACCCAAAGATACACAATCAGTTTTGAAATGCAACTTAAGCCATTAATTAATTGTTGGTGTGAATTTAAAGTTTTCTAGTATTTGTATGGTAGTGTGCTGCCTAAGAGCAAAAGCATTCTGTGCACAGAAGAAAATTACTGTAGTGGCTTTGATTTGAATTAGAATTTTCTCCCTGGTGTTCCTTTATAGACTAAAACGGAACCTTTTAAGTTTCATACTACAGGTAAAAGCTATGTGCAAGAACCTCAAAATGCTAAAATCTAGCATAATGCCTTAGATCTGTTTTTAAGTCTTGTATATTCCTACATAGCTGTCTGATGTATTATATTTGTATAGTGAATTGTGTACAATTTTGGAATAAGTGCATCATCACTTTCCTTTATGTTGTGAAACAGTGATGATGACACATTTCTTCAAACATTTAACTGTCCCTTTTTTTCTTTGTCATTTGTGGGTTTTATTTGTACAGTTCCTCATGAAGTTGCATCTGAAATGTGTGTATATGAAAAGATTATACAAGGGTAAAATTAAGCAATATATTAACTATGGTTCTTCAGGAGAAAGCTTACAATGTCTGGGTTGGGATTGACTTTCAAAACGGAGTTGACTCTGAACATCACCTTGTTCACCTGCATCGATGTTTGTATTTCTAGTGTGAGCAGTTTATGCAAAGGTAGATATATTCAGAGAAATTTTAAATACATTTATGCAAGTTAATATTGCTTTGCTGATGCTATTTGCTTATTTGATGTTAAATAATGCTATTGTAAATAAAGACTGTTGTTATTGCATCATTTAATAAATTTTAATGCCTTCGGGTTTTACATGGCTTTAGAGATTGCAATGTGTTTATATTCATTTATTTCAATATACTTGAAGTGAAATCAATAAAAATACTGTTCAGCTTGTTGTAATGGAAAGAGTTATGGACTTGGAGTCAGAAGAAAACTAGTTTCTAATCTTCTACCAACTGGCTTTATGAATATGGGCACCCCATTGAACCTTTCTGAGTTCTAGTTTCTCCTTCTGTACAGTAGAGATGATAATACCCATAGTACTTTAATCTCATAGGGACATTATGAGGCTAAAATGAGATAATAATATATGTTAAACAATTTGCAAAGCTGTCAATGTAAGTTACTATTATCTTCCATTAGTCTAGCGCCTTTTACTTTTCAGATCACTTTCACATCCTTATTTCATCTATATGATATAACCAGTCTGTAAGACACTTGGCAGAAAATTGAGGCTCAGAAGAAGAAGAGTTAAATGCTAACAGTGGCAGAGCCTAGAACTAGAACTGAGGGCACTGACTTCTTGCCCTTTCTACTCAAGTATGCCACTATCCACCACAGAGAATTACTTGGAATCTTTAGGCATTACAAGAATACCCACAGGAAGAATTATAGTCATGCATGGCATTTTAAGTGATTGATTGATAGATCCTAAAGAATTAGTTGACATCATTGACAGGAAAATCCAGTTCCTTTATACCCCAAGTTATATATTTGAAAGTGATCCTGATTAAATAACCCCTAAACCATTCCATTGGCTTTAAGAAAGAAGAATCAGGTAAGATACTCATACACAGAAAAATAATTAGATGAGAGAATGTGGGGTTAAAAGTCCTGCTCAGTTTCTTTTCCTGTCCACTTCATCACTAACTAGCCCTGTGACCATCTTCTTCTAATTTCCCCTCTATCTTGAATAGTCATATCATAATATCAACTTTCAGTTCTGCTCTGCTAACCACATTATGAGGATGTCTCATAACTTTGCTGAGAACCAAGTAAGAAAGTATGTGACCTTAGACAAGTCATTTCACTCACATCTCATCTCCAATTTGAGACTGTTATATAGGGAGCTGAGGTCATCTATTTAAGACAAGTGGGATAGTTAAAAATTTTTTAAATAATGAATCAAGAAAAAAATTCAAGCATTACCTTTTTAAAAAATCTTAATTTATATTTTTTTTATTTCACCTTTATGTCTTCTGTTTTTATATTACCTTTATTTCCAAATCAAGATTTAAAGGAAAGAAAAACATCTTTATAGCAAAACCAACCAAACACATCAATGGTGTCTGGCAGTATATGTAACATTCCATACCCATGGTTCCCAGCCCCTTCAAAGAAGAAAGAATAAGCAGAATCATTTTAAATTCCAATTTAGATTTAATTTTCTTCTAGAAAACAAAGAACTGTGTCCTCTCAAATATGAACTAGGCAAGAGAACCTTCAGGAAATTCTCTTAGCACTTTTTCCCAGTCTGTGAAATTTAGGAAGTAGCTATAAACTCTTCCTAACATTGAAGAATTGGGAAAACTGTTTTTAAGATACTTTACTCAAGTATTTGCTAGAAATGTTTTGTGAACTTGTATTAATGAGTAGTCAGGAGAGTTGGATACAAGTTTTACTAAAAATACATTTGAACTGCATATTAAAATTAAGTTTGAAAAACCATCTCTGCACCTTTAATCTTTCTAAAAGTCTTACAATTTTGTAAATTTATTTTGCACTGAGATCACTTATGTTTGACATAAACCTAAAGTTTTGCTACAAGACTAATAATAGCTACTAGATCCTTATGGCACTTTATATATAATTTTCTCACATGCTCCTCACAACCACCTTGTGAGATGGGTGCTATTGTTATCTCTTATTGATGAAGAAACTAAGACTTAAAGGGCAAATGAGTTGCCCAGGGTCATACAGCTAGTTTTAGCAATCTAAGCCATTTCCAGCTGTCAGCTCTACCCATCCTAACCACTACACTACACTGAAGAAGAACTAAGCACAACTCAGTTATTTTTTTAGATGATTGCTGAGCTCCCTTGTTGTTGAATCCAACTCTTTGTGACCCCATCTGAGGTTTCTTGGCAAAAACACTGGAGTGTTTTGCCATTTCCTTCTCCAATTCATTTTACAGATGAGGAAACTGAGGCAAATAGGGTTGTGACTTGCCCAGGGTCTCACAGCAAGTAAGTGTCTGATAGCATATTTTAACTCTGGAAGAGGAGTCTTCTGATTCTGATTCTGAGCTCAGGCTCTATCCGCTGTATCACTTACCTGCCTTAAGCCTCTTTCCCTATACAAAGAGATTGGGGAATTTATGATAATAATGCTAAGATCTCTCTACAGCATAGAAGATTCAGCAAAATTAATGTCTTTACTAGAAATACCTATGTTTAGAAAATGAGTCAGTTTGATATTTCAGTCAGATTTAATGGGGCATTTATGAAAGGACAGGGCAGAGCTAATTTACCAAGAATGCAGATCTTACAAAGATTGTGGCTGTTAAGTTGTTTTTACAAACAGTGCACTACCTTACCTTCTCTGTTAGTGGCAGAGGTGGAGCATGCAGGACTTGGAGTGAATTTTGCCCTTCAAATTATACCTTGGCTTTCACCCTTGGCAAACTCTGTTATGCTTTATCTTAACTCCACACAAAAGTGAGATCCAACAAGCAATTTATTTGTGTGTATTCGTCCTTCATTGCCGAAGAAGACCATGCCATCAGAGAAATGGTGACATGACTTTCACTTGACTTTGTTTTGAGTGAGGGAGGGCTGTGCAGGTCACCAGCCTCACTTCTCCTCCAGAGCCATCTGAATCCAGTAATCAGATATTCATCAGGATGACTGGAGATGACTCAGGATGAGGCAATTGGGGTTAAGTGACTTTCCCAACGTCACACAGCTAGTGAATGTCAAGTGTCTGAGGTGAGATTTGAACTCAGGTCCTCCTGACTCCTGCAATGGTGCTCTATCCATTGCACCACCTAGCTGCCCAAGCAATTCATTTAAGCCTTCATTCACTGATTAATTACCAAATCCTCCACTAACTTCACAGAAAAGCTTGTTGACTTCACTCATTTCAATTCAACAGTTAACTGTTAACTCTGTGCCTGCTCTGGTCATGGTCCCTCCATAGGATTGTCCAATCCCTCATCATGGCATGGCAAGTGACATTTTGTTTCTCAAAGGTTATGCCAGCAGAGTCCCAGCTTTAGGAGGTCCTAACAAGCTTGGGGAAAGCTTTGAGTAGGAGTCAGCTATATGAGGACTTAGGCCTAAAATCTGTTGTCCAAGAAATATCCTGGCTAAGTTTTTAGAGATGTTGGCCAAAGGGGTGATAAAATTTTTGGCCAAAAGAAATGATTCGTATAAGAATTCAAACAAACTTGAGAAGACTCACCTCATCATACTCAGTCTCAACTTTTCTTTCAAACTACCCAAGTAATGATGACAGTCCCAAGGCTTCTGATGAACATTTTCAATGAAAAAAGTAAGTAGTTTGACCCTACTGAGTCCCTTATAACTGGCCTTTAACGTTTTCCTTATATTTCTTCTAGACCTTGTATATCAAATTTTCCATTCAGTTCTGGTCTTTTTGTCAAAATACCTGAGAGTTCATTAAATGTCCATTTTTTTAAAAAATTCAGGATTATATTCAATAGAGTCATATAAGCAGAATAATTCACACATTAATCACTAATGAAATCAAAGCAATACTAGGAGACTTAAGATAAATTGGAAACAGTCTCTAGGAAAGGCATTAGCATTAAGGGACACTGGTATAGGCTTCTTGCAGAAGATAGAAGTTTTAGTTGAGACCTGTAGGAAGCTGAGAGATGGAAATGAGGGAAAGAATAGTCCAGACCTGAGACGGAATGTCTTATTCAAGGAACAGCAAGAAGGCTGGTACAACTGGATTATACATTATGTGAAAGTGTAAGATGCCCAGATAGGAAAGAACCAGATTATGAAGGGCTTTAAAGCCAAACAGGATTTTAATTTGCTTCTGGAAGTAAGGAAAGCCACTGGAATTCACTGAATGGGTGTTGGGGAAGGGGGTGACAGGGTCAGCCCTGTGCTTGAGAAAGATCGCTTTAATAGCTGAATGGAGAATAGACAGAGATGAGGAGACTAAACAAAAAACTACTGAAACTGGCCGTGAGAGTGCACATCAGCGTGGTTAGTGGCTGGTAGTGTCAGAGAAAAGAAGGGGTTGCAGAGGGTATGAGAGATGTTGCAAAGGTCGAATCAAAATGGAGAATCAAGACTGGGGGTCACGACTGAGGTTAGGACTGGATAAATAGATCTAAGAATTACTTACATAAAGTTGATAACAATCTGTGGAAGCTGATGAGATTACCAAGCAAAACTGTATAAAGGAAGAAGAGGGCCCAGGACGGAGCCTTTGGGGACCCCAATGATTGGTGTACATCACCTGGAAGAAGATCCAGCAGAGAAGGGAAACCAGGAGAGAGCTGTGTCGTAAGAACTTAGAGACAGGAGAGTATCAAGAAAAAGAGGGAGATCACCAGTGTCAAAGATTGCGGAGAAGTCTTGAAAGATGAAGACTGAGAAAAAGGCCTGGTTGTGAAGGGTTTTAAAATACTTTACTTTGTCCTTGGGGCAACAGGAAGTCATTAGAGAGTTCACTGGCTAGTGGCAAGGTCAGATCTTCACTTAAGAAAAATCCCTTCAACAACTATCTGGAGAATGGGTTGGAAAGGAGACAAAGGTAGAGAGAACAATTAACAAGCATTTATGTGCCAAGTTTTGTTGATTGCAATAGTACAGGTGAGAGGTCAAGAATGCCTGATCAAAGGGTGGTTGCTCTCTCACTTACCAGGGAGAAAGGGACAGTTGTGAGAAGTGTTCTGGAGACAGGAACTGGAGGTAAATTTGGCCACTTATTGGGAATGTGAGATGAAAGTGAGAGTCCTAGTTACAATTCAGAGAGCATTGCCTGAGGACATTGAAAGGTAATCAACCAGCCCAGGGTCACATTGCCCACTCATACTTTGTACTAAGGAGCAACAGGGCTTGTGCTGGAGCCTCTCCTGGCTACATATCTTTACTGTGTTAAAAATCATGTCTCAAGTCTCCATTTATTACACACTGAGGAAACAAGTGAAAGAAAAGTCACAGTGCCTGTCTTCAAAGAGATTACAGTCTTTTAGGATACAAAATAGCCCCATTGAGACTACTAACAAATATACCTACGTAATAATTCATAACCTCACAGTGACCATCATATTGTGTGTTTGTTTTTAAGACAAATACACACTATGTCAATAGTTTTATTAGTGTAGTATCCAAACAATAGGTTTCATAGTGTAGTGTCTCTTTGCTCCTTTAATGACCTCTTTCTGTCTCAGGAACCATTCACATAAAGTTCCTAAATGTAAGTAAGTAACAAGCGATCCCATTACTGAGCTGATCCACATTAAATGCTGGACTAGCAGTTTCACTGGGCATGACATTTCAGCTGGACGAGTCAATCTTTAGGGCTGCTTCTCTGATGTTCCACTTCTAATCCAGGGACTGATATTTTTGTAATTGAAGGAAATACTCAATTTCAGTTATCTGTTACTGAAAATAAAATGTAATATTTTTCACAAATTGAAAGACCCTCATCCCCAACTCTTCCTCTGCTTATCTGAGTTTGCTCTTTGATAGCAACTGTAGTATCCATCACTCTCAGCTTCCATCTTAGTTCATGCCTTCAGCTAAATAATATCATGCTCTTTTAGGGAAAAGCAGTGAAATGTATGATAATATTGCAAATATTGCAAAAGCCCTTCCAACTCTACTCCTGAAAGTTTCTTTCTTCCACCTCTCAGCACCAGGTGACAGCGCTTAGAAATATCTTTTGGCTCATCAACAGCAGATGGCAGTACAGAGCAAAGTATATCCTCTCCACTCCTCAGCAGCAGGTGACTACAGAAAGAACTTCAGCTTTTCTTTGGCCAGCAAATCTATCTGGTAACAAATGAGTGTGCGGTGAGAGAGTCTGGCCTCTCCTCAACACAGCTCTGAAATCCCCTGCCACTCCATCCTAAACAGCTGGGTCCTTCCTCTCTGAAAGAGTTCTCTCTTTAAGTTAGGGCTAGTAAAGCAAATTCTCATCTCTCACTAAGGTGCAATCAGCGGAAAAATATGCTAGTCCCCTAATTACAAAACAGTTCTGGTGTTCATATTTTCCAGGTATTAATCTCAAAGTTCTTCAGCATTCATATGCAAATGAATCTTTGAAACTGAGTTTGTCTGAAATGAACAATCGCTGTCTGATAATACTGAGGCCAGTTTAACTCCCAAGACCCTTTCTCCGAACACCTAAGCAAACTTAGACAAGTGAATTGTCAAGTCACCCCTGCCCTCACACACCAGCATAATATTTCAGTGTTCACATCTGGGACCTCCTTGCACTCATATAAAAACATGTGTTTATTCAATGTTTATTTCAGTCAAAAATACATTTACCCCTGACTTTTCTCTTCGTCACTAATATAAAAGAAATAAAAGCTGTCCCTGACAGCCCAGACACAGTTCATAACATATATCACATTTTCAGTAAAGGTTTGATTATCTCTCTAATAGAAGGTAAACTCTATCAGGGATAGTAGGGACTGGTTTGTTTGTTTGTTGTTTAATTCTCAGCACCTAGTACAGTGTTGGGCACATAGTAGGTAACTTCATAAAGGCTTGTTCATTGATTGAGAGAGCAAAGCTATATTTCCTAGCTAATTGCATATTTCTCAGGCTGCTCAATGTAATCCTATGCTTTGTCTCTGAGGCAGGCAGAGATCATATTTTTGTTCAGATTTCACAGGGAATGTAACTGAGGTTCACTCAAAAAGGTCAAGCAATATGTTCAGGTCATTTGGCAAGTGAAGGATAAAAAGAGTCCTAGTCTCTAATAACTAGTTTGGTGATCTTAGGTACTACACTCAGCTTCTTTCTAGCAAGAATAAAAAAATATTTAACAGAGTGAAAAATGTGGGCACCTGCAAACTAGAAGAAAAGGAATTAATCCCTTTCTTCTTCCTCCAATAAAGTGAAGATCTACTATTTCATATGTTCCTTCTGTGCCCAATAATAGGTCCTCATGTGTGGAGGGACTTGAAAAATGGATGTATCCAGTCTCAATGTCGTAACTGCTTAAATAAGCACATGTTAACAGCATCTCCTCCGCCGCCCCCTAAACAACTGCTGCATTCCAGCTACCATTCTAAAGTTCTTATCTAGGTATTTCATTTGCAGTCTATTCTTGACAGGAAAGGTTTAGGACTTTTAAATGCACCCTGGCAGGTACAGATTTGCTTCCATTTACCAAGGCAAAGCTATTGATGAGTTCTTAGGTTCTTCTCCATTTTTAAAAATCTATCCCCTAACCATGGGAATTAATCTGCATCATGGGATTTGAAGCTGGAGACCTTAAGAATCATTATATTCAACCTCATCGTTTTGACTTATGGGGAAATTGAGACTAAGAGAGATTAAAAGGGCTAACCTAAGTACCCAAATTAACTTTAAAGGACATGTGAAGAAAGATGGTATCTGCATTCAGAGAAAAGACTGACAAATAGAAGTATGCATAGAATAATTTTACATAAATACTAGTTGTGGCTAATGGCAGCCATTTTTAGAGTGGGAGAGGGGAGAAAAAAAATGTACCTGACAATTTTGATTTACATTTGAAAGAAATCACAAACTGTGCCTAGTAGGTTTGCAGTTTCATTTACAACGATCTTTTCTAATGTACTATGTTATGAAAATGCTTGTTTTATTCCATAAATTAAAAATAAAATCCTTTAAAAGGTGACATAGGTCAAGTGTAACAAGATGAAATGAAAACCCTAGTCCTTTGTCTCCAAATCCAGCGTACTTCCTACTCAGGCTGCCTTCTAGTTCACGAGCACTTTCTCTTCTCCCAGAAATGGATTAGACAAATAAGGAAATAAAGATGAAGAGAAAGTCATTCCTAGGATATTTTTCTGATGTTCGAAATTACTTTTCATTACCAAATTCGAAAAATTTCCTCACCAATTATTTAACATTTGACAGAATTTGCTCCGTGGGCAGTCTTCCTCAATCTCACTAAGTCTGGAGGAAAGTGCTTATGGTTTTTCCCACTGGGGGGCCCCAAAGCCCAGGCTAAATTGGAGTTAAGTCCCCAGAGCCTGCCATTCCAGGGGAGAGTCATTCTCTAAGGTTAGCAGACTCACTAGGGTCCATTGCCCCAGGTCTACGATGAATACTCACTGGAATTTTCCTGGGTTGGCAATCTCTCCCAGGAAGCAAGTACCAGCTTGTCTCCCCCCCTCCCCAAATGGAATCAATCCAGTGGGCTCCAAATAAACATCTGTCCAATAAACACCAAGCGGGCTTTAATGGGGGTTTGAGTTAAGAGAGGCTAATTGGTGTTACAGTTTCACTACTGTGGGTTTTCTTCATTGTGGCAGCACATGGAGCAAGGGAATCCTATCAGTACTTTTTGGATACTCTTCCCATGCTATGCTTTGGTGTAGGCCTGTGATGTGTGTGTGTGTGTGTGTGTGTGTGTGTGTGTGTGTGTGTGTGTGTGTGTGTGAGTTGGAGGGGAGGGGGGAGAACTCCCGGCAGAATCCAATCTATCCTCTCCTCAGTTGCCAAAGTGATATTCCTGCCCTGTCAATAAACTCCAGTGACTCTGTATTACCTTTAATGCAAAATGCAACGTCCTCTGCTTGGCATTTCGAGCCCTTAACACCTGGATTCTAACCTACTTTTCCAGTCAAATCTATTATTCCAATCCAGCCATCCTGGCCTTGTTGGTGTTCTCACGCATGGCACTGCCTCTCCCCCATTCCTACCTTTGCACTGGCTGCCCCCCAGCCTGAAATGAACTCCCTCTTCATGTTGTCTACTTTTTACAGTTCCTAGATTCCTTAAAAGCTCAGCTCCAGGGTCTTCCTTGACCTCCCAATTCATTCCTTAAAACATTGCCTTCTATTCCTTTTATAAATATGAGTTATTTATATGTTGTCTCCACCTCACAGAGAGGTAGAATGGGGAAATTTTTCTCAAACAAAAGAAGCATGCAGAGAAGAACTTTGGGGAATGGAGGGGAGGAGGAATGCCTGAACTTAACTCTCATCTGAATTGTTCCAAGAAGAAACATCCTTAGCCAGGCATAGACATCTCTCTTACCCAACAGGGAAATAGGAGGGGAACGGACTAAGAGATCAGAGGAGAGGGAGATGATGAAAAGGAGGTAGTGGCCAGAAGCAAAACAGACTTCTGAGGAGGGACGGAAGGAGAGAGAACAAAAACAGGAGAAAATAGGTTGGAGGGAAATACACAGTAATCATAACTGAATGTGAATGGGAGGAGAAGTAGATGGGAGAATGGACTGGAAAGCAGAATCTAACAATATGTTGCATACAAGAGGCACACCTGAAACAGAAACACACAGAGAGAGTTTATTAAAACAGAGGGCTGAAGCAGAACCTAAGACGCTTCGGCCGCAGTAGCAATCGTGACCTCAGACAAAGCAAAAGCAAAACCAGGCCTAACAAACTGAAAATAACCAAGGAAACTACATTTGGCTAAGGTACAACAGACAGTGACGTAATAGCAGAAAATTGTACAGCAAATTTCTCTGATGGAAAACCTCATTTCTCAAATATATCATCTCCCCCTTTAGAGCATAAGTTCCTTGAGGGCAAGGACTGTTTTCATTTTGTCCACTTTGTGTCAGTGACAAGGATCAGTTTGATCAGAAACTCCTCCCATGGCCTCAGATCAACCACTGGTCTGTAACTTATTAGTGTCACAGACTGACCTGGGGGCACCAAGGGATTATGGAGCGCACAGCTAGGCTGCATCCCAGGCACATCCTCCTTAAGGAGCAGTCACTCCTCTAGCCATAACTGGGGTCAAAGCTGTATGTTTTCCCTTTCCCGGATGCTTACGTCCCTTTCCCCAGAAACTTTCCTAGGACTGAATAATGTCTTCTTGCCTTTAGCCACCCTTCACTGAATGAGAAGGACAAATTCTCAGGACCAGAGGATGATGGGATCAGTTTCTGATCTTAAGCAATCCATCATAATGCTAGACTGAGAAGAAGCAGTTTCAGCTCCCTCCTTTCCTCTTCCTCCCCCAGGGAGACTCTGAATTCCAGTCCATCACAATGGCTTCCATTCCCGCCTCCATCTCCCTCCCTACTCATTTTTCACACTTTTAGACGTCTAAATCAAGCAAACCCAGAAGGGGGCAAAATTAGCCCACTGTCTCTAGCCACAAGGAGCCAGCTTTGTGGCCTGTGCTAAATCTAACCAGTCTAGAGGGACCGAATGAAGCCTCCCCCCTTAGCAGGCTGGAGGGGCAGCCTTCATGAACAGAACAGCCCCTGCCTAGCCACCCTCCCTTAGCAAGTGAATGACTATGAATCAATGAGTGAATCGATGTGTGAATGATTTTAAAAAACCCCAAACGTATGAAGCACTTACGAGGTGCCAATTATCGTTTCAAGCACAGAGGATGCAAATACAAAATCAGACATTCCTTGCCCTCAGGAAGCTTAGATTGATTGTATGGGGAAGTGCAGGCAAGGGAAGAATCTTTGGATTTGGAAAGTTGCAAGTTGTAAATGGAGTCACTGAGGACTGAACTGACATACTCTTACCAGAAGCAAGACAGAGTTGATCTGATTAGGGCTCCAGAACTGGCCACGGGACAGCATCCCAATAGCTGGTGAGAAGTGGGAGGAGCAAGTTGAAGTTGTGGTCAGCAAGGGATCAGATGACCTGATGACCTGGGGGAGGGGGGAATTCCAGCCTCCAATAGGCTACCTTTTGCAATCAGGAAAGCTTTGAAGGTAGCATGTTGAATTCTATGTGTACATACATACACACACATATGTATATATGTGTGTATGTATATGTGCATGTATACATGTGTGTATACATGTGTATTTAATATTATGTTATATACTATATCCTACATTGTATCATATCATATTGTATTGTATTATATTGTACTATATTATCCACACCTAATAGAGTTTCTCTTTTTCTGTTCCTCTTTGTACATGCAAATGTTTCTCTCTTTGACTCTAATTCTGTGAAGGCTTAATTCTACATTGTCCACAAGGAGATTGGACTCTTTATATTAACATCAAAATTTATTTTCTTTCTAAAACTGTTCAAATCCTGTCTAAAAGCCATGTTTCTTCACATATACCCATCAGTAGTTTTTTATTTAAACAAAATTCTCTTTCTACTCCTATTAGGTATCAAAATGTTTCATGTATCTTAAATTATTTGACAGTTTGTATAAATCTTTTCCTTTACACAAAAATGCTTTTTTCTGTCCTTTTCATCACTAAATGACTCAGTATAAAAAGAGCCTTATAGGGACAATATATTTTACATCTAGAGGAAACTTCTCTTTCCCTCTCTTAACCAAGAAGAAGACTTCTCTGTCTTTCATGGCTATCTATTTCTAGGTGACCAAAGGACGGTAGATTTGGAATTGGAAAGACCCTCCTTTTCCTTTGGGTAGGCTCACTCACCCCAACTTTCACTTGGCCTGGCAGATCAGGAGGAGGCCATTTTCCAGAAGGAGTGCTGATGGTGGACTACCACTCATTTATACTGCTAAGGGTAGTAGCTATATCTCTCCTCTTCTCTGTCTTCTGGCTTCTGAAATCTCATCTTCCATCAATGGCTTCCGTCATCATGTTCATGTCTCCTGTCGCTAGCTTCTTCTGATTTCTATGTGCTCATTTTCTGACATCAAGAACCTCGAAAAGGATCTTATTATGAGCAGTGACCTGTCTGTAAGGCATGTGAAAAACCGTCTCAGATATGGAACGGACAACACCTGTGTTTCCTCATAGTCCACCAATTGTTCTTTGATTTTCAGTTTCTCAGCTATAGCCCCCCAAACTCTGGAAACAGCTGTATGTAAATGAGCTGATGATCACAACGCACTGCACCCACATTTACCTTGGTCAACCGTCTTGACTCTGAGCAGCCTTCAAATACCCTAAGTACAATTATCTGAGGCACCATTTTCTCTCAGCTTCTCAGATCTCTCCTAGAGCTGCTTTTTCTCAGATGAATGCTCTTTTTTTCTACCACTTTCAGTAAATACAAAAGGGACAGTACCTTATATAGTTGAAAAAACTGAGACACATGGGGCTAAAGTGACTTGCCCAAGGTCACATAGCTAGTACAAGGCAAAGCCAGTGCTTGAAAACAGATATTGACTCCAAATTCAGCACTTTCCAATAAAGCAATCTTTTCATGAACTCTCAAAGGTCAGCAAGTCCAACCTATATCCAAGCTAAGAAATTCTTCAATAACTTCCCTGAAAATAGATAGTATGTTATTATGGAAAGAGCTTCAGAGTTAGAGGTGCTGAGTTCAAATGTTACTTTTGATGCTTACTACCTGTATGACCATGAGCAAGTCATTCAGCTTCTCTTTCCTCTATTTTCTCATCTGTAAAATGAAGATATGGAACAAGAAAGTCTCTGAGGTCTCTTTCCACTCTATGATCAGATCCTGTGACACGGAGCTCACTATTTCCTGAGGCGGCTCATTCCACTTTTGGATAGCTCTAATTGTTAGGATATTTTCCTTTAAATAAAGATCTTCCCCTTTCCAACTTCTAACTATTTGTCCTCAAGGGACAAAACAGAACAAGTCAAATCCCCCTTTTGCGAAATAACCCTTTAAATATTGGGAAAGAGCAATCCCCCAAGTTATCTTTTCTCCAGATTAAATAAATGGAGTTCTTTCAAATAGCTCTTCCTGTGGCAAGATTTCAAATCTCCACCAACTCTACCATTTGACTCTTCCTTCTGTGAATGTCTCTTTCCTAAAAGTGGCACGTAGAACTGAACCTAGTACCATGGATGTGATATGACTATGGCAGAGGTGACCCTAGCTTTTCAAAGGTTAAGAAAATTTTGTATGTGGAGATGACAGACATTAAGCTCATATATTGTCTGAGGACTAACTAGCCTAATTCAATTTGCAGATAGTTATTACCAGAAAATTGGCAACCAGAGGATATGGTTTTTCAACCACAGCACTTTGTGAAAGACCATCTATTGACATAAGGAAGGACTGTGATTTATGTTGGGGCACTTAGGTGGTACGGTGAATACAGTGTTGGGCCTGGAGACAGGAAGTCTCATCTTCCCACTCAGATACTTACTAGCTATGTGACCCTAGGAAAGTCACTTCATACCGTTTACCTTAGTTCCTCAGTAATAAAATGAGCTGGAGAAGGAAGTGGGAACACACTCCTATGTCTTTGCCAAGGAAGCCCCCAATGGGGTCATGGAGAATTGGACACTACTGAAATACACACATACACACACACCCAATTTATGCTGGAATCAACCACTGCCGAAATCACAACCTGAAGAAAATGTGAGTTTTCATTAGCATTGCTATTAGGAGGGGGGAGCAAAGCTCTTTCTGTCTTAAAGAGAAGTATAAACATGGATTTATTGTGTATCAGTTATTTTTCTCATTTGTGTATTTCCCATCTCCAATGAAAAAAAAATACTGATTAATTGGAGGAATCTGCGTTTTGCTCTGTCTTTGGGGTTCAAGGCATTTACAATGAACAGAGTCTGTGATTAGAAACGGTATGTTGATGTTTTCTACCCTGTAACATACATTTCTTTTTTTATTTTTATAGCTCATTTTCATCAGGTTTGCCAATGTTTATCAATTTTCTTAGTTTTCTTTGTGGCAATATTTGCCATGAACTAGCTTTTAGTGTTTGTTTTGGGGTTTTTTTAAAATCAACTCTACGTTTTTTTCAAAATTGCTTATTTTTCTTTATTTTAAAATTTTTCTCTTTTGTACTTCTATTCCAATGTTTGTTGGTTTTCTAAATTTTAAAAATTTCATTCAAAAAATTCATATTTCAAATCACATTTGATTTATTTACTCTTTTTCTAAGTTGTTAATGTATGTTCTCAAAGATACGATTTTTTTGCTTGTTTCATGCACTTCTTAATATTCATGCACTCATGAAACTTTGTCAATCAGTTTTCCATCTTCACCATCATCATCATTGTCATAGCAGCTGACATTGACATAGAGCCTAAAACAGAGCCTAACACTGTGCTGAGCACTTTATTTCATTTGTCTCACAGCAACCCCAGGAGGCAGGTGCTATTATTATCCCCATATTATAGAAGAGGAAACAGAGGCAAAGAGAAGCTGCCCAGGGTCACACAGCTAGTAAGTGTCTGAATCTGGATTTGAATTCAGGTCTTCCTGATCTATGCCTGGCACTCTAGCCACTCTAATGGACTACCTAACAAGATGGTTGCCTGAATGGGGAGGTAGGCCACCCAGCTCCCTCCCACCTATGCCATAAAAACCCTGGAGTTTTCAGCAGACCATATAATGATCAAGTAATCTAATGAGATTCCATATTAAATTATTTCTTTCACCCCAAAACTGCACAGTCAGTCACGTTGCCTCAGCCCCAATCGTAACCATCAGGAATATCAGCACCAGTATGGGATAGAGTCACAGCTCAACCAGAGAAAGTCAGCCACACATGTAACCTACAAGGCTCCAGGTCAACAAGAGCCCCATGGTGGGAGCTTGGAAGCCATCAGAATGACAACAAAGAAAAAGTAAGTGCCACAATGAGAGGTCTACACAGCTGAGGCCCAGGGCATCTCTGTTCTGCAGTGGCAGAGATGGCCTTAAACATCAAGGGCTTGAAATTTCAGAGATCCAGGGGAGCTGAACCATGAGGTAAAAGTCAAGGCATGAGCCAAGGGGACCAACTAAGGCCAACTATTCCAGCTAAAAACAGCAAATGACAAAACCTGGCCCTGGCACAAAGCCTTAATTGAGAAATTAAAGCTATAAAGATGAGTAAATCAAAGAAAATACCAATCAATATAGAAAATTAATAAGCTCTAACTCCATAAAATCTGCAAAGACCAAAAGAAAAATGGATTTTCCACCAAGACTATACAAATGTCTAAAAGGAATAAAGGAAGAGATTTAAAATGAAATAAAAGGACTCCTTGAAAACCATGACAAAAAAAAACTTGACCCTAATTTCAGGACATCATAAATGAAAACTACTGAACTTCCTAGAACCAGAGGGTAAAAAGGAGATGGGAAGGGTTACCTCCTGGGGAATCTGGAAATAAAATTGAATTTAAAAAAATCACCTCCTGAAAGAAACCCAAAAAGACAAAATCCCAGGAATGTCTTGGTCAAAATCCAGATCTGCCACACCAAAAAAAAGAATCCTTGAGGTATCCAGAAACAAGCAGCTCAAGTACCAAGGAACCACAGACAAGATCTTAAAAGACCTGGCATCTTCTATTAAAAACCAGAAGAGATACCATAATATAATATTCCAAAAGGCAAAAGATACAGGGTTACAAATAAGAATATTTCACTCCTTAGTGTTGAAGATGATCTTACAGAGAGAAAAAAACGAATCTTTAATAAAATGGAGAACTTTTAAGCTTTTCCGATCAAAAGACCACAACTGAGTAAGAACTTTGAAATACAAACATGATGTCAGTCAAATGAACACAGCCGGGAAATCAAGCCACAGAATAACAACATTGTATAAACCAATGACTATGAAATCAATGCAATAGAATACAAACATGAGAGTTCAGAGAATCATTTGTTATAATTAAGAAAAAAAAAGAATCCAGAGAAATTTAGGAAGGTAGGTTACTTTGAGCATTTGGAAGATGATGATGCAATGCCAACAGTCTAATAGGAGAAGAAACAAGCATTCCTTTCAGAAACATCAAAAGATTTTGAGATTGTTAAGAAAAGTCTATTGGTCTATTGACGTGGATTTGTTTTGTTCTGAGGGTTTGAAGAGGGGGAAAAAAGAGAAGAGAACATAAAAGGAGGAATATACTAATGTAGAAAAGATATAAGGATTGGAATTATTATTTCCCATCATTGGAGCAAGTAAAAGAATGTGCAAACATGGAGGAATGGATTGGGGGAGTAGACATGGGATAAACCTCACGTATCTGAACAAAGGAGAGTTGAAGACCTCTCCCTTCCAAACATACATACCTATATATACATACATACATATATATATATGTATATATACATATATACATATATATATATGTATCAGATTCAACAGGTGAACAAATAAGAATGGGAAGTGGGCAATAAAGAGGGAGGATAATCCTGGGGAGGGAATTGTCATAAGCTAAACAAACTTCTGATCTTGAAGATCTTGAAGGAGGAATTGAAAGGGAAGAAGAAAAAAATGAGAATCTGAGAGAGTCCTTTTGATTGCCTCCCATGGCTCATCCTTAGTTTTCAAAAAAGAACAATGACATCATAGGGTCATTGCCTTGCACATGAATTGGATTTAAGAGAAGTAGAGCTCCACAAAGTCATCAGCTTCACTCTCATTTCCAGAGCCATCAAAGTCCAGTGTCAGGACAAAATCAAGATGACAGCTGATAGCCTGGGATACAGTGGATGACTTTGGTGTCTTGTATGCCTGACCAAGCTCTAAACTCTCCACAGTGCCTACTTCAGCATCCTTCATGGCTATTGGAACAAATTGTTCTCATCTGCCCATTTCTCTAAGGGAAGTCTTCACATGTTTGGGGAAGACATCCCCCTAACTCACCGTCAGGTTTCACACCTGTCAGTTATCCTCAACCTGACTTAGCTCATCTGCCAAGAGGGTTTACCAAAGTGTAGTCACTGTGCCTGCTACAGCTTCGTGGAGTCACAAGCGAGAGTTGGCTGAGAGGTGAATACCAAAGGTGGATGAACAACCCTGAGAAGGGCTCAGCAAGCCCCCATACAAGAGGCACTAGTTGTCCCTGAACACCCCATGATTGCCTCTCAGACATTTAACAAATTGTGCATTATGTCTTTCAATATAGCTTATGATATAGCATGGTTTAATTGCCAATTTTTGGTTGCTGTGTGAAATTGTTGACTTATACTGAGTTCAACATCCACTAAAGCAGAATTACTAAATCTTAGGGTTTGAAAAGGCGTAAAAAGTAATTTATTCTAGGCTACTATGTTATATTTTGAGTAGTAATTGAAAATGATGAAATATTATTCTGTCATAAGAAATGATGAAAGAGATGATCTCATCAGAGAATCCTGGAGAATATAAACTGATGCAGAATGAAGTGAGTGGAACGAGGAAAACAATTTATAAAAGGACAGCAATATTGTAAAGAAAAATAACTTGGAAACACATAAGAATTCTGATCAAAGAAATGGTCATCCATGTTTTCAGAGACCTTTGATAAAACATGTTATACATCTCCTGACAAACAGGAGATGGACAAAAGATATAGAGGCATATTTTTTTTGGATATGGTCACTGTACAGCTTTGTTTTGCCACATTATGTTAATTTTTACAAAGGTTTTTTCCCCCTTCTTTCCCTCAGTTAATGGGAGAGGGGGAAGAGGGTTTAGCAATACCAACATCCCTCCCCTCAAAAAAGATGGATCATTGGGACATTTTTTAAATGTACAGAAAAGGACAAAAACAAATTCAGAAGCAGAGACACGCAGGACAGTTTTGAAACTGATAAATAGAATGTATACAATTTAAAAACCAGTTTCACATAAAATTCCATTTTTGTGATCTGCTTTGTATATGGAAATGCTTTTTGATGTTTAAATTCAAAATTTGGAAACAAAAAATATGGGAAAGGCTACGGAAAAACAAATACACTAATGACTGCCACTGGACCTGCTGCTTGGTCTAATTCATCCAGAAAACAATTTATAATCATCCTAAAAAAGTCACTAAATGTTCAAACTCTTTTACCCGGCACCAGCAGTTTGACCCAAGAAAGTCAAAGTCAAAGAGAAAGGTCCCATATGTGTGAAATAATTATAGCAAAATGTTTTAAAGTTGTAAGGAACTAGAAAAATGTCGCTATCCATCAGTCAGATAATAGCTGAATGGGCAGTTAGGTGGCTCATTGGATAAAGTGCAGGGCCTGAAGCCACCTTCCTGAGTTCAAATCAGTCCTCAGACTTTTACTAGCTGTGTGACCATGGGCAAGTCATTTAGCTCTGTTTGCTTTAGTTTCCTCATCTATAAAATGAGCTGGAGAAGGAAATGGCAAACCGCTCCAGAATCTTTTTCAAGAAAACTCCAAATGGGGTCATGAAGAGTCATACACAACTGGAAATGACTGTTTGTATAAGTGTGTGTGTATGTGTGCAAAAAAAAATACAAGCAGCAATATTTTTTTGTGGTAGAAAAAAACTGGACACAAAGTGGATGCCCATTAATTAAAACAATCTGGGGCATATGAACTTCATGGACTTTTACTGAATCATAAAGAATGGATATGAAGATTTCAGAGAAACTTTGGAAGACTTGTATGAGAGGATTGGGGGAGAGGAAAAGGGAGCCATAGAAGGTGTGGAGAGGGATGGTGAGTGGGATAGTGATGAGATTAGGTAAAATGATTGCCTTGCCAGAGTGAGCTCCCATTTGAGATTATGTAATATAAATTTGTAGCGGAGGTAGTCAGCATGAGTTTTATGATTTTCTCTAGTTTCATTCAGAAGTTCATGAATAGGAGTGTAGGAGTAATTAAAGGATAGGGTTTGAAAGTACAAAATTGATGTTGGAATAAGGTGAGAAAGGACTTGGGAGAAGAGCATGACATCCAGTTGAACTGGTCACCAAGGGGTAAATATAGGAAAGGGAGGAAAATGTAGCCAGTTCATGGACAATGGCTTGGGAAAGAACTAAGGAGGATTTGAAAGACTTTGTTTGTTGAAATCTCCTAATCTGGGGGCAGGAGTTGGAGGGAAAGACTGAGCCTGGCATTAAACTCATTGAGAAAGGACTGAGAGTCCTGGAGGTCCACAGGTAATAGCTAGAACACTGTGTCTGTCCTTTTACAGATTTCTGTCCATCCCCTATAGATTTTTGATGTTAGATTTTTTATCTCAAATATGCAAATACTGTGATCTCATTGATAGGTGATCTTATTAATTGAAATCACAGTTCTAGTCCAATGCAAGACCCAATAAAAACTCAACTTCTCTAATTTGCGTTAAAATTTAAATATCTATTTAATATTTTAAATTTTAAAATTTTTAATAATTAATAATACATATTTGATAATATTTGAAATGATATATCACATTCTTCTTTCACAACATACTAACATGAAAATATGAACTCTAGAGTGAATTGGGTTTGAGGCTTGATCTTTGAGTAAGAGATGTAGCCAATAAACCCATAGGAAGAAAGGCAGCTTTGAGACATGAGGTGTACCTTCCTGGAGGAGGAAGAGGAAGAGTGAAGCTGCTACTCAGTCACAGGGTGTGTTTGTCCTTCTTTCTCAAAAAGGACCATGACATCAAGAGGATGACATGATTTGCAGTTAACTCTGAAGCTCCATAGACTGGACAAGTCCCCACCCACATAGCACAGAGTGGCTTAAAATACTAAATAGTAATTGGTTCTTTTTCACCCAGGGACCCTGAGGGTCTTCTCTTCCAGTTTGATTTTTTTTTTTTTTTATTAAAGGGGCCATCCCTTGAGCCACTACTTAAAGAAGTCTATTCATTGATTGGGTGTACCTCACTCAAAATGAGAATGTGATAAGACTTTAGCCTGAAAGGGCCAGGGTCTCACATGGCATCCTAGGCCATCTCCAGCTGTCCTGTACCCAGATGGCTCAGGAGAAGAAAGTGAGCTTGGTGACCTTGCACAGCCCTCCCTCAGTGAAATCAAAGTCAACTGTAAGTCATGTCATCATCTTAGCGTCATGGTCCTTTTCGAGAACGAAGGACAATCACAACGTGAAAAGATATTTTGCATGACTGCCCATGTATATCCTACAACAAATTGCTTTCCTTCTCAATGGGGATGTGGGGGTGGAGAAAATTTGGATGTTAAAACTTTTTAAACAAGTGTTTAAACAAATGTTAAAAATTGTTTTTACATGTTGTTGGAGAGAAAATAAAATATTAAATTATTTTTAAAAGGGAAAAAGTTATATATCATAGCTACCACAGTTAATGTCTCCTTTTCACTTCCCGGAAGTGCCTTGAGTTCCTAGAGTAGCTAGGTGATGAAGCCGATAAGAGTGCTGGGTCTGAAGTTAGGAAGGACTCTGATCAACACCTGGCCCCGGACACTTACAGTCTGGGTGACCCCGGTAAGTCACTTCACTTCTGCTTGCTTCAGTTTTCTCTTCTGTAAAATGAGGATAATAATAGTATCTATCTGCCAGGGTTGTTCTGAGGATTGAATGAGATATTATTAGTAAAAAAAAAAAAAATGCTTGTAAACCTTAAAGTGCTATACAAATGCCGGCTACTATTATTAAATTCAGGGACCAAGTTTGAACTAAATGTTTTCCTCCCCCACTCCCCCAAGGCTATTCCAGTACTCTGAAAACATAGTGCTTCAATATATATTTTTATTTTGTAATACATCATTCTTCTGCTCAAAACCCTTGAATAATTCCCTATCTCAATTCTTAGTTCAAACCTAGTAGTCAAGGTCCTCTTCCTCTTCCCCCCTCCCCATCTACTTTTTTGTTTTATCACCAACACTCGCTCTATTACTGCTGGTACTCTCTGGCTGAGGCAAACTGGACCATTTGCCAAAACACCACCCCCTTTTCCTATCTACCCCTTTGCCTAGGGTCCAGGAACACAGGGTGGGGAGGCCACATAGGATGGCCCTTTGACTGAATCCAAACAAGATTTGTACTATAAAGTTTGAGTTTACTCAAAGGGCAGAACTAGAAGACCTAGAGGGCCACAGGTTACCCACCCCTGGCCTAGGTCCTAGACTGTCTCTGTACCTGATTAGGCCTTACTCATTGAATAGACTTTGCCTCAGTCAAACTAAGACCTGTTAAAGACCTCGACTTAAAAAGGCCAAGATCCCCCACTACATCGTGGGGCATCTCCTCCTGATCTATGTCTTGCCACTGGACCTAGATGACTCCAGAGGAGAAAGTGAGGCTGCTGACTTTGCACAGCCCTCCCTCACTTAAATCCAGTTCACTTGCATGTCATGCCATCACCTTCCTGATGCCATGGTCCTCTTCCAGAATGAAGGACAAACAGCAGAAGCAAACAACTATACCTGTAATACCTTCCTTTCTCTACTTTCCTTGGAAATCCATAAAAGCTCAGCTAAATACCTCCTTCTCCTCCAAGAATCAATCAACAAATCAATAAGCATTTAATAATACAACCATCCTACATTCAGCTGCCAAAGTGAGTTTGCTAAAATCTGACCACATAACCCTCCCTAGCTCAAGGAACTCAAATGGCTCCCTATTACCTTCAGGATCGAATGTAGTCTTCTGCATGCCATTTCAAGCGCTTTCCTAAGTTGGCCCCTCCCTACCTTGCTAGCCTTCTTACACTTTACCCCACTCCCTGCTCTCTGTGATCCAGTGACAGATATTGTTTTATTTCCTGCTTGTCAGATAAGACTTTCACTTCCTGTTCCTTGTGCCTGGCATGCTGGGCCTCCTCATAGCATCCTCACTTTCCTTGGTTATCTTCAAATGTCAGCTAAATCCTGCCTCCTACAAGGGGCAGCTAGGTGGTGCAGTGGATAGAGCACCAGTGCAGGAGTCAGGAGGACCTGAGTTCAAATCTCACCTCAGACACTTGACACTCACTAGCTGTGTGACCTTGGGCAAGTCACTTAACCCCAACTGCCTCATCCTGGGTCATCTCCAGTCATCCTGATGAATATCTGGTTACTGGATTCAGATGGCTCTGGAGGAGAAGTGAGGGCTGGTGACCTGCACAGCCCTCCCTCACTCAAAACAAAGTCAAGTGCAAGTCATGTCATCATTTCTCTGATGGCATGGTCTTCTTCAGTGAGGAAGGACGAACACACATACCTCCTACAAGAGGCTTTTCCTGGTCCTAGATGCTAATGCCTTACCCTCCGAAATCACATTCCAGCTGCTCCCTATATACTAACACAGCTATTTACACCTTATCTCCCCTATTACAAGGTGAGTTCCTTCACAACAGGGACTATTTTTGCCTTTTCTTGTATCCCAGTGCTTAGCACAGTGCCTGACATGTAGATAATCACTTAAGAAATATTTGTTGATTGCCTAATAACCACCTAATAACACTGTATGCAGAGGACTAGATATATCTAGAGAAAATATAAAGTAAAATACTATATTTAATATATTTACATTACTTATATACATACATCTTATATTATATACATATTATATAATGTAAGATCTATAAAAAGAAATCAAAATATAAATAGGGTGTAAAAGGAGATGTAACCAAAAAAATAAGTGGTCTGTTTGGTTTTGCCCATCTTCCTGTACTTGTATAACTTTGTGTTGTATTTGTGAATATTCTACCAGACTCTAAACTTCTGAAAAACAGAGATCTAGTCTTAAAATCCCAATAAATATTCATTGAATCAAAAATTTCCTCCTGTGACATGGACATAAAAGTGGTCCCTTATGTCCTTTTCCAATAGTTTCTAAAGATCAGCTTGAAGAGAACAAGATAAAATTGTTTGTGTTATTGAGTCCCAAGCTCTGCTGCCACATTTAGGGCTTGAGGCAGTCAGCTTCTGAGGTCCTGGAGGATCCTCCATGACTAAAGTAGCAAATCTCCCCCACAAATCTTTAACCAACCCAATTTACTCCCTTTGGTTTGCCAACCCTTACTGTGTGACTTGCAAGGTGGAAATATTGACACAGAAAAAATGAAAGTCTTCTCAGAGATGGGTTGGGCCCCAAGAGAGGGGAAGAAATTTAAAACCATTGTCTGGTAGGGGGAAGTGATTCCAACTTAGCTCTGAGGTTCCTTCAGTTTCTTAAATCTTTGACTGACTTGATTAGCAAACTGACCTTGCAGATAGCTAGCCCTGGGTTCCAATCTTACCTCTGGCACTGGCTATCTGTAAAAAACTGGTATAATAATGATGCCTTTTCTACCTTCCTCAAAGAGTTGGTGGGAGGTATGTGTATAGCATATTACAGATTTTAAAGTAAATGTCTGTTATTATATAATCAATCAACAAGCATTTATTAGGTCTTTACCATGTGCTAGATACCTTGTTAAACTCAAGAGATTACTAAGAAAAGACAATAAACTTCTTGTCCTCAAGGAGCTTATAGTTTGTAATGGAAGAAGAGGTAACTGGTAGATAAATAAGCAAGTAAATGCAAGATATTTATGGAGTGCAAAGAAGGTAACCTAAGAGACAGAGCCTCCAGGAGCGAGTCGCTTTTGAGCCAGCCTGGGAAGGGAGCTAGGGGCAAAGGCGCCTACATACCAAAGGGTAGTTAGTACAAAGGCAAGAACTTGGAAGCTGAAGTTCTGTGTTAAAGAAATAGCAAATAGGTTGGATCACAGAATTTATGGAGGGGAATATTAATAATAATGTTACAATATGATAATATATACATATATGATAAGTATATATCAACTTAAGGTTTGCCATGTACTTTACCTATGTTATCTCATTTGATTGTCTTAACATTCTTGTGAAGTGAGTGCTATTATCATCCCCATCTTAAAGCTGAGGAAACTGAGACTGATAGAGATAGGTGACTTGCCCAGAGTCACAGAGTTAATTAGTGTCTGAGGCAGGATTTGAACTCAGATCTTAGATTCATGTCCAGTACTCTATGCACCACAGTACATAGTATAAAAGAACTGGAAATGTAGGAAGAGGCCAAGCTAGGAAGAACATTGAATGTCAAATAAAAGAGTTGCTATATGACCTTAGAGGTAAAAAGCAGCCAATGGAGTTTATGGAGACATAGAAGAGACATAGTCACACCTGCTCTACTGAAAAATCACTTTGGTGGCCGAGTAGGGGATGGATAAAAGTGGAGAGAGACTTGAGACAGGAAGACCGATTAGGATAAATAGATAGAAAATACTATCTTCTGCTTTTATTTTCTTTTTTTATCTGTTTTTTCCAAAGAAACAATTCTCTCTCATGCCACTTGAACATACATACCAAGGAGATATTATTCATCATGCAGTTCCTTTTTTCTTTATTTTTTTTGGTCAAAAACACACTCCTGTTTCCTGAAAAGGGGAGACATACTACTCTTGAGAAATCGTCCAGTGGAAATTAAATCCAAGTGCTTCTAGATAGTTCTATTCAAGGAACTGCTTCATGGCCATTGGTTGGAAAAGGGCTTTGGGATGAAACTCCCAGCCAGAGAAGTGGATGACTAAGAAACTAGTGGATACCAAGCTGAAAACTAGGTAGGGACCTTAAGAGGTCAGTGCCAGAAGCCCATCTGAGGCCAGAGGGCCCCTGCCCTGGGGCTTCTGCTTTAAAACTAAAAAAGGGCAGGGCTGGCCCACCTCCCGGAAAGACTTGAGAAGTCGGCTCAGATCTGAAAGCACTTTATCAAGCTTACTTTATACCTATCCAGTGTCCCCAGTAGAAACAGGTTCTTGAAATTCTGAGAAGGCTCCTGGGGAACATAAAAGATTCTTCCAGAAAAAAATTTTTAAAAAAGAAAATTCTAATTTTAGAAGCCAAACTACAGATTTTAAGCTTAGAGACCAATAAGTCTAACGCTCATCTCTTTCAACCCATTTTACTGACAAGGAAATAGGAATATGGAGAAGTCAAATGACTTTCTCAGATTCACACAACTAGCATCTTACACTACTTCTTCCTTCTTCTGGTCTAAGACCCTATCCACCATACCATACTGCCTGTAGTTAAAGGCATTTTTGAGAAGAGACCTTGACCTAGAAGCATACAGGAGATTAGAGGAGACCCTGACACTTCAACCTGAAAATAACTTTAAAAACACTTTATTTCATATAATTTAAGTAGGTTTTAGTTGTTTTCTCCTGTACATAATAATTCAATAATTGCATGTATTGTGAACACAATTACGTGAGAAACAAATGCATTTCAGAAAATCTACTTGTCCTCTAATGAAGGCTTCTAACCAAGGACTTTATATGTCATCTGGGATGTTGAAACGAAAATTGGAGGAAAAAATTCTGTTATATTACAACTACATTTTTTTTTGATCAGTTACAGTTATGAATAGGTAAGCCAAATGTGAGTGAAAGCACAGTGGATTAAAAAAAACCATTATATTATATATGTGTATATATATATATATATATATATCAGTAAAGTCTTATTTTTGACAACCAACACAAAAATCTATTTTTAAAAATCCTTTTCAACCTACAAGAAAATTCAGTGTCTCCTATTTGCAGAAACAAATTTGGAAATAGGCAATATTCCAGAAGAAGCCAGATCTGGTCCCTTTGGGATTTTAAGAGGGATGGGGGTGAGGGGTGGGGGGTATGGGGGTGGGGAGATGATTGCCTACTTTATTCATAGCATTTTTTTGTTTCTGTGGCTAGACAATCCTTTTCATCTTAACCTCCCACCTTTTTGGTTTCTGCAGCTCCTTGGAGTTTAGCCTAATAGTCTGCAGTTAGAAGGGAGAGAAGCCCCCAGTTGGTTTGCAAGTGCTATTTAGTCCCTGAGGTGGTCGGGGAGCCATTTTCACCCTCCCCCCTCACCCCCTAGCAAAGGCATATTAATAGTCCCCTTTGCTTCCCTTATGCATCGTTCTCTCAGTTGGGCTCAAGGGAGGCAGCAAGGATGGGGGAAGGGCATCTGGGGAAAGTGCTACGAGAGATGAGTAGAAAGGGTCCTAGCTTTCCCTTACCTGATCTTATGAGTATAATTTTCAACTTTGAAACCAGGAGCAAAACCCTCTCCAAGGATCCTTGGGATCTATCATTTTGTCTAATGTCAATGTTGACAAAACCATGGTTGGAGATGAACGAAGGGTTGTTGCTATGTCGTTTTTTTTGGGGGGGGGGGGAGTGGGAAGGAGGAGGAGATGGGAGAAGAGGGTTAGGAGTTGCTAGTTTCCCTATCTTATTGAGCAAGTTGGGACCAGGAGAGCAGAACTGAAGGTAGGAAGAGACCCTTCTGGAGAAAGAGCTGCCCCACCTCTCTTTGGGATCCAGACTGCAATAAACTCAAAAGCACTGGTTTGTGAGGAGGCTAGCACCTCTCCCTTCTCCTTTGAGTTGTATGTAAAAGGATGGTCAGACCTGTTTCCTTTCCTCAGCTTTGCAGATACATCTAAAAGTGGTTAAAAAAAAAAAGCACTCTAAGACGGGAGCATGCATTACCTTGTTCAGAGACCTAGTGTTGTGAGAGTCTGAAAATCCTGCTGAGGATTTGATATATATCAAAGAGATAGGATCTCAGAGCCCCAGGATGGAGCCCTCTCCTTCACCTCCTTTACCGAGCCCTAGGAGTCAGGGCACTCCATAGCTGAATTATTCCCTAACCCTGAGCCCTTTGAGGTATTTAAGTGGGTACTGAATGATAATACAGCTCTTGATTGTCACATCCTCTGTCTCCGAGGAAACTCTCTACCTGGGTCAGACCACATCTGGAGTTTTGGGTTCAGTTTCGCATGTCACATTTTCTTTTTTTAATCTTCCAGTAGTTTTATTTTTAATAGTATTAGTATTTTATTTTTTCCAATTACATATAAAGATAGCTTTTAGCATTTATTTTTTATAAAAGGTTAAGTGCCGAATTTTTCTTCCTTCCTCCCTTCCATCATAGCTAGCAAGCCATCTGGTATAGGTTATACATGTATAATCATGTTAAACATATTTCCACATTAGTTATGTGGTGAAAAAATCAGAACAAAAGGGAAAAACCAGGAGAAAGAAACAAAAAGCATGTCACTTTCAAAAGGATATTGACGAGCCAGAGCAAATCAGAAAAGGAAGAGTCCGATGAGGAGAACATGTGAAGCCATAGCCTAAGTGGAGCAGTTGAAAGAACCAGGTAGCTTTAACCATGAGAAGAAATACTTTTGGGGAAAGACTTAATTGTTCTTTCCAAACATTTGAAGAACAGTTATGGGAATGTGAGACTTGTTTGGTTTGTCTTCAGAGGAACTGTGGGTGAGGGAGAGCTGCAAGGAAGGTGATTTCAATTCATTGGAAGAAAAGACTTTTTCATTAAAGTACAAAAATGAATGAGCAGCCTCAGGAAGTAATGAGTTCTTCAGAAGGAACAACCACCTATTTGTCAGAGAAAATATAGACTTGCAGGCATTCTTATCTTTGGGATATTTTGATAACTATACATATATATTTCATTTTAATTGGGCTTCCTTTGCAATTCTATGTAAATTTTTTTTTTTGCATTTAAATTGTATAAAATTCTTTTATACTGGCAGGTGGATCTGTAGTCTTCCCCAGACTGCTCAAGGGGTCGATGACTTTGAAAAGGTTAAGAACTTGTGCACCAGAGAGTTTTCCTGCTTTGGGTATGGGTTGGACTAGATGGCCTGGCAAAGTCCCTTCCAACTATGACTCTAAGATTAGATTCCATGATATGATAAACCCCAGGCTGAGGATGTTCTAGACAGTCATGAAGCCCTATGGGTAACCTGCTGGAGACAGGGCATCCCTCCCAGATGAGTGTCCGTCCAGTCTCCTGGCCACAGCTATGCTAGACCTGGGTAATGAGTGGTGCCCCCTGAGACAGCAGAAAGGCTGCCCCGGGCTCTCTACATGAAAAATACAACCGGCTGGTAGACTGGTTCAAGGAGCCTCGAGTTGGACTGTAGCAAAGGGTTTTATCCTTAGCCAACAGGCCTGGAAGCCAGGAAGGACTGTATTCAAATCCCTCCTCAGACACCAGCTGGGTGACTCTGGGTAAGTCACTTAACTGCTCAGAGGCTTAGTTTTCTAGTTAGTGAAATAGGGATAATAGCATCTTCTCCTCCCGGGCTTGGAGGCTTAAATAGGTTAAGTGCTACATAAATGTAAGCTATTCTTATTTCTTCTTTTCTAAGGGATCTTCTTCCGTGAGCATGGCCCCCATTCCAATTCCCGCTGCTTTTTCTGAATTAAAGCACTGTAAATCGCCCATCGATCACCGCTAATCGGTTATAGAATGAAAATAAGCCAGACTTTGGCTGCTTTATAGCCTGCCCCTCCCCCTCCTTTTCTCGTCACACTTCCCTTCCTTTCCCTTACTTCTCTTCCTTTACTTTATCACCTCTTTTTCCTTCCCTTATCACTTCCTCTAACTGCGTCCTTTCTCCTTTTGCCCTTCTCTTTTCCCTTATCCCTTCCTTTCTCTTCCTTCTCATCTCTTTTCTCCCTTTCCCTTTCTTGCCTCCTTTCCCTTTTCCCCTCCCTTTCCTCTTCCCCTTCCCTTCTTCGCTGGACCTCCCACCTTCCACAATCCATCCTGCCCTTGCCTCCTGCCTTTCCATTCAGGGTGGTCACATCTACCTCTGGCTTCCAGCCGGCAGTTGGGGAATCCACACTTGCTTCTTAGGGGATAGAACTGATCCTAGATCTCAGAAAGGGACTCTGCTGGTGAATTAGACACCACAGATTGCTGGGGACGTCTAATTTCGTTGCACGCTGTGGGTTTGGTTTGGTTTTGGTTTTTCCCTGGGCAAATGACTCCGAAGCCCGGCTTCTACTCGGGTTTGTCCCAGCTAGCAGGTCCTAAACGAAAACTACCTGGATTGTGGGGAAGCAGACAGTCGAGATAGAAAAAAGCACATTATTCATTAAAAGATAACACCTTTTTAGTGAAATTTTAAAAAATTGTTCCTATTTCTCCTAATGGCTGAGGGATCCCCTGGATCATTAGTTTTGACTATCTTGATTTGATTTTCCGCAATGGACCACGAGCTTTTGGGGTTAGTGAGCTCAAGAGGGCGAAGTGAATTTATTTTCTCTATAAATTTTTAGTAAGGGGAGAGAAAGAGGCCAGAAAAGGATAGGGGAGAAGGGAGTAGAAGGAGAGGGGGGGAGAGAGGGAGAGAGGGAGGGAGGGAGGGAGGGAGGAGGGGGGGAGGGAGGGGGGGGGGAGAGAGAGAGAGAGAGAGAGAGAGAGAGAGAGAGAGAGAGAGAGAGAGAGAGAGAGAACCAATCATATTGTCCCGAAGTATTCGATTTGGTTAGCCTGATTTATATTAAAGGTATTCTTAGAGTGTGGTGTGATCTGTTAAGCATGATCTGATCTTTCCTTGCTGTAACTAAATGTCTGCTTTCATCTCTTTATTATCAGTCTACTTAGAGGTATCTTATGAGACAAACAGAAAGTGCAGTACACCAGTGTTCGGTCTGGTAAAACAGGCTCTCAGAGAGATCCTCCTTGCCTTGGGTCTGCAGGTAGTTGGCAGCAATATACCAATAATATGTTAAGTGAGCCGTTCCCTAGTGGCTCAGAGGATGAGTAAAGCTCTGGCCAATAGCTATTGCTGGGGGTGGGGAGGAGATAGATTTCTGGACTTGCGTGGAAAACAGTCCAATTCCCCACCCCCACCCCTTCATCTCTTTTCCTCTCCCCTTTTCATCATCCCGATCCCAACTCTGCCCATCTTTTTCACACCATCTGCTTTGGTTTGTCCTCCAAACCAGACCTGCCACAGTCAAGCAAACAACGGGTGTCTGGCAATAGCAAAAGTAGCCTCGAAAACGGTTTCTCCAGACGGATATAACCTTCCACAGAGGCCCCCTGGCCCGCTAGAGAACATCAAGAACTGATGCTTCAGACTGAAACCCACAAGTTTTTTTAGTGAGTAGCAGAAGAACTTTAGCCTAGAGCAGAGCCGAAGCCCAGGACAGGCCTGGGACCAGACTAAGCCCTTCCCAAGGACAGGCTGGGACCCAGGAAGCATGAGGCAGTATTTATTTGTACTATCTGTACTAAAGATGCTATTTTGTGGATGTGCGGCTTATGTGTTATGTGTTATTCCTTTCTGAAGGCTAGATTGAACCTGGGAGAATTGTGATCTATGCAACTCAGGAAGAAAACCTACCTCCCAATAGAGAGGTGATTGAAATAAGTTTGGGGGGAGGGGGAAGGACATAGCCAATTTGGGAATTTGTTTTGCTTGACTAAACATATTTGGTAACAGTGTTTCTGTTTTGTTTTTTGCTTTCCCAAAGAGGGAGGGAGAAAAGAGGAATCTTCATTTTTTGGGGGGAAAGTGGCTTGTGCAATTGCATGCGTTACATGTGTGTAAACTGCATACTTTATTAAATGCTAGTGCCTTGCGAGTGTCAGATGCTTGCAATAAACGTCGAGTTGCAGTATTTGCTGGTTTTGTGTAAGATTTTCAATGCTTCCCCACCTCTCTTACTGGGCAGGTTTGTTTTTTGCTGCAAATAAGAGGTAGCACATTTTAGACTCAGGGGTTGTGTGTTGGTAACTGGAAAAGGACTAAACTCTGAGCCTTTGGGGAAGAAACTGGACACAGATCAGAAGGAAACAGATGCTCTCCTTGCTGCCGACCTCTTCCCCTGACCTCATGTTCTTTAATTCCTGAGTCACGACCCTGCTTGGTTTCGTTTATTGGGTCCATTGATCCTGCCCATTAGATTAGATCCACTGCATTGAAAAGGTCTTCATGCCTCAGCCTTCCTTAACTTTGTTTGGTGTTCATTAAAAAAGCATCCTTTTAGAGCAAGTTGACTGGGGATTGTGTGGAGTTCAGGGAAAGGAAGTAGGCAAAGGGGTGCCGTGGAAAAGGGAAGAGATGCCTTCTCAGCTCCTTTGGCCTGGCTGGTTCATCCTCATTCACAGTGGTCCCATCCTTCCCCTCTCACTTACTTCCTCGCCCCTTTCCACCGGCATTGCCTAGCGTGGGTCCCGATACTGTTGCGACCCTACACGCATCTTGTCCTAATGTGAGGGAGCCCCCTGGGCACTTTTGGAAGGGAGCTGTACCTGAAAATAAAGGAGGGGGAGAGAATAAGCATTTTCCTAACCATTACGTGGCAGCGCGTTACAAACTATCTCACTTGATCCTCTTCGAATACAATCTCCAGAGACGGCAGAAGTAATGGAATTAGAACTCCCAAGTCTTATTTTTTTTTAAGCCAGTGAACTAAATTCCCCCTCCACTCTACCTCGCTCCCGTTACCTCTTGGGAGTCAGGGGGCCTGGAATCCCGCTGTGGGCTCTTTAACAGGTGTCTGTGGAATTGCGACCTTGGAATTACGCCCAGACCTGCTAGGATCAAGTGGGACACTCACTTTGCAGAGTCCGAGTATTTTCCCCTCACTTGTCGCCGACACGCCTCAGGACCTTCCATTTCTTTTGGCCCCGGACCCTTAGCCGTTTCCTTTGTTCTGGAGTCTTCTGGCTAGAGTGTGCAGCTAACCTCAGGGCCTCAGGTGCCCGGGGTTCCGTTAGCCCTATCCTCCTAAATTTAGGAGTTCAAAACCTCCCAGGCCCTCAGGTTCTGCCCCAGGACCGACCTTTGTACGGGTTTCGGAGTGCGTGGGAGGAGAGAGGCGGGGAGAAGCGGGAGGGAATGTGATATTGACCTGTCCCGGGGTCTGTGTTTGGGGTGGGAGGTCCAAAAGAAAGCCCCAATCAGGAAGGACCCTGAATTGGGCTGCTTGGTTGTTTTTTTTTTAAACTGGTAGTAAACTAGATCCAAAGTTCTCCCGGCCGGCTCTGGTGGGAAAAGAGATATTAAGAACCTAGCAGTCTCTTGTCCTACTCTACCTCTAGAGATTTACTTCCCAAGATTGGGAAGGGGGAATGCTCCCTACAGCACCGCCCATTCATCGGCTTTGGTCTCTTTACCCTCTCGCAGATTTCCTAGGAATCGCCGGTCCCCAAGGACTGCAGACTCACCCCTCCTCACTCCCTAACCTCGCACCTTTGCCCTCGGCATGGCCGTATCTTTGACTGGTGAACTGGGACCCCAGGAAAAGCTATACCCCGAGGAGAGTCTCCGGAGCAACTCTGCCCACGTGGCTGGCTACTACACTCCTCTCCTGCCCCACAGTCTGTATGGGGATAGCCTGACCAGTTCGCCCCCGGGTAGCTCTCCCCTGAGCAGTTCCCCAGAGTTTTTCCATCACCTCAAGACTTTGGGAAGACCAGTGATAAACTCCACGGCGCTGTCCCACTTTGGCTTCAACGGGATACCCACTTTCCTGAACCACGGTGCGGCCCTGCCTAGAGAACCTTTCTATAACTTGCCTCCAGGATCCTTGCCCTTCTTTGGCAGCGTGTCCCCAGAGGAAGGCCATCCGCCTTTTCCCAAGGAGGGTCTGCTCACTGCGGACAGCAGCGGCGTTGGCGGTGGCAGCGGCAGTCACAAAGATTGTCCGAACAGCAGCCACAGCCTCAGCCTCCTCCTCCCGCTGGCGGACACCTCGGTCCCCTGGCCAAGCAAGATCTCCTCCCCCAGGATCTCTCCCCAGTGGCTTCCTGGCCCCGCGCCCAACCGGTTCTTTCCCTACTCCCCCCGAAAGAGGCACTCTCTAGATGCGGGTCCCGCTACCTCCCAGAGCGCAGAGCCCGAGGCTTCGCGGCAGTACCACTTTACAGAGGAGGAGTTGCGCTTAGTCTTGTATGGCGCTATCCGCTCCCCGCAGCAGCCCGCTAGATTGCGCTGCGCTATCTCCGGGCTCCGGGTACCCGAGGACAGCTCAGGTAAGGGCGGAGACGACTGAGCGAATGGGAGGGTTGGGCTGGACTGTCCGAGAAGGATCGGTGGAAGCTGGAGTCACAGAAGGGGTGGAGGCATCTAGGGCCATCTGGGGAAATTTTATCTCTTGACCTTAAGAGATGGGGAGGGAAGTGGAAAGGGCGGCGAGGAGGTACTGATTACAAGGATCGATCTAGGTAATCTAGACCTGGAGGTGTTGGTCTGTCAATTACTCAGGCACGCGCTCCTCGGAAAGCTGCCTTGTGCACAAAGGAAGGCAAAACTTCTGGCCCTGCTCTCAGGGAGTTCCTTCTAATTGGGGAAACAACCCGCTAATTACTAAGGCCATACTAAATAAAAGCTTTGAACTGAACATAATACTATCTGAGGGAGCGCACTAGCTGCGGTGTCTGTGTAGGTGGAGGGAGAGGGGGAACAAGGGGGGCAAAACTTTCTGTAGAAAGTGGGATTTGAATTGGGAAGGCAGACAGCATTCTTAGGCATGAAGGCACATCCGATGAAAAGGCTTGAAGATGGGATAGGAGAGTGCCCTGTTCAAAGAACTGCTAAAGAAGGCCATTTTCCCCGAATGACAGAATTAGGTGCAGATGAGTCAAGTGTAACATGCCCGGAAAAGTAGGCAAGGGCAAACTTGAAATGCCAAATAGAGGAGTTTGGATTTGATGCTAGAGGTAACATAGAATCGAGTTCTACTGAGGGGCGCAGGGTGGGCATTATGACTTACACCTGTCTGTGCTTATAAGAAAATGCACCTCCTTGCTTTGAGTAGAAAGGTGGGGAATGCACCAAGTTCGAAACCCGACTCCGTATTACCTCCGGGATGTAAAATTTTTATCTGGCATTCAGAGACACTCATAAGCTGATGCCTTTTCCACGTAACACTTTTCCAATCTTCTTAGACCGTTGCGTGTCACTGAGATCAGGTGACACGGGCACCCTTGCAATTCTTTCAAGACACTCGTTTTCCGACTTTTCCCAACTGCCCCTCCAGCCTAGAACGGTCTCCCCGATCTCTGCTTCTTGGCTTCCCTGGCTCTCTCCAAGCCCTACTAAAATCCCGCTTTCTGCAGGAAACCGATGACCTTAACTCTAGTGCTCTTAAAAAAATGGATTATTCCCGATGTATCTTATCTATAGCGGGTTCATAGCTTGCATTTTTTCTCCGACATTAGACCAAGAGTTTCTTGAGCAGGATCTTTTGCCTTTCTTTGTTATTCCCAGAGCTTACTTAGCACATTGCTTGGCACATAGTAGGTCCCCAGTCGATAAGCATTGAATTTCCTTAAATCTTACCTGCTGGCTTACTGAATCATAATTATGCAGCATTCTTTTTTGGTTTTGTTTTTCCATTCTTACTATTTACATTAAATAGCAATTTAAAATTTAAAAATGTAAAAAGAAAAGACGTGGGCATGTAGACCACAAAATAAGAATTTCTCATTTAGGGGCCGATTTGATCCCATGGAGGACCTCCCGTGTAAGTGTAGGCTTTGGAGATGTAGGTTTTGGTGATGTGTATGTGCATGTATACCGGTGAGGGGGTGATGGTTGTACACAGGCTAAGCAGATTTATTGCTACGGAAGATGATTCTGCAGAAATGAATTCTTCTTTTGCTATTAGTGCCCTGTCCTCAGATTCAGATCCCTGAATCTTCTGAAGCACCATAAGGTGCAGTACTCCCATGGGCACTTGGTAGCAGCCACATATAGAAAACTTCCCTGCTTAGCCCTTCCAAGACCCAAAGGGGAAAATATCATTTCTGTCTCTTGGAGGAATGTTTGGGTGAAAGATAATTGACTTACTTTGTAATCCAATGTATGTGATGCATTTAAAAACATCCTTCTGAGGCTTCCGCAGACTGCCAGAGGGGATTATAAGCAAACAGAAGCCCTGACCTATGGTGTTGGCCTCAGAGCTCTGTCTCCTTCCTCTTAGCCTAACTCTCCCCAGATCTTTTATGAAAGCATGCATGTTTTGCAGGGCCAGAATCAGTGATTCAATCTCTGGATAAAGACTCCCTGACGCTACCTGAAGGTAAGTAGAACTCTGGGGCCACAACAAACTTTCCCTGAAACCAGGGGCACTTCCGACCCTTCCTCCTCCTCACTCCCTTCGGTCCTCCAAGTTGCATTTTCCTCCTATCAACTCTTTTCCTCCTCACTTTGGGTTTTCTTCTTCAGGTCTGTGTGTACTGAAGACCATGTGTGGGGACGTTCCTCAGTTTGGTGTATTCTGCAGCAACCTTGTTCCCAAGGGGGTTAGATTTGGTCCCTTTCTAGGTAAAGTGGTCAACGCAAGTGAGATCAAGACCTATGGGGACAATTCCCTGATGTGGGAGGTAAATCAATCATCTTGTTTGACTGGCCACTGAGGGAAAGGAGGGTTTGTTTGGGGGAGGGGAGACCTTGGGTTGGGGGCAGTAAGCGGAACATTCAGGGAGGGGACCTTCTAGAGACCCAGTAGGAGAACCTTCTGGGGAGATTTACATATGCACATACATAATAATCTGCTGTCTGGACTGTGCCTTTTATGAAACTGTTCTGGAAATGACCTATACCCATTCCCATAAGTGCATATGGAAAACACTCTTAGCAAAGAGTAAATTAGCAAATGATAATGACGTTCATTTATATAGTTTTGAAAGTATGTGAAAGAGGAAAAAGCCAATAATGTATAGATCCCTTGGTACAAAAATTAATAATGGTAATAAGTAGTATTTAAATCACGCTTTAAGATTTATAAAGCACTTTACAAACAGTTATCTCATTTTATCCTCACAAACAAATCTTGGACATAGGTCACTATTATTCACATTTTTCAGATGATAAAACTGAGGCAGATAGAGGTTAAGTGACTTGGGAGATCACACAGCCACTGGCTGAAGCAGTATTAGAACTCTGATCTTTCTGACTCAAAGTCCAGCACTCTGCCACATAGCTGTATAGTTCCCATTTATAGATAGAGAAGCAGATTTGGAGAATTTCAGTGATTGGCTCAGTCTCATCACCAAAATATCGAGCAACAGGTGACAGATTTTGATGGTGAAGTGCTATAGCTACCCAGAAGGACTACAGTTCTTGGAAGTATATAATACACATGCAGAGATGTTACATGATATATATCATATTTGATTTATAATATATATGGGATTTTATATACATAATCCCCCTTTTATGGACTATCTTGAAAATTAAGGAATGCGTTACGTATAAAGGCATAGTATTTATATATTAGACAAATACGTTATTGTCTGTGCATTAAAGATATGAGTAGACATTTATCTTAATTATCTCTTTATACCCTTCCCCCTCCCCCCCCCACTTTTTTTTTCCAGCGGGGAGAATCTCCCTATCTCCCTGTCTTGCCCAGGCTGAAAGTTCAGTAGTTATTCATAGGCCTGATTCCACTGCTGATTTGACCTACTAACTCCGTTTTCACCTGGGTCCATTTACCCCTCTTAGGCATCCTGTTGACCCACTGACCGACCCCAAGGTGCTGCTGACCTTACCTCGAGGTGCAGAGCGCAATGCAGATACCCAATCGGCTTTAGTCTTCTTGCAGTTTATAAGCTCCAGGGATCTTCTACCAGCCTCTGTGTCCCGCAATAGCAGTGATTACAGGCTTGCATCACCTTTTGAACACTTTGTATCCCTCTTTAACACATGGTACCTACATCTAGAGAGACAGGCCAACTTAGTGAATGAAAGCTGAAGTCAGGAAGACCTGGGTTCAGGTCTTGACATACACTTATTTTGTCATCCTGGGCAAGTCACTTAACCTTATGATTACTTAAGATTACAAGATGTAGCAGAGCAGGTGCTGACCTGCATTGGTAGAGGGAATTTCCTTACTGACAGTAATGCCAATCAACTCTAAAAAAACAAAACAACTCCTTAACTTAGCAGTCTTCTACTAAAGTCCTGCTACAATGACAGAAAGTGACCCTGGGTTTTCAAAGGCCAAGTGAATGGAGTTCAGAGGGCAAACTCTGGCAGGTTCTAGCAAGCCCCAAAGCATCAGTCAACATTAAATATCTCTGGTGTAGCTGGCACTTTGCTAAAGACTAGAGATGTAAAAAAAAATCTCTGCTCTCAATGAGTTCACAGTTTAATGGATCACAGTCTGATGGATCAGAAGTTTCTGAGTTGGAACACATCTCAGAGGTCACTTAGCTAAAACCTTTTATTTTACAGATGAAGAAACCAAGCCTCAGATATACAGAGTAAGTGATTTTCCCAAAGTAAGGGCAGAAGGAGACACATTTTTTTTTAATTAAAGTAGTTTTTACTACTTTAGAGATAAAGTGAGGTCTACTCATCCTTTATGCATATATGTGTTTAATATGGGGGAAGCACAGTGGTACAATAGAAGGAATATTGAACTTGGGGGGGTCTCTGGGCCTGAGGTTGCATCTAGTCTTTGCCACTTAATAACTTAATAGCTTAGTTTCTTCATCAGTAAAATTAAGGTCCTTGCAGTACTTGCAGGAATAGAAGAATTTCTAGGAATAAATGCAGTTCTGGTGTACGTTTGGTATCACACTATGCCTAGGTTCTTGGTATATTAAGCTCCTGGAAGACAGGGGCTGTTTTTCCTCCTACATGTCCCCAGCACTTAGTAGAGTGTCCAGGACATAGTAAGGTCTTAATAAATCCTTGTTGACTGACTACATCACCTGTCACAGTGCCTTCTCCATATACACTAAGTACTTAGTAAAGGTTTACTTTGAATGGAAAAATCTGTATTTAAATGTCATTGTACTAATGCAGTTTAGAGAGAGAAGAATCATAGGATCCTAGTTCTAAACTTAAAGGTCGTTTAATCCCAACCTCTCATTTGGAAACAATGTGTAATAACAGATTGAGAATATCTATTCCTTTTACCCACATAGTCCTCACTCATTTCTTCTCCCCTGCTCTCCACTGCCCCCCTTGTCTGGCTTAGATCTTTGAAGATGGCCATTTGAGTCACTTCATAGATGGAAAAGGAGCCAGTGGGAACTGGATGTCTTTAGTCAACTGTGCCCGTTTTCCAGAGGAACAGAACCTCTCAGCAGTCCAGTGTCAAGGCCAAATATTTTATGAGAGCTGCAAAGAAATCCTCCCCAACCAGGAGCTGCTGGTGTGGTATGGAGACTGCTACCAACAGTTCTTGGGTATCCCCGTGAATCTGAAGGTTGTGGACAAAGGGAAACAGCAGCTTGAGCCTCCAGAAGGTAAGTTCCCTACCCCCACCTCCATTCAGCCTCCTGCAGGTTGCATTTTCCTTATAAAGCAGTAGGAGCACAAGATGTGGAAACACAATGCACCTCAGTCTAGCCTCTGAGTTCTTAACTTTCTTTTGTGTCATGAACCCCTTTGGTAGTCTGGTGCCGCTGGATGGCAGAAAGTGAGGGATATGGAAGGGTTCATTTAAATAAGCATAGACATCCCCTGGTGAGGAAGGTGTATTGCCTAGTTAATGTCTTTCCTCCTCCATCTAAGGCTTTCCTCTCCACCCTCCCCCAGCAGGCTAGGCATGCAGAGGGTAAAGACAGTGAAGCCAGAGACCCGGGCATCTGGTTTTGTTTAGGGGAATGAAGGTGAGGAGCAGTTAATGTCATTGAAATAGGGCTGGGTTGAGTGAGTGAAGTCATTGCAAACAGGGCATGTAGGAGGGAGTGGCACCTAGAGAAGGAAGGAAAGGAGCTGGCAGGGTACAGTAAGAGGCTATAGTGTAAAATTCAAGAGTAATGACCAGAGATTTAGTAGCAGGTCCATTAATTTTTAATCTTCAATCATTCAGCCAGCATTTGTGAAGCATATATTATATGTCAGGCACTGTGCTTATAAATGCAAAGTATAAAACAATCCTTACCAGCAGGGAGCTTACATTCTACCAAGAGAGGTAACAAGAATTTACATGGCACTTTTTAACATCAGAAATTTAAAAAAAAAATTAAAGCACCTATTTTATTATTTATGTTGAGCATTCTTTTTAAATTGAGTTTCAAATTCTTTCCCTCCCTCCCAAATATCCCCCTTCCCCATAATTATACATGTGAAATCATGCAAAACATGTTTCTAAATGAGCCTATATGGCAGTCTTTTAATGAGCTCCAAGTTTCATTTGTGCTATTACTGAATGCATGTGTATATATAATATAAAGATTACGTCATTGGTATTTTATTTTTTATTCATTTTCACTCCCACCAATAAGTGTTCTTCCCATTCTTGGGCGACCTTAAATTTTATTGTAGTTTGGCAGTTTGGTCTGAAAAGACTGCTGACCTCTCCCTGCCTGGTTCCCCTTCCCATTGCCCCAGGGAGCAGGAAGGCTTTTTCTTCATCCCAGCAAATTCCAGCTCTGAGCAAAATGCTCCCAGCAGGGATTGGGGAAGAGTGCCACCTCACTGGAAGTGCTAGACTCTCCACTCTGATGAAGAAAAGCTAAGCATAAATTTTGTGATTCTTTTCTCTTGTTATGTATCAAGTAGCTCCTTTATTTCCTTAGCCACCTGTTAAATACACCAGGCTCGGTTGTCCATTCGTGACCTTCCCTGCAGCCCTGCAGAAGGCTTTCCATTGAGATTCCTGAATACCCTAGATTCATTCATGGGTTTTTCTTTCCCATCCCCACCCCCACCCCCTTTCCCTTACTTTCTTCATTTAGCTACTTATTTTATTCTGAACTTAAGAAATAAAACAAGCATTTCTATAACATAGTAGAATAGGAAAAAAGAAAGGTTGCACATGAAACTGCAGATCTGTTATTTACAACTTGCCATTTCTTTTAAATATATAATGAAGTTATCATGTAACTTTCAAGAACATGGAACCTATTCTCTTACTTTCTGTGAGCTAGCTGGAAGGTCTGGTTTGTTAAAGGCTAAAGTCACACATTATTCTTTAGGAGAGAGAAGGGTCTACCTGACCACCCCTTTTAGGATGATGCCCTTTAGGTGTTCTTGTTTCTCATCTTTTGGCTGCTACCTCTTGCTCTGAGACCTTAGATTGCTTGACCCCATAATTCCTCCTCTCTGCAAACCAAAGCCGCCGTGTAGTTGAATTGACAGCATGTGGAGTGACCACCTCTGATCTCCTTGGTGTTTTTTTGAGTGGATTTTTTTTTTTTTTGGACAGAGTCTGGAGAAAGTCACAAATGTGAAAGGTGTGGTAAAGTGTTTGCCTACAAATATTACAGAGACAAGCACCTCAAGTACACTCGATGTGTGGACCAAGGGGACCGTAAATTCCCCTGTAACCTGTGCAGTCGATCCTTTGAGAAGCGGGACCGGCTCCGAATCCACATCCTACATGTCCATGAGAAACACAGACCCCACAAGGTAAGAGAGGTGGCCTACTCTTGGCAGGGGATGGTTTGAGCCCTCTTACGTGATGATGGTGCAATGAATGGTGTCCCTCTTCTTTCTCTACTAATAGTCCCTTCCTCCCCCAGTCACTTTTCTTCCTTTGGTATTACATTCTTTCTTTACACTCCCTCCCCTATTCATCCTTTCCCTGCTCCTTACCATCATTCTGTGCCTAGATCTCCTGTGTCCTCCTTCCAGACTAGCTGACAGATCTGGCATGAGAACCGTGTGGGAGGGGAGAAATTGGAAGTCACAGAAAGAACTTTAAAGGTGAAGACCCTCATTTTTTACAGATGTGGAAAATAGTACATGACTTGGTCTGGAATTTACAAGGCAAATTAGTGGCTACACTGGAATCAAGAGCCCCAACCCTCCCCTCCTTTGCTCTCCTTCAGCAGGAAGAGGGTGTAATTCAGGGCTATGGGAGTAGGGGAAGCAGCTTCTGAGGTTGCTGAAGGAAGAACATCGAATGGAGAAAGGAGTCAGTCAATCCACAAACATTTGTTAAGCTCTGACAAAGTGTCAGACTTCACCCTCAGTGCTGGAGATACACTGAAAGGCAAAAGTTGTCCCCGCCCCCAAGGAGGTTAGAGCCCTCCTCCAGCTCCTCTAGGACCTCTCTCTTTCAGTGAGCCCTCACTAGGGTGTTTAGCCTTTTCAATGCTGCTCATTCACCTTTGGTGTCCACCTGTCACCCAACTTTAGCAGCTAGCCTAAGCCAGATTGAGGCTAACCCATGGGCCCCAAACCCTTCGATGGGTAAGGGGGATGTCTACCTCAAGCACCTGGTGGAAGGGGTGGATAAGAACCAATTGTTCCAATAGCCATGGAAGTGCCTGAAGCAGGTGCTTCGGAGTGCTTGGAGCTTGGTCAGGTGCAGAAGACACCAAAGTCATCCGGTGTATTTTCTGGACTTTTGTCTTGCCACCGGACTCTGGAAGAGAGAGGAAGTCTGATTTTGTGCAACATGGCCTCACTTCAGTCCAATTCACAATTACATCATTGCTCCTCTTTGAAAATGAAAGACAGTCAGATATCAGGGCTTGAACCTCCGAGATTAACCCTTGAAGGTGCTCGAACTCAGAGCAAATATTAAACTGCTGAGGTGGGAGGATCAGATCTTAATTTCAAGTCACTTTAAAACTCTAGAATTTTGGAAATTTTAGAAGATCTCTCTCCATTTGGATCCCCTAATTTTACAGATAGGGAAACTGAGGTTCAGAGAGTTTAACCTAACTTACTACCTCCTTCACGAAACTTTTCCTTTCTCCCCACAGATGAAAGTGAGCTGTCCTCCAATTTGTCCTAACAGATGGGTCCGCTCTTACTATGTTTGCATTCCATCTTATATTACAATTATTTGTGCACTGCCTGAAATCCTCCCACCCCATTAGGATATGTGCTGCTCCATGAGGGCAGAAATCAGGGTATCCTTAGGTGGCTTCTGGCAGGGTACCTGAAACACAAGTGCCCAAGATTAGGTTAGAGGCATTGCTAAGCTTAGAATTCAGGTTTCCAAAAATGGTGCTCTTTTTTGTTAAAATATATACTGACTGCCACATGTAACCCGGGGCTGGAGGGGAAAAAAGAAGAGTTCAGACAGTAAGCAATTTACTCAAAGTGTACAATTTTGTGTTCGAATGTATTTAGGATAGCTGACTCTTGGACAAGAGTCAGATGAACTAGAGAGAATTACTCCTCTTCCAGTAGAATCTAAAGACAGTGATTGTTTAATTTTTTCTTTGTATTACTAGTGCCTGTCACACAGTAGGTGCTTAATAAATTGATTCTAGTTGATTGATTGAAGGGTCCTTACAAGATAGGCAGACTAAGAAAGCTTGTGATTAGTGGAGGAAGTACCGATTCCAATGATGGGGATTACAGATGTAAGTAGTAAGTCAGCCTAATAGAGCATTTATTATTTTCCCTTGAAAAACCTTGTGGATCACAGGGAATGAAAGCAGGTGCACTTCAGAACTCATTAATCTGCTCTCAATGAGAAGGTCTCTCTTAAACTACAATGAATTTATGCTGTGGCCATAAATCCAACTTTGATATTGATCCTAACATTGGACACGGGGTCCGGAGAAGGTGAAGAGTGTGAAAGGTTTGCACTTATGGGTGGGCCTACAAATATTCAGGAGACCAGCACTGAAATGAAGCTTGTCATTCTCAGGCTTTACTTGCTTCATCTCTCTTTTATTTTCAAATTTTATTTATTTATTTGTTTTCATTTTCAACAATCACTTCTGTAAGTTTTAAATTTTCTGCTCCTCTCTCCCGAGATGGCATGCAATTTTATATGGGCTCTACATGTACATTCTTATTAAACACATTTTCACATTAGTTGTGTTGCATAGAAGAATCAAAATGGATGGGAGAAAGCATGAGTAAAACTAAACAAAACCAAATGTAATTAAAAAAATAGTCTGCTTCCTTCCGCATTCTGACTCCATAGCACTTTCTCTGGATGTGGATGGCATTTGGCATGATGAGTGCTTTGGAAATGTTTTAGGTCCTTGCCTTGATGTGGAGACTTCATCTCTTTTTTAACAAACATCTTCCATTACACATGGAACTTATTTTGAGATGTACTGCTCTGGGACTACCACTGTGTTAATGACCTGTGCATATCGTTGGCTAATTGTGACCCTTTTATCCCCAGTGCTCCATGTGTGGAAAGAGCTTCTCACAGTCCTCTAGCCTCAATAAGCACATGAGGGTCCACTCTGGAGAGAGGCCGTACAAGTGTGTCTACTGTAACAAGGTAAATGCAAGCTGCCACCAAGAGAGTAGCTAACGTTAGACTGATGATGAATCTGTCCCTGTGGCACTTATAGTTCATAGGTTTGTAGCTTTAGACCTGGAAGAAGCCTGAGAGGCCATCTCTTAAAAACCTCATTTTATAGATGAGTAAACTGGGGCAGAGAGGGTGAGTGACTTAGCCAAAGTCATTACCCTTAAGGGTTTAAAGGGAGGGAGAGAGATTTGAATTCTTCTTCCTGACTCTTAAGTACAATGCTCTATGCACTATACCACACTACCTCTCTTAGAAATGTTGTTCATTCGTTTCAGTTGTGCCTGATTCTTTGTGGCCCCATCTGGGGTTTTCTTCAAAAAGTTCCTAGAGTGGTTTGCCATTTCCTGCTCATTTTGGAGATGAGGAAACTGAGACAAACCAGGTTAAGTGACTTGCCCACACAGCTAGTAAGTATCCAAGACTGGATTGGAACCCAGGTCTTCCTGACTGCTGGTCCAGTCCTCTCTCTGCTGCCCAGCTTAGAGAGATGGCCATTATCCAAACATCCAAAAAAGGTTTAGGGGCTTATGAAGCTGAAGGAGTCCCCTAAAGACCAGCTGGAAAGTTACATTGCTAAAGTCATTCATTCTCTTCCCCATCCTACCAATTTAAAGTTTTGTTTATTCACATATTTGGAAAAATGATAGAAATAATGCTGGATCAGCAGAAGCATTAACGAGGCAAATTGCTACATTTAAATTAGTTTTAGAAGGAGTGTTCACCTAGGGCATTTAGGATGTAGCCTTGCAAGAGTAATGGAGCTCACCAGGACCTTTAAGAGTAAACAGAATGGGAACAGGCATTGATTAAGATTGAGAACTGGTTGGCAAATAAGAGTATTGCCACAATGACTCTCTGAGGGGGACTACTTGGAGTGTTTTAATGGAGTAAGTGCTGAACTTGGGGTCAGAAAGGCATAAATTCAGGTCTGGGCGTTGGTACCCATAACTGTGGGCCTATAGGCAAGGAAGTTTATTTTATTGAACATCCTTAAATAGGGATAATTATATCTGACAGTCTAGAGACTCAAAAGTGTTCTACAAAGGTCAGTTAAAGAAAGTGTTCTCAATCTCCTTCAAAGCTAAGCTAGACCAGTGAAGGGACTTTTCTGTAGTCACACCACTACTAAGTTGAATCAGAGTTGGGACAGGAAGCCAGGACCAATGGTTTTTTCTACTATACCATGCTGCTTTTGTAACAAATGGGGATAGAACTAGGCCTGTGATTTCAGTGACTTGAGACTCCCTTGATCAATGCTGGTCAATTCCTTCTCTACTTTTAGTCCTTTGAAAAATACTTGTTCATTCACTTACTCGTTAGTGTTTATTTTTAGGCATTCATTTTTAAATTCTGAATTCCAAGTTCTCTCTCTCCCTCTTGCCTTTCCCCAACCCACTGAAAAGATGAGTGATAGGATACCATTATACATTTGAAATCATGCAAAACGTAAAACATATTTCCATATTAGCCATGTTGTCCTCCAAAAGAGAAAGTGAAAAAAATCTGCTTCAGTCTGAGTACATGCATCGTTCTCTCTGGAGGTGGATAGGTATTTTCGTCATGAGTCCGCTGGAATTGTCTCAGATCTCATTGAATTGTTCAGAGCAGAAGTCTTTTGCATCTGATCAGAGACGCCATTGCTGTTACCATATACAATGTTCTGGTTCAGTTCACTCTGCATGAGTTCAATATCAACATAAAGTCTTTTTAAAAAAAAATAGTTTTATTTTTTCCTCAATTACATGTAAAAACAACATTTTGGTCTCAAAATAGTCTAAAACTTGGGTTTTATTTTATTTATTCTTAGGGATAAAACAACAATATTGTAGGTTCTTTGCAAGCCTTGAAGCACTATAGAAATGTTAACTATTGTTATTATGTAGGTGGCAATATGGCGCAGTGGGTAGAGTGTTGGGCTTTGGAGGCAGGGAGATCTGGGTTCAAATACTGCCCTAGTTGTTTTGCTAGCTGTGTGATCTTGGGTGAGTCACTTTCCTTCATCTGTAAAAGGGGTGGTAAATAATAGCACCCACCTCACCGTGCTGTTGTTTGGAACCATTGTATAAAAGCACTTGACAAACCTTAAAAACGCTATCTAAATGTGAGCTCTTGTTAACAAAAGAGAAGAAGGAAGCAAACATTTAAGCACTGTGCTAAGACTATCTTCACAACAAGCCTGGGAGATAACGATGTTATTATCCTCTTTTTACAGTTGAGAGAACTGAGGCAGATAGGCCAGTTACAATGATTAACCCAGGGTCATCCAGACAAATACTTGCCTGAGGCAACATTTAAACTTAGATCTTCCTAAGATTTCAGGCCCAGCTATTCTAACCACTGTGCCAATATTCATTAATCAAGATAACAGTGGTAGTGGGATGATCCTGAAATTCCTAGGATGCCTTTCAGGTATCCAGTAACAATAATTAATAATTATGTTGTGCTTTAAGGTTTGCAAGGTGTTCATGTTTTCCATGTATCGGCTCACTCGATCCATCCAGCCCTGTGAGGGAGCTACTATTCTTGTATGTGTGGCCACACGACCAGGAAGTGTTTGAGTCTTCCTGGCGAACAAGGCCACGACCACAGTGTGTGACTTCTGCCTTTCTCATCAAGAATTTAATTTGTCCAATTTTCCTGTCTTCCCTGGCACGTAGGCCTTCACCGCCTCCAGCATTCTCCGAACTCATATCCGGCAACATTCTGGGGAGAAACCCTTCAAGTGCAAATACTGTGGCAAAGCTTTTGCCTCCCATGCTGCCCATGACAGCCATGTCCGGCGCTCTCACAACAAGGAAGGAGGGGGCTGCTCCTGTGGAATCTGTGGAAAAACTTTCACGGAGCAGGAGAAATTCCGCTGCCATATGAAGTTTCATGGCGTCCTCTAGCCCCTGGAGTAAGGGCATCAATCTTTTCTAGCCCAGGAACTGAGTTTCTCTTCTATATCTGTTCCCACGTTTTCTTCCATGATTGTGTACGGGATGATGCAGGTCTGGAAATGCAGTAGTATGGGTGGCACCAGTGGGTGGTGGGCTGGACCAGGTAACTGCTTGTTTTCACCATGGACCTACAGGCCTTGTTTGCTCAGCAGAGGCACTGGGGGCTATTTATACTGTAATCAACAAAGGCACTACAGGTGTTGAAGCATCTTTTGAAGATGTTGTCTATATTGTAATTAGCAAAGTAAGCGGGCCTTTTCTAAAATGTTTGTCTTTGAACCCAGAACTGAAATTGCTTCAGCTGTTATATTTTCCTGTTCATCTTAGAAGGAAGTGTAAACTTCTCAGAATTTGCAAATCCACTTAGGATATATCTAAAATAGAGAATTAACAACTTGTACAACTAGTTTTGTAATCCATATCAGTCCTTCCAAAGCAAACTTAAGGCCCCGTCCTCATTTAGATTGATTTAGTAGTCACAGGTGGTTGTATTTTGGTGTTTTTCACAAATATGAGAAGGTTATTTGTAACTTATTTGGATTAAGAGAGTCAAATCAAATGACTTTGGAAGAAGTCACCTGTCTAGCATTGGTCCATCCATCAACTGAGGGGGAATGTGTTAACAGGACAAAGAAGGCTAAGGATTGTACTCCAGCTTCTTGCTCTGCTTTGCATGTAAAATGAATTCATTTCTAATGAATAGATAAGCCAGTGTCTCCTGTACTGCATAGCTTCTGGTTCATACAGAACCATGGAGAAAATGAGTTTACAGCTGAAAGAAAGCACTTTGAAACAAAAAGAATGGAACAACAGCTTGGAGTCGTGTTGACCCTGGACAAGTCACTTAGCCTTGGAGGCCCAAAGCAAACTCTCTTTACCATGTTAAACTAAAGAAAAACTGGCAGATCTGCCTTGAAAGAGGAGAGGGATGCTTTTTACTGGCTATTCTCCATACCAGTAACTTCACAGGTCTGCATCCATCCAAAAGTAGAGCATGCTGTATGACTGCGCAGTAACTTAAAACACAGATGGGTGTTTTTTAGTTCTTGTCTTTGATAATTTTATCTGTGACTTGGGTGAAGGGTATAGATGACATAGATTATACATTTGTATCTGAGAAAGATGGTAATTATTTTGGCTTTGGGATTCCATATCTTAAGAAATGGAAATGTAATAGGGCTATGTTTATAAAGACATGCACTGGGTTAAAATATGACCAAACTGCACAAGTACATATTAAATAATCCATGTTTCTATAAGGCTTTTAAGATTGTAAAGCTTTTCATAAGAGCAAAATGAATGTCAACTTATTTCACTTTTGAGGATCCATGATTGGAACGGTTCTCCCTCCACCAACATAGGTGCTAACCCTTTTCCTCAATTTAGTAAATTGTTTTCTAGTGTTCCTGTGGCTCAAAAGAATTCATTATTTGGAGATCAGTATTCTGACTCCAAGTCTCTCCATCATTAGGCTAGATCTTGAACAATAACTCACCAGACAGTATCAATTCTCTACCCAAACATTTTCAGAGCTTTGGGGGAGCCAGGAACACAAAATTTCATCTACTATTCTCTGACTTGGTCAGATTACACCTGTAGAATTGTGTAAGTTTCTCAAGCCATCTTTTAGGAAAGAGAACATTCAGAGATAAAGATTATGGGGAAGATTTGAAATCATGCCATAAAAAGATTGGTTAAAAAAACTTAGCGATACTTAACCTAAAGAGGTCACTTCAGGTTGGCAAGGTTTCTTTATTCAAATATATGAAGAAAAGCTATTTAGTTTGAGCCTAAGAAAGCAATACGTAGAAACTGCAAGGAAAGAGATTTCAGATCACTATGAAGAAGATCTTTGTAATAATGAGAACTTTTTTAAAAGTGGAATGGGCTGTTTCAGCAAGTAATGAGTTCCCTGCCATTGATTTATGACCATTTATTTTCAGGGATGTGACAAGTGAAGATTCTTTTTTTCTGGACAAGATGATCATTGAGGTACCTTCCAACTTGGAAATTCTGCAACAAAAACTATTCTTAATTCTCAGAGAAGCCTGGATAGCAGCTTACTGACTATAGGCATCACATATGAATACACTTCCAACAATATTTTCCAACTGGTACTCTCATGTCCTGATGCAGTTAGATGGGCACTATTTACAAAGCGCAAACATTAAGGCAAATTAAGGTCCTACCTACATTAGAAGGGACTCTTCAGAAAATCTGTAACCTATTTATACTTGTGGGAAAACAGATTTTTGTGATTTCATTTACATGCGTGTTACTTCGATTTGTGCAGCTCACAGTCCATCCAAGCCTTCTGTGTACACTGACCCTGTTACCACTTCTCATCTCATGCCTTGTATGTCTCCATTGGAGATGCATTTGTTCCTTGATTACAGCAGCAGATCGTTGTTGACTTTGCTTTTTTATTTTAACCCATTTTACCTTTTGTTTTATTGGACTGTTGAATCCATTCACCTTAAAGTTATGACTCTTAGGCTTGTGTTTTCCTTCATTTATTTTTGTATCAATCGTTATTCCCCCGTCCTCTTTTGTCACTACTTTGTCTTTGTGATTAGTTGCCTTCTGTGTGATTTTCATCCATGTTCTCCCACAGATGACTGCCCTTATTCCGTTCTAGAACCTTGGAACAACCAGAAAATTTGCTATGGAAATTAAAGAAGCTGAGAGAAGGAAAAGCAATGGAAAAAAAGAATTAAACAATTTTGAATTCTCTTTGCCCTCAAGTATAATAACCTGGTCATTCCTCTCCCAGACTTTGCTATTGATGACACCTATGAGAACATTCCTTTCCACCTTTCTCTTAGGATTGAGACATTTTGTCTTCCAAACGCTGGGGATAATTCCTCCTGTATAGATTGTATAGATGCTAATTCCAGAGGAAAATCCTTTATTGCAACCAGATCCTCTGAGAAATATTTGTAATGCTGGTGGAAATGCATTGACAGCTTTTACTTTAGATAATCTTTTCTTTTTCTCTTCCCCCACCCAATTCCTTTCCTCTTCCCTCAATCATATATAAATTACGTAATTTATCCTAAGGAGGATGTGCTCTGTGGTTTTAGGACTGCTTTTGGTTTATGCTCATTTTTGATGCTGTTGAGTCATTTTTCAGTCATGTTCTACTCTTTTTGTGACCTCATTTTGGGTTTTCTTGGCAAAGACGCTGGAGGGGTTTGCTATTTCTTTCTCCAGCTCATTTTACAGATGCTGAAACTCAGGTAAACAGGGTTAAATGTCTTGCCCAGGATTACACAGATAGGAAGCATCTGAGGCCTGATTTTAATTTGGGAAGATGAGTCTTCCTGACTCCAGGCCTGGCACTCTTGGGCCTGAAAGATAGCAGTTTTCTGGATTTAAGTCCCCAAAGCTATTAATCCAACATGTATGATGGATATGTGGTTTTCCAAACAGTATTTTGGTGACTATTCTAATATATATGAACAATTCTTAATAGTAGGTGACTTCGAAATCTGGAAGTCTTGGGCAAGTCAGGTAACTTCAGGCAATTTTGTAAACCTATAAGTTATAGAAGTTCCATCGCTGGATGGGGTGTTTCTGTATCACAAATTCCTGATGAATTGTATATCATGACCAAAAAATAGACACATGTATATTTACATATATATACCTCAGTACTTCAGGTACTATGTAAATGTGGAATGTAAGCTTCCTTAGTATTTTAAAGCACTTTTGTGTTTAATTTTTTAGTCATCGTTGCAGCAAAGCAGAGTGGGAAATCTTAATTTAAATTAAATTAATTTAAGTTAAATGACTGGGTTTCCAAAGACCTGTGATTTTACTACATAGGTCAACACCTTTGTAGCTTTAAGTGACTTGCCTAGGGTCACAGCCTGTAAGTGTCCTAGGAGGGACTTAAATCCAGGTTTTCCTGGTTGTGAGGCCACTGTCCTCTCAGATTGAAAGAGGCAGGCAAGTCATAAAGGGAGTCTAGGCAAGTTGATAACTCCAGTCCTATATTGACAACCCAAAGATATTAGCTGTACTGCTACCTGCTGTATCCCCCAAAGAGGTCAAGGGAAGAGGAAGATGACCCGTATGTACACAAAAGTACAGCAGCTCTTTTCATTCTGGCAAAGAATTAGTACTTGAAGACATTGCTCATCAGTTGAGGAATGGCTGAATTATGGTCTATGAATGTAATGTAACAGTATTGTTAAAAGAAATGATGAAGGGAATGGTTTCAGGGGTACTTGGCCAGACTTGGATGAACCAAAGCAAAGTGAAGCCAGAACCAGAAGAACAATTTGTACGGCAATGGCAATATTGTGAAGACAATGAACTTTACAAAATTTAGGAAGTCTGATCCAAGCAATGGCCCAGCATTTTGGTCAGAAGAATACCAAAAGATAGGAACATCTTGTAACTACTGTTGTTTGTATGTTTCAATAAACCATATTTCATAAAGAATTCTGAAGCAATACTTGTATTTACATTTCTAATATTTATGGCTAAAACATTTCAGAAAATAAAACTTCATAATTCAGAGAAACGATGGAATGGAAGACAAAATGACATACAATTTTGAGGTAAGGAACTTAGGATGTGGTAGGGGTCTTATGAGTAACTGATTCAATTACAGTGTTTATTTTTTTGCATTTGATCCAAGAACCAAACATTCTTTTAACTATCACAAAGCATATTTCAGGTGGATTTGGATGAAATTCCTGTTCACTTTTGCTGAAATGTGATTGTTGAACATTCACTTTAAAATGGTAAAACTTATATGTTTTTAAAACATTAAGGATATTTTTCACAAAAATAATGCCTATTAGCAGACACATTAAAGATGAATTATTCCTGAGTTTGGTTTCTATCACCACCTTTCATTATGAACAACAGTTCCCTGTTGAGAAAAGAAAGATGAAAGTTCCACCCTGACACTTGTAGAGAACTTGCTAAATCACCTGAACTCTCCCCTTGGAGTGGCCTGTGGTGTGCTATTTGCAAAAGGATTAGTAACTTAGTAGTAAGTGGGACCAGGTCTTTAAATCAAATGTGAGCTTATTCCACCTTTATTTTGGAAAACCCTACAACTCATACATAACTTCTTTGTAGCTAGGCTAGCTGTTCCATTCAGTCAAAATCAAGATTTTTGTAAAAGCAAGGTAAAAAAAAAAAAAACAAAAAACAATCTGGATCCTGAGGGGAAAAAGCTGAAACATTTGGAAACTATTATGGTCTATTATCCTTTTCTTAGGAACTCAGGCTTCTTTTGAATGACAATAGGCATCTGACTTCTTTTAGAAAATAAGTGCCCAGGGCCCTTAGGCTACGTTAGTTGTCCCAAGGGACTCTGGCCTTAGAGCTGCCTGAAACCGGACTGAAAAGGGGGTGGTGGCAAGGCAGGACCAAAGCATTGTAGGAAGAGCTCAAGGGGAACCCATGAAGTCCAAACTGGAATGACAGAAACAATGGACCGGCTGCAACAAAAGCCTTTTCTGAGACCATCTGCTGCCTAGTCCAGCTGTAGGGTTCTAGACTGGCTGTAATACGGAGGGTGGGGTGGGGAGAAATTAGGGTTAGAATTCAAATCACTTACAATAAGCTTGCCTGGCCCTCTTATTTCCAAGGCCTACCTAGGAGATGTGACTCCTCATCCTTGGTGTCCTACCCTCCCCCTTTCCTTGAGAGCTCTCGTCTCTCGGTTTTCACTTGTTGTCCTGCCCAGCTGGAGACTTTAAGGAGGCATGAAGCCAGCACTAGAAGGAAACAAAAGGGCTGGGAATCCCTGGTTTCTTACCATCCATTCAGCTAGAAGGAGATCCCTGAGGCCCTAAGTCCCTATCTGCATTTCCATAGAGTCTCTTTAGCCTAAGGTCTGCTTCCTTGGAGGACAGACCTGTGGAGTGAATGCCTTTCGCCATCACCTCACCTCCCCCACTCTCTCCTCCCATCCCCAAGACTAGAGATTCTTGAAGGCTTTACAAAAATCTGGCTGGGGGGGAGGGGGGGAAGAGGCAAATTTAGGGAAGATGCACTGGTGTTCTACCAAGTATACCTCCAAGAAGTATTTAGTTCTTGCCACTAGAGTCCTTGGCACTTTTTAAAAATGGTTCAGTATCAGAAATCGATAGGATTTTATCAGTGGAAATGACATTCAAGAAGAGATGTCACCATCTGCTTTGCCACTGCATCCTAAGGACCATGGGGGTCTTTCCATCTGACTCGAAGCAGGAACCTTCCATACCAGCTGTCTGTCTCCAGTTAGAATGGGAGCACCTTGAGAGCAGAGTATCTTACTTTTCAATTGGTATTCCCACTGCTGATTCCAGTGCTTTATTGTACTGAATGCTTAAAAATGTTTTCTTCATTCATTCGTTCTCAGATTTGTCACTTTGGATTTTATTAGATCTGTGATTTTACCTGTCCATGAGATCAGATTTGTCCGAATATTTGAGATAAAAGTCTGACATCAAAGGGGAAGAATTTATGGCCAAACAAGAAGAGATAGAGAGGCTTACGGGAGATAAAATGGATTATTTTGATTACATAAAATTAACATTTTTTGCAGAAACAAAACAAGTGCAACTCTAATTAGGAGAAAAACAGGAAACTGGGGAACAATCTTTGCACTAAATCTCTGATAAAGGACTCATTTCTAAGATATATAGGGACTGAGTCAAATGTACACAAAAAAGAGTCAACTGATAAGTTGTGAAAGGAAATGAAGAGGTAGTTTTCAGAGGAAGAAATCTAAGCTTATCAATTACCATATGAAAAAATGTTCTAAATCACTAATAGAGAAATGTACATCAAAACAAATCTGAGATACCATTTTACATCTGTTTGTCAAAGCTGGCAAAAAAAGAAAAATGGCAAGTAGTGGTGGGATTATGGGAAAACAGATACGTTAATGTACTATTGGTAGAATTGTGAATAGGTCTAGTTATTCTGGAAAGGAATTTACAACTGTGCCCCAGAAACTATTAAACTCTGCATACCCTTTAACCTAATGAATTTGTTATTATACATATTCCCAAAGTGATTAAAAAATTAGGAAAAGGACCCTTATGTACAAAAGTTTATCACAGCTTTTTTTGTGGTGGCAAAGAACTGGAAGCTGAAGGTCTGCCCATCAACAGGGTATGGCTGGCAAATTCGGGTTATACAAATCTAATGGCATACTATTGTGATGATAAAGGGGAGGGTTTCAGAGAAACCTGAGAAGATGTGTTTGATCTGATGTAAAGTGCAGTGAGCAGAAACAGAACAATTTATTGTTATTTTTAGAAAATTATATTAACATTGTTTTCTTTTTAAATTGAGTTCTAAATTCTCTCCCACTCACTGAGAATATCAATTACAGTGAAATCATGCAAACTATTTCCATATTAACCATTTCAAAAAGAAGCAAAAATATAAGTGAGAGAATTGTCCTTTAATTTGTACTCAGAGTTCATCAGTTCTCTCTCTGAAGGTGGATGGCATGTTCTCATGATGAGTCCTTTGGAATTGTCTTGGGTTATCATATTGATCAGAGTAGCCAAGCCTTTTATAGTTAACTCCAGGCCCAGCACTTTATCTACTTCCTCTTATTGTGTACAGTCATCTCCCCCTTACTCTTATTTCACTTTGCATCAGTTCACATAGGTCTTGCCATATTTTTTTCCTGAAACTATCCCCTCATCATTGCTTATACCACAATAGCATTCCATCACAATCATATTCCACAGCTTGTTCCGATATTCCCCAATTGATGAATATCTCCTGAATTTCCAGTTCTTTGCCACCACAAAAAGAGCCATTATATTTGTGTACATATAGGTCCTTTTCTTTATCTTTGATCTCTTTGGGTCAGTGGTATTTTTGGGTCAAATTGTATGCATAGTGTTAAAGCCCTTTGATTATTGTTCCAAATGGTCCTCCAGAATGGTGGGACCAGTTCACAACTCCACCAACAATCTATTTTTGTTGTTTAGTCATTTTTCAGTTGTATCTGACTTTCTGACCCCATTTTGAGTTTTCTTGGTAAGGATACTGGCATAAGATACTGGCATGGCTTGCCATTTCCTTCTCCAGTTCACTTTACAGATGAGAAAACTGAGGCAAAAGGGGTTAAGTGACTTGCCCAGGATCACACAGCTAGTGTCTCAGGACAGATTGGAAGTCAAGATCAGCTTCTGACTCTAGGCCCAGCACTTTATCCACCAAGCCAGCGAGGCACCCCAGTTTATTAGTGTAGCTAATTTTCCTTATCTCTTCTAGCATTTGTCATTTCTGATAGGTATAAGGTGGTTCTTTTAATTTACATTTCTCTAAGCAGTAGTGATTTAGAGATTATGACTATAAATAATTTTGATTTCTTCTTTCATTAATATCCTTTGACAATTTATCTATCTATATATTGAGGAATGGTTTTAATTTTTGCAAATTTGACTCAATTCTCTATATATTTGAGAAATGGGACCTTTAGCAGAAAAACTATCTGTAAAATTTTTTTATATTACTATATTTCTATAATACCTTTTAGCAAAATCTAGTTTCCCTGATTAGGCCTAGCTTTGCTTTTGCTTTGTCTGAGATCATGTTGCCATCCCTGCCTTTTTTACTTTGCATGAAGCATATTAAATTCTGCTCCAGTCTTTTATTTTAACTGTGTATGTTTCTGTTTCAAGTGTGTCTCTTACATACAAGAGATTGTCGGATTCTGGTTTTTAATCATTCTGTTCTACACTTCTGTTTTATGAGTGAGTTCATCCCGTTTACATTCATGGTTATGATTACGGTGTATTTCTCTCCATCTTTTTTTCTTCTTTTTATCCTCTTTTTATCCTGTCCCTCCTCATATCTGTTTTATTTTTGTTCCTTTGCCCCCTTTAATGGACCCTCCCTTTTATCATCCTCCCCCACGTTTTTTATCCCCTTCCTCTCCTGTTTCCCTATTGGGTAAGATAGATTTCTATATACAACTGATTATGTATATATCTTCTTCCCTCTTTGAACAAATTTTAATGAGAGTTAGGTTCAAGCATTGCCCACCTCTCCACTCTGCCTCAATTTTCCCCTCCACTATAAAAACTCTTCCTTGCATACCTCTTTTATGTGAGATAATTTCCCCCATTCTTCCTCTCCCTTCTCTCTTATCCCAGTGCACCTTCTTTCTTGTCCGTTCATTTTTTTTAAGAGAATCCCAACATATCTGACTCACATACATGCCCTTTGTCTATGTGGGCTCCTTCTAAATATCCTAAGAATGATAAAGTTCTTAGACATTACATGTATCATCCTCCCATATAGGAACATAAACAGTGTAACTGTACTGAGTCACTTATAATTACTCCTTCATGCTTGAATCTTGTGTTTGAATGTCAAATTTTCAATTCAGCTTTATACAATATTGTAAAGATAAACAACTTGGAAATATTCTATTCAGGAATACTTGAAAGTCCTCTATTTTTTCAAATGTCTATTTTTCTCTTGAAGGATTACACTTAGTTTTGTTGGGTAGTTTATTCTTGGATTGTAATGCTAGCTCCTTCGGCTTCTGGAATATCATGTTCCAATCCCCCCATTCCTTTCATGTGGAAGCTGCCAAATTTTGTTTGATCCTGACTGTGGCTCCACAATATTTGAACTATTTATTTCTAACTGTTTGCATTATTTTCTCCTTGACTTGGGAGCTCTAGAATCTGACTATAATATTCCGGAGAGTTTCATTTGGGGATCTCTTTCATAAAGTGAAGGGAAAATTCTTTCAATTTCTATTTTAGTCTCTGGATCTAAGCTACTGGGGCAATTTTCTCTGATAATTTCTTGAAATATGATGTCTAGAATCTTTGTTAGATCCTGGCTTTCAAGTAGTATAATAATTCTTAAATTTTCTCTCCTCAATCTATTTTTCAGGTCAGTTGCTTTTCTGATGAGATAGTTCACATTTTCTTCCTTCTTTTGACTTTGTTTTATTCTTTCTTGACCTCTCATGGTGTCATTAGCATTCACTTCCCCAATTCTAATTTTTAAGGAATTATCTTTTCAGTGAGCTTTTGTCTCTCCTTTTCTATTTGGCCTATTCTGTTTTTTAAGGAGCTCTTTTCTTCATTGAATTTTTGTATCTCTTTTACCATTAGGCCAATTCTGTTTAAAGACTTATTTTCTGTGCCTCTTTCCCCAAGCTGTTACTTATCTTTTCATAATATTCTTGTGTCACATTTCTTTTTCCACTTTTCTCTCTACCACTCATTTCTTTCTTTAATTCTTTCAGAAATTCTTGTTGGGCTTGGGTCCAATTGCTTTTCTTTTCTTTTCTTTTTTTTTAAATTTTATTTTATTTTTAATTTTTTAACAGTTCATATCACATAAAACAATTCCAACTTTTGGTCAGGTGATACTTCTTTTTAAAGCATTTACAATATAGACCACAAAAGAATTTTTTTAAAACATTAACTGAGACACATAATATTTATATATGCTAACTTCACAAGCCCTTGACCTAATTGTCACCACAGTATTACTAATTAAAGGACCCTAACTTGTTGTAGTTGATCTAAAGACCTAAGCCTAATTGCTTAATTTTAGACTTGACCTTGGATGTTCCCCTACCTACAATCTATAATTTAATAGATCTGGTATTAAGCTTACAAACCTTTTGACTACAGGAAATTACCACTAAGAGTAGGGACATTGCAGGAATACAATATCTCCCCAACTTCATGTCAATTCCTGGCAGGAGTAGATTGTCAACTTGCATTCAGTCAGGCTTAGAGTCTGCCAGGTGTCAGTGGGGAAATTGAGTCAGGAGAATCCTACCTCAGCCCAGGCTGAACAGCAGCTCTCCCACCCTTCCCATCAGATCACCTTTTGCAGTTCGTACCAGCATCTCATATGCTTCCTGGCATCATGGATTGGAGGCTCAGACTGCCTTTCTTGCTATCCATACCTGGAGTTACACTCAGAAGAACAGTCAGTTAATAGTCCCATAGCATCTCAAAATAGCAAGTTCCAATAACCAGATTTCAGATATGACTATAATTTTACCTTGGCTAAGGAACATCTTTTGAGGCAAGTCTTAAGTGGTTTACATGCCTTTCTATATCTGTTCTAGTTCTTGATTGAATAACAATCATAAAGTCAAATTTATCATTAATACCTTAACTTTTCCATCAATGCCAAATTTTACCCAAGGTTACCTGCCTCTAGGAAATTTAGACTAAAATTCTTTGCCGCAAACTAAAGATGTCTTTGATTTATTCTCAGTAATTAATTCAGTCAATTGTTTTAATACTAATTGCTTTTACATCACTTTGTAACATGTCTAATTTTTCTCCCCATCACTCCCCTCCCCCTGCTTCCATTCTGATTATTCCTTCCCTCAATGTACCCTCCCTTCTATCACACCCCACCCTTCCCTTATCCCTATCTTCTCTCTTTTCTTGTAGGGCAAGATCAATTTCTATGTCCCATTCCCCGTATTTCTTATTTCTTGGTTATATACAATAAAAATTCTCAACATTAGTAACTAATACTTTGAATTCCAACTTCTCTTCCTCCCTCCCCATCCCTACTGAGAAGGCAAGCAATTCAATACAGACTAAATATGTGTCGTTTTGCAAAAGACTTCCATAATGTTGTGTAATACTAACTATATTGCCCTCTATCCTACTCTATCTCCCTTTTTTAAAAAAAATTTTTATTCTCTCATTTGACCTTGTCCCTTCCCAAAAGTGTTTATTTCTAGTTACTCCCTTCTCCCATTTGCCCTCCCTTCTATCATTCCCCTCTCCCCACTTGTCGCCTCCTCCCCTACTTTCCTGTGGTGTAAGGTAGATTTTCATATCCAACTTAGTGAGCATGTTATTCCCTCCTTCAGCCATAGGTGGAGAGAGTAACTTCACTTTTCCCCTCTCGCCTTCTCCCTTTTCTCCTCCATGGAACAAGATTTTTCTTATCTCTTTTACGAGTTATAGCCTGCCTAATTCCATTTCTCCCTTTCTTCTCCCAGTATTTTCCTCCTTCACCCCTTAATTTTTATTATATTTTATTTTATCTTTTTTTGTGTGAATATCATCTCTTCTGATTCAACACAACCTGTACTCTCTGTCTATATATGTGTATGTGTGTGTGTGAGTGTGTGTGTGTGTGTGTATGTGTCTATGTACAATCCCTCTACCTACCCAAATACTGAGAAAAGATTCAAGAGTTATAAATATTTTCTTTCCATGTAGGAATGTAAACAGTTTAGCTTTAGAAAGTTTTTTTATGATTTCTCTTTCCTGTTTACTTTTTCATGCTTCTCTTGAGTCTTGTGTTGGAAAGTCAAATTTCCTATACGGTTCTGGTCTTTTCCTCAATATGAATGCTTCACAGTCATCTATATTGTTAAATGACCATTTATTTTCTTGAAGTATTATACTCAGTTTTGCTGGGTAGGTGATCCTTGGTTTTAATCCCAGTTCCTTTGACTTCTGGAATATCCTATTCCAAGCCCTTTGATCCCTTAATGTTGAAGCTCCCAGATCCTGTGCTATCCTGATTGTATTTCCACAATACTCAAATTGTTTCTTTCTAGTTCCTTGCAGTATTTTCTCCTTGATCTGAGAACTCTGAAATTTGGCCACAATATTCCTAGGAATTTCTCTTTTTGGGTCTCTTTCAGGAGGTGATTGGTGGATTCTTCCAATATTTATTTTGCCCTCTGGTTTTAGAATATTTTGGGCAGTTTTCCTTGATAATTTCATGGAAGATAATGTCTAGGCTCTTTTTTGATCATGGCTTTCAGGTAGTCTCATAATTTTTAAATTGTTTCTCCTAGATCTATTTTCCAGGTCAGTTGTTCTTCCAATGAGATGTTTCACATTATCTTTTATTTTTTCAAACTTTTGGTTTTGTTTTTTAACTGCTTGGTTTATCTCATAGTCATTCATTTCCCTGAATGAAATTCTCTCTTCAAATGAATTATTTTGTTCAGTGAGCTTTTGAACCTCCTTTTCCATTTGGCTAATTCTGCTTTTTAAAGCCTCCTTCTCCTCATTGGCTTTTTGGACCTCTTTTTGCAATTAATTTAGCCTGTTTTTAAAGGTGTTATTTTCCTCAGCATTTTTTTGTTTCTCCTTTAGTAAGTTGCTAACTCTCTTTTCAAGCTCTTCTATTGCCTGAGCCTGGTTTAAGATCCCTTTGGAGGGCCTACAGGGCCCTTGACTACCTGTGACAATATGCCTTTTTCTTCTTCATCTGAAAGGATGGGGAGTTCACCAAGAAAGTAACCTTCTATGGTTTTTTTCCCCCTTTTTTGGGCATTTTCCCAGTCAGTTACTTGACTTCTGAGTTTCCTCTCTATAACCATCTCCCCTCCAGTTCCACCAAGCCAGCACTGGGGGCTGAGATTTAGATGAGCTGCTCCAATCCCTCAGGGGTCTTGGGGGGGGCAGGGCCGAAATTCAGTGTGAGATTAAGATCAGCTGCTCAGGGGGCAGTTCTGCCACACAGGGATCAGTTCCCTCAGGGGCTTTACGATGAGGCCTTCAACAATGGATGCGGGCTGCTGCCTGCCTTTGGAGCCCTGGTCCGCTGCTGCCTCTGCTGCTGCCACCTGAGGAGGCCTGATTTACAGGGACACCCAGCTCCCCTCCTGGCCAGCCAAAAAGACCCTCTCACTGACCTTTGGTGCCTGTGGGTTGAGGGATCAGCACTGCTGCTGGAGATTCTGTCCCTGAAGCCTGCTCAGTCCTGCTCTTCCCAGTGCCTCTCAGCCACGGCTGGCCTGGGCTCTGTTCTGTGTCTGGTGCGACAGACCTTTCCCATGGGTCTTTCAGGTCACTCTGGGCTAGAAATCTCCTCCACTCCATTATTCTATGGCTTCTGCTGCTCTAGAATTTGTTGAGAGTTCTTCTTTACAAGTATTTTATGGGCTGTGGAGGAAGAGCTAGTGTATGTACATCTTCCTACTCTGCCATCTTGGCTCTGAAATGCCCAATTGCTTTTCTTTAAGGTTTTGGTTGCAGTTGTTTTCACATTGTTATCTTCTTCTGAATTTATGTCTTAATTTTTCCCTGCCACCAGAGTAACTTATTTATAGTCAAATTCTTTTTTTATTTATTTGTTTTTTGCTCCTTTTCCCACCTATTTCTTGACTTTGAACTTTATGTTAAAGTTGTATTCTGCTCGCCTGTGGGTAGGGAGGCACTGTTTCAAGCTTCAGGTTCCTTTGTGTTGCTATTTTCAGAACTACTTGTGGGGGGGTCTGCAAATTTTTGGTTCTTCCAAGGTGGTATGATCTGTGGAGAGATGTGGTCACTGCTCTCCTGGTGTATGCTCTGCTCTTTACATAGGAAGGGTCCCTGTTGCCCTGCATCTGCAGTTTTGCATTCCACTTAGCCCTGGAACATGGCCAGGCTCCTTGTTCTCCTGTAGTCATAAGCCCTAGTGCTCCTTTTTTGCCCTAAAACTGTCACTCAGAAGTGCTTGTGGACAATCAGTGCCAGGTGTACCCAGCACCAGCAAAGGGTTCCCCATAATCTCTTTTTTGACCAGTTCTCTGACCATTTACAGTTGGTGGACCAAGAGCTCCTGAAACTGCTACTGTTGCTACTGCCTCCAGAGTCAGCCACTTGTGCTGTGGCCAACCACACTCTGGGCCACTCTTACCCTGATGTCACAGACCTCTCCTGCTGATCTCCTAGATTGTCTCAGGCTTGGAAAATATCTCATTCTGACCTTTTGTTGGCTCTCCCACCAAAAAAATTTGAATTAAAAGAATTATTTTAAATTGTTTGAAGGGGAAGGTTGGGAATGTTCAGCTGGGTTGATGCCTGTACTCTGTCATCTTGACTCTGCCCTCCTCAGGAGAAGAATTTATTCAATAACAATAGTGCATAGGCAAATACTTTAAAAGATTTTTAGAATTCTGATCAACCAATGACCAACTAAGATTCCAGAGGACTCAAAATGAAAAACATTACCTGTGTCTTGACAGAGAGGTGATGATGGTTCAGGGGAGCAGATTCAGACACAGTACCACATAGTTAGCACTGTGGCTCATAGTAGGTCCTATACATTTGTGTTTTTTGATTGTTTAAGAATGCTTACTACACCAGGCAACCCACTTCCTTTTCAGATAGCTATACTTATCAAGAAGTTCTTCCTTATTTTGGGATTGAAATCTACCTCCTGGTAGCTTCCATTGTCCAGTCTTAGTTTTCTTCTTTATAGCTAGACAGAAAATATCTCTTACCTCCAAGACACATACTATTATCTTTTCTTTTCTTAGAATTCTATTGGAGGGGGAACTTTTTCTAAGTTAGAGATTCTTAACTTGTGGTCCACAATTTGGGGTCTTTTTATTTTCATGAATTTGTTTTCTAAAATACTGCTATATTTGTATTTCAATAATTGATTTCCTCTGTAATCCTATTTATTGTATGTATCTAAAACATTCTAATAAGGAATCCACAGATGTCATTAGATTGCCAAAGAGGTCTATGATACAAAAAGTGGTTAAAAATCCTTAGTCTAGGTAGACTACCTTCAGTTACTGACTTATTTTTTCCTCAAATCAAAATCTGACTTATAATCACAAAGGCCTGAAAGATTCTAGAAATTTTCAAGCTTGTTTTTTATTTTGTTCTTTGGGTTTCTTAGAGACAAGCCTAGGTAAGGACAAGCTCTCTGATCTTTGCCTCTGTGCCCAGTGTGCAGGATCATTTCCCTTCCCCAATATTACTAGGAGAAGTTGATTCTTGTGTTTGGTACCTTCTGCTCTGATTTGAACAATTTTATTCCTCTTTGAAACAATAAAAAAATGAATAAGGAAAGGAATATATATATATATATATATATACATACACATATGTATATATTTAATGTTACAGGAATATAGGATGAATATAGAGACACTTAAAATTTTGGAAGAAAAAATCCATCATATTGATCACAGACATAATCTAGATGCAGAATATGGAAAACTATCTCTGAGAAACCTGATCTAGCTGCCTGGCTGTCAATCATTGATCAATCTACCTAGCTAGGCTTAATAACAGATTTCAGTGTAAAGTGAGAGAGGTTTGTGGTCATGGCTGTATTTCTTCACCTTGGGAAAGTTATTTGCTGAATATGTAATCACAACAAATTAAACACCATAAGGATGAGAATGGTTGTGTTTAGAAAGAAATACAACTCACCCATCATTTCCCTGACCACCTGATGTTTTAACTTTAAAGTGAAGAACTGCAGAATCAGCGTTTAAAGGGATCTCAGTAGTCATCTAGTCCAGTAACAGGATGTAGAGAGGGTGGGGGTGGGGAAGCCCTAGCTTGGGAATAAAGGGATTCTGGTTCAAATCACCTTTCTGACATGTCTATGATTTGGCAAGTCTTTTAACCTCCTTGGGTCTGAATTTCTTCATTTTACAAATGAGGAGGTTGAAGGAGGTGACCTCTAAGGTGCCTTCCCATTCCCATTCCATGAGCCCTCGACTTCAGTGAATTATGAAACAGAAAATGACAACTATTGGTGGTGAACCAGACAAGAGCAGTCACCTAGGTTTGAAACATCCCCCATCTGGTTTGAGGACATGCTCCATAATACTCTTGGTTGCGGTTTCTAGGCTTTGGGTCTCAGTGCTTTATCTCTTCCTATCTGATCTCTTTAATAACTGGGCTTAAGATGACAACACTTCCTTCTCTCCCCAGAGAAGTTTCACTTTTCAAAGTGTTTGCCCCATAGACTCTCTCTAAGTGGCTACCTGTCAGTTTCCATTTCAGCCCTACCTATTTATCTACAGGAGTGCTGACCACTGGCTGACATATTACCTGTATTGATTCTCTAATAGCTGTCAAGGTGGAAAGAAAGACTATTCTAAGACAGACCCTGAGCTCTTAGCTGAGTAGGATCATAAACGCCCCATTAAAGGTTTCATTCAATAACAATCTTTGCCAAAGTAAATGGACATCAGAGTCTCCCACCCCCATGGCCTAATGCAAAGGCTATTATATACAGGCAAAGAGCACTGAGCTGGTGTTGTATCAGTTTCCACATTTTCAAATGATTCCTTTAATGAAAAGCTGCATTCTTTTCAGGTCATAAAATAGCAAGGAAAGCTCTATTCATTTGGCTATTATTGTACATATATCAACTTATTTATTTATGGCTAATGTTGCCATCAGTGAATATCCCCTAGGCAGATTGTTTAATCATCTAATGATTGGTAAGATCCGTTACTGAAAAGCATACATGTTGAAATCTGTTCTGATCTGTACTTTACTGACATATAGAGCTGTGTGTGATATGAAGGAAAATTCAAGTGTGAAGTCAACACATCGGGATTAGTATGAGAGACAGTGAGGTGGAATGGAAAGAGTGGCTGGTTTTCTAGTCAAAAAATTTGCAATCAAGCCTTCCTCTGACACCTCTTAGCCTCCTCTGATCATTAACATCTCAACAGTGATGGACTACTCTCTAAGAATATAAGAGAGCTACATCAGTGGAGGGAGGTTCTCTACGCACCCCTCACCCAAACCCCTGGAATTGTTCCGGAAAACAAGGAAATTTAATTAAATTTTTTTTCAGACACAGGTTTCATGTACTTTTTTCAATTAAATTTTTTTTCACCCCAAAGAACTTTAGCCTTGGCTGTCATTTTAGCCTAAGAATGACCAGATCTTAGTTGCCTACTGTTATAAAATAAGAGTCCTATTTGCATTTTCACCAAGAGAAATAAGAGTAAAGAAAAGAGGCTAACCTGTTTTTCAACCTGTTAGTCATCGGTGGATTCAGAAATAGAATTAGAATTCAGACCTTGGTGTTTTGTGCCCTGAAGGATAGGGTTCTAGACACCCTGAACTAGTAGTTTGCCCTCATCTGCTTCTGGGAATCAGTCTAGCATTGGAGAAAGGTTTCTGGGCTGGAGTCAGCGACTGTCTGGATTTAAAAACTGAAAATGAAAGTCCACAGACTTTGCAAACTACATTAACTCCTCCAGTAGCTGCTGCTGATCAAGCATGTAAAGACAGAGTATGGTACAAATCTGAATGTGGTAGTACTTTCAGACTATCAGCTCCTCTCCTGAACTTCATTCAGCAAACCAGCACCTTCCTGAATCACGTGAATTTCAGCTCCAACATTAGCGGTATGTGTATCATAGGCAATTCCTTTCATCTCTTGAAGCTCAGTTTCTTCAACTATAAAATGGGGGCAATTATGAACCACAGGACCTACCTTACAGGGTAATTACAAATGTAGACATGGAAGAGATTTTATGTTGCTGTTCATTCGTTTTTGAAGAGGATCTATGACATCTTGGATGTTGTGGATGTCAAGGATCTATGATATCTTCACTTGTACCTCAGCTGGATTTCAGTGAGGCAGAGTTGCATCATCAGCTTCACTTTCTCTTCCAGAGTCATCAAATTCCAGTGGTGAGACAAAAGTCAAGATGGTCCAGGATACAGTGGATAACCTTGGCATCTTCAATGTCTGAGCAAACTCTAAGTAGGTTTGGTTTTCATCCACTTAATTCTGCCAAGCAGTCTTCACATGCTTGGGGTAGATATTCCCCTAATGGGTTTGAGGCGTGTAACTGTCAAGAGATTTTGTAGACCTTAAAGTTCTGCATAATTGTAAGCTGTGATTGTCCCTTGTCTACTCACAGCCATAGCACCAATCTCAAGTTGCCTACTTTTGTCAGCCTTTTCAGCTTTTTCCTGGATAGGCTATGGAGGTCAAATGTCTTCCCTTACATGATCCCTACAAAACTCTTCCTACATGATCCCATTTTCCTAGGATCTGAGGTCCCTAGGGGAGATTGATTTGGGGCTGCCTGTGGAATTGCTAATCAAGCAAAAAATTTATCTGCTTACTATGTACTAGGTACATGCCCTCTCCTTCCTCCTTCTCATAACTCAAACCACCATTCATCCTGCCTGGGTTGTGATCTCAACTCTATTACTTGACTCCTTCCAGTTTCCTCATCTATAAAATTAGAGAGTTGGACTAATTCCCTTCCATTTCTAATATTCTAGGATTCTATAAGCATGCTAATCAAAGTAATGATACTAGCTCACATTTACATAGCACCATTTGGTTTATCACACAAAAGAAGCATCATGTTAAAACAAATTTTACTGTGAACTTGACAGATATCAAGAAACATGAACACTCTCCACAGACCCTTTTGGCAGTTATTGACCCATTTTAAGGATAATGTAAAAACATTACATGCATAAAATAAGACATAGAAGATTGCAAAGGAAACCAGTTCTATTATAAAGATGCATTTTTTCCTAACCAAATTCTTGGATTTCCTGAAATCCTAGACTAAGAACCTTAGAAACTGAGGCCAACACAAAGTGGGAGAGAGATGGCAAAAAACCAAGCAAACAGAGGCAATAAAGACATTGCAGATAACTCTGATTTGAAAGGACAAAGGAAGGATCATTCCTCCCACGTCTCTGTAGTAAGCTGGTAAACTACAGGTACAGAATGAGGCATACATCTTCCCCTATAGTCTGTCTCAGGATTTGTTTTGTTTGAGTGAACAAATATCGTTCCAGGGTAAAGGGCTAATGGGGAGTAGGAGGGGTTAAAGAGAGGTGAGATCAAATGAGATAACACAAGGAAAGTGCTTTGCAAACCTAATGTGCTAAGTGTCACAAAAATGTTAGCTATTATTACCAAGTGATATAAAAGAAATGTTAAAAGAAATTGATGGTGATATGTACAGAGATATAGATCTATAGAGAAGCAAGCATAAATAAAGCATTTAAAAAGAAAAAAAGTCTAGAAATTAGTGGTACAAAGAGAGGAAGAACTGAAAATTAATGTCTCCTTATGCCAATCCTGGCAGCGAAACCTATACAACATTGATGCTTGACATAGCTTTGGACCTGGGCCATAGGTATGGATGAAAGAGATCCCTACAATGTCTACTATAAACATAGCGACCCAGAACCTTTCCTAGAAATTGTGTGTGTGTGTGTGTGTGTGTGTGTGTGTGTGTATGTGTAGAAAAACCAACATTTATAGTGGGAAACTGAGGGAACTGAGGTACTAGGGGCTATACAGACTCAGGAATTCTGATTCTGAACCTAGGTCCTCTGACTCCAAATTCATTAGTCATATCACTGTACCTTTCCTGAAGATCTAAGTTTAAACTCTGTCAGGATTCTGAGCTCAGCTTTGTGAGGTCATTAGACACTAGACTGCTTTCTTTGCTCACTGAGAGGGGCTGGGTTAGAGCACCATGCTGTTGCTCTGACCCAGTGGATTGGAGCCCATCAGGATTGGGCTGACCAGCACACAAACTGTGTCCACAGCCTCTTCCTAAAGCAGCAGTGAAGACAGAATCACTCCAGGTAGAGGAAGAGTCATTTGAGCTCGAAGGACTCCCCCCTGCAGGCAGGCACTGTCTCAACCCCCTGAAGTCTGGTAGCACTTACAGTCTGTACCATTCAGTTAATTTCCAAAGGGACATTAATAGCTGGTTGAGATGCAGTACCCAACTAAGATAAAGTACTAATGTACTTAATCGTTCTAAACAATTTTCCCATTAAACTTAATACCTTTTTAATTAATGAGCATGGAAGGAAGACCGGTGGACTAGAGAAGCTGGTTCTTAGCTGGCTGTAGGGGAACGGAATAATATGGGAATTTTTAAAAGCTTGGCCATTGAAGTACTTACTGTGTGTACATTGAGGATTTTCATTTCTGGCAGCTCCAAAAATTTCCTGGTGTTCTTTGTTTCTTTCTAAGAAGTTTTTTCTTTCTGATGAGGAGGACATTTGCAGTCATAAACATCTAAACATGTAAATTTTCATTTTAGTGGTGATTTCAGTTAACTTTCATTTGATAGATTCACCTAAAAGTAGTCCTATAGGCTAGCTAGCTCATGGCCTAGCTATAATGTGACAGAGTTTAGACACAGATCTACATGAAAAGGTACAGTGGTATGGGCACTGAATTTGGAGTCAAATCCTGCCTGTGTGACCCTAAACAAATCACTTTGTGGACCTCAGTTTCCTCATCTGTAAAAGGAGAGGATTGGCCTTGTCTAAAATCATAGCAGAGCTAAAAAAAATGAAAGAATGAATGAATGAAAAAATAAATAAAATGAAGACTAGTAAAAGATAATAGTTCAGACTCAAACTTTCATGGAGAATAGCCGAGCCTTCATTATTTCTATGATCCCACTTAGCCTCTCTGGGACTCAGTTTCCTCAAATGTAACTAAATGGCCTCCAAGATCCCTTCCAGCTCTAAAACTATATGTAATTTTAGGAAAGATAATTTAAAGCTTCTCTCCATGATCCTCTGATCCCATAAGCAGTGTTTTTTCTACCACACAGGATGTTTCTTGACTCTGAGTATGTTTTCCAGTGCCACGCTACCCATCTGAGACTTCAGATCTGTGCTCCTATGGCTATCTAGTTCAGTGATCTCAGTGAATTTGCTATGTTACCCACCAGGCCCTGATGGCCAAATCCTCGGAGGCACTCTGGGAGGCCTGTGGGCATCCCGTGTATTTCTTATTTAATAAGAAAACAAGTTCTTTTAGGACAGCTAGTTTGTGTAGTGGATAGAACACTGGGCCTGAGGTCAGGATGACCTGAATTCAAATTTGACCTCAAGATAATTACTAGCTGTGTGACCATGGGTAAATCATTTAACCCTGTTTGCCTCAGTTTCCTCATTTGGAAAATGAGCTAGGGAAGGAAATGGCAAACCACTCCACTATCTCAGAGTCACCAAGAGTTAGGACTGAAACAACTGAACTTAAAAGTTCCTTTGCTCCTATTTCTGATCTGTTTGTGGCACTGAACAGCAACAGCAACTGCTCTGGTCCCTAGAAAAAAGAGCTGCCCTAACCTCACTGTTATCTTTGAAAGGCCTTCTTCCACTCTCTAGCTCTCGGTCGGCTTCTCCTGTGCTTTACAAGTGACTATTGGATTAGTTAAAGCTTTCTCAGAACACTTGATTGTCCAAACCTGATGTCTGGAGATTTTTTCCTGGCAGTGATTGATCATGGGAGCCTCCCTCCCCCCATCCTCTGGCAGGAACTCATAGAGAAAACACTCCAAGGAAGCTATAGCCCATGCAAGCCATCAATTACATTCATGGCCCAGCTGTTCTTCTGGTTGCAGCTTTCTGGTAAACCCTGACTGCTTCCAGCAGGCCCATGAACAAAGCAGGATACAAGAAAGCTGTGGGAAATTGGTGAGGACAGGTTTTTACTCCAGTGCTCCTGTGCACTCCCTAGTGCAAGTGGATTTTATTGAATCTAAGTTGCACCTGGGATTTTAATGCAACAAGAAAATGGCTTTATATAATAATGTAGAGAATAGGATGGTGTGAGGAATTCCTTGAGGCAGCCAACTTATATGGTTTATCAACTCATTCTTAGTTTTGAAAAACCACCCCACATTTGTCATTCTTGATTTAAAAAACAAACCAATCCCAAATTGTTTTGGTAGTTTGGTCTTTCTAGAAAATTCTTTGAAGGAAAGCATTTTCTAACTTTGGAGTCGGAGAACCTGGGTTTAAATGCTGCTGCTGGTGTTTCCTTAGCTTCCCTGGACTGCATATTTCCTCACCTGTAAAATGATGAGGTGGGGTTAAATAGATGGGTCTCTGAGGTGTCTGAGTATATGAAAATAAGCCTCCCCTAAAAGCATGTTCTAATGCTTCTTCACTGCACTGTGGTGACCCTGGATTCTCAAAGGCTACAGTACCAGACTGTAATCCCTGGCAAGGGTTACCTATCAAGTGCAAAGGCTTCCGTTACAGCCCCAAGCAACAGTCAGTCTACCTAGATTGGTTAGAAGTTCATGCAGTACTAGCAGGCTGGCCCCTAGGTGACAGAATATTTCAGCCTCAGTCCCTCCTGCATCAGCTTACCTAAAACTGGAGGGGTTGCTTGCCATCTGCTGTCACAGGATCTTGGAGAAAGGAAAAAAAATGATGTGACTACATATCCACTTGATTTAGCATAAATGGGAAATGTGAGACAGAAGTGGGAAAAATATGTGAAAAAGGACAGTCAAAGGGATAAAAAGAAAAGATTATATTTTAATACAGGTTAACAAACCAATGCCTATTGCACAATTAGCGAACATTTATTAAATGTCTCTATGAGCCAGGCTTTATGCTAAGGGCGCTTGTACAATATTAGTGAACCTATCAGTGAACATTTATTAAGTGCCTACGAAAGATTAAATGCAGCATACAGTGATAGCCAGGCTCTTTAAAAAAACGAAAGTAGTATACAAGTGTACAGGAACGAACTAAAGGAAATAAAAACTAGGATGGGGAGAAAGATGGGAAAAAAGCATAGAAAAAAGCTTATTTTTACAAAAGGAGGAAACCAAAGAAAGATGTAACTTGAAAGTCCATCTTACCTTGAGAGAGTAAGAATCCTGGATAATGCAAATCCTTTTATTAAGGGGATTTGTTCTGTGAAGTTTGGATTCAGTCACAGGGCTACACTTGAGGACCTAGAGGGCCACTTGTGGCCTTGAGGCCTAAGGTTCCTTGCGCCTGGAACTTAGAGAAAGGCCTGAAAGGACCCCTAAAAATAAATGAGGGACTGAGAGAACTTCTTAGTGATAGACAAGTGAGCCTCTTCTAAATGAGACAATCAGAGAAAAGCCTGTAACAAAAATAGATAAGAAAGAAATGGAAAAGAGAAAAGTATACACAGAATTTAACTATGGGATGAAGTAACAGAGCATGACTTCTTCACCTTCTTTCATCATGAGCCCCTCTGGATATTGTGTGAAACCTATGAACCACTTCTCATGTTTTTAAATGCATAACAAAGTACATAGGATTACACAGGAAACCTTATTGAAATATAATTATCAAAATATACATTGTTTTCAATAGGGAGCCACTTGAGTTGATGAAGCAGTGAGTAGAATGGTCAAATATGTACTTTATTTTATGTACATATATCATATGTATATTTTTTAATAAAAATTTTTTTTTTAAGTTCCTAGATCTCAAATGAAAAATTTCTGAAATAGAGTGAGCGTCTCTCACAGTATTTATCATGAGACTTCTGTAACCATTCCTCAGGTCTTATCTAGAAGTAATAACCACCCAAGAAATTATGTTTTGACGGTTTATATAATTTTGTATTTGTGCCCACTAGGATAACAGTTCCCAAATTCTCAACCTAGGCACATTCCCTAAGCACAAACTAGACAGAAGTAGATTCTTCCTAACTTATAAGTCCCCCTCACTAAACTACAAAAAGGACAAAGTCTGAAAGTTCAACATGATATGAAAGAAAAGTAGAAATTTTCAAAAAATGGAAGCACAAAGGAAAATTCAGCTATAAATGACTATTCTCTGATTAAAATATGGAATATATCACAGCGCATAACTGATACAAAATAAAATTAGTCTGAAAATAGTCTGACACTGAAAACACTATTGGGGAAGATATTCCAAGATCTCTCTCAGTGTGAAAAGAAAGGGGATCATTATTGTTTGCAGCCTAAAGTAAGATGTCTTCTGGTTCTGACACCTACCCAGGAAGGCTTTTTTAAAACCTGGCAACCCAGTGAGACAATGGCATCATCTCACCAAAAGCTACTTTGGCATGTTGGCAAGCACTTGGTCTAGATCTGTGACTGCATAGGTGTAGGGAACTCCTGGTGAGAAAACTCCTTCTACCAGTGAAAATCTGCAATTATTCTGCAACCTAGAGTTTAAAGAGTTGCTTTGAGCCATTGAAGGATTAAGTGGTCACAGACAGAAAGTCAGTACTACAAAGACAATTTTCTCTCCACTGTTCCAGGCTGACACCTGCATCTGCTGTGCTGCTGAGTCAAACATTTCATTTTACTAAATAGCAATAGTTACTATTACAAAAATTACTAATATTACAAAACAGAAATAGTTCACTAGTATTTTCTTTGTTGGAAAGACTAGTTTGTATGAATAAATGAACCTCTATTCTAAACTTACCCAATTCCCATTTCACATAAACAAATATATTGAATCTCAAGAGAAAAGAAATCGGTTACCTGTAATTTTAAGAATAACTTCATCTAGCAGGAAATTTTATTTCCCTGCTCACCTGTTTGGTGGCTGCATTACTCTGCTGATGCTAAGATGGTCCCTAATTATCCCTATTAATTCCTTTTCATTAGTTTTCCTTTCCTTATATTGCACCAACGTGCACTTCCTTTAGCCTTCCTCTTGTCTTGTCCAATTAATGAATTTAGACTTTCATAAAACTAGATCCATAAAAACCATGTTCTCCCATTTTGGGGCTTTTAGGAACAGAATACTCATTACATTGGGTTGTAGATCTAGTAGGGCATTTCCTATGGTACCTATAACAGAAAAGAAAAAAACCCTGGTGTCATTGGAACATTATGAAAAGGTCTAATCAGTAAAATTTTCTGCAAATGCCTGATTGGTAGGATTAACCAATATAATTGTGTAATGAACTATTTCTGGAGGCAATAATAACGCTAACTAGCATTTACATGCTGCTTTAACATTTGCAAAGTACTTTCCATATATTCTTCAATTTTGGTGGGATATTCTCATTCGAATTCTTCAAATGGAGGCTGGATAACCCCTTGGGTGTTTTATAGAGGAGATATTTCTCTAGGTACACTTTAGACTAAATGACCTCTCAGGTCCCTTCTCCACTCTGAGTCTGTAATTCAGTAATCGTACAAAGCATTTATATTGCTTTTAATGAACAATCAGAAATTTGAGGATTCATGGGAATAACAGTATTTAAAAATTTTTTTGGATTGGATCTATGATGTCATTGGTTTTGGGAACTCACAGATGCGCTGACGCATGCCATGTTACTGATGCACAGCCACACACTGGTTTTGTCTGTTTGTTTGTTGACAAGTTTGTTTTATAGTCTTAGTAGCTCCAGGTACTCAGAAGTTAATTAATTCACCCAGGGTCAGCAAACCAGCATGTATTTTAAAAGGTTAGGTCATATAATACTTATCACATAAAGTTCAAACAATGTTCAAGTATGAGGGTTTGGGGTTTTTTGGGGGGGTCATTCATGTACTGTAGTAACTTTGAGGGCTCCAAATAGCTGAATATTTGTAGAATGTTTCTGGCTTTAATAATTTGCTGTTTCAAGGCTAGCTGATGATCAGAGACAATTCTGAGATAAAACTTGCGCTAGCACCCAGGTCTAAGAACTTTCAAGCTTAAAGATGTTTGAGAATACTCTGTTAAAACACAGAGGAAATTTCTTTTATCCAGCTCATTTAAAAAAAATGTTAGCTCAGGTTTACATAGTTCTTTTCAAAGTTTGTAGACTTATAATATTTCATTTGGTTTTCATGAGATAGGTTTTATTATTATCTTTGTTTTAAGAAAAGAGAAAGGTCAAAGATCCTGAATGTCAGCATTGCCAAACCTTTTCATAGGAATGGGCCTACCTAAAAATTTTTAAATAAGATGTCCAAGAGGAAAGATAGCATGGTGTACTGGATAAAAGATTGTTCTTCAAATGAAGATGACCGGGTTCACTCAAGTCTTTCCTCTGATGCGTATTAGCAGTATGACGCTGGGCAGATCACTTAACCTATCAGTAATCGAATGTCCAAGACCCTTACAGTTGTGGATGAATTGTAGATGTGTACCAATAGTAGAACTGTCATACCTGAACATTCTCTGTGCCAAGAAATCATTATTCCTCCCTTCTGCTCCCTCTCCTCCCCCATCCTACAAAGTAATCCTGAACTTTGTGACTTTGGGCAGGTAACAGGTATACCTGAGGATACTTCATTCTCATACTCTCACGCATGCTTTTAATACTTGGTTTACGGAGGAGAATGTCACAATCTCCGGAATCCCAGGCTTTCCTATTCAAAGTATAAAACCTATCGTTCTTAATTATTTCCACAGCAAATTAAAGGAGACTAAGATTTCATCTCGGCATCCCAGCCCCCTTCCACCCGGTTCCTCTTTCAGAAGGGGCAAATATCTATCTTAAACTGGGCCACAGAAACGTAGTCCCCAGGGAAACAACTGAGCAAACTCTCGCAGGTCCCATTCAGGAGTGGACAGCAGATGCTCCAGCAACAGGGCAGCTGGCAAATTACTGCACCCTCTTGGACGTCTGCGGTCCCTGAGACCCAAGGAGCAGGCTGCCTGATGTTACCTGCCCTGCTGTGGCCGGTCTGCGCTGGGCTATCCATCCGCGGACTATAGCTCGCTGTAAGGGCGGCCGCACGCTGGCCGGACTGCTCGCTCTGAATCCGGGGAGGGAAAATGCCGAGGTCCCCTGCCCGCAAGAGGCGGCAGCTCAGTTCGCCTCATCCAGCCTCCAGCAGCCCAGCTCCTGGCCACGGCTCACGGCATAATAGCCCATCGATTATCACCTCTCCCGCACCAGTGTGGGGATTTCTGGAGGAGGGCAGAGTCAAAGGTCACTGCGTGATAGAGCCCGTCCCGGAGGGCTAAGAGGCCAGTTGAAAGCCGTTCAAGCCCAATCAGCTCTAAATCCGTGGGCATTTAATTGGCCTTGTAAATTTCAGATCGATCACGAGTTTAACACTTTCCTAAAAGTCAGACACCTTCAGCTGCTTCATCCCAGTTACCCAGAACTGCTGAGAGACCCCCACTCACCCTAAAGGGGAAACAAAGAAAGGAGGTATGAGTCAGTCTCTTTTCTCTGAGTTCAAATCATTCTCCCTTAGAGGAAGGAAAGAAAGCGAAAGGAAAAAAAAACCCAACAACTTGTTTCCTCCTCTTGGTGCACCTGACGCTCTCAGGTCGCATTCAGTGCTAACATCCTAGCACCCTTCAGTTTTGTCACCTCCCAACCCCGCAGCTCCACTCGGGAACTGTCCATCTGTCTGTTCCTCCCCTCTTTCCACCGTTCAATAATCTTCTAGTAGCTGAGATGGGGCTTAGGTTCAGACCTAAAGCCCCACCCCTAGGATCATTGACACATAGAGGCACATCTACTGGCTAGTTCCTGATCTGAGTTCTGGAGTCCTACCTGATCACCTTTCTGATGTTCTCCACCCCACCACCTCACCCCTCACCCCAGACAGATCCGGAGAAAAAGGTTAGTCCGGTCTAGTTGAAAATGAAAGGGTGGGAACAGGGCTTTCTCGTAAACTGTCTCCACGATCCCCACCAATTCTAGACAACCTGGAATGATAATAATAATGGCACTGATGATTATAATTCATATTTATACACTTTGACTGTAACGTATAACGAGCAGTTTTCTCACAACCATCTTCTGGGCTTACTTAGATTATGCAAGTTTTATTGGTAAGCAGCAGAGTATTGTCTGCATAGTGGTACAACGTCAGGCAAGTCATTTAGTTTGTCTGCTCTAGGTAACTAGAAGTAATGGTTGACCTTCAGTCCTTTCCTGGGGGTTCCTATGACTAGGAAATCACAGTTACAGTCCCTGTCCCTACTAGTGAGATGTATAAAAAGCTCATGGATAGATAGATAGTAGTATTGGGTAACTTATGTGAAGCTGCTAACTCACTGCACCAGGATTAGTATAGGAAATGTATCTTCGGGTCAAGGAACTGAGTGAAATCTGACAACAAAGCCACTTCAGCAGGAGACTTGGACACCCTATTTTCTCTCCCTTACACCATCCATTGGTTTTCTGGACTGTGCAATTACTGTTTTGTTGTTGTCTTTTGGGGGGAAATGATCTTTTACAGGACAGTAGACTAAAATAGGCCACTGAAGATTGGGGGGAGGGGCAGGTAGGAAGTGAAAAAAGAGGGGGGAATAGATCTGAGGGAAATCTCACCTTGCTAAAACACATGGTCAGTCACCAAATGCAGAACACTTGGGTGAGCAATGAATGGATAACTTATCAGGAAGCCTTATGGGGAGAAGGGGAAGACCTGAGAATTTGGGTTTATCAGTAGCTGTCAATCAAGAGTTGGTCAACGTGGGGGGCTAGAAGATAGAGCCAAAGAGCAGGGAGGCTAGTAATAATATAGATGGGTGGAAGAGACCCTACCTTCCTTACCTCCAGCAAGCAAGCTGTCTGTTCCTCTCTCTTTTCCACCCCCCCCCCCCCCCAATCTTTCTGTAGCTGAGATGGGTCTTAGGATCAGTCCTAAAGCCCCACCCCTCAGGATCATTATACACATAGAGGTAGCTCCCTGGCTTCCTTTAAGTCCCATTAAAATCCCACCTTCTACCAGAAGTCTTCTCCAACCCCTATTAATTCTAGTGGCTTTCTTATTTATTCTGTATAGTTTGCTTGCATCTTGTTTTCCCTACTTAATTGTAAGTTCCTTGAGGACTGAGACTCTTTTTTTCTTAAAAATTTTTTTGTATTCCCAGAGCTTAGCACAGTATCGGGCACATAGGCAATTTATATATGTTTATGGATTGAATGACCGATTGTGGCCACGGAGGGGGGCATCTCTTCAGGACAATGGCTTTGAAAGGTTGGTGATAATCCCTCCCAGAGTACAGTTAGTATCCAGCAGTCTTTCCGACTTCCTCTCCCTACCCCCTCCACCTCATTCTCACCTCCTACCCTCTTCCAAATACAAAGAGGCCAGAAAGAGGTCTGGTCACCCAGTCCCTAGTCCCTGCTGTGAATAGTTTAGTCTGCTGAAATACCAAGCACTGTATTCTCCCCGTTGGTCTCCTCCACCCCAGGTTTCTAGCCTGGGGCTCTTCGGGAAGATGAGGTGTCTTTGTGTAACCAGGAATAAATGGCTGCTTCTCCTTCCACTGTTAAAGATAAACTTGTTTAACAACAGTCTCTCCCCCACAAGGCTGAGGCTCAGACCTTCTCCACTCTCTTTCCATCTGAACAACTCCCATTATTTTGTAAATACCTGGGCTCAAGAACAAAATAAAGAGCTGTTGTTTAGTCCTGGGGAAACCCATCCATGTTATAGCTTGGATTAAGTTATCTGTGTACTTGTCATATCCTCCTTAAGGCTTAAAAGGCCTTCAGAGAAGGCACTGCAACTCCTAGTTTCTCCAGGCCTTGGCAATGTGCAACGCACCTAGCAGAAGTTTAGTGTTTGTAGAATGGAATTCCTTCGGAGTTTAACCTGGAAGGAAATAACTGATTGTAGGGTGCACCCCTCCCCCACTCCCCAGTCTCTTATCTGGCCAAAGCCACCTACCCGGGACAACATATAGCATACTAGAGATGGGAATGGAGAGCCTTAACTTAGTGCTCTGAGGGTCTGCTGGTCAGGGAGCTGGAGTGTGAAGCTGATGGACCGCAGATTTAAAATAGTTGCCTTTTCCATGTCTAGAAGTGGAACAGAAGCCATAAGCACTGGGGAGACAAAGAATGTTCAAAATAGACTTGGTCACCAAAGAGTATACATTTGAAGAGGGAGAAGACATGCAAATAATCAGGGACAGACATGATCTACACAGAGTGGATAAAAGGTAATCTGACAGGGAAAAGGGACCCACAGGAGAGGCTATAAAAGGCTTCCTGTAGATGGGGACATCTGAGCTCAGTCTTGAAGGAAACTAGGAAATTAAGAGGCAGTTGTGAGGAGGTAGAACATTCCAGTCAGGGTGGACAGCCAATGTAGACATGGAATTGGGGAGAAAATGGTGTTCTGGTTAAGTAACAGTAAGTAGACCCCAAAAGTTGGATCTTACAATTAATTCCAAGACTCATGATGAAACATGCTATCTAAACTCAGAGAAAGAACTATGCTGAATGCAGATTGAATTATAGACTGTGTTCACTTTTTTTGGTGGTTTTTCCTTTTGTTTTGTTTCTTCTTTCACAGCATGACTAATGTAGAAATATGTTTAACATGATTGCACGTGTATAACCTACATCAGACTGCTTGCCATCTTGGGGAAGGAGAAAAATTTGGGCCTCAAAATCTTATAAAATGAATGTTGAAAACTATCTTTATATATAATTGGAAAGAAAAAACTGTTTACTAAAAAAAAAGTTAGATCTTAGTGTTTGTAGAAGTAGACGACTAGAAAGGTATGAAGAGGCCAGGTTGGGAAAAGTTGTTTTAGGAAGCAATCCTGGGTTAAGTGACTTGCCCAGGGTCACACATCTAATAAATATCTAAGATTGGATTTGAACTCAGGTCTTCCTGACTCTAGGACTGATGCTCTAACCACTGGACCACCTAGGGAAGGGTTTCAAATGCTACTTTATATTTTGATCCTAGAAGTAACAGGTGCTCATTAAATGAAGGGAGCAGGTAAGTGATTTAGAAAAATTGTGGCAGCTGATTGATTGGAGTGACAGATAAGAGGGATATGAGTTAGAAACCTGATGCAGTAATCCAGGAGGGAGATGATAGGCAGCCAGGGGAGTGGTGAGGAGACATAGAAGAGATATTGTGAGGGCAGAAACAATGAAGTTTAGACATGTGAGAGTCAGGAGGCTATGATGACACCATGTTTCTTGGTCAACGCAGGCTATCTGGAAGGTTAGTAGTACCCTTGATACAGAAGTTTGCTGAGGAATTAGGAAGTTGGGAAGAGGGACTGATTTGAAGGAAACATATTCACACTTCTGTTTTGTATATGTTGGTTTTTAAAATGCCTGTGGGACATTCAGTGAATTGTCCAGAATAGAAGTTGATGATATGCTGCTAGAGTTCAGGAAAGATACTAGAGCGAGATATAGAGCTCTGGGAATCATCTACATAGAGGTAACATTGAACCTCTCAGGAGTTGATGAAATCACCAAGTGAGAGTTTAGAGAAGAGAGAAGAGAGCCCATGACAGAGCCTTGGAGGATACCTACATAATTGGTGTGATATGAATGAAGATGCAGCAAAGGCGACTGAGAAGGGATAATAAGACAAGTGGGAGGAGAACCAGAAAACAGTAATGTCAAGAAATCCTAGAGAGGAGCATCCAGGAGGATGTGACCACTGTGTCAGATGCTGCAGAGTTCAGGAAGAATGGGGATTAAGAAAAATCTGTTAGCTCTGTGCCCAGATGTTTGGACAGGAACAAAGTGGAAAAGCAAAAGGAAAGGTGGCAGTAGGCAATTCTTGTGGAATTAGAAAAGATGGTTTGCTACCTCCTTAAGGGATCCTGTGGAATTTGACAGCAATTCTTCCCCAGTGGGTTATTTAGCATTGACAGAACCACAGACTCTTTTAGGAGAAGGGACTTTTAAGAGAGGGAATGTGGCACAATAAAAAAGTTGACTGAATATGGAGTCAGAGGACCTGATTCCTGTCATTTCTACCTGTGTTGACCTTAGGCAAGTACTTCACTCACCCTTCCTAAGCCACATTTTCTTTCTTGCTCCGCACTGTTAGGGGTTTAGACTAGATCAGTGGTTTTGGCCTCAGGACTCCTTTACATTCTTAGAAATGATTGCAAATCGTCCCCAAAGAGCTTTTGTTTATATGGGTTATATCTATTGTTATTTACTATATTAGAAATTAAAATGGATGAATTTGAAAACTATTAATTCACTTAAAGAACAATTATGAACCCATTACATATTGCCATAAATAACATTTTTATTAAAAATAGCTGTTTTCTACAACAAAAAACTAGTGAGAAGAGTGCCATTATTTTACATCTATTTGCAACTCTCTTTAATGGCTTAATTGAAGATAGCTGTCTTTTCATATATGCTTCTGCACATAATCTTTTGTAATATATTATTTTGAAGTACATGAAGAAAATCTGACCGCATAGATTTGTAGTTAGAAAAGGAAAACGTATCTTAGTAGTCAAATAAAGTCTTAGTATTATTATGAAAATAGTTTTGACCCCTCAAACCCACTGAAAGGGTCTCAGAGGACCCCCAGGAGTCCACTGGTTACCCTTGAAAAACCACTGGATTTGATGAGTTCTAAAGGTTTCTTTCAGCTCTAAATCTATGATCCTAGGTCAGAGAGTCAGATGGAGCAGAAAGAATGACCGACTTGGAATTGAAGAGCCCTGACTTCAAATCTAGCTTCTCATGCTTACTAGTTATATGACTTTGGGCATATAACTGTTCTGAATCTAAGTTTTATCATCTGTAAAATGGAGATACTAATACGAATACATACCTTTCCAGGATGTTGAGAAGTTCAAATGAGAAAATGTGTTTGGATTGCTACATAAAATGTCAGCTTATTACAATGGAAAGATACATTAGCTTTGCAGTCAAAAGACACAGGTTCACACCTTGCCTGTCATTTACTACCTAGCTTTGTAATTTGGCATATTGGGCAAGTCAATTTATCTCTTTGGGACTCAGTTTCCTCATAGGTAAATTGAGGAGGATGGTTCCTTTCAGGGCTACGTGATGATTCAGTAGAAAAGGAGTGGTATAACATGAGATTTCAAATCTTATCATTATTTTGTCTAAAGTAGGGTAGGAGTTAGGACTATGAAGACCGAAGGACAAAGCAGTCCCTACTCCTAAGGATGTTATATTCTGCTGAGAGAGTACCTGAAATAAACATATATTTCTTTATAAATATGATAATTCAAGGAGGAAAGAAGGAATGTTCATATGGTTTTATGCAAATTATAGTTTCATTTTGTACAACAGTGGTCATGTATGTGCTTCTATTGACACAAAACTGACTCAAAGTGTTTGACCTTAACCAGAGGAAATCATATGGAGCTGGTTCCCTCACCACTGGTTCTCTTGTAAGTTGAGTTTTCATGATAATTTCACATATTCTTCATTGCTCTCTTTTGCCTTGTTTTTCTTTCTGTAGTTTTAAAGAATGGATACTAGTTAACAAGTATTTATATTACTCCAAGGAGATATGCGAAAGTTGTAGCTTTTAAAGATACACTTTAAAGATTGTTAGAGATACCGCAGTAGCTACTGGTGTGGGAAAGTCAAGTTTTTTCAAGAATCATTCAAGCCTGTAATGAAATGATAATTTCTTCTTAAGAACAAAGTAAAGTGTTGTAGAAAAGAAGAGTATGTCAAGACCTGAAAACTGTTGTTTCAAAACCATCTAATTAATCTTCAGAAAAATAAGCAAATGACCTTCAAAGGGATCTGGTGGCAGGAGATTGTTAAAGTACAATGTAGGCTATTAAAGTTAGGAAGAAGAAGGCTGAAAAAAACCCAACTATTTTTGTGAAAAAAAAAAGCATAGATAAGACAATGCAAAGATTATTGTACTGAAGATTGGAAGAAGTTACCTTTTATTGCTGAAACCCACTTTTTCATTGAAGGTTATACAAAAACAATTGTTTGAGGGAATTAAGGCAAGCCTGTAAGATCTGGGCATTTTCATCACAAGTCCTTCAGAGTTGTGTTGGATCATTGTATTTCTGAGAATAGCTAAGTCGTTCACAGCAGATCATCTTGTAATATTACTGTTCCTTTGGACACAGCATGTTTCACTTTGCATCAGCATGCAAGTCTGCTTTTCTGAGAGCATTCTGCTCATCATTTCCCATAGCACAATAATATTCCACCACAATCACATATCATGACTTGTTCATCCATTCTTTAGTTGGTGGGTATCCCCACAATTTCTAATTCTTTGTCATGAGAAAAGAGCTGCTACGAATATTTTTGTACATATAGGTCCTTTTTCTTTTTGGTTTTATATCTCTTTTGGGATACAGACCTAGTAATGGTATTACCCTTTGGGCATAGTTCCAAATTGTTCTACAGAATGGTTAAATCAGTTCACAACTCCACCAAGAATGCATTCATGCCCCATTTCCCTCACATCCCCTCCACCATTTGTCATTTTCCTTTTCTGTCCTATTAACCAATCTAATAGGTAGGTATGAGGTAGTATCTCAGAATTGTTTTCATTTGCATTTCTCTAATCAGTAGTGAGTTAGAGCATTTTTTCATATGGCAACATAGATAGCTTTGGTTACTTCACCTGAAGGGGAGTGACTTTTTTATGAATTTGACTCAGTTCTTTAAATATTTGAGAAATGAGGCCTTTATCAGAGAAACTTGCTTCAAAATTTTTTTCACAGTTACTATTGCTAACCATATTTTCCTCCATCCTATCACTTCCCCCACCCTCCTCAAAAGTGTTTTGCTTCTGACTACCCCATTCTCCAATCTGCCCTCCCTTCTATCAGTCTCCCTCTCCCTATTCTTATCCCTTTCCCCTCCTATTTTCCTATAGGGTAAAATATTCCCAGTTTGAGCCAATTCTGATGAGAATAAGGTTCACTCGCTCTCCCTCCTCTCTCTCCCCTCCACTGTAAAAGTTTGTTCTTACCTCTTTTATGCCCATTCTAACTCTGTCTTTTTCTGTTTTTAGATATCATCCCTTCATAATCAACTCACACCTATGACCTCTGTCTATATATACTCCTATCTTCCCCAATAATTAGAAGTTACAAGTGTCCTCTTCCCATGTAGGAATGTAAACAGTTTTGCCTTATTAAGTCCCTTATGTTGCTTCTCTAGAATCTTGCATTTGAAAATCAAATTTTCTATTCAGCTCTGGTCTTTTCATCAAGAATGCTTGAAACTCTTTTATTTCATTGGTTATCCATTTTGTCCCATTTGTTTTACTGTGTGAGTGAGTTTTGGTTGTAATCCTAGCTCCTTTGCCCTCTGGAATATCATTCCAAGCCTTCCCATCTTTTAATGTAGAAGCTGCTAAATCTTGTGTTTTCCTGACTGTGGCTCCACGAAATGTAGGCTCTTTCTTTCTGATTGCTTGCAATATTTTCTCCTTGATCTGGGAGGTTTGGAATTTGGCTATCATATTACTGGAAATTTTTGTTTTGGAATCTCTTTCAAGAAGCAATTGGTGGATTCTTTCAATTTCTATTTTAATCCTTGGTTATAGAATATCAGAGCAGTTTTCCTTGATAATTTCTTGAAAGATGGTGTCTGGGTTTTGTTTTTTTTTGATCATGACTTTCAGGTAGTTAATAATTTTTAAATTATCTTTCCTGGACCAATTTTCCAGGTCCATGGTTTATCCAATGAGATATTTCACATTGCCTTGCATTTTTTCATTCTTTTGGTTTTGTTTTATTTTTTCTTAATTTTGTCTAAAGTCATTAACTTCCATCACTCCATTCTAATTTTTAAGGAATAATTTTCTTCAGAGGGTGTTTGTGTCTCCTTTTCCATTTGGCCAATTCTACTTTTTATGGAGTTTTTTTTCTAGTGAATTTTTGTGTCTCTTTTCCCATGTGGCCAGTTGTGCTTTTTAAGGCATTCTTTTCCTCAATGGCTTTTTGTATATCTTTTATCATTTGACCTAACCTGTTTTTTAAAGTGTTACTTTCTTCAGTATTTTTTTGTGTGTCTCCTTTACCAAACTCTTGATTTACTCTCATTTCTCTTCCCCATTTTTCCTCTACTTCTCTTACTTGATTTTCAAAATCCTTTCTGAGTTCTTCCATGACCTGAAATCAATTCATATTTTTCTTGGAAGCTTTGGATTTAGATACTTTGACTTTGTCATCTTCTTCTAAGTGTGTGTTTTGATCTTCCTTGTCACTATAGTAATTGTTTTGTTTTCCAGCCTGTTACCAGACTTTTAACTCTTTGTTAAAGTAGGGCTCTGCTTCCAAGTTGGAGGGGCACTGTTCCAAGCTTCAGGGATTTTGGGTAGCTGTTTTCAGAGATGCTTCTAGGGACCTGTAAGTTTTCAGTTTTTTCAAGGTGGTATGATCTAAGGAGAAATGTGTTTACTACTCTCCTGTCCTGTGCTCTGGTCTGTGAGTGACCACAAGTGTGCTTTTCTACCCTGGAACTATGACAAGGGTTGTCCCCCTGCTTCACTGTGGCTGCAAGCTCTAGTGTGTTAGTCCTTCTCCTCCTCGCCCTGGGACTGCCACCTAGGGCTGTGAACTGGATCCAAGTATGGACAAAGCAACAGAGTCCTGCCTCAGTGCTGGCAAAAAGACTCCTGTAATCCCTTTCTTTCCAGTTGTTTGACCCCTTTACTATCTATGGGCTGAGAGCCCTGGAAGTAGCTGCTCCTGCTGCTGAGTCAGTGGCTCCCAAGACCTAATCTTGGTTTGCTGGAGCCCAGTCTTCTGTGCTTTACAACTCTCCTCTCTCATTCTGGTGCAACAGAACTTTCTTGCCAACATTCTCAGTTGTCTTGGGCTGGAAAATTGTTTCACTTCATTATTTTATGGGTTCTACTTCTCTAGAATTTGTTTAGTCATTATTTAAAGGTATTTTGAGAGGTTTTGGGGAAGAGCTCAGGGGAGTCCTTGTCTTAATTCTGACATTTTGGCTCCACCTCTCTTGTGTTAATTTTTTTTTTAAGATTGTAAAGTTTATTATATGTCTCCATACTTATTTTACATGATTCTAATCAAATTGCATACCATCAGACGTAAGCTCTTCAGATCTGTGCATCGTTGTTTTTGGATAGTTATCAGTCATGTCCAACTCCGGGTGACTCCGTTTAAGGTTTTCTTGGCATGATACTGGAGTGGCTTGTGCATTCGTAGTGCATAAACTGGTTTGAGTTTACTGAAGTAAAAAATCAGTCTGTCAAGGTCTCCTAGCAATGTTCACTTTTATAGTCTTTTAGCCTCCGTAAAATATAGACCTCTGATGGAAATGCTGAGAAGGACCCTTAATTATGGTAGTGTGAATGCTACCTCTATAAACAGTGAAAAATCAGTTAGAGGGCTATTTGTTTTTATTGCATTGTTAAAAGAGCTTAGGATTGATTAGTTTCTGGTAATGTAGCTCTGGTACTGAGAACCTGATGACCTAATTTGCTCCTTCTGTTGTTCTACAGCATGGGGGTGGGGAGTGGGGATATATATCTATGCTATAGTCCTAAAATACATGATTCATTTAACTTATAACTTGATACATGGCACAGTGTTTTTACATTTCCCCGCCCCCCAAAACCCCACAAAAGTATGTAAGTTTTTCCTTCCTCTTCTTTCTCTTATTAAAAAAATCCCCAAATTTCCAAGTTAGAATAATTCTTTCTTGGTCTTTACTAAGCAATTATATTAATTCCTCAGAAAGCTTCTTTGGATTGAAACTTTTCTTTTTTAGTAGCATTTCTACAAGTTGGGGGAATATTCCAGTTTGAGACATTTTAGAAAAGATGACTGAGTAAATCAAGCTTTTTTGCTTGAGGTATAGCTTTTAAGAAAATATTTGTCCTTGACAATTTCCCATCAATAAACTGGTATAAATCTCTGACTAGCACTTCCTCCAATGTCTGCAAACAGTGAGTAGAGATTCAAACACCTGCTCTACCCCAAACAAAAGGCTTCTTACTAGAAATTGATTTGTTGATTTTTTAAATGCCTCTAAATGCCTAAGAATGATAAGCATCCCCATTAAATTTCAGATTGGTAAAAGTAGCAACATGTGTGATTGACATGATCAAGAATGTCTTTGCGCTGTTTACATCTATCCATTTTTTCTTTCTTGACATTACATTGGGGATGATGTATTTGAAAGAGTGTGTGACCTTGAGTTGTCATTCCTTCGAAAACTCAGACTGGTTAGGAAGCCTCCATTAATGTCCTAGACTAGAATGAATGTTAGAGCAAAATCCCCAAGGGATATAAGGAGAGGGAGTTTTCTGGACAAAGAAATCCATTTGTTGAAATGTATGCTGAATTCAGTGAACTAGATATTAAAGTTAATTTCTCTATAAAACCAAACTAGGCAACAGTCACTGAGTAAGAGAAAATATTAAAGGTAATTGGGAAAATCTTACAATCAATTTATTATAATCTTATGCTTTGAAAATAAGTCTACATTATGCCACTGATGGGGTGATGGGACCTGGACCCTGACCTTTCCCACGAATTTAACAGCCCAGATGCTGGGTCCAGGTCTTAGCACTGCATAAATTATGACCACCAGATTTTTTAAAAAATAAAGAAAATTGTGAAATTTGGCACTGTTGGGGTTATAGAGATATGGGCACATTTGGACACTGGTAATACAATCGCAAATCAGTAGAATCTTTTTGGAAACCACAGTATCTTGCAAAACTTTAACTCTTTGATATAATAATCTTTTTATTAGAAATATACTCTTAAGAAAGTTACCCAAAAGAAAGACACATATGTGTATTTAAAAGAAGTTTATTCATTAAAAATCCTTAACAATATTACTAGACTCTAGCAAGGCAGCATATGGTAAACTTCAACAAGCCCTGAGAAGGAATTGGTCTTCTGACTTCATGGGTAAGTCAGGAACTCTTTGAACATCAGGCAACTCTCCAAAATAAGAAATTGTAGAGAGTGGGTGGGTAGGAAGAAGGGATATAAAAGGGGTAGAGTCCCTATACTGGGAAATCACAGTCCTTCCACCTAATGACCCAAGCATTGAAGCTCTTTGTGGGTAGATACAGTCCTATCTAGACGTAGTTTCTCCTCCCTTATCTAATTGTGCTCCACACACATTAATTTCTTAATTTGAGTTTATTGTACTGTATTATAATTACCAAAAACTCAACCCTGGAAGCAATCTAAAGGGGAATAACTAAATGAACAAACTGTGGCCTATTATAATGCTATTAAGGAATGATTAATATGGGAATGATAAAGTGTCAGTTAGATGGCTCAATGGATACAGCATTAGGCCTGGAGTCAGGGCGACCTGAGTTTAAATATGACCTCTGACTAGCTGTATGACCAGGAACTGTTCCTTAATCTGCCTTAGACGGAAATGGCAAACCACTCCAAGTATCTTTACCAAGAAAACCCCATGGACTGTGTGGTTCAAGGGTCAACAACTGAACAGCAACAGCATCGGAAATAAAAACAAATGTACAAAGACTGTAAGAAAGAATGCAAAGTGAAGGAATGAGAATCAGGAAATTGGTATCTAACTACAATAAAAGGAAAACGCACAAATAGGGTATTCATATAGTAAGTGGGAAAGGAAAGGACACAGAGGAAGTAACTGATAAGTTGTTTTATATATCTATCTATCTATATATATACACACACACGCATATACACATATGTATATACATATATATATGTATGTATGTATCTGGCTATACGTGGAAGGTCTTTGAGTTTGCTTTAATAGCTGTAAATTTAAGTTTGTTGTTTAAAGTTAAGTTCATAATAAATTAATTACTCCAGTCCTCCAAGGATCTATCTTCTTTTTGGTTTAAATACTCCTTCCAGAACTGTAACTCTAACATCATCACCTTGCCATTGAGCTGCCTGAGAAGGATCTCTGAAGGCAGGGGAACTGCTTCTTGCACAGCAGACCCCAGACCCTTGCTTCTCCGGGCTTCTGTCTTGAAACCTTTCCAGCTTGGTAGGATCTGCTTGAATTTGTGTTCAGAAAACCCAGGACCATCCCTTAGCCTCCCAAGGAGGGACTGGGATAGAATTTAATGATTTGTCATATAGTTACAAAATTTTAGAATTTGAAGGGATCTCAGGGGTCATCTAGGTCAACCCAGACCTGACCAAATTCCCTCTATGGGAATCTCTAGCAAGTAAACATCCAGCCTTAGGCTGAAGAACTCCATTGAAGGGGAACCCATTTTTTTTTCTTCTGAGGCAGCAAATTTCCTGATGTTAGGCCTAAATTTCTTTCTATATTCTACCCATTATTCTGGGTTCTGTTGGGCCTCAATGGCCCAACAGAACAAATCTGATTTCTCAAATATTAGAAGCCAGATCTCTCCTGTTTCCAACTCTATCCCTCCTTTTCTTCCTCCAACCTCCAGTCTTCTCTAGTCTAAACAACCATGGTTCCTTCAACTGACACTTAAATGGTATGGATCCAAGTTCTAGCACCATCCCTGTTGCCTTTCTCTGGACCCTCTTCAGTTTATCAGTGTCTTTTCTTAATCTGTGACTCTCAGAACAGAACACAAGATGTCTCCAGCTGTGATCTGACCTGGGCAGATGTTAATAACTTACTTACGTTGTTTGACTTTATTTTCTTTGGAATATTCAGGAAAATAACCTCAATAAGACATCAAATTCAGAGTCCAGGAAACTCTCACTTTGAATATTCTAATTCCAGGTTGTGCAACATGCAGACCAGGGAAGATACATGCGGAGCAGCAGGAGACCGCTGGATAACACATTTTTGCTGAAAGCATTCTGTATGTACAAAATGTGCTGTTAAATGAAGCCTCCTAATGGTATGATAGTTGGGTAATGCCTGGTAATTGAAATTTTTAGTGCAGAATTTCCTCCTTTATATTCATCAAACTAATGATAATTGGAATTTTTAATGCCTTCCTTATAGGAAACATCTGTTCAATAGAATATGAATTATTTGAAATTCATTCCAGGTGACTTTAAAAAATTATTTTAGGATCCTAAAAAAACCTTTTTTGAAGTCATGACCACTTTAAATGTCTTTGCTTCATCAAAACAAGGGAACGGTATAAAATGTGTTTGACTAATATTTATGAATTTTTAAAAATGAATTCCTTTTTCTAGATATTAAACCTCTATCTTACAGTCGTTTAATTGTTAGAAATTATGCAGTAGAAAGACCACTGAACCTAGAGGCAGAAGACCTGGCTTTGGAGACTTCCACTGACTATATGAGGGCAACTTTCCTAACCTCTAGGAACCTGTTTCTTAGTGTATCATGCTTAACACTACCACCTCCAACAAACTACTTTGAAGAAAACTCTGTAAATTGTAAAATGCTGTATAAATCATAACGTCATAGGATTTAGAGCTAGAAGGAAGGAAAAGAGGAAACAAGAATTTATTAAGTACCTACTATGTGCCAAGCATGGTACTAAGTGCTTTACAGATATTATCTCACTTGGTCCTCATAATCCTAGAAGATAGGTGCTATTACTATCCCTATTTTACAGTTGAGACAAATGACTGACCCAGGATCACACAGCTATTAAGTATCTGAGGCTGTATTTGAATTTAGGTCTTCCCGACTATAAAGAGGTCTGGCATTTCTACTTATATGCTCCCTAGCTGCCTCATGTAGTCCTTTCTTTGTCCAGATGAGAAAACTGAAACCTTGAAAATTTTAACTGAATTGGTCACATTCACCGAACTAGTCAGTGGAAGAGCCAGGATTTGAACTTGGGACAAAGTGAGTTATGATTATGGTCATTTGACTGACTTGTAGCTTATTTATCATTTCTTTAGAGGCAGTCAAGGCTAGTAAGTGTGTGAGGCTGGATTTGAGCTCGGGTCCTCCTGACTGTAGTTCCAGTGCTCAGTCCTTTCCTCCACCTAACTGCCCCTGACTTGTAGCTTATTAAACACTATATATACTTTGTTACTTAGTCATTTAGTCATGATTTTATGAGCAGAGAACAATGGCATGACTGTAGTATAGCATTAAGTGTGTCATTTGACTGGTTTGACGCCCATGTTGTGATTTAGAGATTTTTAAGATATCAAGAGAAAATCAACATCAGTTTTTAGACATTTGAAAACTGTTATTTTAAGTATAAAAATAATAGTATTCGAATTTGGAAAGACCTTTGAGGTCATTTAGTTCAAACTGAGATCCTGAAAGAAGACTACTTAGGTTGCAAATGAAGGATGCAGGATTTGAACCGAGTCCTTTACATTGAGGCAGCCAGGTAGTAACATGGATAGAGCTTGGCCCCGAGTTCAAATCCAGCCTCAGACACTATTTGTGTGAACCTGAGTAAGTGATTTAATCTCTGTCTGCCTTGGTTTCCTCAACTGTTGTGAAGAGCAAATAAGATAATATTTGTAAAAGACTTAGCACTCTTTCTGGCATGTAGTAGGTGCTTTAATAAGATGCCTGTTTCCTTTTTCCCTTCCTTCTACTCTAAATTCTACGATGGCTATGATTTGTATGGCACTTTACAGTTTACAGGGCTTTCTATATGCACAATGCCTGGCACATAGTAGGGTGATAAGTTCTTATTCCCTTCCACCTAATCCCCAGTGCCTAACATTTCTATATTGCTCTAGGGTTTAAAAGTCTTTTCCCCAAAAGAATACTGAAGGGTACTACATTTTGTCCCTTTATACTCAGACAAGGAAAAGAGAATTGAGAGGTTAAGTGTTTACCCATAGTCACAGGAATAACTACTAAAGCCTGGCTCAGTGATCTTTCCACTATCTCATGCTGCCTCTTCGTTGGTAGAGGCCAAAGGTCAAGGCTGAATAGTATAACACAATGCTTTTTGCCTTTGAGGTTTAAACAGTCTAGACATCAGCAAAAGCTGAGGAGATTGGAGCATTTATTTTTCCCAGTTATTCAGAGCAGCTGTGTTCCTTCATTACTTCCATCTTCCATTGAATCCTCAAACTCACTCAATGGGTATTACCCATCATCAGTGTTGTGACACACACCTCAACTCTTGAGATTCTCATTCATATCATGGTATGTAAGTCCTTGAGGAGAGGTCCACAATGTGTTGAGATTCTTAGAGTTATCTAGACACTGTGTGGATACAAATGGAATCTTGAACTGTTCCTTGGTGAGTCATCCCCCTTAGTAAAATGTTAATGTCTTCAGCAGGGGGGGGCTGGAGCCAGAGAGCTGAATGTTAAATTTTCTGTGTGAGCATTTACCACCTCAGATATCAGGCTACATATCAGAACTTGCTACATTATTTCGTTGTCTGAACTTAAAGAAGTATAAAGAATGCAGATTAAACTTAAAAGTATGTATACAGACATTTCTTCTCTTCTTCCCCCTTTCCCCCCAAGTTTTTAAACATTTACCACAATACCATTATTTTGCTCCATGACCATTGCTGGAGGTCAACAGGAATGCAGTAGAAGGTTTAGGGAATTAAGTCATCCCTAGACTGGAGGTCTAATAACCATAGGCTAACAGCAACAGCAATAATAATTTATCAGCTCGTATTCATACGGTGCATTAAGATCTGCCGAATGCCTTATATCCATTATGTTATTTAAATCTTATAACATCCCTGGTGAGATAGATACTAATCAAAGATAACCTCCCTGGAAAGGGATCGCATTTGTAGGCTAAAATTTATATAAATGATGGGAAGTAGAAATTTGAGGCAACTTGACAAAGCTGACCAAAGTTGAGAATAATGTTGGAGGGATTGTGGAAAAGATCCTGTCTGCTATTGGTGCAACTGCGCACTGGTCCGACGGTTCTGGAAACCAATTTGAAGATATGCTAAGAAAGTGACTAAAATGCCCATGCTCTTTATGCCCAGAAATTTTACATCTAAGCATATAGCTCAACAACATCAAAGATAGAAAAGGGTATTGAAAGGGCATATTTCTACCGGCAGTTTTTGTGCAAGGCGTCCATCAACTGAGAACTGGCTAAACACATTGTAGTATATGAATGTAATAGAATTCTTTATTGATATGTACATATACATTTACATATAGACACATACATACATATATAAACATATAATTTCCCTAGAAGATTCTACTCCTAATCTTTGTGCATAGATGACCTTTATGGTCTCTTCTAACTCACAGTCTATATGATTCTATTGTCTTCTCTGATCACAGGCTGGAATTGTTCAATCTCTCCCTCAGCCTGACTCTTCCTAAACCTAGTCCTTCCCCTCAGTTTGACTTATTTCTCCAGCACTCGTTTTTGTCATTAAAAACTTTGTTCTCACTTTCCTTCTTTCATAGCATTGACCTTGTAGGTTTTTTCTCATTTACTAAAAGGTGGGATTGACATCTTTTATCTCTATAACTCAGGTCATTTCACTTCTTCCCGATGACAAAAATTAAGCAAAAACATTCGACATAGTGACCACATCTGAAAATGTATATAAGCCTCCGTGAGAGGCTCTGTGTTCGCTAGTACCTTCCCTCATTACTTTTTTCATTATTCTTTTTGACTTCTTTTTGATGCTCTTTTTATTTTCTTGATTGTCATCATTGTGAATATAGTTGCCTTGATTTGGCTAACTTCATTTTATATCAATTGATAGAATTCCCTCTAAGTTTTGTTGAGTACTTTGCATTCATCATTTCCTGTAGTGCAGTACTATTTCTTCGTATTCATATGTCTTAGTGTTTTCAGCTATTTTCTAATTTATGAAAGTAGCTGAGAATAAAAGTTCTTAAACTAGAATGTTGAAAAAGAGTGTTTGCTGTAACCAGTGAGTTTTCTTGGCAAAACTCTTGTTAGTCTCTGCCCTGCTTTGTATGAGCTTTCCCCCATGCCTAGAATGTTCTCCTCCCCTGCACCTCTTAGACTGTCTGGTATCCCTCAAAGCCCAACTGAAATGTCACCTCCTACACAATACCTTTCCTATTCTCCCCACCTGCAGTTGCCTCTCTTCCCAAATTACTTTGCATTTCTTTCATATGAGTGTAACAGGACATTAGTACATTCCTGGATTCCCTAAAATGGAGATACCCATATTGGAGATTCCAGAGACCTGCCTGCTTCTGTGAGACTTTGGCTCAAGTCTCTACCTATTGAAATCCACCAGTTTTAGGGGTCCAAGCACGTCAGTTCCATTTAACCACTTAAAACACTCAGATTAGCTTTTATAGAGAAGTATCTCCTTTAAAGATATAGCCAGAACAAACATGCCAACATCTTGGGGGCATAATCCCACCCTCTATTAGCTAGGTCTTTGGGGAGGGGATGGGGATTAGGTTCACAGATTAATTTAACGCTTGCCTTCTATTAGTCCTAGAAAATTCCAAATGCAAAGCCACCAATGGCTTGAGTCCCAGCAACCTAGTTTCTCAAGGCTTACCTGGTGGGCTGGTTGCAAACTTCAGACTCGAATCCTGGGCTCTAAAGTCCCCATGGCTTGAACTCTTGGGTCTAGGACTCCACTCTCTGCCCTTAGAACTAAAAGAGATGAACTAAACAAGACCAAAACTCTAAGCCTACTTCTCTGGGCAACCTGACCTGGGGGAAGAAGATAGACCTCATGTCCTTCCCTTTAAATGCATGATGTCTTTTCAGTACCTTTAAGTACTCAGAGCTAGGGAGTCACACAGGAAGGAGTCACTGTTGGACTGGAAAGAGAAAGATTGTTCCAGTTAAACACTTTTAAAGATACAGCTGAGTTCCATGTACATATTCAATAGCAACTACTTCCAAACAATTGTCAGGATAACACATGGAATATTCTCACATGTGCTAGGTCTCCTGTTTCACAAAAACAGGTTCCTGGAGTCTCCCATATGGGTATTTCCCTTTTAGGTGTTCTGGACATATGCACCAAGTCCCTGTTACGTATGTATTATATAGGTTGTCATGTATACCAAAAAGGTCATCACCAGGTGGCTAGCCTTCTGGTAAGGTATCTCTCCCCTGGTCCTTGGAAAACAAACTTAGTCTGTTTCCTGGGGCCATACTCAATCTTTTTCATCATATTAGAAAATGCCAAAGTTTATGCTCTACTGGCATAGTCTTCAAGAATACAGGGGTTATCTCCATGCCATGCTGTGCCATTGAAGTAGGACTTTGTGGAGGACAATGGCAAGGTAGGTAGTGGATGTTGAAGAGGTTGTAACATTATTATAATCAAACAACAATGGGACTATAATCAAGGAAATGAATGATAGGAAAGGGAGGCTAGGTGGTGTATAGAGTACTGGCCCTGGAATCAGGAGGACCTAAGTTCAAATCTGGCCTGAGACACTTACTAGATGTGTGAACCTGGGCAAATCACTTAATCCTGTTTGCCTCTGTCTCCTCCTCTGTAAAATGAACTGGAAAAGGAATTGGCAAACCACTCCATAATCTATGCCAAAAAAACCTAAAGAGGATCATGGACAGTTGAATATGACTGAAATGACACAGCAACAACAAACGATAGGAAAAGAAGATGGGATATCCACATGATGAATGTGGGTAAAACAGACAGGCAGTTTGGTGCTGCTGCTACTTTCATAATATCGGGAGAAAATGAGGAAGACCTATGGAATGTTGTGTGAATCCCTATGGTAAAAATATGGAAAGACATGGGCAAAAGTCACATAGGGTAGGCAGGGATAGGATGGTTGTGATTTGCATTATTGGAGGAGGCTTCCAAACTGATGAAATGACAAATCCATCTGAGTTTGAGTATAGACTTAGGGTCATAGGTGCAGAGCTGAAAGAGGGACCTCAGAGGTGCTTATTTTCATGTTCATTTTCAGTCATTTCAGTCGTGTCTGACTCTTCATGAACCCCTTTGGGGTTTTCTTGGCAAAGATACTAGAGTGGTGTGCCATTTCTTTCTCCAGCTCATTTTTACAAATGAGAAAACTGAGGCAAACAGGGTTAAGTGAATTGTCCAGGGTCATACCTCTGGTAAGTGCTTGAGGTCAGATTCCAACTCATGAAGATGAGTCTTCCTGATTCCCAGCTCTGCTCTATATTTTATATATGAGGAAAATGATGACTTAGAAAGGTTAAGTGAAGAGGCGGAGCCAAGATGGTGGAGTAGAAAGATGCACATACACTAGCTCTTCCCCCACAGCCCATAAAATACCTGTGAAGAAAGACTCTCAACAAATTCTAGAGCAGCAGAACCACAGAACAACAGAGTGGAGGAGATTCCCAGCCCAGCCTGAAAGGCTGACAGGAAATATCTGTCACACTGGACTTGAGGCAGAGCCCAGCCCAGCCTTGGCTTCATGGCAGGGCTCCAGGAGGAGGATGCGAGCAGGTCTCACAGGTGGAATCCCCAGCCACAGTAGCAGTGGTTCCCAGATCCTTCAACCCACAGACACCAAAGGTCAGTTAGAGGGTTTTTTCAGTTGGCCAAGAAGAGAGAAGGGCCTTCCCATAGCTGCATCCCCCGAAGAGGCCACATCAGTCAGGCTGAAGCAGCCCCTACAGCAGCCCCCATCCATTTTTGGATTGTAAACCCCTGGGGGCACGGAGCAGCTAATTCTTATCTCAGCCCTGTGTGCCTGCTCTGCCCCCACCTAATGCTCCTGGGGGATTTGAGCAACTGATCTTTATCTCACATTGAAAGGCGCCCTGCCCCCGCAGCTTATCTGAATCTCAGCCCCCAGTGCTGGCTTGGTGGAACTGGAGGCCAGGTGACTGTGGAGAGGAAACTTTACTACTCCAGTTTCTGGTCACAAAAATTTCTTGTTGCTCCCAGACCAGTGTACACACTTGCTTGTGCCTCCTTGGAGAAACTGAGATCTTACAGATTACCAGAGTATACCCTACTCTTGACAAAGGACCCGAAAGTCAAGTAACTGGTTGGGAAAATTCCCAATAAAGCGGGGAAAAAAATAAGACTATACAAAGTTACTTTCTTGGTGAACAGATATCTTCTCCCATCCTTTTGGATGAGGAAGAACAATGGGAACATTGTTCCCATTGATGAATGGGGAACATTCTGAGGAAGAACATCAGGGAAAGACATAAAAGTCAAGGCTTCTGTATATCAAACATCCAAAATAAATATTCAATGGGCTCAGGCCATGGAAGAGCTCAAAAAGGATTTTGAAAATCAAGTAAGAGAGGTGGAGGAAAAATTGGGAAGAGAAATGAGAGAGATGCAAGAAAATCATGAAAAGCAAGTCAACAACTTGCTAAAGGAGACCCAAAAAAATGCTGAGGAAAATAACACCTTTAAAAATAGGCTAACTCAATTGGAAAAAGAGGTCCAAAAAGTCAATGAGGAGAAGCAGGTTTTAAAAAGCAGAATCAGCCAAATGGAAAAGGAGGTTCAAAAGCTCACTGAAGAAAATAGTTCTTTAAAAATTAGAATGGAACAGATGGAAGCTAATGACTTTATGAAAAACCAAGAAATCACAAAACAAAACCAAAAGAAGGAAAAAAATAGAAGATAATGTGAAATATCTCATTGGAAAAACAACTGACCTGGAAAATAGATCCAGGAGAGACAATTTAAAAATTATGGGATTACCTGAAAGCCATGATCAAAAAAAGAGCCTAGACATTATCTTTCATGAAATTATCAAGGAAAACTGCCCTGATAATCTAGAACCAGGGAGCAAAATAAATATTGAAAGAATCCACAGATCACTTCCTGAAAGAGATCCAAAAAAAGAAACTCCTAGGAACAGTGTAGCCAAATTCAAGAGTTCCCAGGTCAAGGAGAAAATATTGCAAGCAGCTAGAAAGAAACAATTCGAGTATTGTGGAAATACAATCAGGATAACACAAGATCTAGCAGCTTCTACATTACGGGATCAAAGGGCTTGGAATAGATATTCCAGAAGTAAAAGAAACTAGGACTAAAACCAAGAATCACCTATCCAGCAAAACTGAGTATAACACTTCAGGGGAAAAAATGGTCTTTTAATGAAATAGAGGACGTTCAAGCATTCTTAATGAAAAGGGACTTACTCAAGTTGAACATTCCTACATGGAAAGACAGTATTTGTAACTCTTGAAACTTTTTTCAGCATCTGAGTAGTTGGTGGGATTACACACATACACACACACACACACACACACAGCACAAGGTGAGTTGAATAGGATGGGATCATATCTAAAAAAATGAAATTAAAGGATGAGAGAGGAATATATTGGGAGGAGAAAGGGAGAAATGGAATGGGGCAAATTATTTCTCATAAAAGAGGCAAGAAAAAGACTTCAGTGGAGGGTAAAGGGGGGGAGATGAGAGAGAAAACATGAAGCTTACTCTTATCACATTTGACTCAAGGAAGGAATAAAATGCACACTCATTTTGGTATGAAAACCTATTTTACAATACAGGAAAGTGGGGGAGAAGGGGATAACGAGGGCGGGAGGGGGGTGATGGAAGGGAGGGCAATGGGAGGAGGGAGCAGTTAGAAGTCAGCATTCTTGGGGAGGGACAAGGTCAAAAGAGAGAACAGAAGACATGGAGGGCAGGATAGGATAAAGGGAAATATAGTTAGTCTTATACAATATGACTATTATGGAAGTCATTTGCAAAACTACACATATATGATCTATATTGAATTGCTTGCCTTCCCAATGGGGATGGGTGGGGAGAGAGGAAGGAAGAGAAGTTGGAGGTCAAAAGTTTTAGAAAGTTGATTCTACTAGGAAATAAGAAGTGCAGGTAATGGGGTATAGAAATTTATCTTGCCCTACAGGACAAAAGAGAAGATGGGGATAAGGGAAGGGAGGGCAGATTGGTGATAAGCATAATTAGAATGCACGGAGTTTTGGGGTGGGGGGAGGGGAGAGATGGGGAGAAAATTTGAAACTCAAAATTTTGTGGAAATGAATGTTGAAAACTTAAAATAAATAAATATATTAAAATAAATAAAAAGAAAGGTTAAATGAGTTGTCCAGGATCACACAACTTATAAGTTTGTGAGGTAGGATTTGAACACAGTTCTTCCTGAGTCTCCCTAAATATATCACTCTGTCCACTATATCACAGGTGTCAAACACATCCATCATGTACTACAAAACTCCTGAGTGCAGCTCAACCAGATTAAAATATAATTGGAAAATATTTAACAAAATAAGTAAAAATACAGTGCAACATAATGTTAATTTGTTTTTCTCAGTCAATATGCAGCCTCCATAGGGATCTCTTTCTATGAGTTTGATGTCACTGCACTATATACCATACTGTCTCCTCATTTTATTTCTTACCATCAAACTTTAAGTCCTTGAGGATATACTTTCATTTTTGTCTTAGTGTCCCTAGTATCTAGCATAGTGTCTTACAGAAAATGATACTTAAATATATGTTGACTTGAATTATTTCCATTGTACAGATATGGAAAACAAGGTCCAGAAAATTTAAGTGACTTATCCAAGGTAAACAAGAGACAGAACCTGGTCTTGAAGGTAAGCCCTAGAGTCTGCTCTGCAAGAATGAATCACTGAAAAAGGTATTTATTAAGCACTTACTGTGTACAAATCTTTGAGATGTTGGGGATACAGAGAGAAAAGTAATATAGTTTCTGCTATCAAGGAGCTCATATTCTAATGAAGAGACATCATTCATAGGTTTCTGCTACAAACATTATACCTAGGGTGTTGTAGCAGAGGAGGTGGTAATATGCTTATTGTCATTTCTCCTGATAAAATCATGGCAGTTTCTGAAGGGTAACCATTTGACAGGACCAAAGACTTTGGTGGTTGCAACTTTCTTTTCTGGGTCTTCAGCAGCCAGGGCTCTAGAACCAGGAGAAGTCATTGCCAGCCTATATCTCCATGGAGGATGAATGAAAGGGTTAGACTGGGAGCAAGAGGGTTGCTCTGGGGGATGGGGTGGGTAGGTGATGACACTTTTCGGGCAGTAGGTCAGCAGGGGTTGCTGCCCTCAGTGATGTCTATAGGGTTCAAGCTGGAACTGGGCTGCTTGGGGCTGGGTTGGGGGCGGGGCAAGAACTGCTATTCTCAGGACTCTAGAGTTGAGGGTCCTGGACTATCTCCTTCAAAGTGCTGAGGGAAAGTGGTCTAGGTGGGGAGGATGCTCTGACCTGATAAATTCCATTCTCCCCAAGGGTGCCTTGCTGCTTCAACTGTTGGGGATTGCTAGATTCCCTAGGGAATTTGTATTTAGGATGTTCAAATGTTTATATGTACTTAACTGAACCAAAGGTTAGTTCCTTGTTAGTGTTCCTTGTGATTTAGGAGGTTGCCTGCTATTTAGATTGTAATCTTATTGAGGATTTAGATAATGTTCTGCATTGAGCCGGGATTAGGTTCCAAGATGAGGAGTTTAGCAGCCACCTTCCTTTCACACTCTAGGTTTGTTTTACCTCTTCCATCTCTTCACTCTTTCCTCCCTAAAATCCAGGGACCCACCCAGAATGGAATTCCATCTCCTCAATTCACCTCCTTTGTTCCCAAGCCTCACCAAAGTCAGCTCAAATATCCCCTTTGAAAAGGGGCTTTTCAGAGATCCCCTCCCTGCTAGTTCTTCCCCCCTGAGAATACCTTCCATTATACTGTATATATTGTGTGTGTGCAGCTGTTCGTGTATGGGGTCTGTCCTTAGAATGTAAGTTTCCTGAAAGCAGGGCTTTTGCCTTTCTTGTACCTCCTGCACTTTAGCGGAGTAAGCACTTAGTAAACGCTTATTGACTGCTTGTTATTGCCTGGGGTAGTGGAAATAATGATGGATGTGGAGTTAGAGTCCAACTGTGGATCTGAAGCCCACAGCTGATATTTATAGCTCAGTGATCACAGGTGACCATCGCCATGTTATTTATCTCTGAGCCTTGATTTTTTCCGTGAATTGGGGATAACAAAACTAAGTTTTTCTGAGTGCCAAATGAGATAATAGAGGTAAAATGCTTTTCGAACCTTGAAAGTGCTCTGTATTAATGTCTGCTATTATTACCATTCCCATAATTTAAGCCCCATAATGATCATATTCTTATAATGAATGTAACAGTCAGTATTATTCCCATACATTTAATTCCCACAGTGTATCAATTGATACAGATGTGAGGAATTATGCTGGATAAAGACAGACATAGAGATAAAAAGATTTGGCAACTGTCTAGATATGTGGGGTGAGAGGGAGGAATCAAGGTTTTGAACCTGGGTGACTGGCAAGATGGTACCCTGCCTCACTCCTCCTTTCTCCCAGTAGTAGGGAAAGTCAGAAGAGGGAACATAACGAATGAGTCCTATTTTGAGCATGCTGATTTCGAAATATGTAGAATCATTTAGATTTATGACTGCCTCACAGACTATGATGTGAGAATCATCTGCACAGAGATAATCATTGAATCAGAGGCAGTGTGGCGTCATGGGTAGAGGAGGGATTTGAGTCAGGACGACACACGTTTCCATACTAGTTGTATGACCCTGGGCAAGCTGCTTGACTTCTTGGAGCCTCAGTTTCCTCATCAGTAAAATAAGTTCATTCATTCATGTAAAATACATTGATTTATTTGTCCTCTGAGATCCCTTCTAGCTTGAAATCTATGATTTCATGATTCTCTGAACCCACGGGAGCCAATAAGGTTACAAATAAGAGAGTGTATAAAAAAAAGGAGACGCAGGAGAAAACTCTTGGAGTACACCCAGTTAGTGAAAAAGTCAGTAAAGAACACTGAGGATGCCAGACCATACAGGTGGAAGAACCAAGAACAAACAATGGCAGGAAAATACAGGGCAGAGATATCATCCAGGGGGAAGAGAGAGTGCTCAACATTACCAAAAACAAACAAAAGAAACCTTTGAGTAAAGGTCAAAAAGGATGAGAACTGAGAAAAGGCCATTAGATTTAGCAATTAAGAGAACATTGGTGACTTTGGAAAGGGCAATTTCAGTTGAAGGATGAGGTCGGAAACTAACTGGTGACAACTTTGAAGAGAAGGATAGAATAAGGGGCAGTAGGTACAAAAATGACCTTTTCCCAGGAGTTTAGCTAAGAAGGGGAGGAAAGAGATAGAAAGATAGCTGGAGGTGGTGGTAGAATAATATAGAGGGCTTTCTAGGGGTAGGGTGTACTTGTAGGTAATAGAGAAAGAACCAATAGAGAGAGAAAGGTGGAGGGAGAGAGACAGAGAGAGAGAAAGAAAAGGAGGAGGAGGAGGAGGAAGATGATGATGATAGGGTATGATCAAGGGCTATATAGACTAATTAGCCTTGTCAAGAAAAGGGCTACCTTTTCTTCAGAGACTAGCTTAATGGAATGGAGGAGAACACTGGGGGATATGACATAAGAGAACTTTAGCTTTTTTCCTGTTATAGTAAAACATGAGGAAAGGTTCTCCACTGAGTGAGGTGGGGTGGGCTGGGAGGTTTAGTGACTTGGCTACTAAGGTCAATGAGGTGAGGAGGCCCGGAAGAAAGATTTGAATGTCCATGCTTTTTCCACTTACCTCCCAGACCAGTTGGGATCTCCTAGGTACCCACCCTTAGCCCCTGGGCTACTAGTACTAAAATGTCTAGGGCTTGTATTATAAAGGAAAAAGCTAGTAGTGTAATAATGCATGTCTAAAGGTTTGGAGATAGTATTTAATTACAGACAATATTTTGATTTACTTCTCATTCAGAAGTCTTTAATCTTCTTCCTGGTACTCCTTCATTTCCTTGGTGGAGTAGTAAATTCTATTAGAACCTGCCCAGAGTGTTTAGTGGTACTATTTAATTACACAAAAGGTACTTTGAATTATTCATTCTTAGTCAGACTACTTTAATATTCATTTGCTCCTATGGGAGGCCTAGATTATTGTAATGATCCACAGTTAACGTTTTCTTTTGTTGCTAAATCTTTTCAGTCAGGTGTTCCGGTATTCAACACTTCATGACCCTATTTGGGGTTTTCTTGGTAAAGATACAGGAGTGGTTTACCATTTCCTTCTCCAGCTCATTTTATAGTTGAGCAACCTGAAGCAAACCAGGTTTAGTGACTTGCCCAGGGTCACACAGCTTATAAGTGTCTGAGGCTGGATTTGAACTCACGGAGATGATTCTTACTGATTTCAGGCCCACCCCTCTATGCACTATGCTGCCACCTAGCAGCCCAAAACTCGCTTTACTTTACATCTGAATGCCAGAACTGAGGCAATGGGAATTGTTTTGTTGTAACTGCCTTTAAATCAATGAACAAGCATTTTTTAAGCAGCTTTTTCATGCTAGGCACTTAGCTAGGTGTTAGAAGCATAAATACAAAGAATGAAATATTCCTTGCTTTTTGTCTGAAAATTACAAATAATAGTTCAATCAGAAAAGCCAGAGTTAGGATAAAGGACACCTTCCCTGGATATAAAAATTAGCCCTATAATTTTTTGGCTCGATCTGTGCATACAAAGAAACAGTTTTTTTTTGTTTGTTTATTTGTTTTAAAGTTTAGTAGTTCTTTTTCTTGGACAGTTAGGTGGCTCAGTGTAGAGTTCTTAGCTTTTAGTCTGGAAGACTTATCTTCCTGAGTTCAAACCTGGCCTCAGACGCTTACTAGCTGTGTGGCCCTGGGCAAGTCATTTAACCCTGTTTACTTCAGTTTCCTCCTCTGTAAAGTAGGGTGGAAAAGGAAATGGCAGGCCATACCAGTATCTTCCAAGAAAACCCCAGATGGGACTGTGAAGTAAAAAACTGATAAAACAATTAAACCAAAATGTGCCAGGTACTATGCTAGGAACTTTATGAACTTTAGGAACCCCTCAGCATCCGTGGGAGGCAGCTGCTATTATTATCTGATATCACCATTTTACAGCTGAAGAAACTGAGGAGCACCGAGATTAAGTGATTGTTCCAGGGTCACAAATGTCTGAGGCTGGATCTGAACTCAAGTCCTTGCCAGCATGCGATCCTCTCCCTTCACAGCCTGGCCTATTCTTACCTTTCCAGTCTCACTGCTCTTTACCCCTTTCCATATGCTGTAAGATTCAGGGACCCTCCTGCTCCTTCATGATACTCCCTGCATGTGGAATTCCATCTCCTGACTTCTCACTGACTGTCCCCAAGCCTGGAATATTCTCCTTCCTCACGAAAATCAGCTCAAATCTGCCCTTTCTTAAGGGACTTTTCAGAGGTGCCCTCCCTGCTAGGTTCTCCCTGTTGAGATCACCTTTCATTACACTGCATAGATTTTGTGTGGGCAGTTGTTTGTGTGCTGGGTCTCTCTCTCATGAGAATGGAAGTTCCCTGAAAGCAGGGTTTCTGCCTTTCTTTGTACCCCTAGCACTTTAGTGGAGTGTCTGGCACATTAAGCACTTAATAAATGCTTGTTGACTGTGTGGAATAGTGGAAATAATGATAAATGTGGAATTAGAGTATAACTGTGGGCTTGAATCCCACATCTGATGCATATTAATTTGCCCATGGATCATAGGCAAATCGTTGAACCTCTCCCTCTATGGCTGGCGCTCTCATGAGGACTGAGTATACTTACAACGTTCTGGGGCATTCTGTGCAAAAGAACGGTCTCAGGAGATGGATTGACGGATACGAGGGTCAGAAAGTACCTAGTTTATTCTATTACATTTTTCTTTATTTTTTTAATATTCTATAGTTATTTTTTATTTTATTATTTATATTTTATTATATATTTATTTTTAAAATATTCTGTATTTATTCTTTTTCTGGGTAAATTGGGTCTGTATAACATACAGACTGTGAGCTGCTTGCAGCCCACCAAAGGATTTTAGGTGGCCCATGAAAAATGTAGGGTTGCCATGACGCACTCTCTTGTCACGTGACCTATGGCAACCAAATATCATCAGTCTGTCTCTAGTCTAACCTATCTGTGGCCTGAAGAAGTTCAGCCTTTTTAAATTTTGACTCCTACCTACTGCCACATTGTGTAGGTGTGGGGTAAAGGAATTAGGTATAAGCAGACATTCTTATCTTCTTTTATTTCTGGGATAGTTTAGGGACAAAGTTAGATTCAATTCACTTTGTTCTTAGGTCTGGGCTTTATGTATAGGATGTGTATAATAAGTTTTCTTGACTTGAGATCAGATTTGGGGAAAAGCTGATTGCCAGCAATTTTTTCAATAGCAGTCATTTCTTTAAAGTGAAACAAGTTAAAAAAAGATTTGTCTTCTTTTTCTTAAAAACTTATCACAGGCCCATTAGTCCCTAGTTAGATGAAAGATGAAAATATAATAATAAATCAGTCCCAGAAGCTAACTTCTCTTTCAAATATACACAATGTACTTCTCCCTTGGGTTGTATTACAAGGTGATGATGGTTCAAGCACAGTTTATCTTTTCTGTTCCCATTAACTTTAACTAATATAGTCATCTCAGTTGTAGGTGAATACAACTGGGATGTAGAGACTGGGATGGGATGGTTTATATTTGAGTTGGAATGGACCTTAGAGACTGAGTAGTTTTATCTGTAGCTGAAAAAGAATCCCCACTTACAACCTACTTTACAAATACTCAATACATGGAAGAGTCAAGATGGCAGAGCAAAGGCAAGGATTCCCCTGAGCTCTGCCAAACAACTTTAAAATAATGCCGCAAAATGAATTCTGAAGCAGCAGAACCCAAGAAAGGACAGGGTGAAACAATTTTCCAGTCCAACACAACTTAGATGGTTAACAGGAAAGGTCTATTGAGAAGGGTGAGAGTATAGCCAAGTCCAGTGTAAACGATGTCCTAGCAAGCCAGCAGCAGGTATTGGGGCAGGAAAGGATGGCTGAATCACCAGCAGTGGCTTCTCTCAACTCATAGACAGTAAGAAGTTTGGACAACTGGTCAGAAGGAGATTACAGGCAAGGAGGAATACTAGCATATCAGAGCTTTTGGCTGCAAGGGAGCAGGGACCCTGGTCACAGTACCAGGGTAGAAAAGAGTACTTGTGGTTGTTCACGTAACAGAGCACAGGTCAGGAGAATAGTAAATACACCTCTCTTTAGATCATGTCACCTGGGAAGAACTGAAAACTCACAGACCCCTAGAACTAGCACTGAAAACAGCTGCACAAAACACCTGAAGCTTGGGACAGTGCCTCTTCCGCTCCAGGATCAGAGCCTAATTGTAACATCAAGTAAAAGTCAAGAAAGAGGCTGGAAAAATGGACAAACAATAAAAGGAACTTGACCATAGAAAGGTACTGTGGTGGCAGGGAAAATCAAAGCAGAAACTCCAAAGACAACAAAGTCAAAATAGCTACATCCAAAGCCTCAAAGAAAAATGTGAATTGGTCTCAGGCCAAAAAAAAAAAAAGGTAGAGAAAAAAAGAAAATTGGGAAAATGCGAATGATACAAAGAGTCAATTTAACTTCTCAGTGGCCTCTAATAAAGAATAATCCTATCACTTCTTGAGGTAATCCATCCCATTTTTGAACAGCTCTAATCATTAGGGAGTTTTTCCTCATATCACACCTAAATTTTCCTCTTTTCGACTTCTACCCATTGCTCTTAGTTGTGACTTCTGGGCCCATTCAGAACGTCTGATAATCTTTTCCATATAACAGTATTTTAAGTACTTGATGATAGATATCATGTACTTCCTTGAGTCTTCTTCAGGTTTAGCATCTCCTTTTGTATCAATCACTCTTCCCATGACATGAACTTAAGAACTTTCACCTTCACTGTTTTGAACATCCTCCTTTGGACTCTCTCCAGATCATTGTCTTTCCTGAAATATAACATCCACAATTGAACTCCATACTCCAGATGTGGTTTAAGCAGGGCAGAAAACAGTGGGACAATCACCTCTCTAGTACTAGAAAGTATATGCCTCAGATGTGGTCTGAACAAGGCAGAATACAATGCCACTATCACCTTTCTAGTCCAAATAAGTGTGCAGTCCAGATGGGGTCTGAGCAGGGCAGAGTACTGCAGAACAATCACCTTCTTGTTCCTGGATACTATTTCTTTTGTAATCTAGACTAAGGTCATGTTAGCCTTTTTTTTTTTTTTGACTCCCATGTCACACTATTTGACTCCCATTGATCTTTTAGTCTCCCAAATCCCAAGATCTTTTTAGATGACCTACTATCTTAGTCCATCAGTCAACATTTATTAAGCACCTATTATGTGCCATGCTAAGTGTTAGAGATACAAACAGGCAAAAGACAGTCTTATCCTCACAGAGCTTACAATCTAATGGGGGAGAACCATGCAGACAAATATGTGTGTATACATATATTATATACATATGTGTATATATTGCCACACACACACACACATACACACACACATATTACATATATGTGTATATATATATCTCAAGCTATGCATAGGATAAATAGGAAGTAATTAACAAAGAGATGCTTCTTCCTTCCTGTACTATGAAATTGATAATTTGAACCTAAGACTTAAAAGAAAATAATTGAAAATGTAGAAATGATGGCGCTCAATAGGAGTAAAAGATAAGAGAAAAGGGAGTGCAAGACCCAATATTTATGGCAAGAAAAGGAGGTGGCAACAGGAGCAGTTAAAGAGAGAGGACAGAACCTGGAAAATATGGATATGGTTTCTATAATCATCTTTAGTTCTGCAAAGAGGACCTTTTTTTCTATCAGAGTCACAGAAACATGGAATAGAATTAATCAAGAGTTGTCTACAAGCAAAAATTAACTTGCTTAACATGATTGTACATGTATAATCTTTATCAGATTGCTTGCTGTCTGGGGAGGGGGGAGGGAAGGTAGCGAGGGAGAAAAATTTGAAAGTGAAAATCTTACAAAAATGATTGCTGAAACCTATCTTTACATGGAACTGGAAAAAATATTGTTAAGTGCAAAAGAAAGTAAAATGGGTTTTCAGAAACAAAAAAAAATCAACTTGGATTATTTATTTTTTAAAATCTTATTTTAAATGCTTTTTTTTGGAAATCACATTCACATTTATATATATGTTTCAGTTCTGTGCCCTACCAAGTTGTGTCCAACTCCTTGTGACCCCAGGTTTTCATTGCAAGATATTGGAGTGATTTGCCATCTCCTTCTCCAGTTTATTTTACATAGGAGGAAATGGAGGCAAACAGGGTTAAGTGACTTGGCCAGGGTCACATAGCTAGGAGTTGCATGAGGCCAAATTTGAATTCAGGTCTTCCTAACTTCAAGCCCAGCACTCTATCCATTATTCCACTTAACTAGTTGCCACCTAACACAGGGCAATATGTACTAAATGACAAATGAGTTTGAATCTCCAGGAAAGCTGGAAGCCTAGAAGCCTGAACTGTCTCCTTTATTAGCTGTGAAGCTTTGGACATCTAACCTGTCTGTGTTTGGAAATGTGAGAATGGAAAACAGCTTTAGGCATCACCCTGTACATTTGTGTGCATAGGATCACAGCTTTAGAGCTGGGAGCTACAGGTCATCCAGTCTGATAGTGTCCAGAATGGATACCATGGCCCCCTGACAGGTTATGGAATTACTTCAGAAGACCTAGTCCAAATCCAAGTGGTGTGTGGATATAGTACTAGGAAGATGGGAAGATGAATTGAATATGTTTTCTTCAATAGCTAATTTACTTATCCGTTCACCCATTATCCTTCAATAGTCTTCTACATGTTTATGCTCCCAACCTCCTCTCCTTTTCTGGATCCTTAAGAGTCCTTAAAAACTGACATATTTGAGTATTTATAGTACATATCATTGGGAAAAACTTTTCTCCCCATTTTTAACCTATCTACCCAAAGATCCCCAAGATCATTATATTGCAGAAGAGTCTCTGTGCTTTGTCAGTGACTAATGGGTAAGAGCCCTTCCTCTCTCTCCCTCTTATTTTGTCTTGGGTTGGATAGTATGAATTACACAGTAGTATATATAGATATATGCATGTGTGTATATGTATGTATATATGTATATAAGAGTATATCTATAAATAGATATACATATATTGGGGGGGGTACATGCTGCTAAAAATAGCATTTTGTTGCAATAAAAAAAAATCTTAGAGACCATTTCCTTGTACAGAAGAGGAAACTGAGATCCATGGGAATTAAGTGATTTACCTGGGCTCATACAGGAGGAGGAGATATTACCATAAGCCCCTGCAGCTTTAGTCTCAGATGAAGGAAAACCTAGGATTATCCTTTAGTTTTTGGATTCCTTGAGGAAATAGGTATTAGCCATACAGTTAAAGTTCCTGTGGGTTTTGAGGGCTCAGTTGTACTTTGCATCTAATACTCTTAACTTTGTGCCTGACAAGTGAGGAAATAGGAGGATTCATTACTTTTTCTTTGATGTTAACTGTCTGGCTACAAGCACTGTTTATCCGATGCATCAAAAATGGAAACCCTGGCCCCTTTATAAAATGCCTATCTTTTCTAAGACACATGATCTGACGGTGAATATTTTCTTCATGAGGAAAATGAAACATAATATTTCTGAAAAATCTAGGATATATGATTGTCATACCTATAAAAGAAGTTTTCCTTAAGAGGAAAATAAATGAGAAATAATTTGGTTATTTTGTATAAGCCGCGGCAGTTGGAGCATCTGGCTGATCCGAGCAATCCTAGCTGTTAACTTAGTCACTGATTTCAACTTTGCTGTTCTTGAAAGGGAAGAAAGAGAAGAAAAGCTATATCAGGGCCTCTCTGACTTGAAATAAAATTGCTATCCTTAGTTTGCCCTTGTAGTGTTCAGCAGCAGTGCCTTATCGATCAGAATTAGGAAGTTAATAAGGTTTGGGCTAATTAATCAGATGGGTAGGGACTGGAACTGCCCTGCAAGGCTTAATCAAGTCATCAAACTCTCAAGCCATGAAAAAGGTAATTAAAGGAAAAGGATGCCTGTTATATAGTAACAGGAGTCTAGGAGAGGACAAGAAAAGATAGAGAACCTCCATTTTCTTTTGTACGCTTTTCTGATATAAATCAGACCAAAATGACCAAAGTACAGTGTTTGGTTTCCTATTGGAGAATTAAGTTGAATGAATTTACAAATCACATCCCTAGGTAATTTTCTTGCCCCAGACTCTTCCTTGATGACCCTGTGCTTATTTATAATAGATTTATTCTTCCCATGGCTTTTGGAGGACTGGGTCCTTTAACATAAAAAATAGCTGTTCCTGATTGTTTCAGAAGTTTTGATTTTTATAATCAATTGACACTTAAGGATCTCAGTGTAAGATGTAGTGTTTGAGGCTATGTAGTGGGTCCGCTTCATCTTATAAAATGCTGAAAAATTATTGCTTAAAGTACTGAATATGTGGTATCTGATGTACAGGTAAATGTTTGCTTTTTGGGGGCTAATTGTTCTAAAATGTCTCCCTGCTGATATTATGATAATACCAACAAAGGGGGAGGAAAGGGAGGCAGCTAGGCGGCTCAGTGGATAGAGTACCAGACCTTGAGTCAGGAAGACTCATCTTCCTGAGTTCAGGTCTGGCCTCAGACACTTATTAGCTGTATGACTGGAGCAAGTCACTTAACCCTTTTTGCCTTGGTTTCTTCATCTGTAAAATGAGCTGGAGAAGGGAACCACTCTAGTATCTTTGCCAAGAAAACCCCAAATGGGCTCGTGAAGAATTGGGCACAACTGAAAATGACTGAATAACAACAAAAATAGAAAGATGTGCATACTTATTTGTCTAACCTCTATATCTTTTTCTTCTGTTTTCTCCACTCTGTTGGGGAGAGGCAGTAATTGAATAGGAAAACAATTGGATTTCCTGAAGAGGCTGGACTGCTGGGTCTAACCCAGGGGAAAACAGGATTTATAGTCATTTGTTCCATTGTGGCTTGGTGTAACTGTGGGTTTTATTTTATTTTTTGACATTTGATTTTTATTTTATTTTTTTCTCAGTTATATGTAAATCAAAAAATTTTAGTGTATTTTTAAAACTTTTGAATTCTGAATTCTCTCCTTCCTTTCCCCGCTCTTTGAGGAGGCAAGCAATTTGATGTAGATTATACTTGTGTAGTCATGTAAAACATTTCCATATTAGCCAGGTTGCAAAAAAAAATTTAGACCAAAAAACCTAAGAATAATAAAGTTAAAAAAAAGTATGTTTCAATCTGTATTCATATGCTATCAGTTCTTTTTCTGGAGGGGAATAACATTTTTCATCGTAAGTCCTTTGATTTGTCTTAGATCATTGTATGGCTGATAATGGCAGTCATTCACAGTTGATCATTGTACTCATTGCCGTTGCTGTGTACAATGTTCTCCTGGTTCTACTTATTTCACTCTGCATCTAGCTCAATAGTACTCCATCACAATCATACGCCACAGTGTGTTCAGTCATTCCTTAATTGATGGGCATCCCCCTCAACTTCCAATTCTTTTACCATCACAGAAAGAGCTGCCATAAATATTTTTGTTCATATGGGAACTTTTCCTTTTTCTTTGAGTTCTTTGGGGTACAGACCTAGTAGTGACATTTCTGGGTCAAAATGTGTACACAGTTTATAGCCTTTGGGCATAGTTCCAAATTGTTCTCCAGAATGGTTGGATATTTTGCAACTCTACTAACAGTGCATTAGTATTCCAGTTTTCCCCACATCCCCTCCAACATTTATTATTTTCCTTTTTTTGTCATGTTAACCAATCTGATAGGTATGATGTGGTGCTTCAGAGTTGCTTTAATTTGCATTTCTCTAATCATTGTGATTTAGAACATTTTTTCATGTGACTGTAGATAGCTTTGATTTCTTTGTCTGAAAACTGTCTGTTTACATCCTTTGACTATTTATCAACTGGGGAATGATTTGTATTCGTGTAAATATGATTCACTGCTCTATATATTTGAGAACTGAGCCCTTTATCAGAGAAACTTGCTATAAAATTTTTTTCAACTGTAGGTTTTTAAAAATTATGCCAGGTCACACTCACTCTAGCAAGTTATATCAATGATTTGATTTCAGTTCCAGTGACAGCCTATTCTTTTTGTTTCAGGACTGGTCTAGAAAAGTGTGGAGAGGCCCACTACAAGCAGATTAGCCAGTAGGCGGAACCCCTTTGGCCATGAAACCTGTAGAAACCTCTTCTGTTTATTTATTTATTGTTGTTTCAGTCACGTCTGACTTTTTGGGACCCCATTGGGGTTTTTTTTGGCAAAGATACTGGGATGGTATATCATTTCCTTCTCCAGCTCATTTTATAGATGAGGAAACTGAGGCAAACAGGGCTAAATGACTTGCCCAAGGTCATACAGTTAGTATGTATCTGAGGCCAGATTTGAACTCACAAAGATGATGCGTGCCTAATTCCCTAAAGCTACTCAAGGCTCCTTATGCCATGTAGTCTGATCCTCACCAAATTTCTATCCTCCCCAGTCAAAACCCTTTGCACTTTATGTAGATCTAATTAATAATTCCAATCAAAGTGAAGTAATTGGATTAGATGGTTTCACATAATGAATTTAGGAAGCTACATGATTCATATACCTATAGCAGGGGTTCATAATTTGGGGCCTATGAACTTTAAAAAAAGTCTTTGATAACAGTATTTTAACATGATTAATTTCCTTTGTAATCCTATGTACTTTATTTCATGCAGTTACAAACATTCTGAGAAGGCATCCCATTGGCTTTACTGGTCCATGACAAAAAAAAAAAAAAAAAGGTTAAACACCTTTAAAAAGTCTTGGAAGAATGTCAGCACATGTGAGAAAGGCATTCATGCTAGGCTTATAAGAATCTTTGAGGCTTCTAATCCCTCCTTGGGTTTATTTTGCTTTAAAAAAGCATGGTATTATCAGAAAGCCTTAACCAGAGGCACTGTCAATGGTCATAAGAGGGTGAATTGTTCCTATGTATCAGTGAGATATCTTTGTTATGCCTCCTTTTTTCCTTTTTCCTTTATCAGGGAAAATCCTCTTATTGCCTTAGTCTACGTACAAAAAAAGACAAAGTTGTTTTAGGAGGGAAGGCATACACAAGCAGCCACTGGGTTCAAGAAAGGCTTCAGATAGACAGTGATGCTCAGGCTGAATCTTGAAGGAAACCATGATCTCTAAGAATTGGGGGTAAGGAGTTCATGGGTGATATTAGGTATACATGGAATGGCTAACAGTCTAATGTGACTAGATCCTACAATTCAAGCAGGGGAGTAATATATGAGAAGACTGGAAAAGTAGAAAGGAACTAGGATTATCTTAGTGGTTAGAGGCAGTTAGTGGATAGAGCCCTGAGCCTGGAGTCAAAAAGCCCAGAATTCAAAACCAGCCTCACATACTTCCTAGATGTGTGACCCTAAGCAAGTCACTTAACATCCATCTGCCTCAATTTCCCCAACTGTAAAATAAGAATAATATTAGCATCTACTTGCCAGATTTGTTATAAAGATCCAAAGAGAAAATATGTGTAAAATGCTCAGCATAGTGCCTGGCACATAGTAGGCCCTCAATAAATCCTTATTTCCCTTTTCTTCTCCCCTCCCCTACTCTCCTTTAGTGTGGATTTACCCAGTCAGACTAATTCTGAGTTCCTACCTAGTAGAAGCTCCAATACTTTATTAATCTGCTTTATTTTCAGTGAATCCTAGTCATGACATTGGAATGTTGTTGGCTCCCCATGAAAACAAGCAAGCTTAGATATTAATACAGTCTTTTACTCTTCTGCATTGTTGTTGACTGTTCTGGTTATTGTCATGTCCTATTCTTCGTGATCCCATTTGGGATTTTCTTGACAAAGATACTGGAGTGGTTTGTCATTTTCTTTTCTAGCTCATTTGACAGATAAAGAAACTGAGGCAGAGTCATATAGCCAGTGTTTGAGGCCAGATTTGAACTCAGACCAACAAGTCTTTCTGATTCCAGACCTGGCACTCTATTCACTTTACCACTTAGCTACTCCACACTTTTGCACAGAATTGTTCAAAAGAACAGCAGCCAATAATAAAATATCCACTGCCCAGCTGTACTCTTGGAGCCTCTCCTAGACCCAGAACCTTCCTATGTAGTGTACGAGAAGTAGGTGTACTAGAGCAAGCTCCTATCGGCTTGTAATAAGCAACTGTTAATTTTCCGTGGGAGCATTTACTTCTCAGAAATCCCAGTCACTACAAATCATCACTTGATTTGCCATTTTGTTGATCGTCTTGACTTAAGAAAGTGATGGAGAAAATGTAAAGAATGCAGACTAAACTCAAAAGCTTCAGGAGTTGGTTGTCAAACATTGGCAAAATAGTGGCTAGTACACCACTGATGGGAATGCTTCCCATCTAGGAGTTGTAGGAAGGATACAGTTTAGTTGCTTTTCTCCACCATGGCCTCTCTTCTTGCCATCAGGCAAAGGATTGTAGGAAATACAGTAGAGTTTCCAACTGGGGCTGGATTCTTAGAATCTAGGGATGGTCAGTAAGTCAGGGGTTCAGAAACTCCGTCTGGCATAAGATTGTTGACTTGGAACCCAGTAGACACAAACTCTGAATGCTATTGCTTTTCCATATGGTGTCTGTTTGCTGGTATGGACTTCCAACTAAATGTCTCTGTAGCCAGCTATTCATGGAGTAGCAGGAACAGACTTAAAGATGGGCCTACTTAGCAAGGAGAACTGATTGATATTTCACCTTAATGTATCTCACCTTTGGTTCAAGTTTCTAGTCAATGAGAGTTATATCTCATCTGCTTCTGTTCCTTAGGGAAATCAGTGTGGTGCAGTGGAAAGAGTGCTATGGTTGGGACCCAGCAGGATATAGATTCAAATCTCAGCTCTGCTACTTTTTCTCTTTGTGACCTTGGGCAAATCAATGGGCCTCAGTTTCTTCATCTGTAAAGTAAGAAGATTGGATTAGACTACCTCCCTTAACCTCTGAATCTACAATCTTTTGTTCTCTAATTTTCTGCCTTATGGGTGGGGTTGATCTGAGCCCTAGAGCTGTGGTGATTAAACAGGGTCTAAAATTTTAACTCCAGATTATGTTATACACATTGAAAAAAAAGTAGAACTGGAAGACTGGAGTACATTACTAACCTTGACTATAAAAGAGGAAAAATTAAAGGGATTGAATAAACCATATATCCTGATGATGATGACTAAATGATGAGTGACTAAAATTATTAGGATTTTTAAAAAGAAAACAAATATGATTTTCCCAGTGTAGGAATTTCTGGGTGAGAAATTCTCTCTGCCAGTGAAGTTTGGCATCTGTCCTACAACTCAAGAGGCTTCCTGGAATACTGAGAAGCTGAATAATTTGCTCAGGTACACATAACCAGTAGTGTCAGAGGCAAACTTGAATGTAGGTGTTCTTAACTCCAAGGACAGCCCTCTAGCTACTATGCACACTGACTCTGTGTTCTTACTGCATTGAAAATAGTTCATTTAAATATAAATTGTTACTAAACAAGCTTTGCTGTTGGTATTGATTCTTAATGTTAATCTTTCCATGCAATATTTGAAATTTCCTGGCATCTGAATATTTTCTACAGCAACCTGTCGATGGAGAACATGAAATGAGTAATAGGGCAATATTTCCTATAAGAAGTGCAGACCTACAAACACTGGTGAACGAACACCTACCTACTGACAAAACATTTACCTCAAATAGCAGGAGCCAGGAAAGAAAATTCGGTTTCCTAGGGAGCCATGAGGTTTCTGCAATATTTATGACATTCTAATCCATATCCCATTTGCACATAATGGATCTTTGGATTTTTACCCTGGTTGTATTTATATAGTGAAGAATTTTTTAAAGCACCAGGCTGAGCTTTAAAAGATCCCCACACAATGGAGAACAGAACTGGAAAACACTAAAACTGCCAGTCATTTGATTGAAAGGAGATTTATGGTGTCCTTTGAGGTTGGAAAATCATGGAGGAAAGTCCACCATCTGGCACCACTTTCCCTTTCCAACCTTCCTTTTTCCTAGACTATCTTTTCCTCAACATGCACTCTGTCCTCCAATCATTGCTACTGGGTTACTTTCTGACTCTCCCAAATGCTCTGCAGGTTCAGAATCTCAGACCATCAGAGCAGGACAGTAGACCAGAAGAGATTCTGTGCCATTAGCTGGAAAGCCACCTGTGGGGGTGATGCCCTGGGAAATATAGAACAGGAAAAAAAGTCTGTGCACTAAGGGAACCGGGATATTTTTTTCCACTGAGGAAGAGGAGCAGAGAGAAAGCATAGCAAAGATCTTCTATAGCCTTATATTACTCCCACTTGCGGACTCTGGAGGGTCTTCTCATTGAAGTTCTGATCTAGTTCATCCCATACTTATGGAGTCATCAAACAGCCTTTGCTGGAAGAAAATGAGGGGATAGATTTCTAGGGTCCCCTCCCTCTCTAAAGCTGTGATCCTATGAACTCAAGTGAGAAAGAACTCCCCACCACCTCCACTTTTAAGTAGGTGCTAATTAGGAAGTTTTTCCATAGGTGAAGCTTAAATTTTCCCCTTTGCACTCTTCCCTCTCCTTTGTTCACACTGCTCTCCATGCCTTCCCTTCTTTGTCTGTTGAATACCTATCCATCTTTTAAATGGGTAAAGATCCTTTAGAGCCCAAATCAAATGCCACCTCTTCCAGAAAGCCTTCCCTGACCATTAAGTTGAGTGATGCCCTTTCCACATGTGAACCTCACATGGTACTCTGTGTGTGTGTGTGTGTGTGTGTGTGAGTGTGTGTGTATGATGGAACTTACATTGAAGGCAGGGACTTTCTCCTATTTAAACTTTATAGTTTTACTATTGTTTGTTAAATTGAATTATGAATTTAAAAGTTTCTAGGACTGAGAAAGAGACAGGGAGAAAATGTGAACACTATGTACTTTATACATGATTTCTCTTGTGACTTTAAATTGATTCAGGTAGCATTGGTCTAATTTAAAAAACAGTGACACCAGCAATTTAGCACATGCCAGCACTCACCCACACACCTCTGCACACTCAAACACACACACACACACACACACACACACACACACACACGAGGAGAAAACTTGCCTAGATTATTTATTTTCCGAATAATTATTTGAAAGGGTTTTTGTATGTGTCCTATTTAGATGTGACCTCAGTGTGGGTGCTCCCTGTAGACCGTAGGCTCATCTATACTTTCTCGTCCTGTGCGATCCTTCTCTCTGGCCTCCGGTAGGTCTAGGGAGGGCATCCATGGACATCAATGGAGCATGTGAGCTGCCCATCAGCTGTTACCTTAGTTTGGCTTATTCTTATATTACTCCTCCTTTTCCAGTGAGACATGTCTCTGATTATGTTTCATATCACTTCTTCTGCACAATTCTTCATTGGTGATATGTTGAACCAGCAAATACCTACCATGCATCTCTCCATTGAGCTTGACTGACTTACAGCTTAAAAGTTTAGTAAATCATGATATTCCATGATTTGCTGCTGCACAGCATCACCAAAGGAATATTGATGTTGAACAAGTGGGGCCCTCGCTTCAGGGGAACGCTTGAAGTTATTAAAAGCCTAACGCAATTTCCCAAAGGAAATTCAATTTAATGTTTTCCGCCTATTTAATTCCATGGTAGTTTCTTCTTCACTCACTATCTGTCTAGGATGACTATATTTAATTCTATTAATTGTTAAGCCAGCTACATAGCATAGATGGACAAGAAACACTCTTCATCCATTTTGTTTTTCTTGTTTGTATAGCAAGGTCAGATTCTCTTAATAAGTAGGGATCTCATCTAGAAGGCAAGTAAAACATTGTGACTTTTAGACAAATTGCTTAAATTCTCTGGAGCTCCAATTTCCTCTGCAAAATGAAGGAGTTGGAATAGATGATCAGTCTCTGAGGTCTTTCCAGTCTTTAAGTGGTATGAATTGGATCATATGCATCTGTAATCCCAGGCTATTTAGTATTTACTAGGTATCATCTTTGGTCAGTTAGCATTCAAAACTTGAACTTTAAAAATGAAAAACTTCTATTTCTATTGATGTACATTTTCCTAATTTTTCATGGAAAAATATTATAGATTCTAATTAGGGTTTTACACCAAAGATTGCTTCTGAGTAACAGTGTTGAACAGTCTCTGTAAGTCTGTGTTCTCACTACAAATATTCAGAGCTGGTAAATCACAAGACTGTGCCTTCCAAATTTGGAAAGCATTAGTTATACAGAATTAACAGTGACTATATATCCTCTGGGTTAGTGGTCTTTCTTTGCATTCCCATTTGTCAGCAGTGCAATGGTGCTAGGGAAATCTAATGGTAAAAGTAACCAATAGTGATTGGGACTTATGGATTAATCAAAGAGAATATCAGGAAGAACCTATAAATCTAGAATCCAATCATAACTGTTTGAAGTTTACAATGTCCTTCCTGAGGAAGATGAATGAAGTCTGAAAGAGAATTGACAGCTCTGTTCATTAATGGTGAATTTATCAGAGTCCTTGTCTTTGTACATGTCATATTTATGAGAAGATATTTGGAGTTTAAAATAATTAGATATAATAGCAAAAGAAGATGAGAGGCTGTGTGGTGTAATTGAAAGAATCCCAAACGTGGAAGCAAGAATAGACTTGGGTTGAATATCTTTCTCTGATGGTTACTAGTAGGCAAGTCACCTAAACTCTGATTCTTAGTTTCTTCATCTGTAGAATGGAAATAATAATATTTAAACTGTCGAGCTCTCAAGGATGTTGTGAAGAAAGCACTTTATAAACCTAAAAGCACGATATGAATGTAAGCTCTTAATATTTAAGTACTCATGTTTATATAAGATAGATTAAAAATGTTTGTTCCCTGTGTGTTAAAAAAGCATTGATGGATGTATCATTTCCTTTTCTCTTATGTAGATGTCCGAACTCTCCTTTGAGTCTCAAAATCATTTATTAAAAGATACAATGTAAGATTGAACAGCAACATAGCATATACATTATATAACAACATGACATAGAGGATAGAGGGCTAGCCTTGGAATCAAGAAGCTCTGGATTTAAATGGTAACTGTGACATATAAGCTGTATGGTCCTGGGAAATCTACTTTACCTCTCAGTACTGGAGGCAATTCTCTTGATATCACGAATCATTGCCAGTCTGCATCTAAAAAAGGGGGTTTCCTGTCTAGCACTGAGACACCAATGCACTCACCAATACAAGAAGGATGGTCTGTCAGTAAAACAAGAATCCTATCCACATAGTAAGGGGTGGTAGGATCTTGGTCATTTGGCATAGTTAAGTTGGATTTTCTTCTCAGGTCTACACCAGTGGTACTGGATAGTCTTAGCTGTAATTTCTTCATAGTTATTCTGGCTTCCAGTTCATTTGTTAGCATTGGATTGTTTAAGTTGCAAGATAGATGTCACACAAGTCAGTACCTACTGTCTAGTCTGTTCTTCTAGGCTTCTGTAAAGCTGCATTCTAGTTATCCTGCAGGGTATGGCAACATTCAAATGGCCCTTTCAAACAAGTCTTAGAGGTGATTAGGTGGTGTAGTGGATACAACTCTGGACCTGGAGTCAGGAAGTTTCTGAGTTCAAATCCAGCCTCAGACACTGATTAGCTATATCGGTATTAATCAAATATCATGGATGTTCTAGACACAGCAAGTATTATTAGTTCCAGTCTACACTCCATATTATGAATTTAGGAACCATGGAACAGGGACTAGAATGTTATTTATATGGGTAAGTCAATCAACCTTTTACAGATCAAATGAAATAATATGAGGGTCAGATGAGACAATAAGAGCACTTACACAATGCCTGGCACATAGTAGGTACTATATGAATGTTTTTTCCCTTCCCTCTTATTTAGGGCAGTGTTAGTCACCTGGCATCATAATTTGTACTGGGAAACCCTGACTAGTGAAGCAGGTGGCAAAAGAACCTGGAAACTAAGGGGATGTCCAACAATTGGAGAATAGCTGAATAAGTTGTAGTATACGAATGTGATGGAGGACTATTGAGCTATCATAAATAGATAATCCCAAAGACACACACAAAGACTTATGGAACTGATGCAGAGTGAGGTAAGCAGAACCAGAAGAATAAGTTATAACATCAATATTATAAAAAATAACAATGTTGAGGACTTTTCTAAACTCATGAAGAATGAAATCAGCAGAACCAGGAGAACACTTAATATAATAACAACGCTGTAAAAACAAACAGCTTTGAAAGCTGCAAGAATTATGATCGATATAATGACCATTCATGATTCCTGAGGACTGGTGTTAAAACATGCTATCCATTACAGATTTAGGAGAATGAGACATCAATATCTACATCTATACGTGTGTGTGTTTGTGTCAGTGTGTATCTATATCTAATCTATATATCTTTGTATACATCCATTGAGGGAATTTGTTTTGCTTGACTACACATATTTTTTTAAACAAGAAATTTGTCTTTTCCTTATCCCTTCCCTGCCATAAGATGGAGAATGAGAGGGAGAAAAGTAGATTTTTGTTATTATGTTTTAATAAGATGAATGCTATACAATTTTTACTTTTTTGTGGTTCTTGTCTTTTGGCCTATTTCTTCCTTCACAAAATGACTAATATGGAAATATGTTTTACATAATTGCATATATATAACCTTTATCAAATTCTTACCATCTTCGGGAGAGGGAAATGAGGGAAGGAGGAAGATAATTTGGAACTCAAAATTTCTTTAAATGGATGCTAAAGTTGTTTTACATGTAATTGGGAAAATACTTTTAAAAATAAGGGGGATGTTGGAGATGTGAAATGTTGTATATACTTTTAGTGATTGAGGTGTTAGTTTTACCTAACTCTTTTGCTTTGTCACAAGAGACTTTCACAAGATGGAAATGATCTGTATATATCTGTAATGTAAAAACAAAACACATCAATAAAATAAAACATTAAAAAGAGAAGTAGTGGAGAGGGAAGTGAAATTCCCAGGTAGGACTCTCACATTGGTCAAATCAAATATTTGAATATCACAAGCACAGCAGCAGCAGAGTGTACGTGGTCAGTCTTGAATGTGTTGTGTACCCATTCAGCTTATCTACTCAATTCAATACACATAATATGATGTACAAAATAGATGTAGGCTATGTAAGTATCATGACCTCATAGGATGTAGAGTTGGAAGGAGAAATTTAGTTCAATTCTCTCTTTTCACAGATGAGGGAACAATCTGAGGGATGTTGAATGACTTGCCCAAGGTCACAAAAAGAGTAACCAGCAGAACTAGGATGTGAACCATTTGATATCATATGTATCTTGTGTTTAAGGATCCATATAGCTGTTTTTATTCTGGTGGGAAGTACACAGCAGCATGTATGAAGTATACATTCACCTACATTCTAACAAAAAGACCATATAAGGAGACTTACATGGAAATTTAAATGAGCTCTCTTAATTTATCATTTACCAAATGCCATGGATGTTCTAGACACAAGAAACCTAGTCCCAGTCTACACTCCATACAATGAATTTAGGAACCATGGAACAGGGACCAGAATGCTATTTCTATGCCCATGCCCTCCTTATGTTTTTATGGGGCTGGTAGGACTTCCACTTTTAAAGTATCTTACCCACAACCACTGGAGGTAAAGTGTTAAATCTTTTCAAAAAATGTTTTTTATTATGTATAGCCTATTGCAAAGTCCTATGCTAGCTGCCAAAGATACAAAACTAAAAATTAAATTATTGTTCTTGGTTTGTCCTAGAACTTATATTTTTCTTGGGGAGGGAGGAAAACTGGGAAGGACTTCACAGGAGAATTGTGTATGCTAATGAATCTATTAATTCCTTTTTAAAAATGTTTATTTTTTATTCTATAGATGCCAAAAAAAATTCTGTATACAACAGAATGCAAAAAAAGAATTGTATGAAACTATGAATCTCCATTTTATGCCTCTTGCTTTTTTTGAAAAAAGAAAGAATTACATTGATAAATTCCACATATTACCTTCAAAAATACTCTGCTTATTTGTGGTTCCTTTCAAACTTCTTTCTGTTCTCCACTGTGCATTTTTTAAAATGTTCACTTTTCATTTTCAACTTAAACACCAAAAAAGATAATTTCATGGGTATTGTCCAATATTCAGTCTTAAATACAAGGGATTCAGAGAACAAGATCCTAGAGAACAAGTAAGGAAAAAACCTTAAGTGAGGGGTTTGTTTGCATTGAGGAAGTGGGCCAAAGAAAAGAGCATTGGCTCTGAAATCAAGTGACCTGGGTTCAAAACCCATTTCTGCTACTGACTGCTTGTGTGACCTTGGAGAAATCACTTCAATCATTGGGTCTGATTTTGCTCATCTATAAAATAAGGGGATTGGATTAGGTGACCTTTGAAATCTCTTTCAAAACAAAATTGCTGTTTGTTCCCTGATATAATTTTTTTCTTCTTCTACGTATTTTAAGAAATGTTTTAATGATAATATTTTTTGGAATATCTATCACTACTCACTAATCTACCACTCCAACCTTCTAATTAGGCGTCCCTTGTAATAAATATGTATAGTCAAGTGAAACAAATCAAGACAAGGCGTTGCCCTTGCCTAAAGATGCATGTCTCATTTTTCACCTCTAGTTCATCATTTCTCTGTTTTTGATTGTTTCTTAGGCAAACACAGCCTTGTACAGTATTTCTTTAGCCTAAGCCAGTAACTTCCCAGGTTTTCTTCTATTTCTTTCCATGCCCACCATTATGATGTTCAGTCACCCTCTCAAGTTAATTCCTATACCTTTCTTGTGAATGAAGCCATTTTGATTAGATATGTTGCTACATTCAGTAGAACTATTTCTGAATACTATTTCAGTAATCTCAATCATATCACAGAAAAATTTTTTTAACTTGACAGAGTAATCATTTAGGTCAGGATGACATTTATAGGTGTCTTCACAGCTATTTTTAACCCAGAACATCATATTCACTATCAATTGTAGTCTACATGACGATAGGGACTATGTCTTATTTAATGTATCTCCCCCGGTATTAATTAGGTCTGTAATGAGGAATTTTTATATCTATGACAAGAGTTAAGAAAGACTGCTTTAGTTGGGGACAGTAGGCCTAATCAGACATACTTGGAAAATAGTATGAGCATCAGTGATGGTGGGGCAGGGATGAGGGAAAGGGGAAAGGAAGGTCTTGCTATTTTAAGTCATCTGGTATTTTCCAATTCAATCCATCAATCATTTATAATTACTTATTAAACATTTGATCGTCATTGTGGTAGGCCAACTAAGTACTTAGTAAAGTCTGACTTTTTAAAAAAATTCCTTTTTTTTTTGTAATTTAACAGCAAAAAAATGTCAATATATAGAAGAAAAAGATAGTATGAGAAACTGAAATGTTACATAGTTTTATATATATATATATATATATGTATATATATATATATATATATACACACACATACATACATATATAAATAAGGCAAAAAAGTAGGTCCTTAAAGAGTTCTGTTGGGGAAAACATATACAGATACAAGTAAACACAAGATTAAGTATATGTAAAGTTGTTTGGTGGTAAGGAATCACAGGGGGATGTCAGGAAAAGTCTTACATTGTACATGCCACTTTAGCTGAGTCTTAAAGGGAACTAGGAATAGTTAGGGGCAGAGGTGAGGAAGCCCTTGAGAACTATGGGAGAGTTTTTAGCAGCAGAGTGACATAGTATAAATGTTCATGTGAATGCCTGGTGTCTATAGAACAAGTGGATAGGCAAGACTCCACTGGAGCCCATGCTCCCACACATTGAGAGGTCCATTAGCTCCATCCTTTATTCCTTTTTTTCTTTTGTACCCAGGTGCAAAGCTTAGATTCCCTTCTTAGCCCCAGTAAGATTTAAAGATTGGTTGCTACCCACCATTTTCATTCCCATCCTTGTGACCCCATCTAAGATTTTGACTTAATGAGAAGCACCAAGCATGTGGCAGTTAAGTCTGCCAAGTGAAGAAGAGATCCCTCCCTGGCTCTGATTTTCCTGTTGTCTGGCAGAGGACACTCAGTTATAAGAAGCCTTCACCACCTTGTCATCATCCCTGTCTGGCCATAAGTCTGCCCTGTCCCCTGTCTTTGAGGAATATAAGTACTATCAGGGATCCCTTTTATATCCTGCCTAAGACACGTTTCCTGCCTTCACGCAAATCTCTACTTTGGAGCAAAGCCACATTCATCTCACCTTAGTTATGGCCCTGGGCCCAAGCAAAGGGTAAGCATTTAAAAGATGTTTGTTAAATTGATTTGAAATAATGGCTCAAGAGTTGAGCATTTAGACCTGAAAGACTTTTCACAGCATTCTTCCCCCCAAATGGCCCTATGAAAGCCATGATAGATCTTAGTGCACACTAAAGATAGGTTCTAATCTGGACTTTAAAATTGTAGTATAAAAAGTTTAATCCCTATTTTGTGAAAATAAAAATTTGAGTCTTCAAAAGGGCAAAAAAATCAGAGTTTCCAGGGGAAAATGAGTGTACTGTTCATTCAGACTGGCAAAATGCTTGCAAAGGAGATTCATTGACCCCGTTATTCATGAAAATGACACTTGAGTTGTATCATTCAGTGCTGCACTAGAGTTCTCTGACAGTGTCACAAGCTCAGCTGACACATGCCCATTTTTTCCAAACCAGTGATCTGAGCAGGACATACACACAGGTAATACCCCAGGTGACTTACTAGTAAGACAGCTACCTAATTTAGTAATCCTAGCATCCAAAAAAATTGGCCCAATGAATGTTGATTTTTGCCCAAGTGACCCTCAGTCAGATAATTACCATTGTGAATTGGGGAGGGGGAGTATGGTACAACACATGGGTTTCTCAAGATGCTGCTTCTCTTTTTTAAACAAACAAACAAAAAATATATATATCAAGGCTGTTCAACATTTTGTTGAGATAGGGGAAAAATGTTGTTAGATGTTTTCCCTCAGAAGATGTTATCATTCCTTTTGCATTTTTATTTTAGAATACCATTTCCTTTCAATAGTTTTAAAAATTTTTTATTCTGAAGAATTCCAATTCCTTACTGCATCTTTTATGGCAGCTAGGAAATGCAATAGAGTACTGTATGTGGAGTTAGGAAAATCCGAGTTCAAAGCTTGCCTCAGTTACTTACTAGGTGTGTGACCTTGGGAAAGTCACTTAACCTTGTTAGGTTTCCTCATTCGTGGAACAGATATTTAAACTGCATCTAGCTCATGGGGGTGTTGTGAGGATCAAATCATGTAATGTATGTAAGGTGTTTTGTATAAAAAGTGCCATATAAATGTTATTGTTACTATTGTTGTTCAGACAGTTATGGGGGTGGGGGTGGGGACAACTACGCATTTTCAGAGCTAAGTATTAACTTCCTTTACTGATATTCTTGCTGCAGACTTTTAATATACTGTTTTAACATAAAGCTGCTTCTCCTTTAACAAAGAGCTACTGTCCTGAGTTGTTTCCTGTTAATTTTTTCCAATTGTAAAACATTTTTATTCATTCTCTATGTACATTAACTTTACTCTTTATCACCAGATGGAATAGGGGTGTTTCTCGTTGCCCAGAGGGAACAGTTCTAGAACTAGGAATTTGACCATCTAGGGTCAGGGCGTTCTAAAGTGTGTGTGATGTAGGTAAAGTGGAAACGGGAACTGTGAAGTGAAGAGACAAAGGAACTGGGAGCCCAGGGTGTCTAAAAAGGGGGAAAGGATTGGGGTAAGTAAGAAGACTGTGAACTAAATACTGAATTTATGGAGAGAAAGAAGTGTGACCAGGGGAACCACAGATGAAATCAACAAACATTTGGATAAGCACGGAATGAACTTTGAAGGTTGCTGAGTCATCATCTGAAAATAGCGGAAGGGACCAAAGAGTATAAGTAGCATCTTCTCCTGGCCCTATACGTCAGGGGTAATAGAAAGAGATTAGGACAGGCTGCCAAAAGACAGGATATCTTCAGGAGAAAGTATGTGTTGTGGGAGTGACTGGGGGAAAGAAGTCAGATCTTTGAAAAAAACATTTTAAAATAAGAAAATTCTCAAATCTTTAGATATCTTTTTGAAGATCTTTGGGACCTGTTTCGTGTCTTCCTATGTTAGTGTTCAGAAGCCTTTTGTGTCAGTTTCATTTTGGAGGAATAGAAGCCCGCCATTTGCTTTAGCATCAGCGGGGACCTACAGGATTAGCAGAGATGAGAGATTCAGAGCCATACACAACATTCTCTCAACAGTTCATTGGATGCTCCAGACTTTTCCCCCAACATTGATACAGGAGAAGCACTTTATTAGAATGCACACTTCCTTAACTTTATATCATATCCTATATTTTAAGTATCATTGGAGAAAAAAATAAAACATTCTTAAATGCACAGAAGGAAAAGAAAAGTATAGGAAAGCAACAGAGTGAAGTGAATTTTGTTACTACTTTCTTAAACTTTGTTTCTATATCTATATACACATATATTAAAAACATGTATAGGTAATGCAATTTCATTGTTTCTTTTACAGTTCTCTTCCTTGATCTTTTTATATATCTTGAGGATTATTAAGTTCACAAAAAAATGAATGAAAAGATGAAAAATATTATTGGGATTATTATCTTGTACCCAGGGGTGGGGATGAGGAGAAATGAGAAAAACCCTCTTGTAGAAGATGTGATTTGAACTGCTTTGAAGGAGGACGGGAAGCTAAGAGTAGAAGTAAGGAAGAGAGAGTAAAGGAGGGAAAGAGAGAGAGAGAGAGAGAGAGAGAGAGAGAAATGCTGCATAGAAATAAAAAAGAATGAAGATTCAGAAGATCTTATTCAATTTGAGATCAATGGTGACTTTAGATTAGGTAGATTCAGTTACATTATGAGGTGACAAGCCAGATTGCTGAGGAGAGTAAGTGGAGACAGTATATCAGGGATGGGGAGCCTGTGTCCTTGAGGCCACATGTGACCCTCTAGGTCCTCAAGTGGGACCCTTTGACCCAATCCAAACTTCACAGAACAAATGCCCTTAATAAAAGGATTTATTCTATACAACTTGGACTGAGTCAGAAGGTCACACCCCAGGACCTAGAAGGTCATGTGTTAGCCTGAGAATATTGTAGAATGGGTTCTTGTTCTGGTATAGGTTAGACTAGATGGTGTCTGAAGTCTTTTTTTCAAAGGGTAATAACACAGCTAGGGAAAGTTCTAGGAGATAACATGATTCATCAAAGTTCAAAACTAGATATATTGAAATGATAGTAACAATTTTCTCTTTTTATTTTTTCATTTAAAAAAATTAATTTATTTGTTTTCAGTTTTCTACAGTTACTTCCATATGTCTTAGATTTTTTCTCCCTCCCTCCCTCCTCCCTCCTCGAAACAGCATGCAATCTTATATAGGTTCTACACATGCACTCTTATTAAATACATTTTCAGCTTAGTCATGTTGCATAGAAGTATTAAAATGAATGGGAGAAACCATGAAAACAAACAAAAAAAACCCATAACACAAGAGGAAATGGTTTGCTTCATTCTGTGATCCAATGTCATAGTTCCTTCTCTGGATGTGGAAGGCATTTTGCCTTGAGTCCATTGGGAATTTTTTAGGTCCTTGCATTGCTGTAAAGGGCTAAGTCTACCAGAAAAATACCTCAAACACTGTGGTTGTTGCTGTGTACAAAGTTCTCCTGGTTCTGCTCTTTTCACTCAGCATCAGTTCATATAAGTCCTCCCAGACCTCTCTGAAGTCTTCCTGTTCTTCATTTCTTATAGCACAACAGGATTCCATTACAACAATATTCTGTCTTAAAGCTTCCAGTATAATATTTGTATTATTATTATGACTTTTGCAAAACGGCTAAGAAAATAATGAATTCTAACATGAACAGAAGAATGTATTCTTTCCAACTTTCAGTTTTCCATGTTCTCTTTCTGAGGTATAAAATGACTGGAATGTGTAGTGCACATAGGTCCAGTATATGTGATCAAATAGTGTGTGGGCAGGGCCTCTAAGTAACTCAGGAGTCGGGAAGACATATCTTCCTGAATTCAAATTTGACCTCAGTCACTTAGTAGCTATATAATCCTGGGCAAGACATTTAACCTTGTTTGCCTCAGTTTCCTCATCTGTAAAATGAGCTGGAGAAGGAAATGGCAAACTAATTCAGTATCTTTGCCAAGAAAACCCCAGATGGGGTCATGAAGAGTTGGACATGATTACTTAACAATTTATAGCATTTACTCTCTTGATTTATTTTCAGGAGACATGTTTTAGAGTCAGAAGATCTGCGTTTGAATTCTGACTCTGCTACTTTTCTCTGGGCTTCTTTCCTCATCTATTAAATGACAGGATTGAACTAGATGAACTCTGAGTTCCTTTTCAGGCTTAAATCTACGATGCTATGATTCCAAAATTTCATTTTTCCCTTTATTTAAAAATGTTCTAGTGATATCTTTCCTTTTTTATATCAGCTTAATTTCAAAATATACTCTCCTCTGCCTCTCAGAGAGCTGTCTCATATTACAAAAGCTAGATAAGAAAAAACAATTTAGCAAAACTTTATCAATATAGTAAACAAGTTTGACATATACAACATTGCATGCCCACAGTCTCCCTGTTTCTTCATAGAGGGAGAAAGTTTTATTCTTATCTTTTTTCTTGGGGGGTTGGGGACAAGTTTCTTTATCATAATTTCATAGCATTCAGTTTTGATTTGTTCTTTTGATTGGCATTATCACAGTCAGTTTCCTAGTTTCTTCACTTTGCATCAGGTTCACGTCATTCTTCCCATGCATCTCTGTATCCTTCATATATATATATATGTATGTATAAATAAAATACTTAGCAAAGTGTTCAGTGCTTAGCACATTGCCTGGTACATAGTAGGTGCTTAATAATTGCTTATGTACTGACAGAATATTTATTGTTTCTTATAGCTTATTAACCTTCCATTCCATTTTATATACCACAATTTCTTTAACTATTTCCCAATCAATAGGCATCTACTTTGTTTTCACTTTTTTTTCTATTGCAAAAAGTGCTACAGGGGACATTTTGTTGTCTTGCTTCAAAATTTTTATCACAGTTACTATTGCTAACTGTATTTCCCTCCATCCTATTCTCTTCCTTCCCTGTTTGTCCTATTCTCTCTCCTTTCACTCTGTCCATCCTCAAAAGTGTTTTGCTTCTGACTCCCCAAGTCTGCCCACCCTTCTGTCATCCCCTATCCTTCTCCTGTCCACTTCCCCTCCTACTTTCCTGTAGGGTAAGGTAGATTTCTATACCCAATTGAGTGTGTGTTATTCCCTCTTCGAATCAATTCTTATGAGAGTAAGGTTCACTCACTTCATCTCACCTCTCCCCTCTTCCCCTCCAATGTAAAATCTTTTTTTTTCCTTTTTCATGTGAGATAATTTACCACATTCTACCTCTTCTTTCTCTTTTTCCTAGTACATTCCTCTCTCTCTCCTTAATTTTATTTTTTAGATATCATCCCTTCATATTCAGCTCACACCTGTGCCCTCTGTCTATGCACACACACACATATATACACATGTATATATACACATATATACACATACACATACATATATACATATACACACATATATACACATATACACATACACACACGTATATATGTATATATACTCCTTCTAACTACCCTAAGAGTGAAGAATGTTTTGTAAGTTACAAATATCATCTTTCCATGGAGGAATATAAGCAGTTTAACCTTGTTAAGTACCTTATGATTTCCCTTTCCTGTTTACCTTTTTATGCTTCTCTTGAGTCTTGTTTTTGAAAGTCAGATTTTCTATTTAGCTCTGGTCTTTTCATCAAGAATGCTTGAAAGTTCTCTATCTCATTGAATGTCCATTTTTCCCTCTGAAAAATTGTACTCAGTTTTGCTGGGTAGGTGATTCTTGGTTTTTGTCCTAGTTCCTTTGACTTCTGGAATATCATATTCCAAGCCCTCCAGTCACTCAATGTAGAAACTGTTAAATCTTGTATTATCCTTACTGTGTCTCCATGATACTTGAATTGTTTCTTTCTTGGAGTATTTTCTTCTTGACCTGGGAATTCTTGAATTTGGGTGTAATATTCCTTGGAGTTTTCCTTTTGGGATCTCTTTTTGGAGGTGATTGGTGGATTCTTTCAATTTCCACTTTAACCCTCTGGTTCTAGTATATCAGGGCAGTTTTTCTTGATAATTTCTTGAAAGATGATGTCTAGATTTTTCTTTTCATCAGGGCTTTCAGGTAGTCCACTAAATTTAAAATTATCTCTCCTGGATCTATTTTCCAGGTCTGTTGTTTTTCCAGTGAGATATTTCACATTGTCTTTTACTTTTGCATTCTTTTGATTCTGTTTTATTTTTTCTTGATTTCTTGTAATGTCATTAGCTTCTATTTGCTTCATTCTAATTTTCAAGGAGTTATTTTTTTTCAGTGAGTTTTTGTACCTCCTTTTCCATTTGACCAATTTTGCTTTTTAAGGCTTTCTTCTCCTCGTTGCTTTTTGGACCTCTTTTGCCATTTGGCCTAGTCTGTTTTATAAGGTGTTATTTTCTTCAACATTGTTTTGTGTCTCCTTTACCAAACTGTTGGCTCTTTTCTCATAATTTTCTAGCATTGCTCTCATTTCTCTTCCCAATTTTTCCTCTACCTCTCTTACTTGATTTTCAAAATTCTTTTTGAACTCTTCTATGGCTTGAGACCAATTCATATTTTTCTTGGAGTCTTTGAATATAGGAGCTTCGACTTTGTTGTCTTCTTCTGAGTTTATGTTTTAATCTTCCTTATCATCATCATATATTTGGAGTTTTTTTTTTTTGATCTGGTTTGTTTGTTTGTTCATTTTCCCAGACTATTACTTGACTTTTAATTGTTTGTTAAAGCAGGACTCTGCTCCAAGATAGAGGGTGCACTGTCCCAAGCTTTAGGAGTTTTGTGCTGCTCTTTTCATAGATATTTTTAGGCATCTATAAGTTTTCAGTTGTTTCAAGGTGGTATGATCTAAGGAGAGACCTTTACTTCTCTCCTGGCCTGTGCTGTGGTCTGTGAGCAACCACAAACACTCTTTTCTGCCCTGAAACTAGAAGGAGGAACCCCCTCCACTGTGGCTTCAAGCTTTGCTAAGATAACGTTCCTCCTTGCCCTGGGACTGCCACCCAGAACTATGACCTGGATCTGAGTATGGGCAAAGCAAAACAGCCTTGCCTCAGTGCTTTCAAAAAGACCCCTGTAATCTCCTTCTAAGTAGCTGTTCGACCCTCTTACTGCCTGTGGGCTGAGAGTTTTAGAAGCAGTCACTGCTTCTGTGCTGCTGATTTGGTCACTCCCAAGGCCTGCTTCTGATTTGCTGGGGTCAGGGTTGTGCTGGTGAGGCCTGTGGTGGACTGTGCTCCACTCTCACCCAGGTGCAACAGACCTTTCCTGCTGACTTTCTGAGTTGTCTTTGGCTGGAAATTTATTTCACACCATCTTTTGTGGGTTCTGCTACTCTAGAATTTGTTTAGAGTCATTTCTTTCAAAGGTATTTGGAGGGTTTGGGGGAGAGCTCAGGTGAGTCCCTGCCTTTTCTTTGCCATCTTGGCTCTGCCTCCCTTGAAGGCTGACATTTCATTGTCTGTTGCACCTTTCTTTTTACTTTTACTGTCCTTGGGGTAGAGCCTAGCAATGGGTTTGCTTGATTAAAGGACATGGGAATTTTAGTTACTTTCTTAACATAATTCCAAATTGCTTTACTGAAATGTGGGGCCAGAGAATAGATCCACCAACATTACATCATTTTGCCTAACTTTCATCACTTTCTCCAACATTTCTCTTGTCATCTTTGCCAGTTTGCCAGGTATAAAGTAACTTCCCAGAACAATGAGAAACCAAAACATTATATGGATCCAGGCTCCTCATAGGCAGAGAAATCTAGCCAGATTTTTTTTATTTGTTTGGTAAAGAAGCTTATAGAGTGATCTTCCCAAGGAATGAAACTAGGAAAGAGTAGCTCTACTCACAGAGGGGTAGGTGAACCAGAGAGAAGGAATAAACTAGCCTTTCCCTCACCAGCACAATAGTACCTATACAACCTCATAATTTTTTTTTTTTTTTTTGAGGCAATCAGGCTTCAGTGACTTGCCCAGGGTCACACAGCTAGGAAGTATCTGAAGCCTAATTTGAACTCAGGTCCTCCAGATTCCAGGGCCAGTACTCCATCACTATTCTACTTAGCTGCCCCTTGTCACATAAATGTCTAGAGGTCTCTTATTTTCTGCCTCCATGATTCTAATTACATTCATATCCACGAAGCTACACAGATTGAAAAGTTGGCATTTTTGAAATAATGAAAATTTACCAGAGTGTATGGAGTGTATAGTATACAAGGCCAGTCCTAGATTTATGACAATTTGGGTTCAAGTCCTGCCTCTGATGCATAGCAACTGTGTGACCATAGAGAAGTCACTTAACCTTTTAGTGCCCTGGATTGCAGATGACAGGGGAGTTGCTGAGATCTGCATTTGGTGGAGGGATTTAAAATTTTTTTTCAGTGGACAAAAATTTGTTTTCTCTCCCTTCTGCCTTTCCCTCAATAGAAAAGAAAAAGAAAATCTTTGTAACAAATATACATTTGTTACAAGCAAAGCAATTTCCTGCATTGGTTATGTCCACAAATATATGTCACATTAATCACCTTGAATCTGTCACTTTTGTATCTGGGGGTAGGTAGCATACTCCATCATCAGACCTCTGGAATTGTGGTTAGTATCTGAATTGATCAGAGTTCTTATGTCTTAGAAAATTTGTTTTTACAATGCTGCTGTTATGTATAAAAGTTTCTCTTGGTTATGCTTACTTCCCTTTGCACCAGTTCATATAATCTTTTGAGGTTTCTCTGAAATGGGTCATTTTGATCTTCCTTATGGCATTCCATTCATATTTTAATATGTTCAGCCATTTTTCATCCTTCAAAAAAGATCAGTGACATCACAGGTCACATCACAGTGCCTTGACTTGCATTTGAATTGGATTTAAATGAGGGAGAGTTATGCTAAGCTGTCAGGCTGACTCTCTCTTCCAGAATCATTGAGATCCCAGTGGCAGGACAAAAGTCAAGATCATTGGCAATGACCCATGATGCATTGGATGATGTTGGTGTTTTCAATGTCTGCCCAAGCTCTTAATACTCCACAGCACTTGCTTCTCCTCTTTCCTGGGTATTGGAACAAATTGTTGTCATCTGTACATTCTACTGGGGAAAATCTTCAGATGCTTGGGTAGACATCCTTCTAACTCACAGACAGATTTGAGATTCAATAGTTACCCTCAACCTGGTTTTACAGTTTTAACAGAATGTGGCCACTGTGTATGCTGCTATAGCCTTTTGGAGTCACAGATGAGAGTTGAATGAAAAGGTGAATGCCCTGAAAAGGACTAGGCAAGCCCTCACAACAGAGGTGCTAGTACTCCCTGAATATCCCATATATCCCATGTTCAGTCGTTACTCAATTGAAGGCTACCTTTCTCCTTTGTTTCCAATTGCAAAAATACACACACACACACACACACACACACACACACACACACACACACATACACAGACAATCTAGGTTCATTTTCTCTTTATTTGATCTCTTTGAGGAATAGGGCTACCATACTGGCATTGTAGGCATCAAAGAGTATTTCTCTCTCTCTTTCTCTCTCTCTCTCTCTCTCCCTCTCTGCCTCTCCCCACTATCCCCAAATTTACAAAAATTGAAAGGATTGCATTATGAAGTACTGAGTTCCCTTTTACTGAAAGAATTCATGCAAAATCTAGATGACCTCATGCTAACGTTGCTGTAAAGGGGTTCTCACACCATGGAGGAGGAGCATTTTTCTCCGAGATTACCTCCAATATTAAAATACTATGTTTTGATGTCTATGCCTCATGTTATGGAAATCAGCATAAGAGTGTTTTGGGTCAAGACTTTGTGTAGGGGGTGGGGATTATAGAGAAAAGGAGAAGGAAAATCTATCCATGAAGCATTTGCTTTTAAATATTCTTTTTAAAATTAGGTTTTAGTTATGGGGCCTTATAGGCTCACTTTGGAGAAATACTTTGCCCAAGATTGGTTGCCAAAGATAAGTTAATGACGAGCGTTGGCCAGTTATATCTAACTTGAAACATATTAAGTTTGTCTAAAACGTACAACTGTTAAGTATGACCCTAATACTTTATAATGGCAAGGATCAAAACAAATGACTACTACTAATAGCTTATATTTATAAAATACTCTTAAGACTTACCAAATGCTTTCCTTGTGAAAAACCAATGTAGTAGGAAGGATAAGCTAACTATCCCCATTTCACAGGTGAGAAAACTGAGCCTCAGAGAGATTGACTGATTTGCTCAAAGCCCTAAGGAACCATATTCTGATTTGGGATTTTCTTTCTTCATACCAGGTCTTTCTCCTGAATTGATGCTAAGTAAGTAGCTTATAACATTATAGCAAGATTACTTTTCATCTTTAATTTTGTTTCCCTGTGAGGTCACATTTTAAAAAAATGACTGTCATTGTCAGCAGGTATGTGTATTAGGAAGAATGGTTTATCTAGTGGTTATTTCTAAAGAGATATCCGTTACCCACTGGGATTGACGCTTATTAACCTTGGCCTAATTGTGGTCTTGGACTACCACTCATTTATTATTTATCTTCATACCCTCTAACCTGGTTCTCTATCTATTTTAACCAAACAAGACAGCCCTAAGGGCTCTTTTAAGTCTGCGTGAAGAACAGGCAGCCTTCCAGATGGCTGTAGGCTCTAGGCTCTATCTCTGGAACAGGAGGACTTGTACTGGAGCCAGTAGTAGAATTCACAGGACAAAGGAAAATCTGTTTTTTGCATTTTGACAGTAAGCATAGCCTCAAGCTAGAGAGATGAAGTTTTAATGAGGCTACTTGAAGCCTCAGCCAGTGGGCTGGAGAGGTGTTTTAGGGATATAATACTATAACTAGTCCTCTGTAAATCATTCCTGCATGAGGTTGACTCTTGCTTATTTGCCAGGAAGTCCCTAGTTATTGGTGCCATTTTCCACAGTAAAGTTAAAAAAAAAAAAAGGTCCCTGCCTACTTGTAGTTTAAAAGAAGCAGCTATCAGTACAATGGTAATAAAACTATAGATTTACTGGGTTATCTTCTTATTTAGTCCAGATCCTTGTCATCCTTATCCCCCTGCCTCTGGAATTCTTCATCCTTTTTCAAGAGTTTACTACCTGACTCAGTCTTGCTCTGAGCCCCAGACCTTGCCCTTGCACACAGGAACTTTAGTATGCATGCTAATAATGCCTCCTCTTACACCCTGGCCTTGCTGTCAGCATTCTTTTCAATTCTAGTGATTCAGAACCTCACTTTACCTCAGTGGGCACTTAGCAGGTGCTTAATAAATGCTTGTTGACTTGATTCTATCTCAAATTTCCATAGTTTAGATTTCACCATCTCCCACAACTGTGCTCTCTGTGATCTTAAATGCTAAACTTTCTCTCCGATCAGAACTACTTGGCTTTTCGTCTCTCCCTCTGCTCCACTTCTAAATCTATTCTTTGTCCTCACTGTGACCTTCAGCTGGTTCGTCTCTCCCTGTTATCCCAATCTATCACTCCTGCTCTGGCTTCACTTTACTTTTTTCATGATCTTCACCTTCTGGCTGACCAGTTGAATGATACACCATCTATGAATCCCCCTACTGTCAGTACTCATGCATTTTCAAACCCCAATCTTCCATTACTCTCACTGTCTGCTTTATCTCCTCCTGTTTATGTGCTCCTAAAGCCTGCTGAAGAAAGTCATACAGTTGTCAAATAGACCCAATTCAAATTTGTTCTCCAATTTCGAGTGGGTCCTCACTGCTACTTTGCAATGTTTTTAGTCTTACCTGATTGATTGTCTCAAATGGTCTCATTTCCTACTTTACTAATATAATTGGATTTTGAGATGAACCCCTTGCAAATGGGGAGAAGTGTACATAATTTGGCTATTTCCAGATACGGGACAACTCAGCACTGAAGGGTGTGGGCATGTCCTTTGAAATGGTGAAGAGATTCCCTCTTTGGCTCCTGAGCTTGAAGGAACCATTGCCTGAAGCAGCGTTAGGACAAGTTGCTAGTGGTTGTAGCAGCAATAGGACTGGTATTGTGCAGTTTGAGTTGTGCTCATCTTTCATTGCTGAAGACCATGCCATCAGAGAAATGATGACATGACTTGCACTTGGCTTTGTTTTGAGTGAGGGAGGGCTGTGCAGGTCACCAGCCTCACTTCTCCTCCACAGCCATCTGAGTCCAGTGACCAGATATTCATCAGGTTGATTGGAGATGACCCAGGATGAGGCAACTGGGTTAAGTGACTTACCCAAGGTCACACAGCTAGTGAGTGTCAAGTGTCTGAGGTGAGATTTGAACTCAGGTCCTCCTGACTCCTGCACTGGTGCTCTATCCACTGCACAACCTAGCTGCCCCAGGGAAGTAGGGAATGAGGAATGGAACACTGAGGCCAGGGTAGCCTATTGGATTACAATCAAACTTGGGACTGGCAGCTATCTCTGCTTTCAGTCACCAGTGTGGGACCAGTGATTGTTGACCTTCCATTTGGTAAAAAAAATACTAGACTAATATAGGCTCCTCTTTCTTTTTCCTCCTTCTTACTTATATAGGGCAGAAGCTGATTCTAAAATTTATTCTGTTCTGTAAAGTGATTTATCTAATTTCTGTTTGAATTTGTTTGATTAGTTAATTCCTTCAACCTAATTGCTGTTAATCTACAAATTGCCTTCTTTGTGAATGGGAGCTGAAGCAAGGAGGAACAGTGTGCGAGTGTTGGTATATAGAGATCCAGAAAGGACCAGGTTTTGAGCCCTCATCTGAACATGCCTTGTTTTCTCCCTATTGGGGGCTGAGTCAAATTGAGAGAAAAAAATGCTATGATTTTAGTGATTTTGGGGATGAATTTCTCAAAGAGTAATACTAACTGGGATTGGGATTTTTCTTCCTTTGTCCTAGGCTAAAAATAAGCCAGAGCACAATTTTGCTATAAGGGATAAACCTGATCAATTAGGATAAGTGGCCTCATTCATTCCTTTCACCCTCTTTCTTTGCATACTAAGAGAAAACTCTCCATACATGTAGAATCAAGGATGTGGGAGAAAAGGTGGCAGGGCCTGACCAGTGATGCCCAAATTCCAATGGCAGAGGTCAGAGGAAGGAGTATCTTTTCATTTTCTACCCCAAAGGCATACCCTACTAAAAAAAAATAACCATCAGCTATGAGGCTACATTTCTAAACTCCTATGTGTCATACCCTATTCTTTGCATATTTGCCATAGTTTCCAAGGAGAAGACAGAGACAGTCCTTCTCCTTCGTAAACTGATCCTCCATGTTTGTGCTCTTAATCCCATCTTTTCCCATTTCTTCTGAGAGCTTGTATCTTTAATTTCTGCCTGTGTGTTTTTTTTCCCCTCCTCACTTTCCCTCTCCATCTCTTCAACCTTTTTTTTCTACTGTTTTAATTTCCAATGCTTACCTACATGCCTGAATCTCTTCCAATCCTTAAGAATCCTGGATTTGATCTTTATATCTCCTTAAGCCATCATACTATAGCTCTTCTTCCTTCTCACATTGCCTCTGTTTCACACCTCTTACTCACTTCTCACACCCTTGTAATCTTTCGACTCTACCACTCTCTTGAACCTGCTTTCTCCAAGATTACCACAGTTCTTTGACCTGATAAATCCAGTGCACTTTCCTCAATTCTCATCTTGCTTGCCCTTGATGTGACTTATAACACTATTGCCCACCTTCTCTGAAGGGTGACTTGACTTCTTTGGGACTGATCTCTTTCTAATTCTCCTCCTACCTGTCTGATCATTGCTTTTTCGGTCATCTTTGCTGAATTAGCATCCATTTCCTCCCCATGGCTCTTGGTGTGGACCAAAACTTTATTCTGTATCTTTTCTCAGATATCCAATCTACTCCCATAGCTTCAATTAGCATCTTTGGTCAATTGATTCCCATACCTTTATTTTATGTTTTTAACTCTTTCTTGAATTTGCCTACACTTTTGTCAGTTGACTGGGGAACAGTTATTTTCTCTTGAATATCCTATCATTAACCCAAATTTATCATGCCAAAAACAGAAATAATTTTCTTATTTCTACTGAATGCACCATCAGCCTTCTAATTATCCAGATGCACAACCTTGAAGTCATCCTTCATTGACTTTTTGGTTTTTTTCCTACCATATTTAATCAGTTGCCAAAGTCTTGTAGATTATGGATCTATAACATCTCTCATATCTTCTTACCATTCACATAGGCATCACCTTAATTCAGGGCTCTTGGCACATCTTGCCAGATGAATGCAGTAGCCTTCTAATTTGTGTCTATGCTACCCACAACTGCCAAGTTAATATTTCTATGCCATAGGCCTCATCTGTTACTATCTTGCTCAAACAGTTTTAATGGTTCCTTATTCCCTCTTAGATAAAATTAAATTTCTGACTTTACCATTAAATGCCATTTCCATTATGGCATCCACCTACTTTTCCAAATTTACTACACATTTCTCCCTTTTGTGCATTCTTTGCTTCAGTCAAATTGGCCCATTCATTATTCCCTGAACTTGGAATTCCATTTCTAGACTGTGTGCATTTTCATAGTGTGTTCCTCCTGCTTGGCCAGTGTTCATCTGTCATTTAGGATCATTAACTTTGTTCAAGGCTCAACTCAGGTTCCATCTCCTATATGAAGCCTCTCCTAGCCCTGCCAAAAGTTAATGCTTTCTCTTCCTCCTCAAATTATGTTGTATTACTTCTCTGTGAATATGTAGCATATGTAGTCTCAGTAAAATAAAACCTCAGTGGTAGAGATGTCCTTTTTTTTTTGTCTATACCTAGCATTGTGCTTTGTGTCTCTTATGTATCTATTTATTTACATATTTACTCCCTCCTTAGTATGTCAGCTCCTTGAGGTCAGGGCAAGCTTTAACGTTTGCCTTTCTTTATGCTTGGCACAGAATAACTATATCACAATGCTTGTCAATTCATTAATTGAAATATCCAAACTTTCTATCTCATAGAACTCTGTGCTCAGTAAATGCTTAATAAATTTACTCTCGTATGGCAGTCTGTGATCATATTAGTTTTTTTAAAATTATATTGAACTTGTACTCTTCTAGACCCTACAGGTAGTAAGTACTACATTCCCCTTCACTCCTAATGCTACTCAGAATTCAGTTAATTTTACCTTAGGGGAGATCTTTTTCAATGTACATATATTTCCCTTTAACCTTTCCCTCAAATTCTAAGGAAAGTCTAGCTACCTCAGGGGGAAAAAACCACAACAAAAAAGGCTCTCCCACCCCTACCCCCATTTTGCCTTCCATTTGTGGGCCAAAAATGGAGGTTAAGCACAGAATAAGACAATCCCAGAATCTCTGAGTTAGAAGAGAGCATCTAGTCTAACACATATTTGGGTTATGTAGAATATGAAATGTGAACAGGAACATACTTTTGAATAGTGGTGATTGTCAGGAAGTTTCTCCTTATTTTGAGACAAAATCTGCCTCCTTACAACCCTAACCCATGGTTCATGGTTTTCCTCTTTGAAGCTAAGCAGAGTACATCTACCTTCTTTATTATACTATACGCCTTCACCTTCCATAAGACCATGATCATGTCTATACTAAATCTTTTCTTCTCTGTTTAAAATCTCCATTTCATAGAATTTCAAGATTGTAAGGGACCTCAGAAGTCATCTCATTTTCTACCACATCTCCAAGAAGTGGCCATCTACCCTTTACTTGAGAAATTTTGTGTGTGTGTGTGTGTGTGTGTGTGTGTGTGTGTGTGACTCTTTTCCTGGACTACAAAGTCCACTTTGCCTTTCTTTCTTCACTATAATTAGGAATTTTTTCTAAAATGACTTCAAACCCAATCTACATCTTAGCAAGGATCACCCAACACTAGTAATTTTGCCTTTTGGGGGCTGGCCTAAAAATGGGATCCCTTTTCCATTATAATAGCCTTCCAAATAGCTGAAGACAATTATAAAACACTTTGAATAATTGAAGCAAGCATCCAGTCAATTCCTTTTACAAATGAAGGAACTGAAGCCCAGATGCAGACTTGGAGTGATTTGCCAGTCATGAATAAACTACCCAGACTGGTGTGTTTCTGGTACAATTTCATCAAGAAAAAGAAATGTCCTAAGTTTTGAAGTGAGATGGAATATCATTAAATTATTGTGTTGAATGGGAGAGAAAATAAGTACCTGTTAAATTGGGGGGAGAGCCCCACCAAACCTCTAAATATACGTATAAAAAAATGTTGGCCACCAACCTTGAATGAATGTCCTTGACGGTACCCCTGAAGTCTCCCGAGTTTCTAGTATAGTCTTCTCCCAGTGTCTTGACGTAGTGTGACTTAATTATTAAGTGTTCGTTGAATTGAACTCCTCCTCCTCTGATTCATCCTTAGGTACCTGCATTTAGGAAAATAAAATAAAATTCACTTTTGCCCCTATTTTTCCCCTGGTCAGTAATTACATATGTTATCTCATTTAATCCTCACAACACTGAGAGCTCCATGCTATTATTCTCATTTTACAGATGAGGAAACTGAGGCAAAGAGTAGATATCAATAATCATCTATAATATTATTTATAGGGAAAATTGAACTTGATGTTCAAATGGGCATTTTTCAGGCCCATTTGTTCAGAGGAACTTTTGGAACCCAGCACATACCATTAGCAAACAGCTGGTACTTCTGGGCAGAACATTTGCAGTTTAAAGAGACAAAGTGATATACTATGGTGGTGTTCTTCGGCAACGAAGGACAAACACACACACATGAAGATATACTATGGAGAGAATGCTGGATGTGGATAGAGTCTAAGGACTTGGGCTTGAATGGCCACTTTGGCTTTGTCCTTGGATGAATCTTAACTTGCCTGGACACTGTTTTTTTTATCTATAAAATTAGAAGTTTGGCGAGATGATCTCTAAGGCCGTCTCCAAATCTATGACCCCTGTATGATCCTTGTATATACAATATGGCAAGACTTAGCCAGTGACTGGAAACAGATGGCATCTTGCTGATCAATTAGGCATTGACCTGCTTGCTCCTGTAAGTGGGTCTTTGGGGAGTGACTAGATAAACGATCCAATACTTTGATTCAGTGCTACTTTGCAGACATTATGGGAGTTAATAAAACTCATTATCTCTTAGCTGTTTAGTTTCCTTCTGGCTAGGGACAAAATGTTAATTTGACTTACTTATTTTTAATTAAAATAACTTCCAAGCAGAAAGCAGAGCTGTAACCAAAACTTATCAGCAATGTATTAGTGAAATCATATGACTTTTCTGCTAAAATCCTTTTCATTTCTCTTACAGAGGTTGCCTCAATGGCTTAAAAAATCTATCAGAATTTCTGGGTTAGCATTTTCCTTTACTTTTGCAAAATATGCCACATAGTCTTAGAGGTAGGGGAGAGAAGAAAAGAGAGTTTATTACAATTTTTTTGTTCCATGGGCAAATGTATAGTTAAGTAAAAAGAAAACTAGGTAGCAATAGGGGAAAGATATATTTAATTGAACTTAATTCAAGAAGAGTTCTATTTAAAGAGAAAAAAGGATGAATGTCTAAAAGCTTAGTTCAATTGCTCTGAACAAATGGATTGGGTTGGATTTTCAGCACTTCCTTTTTTTTAAGAGTCCCTCTGGCCCAAAGGATTTACATTCAGAAGATAAATATTTTAATTAAGCTAATAAGAAGTAAAGTCAAAAGCAATAGAATATGCTAATGAACATGACTTAACAATGTAAGTTAAAAATAACTCCGTTATCTTGATTTATATTAAAAGACAATAATAGATTTCCCAGTTTGTCAGTTACTCTAGTGGGCCCAAAGGACACTTGATTATGCAGAAAAGTATCTGAACTGTTGGTTAGCTTTTGTGTACTAAGCTGGAAGGGAGACAGCAGAGGGGAAGGGGCAGGAAAGGCAAATTGTATGCAGGATTGTAGATCTGTGGGAATCCCTGAAAGTATGGCTCTCCCTGACCACTGCCCTAGCCAGCCTTACCTGGCTGATGCCTGGTGGGCAACAGCTATGATGCAGTAATAAAATCACTGAACTCAAATCTTGTCTCTGACTTTCTACCTGTGTGGCCTTGGGTCTCTTTATTCCTCTGGGCCTCAGTTTAGATAATTTCCAAATTCCTTTTCAATTTTAAATCCTATAAACTATTATAGTGTTCTCTACCCTACATAAACCTCAATCTAATCCCAGGAGGAAAGATCAGACTCATCATTTAATTAAACATCTTTCACTTATTTATAGTGAGTCTCTATAATAGTCCTATGAAATGGGTTATCCCTAGGATTTCCATTTTATAAATCAGAAAACTGACTGTCATTTTCATCCTCATTTTATTTTGTTACCCAGAGCTTCCTAGCTCTCCTCTTTCAGGACAGCAGCTCTCAGCCTCCCTGACTGAGATTTAGAAAATGTTTATTTTATAACTGGGGTGCTGATCCGCATCCATTTAACAATAATAATGACCTTGCAGACTTGGACATTAAATAGCACCTATCAGTTAATCATTCCCTTCAAGCATAAATTATTGCCCACAAATGCTCCATACTCCCTTGGTGGGGTTATTAATCCATTCATTGATGACTGGCTCATAAAAAAGTGAAGAGATTTACCTCCAGGTGAGCCTTAGTGGAATAGAAAACCACTTTGTGAAGAAATCCACACACCAGCCTTAGCTCAGAGAGCCAAAATGCTAATATGAGTTAGCAGATGTCCCAAACTATCTGTCTACCAGATACTGGGCCTATGTTAGTCATGCAAGGGGCTCCCCAGAGCTGAATCCAAGTCCTTTGCAAGTTTCTAGTGAGGAATTTACAAAACTTGCTAACCAACTCTAATTGCCCTAAAGCTTTTGCAGCATTGTGATTATCTCTTTGGGTTTCAGTGTCCTCATTTAAGTAAAAAGACAAAGCATTTAGCAGATCTTTTAAACAAAGCTTCTTATAACCTTAACCCTGCTGGGCTTTTGTCTTGTTTCAAGTACAGCTTGGAGCAGGGCAGCTGATGGATGTGTGTAAATAACAAAACCTTTTATCAGGCAAATGGATGGGATGCAAAGAACTATGCAGGAAAATATGCAAATTAAAAAGTCTTTAACTTTACCAGAATACTTTAGAATCATCTTTATTATTTTTAAAGCAAATCTTGGTTATTGGCTTTAGCATGCATTAGAATATATGATAAGTAAAGAAACTTGATAAACTTAGAGGAAATTGTCCTGCTTAGAAATCTTAGGAAATCATCTATCCTGGGGTTCTTAATCTGAGGTTCATAGAAAGGGGTCCATGGTTAGATTTCAGGGGAAAACTGAACTTATATAGGAAAAAAAAAAAATCATCCTTATTTTTACCAACCTCTAACTGAAATGTAACAACATCAGATCAAGTGAGAAGATTCAAGGAGAGCTCAAGGGGGCTCCCAGAGCCTATAGCCCACCATTACATTTCCTTCAATTATTTAAAAACATTTTTGTTTCTGAAAAAGGATCTATAAACTTCACTGGATTGCCAAATGTGTTCAAGACAAAGAAAAGAAAGTTTATGTAGCCCAGGCATAGCTAGCTCAACCCCTCATTTAACAGATAAGACCCCAAGAAGCTAAATGGTTTGAAAATAGCAAATTTAGATGTTTTATCTTTTTGCCATACTTACTCATATCCATTCATTTTCATGTCATGAATATAAGGACAAAATTTGCCTTCTATTATTCTGTTTGCACTCATAAGATATACTCCCACTGTCTTTTGTAAAACATGGTAGGTCACACTCATGATGGCAAATCTGGTCCTCAGGGAGTAAGCTTCTACTTCTCCCCAAAGGGTTCTAAGGGATCCAGATGGGATGGAAATGGCTATTTAGTACTATAGAACTCATAAGCCCCTACTGGTGTGCTTCTTTCAGCCACTATCAGTTAATATCAATTAACCAGCTAGACTTAATTAGCTTTTAGTTAGAGGTATTTACTAAAGTGGTAGAGTAAGAACATTGGATATAAAACATTCCTCACACAAGTCTGGGGAACAAGCTCCCACAAGTACCTATAGAATTCAGGGGAAAGAGAATTCGGACTTAGAGAGAAATTGTGGCAGAGGATTGGGATAACTCACAACTCTGGGAAGTCTTTTTCTTGAACATCTTATTGTCCCTTCATTGGGCCATCTTGAAGTTTCCCATAGGAATCTTTCTGCTGGCCTCCTTGTAGAATCATAAAACCGTATTTCCTCAATATATCTACTTCGTCCTTAACTCCCAGTGCAGATAGTCCTGCCAGTTGTTACTGTTCTAGGGAAACTGCCAGTAAGTCAACGAGAAGTCCAAGTCGGGGATGGGGGAGAGAACAGAGCCTCTTCTTCTCCCCAGTTCCCCAAGTGATTCTCTTTCATGGGTTTGGGTGGAACTCATCATCCTCTGTGGTGGTTAGATACTGGAATGATCTTGGGTTCTTAACTAGCTCACCATTTTATGGAAAACCCATAGGGCACGACAGAGCATACACTGTCTTAAAGCCTTTGGTTGAGGTACTTAGTAGATGTTACCTTAAGATATCAGACTAGTCTGTCCTATTAAGCCCTTCCCCCACCCCCACATACTTATTTCAAGAAACAAACTATAGTGTAGTTGTCACATTTCAACAAATTTCTTAACTGTCCACAATGTGAAAGGTCACTGTGTTAGATGCCAGAGCTATGGAGACACTTTGATATCACATGGTCTCAAAAGTGTGGTTACTACCTTCTCTGGATACATTTTGAGTTAATTCATCCATGCCAGAAACTTTCTTATAGGTTTTTATTTTGTTTTTTGTTTTGCTTCCTGATGTAGTCATTCCATATGCAGGCCCTCTATTTGTAATCCTTCACTCATGCTATGTGACCAGCTACCCTTCTTTTCTGATGACATATTATTTCCTTGATAATGTGGCATGCACTTCTGGTATGTAAATGATAATCAGTGAGAGTATGCAGCATATTACCAATATTACTTTTGCAATCCAGTGACACTGGCCTCTGCTATTTCTCATATAAGGCATTCCATCTCTGGGCGTTTTCACTGTCTTTCTCCAACGCCTGAATGTTTTCTCATTTCTACCTCCTGGTTTCTGTGACCTCTTTCAAGTCCCAGCTAAAATCTCACCTTCTATAGCCAGCCTTTTCCTGTCCCTTTTAATTCTAGTGCCTTCCCTTTGCTGTTATTTTATTTGTGTATAGTTGCTTGCACATTTCCTTCCCATTAAATTGTGGGCTCCTTAAGAGCAAGGATAGTCTTTTATTTATTTTTTAAAATTTGCTTATTTTTAGTTTTCAGCATTTAATTCCATAAGATTTTTAGTTCTAAAATTTCCCGGCCTCCTTCCTTCCCCCCTGTTCCCCAAAATGGCATGCAATCTGATATAGGTTATACATACATATTTATATTAAACATATTTTCACATTAATCATGTTGTAAAGAAGAATTAGAATAATTGGAAGAAACCACAAGAAAGAAGAAAAGAGTGAAAGAGCAAATAGTACACCTTGATCTGCATTCAAACTCCATAGTTCTTTTTCTGGATGTGGATAGCATTTTTCCATCATAAAGTTGTTTTAGATCCTTGCCTTACAGAGAAGAGTTAAGTCTATCGAAGTTGATCATCACACAGTGTTGCTGTTACTGTATACAATGTTCTCCTGGTTCTGCTCACTTCACTCAGCGTCAGTTCATGTAAGTCTTTCACGTTTTTTTGAAGTCTGCCTGCTCATCATTTCTTATGAAACAATAGTATTCCCTTACATTCATATACCACAACTTGTCCAGACAATTCCCAATTGATGGGCATCCCCTCAATTTCCAATCCTTTGCCTCCACAAAAAGAGCTACTATAAATATTTTTGTACATATGGGTGCTTTTCTCATTTTTATGATCTCTCTGGGATACAGACCTAGAAGTGCTATGGCTGGGTAAAAGGGTATGCATAGTTTTATAGCCCTTTGGGCATATTCCAAATTGTTCTCCAGAATGGTTGCATCAGTTCACAACTCCACCAATTAGTGTTCCACTTTCCCCACATCTTCTCCAACTTGTATCATTTTCCTGTTTTGTCACGTTAGCCAGTCTGATAGATATGTATACCTCAGAGTTGTTTTGATTTGCATTTCTCTAATCAATAGTTATTTAGAGCATTTTTTCATATGACTATAGATAACATTAATTTCTTCATTTGAAAACTTCCTGTTCAAAGAAGTCTTTTAAATGATACTTATCTGTCATTTAAACTGTTTAAAAAATCATTACCTAAATAAACCATTTAAATATATAAACCACAGAAAATCTGCTATCTTTTTTATATATTTAAGTAATTTTTAAAGAAAAACAATTATGGTAGTTAAAAAAATAACCAAAAGCCCTAGCTATGTGAATAGTTTTCTATGACTATAGAACATGACCTGGGATCTCTCTATGTTCTTTCTTAAAGTATAAGCCAACCGCCTGAACTGCCATTTGGTATTCACTTTCAGTCACTGCTGAAGTCATGAATTCACTTCAGCTTTCCACTGCCAATTCAATTTTTAGGTCAGAGATCATTTTTTATCCTTCCTTTTGGCTTCAATTAGTAATGATAGCAGTGGCCATCCTAGTAACAGATTTTTGTTTTAATCCAAGGAAAATATTTTTATGACTTAGTAATTAAATATTTTCTTCTCTTTCCATTAACTCAGCTTGGCAAAGTTTAGATACCTTGGGGTTTTTTTAGGGAAAAATTGGACTCAAGCTTTTTTTATGGATGTATAAACCAGTATTTTTAGTTTTGTATATAGAAAAAGACCTTCTAGAATTATCAGTGATTTTATTTGGAAAGAAAAATTTTGGAGCCAGTTTAGGGCTAAATAGGGAGAGAGGGAAACATGATCTCAAACAAAAAGGAAGGGTGGGTTAGATTTTCTTTCTTTTGAATATGTAGAACGATGATATTTGGTAGGGACTTTTTAATCCCAATAGCCAAATAAAGAATCTCCTTTTGCTAGGAGATGCATTAACTTTGGGCAGAGCAAGTTTGTACTGGCCATGGGCATATTGTATGCATGGTCTATTTAATGGAGCTGTTTATAGCTACCAAATACTACCCTCTTTGTAAAGTGAACAAATATACATCTTTATGTCATTTTAAAAATATACATACATACACACACATATATATTTCTATATGTAAAATGCATAGCATAGCTACTGGCATTTAGCAGGCAATTCATAGGTGTTTACTGACTGACTGACTGACTGAATTCTATATGCCTGTGCTTAAAAAACTCCAAAACTCTAGAAAATGGGCCATTAGAGAATAGTTGCCAAGACCATTAAATATTGACCAGTTGGCACCCTATTCCTATCATTAAGTAGGGGCAGGGGTTGATAAAGATGTGTGTGTGTGTGTGTGTGTGTGTGTGTGTGTGTGTGTACATGTGTGAATAACTCTGCTACAGAAAGTGATAAGGGTAAAAGAGAGGCCCAAAGTATTGCGAGAAAGTTGAGATTAAGATAATTTTCAAGTAGAAGGATTAGGAAAGATTTCATGGAGGATATGAGATCTATAATGTTGAGCATTGGAGAAAGAAAATAATTTTGATAGAAAGAGATGAAGTGAAAGTTCACCAAAGTCATAAGGAATAGTATGAACTAAAAAGCTCAGAGAAGGAAAGGGGCAGGATGAGAATGGAGATAAGAAAAAGTCTGGCTTGACTTGGGGCAGCTAGGTGGCTCAGTGACTAGAGCACTGGGCCTGGAGTCAGGAAGACCTGAGTTCAAATCTGGTCTCATTTACTAGCTCTTCGACCCTGGGCAAGTCTCTTAACCCTATTTGCCTCAGTTTCCTCATCTGTAAAATGAGCTGAAGAAGGAAATGGCAAACTACTCCACTGTTTTTGCCAAGAAAACCCCAGATGAGGTCACAAAGAGTCAGATATGATTGAAATGACTGAATAACAACTGGCTTGACTATATTGTACAGTCTGAGAGAAGGCTAGAAAGACACTTTGGAAGTAAATTATGAAAGACCTGGAAAGTTAGGATAGATAAAGATTTAATACTTTATGCTATAAAAAATGGGGAATCAGTGAAGGTTTTTGAGTAAGAGTGACTTACTTGATCAGAGTTATGAAATTAGAAAACATACTTTAAGAAGACATGTAGTATGACTGATAGATTGAGGTAGGGGAGGGAGAAACTAGAGGCAGGAAGACCAGTTAGGGGCTTTTATCATAGTTGAGGGAAGAGGTGATAAGGACCTGAATTAGTGTGTGTTTTATAGAACATCAGAGCTGGAAAGGCTATCAGAAGCCAATTAGTCAAATAATAAAGCAATGTTGTGTTGTGGAAAGAATATTGGAGTCATAGGATCATGTACGTCCTTAAAATCTAAGGTTCTTTTTGCTGCACCATGTGATCTCAGAAGACATAGGTTTACTTTGTTGTTGTTACTGAGTCAGGTTTAACACTTTGTGACCCCATTTGGGGTTTTCTTAGTAAAGATATTGGAGTGGTTTGACATTTCCTTCACCAGCTCATTTTACAGATGAGGAAACTGAGGCAAACAGGGCTAAAAATGACTTGTCCAGGATTACATAGCTAGTAAATGTCTGAGGTCATATTTGAACTCAGGAAGATGAGTCTTCCTGACCTGACACTATGCACAGCCACCTAGCAGCCCCAAATCCCCTACATTTCATTTCTTCTAACTACTATTAATGTGACTTTAGCCAAGACATCAAATCTCTCTCGGTCTCATTTTCCATGATCTCTTTGGTAGCTTCCAGGTTTAAAATTATATGATCCTAGTTCTACTCAAGCTAAATTGCAGTAGGAGTGATAAGCAAAGGACAGATAAGAGAGATATTGTTGTGGTAGTAAGGCAGTTTGGGGTTTTGGGAACCTCTATGAAATGGTTTGATGTTGCTGAGAATCCTGAAATGTCAGGGTACAGGGCAGGGTGTGCCTGGAAAGAATTCAAGTACTCAAGCCTTCTTTCAGTCAAAGTAGCAAGGTTTATTGTAACACCTGTAGGAGCATACTAGGTTCCTAATGAATGTGCACTGTGATGTGTGTTCATCCTTTGTTGCTGAAGAAGACCATGTCATCAGAGAAATTATGACATGACTTGCACTTGACTTTCTTTTGAGTGAGGGAAGACTATGCAGGTTACCAGCCTCACTTTTCCTCCAGAGCCATCTGAATCCAGTGACCAGATATTCATCAAGATGATTGGAGATGACCCAGGATGAGGCAATTGGGGTTAAGTGACTTACCCAAGGTCAAACAGCTAGTGAGTGTCAAGTGTCTGAGGTGAGATTTGAACTTAGATTCTCCTGACTCCTGCACTGGTGCTCTATCCACTGCACCACCTAGCTGCACTGTGATGCAGGTAAGACTGATACTATATACAAAAAAGAACAGTGAGAAGATCTGGATGGGATTAAGGAATGGTAAATAGCCTGAGGTGGCCAGCATTCCACAGTGAAAGGAGTTAAGTGGTCTAGGATGGTCCAAGAGCCACTGTGAAAGGACTGTTGAGTATCTAGGTGGGCTGAGCTGGGCCAGATATCTTGGGTGAGTCTCCAGTGACCTGGGTTGCTGAAATGTGTGGGAAAAGAGACTGGGTTGCTGAAATAATGTATGGAAACATTCAGAGTCCAGGTCCTATCACTCCATCAGTAGAAGGGAAATGACTTGATGACAGATTATATGTGAACTAATGAATAAATGAGTGAGCAAAAAACGTTCATAGGCACTAAAAATTTTGGATACAGATAGAAATATGGGATAGTCCTTGCTCTAAAGAAGTATATATTCTAATCGGAGAGAAAATGCATATAGGCATATTCACTCTGGGTCAGATAGAAAGTTTCAATGGTCCTTAGCCACAAAAGCAAGGCAGATAGTAATGTATCTTCTTTAGTATAATTTTCATTGATAAGACAATATCTATTTCTGATGTTGAACACTTTGATGAGTACAATAGACTGGGATGAGAAATTTATTTCTGGGTCTTTCATGAAAGCAATCAAAAAATATTAAGTGCCTACTATATGCCAGGCACTGTGCAAGATGATGCATTGAGTTCAGCAATATTAGAACTTCTATTTCAATTTATTTTAAATAAAAATGAGTAATTAAGTTTTACATATATTTAACATATAGATTGACAATGATATCCTTACTTGATCTGTCAGTCAAGTATCTGTACAAGATACCCTGAGGAAAGAGTGGAAGTTCCATATGATTAAGGGGAGGGCATTTGTTCTTTTTGAGTAGAGATTATTTCATTCTTTGTACCTCCAGAACCTAATATAGTGCCTGTCACATAGCAGGTACTCAATAAACTCTTGTCAATTGATTTCAATATGTTGCAGTTTATGTGTGCTTGTTTAAATGAATTTACTGATTTTACATATATATGTATGTATATATATACACACACACACATACATACATGCCTATATTAGTTTTAACTATTTTATAGTAATTTTAGTAATTAGTATTTTTAAATTTTTAAAAAATTTATTCTAAATCAAAATAAATTATTAAATTAAATTTAAATTAAATTAAAACTAATTTTAAATTATTAATTTTAGTAATTTTATACTAATTAGCTATTACATTATATATGTAGGTATATATCTATATCTATTTTAACTCAACTAACCCTCACAAAATGAGCAACTTAAAATAATTCCTGCAAAGAAATAAAATCTTACAGAAGATATGGAAAGTGTGAACATAAACAAGGAGTAAGACAGTGGTGGAGGTGACACTTGTCTCATTCCCTGTAGAAGCTCTTCATCAGTTTCCCTGAAGTGATCTGGTTCACCAAAGCTTCCTTAAAGTTTGAGATGAAGTCTGGAGCCCAATTTAAATGGGTAGCAATTGTTAGAACAAAAACTGTAGTTACCAAATGCATCTCTAAGATATACATTTCAAATTCAACATCTCTAAGTCATTTCAGACTTGGCATAATTCAAAAGAGAACTTATTATCTTCCCCCTCCTCAAGCCCAACCCACCCCTACTATGGAGGTCTGTATTTCTGTCAAGGGCACCATCATTCTTCCATTCTCCCAGATTTCTGACTTTGGCTTTATACTTGACTCCTCAGTCTTTCCCCACATCTCTTTCATTCAGTGCTTTTTCTCTATTCACAGAGGTACTACCTTGGTTTAGGACCTTATACTCTCTCACCTAAAGTATGGTGATGTAGTACGATATTCACAGCGCTTACGGTGGCCATGAATATACCGATGCAGTTCTGAATCACAAAATACAACAGACTCTCCACATGGAAAACAGAACCAAAACATTTATTCAGATACCAGAAAGCCAAATCCATCATAGTAACAAAAATCTATACATAATAACAATGCAGAGGACAACACAAGCCCTAAGCCTTCCCTCTTTTAGGCTTCCAACAAATCAGGTCCCTTAAACAAATCACAAACAGGTTCCCTTAAACAAAAGACACACAGAGTGGCTCACACTCAGAGCCAGCTGCAGGCTTGCCTGCATCCTTAAGTTCTGACTGCTCAGACCAAATTTTCCTCTCAGCTGTGCTCTAGCATCGCCTCTTCTTGTTCCGCTCTTCCTGTTCCACCCATTCAGCAAACTCCTCCCATCACAGGCTCCATGTGACTCAGACTTCTATGTGACTCACAAGTCATATGGGCCTAGTAATGAATGGGAAAAATCTTCCCATTTAAATTACGTTTACAGGTGATGGTCTTGTAATTGGTCTTCCAATCTCAAATCTCTTCCTACTGGTTCTGAAAATTCCAACCTATCTTTCTAGTTTTGTTTTCATTACTTAACCTTTCTGCATTTTTCAATTTAGCCAAAACAGCCTTCTTTCTGATCCTCATATGAGTGATTTATCTCCTTTCTCCATGCCTATGCCCTAGTTGTTCCCTATGTCTGGAATGCACTCCCTTCTCACCTCTGTATCATAGAATCCCTCATTTCCTTCAAGAGACAGCTCAAGCACCCTTTTCTAGTGAAACTTTTTGGATGTCCCCAACTGCTAGTGCCCTTCCTCCGAACCTGCATCTATTTTCGCACTTTTTCAGTATATATGAGATTCTTGAGAGTAAGGATTGTTTTTTTCTTTTTAGTCTTTGTAGCCTTTGTCTAACATAGTGCTTTTGTACACAGTAAGTATTTAATAAATGCTCCTTGATGGATTGATTGCATAGTCGTTCAAAAACCAGAAATATGCCTAAGGGGCTAAAGAGAAGGAAGAGAAGGAAGAAGGGAAAATGTCTATGGAGACTTTATTCTCTGGTTATCTCTTTTGGGAGTTTTCAGAAAAATTCATTATTTGAAGAAAGTTGATTTTCTTTTTTTTTATAAATTATTTTTAATTTTGTAATTATTTAAAATTTAATTTATTTATTATATTAACTTATTATAAAAATAATATATTTTAAATTATTTTCCAAAAAACCCTACTTATTTGTTTTCACATAATAGTATTTTATTTTTTGAATTATATATAATGATAGTGTTCAATATTCATCTTTGTAAGATTTTGAGCTCTAAATTTTTCTCCTTTCACCTCTTCCCCAAGATAGCAAGAAATCTGATATATGTTATATGTGTACAATCAATGTTAAACATATTTCTACATTAGTCATGTTGTGAAAGAAGACTCAGAACAAAAGAAAAAAACCACAAGAAAGAAAAAACAGAAAGAAGTGAAAATAATATGCTTCAATCTGCATTCAGACTCCATAGTTCTTTCTCTGGATGTGGTCAGCATTTTCTATTGAGTCCCTTGGAATTGTCTTAGATAATTGAATTGCTGAGAAGAGTTAAGTCTATCACAGGTTGTTATTGCACAGTGCTCTCCTGGTTCTGCTCACTTCACTCTTCATCAGTTCATGTAAGTCTGAGAAAGTTGATTTTCAAGAAACAGCCCTCTTCTTCCATTTTTCCTTACTTCTCACTCCTTTGTCTTGTACTGATCATTGAATTAGATGCTCTGTCAAGACCTTTAAATAGAGAAGGACATAGATTTAGAATGTAGTGCTAACCCTCCAGTATTCTAGTAATTTGATCTTTGAAATGTGACTAATCTCCTTAAAGGTACAGATCCCAACCCATCCAAACCTGCTTGTCCTTTGTAACTCTTTTCTATGCCTTCCTATATATCCATCACTGGGAGTCTACCTAACAGGCTGAAGGACTTTCCTCTTGGTTTCTTAACAGTACAGCTACCAACAGAGTACTCAGGCTGTCCATACATTTTCTTTCATTCTTGCTATTTGATTGGCCCATCTCTTTTTTGGGCCCCTGCCAAGGTACAAAGTAATGTTTACATCCCCTAGTCCCCCATCCTCCTGCCCCTATAATCATTTTTTTTAAAAAAAGATGTCTTATTGATGTTTTTGAGGCAATGGGATATAAGTAGAAAAAGCCTTGAACCTGTAGCCTGAAAACCCTGGGTTTGAATCTCAGCTCTGCCACTTACTATCTGTGTGTCCTTGCAAGAATTCCTGAACCTATTGGACTCTCAGTCTCCTCACCTGTAAAATGAGGGGGATGGACTAAATAATATATGTAATTCTTTCTGGATTTAAATCTATGATCCTATGATGCCTTTTGACTTAATAGCATAATAATTTCTGCATGTGTGTGTGTGTGTGTATAAGTGTAAGCAAATCCCCTTTATGTAAATTGAACTCTCCCTTGTAAAAAAAGAATAACAGCTAAGCAATGTTTCAGATCCAGTGATCTGATGTAACAAGTCTGTAACATCCTTTTCTAGTTGTCCCTTACCTCTCTGCCATGATGAGAGTGCCTGTTTCATTACACACTACCTGGGGTCTTCGTTGGTTTTTCAGTTACTTAGAATTTGGGTCTTTTAGTGGCCTTTCCATTTAGGTGGTAGTCAATACATTTCATTGTTATTTTGATTTTTCTTCTTTGGGTCTGCAACTATTCATCTTCCCATATTTCACTGAATACCTCATTTGTTATACTGCACAACAATATTCCATTACATTCATGTAACTTAATTTTTTGAGCCATTTACCAGTCAGTGGGCACCTACATTGTTTCGAGTTCTTTATTCCCACAAACAGTGCTGCAATTCCTTTGTTTCTGTCTTGTACTTCCTTGGGCTTTTTGTCTAGAGGTGGTATCACTGCTTCATAAACTTTTCTTGCATAATTCCAAATTAATATTCAGAACAGTTGGTCTAATTCCTACTATTGTACCTTCTCATGTTCTTCCCTCTGTAGTCATTTAAGAAGAAATATATGGTCTAGGCAAAACTTGAGAATTTGTCATTTGCTGAATTGCATACAGTGTTATTTTTTATTTTCCTATGGTAGTTCTTAGCATAAGCAAAGTACATTTTTTTTTTGGTAAAACATCCAAATTCTTTTATTTATTTATTTATTTAACTTTTAACATTCATTTTCACAAAATTTTGGGTTCCAAATTTTTTCCCCTTTTGTCCCCTCCCCCCACCCCGAAACACCGAGCATTCTAATTGCCCCTATCACCAATCTGCTCTCTCTTCTTTCATCCCTCTCTGCCCTTGTCTCCATCTTCTCTTTTGTCCTGTAGGGCCAAATAACTTTCTATACCCCTTTACCTGTATTTCTTATTTCCTAGTAGCAAGAACAATACTCAACAGTTGTTCCTAAAACTTAAGCAAAGTACATTTTGATGATCATCATAGCTAGTATATTTTCCTTCCCTTGGGAGAAAAAATGGCGCTAAAAAATCCTCTGCAAATGCTTGAGTCAAAAAATGGGTCAGTATTCTGGCTTTGGGTTTTCACTCTGAGAGGGGGAAATGCGTCCTAGTTATAGTTATTTCTGCTTCTATCTTGCTTTTAATCAATCCAATCATACACATACTATTAGTCAATTAATGGCAGGAATCATTTGCAGTGAGCAGGTAACTCATTAAGGAGATGTCTCATGCCCTGTGCACTTACCCGTTTTCGTTTCTGTATCATATCACGAGACATGTGGCAGAGAAGAGGCAGTAATGCCTCTGACTAATACCTATGGTTCTTTTTTCACATATGGGACAAGCAGCTACCCCACATAGGTTTTTGTTTCAATGGGAAAAACACAGCAGCACTTGACAATGGAGCAGTTGTGCTCCAGTTTCTACTGGCTACTGAAAGAAAGGCCTAATCTAGCTTTTATTAATTTGTTTGTTTGCTTTTACAAATTTTTCAATTACGTGGAAACAAAAATTTTTAATATTCTTAGAAAATTTTTTTTTGAGTTCCATATTCTTTTCTGCCCCTGCTGCCCTCTTCTTGAGAAGGCAAGCAATTTTATAGAGATTATACATGTGCCGTCATGCAGAACACTTCCATATTAGCCATGTTGCAAAAGAAAATGCAGGGTCTGAAATATCTTAATGACCTTTTAGGAAGCCCAGGGGAGTGAAGAAGTCTAACAAGCTCCTGAAGAAGCCACCTGTGTTACTTGTTCTAGCCAAGTGAAAACTTTAAAAAGAAAAAAAAACATGTAGAGGGTAGATCTGGCTGGTGTTTATTCTGCCAATTAACATTTCTTTCTATTTTTGGGGTCGTTTGTACCAAAAATTAATCAGAATTATGTAAAGGAGAGTAAGTTAAGTCATTTGCCAGAAGGAAATGATTAAAATTCAGATTAAAAATTATCTTGTATGTCCTTGACTATTTATAATACAAACTCATTTCAAACAAGGGCATAAGCAGCTAAGAAAATCTAAACTTTTGCAGGATCCTTTCTTCCTGTAGAGAGAGTTCTTCCAGGTTCTAGAAAAGTGGGCACACTGTTGATGGAACTGGGAATTGTAAAGTAATTTGGAACTATACTAAGTAACTAAAATCTTCTTCAGGGTCAGGTCTGATTCAGGCTCAAATGATTTATGATTCAGGCTCAGCATTGGAATGAAATGAGACATTCATGGACCACCTATCATTTTACAAAAGGAGGTTTACTTAACAATAGGATATTTAGCAAGGCTTCAGTATTATTGGGTTAGCTGAACTAGCTCCTCTAACTCTCCATTTGCCATGATGGAGCCTCAAGCTAAATACTCAACTGCGTGACTTTTGTACTGAGGTGATCAGCAAGCTATGGTAAGGGTTCAAGTTCCCTGGACCAGTTAAATCTTGGGTCAATTCCATTGGCTTTTTAGGGAAAAACTAGTCTAGTCTATTATCAGGGACTTTCCAGTCTTATTGGATGTTGCACCTATCACATGCATCTATGCCCTTTGACTCAGAGATTCTACTAATCGGTATATGCCCCTGGGAGGGCAAAGACAGACAAACAGTTTCCATATACCGCAGTACGTTTACAAAAGATTTTTGTGATAGCAAGGAATGAGAAAAAAGGAGATACCATCAATTGAGAAGTCACTGAACACAGTGACATATATGAATGTATTGGGATAGTATTGTACTGTAAGAAATGATGAGTAAAAAGAATTCAGAGAAGCATGGAAAGACATAGAAATTGTTGCAGCAGGACCATGAAAACAATACACACAGTGATTGCAACAATGTGAGTAGAAAGAACAAAAATGTAAACCAAATGAAATATGATTATGAGGATCAATCTGACCCTCGAAAAGAGATGAGATAAAGTGGACCTCTTCTTTCTTTGTAGAGGATGACTCTAGGCGTGTAATACTGTATACTTCTAAATCAATTGATGTATTTGGTTTGGCTGAATTGCTTTGCTACCCCTCCCACCTTTTCTTTTCTCTTTATTATTTGTTATAAGGTATGGCTCATTTAGGGAAAGAATATATTTGAAAATGAAGGTGACAGGAAGACAAAAGCTATCAATCAAAATTAAATGTTTTTTAAAATTTGAGAGCAAATTTGATGATGCAGTAAACATAGCAACCCAGCAAACATGTTACCATCAGTATTAACATGTTTCCCAATCCAGTTATTCAGAGGTTTCTATGCCTCAACTTGTTGTGTTAATTTCCCTTAAGTTGAGCTTGGCTAATAATCACTTCACTCAAGAAAATAGGGATTCAAAAAGATGTTGACACCAAGCCATCCTCCCGAGAATCACAGGAAGTTGGAGCTGAAATGGACTTTAGATTTCACCTGATTCAGTTCCTTAAATTTAACGGTGAAGAAAGTGAGGTCTAATGAAGTCAAGAGGCTGGCCCAAAGTCACACAGTGAGTTAATGACTGAGCGTAGACCAGAAGAACCTTGGCTTCTTGAATCCCCATTAAACACTTTTCCCATTGTGCTCTACTGCTTAAAAGGAAGATATCCCTCATTGACCAGAATCCATTGCCAACTTCTTTCTCAGAGAAGATACAAGAAAAGCAAAAATGATATGGGAAATTCTCTTTCCCTCTTAAAATTACTCTGAATTACTTCTTTTTTTGAATAATATTTTGTTTCCCCTCAATTACATGTAATAACAATTTTTAACATTCCTTTTTTTTAATCTTGAGTTTCTCTTTACATGTAATTGGAAAAAATAAAATACTAATAAGTAGGGGGGAAAAGAGAAAAAAAATTTGAGTTCCAAATTTTCTCCTCTTCCTCCTCTTTTTGTTCCCTAAGATGGTAAGCAATTTGATATACATTATCTCTGTATTACTTCATTTGTGTATCTACATGAAGCATTCTCTGGTCTATTCCCCCCAATTTACTCTTGCATTAGCAGGGAAGAGTTCCCACAAAGCAGCCATTACTTGAGATCTCTCTCAGGGTTCTAGGAGTAATTCTGAGAGGTTGCACCGTTACATGTAAGCCCTTATGAGTGTGTTCCCCCTTGATTATCATCTAGATTTAATGAGTTTTTAGAAAGAGTAACTATGTTGCTGATAATTTGTTTTCAGATATGTCCAACTCTTTGTGATTCCATTTGGAAAGACCCTTTGGAAATCAGCTAGTCTTTGTTGTTGTGTCTGACTCTTTGTGACTCTATCTGGAGTTTTCTTGGATACAGGAGCGGTTTGCAATTTCCTCCTCCAGCTCATTTTATAGAGAAGGAAATGGAAGCAAGCAGGGTTAAGTGACTTGCTCAAGTTCACACACCTAGTAAGTGTCTGAGGTCAGATTTAAACTCGGATCCTCTGAGTCCAGGATCAGAACTCTATTCACTGACCCACCTTGCTGCTAAGATGTAAGCTCAGATATTCCTGACTCCTTATACTATTCCAGGATGCTTCTACCTGGGTACTTTGCTTTGAATAAGACAAAGGATATTCTGATATGGTCACAGAATTCTTTGTGTTCATATATCTGGCTTGTAAGACTTTGTTCAGATCAAAAACAATTTTCTCTTCAGGAAAGAGGTGATGTTTTGTTGAAGTGTGACAGGTGGTCATTAACTTCATTGTCAGGTTAGAAATAGGCCTTTCTTTGCAATTTCTGTGCTTGAACTATCCCATGGAGCAGCTGTCTTTGAGGCTGCCATGGTGACATTCACCCATCAGGTACAGTATTCAGATTGAGTTTTCAAAGAGGAGATGGAAAGTTGAGGCAGTCATGTAAGTAACTCAGAGTTGGGAGAGTCCTTCCTTTCTATATCTCAGTTAGTTAGACTGGATGGCATTTACCTGGACCAAAATATATGGGTTATGATAACCCTTCCCTTCACTGATATAGGCAACCTACACACAAAACATTTCCCTAGAATAGTCCAGACACTTTCTAAAGCTGCATTTTGTTCCATGGGCACTATTTTGACCAAACTGCTGCTTCATTTACCTACAAACCCACTTCTTCCCTCTCCCATCTCCCCAGATATAGCTTCTCATAGGGTCTGATTCTTTTTAAAAATATTTATTTATTTTGGTTTTCAACTTCACATTCACAAGATTTTGAGTTCTAAATTTTCTGCCCATCTCTCCCCTCCCCAACCCATGACTGTGTGCATTCTGATTACCCCCTCCCCCAATCTGCCCTCCCTTCTATTACTGCCCCTATCCCCTTTCCCCCTACTTTCCTGTAGGGTAAGATAGATTTCCATACCCAATTGAATGTGTACGTTATTCCTTCCTTAAGCCAAATCCATGAGAATAAGTTTCACTCATTCCCTCTCACCTCCCTACTCTTCCCCTCCCCTGTAAAAGATTTCTTTTGCCTCTTTGATGTGACACAGTTTCTCCTTCTCCCTTTTACCTTTCCCAGTACACTCCTCTCTTACCCCTTAATTTTATTTTTTAGATATCATCCCTTCATATTCATCTCACCCTGTGCCTTCTGTCTGTCTGTCTGTCTGAATTATACTCAGTTTTGCTGGGTAGGTGATTCTTGATTGTAATCCTAGCTCCTTTGCCCTCTAGACTATCATATCCTAAGCCCTCCAATCCCTTAATGTAGAATTGTGTTATCCTGAGTATTTCCACAATACTCGAATTGTTTCTTTCTGGCTGCTAACAGTATTTTCTCCTTGACTTGGGAACTCTGGAATTTGGCTATAATATTCCTAGGAGTTTTCCTTTTAGGATCTCTTTCAGAAGGTGATTGGCAGATTCTTTCAATTTCTATTTTACCCTCTGGTTCTAGAGTATCAGGACAATTTTCCTTGATAATTTCTCGAATGATGATGCCTAGACTCTTCCTTGGATCAGGGCTTTCAGGTAGTCAAAAAATTTGAAAATGATCTCTCCTGGATCTATTTTCCTGGTCAGTTGGTTTTTTCAGTGAGATATTTCATGGTCTGATTCATTTTTAAGGAGAGCCTTTCACATCATTAGTCTATTCTGCAGGGACCAGAGAGCAAGGTGTGTAAAACCCGTGGAGTAAAGCCCTCCATAGTTGCATGGGTTACACCCAATTCCATGGGGGCAGAGGCTGTGGTAGAACATTGAAATTTTCCTGCCAATGGAGATACATAACCCAATTAAGGACAGAATGGGCAGAAGCTAGTGCAGATGTACTGTACAACATAACATACTGTATGTTCAACATAATCCTCTATACTTCTAACAGCTTTTTTACTTTAAAGTACTATGCTAATCATAGCTATTATTAATTGTTATTATTCCTTGGTCCAAAAAAATGTGAAGCAGGGATGTGCTAATTGATGGAAACATAGAAGTCACAGGTTTTAGGATGTAACTATTTGAGCCAAGCCTATTCACTCAAATAAAGAATCTGCGAGGACAGAGAGGGAATGTTTTTCCCCACTGTGGAATTCTAGGAGTACTTTGACATCCTCTGGAGCAAAGTGACAGAGAAATTTCCTCCTGTATTGAGGAACACTGATGTACTGTAAAAACAAAGGAATATAAATAATAAACTTTTATAATATAAATGGAATTTATTTTTAAATAGGTATATAATCAACTCATTAAAAAAAAAGATTTTCACCCAAAGATATTGGTGATTTGTAATGGTGGTTGTTAAGATCACAACTGGAAACAAACATAACTTGGAAGTGGGAGTAAGCCTTTTCACATGGAAGTCCTATTCAGCTTGACTTGGGGAGGAGAGAATGAAGACCAATGGGTGAAAGATGGCATATTTTGACTTAATATAAAGGAAAACTTTGCAACAATTTGAACTCTGTACATAAGGAGTGACCTGCAAGTCATAAATGCAAGACTTTTCAGGGATATTGTAGATGGTATCCATATTCATAATAAGGATTGGATCAGATAGCCTTGGAAGTTTCTTTTAAGTCTGGCATTCACGAGTCTCTGATATCTTATGGTTATTTTTATGATCATATGATAATTATAACTATGTAGTTTCTGATTGATCATGTCTCATTTTATTGCCTATCAACCATCCCTGATAGTTTTATTTCAGTTATTTTCCTCCTAGTAGGATATCAACTATCAACAGTTGTTTTTCTCTGTGGCATCATCAGGTAAAACAGTGATCATGTCCAAGTGTTCTATTATGAAGCAAATAGATTCATGGCTGATCAGTTTCTTGAAGGAAGAGCTCAGAGGGATAACGAAGAGGGTTAACTCACTAGGTGTCAATTATCTAGCTGATGGTATTTTTAAAAAATGCAAATATTACCTATAGACTTAACTGGAAGGCTTTCCTATCTGAAAAAAGAATACAAAAGCTACATCTTTGAATTAGCTTATCTCTCAGAGGGAGCTCAGGTAAGGAGAGAAGTGAAGTTAAGATATCCATGGAGGCAGCAAAATGGTGGTGGTGGGGGAATTGTAATAGTTTTGAAGTTAGAGGTCCTGGATTCAAATTCTGACTTTATCACCCACTTTGTTGTGTGACTTTGGACAATTGCCACTTTCTTTCTGGGCTCTGGTTTCCTCATTTATAAAAACAGGTAAATTAACTATATGATCTCTAAGAAATTTTCCTGACCTAAATCCTAAGATCTTGTAATTCTATGACCTTAAAAATTGCCTATTCTCATACTTTCGTTTGACAGAGAGGCAAATTGAGGCCCAGAGAGGTGATGTGATTTTATCCCCCAAGGTTCCACAGCAAGTAACAGAATTCATTCTAGAAGCAAGTTTCTTGACTCTCAGTATTGTGCACTTTTAAGCCATAAAAGGCTAATGTACCCTCCTTTGTTAGAATGAAAAATATGAGCATGAGAATGGATGGGGTATAAGATTCGATCCTTGTGTCTTTCTTTCCAACTGGTAGAACAGAGATTCTAAATATCTTAACTTTGGAAAGGTCATCGGTATCTTGCCTTTCTATTAAAAGTAACACATGTGTGCCACCTACAGGATTCTTAGAAAAGCAGAACATTTTCCCATAATATGGTACCCCTTTAAGAGCACATGGGTATGTTAAAGACTACCTATCTATCCATAATATCCAAAGATGACTGAATTCCAGTCCTCCATCACCAACTACTTGCTGAACTGACTTGGATGTCCCATAGATAACTCAAACTCAATATGTCTCCTTTGCTGTATCTTCCTCCAAGTTATCCCCACTGAATATGGGTGAATCCCAACACTCTATCCTCGCCTACCTTCTTTTCTCCTGGTATACTATTTCATTTGATGATTCATCAACTCTAGGATTAAATTATCATTTCAATGTAGATAATCCTTAGATCTATTTATCCAGTTCTAGCATTTTTCCTGAACTCCAGTCTGGATGTCTAGAAGACATATTACGATCAGTGTACCTCAAATAGAATTCATCATTATTCACCCCCAAGCCCTTCCCTTTTCCAAATTTCAGTATTACTGTTGCTGTGTGCACCATAATTCTCCCAGTCATCTAGGCTTTGTACCTCTGTGTCATCCTTGATTCCACTTGCACTCATTTTACAATATCCAGTCTGTTGCCAGTCTTGTCATTTCTACCCTCACCGCACCTCTCGTATATGGCCCCTTCTGTCCACTCATGCGGACAGCACTCTGGTACAGGCCCTCACTATCACATCTGGACTGCTGCAATAGTTTTCTAATTGGTTTCTCTGCCTTAAGTTTCTCCCCGCTCCAATCCATCTTATGATTTGCTGCAGATCTGATCATGTTATTCCACTAAATGGCTCCCTGTTACCTCCAGGATCAAATGTATCATGCTCTGTTGGACTTTTAAAGCCCTTCAGAGTTTGGTTTGATTTCCTCCCCCTGCACCCTACTTTTCCCACCTTCTCTACTGCCTTCCACTCTAAGATTCAGTAACACTGGTCATCATGATGATCCTCATACACAACACTACATCTTCTGTCTGTTCTTTGTGTTGCCTTTCCACAACGTCTGGAATGTTTTTCCTTTTTACCTGCACCTCCAGGCTCCCCTGGCTTTTTTCAAGTCACAGCTCAAATCCTACCTTATGTAAGAGGTCTTTCCTGATTCCTGACCCCACGGCCACTCACAAATCTCATTTGCCAGCCCCCTGAGGTCACCTCCCATTTATGCTGCATGTATCTTGTATAGAGATAGTTGTTTACATGTTATCTCCCTTATTAGAATGTAAACTCAAATAAATAAATAATTTTTGAAAAGAATGTGAATTCCTTGAAGACCATCTTTTTTTCCCTTGTTTTGTAACCCCATAATGTAGCACAGTGCTTGGAACATAGTAAGTACTTAATAAAAGTTTGTTGACTGATGTGTCCAAAATGGAACCCATTATTCTTTAGGGATTCCTCATGTAATTGATTGATTGAATGACATCACCATCTTCCTAGGCATCTAAGTTTAGAGCCTCAGAATTATCCTTGACTCAACTCTCTAGAACACTCCCATGCACATTTCTGATTATTTGCCAAGTCTGTCCATTGAGCAACTCTGTTGTATCTAACTTTCTCCTCCCACATGGCTGCCATTATTAGTTCTTATCTTTATTATCTCTTGCCTGGACTAATCAGATAGAGTTTTTCTGGTCTCTTTTCACATAGCTGCCAGGTCTGACTATGTCACTCCCCTACTTAAGAAGCTCCAGTGTGGTTCCCTATTATTTTTTGGATAAAGTACAAGCTCTTCACAGGCATTATTTCAAGCTCTGCATAATTTTGTCTTTAGCCTCCCTTTCCTGACTCATTGTACATTGTTCCCTTTTGGGTACTCAGGCTCCAGACAAGCTATAGACTCCTTGCTGTTGCCTGAACTGGCATTCCATCTCCATCTCTATTTCTAGTCTTTGGGCCTTCAAAAGGATTATTTCGCATACTTGGGCCTCTCCTTTGTCTCTCAGAATCTTTAGCCTCGAAGTCTCAAGTATCAAATTTTAAAGAAGTATTTCTTAATCCTGTCAATTGTTGGAACTCTTCTACAAGTTTTCAGATTATCTCTCCCAATAAAAGGTAAAGGACTTGAGGGTAAGTATTGGTTTTTCTTTTGTCCTGTTTAGCTTCAGCACCTAATGTAGTACCTTGCAGGGAAATGGGAAGATAAAGTTTCATAGAATTGAGTGATTACCAATTGATAGTTTTCCTTTGGAGAAAGAGTATAGCTAAATGAATGGCAACCAAGACTAGCCATGGTTGAATGGGCTGTAACTGTGGTTGGTATTTGAAGGATAGAGGGTAATCTCTAGCTATTCTAACCACTGATCTACTCTCCTTCCCTCCAGGCCTATTGTTGATAGTTTATTTTGATTCATTCAGGTCTTGAAAGTTATTCCTCTTAAGATCTTCTATTGAAATTAAAATATCTCTGGGAGGAATTGTTACCCTCTAAAACCTTAGAGCTGTGCTTATGACACCTCTTAGGGCTGGTCTTTGGAGAAGACCTCTTCTGTATTGGCTCAAGGATATAAATAAGAATTCTGTGTGATTTCCTGGGCCCCTGGTCCTGCAGACACCAAAACCTGACCTCCTGATGCTTGAAATTTCACACTTATAGATTTATTCAGTTTAGAGTCCTTTGAATTTGAATTATTTTTGAAAGAGGGAATTTGTAAACAACTTCCTCCATTGAAGATGTGGGAAGTCTGAGGTTATCTTGGATTCTCAAAGCCTACACCCAGTGGAGTCTAAAGTCTTTTAAGTCCTTCAAAGCTGAAAAGGTTTTTAGTCTGGGATGGCATGAATGTTAGTTGTCCCAGGACTAACCTAGTTAAGTGAGAAGAGGTTTAAGACCCACAATCAGCCTTAACTAGAGCAATTCAAAGTCAAGTCAAGTCAAGTCAAGAAGTATTTACCAAGTGCTTCCTATGTGTGTTGGAGGTATAAAGAAAACCTAAAACACTCCCTGCTCTCCCAGAAGCTTCCAGGCTAAGGAGGGGTTGGCAAATATGATACAGAAAGCTTGTGATCTTCATCAGCCCAGTGGATCCCAATGGATGAAATCATTTATCTTTAAAATAGTGGATTATAAGAATGCATTTATGTAACTTTGCATCATTATCTCTTTTGATCCTTACCACAACTTTCATGAGATAGTAATAGTATAACTTTAGGACTATTTTAATGAGATTGTATAACATAACTATGAATAAGTACATGACCCTGTTTTACTGGTGAGGAAGCTAAGGTGTGTGGGGAGGAGGGTGGTGGTGGAATGACCCAGCTAAAGGTCACACAGCTAGTGAGTGGGAGAGGCGGAACTCAAACTGAGAAAATACTGAGTTTCATGATCTTTGTGGTATAGAATGCTTCCTTCCTCTCAGGTTATTTTCTGAGAACAAGGTAGAAAATGGAGAAAAAAATCTGAAGTTCCTGAGTATATGCTGGGGAAGGAATAAGGAAAGAGAAGTTGGCATTATGAAGGAAAATGCCTTATCTTTGCAAACCTTTAGTGTAACAAGCATCAAAGAAGTACTATTTTTTCTTTTTTAAAACTTAATTCTGTGACTTAAACTCTCCCAGGAACTCCTATAGAGACCTAGAGAATTTAGAGCCTTAAGAGAGTTGTCTGAGGGCTCTGAGAAGTTGTGACTTCCCTGTGTTCACACGGTTAACGTGTCTCAGAGCCTGAACTTGAATTTAAGTCTTTCTGACACTGTGGCTGCCCTTCTATCCACTACTCTACACTGGTTCTCCAATAGGAACCCTTATAATTACGACTACATGTTTTTGTGCAGGTCCAGGAAAGAGAAGGTAAAGGGGAGGTTAAGGAAGGGTAAAACTGGCTTGCTCAATTGAAGCCTACTTGGTAATTTTGTCTGGAGCCTGGCTGATGTATCTTGTTTTCCCTCCTGGACAAATTTAGAATCTCTTTCCTGAGAGTAATTAGGCTAAATGGCTGTTAGCGTGGCCCTGGGCTTTTTGCGATAGTGTGGGAGGGATTAAGGATAATCCTTACATCCCTGGAAATTTTTGAATGTTCTTCTCTGTGACCTGATGTTTTAAGAATTTGACCTGTTTAGGGAGGTTATAGAGTTGGAAGGAACCATAGGTTTTATTTACTCTTACCTTCTGATCTTTTGCCTGACACAGAGTTATTATTCAATAATTCTCTATTCATGTATCTATCATTCCCTCCCTCAATGACCAAATCTTGATCCATGCCTTTGGGATGAGTCAATGGGAATTTTTTGGTGACAATTGGTTGTTTTCCTTTTTGTCATGATAGCTTTAAGCTTGAGTTTGTAAATGCAACTCCATAGAATGTCTTCTGTGCTCAATTAGCAAACATTTATGGAGGACCTATTATGTGCAAAGACATTCTGTACTAAACTCTGGGGATACAAAAAGAGCCAAAAGATAGTTCCTGCTCTCAAGAAGCTTAAAATCTAATGGGAGAGACAACAAGCAAACATATATACAAGGCAAGTGTCCACATATAGTTATCCACATCACAGGGGTGGCACCCCTCCCCTTATCCCTTGACCTAGAAAATCTGCATAAAATTTTTTGGTCCTTCCTTTGTACCATAGAAGAAGTCTGAATTATTATGGTATTAAAAGATAAAATATGTTGATATTATACAATACTATACATGTGTTTTATGCATTTCTGAGTTTCCAAATTTTGTGTTGTCTGCTGGCCTTTGCATGTTGTCTGTGGATTGTGCAAACCCCCCCAAATTCCCATTTAATTTCTTTTACTGACCCCTGTGAAAGACTGATTGGGAAAGTTGAGATGTGAAAGGGATAACTGTGCAGGATAAATAGAACATAATTAACAAAGGGAAGGCAGTAGAAATAAGGGGGGTTGGGAAAGACTTCCAATGGAAGGTGGGATTTTACCTGGGACTAAAAGGAAGTCAGAGAGTTCAGGAGTCAGAGCAGAGAAGGGAGACCTTTGAGGTATTAGGGACTGTCCAAGAAAATGCCTAGAGCTTGAGAGATCCAATGTCTTGTTTGTGAAAATGCCAGGAGTCTGGTGTGACTGGATTAAAGGTGTCAGAAGACTGGAAAGGTAGGAGGGGGCTAAGTTATGAAGAACTTTGAATGCCAAACAGAATATTTTATATTTGAACCTGGAGGCAATAGGGAGCCACTGAAGTTTTTTGAGAGACAGAGGGAGAGAGAGAGATACAGAGAAAGACCAAGAGAAAAGAAGGAGGAGGAGGAGGAGGAGGAGGAGGAGGGAGGAAGAGAGAGAGAGGGAGAGAGATTATGTGTGAGAGAATAGATGGTTGGACCTATGCTTTAGGAAAATCTCTTTGGTGGCTGAATGGAGACTGAATTGGAGTGGTCAGACACTTGAGGCAGGCAAACTGTTGAAAGGAAAATTCTTCATTTGGGCTTTCATCATAATGAGGCAAACTCAGGACAAAGAGTGTTAAAAGGAGTTTATCATGAGTAGGTCAAGGTAACATCACATTGCCTTTGATGGGCCGCGAGACCCCTTCCAATTCAAAAATTTTCTGATTCTGTCCTTCCTAATATGTGGTACCCAGAACTGAGCACAATATTATAGATACGATCTGACCAGAGTTTTGACATTATACGGTTACCCCTTCCCTGGTCTGAGTTGCTATGCTATTCAACATAGCCTAAAATGGAATTAGTTTTTGTGACTATTATATTAGGCAATCTTTTCCACTTTTGGACACTTGGAATGTCAGGAACTATGTCCTCATATAAAGTTTAAATTTGCCTCTTTGCAATTTCTTCCCCCTTCTTATTCTGTCCTTTGAGACCAACCAGAAAAAGTCTTATTCTTGACAATGGTTACCTATGCTAACATCCCTAGTTCCTTCAAAAATTCCTTCCACAAATATTATTGTTGCTGTTAAGTTGTTTTTCCAGTCTTTTCCGATTCTCTGTGACCCCATTTGGGATTTTCTTGGCAGAGATACTGGAGTGGTTTGCCATTTCCTTCTGTAACTAATTGGCAACTCAAACTCAAAGTATTAAAAAAAAATCAAGACAATTGCCAAACCCAAATTCCTGTTCAGTAATCCTGAATATATATGTCTGGACTTTGAATTAGGGTTGAGAGAGGTATTTTAGGACAGCTAGGTAGTACAGTGGATAGAGTGTTAGACCTGGAGTCACAGTTAAGTAAGAAAGCATTTATAAAGCACCAGCTATGTGCCAAATACTGTGCTAAAATACTAGAGATATTTTTGTGATAGCAAAATATTGGAAATTGAGTATATGTTCATCAATTAGGGAATGGCTAAACAAGATGTGGTTAATGAATGTAATGGAATACTATTGTGCAATGAGAAATGATGAGCAGGTGGATTTCAGAAAAACCTGGAAAGACTTATATGAACTGATGCATAATTGAAATGAGAAGAATCAGGAGAACATTGTATACAGTAATAGCAACATTTTGTGGCAATCAAGTATAAATGAATTCTCAGCAATACAATGATCCAAGACATCCAATCCAAGATCCAAAGGACTCATGATGGAAAATTTTATCTGATTCCAGAGAAAGAACTGATGGAGTCTGAATACAGATTGAAGCATACTATTTTCTCTTTTTTTGTGTGTTTTTTTTCCCTTTTGGTCTATTTTTTCTTTTACAACTATGACTACTATGGAAATATGTTTTACATGAATGTACCTATACAACCCAAAGAGGAGAGTGGAGGGAAGGAAGAAAAATTTTGAACTGAAAATTTTATAAAAATGAATGTTAAAATTTGCCTTTATATATAAATAGGGGGAAAGTACTATTTTTTTAAAAAGTGCCAGAGAACAAAGAGAGACAAAAGACAGTTCTTATTCTCTGACTTCTGCCTGAACTTTGAGAAAATCATTTAATCTGTCTCAGTTTCTTTAACTGAAAAATGGAGATAATAATAGCACCTCTTTCCCAAGGTGAGAGGACAAATATAAAGTAATTTACAAACCTTAGCTATATAATGCTAGCAATAGTTATTAAAGGATCTGATTCAAGTAAGTTCATTAGTAATGCTGGAGAGAACAGTTTCAGTGGGATTGATTATAAGTGGTTAAAAATAGATTGAGTAGAGAGAAAGTAGAATCATTTATTATAGAGGGAGTTTGGCTTTTCCAGGAGTTTGGCTACCAAGGGTAGAAGAGGTAAAGGATGATAATTAGCAGGAAAAGAAGAGTCACGTAAGGGTTTTTTCAGGATAGAGGAGACTTAGGCATGTTTTCTTGCAATGGGAAAGAGTCAATACAGGAAGATATTGAAAATAAGTGAAAGAGTGAGGATGAGACAGGAAGCAACATGTCAGAAAAGAAAGGATGGAATGAAATCTATTGAACAAGTAGAGGAGTTAGTCTTGGTGAGGAGTAAGACTGCTTCATCATATGGAATGAAGGAGGAGAAAGTAGAAAAAGGCACCTTAGTGAAAGGAGATGAGGAAGAGGGGAGAAGGGGGAGTTCACTGTAAATGGCCTCAAATTTTCTGTAAAATATGAGGCAAGATACTCTTCTGAGAGATTAGGGGGAGGGCGTACCATGGGAAGTTTGAGGAGGAAGGAATGAAGACAGTTGGGAGAGCTGCTGCGGAGAGTGGGATCCTGGTTGAAGTTATGTAACATAAATTTGCAGTGTACCCAGTCAAAATGGTTGCATGATTTCCCCCACCTTCATTCAGCACTGTATGTGTATGAGTAAAGGCAGCAAATGGGGCAAGTGATCTAGAGCTGGTGCTTGGCTGAGCATGACCAGCAATATGTTAAGGGATGTAAGAGAAGAGGACATTACACCAAGGAGTCAAGATGGGAAGGAGAGAATGGCTAGTGCAGGAGAGATGACCTGAGAGACAATTGAAGAGTAGTCATGGTGTGAATGAAGAGTCTGTGTGACCTTGAACAAATGACTTTATCTCAGAATAAAAGCAAGCCCCCCCCGACATATACAGGGGGACCTACTATCACAGGTTCTTTGATTTGCTTTTCTAAAAAGAAAGGCAACTTTTGAGGGGGTCAACAATCACTTTAATCAAGCACATATATATCATTCACTTAGTTTAGGGGAAAAAACGTCAGCACCCTGAACTTCAGAGAAAATATATACAGAGAAATAAAGACCAACAGACAGGGCTTCCAGCTGCCTGATCATAAGCAATACGTACATCACAGATCAACAGACATATCCAACTGTCTGACCATACATACATAGTTACCAGAGAGAGAAGCACCAGCATCTGGGTTTTCAAAGCCAGGGGGCTCCTTAGTGGCTGCCCAGAGTCTCTTCTGGCCAAAAGTGAGTAAGTCCCAAAGTAAAACCTCACCTCAGTCTTTATATACTTTTCAGAGCCAGAGGGCATCACAACCCTAAAGAACCAGTGCCTCACTAGAAAATTAAGGAAAGGTGTGGGCTTCCCCTAATCAAGCTTCCTGTAATGGGCCCATTAATGGGTGGGGAAGATCTTTAATCTCATTAGCATTACATTACCTGGGCATCTCTCTATGATTCCATAAGTGGAAGAGAACATACATGATACCATATTAGTAGAAAGAGTTTCCTTATCTAGGAGTTCCCTACATCAATGAACTCACAAGTTCAGTCCCTAACTTTCTTACTATAATGAACATTTCAAGAAATATGTGTGTGTGTGTACCTGTATGCATGTATGTATTCATGACCACATGTGGGGTTTTCTTGGTAAAGATACTGGAGTGGTTTGCCATTTCCTTCTCCAGCTCATTTTATAGAGAGGAAACTGAGGCAAACAGGGTTAAGTGACTTTCCCAGGGTCACACAGCTAGTGTTTGAGGTCACATGTGAACTCAGGTAGATGAGTCTTCCTGACTCCAGGACCTGTACTCTATCCACTGCCCCACCTAGCTGCTCTAGAACTAGAAACATAGTAGTAGTTGTTAAGTGTCCTGGTTTCACCCTAGAGCTTAATTTTATGGAAAATGGGTCTTCATTGTGAATAATAGTATTTTTTGTTTTTAGTTAGTTCTTAGATAGGACAGTTAGTCTTTCTGGACTAAAGTTCCCTTCCATGGACATTACTTTCTTATGTGTAATTTACCCACAGTAGACTACAAACTCGTTGTGGTCTAGGACTCTCTTTGCTTTTGTATTTGTATAAATATAGCCAGTCAATAAACATTTATTAAATGTTTGTGTTAAGAGCTAAAGACATTTGATGCCCTGGAGGAGCTCAATCTAATGGGAAAGATAGCACAAAAATAACTGTATGATCAATAAATAAATAAGATAAATTGGAAAAGACAAGATATGTTAGAAAAATTGGAAATGAAGACAATAGAATGAAGACATTAGAATTAGGAGGGATCATGAAAGGATTCTAGTAACAGGTGGGATTTAACTGGGACTTGAAGGATGCTGGGAAATCCAAGAGGCAGATAGGGAGGAAAAGTAGTGCAGGCATGGGGGACAGGCAGAGAAAATGTGGAGAATCAGAAGAAATAGCAAGGAGACCAGTGTCATTGGATCGAAGAGTACTTGGGGGAGGAGATGCAAGGAGTAAGAAGACTGGAAAGGTAGAAGGGAGGAGCAGTTAATAAAGGTCTTTGAACACTGAACAGAGGGTTTTATATTTGATCTTGGGGTGATAGGAAGCCACTGGAGCCTATTGAGTAGGTAGGGGTAGTAACATGGTTACTTGAGCACTTTAGGATGATTACTTTAACAGCTGAGTGGAATATGGACTAGGGAGGGGAGAGACATGACTCAGACATCAACCATCAAGGCTACTGCAGTAGTGTGGGCATGAAGTTATAAGGACCTGCATCAGGGTGGGGTGGCAGTATCAAAGTAGAGAAGGGGTGATATGTGAGAGATGTTGTAAAGGTAAAAATGACAAACTTTGATGACATATTTGATATGGGGAGGATGAGAAAATGAGATGTTGAGAATGACACCTAGATTGTGGGCCTGGGTGACTGGGAGGATGATGACACCATTTACAGTAATAGGGAATTACAGAAGTGGGAATAATGGGATGCTAATGATGGACCCCTAAAAGGCCCTCGACTTTTCCATGTGGCTCCAGTCCCTGGCAGTCACCTGGGGCACCTGGCCCTGCCCTTTCATTATAGCCCTCATTGTCTGCGCCTGGCCCCACCCTAGACCACTACTCCTTAATTCCATCTAGCCCCCTTCTCCGTTACTTGCCAGTCATACCAAGCTATTGGCCACGGTGTAGAAAAGTCAATCTTGTCTACCAAATTGTCCAGATTCCTTAAAGAGTCTGGCCTGCTTCTCAATATAAGTGTCATAATAGTGTGGATTCTTAAACTCTTGCCCACCTCAAGTCAAATTCTTTCAAGGTGGGACCGATGTCTTTTGTCCTTGAATTTCATGGTTCCCAGCACCCATAGACCACAACAGGGAGAGTTTAGGGGGAAAGTTATCAAGTTTAGTTTTGGACGTGTTGAGTTTGAGATGCCTATGGGACATGCAGTTGATATTTGACTGAAGGTTAGCAGAGAGGTTAGGGTTAGACAAGTAAATTTGAGAATCATTAGCAGAGATGTTAATTGAGTCGGTGGGAGCTGTTGAAATCATCAAATAAAGGGAGAAGGGAGGAGGGCTCAGGACAGAGTCCTGTGAGACTCCTGTGATTGGTAGGTGGGGCCTGGATGAAGATTTAGCAAAGGAGACACAAGAGTCTCACAAGCTAAGGAGGAAAAAACCAGGACGGAGACCTCACCTAAAGAGATGAGAGTAATAAGGAGAAAGGGTGATGAACAGTGTCAAAGACTGCAGAGAGGTCAAGGAAGATTAGAATTGTGGAAAAAAAAATTAGCTTTGGCAATTAAGAGATCATTAGTAATTTTGGAGAGAGTAATTTTGGTTGAATGGTGAGATCAAAAGCCAGACTATGAAGAGTTAAAAAGAGAGTAAGAGGAGAGGAGCACAGATACCTATGGTAGATGGCATTCTAAAGGTATTTAGCCACACATGTCAGAAGAGGTATAGAACAATGACTAGTGGGGAGGGACAGAACAAGTGAAGGTTTTTAAAGGATTATAGATAGAAGGGGAAGCATCCTAGATATTAAAAATGAATATGAGAGTGGGGATGATTGAAAGAGCAATATCTTGGAGAAGATGGGATGGAATGGGATCACTTGTGATCACAGAGGGTTTGTCTTGGCAAGGAAATGATCCATTTTTTCATGAGAGATAGGGATGAATCACAGCTTTTTGCCATGAGTGCTTAATAATAAATAATATTTCATGAATAAATAAGTAATTTATTCATGAATGAAACATATTTTGTCAAAAGCTTTACATGTTGCAACTGGGTAATAAGACATACAGGCAATGGGGTATACAATTCTATCTTGCCCTACAAGAAAATAGAGGGGAAGGGGATGAGGGAAGGGAGAGGTGTGATAGAAGGGAGGGCAGATGAGGGGAAGGGGTAATTGGAATGCATGATGTCGAGGTGGGCAGAGGAGAGAGATGGGGGGAAAATTTGAAACTCAAAATCTTGTGGATGTGAATGTTGTAAACTAAAAATCAATAAATTAATTTAAAAAAATAAAAAATGAAGTTCTGCACTCAGGTGAGGCTAAAGTTGATTAGGTATCTAGACTAAATCTGCCACAAGACAGAGAGCCTCTCCTACCCCTTAAGTAGTGTGTGTGGGGGAGAGAGCCACCAGGCTGTCTGAGGAGCAAACCAGCCCAGGTGAAAGAGAAAAAGAAGGAGAATGAGAAAAATAAAAGAGAAGGAGGGGAAAGAGGAGGAGCAAGAAAAAAGTTAAGAACCCTTGACTTAGATGATCTATAAGGTCCCCCCAACTCACATAAAAAAAAGCTTTATGTATTTCGATGGATGTGATCATGTTGTTTTATTGTTTTTGTTATTAATACAGTCATTTTGAACTAGTTGTCTTGTAGTCAGTCATCTTTAATTCAACAAAATAAAACTCATCTTTCCCTCTTAAATCCAATCCTCTTTCAAACTTCTCTATTTCTGTCTAGAGCAATATTATCTTCTCAGTCTCCTATGTTTGTGACTTCAGTGACATCCTCAACTCCTCACTCTCACTCACCCTAGATATTCTACCATCTAATAAGTCTTTCATTTCTATTTCTACAGTATCCCTTATGTAAAGCCCTTGTCTTTCCACTAATACAGGCACCAACCTAATTCAGACCCTGATCTGTTTTCACTTGGACTACTGCAGTCTAACTGACCTCCCTGCTACAAATGTCTCCATCCTCCAAGCCATCTGCCATGTAACCAAAGTGACTTTCCTGGAGTTCTGACCATGTCACCCCCCTGCCTACTTCAGTAATCTCCAGTAACTCCTACTTCTGTCTAGGATCAAATGTTAACTCCTTGACTTGGCATTGAATGTTCTATACTATACTTCCACGGTCAGGCATGAGCTTAGCCAGTCTTCCTTTTATACCTTCAAATAACTATAATGTCCAAAGACTAAGAGATTTAGTTATTGAAGTGGAGGAATGAAGAAAATTGGAAAGAGAACAGAATTTGGAGTCAGAGGACCTGAGTCCTAGCTCTCCCACTTACATAACCTTGGACAAGTCATTTAAGATTTTCGAGCCTCATTTTCTTCTTATGTGAGATGAAGAGGTTAGACTATGGGATCCCTAAAGTCCCATCCAGCCCTATATCTGTGTCCTTTGACACTAAGAAAATACCTCCTAAGTAGGACTGTCTTAATCAATTGTACTCAAAGGTCCCAGTAGTAAAAGATAATATCCCTAAAAGTCATGCCCCTTAAAGCACAAACTCCATGCCATACTTTATGTTGGTTTTTCCATGGGCAGGTTATGCTTTGTGACATTAATGACTGGGCCTACAACACATAGCCCTTGGGAGAATGGGGAGGGACTGGGTTGTGAGTAGTCTAGAGTCAGGACACTGATCACTGTAGGGTGTGTATTATTTTTTTCATATAAATTTATTTGTTTTCAGCATTCACTTCCACAAAATTTTGAATTTCAAATTTTTTGCCTATCTTCCCCTTACCCCCCACCCCAGGATAGCATGTATTCTGATTGCCCTTTCCTCCAATCTGCCCTTCCTTCTATCACACCCCTCCCTTCCCCCGCCACCTTGTCCTCATCCCTTCTGTTTTCCTGTAGGGTAAGATAGAGTTTTGTACGCTATTGCTTATATCTCATTTCCTAGTTGCATGTAAAAAGAACCTCTAATATTCATTTTTAAAGCTTTTTTTTTAAACATTCTCTCCCTTCTCCACTCCCTTCCCATGCTCATTGAGAAGGCCAGCAGTTCAATAAAGGTTAAACATGTGTGGTCATGAAAAACACTTCCATAATAGTGATGTTGTGAAAGACTAACTCTGTTTCCTTCTATCCTGTCCCACCCTCCATTTATTCAATTCTTTTCTTTGACCAGCCCCTCTACCAAAGTGTTTACTTCTGATTACCCCTTTTAACAATCTGGCTTCCCTTCTATTATCCCCGGTCTCTTATCCCCTTCCCTCCTGTTTTCCTTTAGGGTAAGATAAACTTCCATACCCAAATGAGTGTTATATGTTATTTCCTCCTGAAGCCAAATCCAATGAAAGGAAGGTTCATTTATTCCCTTTTCCCCCTCCAGTGTAAAAGTTTTTTCTTGCCTCTTTTATGTGAGATGATTTACTATATTCTACCTCTATCTTTCTCTTTTTTCTAGTATATTCCTCTCAACCCTTAATTTTCTTTTTTTAGATATCATCCCTTCATATTCACCTCACTTTCTCTCCATATATATCTATATATCTCCATACATACATACACATACACATATACATACATACATACATATATATTCCCTCCAACTATCCCAATACTGAGAAAGGTCTCATGAGTTACAAATATCATATTTCCATGGAGGAATGTAAACAGTTCAACTTTAATAAGTCCCTTATGGTTTCTCTTTCTTGTTTACCTTTTCATTCTTCTCTTGATTCTTGTGTTTGAAAATTAAATTTTCTATTCAGCTCTGGTCTTTTCAACAAGAATGCTTAGAAGTCCTCTATTTAATTGAAGTTCTCTTTTTTCCCCTGAAGTATTATACTCAGTTTTGTTGGGTAGGTGATTCTTGGTTTTAATTCTATCATCTTTGACCTCTGGAATATCCTCTTCCAAGCCCTTTGATCCCTTAGTGTAGAAGCTTCTAAGTCCTGTGTTATCCTGATTGTGTTTCCACAATACTTGTTTCTTTCTGGCTGCTTGTAACATTTTCTCCTTCCCCTAGGAGTTCTGGAGTTTTCTTTTTGTGATCTCTTTCAGGAGGTGATTGGTGGATTCTTTCCACTTCTATTTTATTCTCTGATTCTAGAATATTGGCAATTTTCCCTAATAATTTCTTGAAAGCTGACGTCTGGGCTCTTTTTCTAATCATGACTTTCAGATAGTCCAATAATTTTTAAATTATCTCTCCTGGATCCATTTTCCAGGTCAGTTGTTTTTTCCAATGAGATATTTCACATTGTCTTCTATTTTTTCATTCTTCTGGCTTTCTTGATTTCTCATGAAGTCATTAGCTTCCATTTGCTCCATGGAAGAATTTTTAAAGAATTATTTTCTTCAGTGAGATTTTGAACCTCTTTTTCCATTTGACTCATCCTGCTTTTTAAGGTATTTTTCTCCTCATTGGCTTTTTGGACCTCTTTTGCCATTTGGGTTACTCTAAGTTAAAAGGTGTTATTTTCTTCAGTATTTTTTTGGGTTTCCTTTAGCAAGCTATTGATTTGTTTTTCATGATTTTCTTGCATCACTCTCATTTCTCTTTCCAATTTTTCCTCTTCTTCTCTTACTTGATTTTCAAAATCCTTTTTGAGCTCTTCCATGACCTGAGACCAATTCACATTATTCTTAGAGGCTTTGAATGCAGGAGCTTTGGCTTTGTTATCTTATTCTGGCTATATGTTTTGATCTTCCTTGTCACCAATGACATAAGAAAATACCTCTTCACTGGAAAGTAAGAATCTATAGTCTATTTCTTTTTCCCTGTTTGCTCATTTTCCCCTGCCAATTACTTTAATTTTGAGCTTTGTTTAATGGAGGGCTACAGAAGCAGCCTCTGCCCTGGGACTAAGGTAGGGATCAAGGCTGGGGCTTGACCATTCTCAGCCAGGTAAGAGATCCTTCCCACTGACTTTTCAAGCTGTCTCTAGTGTTTGTGAGTTGAGAAGTCTGGAATCCACAGAAGCTTCCAGCAGTTCAGTCCCCCAAGGCTTGCTCCTGCTCAGTCTACACAGCATGGCCCAAACTGTACTCTGCTCCCAGCCTGGTGCAATAAACCCTTCCCCTCTACCTTCCAGGTTGTCTTGGGCTGTAAATTTGCTTCAGTCTGTCATTTTGTGCTTCTGCTGCTCTAGAATTTGCTTAGAGTCATTTTTTACAAGATTTTTGAGGAGTTTGGGGGGAGAGCTGTAACAGGTCCCTGTTTCTACTCTGCCACCCCCCCCCCCCAGGTTGTGTTTTATTGATGTATTGCTATATTAAAACTAATAAACTAAGGATGTGTGGGCCACAAAATTCCAATACACAACAAAAGGCGATTGAGGCAGAACTCTGATCATGATCAGTTTATCAGGGAGATGGGTAGTCCCTAAATGATTGGATCCAAGACCTTCCTCTTGGTCAAGAATCCCTTTGCTCATCAACTAGGATTTTTTTATGGACATTGGGAGATGCTAAAAGGTGATACAGGTTCACGATTGGTCATCTTCAAAAGTAGGAGAACTGTAATTGGCTAAGGGAGATATTCATTAATTACTAGTATCCTGTTAGCAGTATTCTGGGGCTTTCCATAGATCTTAAGGCTTTGCTAGCAATGCCTTGGGCCCTTCAGCTTCTCAGGGATATTCTGAAGCTACAGCTGAAAGAATGTTTAATACAAGTGCAAATATGGTTTTTTAAGCACAGTTCTCTCATAGGGGTTGTGGGAGAGATAGTGCTAATGTAGTAAATTCCTAATACAAGTTAATATAAGTCCTTACTTCAGTGTATATATATACATATATATGCATATATATGTATATATACATATATATACACAATATAAATCTATGTAATAAAGTATTGAGCTATCTTATAAATCAAATAGAAGTAATATTTTCATTGGTACATGGTGGATTAATTAATTTTAACTCTTACTCTTATGTATTAACTAAAGCAAACTTTATTTAACTCATTAATACAATAGCTGATACCCAATAAATCATAACAAACAGATTAAATACTGATTAAATCAAGTAGGTATATTGAAATTAGTCACACATATTTAATTAATGAATTGCTTCATTTCCATACTTTTCATGCTGAAAGAGGGAGTAAAGCATTTTTCTCTGAAGTGCAGAATTTGGAGGTGGGAAGGGACAGATAAAACCATTTTTTCTTGTTAAAGGCTAAACATTGTGATTGCTCAACTCTGTGAAGTTTAGTAGCATTTAGACAATCTAATACAGTTCTTTTTGGATTGTGTGTCCTATGACATTTGGGAAATCTCTCTTGCTCTTCTTTCTGTTATACCTGATACCTGTGGTACCAAGCTTGTGGGTATACATTCGTAATATTCTCTCTCCTCCTTCCTTTTCAGTTTAGATTAGATTAATAAAACTTCAGGCAAATATATTCCTACTAAAATTTGTATTGACATCTGTTATATTTTATTACCTTCATTTCCAAATATATTCTTCCCCTTCCTGCAACCAGCAAGTTATCCCTTATTAACAAAGTATAAAAAAGAAAGAGGGGACACAGCAATTAACTATAAGTGTGTCAACTGAACATAACATAAAGAACTTCTGTCATGGTCTCTCCCCCATTACATTAATGTGCCACAGTTAGTTTGCTGTAGTCTATTACTTAATTGATGGTTATTTCCTTTGTTTGCAGTTATTTGCTAACACAAAAAGTGTTAACTATGAATATTTTGGTGTATATGGTGCCTTTAATCTCCTTGGGCTATATGACTAGCAATAGGATCTCTGTGTCAAAGGGTACAGACATTTTAAAAAGGAATAATTCTGCATTGCTTTTCAGAGTATTTAGACCAAATCAAATCTTTGCTAACTTTTTATTAGTGAGTCTCTCTTTCAAAAGCCCTTCCATGTTGATTGTTTCTATCTTTTGAATTTAACCAAAATGCTGAGTATGAGCTGAAATTTCAGAGTTCTTTGGATTTGCATTTTTCCTATTATTTTTTTGGTTGTTAATAGTTTACATTTTTCTCCTGAGAACTGTTTGTTCATGTCCTTTAACCATATATTCATTGGTATTATATATCTGTGATCATTAGCTAAGTATCTCCTTGCCAAGGCAAACTTCTCTATTCTGGCACAAATGGGCTCATTCCATTCTATTTTCTCCATCAGTCCTTCTCTTCAGTCCTTACTCTCACTTATCTTTAGTCTTTTCCTGTCTACTGACTGCTTCCCTCTTGCCTACAATCTTGCCCATGTCTCTCCCATCCACATTCGATTGGTGTATCCCTGTTAGTTATCATCCTATACCTCTTCTATCTTTTGTGACTAAACTTGTTGAAAAGGCAGTCTACACAAACTGTCTCCACTTCCTTTCCTCTCATTCTTCTCTTAACTCTCTGCAATCTCAAATTGTTCATTTTTATAATACTTATAGTATAAATTCTTCTGGTTCTGCTCCCATGTCTTTTTTTGAAATAACATATTTCTTCATTTCTTGCAGTAAAATAATATTCCATCACATTCATATACCACAGCTTATTTAACCTTTCCTTAGTTGAAAGATATCCCTTAGTATCCAATTGTTTTTGGGGGTTTTTTTTTGCAGCCACATAAAGAGCTGCTATAATTATATTGGTAAATAAAGAACCTTTCCCTCTTTCTTCAGTCTCTTTTAGGTAAAGGTCTAACAGTGTTATTTCTAGAGAAAAGCACACACACTATTTCATAACTCTGTGTATATTTCCATGTTGCTCTCTAGAATCCAATAATAGTGTTTGAACATGTCTATTTTCCCAAGCTCCTCAAACATTTATTAATTTCCTTTTTTTGTTGTCTTTGACACTCTAATGAGTGTGAGGTGGATTCTCAGAATTGATTTTTATTTGAATTTCTCTGCTTAATAGTCATTTGTACTGTTTTTTCATGTCTCTAGTTACTCTGGATTTCTTTCCTTGAGAATTAACCATATCCTTAAACCATTTATCAATTGGGGAATGGCTCTTCTTCTTATAAATTCAAATCAGTTCTGTTTATACATGAGAAATAAGATATTTCTCAGAGAAATTTGTTGCAAAGGTTTTTTCCCCAGTTAACTTTCCCTTTTAATTTTTACTATATTGGATTTTTTGTGCAAAATCTTGAATTTTATGTTACTAACACTAAAATCTTGTGAGATTCTCTATTATTTATTAATTGTGAACTTTTTCTCTATAGATTGCTGATAGGTAATTTTTTCCATTTGGACAGGTAGATTGCATGGTAAATGGAGTGCTGGGCCTGAAATCAGGAAAACTCATCTTTATGAGTTCAAAATTAGCCTTAGACACTTTCTATCATTTAATCCCTTTGCTTCCATTCCCTCCTCTATAAAATGAGCTGGAGAGGGAAGTGACAAACCACTCCAGTATCTTTGAAAAGAAAACCCCAAATGGGGTCATGAAGAATTGGACATAATTGAATAATTTTTTTCCTGTTAGTGTGTGGTGTTTGTGTAAACCTCATTTCTACCATTCCACTGTATAGTTTTCTGAGCAATTTTTGTCACATGATGAATCCTTCCTTATACTGTCTTCCCATTCCTACAACCCCAACTTTGCAGTGTCCTTGGACTTGTTGCAATCAGTACAATGCCACTCACAAAAGAATTTCTGGAGAACCTCACCATCTCCAGATCATCCCTCCTTGACCTGAACTCTGTGCTGGATCTCTTCTATTACAAAGGTATTTTATTATGCACACTGTTTCATGCTCATCTGGTGGTCATTATCATTGAATAGGATTATTTCTATCCATTTATATCATCCTAGGAATTCTGAATGATTTTGGGGTATGGCCAGGAGATATTCTTCCATAAAAAGGCTTGTAAGGTTGCTCTTTATTCTATGGAATCAGTCTGCTAACTAACATTTATTAAGTATTTGCTAATTGCCAGGCACTGATCTATGCTATGGAAATTCAAAGACAGACAAATACAGAATCAGTTTTTTCTGTTTTTTAAATTTTTCTTTTTTCTTAGTCTTATTTATTTATTTTTATATTTTGACATTCATTTCCACAGAATTTTTCAATTTTTCTCCCCATCTCTCCCCTCCCCCTGCCCCATAACAGCTTGCATTCTGATCACTCCTTCCCTCAATGTGGCCTCCCTTCTATCATACCCCACCCTTCCCTTATCCCCATCTTCTCTCTTTTCTTGTAGGGCAAGATAGATTTCTATACCCCATTGCCTGTATTTATTTCCCAGTTATATGCAATAACAATTCTCAACATTCATTTGTAATACTTTGAATTCCAACTACTCTCCCTTCCTCCCTCCCCACCCATCCTCACTGAGAAGACAAGCAATTCAATACAGGCTATATATGTATCATTTTTCAAAAGATGTCCATAATAATCATGTTGTGTAAGACTAACTGTATTACTCCATCCTACCCTGTCCCCCCACTTTTTTTCTATTCTCTCATTTGACCTTGTCCCTCTCCAAAAGTGTTTACTTCTAATTACTCCCTTCTCCCATTTGCTCTCCCTTCTATCATCCCCCTCACCCCATTTGTCCTCTTTTCCCCTACTTTCCTGTAGTGTAAGATAGATTTTCGTACCAAATTGAATGAGCATGTTATTCCCTCCTTAAGCCAGATGTGAAGAGATTAAGCTTCACTTTCCCCCTCTCACCTCCTCCCTTTTCTCCTCCATTGAAAAATATTTTTCTTATCTCTTTTATGAGTGATAATTTGCCCCATTCCATTTCTCCCTTTCTCCTCCCAATATATTCCTGTCTTGCCCCTTAATTTCATTTTTTTATAGATATCATCCCTTCTGATTCAACTCAACCTGTGCTCTCCATCTATATATGTATGTATGCATATAATCCCCCACCTACTCAAATACTGAGAAAAGTCTCAAGAGTTACAAATCTTATCTTTCCATGTAGGAATGTAAACAGTTCAGCTTTACAAAGTCCTTTATGGTTTCTCTTTCCTGTTTACCTTTTCATGCTTCTCTTGATTCTTGTGTTTGAAAGTCAAATTTTCCATTCAGTTCTGGTCTTTTCATCAGGAATGTTTTACAATCCTCTATATTATTGAATGACCATTTTTTCCCCTGAAGTAATATACTCAGTTTTGCTGGGTAGGTGATTCTTAGTTTTAATCCCAGTTCCTTTGACTTCTGGAATATCCTATTCCAGAATAGGCTTGCCCTACTATCCCTTAATGTAGAAGTTGCCAGATTCTGTGTTATCCTGATGTATTTCCACAATACTCAAATTGTTTCTTTCTAGCTGCTTGCAATATTTTCTTCTTGACCTGGGAACTCTAAAATTTGGCTACAATATTCCTAGGAATTTCTCTTTTGGGGTCTCTTTCAGATTGGATTCTTTCAATATTTATTTTGCCCTCTGGTTCTAGAATATCAGGGCAATTTTCCTTGATAATTTCATGAAAGATAATGTCAAGGCTTTTTTTTTTTTGATCATGGCTTTCAGGTAGTCCCATAATTTTTGAATTGTCTCTCCTGGATCTGTTTTCCAGGTCAGTTGTTTTTCAATGAGTTATTTCACATTATCTTCTATTTTTTTATTCTTTTGGTTTTGTCTTGTGATTTCTTGGTTTTTAATAAAGTCATTAGCTTCCATCTGTTCCACTCTCATTTTTAAAGAACTGTTTTCTTCAGTGAGCTTTTGAACCTCCTTTTCCATTTGGCTGATTCTGGTTTTTAAAGCCTTCTTCTCCTCATTGACTTTTTGGACCTCTTTTTCCAATTGAGTTAGCCTATTTTCAGATCAATTCCCCCAGGAACTTTAGGTGGAGTGCTTCACAAATGAATGCTGCAGCTGCCACCACCTGGAGCCAGTGCAAGGGGGGGACCCTGCTGCCCTTTCACCCAGTTGGGAAAATCCTCTCACTGACCTTTGAAGCTTTCTTTTGCACTTGTGGGTTGAGGGATCTGAGATCCTCTGCTGCTGCTTGGAATTCTGCCCCCGAGGCTTGTTCTGGTCCTGTTTCTCTCAGTGCAGCAGTCAGAGCTGGGCTCTGCTCCTCTCATCGTCCCATACGATAGACCTTTCCTGTCGGCCTTCCAGGTTACCTTTGGCTGGAAATCTCTTTCACTCTGTCATTCTGTGGCTTCTGCTGCTCTAGAATTTGTTGAGAATCATTTTTTACAGGTATTTTATGGGCTATGGGGGAAGAGCTAGAGTATGTGGGTCTTTCTACTCTGCCCTCTTGGCTCTGTCCACAATTTTTTCTTAATCAATAAAAAATAAGCACAATGGGATCTTCTGTTTGCTATATCTTTCAGTTAATTGAGAGATGAACAAATGAAAATGTATGCATTGATTACCAGGTGCAAAGCACTGTTTTAAGTGCTGGGAATACAAAGAGAAAAGCACAGTAGTCTTTGTTCTCAAGGATATTATAAAATGTAAAACGAGAAGACAATGTAGATAGGAAGTTTTAGCTGTAAGTCAGATGGAAAGGTCCCATGGTCTTTAGAGTACTATGGCAGAGAAGATGATAATGGATCTTCTTTGATGTCACTCGTGATGGGCGATCTGGACCCATGAGCTTTCCCATACATTTTAGTAGCCCAGATCCCTGGTGCTCACCTGAGGCATTGGTTGTGGTTTGGTGTCCTGGGAACCCTGAAATGCAAGGTTACAGTGGGGATCTGCCTCCAAAGAATTCGGCTACTCAAGCTTTCTTTTCAGAGTAGTGAGGTTTTATTGCAAAACCAGTTAGGTGGGTGAGATTCCTAATGAATCTGTACAGTTTAATGGGGGTAAGATTGGTACTTTTATACAGAAAAAGGGAAAAGGGTCAGTGAGAAGATCTGGTTGGGATCAAAGAGTGGCAAGTAGCCTGGGGTGGGTTAGATGCAGACAATGAAAGGAGTTAAGTAGTCTGGGCTGGGTGGGAGGACCACAATGAAAGGACAGTTAAAAGAATTACTGGGATTAGCTGGATGCCTCAATTGAATGCAAGGGATCTGAAATGTGTGGGAAAGTTCAGGGATCCAGATCCCCCATCCATTCCTGCTAAAAATCAGATCTGTTTCTGATGTTGAGCCATCTGATGGTACCTGGAACTTTGGTGGCAAGAACATTATTTTCTGGTTCTTCAGAAGTTGTAGATATTGAGGAGGTAGGGTGTCAAGCAAAAGCTTACTTGACTTATGGACATAACTTAGTTATGTCCATGGGGCGTTTTGTGTGTATAAAAACAGCTCTAATCTCTATCTTTGAGGCTTCTCAGTAGAGTAAGAAATATTGCACATGATCAATATGTATTGTGGTGGGGGGGGAGGGAAATTGACTTCTTAGAAAGTACAGCCTGGTGGGGGATCAGGGAAGGAGGAAAGTGGTTTACCCTGCCCTGCCCCTTAAATTAGGGCCAAAGAGCAGGAGTCTCTTCACAGGGGTGTTTACAGGCCCTTGAGGATGTTCCTCCTTGGGTGACACCTCATCTGCTCCTTGGAGAAGGTCCAGAGGTTGGAGGGGAAGACTGGGTGGCTCCATCCCAGCTGGATTCACTGAGTGCTGGCTCCAAGGGTTGGGGAGAGGCAGCTGAGGGGATAGAGGATCCGGAACAGTCTGGAATAGATGGGGAGTCAAGGCTTTCAGTGGGGGACAAGTGAGCAACTCCTGCACTGGCTGGTGGAGATCCAAGTCCAGAGTCCTCCCCTGAACCTCCATTCTATGGATGTGACCATCTTTATCAACTTCTGTCAGACCTCTCTGGTCTTTAGCTGGAGACATACTTTGGAGGGAAAAATGTTGGTGTAGTGAGCCTGTTACACAGCCATAGCCTGGCCTGAGAGGAAGAAGTCATGGTCCTGGAGTAGTAGCATGATTAGAACCCACCACTAGTCAAGGGTGTGGCCCAGGGATGATTGGGGCACCTTCTCCCAGCAAGTCCTCTGCCTCAATGCCAGTCTGATCCAAGGTGAAGATGTTGCCTTCACACTTGGCTCTTTGCTGTGTTGGGCTCAGAGTTGCAGCTTGATCGAGGCCTAAGGGGTCCAGTCTGGGTCTGTGGAGTTCTTCCTCTTCTTTCCTAGGAGTCCAGGATGGCTGGATGGGAGCAGGGAGAGGAGGGTAGTCAGTGACTTCAGGGTGGGTGAGGGGGGCCCCTCTTCTGTCTGGAATTGAGGCAACTCCCCGAAGTCTACCTAGGAGAGGACTCTGTCATTCACTTAATGGAAAGTCTCCAGGGGAAGCTGAACCTTCACCTTCTAGCTGGGGTATTCACTTGCTGGAGCAGTGGATAGAGTGCCTGGCCTGGAGTCAGAAAAATTCTTCTCCCTGAGTTTAAATCTGGCCTCAGACACTTACTAGTTATGTGACCCTGGGCAAGTCACTTAATCCTGTTTGCCTCAGTTTCCTCATCTGTAAAATGAACTAGAGAAGGAAATGGCAAACCACTCCAGTGGGGTCTCAAAGAGTGGGACAAAACTGAAAGGACAAAACAACAATGGTTATCTCCATAGAGGTTGGTTCCTTGATGATAGCTGTGGAGGCTGGGCTGGAACCAGGTCCAGTGATCTAGGGGATGCTACTACTCCCAATGCTCTTAGTAAGTAGTTAGCCAACAGTTAGAGCTGTTGGTGGGGATATGGATCCCTTTTCCACAAGGCAACCTCCTTCCGCCAGTGGTTTCAGGGACTGAGCTCAAAGGAGGGCTAGAGGTCTTGGGACATGGCTCTTCCCAGGGCTCTTGGGCTCTGGTTCCTGGTCTTTCTCCACTGGGGTTGTGAGGGGAGGTGGTTACTGAGGTGGTAGTTTGATCTACTTAGTATAGGATGCTTCCTGTCTCTTCTAAGATTGCCTAGCTGAAGCAGCCAGTTAGGCTAGCTTGCCTTCATAGTATGTAAAGATATGGTCTACTGCTGAATTTCACTTGCAAAAACTTGCTTATTCTCTTCTGGTAGCTTCATTGAGGATGCCCTCAATTCATGTATAGATGAGTCTAATTTGTCTAATAATAGACTAATAATGAGTCTACAAACATTTTATAGATGGGTTTGGAAATTATTTATGTTCTCTTATTCATCAACAAGTTGCCTTTTCCCTTCCCTTCAGAAGCTTGTAGCCCAGATGCTCACAATTGTATTCCCTTAGCAGGATCTCTTCTTTATATACTTATATTTATCTCTGCTCTGGGGCAGCTAGGTGGAACAGTGGATAGTGTTGAACCTGGATTCAGGAAGACTCCTCTTCATGAGTTCTGGCACTTACTAAGTGTGTGACCCTGGGCAAGTCACTTAACCCTGTGCTTCAGTCCCTCATCTGTAAAGTGAGCTGGAGAAGGAAATGGCAAACCACTCCCAGTATCTTTGCCAAGAAAACCCAAAAGGGGTCATGGAGAGCTGGATGGGAGTGAAAAACAACTTGACAACAATATAACACCTCTGCCTCTTCAGATTCCTTTTCTTCTAAATTTTCACATTACAAAATTTCTGTCCTTCTTTTAACTGGAGAGTACCTTCTTTTCTGGGAGAGACCAGTTTACGCTTTAAACAAAGATAACATCTATTGGGCTATGGCATGATTGCTCATTTGATGCAGGTTGTTGAATAACTATCTTGCTTTTCATACTTCTCAATCTTCAGGTATTTGGTTTTTTGCTTGCTGGCCATCTCTGTGGTTAACTCCGGGAGATGAAGGAGAAGAGTAAACCTCCTCACCTCATTAATGCCCTAACATTGACATTATCTTATTAACTTCCTTTTTAGTCTAGTCTTCTTTTTCTCTGCTTTTTGAGTCTTCCTTCCTCCTTTACTTTGTCCTCTTTCTCTCTACCATGATTCATTTCCTTTCTCCTTCTCCCCTTTCTCTATCTCTTCCTCCTTCTCCTCCTCCCTTTCCCCCGTCTTCTTTCTGCAGTCTTTTTTTCCATTTTGTTCCTTTTCTTTCAACTCTAGGTAGAGGTAGAGAAAGTCTCTCTCTGAGAATTAAAGTTGTTATCAGAAGGAGAGCTGATGGCAGTGGTTCATGACACCTTATTAGAATGGGCTGCTGAGGTATAGGGTAAAGTCTAAAGTGACTCTGAGGGCAGAGACCTTATCTTGTCCTTTGCATCTCCTCAGCACCTTGTGCAGTCAGTGCCTTGTCTAAAGAGAGATTTTAATAAATGTATTTACTGATTGAACATACAATGGTCAGAGAAATGAATATCACCACAATTCAGAAGTTTCACTGAATATCTAGCAAACTGGCTGAAGTGATCAAAGCTGAACATTGTGGGAGGGACTGTCCAAAACATAGAACAAAGTCTGTAATAAAGGGCGGCTGAGAAATTATTTAAAGAGTAAGTCATGATAAATTGAAATGTTATAAAGTCTCTGGAGAATCTTAGTTTGAAATAAGCTACAAAAATATGCTTTTCAGAGGCTTTACTCTTTTCAGTGAATGAAATACTGCCCAATAGTTTTTTTTTCTAGCTATACAGTAATGCCCTCTGCTGGACAGCTCCAGAAGTGATAGACTCAGACCACAGATGTATTATTGGCTCTTTTCTACTTAGCAACCAAGAGAGGGCTACCTTCCCCCACCTGTAGGGAGGGGAAGAAAGATGAATTGCTCTGGCTTGCTCTCTGTGTTTTTAATTTGTTGCCTACCTCGGACTGTCACATCTTCATCCTTCTTGAAGGAAGGATATTTATTTCTTTGTGGAGGATATGCCTTGAAGAGGATCACTAATTCATTAAGGAGTTATAAAGGCTAAGCATCCTAGCTATGTACTTGCCAAAGTACCAGAAGATAAAAGCACTGCACTGTTGTCCTCCCAAACAGATCATAAGGTCCTTCAGGGTAGGAACCATGCATTATATGTCTTTGTATTACCCACAACACTTATTACAGCATGGAACACGTAGTAGGTATTGTTAAATGAATGAAAAGATAAACAAGTTAGGGAATTAAGAGAACTTAAGTTCTTGTCTTTGCCGATGCCTTTTTTTTTAAAGGAGGAGGAAGTGGTTAGATTGATTATAAAAAGTAGATATAGAAGGTTCCTTATAGATTGAATTCAACACTTCGATTAAAATTTATTGATGTTCTTTTTTGAATTAACAATAAATGCCTTTATTAGACTCATAATAATTTTTATATTTCACCTGAGTGGAAGATATGAGTTTAAAAAGTCCTTAAATTTTATAATGGAAATATTTCAAATATTCACATTGTAAATCTGTATACGTTTCTAATGACTGATGAGTTCAATGATGAAATAAATATTTAATTAATCTTTGGAGAACACTAAATGTAGTGTTACTTTATTATAGAAGATAATTCACCATACAAATCATTATATATTTCCCCCCAGTCCAATTTTAAGAAAGAATACATAGGTGCAATTCTGTGCAAAAATTCTTATGAATACTCTGATGAACTACACATATTATATAAAATTCAACTTTATAGCAAGATTTCAAATATGAGAATTTTATTTCTGGGTTGTGCAGATATTGCTAAGCTTGCCAGTTATTTCTCATTCAGAACCCTAAAAGGTAGGGAACCCAAAAAATGTAGCATAAGAACTTCTGAAAACTGATTTTAGTGATCTAGTCTGTGCAGAAATGTTTCCACTAGATTCATAAAATGAATTTTAGAAGGAGAGAATCATCACTTGGTCAACTGTTTGACCATCTGTAGCTCTTCAGCAGGCTCCCAAATTTTGATAAATTATGATTAGCTTTTGTGATCAGTTAGGATTCACCTTTTCTCAAGATTCTGGATTTTTGTTTCTGTTCATGATCACATCAGTTTTGAAAAGGGAATACTGTGTGAACATATAGGCTACTTCAAACTCACAAATACCTCCAAACCCACAAATGTGCAGTGTTTTTTTTAACAAGTATTTCACATGTGTGCTCTTTTTCGATATGAGTTGCAAAAGGTTCATAATTGTGACTTTTGGGGTGGCAGCCTGCTTTAAAGACTTTCTAAAACTCAGAACTCTGATGTTCTTAAAAAAATGCATCATTGACATTTCCCAAAGACTCTCTCCATCCTGATTCCATTCCTCTTTTAACACAGAAGTAGAATCAAAGAAATAAAACAACAGATCAATCAAGTCTAAACATGTATGTCTGAGTTCCACACCACAGTCATTCCGCTCTCTGTGGAGGGGCATCAAGATGCCATAGTACATAGAATTTTGGACTTGGAGTCAGGGAGATCTAAATTTGGATCCTGTCTCAGACACTTATTTTGTGATCTGAGCAAGTCACTGCTCTGGTAGAAGCTATATTGACAGACTTGAAGAATCTGATCAAAGCAATGATCAATCACTGCTTTATAGTATTGACGAAGAAACATATTGAAGAATGGGTAAGGATCGTAGAGAGTGATGAGTCCAATAACCTCATTTTACAGATTAGTAAATTGAGGCGCAGAGAGGTTTAATGAAGTACTTATCTAGGAGAGGTATCTTGACTCTTAAGGTGTTGCTTTCTCTTGATGCATCAAACTGACCTTTTATTAGGAAATACTGGCACATTTTAGCAATTCAATTTCCAGATAGTCAATAAGCATTTATTAAGCTCCTATTATGTTTCAGGCCCTAGGCTAAGTTCTAGGGAAGACAAGAAAATGGAGCTTGGGCAGGGACCCTTTGTTATTCAGTCTATGGGCTCAGAGTGCACTGAGTCTAAGGTTTTAGGGAAGACAAGAAAGAAGGAAGGAAGGAAAGAAGGGATAAACACAAGTTCTAGGAATACAAAAAGAGAGCATGGTCAAGTGGAAAAAAGCACCCTAACACATGCAAAATTTGAGCTTTATTAATAATCTATTAGAAGAATTTTCATATTTGCATGGCATCAACTGAATTTTGCAAACTCAAAATGACACAAAATTCTTATGATTGGAATTTGATAGAACAGGTCTATCCTGTCAAAAAAACCCCACAAAAAACAACTCACCTTAGTGACTTCATAGACCTATGGAGTACTCTGGTAGTATGTAATTGGTCCTATGTTGGAAGCAGAGTATAAACTGAGAGGCAAGAATGGTGGCCTCCTTCTGACCCAGAAATCCATCTTTTGAGGAACTGAGGAGTCAGGTGTTAAATCAGCTAACACTACAATTCCTTCAAAATTGAACTGGAACATAGATGGAAAAGTGACTATGTGCTTACTTATCTTCCCATGGTCAGTTATTTAAGGATTAGCTCTGAGGAGTAGGTTTGGATGGAGGTCAGAGTCCTGTTCTGGTGGAACCCTACTTGGCTGTTCCATGTAGAAGACACATTATCTCCTAACTGCATTTTTGAGAATTCTCTCATTTGTTTTTCTCTCCCACTGCCTCTGGTTTTCTTCAAGTCTCAGGTATCCCACCTTCTCCAATAAGCTTTTCTGTCCTCCTTCATGTTATCTCCTCCATTAGATACTGAACTCCTTGAGAGCTGAGACTGAGACTGTATTTTTGCCTTTCTTTGAAGCCCTAGTGCTTAGCACAATGCCTGGCCCCTAGTCAGCATCTAATAAGTGCTTTTTGCTTTGGAGAGGCCAGAAAGGTTCATTCTCTCTCCTGCTTGTCCTTGGCATGAAGGTTCTCAGACTGTCAGTTTGATTCCTAGTTTCACCCAAAGCATATCTATCCTTCCCATTGAACTGTGGAATGTGGTAGGGCGAGGGTGCCCTCATTAGTGAAGGTCCTATAAATGGGCCCAAGCTGGATGAAGGGAACAATCTATCTAATGTACTGGAAAAATGACTGGGGCCAACTGGAACCTGAAGCCTTGTGTTTGAAGCCCAGTTTTGTCAGTTATTAATCATGTGATTTTTGAGCAAGTTATTTGTTTCATAGTCTCACTTTTCTGTAAAATATAATAATAATAATGACGATGGTTGGTATTTATGGGGCAGCTAGGTGGTGCACTGGATCCAGTGTCCTGCCTGCAGTGAAGAAGATTCATCTGCTTGATTTCAAATCTGGTCTCAGACACTTCCTAGCTGTGTGACCCTGGACAAGTCACTTAACCCTGTTTGCCTCGGTTTCCTTATCTGTAAAATGAGCTGAAGAAGGAAATGACAAATCACTCCAGCACTTTTATCTAGAAAACCCTAAATGGGGGTCACAGTCAGACAGGATTCAAACAACATAAAAACATCAAAAAGTATTTATAACATGCTTTAAAGTTTGCAGAAATACTTTACATATGTTAACCCATTTGTTCTCGCAACAATTCTGGGAGATAGGTGCTACCATTATCCCTGTTTTTACAAATGAAGAAACTGAGGTGTACAGAATTTAAGTGACTTGCCCACGTTCACAAAGGGAGTATGAGTATGATACAGTTTTGAGGTAAGGTCTGCCTGACTCCAGGGCTAGCACTCTATCCACTCCTTGTACTGCAACACTGCCTCTGGGAATAGGACTATTTGAACTATGTCCCTTAGGGGCTTCTTGTGTGATAATGGCTCTGCAGTCCTTGAAATAAACATGTTTTTTATAAAACTTTCTAGACAGGTTGAGTGCAATATTGACAGCAATGAGTAAACCCTCTTTTTACCCTCTGTTTTAAAGAGTTTTCTTTTTCTTACTAGTCAGCCAAAAGAAAGAAATGCACATAAACTGCTTTTGAAATAGAGCAGAAAATTAGGTTATTCAAACCAAAATGTAAAGGCATCAAAAAAAGGAAAAAGTCAATGACCTAATAAACAAGAGCTCTAATATAACACAATCCCTGTGCCAAATTTCATTCTTAAATTGATTAAAGATGATGAAAATGAGAGGAAAAACATGCTGAAGGTCATATTGATTTAGCCCAGTCATGATAATTTGTCTAAGTTCCTCTTTTTCAGAAAAACATTAGTGATGACTCTTTTCTCTTAAAAAAAGTGGAAGAAGTTCATTGCTATTCTTACTTTGCTTTCTATGTTCCAAATGAAGACTTCAAGTGTTCCACTTGAGGGCTGTGACCTTTCTCTGTAAATCTGTTCAATAAATCTGCTGGTTTTCATATGCTATTATCATTATTAGTAGTAGAATGACATTATGATGTTGAAGGAGCTGGAACTAGGGTGGAGCAATGGCATCTTTGCCCACGGTGCTTAAAACATTCATACTCCTTGGCTATTATAGATGTAACAGTTTTTGTTGTTGATGTTCATTTGTTCTGTTGTGTCCAACTCTTTGTGACCCCGTGGACCATAGCACACCAGGCCCTTCTATCCTCCAGTATCCCCCAAAGTCTGTCCAAGCTCATGTCCATTGCTTTCATGACACTACCCATCTCTTCTTCTACCATTCCCTTTTCCTTTTTCCTTCAATCTTTTCCAACATCAAGATCTTTTCCAACGAATCCTGACTTTTCATTATGTGATCAAACTATAAGTGTGAGCTTCAGTATTTGTCCTTCCAATGAGTAGTCTGAATTAATTTCTTTAAATATTGACTGATCTGATCTTGCTGTCCAAAAGTTTTCTCCGGCACCACAATTCGAAATCATTGAGTCTGTGGTGCTCAGCTTTCCTTGTAGTTCAGCTCTCACAAGTATATATCACTACTGGAAAAACCACAGATTTGAACATATAGATCTTTGTCTGCCAGGTGATGTCTCTGTAGCATTTTAGCACTTAGTTAACCAGAATAATTAGTAAAAATAGGAAGTGGGAGGATGACTCTTTCTACTTACCTCGGTGATTATATGCCAGGTAAGTGTCTTCTTATTTCAGTCTTGTCTCCCATCAACCTCCCAATCTGCCCCAGCTGCAACTTCAGGAGCTTTCCCTGAGCATTTGTATTTGTCCACTTCAGGTGTGACTGTTCCTATTTAGAACTCTGGATGTTGGTGTTTGTGGATAAGGCTCCCCGTGTCAGACAGAAAGACTGGCATTTCGTAATCACTATGTTAAACATAAATTGACTTGCAGTATGAACTGAATATGTTCCATAGCACCAGATTCTATTATGGTCTTTTTTCTACTCAAGTTACAAATGAAAAAATATTCAGTTATAAATAGAACTGTGAATTATTTAATATGAAACTGGATTTTCTAGGAATTTGATTTTTCCTCCTTAATCGGGTGGAAACGTGCATAAATGTAGACTGGTGTATACCTGTTTGGGAAAGAGGAAATGGGCAGAGGTTGGTCTCCTCTTTCTCCAGGTCTATGAATACCGGGAGGTAGGGGATTGTACTTGGCTACACGATTGTACTTTGCTCTCATCCCTATTGCCCATCAAAGACTTAGAAAGTGGGATTAAAGGAATGTGTGGAGATTGTTGAATTGTTGAATTGAATTGAATAGTATCCTTAAATTCTTGTGTAGTTTCAAAATCCTATACTTAGGTTAAAAAATAAATCAACTTCGTCATCAGGGTAGGTGAAGCAGCTAGACACCAACAGTTCTTGTGAAAAAGATTTGAGGATTTTAATAGACTAAACATGAGTTTAATAGACTCAAAATGAGTCATCAGGTGTGATATGGGAGCCCGAAAAACCCACACAAGTTTAAGCTTAAATTGCATGAAGAGCCAGTTTCCAGAATGAGGGAGGAGATTGTTCTACTGTCCTCTTTCCTGGTCATTTTCTTTTCCTTTTTGTCCGCTGCTTAGCACAGTGCCTGACACATAGTAAATGCTTAATAAATTTCTTCCTTCCTCCTTCCCTCCCTCCCTTCCTTCTTTCTTTCTTTCCTCCTTTCCTTCCTTCCTCCCTCCCTCTCTTCCTTCTTTCCTTCCTTTCTTCCTTCCATCACATATATAGCATATGTCACATTTGCCTGCATGATAAAGATATATATAAAGGAGAAAACAAAAAAGCATTTCATCAAAACCAGCTACCATATCCACACCCAATAAATTCCCTAAGACTGCAATGAATAGAGAGGATGCATATTATCACCTGTTTTTCAGGACCAAGCTTGGTCATTATCATCACATGATTTCATTTAAAAACTTGTTTTTGATGACTATTTTAAAATATGCAGGACCTTTCTTCTGTGACCTTTGGGCTTCAGACCTACTCATGTAATCCTATGGTGGGAGCGCTCCTAGGTTTATGCAACAGGGAGAATGTATTGGACTCCTTCTGTGAGTTTCCATGCCCTTGGTACATTCCTTTTGACTATGTAGTTTGGAGGTTGGTAAAGGGTACTTTGTGTACACATTGGGAATGGCCCTGGAGGCAGAGCCATGCATTCTTACCCTTCCGCCTGACATGGAATTGTCTTACTTGGCACCTGGGCAAAGCATTGCTGGCAATAGCTGAGTGATTCTGTTTTCAAAGTGGGCATAACTTCTGTATCAGGATAAATAGAATGGGGGTGTTAGAGAGTAGGGAAAGGAATCTTTTGCAGTGTGTAGGGGCCATTCTGACAGTATGGGCTAGATGCAGGAGTGGGGAACCTGCAGCCTCAAGGCCACATTGGTCCTCTATGAACTCAAGTGAGGCCCTTTGACTGAATCCAAACTTCATAGAACAAATTATCTTAATAAAAGGATTTGTTCTGTAAAACTTGTACTCAGTCAAAAGGCTGCACCTAAGGACCCAGAAAGCCCCATGTGGCCTTGAGGCCATAGGTTTCCCACCCCCTGGAGAGTGAAAAGCACTGGTCTGAAATCAGCAAGTCTGAATTCTGGCAATGACATTTTCACTTTGTGACCTTGGACAAGTCTCTTTACCACTCTCCTCTCCCCCACCCCAAGCCTTTGTTGCTTCTGATAGCTAAGCTAAAAAGAAAATGAGCAAAAGTACTTTGGCAAACTTTTTAAAAGCATGCAATGAAAGCTATAGAATATGATTATAATAATAAGAACAATAAATCTTAATGTGAGAGATCTTAACCTGTTCAGTGAACTTTTTGTTGTTATTGTTAAAGAAACTGTTTTGAGACATGAATTTCAGTATAATTGGTTTCCTTTGTAATTCTATTTTTTTAACTGAAAAACATTATTCTGAGAAGGGGTCCACAGGCTTCACTAGAATGCCAAAGGGCAAAGGGGAGTTCGTTACACAAAAAGGTTAAGAACTTCTGCCCAATAGTCTTGACTACACATACATACACACACATACACACACACACATACACACATACACATCTACAATATACATATATACACAACATATATATATATTTATGTGTGTGTGTGTGTATATATATATATATATATATGGAGAGAGTTAGAGAGTGTCTCATTCATAGTCTGGTACTATGACAGATAATGGGAGTCAGGGAGGCTACTTGGTAAAACAGGCTTTTCACTTTCAAAACATTCTGAACTTAAAAAACAAATAAAATGGACATTTTCATATACATAGTGTAACAGAAAAAGAGGATGGTACATGAAACTGTGAATATTTTATACACTGATTTTCTTTTAAAACACATAGTAAATTTCACATGTAACTTTCAAAGCTGCCCTGCTTGTGTGAGATTTTCTAGCCTTCCTTCTATTTGCTTCTTTCATTAAAAATATTTTCTTCAATGACCCCTTGCTCTATAGGCTTTTCTAGCTTACCATGTTCAGCCCTTTCAGACTCTCTGTGACTCCATTTTTAGGGGGTTTTCTTGGCAAAGATACCAGAGTGGTTTGGGATTTACTTCTCCAGCTCATTTTATAGATAAGGAAATGAGGCAAACAGAGTTTAGCAGACAGGGTCACACAGCTAGTAAATATCTGAGCCCAGACTTGAACTCATGAAGCTCTTCTGAATCTCTCTATCCACTGCACCACCTAGCTGCCACTGTCCATTTAAAAAAAAGCTTCTGGAGTGTTGTTTTCCTCCTTCATACTACTAGTTTCAATTCAACCAGCATTTTGTTAAGCACTTACTATGTGTCACACACTAAAGGTATAACAGCAAAACCCCCAAAAGGTGCCTGCCTTCAAGGAGTTTACTGTCTAAAATTGGTGATTTTTATTAAATCCCTGATGGGACCTTGTTTTGGAATTTGCTTTGCAATGGAATCATTTTCTAAGGATTTGACAAGGGCACATGTATTGAAAACTTTTTTTTTTTTAACAAACCACACATTACACAGTAACAGAAGCTCTTTTGAGAGTTAAACATGTTTACATTAAGAGTTTTTTTCTTACAAATATATGTCATAACTCTCTGCCAGACTCCTGCTCTGTAAGAGCAAGGGCTGTTGTTTTACGTAGATTTTTCATCTGGCCCAGTTCCTTCCTGAGTTTTTTGCACATAGTAGGTTTTAATTAGCGTTTGCTGAATTGACCTTAGAATCCCAGACTCATAGAATCCCCAAGCTGGAATAGATGTTACCCCCGCCATGCAATTCATAAATCTCCTCCACAGCAATGACTCTGAGAGTTGCAAGGGACCTACGTTAACTCAGCAGGAAAGTGTACGTAAGCTGCAAACATAAATGTGACTGTTTTTCATTCCATTCTATTCTTTTCTCCTCTCTTGTTGGTATGCAGTGATGCCATCCAGCAGCTAAAATTAAGACCAGTGAGCTCATGCTGGGTTTCAAACAGAGAGAGAGCCAATGACAAAGAGGTTTTTTGTGTCTATCAGTTGCTAGGCAGAGTAAGACCCTGTCTAGCTGCAGTCTTACCCAGGTTTGCAAAACAAAAGGAACAAACTGCTGTTTTGATAAAAGCAAGCCATTTAAAGCTATTAATAATGTAATTTTCATAGTATTAGAAATGATAATCAATCTTGGGAGCTTTCTGTACTATAATTAACCACAGCAAAATCCCAGTTAACTAAAACAGAATAAATCAGTCCCCTAAATAAGCAGTATTTTCCCCCAGCTCCACTTTCAGCACCTAGCACAGAGGCTTGTAGGCAGCCATAAATATTTGCTGATGGATTGATTGAGGTCAGAGAGGCAAATGCGAAGGAAACAGTCCAATATCAGCAGTTTAATTTTTAAAACACTACAGTTTTGGGAGTATATCTTGGGGTCAGTGCAGATTTAGCTTAAACTCCTATACCTTTTATATTAACATAGATCAAAGGATCATAGCTTTAGATCTAGGCTCATACTAGTCTATCAGTCAGTGAAAGTTTATTAAGCTGCTACTATGTGGCAGGCACTGAGCTAAATATTGGAGATACAAAGAAAGGTGAAAGGTGTTGCCCATCCCCAAGAAGCTCACAATCTAAAGGGAGAGAAAACATGTACATAACTATGTACCAACAGGCGATCTACAGGATAAACTGGAAATAATAGGGAAATGAAACCAGACTTAACAGGAGATTGGGAAAAGCTTCTTGTAGAATGTGGGCTGTTAGTTGGCACTTTAAGGAACTCAGGGAAGCCAGGAGAAAGTGATGAGGTAGAAGATTGATTAATCTAGCCCCTTATTTTACTGATGAGTAGATAGATAGAACATTTATTAACAGGGATAGAAATACAATCAAGCTAGACTGCCCTACCCTCAAGAAGCTTATATTCTAAAGGGGTATGACCCTAAGAGAGTGTGTAGCAGAACCAGAAGTTGAACTCAGTTCCTCCCTCTCCAAATCAAGAGTGTTTTTCACCATGTCATGTAGAATAGTAGACAGAACACTGCACTTGGAATCAGAGAAGCTAGGTTCACCTCCCATCTCTGACATTTACTACCTGTGTGACCAATGGCTTATTCTAGCCTAGTTTTGCTGCCAGAACCACGGCTTACATTATGGTGCTTCCTGCTCTTCTCTCACCTCCCATTTCTGTTTATCTCAATACAGTCAGATCCTTTCTTCATTATTTTAAGTGAGACAAAAGTTGAGATCTTCAAAATTGTTTTATTAGGTAACATCAGAGTTAAAAAAGGAAAAAAAATGTGCTGAGATTATAAAGCAGAGAAATTTTGTCCCTGAAACAATGATGTAATCATAGTTTGGCTTGAAGAAAGCCCAAGGACACCTCTGCCTCCATACCTCTTTCTTGCTATAACACTTTCCAGAAAGGCACCTTTTCACGAGATTTGACTTCAGGTCTCATTTGTGGCACTAACTAGCTTTGTAACCTAGGTCACTTCACCTCTCAGAGTCTCAGGAAAAGTTAGCTCTAAGACTGAAGGTAAAGAGGAAGTGCTGCTTGGTATTGGTGGAAGGAGTTTCCTCACTGGAAGTTTTCTACATCTCTACATCAGTGAAATTATGTCTTACTTAAAAGACACCAACAATTGAACGTCCCTTCCCAGTTGTTTGAAGATCCCTGATTTAGGATGGCTCTTCCCTATGTGGCCCCAGAGATTCCTTTTCTGACCTTCAGGACAACATGTAGTTATCCTGCAGACTCATTCATTGCAGTTTTCCTCAAAGGGTCTGTGATTGAAGTTGCTTTACAAGCCTTGGAAAGCCTGCATTCATTCTCTGTCTCTGTCTTTCCTCTCTGTCTCTCTCTCTCTCTCTCTGTCTCTCTCTCTCTGTCTCTGTCGCTCTCTGTCGCTCTCTCTCTGTCTCTCTCTCTCTCTCTCTCTCTGTCTCTCTGTCTCTCTCCCTCTCTCTTTCTCTCTCCCCCCCTTCTCTTTTTCTTCTCTCTCTCGGGTTTCGTTGTTGTCTTTTGTTTTTACATTATAGCCATTTCTGTATATATACACTCTGTACCACGATTCCCTCCACCCCTTCTCTAGCAACAAAGAAGAGCAGCTAAGAAAAGAAATCTGACTCGATGCCTGATAACATAAGCTGCTGTCTAATCCATGTACCTCTCCCCTCTAACCTCTCCAAGGAAAGGAGGGAGCTGTATTTTCTTCATCTTTTCTTCATCTCTGTTCCAAGTTCAAGGTTTTTCATTACCATTACAAAGTATTTGACCTTGAATGTCTTTTTCATTTCCATTATTGCTTTTATTGTTTCTGTGGTTTTGCGTACTCTTCTCTGCATCCATTCAAACAGTTCTTCCCATGTTTCTTTGAATTCCTGGAAGGTCTGCTCTGGTTCACTAAAGCAAAAGCTGTATGAGGACAGGGACTATGTCTTAATTTAACTTTGTATTTTCCTGGCTTCTCAAACAGCGATCTTCACAAATAGATAATAAATGTTAATTGACTTTATTTGATTTGCCTATGAATCATTTCTTTCTGTCTGGCTTAATTTTTTTTTTTTGCCTGAAATATTCCCACTAGTTTATTAAATCCTGGTTCTATATTTTATTAAAATTTTTTTCAATGAACATTTATTTCCAATTCCTCTCACCCCCAACCCCATCCCCCTCGGGGGAAAAAAAAAACAAAACTCTTGTACGTTACCTTATTGGTCATATACAAAAAAAAAAAACAATGTTCCATCCTGCAGCTTGAGCCCATCGTTTCTTTGATGAAGCATGTATTATCATCAAGTCCTCTAGAATCGTGGTTAGTCATTGTGTTGATCAGAGCTCTTAAATCTTGCCAAGTTGTTTGTTTTTGCAATGTTATTTTAGTATAGATTGTTTTGGTTTTGGTCATTTGGCTGGTTCTGTTCTTAGATGAAATTCGATGGCCATCTCTTGATGTAGCTAGTCACTGGGCCTCTCCATTTACTCTCCATATACATACCTTGCTTGTGTATAACTATTCGCATGTTGTATCTCCCCTCTCCCTGTGTTAGAATGTGAGCTCCTTGAGGGCAGAAATTGTTTTGTTTTTCTTTGTATCTCCAGTACTTAACATAGTCCCTGGTACCTCAGAAAACACTTCAATAAATGAATTTGATTGACTGCATGGTAATTGCTGTCCTGAGGCCCTGGCCTGTCAGTTTTTTGCAAGTTCTACAAACACTGATTTTCCTTTCTTAAACTTCAGTAGCTAAATTTGCATTGTCTAACTTTTCTACCAAGTTCTGAAGTTTGGTCTGAGAATTCTTTTAGTCCTCCTCAAAATAGCAGAGCTAAGATGATGGTCAAATCCTAATAAGCACAGTGAAATTTCACATCTTTTGTGGCCCAGGTTAACACTAACTAGCCACTAATGAATGTAACCTTTTATTGATTTATTCCTTAGGTATCCATAGGGGAGGAGTGTCTTTTGGAATTTCATTTTGTAATTTTACAATTTTGTAAAACCATGAGTACTTCATATGTATAGCAATAAATGAGATTTCTTCTCCTTCTTCCCCCAACCATACATAATAAGAACTGGCTGGTATCAGTATCAAAGAAATATTAAGTTACCATATTATTCCAAATATAGGGTAGGCTATAACTCTCTCAAAGAGATTTCTTTGAAATTGAAAAAAAGGTAGGCATGGTTTTACTATAAAAGTGATTATAGTCCAGTCAGGTTTTTTTTTAAACAAACCTTATTTGGGAGAAAAAAGTAATATGCCACTCAATAGTTATGTTTACCAGACTTACCTAGACAGGAGGAAAATGAATCAATATATTTTAAAAGCATATTCTAAGGTTTGGAGCTTACTCTTAAACAAAAATACAGGAGTAATAGATCAGATTTGTTCCCTGAACATTCCAGATAATTAACATTTTTGAAAATACATTTTCTTGATGTCTTAAGTTTTTATGTTTCCTTATGTTGCTCACTATATCCCACCCTTCCCTCCTCCCAGAGATTTGACCCTTGTAGTAAAGAAGAAAAAAGAAAATAGAAAAAAGAAAAAGAAAACCACCAGCTCTGCAAAACTAACAAAAAATTCTGACGTCATATCCAGTATTCCACACATGTGCTCCCCCACCTCTGACATGGTCCACCACTTTGGGTATCTTGAAGATGATTGAGATTTCACTGTATATTAGGTGAAGCTACCCTTCTTTACTTCCTCTTCTCTGTGTGTCCTCCCCACTTTCTCTGCCCCTCATCCCTCAAAGTATTTTTGAAGAATGCAAACTTCTGTCACTCATTAGTAGGTGAGCTCCTTAAGGACTTTCTTTATATCTGAACACTTAGCACAATGCCTGGCACATAGAAAGCCCTTAATTAATACTTTTTGACCTGACCTTGGCTTGGAAAATCTTTTTAGTCATTTGCCTAGTGTTTGTAGTGATAAGATAGCAGGCCATAGATTCATAGAGCTATAAGGGTGGTCAAGACCTCACCTAGTCCAACCTCTTATTTTAAAGATGGAGAAACTGAGGCTGAGAGAGGGAAAACTTACCTAACGATTATGGAGCTGGCCAGTGGTCAAGCCAAAATCACAGAAGTTCAGATATTTTTTAGGCTTTGAGATACAGCCCAATAAAGCAGTGAGCCTTTACCATGTAGATTAGGAGAAAACATTGGATAGAATCTAGTGAAGTTTCAGTGAAGTTTTTGATTTTGTCCATGTGTGATAGTTCTCTCACTGTGTGTGAAGGTTCTTGGCTATTTCTCAGATGTCATTGGAAAGGAATGATGGTAAGGGGTACCACAGCTGCCAAGACCTATCTCTTCTACCTCTACAATGTCTTGTTACCTCATTCTCCCTCCTCACTTTGCCATCTCTCTTGCACAAATCCTCATTACAATAATAACCAACATTTATACAATGTTTTAACATTTGCATGGCATTTTAGATAAATCTTATTTGATCCTCACAGCAACCCTATGAGATAGATGCCATTATTTTTCCTATTTTATAAATGAGGAAATTGAGAAGTTATGTCACTTGACCAGGGTTATATTACTAATGTTTGAAGCAAGATTTGAATCTAGCTTTTCCTGACTCCAACTCCAGTGCTCTATCCATGTAAAATGAAGGGGTTGAGCTAGTTGATCTTTAATCCTCCCTCCTCCTCCCTTCTCCCTAATGATCTATGAGCTAAGAAGTCAGATGGTTAATAGCAACCTTTGACTGTGATGTTGATGGATGACGGAACTGAGAGTATGCTCATTAAATTTGCAGATAATACCAAACTGAGCCAAGTTGTTAATGCCTTGGAAGACAGGAATAGAATTCAGTGACCTTGACAAATGAGAGAGAAACTGTCCACTGGAAAGAGGAACCATTAGGAACCATTGGAAGGTAGTGTAGATGGTCAAACCCCAAACTATGCAGGTAAAGAAAAAGACTGGTCAAACCTAAGCATAGTGGTGAAATAGAACCCTTCAAGTAGATTGTAGGCTGAACATGACAGAGGAATGTTATGCTAACTTGGTTTAAGGAAAAAAAAAAATATATATATGTGTGTGTGTGTGTGTGTGTGTGTGTGTGTGTGTGTGTGTGCATAATATATATATATATAGGAGTATGGTATGCAAGGGCTTGGAGGAATGATTATAAGGAGATGAAGGGAATCAAAGGGTCAGATGTGGTTTGAAGTAAATGATTGTGCCACACTGCTTTTGTCTTTAAGAACAAATGATCCCCAGTTCCAATAGAGCAAGTTTTCATGTAATAAGCAAGCCTTGTTTAATGGTATTCTACTTAGAGGGTGGTTTCTGAAGTGAAAGAAGACCTTGGACAGATAGGCATTTTTGGCTGTCTTGAGGAGAATAATTTATTTGGAAATCTCCTCCCAATGGCAAGAGTACTGGATCCATAGTGAGAACATGTGGGTTTAACTAATTTGCCACTAGCTATGTGACCATGGACAAGTCATATAATTTGGTGTGGATTGGTTTAAGAGGCTGCTGAGCTCCCTTCTAATGGGGGGAGAGGGAAGAGCCAGTTGTTTAATTTTCTATGTGGATATTTACATATCTGAAATTGACAAAAACTACAAATTAAGACTTGATTTATTCTTTTGTTAATTTTCTGTACTTAAGTGATGGAAAAACTGTTAACAGTGCTATTAAATTTGAAAGTGGGTCATATATATATATGTATATTTCCCCCATCCCCCTCAAACCTTCCATCCCAAAGTTTCATCCTAACTCCACCCAGCCCTTCCACTATGCCCTTTGGAATGCCTGTTCCACAGACAACAAACTTTCCTTTATTGTATCTTAAATCTATTCCTTTCTCACTTCTTTCATCTATTAACTCTTACTGAAACCTAGCTTCCCCCTGATGACATAGCTTCCCTGGCTACCCTTACTAGTACTGGTTGTACCTTCATTCTTTTTTCTTGACTCACTGCTCAAAGCAGGGATATTGGAATACTCCTTCCATCCCTGCTAACTATCATCTTCTTCCTCTTCTGCCTCAGAAAGGCCCTCTATAATAAATGCCTCCACTTTCCACTCTCTTTTTAACCGCTTACAATCTGGCCACCATTTTTATCATTCCATGGAAATGGCTCTCTCCCAGGTTACCAGTGAGCTTACTTGAATTGTATCCTTAAATAATTATTGCTAGCATTATATAGCCAAGGTTTGCAAATCATTTACATTTGTGATCTCACTTTGTGAGATAGGTGCTATTATTATCCCCATTTTTCAGTTAAAGAGACCAAGACAGATTAAATGACTCTCTCACAGCTGAGACAGGACTCAAAGAATAGGAACAATCTTTTGCCTCTCTTTGTATCTCTGGCACTTTATCACAGTGCTTGGCACATAGCTGATGCTTTAAAAATGCTTTCTTACTTGATTGTGACTCCAGGTCTAATACTTTATCCATTGTATTACTGTGCTGTTCTAAAATACCTCTCTCAGTCTTAATTGTAAAGTCCAAACATATGTACTCAAGATTACTGAAGAGGAATTTGGGGTTGGCAGTTGCCTTGATTTTTTAAAAAATAATTGCTCTGAATTTGAGTTCCTTGAGTTTGAGTCTCTTCTTAACCCCTTAAAATCTGGGCCTCTAACCTGTAGATGTTCCTCAGGGTCCCATTATTAGGATCTCTCCCTTCTTCTATCACTCAGTAGCCTCTCTTCCTTTAAGGTTCATGCTCTTCACATCTACCACCCAAACAAAATCCTTGCAATTGTTGTCTGCATACCACTATGTCACTCCCCTTCTTTCTCAGCACATTTTGTATTTATTTGTTTGCATGTTGTCTCTCTCATTCGATTATAAGCTTTTTAAGAGCAGAGACTGTCTTTTGCCTCTTTTTGTACATCTAGCATTTAGCACAGTGCCTGTCATATACAAAGTATTTAATAAATGTTTATTAATTGACTGATTCCTCTCTACCCTAAGAACTGGTTGTAATATTTGCCAATATATTCTTGCTTTCATCTTAAAGTCTGTCATTCTTTGAGCCTTGCTTTCTTCATCTGGAAAATGGGCATAATAATAGTTGCCCTGCCGACATGGCAGGGTTATTTCAAGGAATTTTCTTTCTAAACTAAAAAGTGTTACTGAATTGTAACTCATCAATCTGAAAAGGGCAACTTAGAACAAGCATTAATTTAATAAAAATGAATCATTGGCTTGATCCCATACCACCAGTGACTTCTGTCCACCTTGGGTTTCATTGATTTTCTTTTCTTGAATTTTTTTCCTTTGGGGTTGCCATCCAAAGATGACAATATTCAAATTTTTGTTTTTAAATGAAAATGAGTTTTCCTTGTAAAAATTCAGTGGGATTTTATAACTGTTTTTACAAGTGAATTCAAGTTCCATCTCTGACACCCTCTAGGCTTCTGATATTGGTCAAAAAACTCTCCTACTCTTAGTTTTCTCATCTATAAAATGGAAATAACACCTGTTTCACAGGATTGTTACAAGAATCAAGTGAGAATGTAACCCCTGTCCCAAAGCTTATTGGTATGAGACTCTTTCTTTTCGGTGAAGATGAATGCCCTGCCCTATATGAGAAGCAGAGTAAAGTTAGCAAGAAGCAAGAGTTTCAGTTGTCAGTCTTTTTTGGGGTTCTTCAAGTGAAAGTTCCCTTTGAGTCTCCCTTCAGGACTCTTAAATGAGAGTCTTCACTGAGAGTAGCTTCTAGTTGGCTTCCAACTTCAAGAGAGAAGAAGGAAGAAACCAACCTTACTTCAGGTTGCTGAAGGAAAAGACTTTGGGAAGACATGAGAGGAGTGGGCAATCTCCATCATGTCCCCATTCCCAGCTTGTTACTCTAGAGACTTTGGAGAGTTTCAAGGACATTCTCTTTTGGTTGAGTTCAGTTATCTGGCTCCCAATGGGAGAGCTCTTTCACTCTGTATTGTCTAGCACATATCCTCCAATGTATATCTTCTCAAATTTCTTTTTTGCTGTGATTTGTACAAATGAGTTATTTTGCTATTTGCAATGTGTGTTCATTGTGGAACTCATATAAGGTAGGAAACAAACTAAGTCTTAGATATGGAGGTTGGAGTCTCCTTCCCTGCCTCCAGATGTCAAAGTGATCAAAAGTTAGCTTAACCTAATCATATCTCCTAAATAAACAATATTTAAGTGGGCAGATTGATTTACTTCTGGACTAGGAATCCTCTCTCTGAGCAGAGTGGTGGCCTCTAGCCCCAGCCTCCTGTTTCCACTCCAGGCAGGAATGAAAGCCACCCTTGGAGAAGGGTGGGGAAAGAAGAGGCAAGAAATGTGTATTCTTTCTCCCTTCGAGACACACACAGTGACAGACTGCTCGACACACACATGGATGGGCCTTTGTACATATGTGGAGCTCATTCTGTTTCCTTGTGTTGATAAAAAGCAGCCTGGCAGATGGCTAGGGTTAGCCCCAGAGTTAAGAAGATGTGGGTTTATGTTCTGCTTTTGACACATACACATAATGGCTTTGTGATATGAGCAAATTACTTCATTTGGTTCAGGCAGCTCTGTAAGTTGCAAATCAGGTCTCCACCTGGATGGGTAGAGGAAATCTACAGGTCTGAACCAAGAGGAAAAGATTTATTTACATAGACCCACACACATCAGTAGTAATCAAAATTCTGACTTCTCTAAGAATATAGGCTGAAGTAGGCAAGGAATATAGCAACCTTCTGTTTGATAAACCCAAGGACCCCAGCTTCTGGGATAAGAACTCATTGTTTGACAAAAATTTCTGGGAAAACTGGATAACAGTGTGGCAGAAATTAGGCATAGACCCATACCTGACACCGTACACAAGAATAAAGTCCAAATGGGTACATGATTTAGGTATAAAGATTGATACCATGAATAAACTGGAGAAGCAAGGAATAGTGTATTTATCAGATCTATGGAGAAGGGAAGAATTCTTTACTAAAGGAGAGATAGAATGCATTATGAAATGCAAAATGGATAACTTTGATTACATTAAACTGAGCAGTTTTTGCACAACCAAACCCAATGCAACCAAAATCCGGAGGGATGTAGTAAATTGGGAAAGAATTTTTACAGCTAAGCTCGGGGATAAAGGCCTCATTTCTAGAATATATAGAGAACTGATCCAAATGTATAATCATACAAGTCATTCCCCAATTGATAAATGGTCAAAGGATATGAACAGGCAATTTTCAGAGGAAGAAATTAAAGCTATCTATAATCATATGAAAAAATGCTCTAAATCACTATCGGTTAGAGAGATGCAAATCAAAACAACTCTGAGGTACCACATCACACCTATAAGATTGGCAAACATGACAGAACAAGAAAATGATAAATGCTGGAGAGGATGTGGGAAAGTTGGAACACTAATTCATTGTTGGTGGAGCTGTGAGCGCATCCAACCATTCTGGAGAGCAATTTGGAACTATGCCCAAAGGGCTACAAAAATGTGCATACCCTTTGACCCAGCAATATCGCTACTAGGACTATATCCCCAAGAGATCATAAAAATGGGAAAGGGTCCCACATGTACAAAAATATTTATAGCAGCACTCTATGTAGTTGCCAAAAACTGGAAGTCAAGGGGATGTCCATCAATTGGGGAATGGCTGAATAAATTATGGTATATGAATGTAATGGAGTACTATTGTGCCATAAGAAATGATGAACAAGAAGACTTCAGAGAGGCCTGGAAGGACTTATATGACCTGATGCCGAGTGAAAGGAGCAGAACCAGGAGAACTTTATGCACAGCAACAACCACAGTGTGTGAGAGAGTTTTTTCTGGTAGACTTAGATTTTTGTAATAACACAAGAACTTCTTACCAAAAAAAAAAAAAAAATCCCAATGGAGGATCTCAAGGCAAAATGCCTGCCACACTCAGAGAGAGAAATATGGAAGTCACTCACATATTGTAGCAGATCATGTTTGTGTATGTGTATGTGTTTGTGTATCATGCTCTGATTTGTTATACGATTTCTTTCATTTATCTTAGTCTGACTACATAGCATGACTATAGTGAAAATATACTCAATAGGAAAGTATATGTAGAATCTATACAGAATTGTATGCAGTCGTGGGGAGGGAGGGGGGTAGTGGGGAGTAGGTGGGGAGGGATAAAATCGCAATTGTATGGCAGTGATTGTTAAACATTACAAAATAAAAAAAAAAAGAATATAGGCTGAAATGAGATTCGAAGGCAAAGCTTGTGGGAATCAAACCTTAAATATTACAACTGTTCTTGGTTTATTAAACATCTCCACCTAACAGGTACCTACTTGTGCAAGATGAGAGCTGTGGAGGGTGGAGGGATATAAACAGATATAAGAAATATAAATAGTCCTTGCCCTCAAGGACATTGATATCTGATTGAGGAGATAAAATGTTATAGGACCTTTGATGGTAGAGAGAGTTTTTCATTTTGTTTTCATTTCCCTGGAGTCTAACGTACAGAATGCATGTAATAACAGTAACAACAGCTAGAATTTAGATAGTGCTTTAGGGGTTTACAAAACACTTTACAAATGCATTATCATTCTCAGAACTCTGGAAAGGTGGGTGCTATTATTATTCACATTTTACGGATGATGAAATTGAGAATGGCAGAGGTTAAGTAATTTGTCCAGGGTCTGTATCTGAGGTAGGATTTGAACTCAGGTCCAACATTCTGTCTACTGTACTATCTAGGTGCCTTAATAAAAAGTTGTGGGACTGATTTGGATATATGCATAGGAAAATATAACTAACTGTATAAGGAAATCAGGGGTAAATGTCAAGTGAATGACATAGATTAAGAGATTTCATAGGAGGGAGTAGACCATTCCTATACAGAATGATCAGGGATGGTTTTAGAAAGGAAGGCAGGAAACAAGCATTTATTAAGTACCTACTATGTGGCAGGCACGATGCTAAGTGCTTCACAAGTATTAACTCATTTGATACTCACAGCAAGCCTGGGGGGCGGGGTTGGTGCTGTTATTAATCCCAATTTTACAACTGAGGAAACTAAGGTAGAGTGACTTACCTAGGATCACACAGGCAATAAATGTTTGAAGCTTGATTTAAACTCAGATCTTCTAGACTCCATGCCCAGTGCTCTATCCAATGTACCACCTAGCTGCCCATAAGTAGGTAGGGTTCTAGTTGGGTCTTGAAGGGAAGGTAGGAAAAAGTGCAGTGGAAGTATCATTCTAGGTGCAGGTAAGCAAAGGTGTAGAGGTGGAATATCTTAAGGACTGTTCAGAGGATGAGTTTGGCTAGAATTAAGAGCTTGAAGAGGGGAACAAGAGCAGATAAGGTTATAAAGGTAGTTTGGGGACAGATTGTACGTGGCCAATGAGCAGATCTGTTGTTTTCCATTTTTGCATCCCAGCTATTCATAAATACATAAAAGCAATATAAAACCTCCAGACACGCAATTTCTTTACCTGAATTTCAGTCAATAAATTTCAGCATGTCCTCCTCTGGGAAGTGTTTTGGAAAATTAAGATCTGTTGATCAAATAAATGCCTTTTAGGGTAGCATTTGGCCTCTACAGTTTCCTGCACTGCTTTTTAGCACATTTCTAGTCTTCTAAGGGCTCAATTTCCCTCATCTTGCCTTACCCACACCCACACTGTTTAGTGAAAGGGAGAAACAGGAAGATTGAGTGGAAACAAGACCTCGTCTTGTCCTCCTCTCTGCACCCCCTCCCCATGACAACAGCCACCTACTGCCCCAACCTCTCAGGGGGCCTGCCTGGGTCAGCCTTTCTTTCCTTGGATAGAGCACAGCTAGCGCCACTTCCATTGCTTTGGTTAGGGACATCAAGCTGGCATTAGCAACAAACATTTCCCGTTAAACAGTAAAGCAAAACCAATATCCTTAATGGCCTAATTGGAAAGGGTTTATCCACTGTTTCCATGGCTGCCTGGCCATTAGATTGAAAAAGTCAGATTCTGATGACTGAATGAGTAAGTGCACAATGTATGAGATTATAATGAACAGGTAGGGAGTGGGGTGGGGGAGGGATGAAATCTAAAGATTTATCTTCTCCTTCTGTGAAAAAAAGAGTTGCCCAAAGTAACTGTCTAAAATCTAAATTTTCTGAAAGGGTATATGAGTTTTCTATTTGTTCTAACCATAAGTTTTGTTTTATTCTAAGTCTGGTTGTCCTCCCTTGTCCCATTCTAAAAGCCCAACATGTGCAGGGCAGTCGAGGGTATGCGTTTCCTTATCTGTTGTGTCTCTTAATCGAAACAGGCTCTACTCCTTTGGATTGTCCCAATAGAATTGCACTTGTAGTAATCTAGTTCTTGTTGGAAATGAAGATGCTTCGATTCTCTTGGAGTATCAGTTCACTTCCTTGGGATTTGTTTCAGTTGAATAGTTTCATTATTCATGTCAGTCATCTTCACCAAGCACATTTTTCTCAGACATTTGAATTCCTTAATCATTTTCTTTCTAAAGGGTGCTGATAATGCAAAAAATGTGAGTTTCTTTGGGGGTCCACATAAAATCTGAAAAACAAAAGATATCAAATGTAATTTAAGCCCAGGATATGGGCATGATCTTTTGAATATTCTCCAAGTGACTGGAATTTTAAAAAGGGATCAGATTTTAGGTTTGTCAGAAACAATAGGACAGAATGTTAATTGAAATGTTTCCGTTTCGATTCTTATTAACCATTGTAGGGTTACTTTATTTTCTCCTGCACCATAGAAAAGTATCTGAAAATCAACTATTTGTTTTTTAAAAGATAGAGTTTGTATTTACAGTGCCTTCATCTTCTTTTTTTTGTTATTGTTAATTTATTTTTAGTTTTCAACATTCACTTCCACAAAATTTTGAATTCCAAATTTTCTCCCCATCTCTCCCCTTCCCCCACCCCAAGACAGAGAGCATTCTGATTATCCTTCCCCCAATCAGCCCTCCATTTTATCACTCCCCTTTTTCTTATTCCCTTCCCTTCTACTTTCCTGCAGGCAGTGTCATCATTTTCAAATATATCTCTTCCCTCTCTTCTGCCTAGTTTGCTATATTTTATGTGAAATGGAGAGATAGAATATCAAGGAATGAAAAATCAAATAAGCATTTCATCAAAACTAACCAACACCTTAACTGTATCTGACAATATTTACAGTCTTCCAAAACCAAAGTCTTCCACATCTGCGATGAAGGGAGGGGAGCATCATGTTTATTTCACTGTGTATATTCCTTGTTTCTCTTTTTGACATCTTGATGCTCAACTACATTTGCTTAAATATCTTAGTTATCTACTTAATGGCATTCCTAAAAGTGAAAATAATACTTTCCTCTCTTTTTTTTACCTAATTTGTTCAGATTTTAAACTTTTAAAAAGGGAGACTGGAATCTCAGAGTTGTGAAGAAAATACTTTGCACACCTTTAAAGTTTGTAACCCTATAAATACAAATCTTTTAAATATATGCTAGTATTATACTTCTACTGAATAGAATAAAAAACAATGATAATATTTGACATTTCTGCAGTGCTTAAAATTTGCCAAAGCCCTTTACATACATTACCTCCTTTGAGCCTAAGAGCCCTTATGAACAGCCAAGTAGTTATCTGAAACCAACATGTCCCCTCTGGAATGCAAATGTATTCCAAAAAAAGGATTTCCTTTTGGTTTCCAAATGTCAATATGTTAAATATGGATGCTTGGAAATTGATCTGAAACCCAGCTCTTAATCTTTCTGACCAGGGAGGAGAGAAAAGGCCACAGCTGTGACCTCCACCTCAGCTTATTGTTTTAGACACAGGAGTCCATTAGCAGCCTCCATAGCCGCCTCCACCCTCTCTTCATGGAATCACCACGGCCTAACCTACAGTGCTAAGTGCATTCCAAATGAAAAAAACCAATTTCAGGACCGATCATTTTCCTACTGTATATTCTGAAAGAACACGGGTTAGTGAACCGCAGGAGAGATTCAACCAAAACAATTCCTCAGTCTCTGTCAGTCTTTTGTGTGGTTGTTAACAGGTATCAAGATCAGAAACATCTGTGTAGTTCTTTCCAGGAGAGGTATCTTGACTGCATTCAATGAAGAGGCTTATTGTGGGCTGTTTGCTGAGAGAACAGAACATGCAAAGATAATTATAGTCTCTTCTTCATGCTTGTCATTATCTCTCCTCATTTTGCTTGCCCACTTTAGCGATGGCCATAAATGCTCATTTGTTTAACTTATCTCCTAGTCTCTCCAAAACAAAAAAAACAGAAAAAAAATCAAATTTGATTGTGAAAAAAGACAGAAAATCACAGACGATCCAAATAACTGGAATAATAACAGTTACAACAGTACCATCAGACTTAAGACCGGTCACCCATTGTGTGTGTTCAATGAGCCCTGAATGTTAATATTGGAAATAATACACTTTGCCTCCAACCATATTTTCCGGAGAAAGGAATTCAGGTTCTGCTTCCCCTTGTTTTCTTAGTCATGCTACCAGAAGCTTGGGGAATGGAGGCAGGGGATAGGGCAGAAGAGCTCCAGACAAATCAATTGAGGATATTGAATGAGAGAAAAAATTTCGCAGCCTTCCGTGGATAGATTGTGAAATGCTCAGTTCATCTATCAATAAAAGTTGCCTGAAAACTTACGGAATTGTTTTGCAAGTTCTTTTCTTTGTCTAAACATTTTTCTTATTTGTTGGCTGAGGGTCAAGTTGCATCATACTTGTCTGGCTGTTAGAAACACTGAAAACACTGAGGCACAGAAATTACGTTGTTGATAATTGTTGGGATATACATTTTATGACTTTTATGAGCGTTCACAGTAATACATATATTAATGAAACAGTAATAAATATCATATAATTAAATAACAGAGAGAATAATTAAATAATATAATAAATTAGTGGAAAATGAACTGTTGAATGTTAGAGTTAGAAGTAACCTTCAGTGTAATTTAATCTAATTCTGTTCTCAGTATACCAATCCCCTTTGTCACTTAATAGTGATTAAACAGCTTCTTCTTGAACACTTTCAGGAATGAGAAACTCACAATCTCACAAGGCAGCCTATTTCATTTTTGGATAACTGTAACTATCAGGAAGTCAGCCAGGTGGCGTCATAGTGCACAGAGGGCAGAGCCTGGAGTCAATAGGACTCATCTTCCTGAGTTCAAATTTGACCTGACACTTTCTCCTAGCTTTGTGACCCTGGACAAGTCACTTTACCCTGTTTGCCTTGGTTTCTTCATCTGTAAAATGAGCTGCAGAAGGAAATGACCAGTTGCTCCAGTATCTTTCCCAGAAAACCCCAAATGCGGTCATGAAGTTGGACATGACTAAAGATAACTCAACAACAACAACAAATATGAAATAAAATCTCCCTTTTTATAATTTATGGGCATTGTTCCTAGATTTTCTCTCTGGAAAATAGAATCTCTATTTAACAAAGGGACTCAGAACAGTCTTCTCCCCCATTTCTTGCCAGCTGCCCCTCTTTGTACTTCTTTGAAACTCTCCCATCTTGCTCTCTTGAGTCAGATACTCAAGGCATTTATATCACCCTTGTTTGTAATTTTGAAAAACTAAGAACAACTTAAATGTCAAACAATTTAGCAACAGCTGAACAGATACATCAATGCAAAGGAATATTACGATACAATTAAAAAGTAGGAGGGATCTAAATAAACACGTTAAAATTTACATAATAACATGAGATTAAAAAGCAGAACTAGATAACTATATGTTTCTTAGCAACAAAACAAAAAGAAAACATTTAAATACAAGAATGAATTGACAAAGATAATAGAAGGAGCTACAGCTAACTATTCTTAGGGAGGAAAGAACTCATAAAATTATTTCAACATCTATTTACTGAAAATCTTTTAAAGCTGAATTAGTTCTAAATACAAGTTAGGTTAATTCAATTCAACAAGCATTTATTAATGACAATCTATATCAGGCACTGTGCTAGGTGTTAGGGATAGCCCTGGGGAATAGAAATACAAGTTTAAAAAAAAATAAACCTTGCCTTCTAGGAGCTTACAATCTAATGGAGAAAGATGTGTGTGTATTCGTCCTTCATTGCCGAAGAAGACCATGCCATCAGGGAAATGATGACATGACTTGCACTTGACTGTGTTTTTATCTTTGTCAATTCATTCTTGTATTTAAATGTTTTTCTTTTGTTTTGTTGCTAAGAAACATAGTTATCTAGTTCTTTTTTAATCTCATGTTATTATGTAAATTTTAACGCGTTTATTTAGATCCCTCCTACTTTTTTAATTGTATCATAATATTCCTTTACATTAATGTATCTGTTTGTTCAGCTGCTGCTAAATTGTTTGACATTTAAGTTGTTCTTAGTTTTTCAAAATTACAAACAAGGGAGATATAATTGCCTTGGGGCAATGGTCTTTTTCCTAAATTTATTTTTTATGTTTGTTTCATCAGGTTCATGAAATCTTGCCTTTCCTTCCATAGGCTAAAATCTACCTAAAACTGGGGGAGAGATGCAAACAGAGGGCATACAGTCAAGAACATATTTTTCCTTTTATATAGTTTGTCATCCACAGCAGAATAGTTGTACTTAATAAATGAAAGTTAAGCCATTTATTTTTTAAAAAACCCAATATTACTAAATATTTTGAAAAAATGAAACACCCAGGGAAGCAAATCAGAAAATCACATTAAGAATATTGCCTCATAATTATATAGTCTTTCTCACATTTTAACTTATGAAAAATCAGTTTTACAACCATAACCCTCTTGGCCAGCACAATTCATTTATTGATATCCTGTCTCTTTTTCCTTTTCACCTTTCTGACAGGGCACTGATGAAATTTTACATGCCAGGTTCATTGAGACTTAACTTTCCTCTTAGCCTCTTAAGGTTTTGTTGTTTTGTTTTTAGCTTGGCTCAATTAAATGTATCACTGAAGTTTTTTTTTTAAAAACTTGATTGATCTTTTTTCAATGAACAAAAATCTATTTTCTCTTCTTCTCACCCTTCTTCACTAGAGGAAAAAAAAGAGAAGCAAAACACTTGTAACCAATATTAGCAACAAATTTCTTCATTGGTCATTTCCAAATGTGTCTCTGAAACTGCATCCTAAATCTATCACGTCTGTCTCAGGAGGTGGGTAGCATGTTTCATCACGTGTTCCCTGAAATTGTGGTTGGTCATTGTATTGATTAGTATTCCTAAGTCCTTCAAAATTGTTTGACTTAACAATATTTTTGTTGTTGTACGAACTGTCCTCCTGGTTCTGCTTACTTCACTTTGCATGAGTTCATACAAGTCTTCCAAGGTTTCTTTGGCACTGTTCCTTTCATGATTTCTTATAGCATATTATTCCATCATATTCATGTACTGTAACTTTTTCAGCTGTTTTCTAATTGATGGGCACCCCCTCAATTTCTAATTCTTTGCCAGCATGAAAAAAGCTGCTGTAAATATTTTCATACCTATGAGTCTTTTTCTTGTTTCTTTGATTTTTTTGGAGGTGTGAACCTAGTAGTTATATTACCTGTTCAAAGTGTATGCACAGCTTAATAGCTTTTTAGCCATAGTTCCAAATTGCTTTTCAGAAGGGCTGGACCAGTTCATAGCTCCACTGAGCAGTACCTTAATGTACTTGTTTTCTCACAGTCCCTCCAGCATTTTCATTTTCCTTCTTTGTCAGATTTGCTGATCTAAAGGGTAGGGGATGAAACCTCAGAGTTGCCCTAAAAATTTTTTATTTCTCCAATTATTAGCCATTTGGAGCATTGTTTCATCTGACTAATGATAATTTAGATGGCTTCCTCTGAGAACTGGCTGTCCAAGATATCCCTGAAATTACAATCAGCATTCATCCCAGTGTTAGCTTTACTCTTCTGGATTGGCTGCAATCTTCCTCAAGTCCCTTTGTCAGATTACTCCCTTATTTGTCACATGATATTGAACAAATTCCAGTGACTCTTTGTTCTTTCTAGAATTCTATATAAACACCTCTATTTGGTATTTACTCTTCACAATCTGGCACCAATCTACCTTTTCAACCTTATTATATACCACTTCCCCTTATGAATGCTACAGTCTCATCAAACTAGCCTGTTCTTTGTTCCTCCTATACCACATTCCATCTCCTATCTCCATGCATTTGCATGGGCTGTCCCTCATGCCTAGAAGGAACTCTTTCCTCACCTCTGTCTCTTAGAATCCAAATTTCCTTCAAAGCTTCACTAAAATATTACCTCCTACATGAGACTTTTATGGATCCCTAAGGTACTAGAGGCTCCCTCTGCCAAGATTACCTCACATTTTGTATATCTTTTTTATATGTGTACCTGTTGTATCTCCCAGTAGAACACAGACCTTTTGAGGACAGGGATGACATTCATTTTTTTCTTTCTGTCCCTATCTCAGCATAGTTCCTGGCATGTAGTTATACATACTTATTGACTAACTGATTGATTAAAAGAGTATAAATGGATTCTTTAATCTGTTTAATTAGTCCTGATCATGTCACTTCTCTACTCAGTAAACTCCGGTGACTTCCTGTTGCCTCCTGGAGCAAGTTCAAAATGCTCTGTGCGACATTCATAGCCCTTAATAACCTAGCCCCTTTCTACCTTTCCAGTCTTCTTATGCCTTACTGTACCTTGATAATTATTCTTTGATCCAGCGACACTGGACTCCTGGCTATTCCACAAACAAGACACTCTCAGCTCCAGGCATTTTCTCTGGCTGTCCCCCATGTGTGAAAGGCTCTCACTCCTTTATCCTGACTACTGACCTCCCTGGCTTCCTTTAAGTTCCAGCTAAAATCCCATCTTCAGAGGATTTTATATCTCTTAATTCTAATAATAATAATACCTCTTCATTCCAATGCTTTCCTTCTCTTAATTAAATGTCCTATTTATTCTGCGTATAGACTGCTTTCTATGTATTTGTTTGCACGTTGTTTCCAACATTTGATTGTGAGATCCTTGAGGGCAGGACTGTCTTTTGCCTCTTTTTACATCCCCAGTGCTCAGTAGCATACCTGGCATATGCCATGCACTTAATAAATGTTTATTGAACTGAAGTGAATCCTTACACTCAGGGGTGTGCTGGAGCCAGCTCTCCAATTGTTACATTTCAGTGTGAGCATTTACATGTCAGAAATCAGGGCTTGATTTAGTTTATTGTCTAAACTAAAGAAATCTATAACAATGCAGCTTAAACTTTAAAAAGCTACATGAATATATTTTTTTGAGAGTCTGGTTGTTAAACATTTACCAGCATGTCCCTGATGATACCCTTTAGTTCACATATACAACATACCTTCATATATGTGATTATTATAATATAATAGCATAATATGACCTTTTTTTTCATTTAAAATCCACACAAAATCATGTTTATATCACAAGAGTAAAAATCGTGGGGAAACTATTCACTAGCCATGAGTCATGAGGGAATCTCAGAGTTGGAACAGACCTGAGAACTCTACTAGATTATCCAAAATCAGACCAAAAATTTCCTCTATATTGGTCCAAATCCATGTAACAGTTCTATCAGCCAGTCCACAAATCTCCTCTTCTCCCAGAATATCAGGAGAGATTATGTCAAAGTCTTTACCTAAGATAAGGTAGATTATGTTCTTGGTATTTTACCAGTCTACCAATCTAGTAATCCTGACATAAAACCCAAATTCCACAAGAGCAAAAGCAAAATTAATATAAGATAAAACAACAGAGAGGGAAGGCACCTGAAGGACTTTTCTTGAAATCTAAAGGCAGAGACTGCCCTTTTACAAAGGTGGCATTTTATTACAAAATAGCAATATATAACAAGTGTGGTAAGAGGTAATGATAAAAGCACTAGATTTGTAGTCAAGGAAGATATTTTAAAAGGAAGGGGGGAAATACAAAATGGAAGAAAGAACAAACATGGCAGGTATCTAAGAAAGGCAGCATACTAGTCTAATTGGAATAGAGGCTTTGTGTTTATGAGTACTGGAAAATAATGTTGGCTAGAGTAGATTTTATAGAGGATTATGAAGACCAGGCAGTGTTTAGCTTGGACGTTGTTGTATAGGGAATACGGAGCCTACACAATAGGGAGCCTGTGAAAGTTTTTGAATAAGGTAAATCAGTGTTTTAAGATTAGACTAGAAATATGTAAGAAATAAATTCCATCCAATAGAGGGCAGGCTGGAATCCTGTAGACTAAGAATCTCTTTAAGTAAATTGGTAAAAAGGAGTATATGGGGTGTTCAGGGAGAACTAATACCTCTGGTATGAGATCTCATGGAACACATTTCAGGGTTGCTCATCTACCTTTGGATGGAGTATTTACCTTTCACCTAGCTGTCACTCATGACTCCAAGACTCTGTAGCAGGTGCATTAGTTACACCCTTGGTAAAACTATCTCCGCACACAGGCTAAATCGCGTTGAGGGTAACTGAAAGACCTCAAAATGTGTCGGTGCATTAGGGGATGTCTCCTCCAAGCATGTGAAGGTTTTCCCCAGTGGAATGGGCAGATGAGAATGATTTGTTCTAAGGGCCATGAAGGCAGCAGCTAAAACAGGCACTGTGGAGCTCTTAGAGCTTGGTCAAACTCCAAAGAAGCCAAGGTCACGTACTGTATCCCGGGCCAGCAACAGTCTATGAAATAATATATTTAAAGATTGTCTGTTAATTTGTGAATTAATCTGTGAATTTCTTCCTTTAGGCCAAATAATGTCCTTCTAACCATTTTTCAAGCTCTTATATTCATCTTTTAAATCCTGATTGTATACCCTGTGTCCCCTCCCAGTTTCAAATGAGGAAGTAAAAGTTTAAGGATAGAATAAGTTTTGCATCTAGACATTTCCAGAAAAGGAGCTAAATTTGTCCTCAAATGGTCAGTCCCATATGATCAATTTATAGATTAGAAAGTAGTAAGAATAATATAATTTTCTCTGCCATTACCTTGTGGAGGTTCATTGACCTCTCCCCCAAGCATTCTTCAGTCTCCTAAGTAGGAAATCTATCACCAAAAAGGGTGCACCATGTTTTTATGATCTGCTAAAGATGTAATTTAAAGCCAAAAACTTCAGGAAAGAAACTCTAAAACTACAAATTGTAGTAAAGAAACATCAGGAAATTGAAAATGCAAAAATTTTCCTCACTTGATTGACTTACCCACATGACTTTTAAAAAAAATATTGAATTTTTGTTGGGTGATTCTGTATCTTTGTTCATATAGTACATATGCGTACACTATAAACTACAGATTCTAATTCTTTTTTTAAATAACATTTATTTGTAATTATAAACCTTTCAAGAAATAAGAAATAAAAAGATTATTATATAGGAAACAAAAAACTTGTTATGTACAATTTATTTTTAAGTGTTTGTTTACTTTGACAGGGTAATAACAAAATTACCGTTTGTATCCCTTTCTGTATTTCTTTTTTTTAAAAAATTAATGTTTTCAGTTTTCTACAATCTCTTCCATATATCTTAGATTTTTTGTTTACTTTAACAGGGTAATAACAAAATTACCCTATTTGTGTCCCTTTCTATACTTCTTTTTTTTAAAAATTTATTTGTTTATTTGTTTTCAGTTTTCTACAATCACTTCCATGTATCTTAGGTTTCTTCCCCTTCCCTCACTTTCCCTCCCTGAGACAGCATGCAGTCTTATATAGGTGCTACACATACATCCTTATCAAATACATTTTCACTTTAGTCATGTTGCATAGAAAAATTAAAGTGAAGGGGAGAAAGGGAGAAACCATTAAAACAAAACATGACATAACACAAAAGAAAAAAGAAAACATAACATAACACAAGAAGAAATTGCTTCATTCTGCAATCCAATTCCATAGTTCTTTCTCTGGTTATGGAAAGCTTTGTGCCTCAAGAATCCATTTGGAATTTTTTAGATCTTTGCATTGCTGTGAAGGGCTAAGTTTACCCGAAAAAGTCCTCTAACACTGTGGTTGTTGCTGTGTACAAAGTTCTCCTGGTTCTGCTCCTTTCACTCAGCATCAGTTCATATAAGTCTTTCCAGGCCTTTCTGAAGTCTTCCTGTTCATCATTTCTTATAGCACAATAGTATTCTATTACATCCACATGCCATGTTCAGCCATTCCCCAATTGATGGGCATCCCCTTGATTTCCAGTTCTTGGCCAGACCACAAAGAGAATTGCTATAAATATTTTTTGTACATGAGGGACCCATATTCTAATTCTTAACAGAAGCAGAAGAGATTAAGAAGGGGTGGCAAGAATACACAAAAGACTATACAAGAAAGATCCTAACATCATCAATAACCATGATGGTATGTTTACTGATCAAGAGCCAGACATCCTGGAGAATAAAGTCAAGTGACCTGTAGGAAGCTTTGCTAACAATAAAGCTGGTGGAGGTGACAGAATTCCACTTAAAGGATGATGCTATTAACGTGTTGCTGCATTCAATATGCCAACAAATTTAGAAAACTCAACAGTGGCCACTAGATTGGAAAAGATCAATTTATGTCCCAGTCCTAAAGAAGGGGAACGCCAAAGAACTTTTATATTACCAAACAATTACTCTCATTTCACTTCATTTCACACTCTAGTAAGCTTATGCTTAAGATTCTAAAAGCTAGACATCAGCAGTGTGTGGACCAAGAACTTCCAGAAGAGCAGACTGGTTTTTGAAGAGGTAGAGGAACTAGAGATCAAATTGCCCACATTTGTTGAATTTTGGGGAAAGCAAGGGAGTTTTAGAAAAAATATCTACTGCCTGCTTCACTAACTACACTAAAGCCTTTGATTGTGTGGATCACAATAAAATGTGGCAAGTCCTCAAGGATATGGGAGTACCAGATCATCTTACTTGTCTCCTGAGGAACCTGCATACAGGCCAAGAAGCAACAAATGAACATGGAACAACCGATTGGTTTAAAATTGGAAAAGAAATACAACAAGGCCATGTATTGTCACCTTGCTGACAAAGGTCAGTAGAGTCACAGCTATCATTTTTCCAGTAGCAATTTATAGCTATGAAAGTTGGACCATAAGTTAAGCTGAGTGCTGTACAATCGACACTTTCATATCGTGGTGCTGGAGAAGATTTTTGAGAGTCCCTTGGATAGCAAGGAGATCAAATCAGTCATTTCTTATAGAAATTAATTCAGGCTATTCACTGGAACATCAAATACTGAAGATAAATACTTTGACCCATAATGAGAAGTCAGGACTCATTGGAAAAGAGCCTGATGTTAGAGGAGGAGGGGACAACAGAGGATCAGATGGATGGATAAATATTGCAATGGAAACAATGAACATGATCTTGGATAGACTTTGGGAGATGGTAGAAGATAGGAGGATCTGGCATGCTACGGTCCATAGGATCATGGAGAGTCGGACATGACTGAATGACTGAACAACAAAAATAAATTCTAAGTAGGTCTATGATTGTGTTTTTAAACTATTAGTTCAATTAACTTTATTCTACTTTTTCCTTTAGAGAATTATGAACTCACACCAACTAAAGCAAGTAAAATGGTCATTTCCATCTACACTGTAGAGCAGAAGATTGTAGATGAAACTGCACATTTCTACGCTGAAGAACTGACTTTTCTTTTTGAGTATATAATAAATCCATCATATAGCCATTTTCAAAAGTTGGACCATTATTTTAAGGAGGAGCACAAGGAAAGAAAATCTCTAAGACTCATAGTTTCATAGGATTCACACACTTCTGACCTAACTGGGTTCTAATGCAAGGAACTGCATCTGGAAAATTCCTGCTGAGAAGCTGTTTGAATGGCATGTCAAGTCCAAGTTTCCAATGATTATCTGCCTGTAACTGTGAGGATTTTTCTAGGATGTCAACCAGCCCTGTCAGGGGTTAAACCAGGCAACCAGAAGCCCCACAGCTGCTGCCAGCTATTAGGGTTGTCAACATTCCTTCCAACTCTCTCTGTCTTATCATTACTAATTATAAGCTGAAATCAGATTTCTTCTGTGAGCAGGGATGGAATGTTAATTTGCATTTTGTGATTCTCTGTTGCCTTTCATCAAGGGGTCTCAAAGCACTGTGGTAACTTTTCAAACAGGTGTGAGTCCATGCTTGTGGTCTTACAAAAAGTCATTGATTGCACTTGGAAGAAGCTATGCCTCCTGACTTACCACCTTTACGTAATGATTTACACTAATTAAGAATTTTAGTGATAGAGATGGTTTTATAATCATTTGTTCAAACACCTCATTTTTTTTAGTATAAAGGAAACAGAGGATCAGAGAAGTATGACTTGCCCAACGTCACACTGTTAGTTTCAGAGGTAAGACACAAATATAGTTGTCTCCACAGTTCCTCTAGTGGATTTACCGTGGTGCCTCTAGACTGTAGCTTTCATTTATTCATTCAACAAATACTTACTAATTATCATCTATGTCCAAGACACTGTGTTAGGTATGGGGATATAAGATCTTACAAGAGAAAGTTCCTGCCCTCATAGAGCTTACGATACTAGTAAGGAAGAGAAAAAATACATTTAAAAATGGAGCTCCTAACAAATGCGTGACAAAGGTCACACAAGTGCAAAATAGTGTAAGAATCCAGAGGGAAAGAGATCACCTTTAGCTGGAGTGATCAGGGGGTGGGGAGAGGGACTATGTATTTTAATGGAGAGAGCACTAGATTTGGAGTCAGAGAAACTAATTTCTCAATAATCTTTTTTTGTTGTATTATATTATAGAAATGTTTATTTTAGCCCATAAACTAAAAAGAAAAATAAAAAAAAAACAGCTTCAGAGTCCTGGCTCTGCCATTTATTACTCACCGTGCGACCTTGATGAAGTCATTTGCCATTTGCTTCTCCATTGTTTCTGTTTCTTTGGTTGTACATTGCTTCTCTCAAAGAGTTATTTGCAGCAGTCATGTTGTAAAAGTTAAAGTATGATATGAATGTGAGTTAATATAAGTTTTGAGGTGAATTTGAAAGATGAGTAGGGTTTTTATGAAAGAAATTGAGATTGGGCTGATGAGGGAAGGCATTACAGATAAAGGAGCAATATTTTTTAAAATGGTTCAGAAGAAGAAAAACATAAGGCATATATATATGTATATATTATATACATCCATATGCACACTCACGTTTGTGTATGTGTATGTGTGTGTTGGTATACACATCTATATCTGAGCTGGGAAAGACCTAATCACCCCCTACTTATTTTAAAAGTCTGCGTGATAAGATTTCTTTTATAATAGAAAGGGGGAAAACTGAATGAAAACAGAATAGATTTGGCAGAAATATGCTCTAAAGAAAAGGGAGTAGATTTCATGACAAAGATTAACTGAAAAACTGTATGACGTATCAATAAAATTTAATGCAGTTAAAGAAAAGAATTTGTATTTTTTTCTTTTTTTTCTTTTTTCTTTTTTTCTTTTTTTTTCTTTTTTAATGTTTAACAATCACTCCCATACAATTAAAATTTTATCCCCCCCACCTACCCCCCACTACCCCCCTCCCTCCCCACGACTGCAAAGAATTTGTATTTAATGCCTAATTACAAGTTCTCTTGGATCAAGCTAAACACACTAATTGAACTGAACATTCATGATTTTTTTAAAAAGTTAGTACATTTTATTCCAATGTACATAAATTATATCCCTCCTCTAGAATACGTTTAGTATTTTTTTAGTCCTATAAGACATGTGAATTTATTTAAAACATTTGAAATTAAGATATTTAAATAATTTGAAACGACAAAAATAAAACATTTATTTCTATGCCTTTTCTTATATTCTTTGAACTGGTTTATAACTGTATAGTATCTAGTGCTAAGCTGTAAGAAATTCTAGTCACATAGAAATACTGACTCACAGCCAGGTTGTTTAAGGCCAGCCCAATTGGCCTTCTATCTGTTTCTCACATGTGGTACTCCTCCTTTCTCCCCACTTACCCATTTCATATCATTCACACATCTTAACCTATGTCTCAGATGATGAGGTAACCCTTCTTCTTGCCAAAGTGATCCCTCCACATGTACCCTTGAGCCCCATCTCTTCCTAACTTTTTCAATAGATTTCTTCCACTGTCATTCCAACTTTCTTACTTTTCAGTTATCCCTAATTGCTAATTCCTTCACCTGTTGCCTATAAGCATTTCTATATCTTCCCCATTCTTAAAAAAATCTTCATTTGATGCCACCGTCCCTGCTTTCTGTTGTTCTCCTGTTGCTTCTCAGTTGTGTCCTATCTTTGTGATCCCATTTGGGGTTTTCTTAGCAGAGACACTGGGGTGGTTTACCATTTTTTCCTTCAGTTTATTTTGCATATGAGGAATTGCAGCAAACAGGGTTAAGTGACTTGCCCAGGGTCACACAGCTAGTATCTGAGGTCAGATTTGAACCCAGGTCCTCCTAACTCCCAGCTGGTACTCTTTACATTGTGCCACCTAGCTGCTGCACCAGTGGGCTTTTCTCTATCCTGATCTTTCTTGACCTGTCTTCAATATCTGACACTATTGAACCTGGGTAATCCTCTTTCTCTCTCCAGGTCTCATCTTTACGCCAGACCTTTATATCTAGTCCTAGTTTCTGCTGGGCTAAGTAATGTTTTACCACCTGCCTTTAGGACATCTTGTATAGGATATCCTATAGGTATCTCCTATGTGACCTGTCCAAAACAGAACTCATCTTTCCCTTCAAACCCTACTCTCTATTGGACTTTCTTATTACTGTCAAGGGAGTCACTATCCCTTCAGTCAGCCAGGCTTGAGAACTTGCTGTTATCAGTGACCCTTCACACTCACAATGGATATCCTATTCATTGTAAAATCTTGTTGTTCTTTTACCTTCACGACATCTCTTATATATGTCCCCTTTTCTCTATTTATGCCCTGGCTACTTCTTAAACAGGCCTGTTCAATGAATGGGTGTTGCCTCACCCTAAATGAGTAGCTGCAAAGATCTTGGCCTAAAGGGCCAAGTGCATGACCCACTGCATCCTGGGTCATCTCCAGAATACCTGGTCACTGGATTAAGGTGGCTCTGGAGCAGAAGTGAGGCTGGTGACCTGCATAGCAGGTCTCAAAACAAAGTCAAGTGCAAGTCATGTCATCATTTCTTTGATGGCATGGTCTTCTTTGACAATGAAAGACGAACACAACAACCCTAGTTCAAGCCCTTATCATCTCTCATCTAGACTATTTATTTTTGAAAAAATATTTTTTCCCAATTCCACAACAATTTTTACCATTTAAAAAAATTTGGGGTTCCAAATTCTTTTTCTTCTTTCCTCCCACCCCTTCTCTTTGAGATGGCAAACAATTTGATATAGATTATGCTTATTTCCATATTAGTCACGTTGTGAAAGAAAACACAGACCCCCCAAAAAAACACATGAAAAGAAATAAATTAAGTAAAAAATCGTATGCTTTGATCTGCGTTCAGATCCCATCAGTTGTTTCTCTGGAAGTAAATAGCATTTTTCATCATAAGTCTTTTGGAATTGTTTCAGATCTTTGCATGCAACAACCTTCTAACTAGCCTTTGTTTCAAGTTGTTCCCTATACCAATCCATCTTTGTAAAAACAGCCAACAATTTTTCTGAAGCTGGGGTCTGATGGTGTCATCTGTTTATTTAATAAGCTTCAAACCCACTGTTTGACATTTAAAGTTCTTCATACCTGGACCCTTCCAACTCTCACAGTCTTCTTACATTTGTCTCCCTTTCATTCACTTTGTGATCCATCAATGCTGTTTGCTGCTACTTAAATGTGACACTCCATCTCCCATCTTTGTGCCTTTGCCCAGCCTATACCCTGCTCTGTCCCTTTACAACTCCTTCCTGTTTTCCCTGGTTTCTTTCAAGATTTAGCTCAAATCTCATCCTCTACAGGATGCTTTTCCTGGTGTCCCTCTTGGCAAGGGCCTTCCCTTCTCAGACTGACTTTCATGTTCTTTGTTTATACATTGCATGTAGGCGTGTGCTCAAACCAGCTTGTCTTCTTAGTGAGAGCCAGTTGTTAAATTTTCAGTGTGAACATTAAATCTTAGCTATCAGCAAGTGCTACAAATTAGGTCTGATTCATTGTTTTGTAGGTAGTGTAGACTTAAGAAAGTGATGGAGAAAATGTTAGTAATGCATATTAAACTTAATGTGTTCAGGATACACCCCTCTCCTACCCCACCCCCCGAGCGAATTGTTAAACATTTACCAGTGCATCCCTGCTTGAATATACGTAATTACTTATATGTTATCTCCTCCATTTTAATGTAGACCTCTTGATTTCAGGTACTGTTTGACTTTATTTGCCTCCCCAATGTTTAATTTAACACAGTGCCAGGCACATAGTAGGTACTTAGCAAATTTTTGTGGGCTGACTGATTGTCTGTGTGCCTTTGCACTGGCCATTCTCTATGCCTGTAATTCATTTCCTCATCACTTCCCCCTTGTGGAATCCCTTTCTTCCTTCAGGATGCAGTCCAAGCACTACATTTTCAGTAGAACCTTCCCTGATCTCTCCCAACCACTAGTGCTAGCTCTCCCTACCTATCTTGTATTTGACTATTTTCTGTTTACTCATTTACTTTATATTTGTCCTATATAGTCTTACCTGAGTACTTGTCCCCTCTGTCAGAATGCAGGGCACAAGGTTAATTAATGAATTCATATTCATTCTTTTTTTTTTTTTTTTGTATCCTTAGTGCCTAGCACAGTTTCTGGCACTTAACAGCCATTTCATTTTACACAAGAGGAAAATGAGGTCAAGCTTACATGGAACATAGGATTCATGATGAGGAGTTGTGAGAGTTGAGGCTGATAGAATAGTTTGGAGTCGGAATATAGAGGAACTTGAATGCTCTGATGAAGAATTTGGACTTTACTTAGTAGATAATGGGAAATCATGAAAGATTTTAGAGCAGGAGAGAAATATGACCCAAACTATGAATCAGGAAGATGAACAGAGCGACAGTGTGCTGGACATTTTGGAAACAGGAAATGGTATTCCTATTTTAATACTTTAGTGTATCTTTGATCTTATGAGTGTAGATATTCTCACTGGAAGCGTAGATCAGAACACATAAACAGCTCTTCATCCTGTGTGTCTTGCCTATGTTTTTCCATAAATCCACCATAAAGGATTACAATATCCCAGAATTTAACCTAACATTCTGAATCCTCCCTTCACATCACTTGACATTGCATGAAAACCAAGGAGCATATCGGCTGTTCGTTGGTTAAACCCTTCTTACTGTTTGTTTGAAAAATATCGCTTACTAGCCCATCTCCTTTTCTGATAATGTCCTTTAAAGCCCTTTTCCTGTGCAGTTCTCCATTGGTAAAGTGTTGCGGTCTACTTACTCATGCCTAGAAGTTCTTTTCCACTGACCTTTGGGTGACCCACCTCTTTAATTCTTTGTCATCTGTACCTTTGATAATATGTGACTCACAGACGTACAGCATTGTTGGGGAAGAATACTGACATTAAAAGCTTGGGCCCTTTTTCTTAGGGATAAGCTTGAGGTTATTAAAGAACTGCAATTTCCTAAAGGCAATCCAGCATACTCTATCCAATTCTCTGTCCAATTCATTGACCACTTGCAGTCTTTGTCTGAAATATGTGTGCTTTTGACTCAGCTCTATGGGTTATCCATCCATTTCATGTCCTAGTCAGGTAAGAATCTTGCTTTCCAGCCTCACCGCACAACCTACTCTCTGGGATCCAGCCAAATTGGCTATCTTGCTATTTCTCACATGTGATGCTTCATCTCCTACCTTTTCCCAAACTTTTGCACTGACTATTCCCTGGGCCTGGAATAGAATCCCTCTCTTCTTTCAAGATGAAACTGAAGCACCAAATTATACATAGAACCTTTCTTGTTCCCTCCAATTGCTAATGTGTCCATCCTTTCTTCCTAACCACCTAAAATTTTGTTGTTATTGTTCAGTTGTGTCTGATTCTTCATGATCCTATTTGGGGTTTTCTTGGCAAAGATACTGGAGTGGTTTGTCATTTCCTTCTCCAGTTCATTTTACAGATGAGGAAACTGAGGCAAACAGGTCAAGTGATTTGCACAAGGTCACACAGTAAGTGTCCGAGCCTAGATTTGAACTAATGAAGATGAGTTGTCTTGACTCCAGGCCCCTAGCTGTATCTATTCACTGCACCAGCTATCTGCCCCACCTAAAATGAATTTGTAGTTAATTCTCTTTATGTTTATTTTATGTATACTTATACCTGCACTTGTCATCTTAGTTCTTAGTTAGATTCTTAGTATTATATTCTTAGTTTCTTAAGCATAGAGATTGTTTGATTCTCTTTATTTGTAATCCTTGTGCCTGGCACCTATTAGACGCTTAACAACCACTGTTCATTAATTGAACAAGAGGCAATCTTCTTTCGTTTGTTTTATTCCTATGTGGATAGTTAGACTAAATTCTCTTGAGTGTTTAGGGCTCTGTTATGTTTTGGGACTTCATAACTATATGTACCATGAACATTTTAATATGAGATGATTGTGTGTGTTCATCCTTCATTGCTGAAGAAGACCATGCCATTAGAGAAATGATGACATGACTTGCACTTGACTTTGTTTTGAGTGAGGCAGGGCTGTGCAGGTCACCAGCCTCACTTCTCCTCCAGAGCCATCTGAATCCAGGGACCAGATATTCATCAGGATGACTGAAAATGACTCAGGATGAGGCAATTGGGGTTAAGTGACTTGCCCAAGGTCACGCAGCTAGTGAGTGTCAAGTGTCTGAGGTGAGATTTGAACTTAGGTCCTCCTGACTCCTGCACTGGTGCTCTATCCACTGCACCACCTAGTCATCCTAGATGAGATGATTAAGCATATCATGAAATGATGCTTTTGGTCTTTGGATAAATCTTACTTCTCTGACTCCTTCATGTGACTCTGTAAAGAGAAGTTGTAAGGCCTCCTTTCAGCTCTGACTTCCTTTCACCTTCTGGTTTAACTTACAGTCAGATTGATATCAGTCTAGACTGATATGATTCAAATACTCTAGTAGTATGTACATTTGTTGGTGACTGGACCAAGAATCTTGTATTTACAGTACCCAAAGCTAAGTTAATGTTTTTGGATGGTCTAAAAATAGTTTAACACCTTCTATCCCTTTTCTTCTACTTTGCCACTTGCTATAGAAGCAAAGAGGATCACACAGGACTGAGGATCATTTTATAATTTTCTTTTTTCCATGAGTTGCCATGGTCAAGAAAATTTATCATCAAGTGAGTAGCCTACTGGTGGTGAGCCAAGATTAGTCTCAAAAATTAATAAATGAAAGTTGCAAGACATTAATTCAACTAGACAAAGAAATCTAGAAAGATATGTGAATTGTAGAATTGTAGAAAATCCATTTTGCAGTAATATCCAATATAATTATAGTTTTTAATCAATGCCTATCTTAATTGAGTCCTAAATACGTCGCTACTTCAGGAAGTAGCTAGGTTCAGGTATTCATGATGTTACCAGTAGTATGAGTGGAGTATATGTGTGTTGTTCAGGAACAAATACCTCTGGTATAAGGGCTTGCCAAGTCCTTTTCAGGGCTGGTTGAAAAGAAGAGTCTGCCTGGCACTCAACTTGTACCTGTGTGTGGCATATGCATCAGGTACACCTGATAGCCTGACAGCAGACAGGCTAAACCATGTTGAGAGTAACCAATGGGCCTCAAACCTGTCTGTGAGTTGGGGGCGTGTTTACCCCAAGCATATGAAGACTTCCCCAAGCAGAATGGGCAGATAAGAACAGTTTGTTCCAGTGGCCATGAAGGTGGTTGAGACATGTGCTGTTAAGCTCTTAGAGCTTGGCCAGGCATTGAAGACACCAAGGTCATCCACTGTATCCCAGACCATCATCAGTTGTCTTGACTTTTGTCTTGCCACTGGTCCTCATGACCCTGGAAGAAAGAATGAGACCAATAACTTTGTGCAACTCTGCCTCACTTAAATACAATTCATGCATGTGTCAAAACATCATCCTTGTGATGCCACTGGTCCTCTTTGAAAATAAAGGACAAACAACCGTAGTAGTATATGCTGTATGCCAATAGGCCAGTTGGCCAGAGTGCCAAAAAATAGAGAAGCTATCAGAGTTGTTTTAATTTGCATTTCTCAAATTAATAATCATTTAGAGCACTTTTATATTGATTATAAATAGCTTTAATTTCCTCATCTAAAAACTACCTATTCATATACTTTGACCACTTATCAATTGGGGAATGACTTGTGTTCTTTTCAATTTGATTCATTTCTCTAAATATGTGAGAAATAAGGCCTTTAGCAGAGATACTTGCTGCAAAAAATTTTCCCCAGTTTTCTGCTTTCCTTCTAATTTTTGTTGAATTGGTTTTGTTTGTGCAAAACTTTTAAATTTTATATAGTCAAAATGATCTGTTTTCTATTTTGTAATGCTCTCTATTTCCTATTTGATCCTAAATTCTTCCTTTATGCATAAATCTAGCAGGTCAACTATTCCATGCTCTCCTCCTATTTTGCTTATGGTATCATTTTTATATGTAAATTATGTACCCATTTTGACCTTATCTTGGTATATGGTATGAAATGTTGGGCTATACCTAGTTTCTGCCATACTGTTTTCCAGTTTTTTTGCAGCAGTTTTTTGTCAAATAATGAGTTTTTGTCCCCAAATCTTGGATCTTTGGGTTTATCATATACTAGATCACTGTGGTCATTTACTCTAATGTATTGTGTACCTAATCTATTTTCCTGATCTACAACTATATTTCAGACATTAAATTTAAAATCTGTCCCTCATACTTGCTTTTTTTTTATGATAGTCCTGGGTAAGCCATCCCTTCTTTCTGAGCTCTGGATCCTCCCTTCGTCTCCTTGGGGATAATAATGCTTGCATGAAACACTGAAGGGCTGTTCCAGAGATTTCACATAATTAAATTGTACAAGATGAAAACTTTGGGCAAGATAGCAACTGGCAAGTATAAAATACTAAAACCCACTTTTTGTCTTTTGCTTTTCTTTGTACCTCCAGAGCTTAGCACAGTGCCTGGCACATACCAAGTATTTAACAAATATTTATTGACTGACAGTGTTTATTGACTGACGGATACTTTATGAGTCCATAGGGATCAACATCCAGATTTCTTTCCCCCACTGCAAGTTTGAAAACAAAGATTTTATTTTCAGATTCACAAAAATCACAGTATCTCAGGGTGGGAAAGAACCTTGGAGTTTGTCCTGTTCCACCCATACCACAGAAAGAATCTCTCCTAGATATGTCTGACAAGTAAATGGTCATCCAGTCTTTGCTTGAAGACCTCTAATAAGGTGGCCTCTCCCTGCAGCCCATTCATTCTATCGAGAGTTCTTGTTAGGAAGTTTTCTCTATCAAACCTAAATGTGATTCTCTGCAGATTCCACGTATTGCTTCCATTTCTGCCCTCTGGCTCAATAGACAAGTCTATTATTAGATGAGTCTAATATTAGATCTATTATTATAGACAGATCTCCACACACTCCAAAGCATGATGCTTTCCTCTGAGTCTTCTTCTCTTTTCCATGCTAAGCATACCAATGTATGTCCATGATGTACTTACATACATTGGCACAGAGACTGACAAACAAAACTCCAGTACTGGTTTTACTTCTTTAAAAATTTTCTCTGACACCTCCCTTTCTCTCTCTTTTTTGGGGGAAGTGACACCTCTTTTCTTCCCTCTACTGCAGCCATGGTCAGACATGAGAGCTCCCCACCCTTCTGTCTTGTTCCCCACCCCACCTCAACCCATGCACACGTTAAAGGTTTTATAGGAGCTACACCACTGTATCTGAAACACAAGCTACAAGTGAGTGATTAAAATTCTAGTTAGAGATAATGCTAATACTTTTGGGATTCTCTGATCTCCTGGTATTTTAGCAACATAGTAGAGCCCTTTTGGCCACTCTGAATGCTGATTGCACCGCTAAGTCTAAGTGCTGGGTGCATCCTAACATAATTCACTTACTGACACTAATACTGACCAACATGCTTAGTGTTTCCTAATGATCTTCTTGGCATTCAAGTCTCTTGACTTGGGGCAGAGAAATAATTTGGGAATAAATAAAGAAAAAGCTGAGAGGTTTTCTGATTGGTGTGCTTAGCCCCAGCTTGACAGCTGTCATTTTTGCAAGCATGCTGAATCCTTGACTCTCTTTCCCCCAGTAGCTCCCATAAATAGTTTCCAGGCAACGTGCGCGTGCAGTGCTATGCACATATCCTGATATCCCCAGAGGGATTTATGTGTTATTTTCCATGTCTCATGCTGGAAATGCCTTTGAGGTTTCGACGGTAATGTTGCACTGTGATGTTTCCTTCCCTCCCTTCCCTGTCCCTCCCCCTAAGCCCTCCCCAAGGCTTTGGTAGGATTAAATGGAGTTCTTTATTTTAAACTGGATACCTTTCTGGATTTAAACCAATATTCATTAAATGGATAAAGCTCAGTCTGCTCAATGATTGTCACATGCATTCATAAATGGGCTAATCTCTGTCAGCTGAATCATTTTCTGGGCATCCTTTGACAAAAGGGCTTAGGTCCAAATGTACAGTGGGTCTAAGGTCCTTTATCCTCTAAGTTGTTTCAGAGTCTGTAATATAAAATGTAAAACTTTGATAACAATCAAGAATTTTTCAAGTATACCATTTAAGGTAAACAGGATTTTTTTTTTTTTGTCCTGAAGCACAATGCACCATTCCTCACCATATGGTACCTCCTTAGTTCAAATAAATCCAAGCCTTTTTCTAAGTTCACCTTAAATCAACATGCTTGGAGCTGAAATATTTGGGGACATCATTTATTGTTTATTAGGTTTAGACCTACTTCCATTAAATGGAAAGACCTCTGTTCTACCACTTTATGGCAAACACTGAGCATTCATAAATGACTGAACTTCTTTGCCAGTAGAATATATGCTCTGGGAATTGTCTGTCTTTGTCTTTTTCTTGTTTTAAATTTTCATCAGCCTGTGTAAATCTTTGGCCATAAATCATGTCAGCTCCCAGATTAGAGGTGTGGGAGTTGGGTAGAGAGAGTATATTCAGCTCCTATTTGCTTATGCTGTGTCAGTGTCTCTGATAGATTCAATCCCAGTAGTACTATGCATTCTGCAAAATGGCTAATGCCTTTATTAAGGCTGGTTTTCCAGTGCATCTAAAAAAATACTAATTGAAAAGGGTGATTAATCTTCATTTGCTTATAATTTTAAAAATGAGGGGTGACTCATGAAAAATCAGGTATGTATAAAATTTCATTTTTAGAAATGCTGTTTTCATTTTTTAAAGCAGGTTTTATAACTTAATGTGATGGATTCAAATGTTACCAAACAACCATCTGGATATCTTATGATTAAGCAGAAAAAGAATATTGAGTTAGCTACAGCAATGGCTGTTTGATTTTTTTCCAAGTCATAAAGATCAGCTTGTAAAACATTTTCCAGTTTAGTTGACACAAGGGGCCAATTCCACAGACTCAATTTGAAGTTACAACATGTACAACTGGGTCCCTCTAGCTGTTCCTGGTTTTAATTGTTTCTAGCTCCTCCAGTCTGCCAAGCTTTGGGAAGCCTTAGGGCTAGGGCCTCAGAGAGGCTTCCAGGGCTTTGTTCAGGGTTATGAAGGGAAGGAGATTTTTATATGACTCAGACCTGCTAGAAGTACATCAACAACCTGTTCGAACTTTTCTGTATCTCAGGAAGGTCATGAGGTGGAGGGGAGACTAGGAATCTTTGTTGTCCCCTTCCTCAAATGAAGTTCACCAGATTTCATCTTAACTGTGTGAGAATAATTTAGCAAATATTTTAATTATTCTTTTTTGCATTTTAATCTTATATCAAAGCTTTTTCTTTGACAAATGCAAAGGAGTAGGTATATCCCTAGTTCTAAGTGAATCAACTGATTCATCTTTTTCTTCTTTAACTTCAAGTCTTCTTAGGATAATAATATAAACATCTTGGATGTCCACATAATTTGTACAAAATACTCTGGGCTTATTTTTAGAACACGTTACATAACAATTCTAACATCTTTGTATGAATGTGTTTCCGCTGACCTATTTCCTCCCTTATTGACTAGAAGCACTCTGTTTATAGGTTTTTTTTTGAGGGAAAGAGCATTATTTACATTCTTTCAAGATGAAAATGTAAAGGAGACACCTGTTTTTCCCCAGGTGATAAGTCTCTCCTGGATCCTTGATTGCCTGTATAATTTCTCTTTATCTGAAGAACAATGCAATGAAATAAAGATTATGCAATGCCAAAGACCCCTGGGATGTCAGTCATCTTTGTGTAAGGGAGGTGGGGATTTGAGTTCCTGCCGTCCCTGCTCTTTTGCCTCTACCTCAGATGCTGAAGTCATGGGATATAGTCTAATATGATGAAGTGAATCGTGCAGAACAGACTAAATTCTTGCGTGGACCCGTTCAACCTTTTACAGAATTCCTGTGCATGTAACTGAGAGGAGAAGTTTTCTAGAGGGAGTAGACAGAGGGATTCAGTACTTGTGTGTGTGCATCATCCTAACAACTTTAGAATGTTGCCTACTCAATCAACAATGATTATTAAGCACCTACTGTATGCCAGGTAGAAATAGTAGGTACTAGGGAAAGAAAGAGCAAAACAAAACAGAATGAAAAAAGAAACACTTCACCCCCTGTAGTCAAGGACCTTATATTCTATCATGTGAGACAACATGGAGATTGAAAAGCATATAGAGGATAAATACATGGTAGTTTAACACAGAGTACTGAAGGAGGGAACACATTAGTAGTTGGAGGGTAGAGGAAGTGAATTTCCTGCAAAAGATGGTGTTTGAGCTGAGTCCTGAAGGAAGTAACGAATTCTGAAGCAGAGATGAGGTGGGAGTGTATTCTAGATGTGAAGGATATGACCAATATAAAAGCAGAGATACAGAAGATAGAGGGCTGTGTGTGAGGAACAGAGAGAAAACCAGTGGCTGAAGAGACCAGTACAACCTATAATATAATGAGGATGGAAAACGACATTGGGGTCAAATTGGGAAGGAATTTAAAAGTCAAGCTGAGGGATTTATGTTTGATCCTTGAGGCAACAGAGAGCAACTATTCTCTTATAATATAGAGTGTGGTGGGATTGACACCCCAAAACCTTTCTTTGCAGGCTAGATTAGTTTTTACTTTATAAAGGCATTGAGACTGTCCTTGAGAACTGATCCAGGGGACTAAGGCTTAAAATAAAATCAAGTATTAATTGATTTAATCATTACTACAAAGTATCAGTTAATTAATTTTAGGTACTGATCACTGTGCAAAGCAGTGGGGATACAAAGAAAGTTTTAAAAATAGTCCCTTCTCTCAAGATGCTTGAGGGAGAGACAATATGCAAGCAGCTATGTATAAATAAGACATATACAGGGAGACAACTGGAGAATGTTGGTGGCACTATTAGAAGGACGGTCCTAGCATTCAGGGGCATTGGCAAAAGCTTCTTGCAGAAGATGGGACTTCAGCTGAGACTTGAAGAAAGCCCATGAAATTAGGAGGTGGAGACAAAGAGGGAGAGAGTTTGAGGCATGTGGGAAAGCTACTGAAAATGCATGGATTTGGGGTGACCCCTGGGCAGGCTGAGGGAGAGAACTGGGAGGATGAAGAAGCTGCTTCTTGCCCTTAATCCTCCAGACCTGAGAACAATGGGATTCTATACAAGATAACTGCAAGCTTTTCAAGAATGTGGAGATTCAAAAGAAATCTGGTTTAGAGAAGAAAGTATGCACTGATTATTCAAGTGGATGGAAAATGTATGCTTTCATTGAATGCTTCAGTGCTTGACATTGGAGATGGAAATATGTTTTGTTCTCATTAAATTGGCAAAATTGGGTTCCTCTAATATTATGGCAATTGATTATTTTCCTTCTTCAATACAGCTTTTGGAAGTAAAATAGAAAAAGAAGGTTTATCTACCATTAAGCTACAGGATTTGAAATTCTGGAAGAGTTGTCAACACACAAGTTTACCTTTGGAAGGAAATCTGGCAAGAGCATAACAGTGTTAGTTTTTTTAAAAAGTGGACTTTTTTGGGGGGCAAATTAAATTTTTTTCTTTAAAAAACTTTTAAAATCATTTATTTTTAACATTCTGTTTTAAAATTTTGAGTTACAAATTCACTCCCTCCTCCTAGGCACTCCCCAAATCATTTAGAAGACAAGCAATATGATATCAATTACGCACATGAAATCGTGCAAAACATATTTACATATTAGCCATGTTGTAAAACAGAAAGAAAATAAGTGAAAAAAAATTATATTTCAATTTGCACTCAGAGTTCTCTCTCTGGGGGTAGATAGTGTTTTTCATCATGACTTTTTTTTGTTTTTGGAATTGTCTTGGATCACTGATCAGAGTAGCTAAGTCTTTCACAGATGATTATCATTAGAACATTACTGTTACATTGTTACTATGTACAATGATCACTCTGCATCAATTAATATATGTCTTCTGAGGTTTTTTGGAAACTATCCTGTTCATCATTTCTTATAGCACAAAATTATTCCATTACATTCATATGCCACTAGTTGTTCAGCCATTTCCCAATTGATGGGCATCCCCTCAATTTCCAATGTTTTTGTCACCACAAAAAGCTGCTATAAATATTTCTGTACACATAGATTCTTTTTCTTCAGTCTCTTTTGGATACAGATCTAATAGTGCTGTTGCTGGGTAAAAGGGTATGCACAGTTTTATAACCCTTTGGGCATAATTCCAAATTGTTCTCCAAAATGACCGGACCATCAACAGTGCATGAGTGTCCCTAATTTTCCATATCCCCTCCAATATTTGTCATTTTCCTTTTCTGTCCTATTAGCAAATCTGATAGGTATGAGGTAGTATATCAGAGTTGCGTATTGTACATTTTAGCAAAATGTAGTTTCCCTGAATATTTATTCTAAATAAATCTATTTTTGCTTTTGCTTTGTCTGAGATCATGATTGCTACTCTGACTTTTTAAAAAAACCTTAGCTGAAGTATAATATTTGACTTCAACCCTTTATTTAACTCTGTGTATATCTTTCTGTTTCAAATGTGTTTCTAGTAAACAACATGTTGTTGGATTTGAGTTTCTAATCATTCTGCTATCCTTTTCCATTTTATTGGGTAAGTTCATCCCATTCCCATTCCCAGTTATGATTACTGTGTATTTACCTCCATCCTATTTTCTTCTATTTATCCTTCTGTTTTTATCCTGCACGTCATCCTCAAGGGTCTGTTTTGCTTGTGACTATTACCTTTCTTAATCTGCCCTCCTTTTTATCACCCCTTCTTTCTCTTATTCTCTTCTCCTCTTACTTCTCTGTTAGGTAAGGTAGAATTCTATACCCTTCTGAGCATGTATATATATTCTCCCCTCTTTGAACCAATTCCAATGAGAGTATGTGTCAAGAGTTGCCTGCCATCATCCATTTCCTCTCCACTGTAAAAATTTTTTCTTGTGTGCCTCTTTTATATGAGATAATTTCCCTCATTCTTCCTCTCCCTTCCCTTTTCTCCCAGAGCATCCCTCTTTATCATGCCTTCATTTTTATGAGATCACCCCAATATAATGCACACCCATGCCCTCTGTCTATGTAGATTCTTTCTAACTATGTAGATTCCTAATAATGATAAAGTTCTTAGGAGTTACATATATCATCCTCCCACACAGAAATGTAAACAGTTTAACCTCATTAAATTTCTTATGGCTTCTCTTTCATATTTACCTTTTCATGTTTCTCTTGAATCTTGTGTTTGAATGTCAAATTTTCTATTCAACTCTGGTCTTTTCATCAAGAATACTTGAAAGTTCTCTATTTCATTAAATGTCTATCTCACCCCACCACACACACACTCCCATGAATTATATTCAGTTTTGCTTGGTAGATTTTCTTGATTGCAATTCCAGCCCCCTTGCCTTCCAGAATATCATATTCTACACCTTCTGTTCCTTTAATGTGGAAATTGCTAAATCTTGTGTAATCCTGACTGTGGCTCTATGATATTTGAATGATTTCTTTATGACTGCTTGCAATATTTTCTCCTTGACCTGGGAGCTCCGGAATTTGGTTATAATATTCCTAGGAGATTGCATTTTGGGATCTTTTTCAGGAGGTAATTGGTAGATTCTTTCAATTTCTGTTTCAATCTCTGGATGTAAGATATCAAGGGCAGTTTCCCTTGAAAATTTCTTGAAATATGATATCTAAGCTCTTTTTTTTATCATGGCTTTCAGGTAGTCCAATAATTCTTAAATTATCTCTCCTTGATCTATTCTTTCAGGTCAGTTGTATTTCTGATGAGTATTTCACATTTTCTTCTATTTTTTTCATCCTTTTGACTTTGTTTTATTGTTTCTTGTTGTCTCAGGGAGTCATTAACATTTATTTGTGCTCCTGATTTGTGCTCTGGTCTTCAGGAAGGCCATTGTTTCCTTGTAGCTGCAAGAATAGTGCTTTTCTTTGCATTGGAACTATGACCAGGGTTCTGACCACAAACACTCCCTGGAATTGAGACCTAAAGCTATGTATGGGCAGTGGAGTTGCCATACAGTACCTGATCTGGTACCCAGTGTCAGCTCAGGGTCACCTGTAATCTCTTTCTGACCAATCCCCTTATTATTTCTGGGCTGAGAGCTTCTGAAGGTACTGTTCCCTCTGGTGGTATTGCAGTCACTTCCAAGGTCCACTGCTGGTGTTGCCAACACTTATACTCCAGCCAGCCCCCACATTTATATCACAGAGCAACTCATTTCATTACAGTTCTGAACCTGAAATACTAGACTGGACTGAGTCAGGCCCAGCCTTGGGCTTTTCCTCCATCGATGCATATTGCAAACCCATTGGGTCTTAGCAAAAGACTTAAATGCATAATGGAGAGTCAGTGAACCGAGAGTTAGGAAGACCTGAATTTGAACTTATCTCGGACATCTGCTAGCTGTGACTCTGAGCAAATCTTTTATTTTCCGTCAGTCTCATTTCAGTTTCCTCATTCACAAAACAGGAATATAATTGTAACTACCTCACAGATTACTGGGGGGATTAAGTAAGATAATATATTATAAAGCCCTTTATAGCTAGGTGGTAGGGTGGTTAGCATCCCAGGCATGAAGTCAGGAAGACCTGAGTTCAAATTTGGCCTCAGACATTTACCTCCTGTGTGACCTTGGGCACACTTAACCCTGTTTGCCTCAGCTTCCTCATCTGTAAAATGAGCTCAAGAAGGAAAAGGCAAACTACATTATCTCTGCCAAGGAAACCCGAAATGGAGTCACGAAGAGTTGGACATGACTGAAGTGGCTGAGCAATAACAAATAACAACAAAGCACCTTAAAAATTTAAAAAAGTTAGGGAAATGTTTATTATTATAATTATGATGATTATAATATTATTATTGTTATGGGTGGGTAGTATTTGGGAGTTGCTCTGGTTTAAAAATTAATCACCTTGAAGTTAAGCAGATGATGATGTTCCTAGGCCACAAGACAAGCGTGAAGTTGCACCTTCAGTATTTCATCACTATTTGAGTCATTATTTTATAGTTAGGATGAGTATTCAGTCACTATTTTAAAAATAATCATAAGATTTATTCTTTTTCAACATGGACTTCAGAAATTGCAGCATATTTTAGTTTTACATCCCATTTTGTTGAAAGAATTAGTTGAGAAATTATCACTATACAAGAAGTATCTCCACTTATAAAAAAAATCAGTTAATAATCTGCTGGTTTATTTTTTTGAAAACATGTTTTTAATAATTGTTTTTTTAAAAAATTTATTTATTTATTTCACTTTTAACATTCATTTTCACAGAATTTTTGGGCTCCAAATTTTTTCCCCCCTTGTCCCCTCCCCCCACCCCAAAACACCGAGCATTCCAATTGCCCCCATCACCACTCCGCTCTCTCCTCCATCATTCCTCTCTGCCCTTGTCTCCATCCTCTCCTCTGTCCTGTTGGGCCAAATAACTTTCTATACCCCTTTACCTGTATTTCTTATTTCCTAGCATTAAGAACAGTACCTGACAGTTATTCCTAAAACTTTGAGTTCCAACTTCTTTTCCTCCCTCCCTCCCCTCCCCCTCCCTTTGGAAGGCAAGCAATTCAATATAGGCCAAATCTGTGTAGTTTTGCAAATGACTTCCATAATAGTCGTGTTGTATAAGACTAACTATATTTCCCTCCATCCTATCCTACTTCCAATTATTTCTATTCTCTCTTCTGATCCTGTCCCTCCCTGTGAGTGTCGACCTCAAATTGTACCCTCCTCCCCATGCCCTCCCTTCCATCATCCCCCGCACCTTGTTTATCCCCTTGTCCCCCACCTTCCTGTATTGTAAGGTAGGTTTTCATACCAAAATGAGTGTGCATTTTATTCCTTCCTTTAGTGGAATGTGATGAGAGTAAACTTCATATTTTTCTCTCACCTCCCCTCTTTTTCCCCAAACTAAAAAAGTCTTTTGCTTGCCTCTTTTATGAGAGATAATTTGCCCCATTCCATTTCTCCCTTTCTCCTACCATATATTTCTCTCTCACTGCTTGATTTCATTTTTTTTTAAGATATGATCCCATCCTCTCATAAAAGAGGCAAGCAAAAGACTTTTTAGTGAAGGGAAAAAGAGGGGAGGTGAGAGAAAAACATGAAGTTTACTCCCATCACATTCCATTAAAGGAAGGAATAAAATGCACAGTCATTTTGGTATGAAAACCTATCTTACAATACAGGAAAGTGGGGGATAAGGGGATAAGCAGGGTGGGGGGGATGATGGAAGGGAGGGCATGTGGAGGAGGGAGCAATTTGAGGTCAACGCTCCTGGGGAGGGTCAGGATCAAAAGAGAGAATAGAAGTAATGGGGGACAGGATAGGATGGAGGGAAATATAATTAGTTCTTACACAACACTACTATTATGGAAGTCATTAGCAAAACTACACAGATCTGGCCTATATTGAATTGCTTGCCTTCCAAAGGGAAGGGGTAGGGAGGGAGGGAGGGCAGATTGGCAGACAGGGGCAATTAGAACGCTTGGTGTTTTGGGGTGGGGGGAGGGGACAAAAGGGGAGAAAATGTGGAACCCAAAATTTTGTGAAAATGAATGTTAAAAGTTAAATAAATTAATAAAAAAAAAAAGATATGATCCCATCCTATTCAATTCACTCTGCGCACTCTGTCTCTATGAGTGTGTGCGTGTGCATGTGTGTGTGTGTAATCCCATCAAGTACCCAGATACTGAATAGTTTCAAGAGTTACTAATATTGTCTTTCCATGTAGGGATGTAAACAGTTCAACTTTTATAAGTCCCTTATGACTTCTCTTTGCTGTTCACCTTTTCCTGGTTCTCTTCATTCTTGTGTTTGAAAGTCAAATTTTCTTTTTAGCTCTGGTCTTTTCATCAAGAATGCTTGAAAGTCCTCTATTTCATTGAAAGACCAATTTTTCCCCTGAAGTATTATACTCAGTTTTGCTGGGTAGGTGATTCTTGGTTTTAGTCCTAGTTCCTTCGACTTCTGGAATATCCTATTCCATGCCCTTTGATCCCTTAATGTAGAAGCTGCTAGATCTTGTGTTATCCTGATTGTATTTCCACAATACTTAAATTGTTTCTTTCTAGCTGCTTGCAATATTTTCTCCTTGACCTGGGAATTCTGGAATTTGGCCACAATATTCCTAGGAGTTTCTCTTTTTGGATCTTTTTCAGGTGGTGGTGGGTGGATTCTTTCAATATTTATTTTGCCCTCTGGTTCTAGAATATCAGGGCAGTTTTCCTTGATAATTTCATGTAAGATGATGTCTAGGCTCTTTTTTTGATCATGGCTTTCAGGTAGGCCCATAATTTTTAAATTGTCTCTCCTGGATCTATTTTCCAGGTCAGTTGTTTTTCCAATGAGATATTTCACATTATCTTCCATTTTTCCATTCTTCTCTCTTTGTTCTGTGATATCATGCTTTCTCGCAAAGTCCTTAGCCTCCATCTGTGCCATTCTAGTTTTGAAAGAACTATTTTCTTCAGTGAGCTTTTGAATCTCCTTTTCCATTTGGCTAATTCTGCTTTTGAAAGCATTCTTCTCCTCACTGGCTTCTTGAACCTCCTTTGCCAATTGAGTTAGCCTATTTTTCAAGGTGTTATTTTCTTCAGCATTTTTTTGGGTCTCCTTTAGCAGGGTGCTGATCTGTTGTTCATACTTTGCTTGCAAGTCTTTTATTGCTCTTCCCAGTTTTTCCTCCACCTCTCTAACATAATTTTGAAAATTTTTTGAGCTCTTTATGACCTTTTCCCAGAACTGATCCCATTGAGTGGACTGGGATGTGGAAACACTGACTTCCGTGTCTTCCCCTGATGGTGAGCACCACTCTTCCTCATTAGAAAGGAGGGGAGGAGAAACCTGCTCACCAAGAAAGTAACCCTCTATAGTCTTGGTTTCTTTCCCTTTTCTGGGCATTTTCCCAGCCAGTGACTTGACCTCTGAATATTCTCCTCACACCCACCTCACCTCCAGATCCTCCCAGCCAGCGCTTGGGGTCTGAGACTCAAATGCTGCTTCCCAGCCTCAGGGCTTTGGGCAGGGGCAGGGCTGCTATTCAGTATGAGATCAAGTTCAGCTGCCAGGGTTGGGGCAGGGCAGCCTCACGGGCTCAGTTCCCTCAGGGGGTTTATGCAGAGACCTTCAACAATGGATTCAGGCTCCTGCCTGCTTGGGGAGCCCTAGTCGGCTCCCACCTCCGCTGTTGCCTCCCGAGGGGGCCTGAGTATGTGGGCACCCCACTCCCTTCTCGACCCACCAAAGAGACCTTCTCACCGACCCCTGTCACCTGTGGGTGGAGGGATCCATGTGGCTGCTGGAGATCCCGTCCCTGAAGTCCGCTCGAATCTTCTCTTCTCGGTGCCGTGGCCGCAGCAGGGCTGGCCTGGGCTCCACGTCTGCAGCGCGACGAACCTTTTGTGAGAGGTTTGCAGGTCCATCTGGAACAGAAATCTTGTCCGCTCCGTTGTTATGTGGCTTCTCCTGCTCCCGAATTTATTGGCAGCTCTTTACTACAGATATTTCATGGGCTGTGGGTTCGGAGCTAGCGTATTTTCTGATAATTGTTGAATAAAATGATCCATAAAGTGTTTTTGGGATAGTTCGATCTGCATAAAGTTCCATTCTTCTGCCATCATTAAAGAACTTTTTCTTTTAAAATTGGGAAGGGTCTACCTTTATGATTTTTTGTTAAGCCATGAATTGATCTGTTTGTCCACAGTCTATAGCTTCTGAACTATTTTTATAATCTGGCTTTATGAACTTTTTTTGTCTTTGATGCTCTTGCTTGAGTCGTTCTCTTTGTTTGTTAGAGCCAACATTTCATTAATAGGCTATTTTTGTCCTTTGCAGAACAATTAATAGTAATGAAGACCAGAAAGTGGGCTTTTTTTGTCTTGAGCAGTTCAGTTGTTCTCATGAGTGTATAACTTCTGGAACTCAAAAAAAATGGGAGAGCAATGGAGAACCTGGAGAACTCTTGTTAGAGATCATTGGCTTTTAGAGTTGTTTTCTGATATGCTGTCCTCACCAAGTTCCATTTTATACTTCATATATGGTCAACGACCAGTTCTGTGAATTGTAGTTGGATGAATAGGTAATTTTGAGGTCACTAATAATGCCACTGCTCTGTAGTATATTTTTAAAACTGTCTTTTTCTGGTAACAGGCTTGGTTATTATAATTATAGAGCACTCAGTTCTTTTTCTTTTTATGTTTCTTCCCTTTACAAAGTTATAAACATTCTGCATGTAATTTTTCTGGTTCTTTTTACTTCACTTTGCATACATTCATACATTTTCCCATGCTTCTCTGTGTTCATTATGTTCATCACTTTTTTTTATAGCAGAGTAATATCTTTTTTAAGTTTTTAAAAAAATTCTAAACTTAACAAGCACAAATGAAATAAGCATTTCCATGTGTTCAGAGTAGAACAGAAAAAACAGGATTGTACATGAGATTGCAAATATTATATAGTTTGATTTTCTTTTAAAACATAACACATAACTTTCAAAACCGTCCAGCAGGTTTCTGATTCTCTCTGACCTTCCTTGTCTTCTATGCATTAAAAATGCTTTAACAATATCTTTTTCTCAGGACAGTAATATTCCCTTCCATTCCATATACGTCACATCTATCCAGTTCTCAATCAATAAAGGGTCTACTCTATTTCAAATGCTTTGTCAATGGTCAATAACCAACAAACATATATAACAGATTATCAAGCATCTACTATATACCAGGCACTGTGCTAAGAGCTAAGGATACAAATATGAAAAAATTCCCTTTGCCCTCAAGGATCTTCCATTCTATTGGAGTAAGACAACAAACCAAAGGCTGAAAAACTCAGATGGGAGGGTGGGAGGAAGAGATACCTCATGAAGGGGGCATGATTGAAAAGTCAGAGAAATCCCAGAGTAGTGCAGCCAGGTGAGAAATGAGAAAAATGTCTGAGCTAAGCTCCCTCCTTAAATGGAGGTCTTGGAGTTCTTGGCTTCAGTCTTAGGAAGTGGGACATCAGGACTGATGGGAATCTTGCAGGGTGATGAGGTTTTTCCAAAAATGAACTTCCTTTTCTTTTCTTTTTTTTGGGGGGGTACTACTTTTTATTTTTTTTAAAATTTATTTATTTAAGTTTTCAACATTAATTTTCACAAAATTTTGAGTTCCATATTTTCTCCTCATTTCTCCCCTCCCCCACCCCAAAATGCCGAGCATTCTAATTACCCCTATCACCAATCTGCTCTCCCTTCTAACATCCCTCCCTTCCCTTATCCCCATCTTCTCTTTTGTCCTGTAGGGCAAGATAAATTTCTATACCCCATTACCTGTATTTCTTGTTTCCTAGTTGTATGCAAGAACAATACTCAACAGTTGTTCCTAAAACTTTGAGTTCCAACTTCTCTTCCTTCCTCCCTCCCACCCATTCCCTTTGGGAAGGCAAGCAATTCAATATAAGCCATATCTGTGTAGTTTTGCAAGTGACTTCCATAATAGTCGTGTTGTATAAGACTAACTATAATTCCCTCCATCCTATCCTGCCCCCCATTTCTTCTGTTCTCTCTTTTGACCCTGTCCCTCCCCAAGTGTTGACTTCTAATTGCTCCCTCCTCCCATTGCCCTCCCTTGCATCATCCTCCCCACCCTGCTTATCCCCTTCTCCCCCACTTTTCTGTATTGTAAGATAGGTTTTCATACCAATATGAGTGTGCATGTTATTCCTTCCTTTAGTCGAATGTGATGAGTAAGTTTCATGTTTTTTCTCTCACCTCCCCCCTTTTTCCCTCCACTAAAAAGTCTTTAACTTGCCTCTTTTATTTTATTTTATTTATTTTTAACACAGTTTATAACAGATAAAGCACTTCAAACTTTTGGTTAGGTGATACATCTTTTTAAAGCATTTACAATATGGACCACAAAAGAAATTTTTTTTTTAAACATTAACCAACTGAGACACAGATAACATTTATGTTACCAACTTCACCGGCTCTTGACCTACTTGTCTCCACAGTATTACCAAGAATTAAAGGACCCTAACTTGTTGTTGGTCTAAAGTCCTATGCCTAATAGCTTAATTTTAGACAACCTTGGATGTTCCCCTACACATAATCTATAATTGAATAGATCTAGTATTAAGCTTACAAACCTTTTGACTATAGGAAGTTGCCACCAATAGTAAGGACATTGCAAGGATACACTATTTCCCCAACTTCATGTCAACCCCAGGCAGGATTAGACTATCCACTTGCATTCAGTCAGGCTTAAAGTCTGCCAGGTGTCAGTGGGGAAATTGAGTCAGGAGAATCCCACCTCCGCCCATGTTCTCCCACCCTTCCCTTGTGATCACCTATGCAGTTCATATCAGCATCTCATCAGTTTACTGGCATCATGTATTGGAGGCTCAGATTGCCTTTCTTGCTTCCCATACCTGGAGTAAGACTCAGAAGAGCAGTCACTTAATAGTCCCATAGCATCTAAAAAATGGCAAGTTCCAATAACCAGGTTTCAAATATGATTATAGTTTCACTTTGGAACTTTCCTCTTTTATGAGAGATAATTTGCCCCATTCCATTTCTCCCTTTCTCCTCCCAATATATTCCTCTCTCACCCTTAATTTCATTTTTTTAAGATATGATCCCATCCTATTCAACTCACCTTGTTCTCTCTGTCTCTCTCTCTATGTATATTTGAGTATGTGTGTGTGTGTGTGTGTGTGTGTGTGTGTGTATGTAATCCCAGCAACTACCCAGATTCTGAAAAAAGTTTCAAGAGTTACAAATATTGTCTTTCCATGTAGAAATGTAAACAGTTCAACTTTAGTAAGTCCCTTATGATTTCTCTTTGCTGTTTACCTTTTCATGCTTCTCTTGATTCTTGTGTTTGAAAGTCAAATTTTCTTTTCAGCTCTGGTCTTTTCATCAAGAATGCTTGAAAGTTCTCAATTTCATGGAAAGACCATTTTTTCCCCTGAAGTATTATACTCAGTTTTGCTGGGTAGGTGATTCTTGGTTTTAGTCCTAGTTCCTTTGACTTCTGGAATATAATATTCCACACCCTTTGATCCCTTAATGTAGGAGCTGGTATCCTGATTGTATTTCCACAATATTCAAATTGTTTCTTTCTAGCTGCTTGCAATATATTTTCTCCTTGACCTAGTACCTCTGGAATTTGGCTACAATGTTCCTAGGAGTTTCTCTTTTTGGATCTCTTTCAGGAGGTGATCTGTGGATTCTTTCAATATTTATTTTGGCCCCTGGTTCTAGAATTTTCTAGAGTTTTCCTTGATAATTTCATGAAAGATGATGTCTAGGGTCTTTTTTTGATCATGGCTTTCAGGTAGTCCCATAATTTTTGAATTGTTTGAATTGTTTCTCCTGGATCTGTTTTCTAGTTTAGTTGTTTTCCAATGAGATATTCCACATTTTCTTCTATTTTTTTCTTCTTTTGGTTTTGTTTTGTAATTTCTCAGTTTTTCATAAAGTCATTAGCTTCCATCTGTTCCACTCTCATTTTTAAGTTTTAAGTTTTTAGAACTTCAGTTTTAAGAACTATTTTCTTCAGTGAGCTTTTGAACCTCCTTTTCCGTTTGACTGATTCTGCTTTTTAAAGCCTTCTTCTCCTCATTGACTTTTTGGACATCTTTTTCCAGTTGAGTTAGCCAAGGTGTTATTTTCTTCAGCATTTTTTTGGGTCTCCTTTAGCAAGTTGTTGACTTGCTTTTCATGCTTTTCTTGCATCTCTCTCATTTCTCTTCCCAATTTTTCCTCCACCTCTCTTACTTGATTTTCAAAATCCTTTTTGAGCTCTTCCATGGCCTGAGTCCATTGAATATTTATTTTGGATGTTTGGGATACAGAAGCCTTGACTTTTATGTCTTTCCCTGATGGTAAGCATTGTTCTTTCTCATCCAAATGGGTGGGAGAAGATATCTGTTCACCAGGAAAGTAACCTTGTATAGTCTTATTTTTTTCCCCCTTTATTGGGCATTTTCCCAACCAGTTACTTGACTTTTGGGTCCTTTGTCAAGAGTAGGGTATACTCTGGTGGTCTGTAAGATCTCAGTTCCTCCAAGGTGGTACAATCAAGCGTGTACACTGGTCTGAGAGCAAGAAGAAATTTTTATGCCCAGAATCTGAGTAATAGAGTTTTGTCTTCACAACCACCTAGCCTCCAGTTCAGCCACGTCAGCACTGGGGGCTGAGATTCAGATAAGGGTCAGGGTCAGGGCTGCCATTCAGTGTGAGATAAAGATCAACTGCTCAAATCCCTTGAGAGTATTAGGTGGGGGCAGGGCAGGCACACAGGGCTGAGGTAAGAATCAGCTGCTCAGTGCCCCCAGGGGTTTTACCATCCAAAAATGGATGTGGGCTGCTGTGGAAGCTGCTGCCACCCATCCTATGGGACCTCTGTGAGCTGTAGCCTGAGACCAGAGCTATGGGAAGGCCCTTCTCCCTTCTGGGCCAGCTGAAAAAACCCTCTCACTGACCTTTGGTATCTGTGGGTTGAGGGATCTGTGAACTGCTGCTATTGTGACTGGGGATTCACCCCCGAGTCCTGCTCTCATCCTCCTCCCAGAGTTGTGCCACGTGGCCAGTGCTGGGCTGGGCTCTGCATCTGGTGGGACAGACATTTCCTGTTGGCCTTTCAGGTCACCCTGGGCTGGAAATCTCCTCCACTCTGTTGTTCTGTGGTTCTGCTATTCTAGAATTTCTTGAGAGTCTTTCTTTACAGGTATTTTATGGGCTACGGGGGAAGAGCTAGCATATGTGCGTCTTTCTATTCCACCATCTTGGCTCCGTCCCATTCCCTTTCTTTTCCATTAGACAAAGTTTTGCTATAAATATGTTGGTGCATATGGCAGCTTTCTTTCAGCTTGACTGTTGTGTGGCATATGCCTAGCAGTGAAATCCTTCATCAAAGGAGCACTAACCATTTTATTAAAGCTACTATTAAGTAGCTGCGTTTAGTCATTTGAACTTAGCTCCTTTTTCTTCCTCTCCTTAACTCTCTGAAGTATATTGAAATGTCCAGAAGATGAGCAACATGCAAATATATCTAAATCCTTAAGAAACCAATAATTTCATTTTCACAGTTTAGCTTCATCTTTTTTTCCCTTTCTTCTCATTCTCATTCATTCATTCTTTTAACATGCTTTCTTCTTTGAACAGGCATGGCACTGTGTGTTACTAAATTGGTTATTTCTTGATAGTCAACTTCTATTGTGCCCTATTCAATCTAGGCTCCATAGCCTCTTACTTTTTGTATCCTTGGTGACTATGCTAAAATCATAAGAGATGCACTTCATTGTCAAATTCAAAGCACACAAAAAATTTAATGATACATTTTCTCTGGACTGTGAGTTATTTATTATTATATTACATATTTCCCAATAAGTATACCTTGGAGAAAATGGACATAGTGATGTGCTGAGAATTTGTTATTCAGTCATTTCAGTTTTGCCTGACTCTTTGTGACCCCATTTCGAGTCTTCTTGGCAGCAATACTGAAATAGTTTGCCATTTCCATCTGTGGAAGGAAATTAATTTTACAAATGAGGAAACTGAGGCAAACAGAGTTAAGTGATTTGCTTAGGGTAACACAGGTAGTATTTAAGGCCAAATTTGAACTCAGGTCTTCCTGACTCTAGGCCTGGCACTCTGTCCACTGTGCTGCCCTAGAATCAGAGAACCTGGGTTCAGTTTTCACCTCTGCCACTTACTGTCTCTGTGATCATTTAGCCTCCTTTGGTCTCAGATTCGTCCCCAATAAAATGAAGATGTTGGAATAAATGACCGTTAAGATTTCTTCCACATCTATGATCCTATGATCTCTGCTTCTTCTATCAAATTCTCATGAAAACAATTAAACAAAATCATCTCTGATAGCTGTCCTGATTGGCAATGCCTGTCACTTTCCACTCATATATTTTACCCTGTGTTTGTTAATAGTGTCATAAGAGAAATTTTCTGGCTTGACATTATTACTACCATTTGCTTAAGATAGCAAGTCACATAATTAGCTAGCATCTGCAAAATCAAGCGGAGACATCAAACTGTAGTTCTAGTGATTAACTGGTTAGTGATAAGAGAATTTCTGGCTCAGCTTTATTTACTTCTGTTTACTTAAGATGAGCAAGTCAAATATCTGACTATAGCTCTTTTGTTAATGGTTAGTATACAAATTCCAACTATATTCCCTGGTGTTTTCTTACCAATTTTAGCATGATATAGGTTGTCTCTTTGTATTTATTCCACAATAACAGCCCTCCTTGATAGTTCAACCTTGATCTACATTCTGGACAATGTGATCCCTTTCCATAAGTTTAATCATTGTCAGCCCAAAAAGAATAGTGAAATCGGTGTAGTCACTTGTGTGTCGGTCCCACCATTACACCTTTCTGACTCAAGCAGTACATCCTTCCTCTGAGCCCTCCCTGTGGCCCTTGTACTGCCTCTTAGTTGCCTCTTCCCTCTCCATAGCTCCCCACCTAGATATTCATTCTTTTTCTGATCTTTCTTTTCTCTTTAGGGTACATCAAACCTAATCTAAAATGGTCCCAATTCTATCAAGGCCTTGATTTCTGTTAGCTAATCTGATAAGTGATCTCATGTTAAAGTGCTAATGACTGATAATGGCTTTAATGAAGTACTCCATCACAGGTAAGATTGACCTTCAAGTATCAAAAGAGGGAATTTAATAATGCTCATTTCTATAATTAAGGATGGCTGATAGACAATCCATAGACTGACCTTATCTTAAATGATATAAATAGTATATCTTGCTTCCAGTTTGTATGTGACATTGATTTAAAAATTTTTAAAAAAATTTTTACAATTACATGTAAAAACAATTTTTAACATTCATTTTAAAAAATTGCAAGTTCCAAATCTCTCTCTCTTTCCCTTCTCTGCTCCTTAAAAAGGCAAGCAATTTGACATAGATTATACATGTACAGTATGACATTGATTTTATAATTTATTCTATTATTTATTTTCCTAAAAAATAGAGATCTTACATTACTTTGTACAGAAATATGTCTTAAGAGTGTTGTATATATAGAAGTTAATTTTTATATGCTAAATCATTTGCCCCACTGTTGTAAATTATTTGTCATTCAGTCATTTTCAATTGTGTCTGACTCTTTGTGAACCCATTTGGGTCTTTTCTTGGCAAAGATACTGGAATGGTTCGCCATTTCCTTCTCTAGCTCATTTTACAAAAGAGGAAACTGAAGTAAACAAGGTTCGGTAACTTTCCCAGAGTCACACAGTAAATTTTTGAGGTCAGATTTGAATTCAAGAAGAGGAGTCTTCCTAACTCCAGAGTCAACCTTCTATCCAGCGCATGACCTAGTTTGCCAGTTATATTGTAACCACAGAAAAACTTTACTTGGGACCAAGAGATATGATTAAATTCTACTTAAAGAGGCCATCAACATTCATTATTTTATTTTTTCTCTCTAAGCTACTATTTCTCTCTACCTCTCCTCACTCAAATGAGGCCATTGGACTCCATGGTTTCTTCCAGTTCTAACATTCCAGGTTCCGAGGTTCACCTCCCTCTTTTGCCTAATTATATCCTGTGTTCCAAGAACCCCCCCCAGCTTTGACATTCTGTGTTCTAAAGACCCTCCCAACTCTTACACTGTATTCTAAGGACCTTTCCATGTCTGACAGTCTTTCCAGTTAACATTCTTTAAAAAAAAGAAAGTGTAATTTTCTGATAACACTATTCACATTGTTTTAAATATGAATGTTGCAACTAAAGCCGTATGATGAAACCAATTCAATTCAATAAATATTTAGTAAGCACCTACGGTGTGCTAGTGGGAAGCCAGGTGGCTCAGTACATAGAACTCATCTTCATGAGTTCACATCTGGCCTCTCAGTTTCTTACTACCTGTGTGACTCTGAGCAAGTCACTTAATTCTGTTTGCCTCAGTTGCTTATCTGTTCTTCATAAGATGAAGAAGGAAATGGCAAAGCGCTCCAGTATCTTTGCCAAGAAAACCCCAAAATGGGATCACAAAGAGTTGCATATGACTGAAATAATTCAACAACAAAAAATATGTTTGTAGACACTGTACTAGGCTCTGAAAATACAAAAGCAAAATGATAATCAGTTCCTGCTCTCAAGAAACATATTCTATTGGGGAAAGGAACAACTATTATACAGAAAGTTCAATACAAAATAAATACAAAGTAATTTCTGGGTGAAGGGCACTGATAAACAGGGGCATCCTATCAATTAGGGAATGGCTGAATAAGTAGCCATATATGAATGCAATGGAATCCTATTGTGCTGCAAGAAATGATGAAGGGGATGATTTTAGAAAAGCTGAGAAGACTTATATGAACTGATCAGAACCAAGAGAACAATATACAGTAACAACAGTATTGTAAAGACTGTGAAAGACACTGTAACTGATCAATACAATGACCAACCACAAATCTGAAGGACTCATGATGAAACATGCTATCCATCTCCTGATGGTTTCAGAGTGCAGAATGAAGTATACATTCCTCTTTTTTCCTTTTTCCCTCCCCTTTTTTTGACATGGCTAAGAGTGGGAATTTATTTTACATAATTACATGTATTTGCAGTGAGTTTGGTTTTTCTTGACTTCTCAGTTGGAGGGAGAGAATTAAGAAAATTGGAAAAAACCCCAACAATCCAGGAGCATGCCAAAAATCTTCCTGTAGAAAGCTTTAAAACAACTTGAAAAATTTAAAGGAAGCTTTCAGGAAATTTTTTTTGAGGGGTGGGTGGACAAAGAACAGAAGAAGATGAGAAAGGAAAGGTTATTTATCTCTAGGCCACGTGGCACTGGGAGGAACAGGACCTGAACATATTACATATAACCGGGAATTAAGAAATACAGGAAATGGGGTATAGAAATTTATTTTGCCCTACAAGAAAAGAGAGAAGATGGGAATAAGGGAAGGGTGGGGTGTGATAGAAGAGAAGGTACATTGAGGGAAGAGATAATCAGAATGCAAGGTATTAGGGAGTGGGGGGACTATAGGAAATTGCCACTAAGAGTAGGGACATTGCAGGGAAACAATATCTCCCCATCTTCATGTCAGTACCAGGCAGGAGCAGATTGTCCACTTGTATTCAGTCAGGCTTAAAGTCTGCCAAGTGTTAGTGGGGAAATTGAGTTAGGAGAATCCTACATCAGGCCAGACTGAACAGTTGCTCTCCTATCCTTCCCATGAAATCACCTTTTTCAGTTCATGCCAGCATCTCACAGGCTTACTGGCATCATGGACTGGAGACTCAGACCACCTTTCTTGCTATCCATACCTGGAGTTAGATTCAGAAGAACAGTCAGTTAATAGTCCCATAGCATCTTAAAATAGCAAGTTCCAATAACCAGGTTTAAAATATGATTATAGTTTCACATTGGCTAAGGAACATCTTTTGGTGCAAATCTTAAGTGGTTTACATGTCTTTCTATACATGTTATAGTTCCTGATTAAATAACAATCTAAAATCAAATTTACCATTAAAACCTTAACTTTTCCATCAATGCCAAATGTTACCCGAGGTTACCAGCCTCTAGGAAATTTAGACTAAAATTCTTTTCCCCAAACTAAAGATGTCTCTGATTTAATCTCAGTAATTAATTCAGTCAATTGTTTTAATACTAATTGCTTTTACATCACTTTGTAGCATGTCCAATTTTTCTCCCCATCTCTCCCCTCCCCAACCCCCTAATACCTTGCATTCTGATTTACCCCTTCCCTTAATGTACCTTCCCTTCTATCACACCCCACCCTTCCCTTATCCCCATTTTCTCTCTTTTCTTGTAGGGCAAAATAAATTTCTATACTCCATTCCCTGTATTTCTTATTTCCTGGTGATATGTAATATGTTCAGGTCCTGTTCCTCCCAGTCACACATGGTCAGGTCTGTGCTCCACTCAGCATCCTGTGTGATAGACCTTTCCTGTTGGCCTTCTAGGTTACCTTTGGCTGGAAACCTCTTTCGCTCTGTTATTCTATGGCTTCTGCTGCTCTAGAATTTGTTGAGAGTCATTTTTTACAGGTATTTTGTGGGTTAGGGGGGAAGCACTAGAGTATATGCACCTTTCTACTTCACCATCTTGGCTGCCCGGAAATTTGTTTTCAGCGTGACTAATGACTCTAAAATCTTTGATCTTCATTAATTTGGGTTTTTGTATGTTGGATTTTTGTACACACAGAATCACATGTATACATGTATATCTATAAATTGGTGTGTCTAACAAATTTAGACATGTATTTCCACATTAGTGTCTGTCATATTGTAAATTTCTAACAAGAGAGGGTCAGGTCTCTCTGGTGTTATATATATAAAACATAGTGTAGTGGCAGGTACTTAATGTTTTTTGATGACATAAAGGAAGGTCAGGACATAGCTAAATCATGAATGGAATAATTGAGAATCAACACTTTATTTTAAAAAAATTAAAGGTTTCATTTAGACTTCAAAAATATCAGTTATGTCTTACTGACTATCCTCTTTAAAGAGCCCTTCCATTTCTAATAATAGCCATCTCTAGGGTAGAGGGGGAGGGAAGAAAAAAAGGGGAAAAAAGAAATTTACATGATAGTTTTATTTTATATTTAAAAGGAATAGCAAATTGTACATAATAAATTTATAGTTCCATGTGCAATCATCTTTTTTATTATACTATGTAATTTCATACTGTGCTCGAAACTTATGGAAATTCCATAATTTCAAAATAAAATACAAAAGAGAGATATGAGATGTCCCCTAAAAGAAAATCCTAGCCAGTCCCTAAAGTGTGCTGCCTTGGTGTATTAATAAATTCTTTTTATCTTTAAAAAAAGTGTATTTAAGCAAAACCAATATATTGACCCTGTCTGATACCATATGCCTCAACCCACACCTATAGTCTGCTATTTCTCTTGCTAAGAGGCAAGAGAGTTATGTTCTGCCATTAATATTTCCATCTGATTTTCCTGGGTCACTTTGATGCCTGCTTGAATTACCATACTGCACAAGCCTCCCTGTCAATTTCATGTTGCATTAGATTCCATCCAATTCATATTTATTTATCATCTACTTTATGCTCAACTCTATAGGTCAAGATGTGGTATCAAAGACTTATAAAGTATAACTATTGTCCTCAAAGAGATTTCAATCTTGTAGCAAACAAGATGAGACATAATATAAAATAATTACATAAAGAAGAATGTGCTTATTAATTACTGAAATGAGATGTATGACATGAAGTCCTAAAAGAGTTCAGAGAAAGGACAGATCAATGTAAATGCTCATTTTCATGTTTAAATTAGCAGTAAAGCTCTATGTGAATGCTGGTGTCTTTTCCTTCACTTAAACAACAAGACTTTATGAGCACCAGACAATAAAAATATACCTCATTGTAGATAAAACCGTAACAGCCAAATGAAAATAGAATATCCAAATTCAAGAGCTCTTAGTTAAAAAAAAAAGACCTTGCATTTAAGTTGGGATGGTAGCCGTGAGTCAGGTTATAAAGCTTTTCCCCTCAATTCTTTGTCTCTTAATTAGATGATGAACTTAACTTCTCTAATATAGTGTTCTGAGAAATAAAAATAGATTTCCTATGAATGGGTAGTCAAAATCCTTAATTTAATTCCTTGTTCCCAGTACCAGTCATATCAGATTGGTACTTTGCAATGGTATTAGTAACAGTTATGATAACGTATCAATAGAAATCCTGCTGCTGTGACTCATTGAAACATGGAGGTGGTCTTGTGTTCTTTGAGGCTCTACTAGCAAAGCATGAGTTCTGGTAGGTTCTACCATACTGGAAAGTCTTTGAATATAGTTATAGAATTCAGTTATAGACTGAATCTTCTTTCTAAGGACCACTCTAACTTAGTCCAGAGAGGCTGGTTCATCACCAAATGAACTGGCTGCTTGGTAATAACCTCTTTGTCCATATCAAGAAACTCAAGAAACAAAGAAAAGTGCATAATAGCCCTTCTACTTCCGCAGTGATGATGGCAGGATAGTGAACAAGCAGCCTTGAGAGAGGGGACTCTCTTCCTTTTCTCTTTGTATCTCTAGTCCTTGGCACAGAACAACTTTTCACATAATAAGTGCTCAATAAACACTCATTCATGTGGAGGGTATTAGAAATTCTAGCTTTTAGGCCATCTATGAACTTTGATGTTGATATTCTAAACGTGAGAAATTTGTCCAGTGACAAGTACGTGGATAGACTTGGAAAATTTGGATCATATTAATCATAAATCTCCTAAAATGTTCTATTGGGTTCCTTTTTAAAAACTTGATTTCCTCCCAAATACTGCTTCCCTGTAACAAAGAACTCACAATCTCAATACAAATGAAAAAAGATGCAAGATAAAAATATTATAGCTAAATGATGAAATAGGTTCACTCTTTATCCCTGAAGAGTCATTTAAGGAAGCTGGCAGAGGTAGTTTCATCATGTTTTGATGGGAACATTATTTCATAAGACATTTGGTTGTCTCAAATTGCTGTATTCATAATGTGAATCCAAGCAAGGTCATTGACATGAAGATAGTTGCACCTAATGAATCAACCTCTCTTGCAGAAGATGAAGAAACAAAGACATTCTTTGAAGAATTCAGTAGACTTTCCAAATCAACTCTGTCTATCTGTCTGTCCATGTATCTATCTGTACATACACACATATACTCCGTGGCTTCAGTGCAAAGGTAGGAATAGCAAGTTGTATACAATAACTTTGCAATTTCATGTGCAATCTTTTAAAAATTATGTTTTGAAATGCTTGATTTATTCCACAAATTAAAAATACAATTTTTAAAAAATTAAGAATGCAGCATGAGGTGAAAATAATAATCAAAAGGAAAGTCAGGTGGTGTTGAACGTCCTTCCACTGAAACTGCTCTCTGAAAGTTACTAATGACCTCTGAATTGCCAAATCCAATGGCCTTTCCTCTGTTTCATTCTCCTTAATCTCTCTGCAGCCTTCAATAGTGTTGATCACCCTCTTCTCCTGGATACTTTTTTCTCTTTTTAGGACACCTCTCAGTCCTGGTTCTACGTATTGCCATGAGGCTCTGTTATGGACCCTCTTTTCTTCTCCCTCTATTTCACTTTTGGACCTCATCAGCTCCTGTGGATTTAATTATCATCACTATGCTGATGATTCTCAGATCTATCAGTCTGCTAACCTACCTACCTAACCCTTCTGTTGGCCTTCATTCTTATATCTCCAATTGTCTTTCAGACTTCGCAAACTGAATGTCCATAAGACATCTTAAACTTAACATGTCTAAAACTGAGCTCATATTTTCCCCCCAACTGTCCCCACTTCCAAATTTCCCTATTATTGTGGAGGGCATTATCATCCTGCCAGTCCCTCAGACTTGCAACCTAGTTACATTCTAGAATCAGAGGTGGGGAACCTGCTGGCCTTGAGACCACATGTAGCCTCCTGGGTCCTTGGGTGTGGCCTTTTGATTGAGTCCAAGTTTTACAGAGCAAATCCTTTTATTAAAGGGATTTGTTCTATGAAGTTTGAATTCATTCAAAGGGCTAAGCTTGAGGCCCTCCAGGGCCACATATGGCTTTGAGACTGTAGGTTCCCCACCTTTGTACCTAGACTCCCATTATTTCTGCTCCCCCCATACCCAATCTGTTGCCAAGGTCTATTGATTTCATCTTTGCAATATCTCTTGAATAATACCCCTTTTTCTCCTCTGACACTGCCACCTCCCTGGTGAAGGCCCCCATTACATCATACTTGGACTATTGTAATAAATAGCCTACTGATGGCTCTGTCTGCTTCAAAGGTTATCTCATTCCAATCCATTCTTCATCTTATTTACCAAAGTAATTTCCTAAATCACAGATCAAATGAAGTCACCACTCTACTCAATAAATTCCAGTGGTTTACTATCGCTTCTAGAATCAAATGTAAGGTCTTTGATATGCAAAGACCTTCATAACTTAACCCACCTCCTACCTTCCTAGTCTTCTCACATCCTGCATCTCAGCATGTACTCTTCAGTCCAGTGGTACTGGCCTCCTTGTTATATATCCAGGCATTTTCTCTGGCTGTCTCCCATGACTACAATGTTCCTTCTCCTCATCTCCATCACCTGGCTTCTCTGGATCCCTTCATGTCCCAGCTAAAATCCCACCTTCTACAGGAAACCTTTCCTAAGCTCTCTGAATTCTAAGGCCTTCCACCTAGTAATCATTTCCTATTTATCCTATATAAAACTTGTTTGTACACAATTGTTTGCCTCCCAATAGATTGTGAGCTATATGAGGTCAGGAACTATCTTTAGTTTCTTTCTTGTATCCCTAGCACGTACATTGTAAGTGATCAATAAATGCTTATTGATTAGCTAACATCATAAAACATGAAATGGATTCTATCTTAACAAGTAGAAAATTTTCATTGAGGTAGGAATTCATTAAGAATCTGCTTTCGGTATATACTTAGATTATTCACTTAAAATAAAAGAACAAATAAATAACATACAACAAATAAAATAAAAAACAGTACCAAGGTGGAAGAATAAAAATGAGGAGCCATGGAATGCCACCAAAACAGCTCCTACCTGACCTACTTAAATAACCTACTAATAGTGAAAACTGGAATGTGGACTAAGGAATTGATATCCACAGAATATTACTGCCACAAAAGCTGAACTGACACAAATAAAATAATGCATATATTATATTTTCTTTTTTCTTTGAATATTATATTTTATTTAATTTTTCCCTCAATCACATGTAAAAACAATTTTTAACATTTGGTTTTAAGTTTTAAGTTTCAAATTCTAGTTTCTTCCTTTCCTGAAATGGTAAGCAATTTGATAGAGATTATACATATCCGATCATGTAAAACATATTTCCATGTTAGTCATTTTGTGGAAGAAAACTTGAATCAAAAGAAAAATGAAAAAAGGAAAGAAAGTGAAAAACAATCTGTTTTGGCCTGTATTCGGACACCATCAGTTCTTTTTTTGAAGGTGAATAGCTTTTTTCGTTATGAGCCTTTGAGATTGTCTTACATTACCGTATTGCTGAGAATAGTTAAATCATTCACAGTTGTTCATCATACAACATTGCTTTTCCTGCATACAATGTTCTCCTGGTTCTGCTCACTTCAGCATCAGTTCATGGAAGTTTTTCCAGGTTTTTCTGAAATCATCCTGTTTGTCATTTTTATAGCACAATAGAATTCTTCTGCCATCATATATCACAATTTGTTCAGCCGTTTCTCAGTTGATGGATATCTCCTTAAATTCTAACTTTTTGCCATCACAGAAAGAGTTTCTGTAAATATTTTTGTACAAGTAGGTCCTTGCCCCCTTTTTTCGATCTCTTTGGGATACAGACCTAGTAGTGGTTATGTAATATATTTTGAAATCTTAAAGCATTATATAGATTCCAACAAAAGTTATAATAATTATCATTATTATATTTTCAGACTGAGAAAACCAAAAGACACTAAGAGCTACTTTGGCCAGTAAATATTGATTTCCTTAAAATGACTCAGGGAAATACAATTTCTTAGTATACCAAGTTACGGAGGAGAATAATGAAAGATTGAAAAAAAATCAGAAGCAGCAGGAGGATAAAACTACACAAAACCTGGTAAAATAACCAATTAAGCCAGATCATCTGAAGCTTATTAATAATGAAATTGTTTTGCTTGGCTATATTTTGTTACAAAGAAGTGCTTTTATTTTGGGGATGGTGGTGGGAGAGTTTGGGAGGGTAATAATAGTGATGTGGAAGAAAAGAAAAGAATACCAAAGAGATCATTAAAAATTCAAAGAATGGAGCAGAAGTAGGTTCAGAAGGGAACATAGACACTGACATGCTGTTCCTCACACATGACACTACTCCCAACTCTGAGAATTTTCACTGGCATTCTCCCATGCCTAGAATGCTCTCCCTCCTCATCTGTGCCCCTGACTTCCTTCAGGTCTCAGCTAATGACCCACCTTCTGCAAAAAGTCTTTCCTAGTCCTCCTTAATCTTTGTGTCTTCCCTCTTACACCACCCCCAGTTTTTTGGGGGCAGGTAGGTGGTGCAGTGGATAGAGTACCAGTGCAGGAATCAGGAGGACCTGAGTTCAAATCTCACCTCAGACACTTGATACTCACTAGCTGTGTGACCTTGGGCAAGTCACTTAACCCCAATTGCCTCATCCTGGGTCATCTCCAGTCATCCTGATGAATATCTGGTCACTGGACTCAGATGGCTCTGGAGGAGAAGTGAGGCTGGTGACCTGCACAGCCCTCCTTCACTCAAAACAAAGTCAAGTGCAAGTCATGTCATCATTTCTCTGATGGCATGGTCTTCTTCGGCAATGAAGAACGAACATAGCCCCCCAATTTACCATGTATATGTCTTATACGCACATAACTGTTTGCATATTGTCTCTCCTGTTAGACTCTAGACTCTTTGAGAGCAAGAACTGCTTTTTGCCTTTCTTAGTATTCCCCATAATTAGCACAGTGTCTGGCACATAGTAGGTACTTAAGTACCACTTGACTGACTGACTAGCAAGGCAGTATCATATCAAATTTAATATGCTCTTTAAATACCCAAACTTTTCATTACAGACCTTTGAACTTTTGCATGCAATCTTATTTTGGTTTTTCTATATTAAAATATTCGTATTTCTTTGTTTCTCAGGATTATAATCAAAATTTAATTTAAAAGGAATGAAACTAGAAGGAAACAGAGAAAAAAATGGATAAAATCTCATAGAAAATTCTAAACAAAATTTTTCTCTGTCAGTGAAAGTGGAACAACTACATTTAAAATCATATTTCTTGATGTGCTGTGTGAGAAAGCAGAAATGTCATTAACGAAAAAATGGGAAAAGTAACTGGACCAAACCAAGTCTGTACAGAGGACATGTATGCTGAAAGGAGCAAAAATTTGAGATTTTTGAGGAATTCTCAAGTATCTGAAAGAGGAAAAAGCTTTTGAATAATGGGGGAAAAGGCTTCTAGGAAAATTTCAGTGCCTATTAATCCATATGCCCACTTTCTGATCTCTGTAAAGTTTTTATGGCAATAATTTACAGATGTACCTAGGACATCCTTGAAAAATGTGTGATAAAAGAATAAGCAAATTTTCACAAATAGTATTTGGAGCAGGCCACACTTTTATAATCACACATATAACTGAAAGGTGCAAAGAATAAAACACCACTATGCTAATTATATGCTGATCATTAAAAATAATTGTTTTAAAATTTGATTTGAGGGAACAAACTTCAGTCTTTAAGACAATTCTCTAATAAAGTGCTTCCTCATGTGTATATTAAAATCATACAAGAATCTTTGATAGGGACGATAACAGTGATAATTTTGTTTAATGATATTCTAGTATTAATATCATATGAGATGTAAGTCTACCACCATGGAGGATATACAGCCTAGAGTCCAGATGGAAGGACTACCTATGGATAGTGAATTCTTCCAGATGTTCCTATTTGAGACTGGTGTTATGCTGATCCCATCCTTTGCAGAGCCTCTTCAGTGAGATCCATAATTTCTCAAAAGCGTAGTTTAAGTATCCACATAGGAAAACAACAGTGACAACAAAACTAAGTGACTAAAGAAAGTCTTTTCCCAGGCCAGGATGTTCTGTAGAATGGATAATATGTAGAGCTAATCCATCACCACACACAGACAGACATAGTATGTGGCCAAAGAACTGACCCAGAGTCAAATAGTTGGAGAGTGGGTTGAACTCCATTGGAGAAGTTGTACAAAACTTTAAATGGTCCCAAACCCTCCCTGAAACAAAATCTTATGTTATTAACATTAAATGTCCTTCTGCTAATTACATATGCATGTAAATCACAAAGTACAATAATCCCTAAGGAATCAAGCTTGGGCATCACCTATTGTTGTGTATAGGCAAACCACATATTGACATCAACTTAAATGAGTAAAAGGTATCATTAAAGAAATGCACGAAGGGATTTCTAGAAAGGGATTAAGGTTACTTATATACGGATAATGAGCATTAAAAGATGGAGACCACGTATGGAGGATATATATATGGGAAGACTGAAAGGGTTACACAGGATGAAGAATGGATAGGTTATAGTATGCATCAAATGAAGACAGTATCCTCATTAAAATATAATGGAAAAAAATCCCATGATCCTGGTATTTCTTCAGGTTTATTATTACAAACTCTCCACTTTATTTTGTTTTGTTTTTAAGTTATAATCATTTCTGGAAAAACACTTCCTTCCCTAGCCCTGCCCATCAGAGAATTAAATCCTACCTTGCAATAACCACAACAGAAACTCACTTGAGACAGTAGCACCATCTTACAATATATACGTCATTTTGCCCTGGCAACCCCCTATTTCTTTGCTAAGCAGAAGGTAGTATGTTTTGTTACCTGTCCTTCAGAGCCATTATTCAATCACGTCATATCATTTTACAGATATGAAAACTGTAGCATAGCACATTTAAATCCTTGATTGAGGCCCCATAGGTACTTAAGTGGCAGAGCCAGAATGTAGCATGGGTCAGTAGGTCACTATTGTCCTTTGCAAATGATTTCAGGATATCATTTGTAGTGTTCTATGTCCATTAAATAATACTTTTACTTAAGATCCTACAGAATCTTTTAAAACAATTGTCATTTTGAGATGAGAAAATGAAGACAGTAGGCAGGGATCAAAGAATTTAGCATTGTAGCAAAAAATGGAATTCACTTATCAATATGAGCAGAGAGAGGTCAGTTTACCCTTCTTTTGAAACTAATCAAACAACAAACATTTATTAAGAACCTACTATGTGCCAAGCACTTTGTCAAGCACAAGAAATACAAAAAGTTTCTCTGGACAGTCCCTAACTTCAAGCAGCTTACAATTTAAATAGGAGAGATGACATGCAAAAAATATATGTAAAGGGAGTTATATACAAGATAAATAGGAAATAATTAAGAGAGGGAAGGTACTTGAATTAAGAGGAATTAGGGAAGGCTTCCTGTAGACACTGGGATTTTAGTTAGGTTTTAAAAAAAGCCTTGGAGTTCAGTAGTCAGAATAGAGGAGGGAGAGCATTCCAGGCATGGGGGATAGTCAGAGAAAATGCCTAAAGCTGAGAGATGGAGTTAGTGAGCATGGGAGGAACAAGTGAGGGTTTTTTCAGAATCGGGGAGACATGGTCATGTTTGTAGACAGTTGGGGATGAGCCAGTAGACAGAGAGACTGAAAAGGTAAAAGAGCTGAAGGCGCCACCCGGAGCTGGGACCAAATGGGATTGCAGGCAGGCAGGCCACCCCAGTCCTTGGCCCCAGGGCGTGAAGGCAGCCTCGTAGCTGCCTTGGGAACCAGACATTTGGAAGCCGGTGCGATGGGCGCTGAGCCACCCTCTCTTCTACATGAAGATGGTCATTCATGTTGAGCATGAACCACTGCCTCCCACCATAGGGACCAGTGTGCTGGGGAGGAAGGTCTTCTACTTGCCCAATTTCTTCACCTATGTCAGACACATCTTACAAAGTGTATGGGAAGAAGGGACTGTTCCGAGGCCCGAGTCCAAGGCTCATGTCTAGTGCTCTCTCCACCCTGTCCTGGGGCAGTATGAAAAAGGCCTTCCCTTTGGAGGAGTTAGAACATGTATCCAACAAGGATGACGTGAAGACATCAGTGAGGAAGGTAGTGAAAAAGACTTCCTGTGAGATGGTGATGCAGTGTCTGTCCAGGGTACTCTCTCACCCCCTGCACATCATTTCTATAAGCTGTATGCCAGTTTGTGGGGCAGGAGGTCAAATAAGTGGTGTGCTTAGCTCCATCGGGAAGATTTTCAAAGAAGAAGGGCTGATGTGGGTTTTTGTGGGCTTGATCCCTCACCTTCTGGGAGAGCTGGTCTTCTTGTGGTGCTCTTGTGAACCTCCTGGGTCACTTCATCAATGCCTGGTTGGTGGACGACAGTTTCGGCCAAGCATTGGCAGTTTGGAGTTACACCAAGTTTGTAATGGGGATTGTAGTGAGATGCTGACTTACCCTTTCCTCTTCGTTGATGATCTCATGGCTGTCAACAACTGTGGATTGCTGGCGAACTTCACTCCCTATTCCCCTGTGTTCAAGTCCTAGATTCATTGTTGAAGATATCTGAGCATGCAGGGTCAGCTTTTCCGGGCATCAAGTCTGCTTTTCTGCAGAAGCTCAGCAGCTTCAAGCTTCTCCATTGATTAAATCAGAATAATTTGACTACAATAATAAAAACATCCTTTTCACCCAGCCTAAGTGAGGAAGGCCTGATCACTGGGCTACCTTGTAAGATGACTGACTGTAATACAGTGGTATTTGGATGTTCACCATTCTGGTGGTTGTTAGTTGTCCTTTGGTTGCGCAGCTAGGGAAGTGGTAGTAGGATTTTGGTACAGTCTGAAAAGTCCTTACTCTATACTGAATTAAGAAGTTCTAAGACTGCTTGGCAGAGTGAGACAAAGGGCACTGGAGCAGTTTCTGAGAAGCATCTCAGAGGCATTGCAAATGAAGTGGAGAAAAATTATTAGTAAGAACACAGAGTCTTACTCCATCACCTCATAGCCAGGGTGGTGGCAGATTCCCTCTGTTGTCCAAAACTCAGGTAGAGAACAGATGAGCAAACCTCTGCTCTGCTTGGTTTTGTAAACACAATGAAGAATAATACTAGCAATAGCTCAAATTTATATAGCCATCAAAAGTTTATAGAACATTTCCTCCATAACAGCTGGGGGAAGGGGGAAGGGCCTGTTTTAATAAGTACTCTTATGTCACTTAACTCTTGATTAATAAAGCTTATGTGGTGTATTATTTAAAAAATGTGAAAGTGGGGAGATGGCAGAGAGAACAATCTGTTAGAGGAGATGTAGTGGAATTGGACCACTTGAAGAAGTAGAAGGGTTAGCCTTGGTAAGGCTAAGGCCCTTCGTCATGTGAGACAGAGGTGAAGCAGAAGAAAATACCAGAAGACATCTGAGTGATAGGAAATGAGGAAGAGGGGAGAAGAGGGAATTCCCAACCAGTGGTTTCATTTTTTTCTGTAAACTACACAACACAGTTTTTATCTGAGAGAGTGGGGGAGTCATGGGAGGCTTAACTTGGGATGAAAAGGTTTAGAAGAGCTGCTGTGGAAAGTAAGATGGTGAGTTGATAAATGGGAATATTGTAGGATTGCCTAGCAGCAATGAGGGCCCAGCTGAGATTGTGTAACAAGGATTTGTAGTAGATCGAGTCAGAATGATTGCATGATTTTCTCCACCTTCATTCAGCAGCACATTTGTAGAAGTGGAGGTGCTAAATAGGGAGAATGATCCAAAGCTGAGGCCTGGCTGGGCACAATCAGCAGTACAATAAGGGGGTGAGAGATTCAGGAGAGGAGGACAGTATAGAGTTGAATTGGTTCACCAAGGTGTCAAGATGCGGAGAAGAGGAGAGAGTGGCAGGAGAGATGGCTTGAGAGAGAACTGAAGAGTTGTGGGATTGGATGTAATGAAAAAGAGGTTCATTGGAGATAATATGAACAAAAAGTAGGGTTTTGTAAGAGAAGGGAGTGAGAGAAGTGAAAAGCCAACAGGTTTTGGTTACGTAAGGGGATTCCAAAATTCTTGAATGTAGAAGTGGTACATTTGTAGGTGATGGAAAGATCAAGGGTAGGACCATCTTTGTGTGTTGCTAAGATGGGTAGAAGTGAGTACATTTAGGCACTGAGTGGTTAGGGTATTTGAGGGAGAGTTAATGTCTATGTTGAAATCCTCTAGTATGAGGTCAGGGGTTGTGGAGGACAGAAAAATTATTAGCCAGGCATCAAACTCATTGAGAATGAGAAATCAGGTTGTGGTGTGGAATAGAGTTTGGATGATGATCTAAAGGAGTTCAAAATCATTGGAATGTGAAGAATATGACAAAGTGTGAGAATGGGAGGGTGCCACTCCTTTGCTATGAAAGAACAGATGCAACATGAAATGAGAGGACTAGAGTCCAAGGGAGGCTTGCTTTTCTTTGCACTGGAGGGTTTTCATATCCCAATTGGGCAGCAGGAGGTGGAAGTCACCTTACGTTGGTCCAGATGGAAATGATTGCATTGGGGCAAATGGGAGATGCCTGGCCCTGCCCCTTAAAGTCTTCTCCCCAGGGGAAATGCTGTGTCTAGCAGATGAAAAGCACCTGGCTTCAGGATGCAATCTGAGGTCTTCTCACTGAAAGGAGAAGCTATTCCAAATTTTTGGTAAGACTATAGATCCTGGTTTTGGATCTAAAACTTTGGCTATATTTTGGTGCTCTTTAAGAATATACAATTATAAATATCCATTGAAACTTGGAATTAGAGCATTATAGTCTAGAAACCACTTGCGCTGGAGGAGAAAATACTAATTACCAGGAGATCCCATGTGCTGATACATAACTTTTCTTAGAAGTCCTATATCCAAACACTGGGTAATTCCAACTCTGTTGATTGCAGGGTCTAATAAGCAAGGCCTTATAGAGGAATGATGACTTGAAGAGGACTGGAAGTAAAAATCAATGATGCTTTATTTACCCTCAGGCATTTTGTCAGTTCTCCTTGGGACAAGGTGATAGTAGCTTGTGCAAGGCATGGTTAAGAAGTAATGGGACTGATTTTTGAGCAAATATGCCAGAACTCATAATCCCTATCAAAATTGTGCCCTTCCAAGTAGCCATTTTGTGAAGGTCTACACTTCTTCCTCCAGTATAGCCCATATTGCCCAGAATGCTTCAGGAGCTCCTGTTTTCCAGTTGTCTTTAGTGACAGCAGTGTGACCTTTTTGAATACCCTCAGTATTGGCAGTTTTCATGCTTTAAATTTTGGAACCAGACAAGCACCATCTAAAGCCAAATCCAATGAAAATAATGTGTGATCAAGTTGGTGAATGTCTTTTGGGTTAAAAAGTAATTATAAGTGAAATTACATTCTATGCCAATAGAGTCCTTAGGCTGACTAATTTGTTGGGAGCTTAAAATTAGTTCTGAAAACAGTTCCTAAAGAGGACATTAAAAATGTTTTGAGCAACGACAACTTTGCTGTATCATATACATATCATATGTATATGATATCCTAAGTTGAAGAAAAATACTCATATGGATGAATACTCTGGTTGGTTGGTTGTTGTCCTTTATTTTCAAAGAGGAACAAAATGACATCACCATGATAATGTGAAATTTCAGTGTGTCCAACTGTGACTGATCAGAACAATATGAGCTCAGAATGCTCTACCACAGATTGGGCACAGATAGTCTGGGTGAACATTTGGAGTGGATACTCCAAATTTGCGCATCCTACATTTTTTGGTTGTGTCTCAATTCTGCTTTGCTCATAGAGCACAGCACTCGTTCTGATGTGGGCACGCCATGCTGAGCAGTCCTGTGCCAGTGTTTCCCATGTTGCACAGTTAAATCCAAAGTTCTTGAGAGAGAGAGAGAGAGAGACCTTGAGAGTGTCCTTGTATTGCTTCTTCTGACCACCATGATCCGCTTGCCCCATGTGAGTTCTCTGTACAATAGTCTTTTTGCAAGCATACATTTTGCATTCAAACAACGCGGCCAGCCCATTGGAGTTGCACTCTCTGAAGCATAGTTTGAATGACTTGCAGTTCAGATCAAGCAAGGATTTCAGTGTCTGGTACATTATCCTGCCAGGTGATCCTCAGAATCTTCCTAAGGCAGTTCAAAAGGAATCAATTCAATTTCCTGGCATGGCCCTGGTAGACTGTCCATGTTTCACAGTCATGCAACAATGAGGTCAGCACAATAACTCTGTAGCCCTTCAGTTTGGTAGTCAGTCTAAAACCTCTTCTCTCCCAAACTTTTCTTCGGAGCCTCCCAAACACTGAACTAGCTCTGACAATGTGTGCATCAACCTCATTGTCAATGTGTACATCCCTGAAAAGTACACTACTAAGGTAAGTGAACTTATTCACAGCTTTCAAAACTTCTCCATTTGTTGTAACCAATGGTTCCACAAATGGATGGTGTGGTGGTGGCTGATGGAGCACCTGTGTTTTCTTGCTGTTAATCATTAGGCCAAAATTAGCACAGGCAACAGAGAATTGATCCATACTTTGTTGCATCTCAGATTCAGAGGCTGCATTGAGTACACAATCATCTGCAAACAGAAAATAATGCACCAACACTCCCTCCACTTTGGTCTTGACTTGTAGCCTTTTCAAATTGAAGAACTTACCATCAGTATGGTAGTTGACCTTACTGCCATGTTTATCCTCATCGAAAGCATTTGACAAAATTACCCAACCCTGGCCTGATTACTGCGGCAGGCGAGGAATCCCACTATGCAGTCGAAACACCAAAAGATGTATAAAATGTACAAAAACATATGCAAAAATGATTCCATTCACCATCGGCACATGGAATGTGCGCACAATTAGAGGCAATGCAAAATCCAGTAGACCTCAAAGATGAACTACTCTTGTTGCAAGAGAACTCAACAGGTATCTCATCCAAATAGCAGCCCTGAGTGAAACAAGGTTGGTAAATGAAGGCCAACTTTCTGAAGTTGGAGCTGGATACACATTTTTCTGGAGTGGGCCCAGTGAAGGGGAGCACCATGAAGCTGGGGTTGGTTTTGCAATCAAAACTAATCTAGTCAGCAAGCTGGTATGCCTGCCAAAAGGAATGAATGACAGGCTCATGACAATTTGATTGCCACTCGCAGGAAAACGCCACGCCACCATCATCAGTTGAAGAAAAATACTCGTATGGATGACTGCTCTGGTACTATTATGAAAAATATCAGTCTTCCTACTTTATAGTTAGACTTTTATATCAAAAGTTGCATCCTGTTTTAGAAATGTTGTTTGGTGCGATTTCACCAGCTGTGTAGGTGTGTAAAAGGGAAATTTGGGAGAGGTGGATTTCAAGGCTTTTTGAAGATTTGGCAATGGTAAGTAACTAAAGGTAGTAGTAGCAGCAGATACAATAGTAAAAATAATATCTTTGAGAGCTTAATAAACTTTAGGAGAACCGGAGCATACCAGAAACAAAATTGTTGCTCAGATTGCCCAAACATGGCATTAATTCAATGGAACTATCTGGGCCTTGTTCATACTTATTTTAAACTAACAAGTGATTGATTCAATGAAGGAAAATTTGGGCTCTTTATAATTGAAGTAAGGATAAAAGATACCATTCTTACGAAAGGACATCTCATCAAAGACTTAGGAAGCTTCTCTTTGTTCTGACCCAGTTGCTTTAGTTCTTTCAGCGACATTTCTACTTCTTTCCCAAGCACATCCAAGACTGTTGTATTAAAATCTAATTGTAGTGGCTTCATAGTCTTTGGTGGAGAAAAGAATTTGTTAGAAAGATCTCTGCAGATCTTTTCCATTTTATGTTTATCTCCCTCTTTTCATTCTTAAATGACCTGAATGGCTTGGTTTAGTTGACTTTTCGTTAAATTTTTGTTCTCTTTTCTTTTTGTTTATAATTGCAATATTATGAGATAATACTTCTCATAATATTCTACCACTTTCTCCATAGGATTTTATAAGAAAGTTTATATTCTGAACCAGTATTTATTGCCCTTGTCTGCCTCATTATGATAACAGTAAGGTCCCAGATTTTTTTTTTTCTACAGAGGATAGGAAAAAATGTTTTTTTTCCCCTTACCTACAGCTTTCTTTTATGTCTTGTCATTTCTTCTCAGAGTTCATTTCCATGTCTCCTTAAGCTTTAAGATTTATCTCAGGGTCACACATTTATGAATATTATCTGTTATATTTGGGTTCTGGTGACAGTTTATTTGAAAATATTTTTCCTTCTATCCCATTGTGAGACTGCATGAGCAAAGAAGACCAAGAGAAGGAAAAGAATCTCAGTTTTCAGGTGCTTTTTTTCTAGGGAAACCTATCTATTAGTTCAGACTTACATCAGTTGAAGCAAGCTTAATTTAGACTATAACAACTATAATTTTCAAAAAGTAAATGGCAGCTCAGAGCAATTGGTTGTAATTTAAATTCCAGTCCTAGACAACAAGTTTTGCCTCTCTTCAAATGGAACATTAAACTCTTTTGAATTCTGACTCTGGCCAGTCTTAGGGGCTCACTCTCATGTTCAGTCATCTTGCATTCATTAATGACAACAAAGGAATGAGAACAATTGTCAGTGTATCACTGACAACCAAGGACTCTGTTAGAGTGGGCCAGTCCTCATGCCAAGAACATTAGCGCCTGCGCACACATGTGGAAGGCAGCAGCAGTAATCATTTAAAACAGTACATCTTTTCATCTTGGATAGTTGGAGTTTTTCTAAAACCAGGTAATTATCAACCAAAAGAGATAATATTAGTGGAGAGACAGAAGCTTTGAGTAAATTTAGTACAAAATAACTTCTGTAAGTTCACTTTTTTATTTTTGAGTGAATGAATGAGAGTGTGTGCATGTGAGCTATTTAAAAAGTTTGCCAGCTTCTTTGAGTAATCATGTTCATTTTCACGCTGAAGTCTCCCATTCCTTTGCTTAGAAAAAAAGAGCTTTTGTGTAGCATTTGTGAAATAATAGCTCAGGAAAGTTAGACTGAATTTTGTTTTACTCTTTTTTGTGGGACTATTTGCATCTCAGAGAATGAGGCCATATTTTTGCCATCATGAAAGGTTAGCTAATTTATTTTTAGGATAAAGGGGTTATTGGCCAGTCTGGTTGGCCAGCCTAGATGTCTATAGGTATGAGACAATTTCTGAAGGAAGGAATTAATTTGAGTTTAGTAGATGTTTATGCAGATTTCTAGTAGAGGAGAGATTATTGAGAAAACAGAAATGGATCATAGAATAAAAGCCAAAATGGCATCACAATGGGTAGGTAACATGACCTAACTAATTCTATTCACTACGGTGGCAGTGTTTTGGGTGACATTTTTAATAATTTTGCTGTTTTGTATTGCAGACTAATTGCTTCTTTATTTGGGCAGCCAGGTGGTACAGTGGATAGAGCATGTATTTGTACCATATAGGTTTATCTTACTTCACTCAGTGGAATAAACTTTAAAAATTGTATGTGAATTGAATTTTTATAAATTAACTCATTTAACATTCCTATTTTAAAGGAACCCTAGAGTGATTTTTTTTTTTTTTTACAAAGCCACCGTCATTACTTGTGTGACTTTGGAAAAATCATGTAACCTCTCTGGGCCTCAGAGTTCTCCTCCTTAAAAGGAGGGGCTTGGACCAGAGGACTTGATCATATCTTCCAGCATGCCAAGTAATTTGCCCATTATTTATTTATAATATTATGGGTCAAGATTTTCCTAGACCTCGGATTCCTAGGAAGGTGTAGGGTCAGAGACAAACTATGCTGAGACTTCTCATTTAACATTTTGGTAAAGGTGAAATGTGGTGAAAAACAAATTTCCAAAGCATCCTTAAATGGGAATATAAGATACATAATGAAAGCAGGCGACTTGAAGAGTATGTGAAGTGAGGAAGGTAACCAGCCCCAGTTCTTTGGTGCCAGTGAAATTGATGGGCTGATGGCCAGAGAAACCATCTTTTCTCCTGGCCTGCCTCCCTGAATCATTGCCCAGCTGCTTGGCTCTGGCAGTAGTGTGAAATCCCCCCAAAACCCAGGGCCCAGGGTAATTCTCCTAATTTGCCAAAACCTAGGGATGGCTCTGCCTACAAATTTTACCCAGTTTGAAGTTTTTGCATAAATCAAGGAGACAAAAGCAGTTAAATGGTGTCCAAGAAAACTGTTTAAAAATGCAATTCATTCATTGAACTCAAGGTCATAAGATCTAGACTATGACTCCTCTTGGGTGTGTGCTTCTGGGTAAATCCCTTAACTTCTCTGAGGTTCAGTTTTTATTTATAAACAGCGGTAAAACTACTTGTGCTGTCTATTCTACAAGGATATGGGGGTGGGAGTCGCTAACCCTTAAAGGGTTACATCAATGTGAGGTTATTGTTATTACTGAACAAACTGAGTGAAAATCATTGATAACTGGGGCAAGAATGAGTAATATTTGAAGCTCACAAAATCATCATCTTAATTAGTTGCTTAATTCTTCTCCCTTGTGTGCGTGGCCACCACAGACAGTCTCTCTTGGCTGCAGAGTTTGCAGAAGGCTCTCTCCCTTCCACCTCATTGTCTACCTCCCTCTTCTTTAGAACTGGGATTACACCCAGATGCTTTCATCAGCCATGCTGCTGGCTGTGTACCAGGGCCAGAAGAAGCCTTCTATGCACATTTCAAGCCTGCCCAGCTGAATGACCCTGAATCAGCCACACAAAGAAGTCAGATTTAAAGATTCTGCTCTGGCCTCCTCCTTTCCCAACCATACCTGGCCCTCCTTTAAAGGAAATAAAAAGTAGAAGCATATTGCCCTCCATCATGTAAAACCAGCTCTAGGCATCCCCACAATAGCATGATCCGACACCCATGAGAGTTTTCAAGTCTGAGAGGGTTGAGCTGACATTGTGAGAGACAATTTGAGCACTTTCTGTAGTTCTAACAATGAAAGAGAAAGCAGAAGGGGCCTTCTTTGTAAAGGGCCTGCCTCTTTGATCTCTAGGTGGGTAGCTAATTGAATCTGTTATTCTGTCTACAAATCATTGCCTTTCCTTCTGTGATAATAAAGAATATACGCTCTTAGACAGGAATCTAATTAGATTATTAAAATTGATCATGAATAAACACTGTTCTTAGGGAGTGATTATTTGCCTTTGGGCAGGGAACCCTCTGCTGGTATGTGATAGAATGGATTGAATTGGGGATAGCAGCTGATCCTCTGAATCAGCAGCCTAAACAAAAGAGATTTGGGCAAGGAGGGTGAAAGGATGTGTCGTGAGATAGATCTCTCTAAATTAAAAGGATTCAGAAGAGCAGAGCAGAGCTCTTTGTGCACATGAAAGACCACATAACCCTTGTCATTCTTGTCTAGAAGGTATCAGCAATAGGGAAAAAAGGAATTTGACAACTGGAGTCATGCTGGGGAGCAAGAGTGGTGCTGAAAAAGAAAGAAAAAAAATTAAAAAAAAAAAAAGAATGATGCTGAAAAAAAAAGAAAAAAATGGTGCTGACTGTGAGCCTAGAGTTGATGGGGTGGACAGTGGTGATGCTTGAAGATGGGCTGCATGTCTCTGTGCTTGTTGTACTGATGGTATCCTTAGCTTAACTCTCAAACCCACACTAATAAAATTTAGCTATCATTTAACTCTGTGTATGTGTGAGCCTGTGTGTGCTCAAGGGATAACTGCAGAATAATATGGGAAAATACTCTTAAGAGTTAAACTGCATACAGATGTAAAGTATTGACTATCTTTGGGGGTAAGAGAAACGTAGCTTTTTTTTTTTCTATTCTGTATTTGGGTCCACGGATACCTTGTTAGTGCAGTTTCCTTTGCTGTGTACTCTAGAAAAAAGGTTGTCTTAATAATGCATACTTGCCTTTTGAATAGATCTCAACATAGAAAGCTGGACAGAAGTTGACATAAAGACAGTTCAGGGATGCTACTGGTCCAGTAATTGGGGAATTGTGGCTTAATTATATCTCCCCTCCCTTTCCCCCTCTCCCCAGGGAAGGGATCCTATCATTTTTTCTCTTTGTATCCTTAGAACCTAGAACAATGCTTGGTGTATAGTAGGCACTTGATAAATACTTGTTGAATTAAGGTTTGGCCCAATCATGCTTGTAGGGAGTCACCCAGGGTGATCACATTGGCTCTAGACAGATTTTCCATGTCCCAGAAACCTGCTGAAGAGACTTAATGTCCTTGCTAATGTCACCACCAACAGTTCTGAAGTCTTCTACACAGACTGAGGCTGGCTTCTTATCATTTAGATGACCAGACTGATCTCTACCCATTTTGTTGATAGCTTCACTATCTTGGTAATCCCAGGACTGAAACTTTGCAGTCGTTTTTCTCAATAAGTCAGTTGTGAAGTCTTTTCAATTCTGCTTCCAATTCTCCTCTCTCCATTCTCTACCTCCTCGTCTTCTTCCTTCTCTCTTCTCTCCTCTTTCCCCCTGCTCCCCCAGTCCCCTCTCTAGTTATATTGCCAGTACCTCTTTAATTTAGGTTCTTATTTCCCACCTGGACTTTTGTAACAACTTCCTAATTGGACTCAATGCCTCCATCACCATCTTTGCTTTTCCATTTATCTTCTAGACCACTGCCAAAGAAGTCTTCCTAATCCAAGTACAAACTCCTTTGTGTGCCATTTAGAGCAATCCATAGTATCCAACCTATATTTTATCATTCAGTCAATTAATCAATCAACAAGCATTTATTAAGTGCTTGCTATGTGCTCGGCACTATGCTAGGAATGCAGGTATCTCTGCCTTCAATGAACTTATAGTCTAGGTGGAAGAGATGAGATGTTTACATATAGGCAGATGCAAAATTTATACAAAATGAATCAAGTAATTTGTGGGGAGCAGATGCTAGGAGAAGAGATTTAGATATAGAAAGTGACCCTTAAGCCTTGAAGGCAGATCCCAAGAGGCAGAGGTGGCAAGGGAGCAGATTTCAGTCACAGCAAAGATGTGCAGACAGGAAATGGAATGCCCTGTATGACAAGCAAGCATTTTCCTTTATGCATTTTCTGTTCTAGACAGACTGGACTACATCCTGAACTCACCTCTGCATTAGAACCTCCTTCCTTGATGGTTGAAATCCTGACCTTTCTTCAAGGCTCACATCACATGTCACCAGTGAACTCTTTCTCTGATGCCCTGGCTGCAGTGGAATGGCTCCTTAAATGTCTCTAGTGGAATTTGTCTTGATATCATCTTTGCTCTGTCATGTTCTATGACGTCCCTTATTTATTCTGTACATATGTCCTGACATCATTTGATTAGAAGCCTCTTGTGAGAGCAGAGAGTATGATATTTTTCTTTTTTTTTGTCTCCAGACCCTAGGACAATGCCCCACTCATTTTACATGCTTAGTAAATGCGTATTAAATTGAAATGCAGTATTTCCTCCCTACAGGAAATGTACCAGTTATGAAAAGTTTCATGTTTGCTTTTGAACTTCTCTCCTCCCTTCCTCTCTCCTTCCATGCCTTCCTGTCTCCTCTCCATCCCTCATTCTTTTTCCTTCCCTCTTTCCCTCCCTCCCTCTTTTCCTTCCTTCCTTCCTTCCTTCCTTCCTTCCTTCCTTCCTTCCTTCCTTCCTTCCTTCCTTCCTCCCTTCCTCCCTTCCTTCCTTCCTTCCTTCCTTCCTTCCTTCCTTCCTTCCTTCCTTCCTTCCTTCCTTCCTTCCTTCCATCCTTCCTTCCATCCTTCCTTTCTCTTCCCCTCCTTCATTGTGTATATTTCCCCCCACTCCCAGATCTGCTTATGTTACTCTATATTAGTTCATGTGAATCTTCCCCTATTCCTCTGGATTCTCCACATTTATAATTTGTCACAGAACAACAACATCTCATTATATTAATATACCACAGTTTGTGTGGCCATTCCCTAATGAAGTCACTGGTTTTGTTTCCACTTCTTTGCTAACATTAAAAAAAATGTGACCAGAAAGGTCTTGGTAACAAGAGAGACTTTTCTTTTTGCCTCTGCCTTCCTTGGGGTCTGTGTATGAGTATGAATCGTTTAGTCACTTCTGTCTCATAATTCCAGGTCGCTTTCCACAATGACTAGACCAAATCACAGTTCTATTAATGTGTACTGTGTGCCTGTCTTCCCCATAGCCTAATAAGCAACTATTTCTGTTTATTTATTTTCTTCATCATTTTCATCACTTTTCCAGGTGTGCAATAAAATCTCAAAGCTGTTATAAAGTTTGATTTCTCTTAATATTAGCAATTTTGATGTTAGCCTGATTATTGAGTTGTTATTATATATGGTTACTTATTATACATGGTTACTTAGTTGCCATCCCACCAATCTTATTGTTAAATATTAACAGAGTTTATTAAGGATAAGAGGATTTAAGTCTGGAAGAGACTGTAGATATTATTGAATCCAGTTCCTTCACTCTTTCTTTTCTAATATGAGAAAACTGACAGTTCAGAAGAAACCCATATAATTTTGTTTAAAACGTGCTCTGTTTGTCTGGAAGAAGCATCTTGGCCTCTTTATGAAGCTAGCTTGCACAAAAGAGGAATCCCTCACCAGGAGGGCCATTGAGTCTGCTGGGGGATGGTAAATAGCACCATTTTGAGAAGAACAGTTTTAGAATGTCTAAAGATGGCAGGGAGAAATTAAGAGCAGTTAGTACTGACAGAATAACAGAGAAGTGTTAAGGAGGTAATTAACACGTTTATTCTGAAAAGCAGCTGGGATCAGACCAGACAGACAGGCCAAGCTAAGGTCCTGACAAGGTCTTGGGACAGTTCAGATGTGAAGTCCTTCCTTGAGATGTGAAGGAAAGCAAATATTTAGAGAAACAGAAACTGTAAATAATGAAAAGAATGTGCTCTGTCCCTTTCAAAGAGACTAGCTAGGTTCTGATCCGGCAAGGACTTTCTGGTCTCCAGCTTTGTGTACACTATTACCACAGGTTCTGTGCTCTTCACCTTCCCTGTTAAAATCTTACTCATCTTTTAAGACAATTCAAATGCCTATTTCATGAAATCTTTTCTGCTATCCTTTCCCACTCCTATTTTTTCCCTTTGGCAAGGCAACCAGGGTTAAATGACTTGAGTAGGGTCACATAGCAAGTAAGTATCAAATGTCTGAGGTTGAATTTGAATTCAGAGCCTTCTGACTCCAGGGATGGCTCCTGTGCCACCTTGCTGGCCCCTTTCCCACTTTTAAAAAAATTGGACATGATTTCTTCCTCATTTGACCTCTGATGCTGCTTTGATGCCTATGCTAACAAACAATCATGTCCTTTTGTAACATAGGCTTGACATTCCTCTTGATGTTGTACAGATTTATGTATGTAACTTCTCTCTCCTACCAGCCTATAACTCTAGGAAGCGACCTTGGGCTTACGGCCTCCTGTAGCACAGTGTCGGCGCTCATCTGAGAGAATTTGTTGAGTAAATTTGTGAATGAATAATAAGTAACTTTGTACTTGTGTGAATAGGGGTGTTATGGTGCTTATAAGTAGATACCAATGAATACGTATGCTATCTCAAAAAAGATCCCATTTATTTATTTATTCATCCATCCTTCTATTAATTTACCATTTGCTTATTTGCAGGCACCTAGCTTTTTGGAGTTTTGGACACGGAATCTGGCAAACTTGAGTTCCGATCTGGCCTCAGGCACTTCTTAAAGCGACGTGAGCCTGAGTCAGTCCTCTAACCCTTGCTTCAGTTTCCTCAGCTGTAAGCTGGGTGTGATAACAGCACCTCCCTCTCAGGACTGTTGTGATGAACAAATGAGGAATTTGCAGAGGGCTTTGCAAACCTTAAAACACTTGACACGTATTTATGTACTTGTTTCCTCCTTAGATGCATGGTAAGTGCTTGCTGGATTAGACTGGATTGAACCCATTTATAGATCAGAGTGAAAGGCCCTGCCAAAGTACAGAGAAGAGTCTGATTCAGAACTTCAGTAAAGTGAAGTGAATTTGAACTTTTTATTGAATTGAAAAAGAACGAATTTCAAAATGTAACCATGGGTTCAAACCTGGAGCATTTGCATATCTCCTCCTTGGTGGAGAGGACAACTTGAGTCTGTGCACTTGTCTGAGGCTTTTTCTTTCCTGCTTTGAAAAAGGATATATGGTTCCAGAATCAAATTGGGAAGAAATGAGAAAAGGAGACTCCTGTTCTCTGTGCTCTCCAAAGTCCATTCTTTTCCTTTCTGGATTTCTTCCCAGGAGGGTTTGGAAACACATGTGTCTACTTTTGAAGGAAGAAGGTCTTGCCCCTCCTAAGGATAAAGATTTCTCCTCTTCTTGTTCCTTGGGCAGGCACAGAATCTCTCCACCAATGAAGACAGTCTTTAAATGAACTCTAGCCTTGACCTCAGTGTTACCAAAAAGTTAATAAATCAGTCTCACGAAGAAAAACATGAACCGAACGAAATCAAAAACTCATTTAAAATTTTTAAAATGGATTCCATTCCTCGGAGATCATGATTAACTCTAAAAGAGTGTTTATTTATGATCTTTTACATTACATTAAATTTTGCAAAGGTAGTTTTTAATTAACTTTAAAAAAAACAACAACTCCAAGTCAGACTTTTCCTTACTTTCTCAACTTGCAGAAAGGTCCGACTTTTTTTCACAGGGCTTTATTTTCAACTGTGGAATGTCACATGACCTATGCAATTTACCTCCTTCGTGCCTTCTGCATACAATATAGCATGAACAAGGATTAATGGGTTAACACTATGTTTTGATTGTGTCATCAGTGTTATTGAAGAGGAGAAAAAGACTGAGTCCGCCTAATTACTTCTGACATGCAGGAAAATACCAGTTGTGTTCCTACTGAGGTCATCAGGTGCATCTAACAATGGGACTCCTTAGAACTCTCACCCCAAATCAGGCTTATGTCTAAATTGCAACTTGGTTCCAGGTGACTAGGCAGGAATTAATGCGATGCTTGTGTGTGAATGAGTGGGGAGAGGGAAAATGACATATTGCAAGACAACAGTGGTTCAGAAGAGGGATTGCCGCCTCTAACTTTATGGTGTTGTCTGCCCCACCTCTGAACCTTTTAGGAACAAGATGTACAGTTCTTTCTTTTTCGTTGTTTTGTCCTAGGGAAAAAATAACAACCTTTGGAACAGTAATATTAAGTGTATGTACATAACTTCTCTGTTGTTTGGCCAAGACTACATGTAGGATATGTGTCCTCTTGCTACAGAATAATATCACGATGAGTAGGGAAATCTATGTGGACCATACCACTTCAGTGGGGCAAAATGGTGGCTCTCTGTTTTTCTTATGAAGTAAGGACATGTTTGTGCCTTAACTTCTTTTTTTTCCCAAGAAAAAATTGTCACGTTTGATATTTATATTTTTTCTGTTTTTTTTTCAATGCATGATTGGTGCATTTACTGTTCTAAGTGTACATTTGTTCTACTTTCTATTTTGATTTATGAAATATTGCTGCTTGAGCATTATCTTCAAATGGAGGCTGACTTGTTAAGAGCTGTAGTCATCCCAAGGATTTTGAAATCTGTTTTGTGCAGAATGTTGACGCACATATATGTATGATTGAACTCACTCTGTTTTAAACATGAGCAGAAATAAAGTCAAATGTCTTGTTCTTATTATTGAAATCTGTAGTGACCATGACCATTTTGTCAGTAAAATTCGGTGCCCCTCATATGCCTGTTTCTTCTCCAGGCCATTTACTTTTATCATTTATGTTTATCATCTGAATCCAAAAGGATTTTTAAAAAGAATCCAGTAGTAGAAATCAAAATTTTCAGGTACTCCTGGTTTTTCATGACAGTCTTTACCTATTTGCATTCCAGGGATGTTGGATTGCATAATTGCATAATTGTAGTGATAGACTATTATATCTGATTTTGTTAGGTATGTTCATGAAGAATTTAGTCACAAGGTATTCGAGTAGACTACAATAATTAACTACAGGTATTAAATAATAACCAGGAAGCAACTCAGATATAGGGAATATATAGAACAAATTGTCCCCTTCATATGTGGAAACAACAAAATCAGGTTTTTTTGTCAGGTTTTGATGAATGAGCTACACATGTATTTTTGGGGGGTGTGTATGTGTCTTTGGACCTAGTTCAAATTCTTTTACAACCCTGAATTAATTGGTACCTAATTATAATTTCTTGGATAGGGAAATCCCATTTCTAGAATTAATTGAAACATTGAGATTAGAGCTTATCTGTGTTATTATGGTAATATTACATCTTCACTAGAGTGTTTAAGATACTGTGTTTGGGGAAAAAAAGCTGATTTAGAATATATATTCTTACATTTATTTTTAAATGAAATTTCATTTTTTCAATTGATAAGCATTTATTTTCTTTTTAATACCCTCCCCCACTAAAAAAAGAAAGCCCTTATAACAGATGTGCATAGGCAAGCAAGACAAATTCCTACATTGGCTACATCAAACATATGTGTCTCATTCTGTGTATTTAGTCCATCACTACCAGTGGATAGCATTCTTCATCATCAGTCATCAGGAATTGGTCATTGGTCATTGTGCTGGTTGGAGTTCTTAAGTCTTTCAAAGTTATTTTTGTTATAGTATAAATTGTTCTACTGGTTCTTCTAGCTTCACTTTACATCAGTTCATATAAGTCTTCCTAGGTTTCTTTTGAAATCATACATTTTACTAGTATCCATTTGTTCAGACGTTCCCCAAATGGTCAGCACCGCTTTAGTTGATAGTACTTTGCCACCATGAAAAAAGCTTCTATAAATATTTTTGTACATATAAATCCTTTTCTCCTTTCTGTGATCTTCTTACCTCATTTTAAAACACAAAATAGATGTAAATTTGTCACCTTTGAAATATTACTTAATTTTGTAAGAAAGGTGAAAAGAATTTGTCTACTAACTGGAGATTATAATTTTCTCAGGAAGCTCCAGAGTGAAACTTGTGTTTTGTATGTGTTTCAGTACTAGCCAAGTGGCTACAAAATGGCTGGATCAGTGAATAATGGAAGGATTTTATGCCAGTCAGTGGTTGTTGCCAGCCTACTTTTATACATACACATGCATAATTATATATAAACACACACAAATATATTTATATTTGACTATACATGTGTCATTGACAGTAGATTTGTGGAATAACTTGGTTGGTGTTTGGATTTGGATTTGGATCAGTGTCCCACAGAACAATATAGTTAGCACTACAATGGAAAGGTTGGAAAAGGGTGGAATAGAAGATTATCAAAGGACTGTATCAGGGACACATTATTTTTATATGTAGTAGTCTTGGTTTAAATCCAACTATCGCTACATTATGTGTAGAAGTAATATAGCATTTCTTACTGAGGTAGTTTATTTTTATTCTTATAGTAGAACTAATATTCAAGCTAATTTTCAGGCTCTCCCTGTCTACTGACTCTATATACCCTTGCTGCCTACAAACATAACCACATCTATTCTTAAGAAACCCACACTTGATTCTACCTTTCGTATTAACATAACCAGCAAGCCCTGTACTATTTGTATGGTTTTGTTATTTTCCCATACATTTCCTGTATTGAGTTGAGAAAAGAAATTAAACTTCATAGCTTGTCAAGAAAGATGTGAAAAAAAGCTAAATCTTCTTACTCTATGATATATGTTAAATGTGTTGTTGACATTAGTCTATGTTTGGCTGTGGATCAAAAAAGACTTTTCTTTGTCTTCTCAATTTTCTTTGTCTTTGTCTTCTCAATTAAACTCCTTGAAAAAATAGATTTTACTTGGTATCTCCACTTTATCTCTTCTCACTCTCTTCTAAAGCAGTCTGGTTTCTGATCTCATCACTCAGTTGAAATTACACTCTCCAAGTTACCAGTGTTCTTTTAATTATCAGATATCATGGTCTTTTCCCAGTGCTCATCCTTCTCAACACTCTTGACTACCTCCTCCTTTCTGGGTCTTAATATCACTCTTCTTTCTTTCTCCTAGTTATCTTCCCACCTCTCTGACTGTTACATCTAAGTCTTCTTTGCTGGCTTATCATCCATGTCATGTCCACAGTTGTGGATATTCCTTAAGGCTCTGCCTTTATCTCTCTCTGTCTCTGTCTCTCTCTGTCTCTGACCTCATCTGCTCTCAAGGGCTTAATTATCATCTCTATGCAGATGATTCATTGCCAGGAGTGAATATCTTGCCCACTATTTCCACTGAACTTATGTTCCTCATCTAGTCCCTATTGAACATTTCGAATTCAGATATCAAAGATATTTGAGATATCTCAAATTCAACAGGTCTGAAACAATACTTATTATCTCCCCTTTCCACCACCGAGGTCCTTCCTTCTTCCAACCTTCCTCATTACTGCCAATGGTATCCACATCCTACTAGTTAAACAGGTTCACAACCTCAGTGCCTTCTTCAAATCCTCATTCTTACTCATTCCACATATCTAATCAGTTGCTAAATCTTGTTTTTACCTTTGGAAAATCTCTTGACTGTGTCCTGTTTTCTCCACTCACATAGCCACTACCACAATTTCTTTATTGTCTCTTTACCTCTTATCTGGATTATTGTAATAACCTTTAAAATGTATTTCCCTCCAGTTACATGTAAAAACAATTTTAATATTCTTTTTAAAAAAAGTTTTAGTTCTAAATTCTATCTCTTCTTCCCTTCCCTCCCCCCTTCCTGAGATGGCCAACAAAGACATTTCCATATTAATCATTTTGTGCAAGAAAACTCAAAAAGAAAGAAAGAAGGAAGGAAAGGAAAGAAGGAAGAAAGGAAGGAAAGGAAGTGAAAAATAGTATGTTTGCATCTATTTTCAGACAACATCAGTTCTTTTAATTTATCTTTCCCTCCAGTTTCTTCTCACTGTAATCCATCTTTCATGCAACTGCCAGTGATTTTCCTAAAGGGTATGTCTGTTTTTGTTACCCCTCCCTACTAAGTAAACTTCAGTGGTTCCCTTTTATCTCTAGAATTAAATTAAAAGTGCATTGGGATTTAAAACTCTTCACAATCTGGTCTCTACGCCCCAGTATTCTTATACTTTATTTTTAAAAATTAATTCATTTGTTTTCAGTTTTCAACAATCACTTCCATAAGTCTTAACTTTTCTCCCCCTTCTCCTCTCCTTCCTTGAGATCACATGCAATGTTATATGGGTTCTACACATACATTCTTATTAAACACGTTTTCACATTAGTCATGAAGAATTAAAATGAATGGGAGAAACCAATGAGAAAAAACAAAACAAGACATAACACAAGAGAAAATAGCTTCATTCTGCATTCTGATTCCACAGTTCTTTCTCTGGATGTGGATGGCATTTTGCCTCAAGAGTCCTTTGGGAATGTTTTAGGTCCTTGTATTGCTGTGAAGGGCTAAGTCTGTCAGAAACAGTCCTCACTCACTGCGGCTGTTACTGTGTACAGTGTTCTCCTGGTTCTGCTCATTTCATTTAGCATCAGTTCATACAAGTCCTTGTAGCCCTCTCTGAAGTTCTCCTGTTCATCATTTCTTATAGCACAATAGTATTCCATGACATTCGTATACCACAACTTGTTCAGCCATTCCCCAATTGATGGGCATCCCCTTGATTTCCAGTTCTTGGCCACCACACAGAGAGTTGCTATAAATATTTTTGTACATCTGGGACCTTTTCCCATTTTTGTGATCTCTTTAGGATATAGTCCTAGAAGCAAAATTGATGGATCAAAGGGTAGGCACATTTTTGTAACCCTTTGGGAATAGTTCCAAATTGCCTTCCAGAATGGTTGGATCAGCTCACAGCTCCACCAACAATGAATTAGTGTTCCAACTCTCTCACATCTTCCCCAGCATTTATCATCTTCCTGTTTTGTCATGTTAGCCAATCTGATAGGTTTGATGTGGTGCCTCAGAGTTGTTTTAATTTGCATCTCTCTAATCAATAGTGATTTAGAGCATTTTTTCATATGATTATAGATAGCTTTAATTTCTTCCTCTGAAAAATCCTGGTCTATATCCTTTGACCATCTATCAATTAGAGAATGACTTGTATTTTTGTACATTTGACTCAGTTCTCTATATATTCTAATATATATATATATATATATATATATATATATATATATATATATATATATATATATAAAATATACGAAGCCTTTATCACAGACACTAGTTGCAAAAATTCTTTCCCAGTTTTCTGTTTCCCTCCTAATCTTGGTTGCATTGTGTTTGTTTGTGCAAAAACTTTTCAATTTAATGTAATCACAATCATCCATTTTATATTTCATAATGTTCTCTATCTCTTGTTTGGTCATAAATTTCTCCATTCTCCATAAATCTGACAAATACACTATTTCTTGCTCTCCTAATTTGTTTACAGTATCAATCTTTATGACATGACTTGCACTTGACTTTGTTTTGAGGGAGGGAGGGCTGTGCAGGTCACCAGCCTCACTTCTCCTCCAGAACCATCTGAATCCAGTGACCAGATATTCATCAGGATGACTGGAGATGACCCAGGATGAGGCAATTGGGGTTAAGTGACTTGCCCAAGGTCACACAGCTAGTGAGTATCAAGTGTCTGAGGTGACATTTGTACTCAGGTCCTCCTGACTCCTGCACTGGTGCTTTATCCACTGCCCCACCTAACTGCCCCAACCAATCTTTATACCTAGATCATGTATCCATTTGGACTTTATTCTTGTGTATGGTGTCAGGCATTGGTCTATGCCCACTGTTATCCAGTTTTCCCAGAAGTTTTTGTCAAACATTTCTTATCCCAGAAGCTGGGGTCCTTGGGTTTGTCAAACAGTAGATTGCTATATTGGACTGCTATGTTCATCGACTATATTCTTATACTTTACCCTCTTCTACTCACAGTCAACTGTTATCCCCATTGAAACTTTCCCCATTGTGTTTTCCACATGTGAGTCAGCATAAGAAATTAAATGGGGATTTTGAGTGAATATTGTATAAGCCACAGAAGACACTCAAAGGCCAGCAGAAAAAGTTTAGAAACTATGAAATGCATAAAAATATTTATAGTATTGTATAATATCAACCCAAATTTTACTATAAGATACCATGAACATCCAATAAAAGAAAGAGAAAAAAAAAAAGACTTTTACTCTGGTGAGAAGGGAGAGCCAAAATACTTTGGCTTTGGATTTTTCAGATCACGGGGATCCTGTGCCCCTAGTCCCCACTATGTAGAAGAGATAACTGTACCATCCCATTTGCCATCATTTGTTGTTCCTTGAACATAACCATTTCCCATCTCCATGCATGACGCCTTTTGTTTCCCAAGTGTCTCTCCTCACCTCTATCCAACTTTCTTCATGACTCAGCTCAAACACCATGTTTTACAGGAGACCTTTCCCAATTTCCCTAACTACTAGTGCCTTCCCCTCTAAGTTAACCTTTCATCTATTGTTTATGTTTCTTATAGGTACCTAATTATCTACGTATTTTATCCCTCATTAGAATATAAGCTTCCTGAGCATGGGGGCTGTTTTTGCCTTTTATTTTTATCTCCAGAGCTTAGCACAAAGTCTGGTGCACATTAAATGCTTTATAAATACTTGTTGATTGATTGGTCAACTGTTCACCATTTTGGTTTATGAAGATCATGTTGCAGTGGGAAAAGACTTTCTGTAAATAGTTTTTTCCATGTTTTTCAGTATAAATGAAGTTGCCTCATGGGTAAGATTTCAGTTTAGTGCCAAGAAGTTTGCATCTTTACTAAATGATAGTCAAAAACAGAGAGTAATTCCCACACAGTTTGGTCAACAAGATAAATTTGTCTCTTGTCATAATAGAGGAAGACACCTATGTCTGTTTGGGAATTCCCATAGAAAATTCCCGAATCAGTAATTATGCCATGGCTAAAATGACAGCAGAATGACAATTGATTAAATGGTTAGGACTGATGAAAAAAGTTGATGTAACCAATTTTTATTCTTGTGAGCATCACATTTCATTTAAAGAAGAGCATATTTTCCAAGAGCATTTTTGGCCCCCTATTAGAAATGCAGAAAAGAAATGGTTAAATCTCTCCCTATAGAGCTACTATAGAACCTTGTATCTACCTTATAAGAGTATCAGGATAATTTGTTTGCCATTGACTGAAGATTCCATCATCATCTGGAGATACTGGTATGTCTGGAAGAGGGTTAATTCTCCCATCACCTTCTTTGGAAGATAGTCAGGCACAGAGGGAGCCATGATCCCAGCCAGGTGAACTTGTTAAATAACTTAATGACTAAATGAAGTATGATTTTACCATCCAAACAGATTTTATCTATTATTGGACATGCTTTCACATGGCTACTGCCATTTATGAACAAAAATTAAAACTGAATGGCAGTCAAGCAGCGAGAATACTGTGTTAAGGCTCGGTAGATAATCATTGGCAACTGAAGGAGTGGAATGCTCATTGAATCTAGTGATTTACTAATGCTGCAGGTAAAAACTGATTCATAATAAGTCCAACCAAGCAAAAATATAGGCAGTATCTACTGCTCCTTGGCCTCTATTTCCTCTAATGTGAGAATATTTTAATTTGTTTTGCTAAATGACTCTGTGTCATTTAGCAAGACTATTTGGTGCTTCTTTAAGTGGTATATAACTCTTTCATTCTGGAATAAATTGCTGTAAGTGTGGACATCATGTACTATACCAGTGTCATCACTGTTTAAATAATGCCATAAGCCATAGACATAATTCATTATTGGACTGGTTGGTGAAGGCCAACAGAATGCCTGATATCACTGAGATCCATGCTAATCAGATAGTTTCCAGATTTAGAAAAAGGTCTTGTTTGGACTGGATGATTTTACACCAAGACTTTGCCAACCATAATCATAGATACTAGTTTCCTCTGAAAACTTTTGAGCATACCAGAGTTGGCCAAAAAATAAATAAATCTAAATATCACTTAGGGGTCCAACATTTGGCTCAAGAATGTTTCAGAGTATTTTATGATGCATTGATTAGGGATATTGGTAGGTTCCTGATTGAACTTGGTAATTAACCCAAGCTGTCACATTTGAAATTAGGGTTGAAATGCTATCAATTAATATACAAAAAGATGGTTCATGATGCTATTAGATGGGGACATTTATGTTGAACATATAACTGAAGTAAGGTAGTTTGATAACTTACTAAGAGTAGATAGAAAATATAAGGAATCAGGGTATGACTACATTTTAACAAAGAGCTTTAGTGACTTTCTATTATCATTATATATTTGATATTTATAAGGTTTTACTTTAAAGCTTTATATAAATACTTTAAATATCAAGACATGCTCATATTAATTTTTTAAAATAGCAATTTTATAGTTACATATTGGTAGTATATTAAAGACTTATTGGTAGTATATTAAAATTGTATTTACTTATATACACATGTTTTCATTGTTATTATATGTTTTGTATATTATGTTAGTTTAAATATTCACTGAATAAAGTAATTATATCTTTTCTTATTATTGAAATGGTATATGATACATCCTCTATCCAAGGACAACAAAGTAAATGCCATTTTGGAAAAGGTGTTCCACTGATGTCTGATTTCAATTCTTCCTCATGGTTTGGAGGCATGTCTGGATTCTCAAAAAATCTATAAGTAGAGAAGTGAAAGAAGCTAGAAAGTTTCTCATACAATCTGATATAATCTGATGGACTGTGAATCACAGAATCACATTATTTGATGGTTGGAAAAGACCTCAGTGCCCATCAGGTACAATGCATATGTGAAAAAAATCCACACATAATATACCAGATAAGTTGTTAGCCTCTGCTTGAAGACCTCTTTCTAAGGAGAGGGGATAGTGTGGGTGGGAGAAGGAGCTATTTCTGCTTTGGCCAGCTCTAATTGTTAGGAAGTTTTTGTTTTTTTTTAATTTTCACCAATAAGAATTCTTTGCAATTTCCACTCATTGAGCCTAACTCATAAAGAAAACAAAAGAAAATCAATCTAGGTATCACTACCCTCTGGGACCAAAGGGAATGAGTCTAATCTTTCCTCTATGTGATATCCCTTCAAATATTAGAACATTGCTATCAGGATCCCTCAAGTCACCTCTTGTTTTTTTCTTTTTCTTTTATTTGTTTTTAGATTTCAACATTCATTTTCACAAAATTTTGAGTTCCAATTTTTCTCCCCATCTCTCCCCTCCTACCACCCCATATACCTTACATTCTGATTACCCCTTCCCTCAATGAATCCTCCCTTCTATCATACCCCACCCTTCTCTTATTCACATCTTCTCTCTTTTCTTGTAGGGCAAGATAGATTTCTATACCCCATTACCTGTATTTCTTATTTCCCAGTTATATGCAATAGTAATTCTCAACATTCGTTTCTAATACTTTGAATTCCAACTTCTCTCTCTCCCTCCCTCCCTCCCCATCCCCACTGAGAAGGCAAGCAATTCAATACAGGCTATATATGTATCATTTTGTAAAAGACTTTCATAATAGTCAGTTGTATAAGACTAACCATATTGCCCTCCATCCTACCCTGTCCCCCCTTTATTCTGTTCTCTCATTTGACCTTGTCTCTTCTCAAAAGTGTTTATGTCTAGTTACTCCCTTCTCCCTTTTGCCCTCCCTTGTATCATCCCCCTCACCCTACTTGTCCCCTTCTCCCCTACTTTCCTGTAGTGTAAGATAGATTTTCATACCAAATTGAGTGGGTATGTTATTCCCTCCTTAAGCCATATGTGAAGAGAGTAAGCTTCACTTTTCCCCTCTCACCTCCTCCCTTTTCTCCTCCATTGAACACGATTTTTGTTATCTCTTATATGAGTGATAGCCTGCCACATTCCATTTCTCCCTTTCTTCTCTCAATATTTTCCTCTCTCACCCCTTAATTTAATTTAATTTTTTTATGGATATCATCTCTTCTGATTCAACTCAACCTGTACTCTCTGTTTGTGTGTGTGTGTGTGTGTGTGTGTGTGTGTGTGTGTGTATAATCCCTCCACCTACCCAAATACTGAGAAAAGTCTCAAGAGTTACAAATGTTATCTTTCCATGTAGGAATGTAAACAGTTCAGCTTTACAAAGTCCTTTATGATTTCTCTTTCTTGTTAACTTTTTCATGCTTCTCTTGATTCTTATGTTTGAAAGTCAAATTTTCTATTCAGTTCTGGTCTTTTCATCATGAATGCTTGAAAGTCCTCTGTATCATTGAATGACCATTTATTCCCTTGAAGTATTATACTCAGTTTTGCTGGGCAAGTGATTCTTGGTTTTAATCCCAGTTCCTTTGACTTCTGGAATATCCTATTGCAAGCCCTTCAATCCCTGAATGTAGAAGCTGCCAGATCCTGTGTATGGAGGATACATTGTATTTTCACAATACTTGAATTGTTTCTTCCTAGCTGCTTGCTATATTTTCTCGTTGACCTGGGAACTCTGAAATTTGGCCACAACATTCATAGGAATTCCTCTTTTTGGGACAGGTGATTGTTGGATTCTTTCAATATTTATTTTGCCTTCTGGTTCTAAAATGTCAAGGCAGTTTTCCTTGATAATTTCATGAAAGATAATGTCTAGGCTCTTTTTTTGATCATGGCTTTCAGGTAGTCCCATAATTTTTAAATTGTCTCTCCTGGATCTATTTCTAGATCAGTTGTTTTTCCAATGAGATGTTTTACATTATTTTCTATTTTTTCAATCTTTTGGTTTTGTTTTTTAACTTCTTGGTTTATCTCATAGTGACTAGCTTCCCTGAACTCAATTCTGTCTTTTAAAGAACTATTTTGTTCAGTGAGCTTTGAACCTTCTTTTCCATTTGGCTAATTCTGCTTTTTAAAGCCTTCTTCTCCTCATTGGCTTTTTGGACCTGTTTTTCCAATTGAGTTAGCCTATTTTTAAAGATGTTATTTTCCTCAGCATTTTTTTGGTTCTCCTTTAGCAAGCTGCTGACTCACTTTTCAAGCTCTTCTATGGCTTGAACCCATTTCGTATTCATTTTGGAGGTACTGGATGCAGAAGCCTTGACTTCCTCTGACAGTATACATTGTTCTTCCTACCTGTTCACCAAGAAAGAAACCTTCTATGGTTTTGTTTTTTCTCCTCTTTTGGGCATTTTTCCAGCCAGTTACTTGACTTCTGAATCCTTTGTCAAGAGGAGGGTCCTAGAGCTCCTCCTCCCCCCAGTACCATCCTCAAGGCTGAGATTCAGATCAGCTAGTCAGTTCCCCCAGAGGTTGAGCTGCTGGGACAGTGGACCCAGGCAGCTTCCACGGCCACTGTAGCTGCCTGCTGCTGGCTGCTGCTGAAGCTGCCTCTGCCACCACCTGGGGCCAATGCTGGGGGGACCCCACTCCCCTCTCACCCAGCTAGGAAAGCCCTCCCACACTGCCTTTGGAGCTTTCTTTGTCACTTGTGAGTTGAGGGATCTGGGACCCTCCCTGCTGAGAATTCTGCCCCAGGGGTCTGTTCAGATTCTGTTCCTCCCAGTGCTGTTTGGTCAGGGCTGGGCTCTGCTCTGCTCAGTGTCTGGTGAGATAGACCTTTCCTGTCGGCCTTCCAGGTTACCTTTGGCTGGAAACCTCTTTCACTCTGTTGTTCTATGGCTTCTGCTGCTCTAGAATTTGTTGAGAGTCATTTTTTTACAGGTGTTTTGTGGGTTGTGGGGGAAATGCTAGAGTATATGCATCTTTCCACTCTGCCATCTTCAGGTCATCTCTTTTCAAGGTTAAACTTGCCCATTTTCTTCAACTGATCCTTATATGACTTGAACTTAATGCTTTTTACTATCCTAATTATCCTTCTCTGGGGAGTCCGCAACTTATCATTGTGTTTTCTAAACTATGGCTCTTAGAACTGAAGACCATACTTTAAATGTGGTCTGAACAGGATTGAATACAATTGGGATTATCTCTTCCTATTCATAGAAGCTATGCTTCTTAATGCAGTCTGTGGTACATAACTTTTTTGGCTGTCATATCATATTGTTGACTCATCATGTAGTCCACAAATCTTCTAGATCTTTTTTTTCAGAACAACTATTTCTTCTTCATTTTGTACTGGGAAGTTTAATTTTGTAGGCAGGTGTATGAATTTCAGCTTATTACATTCAGCTTAATGCTCTAGCTTGTCAAAATCTTTTTGCTCCTGATTCTTATCATCTGGTGTGTCAATGATACCTCCCAGCTTTGTCATCTTCAAATTTGATGAGTATGTGGTCTGTAATTTAGATATTATCCAAGTTTATCTCAACAAACTAGTTCCAGATTTCCTTTATTAGTTGGAAGTAAAACTAATCCATCTGCATTCCAACTGGCATGAAATATTTGTTGGTCACTGTTGGGTAGGTGTGTGCTGCTCCCTTCTAAGGTTGTCAATTTTGAATGGAGATCTTCCAAATGTTTTAACAACAGAAAGTAGCTTTCTTAGTCTAGTTAGATGGTCATTTCTGCCTTCTTTTCCAAAACCTATTGTTGTGTCTAAAGTTGAGTAAGAGTAGTAGTGATGTACAGAGCTCTAAGGTAGGGTCAACTGGAACTTTGTCCCTAGGTGCCAATGGAAACACTTGCTTCCTACCTTGGTGACCACTCACCTAGCCATACTGATCTGGAAACTCTCCAGCAGCATCCAGTCCTGGGACATGTTTCTTCTTGGCAACTATGTGCCAGGTTTGCTTCCCTTGCCACAGGCAGAAAAATATTCCCAGTTACTGCTCTGGTGGTATGTATGAGTATTATGATGTTTTCTTTCCAAATAGCTTGAAGGCAGTGAGTTATTAATTTTTTTAAAAAAGTAGAGTAGGAGCCTCAACTCTAGCATTCCAATTCTTTGACTTAATCTGATCTGGAATGGATACCAGTTCAGTCTATTCAGCCATTTAGCTCAAGGCAGATTTGGGTTGGATTCACTGGGCTAGGTCTGGTGGAAATCTCAGGCTCTTCCACAACCTGTTTCCTAGCCCTGTCGCTGGCTGTGGAGTTCTGGCGCATCACCACTGATCCACTGCTCTCCTATCATTCTTGGTCTTATCCTATTTCCTAGCCCCCTTAGATGGGGAGATTCTTGCCATCGGACTCTCAAAGATGTCTCCTCTGGAATTTAGTCTATGTTCTACTGACCTCTTAATTATTTTTTTCTCCTCTCTGTGGTTTCTACGACTTTTGAAGTCTTATCCTCCCACTTTAGTTAATCTTTTTCCTTCTTGGTATGCCTGAGGCATATGCACTACTTATTAAAGCCCCCTCTAGGGTGAACCAAAGCTCACCTTCTTTAGCTAGTGCTCTACACTAGCATTTGGACTGAGTGTATGATGTCTCTACTGGATATATCTATTGGATATCAAATGCTGCCCCCCCACTCCCCAGATCTTGTCTGCACCATGTTAGCATCTTTCAATAGCCAGCAGCATGTCTCTTTCTTTCTAGAATCACCAGATCCCCCAGTTTACTAATGTTGGATTGTAAACATCTTTTTTCTAGCCTAACTCTTCTTCAGTTGGCAGATGGATGAGGAAACTGAAACATAGAGAGGGTATTTGAACTGCCTATGGTCACACAGGGAATTAAATTAGATCCTGTTTCAGAGTTCTCACCCCTGTGTTAGTCCACACACGAAGTTCCTGTTTCCTGTGTAAGGAAAACCTGCAGTGATCTTAGCCTGTGCAGAGATGTATCCAGCACAATGAGTTTGAACATTCCTTCCTTGTCTTAGATTACCAGCTGTACTCACTTCCCTTATTGTTTTTTGATGATTCCCCTTAGTTATCCCATCTCTTCTCCACCCAAAACACCCAAGGTAAATTTTTTAAAAATTATTTTATTTTTAATTTATGGAATAAAACAAGCTTTCTATAATATGGTATAATTTAAAGAAAGATGACTGTATATGACGCTGCAAATCTATCATGTACAACTTGCTCTTCCTTTTAAATATATAACAAATAATAATATATAAATATATAATATATAAACAAAGTTATCATGTAAATTTCTATTTTTTATCACCCCCATTTCAGAATTATATCACTACAATAGAAAACGTGATATCTACAGTAACATTAAAAGCCAATATTTGTCTGCAATAGGAATTTAAATCCTTGTTCTGTTACTTTCTACCTTTGTTACTTTGGGTAGGTCACAACTTCTTTGGGTTTCAGCTTCCTTATACCTAAAATAAGGGTGTTAAATTAGATGACCTCTAAAGTCCTTTCCAGTTTCAAACCTACAATCCTATGTAGGTAGTTATTCTATCATATAGCTGTTTCCTTCAAAGTAGTTATTTTCTTTCATGGTATGCTGGAGGTTGATAGGATCATAGAATTTAAAGCCAGAAGGGACCACAGAAGTCATCTAGTCTAACCTTTTACTTTTACATACAGGGAAACTGAGGGCTTAATGAGGGCAAATGATTTGCCCAGGATTATGCAGGTATTAAGTAGAAGAGGTGGGATTTCAACTCAGGTTCTCTCACACTAAATCTAGTGTTTCTTCCACTATACCAAAATGTGAATGAGTATAGTCAATAACAATGTTCTTTTGTTTTGCTATGCTGTATCTTTTCCTCTAACAGCCACATTATAAGGTGAGACGCTGCCCTTCTCCATTCCAATGGCATTCTCCTATCCTCAAAGATCTTTCAAATAGCAGTGATGATGGCTCCATAATTAAATCTTCCAGTTCTTTCAGTACCATGGGATTTGATTTTTCTAGCAATAGTGACTTCATCAAAGGCAATTAGGTGCATCTTGTGACTTATCTTGGATTTCAACTCCTTATTGCCCACTTTTGTCCTGTCCTTTTCAATCCAAAGACCATTCTCCTTAGCCAAGAAAAAAGAAGTAAAATAAAAATGTGAACTTCTCTCTGATGATAACTCTCATTATCTTGAATTCACTGTCCCTCCCTGATCTACTCATTTACGGTCCTATCCCTTCTTTGATCTTTTGTTGTTCTTAGCATTTCATACCAGTCTGAGCTCATGATGAGCTTTTGGCTTTGCCAGCAGTATTCTTCCAGGATCATGCCTGATTTTTGTGTTTATCCTCCATCCTATGTAGTCAAATCCAACAAATATCTATTAAGCACATATGGGTAGACGCTATTCTAGGTACTGGGGATACAAATGCGAGAAGAAAAGCTGTCAATTTCATTAAACACACATTTGACTGTAGCAAATATTCTTCATTACTTTACCCTGTTTACATCTTCTATCTCTTTTTTCCATTTTATTTTTTTAAAATCAGCAAAAATCTGTCTTCTCATACTCTTCCATTCCTTTCCCACCAAACTGTGAAAGAAAGAAAAATATCACCCTTGTTACAAATATGTAGAGTCAAGCAAAACACATTTCTCCACTGTCTGAATCTTAAGAATAATGTTTCATTCTGTACTTTGAGCCACTCGTCGCTCTCTTGGGAGTTGGGCAGCATGCTTCGGCATCAGTCTTCTGAAATTATGATGGGTCACTATACTGAGCAGAATTCCTAAGTTTTTCAGAATTGTTTATCTTTACATTATAGAAGTTGTTTTCCTGGTTCTGCTCACTGTCCTCTATATCAGTTTATATAAATCTTCCCACATTTCTCTGAAACCATCTCCTGCATAATTTCCTATAGTACAATTGTATTCCATCAGATTTATTTATTATAACTTGTTTATCCATTCCCTAACTGATGGGTACCCCCTCAGTTTCCAATTCTTTGCCCCCACAAAAGAACTATAGATATTTTTGTATGTCCTTACAGTTTGTTTTACTTAGGACTGGTCCCTCCCTTAATTTACACTCCCTCTATTCACCTCTTCTCCCTTCTTTCCTTCTTATTTTCCTGTTGAGTGAAATCCTTTTCTGTATTCAAATGTGTATGTGTGTGTGTATGTGTGTGTGTATGTGTGTGTGTGTGTTTGTGTGTGTGTATGTGTGTGTATTCCTTTCTCCTTTTACCAGTTTAAATGAGAATAACATTCAAGTGCTGGCTCCTTCCCCCACTTCTTCCTCCTTATTTGTATAGACTTTTACTTGTGCACTCTTATTATGTGAAATAATTTTCCCAAATCTTTCTTTTCCTTCTTCAGTATATTCCCCTTTCCCCACCTTTCAAATCTTCTTTTAAGATCCTCAAGATATAACAGAATCACTCCCAGGCCTTCCATCCAGTTAGACTCCCTTTATGACCCCTGATGATCATAGAGTTTAGAGGGGACACATTTATTGTCTTCCCAAATTAGAATGTAAACAGTTTATCCTTGTTTGGTCCTTTACTCATTTTAGTTCATTCATGCTTACCCTTTTATGTTTCTCTTGATTTGTGTGCTTGCACTTCAAAATTTTTCTGAAGTTCTGGTCTTTTCATCAGGATTAATTAGAAGTTCTCTATTTTTTAGAGGTCCATTTTCCCCTCATTTTTTTGCTGGCTAAGTTATTTTTGGTTGTAAGCCAAAGTATAATCTTTGCCTTCTGGAATATCATGTTCCAAACTCTTAGCTTCTTTTTAGTGGTAGCTGCTAAATCATGTGTGAGCCTGACTGTGACTCTTCAGTACTTGACATCTTTCTTTCTGGATGTTTGCACTATTTTTTTCTTTGACCTGCAAGCTCTAAATTTTGGATATACTGTGGACTGGAAGTTTTCATTTCAGAATTTGTCAGATGGTCTTCTGGTTTTAAGGGATTTGGGCAGTTTTTTTTATTATTTCTTTTATGTGATATTTAGGTTCTCCTTTTGGGTCATGGCTTTCAGGTTATCCAGTGATTCTTCAATTTTTTCTCCTTGATTTGTTTTCCAGATCAGTTTTTTTTACTATGAGATACTTTATTTCTTCCTCCTATTTTCAGTTCTTTTACTTTGGTTTTTAATATTTCTACTTGTCTTATGGAGTCATCATTTTCTATTTGATCAATTCCAATTTTCAGGGAGTTTGTTCCTTGGGCAAAGTTTTGCCCTTCTTATATCAAGGGGTTGATTTGCTTTCTAATCTTCCATAACTCTCATTTCTTTTTTTATTCCACCCCCCCATCTCCTTCCATTAATTTTTTTTAAACTTCTTTTTCCATTTCTTCCAGGAATTCTAATTGGATTTGTGCCCAAATTTTGTTTTCCTTTGAAGCTTTGCTTGTGGACATTTTGAGTCATTGCCCCATCTGGGTTTGTGTCTTGAGTGTTCCTTTCATCACAATAGTTTTTATGGTGAGATTCTTTTTTTTTATTTGTTCATTCTTCTAGCCTACTTCCTGCTATCAAATTTTATGATAGCTCCCTGCTCTTCCATCCTGAACATTCAGGTTGTTTTTGCTGCTGATTTCTTGGGAATATTGAGTATTACATTATTCTAGGATCTCTGGGACAACTCAAGGGACTTGTAATCTTTCAGTTCTCCCAAAACAAATCTGATTGCTGCTTACATGGGGTGAGTTCTGTATACCTGACCTGAGTTTGAGTTTGAGCAAAAGACATGTGGGCTTAACCCATGTAGATTTCTAGTGGATTGTAACTGAATACATGTACTCAGCTAGCCAGCTGGAAAGCTCTGCTGATTCAGAGTTATAGACTTATAGGTTTCCCTTTGATCTGTGGTTCTTGCCATAGTTATTCCTTTACATATTTGACTGGAAGCTGGAACTGAGACTCCCAAATCCCCTTCAGGAGTTTGAGCCTCACAAATGCTGCTTGCTTCTGAACTTGCTCCCTGCTCTAGGAACCCAGTCTAGGACTATTGTCTCTTAAATGGATGCAGCCCGTAGGTGCATTTTTCCTACTCAGTCACCTGGTGTCTATGACTTGAAGCTGGGTAGTGAGTGATAGCTATCATTTGACACCTGTTCCTGCCCCCTACAAAAATGTAACTGCTGAGTCTGGAACCACCTTCTATTCTCCCATTTTTTTCTATTTAAAAGAAATAAATTTCTATTGACACCTTTTTAAAAAAAAAATCATCTGTGTTTTCCAGTTTTTCTTCCCCTCTCTCCAGAGAGCAATCCCTTATAGAATTCTACACCATGATATCTTACCTGTCTTTCTTGTGTCCTTAGAATGTGTGGTTGAGGAAATCTGTTCATTATCTTTTGTGTTCTTTAGGTTTTTAGAGAACTGATTTTAAAGATGGAGTGGTCAGTTTCCCTAGGTTCAACCATCATTCCTACTTCAAATGGTTCTTTGGTGAGAATTAGATCCAGAATAACAATTTCCCTGATTGATTCCTCTATCTTTAGAAAGATGAAATTTTAATTAAAGTAAGCCAAGAATTTAGTTGATGTACTTTTGGCATACAGAGAATTCTAGCAGATGTCCATATAATTTAAATCCACCCCTCCATCATTACTATAGAATGCTTTTGTGCCCAGATTGTAATCTGTTTCCCAAACTTCTCATTCATTCACTCCTTCTGTCAAAGTATTCTATGATAAACACTGATAATACACCTCTTTCTGCATCCAATAATCCTTACTTAAATACTCTATTATACTATACTTTCCCCTTCTGGAGTTCCTCATATGAATGTATCATTTTAATATAGATGCTACTTTGCCAACCATTTAATTTATTTTCTTTTGAGATGATTCTTTTGAAGAGTCATTTTCCACTCCAAAGTCTCATCTTACAAAGTCTTAGAGGTCATTTGCCTCCTTGGGTTATGATCTTAGTTCAACTTGTTCTCAATACTCTGTACATTTCTAAATAAACACATGAGATCATTTTTTAAATTCTTGCTTCTCTTTTGGATTTTTTTCTTCTATGAATTTCTGGGCATCTATACTGTTATCTTTCTTACATTGTAGCTATTCTCTTTTGTACAGTTTGGTGTATTTTTGGAGTTAGTTTTCTCCTACTCTGTTCTTTTTTTTTTTTTAAATATATTTTGTTTAGATTTGCAGGAGTCCAGGCAAATGTATACCAACACTTGTAAGAGACTTCTACCATTCCTGTATTTTAAGCTGGGTTCCTGGAATCCAAAATTGACTTTTAGATACCATCATCTTAAGCAGTCGTTCACTTCCAAAATTGTCCTTTCTCTTCTGAAACCAGCAATGATGAAAATACCATCTGTGCCCTTAATGTCTTGATTTCATCGCTCAAATCTTCATAATCCTTAATAATACTTTCTGGAGCCTTTTTAGTAGTATCATTTATGTCCTCATAAATCATCAGAAGTTAGAAGTAGTCATTAAGTTACTATATAGATATTATATTATTTACTAAACTATGACTTTGAAAATGTTGATTTATTGTAGCAAAATGGGGAACCAGAAAAGGCCATACTAGTAATAGGATATGACTTTGAAAGAAGTTAGAAGATTATTTTCAAATATATTTCCTTATCCAGGTATTATAATATTTGAAATTCTTATATTAGAGATTCATTCCTTTTGGCTTAATAATTACCCTGTCTCTGTAGCCCTCAATTAAAATAAAATATCCCTGGGTAACATGAATTCATGTATGAATTAGTTTATAATATTTTTCTTCAGGAAGGTGGTATTAGATGCTGAGGAGTAGTAAGAAAGTATGTGGGGAATCAAAATTTCTCTGTGTGTCTCAGACAGGACTTGAAAACTGTCTCCACTATGTTATTTTTCCCTGGGGTTTACTGGAAACTATGTGACTTGATATCACAAAATAAACACCTAAGTGATATGTATGGTGAAACTTTCTGACGTTGAAGGTTTGTGTGTGTGGTGTGTGTGTGTGTGTGTGTGTGTGTTTTTGAAGCAGTATTTTTAAAATATCCATCATTATGCTCTCCTGAGTGTTATGCTCTCATTTTACAGTCTACCTTATCTGCTCTTATTCCAGGGCATTATTGGAGGAGAGTTGACTTGATTTTTTTTGCCAGAACCAATAGAAACTAGCAGAAGCAGGTTTCTTTTGTAAAAACTGTATGGACTAATATCTTCTTAGTAAGGACAGGAAAACACTGATTGCTGGGAAGAAAGGCCACTGGAAAAGGATTATAATTATTCAACAAAATTACTTCATTGAAGAATGGGAAATTCATGGGTTAGACAGACTGAGGTTTGCAGATAGCTGTTGGAAAAGAAATTTCTCAAGGCTATGAGGTCAAAGTCCTACTTCAGGAGAGCATCTTTTCTCTTTCCCCCCTTGTTGATTGCTACAGAGAAATTTTCTATCATGCCTATCTGTGGGTGACATGATACTGTTAAGACACATTGATTACTTTGCGAAGGTGAGAGCTAGAAAATTAAGATTCAGTGGATAGGACACTGAACTTGGAATCAAGAAGACATGAGTGCAAATCCTGCTGCAGTTTTTTTTTAGCTATGTAACCCTGAACAAGGCACTTCTCTGAGTCTCAGTTTCCTTCTCTATAAAATGAAGGCGTTAGACTTCATGACTTCTAAGGTCCCTTTCTGTTCTAAATCTATGACCCTGTAAAATACATAAAAAAGTGTCTGTTCCTAAATGGAAGGAAGGACTTGGAAGGTATTCACTTGTAGAATTATTGATGGTATAAAACTGAGAACAATTAATTAATTTGGTTTATTTTCATCCAAAAATATTGCAAATGAAATACAGTTGAAGTACTCAATGTGATTTTATTTAACTAAATGTAAACTCAGTAGATGATTTTTTTTTTGGCCTTTAATAGCATCTTTCAAAATCTGAATCACTTTAGTAAGTACAATTTCATACTCACTTTTTACTACATTTAAAAAATCTAAAAAAGACCATTAACTCTGTAATGTTCCAAATTGTAACCAGCGTCAGGAGTGTGTAAGTGAATAGGAACAGGTATACTTATATCTACATCTGTATTGCTGTGGATGAAAATTGTCTTTAACATTCATTTTAAATCCTGGCATATGTTCCTCAATGTCTCTACCAGGGTCATTCTAATGAAACTTTTAAAAAATTGTAGTTAAATTTTTAAAAAAACCTTACACATCCACACCCACACACGGCTCACACAAGGATAACCTATCAATTACTCTCTCTTCCTGTGTTCTCTTCTATTTTATTTCCCCTAGCTTCTCTCCCCTTCCCCCCCATTACAAATATGGGTATATACCCTACAGCAGAAATACATCATGGTTCAGTGGAAAGGGCATTGAATTTGGAGTCAGATCTGGGGATTACATCTGGGCTCTGAAGTCACAGGACCTGGCTTCAAATTCTGACACTCCCTGTATGATCATAGACATCACTTTCATCTGGAAAATTGAAGGTTAGGACTAGCTGACTTCTGAAGCCCCTTCCATCTCTTGATGCGTGATGCTATGAGTAATTCCACACCCCATCTGTAAAATGGGGATAAGAATACTCACACTCCCAGACTCCCAAACTTTATTATTGTGAGAAAATTTTTTTTAACATCTGCTTTTTCCCTCCTTGGTAGATGAGAGGTGATTTTGGTTCCCCTTCTCATGGTCTCCACATGCTTCAGACCAGGAGGAATTCATTCTTCCTGCTAGGTAGTCTAAGAGTTTGGCTAGGGCTCCAGTGCACGCCTGCGCCCTCTGCTGCCGCCTCCCTGTGTGTGCTTATCTTTTTGTGTGTATGTGTTTAGAGGGGAGGAGTGTTAGGTGACAGGAGGTGGAGGAAGAGTTCAGCGGGAGTCATGCATAGTCTCGTTCACTGATTTACCGGCGCCGGGACTGAAGCAAGAGGCAAGCTCCCTGCACAGCACGCATCTCCTCCGCCTCCACAAAGCTTTCCCTTCCCCATCCCGGTGCCCCACTCTCAGGCAGACACACACGAGTGAGTAGCTGTGGACTGTGCTCCTTAGCAGCATTATCTTTCTCTCTTTTTGCTGTTCCTTCTGTCCCTGGGCGGCTCTGTCGAATAACACACCTGCTCACTAGCCTCCTCTCTCACGGGCCCTCCCCGGCTCCCCTGTCCGGTGGATGGAGCTCTCTCCAGCCTGGGTTAACTAACGATCTTGCCTGTGGCTGCCATTCACCCTGCTCCGGATGGGAGTCTGCTGGGATTCCCCGGATCTGTGCTTCTGCAGCCGGTGGGGTTCCCCGGGAGCGCAGCTCCTGCAGGAGCACGGGTGGGGGAAACCCGGCTTTGGGAGGCTCTAGGACCCCTAAGCTGCAACCGTGCTAGAGGAAGTGAGCTAGAGTCTGGTGGAGGAGCAAAGGGGCTGCTGCCGGATGGATCTAGGAGTTTCTCCGTCTCAGCCGCCTCTCCACACGGTTATTTATTTAAAATCCAGCAGCACAAAGGCAGAGCTTGGATATCAACAGCGAGATTAGACTGGAGCAGAGCAGAGCGCTCCCCTCCCTAATCCCATCCCCCATTCCTACCGCCCCCCCCCCCCCTCCGTTCTCTCTTTGGCTGCACGTATTTCTGTGACCCGAGGACTAATGAGTGGTTTGGGAGCTGGTTGTGGGGATTTACAAAGACTGCACCTCCACTCAGTACAATCCCGCTGATTCCAAGCTAGTAATGTGTACGTAGTGTGTTTTGGAGCAGTTCAGCCATCTGTATGTGTTTAGTGTGTGTGTGTGTGTGTGTGTGTGTGTACACGCATGCACACGCCACTAGCGTACACAGTCTGTACGTTCACTCTGTGTAATTACGAAGCTTCTTCCGTGCTTCCTGTGCCAACGCTCATCTTCTATAGTTATGTACATGTCGCAGATGTCGATCCAGAACTGTTCTGGGTAGACAGAGTGGTTCAGTGTACCACAGGCTTCCCTACCGCTATTTCTTTGTTTCTTGACATTACCCTCCCTTTCTCCAGCATAGAGAATTCCTGCTTTTAAGATGTTCGGTTTCTAGTGGCACCGTGCCCCCAGAGACAGGCTCAGTGTGGGATGCAGCCTTGAATGCCCTTGATGTTTGTAATTGAATATTTCTTTCCGTGGGGTTTATTTTTAGTATTGGAAATACAGGCGCCGGCATGCTGACCTTTTGCTATGGCTTTTGGCTTTAAAGAAAAGGGTCTCTCAATCGATGAATTAAACAGACCTATATTCAGTAGCGCACACGTGGGTTTGCACAAGTATATGTACCTTCTTACACACTCGGAAAGATTTTTTTTTAAAGAGAAGTGCGAGAACGAATCCTCTCTCGTGTTAACTTTCCTTTGTTCTTATGGATATTTTCTATTTTGGGAAATGCAGTAGGAGTAGGAAAGGTTACAATTAGTTCCCCCAAATAAAAGGAAGCTGCTTCTGAGTCATAGCGACAGATTAATAATTATTAACATGTTAAAACAGATGTGCTGCCCATTGCCAAGGGGGCGGGGCAGGGCCGGGAACGTCCGCCCCGCAGACAATGAGAGAGGATCTCTGCCGCCTGGCTCTTATTGTTCCGGAGTCCAAAGACTGAGCCCGACAGCACCCTCTCTCCCCCTCCTCCAGCAGGTTCTCGTCCCGTAGTAGCATCGTCCTGTCCTCTCTCTGTTCTCAGGGTGGTCCAGCGGATCCCCCGGGCTTCCCACCTCGGGAAGCCGGACGAAAGCTTCTGGCCTCTCTGACCTTTCATTTCTCTTTTTCTCTCTGTGCCTTTCAGGTTGGAAGTTTTTCCCCTCGGGGGTTTTAGGAGCGAGGCGGCGAGGACAGAGCTCCCCCTTCCACGACTTCCCAGGAAAGGAAGGCGGACAAGGGATGCCGACGAGCCGAGAGAGCCCTGCTCACCCGCAGCCTAGCCGCCGGTCGTCGGTCCAGGGCCCCAGCACTGTCCTAGCACTTGGCGCCTCCGCGTAACCCGCGCGGGGGGCCCGAGGGGTCGCGCTGCTTGTCTTTCGGGAGTGAGAGAGGGAGGGGATGCCCCCGGGGCAGGCAAGGCGCCCCCTGCGAGCTGCTGACGAGAGGGGGTATTCAGGCAGGGCTCGTTGGAGGACAGCCGGGGGCATGCGGCCCGGAGCCTGCGGGGCTCCCTCTGCCCGCGGGATGCATTTGGCTTCCGTCTGCTAGTTACTATGACCTGCCCCGCGGCTCAGGGTCCCCAGTCCTGGTCCCACGGCGCTTCCGCATGGGCCCGGCTTTGGCGGAGAGCTTCAGCAGGGTCCTCGTGTGGGGTCAGTCACTAACTTAATCTGAATTAGACTTGCCATGGCTGCGCCCGAGGGCGAGGGCCTAACGAAGCTTCAGGTGGCAGAGCAGAAGGAGGGAACAGCAGCCCCCGCTGCCCTGGAAGAGGGCAAGCATGAGACCCGTAGGGCCAAGAGTTTGCCAATTCTGAACTCGGATGGCGGGCGGGCCCCCGGCCCCCGGAGGGCAGATAAAAGGTATAGCTCCTTTAGGAGGTCCAAATCGGGCTTTTATGGTTTCTCAGGGGGCACTGAGGTGAGGCGATGCATAGACCAGGTTCAGCTGGGGCCCAGCTGCTCAGCCTCCTCCCGGACTGTGTTTTCCTGCACCCCTTCCATCTCTTCAGGGATGGTTGGGACCTTAGACTGCAACCACGTGGTCGCCATCGGCAAAAGTCTGTCCGTTTCCTCCACCCAAGGCCTGTCGGTTTCCTCCACCCTGGCAACCCTACAAGGTAGAAGATGCCTCCACGTGGTTTTGACGGATTCCCGTTGCTTTTTGGTTTGCATGTGCTTCCTGACCTTTATCCAGTCATTGATGGTCTCAGGGTACCTCAGCAGTGTCATCACCACCATCGAGAGGCGTTACAGCTTGAAAAGCTCGGAGTCCGGGCTGCTGGTCAGCTGTTTTGACATTGGGAGCCTGGTTGTGGTGGTTTTCATCAGTTACTTTGGAGGCCGGGGCAGGAGGCCTCTGTGGCTCGCAGTGGGTGGACTCTTCATTGCACTGGGGGCTGCTCTGTTTTCTTTACCTCATTTCATCTCTCCACCGTACCAGATTCAAGAACTGAACTCCTCAGTTTCCAACGAGGGTTTGTGTTTGAATGGCAACAGCAGTGCCAGGGACCTTTTGGAGTCACCTGCCTGTTGGAAGGACTCTGGCGGTAATGATCACTCGCTCTATGTAGCTTTATTCGTTGGTGCACAGGTTCTCATTGGTATGGGCTCCACTCCTATTTATACCTTGGGACCAACCTACTTAGATGACAATGTCAAGAAAGAAAATGCATCATTGTACCTAGGTAAGGCATTCTTGTGGTCTTTAACGGTATCCAGCTTCAAAATCAGTGACCAAAATGGGTTTCCTTTTAAGAAGCCACCTTTCCCCCTCACTACCACAAATTTTCAGACTACTTAGTTTGAGGGTGATGCTTCCCATTCTTTTGGTGCCGCAATGATGCTGTTTTCAGAGAGTTAATTTAGAATGACAGTTGCCACCCAGAGTAGAGTAAATAAGTTTTCAAACTAATTATTTCATTCCCAGCCACAGATGACTTTTGATATGAATGAAGATGATAATGGGGATGTAGATTTTTCTCTCCAGGTTATGCTCCTTGCTTCTCCCCTCCTATTTTGCATTGTTTTTGGAGAAACTCAAATCAGTCAGTTATGCTGCAAAACAACTGATCTAAGGGGTTGTGTGGGAGTGGTGCAGTGAGCTGAATTTTGGATTATTTGTTGCCTTTGTTTCATCTCTCCTCCTAATAGTAGGGATAAGCAAAAATTAACTGCAGTGAAATTAGTTTTATTTTAGCCATATATATGCTATATATACATACATATGTATATATGCCATACACACGTGTATGTATATGCATGTACATATGTATATACACACATGTACATACACACATGAGTATATACACACACCCATACACACATATGTGTGTATATACACAAATATATATGTGTACATATACATATGTAAAATGTATTTTACTTGTGCCTCCGGGAAAAAGTCTTGAACGACATCGTTTACTAACTTACATTGAATTGGAAATCATTAACTTTATGACTACTGAATTATATTATATTCTTTCCAGGAAGTGGCTTTTAGATGTTAATAGTCAGCTATGTAACTGCTACAAAATTCGCCCCTACCCCCCCCCTTTTTGTTTTTGCTGAGAGCAGAGAGGAATATATAAGGTGATATCACTTGAAGAATGGTGTGAACCCTGGCAGCCAGGGCAACTGTAACCCAGTTCCTCCTTGACAGAGTCACTTTGAGTGTCTGTACCAGTCTACTTCAAAACTGAGTCCTATAGATGAAGATTTGGCAAGAGTAGGAGATGAGGTGAATATGCCCAAGGTTTGTCTCCTGAAGTTTTTTCTTCTTTTCACTATCCCTTGTGGCATGACCAAACCAGGATATTATTTTTAGAAGGTCAACAGCCTAACTCTCCAGAGTGTTCGTTAGGTTCATTAGATTTAGTTATTTATTTATATGTACGAAGAGTCCAGGGTTTTGAAAATTTCAAAGGCTACTAATAACCATGCAGATGCAATCAGATTATATAATCTTTTCCCCAGAGTAGAGATAATTATTGCCAGAATCTGCTATACATAAGGTGTGGGAGTTATTTAATCATATCAGAAAAAAGACTCCTAGGTTTTATTTTCGTTCTCAGGGAAAATATGTAGGGAATAGTAAGGGGGTGGTATTGAACCATTTCACTCATCCCCTTGCCTCAAACTGCTCTTAAAACTCAGGGGAAAAATCCCAGTCTTTCAGACATTCCATTGACCTTAATTCCATTGGAAGCAACAAACTTCCCTTGTAACAACTGAGAAAATGTATCAGCATCAAAATGTAAAAGCCCTGTGAGGCCGAGACCTAACTTTTTATTTCCCCAAACAGCAGGAAAAGTAAGTAGCAGCTCTCTAAAAGATACAGGTAGATAAGTACTGTCAGAATTTGTTACATAGAGTGTCACAAGCAACCTACCTTGAAGTTTTAAACTCCAGGGAGCATGAAGTAGTGGATAAAGTACTGGGCCTGAAATCAGGTAGTTCCTTACTAGATATTTGACCTCAGGCAAGTCAATGAAACTTGCTGAGCCTCAGTTTCTGTTCTTGTAAAATGGGAATAATCATAACAATTTTCGTACCAACTACCTCACAGGCTTATTTTGTTGAGGAAAATGTCACAAATGTTAAAGTATGTTGTTGATAAACTGTAAGTCTTAAAATGTGAATACTTATATTAACTTTAAGAGATTATTACTTAGTGCTGTTGATTGTGACAGACCCCATTGTGTAAAGAAAAAAAAATCTCCATGTGCCTTTTTAAATTGGGCTCATGGAAGGTAATAAACAAGGTGAAAAGGGTGCTATTTGGTGATGTTACATTTAGTCTGGTGGTAATGAGTGGGTTATTTTTTTTGAGACATGGGGAAATTTTGGACTGTGGCTTTTTGTATTATTTCTCTTTAAGGAACCCACAAGCCCTGAGATTTTCAGGCACACAAAGTACAAAGAAAGTAAAACAGCAGATTTGTAAGGCCATGTACAGAAGGGGGCAAAAGCTTTGGAATGGTGTTTGAGGCCTTGATAAAAAATGCAACCATTCTCCAAGCCCTTTAAAGGCAATTTTAAGGACTCCTTCAGTGAAAAGTCAAAAGGAGATAGGGATTTTAGTAATTCGAGGCAATCTGAATACCAGTAAAGGCTCAGAGATTAATCATGGTCTTTTGAAATATCCATGTTCATATATGGAGGTCATTTTAGGGAAAAAATGGGTAATCACAGATAAGATATGGAGTTTTTATTACTAAATATGTGAAGTACTAACCAATCATGTTTTGGTATTAAAAAGCAATCTGGAATTAGGAAAAACTATCTAGATCAGTATTAATGTTCATTTTCAAATGGAGAGAGAGAAGGTGATGCTTTTGGGGAGAGGAAATGACTCTACAATTAGAGAAAAATAGAGACTGAAAGAGGAAAAAGGGGGAAGACTGGTGGGAAAGCATGTGGGGAGGCAGAGAAAAAGAAAGAACAGAGAGGAAGTAAATTTCTAAACAGAAAAGTTGAAAGCAAATTTGGATCCAGTTTTTTTTTTTTTAATAGAGAAGATTGTAAATGTCACCTTAAAACTATTTTACAGGGAAACTTTTAGTGGCAAGGTATCATAGTGGTCTCATTGAGTTCTCTAATGGAGGGTTAATCCCAACTTCTTATGTTTTTCAATCCCTCTTTAAATTTGCAGAAGGGCAAATCTATTCCATTCATCTCTCAATAGTAATCAGTGAAATTGATTCATTCTTATGGAGGTCCCTTATATGGCCAAAATTAATATTGACCACAGAGCTATAACTAAAGGTAGTGTCACTAGGGCTTTATACCCTGTGTACCAGCGCCTGGTAGGGGGACATGTTTTCTCCCTCCTGAGGACTTCATTGTGATTGCTTGTCTACCCTGTTAGGCTCCCACCACCCATGGTTCCCATTCCTTTCTTATTATCACGTTCCCTTCCAGGTCTCTTGCCTACCATATCTCCCCTTTCTGCTTCCTTCCTGAGGTTTGTGGCCATCAGCCTTTCCACAGGGTCTGGGATTAGAGTCCTTCAGAGACAGACTGCTCCCTCTACAGATATAAATATACCTTGCCAGAATGGATTGTCCTCTATGTTATCCCCCAATCAAGTGAATTACCCTCAGGTGCCAGAATTTCTAGTTCTGACTTTGGCTGAGCTGCCATCTATTCTACATAACAGAATGAGTTACAGGCTGCAAGCCCTCTCACACTTGGACAGGATAACCCCTCCATCATCCCTATAATGAAGCAATTGGCAACAATATTGATGGCAGTGGAGACACAGCGTATGATTTTCATATATAACACCATAAATAGAGTGATGATTAGTGGGAAGATGTGACAGAATTGAAAAGCTCCCTAGTAGCCCTTTCTTGCAGGTGTGGTTTGTGTTTCTACTACCTATAAAACTGTGACAGTCCTGCTTCGTTGCTTTATGTGAAAGCGGCTTTTCTCACTAAATGGGCCATTTTATTTGTGGTGGTTGTTCATTCATTTGGTTTGTCAATTGCTACTGGTTCCTGTCATACCATAGTCATGCCACGTTGTGGCCTTTACAAAGTTCACTGGCAGAATACAGCTGTGGAGAGCTGTTTTTTGATCTTACCGAGCAATGCTGGGCAAGCAGAATTCCTTTTTGTATTAACTTGTTGCACCTATAAGTTGTCTTTGGTCCTCTCAGAGTAGTAGCTTTGCTACCCTGGAGTCTCTTTCACTGTGATTCTCCTTAGAGAGTTGGGTTGATGTGATGAATAGAGAGCTGGCCTCAAACCCAGAAGACCAGCCTCTGACATACACTGGTTTTGGGATTCTAGGGAGGTCATTTAATCCCTTACTACTCTAAGCAACACTTAGATTATAAGGTGCTGACCTGTGTTAATGGAAAGAATTATTTCATCTAGGAGCTTTCTATATATCACAGATCTAGTCTCTATCTTGGGTAGTAGAACCTTTCCATGTTAATATGTATTTGTCTTGTATAACTCATCAGCTGTGGAAGTTTACATGAATTTACCTTCTCAATTGAGAGAAAAAAATGGAAGGAATCAAATTTAACTGGAAAGGACCTGTTAATCACCTGATATACCCAGGAGTACCATTTAGGTCTACTTATATTCTGGGAATGGGATCTGGAATAAAGCTAGATTTGGAACCAAGTTAGGCCTTTGGTATGGGAAGGAAAAAGGGGATTGACTTGGGAATAAGAACCCTTTAGAAGATTTATGTACTGGCCCAATAACATTTATTTATCCATTCATTGAAAAATACTAAGCATGTTAGAAGATTGTTCTAATTGTTTTAACTGTTAAATTACCAAGAAATGAACTGTCAGCTATTTTTGTGTGTATTGAATACACCATATATTTCCTAGGAACCCCATCCTTTTGTGTGATAGAACCGTACACACATACACACACACACACACACACACATACACACACACATGCCCCATTCTGGTAAAAGATAAGCTCCTTAAAGGTAGTAACTCATTTCATTTTTGTCTTTGTATTCTTAACACCAAGCATAGTGCCTGGCTAAAAAACTACATAATTTTTTAAATTATTTTTTAAAATTAATATTTGTTTTCAGTTTTCTACAGTCACTTCCATAAGTCTTAGATTTCTCCCCTTCTTTCTCCCTCCTTCCCTGAGACGGCATGCAATCTTATATGGGTTCTACACATACATGCCTATTAGACACATTTTCACAGTACTCATGTTGAACAGAAAATTAAAATGAATGAGAGAAACCATGAGAAAAACCAAACCAAAATGAAACACAAGAGAAAATAGTCTGCTTCATTCTGCATTCCAGTTCCATAGTTCTTTCTCTGCATATGGATGGCATTTTGCCTCAAGAGTCCTTTGGGAATGTTTTAGGTCCTTGCATTGCTGTGACGGGCTAAGTCTACCAGAATGTGAAGAATTTTTCTGGTAGACATATAGTTGTTTTTAAAGAAATGTTCATTGATTGGTTGCTGTAGTATTTTAAAGTTTGAAAAGTATATATCCTTGGATATAGCAATCTTGTGTGACAGCTGTCACAGGTACTGGGGCAGCTGGGTAAAACATTGGGCCTAGGGTCAGGAAAACAAGTTTGAATCTGGCCTCAGACACTTATAGCTGTGGGACCCTGGGCAAGTCACTTCACTATTATTTACCTCAGTTTCCTCATCGGTTAAATGTAGATAATAATAGCACTTACTTTCCAGGTGGTTGTGAGGATCAAATGAGATAATATTGGTAAAGCATTTACTACCTACCACGTCGTAGGCACTATATAAATGTTAGCTAGTATTACCTCTGTTTTTACAGATAAGGAAATTGAGTTAGGTCAAATGAAGTAGCCACAGAATCAGCCAGAAAATATTGGAGGAGGGTTTTGAATCCAGGTCTTCTCCAAGTCTAGTATGCTAGATAATATCCTGTATCTTGTTCCTGTGGAAAGGACTTTGGACTAATAGTCAAAAATCACAATTCCAGATCCGCCACTGGCAAGTTCTTAACTTTGGATAATGTGCTTTATCTCCATGTTGAGTCTTAGTTTCCTTAGCTGTAAAATAAAGAAATTGGAGTAGGTCATCTTTGTTCATGTCACTAATGAACCAACCTACATGACCTAATCTCTGATCAAAGAGCCTGGCAGAATTGATTCTAATGGCAAGAGCAAAAAAATGGAACCAGACACTGATGAAAAGACATTTGTTGCTCTGATGTTATCTTGCTGATTAGTAGGAAGTTTTCATTTGCTAGTAATGAATAGGCAATCAGAAATTTGAAGTCCCGAGTGTTCAGGAGTCTTTAAAGGACAAAGATCAGGCAGTGAGCACATCTTCACTTTTTTCCTTTTGTGTAGGGTGACTCATTTTTTTAAAGGTACTTAGTACTGCTTGAGGATAAATTCTAGGTACCTTGAGAAAGCATTTTAGATAGCAGATTTTGTGTGTGCGTGCGTGCGTGTGTGTGTGTGTGTGTGTGTGTGTGTGTGTGTGTGTGTATGAGTGACTGGACCTGTGATTTCAATTGTTGAAAAGAGTTCCTGATAAGAATTTCTTACCAGTGCAGATTGGTACCTTTTCTGCAACTTAGGGTCTTACTTGCTTAGGGCACTGAGTGACTTGCTTAGGATTGAGCAGCCTGCTTGTGTCAGCCAGATGCCATATCTTCCTTACTTCAGCACTAACTTGGTTTCTGCTTTGCTATCTTGCTTCCTTTGCAATAGGCTAATCTTTCCTGAGACGCCTGATCACAACCTGATTTCATCTGGGACAGAATGTGCATTTAGAAAGAAATGTAAAACAAACAAGCAGCAAAACATATGTAGTATGAGACAAAACCTTCCCTCCCCTTTCCTCCCCTCCTCTTCCCTTCCTTCCCCTTCCTTCCCCTCCCTTCCCTTCCCTCTCTTCCTTCCTTCCTTCCTTCTTTCCTTCCTTCCTTCCTTCCTTCCTTCCTCCCTCCCTCCCTCCCTCCCTCCCTTCCTTCCTTCCTTCCTTCCTTCCTTCCTTCCTTCCTTCCTTCCTTCCTTCCTTCCTTCCTCCCTCCCTCCCTCCCTCCCTCCCTCCCTCCCTCCCTTCCTTCCTTCCTTCCTTCCTTCCTTCCTTCCTTCCTTCCTTCCTCCCTCCCTCCCTCCCTCCCTCCCTCCCTTCCTTCCTTCCTTCCTTCCTTCCTTCCTTCCTTCCTTCCTTCCTTCCTTCCTTCCTTCCTTCCTTCCTTCCATTTGTGGTGTAGGGGAAAAAACACTGGTCAATTAGAAGGCCTCAGCTATAGTCTTGGTTCTGCTTACAACTAACTTTGTGAATTGGGGAAAGATGTGTTATCTTTCTGAATGTCTTAGTTTTTTTTTTAAAATTAATTTATTTGTTTTCAGTTTTCAACAATCACTTCAATATGTCTTAAATTTTCTCCTTCTTCCCCCTTTCCTCCCTGAGATGGCATGCAATCTTCTCTGGGTTCTATACATACATTCTTATTAAACACATTTTTTTTCTGAGAGGCAATCGAGGGTAAGTGACTTGCCCAGGGTCATGGCAACTAGTAAAATTAAGTGTCTGAGACTAGATGTGAACTCAGGTCTTCTTGACTCCAGGGCTGGTGCTCTATCCACTGTATCACCTATCTGCACCAGAACTGAGCTTCTGATCACAGAAGGAAATTTGTCACCATGAAATTAATACTGTTGCCCAATTTTGTCTGCATAGGCAGGTGTGGCATTTGTATTCATGACGTGTGAATAGGTGCTTAGAACATGTCTGGTAACTGAATAGATGAATTTGTATTCTCAGCAAGGCAGACCACCTGGATTCAGAGGTTCCTTCCAGTTCCAAGGGGTTGTAATTGAATTACAGAAATTTCAAATGTCTGTAACGTCATTATTCAAATTTAAAAAACAAACAAAACACCCATAGGATATTAACACTGGAAGGCACTTTACAATTTGGTCCAACCCTTGACTTTCCATCAGTCAGAATTGTTTGACTGTATCAATGGTTTTGGTCTTGACATTCAATTCTGGGGGAGCTAGAGATTTAAGATGTACTTTTTCTTTTTAAATGAAAGGAAGGAAAGAAGTATTGTTTAGCTGATTAGGGTAAGCCATTGGGACTCATACATCTTGGACTTTATTACTTTTTCAGACTTATTGAAGAATTTGTAAAATAGGAACAATGGTCCTTATTTGTGTAGTGTCTCCACATTTGCAGATGACAGGTAAACACTGATGTTTGTCTAGAAATGTGCCAAAAGTTTTCTTCTTGCCTCTTAATTTCTGTTGCCGGGGGAACTGAGCTGAATTGAACTGAATTACAATGACTTGCCTATAGGTACAGGTTGTAGTGTGAGACATCAACACCTTTTAATGGATACAAAATCTTCCTGATACATTTTCTCAGTGTAAGTGAAGAAATTAATTAAGTTGATTTTTAACTACATAAAACTTTAAAATTGTGATTTCCAGTTTTGGTCTTTTAGATTTCCAAGACATCCTTATTATTTCAATGAGTGAAATAAAATTTTCAAAACATAGTTTATATTAATTTATTTTAGTTTTTCAAATATGCCATGTAGCACTTCTTTTAGGAACATTGATTTGGTATTTATGTGTATGTGTATGCACATTGACTCCCTTCTCCTACTGGATTTTATTTCCTTTCTTGGTTCTCATGGCATTGTTCTTGTGTGTGTGTGTGTGTGTGTGTGTGTGTGTGTGTGTGTGTGTGTTTTGCTTGTTTAACTGCTTCTTTTTAGTCTGCCTTGTTAGATCTTCATCAATGTCATGCCCACTAATGGATGTGTTTCAAAACTGTGTCCTGTGCCCTGTTCTCTTTTCTTTCTATTCTTTTTGATTTGGCAAATTCACCAGCTGTCATGGGTTCAATTATAATCTCTATGCAGATGATTCCTAGACTGATATATCCATTCCTAGTCTCTTCCCTGAGCTCAAGTCTTGGATCATCAGTTGTCTGTTGGGCATTTTGAAATGGATGTCCTCTAGGCAACTGAATCTTAGCATGTTTAAAACAGAAATCATTACCTTTATCCTCAAAACCTCTCCTCTTTTGGGCTTTCCCATTTTAGTTGAGGACAGCATCATCCTTATTCACGTTTACAACCATAGTGTCATCCTCAATTTACAATTCTTAATCAACCCACATATCTAATCAATTACCCTCCACCATAACTCTTATATTTCTTTCTTTCCTCTACTCACAGTCTCCACCTTAGTTCAGGACTTCATCAACTGTCATCTAGACCACTGAAATAATTTTCTAATAAGTCTCCCTGCCTTAAGTTTGTCCTTACTCCAATCCATTCTTCCTAGAGCTGCATAGTAATTATCTTAAAGACTAGGTCTGATAATGTCACCCCCCTTCCTCAAAAATCTCCAGTGGCTCCCCATTCTAGGATCAAACATAAAATCCTAAATTTAGCATTTAATGCTCTTTACAACCTGGCTCCTTCCTTATTTTCCAGTGTTCTTTCACATAACTCCTCTCCACTCTACAGTCTAGCCATATTGGCCTTATTACTGTTTTACAGGCACAAATGCTTCATATTCTAATCTCTGTGCTATAGCATTGACTTTCCCTCATGCCTCTAGTGCTCTCCCACCTTCCTTTGAGACCCAGCTCAATTCCCACGTTTTGCAAGAAGTCTTTCCTAGTCTCCCCCAGAAGCCAGTGTCTATCCCTCTCAGATTTACCTTTCATCACCTCTGTTTGTGAATATGCATAATTGTTATTTCATTGATGTAGGGCACTATTGGGTAAGGAAACTCCCTCTATCAATGCAGATCAGTACCTGCTCTGCAAATTATAGCCTTAGAGCTGTCAGGGGCACTAAAAGGTTAAGTGATCTGTCCAGACTCACAGAGCTATTACGGGTGTAATAGGCAGGACTTGGAACCTGGGCATCTGGACTCTGAATTCTCTCTCTATTATACTAATCTGCCTCTCTGGTAGGGTGTTACTATTTCTTTAAAAAGTTTTGGTAATAACCAATTTAAAACACCAGTTTCCCTTACTCTCCCCCCCTTTCCCAGGATTTCCCCTTCTGGATACATTTTGTTTTTTGCTTAGGTTCTGTAGGTACTCTTTGAAGACTAAGCTCATAAATCTAGGAAAAGTTGGGGAAATTCCGTATCAGAGAACAAATACTCTACAGGAATCTTTTTGTTTTCTTTTTCTTCTTGCTTCTCCTGTCTCCAATTTGGCAAACATTACTTTAGATTTCAAATCTTTAAGATGTCCCTCTTGTGTGGTGATAGCATAGTATGTCTGTTAAACCTTTGTAGATTGCCAATCTATAATTCAACACACACTCAATCCTAAATTGTGGTATGATTTCAGATAAATTACCTAACTTCCTCTGGTCCTCATTCTTCTCATTTATAAAATGAAGGGGTTGAATGGGTAGTTTTAAGACCCCTTCTGGTTCTAGATCCTCCTTATGTTAATGGAGAGAGCTATTATTTATTTTGTAAATTAATATGGATCAGACCTGAAGTGCTAATGGCTTATGTCCTTAGCTGGAATTAGATAGCCTTTTCTTTTTTTCTTTTTTACCTTTCAGAGTGAGATATCTGTCTCAAAAACTATATTTAATAACTTTCTTGACTGCTGACAGTGGTGACCATCTGTTGTAGGACCTGAGCCAGTCTGAAAACAGGACATATTCGTTTCATGAAGTCAGAGATAGCAAACAGTGATGTACTTGACTGAGTCCGTCAGCAATGCTGAAACTCTCTCTCTTCTGTAGGGAGTTCCTTCTGGGTGATGGGAATGTTGCACTGGTTTATTTCTTCATGTTCTATGCTTACACACATGTATTTATGTTTACCAGACAAAGAAAAGTGTATTTACGGGGAGGAGAAAGGCAAACGGAGCGGAGGCATAAACAGCTTCGAAATGATGTGGTTTTGCTACTGACTCTGGATAGGTTAAAAGCTTCAGAGTATAGTCAAATGTGATTGCTAAGGAACATGGGGAAAGAATTTTATATAGAATCTATATGCTTATCTAATTAAGGTAGGGGCAACTCATAGATTACTTTTTATTTTTGTTTTCAATTCTTTCTAGACTACAAACCTCCTGTAAGCCTCTGACAAGGTCTCCCTCTGTGAGTCTACTAGTTTGTAAGTAAAAATGGCAATTATAAAGACCTTTGTGACTCAGGGTGGGTGGATGGCTCTTGGGAGACAGTATGGTATGTTATAAAATACCTCCCAAATTAGAAGACTTGGTTTTGATTAGTTTTTTTAAAAAAAAATTATTCTGCTCTCAACTTCTTAATTACTTTCCCTGCCTCCTGTCTCCATAGAACTTTCTTTTCTAATATTTTCATACAATTAATTAAAATAAATTAACTCATTGGTCATGTTTGATGATAACATGCCTCATTCTGCACCGCTATTCCACCACCTCCTGCCAAGAGGAGGAAGGGCTACTTTACCAACTACTAGGATTGAATCCTAGATCCACCACTTAGTAACCGTGTCACTGAGGGCAAGTCACTCAACTTTCCTCAGGCTCAGTGTCTTCATTTGTAAAATGGGGTCATTAATACTTTCACTCTTCACAACAGATTTGTGAGGAAAGTACCATGCAAATTATAAAGGCCTAAACCAAGAAGAATTGTCATGATTTTGTGGTGGCTCACCCAGGTACTGTTAATCTTCCTGGCTATTGCACTGCAAAGGAGAAATAGAGATAGATTGTTCATAGGCATTGGGTTACTTTGACCATTTTCCATTACTAGAAAATGGTATGTAGGTACCTTATGAGAGGCAAAGCAACTGGCAAAGGTGTCTACCATATTTTTAGGAGCCAATCTGGCAATAGCACACGGAATACATCATTATTATCCTTGCCTAGTAATAATGTTGATAAGTATCACCTTGTAACTAGCCTTGGTGAGGCATGGCAATGAAATGTTCCGTCCAAACTAGCTTTTAGTGAAGTGATTTGGTGACATTTCCAGTTCCTTCCAGTAGACTTGTCTACAGTCTGATAGATTACTTGAATGTCCTTTTTTTTAGATGGCAACCAAAATTTTCACACTTGTTTTATTAGCAATTGGATTTCAACCAAAAATAATTATTTTCCATCTGTGGGGTTAAAAGCTTTCCATATACTTAATGTTAAATGGTTACTGCATGTCTTTTAGATGCCACTTATGGTCACCAGAGCATAAATTTAGAGCTGCCCTGCCCCACATTTTAGAGGTGATGAAATTAAGCCCAGGGAAGTTCAATGACATGCCTAAGTGACACGGCCAGAAGTCAGACTTAGATCCTTTGCCTCCAAATTCAATGATTTGTTTTGCCTCCAATAAACTTGTATTCGTTTATTACACGTATTCAAAATTAATCATTTTGGTAGCCTTTTTATACATTTTATATATAAAAGTTGACTAGCACTCAGATGGGTATAAGAAGGTGTGGCTTCAGGCTACACCAAAGGGAAGAAGAAATGGAGGAGGGAAGGGAAATCTCAAGTAGAAACATATAAAGGAGAGAGCAAAACTTATAACATCCAGTTGTTTAGAATGCCTGACTCTTCTCGTAAGCTTATTTTCCCTCTGCATATATATACATACATATGTATATATATATTTCTGTCTAATAATGCATAAATCTGAATTTACAAAACCTAAGTTTCTGTCAAAGGCAGAAAAGAGTTAGTGCTCATGTTGCAAAAGGATTTACCAGAGAGTTTGTTCAAAGGTTGAGCTCTTTGCGCACAAATCGTTCTCACTGTACTTAAGCCTCATGCAGGTATACATGTTCTTTAGTAGAACAGTCATTTTAAATAGTGGGTTGCTATGAGTTTTGCTCCCTTCCCTTTTGCCTCTACTTGAGATTTCTCTTCCCTCCTCCATCCCTTCTTCCCTTTGTATATAACCTAAGACCACTCCTTGTGCTGCCATCTGAGTGCTAGTCACCTTTTTTCATCTTGTTCCAGTGTTATTTGTGACCCAGCTGGCAATACTCACTGTGAGGGATGGGGAAAGGAAGAAGGTACTTTGGTATTTTGTTCTTGTTTCTTTCTAGTTTTTCATGTTCTTAGTAATGTCTTGTATGATACTTTGGATGAAAAAATGGTCATTTTTAATGTGCCATGATCTGCGTAGGCTTCGAGTGCATCTTCCATTGCCCCTTGAATTTTTTTGTTAGTTTTCTTTGTCTGAGATTGTGGTGAGAGAATATGATACAGAGAGAGGATTCTGTGACAGGAAACATTTTGGCATCATTGAAAGCATCGTGAAGTTACCTAAATACAATCTAGCTTGATCTCATACTCGATCCTTGGTTTGAGTTAAAACAGCACTTGTAACAAGTTGCTACAACACTTGTTCAAGACTGACATTTTGATGGAACTCATTCAAAGGACTGGCATCATAGCTCAGTCATAGTCTAGATAATATGTGGTCTTCATCCACTTTGTTTTTCTAATTTTAGTGATTTGACTAGTTTCTTTCATATTTCTATGGAATTCACTGAGGAGATTTTGTAATGTTCTGTGGCTACATGCAGTTAGCATGATATTAAGGAACAGAAACATTTAGAAACCCTTGTCACCTTCTTTCATTTGAATTATGTAGGATCTCATTATTACTAGTTTCTTTTCCTCCCCCTTTCCCCTCTTTTTCACTGCTGGGTAGTGCAGTGAATTGAGAACTGAAAGTCAGGAACAACTGAGTTCAATTTGCTCCTAGACAGTTACTAATTATGTGATCTTGGGCAAGTCACTTAATTTGTGTCTGCCTCAGCTTCTTCAACTGTAAAATGAAGGTCAAGTGAGAAAAAATTTATAAAGCATAATACCTGGTACATAGTAGGTACTTAATAAATGCTTATTCTCTTCCTCCCTACTCATCTAAGAGGTCTAGTCCTCCTCTTAGGCACCACCCTATTAAGGGAATTCCCAGAAAATAGTTTCCTATGAAATGTAAATAAATTTTATTTTTTGTCTTTTTTGGTATTTATGTATGAGTAACCACCATATGAGTAGAAAAAAGATGGGATGTTGGTGGGTGGAGAAAGGAGAGTTGTAGGGAGTCCTTATGATTTCATTGGTATGGGATAGGTACTTACCCTTACATCAATTAACATATGACTTTGCCATACATTATTCAGACCATTTTTATTAATTTCTCTGGCCAGAAAAATTCATCTCCTGGGGTGTATGATACTTCGGATGAAAAAATGGTCATTTTTAACATGCCATGATCTGTGTAGGCTTTGTGTGCATCTTCCATTGCCCCTTGAATTTTTTTGGTAATTTTATTTGTCTGAGGTTGTGGTGAGAGAATATTATATATAGTAAGCACCTAGTAAATGTTTGTTGAATGGAATTGAATTAGACTGGTTGCCAGACTTTCTGTTGATATTAAGAACAATAAAAAAGAGAGACTTAGAAAATCATGAGAATTGTCTTCACCATTAAACAGGAGAGAAACTTTGATAAAGAACTGTCACTATGGTAAGGAAGGCAAGAGGGTGAGGAGTTACTGGTGACCCTGTAGAAGCAACCACACCTATCCTCCAGGCATCCCCTGTTCCCCACACCTGTCTTGTTGGAGTTCTTGGTCCAGGCCACAGGACAGGGAGTAGCAGGTTAGTCTGTTGAGAGGGCCTTAGCTTTCATTCAACCACACCTCTATCCTCATTCCTACCTACTGGAATTCCTGCCCTAGACCAAAGAAATCTATCTCCCATGGGTGAGAGATGAGTTCTTGTTCCTATTTTAAGGGATGTAGGTTTTTTGTTTAGTTTAGTGTTTGTTTTTGAGGCTGTTTCCCTATCTGTCAGTCTGGAAATGCAGCCACCACTTATGCTTAACCCCTAAACTGATCAGCACAAAACTTTTAACCTGTTCAGTTTATCCAGTGTACAAAGTTTTATGCCCTTTTAGGCAGCCTGGTGGTCCCCTGCTCCTAGGGGCTCACCACATTGTTTGCCGATACCCAATTGACTTTATCTACTGCAGTTCATAATTTCTGAACTTAAGCAATTACCAGCCTTAGTTTTCTTAGACTCAGGGACTACGAATGTGCATCACCATTCCTTGGCTAGAGGTTGAAATTGTGAGTGCATTTTCTCAAAGAAACCTTACTGCCTGTTGTGGTTAACTTCTTTGCAGTCCTGGACAGGTCATGGTTAAAAAAAGGATTTTGTGGGCTGACTTGGGAACTTACCTTGTATAACATTTCTATCCCTGAATAAACTGGGAACTACTGCATACTTAACCCATTATTTGATCCACAATCATTTAATGTGCATGGAACTTTCTAGAAACATATCTATTACATCAGATCACACATCATACTGTAATTTGAGATCTTTCTCATTGGTTGAAGAATCAGACTTACTATTTTTCCATCTCTTTCAAATGTGTCTTCCCCCCTTTTATCTGACATCATCTGTGATTTTAATTTGATGGCTATTAATCTTTTCACATTTGTTATTAGTAAAGCTTATTACCAATTATGTGACCTCCCATCGAGAGGTCCTTAACTCTTAAATGTTGTTTGTTCATCGTTACTCTGTCTTAATTTCCTCCTGCTTCTTTACAGGGGTCTTTTGATCCTTCCCATGGTGAGGCAATTTGAAATGACATCTAGCAGCTCTCAATCAGATACCCACTAAAGTAATGATGTCTGTTAATTCAGTAATTGAATTAAAAAAAAAAAGAACTTGTATCATGGGATTTGTGTTTTGGAAAAAAAATATGACGACTTTTTATTGTTCACATTCTGTTGTCATCTAGTTATTTATAATTTTTCTTTTCTTTTTTTGGAATTATCTCAATCAATTAATTAAAATATTTATTAAGTTTATGTTAAGTGGAGAAATGTTTTCTACACAAACGTAAATGAAAGAGGGCAGGACCTGTTGCCTCCCTATCAATCAGGGGATAGCTAAGTGACATGGTGAATAGGATGCTGGGCCTAGAGTCAAGAAGATTCATCTTCCTGAGTTCAAATCTGACCTCAGACACTAGTTATGTGACACTGGGCAAGTCACTTAACCCTGTTTGCCTCATCTGTAAAATGAGCTGGAGAAGGAAATGGCAAACCATTACAGTATCTTTGTCAAGAAAACCCAAATGAGGCCAAGAAGAATCAGACATAACTGAAAAACTACTGAACACCAGTAAAAATTCACAAATAATTATCACACAAATTTAAGGTTTTCTTGTAGAGTATAAATATTTGCTGGCAGAGACCATGTTTGTAAACACAATGGCTATCATAGTGCCTTGTCTAGTGTAGGTACTTCATACATATTTTTGAATTGAGTGTTTTTATTCCAGATAAATACAGAATATTATGGTAGGTCTGAGAAGGGAAAGATCACTTCCTCCAGGAGGCCTTTTGCTAGCTTCCCCTCCCTCCTCAACCTTCCCTATTCTGTACCAAAGGGCCACTTTGTCCTTTGTGACTCTAATATACCTATCTTGTAACAGTTTGTGTTATAACTCTGCGTTGGTTCCATATTCTCCTGTTAGACTATATATACTTCCTAGAAATAAGGGACAGCATCTTATCTAAACTTTATGCCTTCCCTAGTGCCCTGTGTGTTTCTTCACACAAGCCAACAGTAAATCGTGAATGAATGAGTAAATGTGTAGAACAGATTAATTGTAATTAATTATTTCTCCTCCCATTGTGCTAGAGTGCTATTAAGTATAAGACCAGACTCATCTTTCCAAACTTATTGAACATTACTCTTTTTCATACACTCTTTGGTCCTGCCCAAGTGGCCTTCTTGCTGTTTTTCATACAGGACACTCCGTCTCTTGTCTGTATGCCCAATGCCACCATCACAGGCTTCCCGGAATACACTCTCTCCTCAGTTAGGACTCTTAGAATTTGTAGTTTCCTTCAAAGTTCAATTCAGACACCATGTTCTTCTAGTCCTTTCCAAATCTCTTAAGCAGTCAATGTCTACCTTCCCCAAATTACCTGGTTTTTATGTGGTATGTACTCATTTTGTGTACTCTTTTATTAGGATGTGGTATCTTCCCATATTATACATAAACTACCTCAGGGTAGGGCAGTTTCATTTATGTCTTTGTAGCCCTAGAGCAGAGCTTCTGGCATAAAATAAAGGATTAATAAATACTTGTTAATTGATTGATTATACTTACAGTCATTAACTGTCCCTCATAGTAGCATCCTGACTGAATAAACCTTTTAATTTGCCTAAACTTCTGTTTTTCCATCTGTAACATGGGGATTATGATACAATGCCAGACTTTCTAAAGTATAAACAGTCCTTAGGGATTGTATTAACAGCCTTCTTCTCCCCCCTTACCCTGTCCTTTGTAATATCCCCAGTGGTGAGATGTGCAGATGGTGTATGTGTGGGAGAAGTTGTCCATTGTGTTCAGGGGGAAAGGATGTAGGAAAGGGGGAGAAATCTGAAGCAGAGGTAGTGGGGAGAGAATATAATTCCTCTTACTATAAGTCTAGGATAAAGATTCATAAGATCATAGAGGACAATGAATAGAGTGTTGAGCTTGGAGTCAGAATAACCTGAATTGTAATCCTGCCTTTGACGCTACAAGATATTAACCTCTAGTCTAAGTTCCTCCAGTTGTAAAATATGGATAAAAATAAATACATCACAGGATTGTTGTGAGGATAAAATGAGGTAAAACATACAAAGTTTTTGCAAACCTTCAAATGCTATATAACTTACTATTATTATTAACTAATAAGTTTATTAACTACTAAGTTTTAAAGAATGAGAAAGAATTCCACAAGTGAAGAGGGAGAAGATTTCAGGCATAGGGAATGGTCTGAGCAAAGATGTACAAAATTAAGTGGTCCAGTTTGACTGAAACATGTGGTCCATGGATGAGTGTAATAGAAATTAAGGATGGAAAGTCAGCAAGTCATTCAGTCAAGCAGCATTTATTAAGTGCCTATTCTGAGTCTGGAACAGATTTAGAATTCTACTTGGTAGACAAATAGGGAGCCACTGAACAGTTTTAAGTGATGAAATAACAATATTGTGGACATAATCTGTGCATAAGAAAAAAATCATCCTGGAAGTTCTATTCCAGATAAATTGGAGGAGGGCAAATATTATGGTAGTAATCCCAGGAAGGTGGCTACTGGAATGCTCTGAGCTGGTGTTAATATGGACCTGGATAAGGATGGTGGCAGAGCTAGGATGGCTTGGATGTGAGAGATATCACAGAAAGGAATCTTGATAGGACTTGGAAAGAGAAGATAACCTCAAAGTTATAGACATGGTAGAGAAGGTAAATGGTGGTGTCAAAATTAGCAAAAGGAGGACATTTAAGAGGAAAGATAATGAATGAATGGATAGATAAGTTAAAAAAGCAAACATTTGTATAGTGACTGTTCTGTTCCAAGCACTATTGATGCACATACAAAAAGGAGACAGACTCTGCCCTGGGAGAGGGGAGCTTCAAAAAGCATTTAATAAAAGGAATGTAGAGAAATCCCTCTCCCCTGTGAACAATTTGGCATGTCAATTTCTTGACCTCTCTATCTTCTTTAAAAAATACTGCGAACTTGACAAATATTAACAAACATGAATGTTTACTTATACAAAGAAGACCAGAAGACGATTGCATATGATACTGTGAAGCTACAGTGTCTTCCCCCTTTAGATTGTAAACTTCTTGAAGTCAGTGACTGGCTTTTTCATTTTTGTATCCCTAGTGTTTTGCGCTATGCCTGGCACATAGTAGACTCTTGATATTTATTGACTGACCATTATGAACCCATATGGGTTTAAAATATTTATATATTTTATTCAACATGGTAGTTTCAACACTGCCTTGCTTTTCTTTGGCCTTTTCTGAACTTCTTTCTATCCTCTTCTGTCTACGATCCTAATGTTTCAATGATCTACTTTTCTTTCCTTTTGGTTTAATAGATCTCTACCCTTCACTCCCAAACTATTCCACTATAAAAAAAAACTCCATCTTTGTAACAAGTGTAGCCAAACAAAACAAATCCAAACATTGTATCTGAAAATGTATCTCACATTTTATACCTGTAGTCAGTCACCTCTCTGTTAACAGGTAGTAAATTGATACATCATCACTCTTGTAAAGTTGTGATTGGTCATTGAATTTATAGATACTGTCTTTCACAAGTTTCAAGAAGCTGGCATTGTAGAGCCATAAGGGAGATCAACATACCCTTTCCTGGAAGAGTTATAGTGAGGGGACCATACATGGCACAGGCAAGATAACTTGGGTGTAAATTGGAGCATGGGTAGGACTGGCTAGATATGGTAGGCCACACGAGTCACTCACCAATCAGGACAATTTAGTCCACAGGGCTGAACGAATATATCGAGTTTGAGGAGCCAATGGGACACTCATTTGTGGATGTCCCAAAAGCAGATGGAGATGCGCATCTTAAACTTAGAGGAAAAGTTACAGTGAAAGGATTTAGACTAGGAAAGGACCTTAGGTAGCATATATTCTAACCTCAATTCAATTCAGTTAATTTCACTTGAATTCATTTGACCATACATTGTGCTACATGGTTCAGTTAACTTTTACTTTCTCTGATTTCTTCTTGTGCCTCCTGAATTATTAATTTATCCTTGTGTCTGTAAATAAAGTGACCTTACCTAAAACTCAGTTCTAATAAAGGAAACAAATGATAGGTACTGAATGAAAAGTCTGAGAATAGTGACCTTGGGAGCTGGGAGGTACAGGTTAATAGGGTTTAGAGTACAAAGTACAAGCACAACTGATTACCTTTGAAGCAATGAAATACATCGAACTACAAGACTGGTCAGAGCTTGATGTCAATAGAGAAGAAATAGCTCGGGGACAAAATATCTGACCAGACCTTGTTGTGCTCTGTGCTCCCAGGAGGTATGGAGATGTCAGGGTCCTCAAATGTGCCTCCCAGGTACCATTTTAATTGATGGTAAAAACTTTAATGTTAAGGTAGTAGTTATAGCTGTACAAAATACGATTATTTATGACAACCCCTGAATTAGGGGGAAGTGTTTGTTGTCCCAGAGTATTGTTGTTTAGAGATAAAGATAGTGGGATTCAGAGAGGAAAGCAACTTGCCAAATGTCACACAGCCAGTAAATATCGGAGCTGGGATTAGAAACCCAGTTTCTTCTGACTCTAGGCCTAGAACTCTTTCTTCTTTACACCAGTTACGCAGGTAGGACCTGCTGTTAGGCAGGTGTGGGAAGTAAAAATGAAAGATGTTTAACTCAAGTGTATGTTTCTGGCTAGAAAGAGAAAACATACAGACATGAAAAAACAACTAACATCATCGTATCATACTTTGATGGATCTATACATGACCTCATCAGTGTGTGTACTCCCTCCACTAGTACAGAAAGCATTCTACATCTGCTCAACCTGGTCAACTTTTGTAAATCCTCTGTAAACAATCCATCCAACACCTTAGCAAATTTCCTCTAGTCCTTTGGATATTTTGTGGACACCCGTGAAGCAGTCAGGCTCCCCGTCTTGTCTTTTATATCACATCATAAACCATCCTCCTTTTGACACCCTGTTGTCCTGCATGGCTTAGATGGTATCTTCATGCCATTGCTTGAATTGTTGCTAATATGTTAACATTCTTAGATCTACCCTGTGTACAATGAAAGGCAGGAAATGTTAATGAATACTAAGTCAGTGCCGCAGATAATAGTTATTGTAAGAATTCAGAGAAAAAAAATCACCCTAATCTGGATTACTCAGAGAAGGAAGGCATAAAGAGAAGATGGACCATAATGGACTGATAGGATTCAGACAGGGGAGGAAAAGTGAAGGCCTTTAAGGTATACAAATAGAGCAAAGAAAAATGAGTATACAATGAGTAGATTGGCCAGGTTAGAGTAAAGAATCTGTATGGAATAGTGGCTGGCCAGAAAGAATTTATTAAACACCTATTATGAGCCATGCACTGTGCTAATCACTGGAGATACAAAGAAAGGCAAAAACCAGTCTCTGACTTCAAGGACATTACAATCTAATGGAGGAGACAACCAACCCACAATTATGTACAAACAAGATATGCACACACAATATATATATATGTATGTATATGTGTAAATATGTATATATGTATGTGTATGTATATACACACATGTATACTTATATAAACATACATATGTGTATATTTATGTGTGTATATATAGATACATACATACATATGATAAATTGGAGATAATCAATAGTGGGAAGGCAACAGAAGGAAACATTAAGGGAGATTAAGAAAGTCTTTTTATAAAAGGTTGGATTTTAAACCAAGTCCTGAAGGTAGGGAAGTCAGGACATGTAGATAAGGAGGGGGAGCATTCCAAGCATGGGGGTCAATCAGTGAAAATGCCCATAGCTAGGAGATTGTATTTTTCAAGGAATAGCAGGGGAGTCAACATCACTGTAGTGGAGGGGAATAAGATGTAAAATGACTAGAAAGGTAGAAGGGGGTCAGGTTAAAAAGGACTTTGAATGCCAAAGAGAGGATTGTACATTTGATCCTATGTTGATCAGGTGATAATAGTGGCCCATAAAGAAGAGATGGTGGCTTGATGCTAGATTGTGGAAGGTCTTGAATGCCTGAGGAGCAGGAAAGTGGGCAGGGAGTAATAAAAAACACAGAGTTTTAAGATAAACACTAATGCAACTGTTGTTACTCTAAATATGAGGTCTTTTTTCGACTGGAGGAACTAAAGCACAGAAGTATTTTATTCTCACCGTGAATGAAGTCAAAATGCAGTTGCCATTACATGATAGAGTAGCTCACTGGTTCTCCTTAGACAGAATAAATGAGTTAGGATTGCTTTGTGTGTGCCTAAAGACAATGAGAAACATTTCATGGGATGCTTGGTCACCTCTACAGATAAGTTCTAAAAAAAGATCATGAAGATAATTGCAACTGATACACTGACCTTTGTGGCAAAGGATGAAGTAGAAAAGAAATTTTAATTCTTACCCCTCTGGTCTGTCTTACACAGTGCTTCCAGATCAATATACCTCAAGTTCTCCTTAGCAATATCACTTCTCTACTTCAGAAACCTTCAAGAGTTTTCTATTTTGGATGGAGAATTTGACTTCTGTCTCTACCCTAGCCTAATTGACTTGACTGCCATCTACTTTTCTGGCATTATCTTTAACTAGTTACCTTTACAAATCCTCATCTCCAGCCAAATATGTCTAGAACTTGCCTGGCTCTGGACTTTTCTTTTCTTTTCTTATTCTATTCTCTCTGCATGTAGTGTTTCCCTTCTTCTTGCTGTATGTACAGATTCTTAGTTTTTAGAATTCCACTTAAATCCTTTCTGTTCTGTTCCGAAGTCTCCCCCACCAATTTAGTATTTGCTTTCTTCTCTGAATTCCTTTTCTATTCATTTCACAATCATGTATGTCCTTGTAATATTTGCATGTCACTTTATCAAACTCTTACTGAAATTTCTTGATTGTCATTCAGCTCTTTATGTGATAGCATAATAAGAAATTAGAATTTGAAACCAGAAAGGAGATTGATACTTATTTAGTTCAACCATCTATTTTATAGCTAAGGAAACAGAAAAAAAACACCTTACTCATCTGTCTTATGCAATTTTTATAATCCCCTATAGTGCCAACACAATGTCTTGCACTTAGTAGGCATTAAATAAATACAGTACTGATAGATTAATTGGGAATTTTACATTTGAGAGAGTATATGAGTAGGATAAAGAGTTGTTTTTTTTTTTTTTTTTTTTTACTAAACAAAGTTACATTTCAGATGTAGGTATTTCCTTGCCAAATATATTTAGATGTCTTCTATTTATAGCAAAGTTTGGTCATGGTGGACTGAGTTGCTTTCAATAGTCAGATCAATATCTCCTTGAACATCTCTCAAAGCAAGCAGTAGCAAAGGACTCCCTTAATTCACTCATTAGTGGCTATCAGTAGATTGCTGAGGGAAGGGATTTCTTTAACAATGACAATTCAAGTGCAAGTAAGTTTAAGGTGGGAGAATAGCTATATACCCCAATGACTCCTTAGTTACCAGGGGCTCACCTGATCTGGATGCTAGTAACACTAGGGTATGGCTGTCAGAGCAGCACTGCAGATCTGGGCAAAGGGAGAGAAGAGGGACATTTCACAAATGGGAAGAGACATTTAATGTTATTAGGTGTGTTTAACTAGTGTCCTTTATGAATTAGATTTTTTTTGATGGAAAAAATTTTTTAAAATGAGCACTACCTAATAAAAATGACATCCATTTTGTTTTGTTTTTTAATGATAAAAACTTTCGCAACATGCCATGCATCATCATATCACAACAGAGTTGGCAAGGGCCACAGAGAGTACATTTTCTTCTTCAAAGTTGTCTTTTATACTATTTTCTTCATTTTGGGTGGATTCTTCCCCACTAATGGACCAGGTATGGGAAATGGAGTTGAAGAAATAAATGATTTATGTCTTCATATTTTATATCTTTTCAGCCTACAGTTGTTGAGTGGCTTTTGTTGTGTCCAAGTCTCCGTGACCCCATTTTTGGGTTTTATTAGCAAAGATACTAGAGCAGTTTGCTATTTCCTTCTCCAGTTCCTTTTACAGAGAGGAACTAAGGCAACAAGAGTTAAGTGTCTTGCCCAGGGTCACAGAGCTAGTAAGTATCTGAGGTAAGATTTGAACCCAGGAAGATGGCTCTTCCTGCCTCCTAGTCCAGCACTCTATTCACTATAGCACCACCTAGCTGCCCCTCAGTCTGTAGGAGCTACCTTCTATGACTAGGACTGAACTCTCCTTATACCAGTTTTTGATAATTACAGCAGTGATTCTTTTTTTTATTTTATTTTTTTTATTTTTTAATGTTTAACAATCACTGCCATACAATTGAGATTTTATCCCCCCCACACCTACCCCCCACTACCCCCCTCCCTCCCCATGACTGCATACAATTCTGTATAGGTTCTTTTTTTTTTTTTATTAATGTTTAACAATCACTGCCATACAATTGAGATTTTATCCCCCCCACACCTACCCCCCACTACCCCCCTCCCTCCCCACGACTGCATACAATTCTGTATAGATTCTACATATACTTTCCTATTGAGTATATTTTCACTATAGTCATGCTATGTAGTCAGACTAAAATAAATGAAAGAAATCGTATAACAAATCAGAACATGATACACAAACACATACACATACACACACATGATCTGCTACATTTTGTGAGTGACTTCCATATTTCTTTCTCTGAGTGTGGAAGGCATTTTGCCTTGAGAACCACCTTTGGGATTTTTTTTTTTTATAAGAAGTTTTTGCATTATTACAAAATTCCAAGTCTACCAGAAAAAACTCTCGCGCACTGTGGTCGTTGCTGTGTACGAAGTTCTCCTGGTTCTGCTCCTTTCACTCAGCATCAGTTCATGTAAGTCCTTCCAGGCCTCTCTGAAGTCTTCTTGTTCATCATTTCTTATGGCACAATAGTACTCCATTACATTCATATACCATAATTTATTCAGCCATTCCCCAATTGATGGACATCCCCTTGACTTCCAGTTTTTGGCAACTACATAGAGTACAGCAGTGATTCTTAAATAATGTCAGTGTCAGTTCTACAGGCTTGCAATTTTAACTGGAAGGTCTGGTGATAATTCATAAGAATGGAATTTCTTAAACATTTAAAGTTGGATGCTATGAGTCACTGGTTTTTGCAGTTCATAAGATCATACATAGATCTGAATCTGGAAGAATCAGGAGACACCTAGTGGCGTGCTTTTTGAATAATTACTTGAGGAACATTTGGGAAGAAAATGATAGGTTCCTGACTCTGAACTGATCCTGATTTGAATCCCTGTAAATCCCCAACACGAGAGCCATTTAACCTTTTATCTGTAAAGTGTGTGTGTGTGTATGTGTGCGCGCATGTGTAAATAAATCAGATGTCTAGGGGAACTAGATGAACTAGACATTTTTAAAAATAGTGTTGTTGAAGTTCAGGGGTGCTGGGGACCCCAAAATACCAACACTCTGGGTCCTGCTCAGATGAATTTGACTCAAACCTTCTTAAAGGCAAAGAAAAACAAAGTTTATTAAAGATTTGCCTCATTGGGTTGACTTTTAAGGAGCCTAAGCATTTGTAATGCTTGTATTCACAAGTAGGTCAGGTAGAATCTCAGCTAGACACATTCTGAGCTGGATTGAATCCGAGTGCCTTCATAGAGGCAAGATGGAACTTAAATACAGAAGAGACTGTAGGAGGGTTCTGGGGGTGGTCTAGGAGGAGGGGTTTAGGAAGGGTCTTCAGGAGGAATCCAAGGAGGGACTATGGAAGGCCAGGCTAGGCCAAGGGCAACAGATTTGAATATGAAAGGCCAGGTTAAGTGGGAAGATTCTAGGAGAGTTCAAGGAGGTTCCAAAAGTCTATACCCCATCAGTATTGTATTTTTCCAATTATAAGTAAAGACAAATTTTAACATTCATTTAAAAAAATTTTTGAATTCCAAATTTTCTCCCTCCCTCATCTCCCCCTTCCCTAAGATGGTAACCCATTTTATATATTTTATTATGTGCAATCATATAAAACATATTTCCATACTACTCATGCTGTGAAAGAAGAAATAGATCAACAGAAAAAAAATGAAAATAGTATACTTTGGTCTGCATTCAGACTTCGTCAGTTCTTTCTCTGGCTGTGAACAGCATTTTCCCTCATGAGTCCTTTGGAATTGTCTTGGATCATTGTATTTCTGAAATTAATTCATTCATTGTTGATTATTGTACAGTGGTACTGTGTACAATGTTCTCCTGGTTCTGCTCACTTCACTTTGTATCTGTTTCATGTAAGTCTTTCCAGGTTTTTCTGAAAGTCACCTGCTCATCATTTCTTATAGAGCAGTAGTATTCCATTACATTCACATACTGCCACTTGTTCAGCCATTCTCCAGTTGATGGGCAGCCTCTCAGTTTCTGATTCTTGGCCACCACAAAGAGGGCTGCTATAAATATTTTTGTACAGGTAGATCCTTTTCCCCCTTTTTGGATCTCTTTGACTACAGACCTAATAGTGGTTTTCCTGGATCAAAGCACAGATTGATTGCCTTTGTGATGAACAAGACTTTGATTTCTAAAGTCTCTTCTAGGTAAAAAAATCTGTGACTCTATGATGCTATATCTAGCATTCCGCTCTTCATATGGCATATCTCCTCACTACTTAAAAACATTACAAGAAACATTGGCAGGGAATTGGATATGAATCAATGATTGTTCAGTCAGTCAGCTGAATAAGCATTTATTAAGTGCTTACTGTGTTCCATGCATTATGCTAACCACAGAGCAAAAACCACTAAAGGCAAAAAAAAAAGTCTGCCTTCAAGGAGCTTACATTTTCATGGAAAAGGCAATGTATAAATTAGGTACATATAAGAAACATATGGAATATAGATGGAAGGTATTCTTAGAGGGGAAATGTATTAGCAGCTGGGGGAATGGGGAAAGGCCTCATAAAAGGTAGGAGATGAACTGAGTCTTGAAAGAAGTCAAGGAAATTAAGAGGCAGAGATAAGGGGGTAGAGCATTTCAGGCACAGAGATGGGAGAGAGAGTATTTTGTTTGAAGTAACTGAAAATAGGCCACTATACATGATTTATAGAATATGTGGAAGGGAAAATACAAAAAGATTTGAAAAATAGCAAGGGGGCAGCTTGTATAGGCCATATAGAGGATTTTATATTTGATCCTAGAGAGAAAAGGGTACCACTAGGGTTTACTGAGTTGTAGGCTTTTATGGTCAGATCTAGAGTTTCATAAAATCACTTTGTGTTGGTATGGATGACAAATTGGATCAAGAAGAGAATTGAGGGAAGGAGAACAATGAGAAGACAATCGCAACACCATATTTCACTGCATAATTGTCATAGATTTTATGCCAATTTTTTTTTTTTTTTGCAGGAAGTGGGAAACAACCATTTTGTGAAGCTTTTAAAAAAATTGTGCTGGTATTTCTTAAAAATCATTTATTACTAAACTGTCTTTGTTAAAAGATTAGGATGCATGTTAAAATTGGGAAGATTTAAGTCTTACCATATCGTGTGACTTACTTATGGCAGTTTTACTGGCTCACCTGCTCACTTTGCACCTACTGCCCTTCACAGGGTTGAGTGACAATATCCTTAGTGCTTCAGTGCTCTAAACAAAGCATATAAGTTGGCTTTCGGGAATATACTGACAATGTGTATCCTGAGAATTCGAGGCTCAAGGCTCACAATACATGAGATATGAATGTGTATCTATATGCCACCAGTGAATACTTCGCTGCTGTGTTTATCTTTTGCCTCCAGTGTGGAGAACAGAATTATTCCATGAGACAATTACTCAATGAAAGGTTATGAACCAATTTTTGGACTGAAAAAAAGCCAGGGTGTGACAGTTATGTAGTGGTGACAATTATATGGCAAAATACATAGTCTAGGCTTGAGGTGATGAGTGCCTACAACAGTGTGGTTGTTGAGTAGAGAGAAGGGGGTATATATGGAAGATGTGGTAAAGGTAGACATGACAAGGCTTGATGACATATTAGATGTGTGGGTAAGTGTGAGGTGCAAGGATGATTCTGAAGTTTACCTATTTGGGTACGTGGGACTATAATGGTTACCCTTAATGGTAATAGGGAAGTTTGAAAGAGAGGAAGATTTTGGAGGAAAGATAATAAAAACAGTTAGAAAGCTCTTGAAATAGTCCAGGTGAGAAGTAAGTAAAGATGTTCATATTTTTTTCTCATCCTGTATGCACTAACAGTTAGGTTATTTGTTTGAAAGCATTAGCTTGGCTGGTGGTGCGTACCTATAATTCCTGCTGTTGGGAGAGGCTGAAGGTGGTGGAATGCTTGAGTTCTGGAGCTCTGAGTTGTAATAGACCTAAGGCTAATTAGTGTCTGCATTAAGCTGGCACCAACATTGCTGATTCTTTGAAAATTATGGTTTAAAGAGGAACAAATAGGTACAGGTCGGAAACTGAGCAGGTTAGAGCTTCCTTGCTGATCAGTGCTGGGATTGGACCAGGGGTGGGGAACCTGGGGTCTTGAGGCCACATGTGACCCTCCAGGTCCTTGAGTGTGGCCCTTTGATGGAATCCAAACTGTTCTGTGAAATTTGGATTCTGTCAAAGGGCTGCACTCTGGGACCTAGAGGACCACATGTTGACCTCGAGGCTGCAGGTTCCCCACCCCTGGATTGGATTGCATGATTTCTATACTTTTATCCTGTGTGATTGGGAGATCCAAAGTAAAAAACAAAATAATCGCAAAGCTGAAAGGGTTGATGAACCTTCCCTCTTCACTTACTACCAAAGAGTTTTTTAGGACTAGTAAAACTCTGACTTGCAGAGCACTTAAAATGTGTTAAGAGTTGGTCAGGACCTGAAAGATTTGTCTCTGGTACAGGCTGTCATGTTTGGGGAATGCAGTTTTGAACAGATGGTATCATTTTGTTTTTTTTTTACAAAGAGTCATTTGCATTATGCTTGAAAAATATCCTTCCTAAAGAGAAGTGGGAAGTTCTCTGAGGTCTCATCCAGATGTACCTTGCGTACATACTTATTTGCTGACTCAGGTGCATGAATGTTTAGGACTTTAATCATTGTAGAAAAGTTGGCCCCTTATTATAGCCCAGCCTGTCATATTTGTGAAAGGATAATTTTAGATTATCCAAGGCCATGATTTTAGTCAAAATTCTTCTCCTGGACTATAATTAAGATAAGGCAGCTGTGAAATATCTTGTTAAAGGAATAAAATAGTCACATAGAATCCTTTACTCAGTCTGATGCATTGTTGGAAGTAAATGAATATTAAAATAATTGTAATTACATATATAATCAGATAATACTGGAGTTGTTAAAATGGGTTGTTCATCAAAACTGCAATGTGATGATTTGTCATTGCCACAGTTTTTTCATTATATTACAGTGTTTGTGATACTTGGAAATCCCCTGTAATGGCATGTTTCTAAAAACACCACTGCACTTAACTTTGACCAGCAGTTTTCTAGATGAAATGCCAGTGCTTTGAAGACTACAGGGCCCCAAAGTACTAGGGATAAATGGTATGGCAAACCATGAAGATGGAGAGGTCATTTAATCTGCTTATGATTGATGTTTTTGGATTAAGACAGATTATGTGATTCCAAAGGGAGGCACAGTTTGAGTGGAGTTTGCAAACATGCTCACATCTAGTCACTCTGGTCGATAAATCACTCACTAATTCAAACACTGAAATACTGAGCTGATCCTGGAGAAAACTTTCTTATAGAATTGTGCTTTAAGTAATTATGATTTAGACACAATGAAAAACTTCAGTCAGTAAATGAAACGAAATGGGCAGGTGTGATTACACAAGGTGGTTCGTCCGGATGAGATAAAGTAGGACTGGGGGAATCCTCTTGCATCTCTAAGATCTGTGTTACAGGGGCTGCCAAGAGTATTGACGCTGTAGGAAATACTTGGGACTGTCTTAACAAATCTGGCGTCCTCTCGAGCAGCACTATCAAACTCATGTAGAAACTGACGCGTGTGGGCGGCATATTGACTTAGAAATCCACAAATCAGCACTTTCTAGGTTGTATTGTATTTGTGTTTATTTTGTTAATTGTTTTCCAATTACATTTTAATCTGGTTTGGGCTGCACTTGGATGTTGTGTAGACCAGGAGTTTGAGACCTTTTCTCTAGAAAATTCTCCAGGAATCTTTGATTTAACTGAATTCTGTGGTTAAGTAGGAGTGGAAATAGTTTTCAAAGTGATGAGTTATTATTTTTTTGACCTTTACCTGTGACTTCATTGATGTGGGAAATTTTTGGTGAAGAGACTCCTCTACCAATTCAGATAAGTAATTACACAACATTTTATAATTTTAGAGAACTGCCTAAGGGTGACAAGAGGTTCTGGGACTGCTCAGGGTCATCCAGTCCAGTGTCTTGTATTTCAGAGGCTCAGCCTGGATTCAGGTTTTCCTGAATCTGAGACTGGCTCTCTCTTCCAGTATGTTGTGATGCCTTAGTTATACTTGCTAGGCATGGAGTCACCCAAATTAATAATAGATTGATAGTAACTATGTCTTATTCTGGCGTATGGTTTTAGGAAAACAAAGGGTCAGTTTGAACAAAATATTCTTTTAAACAGCAAATTTCTCTTCAGCAAATGACTTTCCCCACCCTGGAGGTCCAAGGGCTAGATGCTACTCATCCACAAGAAACCGAATCATTGTGACAGCTGGTAAGGTAGCGGGTGCCCATAGACCCCCCTTTAGAGAAGGTGAAGCTGGAGGCTTCTTTGACCTCAGGTGTTCTGAGCCATAGGGCCAAGGCTTCTTCACTAAGGCTGTGTCGAGCTCGCGGGAAGAAGGGCCACCAGGCTGCCAACAAAGGAATAAAATGGTCCAAGTGGATAAAATGGAGCAGATTAAAGCTTCGGGGCCAATTACTACTGGGCTCAGCCTAGGAGTGGCCTCTCGCTTCTAGCCTGGAAGAGATAGGGAGATCCAGTCTCAAATTAAAAAAATCATTGTAATAGTACAGTAGTAACAATGAATTAACTCCAGGGAGTTAAATGCATTGTGAAGTCTGAGGGGAAATAGAATTATTGATAAGAGTGAGCATGAGAGTGAGAGAAGTTATACAAGGTATCCTGGAAGAGGTGTACTTGAGTTTGGCTTTAAGGGGTGGTTAGAAATTTTTTGGAAGAAGGTGAAGCGGGAAGACGTTTCAGGCATGGGGGAAAGCACGGAGGTGGGAGAGTACAGTGTTGGGGTACGTGTGTGTGTGTTCGTCCTTTGCTGCCAAAGAAGACCATGCCATCAGAGAAATAATGACATGACTTGCACTTGACTTTGTTTTGAGTGAGAGAGGGCTGGGTATATGGAAGCCCACATGTGTAAACATCAGATGAGGGCAATAAGAGTTAAGACTGGAAAAGCTGGTTGGTCTCAGATTGGGGGTAGTTTATACTAGGCAGAGGGTTGAAACATGAGTGCCACAATGATGAAAATGCTTTGTACAGTGTTTTACAAACGTAAGTCCTCTCACATTAAGGCAGTTTTGCAAATAACTGCAATAAATTTACCAAACTACTAAAATCTTAAGCCAGAAGAATTCACTCAATCAGCAAGCACCTATTATGTTCCACGCACTGTCCAAGGCACTGAGGATAAAAAGACAAAAATGAATATTCTTGACTTCAAGTAGTCTTTCTATTGGGGGAGATACCATAATATGTAAGCATATACAAAATACATGCAAAATACATTTAAGGTAATTTTGGGGAGGAGGGCACAAACATCTTGGGGCAAGGGAATCAGGGAAGATCTACTGGAAAGATCCTACAAGGAACATATAACATATACATATATATACATACATTCACACACATACATGTAATATATGTGAATCTATCTATCTGTAACATACTACCTATATAGGATGAGTGAATTCATCACATTTCTATTTTTCTTGCCAGGAATGAGGGACTGAAATTATGTTAAGTCTTTTTCTGGATCTCATTTAGGTGGCCTTTATAAGAAATGAACAGAAGGATTTTTGGCAGTTTTCTAGAGAGCTAGGAGAAAGATCTTTGTTCTGTTTCCTGGATATTTAGGTGAAATTTTTTTTGGTCTTTGATTATCCATTACTTCTATTTCAGCTTTATATCTTGTGTCTGTATGACCATTTGCTAATTTCTATGTCAAGATTAAGTCTGGTATATTAATTTTCTGGGGGGCAGCAAGGTTGTGAAGTAGATAGAGTGCTGGGCCTGGAATCAGGAAGAACTGAGTTCAGATCTGGTCTCAGATACTTACTGTGTGACCCTGGGCAAGTTATTTAACCCTGTTTGCCTCAGCTTCTTTATCTGTAAAGTGAGTTGGAGAAAGAAATAGCAAACTGCTCCACTATTTTTGCCAAGAAAATTCCCAATGGGGTTCACAACTGAATAACGAAAACAAAAATGCTAACTTCCTAAGTAGAACTGTTGATATTTCAATAATAACTTGTATATGATCACATCTTATTATACTTGCTGTAGTTGCTAGGCTCTGAGAATTTGCATTTTAGAATTCAAAATGTGAAAAATAAGGTGATAAGCCCTTAAAAATAATTTTACGATAATGTTGGCTTTGGGTTCCAGAAGTATTGGGTAATGTAAAATAGTAATCTATTTCACATAAAACTTTTGTTTTTTTTTTCTTTTTAAAAACTGAAGGTTGCTATTGAAATCACAGGAAATACTGATCCAGTCTGTTGTTCCTTAGACATAGTCTAAGAAATATGCCAGGGATTTTTCTTTTCAGTATTAGAACCTTTGTGCTAATAGAATACTAATGATGACAAGACTTATGGATCTGTTACCTAGTGGGTCCAAACTCTGATTTATGTAATTGCTTTGTTTTTCCTTTTCTTCTAAATTCCTACCCTACTTATAGTGGGAGCTACTCATTTATATCCTGCCCTGTATTGTTACTTTTGCTTTTATGTGCGTACTGCTTATTTCCTCAATTAGATTGCAAACTCCTTGAAGACAAGCACAAGGTTCTGGACTTATTTGTATAGCATCATGCTTCCCCTTAGTAGTCACTAAATAGCTATTTACTGATGGACCATAAACTTCCAATAGCTTATAGATCTTTAAGGTTTGCAAGATGCTTTGCGAATATCTTGTTTGATCACAACAACTGTGGGATGTAAGTTCTGTTATTATCTACATTTTAGATGAGGAAACTGAGGCAGACAGAAGTTGAGTGATCTATCCAGTCACACAGCTAAGTATCTGAGGCAGGATTTGAACTCAGGTTTTCTTGACTCCAGGTCCACTCCATTGCACCACCTAACTGCTGCTATAGCTACTTGGTGATATAGAATGCCTGGGAATAACTGAATATCCTGGTTAACTAAAAACTGTTATAAAACTTACCAATTCACATACAATTTGGATATAAGAAATTATTTGGCACAAAATACTTCAGTTAAACAAGACTTTATGAAGGACCTTGTAGTTTGGTTATTTCAGTTGTGTCCAACTCCTCGTGACCCCATTTGAAGTTTACTTGGCAAAGATACTGGAGTGATTTGCCACTTCCTTCTCCAGCTCACTTTACAGTTGAGGCACCTACTCTGCACCAAATTCTGTGCTAGTTTAATTGGATGCAAAGACAAGAATGAAATAATCCCATCCCTCAAAAAGCATGCAGTCCATAATCTGAGCTCAGTGAATCAGAGGACACTTGTCCTGCTTCAGAGTCCTATTTATGACCATTAATTAAGGGATGATTTGCCTCACTGGATTTTTTTTTTAAGGAAAGTGCTTTGCAAAAATCTTGCACCACTGCAGAAACATGAACTTACTGTTTGGCCTTTGTAACTGTAAGAAGTCTATAGCAATGAGTTGCACTGATGGTGACTTTTGAAATTTTATCTTTTAAAAAATAAATTCCAGATATTAGCTTTTACTTCTTTATTTCTTTATTTTTAACAGTGTAAAATATGCAAAGATGAACCTAGTCTTTATGATTCTAGTCTTACATAAATAAGCTATGTAAGAGGGGCCTTCCCCACAGACTAGTCACTTTCCTAGCAGTCTTAGGTCCTTTTCCATCTGATCCATTTGATTAAAGGTGGTTAACAGGACTGAGAGGAAGATACTGGCTGAGGTGGGAAAGGGTATAGTACAAACTGTGCTCCAGGACCAGTTTATATTTATATAAATGGCTTTGTTTCTCTCTCCTGGAACCAGGACGTTGAGTGGAGGCCAAGCCAAAAAGTTTATCAGTGCCATCAAATTCAAGGAACTAGGGTAGGAGTTGTGAAATGGAGGTAGGCACAGTTATAAAATTTGATGTGTGTGTGTGTGCCATTTCATACACACACACACACACACACACACACACACACACTCACTCAGAATGACTGAGTTGTTTACAGTTCTTCAAACACTAATTTTCATTTTTTGAAGTTTGTTTTCTTCAAATTACTTTTCACCTCCTCCATGAAACCTTCCTTCCTCAAATTTCTCATAGTATTTTGGCAGAATTTTTCCCTTGCAATAATCTCACTCTCTTCAAAAAGATAACCATAGCTATTTGTGTCTATGTTTTTTCTCTCTTCTCCCCCCACATACTGCCATTAGATCATAAGGTCTTTAAAAGGAAGGTCTGGGAGGCAGCTGGTGGTGCAGTGGTTAGAGTGCTGAGTCTGGACCACAGAAGACCTGACTGGGTTCAAATCTAGGCCCAGATACTTCCTAGTTGTGTGATCTTTGGCAAGTCACATTTCTGTCTCTCTCAGCTCCCTCAAATGTAAAGCAAGAATAGGAATAAATGTCTACCTGGTATAGTTGTGAGGATCAAATGAGATATTTATAAAAAAATCTTTAGCTGAGAGCCTGGCACACAGAAGGCACAATATAAATCTCATTCCTTTTCCTCTGTTATCTTTGAGTCTTCTGTGGCTTATCTATTTCTAGGTACTTAAAATAAATTTTTGTGGAGTGGGAAGAAATCTGGTACAGGGGATAAAACCATTGGATTTGGTCTCAGAGAATCTAGGATCAGATTCTAAGTCTGCTACTTACTAGTTGAACATGTTGCTTTGTCTCTTTAGGCCTCAGTTTCCCTCCTCTGTAAAATGACTGTTGTATGCCAGATTGTCTCTAAGATCTCTTCTAACTCCTAATCTTGTCATTCTGGGAATAATAACAGTTCCTCAGCAGCCAATTACTCAAGTTCTAGTCAATTATTATTTCCTCACTCAGTCCTCATAGATAAGCACAGACTGATATTTACTAAAGGCCCGCCTTGCTGTGCACTTGTATAACTGGGCAGATGACCCAGAGATTAGTCCAAGGGACCTGAGTACTGAATTCATGCAACAATTACTCATCTGGAATTGCAGGAAGGATCCCTAGGATTCTAGGATGCCTGCAAATCAGTAATATTTCTTCAAGTTCCAGATACCCCTCAAAGTACATTGGAAATGGTTTTTTGGTTAACTATACAACGGATAGGACCCCTCCACAAATCTTCCTCCCATTTACTTGTCTATATCATCCTTGTTACTTTCCATGGTCATCATCTTACTGTCTCTATCTGGCAGTCATAGTTTGTATTCTCTCTAGTCTCTCTGTATGTGTGTGTGTGTGTGTGTGTGTATACACACACACACACACACACATATACACATACACATTCTGACACACCACGAAAGATCATCATGAGACATCAACATGGGTAGCCTTTCCAAGTTGGTGCTCGCTGACTTTTCATTCTCTGTAGTGGAGAGAAGCAGTGAGTATAATGCTTCCTTCTTATGTGGCCCTCCTATCTACCATTTACTTTACAGGCTGCTTGGTTACAGGCTAGTATATGTATCTCTGTCTGTGCATGATTTACTTGTCACTTACCACTGAAGAATTTCCTTTAAGGTGGAATTTGCTGAACATGCTGAGAAATAAGCAGACAAGTTTCTTTTGGGTTAGCTTCATTTCCGTTGTTGCCATAGTTTAAGAGGGTTATAGATGACTCTAGAGATCAAGAGACATCTCACTCTCTCTGGTGCCTCATATTTTGTCGGTGTTTTATAATAAATGGTTCTGTGATCTCATCAATCAGGAGTTTCCTCCATTATTGCAGAGTGAAATCTACCCATATCTGCCCAACCTGTGCTACTCTCATTCATGTCTTCCCAACAGTTTGTCATTCACACAGTATCGAAAAGTGCTGAAGGCTTTTTTTGCTTTCTCTTGACATTTTAAGAGTCCCAGTGAAACACTCTGGTTGGCCACCTGTCAGTTCACATGATCGACCCATCTTTTCATTCTGTCATAAAATTCTTTGATGATACCCTTTACTCCTAGTCATCCTCTGAGTTCTTTAGTGGCTATATGTTACAGCTTGCTAACACCCACCATTTGCCTTTCCATTGCCCTCTGTGTGATACATATCTTTAGTTCTTCTGAGGAAGGGGTATTCCAAGTCTTGTTATCATAGAGCAACGCTGATAAAATATTTGTATTGAAAATATGGGCTTTTGTGAGAAGCTTGGGATCAGTAAAAGTGCTTTACAATTCCTCATAAACAGTCCCAGATTGGAGCCAGATCATTGGCCATCTGTCTTGTCTGTCTCAGATATACATGCTTTTGGATGAACTCTATTGGATCTACATTCACATATGTGTTGAAATCTGGGCAATAGGCATTTATCCCTTTGGTCTTTTTGTGTAGACAGGTAAGCCAAACTCTTTTGACTGATCATAGCTCTCAGCATGGTTTTAGGATTTGATACAATCAGTAGTTTCATCCAGAAACAGGAGCATTTGGAGGACCCCACTGTTCTCTGGGAGTCTTTTCTTGACCTTGACTCTATGCTGGATCTCCATCCCAGTGATGATTATTTTTGGTCATTGGTGCCAGATTCAGGTAGAAATGGATCCCTGCACCCTCTGTTGACTTAGAAAACCAGAAATTAACATTATCTACATTACATTGGATTTTTATTTTGTTAAATAATTCCCAATTACATTTTAACCTGGTTCAGGCCCCACTCAGGAGTTATACTGGCCATGAGTTTGATACTTTTGCTTTTGGTGAATGTACAGTTTCCCTATTTTACACCTCCATTGATGTTTATTATCAAAAGACCACTTGTAAAGGTGGTTTCTGTTGTTATATCTCTTCCATAATATGGGTGGGAGATATTTTGTTCTAAAAGATCCTGTAAGGCAGTGGGTATTTTTTTATGTTGCTTTTTGGTGAGCAGCAACGTTGAGCACAATAGGATCTTATATTCTCTAAATCTTTCATTTTATTGTGAGATATAAAGATGTAGTCCATTGTTGAATATTGTTTGTGAAAACCTGAGTGTTCTCTACTGAAATCCTCATTGAGAATTCCTTGAATTCATGTATTCCTTAAATTCATGATGATCTTCATAAGGATTTTGCATAGGTGAGACATTAAGCATAGAGAGTGGTAATTTTGGATGTTTTCTTGATCTCATTTCCTTCTATTCCCCTTTTTAAGTATAAGGAAGGTCAGAGATTTTCCCCACATTTTTTTTTTTTATCATTCCCTCCTTTTGGTACCTTGTAAATAAGTTCCTCAGTCCCTTTATCATTTCCCACCTCCAGTATGAATCTTTTCTCTCTATTTGATCCAAACTACTTTTTTTTTTGTCCTCTTTAGTACCATTTCTACTTACTCTAGAGACACATCAGAGGCTCTGATAGGGGGTCCAAACATGGTGGTTCCACTATTTGATGGAGAAAACAGTGTTGTAATCATTTTTGGAAATATTTTGAATTTTCCTTCTTTTTGTGGTCCTATTTTCAGCTTTATGCTTGAATGCTGTTGGAATGACTTTGCTTAGTTGCCTATCTTGTCAAGATTTCTTTATATTGGCTTATTCTCCTTGCTTCTCTCTACTTTATGAAACAACATTACTTATAATGATCTTTTATAAGATTTTTACAGTGGAGAATATATTCTAACCCAGTATTGTCTTTGGCAGTTATCTGTCTCCAGTTGGTGAGTAAGTCAGTGTTTGCTGACTAAAACACTTTCCAGGATTTTTTTGGTCTTCTGATTATAGCAATTAATTTATATCGGCTTAACTTCTTAATGAAATCATTATACTCAGTGTCAATGTCATTCTTGTTTCCATTTCCTATTTTTGATTTTCAATAATTTGTTTAAATAATTCAGGGTTAAATCTTAATTTTTTAAAGCATTATTGTTGTTTCTTCTTGTTTGTAAATTCTGATCTTAGCTCTGAATTAATAGTCTGAGGGTGCATAGTTCATGGTTCAATGACAGTTCCCCCATCAATAGTGATACTTTCCTGGTCTGTTAAATGTAGTAAATTTCATTTTGGGAGATATTATTTGGTGTCTGCTATGTCCAACACTTACAATTTATATTTTGGGAAGAAATTATTTATGATTGAGAGATGTGAAACTTCTATAAAATCAATCCCTTTTTGGCCCCTTTTGTTTTTTTCTTCTAAACCATAATTTACCATATATTTCTTCTCATCTTCACCTTTTCCCATCTTAGCACTGATATATTAGAATACGTTAATTTAATTGGGAATTTCTTAGTTTCTTCGTAGAATTTCTCTATCATTTCATCCTCAGCAACCAGTGTTGGTAGGTAAGCTACAATTATTTTCATGGTGGCATTTTTGCAAAGATTTGTCATTAGCAGTGCAGTATGTGATAGTCATATGTCCCATGAAATGATCTTGTTCTATAAAGGGGACAGTGGTATTCACTTTTACCTAACTTACAATAATGCTGCAAGACCAAGGAAGACAAGAACATAATTTTAAAAAACACAAATGGTGTATTTTTAACTTGTAAAGCAATTTTTTTGAAGTATTCTGAGGGAAAGTTCCATATTATTGTAATAAAAACAATAAAGTTGACTAGTATTTTAAAAATTACATGATCACAGGGTAGACAGACCTTGGGAGAAAGAAATGGTTAATTCTTTGCACCCCTACAAATGCACTTTGACACCGCGTTCTTTTGAATACCAAGGAAGAATTTAATTCTAGTTCCTTTGTTACACACAGGCAAAAGAAGTACACTAAAAAAGGCTTTTCTAACACTGAAGGAGACCTCATGATAAGAGATTTCAGGGAGCTTTTGCTGAACACCCACATCTGAGAACTCACCACCAACCCTTTGAGGAATGGGGAGCTCAGTGCCAATATTTACCAAATGGTACATTCTGTACTAGAAGGAAGCCGATTAAATCAAGTGGATGGCCAGCCCAGTGGAGTATGGGAGGGTTGGACACAGATCTCAGTGCTTCCTTCCAGCATACCTCTGAGAATCTGGAAAAAAGGTGGAAGTGACTGGGCCTGATTCCACTGTTAGAGGCGTTAAGAGGAAATAGAGTTGATGAGGCTGCCACATTCAAACCACAGTTACTATGAATAGGCTCTCTCTGCCACATGCTTCCTACAACTGGGTTAAACAATTGGGTTGCCTGGTTCATTTATTTGTGGAGCATTCAAACATTCAATCACTCAGTCAACAAGTTAACCTCTACACTTCCTCCCCCATTATTGGAAACTCTTTTTACTGTGACAAAGTGGTCCAAACAAAGATCAAAGTCAGAAGACTTCACTTTTTCTCTGAGCTCTGTTCCAGGTACAGGGTGAATAGATTTTCCAAATTTATTTTTAGTACACTATTTTTTTTACCCAGAAACAGAGAAAAAGGAAAATTAAGCTTTGAATATAATTCCTAAAATTACATAGTGTGTGTAAAAATGTCTACAAATTTGAATTTGTATAACCCTCCTTTTTTACTTGAATAATTCACCAATGTGATTAGGCAATTAACTTGACAATAGCAATGTGATAGGAATTGTAATGCTTCATTTTAACCATATAATGAAAGACTAGTTGACATTTATAAAGGCTTTTAAGGTTTGCAAAGTACTTTACGTATACCAGGTGTCCCAAAAGTTTCAGTGTAGTTTTAAGCTATTAAAGTTTCTTCAAGTCTTCCAGTATCTTATGAGGTGGCTACTATAGGAAGGAAGGAAGGAAGGGAGGAAGGGAGGACAGAAACATTTTTTAAGTGTCTACTAAGTGCTACAAATTGTGCTGAGTGCTTTACAAATATCATCTCAGGTATTATCTCTATTTTACAGGTAAGGAAACTAAGAGAGACATTAAGTCACCTGGCAGTGGAGACAGTTGACAGAGTCATTAAGTGTTAGAGGTTGAATTTAGACTCAGCTCTTTTAGAATCCAAGTCCAGAGCTCTCTCCCTTCTGTCTCATTGCTAATCCCTCAATGTGTGAAGCAATTAATATCACAATATTATATAAATTTAAGGAAATTAGGATCCCTAAATTTTCCTTTGTAGACAAGCAATGTAATACTATAATAAGCATGTGGACCGAAGTTTTTGAATTTTCCTACTTTTTCCTCTTTAAGCTTAAATACTAGGTTTTTGTTATTATCAATTTATGTTCCAGACAAAAGTACATTTGGATCTGCATTATTTTAGAATGAGATCACTTACTTTGTTAGATTATTTATTTTCACTATCTGTAATTGAGTAGTTATTTACTATTATGTATTATTGAATAGCTGTCAAAATATGAAGAAGTGAATAGTTTGTTTAAAATAATGAAAGCCTCCATTTGGAAATGGTCTTTATTAAAAATCATCTTCATTCTCTTTGCAGTCTAATATATTGTACTAGACTGTGAATGTCAGTTTTCAGGGGCCTGAGATAATAAAAGTCACTGAGAAAAATGTCATTGAAGCAATTTCCAGTACACTGTTGTTCCTTGAGGCTCATTCATCACAATAGATGTCTGTAGCCTTATTAGCTTCACAAATGAAGCTATTATACCATTTTTGTTTTTATGTTTCTGGGGGAAAAGTTAAACATGGATTTGGGAAAGGATACATATTAAGTACTGGAACTTAAAGTCGTTTGAAAATCACTAATTTTTAAACAGTATTTGAAATTATAGCTGAAAAATATTAGAAAATCATAAATTCAGTTCCCTAATTTTCATTTGAGAGGACTGAGGCCAAAAGTGGTTTGCTTCATTAAAAGTTGTCTGAGATTTATCTCTACTGAATTGTTTCTATAGCCTATGACTTTATTACTGATGTACTGAAAGTATGTCCCTTCCCAGATGGAGGTTCCTTTAGGTTTCATGTGCTCGGTCACTGAAATCATAGTTCATGAGCCCCCACCAATGGACTTATCTTTAATAACTGGTCAGAAGATACAAGGTAAAGGCATTTAATGAAATGTTATAGTAAGAAAACTGTAAGTAAAAGATTTTCCCCACAAAGTTTGGGCACATTCTACCACAAATACATACACCATCAATGAAAAAAGTGATGTGTGTGTGTGTGTGTGTATATGTATGTGTGTATAACACACATGAAAAGGCACACACATAGAGAATGTGTGTGTAGTAGTAGCATTACAGGGTTGCTGGTGTCCTTGGACTGTTCCTCATAGGCTTGCTTTCTGTTGGTTTCACCTGTTTAGATGGAGTGTCAGCCAACCATTGCCAATATGGCCTCTAAAGGCACATAGCTAAGGAGTTTTTCTCTGCTTGGAGTTTATGGCTTCAGCTGAATAGTCAGCTATAATACTATTTCATTTTCATAAGAAGAATGGATATGTGGGTTCTCTGTGTTCTTTTAGAGCCTCTCCTCTATTTTAAAAATGTAGCCCCTGAACTATGGACTTGCAAAAATCTTGCCTTGGAAAAACTTTTTTGGCCTTTTTTTTCCTTATGGAGTGATGTGTCTCATTCCCTTCAGAGTATTAGCTTTGAGGCCTGTTATCTTCATTGCGAAATTTCTTTAAAACAAAGACCATGGAGACATTTATAATGATGCAGCTAGTACACTCAGGTTCAGGTTTATCTTTCTAAACTAAACTTTCTTCTCTGATACTTGGGTCTCTGTAGGTGATTTCAATTTTGCTTCATCATCCATTTAAGGACTGCTTGCTTAATAATTACCCACCCTTTGGCTTCTTAGGTTTCCTCAGTTTCTCCACTCCAAAATCTCCTTTCTCATTTTAGTTGTGTGAAGTGAGGAGAGAAAGCACATAGGCAAAGCTAAGCATGGGATCTTTGTCTTTCCTACCTGCCTAGTTATATTCCTGAACTTTTATATGGAAATACCACTCAGCCAAAGATTTCAAGGGCTTTAAGTTTGATCTTAAACCGAAGAAACTCTCCCTAACAATTCGTCTTCACATCTCTGTAATTTATTTCCTTAGAGAATACCTAAGGCAAAGGTGTCAAATGGGGTGCCTTGTGGGCAGGCGACACCCAGTGGCTGAACCAGATTGCAATGTAATTGGGAAATATTTAACAAAATAAAAAAAATGCAATAAAACATAAGTAACGTTAATATGCTAGGTGGGGAGGGTGGTGTAGTGGATAGCATGCTGGGGTTGGAGTCAAGGAGACCTGAGTTCAAACTGGCCTCAGACACTTACTAGCTGTGTGACCTTGGGAAAATCACTTAACCCCTATTCACTTCAGTTCCTCATCTATAAAATGGGGATATACCAGAGAAGGAAATGGCAAACCACTCCAGTATCTTTGCCAAGAAAACCCCATAGACAAAATCTAGAGGGTGACATAGAGCTAGCATGACTGAACAACCAAAAATGTTAATATGTAGTTTTCTAAGTAACTATGTATCCAGCAGGGATTCTTATGTATGTTTTAGTGCCTCCCCCTGTTTCCCTTCTGTTTGAGTTTGACACTACTGGCCTAGAGTACTAAGAGGTTATCATCAGTATAACCAGTATTTATCATAGGCAGAATCTGAATCCAGATCTTCGTAGCTTTGAGGACAGTTCTCTGTATTTACGACTTTAGGTAATCTCTTGTGAATTTGAGTAAATCATTTAACTTCTCCAGATTATAGTTTCCTCCTCTGTAAATTGAGGATGCTAGATTAAGTGATTTTTACAATCCCTTCTATAAATCTCAGGATTTTAGATTTGGAGGAAATAGATCTATTTATAGGTGAGGAAACTGAGTCACAGAGAGGTTAAATGACTTGCCTTGGTAGATGTAGAGCAATAAGATACTGTATCAAAGGAAAAAGGACACAAAAAGGAGATGGCCCTATCTCAGTGCTAGCTTACTTAGGCAGGGCACGTGTACATGAGTTAGGGCCAGGTGGGAGATAGAGTAGATACTTTTCCCAGAGACAGCTCACAGTCAGCTTTGTGCTCTGAAGCCAGAAAGAAGAGGGGCAAGTCACCTCTTTAGTAGATCCACAGCATTTTGGTTTAGTAGCCAGTTGGGGGACTCAATCTGGTGATGAGCCATGTTTGGTTAGAAGCTTGACCTGAAAAGATAAGATCTTCCTAGCTTTGAGGATAGTTCTCTATTTACTACTGTACGTAATCTCTTGTGACTTTGGGTAAATGATTTAACTTCTTAAGGTTGACGTGAAAGTTACCATGTGGTGGATCAGAATGGTGGTTACCCATTCTTGGGAGTTCAGAATGGGGGAAGGACCCCTTCTACAGGGGGAAGGCATGTATACAAATATGTGAACTAGCAGTTAGAAGAACTGGATTAAAGTCCCAGCTTGATCTGGGTGACCTTGGCTGAATCATTTAACTTCTACCTCTGCAGGTCTTAGGTAACTGCCAAGGATTGATCTAGGCTCTTCTAATAACTTTGACTACAGTTTTTGAAGCAAGGCTCTCTTACTGAATTTTATGGTTTGTTAATTGAAAAGAAAATCTTTATATATAGACATTAGAACATAGGCATTTTCTCCCATAGTAAATATTTCCATCACCTAGTCTAGTGACTCACTAGCATCAGGCATATAATAATATTTTGTTGAACTGAATTGAACTGGTTGGAAAGAGATTTGAATCAAAGCATATAAATGCACAGATGGCAAAGAGCTCTGACACAGTTTTATCTTGTGTTTTGCCATCTCATTCCCATCGTTGCTGAGAGGAGAGATTTTCAGGTTGCAGCAGAACTTTGCTTTGGACTTAGATCTTTCCCATGAAAACTGGCTGGCCAGCGTTTCAGTTTCTGGCAGTCAGCTCTGTGGGCATGTGGCAGACTGTGTATTGCTTTACCTATTGAAGATGTTTCTTGGAAGAGTTGTATGCTTTCCAGGGAACATATGTGCACCCAACAGCTGGTATACATCTTTTGGTCTTCAGTATGACTGCAGAAGTAAATATTGTAAAACATATTTAGAATCTGTCTTTTTCAGACAACAAACATTTAGCTATCATTCTTACTGTAGCTAATCGTTGGGTAATATGAGAATGAAATATCCACTAAGATCCTATTTTAAAACCTCATTATAGAGTAGAGATGGCTCTTGAAGGTTTTTGAAGGCCATGCAGCTAGGCCCCAAGTATTGGGAGGTTTTATCAATCTGGAAAAGACTTACACACACACACACACACACACACACACACACACACACACACACACACACACACCCCTATATAATATATAGTATATAAAAAGTAACAATGGATTGCATTTGTATAGTGTTTTAAAATTTGTGAAGCACTTTATATGTTAACTTATTTAATCTTCACAACAACCCTGTAAGGTAGGTATTACTGTTATCCCCATTTTATCGTTGAGTAAACTGAAGCTGACAGAGATTAAGCAACTGGCCCAGGGTCACACAGGCCATATTTGAACTCAGGTCTTTCTGACTCCAAGTCTAGGGCTTTACCACTGCTCCACCTAACTGTCTTAAGTACCAAACTAGCTAAGTTGCAGAAGATTCCTCAATCTAAGGGTGGCTATGAGGCAAAATATTTTGGGTGGGCATATAGTACATATGAAACTATTAAGGAATTACAGAAAATGTCGCAGTCTTCATTGGCACCATTCCATCCATATTGGCCTACTAGCTATTTCCGTACTTAAATTTCCCATCTTTTGCCTTATTTCTGCGCACAGACTTTCCCCACAGTCTGGAATACACTCGTTCCTCACCTGTGTCTTACAGCATCACTTCCCTCTCTAAAAGCATAGCTCAGGTGCTCCTCCCATGAAGCTTCTTCCTCTCCGCCAGCTATTCTTATCCTTTCCCTCTTGAAAATTATTTGATGTTACATTGTTTTTACCTTTTTGGGGGCACAGTATATGTTCTTCCAGTAGAAGATGAGCTCCTCAAGGACAGGGGCTATTTTATTTTTGTCTTTGTATCCCTGGTAGATATTACAATGTCTTTCTCATAATAGACATTTAATATGTCTGTTGATTTGAGTGGGTAGGGAGAGTGCCAGCTGCAATGAAATTATGAATCCTTGAAGTACTTCACCAAGTAGAATGGAAGCTTGAACTCTAAGATGGTGGAACAGCAACTTGAAGCTCATCCATTTGTCATCCAGTTACTAGAATGACTGATTCCACTTGTAACTTCAAAGACATTTTGATGCTTTTCAACATTTGAGTTATTTCTTCAGGGCTTATAGGTCTATTTGTTAACATGAAAGATTTGGTTTTTCTTGCTCTATCCCCATTCTTTCCTCCTGTAACTTAAAGACAATAGGCAGGACTCCCCCCACCCGTGAATTTAATAGTTTTGTAACCATCAATAGCTCTCAATTTTATGGTTTGACTGGTCATTCTTTATAAAGAAAGGGTTTTTTAGAAGATTTTTCAGACAGTTTCACTGCCATGCCAAATCTGTATCCTAAAGCTTAGGTACACTAGGAGAGCTATGAACTGTTCATGTGGATTCTTGGGCAGATCAATCTTTTTTACTTTATTTTTAACATTCATTAAAATTTTTTTTTGAGTTCCAAACTCTCTCCCTTCTGTCCTTCCCCCATCCATTGAGAAGGAAAGCATTATGATAGCAATTATATATATCATGCAAAACGTAGTTCCATATTAGCCATGTTGCAAAAACAAAAACAAAAAAAGCAAGAAAAATAAAGTAAAAAAAGTATACTTTACTCAGGCAATTCAAACTTCAGAGTTAAATGAAGGCAACTTGATGATTACCATGTATTACGAGATACCTATCAACTTACATTTCTCTTTATTTCTACCATTTTTATCAAGGTCATAATGATGCTAACAATTAATGGGAATAGCCAACATTTATATAGCACTTTAAGGTTTCCAGGTACTAACATTATCTTTTTATATTATCTCTTTTGATCCTCATAACAGTTTTGTGAGATAGGTGCAATTATTTTTTCCATTTCACAGATGAGGACATCAAGTCTTAGAGAGGTTAAGCAATTTGCCCAAGGTTAGATAGCTAATGTTACCTAAAGCTGGATTTGAACTCTGGTCTTCTTCACTCCAAGTTTAGTGTGTTAGTCCATTTTTACCACCTAGATATAATTTTGTATGCCTGGTATTTATCCTAGCCTTTTGCCGTGTGTGTGTGTGTGTGTGTGTGTGTGTGTGTGTGTGTGTGTGTGTGTGTGTGTGTGTGTGTGTGTGTGTGTGTGTGTGTGTGCCTGGTGTGTATGTATTTAAATGCTAAATAGTAATTGTTTCTCTTACCCAGGAACCCTGATGGTCTTCTCTTCACCACTTCATTTTTTTTTTTTTTGATTGTTCCTTGAGCAGCTACTTAAAGTGAGAATGTTATAAGACCTTAGCCTGAAAGGGCCAAGGTCTCACATTGCATCCTGGGCCATCTCCAGCCATCCTGATGAATATTAGGTTGCTGAATCCAGATGGCACAGGAGAAAAAAGTGAGATTGGTGACCTTGCACAGCCCTCTCTCACTCAAATCAAAGTCAGCTGCAAGTCATGTCATCATCTTGATGTCATGGTCCTCTTTGAGAATGAAGGACAAAACACACACAAGACACATATATATGCACACATACACACACATACATATATATCTATAGAGATATGCATATCTATAGATATAGATGTGTGTATATTTAAATATATATGTGCATATATATATAAAACTATTACTTGGTACACATATACACATACATACATATATATGTAAAGAGAGAGTAGGTACTTAATAAATGCCTGTTAGTTGATCAAGTGCTTCTCTCTTATTTTAAAATTTAATTTAATTTTAAGTTCCAAATTTTCTTCCTTTTCCCTCTCCACCTATTGAAAAGGCAAGAAACCCACTACAAATTTATAGTCATACAAAACAACTTCCTGTGTGGAGAGCTGTGTCTTTCTGACAGAGAGAGAGAGAGAGAGAGAGAGAGAGAGAGAGAGAGAGAGAGAGAGAGAGAGAGAGAGAGAGAGAGAAAGGGAGAAAAGGAGGAGGGGAGAGAGAGGGAGAGTGTGCACACTCTTAAGTACATCTGCCCTCTATCTGGAAGTGGATAGCATGTTTCATCATAAATCCTTTGGAAGTGTGGTTGGTCACTGTGTTGATCAGTGTTTCTGTTTTTTAAAGTTAATTATCTTTTGAGTGTTTCAAAGTTGATTATCTTTGCAATACTGCTGATGCCATGTTAATTGTTCTTCTGGTTCCACTTAGTTCACTTTGCATCAGTTCATATCAGTCTAACCAGATTTTTCAGAACATCCCCTTGATCATTTCTTAGAGGGTAATAGTATTCCATCACATTTTTATACCATAACTTGTTTAACCCTTTCCCTGCTGATGAATATTTTCTCAGTATCTATTCCTTTGCCACCACACAAAAAGCTGCTACAAATATTTTTATACATATAGGTTCTTTTCCTCTTTCTTTGGGTTTTTTTCAGGTGTAGACCTAGTGGCAATATTGCTGGGTCAATGTATACACAATTTAATCAGCTTTTTAGACATACTTTCAAATTGCTTTTCAGAATGCTTAGACTGGTTCATAGACCTGACAGTGTATTACTGTACTTGTTTCCCCACAGACCTTCTTGCATTTGCCATAATTCCTTTTTTGTCTTTTTAGCCAACTTGATAGATATGCAATGGTTCCTCAAAGTTGTTTTAATATGAATTTCTTCAATTATTAGTGATTCAGAGTATGTTTTTCATATAGCTATTGATAGTTTGGATTTTTTCCTCTGAAAGCTACCCATTGTTATCCTTTGATCATTTTTCATTTGGGGTATGGCTCATAGCCTTGTGCATTTAACTTAATTTCTCACCTTAGAAATGAAACCTCTATCAGAGGATTTTGCTGCAGAGATTTTACTCCCTAATTTCCTTCTTCTAATTTTAGCTGCATTAGTTTTGTTTATAAAAAAAATTTGTGTAAAAGACTCCCACTAGGATCACTGGTGATGATAAAGTTCTGAGGGGTTACATCTATCATCATAAGAATGTAAACAGTTTAACCTTGTTTAGTCTCTTATGGTTTCTCGCTCATATTTGCCTTTTTTATACTTCTTCTTCCTGTGTTTGAATGTTAAACTTTCTACGTAGCTCTGGTGTTTTCATTAAGAATGTTTGAAAATTCTTGATTTCACTAAAGGTCCATTTTTCCCTTGTGGGATTATATTCAATTTTGCTGGGTAGTTTATTCTTTTTTTTATTTTTTAATGTAATTTTTTTTAATTTTCATTTTTCAACATTCACTTTCATAAGATTTTGAATTCCACATTTTTTCCCCATCTCTCCCCTCACCTGACCCCAGGACAGCGTTCACCCCACCACCCCTTTCCCTAATCTGCCCTTCCTTCTATCGCTCCCCGTTCTCTTATCCCTAACCTCTATTCTCCTGTAGGACAAGATAGATTTCTGTATCTCAGTACCTGTACGATTTTTTTCCCAGTTGCATGCAAAAACAATTTTTGACATTCATTTTTAAAGGTTTGGGTTCCACATTCTCTCCCTTCCTCCCTCCCCACCCACCCTCATTCAGAAAGCAAGTAATTCAATATAGGTCTTACATGTATAGCCATGCAAAACACTTCCATAAGTCATGTTGCGAAAGACTAACCACATTTCCCTTTATTTTGTTTTGCCCTCCATTTATTCCATTCCCTCCCTTGACCAGTCCCTGCCACAATAAGTATTTGCTTCTGGTTACTCTTTCCCCCAATTTGCAGTCCCTTCTGTTATCCTTCCTCTTTTATCCCCTTCCCCCCCCCCTTCCTTCGTGCAGAGTAAGGTAGATTTCCATACCCAACTGAATGTGTGTTATTCCCTCCTTAAGTCAAATCTGATGAAAGTAAGACTCATTTATTCCCTCTCACCTCCCCCCTCTTCCCCTTCATTGTAAAAGGTCTTTTTTGCCTCTTTTATGTGAGATGATTTACTACTTTCTACCTCTTCCTTTCTCTTTCTCCCAATTTATTTCTCTCAACACTTAATTTTATTTTTTAGTTATCCTCCCTTCACATCCTGCTCACTCTCTGCCCTCTGTCTGTACACACACACACACGCACACACACACACACACATCTATCTATCTATCTATCTATCTATCTATCTATCTATCTATCTATCTATCTATTCCCTCTAATTACCCTAATAATGAGAAAGATCTCATCAGTTACAAGTGCCATCTTTCCATGTAGAAATGTAAACAGTTCAACTTTAATGAGTCCCTTATGGCTTCTCTTTCCTATTTACCTTTTCATGTTTCTCTTGATTCTTGTATTTGAAAGTCAAATTTTCTTTTCAGCTCTAGTCTTTTAAGCAAGAATGCTTGGAAGTCCTCTGTTTCATTGAAACTCCATTTTCCTCCTGAAGTATTGTACTTAGTTTTGCTGGGTAGATGATTCTTGGTTTTAATCTTAGTTCCTTTGACTTCTAGAATATCATATTCCATGCCTTTTGATCCTTTAATGTAGAAGATGCTAGATCTTGTGTTATCCTGGTTGTATTTCCACAATACTTGAATTGTTTCTTTCTATCTGCTTGCAATATATTTTCTCCTTGACCTAGGAACTCTGGAATTTGCCTACAATATTCCTAGGACTTTCTCTTTTTGGATCTCTTTCAGGTGGTGATCTGTGGATTCTTTCAATATTTATTTTGCCCTCTGATTCTAGAATATCAAGGCAGTTTTCCTTGATAATTTCATGAAAGATAATGTCTAAGCCTTCCAGGTCACCCTGGGCTGGAAATCTCCTCCAGTCCATCTTTCTGTGGCTTCTGTTGCTCTAGAATTTGTTCAGGGTCTTTCTTTACAGGTATTTTATGGACTGTGGGGGAAAAGCTAAAGTATGTAGGTCTTTCTGCTCTGCCATCTTGGCTCCTCCCCCTAGTTCATTGATTCTTAAATTATCTTTCCTCACCTGTTTTCCAGGTCACTTGTTTTTCCTATGAGCTATTTCACATTTTCTTCTATTTTTTCCTGTCATTTAACTTTGTTTTAATATTGTTTGATATTTCATGGAGTCATTAGCTTCCATTTGATGAGTTCTAATTTTCAATGATTTAAAGCTTTTTTTCTTTTCATTTGTTTTCTTCAATTACGTTTTATAGCTTTTAAAAAAAATTATTAAATTTTTTTGTTATCTTTCTTGTGTAATTCATTTCTTTCCCTCATTTGTTTCCAATACTCTTTTCATTTGACTTAAAAAAATTTTTGCTCTTTTTCTTAACTCTCTCAACTTTTGTAGGAATTCTTATTGGACTTATGTCAAATCTGCATTTTTCTTTGAAGTTTTTGCTGTAAATATTTTTAAGTCATTGTCATCCTCTGTATTTGTACATTGAACTCCTCCTGTATCAACATAGTATCTTTATAGTTGAGTTCTCTTTTATTCTTTTTTTTTTTTTAGGTTATGTTAGCGCTGCCTTCTTCACACTTCACACTTCACATTTCACCACTTCTGTGGTGAACTTCTGTTCTTTTAAGCCCTTCTGCTGAATAGCTTTGGGTGGGAGTTTGCAGGTTTTCATGATTCCTCAAGTAGTCTGATTCCAGGAAAAATTTGTTCATTGCTCTCTTGGTATGAGTTCTGCTGGTTCCTCACACATTTGAGTTTGTTGGCTTGTGTGTGCTGGAGCTTCAGTAGACTGAAGCAGGAATCAGTCATTGTCAGCCCACTAGGAGTTTCTGCAGGTTCAGAACAATTCAACTCCTAGCTCCCCTTTGCCTCAGGACATTTGCCCTGGTTTTCCCACTGCAGCTTTATGTGATCAGCTAAAGGGTAGAACTGAGTCATTGTTATGTGTTGGTGCTCAGAACTATGTTTCTGCAACTTATTACTTACTCAGTATTCATCTATGCCTCCCCTTCTTGTGACTGCTCTTCCCTGTGTTTGAATCAGTCTATTTCCCTAAGCTGTCCTAAACTGGAAAAATGAATCACAGTGAATTAGAAGTCAATCTAATTCATTGTGGAGGAGAAGTGTGCTGAATGAGATATACAAAAAATGCTTTCTTTAATTCTGCCATCTTGACTATGCTACCAGATGATGCTTATCATGGCATGGACCATTAGTAGTTTGAAAAAAAAACCCCACAAAGTTTCCTGTGAAATCTATCTTTAGTTTTTATGAAAATATTGATTTCCTTGCAAACTTGCTTTTTCTGAGATTGGCCTAACTTTTTTCTTTTTCAATACCCTGGGCTTTTATATTTAGTAGTTACTACGATTATTTACTTGTTTTGAGATCCAAGTGATCTTTCCCCAGCATTTTTCATGTAAGTTTGGGAGGCATAAATGGAATTTCGGTATAATGTCCTCTAAATTTGAAAAAGTGGCAGTTTCTATTCATGGGTGATCAGGTTGTTTTTGGATAATTCACATTTTACAGCAATGATTCATCAGGATAATTTTTCGTCATTCAGGTTAACCTGATTTCATTCCTTTATTTGAATATTTTTCCTTTTAAAGTAAAATTGCTTTAAAATAGCTTTTAAAAAGATACGTAATTTCAATCTAACAATCCTATTATGATCATATAGACATATGTCTTTTAGGCTGTTATCAACTACCTCTAACATAGATAATATGTGTCAATATTTACATAATCTGTATCTATTTATAGTATGTATATATGTCCTCGTCAATATTCAATTCAGTTTAACAAACATTTATTAGCTGTCTACAATGTAGTAAGCACTCCACTGGGTGCTGGGGATAGAGGGATAATAATGACAGCAGTCCCTGCTCTCAAGGATCTTTGCATTCTTTATGGGGATATGATCTATATATGGACACATAAACATATGGTAATTTGAGGTGGGAGAAATAAGTCACAACTGGGGCATAAAAATCAGAAAAGACTTTGTAGAAAATGCGGCACCCCAGGTTGAAGGAAGATAAGTATTCTAAGAGGTGGAGGAAAGGTGGTAATGTATTTCAGGTATGAAGGTTCAGCCTATGTGAAGTCATGGAAGGGGAGATGGAATGACAAGTTTAGGGAATATCACGTTAGTGATAATAGTAAAAAAGTTTATACAAAATGGGGGGCTTTGCTGTCATGGAGAATACTCAGAAAAGACTTCTTGGGGACCTTTGGTTTGACTTATATGGAAGGGAGTAATCTAAGGGGTCAAGGTGGAATAGACAGGGTATTATGGGTTTAGAAGGTAGTAGTGACTCCCAAACACTGTGCAGCTCAGTGTATTTTCTACTCTTATTTATAACTTCACTAATAACCTTGACTTGGGGGGAGGTTAATTTTGAACAAGAATAGTAACTGGCATTGGGTTGAGCTTTACCGCAGATACTTATGGGATACTCATGGTAGGAATGCAAGACAATTGCTGAAGTCTAGGAATGTACTCTGTTCTATTCCATTCTTTGAGAAAAGAAGTGCTGATATTGCTTTCTCCCCCATATTCAGTAGCTTCATATTTGTTCTTACAAAAGATTTGCTCCTAAATCAAATGAATTAACAAAATAAAAAGTCATTTTAATTGCTTTGTATATTCCAGGCATTGTGCTAAACACTGGGCAACAAATACAAAAAGATAGACAGTCCTTGCCCTCATGGGGCAAGACAATACCTATAGGGGAGTGGTAGTGAAGGGGAGTCAGGGATGGGTGAGTATGTTTGGGCAGTGAATTGGCACATTCTTCCCAGAAGCAGTGGGACTATTGATTTGATTCCTGTGCCCAGAGCAAGAGGTAGAGAGAGAGCTCAGAAGGAGCAGATGGCAAGATAGCCTGGTGGGTGGCTGGAAGGAGTCTGGCTCCAGCTAGTAGATGTAGTAGGCTAGTTTGTACTCAGTCACCGTAAAAGAGAGCTGGGTCCTTGAGAAAGCGAGGGGTTATATAAATTTACATAAAAGTCTAATTCATGATTCCTGCTCTCTCTTAAAGAAAAACAAACCTAGACTTATTTTAATTACTAAAGCTAAATAAATAATACATCATTTAGAAAAGATTTTCAAAAATATTTTAAAAGTACATGTAGTTGGGTACCATTCTCTCTCATCTTTAGTTGTTTTCTGATTTGTCTACCCTCAATTTCTCTTTTCTTTTCTTTTCAAATTCAATTTTATTTTTAGTTCTGTATTCTCTCCCTCCCCTTTCCCTCTCCTGCACCCATTGAAAAGGCAAGAAAAACAAAACTCATTACAAATATATACCTAAACATGCAAGACAATTCCTGCATAAGTCATGTAAAAATACTGAGAAAGAAAGAAAAGAAAATGAAAAGAAATTATGCTTCGTTTGCATTCTTAGTCCATCGTTTCTCTATCTGGAGGTGGGAAGCTTGTATCCTCATGAGGTTTTTGCATTGTGCTTGCTCATTGTGCTGATCAGAGTTCCCAAGTCTTTCGAAGTTGATTATTTTTACAATGTTTTTGTTACATAAACTGTTCTCCTGGTTCTGCTCAGTTCGCTTTGCACTTTGAAATACAAGTCTTTCCAGATATTTCTGAAATGGCTCTTGCTCTCAAGGAGTTTACAATCTATTTGACAGAGAAGGTGTAAAGCTATAGAATACTACTTGCTTAATGAATGAATGAAAAAGCATTTATTAAGTCTTTACCATGCACAATGTACATGGTAAAGCACATGGTAAGCTCAGAGGATAGAAAAGAGATTTAGTCCCTATTTCTCAGGGAGTTAATGTTCTGTCAGGGGATGGAAAAGTCCAATAGTTCTTAGGGTTGAGAGGGTAATGAATCTTTTTTAGTGTCATTTCTGTTAATAAAACCACATCTATTTCAGACACTGAATCATCTGACAGTGCCAAAGACTTTGGTGACAAGAACTTTCTTTTCTGGGTCTTCTGAGTGGTACAGATAAAAGATGCTGCTGAGTTCAGATAAGAAAGAAATTTTCTAGCTTTCAGGAGAAGGCTTCATGGAGGAGTCTTGAAGGATGGGTAAGATTCAGATAAGGAGAGAGTTGAAATGCACATGGCATATTTATGAAAAGACTGGCAGCACTGGAGTGTTTGTGAAGGAGGGAATGTTCGATAACGTCAGAAAGATTTGAGAGCTTTGATCAAGTTTGGTTCTATTGGTAAAGGGCTTAGCATAGTGCTTGGCATCTAGTAGGTACTTGATAAATGCTTATTTCCTTTCTTTGAGTAGCAACTTATAAAATTTAGCATTTATCATGTAGACAATGAAGAGGCACTGACAGTTTTTGGATGATAGAGTATACAGGTGAATATAGTGGAGGCCAGATACGTTACAAGATTATTGCATTAATTTCAATTATGGAGGATCATAGACTCATAGCAGTAGAATAGACACAGATCTGGAAGGAGAAGACAACATGCATTTATTAAGTGTCTAATATATACCAGGTGCTGTGCTAAGTGCTTTACAAATATTATCTAATTTGATCTTCACCACAGTCCTGGGAGGCAGGCACTATTGTAATCCTCATTTTACAATTGAGGAAATTGAGACAGATGGAACTTAAGTGAATTGTCCAAGGTCACGGAGCTAGTAGTGTCTGAGGATAGTTTTTTGAACTCATGTCTCCTAATATTAGACCCAATATGCATCTACTTTGTCCCCTAACTGCCTCTAAGATTACGTAGGGGTCATGTAGTCCTCCCTCCTCACTTTAGAGATTAGGAAGTGGAAGCCCAGAGAGGCAAAGAGTCTTGCTCAAGGTCACACAGATCATAAGTGGTTAAGGCAGGATTTGAATTAATATTTCCTGACTTCAGATCTAATACTGTGCTGCCTCAGGAAATGAAAAAATTATAAGTTTCAGTGGTGGCCATGAGAATGGATAAGAGAGGATAGACATGGAACTAATGTAATTTACTGATTAATGAGAAGAAAGGAGACTAGGTCAAATAAGATGTTGAGATTTCAAGCATGAATGACTGATAGAATTAATGGTACTACTAGCAATTGATAGCAAAATCAAGAGAAGGAGCTGTTGTGATGTGTGCATATGTACATGCGCACATGTGTATGTTTGTACATTCAGAAGGTTAATTCTCAGAATGATTTTTTTAATGTTTTTTATGCTGAAATTAATACAAGATCAGGAATGACAGATGGATTAAGTGTACTATGCTATTGCCAGGACATTAAAAATGATTGGGATATAATTTCCTTTGTATTCCAAAGTGTCAAAAATTTTCATTTAATTTTTAAAAAATATTTAGAGATTGTTAAAAGAATACTATGAAAGAAGATGGGCTAGAGCTTTATTGAATTATATTTTATTGTCTCCTACTAATTTTCTGTAGAAATTGTTGTATAATATGAGCATTTCTAATCTTGGATAGATCTGTAAGTTTTTCATATGATTATGCATTCTTGTTTTTCTTAGTGTACTTATCTTTGTCTCAGAGAGATGGCTTAACTTGAATTTTTGGACTTGTAGTTTGAGGTGATAGATCTTAAACTTCAGTGTGTTAGGAAAAAAAGTAATATTAGACTATATTAATAAAAGCCTAGTGGTCAGAAGCCTTCGATTGAATTGTTTTCAGTTTTGGGCACTAAATTTTAGGAAGGACATTGATAAGTTGGAGACCATTCAGTATGGTCAAGTGCTTTGAGTCTATGGTATATGAGAGCAAGAGTTGAAGAAACTAAAAATGTTTAATCTGAAAAAAAGAAGGTTGAAGTGGAACAGGATAATTATGTACAAATGTTTAAGTGAAGGTTAAGTTTCAAGGAAGAGTGATTTGACCTGTTCTTTTTGGTTCCAGAGGGCCAAACTAGAAGAAATGTATGGAATTTGCAGAGGCAAATTTAGGTTAAAGGGGAGGAGAAATAACTTATCAATGAGTGCTATCTAAAAGTGAAGAGAGTTGCTTGAGGAGGCTGTCAGTTCCCTTTCACTAGAGGTCTTCCATTAAAGGCTGGATGGTCGCTATTTATAGAGGGAATTCTTGCTCTTCTACTGGTTGGACTAGATGACTTCTGAGATGCTTTCCATCTCTTCAATTCTGTGATTCTGTGAGATCCCAGTTAGTAATGATAATATAGTCATACTTTATGTGAATTTACACTCTTTATGTAAATGGAACTCATGTCTAGTACAGCTGACCTTTCAATTTCTTGCTCACAGTTACCTTGTGTTGGACTCTCATTTGGAGGTATGTGATGTCTGGGTTGGCAAATCTGGACTAAAAGTGCCGGAGACATTTTTGGTTTTAATAGATACTCATTCTTACCTGCTTGATTAGGATTTGTGTATACAGAGTCAGTTTGCATCCACCTAAATTGTAAAAATTTCCTACAATAAAATTGATATAGGACTAAAAAGGTAGATATTATTTCTGACCTCCAAAATAGACATCATACAACGCTCCCCATTACACTTTTATGTTCCCGTTAGCCAACCAGTCACTAGCTGTATTAATTCTGATTGGGAATCACAGAAATGTTTGATTTCTTTTTGAGCTTGGAGTATAGTTCTGTCGAATGCTGAAAAACTTTCAGGTTTCCTGCCAGGATTCTTTCTGGTCCTTGGAAGACTCTGGAAAATGAACAACAGGTAGTAATTTATGCCATTTTTGCTTTATTTTTAGGTACTATTCCCAAATTATATAGCTTGGTACTTTTAATACTCTGTTCCTACCCCCTAGTTCCTTCATGTCAAGGATTGTTTAACAGATGTATTTGGTTTTTTTTTTTTTGTATTGTTTTTAATTTTTAAAATTTTGAACTTAAATACTAAAAAAAAAAAAATAATTTCCGTATACACTGCAGAGCAAGAAAGATGATTGTATCTATAACCATGGATCTCCATTTCATACTGTTTGCTTTAAAAAAAAGTGAATAAAAAATTTTACACATCACTTTGAGTACAATCCTGCTTATCTATGCTTTGTTCTGAATTTCCTTCTGTTCTGTCTCTCTCTCAAAAGATATTACCATGACTCTCTTTTTTCATTAGTATTGTTAACTCTTCATCCCCCCACAATACCCCTGCCCCAGTTAAAAACAGAGAAAAGGAAGAAAAAAATCCTTGTAGCAAATAAGTATAGTAAACCAAGATTGATCTACGTAATGACACGTCCAAAGAGACGGATCTCTCTCTGCACCGTGACTTCATCACCTCTCTGTCAAGGAGTTGGATAACATATTTCTTCACATATCCTCTGAAGATATTGACCAGAGCTTTTAAGTCTTTAAAAGTTGTTTTTCCTTACAGTGTTGTTCATGTATAAGTTGTTCTTCTGACTCTGTTCACTTTACTCTGCTTCAGTTGATGCTATGCAGGATTCTTTGAAATGGCCTGGTCTTTTCTCATGGTACAGTACTATTCTATATAGTCCTATATCACAATTTGTCCAGCCAATCTCCCACTGAAGTGTATGACCCCTCTTTCTCTCTGCATGCTTCTCCCCTTGTCTATCTACCCTGCTAGTCCCTTTTCTTTGACGTTTAATGCCCATCATTGTGAAGGGCTGAGCAAACCGAGGAAGCAGAGCATTTAAGTATTTGGTCAGTTCTAGCTTGGGTTAAGGGCAGCTAGGTGGTGCAACTAGCTCGGAGCTGAGCCTGGAGTCAGGAACATTCATGTTCCTGAGTTCAGATTCAACCTCAGACACCTACTAGCTACGTCACACTGGGCAAGTCACTTAATCCTGTTTGCCTCAGTTTCCTCATCTATAAAATCAGCTGGAGAAGAAAATATCAAACCAGTTAATATTGCAATTTTCTTTGCCAGAAAACCCCTAATGGGGTTACAAAGAACTGGACACAACTGAAAAAAACAACCAGGACAACAAAAAGTTTAGGTTAAGAAATACTACTCCAGATCTTGTTGGTTATTCATGTCTAACTCTTCATGAACCCATTTGGGGTTTTCTTGGCAAAGATACTAAAGTGGTTTGCTATTTCCTTCTTCATCTCATTTATAGGTGAGGAAACTGAGGCAAACAGGGTTAAGTGTCTTGCCCAGGATCACACCTCTACTAAGTGTCTGAGGTCAGATTTGATCTCAGATCTTCTTGACTCCAGGCCTGGTGCTCTATCTACTGGGTCACCTAGCTGCCCATACTCCAGCTCATAATACCTCCTTATTTTACATCTGTGTGGTGCTTTTCATCTGACAATTCATCATATCATATACATAGTCTGATTTGATCTTCACAACAGCCCTGGCAAGGAGACAGATTTTGGAGATTGAGAGAAACTAACAATGAGTAAGTGATTTGCCCAAGATTACATAGGAAAATGAGGAGCCCAGCAAGGATTCAAACCCACATCTTCTGATTCCTAGTGTAGTATTTTTGCTACCACTCTGCTTCCTTCACAGTAGCTTAAATCCAAATTGTGGACTTTATTGAATGATTGATTAAAGAGTGTAAACATTATCATATAGCCAGTGGGGAAGCTGTTGAAAGACTTTTGAGTATTGGAGGGACTTGCGTTTATTTTACTGCTCTAATGTAATAAGGATTTCTTAGGGTGCTGAATCAGAGCAGGGGACCAGTGGTTTTTTAAATGTTAGCCAAGTAGGTTGGGAGAAAACTTGATTCCTTCCTTCCTTCCTTTCTTCCTTTTTTCCTTTCTTCCTTCCTTCCTTCTTTCCTTCCTTCCTTCCTTCCTTCCTTCCTTCCTTCCTTCCTTCCTTCCTTCCTTCCTTCCTTCCTTCCTTCCTTCCTTTTTTCCTTCCTTCCTTCCTTCCCTAAGGGCAAGTCACTTAATCTCAGGTAATCTAGACCACTATCTAAGACTTTAAATCGCAGAGATCATGGTTGCCTGAATTTTAAAGGGAGTTTCTTTACCAAGGAGTTTCATATACTGGTGAAAAAGCATATTCAAGCCTCTATCCCTTGTATGTAGGAACTTCTGTAGTTAAAAACAAAACAAACTTTCTGTTCTTGATTTGTAATGGGTAAAAAGAGGTGGAAAAATTTATTCAACCTTGCTTTGATTTTGATTTTTATAAATAAAATATTAATGATGAACTTTATAATAGAATTGTTAAATTAAATTTTATTAATTATAAAATAGGCATTTAAAAATGCTTACGATGACTATCAAATGGTTGTTGCTTTGCTTCCGCTACCACTCAGGCATCTGTTTAAAAATGGCAAGTGTCTAATGGCTCAGTCATGGTTGGTGCAATCAGATGTTCCTTTAAGATTCTCTCTCTTTTGAAATAGTACAAGAAGTGAGAACAGGTGCCATGGAGCTGCCTAGCCAACTGTAGGCATGTGTAACTGGAGATATAAGATTAGTCAATACTTATTTAGAAGCAGATGTTTAAGAAAATGCACAGTCATTCTGTTCATTTTCATTTGCCTCACTGTAAGAATAGCATTACTTACTGAAAAGAGGAAAAGTAATTTGTTTATTCAGGGATTTAAAGGCATCTTCGGTCTAGTTTGTTATCTTTTACATCTTTTTAAAGTTATCTTTGTTTCTCCCCTAGTATTTGCTAAAATGCTTTGCATTTAATAGATGCTTAACAATGTTTTTGAGTGAATGAGTTCCTAATTAAGAAACACAGTTCTGTCAGCATTTAGACCATATTCTAAGTTAAGAATGTTCCTAAAATGTAAAGGAATTTTAAGAGGGAAAAAACAAGCTATGGTGATGGTGGAGGAAGAATTGATTATCTAGGTTTCTTTGTGATCTTCCAGGAATTTAATATTCTAAATTCATAAGTGAAAAAAAATCAAACCTGATTATAACACTTTTAAAAGTATGCTGATCAGTCTTTAAAAAACTTTTTGATATAAAACCACTTCAACCTAAATGATGATTAAAAAATTCTTTACTTTCTAAGAGAAGATGATACTGTTGTTCTTTTTCAGTAGGGCAAGGGATCTTTCCAGTTGTTTTCGTGTTATGTTAACCGATTAACACTGTTTCTAGTTCATTCTCTTTACTGTTGCTTCAAAACAGTAAAGAAAGACCTTAGCTTCAAAAGACCAAGGTCTCCTATGTATCTGGGGTCATCTGTAGTCATCCTGACCTATATCTTGCAATTGGACTGCAATGACCCTGGAGAAGATAGTGAGGCTGATAACTTTGCTCTGCCTCATTTAAATCCAATTCACTTGCAAGACAAGATATCACCTTCTTGGTCCTTTTTAAGAAGGAAGGACAAACAACAGTGACACAGCCCCTTTAGGGATGTGATCTCTTCTAAGCATAACTTGATGATAAACAATTAACCGAGTGTCTTATTGAGGACTTCTTTGATTTTGAAATAGCCTTTAAGGTACTAGGGGTTTTGAAGTGGAGAGAGATTTTAGGCTCTGTGTCTGATATGCTCTTCCCAACTCTCAACCACTTTGTGTTTTCCATTTTTATATTAGGCTGTATCCATTCTTTGTGACTTATTTATCCTCTTTTCTGTCTCCAAAGTGTTCTCTCTCTCTCTCTCTTTCTCTCTCCTTCCCTCTCCCTTGTCTCTGTCTACTTTCTTCCTTACACTTTGCCTTTGTTTCCTATCAGTTACTTTTGAATGCTTAGCTGTTATCAGATAATGTTGGAGGGTTTAGGAATAAAGCTAGGCAAGTAGCTTATTCTGTGTCATACCAAGTAGGAATATGTGGTTAAGATCCAACTAATGCCCATGAGTGATCAGTAAATTGTGCCTACGTTGGGACATGGGTCCTTAGTGATATACTCATTAAATTATTAGATAGCACCCTTAGAGATTTTCAGAAGGATATTTTTGGGGTTTGGCTAAGTAGTCAATTTGCCTTGTTGACCTTTTTTTTTAGACTAATTGCCATACCCTCACCCCCATTCCGTATCCTAAGGATTTCTAAGAGGACTATAGTCATTAATTTGTTAAATACATGGGTAAGACTTAGAACAGAAGTACTAACGCCTGTCAAAGTCTTCCAGACTGCCAGTCATTGAAGGACCTTTGCTGGCTCATGGACTGTGATGGTGACATATGTCTACTATAATTTTTGGCTGACTTAGAAAAATAGCAAAACTTTCACGAAATAAATTGCTGTAGTTCATGATTTTCCCCTTCTATTTTCTCAGCCATCATGTATGTCATGGGAGCACTTGGTCCTGCAGCAGGATATTTATTAGGTGGAGTTCTTATTGGTTTTTATGTTGATCCCAGAATGCCCGTTCATCTTGACCAGAATGACCCTCGTTTCATTGGAAACTGGTAAGAAATAATTTTTTCCCCCTAATTCACTGTTATGCTGATAGGAGGGATTGCATGTGCTCTTGTAGCACTGCATAGGAAAACCCTCCAAATGGACAGATTGGCGATATCACTCATAATGTGATATCTCACAAGTGATCTGTAGCACTGGGGGCTTGTCCTTAAACAGCAGAGTGGTGTGGGATCACTTGGCAGCATTTGCACCTGCATGGCTCTCTCCACTTGAGTGCCCCTTCCCCTTTCACCATCTTCCTATTGTGCCTCTTTATACTCTATCCCACCTCCCTTAATTATTTCTGTTCCTTCTCGATTGTCTCCCTTCTGTTACTCTCTACCAAACCTTTCCGTTACCCACTTCCTTGTGATTGCTTTTCCTGGTAACCTTTTATTCCTTCTCCATACTAGAAATTGGCAGCCTACAAGCAGATAGTAGCTATGTTAGGAGCAGCACTTTGCCCAAGCCTTGCGGAACTTAAGCAAGTCTAACATTTAAGACTTGACAGAGTCAAGTCTTCAGTGGAGGTGGTAGCTTTACAAGGGTTCTCCAGAGGCCTTTGAGGTTTTATAGAAAGCCTAGAGCTGAGACACAATGGTGGGCTCCATTGTGGTTTGTAAGAAGTAGTGTTAGAGTTTATAATTTTGAACTCATTTCGTAGAAGCCTCTTGGATTTGGACCAGAACTCTGATCCTGCCTCTCACACTCATTAGGTGTGTAATCACAGGCAGGTCACTTAACCTCTCCAAGGCTCAGTTTCCTTATGTGTAAACTGGGAATAGTAATAATATCTGTGGCATATATCTCATAGGATTGTTAGAGGCTCAAGTGAGATAGTGAAAAGGACTTTGTAAATGTTAAAGCTGATATGTGTCTATTATTAGAGGTCACAGAACAGATGTCCATTAGTTAAAAATCATTTCCTATTGAAAAGTAGGAACAAAATAGGAAAATCTGTGATAAATACTATGTTAGTTACTGTGTAAAGGCCAAATGCTTATTTTGTGTGGAATAATAACCTGAATGCTAACCTGACACTTGTGAAGTTATTAGAATGGTAACATTTAACACTTTCTATCTTCAAAGTACTTTACAAGTATTAATTAATCTGCACAACACTTCTTATTTTCACTCCTTTTATAAGCCATGCACTTTGAAGATGAAAGAACCCAGTAATAAAAAGCCACATTCATTATTAAAGTTCAAGAAATATTATCTCAGTGTTTACAAATGGGGAAGCTCTTAGAAGTCCAGTCGGTGACTTAGCTTAAACAGGAAGTTAGAGTTACTCCGCAGGTTAAGGCAGGAAGATGGTTTATCTTTTAACTCACAGTAAAACTTTTGGTTTCAGTCTTGATCTCTCACTCCCTTCTAACTACCCAATTGGATTATTGTGAGAATTACATTGCTAAAGAATTAATCGATGAATACGTATTTATTAAACACTTCCTGTGTGCCAGCACTGTGCCAGACCCTAGGGACACAGATGTAATAAATAAAATAATCCTTAGTCTCAAGGAGTTTAGACTTTAGGAGATTTTACTTTGGGGAGGAAGGGAGTTACGCTGGACTTCCCCTGCAGCTAAAATTTGGTAGGGAAAGGAATGGAGTTTCTTTGAGGACAGGGTAAGAGGTAGAAAGAAGGCTCAAGTTGGAAGGGTTGGAAAGCACTGCCTTTCCCAGATGCTCCAGTGGCAGGATTTAAGAATGGGGTCTGTGAAGGCAGTACGCAAATTTCCAAACTGACTGATCAGTCTGGTGAGTCATCTCGGGGAGAGACTTCAGAGAAGAAAGCCTAGGTCTAAGCAGAACCAATCTGTATCAAACAGGAAGATGGATCCTGAGATATTGAGCCCAGGCTGTGGTTTGGGGTGTGGGTTGGATTTAGTGATGAAAAAGGGTTCTCACATCTGAGCTTTAGAAGTAATAATAGTATCAGGAGCAGGAGGAGGAGGGACTAGGTCCCTCAACTGAGAATGTCTTAGGAAGACCCTAAAGCATAACATTGATTCATAGCATCATAGGAGTTTCCTTGGGCTGTGTGGAACCACATCTGGATACATCTGCTGCTGCCCCAACCATCATCAGGTCATTGATTTTCTTTTTAAAAAATATGTTGAATTGAAAAATCTGTCACCTGCATTGATGTCACAGTTTTCTCATAGTAGAATTTTTTCCAAATGGAAAGTTTAAGATTTTCTTTTTTTTTTTAAAAGAGGAAAACAAAGTGAGGCAGTTGCTAAAGTGTTGTATTGCCCTATTCACATTTTAATGACATGATTTTTCCAGTCCTTTTTTTTAATGTCTAAGGGCTTTGGGAGACACTTTATATATTGCTTTAAGTTTCATTAGGTTTTCATCTTGTCTCTCTAGAGATTCGCTTTCATGGATATATTTTATTTATCTTACGGAAATCTTGCAGCTTCCTGTAAAACTCTACTTTTTTTCTTTACCCTCCAATAAAAAGTCATATTTCTTCCAAAATGCAAATAAGTATTTGTTCAAGTGTGCCAGGTTCTTTTTAATACTTGATTTAGGTATACCAAATTTGCATTAAAGTACAATGAATTATTTAATTTGTCAATTAAACAGATTACTTAACTAAATTAGCAACATTTTGCTTAATTCTGGATATATATTATAACTGGAGAACTGACAGGTGAATGACGGAAGAGCTGTTGTCATATTAATGAGATAATGTTCTAATATGAAGGATGAAAAATATATTGATTTCAAGTGACAATGCAAAAATACTGGCTGAACTTTTGTCTCAGAAATGAAATGTATGATGGTGAAATTCAATATACTTTGGAAATCCAATCATATTATCATTTACTGAAGGCATTTATGCTTCTAACAAAGCCAGAAAACTTTAGTTCAAATAACCAAAAGATTAGCATTTGCAGTAGAACCTTTAATTCAATTTTAATATTAATTTAATGTTTAATTTAATTTATTTATATTTTAAATTATATTTAATTTAATTTAATATTTTATGTTTAATTAAATTAAAATTTAATATTTTAAAAAACCCTCTGGATTTCATCAGGTAACAGTACTCCCTGTACTGATATAGGCAACGCTCCCTTTATACCTCACTAGAGTGCCTTCATGATCTGCTATGGCTAAAAGTAATTCATCAGGTAATGGCCAACCTTCTGGTGGTGAGGCTCTCTGAATTAAGCAAGGCTACTTCTTTGGTGGCAGACACATATTCTGTAACTGGGCTGCAGTCACAGTCTTGCTGGCTTGTTAGGATCTGTTAGAGTTTATACCACATTGCCAGAACCTTCAAGAACTCAGAGTCATTTTGACTGTACAATGAAGCATTAGAGATGGCTTTTAGTGAAGGAACTAGTAGCCTAATAAATGAATTTGCTGATTAGCTAGCACCATGAGTAATCTTCTATCTTTTTCTTTTTTTTTTTTTTTTATTTAGGACATATTCAGGAAAAACATTTTTTACCCAGTATTATGGGAATGAATTTTTCAGATGATTGACACTACTCTCTCCTGGTTTGACGTCTTTCTACTATCTTATCCCTCCTCTGTCTTCATTGTCTCATTTCCTATATTACACTTTCTAACTGTAGATGTTTTCCAACATTCTGTCCTCTTTTCCCTTTGCTTTCTTTCTCTTAGTAACCCCATCAACTCCCGTGGGTCTAATTATCATTTATATAGAGATGACTCACAGATACCCCCCCCCACATGCACACACGCATACACACACATGTGTGCATGTGAGTACACACATGCACATGAACATGCACACAGCCCCAGGTTTTGCTTTGAGCTTTGGTCCCTAGCATTACCTATTTCCTATTGAACATCTCAAACTATATTTCCTGGAGTCATATATTTATGTGGGTAAATTTTACGTGAGTAAATAATTTAATTCTTTAAAATTCTGTACAGTATAGTTACTTGGAAAGTGGCTTCCTTCGAAGAAAAAATGAAGTAGGAGTCATAAAGCTTGAGTTGTATTTCTAACTTTACCATTTGCTGTGACTCAGGCCAACTTACTTAATCATTCCTGAGTCTTAGTTTCCTCTTATGGAAAATAGGAAGAAGAACCATTCCTGGGTTGTTATGAAGCTCAAATGAGTTAAAAAATACTTAAAATGTAAAGAGCTATAAAATGTAAAATAATCATCATCATCGTCATCTAGTGAGAACTTTGGATAGAGGAGAGGACTAGGCATTTATCATGTTGAATCTTCAAGGGCAGAGGATAGAATTCGACATGGTGTCCGAAAACCTGGAGGTATAGAGTGAGGAGAAATAAAAGCTTATTATAAGATCTAACTTCAGTTTAGAAAGAAGTTGTGTGTAAGAAATAAAAAAGTGTTAATCACAGAATCATAGCATGGGAATAGACCTCAGAAATTTAGTCCTACCTCTTTCTGACCAGTAATATACAAAGAGAATCATACAGTTTGGCGATTTACTCTTCTACGTATACCCCAGATCTTAGACTTCTTTCAAGGTCCATTTCAAGACCAGTTCAGAGTCCAGATCCCAAAAAGAGAAAATCCAAAACAAAATTTTGGAGCAATAGTTACATCATCAGAATAAGTGTATAGTCTTCCAAAGTGACTACTTTGAGGATGACAACAGTTTTCTTGTGGATGTGTATATATTCTTTTATTTTAAAATCAGTTGCTTTATTGCATATAATGTAAACCTTATATGATGTATATCACACTATTGCTTATACTGTACTGTTTGTTCCAAAAGTCTTAGAGCAGTTTTAAGCTATGACAACTTAAAATTAGATAACCTTTGTATTGCCCTGGAGTTGTTTTCCGAGCAGTTTCATATTTGTTCATTCTTTTTCCAGTTTGGAAATTTTACTTTCTTTGTGTTTTTCCTAGCATCTAGCAAAGGGATATAGACAGAAGAGGTTGTTTTTCAGTCATTTCACTAGTGTCTGACTCTTTGTGACCACATTTGGGATTTTCTTGGCAAAGGTCCTGGAGTGGTCTGCTGTTTGCTTTCCCAGCTCATTTCACAGATGAAGAAATTAGATATTATAATCAGGATTAAGTGACTTGCATAGGGTCATGCAACTATTAATTGTCTAAGACCAGATTTGAACTTATGAAGATAATGAGTCTTCTTTATTTCAAGCCCAGTGCTCTATCCACTTTACTTGCTCCACAGACATATAGTTAGCAATTGCTTAATAAAATTAAGCAATAATTTAATAAAATTAATTTTTGCAGAAAATGTCATAAAAAAGAACAGTGATTATGAAATTGAGGATGAGAGAGTAGAATAAGTATATTTGGGAGTGGTTCTGGAATACTTTGAATAATTTGAAGTAGATTGGACTTTTATTTTTAGAATTTTAGGTCAGTAAGGTACTGTGTGTATCTCAGTACACCTTGTTGAATATCAGGAACTTACATGCTAGAATTTTATCGCAATCAGTAACATTGTTTTGCCCATCTTCACAAAGACCATTACAGGCATTTTTCGAAGAAATGAAGGGAATTTTACATCCCTGTACAGTGCTAATCTAAAATGGATAACACTGACCATTCACCAATGAACGAAGTAAATGAAGTTATTTGACAGGAACTATATAGTGACGTATTGGATTTTCAAAATGAAAAGTTAAATATTCTTGGTATTTAAGTGTCTCATTGGCATGCAATATGACTGTGTTTGGAGGTGGGTGGGATGGATGTCCCCACATCAATTTAAGTGAGGCCCGGAAGAAGAATTAGGGTTTTGAGGTTATGTGGGAGGCATCATTAAATGAATCTTTCTGAGGAAAAAAAAGGAATCATGAACTCCCCTGTGTTACAATGGCACCAAGTTATTTGAAGTAAATCTGTTGAAAAGGGTGAAAGAAATCATAATTACCTTCTGACTTGTTTTTTGAAATTTGAATTTGGAATTCTAACAAATCATCCTATTGGTGGTTGGGGTGGGGAAAATGAAAGAAGAAAAAAGTGTGTAAAAATTCTAAAGAAAATCTGCCCATTTTGGAACAGTAATATCTCATTTTTCCCCCTGCTGCTCCCAACTGAGAGGCAGCATGGTACAGTGGGAGCAATAAAAGCTCTGTTGTTGGAGGCTCTAGTTTTAAATCCATTTTTTCATTCACTATCTGTGTTACCTTAAAGAACTCACTTAATCACTCTAGTCTACAGTTTCCTTAACAACAAAATCAAGGTGTTGGAATAGATAGACTGGAAGGTCCCTTCCATCTCTAAATCAATATGATTCTAGTTCTTTGGTACCATAGTTCCTCTTTCTCTCTTCTCACTCTGTCATACCTCAGTTGTTCCATGTAGAATCCAGGACCAAGTAAGCCAGTTGGAAGAAGACTCAACAGACTTACTGGACTAGAGATGCTCCATTGATGGCACACTTTGCCTTTTGGCTAAAACAGTGCTTTTGTTGCTATATGGGCCAAGTGATCTCAGTTCTAGACTTCCTTCATCAATTATTTATTATTTGACTAGTCTGTGCAAAGCACTGTTTTACACCAGGGGAGATGAAAATACAATGAAGATATGATTCTTGTCCTTATGGAGCTATGTATGGGACAGAGAACTATGCAATGACTATAGAATATGCAAATCACAATCACAGTGCTTACTATACAATTTAAAAGTTTACTAGAAAGGTGCAAAATGGTATTCAATATCTAAGGAAAGAAAAGATATATATGAGCGTGAGGAGAATAGAGAACACTTCATGGGAATTGGAGCTTTTGAGCTGGTCCTTGAAGAATGCTGTGTATTTCAACAGACTGGGGGATAGAGTATCCAGGTATAAGGAACAAGATAAGCACAAGTTTAAAGATAGGAAAATGTTGAGCATATATGAGGGAAGGGATAGTTTAGATGGAGAATTGAAAGGATGACTCTCAGGTGAAGCAGCAAAGTAGGAAGGTACCAGGTGGTGGAGAACTCAGAAAGAGAAAACAGTATGACCAAGAAGTGTTGGAGGTTCCTGAGGCTAATACCAGGAATTGGGGTTGGGGAGCGATCAAGTCCTCCTTTCCATTTCCTGACATTTAGTAGCTCCTTATTTTTAAATAAATAGTCAATCAATAAAAATGTTTCTTAGGCATTTACTTTGTATAAGTACAGACTAATAAAAGTGAAGGTTTATAGAGCATTTTGAGGTATACAGAGTACTTTTATTGTATTATCTGAGTTATGTGGTAAATCTTACCTTGTGCCACTAAAAGGTGAAGGTAATATTCAACACAAAATTCCCATATATTCCATTGAAATTTACTGAAGAATATGATTTGTGAGAAAGCTGAATTATAGCTGGCTTGGGTCCTGGATGCATAGCGAGTGTTTGAGAATATGAATACTACTCATGACCTCTCTGGTACTTCCGGATGAAGGACACTCTCCTGTGAGCATCTAGAGTTTCTTCTTCTACTACACCAGCTTTTTCAGTGTTGAAACAAGTGCCAGTATCCATGTGAGGTTCACATAGCAGAAGGTGATCTGAGGCCAGATTACTTCTGCTTAGATTGCAAAAAGTTCTGATTGTGACATGCCTCATTATTGATAAGGTTGTTGCTCTCTGAGTGCTCCTAATTGGTTTGGTAGCACATGCCTGAACTTGTGGACAGTCTTTTAGGTATCCAGGGTACCTAAATACCTGGCATAATGGATTGCCTTTTCCACACTTATGATTAGCCTTTGGCCTTGGCATATATTCCAGATTCTTAGCAGCCATAGACAGACGCTTGTTTTCTGAGAGGAAACTGATGGGTTAGTTCATATAGTTCATTGGATCAGAGATTAAGGGCTAGAAAGACCTTTGAAGTCATCTAGTCCAATCCTCTCATTTTACAAATTGAGGAAAACTGATACCCAGAGAAATTAATCACACAAGTGGTTGAGCTGGGATTTGAACCCAGATCCTTTGGTTGCAAATTGAGTTCTATTTCTACCATTTCATGCTGCCTTCTCCTTTGGTTTACCTAAAAATGTTGGGAAGTGGTGGTTATCTCAAAATGGTCCATTTATTCAGCTGGAATGCTAAGAAACATCCTGAATATGACCTTGATTGAAACTTCTGTTATCCTACAGTAAGAAAGCAAGACCAATGACAGAAATTAGAAGAAAAAAAAACCTGTTGCAATTTGGGGTTATAAGCAACTATGCATCACATGGAACTCAACTCTCTTACCATACAAATTACAATACAATCATTCTTCTTCCTCTTCCCGCACATCCTCATTCTCCTTCACACCATTTTTAATAGGAAAGTTTCTTTTGCTTAGAAGTGTCCCAATATGGGAGATGCACTTGCAGTTTTAGCATTTATAGTAAGTATTAATAATATAATAGTAATACAGGCTTGATCCCCCTCCTTAGCCTCATCTTTACAATAAATCAAGCCTATCAAGGCTTTTATTAAATGCCTACTGTGTGTCAGATACTATTATATGCACCAGCGATACAAATACAAAGGAGTAAACAATCTCTACTTTAAAAGAGCTTATCTTCGACAAGTGTGTTTGTGTGCATATTCATGTATATGTATATATATACACATACCTGCATATGCATACATATATTTGTGTATGTGTGTATATGTATATATATGATTATATATGTATACATATGTATCTATTGTGTATGTGTATATAATATGGTTATATATGTATATGTATGCATGTATTATAATACCCATATGTTTAGCTTCTGGAAAATCCCTTCCCTGGGAGGGGCGGAGCCAAGATGACAGAGTGGAAAGACACACATACACTAGCTCTGAACCCACAGCCCATAAAATATCTGTAAAGAAGAACTCCCAACAAATTCTGGAGCAGCAGAAACCACAGAACAATGGAGTGGAGGAGATTTCTGTTCCAGAGAGCCCTGAAAACCTCTTGCAAAAGGTCCGTCATGCCTGGACCTGGAGCTGAGCCCAGCCCCACCTTGGCTGCGCGGCACCGAGCAGGCTTGAGGGACAGAATCTCCAGCGGCCATGCAGGTCCCTCCACCCACGGGCCCCAAAGGTTGATGAGAGGGTCTTCTTGGCTTGCTGAGAGGGTTGGGGGGTCCCCCCATAACTCAGGCCCCCTCGGGAGCAGCAGCAGAGGCAGCAGCAAACCGGGGCTCCCCAAGCAGGCAGGAGCTCAGATCCATTGTTGAAGGTCTCCACATAAACCCCCTGAGGGAACTGAGCCCAGTGAGGCGGCCCTGCCCCCATCTGAGCAGCTGAACTTAATCTAACACTGAATAGCAGCCCTGCCCCTGCCAAAAGCCCTGAGGCTGGGAAGCAGCATTTGAATCTCAGACCCCAAGCGCTGGGAGGATCTGGAGGCAAAGTGGGTGTGAAGAGAATACTCAGAAGTCAAGTCACTGGCTGGGAAAATGCCCAGAAAAGGGAAAAAAAATAAGACTATAGAAGGTTACTTTCTTGGTGAACAGGTATTTCCTCCCTTCCTTTCTGATGAGGAAGAACAATGCTTACCATCAGGGAAAGACACAGCAGTCAAGGCTTCTGTATCCCGGCCCACTCAATGGGCTCAGGCCATGGAAGAGCTCAAAAAGGATTTTGAAAATCAAGTTAGAGAGGTGGAGGAAAAACTGGGAAGAGAAATGAGAGAGGTGAAAGAAAAGCATGAAAAGCAGGTCCACAGCCTGCTAAAGGAGACCCCAAAAAATGCTGAAGAAAATAGCACCTTGAAAAATAGGCTAACTCAACTGGCAAAACAGGTTCAAAAAGCCAATGAGGAGAAGAATGCTTTCAAAAGCAGAATTAGCCAAATGGAAAGGAGGTTCAAAAGCTCACTGAAGAAAATAGTTCTTTAAAAATTAGAATGGAACAGATGGAGGCTAATGACTTTATGAGAAACCAAGAAATCACAGAACAAAACCAAAAGAATGAAAAAATGGAACATAATGTGAAATATCTCATTGGAAAAACAACTGACCTGGAAAATAGATCCAGGAGAGACAATTTAAAAATTATGGGACTACCTGAAAGCCATGATCAAAAAAAGAGCCTAGACATCATCTTTCATGAAATTATCAAGGAAAACTGCCCTGAGATTCTAGAACCAGAGGGCAAAATAAGTATTCAAGGAATCCACAGAACACCACCTGAAAGAGATCCAAAAAGAGAAACTCCTAGGAACATTGTGGCCAAATCCCAGAGTTCCCAGGTCAAGGAGAAAATATTGCAAGCAGCTAGAAAGAAACAATTCAAGTATTGTGGAAATATAATCAGGATAACACAAGATCTAGCAGCTTCTACATTAAGGGATTGAAGGGTGTGGAATAGGATATTCCAGAAGTCAAAGGAACTAGGACTAAAACCAAGAATCACCTACCCAGCAAAACTGAGTATAATACTTCAGGGAAAAAATGGTCTTTCAATGAAAAAGAGGACTTTCAAGCATTTTTGATGAAAAGACCAGAGCTGATAAGAAAATTTGACTTTCAAACACAAGAATGAAGAGAAGCATGAAAAGGTAAACAGCAAAGAGAAGTCATAAGGGACTTACTAAAGTTGAACTGTTTACATTCCTACATGGAAAATCCCTTTCCTGGTACTGCTTTGATCAGAGCATTCCCTCTCTCTCATCTAGTCCTCAGTGATTTTTTTTCAACAACCAGTGATTTTTTTTTTTGACAATCGTTGACATCACAGGTCCAAATGTTACTGATATATGAATTTTTAAAAATAGATTCTATTGATATCTTTTGTTTTTATGTCATCCATATTCCCATAACCCTTCTAGAAAGTCATGACAAAGATTAAAAAAAAGAAATAGTAGAATAAGAGAAAAAATACTTATAAAAATTAGCATTATAGACAATATTCTCTACCTGTGAACTCTGTCGCCTCTATAAAAAAGCAGGGAGAGATATTTTTTTCTATGTCTTCTTTGGAGTGATCCTATATCAGTACATATGTATATATAGAATAAATACAAAGGGTTAAATACAAGATAGTTTGGGAAAGAAGGCACTAGCAGCTGGGGGTGAGGGGTTAGGAAAAGCTTACTAGAGGAGGTAGTATAGTTTTACAGATTGGCATGATGGTGCATGCCTGCAATCCCTCGCTACTAGAGGAGGCTAAAGGCTGGTGAATTACTTGAGTCTGAGAGTTCTTAAAGTAAGAGAATGATTCTATGAAGTAGAACAGGATTAAGTGATCTGCCCAAGGTCACATAACTACTAAGTGTCTGAAGCTGGATTTGAACCCAGATTTTCCTGACTTTAGGCCCAGCACTATCCATTGTGATATCCATTGTCCCAGGTCTCTTATTTCTGTTTTTCTTTCCTTTTTTTTTGAAAAATCTTTGTCATTGCTTTCTCAAAGGTTGATGGGAATCTGGATAGTATAAAAATGAAAGATATTAATATAATCTATTTTTAAAATTCATATGTCATTAACATTTGTACCTATGAGGTCAATGGTAGTCAAAAGAAATCACTGGTTGTTGAAAAAAGATCAGCTAGGACTAGATGAGAGAGAAAGAATGCTCTCATCAAAGGGGTGTACCAGGGCAGTGATGTTCTGGAAGCCAGATGGCAAATTGTTGAGGGGTGGGAGGAGAGGATATAGAGAGAAGCAGTATAGACAGCTTTTTTTTTCAGGGAGATTGGTTGAGAGGGAGGAGAGATTTAGGATGATAACTCAAGGGTGTAGTGAAGTTTCTTTAAGGATGGGAGAGTCTTGGGCATGTTTGAAGGCAGTAAGAAAGAAGCCACTAGAGAGAGAAGTTTAAGGGTCAAGAGAGAGGGAACTATTGAGGTTTACTTGATTTAGATTGAGGTTGGCCTTGGCAGGGAGAAGGAATGACATTGTCAGAGACTGAAGGGAAGGAGAAGAGTGTGTGTGTGTGTGTGTGTGTGTGTGTGTGTGTGTGTGTGTGTGTGTGTGTAGGGGGTGATGTCAAGAAATTTTGATATGAAGAGAATGATAGATTAGGGAACTTGTGCAGAATGTCCTCAGTTTCCTGAGTCACGTAAGAGGATTATTTATAAGTAATTTCCATTGGTAGAAATTAATACATCACTCTAAAAAAAATATAAGAAGGCATTCTTAGCTACTCCTTTGCATAGGCCACAAGGTCTATAGGGAGGGAACATTGTATAGAAAGTGAGGTCCTTTTCTCTTGATGTATTTTTTTATCTGATTCCATTTTTCTTTTCTTGAAAAATCTTTGGATCTCTATGAAGAACGAGGGGAGATTAGAGGAAATCTAGGTGATAGAAAAACAAATGTCAGTGAAATCTGTTAAAAATAAATTATATTAATATATCAATAGTACCTGGACTTAGGAGGTCAATCACAGTCAAAATAAATCACTAGTTAGTGAAAATGAAACACCTGGGACAAGTAAAGAGAAAAGGAAAGGTCAGCTAGATAGGAGGACCAGGAAAGTGGTGTTACAGAAGCCAGACATAAGGGAATTAATGAAGACTATGCTCAATCCTGGAGGAATCTGGGGATAGAGGAGGTTGGGGTGGACAGATACTGGTCTTTGCAAGATTTTGATGGTGGAAGGAGTGAAATGTGAGAGAGAAGACCAGGCATAGGCTACATGAGGGAGAGCTAGAGGGAGGAAAAAATTCTGAGAGTAGCAGAGGTAAATGTTTCTTAAAACTTTTACTACTGCTATCTTTGTTAATTCTGGACTCTGTTGTGCTAAGTGTAAATCAATAGGATAAACTGCTCAGCAAATGTAGGTGGGAACTAATCCTTGCTATAACTGCTCTGTAATACGTTGGATTGGGAGGAAGTTGATTTGGCTCATCAAGATTTTGTGACTTTTTATCAAAATACAGTTGATGAATCATCACACAGATGAACACAGTGAGCTTCCAAAGTGGAAAGCTGAGGATATTACTGTTAAAATTATATAGGTAGCTTTATTCTGCTTAGAAATGAGAATTTCCATTTGGAATCTCTATTTTCTTTTTTTATACTATGATCACATATATGCACACACATTCCTATTGTAAGGTTTATAGATGTCATGTTTGAATCTTATTTCCTTTTTTCCCTGAGGTCTATAAAGTAAATGCTCCTATATTTCTCCTTAACTGTTTCTGGTCTTTATGATAGATCCTTCTAAACCTTTTAAAGGACTCCTTCTGGTACACATCTCTGTTAGTATTTTATCAGTTGAAATGAGAGAAGGGAAGATTTTCTCCACTGTAGAAAATTTAAGAATTACTTTGTGTTTTTATCTTAATTTCATTACATGAAACAAAAGTGCTTCCTATTCAATTTTTGGCTAAAATGATATTTACATAATGAGCCTCCTTTGGATTATGTGATAATCATTTTATGAACAGATAGTACGTTTTGTATGTTAAAATTGGCTGTGTCTAGTGTGTGCAACTGTTTCCTGTATTCTTTTCTTGGGGTCATATGGTTAGCATATATAACTTAGAGAGAAAAGGAGGAAGGTATAGTGAAGTCTCCCTCCTACCAAAACAAAACAGGACAATTTTCCCCTCCCACTGTTTAAAGTGTTTGTGTCTCTTGGTTCATTTTTAGCCTTATTAAATCTATGACTCCAGAGCCCAATCACAATCTGAAAAATGTCAGCAATGTAACTTAACTATCAACAATGTTCTTTTAATGATATGGTTTTGGAGCTGGGCATGGTGCTACATGTCTGTAGTCTCTGCTCCCAGAGGAGGCTAAGGCTGTTGGATTGCTTGAATTGGAAAGTTTTGAGGTACACTAGGTCTAAAGCCGATTATTGGAGGTCCATAGTAAGTATGTCAGCAATACGATGATCCTCTAGGCAAGGGCAACCAGGCTGCTTAAGAAGGGGCAAAGCAGGTCAGAGCAGAAATGAAGCAGGTCAAAACTGCTATGTTGACCCCAGTGATGTTGGACCCATGAGTGGTCACTGCATTTCCAGTCTGGGTGAAATAGTGAAACTCAGTCTCAAAAAAAATTTGTTTTTGATTTCCAGTTGTCTAAGAAGTTCTAGTAGTCTCAGACTTAATTTGAAACTTTCAGTCAATTAACAGGCATTTATTAGGTGCCTACTATGTGACAGACACTGTTTTAGGCATTGAGAATACAAAGATGAAGACAAATTAGTCTCTGTCTTCAAAGAGCTTACGTGCTATGTTGGAAATAACACATTCACATATAAAGTAATACTCTATATAATTATAAACTTTTAAAGTGTGTGCACCATTTTGAAAATGTAATCTCATACATTCGGCTATGAAATTTAAATATCAGCAACTTTTCTAGGAATTTTCTTTACAGATACAGATTTTTTTCAAAATGCCTAATTATGGTGTGCAAGGAACCCTAGGTTCTTAAAGATTATATAAAGAGACCGTAAGCTTTAGCATGTTCTATCTTGTTGGAAAGACTTAAAGTATAGTTGGGGTAACGGATTGAGACAACTGAGAGCCAACCTAGCTAAATTAGAAGAAGCTCATTACTTAATTTGCTCCTAGGTGATGAGTTCTTTGACATGATAACTGGTAAAACAAGGAACAACTTAAAAATATTCTTCATTCTACGTGACCTCCTTCTACACTAGCATCTGAAGGAGCATTGAAAGGAATAGAAAGTGCTAAGAATCACACAGTTTTTAGACCATTCCAAATTTGGATGGCTCTTTCTATGGAGGATCATGGGAGAACATGGATGAGAATCTAACAGGACAAGACATGGATGGGTTGTGATTTTCATCAGTTGAGGGAGTGCCCATATTAGATGAGACCACAGACTTGTTGAAGCATTTTTGAAGTGGCTAGCAGAATCCCAGAACCAAGAGTGACTGACAGAGGGAGTTTATGATAGAGATAAGGTGAGAAGTGGTTAGGTTTCTAAATTTGCATATGTATTTCCTCTAGGTGATCCACTCTCATAATTAGAATGTATCTTCAGATACATTAAAGCAGATCAAAGATAAAATGTCTGGGGCTGACCTAAGAGTTTTTTTTTCTTTTCTTTTGCATGCAAGTATGGCATTATTAATAGAATGCGAAAGGCTTGGGTTTGAATTTTACAGACATTGACTGTGAGCTAATGGCTAAGATAGCTTTTCTGTGCTGCAGTTTCCTCATTTATATAGGGGATAGGGAGTAGGCTTGGACCTAGGATTTCACTAGTATAGAGATCCTCCTGGATGATAAAACTCTATCAGTGCGGGTTGGCACCTTCTATGAAATTTAAATTCTTAAAAAAGTTGCCTGGTGCATGAGTGGTTAAGTGACTTACCCAGAGTCACACAGCTAGTATGTGCCAGAGGCAGGACTCGAATTCAGATCTTTCTGACTTCAAGGCTAGTCTAATAATAATATTCTAAACAGGGTTGTTGATAGTGAAGCACTTTGGCAAACTTAAAAGCGCTACGTAAATGTGAGTTCTTATTATTTTATGTGAAACAGGGAGATATTGAGAAATGAGTTAAAGAACAAGCATTTCACAAATGCCTGCCAAATGCCAGGCACTATGCTAGAAGTTGGGGGTACAGAAAAAATGAGTCTTTCAAAGATTTTGCATTACATCAGAGGAGAAAATATGTGCACGTATAAATACATGCAAAATAAATACATATATGAAAAATTCAAAGCAAGTTGGTTTTTGGTTTTTTTTTTAATGTGTGGGGAAGGAAGTATTAGCAACTGGGAGATGGAGATAAATACAGAAAACTGGAATTTTCTCTTTCCTTTATAGTAAGAGACAGAGTTTTGTGGTAAAACAGAAGTTTGGATTTGAAGTTAGGACATGAGTATTCAAATCCAGGCTCTGACACTTAGCTTAGCAACCATGACCAGCTTTACCTCTCTGCGTCTCAGTTTCCTCATCTTTGAAATGAGTCTAAGAATATTTGTGCTACTTTTCCCCAGGAATATGGCAAGGATTAAAAGAGACAATAAACATAAAGTGCCTTGTAAACCTTAGATTTAATTCTGTATAACTGTGAGTTCTGAGATCTTCTGTGTATATCTTGGTGTTCCTTATACAGCGTCTACTGAAGGAAAGAAAGGGGGTTAGGGGATGGAACTTTGGATAGCATTTTCCTTATTGGAGGAATATGATTCAGGGGTACCAGACCTGTTGACAATTTTTATATATGAATAATAAGTAATAGACAAAGAGGCTGAGAACGCCTGGCTCTTGGGAGACATGAATGAGGAGTTCATGAAGGAGCTGAGATCAGATCTTATGTATTTACACTCCAGTGAATACCTGATATAACTTTTATTATGAAAGCTTTATGACCTTTTATAGCTATGTAACTTCCTCACGCTTGTTATTTTTATCTCCCAAGTTTCTCTGTAGTTACTTAAAGCAAAATCCCTTAGGAAGTCTCAGAAGGGCTTGCACAGGCGCAGGAGAATAGGGGAGAAGTTGGGAATCATATTTCACTTCTGCAGAAGCGGACTGGTGAGGAGAAAAGCTTTAGTCACAAGGAAGAGATGTAGTGATAAACAGAAGAGAGTAGGCAGGCCAGTTCTTAAGACCTGTAAGTAAGAGAGAAGGGGAGGGATGGGAGGGATGTTGATGGTGATGAGAGAAATGTTGGCCCAGAGATAAGTCTGTAGGAACAAATGGAAGGTGAATGAGTTTCCTGCATATCATTGTGGCATTATACTTGTATTTTAGACTCCTGTGACTATACTTATGATACCAGTAGAGTAGATACTTCTTGAGGGCAAAGATTGTCTCACTTTTATATTTGTATATAAATGTGTATTTGTATATTTAGCACAGTGCCTGGCACATAGTAAGTGATAAAGGATTGATTGAAAGAGGAACTTACTAGGGGAATTTTGTGTATTAAAAAACAACAACTCCTTCTTAATGAATATAAGAATTTGTGGCTGCAGCATGGTGATATTCAGTTTATATATAGACAGAATCTAAATCCTCTCCAGTCTTTGAGGCCTACCTCCAATCCTTTGCCATCCATGAAGCTTTTCAGTATACTGCAGCTTGTGCTAATTCCTCCTTTGCTGAGGTGCATTGGTATTTATAATTTCCAGTGGCAGAGTGGATAGAATATTGTACTTGAGGTTGGGAAGGCCTGAATTTAAATTCTGCCCCAGATTCTTGTTAGCTGGGTGACCCTGAGAAAACTTACTCATTTTCTCTTAAGCCTTGTTTTCCTCAACTGTAAAATAGGAAGAACAACAACTCTGTTTTAAGGATCAGATAAAATGCCATTATGTAAGTTTATTTCTGGAAACCTTAAAGCATTATAGAAATACTAGCTTATTGTTGCTGTTTTACCTTGCACATTCTAACACTTCATCATAGACTATACCCTTTTCACTGTTTCAGGTAAATTTTTTTAAACTGTGTTAACTTCCTTGAGGGAAGGGCCCACACCCCACACTTTTTTTTTTGTATTCTCCAAAGTACACAGGAAATACTCAACATATTCCTCTTAATCAAAATAAAAAACTTAAAACATTAGCAGGCAGGTTAAAACATACCTTTTGTTAATATCTGAAATGGTTTTGTTTCCCTCATTTGATAGATGACTCCTGTCTGCAGTAGCCTATATGTTGGGAGATAGAAAATTAAAAAAAAATTTTTTCTGATAGTTTTCTACTATCGCCTAGTTCTTAAAAACAGACTAGTAATTGCATTGGTGGAAACATGCCTGCTAATGCAACTTTCAACATTTCCATGCCTTCACAGGCATGAGAATCTGAAGACTCTGGGGGAAAGATGTGAGCTAAATTCTGATGTTCCCAGGGGAAACCTGAATGGAGGTACAAGCCAGATACTGATGTTCCCAAGGGAGATACTGGCTGTGGGGAAAATGGGTCAAGGAGGTTTTAGAAAAAAAACACAAACCCTCCTGAGAGTGATGGATATGGCCCTCCCATATTACATTGTTTTCACTCTGCTGGCATAGACTTGAGAAACTGGAGTGAACCCCATGTCTTGTTATGGAGCTGGAACAGGACTGAAGTGGAAGATTACTTTTGTTTGGTGACTTACCACTGAACTTCCGTTAAGCAGATGAAAGCACAGTGAAAAACTAATTAGATTCTTAGGAAATACTATTGAATAGAATAAAATTTCAATAGCACTGCTAGTGTTTTAACTGTTGCTGTTATGGAAGACGTCATTTATTGTGTTAAGGAACAAGAGAAACCTTTCTCTTCAGTTATTTAGTTTAGTTATTTTTTCCTTTTAGCAGTTGATCAATGAAGATACATTGTTTTGTGTCTCTTTAAAGTGTGATCTCTTCTGCTCTGTTTTCTTACTTGGTTTGCTCTTTACTATATCACATAAGGCATAAATGGCTCTTCATGTTTGTTGATTTTTTAGGTGGAGTGGATTCCTCCTTTGTGCCATTGCAATGCTTCTTGTGATATTCCCAATGTTTACTTTCCCGAAGAAGCTTCCCCCTAGACATAAGAAAAAGAAAAAATCCTCTGATGATGCTTCCAATGAGGAAGATGAGATCATGAAGGAGAAATCAAATAACAGAGAGCAAGAAGGAGTTGGCTCTTCTATGGCATTTGGAAAGAATGTAAAAGGTAAAGTGTTCTTTTCAGAGAAACGGAGGCTTAGCGTTTCAAAGTATTTGAACCTATGTGCATTTACATGTGCATTGGAGACCTCTCGTTTTTTTTTTTTTTACATCATACCTAACTTAAGAGAAATATATGGATCAAAAATACACATTTGTCAGTGTGGCTTTTTATCTATTTGAATATAAAATTGGTTCAAAATTATATCTCCCAGTAATTACTATTAAAATCCTATAATCCTGCTTTAACATACAGAAATGACTGATGTATTTAGGCTTCAGATATGAGTATTTTTGAATATGAGTTGAGATTGTTTCAGAGATCTTAAACAACTTATTTATTGTATACCAGTTCTTTTATATTTTTAAAAATATAGACTAAATAAGGATAAGAAAACATGTAGACAAAGAAATTTTTAAAATGTAATGTGTCAAAAATCTGTTTTTAGTATCCAGTGGTTTGAAATGAATATCTGTTAATCCAAGTGACTTGTAAATTGATCATTTGTTAACCCTTCATGAGCCTTTTTTGTTCTAGTCCATGATTAATTTTAAGAAAATCAAGCAACATTTGATAACTAATGCATTGAATATTTACACAATGTAGAAATATTGTGATGACATTTAAAAAGTCAAAAGACAAATTTGTATTTGTATAAAAGAACTAGAATTCAAAAACTTATGGCAGTTAAAATGAATAAAACAGGTTTGTTCGTCATTATGGTTTTGATGTTCTTAATTGCGACATCTGCTTTCTTCCCTATTAGTCTAGAACAAAAGCTCTTTGGGTTTCCTTTTTTTGGTTTTTAATGAAGGGAACAATGCTGTCCACCTCACAGCGGTATAAGGGAGGTGGATATCAGAATATTTTGCTTCATTTTCTTCATATTTGTATCCCTGGGCACAGTTTGATAGCCCTTTGGGCATGGTTCCAAATTACTCTCCAGAATGGCTGGATTAGTCCACAACACCACCAACAGTGCAATCATGTCATGTCACTATTTTTCCACATCTCCCCAACATTTGTCGCTTTTCTTTTCTGTCTTGTTAGCCAATCTGATAGGTGTGAGGTGGTACCTCAGCGTTGTTTTCATTTGAATTTATTTCATCAATAACAATCTAGACATTTAAAAATATAAAAAAATAGAGATAGGTTTCATTTTTTCTGTAAAGTGCCTGTTCATATCCTTTGATCATATCAATTGGAGAATGATTCTTATTTTTTATAAATTTGACTCAGTTCCCTATATATTTTGAGAAATGAGGCTTTTATCAGAGATACTATAAAAATTGTTGATGTTACTTCATTTTCTATTTTATTATTGTACCTTTTAGCAAAATGTAGTTTCCTTTATTATCTCTTTTAATTAGGGCTATCTTTGCTTCTGCTATGTTTGAGATCATGATTGCTACACTTGACTTTTTTTTTAAAATCTCAGCTGAAGCATAATAGATTCTTTTTCAGGTCCTTATTTTAACTCTGTGTGTTTTTTCTTTCTGTTTCAAGTGTAGTTCTTGTAAACAATATATGATCAGATTCTAGTTTGTAATCCATTTTGCCATTTGTTTCCATTTTACGGATGATTTCATCCCATTCACATTCTGTTCATGAGAATTATGATTACTAATTGTATATTTTCCTCCATCTTGCTTTCTTCTGTTTATCCTTCTCTGTCTTCTTTTTATCCTGTCGCTCCCCAAAAGTCCATTTTGCTTCTAACCACTGCCTTCCTTAATCTATCCTACCTTCTATCACTTTCACTCTTTCTCTTTATTTTTTACTCTTTTCCCCTCCTCCTTTCCTATTGATTAAGGTAGATTTCTGTACCCAACTGAGCATGTACGTGTATTCTCCCTTTTTTGAACCAATTCCAATGAGAGTGAGGTTAAAGCATTGCCTGTCACTCCCCCCATTTTCCCCTTCACTTAACAACTCTTCCACATGTACCTCTTTTATGTGAGATAGTGTTCCCTATTCTTCCTTTCTCTTCCCTCTTCTCACAGTGCATCCCTTTTTATCATCCCTTCATTTTTTTTGAGATTTTCCCAACATAATCACAGCCTTGCTGACTGCATGCTTTTTGCCTGTGCCAACTGCCCCAATAATGACAAAGTTCTTAGGAGTTACACGTATCATATTCCCATATAAGAATTTAAACAGTTTAACCATATCAGGTTCCTTATGATTTCTCTTTCATGTTTACCTTTTTATGCTTCTTTTGAGTCTTGTGTTTAAATGTCAGATTTTCTATTCAGCTCTGGTCTTTTCATCAGAGATGCTTAACTTTTCTCTGTTTCATTAAATGTCTGTTTTTTTCCCCAGAAGAATTGTGCTTGGTTTTGCTGGGTTTATTCTTGGTTGTAATCTTGGCTCTTTTGCCTTCTGGTATCATATTCCAAGTCTTCTGCTCCTTTAATATGGAAGCTGCTAAATCCTTTGTGATCCTGAATGTGGTCCCATGATACTTGAATAGTTTCTTCCTGGCTGTTTGCAATATTTTCTCCCTGACTTGGGAGCTCTGGAATTTGGCTGTAATATTCCTAGGAGTTTTCATTTAGTGATCTCTTTCAGGAGGTGATTGGTGGATTCTTTCAATTTCTGGCTTACCTCTTGTATCTAAGTCATCAAGGCAGTTTTCCTTGATAATTTCTTGAAATATTATGTCTAGGCTCTTTTTGTAATCTTTTTTTTATCTTTATTTTACAGGAATTCTTAAATTGTCCTCAAATTATTTTCTAGGTTAGCTGTTTTTCTGAGGAGATATTTCACATTTTCTTATTTGGTTTTAGACTGTTGACTTTGTTTTATTGTTTCTTGATGTCTCAATGGAGCAAGTATTTTCTTCAGTAAATGTCTGTGCCTCTTTCACTATTTGACCAAATCTGGTGTTTTTTTGTTTTGGTTTAAAGTGAGTTTATTTCTGCAAAGGTGGTACCTTATGTCTGTATGTAGAGCAGAAATTTTGGGGAAACCCCAATCGTCAATCCCTTGCTTCAAACACTAGCAGCAGAGAGCAGTTCAAGATCTTCCTTGGGGGCCAGAGATGCTGGGGTCAAGGAGAGCAGGATAAGTCACTAGCCTTTCAAAGTCAACCAGGGTCCAGGGTGGAAGGCATTGGGCTTCATGGCCATGGCTTGACCTACTCCCAGAGATAGGTTCTTTGAAGGTCAGCAGGAGGTCAGTGCTATATTGAGGCAATTGGAATAGGACCAGATAGATGTAAGATCACATCCTTTTCATTTGCCTCATCCTCCTTGGCCATACGCTGCAGACAACCCAGGCATCCTGGCAGTCTCAAAGGGACAGAGTGTGGGGAGAAAAGGGTTGCATAGCTTCTACTTGCTTGCCCCCCTGATCCTTGCACTCCTCCCAGTGCCTCAAAGTGGTACTGCACTGCCACTTCTCCTTGCATGTGCTGCTGTAGCTACTGGAGTTCCATGATAAGATTCTGCACCATCATGCAGTAGCAGAAAACTTCCTGGTTGTCTGGTACTTGCTGGAAATCACTCATGTCCCAAGCCCCTACGAGATGGGTGATGGAGAAGGCTCCTCTGAACAATGGATGGTTTTGTTTGGGCTCCATAGACAGGTCTGAATGGGGGAAGCAAGAGAAGGAACCCAATTCTTGTTTTTAAAGTGGTATTTTCTTCACTTTTTTTGGTATTATGTTTACCAAACTGTTTACTATCTTTTCATACTATTCTTGTATCACTCTCATTTATTTTCCCAGTTCTTCCTCTGTTAACTCTTACCACTTTCTTTAAGTCTTCCAGGAATTCTTACTGGGCTTGTATTTAATTTGTATTTTTCCTTCTTTGAAGCTTTGCTTGTAGCTGTTTTCATGTTGTTGTCTTCTGAGTTTCTGTCTTGATCTTCCTTGTTACCATAGTAGCTTTTTGTGGTCACATTTTTTGTTGTTGTTGTTTGCTCATTTTTCTAGCCTATTTCTTGACTTTGAACTTCATGCTAAAATTATACTCTGCGCACCTTGTGATGGGGAGGCACTGTTCCAAGCTTCAGGCTTTTTTCATGCTGTGATTTTCAGAGCTAGTTCTGGGGTTCTGCAAATTTTTGGTGCTTCCAACATGGTATGATCTGAGGAGAGCTGTGGTCAGTTGTGGTCACTACTTTTCTGGTCTGTTCTCTGCTGGTCTTTACCCAGGAAGGGCCCCTGCTCCCCTGCAGCTGTAAATGCTAATGCTCCTCTCTCCTGGAACTGTGGTCAGGGTCCCTGCTCCCTGGTGACTGAACACAAGTGTTACTTTCTTTTCTGGAAATGCAGCCCAGAGCTGCATGTAGGCAATTGAGTTACCAAACAGCACTCGATTCTGTGCCCATTGTCAGTTCAAGGTCCCCTGTAATTTCTTTCCCACTAATTGTCCAATACCCCTTACCACCTTTGGCCTAAGAGCTTCCATGACTGCTGCTGCTGCTACAGTCACCTCCAAGGCCCACCATTGTTGTTGTTAGTGCATCATGTGTGTTTGTGGGCTGGGAGCAGCCCAGTGTTGTAGACCTCTCATGTTGACCTCCAAAGTTGTCTTGGGCTGGAAAAATGTCTCATCCTGACCTTTTGTTGGTTGTGCTTCTCCAGAATTCAATTTAACACATTATTTTAAAGTTGTTTGGAGGGTAATCTTAGGAGAGATTGGCTGGGTTGCTGCCTTTCTTCTGCTATCTTGGCTCTGTTCTCCACATTGAATTTCTTCATTGTTCTTTTTGTGATCTATACTTTTGATTTTTTGGAGAATGTGGTGTCTTGTGATTGATGATATAAAATTTTTTTCCCCCAGGTGCAGATTGGGATGGTTGTACAGCACTCTAAATGTAATCTAATTTGTTTTCTTCCTTCTCTTTAATTTTGAGCCTGTGTTACGTCCAAGATATGTACTAATGTACTAACCCAATAGGATGTCTCTCCAACTGAATGTCATCGTCTGGGCAACAGACATCTTTCATCTATTTAGTTTCTCCATTGTGAATTGTTAGGCTGAACGTTTTTGTAGTGGTATTAATGGCTAGGGATCTCACTGAGGAACCCTTATGGTATTTTGACAGCTTAATGTAATCATCACAATATAATCTGCACACACAAACATCTGGAGAAACTCAAAATCTCTAGGCCATCTATCTTCTATTTCTACTCTATGCAAGACATCTTTTTTGACATTGGCACACACCTTTGGTATCTGTCTCCCTGTTTTATATCTCAGTTGGCAGTGGTAATCAGAGGTTCGTTGCATAGTTTTCTCTTTAGTTGTGTCTGTCTAGGAATCTGGTATGTTCTTAAATCCAATTCACTTGCAAGTCAAGATAGCACCTTTCAGATGTCGTTGGTCCTCTTGGAGAATGAAGGACATATAACAAGAACAGTAGTGATCTGAAATATATCTTGTATGATCATAGTATATTATTGGGATATATACCTTATTGTAAGAGAGCTTTTAAGATTTCATTTGGTTTTACGGTATCACCTGTTTTCTTTATTTAACAGTAAACATATTGGAATATTGTAATATCTGCAATTTTTATTCCTTTGAGTTTACTTTTATTTTATGATTCACACACACTGGGTGAGAGAGTATCAGTGTTTTAAAAGATGTAAGCATACTGGGATTGTTGAAAGTACTGTGCTATTTCCCCAAATCTCAAACACTCTTCCTAAATTACGTAACTCTAAAGATGTAGTGTACTATAGAAAATCATTTGCAAAAGTTTGATTCCTTTTCAAATTTTAATTAAGGAAGGATATCCTAAATATGCTTATGAATTTTTCTCATCAAGATTTTACACAGGTGAGGAAGAAAAATGCAAGTCAGTTGCTGATTGCTTCTAAATCTCCTTTTATTTTTTTAAAACAATTTTACAATTTTTTTTAAAGCACATAGACTCTTTCCTTACTTTGGAATATCTTAAATTAGACCCTTAATACTTTCCTCTATTCTATTTCCTTTGGCCTTGATTTCCTCAGTATATCATTTTTTTAGTTCAGTTTCTCTTCCCAGCTTCATCTTTTTGAGTATCATTCTCATTTCCACTTGTAGTCCCTGGAGTCTTAAAAGGTTAGAGTCCAAATGTGGGGATTCCTCTATCATCAATAATGAAAATAGACAGCCATAGAAGCAGTGAGAAATTAATTTCATTTTCCATTTGTTTGTTGTCCTTCTTATTTAGGATGACCTGTCTTAGTTGTGTTTAATATCATATTTTCTTCACGCTTCCCAGTTTTGGATTCTCCGTTGCAGTATTCTTTAAAAAATGATGATATGACGGATGTGAAAGTATGTTTACTATGATTCTACATGTATAGCCTAAATCAGATTGGATGCTGTCTTGAGGAGGGCATGGGAAATTTCGAATTCAAAATCTTATAAGAGTGAATGTTGAAACCTAAAAATAAGTAAATAATTAATAAAAAAAGAACTAGAGTAAAAAAAAGATGATGATAATCAGAATCACTCTCTTTACTAATGTTCCTTTATTCAAACAGTTTTTTTGAATGGGCCAAGTTAGAGTTGTTGGAGATACGTCATTATTTTCATTGCAACATTCTCACTAGATTTGACTATAAAAAGGCAATCAATTCTAAAATGAACTTCCACATCAGAAATCAATTATTTCCTGTCTATTTAGAGTCAGTTTCATTTTATTGTTGGGACTCACCACATCTAGTGCAATTTAACTTTCTTCTTATAGAATTCATTATATCTAAGCATAATTATGTCTGCTGGGTAATATAGACTCTTTTGGTTTGTTAAATTTCTTAATTCTAAATTTTTTTCTCTCCTTGTGGCCATGTTGTCATTAAAGTCATTGAATATCAAGGGATATTCAAACTTGTTTCAAGAATATTGATCAGTTCTTGGTAGAAGTTCCTTATGGTGCAATAACACCATAGTACCTACATAGGTAATACTTTGTTAGCCATTGTTGGACATATGTTTTGTTTCTAGCTTCTGTTATCTCAAATCGTGCTGCCAGGAATATTTTTGAACATATTAATCTTTTCTTTCTGTTAATAGCCTCTTTTGGAGGTGCAACAGTAATTTCAATAGTAAAATTTGGGGACCAAAAAATATGAACAAGTCAGTAACTTTGGCAGAATTTCAAATTGTATTCTTGAATGGTTGAACCAATTTATAGCTTCCATAGCAATGAATTAGTGTACCTATATTTTTATAACCCTTGCTATGCAAAGTTTTGCCATGCAAACCTTAAAAATAAAACAATTTAACATATCTAGTACTGATTGTGCTACTTAAAAAAGAGATAACAAACAATTGTCTTATCTAATATAATTTAATTTATGCTTAGAGTTACTGATAAAGAAATATCAATTAATTAAAAATCAACTGTTGTTGAATTTCATATTTACCCTTGAAAGCTGCAAAGACTCCTTTTGGCCATTAGAGCTAACACAGGAAGTGAGACACTAATGATCAACTGATATGATCAATTTTTCTACCTACACCCTGTAAATTATGCATTGTATAAGCTCTTTTAAATGTGGTGAAAAAGGGAGGTGTGATTCTGAGTGTTCTTACCTCAGCTACATGTAAGAAGGTTAAACCTTTTACAAGATGTTGATTGTTTTAATATCTTATGAACTAAAAGTACCACTTAAAACGTTAAGGTTGCCTGATCAATTTTCTGAGAGCTGAGCTTGTATCTTTGCAGCCATTACATCTTGACAGTACAACTACCTAAAAGTTCTCTAAGTTATTGCTTTTGAAGTCTAGAAAACTTTAGAAAATATCTTGTCTTTATCTATTTGTGATCTTTTATGTTTACTTATGTTGATAATTTGAACAAAACTTTATAGGCTCTTTTCTCTGTTAGACCTCTATCTCCATCTTGAGTGCAATGTAATTTAAAATCCATAGAATCTAATAGTGCAGGAATTTTGGAGGTCATGGCTAAATTGAGTTAGCTGCCCTGAATCTGGGAGCCACATGTAAGGTGGCCATCAGAGACCCTGTGAATATATTTGAGTAAAGGAGTTCAACCACCATCCTCTGTTTCTTCATTAGAAAGTATTACATGTGGTATGTGCTTGACAGGAAGAATTACATATACCTGTCCTCTACACATTTGCAACTTAAGATAGCCTCACTGATGTAGAAAATATATCTTGTGAAGTAAAGAGGCAGACAGTGAACACTAAGAGAGTCCACAAAATGTGATCTGAATAACACATAGACGATGCTTTCCTCATGTTCTGAGTGTGGACAGAACATTAAAGTTTATATCCCTACTTGGACAGATGGAAAGGAACATTGTTCAGTGTCAATTTTAAATAAACTAGCTGGTTTTGTGGTCAGTGATTGTGAAGGGTCTGTTTTATAACTGAGACTGTTACTTTTGTTCACTGAAGTGCGTTGGTGAATGGGTTAAGAATTTTTTGGGGGAAAAGGTGAATCTTCCCTTGTCGTGATTGTGGGACTAAAATTTGTCAATATGATTGTCATCATTAGCATTTCACAAACTGAGAAGAAATATAGCCTTGGAGCCAGGAAGACCTGGGTTCAAGACCTGTCTCTGAAAAATGCTAGCTATGGGCAAATCGCTTAATTTCTCAGTGCAGTTCTCTAATATCATGTAAGTTACAGAGAAGGTGGTAGCCTGCCCTGGTAAGTAAGTTCTTTACTCTAATGAGATAACTGATCCAGTCCCAATTCCTAAGATATTATAAATAATAGCAATACTCTCTAGAAAAGCAGGGCATGCTTGTGTCTGCAGGTGTAGGAGGGTGAGGGGAGAGAAGGTTGAGAACAGTGATGGTATAGAACTTAGAAGGAGTGATTCTCCATAGTTGTCATTGTCCAAGGAGAGAAGAAGAATGGGGCCAGTAAGCGCTGGTGACCATTGAGGTGGTCTTTTATAAGAATTTTCTTTTTTTGTTTTGGTCTATAACACACAGATGGAACTAGATCAAAAGAGCTACGTTTAGTAAAATGCAAAAATATTGAATATCAACATATTCAAGGAGGACATATAAGGTTTATTAGACTTAGACTATAGAATAAGTAGCTAGGTGGTACAGTGGATGGAGTGCTGAATCTGAAGTCAGGATGTCCTTAGTCATTTACCAGCTTTGTGTCCTTGGACAAGTCACTTAGCTTCTTTTAGCCTCAGTTTCCTCATCTGCAAAATGGGGATAATAATAGTATCCACTTCACAGGATTGTTGTGAGGATCAAGTGAGATAATATTTGTAACGTGCTTTGCATACCTTAAAGTGTCATGTGCTATTTTTAGCATTATTATTAAGATGAACACTTACAGTTAGGATGTGCTTACTTTCTCCATTCCTTAAAAATATCAGAAGACTTTAAAATTAAAAAAGCTTGACCATAAGAATCAGCTATGAGTTAAATAAATGAATGAACATTAAAGTAAAACAATAAAATATGAAAAGTCAAATTCTGTCTTCATTCAGTTAGAGTTTAGAAACAGGTACAAAACCGTGTGGCCAGTTTGCACTTACTAAGTATTTATGGTCTCTTCTGAAATTATTGTATTACTAAGATAGTATTTCCTTTTTTAAACCCCAAATTGTTCTTAGGAATGGTAAGTTAAGAAAGGTCCAGATTTTTGTTGCTTTGAAACTACTGTTGCAGAGCAAATATGCCACCCTAAATTTTTTTATAGCTTTTGCTTTTACAGCACCTTCATTTTAAAATATATCCCATCCTCTCCCCTCCCTAGAAAGCTATTCCTTTCAATAAAGAATCAGAAAGGAGGGGGAAAAGCAGCTCAGCCAAATTAACCAAAACAAGTCAGCTGAATCCAACAATATATGCAGTGTTCTACACCCATAACCCCTTACTACCAAAAAGAAGGGAGGGAGATCCATTTTTTCCCTGTCTTCTGTGCGGCCAGATTATGCTAACTTTTTGCTGCTGCTGCTGCTTCTGCTGCTACCTACTCTTTCTTCTCATTTTTGCCTCCTGTCTCTTGCTCATTTCCTCTTTTTCCTCTGTAAAAGCAAGCACCCGACATACAGAGGAGGACCTGCTATTACAGATTCTTTGATCTGATTTTCTAAAAGGAAAGCAGCTTTTGAGGGGGTCAACAATCACTTTAATCAAGCACATGTATTATTCACTTAGTTCAGCACCCTGAACTTCAGAGAAAATACAAATGAAGATCAACCAACAGACAGGGCTTCCAGCTGCCTGATCATCACAGAACATGCATCACAGAACAATAGACAGATGCAACTCTCTGACCACACATAGTTACCAGAGAGAAAAGCACCAGCGTCTGGCTTTTCAAAGCTGGGAGGCTCCTTAGCAGCTTCCCAGAGTCTCATCTGACCAAACACTTCCAATGAGTAAGCCCCAAAGTAAAACCTCACCTCAGAGTATTCATACATTTTTCAGAGCCAGAAGGCATCACAACCTTAGAGAACCAGTGCTTCATTAACAAAAGGTGTGAGCCTTCCTACAAATCTCCCCTAATCAAACTCCCCTTAATGGGCAGGCCCATCAATGGGTGGGGAAGATCTTTAATCTCATTAGCATTACATCTTCTCTCCTTGCACTCCAACTAGGAAGCTTAGTATGATTTAATAAGCTTAAATAATTACACTGTAGCAGAAAAGATCAGTACTTCAATAGATTCCTCATTTCCTTAGAGGGGATATTGCCTCTAACAAACAGATTATAACTGCTCTGTGTCATAATATACTGATATTTTATCTGAGTTTCTGTGACTAAAAAAATATTTTCCTGGTGGTTAGTCTTCTAGTGATGTCTCTTTCTCCTTAGCTGGGCTGGTTCTTGGTCAGATGTGTAACCCAATGCTGAATTCATGTTCAGAGCCTTTCCCAATTGTCAGGACCTGCCAGAGATTGAATTTCACTGGCCTAGCCTTCAGAAACAAGGATCATCTTCAAACCATCATGAATCATTAGAATAATAATAAGTTGATGGAGGTATAAAAGAAAAGGAGAGAGTTGTTAGAAATTAGGAAAATTTTATAGTTAATAGAATTTCCATATAATCAAGAACAAATGTATGAGCAGAAGATGTATATTCTATGTAGAGGCATATATCTACAATTAGTGCATGTTTCCATCTCTTGATTTGCTATTTAATCATTTTAAGGAAATAATGGTAGAATCAGGGCTATAAATAATGAAATTTCTCTCATTTCCCCTTTAACAGTCATCCATTCTTTTGTCAGATTTGCAGTTCCTAAAGCTTATCTGTGCTTTTCATCTCTCATCATTACTTGTCTTTAGTCTCATTCACATCTACTTGTTTCTTTGGTCTCCTTTTCCTTTGGCAGACTGCTTTTTTCCATCCATTAAGCCACTCTTCTCTGCTCATTCTGCTGGCCCATTTCCAGTTTCACCTCCTCCATGAAGCTTTTCCCCTCCACTGAAAATAACCTTTTGGTCTTCCAATCTTTGATAAAACATTGTTCCTCTACTATGCATTCATTTTATTATATTTGTATGATAGTGTTTGTATATATGTCTTATCTTCCCTACCAGATTATAAATTCTTTGAGGGCAGGGGCCCTGTTCTTTTCATCTTTCTCTCTCTCAATACCTTGCACATGGTAGGTGCTTTAAAATGTTGTTGATTGAAGACTCTCCAAATTCTACTTCAAAGAAGAATCATCTTCTAGAAGGCGTAGGTAAGGATTTTTCTTTTGTCTAAAACTTCTTCTGTTGATTACTGTACAGTTGCTTAAGATAATTTCCTTTAACTAAATACACTTAAGAATTTCCAACTAGGAAATAAAATTAGAAGGCAAAAACTACCCATAAGGAGCAAGCAGTGTGTTCCTATATTACCTCCTTCTGTGATGTGGTCAGTGTGTCTGAAATTAGAATGTGAATGCCTGAAAGGCCATGTGTTGTTAGTACATACTATTATACAATTATACACTATATACATACAATTATACAATATATATGTAATATATATTATCTTTTATACAAGCCCTGGTGTATTGTGGACTTTAGGTAAATATTAGCAGCAGTAACAGCAGTATGGCTTTCTTTGGGACTCTTTCTTATTGAGTGTCTGTTTGCAGTCACAGGAAACTTATCTCTCACTGCGGAAAACCTTGGCTACTCAGAGGTTCAACTAGACCTCTTTGCAAAGGTAACGAGAGTGTGTTTTTTTGTTTTTGTTTTTTTAAATTCTGAAGAGCTCCCTAGTTGCTTGGATGAGTTCATGGCTAAAGCAAGAGTTCTTATCTGTTTTTTAGTGCCTTGGACGCCTTTGGCAGTTTGATGAAGCTTATGGACCCCTTTCTCATAATTGTGTTTTCAAATGCACAAAATGAAATTGATAAGATTACAAATGAAAGTAATTATATTGAATAGTTATTAAATATATCTATGTAAAACAAGATTACAGATGAAAGTAATTATATTGAATAGCTATAAAAATATATCTATGTAAAATAAATTCCTAGACCCCTGGATAAGAATACCTGCTAGAACTTCCAGAGGTGACTGATGTATGTCCTGAGAATAATTTAGGAGAATTGTTTGTTTTCCACACCACACTTCATTTTTGCTGCTGCCATGATCCTTTCCAGAGTAGGGTTTATTCTGGAGCATTGTGTAGAACCATAACAAAACAGTCATCTTATTTTTTTTTCTAAGCACATTAGAACACATTTCAAGTATATTTTTTTGTACCATAGTAGGAGCAGCAAGGAACAGCTAGGTGGCGCAGTGGATAGAGCACTGGTCTTGAAATCAGGATGAATGATCTTTCCGAGCTCAAATCTGACCTCAGACACTTACTAGCTGTGTGACCCTGAGCTAGTCATTTAACCCCATTTGCCTCAGTTTTCTCATCTATAAAATGAGCTGCAGAAGGAAAGAGTAAACCACTTCAGTATCTTTGCCAAGAAAACCTTAAGTGGGGTCACAAAGAGGTAAAACATAATTAATTGATTGTCCCCTCCCCCCGAAAAAGGAGACCGCATATTAGAAAGAAATTGGCAGTAGCTGGGGAGATCAGCATTAAGAAGTAAACACTGTCAGTTTACAATTTTGTCAAATTGTGAGAGAGGAGATAAAAAGATTGTACCAAGTAGATAGGGTGGCACAGTGGATATGGTGCCAGCCCTGAATTCAAGTCTGGCTTCAGACATTTACTAGCTATGTGATCCTGGAAATATCACTTAACCCTGTTTGTCTCAGTTTTCTCATCTGTAAAATGAATTGGAGATGTATATTTGCAATGTCTTTGCCTAGAAAACCCCAGATGGGATCATGAAGAGTTGGTCATGACTGAAACAACTGAATATAAAAGATATAGACTCAAAAAGCATAACAATCTGGGGCCATTTAGTGGAGGGGAAGAAAGCTCCGTGCAGTTCAATGGGAGATAGCTTGGTGGAATAAAAAGAAGATTGATTGGGGGTCCAAGGACTTAGATTTGTTTCCTGGGACTACATTTAGAGAGAAAGCTGTAATGTTTGCAAAGAATTTTAAATATATGATTTCCTTTGCCCCTCTTGAGGGTAACATCACTCCTATTTTACATGTGAAGAAATTGAGGTTCAGATATTTGCCCAAGGTCATATAATTAATTGGTATCAAAAGCAGGATTTGAATTCAGCTCTTCCTGACCCAAATCCAGCACTATACTATCTGCTCTGTCATCATGCCTCTCTCATTACCTATGTGATTCTGGACAGATCATTTCTTTTCCCTGGTCTTCAGTTTCCCCTTCGGTAAAGTGAGGGGATTGAACCAGATGGTTTCTGAGGTTGATTCCAGGTCCAAGTTCAGTATGGCCTAGTTCATGAAGCTGAATGTAAATTTGTAGACATTAAAAGCGATCTTTAGCCGTTCTGTTAGTGTACTTGCCTGGAAAGGGTTAATCTATAAAGGATTAAATAGTCTTGTTAAGAAACTTTTTTAAGGTTTGGAGCAAATGATACATATAATAAGTATTTTTGTATTTCCTTGAATTTTATTATATTGTTTTTTGACACTATTTCTATTTTTATCCTGCAGTAAAATTTGCCTTTGTCCAGTAAGTTAAATTTTAAGAATTTAAAAAAATCATTTATATTATTATAAAACTGGATTTTGGTATTTCAACTAAATATGAATAACATTGAATTTTATTTTATTTTAGTATCGGTGAGCTTTCTGACCGTGTTCTAAGTGATGCTGATATGCTTTATTTCCCAATACAAAAAGGATATCTCTTTATAATTTATCAGTTCAAATACCTTTATTTTGTAAATAAAATAAAAATAAAAATTTTTTTGCTTTGAACTTGGCAAAAGAAGTTGACATTTTCTTTAGTAGTTATTAATCCTCCCCATCTCCCAAAACTCTTAATTATAAACTGAATGGTCTCTTTATGGCCAAGAAAAAAGACAAGGAATCATTTATCTTTCAGGCAACTTGGTCAGTTTGAAAATGAGTAGAATTTCTTCTTAAACACAATTTATTAATTTAGAAACTGTTTAAATGTACCTATTATCTGTTTCAATATTTACATTGTGAATGTATCATTTTCTATGAATTTTATAGTAAAACTTTTATTTTTATTGACTTCCTTTACTGTACCAAATAACTTTAATATATTAATTTTTAAATGATATATAGAAGTGAGGGGCAGTATGGTATAGTGGATAGAAGACCAGCCTTGGAGCAGGTGGTCTGATGGCTGAGAATCCCAAGGTTCCAGTGCAACCTCCCACAGACACAGGCCCTGTGACCTGTACAAGTCACAACCTCTCAATATCTTAGCCAACTAATTATCTAAAAGTCAAATTGCAGATTAGTTGCTGATCAGAGTCAGGAAAGGGAGTTTCTACACCAGGGAGTTCTGATGAAATTGCAGGTCTCTAGTCCCCCTATATATATATCTATATATCTATATATATATCTCATCCTCCTGACTATTTAATCCTGGCATTTTGAGGAAGAAGTTTTAAATTATATACTTTCAAAGAGATTTATTTTTTATTAAGAACCTTGATTGCAGCTGTTGCATAAGACATCAAACCATCATTGAGGTGATTGTATATATAAAAAATAATCCATCACAATGTCTTATCATTTGAAGTATGAAAGACATGAGAAAAATCTATGATTAGGAAGATAAAAACACAGGCATTACCCAGTTACCAGTGACCCAGATGGGTGAATAGCCGGTAAGTAGGGAGGCATTCCCAAGCCCCAAACTCTTTCCCTTTTTCTCCATGGGGGGAAATCCCCTTCCTCCTTAATTCAGAGCAGTTGGGAAGTGATTGACTTAGAGTACTGCTTTCCTTTATGCGCATGCATAGTTGCCGATGCTCTAAGACCTCTCTTCGGGATACCACCACTGTTGAAAGAAGCTATATTCGCTAAGGGGGGAGGAAGGGGCAAGAGAAGAGGGAAGGAGGTGTGGTCTTGCTAACTGAAGTTGGAACTCAGTGAATTTTCCAAATGATGGAATTATATAGTTGTAGTAATAATACCATTAATATCCTACATTAGGCACATTGTTGGTTGAATAGGCTTTTGTGGGCTAGCCTGGAAACTAACCACCATTTATCATATTCTTTCAATGGAAAAATGTATTTTGACTTTAGAATAATCCATTTAGAAGTACACTTTTGTAATATAATTTGTTTGTTCAGTGGGATCTTTTATGGTGATCATGGACATATTTTTGAAGCATTTTGTAACATTTTATTAGACTTCTTTATCCTATTTGAGAAAAAAAATGCCATAAAAATATGCCTAAAAGAAACAGTTTCCAATCAGGCATCATTTGACAGTTCATTTGGAAGACTATTCAAATTAGATTTGATTTCCATCCTTTCTTGATAACATTCATTTGTCATTTTTTTTTTGTCATTTTGTAGACCTACCAAGAGCAGCTGTCAGGATCTTAAGCAACATGACATTCCTTTTTGTGAGTCTGTCATACACAGCTGAGAGTGCCATTGTCACCGCCTTTATCACCTTCATTCCCAAGTTCATCGAATCACAGTTTGGCATCCCAGCTTCCAGTGCCAGCATCTACACTGGTAAGACATTGCCATTTGGGATACCTGAAAGCATTGTCATGTTCAGAATTCAGAGGAAGTTAAGCCCAAGCTTGAAGCAATAATCATTATCATCTTATCACCATTAAACTAAGGAGGGAGAAAGTCTGCAAACATTAGTTTTGTTTCAGGAAAAAAAGTTTGCTTCTATCATGATTTTAAATAATTATTTTTTTCTGCTTGAATTGAAGAATGGTCCATTCTTCTGTGTTTAAGGCTTTTGTTCTTAAAAAAAAAGGAGAGCGAGAGGCAGTGGAAGGGAGCAAAGGGTACACCTAGGTGGTTTTCTTGTTTTTCTCTGGGCCTGGAGTCAGGAATATCTGTGGCTGTAAATGCCCTGCTAGCTGTGTGATTTTGGGCAAGTCACAACTTCTGTTTGCCTCAGTTTCCTCATCTCCAAAATGGGGATAATAATAGCATTGACCTTATAGGGATGTTTTGAGGATCAAATGAGATATTTGTAAAGTGCTTAGCCCAGGGCCTGGCATATAGTAGGTTCTATATAAATATGAACTATTGTTATTCTAGAGAGCAGCTCTCAGTGTCAGGAAGACTTGAGTTCTAGTGCTGTGTGACCCAGAGCAGTTCGCTTACACCTCTCATTGTTCCAGGCAACTCTCTAAAATGATAAATTGTAGAGAATTTACTGACCCCCACATGGTTGTTCAGTTGTTTTAGTCATGTTCCACTCTTTGTCATCCCATTTGGGGTTTTCTTGGCAAAAAGAGGTTTGCCATTTCCTTTTCCAGCCCATTTTACAGATGAGGAAATTGAGACAAACAGGATTAAGGGACATACCCAGGGTCACACAGTTGGTAAGTGTCTGAGGTCAGATTTGAATTCAGGAAGGTGTCTCCCAGACTCCAGGCCCAGTCCTCTACGCACAGTGGTGCCACCTAGCTGGCCACATTACTAGAAGAAGCTTCTTACTGGGAATTTTCTACCACAATTAAATCTTAGATCCAATCTAAATAACGAGGAAAGGGAATGGAACTGAAATCTTACATACGCCTTTTATGTAGGTTGACATGAAATCTTAGTATTCATGTTAAAAACAACAAAATGAATTGAAGTATTTTTCATTGTGATACCAGCATTTTTCCTCATTTATTTATCATAGTATCATAGGATTAGTGTTGTCCGGAACTTCATCTAGGTCATAGAATCCATCTCCTTAGGTTACAAAGGAGAGAACTGAATCATTTCTCAACATTAAATGTCTTGTTTAAAGTCATACAGTTAGTGTGAGGCTGCATTTGAACTCAGATCTTTCTGACTCCAGGCCCTATCACTCTATCAAGTCAGGCACCTCGCTGCTACTTCTCTGATTATAAATGACTTGCCTAAGGTCACACATGAGTAACAAGTGGTAGAAGCAGAATAGAAAAGATTGTTCCCAGGTGTCAAATTTAGGTCCCTTTCTGCTGAATCACATTGACTCCCTGATAACTGTGTTTGAGAAGATCAAAACAGTTTTAAATGAATGATTAGAGCTAGCTAAAATCTGTAATTTTATTTAAATCTCTGTAATCTATAAACATACATATTCTTTGGTTCCTAGGGATGTTTGATATCTAGGACAATAGTATTTAATATTCTGACTTCCCTCCTTAATAATTTAAGTGCCTAGGAAAATGGTAGAATTCACTTTTTCAGACTTTGCAGAGGTGGGGAACCTGTGGCCTCGAGGCCACATGTGACCCTTTAGGTCCTCAAATGTGGCACTTGGACTGAATTTAAACTTCATGGAACTTGAGGACCTAGAGAGCTACATGCGGCCTCGAGGCTGCAAGTTCCCCACTCCTACTTTAGGGTAATTTTTAGCAATTCCTGAATCATCATACACTTCAATTTATCTCACTGAACTGAAAGGTGAACACATCTCTCTAAGGGCCTCATTGACGACCAGGGACCTAGGCGTGTAAGGAGGGTTTTGGAATAATCACATTGCATTGTATCACTACGCATATCCCTGTATGACTCAATAATAATTATGATGATGAGAAGTAATATATCTTTAAAGTTAGCAAAGTGGTAGATAGATACACATGTATATTTATGTATATGTATATCTATCTATAAAATCTTAATTCTTACAATAACTTACTGTAAGGCAGCTAGGAGGGGTAGTGGGTAAAATGCTGGGCCTGGAATTAGGAAGACCTGAGTTCAAATCCAGCCTCATATTTTTACTGGCCATGTGACCTTGGGCAAAACACTTATAAACCACTGTTTGCCTCAGTTTCCCCAGCTGTGAAATTGGGAGAATAATAGCATCTATTTCCAAGGGTTGTGATGAGAGTCAAATGAGATAATTATTTGTACAGTTCCTGGCATGTAGTATGTATGTGTTGTGTAAATGCTAGCTATTATTTGTCAGCCTTGTGAAGCAGATGCTTTTGTCATCCCCACTTTACAAATAGGAAAACTGTGACTGAAGGACAGTAAGTGAATTTTGCCTTTGGTTACACAGTGAGAAAATGTCTGAGGGAAGATTCCAACTCAGATCTTCCTCACCTAGCAGTCCAGCTCTCTCTATCCACTATACCTCCTTGCTGCCTAATTATCTAACAGTTATTAGTCAAGAAATATTTTCTTGCTAATGGCTGGCAGGAAGGGTGGCTGCTTTAAATTACCTGGATAATTACCTCCTCTACTTTTATCTTGTTTATTTCTTATTATTTATTAATTTAGATTTAATGTTTTATTAATGCTTTTTAAATAGCACTTTTACTTCCCACTGAACATGTAACAATGAAAAATAGATACTCAAAGCAAACACCAACTATGCCGACATATGTGTGCATCAGTTTCACCTATAGTCTCACCAACCCTCTACCAAGAAGAGAGGAAAATGTTGTTCGTTTCCCACCCCTCTTTGGAGTTAGTGTTAGTTACTATACCATTCTGAACTGACATGTCTTTTAGTACTATTTTAAGCTTACAGTGCTGCGGTGGTTGTCTCCACTTCATTTTGCAAGCGTGGTTATGGTGAAAGGTGATAGGAAGCACTTTGTTAGACAATAGACTGGAGTGGTGTAGGTGACAGGTTCTGTCTGTGCTTCAGGGTATTAATTGGTTCTGGTTGCATTGATTGGGATTTCCCAGACTGATCTCTTGCCTGGCTGCGGGGGAGTATGAGTGGCCTTTCCAAGCCCTTCATGTAGAACAGTTTCTCAAGCTAGGGAGGTTGGGGGAATAGTGAACATCCTTTGCATAGAGTTATTGGATTTTAGAGCTAGAAGGAGAAGTCCAGGTGATCTAGTTCAGCTCCTTTCTTTTGTTTTGAAGTCATTTTTTATTGACCTCCTTTCTTTTTCATATCACCCTTATTAGTGAATGGAGAGTGGCCATGTGACTTAGTAGATAGCTAGCTAGTCTCCTAGTCAGGAAGACTTTGGCTCAAGTCTTCTTTTTGACACATACTAGCTATGTGACCTTGGGCAAGTTAGGGGGAAGGGGAAAGGGATAAGTATTTATATAGTACCAACTATGTGCCAGGCACTGTGCTAAGTGCTTTGTTACAGTACTCTCTCATTTGATCCTCACAACAGTCCTGGGAGGCAGTGCTATTATGAGCCCCATTTTTAAATTCAGGAAACTGAGGCAAACAGAGGTTAAGTGACTCACCCAGAGTCACACCTGAAGTAGGTATCTGAGGTTGAATTTGAACTTGAGCTCCAGACCTGGAATTGAGAAGACCTGGGTTCAAATATGGCCCCATGCACTTATTAGCTGTGTCACCCTGGGCAAGTCACTTAACCCTGCCTGCCTCAGTTTCCTCATCTGTAAAATGATCTGGAGAAGGAAATGGCAAAGCACTCTAGTTTCTTTGCCAAGAAAACCCCCAAAGGGGGTTGGACATGACTGAAAACAGCAAAACAACCACAACAATTTCCTGGCTCCAAGCCCAGTACTCTATCCATTGTGCCATTTCTCTGTGCTCTAGCAAACTCTCTAAGACCATTTCATAGAAAAGTTCCAACTTGTATTGGTAGAGAATATTCTTACTTAAAAGAGTCCCTTTATCAGTGAAAGTTATAGGACCAGTGTCTGTTCTAAATATAATAATAGCATCAGCTTCCCAAAGTTATTTGTGTGGATCAAATTATTCTGTCCTTTCCTCCCCAGAAAGCCATCCCTTGTAACAAAAAATAAAGAGAAGAAGAAAAAGGTAATTAGGTAAAACTAATAAATGTATCAACCAAATCTGATGGTATATAAAATATTTTCCACCTCAGACTCTCACCTTTACAAAGAAGGAAGGTGCTTGCCGGATTGTAGCAACTATTGTTTCTTTTTTAAGCATTGCCACTTGGGGCATTCCACACTCCCTGTGGTGCTGGTCCCTTCTCTCTCACAGTGATCCGGGTTTGCCTTCTCTCTGGCCCCACGCTCACTGTGGAGCTGAGGCTGAATTTACATTATCTAGCTCTGTCTCATCACAGCAATCTGCATAGAGAATGCCTGGAGATAGACAGTGTAGGGGAAAAATAGAAACCAAAGTTTCCATGAGGTTGGGCTTTTTTGTTGGGTGTAACTGTAGTGGTAACATGGGATATGTTCGTGAGAGGAGGCCCAGTGGAGTGAGATCTGGGATACAATGGTTGAATGACGGCTTGCCTGTTGAGTGCATATATCCGGTTTGTCAGTGCCATGCTTAGGAAAGCAACAACATGCCATTCTCCAGAAATAGCTGTCTGCATTTAATTCCTGTCATGAGATTTTCCATGGCTTCCTCTTCTTTGCATTCTTGGTATCTCCATTGCAATCTCCACTGTATATGGCCTTCTACTGGTACTAGCATGCTCTAATAAGACTGTATTTCCTTTTCTGTCCCACTTACAATTTCCTTCCACAAGAAAGTACAAATATTAATAGTCAGGGGTTATGTGATGCAGTGGAAGGAGCACAAATTTGGAGCCAGAGGACATGGGTTCAAATCTCTATGCCATCACTTCCTGCCTGTGTGACTTCGGTAAGTGTTTAGCCTCACTGAGCCAGATTTTTCTCATCTGTCAAATGAGGACCCTGCCAGCTCTGTGCCATTGACCCGGTAGTGGACTGATCTGTCTGCTTTGTATATAACATCAAGCTGGTTCTTTCTGTCTTAAAAAGACTACAGTAACATGGTGGAATAAGCACTGGATATGGATTGGGAGACCTGGGTTTGAATCCTATCAAATCTCTGTGTCTTTGGGCAAGCCAATTACTGTGACCTCTCTGAGTCTCAATCTATAAAATGGAGGTAATCATATCTACAGTATCTATTTCATAAGGTTGTTGTCAGGATTAAAATAGTTATTAATTATAAAAGCACTTCTAAATTGTAAAGTATCATGTAAATGCCATCTATGATTATTAGGTGGTACATTGGGTAATTTAGGCCAGCTAGGTGGTGCAGTGGATAGAGTGCCAGGCCTAGAGTCAGGGAGACCTGTGTTCAAATTCAGCCTCAGACACTTACGAGCTGTGTGACCCTGAGCAAGTCACTCAACCCTGTTTGCCTCAGTTTCTTCATCTGTAAAATCAGCTATAGAAGGAAATGGCAAACCATTCCAGTATCTTTGCCAAGAAAACCCCAAATGGAGTCCCAAAGACTTGGATATAACATTGGGTAAGAAGAGATGATTAGAGTCAGGAAAACTGGAATTCAGATATCAGCTCAGTCACTTACTGCGTGACCCTGGACTGACTGTCATGATCAATTTCCTCATCTATAAAATGGAAATAATAATAGCACCTACTTCACAGAGTTTTTAGGATCAAATGACGTCCCATATGTACAGTGCTTAGCAAACTCTAAAATGCTATTTAATGCCCCTATTATTTGAAATTCCCCGGGTTTTAAAATTTTGGTGTACTTTATTCTGAATAATTATACAATTCATTTTGCTTTAGTTGTCTAACCCAAACCTCCATTTGTATTTTCTCTAGTAAACACAGACAAAAGAAGCTTGTAGAATGTTATGTGATTAATTGAAAGACCTTTAAAGTCCTTAACAATAGACTTAAATAAACTACATTCATACGTTCTCATTCCAACACTTTTCTCTTTTGTTCTGTCCCATTATGTTTACTTTGGCTTAGATGTACAATATAATTAGATGATACTTGTTCTCTTTTTTGAATAGAATTGATGACTGCAATTAGCAGGTGAGCTCTCTTTCTGTCTGGGGTGGCCTGTAAATCCCCACGGATTTACTGGGGCAGCCCTTATTTAAACAGCTTAGTAAAAGAGGCCAGAATATCCATAATTTCATTATTGCGTAACCCCTATATATTTACCTGCCCTGATTTGTATTCCTATCAGACTCTGCATAGATGGGACTATCAGTCTTTCTGCTAATTCAGATATGACCACCTTTATAAAGTGAAAATAGATGTTAGGCATTTTATGCCATTCCCATAATAAATATTCAAAATACTTAAATTGATCTGTGATCCCATTAACTAAGATGCTCCCTCAAATGGTGCAGGTTGTGAGCCTTACTCCTACCATTAGATCTTTTGTTTATGCCTTCTCAGAAATTCCCTTCAAGGGGTTCAGTCATTGTTTGAAGACTTTTCCATCCTAAGGGCACAAGTAGAGCACTTGGGCTATCCCTCCATTGTCCCTGGCCCTCACCATGTTACTGTCCCACATTCTCTTCCTAACATACATTTCCCTGATGATATCCTATTCTTCATTGGTTATATGTTAGAGCCTCCTTACACCCACCATGTTTATCTTTATTGCCCTCTGTGTGACAACAATTTTTAATTCCTTGAAAATTATGGTGTTCTATGTCTAACAACCATACAACAAAGGTGGTAGAATATTAATATTAAAGAGATGACCCTTTGTTTCTAGCAGAAGGTTTGAGTTGATACAAGGACTTTTAAATTTTCTTAAGGTACTTTAGCCAGTTCTCCTGTTTAATTCTGGGCCCAATTTGTGGTTCATTTGTCCTGATACACATTCTAATAGACAAGTTCAATAGATTGTTTAATTGTATGTCATAATCTGGGCAATATGAATTTTTTCATCCACTTGTCTTTTACTGTGTGGATGGTCAGGGCACATTCTTTTGAGTGATTATGTGTTTCTTCTGGAAGACTCTATAATATTCTGGGATTTGATAGAATTAGCATAATACCATTTTACAAATGAGAGTATCTGGAAGATCTCACAATCCATGAGGAATCTCTCTTCAACTTGTCACTCTGGGCTAGATATCTTCCATCCCAGTGACAAACACTTTTGGCAAATGTACATTTCTCTGTTTTATAGTTCACATAATGTTGATGACCAGAAGGTCATTGGACAGAATTAATTCCCTTATATCTTTTAAGGAATTTGAATAAATTTGATTCATGGATGGGAGATACTTTGTTGGAAGACTGCTCCTAAAGCAGCATTTTGCTCCGTTGAGTCAAATGCTTTTTAATGTTCAACAATAAAAACACAGGATCATTTTTAAGTTAATTAGCAAATTTTAAAGATGTACCTCTTTTTTTAGAATGATATTTGCAAAACCTGGCTTATTCCTCTCCAGTGACCAGATCAGGGATGCCCTTAATTGGTGTGCAAATGAATCTCAAAAATTTTGTCGTATAGATAGGAAAGTAGGCACATATATTCGTAGTTGTTAATGTTTTCTTAGTTACTTTTTTTAATAAGTCCCCCTCACCCTTCCTTTGGCGTCTTTCCCACCTTTAGATGCCTTGTGAAACAATCCCTCAATATTGTCACAATTTTGTTACCTCTACATATACTAGATTCATCCTGGGTGCTTTTACTACCTTTGTTCTTTTAGTACCAGTTCCAACTTCAGTATAAGCACATTCAACATGGTGATGTTCAAGTCCAAGTGTGGTAGCTTTATTGTCCTTGATGATGAAAAGTTTGTTAGGAAAATCTTTGTTGAATTTTAAAATATTTCTTTTCTTTGTTGTTCTCCTATTTTTCTTCTTAAATGCCCTCAGGATGAATTTTAGTGATTGTGAATTTAAATTAATTAATGTTTTATTTTTAAATTTTATTATCTATTTAGAGTTAGGGACTTGAATACAAGATGTATTTAATGATGATATATAGAAATTAGTGTTTTAATTTTGAGCCAAAGCTGTAGCATGTTTTTAAAAAAATTATCTTATTTTTTACTTATGGAATAAAATAAACATGTTTTTAAAAAAGATTATGCTAATGGAACTTCCTTTTGGGGGGAAGTGGACCAACTCACCCAAAAACCTTTCCCAGTCACCTCAGAGTAATCTTTGACTAATCTTTTGTATCTAATTAGCTGTTTAATATCATCAATTCTACTTCTCCATCATCACTCCCGTCATTTCTGCTCTCCTTTCTCCTCATTTGGCCATCCTAGGTCAGGCTTCCTTACCTCTTACCTGGACAATTGTAATTGCCTCTGAAGGTATCTCCTTACTTCCAGTTGCTCCTTCCCTCCAGTGCTTTCTCCCACAGTTGCCAAAATAATTTTCCTAACACATGGATCTAACTACATCATTTCTGTGCTCAAAAATCTCTCTGTTTTCTTTAGGTTAAATACAATTAAAGCCTTCTATGATATGGGTTATGTATTCATTTACAGGTTAATTTTATTTACCTTCTTGCCCTCTTAGGCCTAGCTATTCCTTTCACTGGATAAACCGTCTCTGGCCTTTATGCTTTTGCACAAGAAGCCCTTATGCCTATAATGAACTTTTTATTCATCTCTAGCTTTTAGAGTCCTTATTTTTCTTTTTCCCCTTATTTTCTTTCAAAGCTGAGCTCACAAGTCACCCTTTTTGCTAGTATCTCCTGTTGTTCCTGTTTCCTTATCCTCAAATATGCCTAGACCATCTCTGTTCTCTTCTTTGCCTCCTTCATGTCTTGTCTTGCGCTAAATGTGTCTGTATACATGCTTGAGGCCAGTGATTATCTTGCTTTGCTTTTTTTGTATTTCCAGGGCCTAACTAAGAGTCTTGACGACAGAAGATACTTAACTTCTATTCATAACAGAACTCTGTCAGTTAGTAAACATTTATCATGCACCTGTTATGGGCTAATCACTCTGCTAAGTGCTGGGCATACAGAAAAGAGGTGAAAGACCATCCCTGCCCTCAAGAAACTCCGCATCTAAGGGGAGAGACCACATGCAAACAAGCATGTAAAAAAGCAAGCTATATGCTGGGTGGGTAGGAAATAGTTAAGAGAAAGAAGGCACTACACATAAGGAGAATTAGGAAAGGCTTCCTGGAGAAGGTGGGGTTTTAGTTGGGACTTGAAAGAAGCCAGGGCAGCTAGGAGGCAGAAATGAGGAGGGAGAGCATTCTAAGCATGGCAGATGGCCAGAGAAAATGCCCAGAGGTGAGAGATAGACTGTCTTACTTGAGGAACAGAAAGGAGGCCAGTGTCACTGAAGTGGAGTGTGTAGGGGGAGGGGTAGAAATTGAGTTTTGAAGCATGGTCCCAAGAATAGACTTTACTGGCTGAAGAGACTCAGAACTACATAATTCAGAGTATATATCATATATCATATTGGAAATCCTTCTCCCTAAGTAGATTGTTATGTGCTTTGCTGCGTGAAATCATCACCTGGTGACCAGATTCCCCAAGCCACTTTGGTGAAGATGGTGGCTCCAGTTCATGCTTGAATCCTTTCCTACTTGTGAGGACTTCCTGGTGCTTGCTTTCCACATGGGTATACTTCCTTCCACTTCTTAGGATATCTAATTTCCTTCTAACTGCAGCTCAAATACCGCTTTCCACTTGAGACTTTTTCTTATCTCCCTAGCTGCTGGTGCTCCTCCATGAAATTATCTTCCATTTATTATGTACATATTTTGTGTAAACTTATATGTGCACATGTTCCCCTTGACAGAATGTTAACTACTTAAATGCACTGGTCATTTTAGTTTTGATTTGAATCACTAGCAGGAGAGAGTAGGGAGGGTGGATAAACAGCTGACCTCAGAGTCAGGAAGACCTGGGTTCAAGTCTTATCTGTGATGCAGACTGATTGATTATGTTAATCTGGGCAAGTCACTTAATTTCACTGAGGGGTCCCAGGAAACCCAAGTGTAATTTGCACAGAAAGTGCTGATCTGCTTTGATGAAGGAAATTCCCCAGTGGGAGCTACGCGTGAAATCACACAGACTATTCCCCTGAAAATTCTCAGCATAGAGTAGAGATTTAAGTAAATGTCTACTGAATTTAACAAATGCCTGTTATTGATTGGAGTAAGAAACCAAGGTCACCTCTGTGCACACCTTGAGTCACTGGAATAGGACTTTAGTGGAGAATTTGAGGCAATAGCACTTATAATATTTGTCCTTCATTCCCACTTCCTTTGGCAGCATAAGAAATGCTTGAGCATTTTAGTTTGTCACCTTCTCAGGTCATTGAAGCTCTGTCTATGCTAACCACAAACCCTATGATTTGGAGGACATGACTCAGTATTCTCTCATTAAGAATACCATACCATAATGCCAAAACTGAGCAAAAACTGCCCTGCTACCTAAATAGCACAGGAGAGCAATTTTTAACCCACAAAGTAAGAAGGAATGGCTATTCAGGTATAGTTTGGGTGAAACAAATAAAGGTGTCGAATGAAACAATGTATATCTTACATTTGGTGTGTATGGCTAATCCCTAGGAACCCTAGAAATCAAAGCCCAGTGCCCCCTGGGCAGTACTAACCTACCTGTTACTCTCTAGCACAGGTGCAGCATTCCAAAGAGAACTGATTACTGAGACTACTTTGAGGGTGTCAGTTCAGCTCCACTCGAGGATTTGAGATTTCATAGGATGGGTTCTCATCATCCCCTTTGCTTGCTCAGGACTTACCTTCAGTAGGCAGAGTAATTCTCATGGTGTCACTTATCTTTGCAGGAGAGAGAGAGTGTGTGTGTGTGTGTGTGTGTGTGTGTGTGTGTGTGTGTGTGTGTGGTCACTGGGATGTGCTGAAGAGTGATAAGTTTATTTGGAGTTCAGTTCTAGCATCAACCTTCCCAGGCTCTGCTCAAATGCCTTTGACTTTGGTCTGGAATTCATTGCGAAACTTAGGCAGGCTGAATGCCAAGTGCAAAGAATAGTTTTGTAGAATGATCAAAAAACTTTTTTTTTTCAGTTGCAAGGGTATCAGGTTGATGCCTGTGACATTATATTTCATAAGTCAAGGTCAGGTTATTAACCAAGCATTTGGGATCCATCTATTCAGTTAATGATTGACATTTAACTGAACAGCATCAAAGCAAAGCTGCTTATTAAATAACAATGAGCTAAACTTGTGAACTATTCACATTACTGCATCTTTAGGCCCAAAAAAGAATGCAAATAGGATAATACTTTTCTTTATATAATTTATTTTGAATGTAGCAAGGCCTAAAATTATTTAGATATTTTAACTTCTTTCTGTTTAGGTTAACCTCAGGATTTCAAAAATCAGTTTTCTATTACATGCTACTCAGTATTTAAAATGGAATTAATAGATAGAAAAGAGGTTTTACAAGTAGAAGGGATCATAAAAATTAACTAGTACTAATCTCTTTTTTATTATGAAGTCTCAAGCTGAGGTTCCAGTAGTTGATTTATCTAAGGTCACACAGCTAGTTAGTGGCAGTCAGAACTAGAACTAGAACCCAGATCTTAGGACTCCAGTCTAACACTTTGCCCTATCCTGCCTAGGCAGCTAGATGGCACAATAGATGGAATGCTGGGTGTGGAATCAGGAAGACCTGAGTTCAAATTAATCTTCTCACGTAACTAGCTGTGTAACCCTGGGCTAATCATTTAACCCTAGTTTGCCTCCGTTTCCTTGATTGTAAAATGGTTATAATAAAAGCTCCTACCTCTTAAGACTGTCATGAAAAACAAATTGATAAAGCACTTAGCATGGTGCCTGGCACATAGTAGGTTCTTAATAAATGTTCATTCCCTTCCTTTCCCTCTTCAGATCTAAATACAAAAATAAGCTGTTTCTTTAAAACTTACTTATGCTTAGTGGCAATAGTGGCCAAAAGAGAATCGGTAGTGTGCTTTTCTGGAGTATCATTTGAAAATTGTATATGTATGAATTTCTGGAGAGAGCCATTGGGTTTATTTCTTAACTTCATGAAGCAGCATTCATGTTAGTACAAGAATTCTAGACTTCTATAGTTGCGTGCTTTATTTAACCTTCTCAGCTTTCCAAGGAGATCAGGGAAAGTGTTTATAAATCAGTTTCTTTCTTCCCACCAGCTGCTATAGACTGTCAAATGCATCAGCATGGGCTCATCTTTTTCATCTTTTAAGAAGACATTGACAAATTGCGTATCCAGAAGCTAGACGCCTCTAGGTGGCAAGGGGCCTTGAAACTATGTCATGTGAAGAACAGCTAAAGGAAGTGGGGAGGTTTAATATAAAGAAGGGGAAGGAGAATGAGTGGGGAAGGGGAGGGAGGGGAGGGATATAGTGACATCAAATATCTACAGCCTATCATGAATTAGACTTAGTCTGGATTTCTCTAGGGCCAGTAAGTGGATGCTTTGTAAATCTGAAAGTACTATATGAATACTAGCTGTTTGTTATTAGCATGTCAGCAAGGTTGCTCAGTGGATAGAGTGCTGGACTCAGAGTGAGAATACCTGAGTTCAAAACCTGCCTCAGACACTTACTACCTTCATGTCCCTGGGCAAGTCACTTAACCTCTTTCTGCCTCTTTTCTCATCTGTAAAATGAAGTTAATAATATAGTAATAATACCTACCTCCCAGGGTTGTTGTGAAGAAAAAATGAGATAATATTTGTAAAGTGCTTTTAAAGCTTAAAGCACTATATAGACAACCATCTTCTTCTCCTTCTCCTTCTCCTTCTCCTTCTCCTTCTTCTTCTTCTTCTTCTTCTTCTCCTCCTCCTCCTTCTCCTTCTCCTTCTCCTTCTCCTTCTCCTTCCCCTTCCCCTTCCCCTTCCCCTTCCCCTTCTTCTTCTTCTTCTTCTTCTTCTTCTTCTTCTTCTTCTTCTTCTTCTTCTTCTTCTTCTTCTTCTCCTCCTCCTCCTCCTCCTCCTCCTCCTCCTCTTCCTCCTCCTCTTTTTTCCCTATCTTTTATCCCTTGCTTGTTTTTCTCATCCTCCTCTTCCTTCCCCTCCTCCTCTTCCTTCCCCTCCTCCCATTTTCCTTCTCCTCTTCCTTTTTCTTCCCCTCTTCCATCATGTCAAGTGAAGACTGGATAACCACTTATTATTAATACTGTCAAGGGGATACATAAATTCAGTAGAGTTGCCTGACACGATATCTAAGATTCTTTCCATCACTAGACTTATGAGATTCTGCATTAAAATAGACAGAACATATATTAGAACCTAACATGGAAAAAAGTGCTCTGCATTGGAGCAGAAAGGTAGAGATTCTTATAAAAATAAACTCTATTCCACTTTTGTCAAGGCTCATGAACATTCCTATAAATGGTGTCATTAAAAAAAAGAGACACTAGGCTATTACAAATTTTGCTTTGCCATCTCCAAGGTTTTCATATATCAATGAAGTTTGCAATTATGTTAACATTTGTTAACTTTACTAAAGATGTAAATCTTACAATTCACTTTAAAAAAATCATCCTTGGAAATGCAATTAGAATGGAAATGATTAGAAATTTATTGGAAGAGGATCTTTGGTTTTTAATAAATCATGCTCACTATGATCGAGCAGTGTGATTTTTGTGGTTGTGGGCTGGTGATTTCACTGGTATAGACAGCTCATAGAATCACTGATATGGATCTCAAAGTACAAGTGTGTTGGTAAATGCTCAACAACTGTTTGTCTGGGAAAAATATATATGTGATACTTAATTTTAATCTGTATTATTGACAATCAACAAAACAGTTTAGTGATGCCCTAACTGCATCTTCTGCTGACTTCTCAATCGACAAACATGTATTAAGCACCTACTAAATGCTGAGGATAAAAAAAAGAGAGAAGAGACAGTCTCTGACCTTAAGGCACTCACAATCTAATCTTGATTTTTGAGGTGTAAATGCTCACACTGAAAATTTACCAACCATAGCCTGTTTGATCTGTGTTTTCTAATCGATCACTAGAAAAGACCTCAAAAGCCATCTCCTCCATTTACTCATTTTACAGATAAGGATACTGAGACTCAGTGAAGTTATATGTGCCTTGCCTAAGGTCACACAAGTAGCAAGTCCAGAGCTGAGATCTGAAACTAGGTCTTTCTGATTCTGAGGCCAGGCACACTGGTGAATTGTGCACATTTTTACACTCTGCCTGTCTTAAAAAATTGTGACAAAGCAGTCAAAATAGTTCATACAATCTTAGGCTGCATTAAGATGGGCATAGTGTCCAGAACTAGAGACCTTGGCCTCTTCCATTGTCTGACCACATCTGAAAAATAGTTCAGAGATCAGAAATAATAGTGATAAGTAGGATATGGAAAGAGGAAAATTTAAGAGTGCCTTTAACAAGGAACAGAAACTCTCTGGGCTAATTTCTTTTGTAAAATACAATTAATCTCTGAGATCCTTCTTCTAGTCTGATCTAAAAGAAGGCAGCTTACATAAAATGTGACAGTTCTAAGAGGTGCTGAATTTAACTGACATCATAGCCTGTGAGCTAAAGAAACCAACAGAAAAAGAAGGGGGCTATTTCAGTATTCTTAAAACAATAAGGCATCAGGCTAGAAAGGCAGCGGGTTCCTATAATCTCTACTACTGGGGAGGCTGAGACTGCTGGATCTTTTGAATTGGGAGTTCTGAGCTACGTGAGAAGACATGATTAGGTATTCCCCCCTCACCCCCCATGTATGGTAATAATATGATGAACCCCAGGTAGGAAAGGGGTTGTGAGTCAGGAGAACAGGCTGTTTAAAGAGTAGAGAACTGACCCAAATGGAGGAGGTCAAGGATCTTGTGTTGATTATCATTTGGATCTGGGCTATGCGTATGTCATTGAATTTCTAGCCTAGGCAAAATAGGAAAATCTAGTCTCAATAATAAAACAAAACAGAACAAAATGACAGCACATTAGAATCCACCTGTAAGTGGGGATAACTAGCTATGGGAAATGAGAAGGTTAATGTTGGCCGTGGTTCATGGATGCGCTTTAGGTATGCCACAGGGATCAGAGGAAAAGTCCCTCATTTGGAGGGTTCAAAAGGGAAACAAAGGCTTTTCTTATAATAGCTATCAATAGTCTAAGCAAGGTGAATAGAAAGAAAAAAGCACTGCTGGCAGTTAGTGTTTCCTTTCACTCAGCTTTACACTCCGAACATCGTCACAAAACACCTTTACTGTATGTCGTACATAATTGTGAATAAACAGACATTGCCTTAAACAAAATTGTGAAGCTTTACAGATGTTCTCCTCTGCCCAAAATCCTCCTCTGAGTCACCCTCTTTTCTAGACCTTAGTTTATTTCTGGGCTCTAAGCTCTTACACTTTAAAATTTTGACCGAAATTCGTTCCCACGAATGAATTCCTTCTTAGAAACAGATGGAATTCATTAACTCATTTTTCAAATTGTTATATCAAAGGATTTCAAAGGTGGGTACTTTAATGGAAAGAGGACCGAATTTGAGATCAAAGGACCTGGGTTCAAATCCATTCTTTCCTATTTACTTGTAACGTCATCTTAGGCAAGACATTCAACTTCTCTGGTCTTTGTTGCTTCATCTGTAAAGCTGAGGGCAACGACTCCTATACTTTTAAGATACTTAGACTCACAGAATCTTGACTTGGAAGGGACCTCAGAAGTCTGAATGCAACCCATTCCTGAAGCAGCAGACCAGTGGACCAGTGACCACATCCTTATCTGGCATGTTCTTTGAAGGCCACTGGTGATGTCTCACTGCTTCCTGATGTGGTCCATTCCATTTCAAGTTAGTGGTAGTTTCAACTAGATCCTGATTAGTGTGAACAATGATCTGGTGAAGTGGGTATTTTATTCAAATTCATATCATGTATTTCCCTGGGGCTAGAACAAATTACCATGTTTTACCTAGTTATAACTTTGAATAGCACAGATTCAGATATATTCAGATATATGTGACCAACTTCGAGTGATTCGTTATTTGCACTAATTTGGACCAAACAGTTGGAAAATTTACACTTATGTTTCTCCCTGTAACTTTCACACATTGGTTCCATTTTTGTTCTCTGGAGTCAAAGAAAATTAGTAAATCTTTAATAGTCAATAAAAATTCATTAAACAGCTACTATGTGCCAGGCACAGTACTAAATAATGGGCATATAAAGAAAGGTGAAAGACTGTTCATTAACTCAAGGAACTCTCAGTCCAGTGGGGGAGACTACATGAAAATAACTACGTACAGACAAGCTTAATACAAGATAAATAAACTGGAGAAAATCAGCAGAGGGAAGGCACTAGCATTAGGAAGATAGTGAAAGACTTCTTGTATGTGGAAGGGGAGATTTTGGCTGGGACCGGAAGGAAGCCAGGGAATCCAGAAGTAAGAGAAAAAGAGAGAGGAGGAGAAAGGGGGAGGGTGGAGTAAGGAAGAGGGAGGAGAAAGGGGGAGAGTTAGTTCATTCCAGGCATGTGGCCAGAGCCTAGAGATGGAGTGCCTTATGTGAAGAACAGCAAAGAGGCTGGTGTCACTGGATCTCAGAGTGTGTAGGGGGTAGGTATAGTATAAGAAGATCAGAAAGGCAGGGGGAGGCCAGGTTGTAAAACATTTTGAATGCCAATTAGAGGATTTTATATTTGATCCTAGAGATGATAAGGAGCCATTGCAGTTTAATTTGACAGCCAATGGAGGACAGACTAAAATGGGAAGAATCTTGAGGCAGAGAGACTAGCCAGCAGGCTATTGCAATAGTCTAGGCATGTGGTAATGAGCACATGTATCAGGCTAGTGTCAGTGTCTGGGAAGAGAAGGGAGCACTTATGAGAGACGTTACTAAGACAGAAGTGATGGGACTTAGCAATTGATTGGACATGGGGGGTGGTGTGGTGAGAGAAAACGAGGAAGTAAGGATGATATCTATGTTATTAGCTTCTGTGACCAAGAAGATGGTAGAGTCCTCAACTAATAGTGAATTTAAGAAGAGAAGAGGCTTTTTTAGAGAAAGATAATGAGTTCAGTTTTGGACATGTTGAGTTTAAGATGTCTATTGGGCATCCATTTTGAAATCTCTGAAAGGCAGTAGGTTCTTTATCAATCGTTGACTGATTTGAATCAAATTAGATTAAATGATGGCAGACATCACAGACCTCCTCAGTGTACAAAGATGTCCAAATAAGAAGTTAGTACTATGATTCCTTAACCATCAATTAACCAGAATTCCATTCACCAGAACACCACCATTTCCCAAAGAATTCTAATTAATTCAATTTTTACTATGTTATTTTGATAACTAGCTCAGGATGTTTCCATATATGTTGATTGCTAGCCTCCCTTTTTTCCTTTGAATTTCTTCTCTGCTGCCACATTTGGGTATAGAAGTGGCATTGGATTTTAAAGGCTATACCAGTCAAACTCAAGCTCTGCATGCCTGCATTGATGAATTCACAAATCCTTAAATTAGTATTCTCTCTTGAGTTCTCAGAGAGACAGTGATTGTCTTTTTGGGGGTGGGGTAGGGAAGGGACTCTCTAGGAATGGAACAGGTAGAGTCAATGCTATTGAACTCTCAGGGATCCTTTCCTAGCCAGGTTTTTTTCTCAGCATCTGTTTTCTATTTGTGTAGAGGGTGAAAGATGATATTTGATCCCTTTGCTAGGACACTGTTGGTTTCCTTGCAGTGTCACCCAGAGATGGAAAATTAAATTAAACTTGGCAGGCAAAGTGATGCAGGGGGGAAGAATATAGCTTTGGGGGTCAGAAGACCTGGATTAAAAATCGCTTACTACTTGTGTGACATCAGGAAGTCACTTAGCCTTTCTAGGTCTTAGGTTCCTCATTTGTAAAAGTAGATTGGACTAGATGCTCTTTTAAATTGTTTAGGCTCCAATTCTATGTTTCTGTTTCATCAGTCAGCCAGTTTCACAAACTATTCCTATGGTATACAAGGTCCTGAGGAAGATACACAGTTTAGATAAGAACTTACAGTCTTTTAGGAGGAGGATAAGATACAAAGAAAGATTGACGATAATACACAATGTTACATGTTAATCTTTTTTAAAAAACATTTTTATTTAACGTATTGAGTTCCAAATTCTAGTCCTCCCGTCCTTCCTCCCCTCCCCTCTCCCTGAGATGGTAAGCTATTAGATATGTTACACATGTGCAATTATGTAAAAACATTTCTATATTAGTCATTTTGTATATGGCAAGAATAAGACAAAAAGAAAGAGTGAAAAATAGAATGTTTCAGTCTGTATTGAATCAATATCAGTTTCTTCTCTGGAAGTTGATAGTGTGCTTCATCATCAGTCCTTTGGAATTGTCTTGGATCATCATGTTGCTGAAAATAACTGTCATTCCCAGTTCATCAAACAATATTGCTGTTACTGTGTACAACTTTCTCCTGGTTCTGTATACTTCACTTTGCATCAATTCATCCAAGCCTTTCCAGGTCTTTCTGAAATCATTCTGCTTGTCATTTTTTATAACACAATAATATTCCGTTTCAGTTGTATACCATAGAATGTTTAGCTATTCCCCAATCGATGGGCATTTCTTCAATTTCCAATTCTTTACCATCATAAAAAGAGGTACTCTAAATATTTTTGTACAAGTAGGTACTTTTTCCCTTTTTTGGATGTCTTTTTAGATATAAACTTAACAGTGGTGTTTCTGGACATGCTAATCTTATTATGGAGATTCATAACAAACTTCTCTGTCAAGTCTAAGCCAAAATTTCTTTGCCAATCCCTAGGGTTCAGGGTTGGCTTCACAGGAAAAAGTGACATTGGATTTGTATTTTAGGGAATAGGTAGAAATCCAACATGTGAAGAGGAAGAGGAAGGCACTGCAATCATAAGTAAAGCATGTGTAACAACATGGAGAAAGAATAGTATAGGGTATGTCAGGGGTCAGAGAGTTACATAGTTTGATTGAAGCATGAGGGACATGAAGGGGAGCAATATGAGAAAAGGTAGAAGAGAAATGGTGATGCCAGATTGTGAAAGGCCTTGAATGCCAGTCAGAGTTTTAACTATATTTGGGATGGAATTCATTGAAGTTTTTTTTTTTTTTTGATTGGAGAAGTGACATGAACAGATTTATTCATAAGAAAGTTGGTAAAATTTAAAAGACGTATGTCTTTCATTGCGGTGGGAAAACTGCTTGGGAATCTAACATTAAAGTTATCCATTTATCTTCATAGGATTCTTATCTGAAGGATTTGAAAGAGCCAGTCTGGTATCATTCTCATTATACAAGTGGCAAAACTGAGGAAAAGGAAAGTTGATTTTTTTTTTTTTGCTAATTGTCATGCAGTTAGTGCTATATCCAAGCACAGAAATACAATATTCTTTTCCCCAGCCCAATTCAAAGACTAACTTGAATCCCTGAGAGCACAAAACAGTTTCCCTTTAACTTGTAGGAATCCCATTCTGGGCTGATGAGTATCTTGGCTTTAAGTGTCTCCAGGAGATCATCATTACCACGCAAACAGGAAGTACACTTCTCTTTTCATCTAAATAACGAAACATGTACTAGGACATTATCAGAAGTTGAAGTCATGGTCTTTCTGTAACTTGAACCAGTGCAGGAAGGGCCATAGAAAATTTGTTCAGTTGCCAGTGTATAAGCTCTCTGTCATGGCATCTCTCCATTGGTTGGGAAGGGAGAGCATGTAGTTTCTCTGGAGTTGTTCCTAGAAATAGATGGACCAAAGTTTCAAACAAATAGTTACTTTTCTTCAAGTCATTGATTCTAGACTCAGGCTTAAACTGTACCAGAGAAACTAAGTATAATTTTCTCATGTCTCTATTTGCGGCAGATAAGTATAGCATCTTAATATTGGAAAGGACCTTAACGCTAGTCCTACCCAGAGAAGGGAACATTGTTGGCACTACACGTCATTAAAACAAGTTATTTAAAAAGAGTGTAAGTGCACAGTTGCCTTGTTCACGGGAGAATATTTTTAAAATAAAATATAGTAGATGTTAATTTTATGTAATAGCTCATTTCATCTCAGAAACTGCTTCTATGAATTTTTCCAGCATAATTTCCATGCCAAATTTCAAGCCCAGCCACCATTTTTGCAAATGTAACTGAACATTGTAGACCTTGTAAAAGATGCTATATAAGCTTAGTCTATGAAGGCAGATAAGTTTTTTTTTTCTTTAACCAGACTTAATCTAGCCCTTTTGAGTGTCTTTTATGAACTAAAATGTTTTTTAAAAAATGATTTTTAATGTTAATAAATTGTCTACTATGGGCTCTGAGGAGCAGACTAATTTTTTCTTAAACACACTCAGATCTCATTAATTGATGTGATGTTAGATTGATGATAATTTGGAAAAGGCTGGATTAAGTAAGTTTACCTTTGTTTAGCAAACTGCTTTAGATAGAGTACTGTAATCACATATAAAATTGTTTTATGGAGTAGCTCTTCCCAGCAATGCAAGGGTCTAAGACAACTCTAAAAGATGATGGAAAATGCTATCCACGTCCAGAGAAAGAACTTCAGAATCTGAATGCAGATGGAAGCATATTATTTGCTCTCCTTTTCTTCCATTTTGTTTCTTCTTTTTTGTGGGGTTCCTCCCATTAGTTCTAATTTTTCTTTACATCATGAATAATGTGAAAACATGTTTAATATGAATGTATAAGAAGAGCCTATATCAGGTTGCATGTCATCATAGGGAGGTGGGAGGAGAGGGAGAGGGAGAAAATGTAAAACTCAAAATCTTATGAAAGTGAATGTTGAAAACTATAAATAAATTAATAAATTAATTACAAAAAATTTTGTCATGGGGATGTTTAAAATACTTGAGAGAAGAAAATTTTCTCTCATTTTTTTAGAAATCGTTTTTATTCCAATAATTGATATACCAATTTAAATAGTCTTATCTGTTCATTAGATCTCAATAACTGTGAATTTTCATAGTTTGATTTGAGTTATTTTATGTATTTGTCTTAGAAATTCTCATAGTAGAGCTGGAAAAGACTTTAGAGACAATCTAGTCCAATTCTTACTTTTTAAAAAATTATATTTAGCCACATACAATTATTGACCTCAGCATTACATCCTGTAGTTGTTCCAGTTGAACCTCAATTCTTCCCCTGGCCCCATTTATTCTTCAGATTTTAAAGGTCAGGATGAAAATCAGCCTAATTCTCTAAGATGTTAGCCTTGGTTTGTGGCTTAAACAGTGCTCATGTTTCTCATGAGGATTTCTGAGCATAAAAGTATCAGTTTCACAGGGCTGAGTTTGCCTGCCCACAAAACGCCACCTGTAGGATAACTTGAGGATGATTCTGAAGCCCTGCCCTTTGACTATGACCTTCTGACCAGGGGGCTTGCCTAATACAGTGTCAGGTTACATTTTTCTCCTATTGGTGTTACTTAGTTGGAAAGAATGATGGACAATGGATGGATGGCCTTGTACCCAAGGGGGGTATAGTGATGCCAAGAGGAAGAGAATGAAGCCCCCCAGCATGCTGGGTGGACCCTCTTTGGTGAACTTACTTATGGCAGGGTATGGACAAGAGCTTTATAGGATAAATAGGTAAGGATATATTACCATCTCTATCACTGGAAGGAATACCTTTATTGAGAACATCCATTTGAGTATCTTAATATTTGTAGTAGTATATTTGACTGTTTTAATTTGTCATACAGAATCCAAACAAATTTTTTTAGTATATTCAGTTTACTTCAGTTTTTCAAGACACATTAGAATCATAAAAGGAAAAGAGATTTGTCTGAGAATTTGTTTTTATATTCCATATTCAACACATGAAATATACTCTCATGCAAAGGATAATATCATGTAGGTTGCAGCTAGGTGGTACACTGAATAAAGTGCTGGGCCTGGAGTCTGGAAAACCTGAGTTCAGATTTATCCTCAGACACTTTTACTAGCTGTGAAATTTGGTAAGTCACTTAACCTCTTTCTTTCTCACGTTCCTTAACTGTAAAGTGGGGATAATAATAGCCCCTACCTGCTAGGGTTGTTGTGAGGAGCAAATGAGATAATATTTGTAAAGCCCTTTGCACAGTGCCTGGCACATAGTAACATAGTAGGCACTTAGTAAATCCTTCCTCCCTCCCTCCCTCACCTCCTTCCCTCCGTTTCTTCCTCCTTCCCTCCCTCCCTCCTTCCCTCCCTTCCTTCCTTCCTTCCTTCCTTCCTTCCTTCCTTCCTTCCTTCCTTCCTTCCTTCCTTCCTTCCTTCCTTCCTTCCTTCCTTCCTTCCTTCTTTTCTTCCTTCCTTCCTTCCCTCCTTCTTTCCTCCCTCCTTTCTTTCCTCCCTCCCTCCTTTCTTTCCTTCCTCCCTCCTTTCTTTCCTTCCTTCCTATTTACTAACTTCATCAACTAAACTTGGTAGCATCACTAAAAAATTTATATACAGAAAAGTTAAAAATTAATCACATTTGTTTCAAAGAAAAGACATATGAAGGAAGAAGCTTTCTATATCCAGAGAAAAAACTGACAAAGAGAAGTATGTATAGAATGATTTTATATCTCTCTCTCTCTCTCTATATCTATATACATTTTTTGTGTTTAATGGTATACATCTCTAGGGTATGGGGTAGGGAGGGAAGAAAAAAGAAATTTACATGATAATTTTATTATATATTTAAAAAGAATAGCAAGTTGTATGTAATAGATTTGCAGTTTCATGTACAATAATTTTTTTATATTATGTTATGGAAATGCTTGTTCTATTTGAGAAATTAAAAATAAAATAAATTAAAAGAATTTTAAAAATTAATCCTACAGTTTTTGATGCCACATTTGAGGAAGAGTAGAATTCACTTGTGAATCCATCTGGCCCTGGAGATTTTTTCCTAGGGAGTTCATTGATGGCTTGTTCAATTTCTTTTTCTGAGATGGGGTTGTTTAAGTATTCAACTTCCTCTTCTGTTAATCTGGGCAATTTGTATTTTTTAAAATATTCATCCATCTTGTTTAGATTATCGAATTTGTGGGCATAAAGTTGGGCAAAGTAGTTTCTAATTATTGTTTTAATTTCCTCCTCATTGGAGGTGAGTTCACCCCTTTCATTTTTAATATTAGTAATTTGATTTTCTTCTTTCTTTTTTTTAATCAGATTGACCAAAGGTTTATCAATTTTATTAGTTTTTTCATAAAACCAACTATTGGTTTTATTTATTAATTCAATAGTTTTCTTAATTTCAATTTTATTAATCTCTCCTTTGGTTTTCAGTATTTCTAATTTGGTATTTACTTGGGGATTTTCAATTTGTTCTTTTTCTAACTTTTTCAACTGCAAGCCTAAGTCATTGATCTCCTCTTTCTCTATTTTATTTATGTAAGCATTCAAAGATATAAAACTTCCCCTAATAACTGCTTTTGCAGTATCCCATAAGTTTTGGTATGTTGTCTCACTATTGTCATTCTCTTGAATGAAATTGTTGATTGTTTCTATGATTTCTTCTTTAACCCAACCCTTCTTTAGAATTAGATTATTTAGTTTCCAATTGATTTTTGGTTTCTCTTTCCATGGCCTTTTATTACATGTAATTTTTAATGCATTATGATCTGAAAAGGATGCATTGATTATCTCTACCTTTCTGCACTGGATTGTGAGATTTTTATGTCCTAGTACATGGTCAATTTTTGTAAATGTTCCATGTACTGCTGAGAAAAAGGTATATTCCTTTCTATTCCCATTTAATTTTCTCCAAAGATCTATCATATCTACCTTATCCAGAGTTTTATTTATCTCCTTAACCTCTTTCTTGTTTATTTTGAGGTTGGATTTATCGAGTTCAGAGAGGGGGAGGTTGAGGTCCCCCACTAGTATAGTTTTGCTATCAATTTCTTCCTTCAACTCCCCCAACCTCTCCTCTAAGAATCTGGATGCTATACCACTTGGAGCATACATGTTTAGTAATGATATTGCTTCATTGTCTATGGTGCCTTTTAGCAGGATATAGTTTCCATCCTTATCCCTTTTGATTAGATCTATTTCTGCTTTCGCTTTGTCTGAGATTAGGATTGCTACTCCTGCCTTTCTTACATGAGCTGAAGCACAATATATTCTGCTCCATCCTTTGACCTTTATCCTATGTGTATCCCCCCGTTTCAAATGTGTTTCTTGTAAGCAGCATATTGTTGGATTATGGCTTTTAATCCATTCTGCTATCCGTCTCCGTTTTATGGGAGAGTTCATTCCATTCACATTCACAGTTATGATTACAATCTGTGTATTTCCCTCCAACCTCTTTCCCACCATTTGTGTTGAGGAAGAGTAGTGGAGGTCATGTCTTGAAAGGATCAATGGAAAGAGTGGGGAATGTTTAGCCTGGAGAATAGAAGACTTGGGAAGGGGACATAATAGCTGTATTCAATTAAGAACTGTCATGTAGAAGAGGAATATTGACCTGTTTTGTTTGACTCCAGGGAGCAGAACCAGGATAATGGATGTAAGTTGCAGAGAGACAGTTTTAGACTCGATGTCAGGAAAAACTTATAACACTTAGAGCTATCCAAAAGTAGAGCTTGCTATCTAGGGAGATGGCGGGGGGGATTTTTCAAGTTCTTGTAGTCTTATGTAAAGGTTAGATGACCATTTCTTTGTTGGGTATATGGTGGAGTGAATTCTTATTCAGGTGTAATCCCTTCTAACACACCAAGGTTCTGTGAAACTGACAACTCCAGTATTGACAATTTGTTCTTAAAAAGGGTACACTGATTTTAATAAGATAATAGCAAAAATACCCTTTAGTTCTGTGTCTTTCTGAACCTTTTTTTCTGCTGTATATATTTTTCCAGATTATATTATTGTTATTCACATAATTGTAGTCATTGTTTACGTTGGTTTTGATTCTTCATTAAGAAGCATTTCATATTTTTCCATATGTTGTGGCATTATTACCACAACTAATAGTAAAGTATACAGTAGTATAGTATGTAATACTAATTGCATAACTCAATAATATTCCATTATATTCAAATGCCACAATTTGTTTAATCAGTTTTTAATCTTTAGGAAAGGAGTTGATTCTAGTTTTTTCATTATTGTGAATAAATAATGCTCTTATGAATCTTTTTGTGCATGTAGATCTTTTTTGACCCCCAGGAAACATTTTAAAAATTTTGTCCTAGTAGTGAGATCACTGGGTCAAATGGTATGAATAGTTTTGTAACTCTGGTTTTATGCTGTCACATTTCTTTCCCAAAAGGTCACACCTGTTCACAGCTCCACCATAACAAACTCTATAAATTGATGGGGCAAACAAACTCAGTGTTTAGCAAAGCTTTGTTATTTTTGTACTGATAGGGGAGAAGGCTGATGTCAATTAGAGAAAAATCTGAATACATTAAAAAAGAGAATAGCTTAATAATAAATCTTGTTTCATTACTTGACTGGGTGTCTGGAGATCTAAATTCTAATCCTGACTCTGACAATATGGCTTTGAGCAAGTAGATTACTTCTCCAGGCCTCAGTTTCCTTTGTAAAAATAAATTGTTCAAGATCAAATTCTCTGACTCATGAAAATGCCAGTGGCTTTTCAGAAGGACAAAAATACCCACTTACAAGTCTTTGCTGCCAAGTTTCTCTCTCAAATTGGGGAAATAGTTTTTGCCCAGTAAGATAAATGAATGAGATTAAAAGAGTGTTTTTTGAAATCTTTGGTAGTCCCGTGCCCCTGCTAACTCTAAAGATATTTCTTGTCCTAGGCTGGCTTTCTGGGCTCCTAATATTTCCTTCCTTTTGGTAACATTTCAGCTGATCATTGTTCCCTGCTGGATTTTTCTCATTTGGGTCTCTTGCTGAAAAGGTTACATTTTTCCAATTTCTCCCCATCTTAATGATATGAATGCAATTTTCTTTTTTGGGTTTCCTAAGGAATATATTTTTAAAAAACTGCTAATAATGATAGGGAAACATACAGGATTTTAAGATAATAAAAATATCTTATAACTTATAGGAGTAGTTTTTCAGTGAAAAAAATATAAAGACATGAGGCTTTGCTGTTTTTTTACCTGCTACCTGTTCCCTTATTCCATTTCCTTTTACGTCCCCCTAGAGACATTGTCCTTCAGAGTATCTCTGGTTAGGATGTTACTTCAAATACCCAGGCTTTTAACCCAAGTCAGCAGTTTGGGTCTTGGGATTTTCAGTCCCCATTTAGGTTTTTTTAAAACTATTTTTATCTCCAGGTGTGAGGCTTCTTTCTGAGGAGGTACTTTCATAGGTGATCCAAGAGATTCTTTCCAGGAGTTTTGGACCTCCCTACACCAACATTGCAGATGCCATCTTCTTTCACCCTGAACCTCTCAATGGTTTTGGCCCCTGGAAATTCCATTTCACCCTTGATTTTTTATTCTATAGGGTCTTCTAGCTCTCCTCTCTCCTCCTCAGTTCAGTGAACTGCTATCGTTCCCTACTACTTCCAGAATCAAATATAAATCATCTGACTTTCAAAGACCTTCCTAACCCGCCTCCTCCTCACCCCTCTTCCCAGTAGTATTATATCTTACTTTTTTCCACATCTCCATATGCTCTGTGATCCAAAGACTCTGGCCTCTTTGTTCTTCTTCACATAAGAAGGGAGAGGGGGAAAAGGGGAAGGGAATAAACAATTATATAGCACCTTCTATATGTCAGGCACTGTGCTAAGTACGTTTAAACAAATATTCTCTAATCTAATCCTCAAAGCACTCCTGCAAGATGCCTGTAAGGTAGGTGCTATTTTATCCCTGTTTTACAGTTGAGGAACCTGAGGCACAAAGAGGTTGATTTGGTCAGGGTAACATAGAAAGTGTCTGAGGCCACATTTGAACTCAGGTCTTTCTGACTCCAAACCTAGCTCTCCATCCACTATGCCTCAGCTGCCTCTGAGGTTGGGGACTCTCCATTTCCTGATTGGATATTTTTACTGATAACTCTTCATTCCTGGAATGCTCTTCTCCTTCATCTCCATCTCTTGACTTCTCTGGTTTCCTTCAAGTTTCAGCTAAAACCTTATCTTCTGCAAGAAGTCTTTCCCAGTTCTCCTTGCTGTTAACACCCTTCCTCTGAGATTACCCTCAATTTATTCTGTACACACACAGTTGTTTGCATGTTGTATATTGTTCCCACAATCCCCACCCCACCCACCCCCCTTGAGATCAGGGACTGTTTTTTGTTTTTAACATTTAGCAGTGCCTAGCATGTGAGAAGTGCTTAATAAATGCTAGTGAACTGATTGGCTGTGTTTGATTTGCCCTGTTGTAGATGTAGCGCTTGACTTTCTTTATCTGTTGTCCTAGGCTATCTGGACTTAGTTACCCAAAGAGACCCAGAGACCACCACCCTTGAAGTCCCTCTGATTTATTCCAAGGGAAACACACAGGCTGTGGTCTGTACCCACTAAAGACCCCATACTCCATATTGTATCTCCCCTTAAATTCTCAATTCTGATCTGAGTCACAGGCTCTCAGAGCAGGAATGAGCCATGCAAATTATATACTCTAACTCTCTCACCTTATAGATGGGAAACTTGCTAAAAGTCACATAGCAAATAAGCAATCTCAGCCTCAGGACTCCTGATTTCAAGTTCTAGACCTATGAGATGATAGACAAGTCAGCTTTTGTGATTCTTGAGTCAGCTAGGTGGTGCAGTCCATTAGGCTTGGAGTCAGGAAGACCTGAGTTCAAGTGTGAACTCAGATTCCTATTGGCTGTGCAACTTTGGGCAGACCATTAATCTTTGCCTCAGTTTCCTCATCTGTAAAATGGAGAGAGCAATAGCATCTACCTTAAATGCTGTGAAGATGAAATGAGATGGCATTTATAAAGCACAGCACTATTCCTGACACGTAGTGGTGTTATTGTGGTGCATTCATTTCAGTCTTGTCTAACCCTTCTTGACTCCATTTCGGGTTTTCTTGGCAAGGATACTGGAGTGGTGCTATATAGTGCTAGCTGATTTTACTCTCACTAGAGTCTCAGTTTCCCCATCAGTTTGATAACCATGATAACATTGTGCTACCTCACAGGGCTGTTGTGAAGTAACTTTATAAATCTTAAAGTAGAACAGAAAAGGCCAATGATGCATTTTTATTCCATTTAAATCTTGCTTGATATTCTTTAATGTTTAGGTGAGAATCAAACATACTTATGTCAATTGTTTGCATATAAATGAGTGCTTGAAAATGATTTGCCCTTTTAAGTACTTTAAACATTTCTCTTATAGCCCCATTTGCACTCTTGATTTGCCTTCTTTCTCCTAGGAACTGCTGGTCCAACCTATGTAGATTGTTAATAAACTCAAAATTAGCACATTAATGAATTAATTTAGTAGTTGCTGTTTCAGTACACTCTAGTGGCCTATATGAGTTAATACAGCTTACTAAGTAGTCTAATCTTCAGCCAGGGAGTAGCCTAGGTATGAGGACAATCTGGCTCAGCATTTTTCTCACACAGAATTGATTTGATTTTTAATGTCCTTGCTCTACTCCCTGTGGAAGTGTAGCTTGCCTAGGTTTCTGTAACTAGGCTATTAGGGAATGTTAAGATCATCATCTGTCTCCATGGGAAAGCTCTGAGTGCTGCAGCATTTGGATAACAGAAAGGTCAGAATTGGAAAAGTGCTGACTGAAAGCTGATCTTGCCATGGGGCCCTGGGTCCAGCTGTACATTTGGCGCTGACACAATAGTTCCTGGAGGCCACACCCAGCTGTGTGAACTGGAACTGAGGACAATCGCTTGATTATCAGCCCTAGGTTGAGTTCTTGATTTTGTTCAATGAAAAATTAATGCTGTAACGATGAGCTAACCTTTTCCTTTGGAATTGCCTGTGAAAGAGGCCCTAGGTATGCAAGGGGGGGTAAGCCTGGTTTTTTGCTGTTTCACCTTCGGTTTCTAGGGATAATTGGAAGTAAATACACTGATTTTGCATTTCATCATTTAAAATCAGCACTGTCCTCTGGTTTTAGTGCTCCACTGCAAAAAAGCTTTTTAGGTTTGTAAGCCATAAAGGATAAAATATTAATTTAGTTTGATTTTTTAAATCACATTCAGCATTTGCCTTTATATCATGAGAGCACCCTGAGGCTTTTTATTAGTTGCATTTTTGTAGGAACTTGAAGTGAAATACATTATTTTTGTAGAATTTGCCTTTTTTTTGAATTGTAATTCCAGTAGACTTTAAAAAGGTGTGTGATTCTCCAAGAATAAAGGTCTCTGGTTTCTCTCAGGCTGCTGCTTTGTGTCTCTAACTTTTTCTCACTGATTACAGAGCAGAACCTTGTAAGTTGCTACTGTAGAATTGGATTAGTTGGGCCTACTGTGAGATAAATATATATCAAGTTATTCCACCAGGTTCTTACATTTGTATCTCAATTAATTGATTGAGGCATCAAAAATATTTCTTAATGGTTTATATTGGAACCCCTTTAGATCCTTTATTGCCCTTGGGAAGGGAATGTCTCTTTATATTAATCAGCAGAAACACAGAGAATTTGTTATACTGCAAAAGAGGCTCTTTTATACAGGACATTCTGAGGACAAAGCAGACTAGTTTTGTCTCTTGAAAGTACTCCCATAAAGTGCCCTTCATTCAGTATATACTTGAAAAAGCACTGAGATTCCCAGTTAAAAGACATAGATTCAAATCCTAGCTCTAATACTTGCTAGCTGCATTGCAGGAGGCAAATCATTAAGTTAATCAATAAGTATTTATTAAATATTTGCTAGCAAGTATTATTATTTCCATTTTATAGACCTAGAGGTGTTAAGTGGTTTTCCAGGGCCTTACTGCTAATAAGTTACAAGCCCAGGCTTAGCATATCTAGATCCTTTAATTCTAAGTGCACTAACCTTTGTAATATATTCTCTTGAGTTTCATTTTCCTTATATATACAGTGGAGATAATACTCCATAAAGTTCTATTCTAGTGCCTTATGTTGTCACTAAGTTTTTGAAAGCTACCAATGAAGTGCAACCTCTGTTAGGTCCCACCATGATGGAAAAGTTTTGAGTAATGCCCTCCCAATGGAATCCTCCTTTCTGAGGACCAGTAGAGTGAGGCCCATGTCCAGTAGACTGAGAGGGCACTTGGTGATAAATTCATTGACTGTGGCTACCCAAGAAACAAAGAAAAAGACAAAATTATCCCTAGACTTGGAAAGCTCCCTTTTGCTTGAACAGTGGTTGTAGTAGTAGTGTTGGAAAATGGAGTAGAAGGTTTTTTTTTTATCATTTATAACCTTAACTTTTAATTGTTGGCATGCTAAATGTGAGATCTTTGTCCAGTGACACATGAATTGTATCAGACATTGTCCTAAACAAAACCAGAAGACGGAAGTTGTATTTTGATGAAGGGTGACCCACAGACTCTTTTTGGAGAAGCAAATAAAGAAGTTGATAATTGGCTGTATTCTGTATTCCCCAATATAATTTCCTGGGATATTTGCTCATCTCATTTTTGAGTACTCGTTATAATTATTTGCAGAAAGACCATTGCAAAAATAGTTGCATCTTCTATACCAACAATAGTTTCAAAGGATGAAGAGATAGAGAAATTCTATGAAGAACTGAATATGATCCTCTAAATGAACAGATGCTGTGGTACTACGTGACTTCAGTACAAAGCTGGGAATTGTGTGTGTTCATCCTTCGTTGCCGAAGAAGACCATGCCCTCAGAGAAATGATGACATGACTTGCACTTGACTTTGTTTTGAGTGAGGAAGGGCTGTGCAGGTCACCAGCCTCACTTCTCCTCCAGAGACTCTGAATCCAGTGACTAGATATTCATCAGGATGACCGGAGATGAACCAGGATGAGGCATTTTGGGATTAAGTGACTTGCCCAAGGTCACACAGCTAGTGAGTGTCAAGTGTCTTAGGTGAGATTTGAACTCAGGTCCTCCTGTCTCCCGCACTGGTGCTCTATCCACTGTACCACCTAGCTGACCCAACAAAGTTGGGAATAAGTAAGGATAGGGAGAAGTTTGCTGGAAAATATAGAGTTATAATAAGGAATAAAAGATGCCAAAGATTAGACTACGCAGAGACCTCCTATTTAATATATCATGAGTACTTTGTTTAAAAAATATTTTATTGAAATCATTTGTCTTTGTATTACAGTCCTTTCAACTGCAAACTAGATTAAGCTATCTCTTATGATGAATAAAATAATTAAACAGAAAAATCCCTTACATTTACAGCATCCTACAATCCAAATAATATGTTGTTCAAGTACTCCCCTACCTCCCCATTGTGAGGGGCTTAGAAGTATGTTACATTACCTCAGCTTTAGGATCTTTCCTGTGTTTTCCATTCTATTGTCGAGCTTGATTTCTTTAGACAATCTTTTCCTTTAATTTGTTGGCATCATTATATGCTGTTCTTTTAGTTCTGCTTATTTTGATCGGCAACATTGTATTTAGATCTTGCCATATTTCCCTGAATTTTTTACATTCATAATTTATTATCATACAATAATATCTGGTTACTTTCACACACCACAATGTAAAAGTCATTTACTAATCATTTTGTTTCCCATTCTTTATTACCATGAAGTGCAGAAGTGCAGCTATGAATAGTTTGATATATATTGAGCCTCTGTGTTTGTCTTTTGACTTTTTTGTTTTCAATTCAATTTTATTTTCAGTTGTGAATTCTCTTATTTTGCCTTCTTGCCTTCTTTTGAGAAAAGAAAAACAAAGCTCAACAATACATACACATATGTATGTATGTACAGTTTTATATATATACATATATATACACACTTATATATATACACATATATATGTGTATGTACACATATATATGTGTATATATATATACATATGTATATATATAGATTCTCACATTAACTATGTCTCCCCTTCTGTGCTATACCAAAAAAGGAAAGATAAGAAAACGCTTCAATCTGTGCTCTGAATCTATCAGCTTTCTATGTGGAGATAGTAGCTCATTTCATCACAAGTCCTTTGGCGTTGTGGTTGGTCATTGTGTTGGTCAGAATTCCTAAGTCTTTCAAAGTTGATTATCTTTATAATATTGTTGTAATTGTATAAATTGTTCTTCAGGTACTGCTTTTTTCACTTTGTATCAATTCATACAAGTATTTCCAGGTTTTTTTTTTTCTTTTTAAAAGTAGCACCATCATTTAATATCTTTGACTTCTTTGGAATATATGCCCAGTGGGGGCTTGCTGAGTCAAAAGGTATTTAGTCACTTTTCTTGACTAATTCCAAAGGGAAATGCAGAATGGCTGGAACACGTCATTGCTATGCCAACATTGTCTGCTCCCACTGGCTTTAGCTCCATTGTATCCCAATTTTATTCCAGGTGCACATTGTCATTATAATCTCTTTCCTTCTTCCCCTCCCCCCAGTAGACATGTCTTTGAAGGGAGAGGAATAAAGAGGTCTGGGACTGAATGGCATAGTGACTCCAAATGATATTGCTTATATATCTGTGATCTCTTCTATGGAACATGTTCATTTTCAAATAAGGGTAGGGGAATTTTAGAGTATACAAGAGGAGGTAATGAATGCGAAGAAGGACAATCTGATCCACCAGAACTAATGAGAACAATACTCTTAGTTCAAAAAAAAATTCATGCTATCTTGAAATGAAAGCACTGGAGGCTTTGTGTGTGATGCTGTTGACGCCACGTTCCACAACTTTTGAAAAGATTTGCCTTCCAAAGATCTCTAAGCACTTATAGGAACTAAGTCTCCTGGTACCACTCCTACAAAAGGATTAACATCCTCCCTTTTTCTCCGGAGGCTTCAGAGATACTCTCAGACCTCAGGAGGGTTCCACAGTATAGAAAATGAAATAAGCTCAGCCAAGGTACTGGGACAGAGATGGGAAGAGAATCCACACTTCCTCACTAGCCATCTCATGCTATTTAACCACATCTCTAGAGTTCACCTCTCTTTTTAAAGAATGTAATATTCCTTGCATGTTTAGCAACTGGAGGTAATGTCTAGAAGCCCTAGAAAGGAGATCAAGTACCCTAGGGAAAGGGACTGTGTTTTATTTAAACTCTTGCAATACTTTGCATACTGTATATTTTTGATAAATGCTTATTGAATGTATGAATCCAAGGCTAGAATAAAGCCTTTAATCCTACAGTTTGAGGTAAAAGGCAAAGCCCTTAGAGAATTAGTTGAACACATTGGTGTATTCGATTTCATGTGAAGGAGAAATAACTTATGTCTTCAGATCCTACTTTGGGGTGTAGGGATTGAATCGTGGGAGGCACTGGGACAGGATGCCCCTGACAGAGAACCTCTCCAGCTGCATGGTTTTGGTCAATCAAATAGTGCTGTGACTGCGAATGACTGTAATGAAGACTGTACTTTAATTCAAGCAGATGTTATTAGCTTTATAATAGAAATATAAACAGGTTCTTAATAAATTTTCTAATGTATTTTGCCCCCGATCTTGTCCATTATTTACTGAAAGCTTTTCTGTAGCTAAAGAAAACCTGGGACTACTTTGCTCTTAGGATTTCTGCTCCCTCATCAATACAAAGGTTATATAATCGGTAGTCCTGCCAGTGTTCTTCTATGAGAAGGTTGTTTTTGTTCTTAGTCATTTATACTATTCCTAGGCTCTTGGTATTTAAATCAAATGATTTTATCACAGGTTTATCTTCAGGTTCAGTCTTGAAGCACAGTATACTTTGAAGGAGAGGCAGAGGACCCTCACATGGCCCATCCCACATGCATCGCCCTGGGCTCAGTGATAAATGATATTAATGTAACAGGACTCTCCTATTAAAGCGTGCAGATTCAGGTTTCTGAGGGCAGGAAAATATCCTCTCTAATTTTTTTTCTAGACCCTAATACAGTGCACACAGTATTTTTCTAGAATAGAAATAGAACCTAATACAGTAGGCACTTAGTGATTGTTGCTTAAATGAATCCAAGATTCTGTTACATATACCAGGGAGTTTGTTGATTATGAATATTCTATTGATTATTTGCCATATTACAAAAACTTATAAATATAGAATTAATTAAAAAGGCTAATGTAAGTATTTGTTCATTTTGACTTAATCTTCTGCTTCCTTTCTTTTTCCTAGGTGTGATAATTGTGCCCAGTGCTGGTGTTGGTATTGTCCTAGGAGGTTACATTATAAAAAAGTTGAAACTTGGTGCCAGAGAATCTGCAAAACTAGCAATGATCTGCAGTGGTGTGTCTTTATTGTGTTTTTCGACACTCTTCATTGTTGGATGTGAAAGTATTAACCTGGGTGGCATAAATATTCCATATACAACAGGGTAAGTATCTCTGAGTGATTGAACTGTAAAGATTATTGAAATCATGGCAAACCCTCTTGTGTATTTAGCTGTCTCATAGAGTCCTCGAAGGCTGTGTGCCTTTCTCATTGTTCTCAGGTGAATGTTTTATCAAGGGCAGTGATCACGCCTTCTTACTCCTTTCACATCTTTTTCCCGCAAAGTGCTTTCTACAGTACTTTTCCCCCAGATGATTTCTGCTGATGGTGAATGAATAAAATTATTAACAGTTCTCATTTATGTAGCACTTGACAGCTCACAAAGCATTATCCTCAACAATCATTTCTTGAGACAAATTGTAAAAGTATGACTATCTTTTTCAAATCCAATTTACACATGAGACATCACTCTGTGATGTCATTGATCCAGGTTGAAAGACAAAACTAAAGACAAACAACAATGCTTTTGAAAAGTGAAAACAGAAATCAGGTTGACCAGAGTCTTTGAGATAGTAAATGTTAGAGGCAGTGCTTGAATCCCAGCTTTCCAGACCTAAGTATAGGACTCTCTGGACAAATAGAAATGTTTCTTTTCAGAACTCATAAAAATGCAAACATTCCATCACTCCGGCACATCAGAGGTGTTTCAGTATGCATTCATTACGTAGGATGTCAGTGTTTGTTTTTAAACGTAAGGTTTCAGTTTATGAAGAAAATGCTTAGTTATTTTATGATTTTTTTACTTCATAGTTGAGATCCAAGTTGCGACAGATTCTATTTGAAACTGGAGTTGTGAAAGCTTCTATCTCATCAAGGCAATTTAGAATGATGGGGAAATGATATTGATCAAGTCATAAAACTATGTTATGTTATTAATATTATTTTGCCCTGAATATTATTTTTCACATGGGGAAATTTATTTTTCTTAATGCTTTGCAAACAAGTCATATCTGAGTTGTTCTTTGCTAGGTTCTAGTATTGGACATGCTTTTTATGATGAAAGGTATCATTAAATGTGACATAAAAGGATTATTGTCATAACTTTTCCTTGAATAAAACACATAACGAAGATAACTTATTGTAGTGGATAGAATTTGAACTTGATATTGGGAAGACAGGTTAAAATCCTGCCTCTGGTATTCAGTAGTCGTGTAACCAAGGACAATTAGTCAATAGATAATTATTGAGAACCTACTCTGTGCCAGACACTGTGCTAAACACTAGGGATACAAAAAGAGTCAAAAGACCACCCCTTCCTTCAAGGAGCTCACAATCTAATGGGAGATAATTCTGTTAATTTCTCTGAGCCACCATTTTCTTACTCTATAAAAGAGGAGGTTGTAGTAAATGGCCTGCAATGTTCTTTCCAGCTTTCAGGTTATGATCCTATTCTGTTTATTTGGGCTTATCTAGGCAGAATGTACAATAAAATGCTTTCTAGAGAGATGATCTGGAAAGTAAATACTATATGCTTTCTACAACCCTAGAGTGTTGGTTATTTTGGATACACTTCTATTTGGATAAAATTCAAGCAATATCAAGTACGTTGGAGAGACTGTCTAAAACTCATCAGATATGAGATAAAAATCATTTACTTGATGTGGATTTCCCAGAGAAGTAATTTTCTAAAGCTCAGGAACAGGACAGCTCAAGCTGCTTTCATTTGAATAGTTTACCCATTTGGATGTGTTGGCAAAACAACTGAGGGAAACAAAGCCCTGAATGATGAGCCACTGATGAGATGTCTGTTTTCTGACTTTAAATACAGCTTTGATTTTCCTCTAGATGTAAATTGAGTATCATGTATGTATTGCCAAGTCACTTAGGTTGGGAAAAAAGAAACAAAATAAAAACGACCTATCATGGTTACAAATAAAAGACATAGTTTCTTCCTGTGCTGCTCTACGTGGTGAGCATCCGAGGTGGTTGGCAGTCAGATAAACTGTTGCTTATAGCAGACATTTCTGGCTAACATTCATGGAATACCCATAAATATGTGTGATCTTTTGAGTTAAACTGACTCAAAATCTTAAGAAATCTTATATGGAAAGTCAGATTTATTTCTGAAAAAAATGATTTATTTTAAAAATTCTTTTCTTTTAAAATTTTGAGTTTTAAATTTCTCCCTCCTCCACCCTTTCCCCACCTGCTGAGAAGGCAAGCAACATGTCAATGATACATATTAAATGATGTAAAACCTAATTATATATCAGCCATATAAAAAATAAAAATAAATTGTACTTTAATGTGCACGCAGAGTTTGTCAGTTCTCTCTCTGGAGGTGGATAGTATTTTTTCCTCTTGAGTCCTTTGGGGCTGCCTTGGATCATTGTATTGATCACAGTATTGATCACGAGTTTTTCATAGTTGATCATCATTACCACATTGCTGTTACTGTGAATGAAGATCTCTCAGTTCTTCTCAGTTCATTTTGCATCAGTTCATATAATTTTTGCCCTGTTTTTCAAAACCATTCCCCTCATCAGTCATTTCTTGTAGCACAGTAGCACTGCATAAAATCATATGCCACAACTTGTTCAGCCATTCTCCAGTTGAGGAGCATTCCCTTGATTTCCAATTCTTTGCCTCCACAAAAATGTTACTATTAATATTTTTGTACTTTGATCTCTTTGGGATATGGACCTAGTAGTAGGGGTCTTGTTGAATCAAAGGGATGCACAGGAATTTGTGTATGTGCGTGTGTGTTTGTTTTAGTAGCAGAGACTTTATTTATAGAAACAGTGATAACAGCTTAGCTCAGGTGAGTTATTTTTTAAAATGAATCTTCATTCCAGATTGACAGAAATTGTGCTAAGCCACACATTCAACTGGACCTGTTTGAGCATAGTTCCAAATTGTACTCCAGAATGGTTCGACCAGTTCACTACTCCACCCACACTTCATTAGTGTACCTGTCTTCCCACATGCCCTCTAGCAGTTGTCATTTCTGATAGGTGTGAGTTGTTTAAATATGTATTTATCTAATCTGTAATGACTTAGAGCATTTTTTTCTTGTGACTATAAATAGCTTTAATTTCTTCTTCTAAACATTGCCTGTTCATATCCTTTAATCATTTATCAATTGGGGAATGACTCTTATTTTTATAAATTTGGCTAAGTTCTATACTCAGTATATATTTGAGAAATGAGGTTTTTATAGAGAAACTTGCTGTATAATATTTTGTTATTACTTTATTGTCTATGGTACCTTTTAACAGAAAATATGGTTTCCCTGATTATTTCTTTTAATTAGGTCTATTTTTACTCGTTTTGTCTAAGATCCTGATAGCTACCCCTGCCTTTTTTTATGTCAGCTGAAGCATATTAGGTTCTATTCCTTCTGTGTATGTCTTTCTGTTTCAAATGTGTCTCTTGTAAAGAACATTGTTGGATTTTGCTACCCACTTCTGTTTTATGGGTGAGCTCATTTTATTCACATTCGCTGTTATGATTTATAACTGTGTATTTCTCTCCATCTCATGTCCTCTGTTTATTCTTATCTCTCTTTTTATACTTAAAAGTTTCTTTTGATTCAGCCACTGCCTGCCTTAATCCTCCCTTCTTTTTATCATATCCTCCTTCCTTTTATCCCTTTCCCCTCCTATTTCCTTATTCAGTTAGATAGGTTTCTGTATACAGCTGGATATATATATATATTTATATATATTCTTCCCTCTTTAAACCAATATATATTTACACAGACACACACACACACACACACACACACACACTCTTTAAACCAGTTTGGGTGAGAGTGGGGTTCAAGTAGAGCAATATAGACTGTTCCCAGCCTGACCCAGCACTTACATAGGGGCAACAGTCAAAAGGAATCATAGAAAGTGCTTGTAGAAGGAGGGCTGAGCTTTGGCAGAAAAGAGAAAATTCAAGGATAGCTACTGGGCCATCTCAGAGATGATGTGAGACAAGGGCTGTGGTGATACATAACTTTTTAAGAACCAAGGAATGTTCCAGGTAAGGATTTGATCTTTCCACAAGTTCTGTTTAGATATAGCTATCCAGTAAGAGATACTGCAATGCAATATACTCTATTTATTTCTCTTGCCTAACTACTTCCTGTATCCTGACTTTTGCCTTGTGCAAAAAAAAGGCCAGGGGTTAGTTATTATTTTTGTTTACGTGACCCCATTTGGGATTTTCTTGGCAGAGATACTGGAGTGATTTGCCATTTTCTTCTCCAAGGCAAATAGGGTTAAGTGATTTGCCCAGGGTCACACAGCTAGTGTGTGTCTGAGGCTGGATTTGAACTCAGGAAGATGAATCTTCTTGATTCCAGGCCTGGCACTCTATCCATTGCACCATCCAGCTGTTCTAGGGGTTAGTTAGAGGTGGACATAAGTTAAAATTAGAGCAGAGTCACAGTTCTGCCTGGATGTTAGGAATTTTCCTAACTTGGGGCTCTGAGCTATCATGATCATACTACTAACATTTGGTTTGATGTAAACTCCATATAAAACCACAGAGGAGGGGACCACATGAACCAGAGGGCCTATATTGCCCCCAGGGTACAAAGTAAGGTGATTATATGTAGCAGCATGTGGTTGATTAAATCTTTCCAGAGAAAGGAGAGTAGAAAGGAAGGAACCTGACTAGAGAAAAGTTTATGCCCTAAACTGCTCCCTAGGGAAGAGACTGGAAAGGTTTCAGAACATTCAGTTCTGTCCCTATCTAGCAGGGAAGATGGAGCAGAAAGGGTAGCTTTGGGTACCTGAAGCCCGTATTATACTCTACAGCTATACCCACTGGATGCTTTTACACTGAAAAGACACACATGGAATCACACACATAAGCACACACAGAAACAAATACTGCATTGAATTCATTTTTGTTTAAAAGCTTTGCTTCTACCTCATGAGAATGGTTATTTTCTATTTAAACAATTTAGTGGCAACACTGACCTCTCTCTGCTAGATCAATGCCTTTATCAGAAAAGAGTTCATCCTTTTTCTCTTTGCCCTTTCAGGCCTTAAGTTCGAAACTTAACAGGATAGACAAAGACGTCATCTCTGCTGAAACGGGTGGTTTGCTTGCAGGCACCTTTGCCACTGGTATTACAATCAGAAGTCTGACATGTCATTTAGACCAGAAATAAATGGAATGTTTACAGTTTTCTGGAACAGAAAAATCAACCAGCATATTTGATTGAAACAGTTCTGTTTGCTGTGTATTTTACTCAGAAATCTGAATTATTTTCAATTTTATTTAACCTAATTTTGTATGTGTCTTAAAGATCTTAACCAGAACCAACCCCACATTGCTCCCTAGTGCATGTCTGTGTTACATACAGGCTGTTAGGTGGCATAATAGGGGTAGCAAGGTAGCACAGTGGATAAGGTGCTGGGCTTGGAGTAAGAAAGATTCTTCTTCCTGACTTCAGATCTGGCCTCAGACACTTACTAGCAGTGTGATCACGGGCAAGTCATTTAACCTTATTTCCCTCAGTTTTCTCATCTGTAAAATGAGCTGGAGAAGGAAATGGCAAAACACTCCAGTATCTTTGCTAAGAAAACCCGAAACTGGGTCACAGAGAATCAGACAAAACTGAAAAATAACCGAGCAGCAACAAAAGGAGGTGGCATAGTAGACGTAGGCATAGATGGTTTCATCTAGAGTTAGGAAGGTCTGAGTTCAGACTAGCTGTTTGGCCCTAGACAAATCACTATGGACCTCAGTTTCTTTATCTGTAAAATGGAATTTTGTAAAAGTAATATCACTTCTTTCCCAGGCTTGTTGTGAGGAAAAAAATGAGATATCTCTAAAGTGCCTTACAAATCTGAAAGTGCTAAGTAAATCACAATGCACTATTTTTGTTATAATATTTCAAGAGTAGAGATACCCTTAGTTAGATTTCCTCAAATTTTGGCCCAGGACTCCCAAAATAAAAATATTACATATTTCTATAATAATCAAATTAAAAATGAGTCGTAAGTAATTAAGTAATATAAGTAACAAAAATTTATTATATTAAAAATAAATATTTCTATAATAATAAAACTTTTAATAGGTTTCAAAGAGCTAAGTTTTTTTGGAATAGAAATAGAACAAAACTGTGATCCCTAAACTATGAAGATAATAAAGCTTACCCCTAGTTGAAGTCTTACTTTATACTCCTGTATTTTTTTATGCAGATTTTAGGACTTATACTTTAGGTTTATTGAACAAGTTTCTCTAGTAGAATGTAATCTCTTTGAGGGCAGGGAGTATTTTTTATTTTTGACTCATAATAATAGCAAATAATAGCTAACATTTTTATAGTGCTTACTGTGTGCCAGGTACTGTGCTAAGTGCTTTACAATGATTATCGCATCTGATTCTCACAGCAACCCTGGGAGGTACATGCTGTGATTATTCCCATTTTAACGAAGAGGAGACTGAGGCAAAGAGGGGTTAAATGAGTTGTCCAGGATCATATAGCTCGTAAGTGCCTAAGGTCAGATTTGAACTTGGGTTTTCCTGATTCCAGGACCAGCATTCTATCTACTATGCCATGAGCATAGTGCCTTCTATTCAGTAAGTGTTTAATAAATGTTTGTTCAATTAAAATGAACTTTTAACATTGAAGAAGCTGCAATAAAGTACTTGTTTTACCTCTACACCCATTTGCTTAAAGAAGAGCATAGAGTTGAAGGAAATGGATAGTGAAGTGTCAGCCAAATGTGCAGCAGGGATTCTTAATCTGGAATCCATTGAACTTTCTTTTTTGGAGGCAGTGGTGTTAAGTTGCCCAGGGTCACACAGCTAGTAAATATCTGAGACTGGATTTGAACTCAGGTCCTTCTGACTCCAGGCCCAGCGGTCTATCCACTGAACCACCTAGCTGTTGCTTCATGGAACTTTTAAAACATTTTAAAAAATTGTATTTCAGTATAATTGGTTACCTTTGCAATTCTATATATTTTATTTTATACGTTTAAAAGCATTATTCTGAGAAAAGGTCAGGAAGTTTCCCTAGATTGACAAAAGGATCCAGGAAACAATCAAAAAACAAACGAACAAAAACAAACATCCAAACATCCCAGGCCATTTTTTGAATGGTTACACAAACACCCTAGAGTTCATCTCTTTTCACATTGAAACCCAACAACCTGTGCAGGTACTTGGTCACTGCTGGAATTGAAACAATTGTTTTTGTATTTCTTGATGTCCAGGATGTTAGAGTTCATAGTCAGTGGATGTAGATAGAAGGTGAATCAAACTTCCTAATTAAAACTACAGGGGAAACTCTAGGTGCTGAGAATATAATTACTTGAGTTGGAAATGAGTCAGTATATCAGCTGGAGCCTGGATAATGAAAAATCATCAGAAGCTAAAGTCTGAATCCTCCAAGTGTCTTAGATGGTAATGACTCTAAAATCACAAAAGGATACCAGTTCCATATTGGTGCCAAAGAAATAAGTCTGATTATTGAATTGTCTGAAGTCCTTTCCCCAAAACTTTGTTACCTTACCTCAGCACTGGTTTTTGGTTATGAAGTGTGGTTAACTATCATTTTCTTTGTAATGCTGCCATAGATACTCTGTTGGAGGCCACCTTGCTTCTCACTAAGAAAGAGAAATGGAGTTGGCTTAAATATACTTAAGTTTTAATATCTTTTCTCCTAAATACTTGCTTAAGAAACTTTTTTTTGTTTTGCAAGGCATAAAAACAGAATGTTGACATTATTAGATAATTATATTGTGGTAGGGAAAACTGGATTTATATTCCATAGATTTGGTAAGTGAGGAAACAGTATATCTTCCCTGTCTCTGCCTGCCTGCCTGCCTGCCTGCCTGTCCATCTGTCTGTCTCTCTGTCTTTCTGTCTGTCTCTATTTCTTTCCCTATGTCACTGTCTCTCTGTCTCTCCCTTTTTCCCTTGATGACAAAGAATGAACTTTATTTTACTAAGATCTTAGTGCTAGAAGAGATCTCATTGATTCAATTTGACTCTCTTTTTAAAGATGAAGTAATAATGTAGTGGCAGAATCTAAAATAGACTCCTGATATTTAATTGCCCATTCTGTTACATTGCACTGACTCTTTGCAGCTAGGGCAATATAGCTTCTGTAATCCTGTGTACTAGTCTTCCCAGCTGGACCTTTCTGATCTCCTTTAAATCCACCCAGTTTAAGGCATTCTACTAGTTAGGAAAACCTGGGTTTGAATTTGGCCTCAAACGTTTACTAGCTGTGTAAAACCCTGGGCAAGTCACTTAACTCTCTTTGCTTTGAAGTATCTGAACTAACAACCCTCTATCAATGGGCTGCTTTTTTCATCTGCTCAAATTAAGCTGATATGATACAAACATTCAATAGCTTGCACATGATGTTTCATTTTAAGGCAAATCTATATAGTGACAAAAGAAAACCTTATTTTTTTTTTGGTGTTGGAGTTGTTAACATATGTTTTAGTATTATCTGTGCTATCTAGTCATATTTTTGGATTAAATTAACTAGCTATATATTTAATTACCTATAGCAATTGCCAGATATGTTTGGAAATAAAAACAAAAGCCCTTTTTATTCATGAGGAAAATTAGTTTTATAATGTAGTCAGGATTATGGAAGGTCTCAAGATCATACCATAAAGGAACTGGGAATATTTAGCCTGGCAAAAAAGGGAAGGAAATATGGCAGTTCAAATGTTTTAAAAGTTATTATGGGAAAGGATTAGTTTTTGTTCTGCTTAGTCCTAGAGAATAAAATTAGGAGTAATTAGATAGAAATAACAGAGTCTTATTTAAGCTTGATAGAAGAAAATTTTTTTCTAACAATTGGCGCTATCCCAAAGTGGAATGGGCTATCATTGCCCACCATGGTTGATCTCCTTTATAGATGAGTATGTGTATCCTTTCAGTACTTGAACATAGCTCTCCTAGTATATTTCCCTCTACCACCCCAGTCTTCTTTTCTTCAAGCTAAACAAGTCCATTTCTTTTAACTAATATTTTCATGGTATGTTCTCCAAGTGAAAGCAATGTATGTTGGAGAGGGGATTTTTGCTTAGTTAACAGTTGGATCAGATGACCTTCTACTAAGGTCCTTCCAACTTGGAGATTCTGTGAAAGCCAAACATAGTAGATGCTCCAGAAATGGATGTTGAATTGAATTCCATTTTATTTCCAGAGTTCCAAGAGAGGCATGAGGTTTGAGTCATCTCCTGTTCTACTTGACACCTTTCCTGGGCATTAAAATGATTTAACTATGGCCTCATCATACAGTTGCGTCAAAGTTAAGAAACTATGTGTCCCTTCTATAAAGACAGATCCAAGTCAGACCTAAAGATAACAATCTAATCTTATGTAGTCAGCTTTGTTTAAGAACAAAAGCAGAAAATGCTGATGCGTCTCATTGCAGTATCTTGTTGGCTAGGCAAATTGCAGACTTTTTTTTTTTTCTTTCTGAGCTTCACTGACTGAAAAGGGAAAGACCACTTGATTTATCTGTAGCTTTAGGGTTAGTTAAATGTTTTGAATTCCATGAAAGAAATGTGAAAGCTTTTCCTCCTCAAACTCAGTTGAAAGCTTGTGATTTTAATTAAGTCCCTTGTAGTGTTAAGCAGATATGTATCAGGAATCCAGATGTTGTGGAGGATTCAAGCTTCTAGTAAGTTAATAACATGGTTCACAATATTCCTACTGTAATTGGAAGTGTGTAAAATTTCGAGGTCCTTATTTTTCAGTGTGAACAAGATTTTCTCAGATGTTTTTAACTATTTTCATAAAACCATTTGAAATCCATGTTAAAGCCCATATTTAAATTTTGCTCATGTTTTATAAGGAATATATAATTTGGGGTTTGCAACACAGATGACTAATCAATATCCTAAGTATTAAATATTCTGAGACTGCTAATTGAAGTACTAATGTATATAAATTTCAAATCTTTGCTGGCTTAGTACTTGCCAGTCAGAAAATCAATGGGAGGGGGAATGGCTTACTTTTAAAAACTGGAAAATGACCACCTTCATTTTGTGGAGAAAATAAGGATAGAACTTTTAAACTCAGCACAACTTTGTACTGCTATTTCTGTGTGTTATTTTCCTCTGTGTGCAGAGGAAGGGAAATAAACTATAATATTAGAAGAGGCAAATGAAGACCTTCCCTATGATTAATAGGAAATAGCAATAGAAAAAGATATTCATTCATAGTAGAGAAAGCAAAATTCCTGGTTAGTGAAAAAAGCTGGATGGGACAAGTCTTTGATTACGAATTTCCCTTTTATAGTGGTGGGAAAGTATTTTGAAAAGAGTACTGGGTTCGGATTTGTATGTACAAAACGTCTCACTCCAGTGGCTTGCTGCCTGAGCTAGCGTTATTCCATCCATCAGTCAATTGGTAATTATTAAGCAGATATTATGTGTTAGACACTGTGATAAGAGGTGAAGATGTGATATAGGAAATAACTGACCAAAGGAAAGGTGTTGGAATTAAAATGGATTTGGAAAGGCTTCCTGTAGAATATGAGATTTTAGCTGATACTTAAAGGTGGCCAAGGAAGTCAGTAGGTGGAGTTGAGGGGAGAGAGCATTCTAGACACAGGGGAAAGCCAGAGAAAATGCCCAGAGATGGAGTGTCATGTTCATGCAACAGCTCCAAGGCTGATGCTATTTGATCAAAGAATATTTTGTGTGTGTGGATTGGGGATGGGGGGTGGGGAGTAACCACAAGGTTGGAAGGATAGGCAAAGGGTAGATTATAGAGGGCTTGGAGTGACAGAACATTTTGTATTTGATTTGGTAGGGGATAGGCAGCCACTGGAATTTGTTGAGTGTGTGTGTATGTGTGAGGGGTCAGAAGTGCGCTTTCTAGAACTTAAGAAGAGACCTGAACTCCTAAAAACAAACCATGGGGTTTGCTAATACTCCACAAACCATCCATGCTCATATATATAAAAAGGATGGGGTGCCAGTCAGCTTTGATGGCTACCTAATTTTTCAGCATTCTGTTCTGGTCTTTGAGAGGGAAAGCAGCCTTGAGGTAAATTCTAGTAAAAACTAGCCTTGTCCAGACATATAGGTTGGCTTCAGGTGACAGTAACAGTGTGTGAAGGTAGCATTATCCTAATAAGCAGGACAAAGGGAACTGTGATCTTTTGCAAATGCACAAAACTAAGGTAAGCAGACCACAGGCAACTTTTGAATACAGTAGTCATGAATAAGCCAGAGAAGAATGCACACTAGGCTTGGTACAATTTCTTTGGTCTTAGAGGATGCCACTTATCTGCATATCAGTTCTTCTACCTGTTTTTGTCTACCTGTTCTTCCCCTCACTGCCCTACTCTACTATCCTTGGGAAGGGACTAAGGATGGCTTTTTTATTTCATTATCTGCGTAAGATGCAGGTTCTTATCATTTCATGCCGTTTCCAATAGCCCGCTGGTTGGGGTTGGTCACCCTGGCTCGAGTCTCTTCCTACTCCAGTCCATCTATCAGTCAGCTGTCAGATTCCTCTCTGATCATGTCACCTCCTCCATCTCCCTTCCCCCTGCCCCCACTCAGTCAACTCTAGTTGCTTCCTATCACCGCCAACATCAAATACAAAATCCTGTTTGACTTTAAAGACCTTCAGACCTCTTCCTACTTTCCAGTCTTATTTCATTTACTTTCTTTCATGTACCCTGTGGTCCAGGGACACTGATCTCTATATTGTTCCTCTCATAGGATATTCTTATGTCCTGATTCTGTGCATCTCACTGGCCATTCCCCATGTCCCTCTCCCTCCTTTTATCCTTGGCTTCCTCCAAATCTCAGCTAAAATCCCATTTTATGTCTGAAGCCTTTCCCATCCCCCACAATCCTAGTGCCTTCCCTTGGAGATTATCTCCAGCACACACACAGATACATAAATGTATACATACACAGATATACATAATGCATGGTTATTTGCTCATTGTCTCTGGCATTAGACTATGAGTTGTTTGAGAGCAAAGATTTAAGAAAAATTTTTTCTTTGTATCCCCAGGACTTAGCATAGTGCCTGGTACTTAGAAGGTGCTTAATAAATGCTTGTTGAATGTGTACCTCCTAATGGAATAGTGTTCCACCCTACAGGAATCCTCCTTGAGGGAAGAGACTTGTTTTCCTTTTTTTACTTTGTATCCTCTATGCCTCGTATAGTGCTTGGTACAGAGTTGGTGCTTAAGAGATGCTTACTAAATTAAATTGAGTTGGTTGGGTGGCATCATCCCCTGTGTGCCTTGAGCCAGTTGTCTGTCCTCTCTAGGTCTCAAATTTTCTCATGTGTGTAACAAAGAGGTTTCACTAGATTGTCTCTGATATCCCTTCTGCTCCAGAACCTATGACCTGAAGGTTGACATTTTATAATTGAATGGCTTTTTGACTCCAAGTCAAAAATTTAGACTGAGCTAGACGATAACATTCTAATCAGAATCTTTGTATAAGATTAATGCTACAATGCATTTAGCCAGGAGTTGGATTAATTAGATGACCCTTACTGCTGTCAAATTCTACTCTACAATACTCTGTTTTTACCATTCTGGTTAGGGATTAGTGGGAAAGGTATGGATTAATGAGAAGTGAGATAAAATTAAAGTTTTCAGGATTAGAAATTAAGTTAGCATTTCTGTAATGCTTTAAGCCTCACAATATGCTTCACCTATGTTACATCATTTGATCCTCAACAACAGCTCCCAAAATTAGGTGCTATGATTATCCTCATTTTACAGAGGAGGAAACTGAGGCTGAGAAAAGTTAAGTGATTTTTCCTGTGGTCACAGCCTGATTAGAGTCCAAGGCATTATTCAAACTCAGGTCTTCCTTCATTCCTCTCTCCATCCACTGGATGCTTAGTAGCTTTGTTATGGGATTTGGGATTTGGGGTCTGGCTGGTTCTGACTTTACTACTAACAGTGTGTGATGTTAATCACTTAATCTCTGAGTTTTAGTTTCTTTGCTTATAAGAGTGTTGGACTTTATAATTTCTACAAGGTCCTTTTTATTCTAATGCTCTATAAATCTATGAAATTGGAAGTAATTCTTTGAGAAGCTTTATTTTATACTTCATATTACATTATTTTATTATTTATAGTTACCTGATTTTAGTCCTTAATATTATTTTACAATTTAAGTTTGCCTCATTTAATGAAGTCCTATTTTAAAAAAAAGTGTTGTAAATAAGGACTGGAAAATTTATGGCTGTCATCTGGATCTCAATTGAGATGCAGCACGTATTAAGTGAATGGAAGGCCTTCTTCAGAGGAATGAAGGTTTGGGGTCTGGGTCTAGGTCTGATCTCAGACACATAATGTCTTTTTCAACCTGGACAAGTAACTTAACCTATTAGTTTTTCAGATAACTCTCTAAAACTCTTATGTTATAGGAATATTTTTTTCCCACTTATTTTCTGCATTTAAAGTTCTTCAAAAACTAGCCTCATCCTACCTTTCCAGGCTCATGGTCCATTACTTTTCTTCCATCTACTTTCTGGGTTATCCACACTGTCCTCTTTTTTCTTCACATACAAAACACTTCATCTCCCCATCTTTGTACCAAGTTAAGAGGGCAGCTAGTGGAGAGATCCCTAGTCTTGAAGTCAGGAAGAGATCTGAGTTTAAATCTGGCCTCAGATGCCTATTAGCTGTATGACCCTGAGCAAGTCACTTAACATCTGTGTGCCTCAGTTTCCTCAGTTGTAAAATGGGACTCATAATAGTATCTATCTCCCAGGGTTGTTGTGAGGATCAAATAATTTAAAATTTGCAGTGCTTAGCACAGTATCTGTCATGCAGTAGGCTTACATTTCCTTCCTGTTAACCTTGGTAATTCTCACTAAGGACTTAGCAATAGCAAATTTATTTCATGACATTTGCCCTGTGGTTTGTGGGACAATATTATTTGTGAGTAGCAGGAACCTGCCATTTTGGGGAACTACATATTGAGCTAATATCATGTCACTTTCATTATGTCATCAGCTGGGTGAATATATGGCTCTGTTCTGTTCTCACTAAAAATACAATAAAACTGGAATGAGACAGCAATCTTTCATAGATCCCATTTTTATTATGTGACAGCCAACTATAAAGCATTGATTTATGAGAGTCCCTGCATACTTGCAAAACACACATACACATTCAATTCTTTCTCTGCAACTTGCAGATTTTCATGGCTTAAGGTAGGCTCTCATTTAAAGAAATCTACTTGGGGAAGGATAATTTGTCAAAAATTCTTTTATCAAATGACTATGTCTGTTGATTAGTGAAATGCCTATGTAATCTTTTTCCAAGTAGCACCATGGCTTTCTAGTAGATCTTACTGTATCACACACCTCAATAATACATTAAATTTAGGGTAGTGAATGGTATTTGGCTGTTCCTGTTTTCAGTTTAGAATGCAAGGGGAAAAAAAATCTATTGCACTGTGCTTTCTGGACCGAGAAACTTTCAAGTAAGTCACTGTTATCCTCAGGCATGACTTCTGTCAACTCTACTCAGAGATCAACCACAAAAGTTAATTCTCTTTTGGGGGTAGATTATATGCCCCTCTTGGACCTCTCTCCTTGCTTTGCCCTTCCCCCTGCCCAATTCTTTTTATCACAAGCCTCCTACTTTCCTTTTATTACTATTTATGTTTACTGTTTGGCTCTCCTACATTGATTTTTCTTAAGAGTGTTTCTTATTTTATAATTTCTTTGCATCAGACATCATGACCTCATCTTGTCCAGAGAGTCAAGCACATTCTGGGCTGGCCTAAAGCTGTGTTTTGCTTCCTGGGAACCAGAAGCCTTTTGTCTTTCTGGAATAAGTATATTATATGTTTGTTCACTGTTTCTCTTTCAGGTCTCCCCTCTTGCCTGGTTACCCATTTGGGTGGATAAACTAGAGGTGTTTAATAATTGCCTCAGAAATAAAAAATCGTAAACCATTTTGCAGAAGCATGAAATCATTGTAAAATAATTGTAAATCATAAATCAGAAAACTAAATCATTTTGCTGTATACATTCTAAATAGCAATGGACAATAAATATCTCTGGAAGCTGTTGAAATTTACCATTTTATAGGATGAAATTTTTTTTTAAATTTTTTTAATTATTGGATGAAACCTTTCATTGATTATTAGTTTTACTATCAGTTTTTAAAGTGCTTGTCAGGGAGAATGGACATACAGAAAAGAACTGCGTTAATAAAGTGGTAATAGAAAATAATTCATGTTGTTATATGGATCTGTGACAAGTTTTTCCACCCATGTAACCAAGGGAGATGAATTTAAATAATTATTCTTTCTTGCTTGGTTTAGAAGTTTTTCTTGGTCAGATTTTTTATTTCATTTTATTTTTTATTAAACTTGAAGGCCTCATTTCTCAAAATAGAAAATAAGCAAGAGCAGAAAAGCCCTTAGGAAAAAGGAATGTTTTGAGATTTCCAGTTTGATGCTTGATTTGCTTTCTTCTTTATTGTCAAATCACTTGACTAAAGACATGACCTTGCACTTAATTCCTCAATAAGTATTCTTTGAATAAATGAATGACTTTTCTGTAAATATAGCTTCTAACTAAGAGATGGTGGGTGAAGAATTAAAAAGAAGGAAAATAATTATCTGAGAAGAGATGTGCTGTCAGTAGAATACAAATATTAAACACCTATTAAGTGGAATCATGGTGCTGAGTGCTCAGCCTAGCACTTCATGTGATCCCCTTTGGAATCTGCCTAATTTGTTATTTTGCCAAATCCCCCATTCTCTCCTAGGAGCGATGCTTTGGGCTTAGGCATTCTTGAGAGACGGCAGACCTAGCTCACTGCTTTCTTTATTGAATCACTGAATAGCTATACCACTACGTTGTTTTTTGCAAAACCTTGTTTTTAGTTTTTTAAAAAAAATGGTAAGAGACTGAGACTTTGCAGAATTCTTCTTAAGCAATGAGAATAGTTATACAAAGATAATTCCAAACATAGAAATGAATCCCTACCTGCTGCACAGGGTGAGGGGATTATAAAGATAAACACGAAGATTTGTGAGGGGGATTTGTACTGTTTGTGACCTTTTCCTTTACATCGTGACAGTCTTTGTGTATTTTATTGTTACAGCTTATTTTGTGTTTCATCGGTTCACACAAATCTGCTCGCATTTTCTGAATTTCTTATATTTGTCATTCCTGTTGAGCTGCAATATTCCATTCCATTAATATGCTATGGATGATTTAGTCCTTCCCTGAACAAAGGCACCCACTTTGTTTTGAACTCTCTGGTCTCACAAAGAATGTTGTTATGAATACTCATGTTGGCCCCTGTTTGTGCCCTTGACTTACTTGGTGGTGGTGGTGGTGACAGTGATAATGATGGAGGGAGATTCCTGTGTCACAGGGTTTTTGGGGAGTTTAGTCACTTTTTGGTCCAATTTCAAATGGTGAATCCAGAGTGGTTGCCCTCCTTCACAGTTCCCCAACAGAGTATCAGCGTGCTTGTCTTCTCAGCTTCTTTCAACATCAACTATTCTCATCTTTTGTCACTTTTAACAGTGGCATTCATGGGGTGATACCTCAGAGTTCTTACTGACGTTTCTCTCACTGTTGGTGATTTGAAGATTATTTTCATGTGGTCATATTCATTTGGCAATTTTTCTTTTGAAAGAGGAAGGGAAGGGAATAAGCATTTATTAAGCACTTACTGTGTGCTGGACACCGTGCTAAGTGCTTTACAAAGACTGTATATCTTATGTATTGGGAAATGGCTCTTGAGTCTGTTCTCTGATTTGGGAGTATGGAGGCTTGCACTGAGTTGAAGACTGGAAGTAAAGTAGTTGCATAGATAAGGCAAATTATTAGACCTGAAATGTTAGACTATTAAGGCATTTTTCTTGCTCCAGTTCTATGAGTAAAGACCTTGATGTAATGCAGCAACATTTATTAAGCATTTACTATGAGGAATTTTATAAACACTTGCTATATCTAGCACTTACTAAGAGGAAGACATTGTACTAGGTATGCAAACACAAAAAGGAAAAATGGCTCCTGCTCTCAAGACACTTCCATTCTGCTTCAGGATACAGTTAGAGATAAGTAACCACAAGATAATTTTGAAAAAAAGGAAAGAACACTTAAAACTAGGGGAAACAGAAAAGGTTTAGTTAGGGCAGGAGGTGGCACGTGGCTTCTTAGCCTTCAAAGATAGCTTAAGATTCTAGGAGGGAAGTGAAGAGGCATCCCTGGGCATTCTAGGTATGGGAGACAGCCCCATGCAAAGCCCCTGGGTGCAGAAGATGGAATGCTGAATTTAGGGAACAGTCCATAGTCCAATGTGTTTGAAATGTGAACTGAAAAGAAATACTCTAAAGGAATCTGGCAAAGTTGGTACCACATATCCCATTGTTAATAAAGACCTGGAAAAACATCTCTTTTCTAAAATCTGTGATTGTAGTAATCAACTCTCTCAAAATTAAGTTTTATGTACATGTTTCTAACCTTCCTTCTTCTTTCTGCTTTTAGGCCTTCTCTCACCATGGCCCACAGGAATCTGACAGGAAGCTGCAATGTTAACTGTGGTTGTAAAATCCATGAGTATGAGCCAGTCTGTGGATCAGATGGAATTACATACTTTAACCCTTGTCTGGCTGGCTGTGCCAATAGTGGTAATCATAGTATGGGGGTAAGTGTTTGGAGCAAATTCATAGACTGTTGTTAATCCACCTTTCCATGACAGAGGACATGTAGGTATTCATTTGCTGTTGTGTTGCAGTTTTTTCATTCATTAGAGGCTTATCCAACCATCAAAATGCCTTCTGTCCCAACCCGGAGGAAAGACCTTTCTCCAGAGATGAGCTCAGCTTTGAGGAGGCAATTGAGTTCCACACCAGCACGTTGGCTATTAGCATTGCTGGCTCAGTGCAACATGATAATGTGAGGCTTTTGGTCCACCCCTCTCCATCATGCTCCTCTTCTTTTTCCTTTTGACATCTCTTGTGTTCCAGCGTGTAGATCAAGATGGCCACTGTGTTTGATGCTCGTGAAGCAGAACAGTAAAGTAAATGGTTTTTGGTTTCTTTTCCATTATTTCATGGACTAGATCCAGTGTGTGAATTAGCTGTACTTACACATTTGGGGTCTTTAAAGTCTCCTCATAAGCTGTTTTTAGGAGCCAAAGAGATATTACACTTTTTTTTTTAAAACTTTGAGTTAAAGATAATTCTGTTGGTTCAGCCTTTCAAGGTTTATTTTGAGAATTCGCTTCCCTATGAGTTATGAATTACACAAAAAAACATTCTAGTGCAAAGAACATTGGATTCAGAGCTGGGGGACTTGGTTTCTAATCCTAGTTCTGTTACTGATTAGGTCATTTTTTTTTTGATCTGCAAGTCAGTTGAATTCTCTGGAATTTAGTGTCTTCCTTTATAAAATGAGTGTTGAGTAAGCTTATCTCTAGGTTCTCCTCTAGCTCTCCTCTGATCTTGAGAATCTATGATTCTATTAACTATAGAAAAGCTTCTTATGATTAACAAGGATAATATTACTTGGAACATTTATGTAGCACTTATGGTTTGTAAGGTGCTTATGTACATGCTATGACCCTCCCTTTGTATCCTTAGTTTTCCTCAAGTCTAAGTTTGAGTTAATTTCCACAGTTGTTAGTGCCATCAAGAATTGCTGTTTGTTTGTCCTGTGGCTACTTATCTGAGTGGGTGCTGTGTCTCCCAAGTAGAATATAAGCTCCTTGAAGGGAGGGGCTGTGTAGTTTTTGTCCTTTTATTATTAGGGCCTAGCACAATGCCTGCCACATAATTGGAAGTCAATAAACGTCAATTGAATTGAACCTCATAGTTCCTTTTGTGAAATTAATACTACAAATAAGGAAATGGAGTCTCAGAGAGGTTACTTTACTCAGACTTACCCAGAGAACACATAGATATTAATGTCAGAGGTAAGATTTAAACCCACGTTTTCCTGAATTCAAGACTAGCACTGTTATCTACTAAGCCAATGGTATCAGACTCTAATAGAAACAGATTCCTGGGCTGCAGTGGACTTAAAAACCACAAATTAGCACTATCTTTGGTGTATTGCATTTTTATTTATTGTGTTAAATATTTCTCAGTTACACTGTCATCTGGTTGGGGGTGTCACACTCGGGAGTTTTGTGAGTTGTTTGCTGTGAGTTTGACAGTTTTCTCCTAGGCCAAGCTTTAATAATCCAATGAATCTGTGAGCTCATTTATTTAGGTATCTCTCCCACCATATACCTACATTACAGTCCATTCCCATCTTCTCACTCTGACTGTAATCCACATCTACCCATAAATCCTCCAGAGAGGTCCACCCAGTGTCCTACAGGGCTTCCACAGTTAGATGACATTACCCGAATATAAATGCAGCATAAAGACTGTTCCACTGATTATCCTGTGCTCTTGCAACATGACTAGCCCAGGTCTTTCTCTGGCCTTTCACCACTTTGATGACATCATTCTAGCTACTTTTTGCATACAGTTCAGCATTGGGCAGCCTGCTTTTTATAATCCCATATTCACATAGCACTTAGAATTTACTAAGCATTTTCCTCATAACAACCCTATGGAATAGGTGGTGCAAATACTATTATTCCCATTTGGTAGATGAGAAATTGAATCCCAGAAAAATTTAACATGTTCCTCAGGGAACTTGAACATATTCTTCCTGTACACAGTTATTCAGTGTTGGGTGGGGCAGGGTGATGCAATCACTAACAGACAAGTTTCAGAGACTGGAAGTTTTTGCTCAGTCATTTTCAGTTGTGTCCAATTTGGGTTTTCTTGGCAATGATACTAGAGTGGTTTGTCATTTCCTTCTCCAGCTCATTTTACAGATGAGGAAATGGAGGCAAAAGAGTTAAGTGACATACCCATGGTCCCCCAGCTGATAAGTGTCTGAGGCCAGATTTGAACTCTGGAAGAGGAGTCTTCCTGACTACAGGCCCAACATTGTCTACTGTGCCACCTAGCTGCTAAGAGCGTGGAAAACTTAGGTTCGATTCCTGCTTTAAGAAAACCTAGCTATGTAACCTGGGCAAGATACTTAACTTCTCAATGCTCCAGGTAACATCCTTTTTTAAAATTTTAAATGGGTTATTAGAAAGCCTTTATTTCAGTTCACAGAAAATGTATAAGATGGAGACTCAAAGGTATACGTAAACAAATACAAGTGATGTAAAACAGTGATCAATTAGCCCATTATTCTCTTGTCCACTCTTGTAAGGTAAGGACAACTTTGTTGTACTATTGAACAGATGTTTCACCTATATTGTGCAAGAAATTTACAAGTCATATCTCCTGGTCCTCCAGGACCATTATCCATTAGCTGCTATCTAGCTATCCTAGTTGTCTTCTCCTCTGAGAAGCATGCTGTTATGCTTCCCTTCTGATCAAATGATACCCAACTTCTGAATTCAAGAACTCTCAGACTATAAGCTAGAGATAGATTTCTGAGCTTAGTTGAAATGGGAGGTTTCCACAAGGGTATTTTTACAACAGTTAAATAACATGTGCACCCCCTGCCCAAAATAATGTGTTGCTTCTTTGTATAAGAACACTATTTTGCAAATAAAAAGAAACCATTTTGGTGACAACATTAAAATACTTTTGACATTCTTGGACTGGTGATGTGGGGCTACACTACTAAACAAAAACATTTTCTTGAAAATGTAAAAATACAATGACAAGCTGTAAAATAGATTATAGATATTTTATTTTATTTTATTTAATGGGCCAGATTCAATGTGTGAGTCACGATAGGCTTGAGGTCCAGTACCGAAATATTTCTTTGTTATTAAGTTAGTTCTTTGTTGTAGGTACATTAACCCTTTCAGGGCATCTGTTTACTGAATGGCAAGCAGATGGCCAAACAGCCTTCCTTAGTCACACTTTTTACCACTATACTGGATAATGAAAATGTCAAAATGGTTTTATAATTCATTGAATTCAGCAGGCTCTTTTTTTTTTTTAAAGAGAAACAAAAACTCAGTCAAATGAAGTTATTTGGTTGACATAACTTTTAAAATTTTAATTGGGTATAAATGCAAAAATGGTAATTGGCTAAAATTAATTGTTCACTTGTATTGGCCTTTGCATCAAAAGTACCATTAAAAGCAGGGAGAGATTTTGACTGACCAGTGTTTCTAGAAAACTATTCAGTTTATTATGCCAGTAGTGACTTTTAAGAATTACCTATTTCCCACATTACCTAATCTACTTGATGAATTAGTTTATTTATTCATAGGGTCTGACTTGCTATGACTTAAAAGGAGAATATTTTGTGATGATAATGATTATTAATAGATATTAACAATACGTATCCTCTATAGCAAAATGGCTAAGTGGATAAAGAATTGGCCTTAGTGTCTTTAAGACGTGGATTGAAGTAACACCTTTGACATCCGTAGGCTGTGAGACCCAGGGCAAGTCATTTCACTTCGTAGTGATCCAAGCAACTCTCTTAAGACTTTAAATTGCAGAAAGGGAATTGACCTGCATTGGCAGAGAGAGTTTCTTTATCCAGGAATTTTCTATATCAGTGAAATCACAGACGCAAGTTACTAACCACTTCCCCAGGGATGTGCTGGAGCTATTTCTAACAAATAACAAGAACCAAGTGTTAAATTTTTAGTGTCGGTATTTATACCTCCAGCATAGCCTTTGCTACAAATCTGGACTTAATTTATTGTTTTGTTGATTGTCTAGACTTAAGAAAGTTTTAATAAAGCAGATTAAACTTAAAAGTGTATGTGTATGTGCATTTCCTTCCCCTCCCTCCCAGTCCATCATTAAACATTTATCAGCTTCCCAGCTGGTAAGAAGCTTGCCATTCAAGTATGGGTTAGACTAATAGCTACTGAGGTTCCTTCTAAGCTTGAACGTGTGATTTTGGGATACTATGTACCCAGAAGCATGCTTAATACTATGTATATATGTGGTTTTGGGGGGTTGATGGTCACAAAGAAATAGAATACACAATACCTCAACCGAGCCATAGACATAAGACCTACACATAAACAGACATCCTAGACCTGTGACTTCATTGGTATAGAGAGCTCTGAGGTGAGCAAACTCCCTTCTACTAATACAGGTCAGCACCTTCTTTTCAACTTCCAGTTTTAGAGAGTTAGTTACCTGGGGCACTGGGAGTACCAAAGCCAGTATATATCAGAGATGAGTCTTGAGTTCAAGTCTTTTAGGCATCAAGGATGGCTCTCTATACATTATACCACTTAAATAACCAAATAAGATAGTGTGGTCAGAGCTAAATGAATAGATGCTAAGTATTTCAGAAGTCAAGAAAAGGTATAGAAGAACATTGGAGTGGACAGGGAAGGTTCATGGAGGAAGCCTTGATGTTTAAATGTTGTTTGCTGGTCTAAAAAGAGTTTACTGATGAGGTGTGTGTGTCCTTTGGATTGTCATTGTTTTCCATAGCATCATACATTTAGAGCTGGAAGAGACCTAAGAGGTCATCTTGTCCATTCCTTCATTTTACAGATTAGGAACCGAAGTCCAGAAAGGGTAAGTGACTTGCCTATGGTCACACAGATAGTAATTAGCAAGGCTGGGATTGGAGCCCAGTTTCTGTGCCTCCAAGTTCAGTGCTTTTTCTTCTGTACCAGTTTATTTATCCCTATATAATTTTCTACTTAGATTCTTTCTAACATGTTGAGATTTTTTTTTTGAGGCAGATTGTCATTGTTGGTGAGCACATCATATACTTTTGTGAACATATTGCATGTAGTTACAAATTGGGGTTCATCTAAAAGCCATTCATTCTGAGATTTTTCTTTTCACTGTCTTATAATTTCCCTGCTGTGTATTTTGTCCATGTTGCTGATCATAGTGTTCAGCTTGAATGCTATTTGATCTATTTGCTTTCCTCAGGTACGTAATTACACAGAGTGTGCCTGTGTTCAGAGCCGACAGGTCATCACTACACCGACGGTGGGGCAGCGTAGTCAGCTCCGGATGGTTATTGTCAAAACCTATCTCAACGAGAATGGCTATGCCGTGTCTGGGAAGTGCAATCGGACCTGTAATACCCTTATTCCATTCCTTGTTTTTCTTTTCATTGTTACTCTCATAACAGCATGTGCCCAGCCGTCAGCCATCATAGTCACACTCAGGTGAGTTCTGGGTTATGCTTATAGGGAGGACTTCATTATTCTTACAGAGTTAGAAGGGTTGTTATATTTATGGGCTGGAAGAGGCATTAAAGGCCACTTTGGTCATACAAGCCTAGCCCTATATTGGGATCTGAACAGGATAAGGCAGAAGAGTTTGGATGGAGTGAGATGGAGGGCATTTAGGAATTAAGTTCCATGGGTACTTTAGGTACCCATCCTCTCTGCTCTTTTTCAGATGTGGAAGGGGTTGGTGTGTGGCTGGCTAGAAATAAGGACCACAACAGGGTACTAACTTTTCCTAATCCCTAGCCCTACTCCTGAGACAGGTTCTTCAGGATGTCCCCACTTCCCCAAAATGCCAACCTTGAAAAGTTATACTTTGTTACCTAGCTCCATGAGACTATGTATAATCTGTAAGCAAAACCAAGTCTGAAACTGTAGGGGAGCAGCAAGGAGCCTGTTGAACTTGGGAAATGATTTATACTAAAAATACAAGGTTGCCTTAGACTCCAAGTAGATAGTAGGTGAACCTTTGCTGGATATTAGAGAATGTATTCCTGTTTGGATCAGTGTAAGACAGATAACACTAGCACACAGAAGGACTGCTAGCATAGGTTCTCTCTTGATCTGGTCAGACAGGAAAGACACTAAGACAGCTTCAAAGAGGTTAATAATCTTACTTTATTCTAGTCTAGTCTTCTCAAAAGGGAGTTGCTGATAATGGGAGCACAACTCCTACAGCATTCCCCAATCACCCTTCTCACAAGAGCCCTTGAGAAGGGGATGCAACTACCCCTACATCTTGGTTGGGTCAATTGAGACAAGCACAGCTTGTGCACTCCCCTAAGTCCCCTCAAGATTCTGTGGGGACCAAATGAGGCAAACACAGATTCCCCCCAAACCTTAATGGGGACTGATTCAAGGCACACACAGCATTCCAGCTTGTGCATTCAACCCTAAGGGTTCCCCACTCACTGAGCAGCGTCCACCTGCTTTATAGGGCAGCAGACAAAGAAGGCGCATTGCCAGCAGTAGCCTCACAGTTTACATCACTTCATCCCTGTATCTCACTGTGCAGTTGTAGTGGGTTTTTACAATTTAAGCACAAATATTTATATTACTTATCATTGTCTAATGCTGCACAAGTGTGGTGGAGATGTTTTGAACCATGATCATAAGAACTCATATCTAATATCTGGGAGCAAGAGATTATTATGGCTATGGATCCTGGGAACTAAACTATAAAAAATAATAGCAAAAATCCACCCTACTTACAGTCAAGCCTTTTCAATTTTACTTCCCCGGCGGCTAACATCTCCTCTCCACTCACACAGTCACCATGCTACTTCAGGCCCTCTTAGCACCTCATCTGAACTATTTCCATAGCCTTCTAATGCATTTCCCTGCCTCAGAGTCCTTCCCCTCAGCAATTCATTCTCCACACAGTGCTCAGGCAACAAACAGTTATTTAGTGCTTCCTATGCTCCAGTATAAGGTAAGCATTCAAGATGCAGAGCTGTCAAAGTGGCACTGTCTGCCAAAGCAGAGATCTAACCATGTTATGCCCCTGCTTCAAAGTTCTATTGGCTCCTTATAACCTTGAGGTTCAAATTAAAATTCTTCAGTTTGGCATTTAGAGCCCTTCATAGCATGACTGTCTAGACTGAGCAGACACACTACACTTCCCCTACTCTGTGGTCAAGCCAAACTGTCCCATTTGCTGTTCCTCATGCATGTTGTTATATCGCCTGTGTCTTGGCCTTTGCATGTTCCCCATGTCTGGAATGCCCTCACTCCTTTATGATGCCTCTTGGAATCCCTAGGTTCCTTCCAAGCTCATCTCAAGTGCCAGATCCTCCCATTTCATAGTGTCTTCCTCTTCTCAGCCTTAAGGCTCTTACCTTATATTTATTTTGTATTTACTAATATGTGCCTATTTTCCTCTTCTTTAATTCAGGGGTTATTTATTTTTTGTCTTTCTATTGCCAATGCTTTGTGCTATGCCTGGCACACAGTTGGCACTTAATAAATACTTGTTGATGGATGGGTTGATTGGTGGAACTTCAGGTTGTATTAGTTAGTCTTTCAGGTCCTCTTTGGTCCCAAGATTTTGAGAGTCTGTGTTGACTGGTAAAGGTAATTTGTTCTGTATAAGCAATTACTAATGTTGATTTAAATATCTTTGTATTTCCTGATCTGTAATCAAGGAGGAAATATATTGAGAAAGAGACAGATTTTTTTTTCATTTGATTATGCATGCATGCTATATGCTCTTTTTGTCTCTCACATCCCTGGTTGGTTTATTTCAGGGAGAGGAACTAGACTTGTGATTTCATTAGTATAGAGAGCTCCCAGGTGAGGAATTTGCCTCCACCAAAGCCAGTTAGCATTTTTTCCCCCTGCAACTTGTAGTTGTAGAGAACTGCCTGGGACATTAAAGGGTCAATGACTTGCCCAAGGTCACACAGCTAGTATGTTGCAGAGGCAGGACCCAGATCTTCTTGGCTTGCAGGTCTGTGCTTTTTATAAAATTGGGAAAGAGACATTTTGCCTTTTTTTTCTACTAAACAGTTGAACACCAGCATTGCCAGAATCAGTATTGTGGTTTTCTTCAATAATTAGGAGCAATAGAAAGGATGCTTTGGGATTACCCAGGAACTTATGGCCACATTGCTGACCAATGTACTTAAGGGTAGTGTGGTATAATAGAATTATTTCTTCAAGTCATTATCGACATTGGAAAAGTGCTGCATGTAGAGGCTGTAATGCAAAGAATCAGCTTTGTCTGCTCAGCATCCAGTAGCCAGTTGATCAGAGGCTAAAAGTAAGGTAATTGTTTATTTAGAACAGCAGTGAAGGATTGTCACCCTGCCTGCAACACTTAGAGGCTCTGATTTTGGCTCCTTTGCTAAGTAACCTGGAGCAGTACAGTAACTCTTCAGATCATGAAAACCCATGTTATCCACTATCAGTCAATCAATTAAGAAATATTGACTTAGCGCTTACTATGCACTAAGTGCTATATACCAGGCACCACACTAAGCCAAAAAGAGGAAAATGACACTCTATGCCTTCAATGAGCTTATACTCTAATGGGGAAGACAACATGCAAACAAATCATTACAGAGCAAACTATACGCAGGATAAATGGGAAATAATTAACAGAGGGAAGGCATTGCAATTAGAAAGGTTGGGGAAGGCTTCTTATAGAACCTGGGATTTTAGGATTTTAGTAGGATAAAGAAAGCCAGAGAAGTCAGTAATTGGAGTGCAAGGAGAGCTTTCCAGGCAGGGGAACAACTAGAGAAAATGCCCAGAGTCAAGAGATGGAATGTCATATTCATGGAACACCCAGGAGGTCAGTGTCAATGGATGAAAAAGTCAGTGTTGTGGTGTCAGGTATGACTGCAAAGATAGGAGGGGGCTCGGCTATGAAGGACTTTGAATGCCAAACAGAGCATTTGTTATTTTCCTCTGGAGACAACAGGAATCACGGAGTTTAATGAGTAGGGGGGCTGGGGATGAGAGATAGTGAGGAATCCAGGATGACTCCTAGGTTGTGAGCCTGAGGGACTGGGAGGATGTTGTGTTCTCTGCAGTAACAGGGAAACTAGGAAGGGGGAAGACTTAGGGGGAAAAGTAACGAGTTGTATTTTGGACATATTGATTTAAGATGTCTATTGAACATCCAGTTTGAAGTGTCTGAAAGGCAGTTGGAGGGGCAGCTATGCGATGCAGTTGATAGAGCATTGGTCCTAGTAGTCAGGAGGATCTGAGTTCAAATTTGGCCTCAGACATTTGACATTTACTAGCTGTATGACCCTGGGCAAGCCACTTAAGCCTAATTGCCTTCCCTGGAAAAAAAAAAAAGATGTGAGATTGGAGGTTAGCAGAAAAATTGGGGCAGGAAAGATAGATCTGAGAATCATTAGCATAGAGATGGTAATTAAATCTTTGGGAGCTGATGAGATCACCAAGTGAAGTAATATATGGGGAGAAGAGAAAAGGGCCCAGGACAGAAACCTGAGGGACACCTATGATTAGAGGGTATAATTTGAAGGAAGATTCAGCAAAGGAGACAGAAAAGGAGTGGTCAGATAGGTAGGAGGAAAACCAGGAGAGAGTAGTGTCCTAAAAACCTAGAGAGAAGAGTATTACAGAGGAGAGAGCAATAAAGTATCAAAAAGGCCTCAGAGAGGTCAAGGAGAATTAGGAAAGAGAAAAAAACGTCAAATTTCTGGCAACTGAAAGATCATGAGTAACTTTGGAAAGAGTTGTTTCAGTGGAATAATGTCAGAAGTCACATTGTAAACAAGAAGAGAGTGAAAAACTGGAGGCATCTTTCAATGATGACTTTTTGAGTTTAGCTACAAAGGGCAGAGAGATATAGGCCAATAATGGGGATGGGAGGAACAAGTGTGAGTTTTTTGAGAATAGGGGAAACATGAGCATGTTTATAGGCTGTAAAAAATGAGTCTGTAGAGAGGGAGAGATTGAAAATAAGTGAATGAATGAATGAATATATGATTTCTGGCAAAATTCTACAATTCATTATTAAAAGGATCGTTAATGAACAGGTGGAAAAGGAAGTGGTGATTACAAAGGGCCAGCATGGCTTCATCAAGAAAAGATCATACTAAATTATCTTACTCTCTCTTTTGACACATTTACTAAGATTGGGCAGATCAGGGGAATTCTGTAGATAGAGCTTACCTAGATTTCAATAAAGTATTTGGCACTCTAGAAAAGATACAGAGTGAGATGAGTTAGATAATAGTACCATTAAGTTGACCTAGAATTGGTTGACTGGCCCAGCCCAAAGAATAGTAATTATTTATTTGATGACAACTTATAAAGGAGGTGACCGATGGAGTAGCCATTCACAGGTTTGTACTTGGCTATGTGCTGTTTAACATTTTTATTAATTACTTAAAGGCAATAAATAATGTGCTTATCAAATTTGGAAATGATACTATGGAAGTCAAATAAAGTTACTTTTGACTCCTGTTCCATCTCTTACAAATATATGAGATGTCGTAAAGCTGAATAAAAATAATAGCTAACATTTATGTAGAGTTATATGAACTGCCAAGGACTTTACATGTAGTATATTATTTGATCTGCTTAATGCTGTGAAGTAGGTGCTATTATTATCACCTTCATTTTACAGATGAAGAAACTGAGGTAGAGAGAAGTTCAGTCATTTACCTGGAGTCACACAGCTTGCAAATGTTTGAGATCGAAATTTCAAATTTAGCACACTATCTGTTTTGCCACATAATTGAAGGATGTATAAAAAAGATTGACCCACATGAAGCCCTAGAATTAATGTCATCTAAAGAATAAGTTAAAAGAATTGAGGATGTTTAGATTTGAGAAGAGAAGATTTAGGGGAACACAAGTGCTATCTTTAAGTATCTAAAGGGCTTTCATTTAAAGAGGGAGAACTATTTGATCTGCCTTGTCCCACAGGGTACCATTAGGATCAATAGGTGAATTTTTCAAAGATAAAAGACTAAATTTCTTCCAAGAATAAACTCCTTAGCATTACAAGTGTTCAAAACTTATAGTGGATTGCCTGAAGAGGTATCTGGGCTCCTCTCATTAGATTCCTTCAAGAAAAAATTTTGGGTATGTTGTTAAGGGAATTCTTATGCAGTTTTAGGGTAACTTAATGCCCTCTGAGAATCCTTTCCAATTCATTCTATTTGGCATAGATACAATCAACATTGAGCAGATTTTTAAAATTATATTTAGAGGGAATTTTTTATTTCTTATCTTTGTTTAGATTCAGTAACAGCTTATCCCTTAACCACTAGACTTTTCAGACTTAAGGAATACATCTTGATAGAGTGGTTCTGTAGGCTTTCATTTAAGCAGAATTAATTTGAAACTGCTATTTCAAAGCATTCTCCTTCCTTTCTTTTTTTCCCTCTCCTGGACCAGGTCTGTGGAAGATGGCGAGAGACCTTTTGCACTAGGAATGCAGTTTGTTTTATTACGAACACTTGGTAAGTCTCCGAATTTCCAAGGACAGTTCTTAGTTCCTCTTTGCAGGTGGCAAACTCTTATCTGCCTTTGAAAAGGAAAAATTGCTTGTTTTCATTAGGGACTGTCATGGAGGATACCACTCATTCTGATTTGAACAAATAGAAGATAAATGATTTAAGATCATAGATTTAGAACTGGAAAGGACCCCAAAGGCTATCTAGCCTTACTCCCACATTTTACAGATGAGGAAGATTAGACCCAAAGAGGTGAAGTTACCTGCTTGGTGCCACATAAATGACAGAGATGACTTTTGAAACTGGGTCCTCTAACTCCAAATCCATTGCTTTTCCTCCTGTACTACATTGTTTATAGTATCTAATTTGATTTTTTTTACTGCTACTATGATGAAAAAAAAAGCCAGATTAACTTTATGTTGTTTAAGGTAAAAATCAAAATTTAGACTTCATTTCCTAAGCAGTTTAAAATTTTAATTACTACATAGGCCACAGCAGTATGTAATACACTTATTAAAAGGCTTATATAATGTGCCTAATTATGTCCTCTTGTGCATTTTTAATAATTAAAATGATGGCATTTATTCTTCTCTTGAGAGAGAATTATTCAGTTGCCTAATTATTTGTCACATTTGTTGTTGAGTCGTTTCAGTTGTGTCTGACTTCATGATCCTATTTGGGGTTTTCTTGGCAAAGATACTGAGTGGTTTGCCACTTTTTCCTCCACTTATTTTACAGAAAGAGGAAACAGAGGCAAATAGGGTTAAGTGATTTGCCCAGGGTCACAAAGCTTAGAAAGCATCTGAGGCTGGATTTGAATTCAGGTCTTCCTAACTCTGGACTCAGAGCTCTATCTACTCTGCCATCTTGTTACTCTTTGCTGCTGATGGTTGTGTAGGATTAGATAAAAGCACGATATATTCATAGACGCAATAAGTTTCAAAGGAACCTTGGAGATGCTCTCATTCAACTGACTCATATTAATGATGAAGACACTGACGTATCCAGAGCAAGAAAGTGATTAAGTTCACATGATAATTTTTTTCCCATTTGGGGAAGAAAATGAATTAAATATACTGAAAAATTAACCCAGGCTTCCAGATTTTTTAAGAGCCAGGATCATAAGCACAACTGAAAACAAAGTAGTAGACTGTAACAGTAGTCTTCATGGGTGGCCTAACACCATTATTTTGGTTTTGTAAATACTTTTGCCATTATTTAATGAGCTGATACTTCAGGGAAATATAGAGAAAATAAGTTTAGCTGAAGCACTTCTTAAACTGACATCTCTGAGCCTGTTTGCTCCACCAATTTCAATGCATTTTAAAAAAGACTTCCTCATTTGATAGATACTCAATCTTAAATTGCAGCCTCTCATTCCCCTCAGCTGCTGTAATTCTTCTCAGCAATCAGTACTTTTGTCCACAGGACAAAAGAATGTGGTTCCATGCCTTGAATTTCCAAGTATGAACCACATTTCTACATTAAAGGAGGAAGAATCTTTTACCAGGATTTCCAGTGTTACTGACATCCATCGATAGTTGTCAGGAGCCCAGGTTTCACATGCTGACTTTCTAGAGATGACCAGAGGGTGAAAGCTTCCTTATTCTTGTAAAATATGGTAACAGTTTTGCACCCAAAGAAGTTGGGGTTTTTTTCTGAGAAGGTGCTTTATAAATTATGTTGTTTGAAAAGTAAATCTGTAGTACTTTGAGAGAATTAAATGGGGGCCAACTCAGACAAGTATGAGATAGAAGGGTATCACTACTTTCACAGAATAAAAAATTGTTTCCCCAAAAGATAGTGTAATAGAAGGGGTAAAAAAGTATAGAGGAGGAGTCTTTCTTCTTTTTGTGTTCTCTCTCGTGAGCCTTCATTTTGTGGAGCTTGTTGTACTGAATGTGGTCAACAGTTCTGATTTACCTGATTTAATTGTCAGGCATGATCGCTTTTCAGAAAGCTTAGCTATGCACAAAGGTCAAAACCCGTTGTCAAAATCTTCAAAGGAAAAAGAGATTTCTAAATTCTCTGTGCCCATCTGCCATCTCCTAAAGAATCTCAAGAAGTAGTTTGGAGTAGAGGGCTAGTCTCTGGGTTTAAGTTCTACCTCTGTCATATTATGACTGTGTGTTTCTGGACAAGTCCCTTAACTTTCTGGTGGCCTGGGCAACTCTCTTATACTGTAAATTACAGAACAGTTGCCAGTTTTCATTGGTGGAGGGTGTTTACTCCCTGGGAATTCCCTACAGAGATAAAATCACAAGTCAAGACAAAAAACTCCAAAATGTCATTGTAATAAAACAAACAAAGGCAAATCTACATCTAACCCTCAAAGAGCTGCTCATTCCACGTCAGGACCTCTCATGTGTATGACATAGGGGAAGTGACTCACCGTAGCCTTTCTGTCTGATAGAAAGCTAAGGGGGTGTTATCTACACAACCACCATCATGTGTTTAAAGAACTGGAGATATTTAGCCTGGAGAAGAGAGGACTTATGAGTAACATGAAAAGTTTAAGTATTTGAAGGGCTGCATGTATAAATGGGAATAGATCTGATCTACTTTGCCCCAGAGGGTAGGAATTGCATCAGTGCATCGATGTGTCAAAGAGGTAAAGCCTAATCAGAAAATACCCAATTATCAATAAAAGCTGTCTCGCATGGTGTAGTATCTGATACTTCTGAATGAACCTCCTTTGATATTTCAGCAGTGTAGGTCAGGGCCAAGATAGACCTGTGATGGTAAGAATTCCATGTCATAGCACAGTATTGGCACATGATTCCAGAGCTTCTTGACAATTTTCCTGGTAAGTTTCGGGGTTGGACCAAAAAAAAAAAAAAAAACCACAACAAACTGATAAATACAATTGTTGATAATTATTAGCGCTATGAGTTTCTGAGTATATTTTCATTATGGTGAACATTTTTGGCTGAGGTTTTTTTTTTGTCATGAAGTTTGAGGTAAGGCAATATAGTAGAATACCGATGGTACATAAAGTCAGACAAATCTGGATTCAAGTAGGACCTTGGATATGTACTAGCTGTGTGACCCTGTGAAAATCACTTAACCTTTCTGGGCCTCAGTATCCTCATATGTAAAATGAGGGGCAAGGATAAATTCAGTGACCTTGTATGAAAGTCCCCTTTCTCTCTAAATCTATGATCCTATTATCTGTCATGAAAATAAATAAGTAAAGCAACCCAAAAGAAAATTACATTCATAAATAACACAAAGCCTTATTTATTTAGTGTCTTTTAGTGGACACCTGTATTTTCCAAACTTGAAAATTTCATTTCTCTGTTTAATACATACTAAATATGGATCCTTTTTTTTTTCAACTTCTAGCATACATTCCTACTCCAATTTATTTTGGAGCAGTTATTGATACCACCTGCATGCTTTGGCAACAGGATTGTGGCGTGCAAGGTTCTTGTTGGGAATATGATGTGACATCATTTCGTTTTGTCTATTTTGGTTTGGCGGCTGGCCTCAAATTTGTTGGATTTATTTTTATTTTCCTGGCCTGGTATTCTATAAAATACAAAGAGAAACAGCTGCAGAGACGAAGGTGGAGGGCATCCCCTCTGAACACTGTCAGTGAGACGGTTTGCCACACAGATCCCTGTGAAAATTATTCTCGCACTATATCATGCCCAACTTTCAACAACAGAGGGGAACTCCAGGAAGAAATGAGTCTTGGAAGAGGAATCTGTTATATGGCACAGACATACCCTGGGCCCTTTCCAGAAGCAATAACTTCCTTAGCAGACCCTGAGTTGGAAGAAGCCACTGCTGCCATGTAGCTCCCTTCCCTGAAGGTTCATAATTGAAGACTGGTTTTGTTGGTTGGATCGAAAATGGCGCCTTGTGAAACACCCGTGCCTTCTTTTTTTTCTCTTTTTTAAACTCTAAAGACGTAATCTATGAACCAACAAAACTCAATGCAAACAGCTGTTACTGATTGCGAGCTGGATACCTCAACGTGACTTAAGAGTCTTCTTTAGCCCCCTCTCCAGAAAATGGAATTTTAAGATAGGTTGTAACTTCAGCTATATTAATTTAATGTTCATGCTCCAATCTAGTATAAGACAAAGGCTGAGATAGTCTAAATTGTTAAGTAGAATTATGAGAAGACTAATAGAGATGCATATCATTAATATAGACTTCAAACAAATAAAGGTGAGATGTATCATCAGGTTTGCATTTACAAATCATAGTTTTTGGACAGTAACTACTGTGAGTTCTGCTACAAAGCACAAGTGAATTTGCCTAAACTATGCAATTTGGTCAGAAATTCATAACAGCGGCATGTTTGTTTTGTTTCTTAGAGACTTTGATCCAGCTCAGTCTGGAAAGGAAGCTAAAAAAATTGTCCTCTTTTTCTTAAAGTACTATATTGATAACTGTAAGCCATAGTAGACATATATCAGGGAAAGTTTTCAGAAGCTTCTAAGACACCATAGACAGCGCCCAATATATCAGACACTTGAATTCATAGCACTTTTTCTATTTCAGCCTCATTCATTTGAAGGCTGGGAAAGAAGCTGCTGAATCATAAATGCAGGGGCTTGGAAATAAACTAAAACATTATCGATATTTTAAAAAGGGCACAGTGAGAAACTTCGACTCTGAGAAGGCTCCTGGCTGACTTCCTTTCTAGGATGGTTGCTGGACAAATTCATTGGTTAAGATCACTGTCAAGGCAGCTACATTTGTGACTTTTAAAATGAAAATAGTGAGTCCCTCCTCTTCATCTTTCCCATCACTTGCCCCTAACCTCCTTGGCAACCATTTTAACAGTGGTTGGAACTGCTTGGATGAAATCATAGATATGTGTAGTTTCCTTTAAAGAAAATTGTTTTGAATTCTCCCTAAATTAGGGTATTAAATCAGGAGAGCTATAATTAGGAGTGAGAAAATCTATTGAAGTCAGTAGAAATGAGACGTGTGAATTGGTACCAGTCAGTCAGCCAACAAAGATTTAGTTGAAAATGATTGAGGTAAATGAATCTATTTTTCTGAATTTGTCTCATGAGATCCTCCTATCACCTTGATTTCTTTCCTCTTTACGATCTTGAACATGGTGAGGTACCCCTAAGAGGGAGAGTTTTCTCCTTTTACATCCACTTTATATTCACTATTAAAGAATATTTATTGAGTCCATCTGGGCATAACTTTGTCACAGGCACTAAATGAAGTTCCATCTTGATTGATCTTAAAATACCTCCTAGTACCTGATACCTAAAATATCCACACATGCTATAGAATGAGTAGTAAGCAAATCTGTAGGGGATAGCCACGTGGGGGCAGGTCTGGTATGAGACATGGTCTCACTGCTAGGTAACTGTCTCCTATAGATGGAAATGTGAGTCTGACAGTTTTGCTGCAAGATTTGGGGATGAGATTTACCACCATTCAGTCTTACTTGTATTGGTGGAGTAATAGGAATACCAGATTGGCATGTTCTTTGATAGAATGGTTTCTTTTTACTTTTTAGTCACATTAGTTATGTATTCATAGTGGTTGCCTATAGTTTGTAGAGACATTATTATTGCTAAAAATGGAAGAGTATTTCTAAAGGAAAAAGCAAGTCACTTGAACAGGTGATTTCAGAAGGAAGATTTTATTCATTGACACCCACGTATAACTGATATTAAGATAAACCTGGTTTTGCTATTTCATTAGATCATTGATCTGTGGCTGGTAGGGACCTCAGTAGTCATCTAGTCCAATCCCCTTACTTTAGAGACAAGGGAATGAAGCCCAGAGGTGTTAAGTGATTTTACCAAGTTTGCCCAGACAGTAAGTTTCAGAGGCAGGCCCTGAATCCATGATCTCTGACTCGGTAGTTATAAGTACTTCTCTAATTTTATGGTTTCTCTGCTATACAGTTCATGTAGTGCTTATTCACCCCACTCCCTGTCAGGGTTTTGATTTGGGCAGGAACCCTCATACCTTCATACCCTTTTTTTTTTTTTTTAACAGAGGCTGCTTCTGGTAAGGTTCAGGGGCATGACCACACTAGGGCACTTGGCATCATTCTGGCCCTTGCTATGAGATATTTTTTTTTTTACACCAAGTGTTTATTTCTAAAGGGATAAAAGATATTCTGAGCAACATACTGAAGGTTTGATCATACCCATTATCATATTACTGCCTGGGACTTTCTTATATTTAATTTGTAGAGAGGAGAAGGTAGAGTCGAAGAGTTCAGCGTTCGCTACATCATCCCACTTTTCCTTCCCCTGACCCCAGACTTGATGACATTAATTGACTGCTTCATCAACTCAATGACCTTGTTGGAAAGAGGAAGAAGCAATGGCTTCCTTTTCTCCTATTTGATGTACCCCCTATTGATTTCTGGGACTTCATTAATAATACACTTCCCACATATGGATGATTGTGGTAATGGTGTTGGTGGATGTCCTTTAAAACTCTTGCTATCTTTAACAAAGTTGGTATTAGAACATCCCAATAGGTCAGATTCCTAAGTGACCAACTCTTGCATTTCCAGGCATAGGCAAGTAATGAAATAGCTAAGCATCCATTAATAAGAAGCCTCTATGAACACATGAGTTTCTGTTCATTACCTCTTAAGTAGTGTCTCAAGGAGACTGCTTTCAAGGACTATACCCATGTGTTTGTCTATCTGGGATGTTTATTTAAAAAGCAATTGCATAAGTTTATAATCATATTTTATATAAACTCCCCCTACTACTTTGTATATAACATCCAAGAAAAACCTTAGCTATAGGAAAGTGATTATTAAAATTTTAATGATATATTTCATTAGATTTTAATGCTGAACCTATCTTAATGGTCATTTAGGGAAGCATCCTGGTAGAATAAGTTTGTAGTGATATACCTCAAATCTGTTTATATTCCATACTGAGTATGTAAACACCCATTTTAGGCATTAAAATGCATTCTAAGTAAGACTCCTGACATTAATTAAGCACATTAATTAAGCCTTTCTTAGATACTTAGCTTTGGAATTGCAGAAAATGGGTTAGGTAATTTTGTGTGTGACCATTTTTCCCAGAATATTTTTGTTCCTCTGAGGTGTTAGTATTTCCATTAATTCTTTGGTGGACATCAACTTAAAGAACATTCTTAATGAAGCTTTTCTGAGGATTTGTCAAAATATACACACCAAACCACCTGTTATCATTGGCTGCTAATAATATTCCTACCCACACAAAATAAACTCTGGAGGCCATGAGCATGTTTTCTGTGAGTAATGAAACCTGAAAAGCATTCAAGTGCCTCCTTTGACAAAAGGGCAGATTGGTGATTGACAACGTGAACCCATCTGGATGAACTGAGGAATTGGGTCTTTTATTGAATTAAATTCAGGGGTGCTTAATGACATATATTACAGAATATTACACATTTCCTTGGATATACAAACCAGCTTAGGATAGGAAAGGTGTGGTAGAAAGAAGGCTAGATTCTGAGTTCTATCTCTGGCTTTACTCCTGAGTATCTGTGAGTGACCTTGGACATCATTTAACCGGTCTGGGCCTCAGTTTCCTCTTCCGTAAAATGGAGGGGTTACACTAGATGACCTCTAATTTTCTTTCCAACTTTGAAAATATTATATGATCCTATGCAATATATATTTTACATTTTTTAGTATTGATATTGGGATATATATTTTTGATTAAAGTCTCTGATGTAATTTACATTTGGAAAGAGTGTTTACATTGTGCAAAGAGTTTTTCCATCCATTCATATTTTCTCCTTACCACAGAACTGGAAAGACAATGGAAGACATACAATCAGTCTTATTTAACAGATGAGGAAACTAAGGCATAGTGATTATTGTCCGAAGTCACAGCTAGTTAGTAGCAAAACCAGACCTAGAACTCAGGTCTTCTTATGACTCTTAGTTAGAGGCTCCTCCCATTATATCGTGTTACCCTTCTAAGAAAGTCAACAACTATCATGTGTTTTTAGTGGACTGTGTTCATATTTTAAAAATATGATTTCATTAATATATTTAGTTTCATTTTATTAATGCATAATGTATGAATTAGATAACGTATGTAAGGTGCTTTCCAAACCTTGAAGAATTATATAAATTCTACCTATGGTTATTACTATAATTAATTGAGGCAGTAGGGCTGTATATTAGAGGAAGCAGATTCAGTCAGATCTCAGTTCACATCCCACACTTACCACTTTTTTACCATGGATAAGTTATTTAACTACTATGAGCCATAGGAAACTCCCTAAAATTAATCTATTAGGTTGTCTACCACATTACTAGATAGAGTGTTTATGCCAATCACAAGAGAAATCAGAGATCCTTGACCCATTGTTAATGAAAGTAGAGAGTAGTGTAAACTAACGTATCTAATCATTGAATGGAAAACAGTCAAAATTCAGTTTTTTAATTGTCAGGAAATGAGCCTGCTGACTATGGGAATTTCATTTCTATGTACAAAGCCTGAGAGCATCATAATAGCACAACTGCTCTGTAGTCATAATAATACAGCAGAATTCTTTATAACATGACTTTGCTATATAGACCTCAAGCTGGAAGGGACTAGAATCTGTTCCAATTCCTTGGTTTTACATAGGAGGAAACCAAGACTTAGTGGGTGAGTGATTTTCCTCAAGAACACATGGGATGTAAATAGTAGAGCTTAAGAGTCAAGAGCAAGTCCTTTGCTTTTAAATTCAGAACTCTTTTGATTATTCAGATTTAGATATGTTATAGTTCGAATCATACCTCTGCAAATATAACAAACTCCATACAAAACAAAGTTGATTTGTCCTGTTGCCATATTAGTGGGTATTAACCCTGTCTCTTAATACCAAAATTCTCTGTTTGTTAGAGCAATGAATACAGAAAAAAATAATGACGATTTTATTTCCCCCTTTATGTTTCTTGGTTGGTTGTTTATTTCAATGGTTCTCAAGCCTCACTGGTCCAGAAATCACTCTGGTGGGGAAAGACCCCATGTACCACCTAATACTTCTATTAGTCATCATGAAAGAAACTCCCCCAGAGCAAAGGGATAAAATGACCTTGCTGAGAAGTGAGGTATTAATATTAGACCAGGTATCATAAGTAAATGGTTCATTTATGCCTCACTTCATTTTAAAGATGAGAATATTGCAGGACCACCTAGGGGACCTTCAAGGACCACAATTTGAGAACCACTTCCTAGGACCAAATTTTGTGCTTGTCTGTGCTAAGATGGGGCCAGTCTTGGAAGGAAGTCCAGGACCTATGCTTCAGCTGACTACAAAGGGAATTTTTATGTGGTGTGTTTGGCAGAGCCAAAGACAAAAAAAGACAAAAAAAAAAGTCCCTTGATGTCAGCTGGCATTCTTCGGGGGTGTTGGAATCTTTTGTACATCTCTCCTCCTCAAATGATCAATTCCTACTCTGTAACCAACTATCCAGAACTCAAGGTATTTCAAAGTTCAGACCTTATTATTTCTGGTGTCCCTTTCTGAGGATGGGGGAACTTTGGGGATGATGATTTTGTGTGTATTTTCACTAATGTAGATAGTGCACAGACACACTTATGACCATCAATAACTTGTATAATTGCATCCCAAATAATTTAAGTCCCTAACAGATAGGTTTCACAATGCTATTTAAACCTAGATTTGCCTCAGACTTCACTCTTCATTATCCAGACCGGTAGGGAGCCTTACACATGTTTCCATTATGCATTTCATAATAACAGGCTCTGCGGAATAACTGCTGGGCTAAGTGAATAGGCTTTCAGAATAGAAATCATCTATAGTAACCTTTCTCATTTTCTCTGTCTCAAACAAAGTCACTAGATATGCCACTGGTTTATTCTTAAGTTGGGGAAAATTTTATATGTATCTGATGATCTTTCAAAACAGGGCTTGCTTTACCCAGCTCTAGGAAGGATCAATATTCACTCTAGCCTTGCCTACAGTGTCCCTCCTCTCCGTTGCTTCTGGAACGCATGAACTGCATTGGTGCTACTGGTGTCCAAGGATGTATGTTCACCATTAGCTTATTCCATGGTATTTTTCCCAGTATTCCAGTGCTGTGTGACTGCATGTGCTTTACTTTTGGAAAGCTGGAGCATTTCCAGGGAAAGAAGTACTTCTCTTGCTCATTATTATGACTTATGAAACATCTAAACTATGGAGAATTTCTGCTGCGGAAATGAACAGTGTGATAGAAAATACTTTTTCTACAGAAAACTCAGTGCTTTTTATATTTACTTTAGCAACACTATCCAGATATTAAGAGTAGTTTCAGAAAAAGGTAAATAGTGAAATGGTTCAGATTACCTTTTGTTATTTCTCCTTGAAAAGGTTTATACCAATAAGGTGTTTTTAATGAAGGGGTTTTGAAGGGCGATGTTTTTTGTGGTGACCCATTGTTGTTACAGGGTAGAAATGAAAGCAGAAAACATCCCTGAAAATGAAAATAATTATCAGGGCACATTAAGTCGAAAAACTGTACAAATGAAAATCATTTGGACTTGGTATCCAAGAATAAAACATTAAAAAAAACTTGAGATTTTTTATAGTGGGCATTCTTCATCCAAAGAATACCTCTACCACGAACCCCAAATGATAGGTTAGGAGCATGAAACAGGAACACTGGCTTCTAATTAATTTTTGAAAATGTTACATAGTGTCAAATAATTTGGCGTTAGGTCCTTAGTGGTTGGTGTGTGTGTGTGTGTGTGTGTGTGTGTGTGTGTGTGTGTGTGTATGTATGTAGGTCTGCGTGCGTGTGTATGTGTGTTGGTCTGTGTATATGTGTCCTTTATAGAAGTATATTTGTGATGAGAGACTGTTTTGAATTGCTGCATACGGAAGGCTCATTTTGCGGTTTTTAAAATTATTATTTATTTGGAGAGTACTTAGGATCATTTAATATATTTATCACCTTGTGTTTAATGGAAGCTACTGTCAATGTGCTTGTAAACATTTGTTTACAATTTCTTGAATACTTGATGATTGAAAATAAAAATTTTAAAAAGGAATAAATGAATGCATTGCTTTCTTGGATTGAAACCAGAGTTTGCCTCTTAGGATTTTGCTTTGTCAGGAGATGAAACAACAGTGACCCTTTGGGCATTTTCTTTTCATAAAGTGATAAAAGGAATTGATTGCCAGGACACTTTCTATTGTACTTGAATCCTTTGCTGACTTGTTTTGCCACTGGCACAAACTAAAATATAAACTCTGTAAAACTTGGTCAATTCAAGATCTTCCTCAACTTGGCCCCAACCTACATTTTCAGTACTATTTCATACATTTATATGTTCCTGTCAAATGAGACTATTTGTTTTTCTTTTGCACTTCCTCTCTTCCCTTCATCCCATTTTCCCTACCCCTTCTGTTTTGTACTCACTCTCGCCACGTTCTCCCCTACTATAATTCTTTCTCCTAACTTGAAGGTCTACCTATCTCAGGTGCCATCTCTTTCATGAAACTTCTCTTAGAAGATCATTCCCTTTCAAAATCTTTCTTTTCCCTCAATTTGGCTCTATTGCACACCATTCTGACTTCTATTATAGTTATCTGTGCGTGTCTTATTCTTCTCTAGGGGAAAAAAATTACTAAGAATTCACAAAGAGACAAAGGGTTCATTAATTGAAATAAGCATTTCCCAATAGAACATAATGACTCCAGTCTTAGAATCTCCCCAGTAGATATGAGGGGTCAGAGGCATTCAGGGGAATAGCAAAGGATAATGAAAAAAGGCAGGGGGTGTATTTTGGTGTTATGGCCCTATCTTATTTTCATTTGAAAGTTCAGTGTATCATTCAGTTGTAGGGATTAGAATAGGAGCTTTTGGGTTGAAATTTTTGATGAAAATTTTGATCAAAATGTCCGTAAGTCATTACTGGGATTGGCATGAAGAACAGACTCGTTCTCTCTGGGCGTTGATATCTCTCAGTATCTTCAAACTTTTCAGTCGATGTGGAATTGGAACATTATAGTTCTAGTCAGATACATCCACGTATATCTTATTGTAAGCTCCTTGATAGCTAGAATTTTTCTTCTTTATATATCTCTGGTACCAAATATTAAAGAGGACTTTAATGTTTATTCAATTGATTAAATACTCCTTCACATACTATTAGGCATGGAAGGGATTTAGGTCATCTATGTACCACGTATGTCTTAAAGGATTATACTGTATATTCTAGAACATGGAGGATCAACTTTTCTTTTTTAAAGATCCTTCAGAAAAGTGATCTGAGTCTTCCTGGCATCATGTAGGATAAATTTAATAAAACCACCTTATAACTATTTAGTATTCAGAACAGTATTACAGACATCAGAACTGATTGCCTTTTGGTATATGTTATCTCCTCAAATTTTCTTTGAGCAACAACTCTTAACCTTTGGAATTCAGGGACCTACCATGGGAAATTTTGGGGGATCCATGAATTTGAACAGGAAAAAAAATCACATTTTTATTTTCACTGATTTTTAACAAATTTGGAATTTCTTTTAATATTTAAAAACATTTTGAGAAGGAATCTATAGACTTCACCAGACTGCCAAATGGGTCTAAGGCAAAAAAAAAAGTTAAGGACCTCTGTTGTTGTTTATAACTGTCTTTTGTTCCCATCGTTTCTTGACTAATATTATACTTACATGCACATGCATACACACATATCCCTCCATTAGAATCAAGTGTCCTTGAGGATAGGGACTGTTGTGTATTTCCAAAATCTAGCACAGTCCTTGGCAAAAAGAAGATGTCTAGTATATGGTGAAATTGAATTGCTTGAAATGTAGGTTAAAACTGAGGAGGAAATATGCTTAAATTTGATGTTATGCACCCACTGAGATACTAAAGCTTGTTGCTAATGAGAATCAAATAGTGATTTACTTTATTTAGAGCTGGTTAACTGGAATTTGGCAGTGTGAGGAAACCAGTGAGCTCAGAATCTATGACCTAGTGGACAAAAGAGAAAAAAATCATTGGGAATGACCAGAGTGTATTGTTATTTCTTAATTGAAATTAGAAGGAAAGCTGAAGGTTTAAATCCAGCACCCCCTAAAACTTGAGGGCAAGAGCAGGTGACCTAGGAAGCACTAAAAAATATAGGAAAAAAATTTCCAAAGTTGAGAAATGATCCAGGTTGGGACATTCTGCCTAAGTCACCATAAAGGTTAGGGTATTAGTTTCCTGGTCCATACTTCCCACCAAAGTAGGACAGTGCTAAAGTCTCACAAATTAAATTTAGTTGTTCATATATAGTAGAGACAGAGAAAGCGTTTCTTCAAGGTGGTCCATCATTGGCAGAAAATCCTCAGTCCAAGCATGTTCACTAAAAACCTCCCTTCTCTTTTAAAACCATAACTTCTCTCTCAATTATGTGAATATTTTGGGCAAAAGAGATTTTCTTTCTCTTTCCTACGCAAATAGTTAACTCAATTGTCCACTTTGCTTCAGGGACTATGAAAGTCAACATTTACTATTTCCTGAATGAAGTCTTTCCTTATTCCAGTCCTAGTCCCAGGAGCTCCCTAAATTGCCATATAGTTATCATTACTATCATGTGTACGTGCTGTATGTATGTCAGGTCTTTGAGGGCAGAGTCTGTTTCATTTTTTTGTCTTCTGTATCCCCCAGAACTTAGTGCAGTGTTATGTATACAGTAGGAGTTTAATAAGGAGTCGACGCTTTTGAAATAAATCCCTCCAATCCAAGTGGAAGGTAAGGGCTACACTGCTTCTTCCTCTTAGCCCTTATCACGTAGCATTGGTGCAACAGCAGCTTCATGGAGGCTGGCCAAAACCCTTTTCCCAAGTGACTGCCCTTCTTCCTTTCCAGAAGCTAATAATGCAGCCCACCTCTCTAACTGTCGCACTCCCCAAGCCAAAAAATATTTTAAATTCCTCCAGACCATTGGCCAGCTAGGAGATCAATATGTAGTGCTTGTTTTTACATTGAATTTCGGAGGGATGTTGCAGTTCCAACTCTTAAAACCCATATAAATCAACCCAAAGTGAACAAAAATATTCTGTGACTTTCCAGAATAATGAAGATGCTATGTGAAGAAGAAAGAGAGAGCGATCACTGTGGATCAGGTTCTTCCAGATACAGTTCTGGTTTATGGCAGCATCAAGAGAAGTGCTGTTACTTAAAAAAAAAAATCAATGATCAGACAGCTCTTACAGGAGTACTGAGCCTCCCTGTCAGTTAAATTGTTTGCTTTTCTGTTGCGCTATAGTGACACCTTGTGCCTGAGATGGGAAATACTTGCTACTTAGGTGGAAAATTGTCTCAGAGAGCCCAGCCCTATGGAGATGTAGGGAAAGGGATCCCGGGTGTAAACATTCAGATAAAAGTGGCCTTTGATCCCTTTATCTTATGCCCAACCACGTTTTGCTGGGTTTATTGCCAGCCCAGACCCGCTTCATCTGCTCTGATCTAAAGGATCAACACCTTGGGCTGGGCCAGGGGGAATTTCATTCCAAAAATATTTATTAAATGCTTACCTATTCTGGACTCTAAAGTGTGCTCGTGAGTGTTTGTTAATAATTTTGTTGTAGCTTTTATTTTTGTAGGCCTAGATGTAGACAAACAGGGCTGAGTCACTTGAATTCCTCCCTTTTGCTCTGGTCCTCCCCTGACCAGTGGCAGCCTCTTCTAGCCCCTCAATGCCTTCCCATTTTTAAGCCCTGGGACAGTGGAGACTACAGATGTTTGGAATTACGGATCTCTTAAAGCATTTGAAACCAGGAAAATTTCCTGACCATTGCATCTGTTCCTAGCTTAAATGGGCTGCTATCAGGCAATAGCAAACAAATGGGCGATTTTTTTTAAAGGAGGTAAACTGATTGACCTTATACTTACATCCAGAAAATATACTAATGAGCTTTGGAGGTAAGTCTACCTTAGTCTTTTAAGAATCTGATGAGATAGAGAATCTGAGTGAAGTATTTTGCTTCCCCTATTGTCCAAATTCCTTTAATCCTAATTCACAAATTCTTAGAGTTAGAGCCATATGGGGTCTTAAAGGCTGTTGAGTACAACTCCCTCATAGGGGGAATAAGAAACTGAAGTATAGGGTAAATACCTTTTTGAGGGACACACACAGAGAAAGTTTCTGAGATGGGATTTAAACCTGGGGCTTCCTAATTGCTTGTCCATTACCCTATTCACTATGCCAGACTACCTGTCAAATTATATCAAACTCCATCCTTTGTAGGGGACTTCAAGTCCAAATACTCCAGACTAGTCCTTATGTCTGAAGCAGGATGGGACATAATAATGACAGCCAGTTGAGAAGATAGCAGTTTCCATTTCAGTGGTTTCAGAGCAGCAATGAACTGCATTTTTAGGCTGCTCTTAGAGACCTCCTCATTACTGAATCAGCAAAGGGAAAGGGAAGAAGGAAGAGAATGTAACTGGCTTTCATTATTCTTCCCGGGTTCCCTGCTGCTGACTGGCCAGTCTGCCCTTACATCAGCCAATGATATTATAGAAGGAGCAAAAGGGCACAGCCTCCTCCCCATACAGTAAATTCCACATTTTTATGTGCCCTGTTAACTATTTCGGGGGTGTCTTTAGAGCATAACTCTTATGTATAGTAATGTGCCCTGTCATGTCATACCTCTTCTGCAAGACTACCAGATGCGAGCAACCTTGAGCCTCTTTTCACTATAGGCTCTTCTCTAAGTCACTAATTTTGGCTTCAGTTTCTCCTTCCAGATCTTAAAATGTTATGACATCTTCAGCATAGCAACATTAGACTCAAAGAATGGGGAGGCTGAATTATAAGATCAAGGTGCCAGGAAGAAGGTAGACCAGTATTTCTCTGGGGAAATGTTCACCCTGAATAACGCAGGCACAGGGAAACTAGAATCTCCCCTTAATTATCCAAGAAATTACTATCCTTTTCTTTCTTGTCATATAAATGACTTTTGGGTAATTTACAATTTGTTAATATCTTAACCAGAAAGCAAGGTAGAAAGGGAGAAGCTTCTAAGTAGCTCAAAAGATTTGTCTTGGTAAATGCAGAATGGAACCAGTCACTGAAGTTTGGAAGTTTTTCCTAATCCTGGCTCTCCACAGAGTAAATTGTATTTATTATTCTGACTTCTGTTCATTTAGCAACTCCAGAGCTCTCAAGAACTGTTCTGCTTGCCTTACATTCCCAAAACAGCAACTAAGCAATTTCAAGGAAATCGTCATGTTCAACCTGGAAATTCATCATAGAAGACAATGATTTGAGGTCTGGCTGGGATTTAAGTAATGTAAAATGAGATCAGTTTATTGCAGAAATATGTTTACTACAAAACTTGGTCATGTGAATTTATCTGAAGCAGATAAAGTTAAAACACCTTTTTATTTCAAGAAATATTGCTTCTAGACTTTCCTGAAGCCAGAATTGTTCTATAAAAGTGTCACAGAATTATTATACAAGATTTAAAAACACAGTAGGTTTCCTAATGACAGGAGATCTATTTACAAATAGCATCATTCATGACCATAAATACGTTTCTTCTGTCATTCAGCCAATGACACATACATCAGATATGTAACAACAGCTAGTTAGTTTTTTTAACATATTTACAAAGTCTATGATAACAACAGCTCTTTAAAATTAAAGATTCGACTAAAAGAAACTGAATTTTTTTTTAAAAAAATGAACCTTTAAAACAAAGCAGATTTTTTTTTTTTGTTTTAGTTCTTGAGCTGTGTAAAGCAAAACAGAAGACCAGTACGCTAAACAAAATAACAGATAGGAAACTTTTCCAAAGAGGTTGGGTATGATAGTGAAGAAAATGAATGAGGTAATTCTTTTGTTGGTATGTGAAAATCTACAATGGGAAAATAATAGGAATTCAAGAGCATAGAGTTTCAAAGGCAGTTAATTGAATATTGTACTTTTAAAAATTTCAGTATTTGGTGAAGCCCATAAAAATGAAAATGTAACAAAATACTATGAAATTAAATTCCTGGTGCATGTGTGCTATGTTAGAATTATGAAATGTTCACGAGTTTATTTTATTGAAGAGATTTTCTGTTACATAATGTAGCTTTTAAGTCCCTTATTCATGTCAATAAAACAAACCCTTCCAAATGAAAAGTCTTTTATAAGATGTCTTCAAGAATATACTCAAATTTAGATCTCTCAAGGATATGATAAATACTTTGATATCCTCCCTTAAATAGAGAGAATAGCCAATTTTTCACTCTTTGTTTTTGAAAATCTCTGAACACTCTTAGCCACCATGTCCTTCTGCTATTCAGTTTTAGCAAGTCAAAGGAAAAACACACAATATTTTTCTGGCAAAACAGTATTAAAACAATATACTTTTCATGTACAATCCCTCCTGTATCTCTTTCCTGTGACCCTATACTGTGACATCACAATGCACAAACAGTGAGGCAAGGAACAGCATGTAAAATAATGAAGAAATGACACAAGGAATAAGGATCTCAAAGTGCAATATCATTTTACTCTAACCTGTGACATTAAGAAATTCCAGTGGTTAAAAATCATTTATCAGAAACACGTTATGTAGGCAGTGCGAGTGTGCTAAGACATTCATCAATGGTGACAGCTTTTGGAAGCTATGTAACTCAAATGCTTGGCATCTTGATTTAATAACTTTTCATGGTGTTTTTATGACCTTCAAAGGGTAATACTGTTTTAACACTCAAAAAAACCTCTTTGTCTACTTGTTAAAAATCAAGAATTAAAAAATATATGTCTTAGTGGGTCTGTGACACAAACATACATACATGTACTAATTACAACCACAAACATGTAGCTCTAATAAGCTTGGAATGTGTGTTGGCATGATTGCCGTTATTAGTTTGCTAATAACAATTTAAAAATACTGTGTTTACAATTTCAACTAATTAGAGGACAGTGAGGAGGAACCACTGCCTTCGAGGTTTTGCAAATTCTCCTTTGTATGATTATCCTCTGTGGGGTTCACAATTGTCTCCATTTTGCTGGGTCCGATTGACTGCTCAACAGTGGATGTGTTTGTGACCTGATGAACTGATGATCCATCAGAGCTCACAGGAAGATACATCTGATCTTCAAATATATCCTCTCTCTGGTCATTGTCTTGGTGTGATTCTTTCTGATGACTGCTAACAGGCTGTAGAATGAAGTGATTTGGTGACTGCAGCTCTGTTAAACCATTGCCACTGAAATCCATCCCAAAGCTATTTAATTCTTTATCCTCCATCCATTTTTCAGTATGATGATATTTCCAGTGTTCGGAATTCAAATGACTCATCTCAGGAATATCATTATTCCATTCAAGTTTCCTCTCTTGATTTAATGGTGTTGGATTCAAATCTAGGGTTCCCAAGTCCAGCGGTGCAATCAGCAGCCAAGCTTCTGCCTCCATACTGCTTGTATCTTCATCGGACACAGCCGAGGTCATTTCCTCTAGCACAGGTGGTGTAGAGGATGTGTTCAAGAACCCATGTTTTAGAGCAGTTTTAGTGTCATTTGTGTTATTTTGCTCATAGTGACTGTTCAGCAGTGCAAACACTCTATCTACATCCTTCAAGTAATTAGTCCAGTCAACCAGACTTAGTTTATAGTTGTATCTGTATTCATAGGAACTTTCATTTACACTGTATAAATCTTCCAGTCCTTGCCAGTTGATGTCTTCGGTGAAGTTTGGCAGTTTAACCTTCCCATCCATCCCATAACTGTCCTCTGTGAAAATAGAAGCAAGCCAGTGAAGACATATTGAAGAAAACAGTTTCAATTCCTTAGTTACTGCAATTTATTATTGTATTTCCAAAGCAATAATTAAAAATAGATCTTTAGCAAATCTCTCCCCAAAAAATTTGGTATGGAAGCAATAGTTTGTTTATAAAAGTAATTGGGCAAAAGACCCCACCTGGAAAAAGAAGGGGGTAGGGAGAAATCTCTGTTATTTGCAAGCAGAGTGTAACAGAAAGAATACTGGATTAGAAGTGAAAATTCTCAGCTCTGCTATTTTCTATTGTGACCTTGATGGTGTCACCAAAATGTTTTATGGCATGATTTCCTAACCTTTCAAATGAATAAAATAATACCTGACCAACCTAATAGGGTTATTGGTAAGATCAAATGAGATGACTATGAAAAATATGAAAAATGATAATGTCAGTACAGGTAGTTACTATTATTATTATATCTCACAGCTTTGTAAGAACCAAAACCAATCTAAGTGAACACTTCGAACGAACTACTTGAATATACTTATTTCATCACATTTTTAACCCTACAGATCCATCCCTCTTTGAATGGGTATCATAGTTTATTTTTAGAAAATTGCAACAATGTTTCCTTCATTCTGATTGTTCTTAGTCTTCCTCCCCCTTGCTATAGTGTGTCACCACAGTCAACTATTTTAGTACAGTAGATAAAACACACAGAAAACAAAAATCTTCCATGACAGCCAATTAGAAAAATAGGGTCAAGGATGATGCTGAGTTAGCCAGAGAGTCTAGTCACTGAGTGATGTTCATCTCATTACTCTACTAAGGTTATAAAGAGAGGAAAAAAGGAACTAAACGAGTCTTTGCATCTCAATTTCCCAGGTGCCATCGGTCAATTATGGCCCTGCCCCAAACACAAGTGCTATCTATTTTCTTGTCATTAGCCTTCAGTGTCAACTTTCCCCCTTCACTTCTGAAAAATGAGGGGAAAGCAGCTGGGGCTCCTTGCTAGACTGTAAGCAATTTGTAATTTGTAAATTGTAATATGAATAAGAAATTATCAGTTTTAACTGCAATATTTATTTTTTCTTTGCGTCTTCCTGTTTTTCTCTTTTCTCTCAGCTTCTAATGAATATGAGAAACTAAAAAGCCAATGATTGCCTTTTGGTTTAGGTCAGTCTATGTAGATGACAATCATTGAACAGCATGATGTCAAATGGTTCTCACTCAAGATAGTATCATTAAGATTGGAGGATTGTCTCTTTTTTTGAGTCAATTACAACTAAAAGAAAGAAACTTTGTTTTGATGAATGAAGCAAAGAAACTGTAGTTCTGGAAAGTGAAATTTGCAGGATGAAGACTTTTTTTTGCAAGAAATTTTTGAAAAGGCAAGTCTCATAATCACTAATTTCTAAGGAAGGTTTTTTTGTTTTTTTTGCTGTGCTAGAAGTTTTGCATTGTTAGTCCATATTTACTTAATCTATACTTTTATTTTCCTTTTCCTCTTTTTTCCTTCTGGTATTTTCTGTCTTTTTCTTAGTTGTTTTTAGTAGTTTTTTTTCTCTGATTCTCTTTCTCCCATTATCCTGAATCTTATTAGTAAGCAGTTAGACACAATAAGTCCTTGTTGAATCATGAAAATTCATCGATATTTACTTATGCTTCTGAAGTCATTTTCCCTCTGGGATAATAATCCACAAGAGCCAAAGTTGCAAAAAAAAAACAAAAAAAAAACCTTCTGCAAGAAAGCTCGTATCTAGCACTGAACAGAATTGATATTGTAATGCTGTAGCTGTCTGCCACAATTACATAATGAGTTATTGCACACAACAATTGGATTCTAAAGAATCCAAGCTTTATATTTTTTATATGCCAGATTCTTTATTTTAGCTATTTCAGATGGCAGTCTTTCAAAAAATGTAGTCTGTGCTTTCCTGCACATATTTTGCTGAAAATAATTTTATCTTTTCTTCATTATGTCAGAAATTTTATTCCAGTACATTAAGTACAATGAGGTCCTTAGGTGCTCCTAATGTGTCTCCAAGTCTGTTTGCCCTGCCTTTAAGATCTGGCCTATGATTGGCATACATTTGTAGTACCATGATTCCTCTCACTGTCTTCTAATTGTCTTCCTCCTGACTCCTCCTCATCTCCTGTTCTCCACTGTCACAGATGTCAATTAGTCATCTCTATTGGGATTTCTAGCAACTATTGACTCTTTGAAATAGCTCTTAATACTGCTAACTTCTTCCACCTCTCTCTTTTCTCCACTTTTCTTTTTCTTCTTTCTTATCTTGTCTAATTATCCTGCTTTTTTCTTCATGATTCTTGAATTTTGTGATGTATGGCTTGGCTGTCTAGTCACTGCTAGACAACAAAAACTTTATTTCTGTTCAACAAATCAAACAATCTCAACCTCAGTTCAAATTTTTGGAGATTTTCAGATATTTTTGTCACTGCTAACTGTTCAAAGACTTGATTTTTCACTGTCTGAGTTGCCTTCAATTAAAAAAAATTCCTTTGAGGTTCAGTGCTGACTAGATGGTTGACATTCTCACAAGAATGACTTCGAAAAAACTGAAGCATTACAGTATCAAAATGTTCTCACATCTCAAAGTTCATTAGCATGTAGAAATTGAACTTTTATAGGTGGGGTTCCCATCTTAGGAAAGTTGAATATAGAAAGCAAATGATGACCTTTAAGCTTGAGTAGAGATGCAGACAGTAAGCAATAGGCCAATTGGGAATTTACAAATGTAACAGGCTATATTTCCTTTACTTAGTTCTAGTTCAGATGAGAGAATTATACTTAAAATAGATTTTTTACAATAGTTTACAAATTAAAAGTGATGAAATATCAAATGCAACCAAAATAAACAAAAAAATTAAATGTTAAAAATAGGAGCGGTAATTGCTTACAATCAATAAACATGAAGAATAAAAGCTAACGTACAACTTTCTCGCTATGCTTACTGACCAGTTAGCAAATTGCTTACTTTGTATTGTGCACAAACCAATGTGAGGTGTTACTATAAATCTAGGAGAGACTTGGAAATGAGTCCTATTTTTTGACACTTGTACTTATCTACCTATATTCAACTTATATCATATCTCTTAACTATTGTTCTTAGCATTGCAACAGTTTAAAGGTAAAATATCATCTTTCAGTCATGGAAATCCTCCAGTGATCTCAGATGTTCCTAAATCAAAACAACAATAGAAATACAATGTTTAAAAGATACTGTGTTTGAAAAACTTCTTTTCCTGTCTCAACAAGCATATACACACAATTCATAAGATAGATATGTGGTCATTTAATAACCGGCTAATGTTGATGAATGGTGGTAATAATGATAGAGTGAGCAAATGAAAATTTTCTTTAATGTCTAATCAAATGGTGGTGCAATTTGCTGGTGTTACATGATTGGCAAAGACGTCCTTAATTACTGAGGACAATGTCAGTTAAAATTTGTCGCTTTCTCACATTGTCTTCTTCATCTAAAGCAGGGGTTCTTAAATCAGGGCTCATGAATTTGTTTTTAAAACATGTTGATAATTATATTTCAATACAATTGTTTTCCTTGGGGATACTATGCAATTTATTTTATGCATTTAAAACATTATTCTGAGAAGGGGGTCCAGAGGTTTTACTAGACCACCAAAGGGATCCATGGCACCAGAAAGGTTAAAACCTCTTGATCTAAGGCTTGGACATACATCTCACCACTGCAAGTTTAAACAACAGCAGTAATGATGATGGTGATAACTATAATAGCTAGCGCTTTAAGGTTTGCAGTGCATTCTAAATGTAGAGGGAGCAATCACAAGCAAAGGGCCAGAATTCCTGAGGCTGTGATTTGCATAAAAACACCCTCCAAGAAGATAGCCCGGCACAGAGGGGTGCTATTTTATTGCAAGATTTGAGCTGAACAGGTGACAGAGAGCTAAAGAGAGTGGCGCTGGCTAAAGAACAAAGAGCTATGCAGAAGTATAATGCTGGCAATTTCAGAGATGCTCACAACCATCCATCTCTGATGGCAGCTCTGACTTTAAACATGGAGGACAGCAATACTAATATCCTTATGTAACATGGAAAAAGACAAAACACAAATAAAACAAAAACCAACTAACTGAAAAACTGTATCTCTACTTTCCCCCCATACAGGATGGGGAAAAAACTCTTAGTTTTAGGCAAATTTATTTGCTAAAGTACTATCTGAGTGGTGCTCTTTTTCCCCCCTCTCCTAATGTAGGAATTCCCAGCGTAAGCTCATATTTCTCTTCTCTACATCAAATGTCAATTAAAGCAATGAATGAAAAAAGCAAAATGAATTTGTTGAACGAGGGGATCAGACTGCTTTGTCAGGGGCTTCTGGGTCACTGTTAAGGATAAAGAAACCTAATTATTCACCCAAAGAAAGAAGCTATGCTTGGAAGGCCAGGTCTAGCAGGTCTAGCCCAATTAATTATGGTTTTTTTCCCAAGGATGTATAACCTTGCAAATGTCCTAAGCTTAGTTTCTACCACTTCTTTAAAAGTCTTTTACAATCTAATAATTTTTATTATTAAAGATATAGTTTAAAGTGTTTTAAAGTTTCAAGTCTGAATCACTTAACATCTCTTATTCCATATATCCATATCATATATATGTATGTAGGTATCTATATAATGATATCTATCTATCTGTCTATCCTCTATCTATCTATCTATCTATCTATCTATCTATCTATCTATCTATCTATCTATCTATCTATCTATCATCTATCTATCTATCATCTATCTATCTATCTATCATCTATCTATCTATCTATCTATCTATCTATCTATCTATCTATCTATCTATCTATCTATCTATCATCTATCTATCTATCCCCAAAGTACACTGAGAAACTGCTTCCTTTTTATTTTTTTTCTTTCTCTTCAGTTCTCAAGCCTTGGCTGCATTGGTTCTCTGGTTTCAGTATCCAGCCTTATGGAGTAGAACATTTGTGAATTCACAAAGTTTGTATTTGAAGCCCTGAACACTGGGCTCACTAGTGCATGTCCTCTGAAGGATATAGCTAAAGTCACTGCCATGACAAAATGAGGCAGTGGACCTTGATTCTAGTGAAAGGGCTGGTTCTCAAGAGGCCAAAATAGTAATAAAATAATAGTTTGAAAAACAAAGCTAAAGGGAATATGGCAAGTCAGTAGACAAAAAGGCAGAACTGAGCTAGAAGTTTCTTATTTTTTCTTAAAGGCATCACCATGAAGGACACTCAAATCTTTCACACCGGATTTCCCCTACATGTCAGTGAACTACAATGAGGTTCTAGTGTCACCCCTCACTACTAGAATTGTACAGTACAGTTGTCATTAGTTATAGGTGTCGCCAGGGTGACAGGTCCATGGTGAACCGAGACTAGAGAGGGGAAAATTAGGAAAGACCAACTTCCTGGTTGTTCTCTATAGGTACAATAGGAAAATAGTATCGTATAGTGGAAACAGGAGTCATTTGGGGTGGCGGGGGTGGGGGGCGCAGGGGATGACATATTGTGGAAATAGGAATCATCAGACTTGCATGTGAATTCCAGTTCTTCTACTTACATGCAAAGTGACTTCGGGCAAGTCATTTAACCTTGCTAGATCTCAGTTTCCTCATTTGTCAAAATGAGGTTTGACTAGATAAATGATCTTTAAAGGACCCTTCCATCTCCAAATGCTATCAGCCTATGTAAATAAACATTCTCTAGCTATTCTAACTCTTGTTTTCCTTCTCCTTCTTTTGCCATCTTTGTCCTTTTTGTGGTTCAGTAATTTTTCAGTTGTACCCAATTTCTCATGACCCTATTTGGGGTTTTCTTGGCACAGACACTGGAATGGTTTGCCATTTCCTTCTCCAAATCATTATACAGATGAGGAAACTGAGGCAAAAATAGTTAAGTGACTTGTCCTGGGTCACACAACTAGTAAGTGTCTGAGGCCAAGTCTGAACTCAGGTCCAACTGATTCCATGCCCAGGGCTCTTTCTACTCTATCACCTTGGGAATAGACATCAATTTTTCTCAACAATACCTTTTTGAACTCCGTTTTCTAGGAGTTACTAGTAAGTGGTAACATCTAGGTCTTCTTTGTTGTATTCTCTGGACTTCTCTTTAAAATTCTAATTACTACCTATGCCTAGAGATTATTTTTATTCAGTGAAATCTTTCCAGATAACTAGCTGCTATGAAATCCCCAAGTAACTGGAGAAGCCCCCCCCAAAGAGACTCATTTTTGGTTCCTCTAAGAGTATTGTTCTCCACAAAGATGTATTTTTCATGTAGTTTAATGTATATGTTTTTAAAAAGTTCTCAACAATCAGCATGGAATAAGTTAAGTGTGCTGGTTGATGCTTTACTATGAGTGAGGGGAGTGAAATGCATAATGATTTATCTGAAACCAATGACAAAATGCAGTGTAGGATGCTGTTAGAACTTGCATGCACCACAAGCTAGCGCCTCTCTGTACATCATGGCAAGGAATAGACATTAGTTGAAATGGACTGGATCATGCAATTATTGGGAAAGCAGCTGCCAGGGAGAATAAAAAAGTCTGAATACCTGTGTGGGTCATAGCTTCCTCCATCTTTATTTCCTGATATAGGAAAATACAAGAGTAACTTATGTTAGTGTTTAGAACCTGTAAAAACCATTCACAATGTAGTTTTCCATGCATATCATCTAACTCCTAGAATGAAATATACTGTGTTAAATACAGCGAGGGCTGAGATCCCAGAAAGGTTTTTGAGTTCAAAGACAAATTGGGTTGAAAACAGGGACTGAAAATGATACTTAAAAAGTTTCAAATTAGAAAACACAAAACAAAGAATTTCCATGAAAGCAGAAAGAGAAAAAGTAAGGAAAGTACATTTAAACACAAGGAGAAATTTCCTTGAAAAGTCCACAGTACTAATGACCAAAATCAAACCTTGGTATTTAGCAGTCAACATATTGTAAAAAACTTGACAATTATGATTTCCCTTGGTACTGGTTTAGTTGGCGGATTAACAGGTAGAGCTACCTGTTAATAAACATTTGGAATTCTCTCTCCCCTATCTCATCACTGAAAAAACTACAAACATCACCAAATTGTGTGCTCCTTCTATCACTCACATAGGACACTCGTGTTCTTATAAAGAAATACCTCTGGACATAATAATTATAAAATTTTCAAGTATTGGGTCATAAAAAGAGGACAAGATTTGAAGTCAAAGGACTTGAAATTAAGTCCTGACTATGTAATTTCTTCACTAAGTTACCCTGGGCAAGTCATTTGCCTTTCCAAGCTCCCTGTCTCTTTGTCTATAAAATGGGGATAATAAGACTCTAGTACTTACCTCCTGAAATTATGAGGACCAAATGAAATAACATAAACTGAAATACTTTGTAAACTTAACATCCTCTACAAGTGTCAGTTATTATTATTAATGATATTCAGACCTTAGTGGTAGTGTCAGTATCTCTCTAATGGAGCCCCTTAATCAGGTAGAAAGGCAGGGCATTAGTTTGAATATATCCCTCTTTTATGAAAACTGAGGTAAGTAGGCAAAATTGTTCAAGTTCACCATACCTTTAAAAAGAATAAGGAAAACCAATAGGTCCATCCCAATTTCCTTGCAGCAGGCTTTCAATTAATCTCATTCAAGGGTTAGCTGCTAACTAAAGTATAACTCTTAAATTTCGCTGGGGCTCCTGATGAGATCTTTGGAACCTGAATAAAGTTGTAATGGTGAAATGATTTACAGAGGGGTTGATATTTAGGGGCAGGTGACCAGCCACCTCAGTATACCTTCTTGACCCTCATGGGAGGTGATCAGTTGACAACTCAGAAGTGCAAGTAATCACTCTGAGAACAGGTTATCCCCAAATGACTCAGCTACTTGCTAAAATGGTTCCTTCTGCATCCCTGGTGTCATTAGTAGTACTTAGCTTTCTTGGGCTTTTCCCATACAGCAATAAGACTGATTTCTTTCCTTATCTTTCTACACTTCCCTCTTTCCTTTACAGTTATTTATTATTGGGAAGTGGAATTTATATGTTAATATTTCTGGATAATAGAGGAAGAGAACCTGGACATGCTCATTAGCCATGAAAGATGGGGGCAGGGAGAGAAGGGGGTAACTTGTTAGTTGTACCCTGGGAGAAAATGAGTTGATTAGTACCATACTACACTCTAGGGAGGAAATAATCTGACTGATTCCACACAGACCCATTTACTCTGTCTAGATCCCAAGTTAATGAGCTGCTCAAGAAGCTCTAATTTCAGATACTATTCCAACTGATTGTTTGAAATTTTCATTAAGGGGCATGGGAGACACTTGCAAATGAGCCTAATTCACTTTGTCAGATGAACTGAAACCCTGCTGGGGCAATTCCAGCTGTAAATAGGCAGACACTGGCAATTGTCTGAGCCGGCCCAGTGCCCTTAAGGAAAGAGGATACTCTCATTTACTTAAAGTACAGCTCATGCCTGTTGACAGGAATAACAAACAAACCCCTAAAGCTTTCGTCCCTGTTACCCCATCCTCCTGTAGATGCCTCTGTGGGGAATCAAAGCTTGTTAATAAAATTGGACCTGCTGGAGACAGTGGAGTGAAACTTACCAACTCTGAAAGGTCAATTGCATTGCATTTCATTAATGCTTTCCTCTAAACTAGGATATTGAACCTGACTATGAACTCCCTTGAGAATTTTCCAAAATATTTTCCATATATGTAAAAGTTTCAGATAAAGAAAACTTGGTAATAAAGGAATTAAAATAAGATCTTCAAAATATAGAAAAATTAGGTGTATAAATTGATATCTAATTAATTATATATCTATACTGATCTATACTATAAATAATAATCTAATTATATATCTATACTGATTGTATATATGCATAAATATGTATGTATGTACATGTATACATGGCGTATAGATAGGTTTATAGTTACGTATCTATATCTATATATTTCCTTCAGTAAGCACTTAAATGATCTATAAATCTAGATCTCTCCATCTCTCTCTCTCCATGTACCTGTCTGTCTGTCTATCTGTATGACAGATATGTATGAAAGGCAGTGTCATATACTAGAATCTACTAACTAGATGAAGTCTTGGCCTCAAAAGCAAGAAGAACTGAGCTTAGGTCCTGCTTCTTACACACACTGACTGGGTGTCAAAACATACAGCTAATCCTAGGTCAAGTGTGTCCCTGGGCAAGTCACTTAAGCATTCTTTGTGTTCTAAACTCAAATTGAGACAGGACCTCTAATCTTCTATATACAGAAGGGTCCCTAGAGGTCACATATTGACTTAGTTTTAAAAGGTAATATTATATTTGTTTTATTGTATTTTTATCTATTTTGCTCACTATTTCCCAATAACATTTTTATCTGCTTCAGGAAGCACTGGGGAGAACTGGGCCCAGGCCCCACATCTAACACCTCTGCTCCAGACAATTCTCCAAGAATAAGGGGCAGGGTCTGTAGTACTCAGCTTTGGTAGAGGGAGCTTCCCTGCTCAGGAACCTAGGAATTCCTTATGCCAATGGAATTCCTCAGGCCCCTTTGTTTTCCCATGCATATATATATATATATCTTCTCCCTTACCTGCTTCAAGTCCCTTAGGCCTTGGATTACACTGTTTATAACCCTGACAGCTTCTCAGTTCCATCAGTTGTACGTGCAACTGATTCAAGATGCCTCTTTCTACTGTGTGGACCGTATTTGTGAGCTGGAGGTAAAAAAAAAGAGAAGGGTCAGGCCAAGGAAATTGACTCAAATTCTCTCTTTAATATTTGCTTCTTATAATCTTCAGAAAAAGGAAAGGGCTTTGCTTACCTGATAGGGATCTGTATTCATATCAAAATATTCCAAGAAGCCAGTAGCAAACTCACAGAAAAGAAAGTTGTGTGTCTCATTGACTGTTCGCAGACACCAGTAAGTATTGTTGTTAGAGCTTGTGCAGGCACAGAAAGATCCCACTGTTGGACAGGGGAAAAAAAGTGAATGAGCTTAGGTATAACATTGTCATAGAAATACCTTCAAGCCAATGTTTTATCAGATTTAAACCCGTGTTGCTTATTTTCTTTCTTATGAGGCTGGTGGTCTAGGTTTTTCCCTCTTGGTAGTCAAATATAGAAATTAAAGGAATGCTAATTAATTACTCAATCAACAAAAATTTAAGAAGTATTGATATATGCCAAGCTCTGTGCTAGGTGCTAGAGATATAAAGAGTACTTGTTCTCAAGGATTCTTCCAGTGGAATTCATTCTGGGTAAGTCACTTAGCCACTATTTGCTCAGTTTCCTCAACTGTAAAATGGGGATAATAATAGCAACTACCTTGTAGTTGCTGTGATGATCAAAAAATAAGATATTCATTAAAAAAACAGCACATAGTAGAGGTTAAATAAATCCTATTACCCCCTTCCATGTTCATGGACTACCTTGATAGTTTTTAGAACTTTTTTCTTGTGTATCAGAGTGTCAAAGGAAGACTATTTGGTGTAAAAAGAATGAGAAGAAAAATAGCCCCAAGACCAGTAAAAGATTAAATAAAAATCAATGGTGAGCTGAAATGTCACTTATACAGTAACCTAAGGTGATGGGCCACATATAATACAAAACTCCCAACCTAAAAATCTTTTCATTAGAGGGCCTGTAGGAAGTAGAGAAGGCTGGGCTTGATTCTCTTGGAGCAGTAGGTACAGAGCTGAAAGGCACTGTCAAGATTCTCTGGTTCTTACTGTTCACAAGCAAGAATCAAACAACTATTCCATACAAGGTCCTATGCTAGGGGTACAACTAAGCACAAGACATGGACCCCAACCATAAGGAGGTCACTCAGTTATTTCCCAACCCAGCCTCTTTCCCTGTTCCTCTGACTGTTGCCACTCAGTTTTGGACCTTGCAGCCAGGGTTGTGCTCTCCTGATTGGTGAGTGGGGCAAATGTCTATCAAAATGGCTCAAGAGTCCTTATGATGCAACTGCATATTTAAAATTCTTACCTCTTTGAGGGAGGGGGTAAGGAAGGAAAAGAGAACAAAATTTGGGACTCAAAATTTTTTAAAAATGGATGTTAAGAATTGTCTTTACATGTCTTTAACTGGAAAAAATAAAATACTATTAAAAAAAGAATCCTCAGTTTACCATTCCTGTGATTTCTAAGTCATATATATATATATATATATATATATATATATATATATATATATATATATATATATATATATATATATACATATATATATATAGTCTCTCTTTATGTGCTATTTTCCTTGAGGGCAGGGACTGTATTGCGTTTCTGTATCCCTAACTTGGCATACAGAAAACACTTGATAAACAATTTCTCATTGATTATATTATATTATATGGAAGGAATAACAACTGGTCTTTCTGGACTGGACCATGAACTCTCTTAGCCATTTGTCATTTTTCTGGTGCCAATGAACGTACACCTAGTGCCACCTGGAAAAGAGCTGGCCACTATATGAAAGTGTGGTATATGTTGTATTACAGTGGTCATTGGCTATACATATTTAGCTACTGAAAATTAGCTAACTGAAAATTCCTTATAGCAGGAGTTCTTTTCCTGTGTGTCATGATCTACCTTGTCAGTCTGGTAAAGCCCATGGCCCTCTTCTGAGAATGTTTGTAAATGCAGGAAATGAAATACATAGGATAACAAAGGAAATAAATTATATAGAAATACATAGAATATATAGAATTGACTCCACTTATGAAACCTTGGCTTAGAGGAATACAGACCCAGTGAACGTGTCATGGAGAAGTGCCAGGAAAGCCCCTCACTTAGCTGTATCTGCTGCATGCCCTAGGCAGGGGGTCTTTGGGTTGCACTCTACAAGGGCAGTACAGGGACAGCATCAGTAATAAGTCTAAGGAGGGAATATAGTATCTTCCTTTCTCCTCTGATGTGCTAGCTATTTAATTACATAAAAGAAAGGAGGATAATTAGCTAGATACTAGAGAGTTAGTCTGGAGAAATTTGCTCTCAACAAATCTAAATCCTTTCTAATGGATTTATTTTATTCTCTGTTTATTAGTTTGCTTCTCATTCTTTAGTGTCAACAAAATCAAAATACATGTATTTATAGAACTGTAGGGTCATTGAACTCAGAGTTAGAAGGTACCTTATAGGGTATTGAATCCAACTGGCATCACAACAGAAATCCTCTCTGCAATATCCCTGATAAGTAGTCATCCCAGTTTCTGCTTGAAGACCCCCAGTAATGAGGAATGTACTATTTGTCCAGTCAGCCCAATTGCCCTTTTAGTTGTAATTCTAAGTGTTAGGAAATTTTTCCTTTCATGGAAAATAATTTGCATGCAAGCCAATGAAAAATATAAGCATTCATTTAAAAAGTGCACATTTTGCATTATACCTCATCTGCATCAAATGCTTTCTATTTTATTCTGGGTATGCAATTTAAACTAAATGGGAACATTTGTGGGGAAAGAATATATACTATTCTAAGATAGGAATCTGGGAGAAAATTACCCTTGCCACATAAAATATGGACTATTTAAGAAAAAAAATAAAACCATCCAATCTGCCTTTATAAAAAATAATAAAATATATCCCTTTTGAATCTGCGCAGATTTCTGTGGCAAGTGAAATATCATGAAGTTCATGAAGAAGAGACTTACGGTTCCAAAATGGCGCTGTCTGCCAATGGTTGTTGTCATGTGTAAAACAGGTAAGTCCAGGCAGGCTGCACTCATCCCCCTTCTTTTGTCTCTTCTTCTCTTTCCTCTCCTTCTTCCTTCTCCGATTCTCTTTGAAAAGTTGTAGTTTACTATCCACTTCTTGGGCAGCCTCTCTACTCAAAGAGAAGGGATTTTTGAATTATTTAAAAGTCCTTTCTCTAAAAAAAAAAAAAAAAGATCCTCACTATGATTCCTACTGTTTAGAGATATCTAATCTAGTTAGATTACTCTTTATCAAGAAAATGCAAGTTTCAATAGCAGGAAAGATAAGTTTTGTTAAAGTAATCTTAGAGTCTCCTAAGTTGTGCAATCATTTGTGAAATGTTATTTTTCTATAGATTTTATGTTAAGCTGGATCTTTGATTTCATTAATATAGAGCTCTCCTGGTCTGAAAGCTCTCTCCATTGATACAAATCAGTAACTTATTTGTATTTTAGAAGTATAAAGAATGACTTGGACACATGGAGAGGTTGTGACATTTGTGATATCGTCAAATACTTGTATCTGATTGAGATGGGTACGACTTGAACTCAGGTCTTCCTAATTTCAAAGCTGATGCTCTATACACTATGCCATACTTTCTACAGATTTTTGCTTATTTAATTCAGTAGAGTAAATGTGGGAATCATTTTTGTTCTTTCATTCCCTTGAACTGGACATTTCCTCATTCAGTCTCAATCTTCCTTTCAGCAAGCTTCAAATATTCCTTCTCTGTCCTTCTTTCTTTTTTTCCCTCTCTTCTGTCCTCCTCCTTCTCTCTCTGTTTCTCTCTCGTCTTTCTCTCACAGTTTACAATTGAGTTTCCCCCTTTTCTATCTTTTTTCATTTTTCTACATTCAGTAATGTTACTGGTGTAGCTGAAAACCTTGGAATTAGCTGAGGGGGTTTACACCATCCCTCCTTGTCTTTTTTCTCACATGGCAACATAATGAGGAAAGCGAGTCATGCACATCACATATATTAGCTGGGTGCTCCAGGCTGAAGACGGAAGCTGCCACTTTACACATTGTTTCCTTGCTACCTTCCCCCCCCCCACCAACTATACCGAATGCAAGACACTTACTTGAATGGATGAAGGTGGCTCTTCAATTTCTCTTGGGCTTTCACACCTTTTTCTTTATTATAATAGCTACAGGCAACAGGATTAAAAAGTGAGTTTTCATACATTTCCATTTGATTACATTTAATTCATTTTCTGTAAACAAAGCAAAAAATAGAAAGATAACATGGCAATACTGGCAAAGCTTCAGTTTAAAGGGACTGTGCCTCACACCTATTGCCTAGATTTATAGCGTATTTAATTTTATTTAAATAGCCTCAGTCATTACTATGTGCAATAGTACATTACACATAATAAGCTTAGTAATAGAGAGACATAACCCCACTATCATAACCTCAGCCAGTCCCAATAGCTAATGAGTTTCCAGAGCAGACATTACCAGCAGGCTGCAGCAAAGAAGCCATTACCTCTGCTTGTTACAGTCACATTCATCCGGCTTTCTTCTCTTTAGGTGTCCTCTCACTTCTCTTAAATTCTTAATTTTATCTTGGAGAGCTTCAATCTGGGGAATACATTGGGGATTAATTATATTTTAAGGCCAATAGACCTTTAGGATTTTCTTTTGTGCAAAATGCTTTCTCACTTCAGTTTAATTTTTTCTATCACCATAAGCGTATATTAAACCACTTAATCAATCTTGGTCTATGCTGGGAAAAGGTCACAGTACTTTTTCCACTCTACCAAAGGTGGAACACTTTTCACATTGAATGCAAGTTTGTTTTCTAACAGACGCATGATATGATTGGCCTGGAAGGAATAAAAAAGTCATCAAATCATCCTTCACTTGTTTCTTCAAGAGCTCATGGGATGGTGGAAAGAGCAAGAGGACCTGACTTTAAATCCTGGCTCTGCTCACACTTGCTTGTGATTGAGCCTTTGTCAAATTACTTTATCTTTTCTGAACCTTTGGTCACCTCGAGTCAGTCATTTAACCTCTTGGGGGCCTCTTTATCTGTAAAATGGGGATAATAATAGCAGCAATAATGGATGATGATGATGCCTATCTCACAGGTTTGATGGGAGGATCAAGTGAAATAATGTTTGAAGTGCTTTGTAAACTTTAATATTTAAATACTAGCTATTATTAAGTAGTTACTACAGGCAAGATCCTATAGTAGATGCTGATATTTATACTTAACATACCCAGGTCACAGAGTTGTTGATGGGAGGAGAGAGGAGTTATTATTGTGTGTAATATTTTACATGCAATTATAATGCATATTAGGCATTACACCCATCAAGGGAACAGTAAAAATGGCTCCCCAGTCATCCAGTTGGATTTGGAATAGATGTTTAAATCCCAGCTAACCTCCTTATCGATGTACGCCTTGTGGTCTTTCCAGGCTCTGGCTGATTGATAGAGCTCTCTTTCACAATGGATTGTGTCATTTGGAAGAATAAAGCACCTATAGGAAAGACCAAAGAAGAGAACTTTATTTTTTCTCCTGAACCAGTTAATTTAGCTACAAGCAACAGATCAATGAATACAAGCTGTTCAATAGATAATTATGAATGTAATGCCTCTTGGCTATAAATGTGGGCGTCCAGAATGGGGTCAGTGGGAATCGCTGCCAAGGGCATGTTAGGCACTGGACAGACTTAATACTATTCCCAAAATACATAAAAGCAACAGAAAGAAACTTTAGCTTAGAAAACAGCAGCTAATACACCTGAAGAAGCAAGTGGGCTGGGATGGCATTGATAGAGAATATTAATATGAGATTTCAAAATGCTGCAGAAAAAAAAGACCTGGTATAAAGCATCGTTTAATTAAAAGGACCATGTCTGTCTCTAATCCTCTTCTATTGAGATGGTGTTTTAACCAATCCATTCCTTTTCGCCCATTTGAATGACACAAAGACAGAGATCCAGGGAGACAAGGAAAGTGGGCTGATCAATAAGGAACGGGGGAAGAACAATTTGATTAAAGAGTATGGCTGCTTTTTGGTACTATAAAGATTACAGGATGCAGTAATTGACGTTTTATAGCTAAGCAGGTTTCTTTCTTATAACACAAAAGAATAAGATAATGAAAAAGAAATGATAAAACATCCCTACAGAGGTCCTTTTTAAAAGATGGCTAGATGCAGTCAAAGATGGGTATATTTAGGTATGGGGAGTGGGGTATATGGGTACAACTGAAAGAATAAACTGAGAGTATTAGCACTTTGCTGAAACTTCATTCCCCAGCTCTTTCCCATGGGTTCAGCCTCCAAAAAGTAAGACATGCTGGACTAGCTGGGTGCTGATCTAATTAACTCGAGTATTTCTCCTCCCTAATTCCATTCCCCCATCTACTCTATTTCCCTGGAAACCCATCCAGGAGACCCCATTTTTTGATCATGCCCCAGCTACCACTGCCACAGGAGTAATAGAACAGATTCTGAATAATAGCAACCATGTATCCAGGAAAAAGTGTTGGCTGAGTAGTGCAAATAATTATCCCCATCTGTTTTCTCTCCTTTCAGCACCCCCTGTAGTGATAGCAGCTCAAGGGCATATGCTCCATGCCTGACATTCTAAGATACAGCAATAGGATTGTGGCTTCTTGGATTCCCAGTAGAATAAGCCTGAATATGAAACTGAATCAAAATCAGACCTTGAAAACTTCTGTTCCCTGGATCCCCCACTGATTATTTAGCCACTAGATGCTAACCAGTGCCAGTATTCTCCCATTAAAGCTGAGCTACATTTATTTTTTATAATGGTATGAAGGTACTAATGATGATAATGATAATATTAATAATAATAATTAATAATATACATCAGGTTAACTTGAAAATCAATTCCTCTGAATATCTAAGCATCCATACTTATGTGTCACTCGCACAGTATCTGCTTGTCCCATTGCATTGGGGCCATCAGCCAGCATTAATTCACCATCACCAACAGCAGCAGCAGCATTGTGGACTCCTGCAGATTGAAGGCCTTCATCATGGCGCTTTGAAATACTTCTTGGGTGTAAAAGTTGCAGCTCTTCTTCTTCTAGGTTTATATCATATATTTCTCCTTCAAATTCCACAGAAAGGGAGCGGGTTTGGCGAGTGTGAACAAACCTTGGCTTGTATTCTGCAAGGAGGGGAAGGCAAGTTGACACTGATACCAAGATATAATTGTATAGCTGAAGGAAAATGGAAGGATTGAAATGGTAATTTGGTATGGCAGGCCCCTTTGAATGTGGAGAAGACTCACACTCTATATAGATTCCCCAGCAAATTGAAATGTTGGAGCTAACTGAAATTAGTTTCCAGGTGCAACCGTTAAATCAGGCCAACAGGGCAGGACTATACTATTAATCCAGTTGAAAGAAGTATAGATACACTTACACACACACGTGTGTGTGTGTGTGTGTATGTATACATGGGAAAAGTCAATGTTCCAGAAACTACTTCTTTGTATAAATGACAGCAAACTACTCAATGAAGAAAATGTTAACTTTTTAAGACATCTACCAGTCAACCTACTGCAGTTAGCTGAAGGATAATGAGGCTGGTATTGGGGGAAATTGTGAGAATTCAATATATTTCTTTGATAATTATCATTTACCAGTTTTTGAGAGGCAATGTATTATACTGAAAAGGGAACTTTCATGGAAATCATGAAGAGCCAGGTTAAAGTCCTGTCCTTGGCATAATCTAGCTCAATGAGCAGAGACAAATCTCTAAATCTCTTAGGAATTCTAAAAGATCTGAAGTCATAGAAGAGTTACTGATTTGCATTAGTGAAGGGAATTTCCTAAATCAGTGGAATCATGTGCTTGGATCTATTCATGGTCTCTCTGCCCTGAATATTATCTACTGGTGTGGTTATTATGATTAGTTTGCCATGGTACATGAGATTAGCCATGTGAGACCCAGCCACCAACCTGCTGAGAGCCATCGTCATCTTATGCCTGGGCTACTTCAATAGACTTGTGGTTGGTATCCCTGCCTGGAGTTTTCTCTATTTCTAATCTAGCTTCAATTCAATTCAGTTGCCAAAGTAATTTTCTTAAACCATAGATCTGACCATGTCATCTTGCTATTCAGTAAATTCTAATGGCTCCCTATTATTTCAGGATCAAATATAAAAATCTCTGCCTTTTAAAAACCGTCACAATGTAACCCTTTTTAAAAATCACCTTTCCAGTCTTCTTATTCTTTACTCTATGACCCAGAAACATTGATCTACTTGCCTTCTTTCTGTTCTCATTCACAACATCCCATTTCCTAACTCCAAGCCTTTGCATTGGCTGTTCCCCACACTTGGAATGTTCTTCCTTCTCACCTTCTAACTTCCTTCAAGACTCAGCTCAGACCTCACCTTTCCTCTATTTTCTTCACTGCTAGTGCCTCCCCTCTGAGATTATCTTCCATTTACACCACATATTGTCTTGTTTGCACATATTTGTTTGTGTTGTTTCCCTCATTAGAAAATGAGATCCTTGATGGTATGGATAATATTTTTCTCTTTCTTTGTATCCACAGTGCTTAAGATAGTGTTTGGCACACAGTAAATATTAAATAATGCTTGTTAACTAACTTTGCGATACCACCTCACACCTATCACATTGGCTAATATGACAATAAAGGAAAATGATAAATGTTGGAGGTGAGGTGGGAAAACTAGGACACTAAGGCACTACTGGTCAAGTTGTGAATTGATCCAACCATTCTAGAGAGGGATTTGGAACTGTGCTGAAAGGGATATAAAATTGTGTATGCCCTTTGATCCAGCAACACCACTGCTGGATGTGTATCCCAAAGATTAAAAAAAAAGGAAAAGAACCTATCTGCACAAAAATATTTAAAGCAGCTCTTTTTTGTCATGCCTAAGAATTGGAAATTGAGGGAATGCCCAGCAATTGGGGAATGACTGAACAAGTTGCGGTATATGATTGTAATGGAATGACTGACAAGTAGGATGATTTCAGAAGAACCTGGAAAGGCTTACATGAACTGATACAAAGTGAAGTGACCAGAACCAGAAGAATGTTGTACATAGTAACAGCAATATTGTATAATGATCAACTGGGAATGACTTAACTATTCTCAGTAACACAATGATCCAAGACAATCCCAAAGGACTTGGAATGAAAAATGCTATCCTCCTCCAGAGAAAGAAATGATGTTGTCTGAATACAGAATAAACTATTTTTCTCTCTCTCTTTTTCTCTCTCTCTCTCTGTCTCCCCTTATTCCCCTCCTTTCCTTTCTTGTGGCTAATATGAAAACGTTTTATATGACTGCATATCTATGTATAGATATACATATATGTATGTATAAAGCCTATGTCAGATTGCTTACTGTTTCAGGGAAGAGGGAGGAGAAGGAAGGAGGGATAGAATTTGGAAATTAGAACTTTTAAAAAATGAATGTTAAAAATTGTTTTTACATGCAACTGCGAGAAAATAAAATATTATTAAAGAAAAAAATGCTTGTTAACTTCCTGAGAAACATGTAGATCCTATGAGGAACACTAAGATGGCATTATTTTACTAAACCTCTATAGGCCCACCAGTACAGATATAAGAGATACACAATGGTCACTGAATCAAAATATACAACTATGTATGTTCCTTTGAGGGGAGGTTCATCAGACCCTAAATGTGAACTAATAGGGTCACTACAGAACTTCATCAATAGGAAAATGGGACATTTATACCATTCCATTCCATGAAATTTGGACATTTTAAGCAAATTTTAATTTTATTCACATGTTGAAGAATATGGCCTCATTCAAAATAAACTAGTCTAAATTTTGCTAAAGTGATTCAGTCCTTAAAATGAATGTGACCTGAAATGCAATTCAGTATTGTTACTAGTTAAAGCCCAGCATGGTAAATACAAATTACCCTAATACAGAACTTCTATCTGTAAGCTGATCTAGGAAGTTAAGCTGAGGCAAGGGGGCTGTAAAGTTTTAGTTGGTAACTTTGTAAGATGTACTAAACCTGACCCATCCACTAACAGGGAAAATACCTAGACGTTGATATTGTCCTGGAGAGCTATGTAATCTGTAATTCTGGACAGAGTGCAGTGATTACTGCTGTACATACAGTTTCCAAACTAGCATGGAAATGAAAATCATCCCAGAAATGAGTTACTTCCCAGACCTGGCCACAAGATGGCAGTAGACATTCATTTATAGGTCATACTCTATTTGCACTTGGATTGGCCTTTACTCAGGTCTCACTGATGTCGCTCTCCTACCTGCTTGAGAGGACAATGCATTAATAAAATTAATGGGGACGCTGGCCAGGGATGGTGTGACCCTTAAAGTATTCACCAGTGTTCCTCCTGAATTGTAGTAATTTAACAGTACCCACCAATTTAAATAACACTAATTTGTCCTTATCTAAACCACAGAGAAAAATTGACCAAATCAGATACATTTAAAGTAAATGTATCTCATGCTGATGTAGCCTATCACCCTCTGTTTCCTGCTATACCTACATCTTAGGGATTTATAGGTGATAATGAAGGATCTGAGACTTTCAGGGCCATCTTTTCAGTCTATTGTGGGCATTTGTCTATGACTGAATATACAATTACTAGAGAACTGCCTGAGCCATTTCCTGGCAAAGGGCTTGCCTGAAACCCCTCGGCTTATAAATGTCTGAAGCAATTTGAATTCAGGACATGCAGATTTCAATTCTAGTTCTTTCCGCAACTACACACTTCTTCTATCAAAGGATCTTAGGGTCATAGTTTTAAACCAGTGTAGAAGTCATCCAGTCCAACACCCTTGGAAACTGTGATTGAGTTGCCAAAGGTCACATAGTTCTCTGTCCATTCCCCAATTCCATAGCACCATCTATGTTTGTTGTTGATGATGGAAGCTAACAACTTGCTAAAATAAGTGCTTTGGTTCGATGACTTAAGTCAAAGAAGTTTCAGCAGTATGTCTTTTAGATCAGTGTTTGGGAATTTCGTATCCCTGTAGCTACAGAAAAGGGCAGCTAGATGGCACCATGGACAGAGCACTGGACTTGAAATCAGGAAGACTCACATTCATGAGTTCCAATCCAACCTCAGACACTTACTAGCTCAGCTGTGTGATCCTGGCTAAGTTATGTAATCCAGTTTGCCTCAGTTCCATATCTGTAATGCGAGCTGGAGAAAAAAATGGCAAACCATTCCAGTATCTTTGCTAAGAAAACACTAAAATGGGGCCAGAAAGAATCATACTAATATGATTCAACAGCAATCGCGACAACAAAGCTCCAGAAATAGCAACAGGGTGTATAAAAACATGAACAATTAGGGAAAGAGGGAGAGGTTCCATACGGGGCACAGGCATTCCGTAAAGGAACGTTTCTCTCAGTCATGCCAGAGTGGTTCCTACTTACCTCCTTTCAATGACCACTTGAGTGTGTGTATGTGTGTGGTGGGGGGTGGGGGGGTGGGGGAAGGAGACAATCTACCAAGGTGCAGTGAAAGAGTTCTGAACTGGAATATCACCTCCGCTACATTACTGTGACTTGGAACAAGTTACTTAACTTTTCTGGGTCTAAGTTTCTTTGACTGTAAAATGAGAATATTGGAATTGATGACTTCTAAGTTTACTTCTAGTTTAGATCAAAGGATGATTGCATACGTGTGTGTATGCATGCATGAATTCAAGTCCCTTTGAATCTCCTATATGCTCTAATTCTGATTACAGGAATCATTTCCTTCATTAACTGAATATGAATTCATTTGATACTAGCAGAAAAATCTTTACAGAGAAAAAAATGGATGAGAACTCTTATTGTAAACACCAGCTTGCCATTTAGGTTTGTGCAAGAGAACAAATAAACCAGCCACCAAAGACGTATGTAAATCTGTGTGTATGCACACATGGATGCACAAGATTCTATTTCCTTTTTATCTCCTCCCATTTCCAAAGACTTGCACCTGCTGCTGGGTGGTCATTAGGAGATCACTTACTCTGAGCGCCATGGTTTCTCAGGAACTGTCTCTGGTTCTTCCTCTGGCTCCTGCTAGCCCGATAATCAGCCTCCCCACAATTACATTCCTTGTCTTTGTTACTGAAGCCCCGGGAGTGGATACTTCGCGTTCTTTTCCGGACTGAGAGCAGGTCGCTGGATCCTTTGCATTTGTGAATTCGAAGTTTGCCAGACGTGTCCTCGATGCACTGCCACTTCTGTACCAGGAAAAGTGAAAGCTGTTTGCTTAGTTCCAGATGTTACTCATTAGGACTGTTTTTGTTTTGAGAAAAGCTGGCAGTATCATTCAGGAGTAATTGAGGGAAGGGTAACAATTCAATTCCTTTCTGATCTCTCTTAAGTGCTTCTCCCGTCAAGGGCAAATAGATGATAACAAAAATCACTGGAAATCATAATTACCTAAATGCCACCAGAGCCAAAAAGTGATCTATAAATCCCGGGACCTAGACAAAACAAGAGTCTTGAATGGGGGAGGTATAAGCCCCCAGTTCAGCAAGCCACAGAGTGCAGCTGTCAGGGATGTTTTCACCAACTTCTCTTTCTTTGTAAAAACAAACCCTACTCCTTTGTTCTCTGCTTGGGAATTGAGGATGTGAGTCAAGAAAGGAAGGTAGAGATGAGCGCCATTAGAGACTATTACAGAGAGGGTTAACCTTCATTTACCCTGGCTATGCAAAAATAGATCAGGCTTTCCTGTACCATTTTCCTCAGCCAACTCGAAATACTGCCCAACCAGTCACTCCAAGAATTTCTTAAGAGAAGTATATCTCATTTTCCTTAGAGACAAACATGGAGGAACTAGAATTGTGTTCTCTTGTTTCTAGGTTTTTATCAAGCTTTTAGGAAATACTGGATGATGAGTATGATACAGTGTCAGCTTTAAATAGTTTCCCTTTTCCTGAGTTTCATGTACTTAGTTAACAGTTTTTACCACTGGAGTTATTTCATGGGATCCTCCAAACTGTCCTCTGTTTGAACTTGCCCCATTTCTCCATCTCTAGAATGTGAAACTGGAAGAATGATGGTACCTGGACTAGTCAGACTTTAAAATTGATTATGGCTGTTACTGCTTGACTATAGAAAGGGGACAGTTTTGTAATGTCTAAAGCTTACCTGATTTGCCCTGGAACAAGGTTTTCTGCGATTTGGCAGATAGCTTTGCTCTCATGACAAAATGCAGCGGGCACCATATGGCATGCAATGACTCAGTAGCCCCAGGGATTAGGAGGCAGTGGTTTAGCACTTCTGGGGACAACTTCCTGAAGTCTTAGATTGTCAGGGAAACTTTTAGAGGCTGCACTCAAACTCTAGAGTCCTGGGAAAATACATACAGTTCTACAATGTTCCTGATTCCTTGGTTTTATGATGTTCCTGAGGATTTAATGGACTCAAGAATATGGGATGATTCTATGACCTTAAACAGAATTGGTCTTTAAGTCAAATATAACACCTGAGGAGGTTCTGGGAATATGAAACCACAGTCCCTAAGAGACTGGTTGTTTATATAACTCCAAATTCTACTCTGAATAAAGGGCTGGTAGAGAGAAAGAAAAGGCTGGTTATCCATGATAGTCAGCATGCAATGACTCCAAGACAGTTCTACTGCTTTCTCTTCACTGATGGTAACATTTTCTAGCCTAGCCACACAAATTTTAAAAAAATAAAACAAAAATCAACAGTATCATCCTGATGCAAATATCACAAAAATAAATTGGATAGTCTTTGACCTCAAGAAACTTATGTTGTATTAAACACCCAATGCCCAAGTTCTCTGTCTTATAAAGAAACTAATAAGCAAAGCAAGTAACTTCAGACCTATGAAAACAGAGGAGAGTCCACAAATGAAGTCTATTCCAAAGCACCTTTTCTTTTTAGCCTTAACCTATAATTTCACTGGTATAGGGAACTCCTCATGAAAAATCTCTTATTAATTCAGGTCTGTGCCTGCTCCGCAGTTTATAGTCTTAGAAAGTTGCTAAGGTAATAGACAAAATACTTTAAGAGGCAGCCTGCTATGATAGAGAGAAAAATCTTGGTTCAAGTCATATCTCTCCCACATTTTGGTTGAGTGACCCTCTGCAAGTCACTCCACCTCAGTGACCCCAGGCAATTCTCTAAGGATTTGCACGTAGCAGAGGGTTAATAAATGTTGTTGCATGAATTAGTGAATAATAGTGAATGTACAATTCATAGCCAAGCGAAACCATAAAGTAGATTCATGTATGTAGAAGACAAAGAAATCTGCCCTGCCTTGGTGTGGAAAAATCATGCTCTTGGTTCCATTGGAAGACAACTACACTGTGGATTAGTCCACATCTTGATTTTGCCTTGCATATAGTAGGCATGTATTAAACATTTGTTGAATTGTATTGAATTCAAATAATGAAGACTTCCTTTGGCTCTCCAACTACTAGGCATTTGAAAATCCTGCCTGGCCTTTGATTTGAAAGAGCTAAGGGTACAAGTAGATTCCTGTTCAACACAAAGGTGTAGGCAGAATTTTTAGACTTGGCCCTTTTGAAATCAAGTCTGCATTTTATTCTTAGCCAAAATGCTTCACTGATTTCCTACTGGATACAGATGAAGGAAAAGGGTGTTTCCTTTCTGAAAAGTTGGGTTTAAACCACACCTTATGTCTGGCACTGTCCTTGGCACTGGCAACTATACGAAACAAAAGTGAGGTCTGAGTTTGGGGCAAGCTTTTATTTTAGATTCTGAATTAAAATGAATAGTGATGTTGATGGTTTACATCTATGTTTAGTTAAAAATGGAAAAAAATGAAGAGAAAGGGAGAATCTGTAAGGTCTGATACATGTTTGTAGTCTTAGGATATTTTAGAAATGCCTATTATTTCCTGAATAGATTGTAGAAGCCTTGAAAAAAATCACTAGAGAGTAAATATTTTTTAGAGGTTACAAAAGAACCCAGGATGAGAGACAGTAAAATAATGAGTCAGTGGCACTGAGATGGGTTTCATCTCCTAAAATATTACAAACTGAAAGGATATGTTACAGATGAGCCAAAAGCATTCAAATCTACGCATTATGTATAGAACCACTGGCTAGAGTTGGATTGAATGAGTGACCCTATCTATGCTTTTAAGTTGCCCCTTCATGTGACACAGTAGGAAAAAACACCAGGCTTAGAACTGGGATATCTGGGTTCTAGTCCTGGCTGTGGCTGACTTTGGACAAATCACTTTATCTGTCCAAATATCTGTTTTCTCATCGGTATAATCTATTTATTCATCATTTTTCAAATGATTGGCTTACGTGAAACAATTTTAATGTCCCTTCTGGTTCTCAAATATTGTTTCATTCCTTCATTCATTCATGCTTGCATACACGCATGCACTAATTATTTATTAAGTGTTGACTGTATGCCAAGCACCTTGATAGGTGCAAAGGAGACAAAGACAAAACATCCCTTTTCTCAAGGAACTTACATTCTATTAGGGGAACACACACACACACACACACACACACACACACACACACACACATGAACTAGGGATTTGAAGGGTCAGAGGAAGAGGAGGGAGTGGCTCTTTGTCAGGCTTCTTCAATAGGACAATAACAAGTCTTTTATTCCTTATAATATCTCACTTGAACACAACAGAATGTGAGCAACACTTCCACAGTTTGTGAAAAGGAACGTGGGAAGGAGAAGTCATGTTGTGTACAGAGAACAATTAGTGAGACAACTTTGTTAGATTATAAAGGGGGAGCATCATGGGATTTGAGAATGGGAATGAACTTCTTTGACCTTCTGGTCCAACTGATACATGAAGGAATCCCTACTATAATGTGTCTGATGACTGGTCCTGACCTGAAGACCTCAAGAGATGTTGTTATAACTTTCAAGTATTCTTTCTGGAAAGTGATAAATGAACTCCTTGGTGCTAAATCTTCTCTTTTTAATCTTTCTTGATCTCTTTGTTCACTGGTCCCTTTTGCAACAGGTTCTTTGGCTTCTCAAGTCTGTTGGTGCCATTTTTCCAACAGCATGTGCTCATATCATGTGTCATATTTTGGTAATTCTCATGATATTTCAAACTTTTTCATCATTTTTATATCTGTTGTGGTGGTCTGTGATCAGTTATTTTTGATATTACTGTTATAATAATTTTGGGTTGCCATGAACCTTATGTAAGATGGTAAACTTAATAAATGTTGTGCGTGTTCTCACTGCTCTACTGATCCTCTGTTCCCCATCTCTCTCCCTCTCTTCAGGCCTCCCTGTTCTCTGAGACACAACAATATTGAAATTAGACCAGTTAATAACTCTACAATGTCCTCTAAGTGTTCAAGTGAAAAGAAGAGTCAATCCACACAGAAAACTTCATTGTTGTCTTATTTTTAGAAGTTGCCAAAGTTACCTGAACCTTCAGTAACCACCACCACCACTTTGATCAGCTAGTAGCCATCAACACTGAGGCAAGACCCTCTACCAGCAAAAAGATTACAATTGACTTAAGGCTCAGATGATATTTAGAATTTTTTAGCAATAAAGTATTTTTAATCAAAGTATGTACTTTTAAAAGACATAATACTATTGTGCATTAATAGACTACAATATAGCAAGCATAACTTTTATTTGCACTGGGAAACCAAAAAATTTGTGTAATTCACTTTATTGTGATACACATTTTATTGCAGTGGCCTGGAACCGAACCCACAAGATCTCTGGGGTATGCCTATATACTTTAAAAATCCATATTGTTTCATTTATCTGAGTTTTATATTCCCAACCTAGATTGGAGCTCGTGGAGAATGGGAGAGACCATGTCTTTTTCTTATTATCTTATTATTTTCATCTATTTGATGGAGGTCAGCTAGAAATTATACTGGGCTAAGTCACGACTTCACTATTTTTTTTTATAACTGATATTCTGTAGACAAGTGCTCAGGTGGGTTGATTGATTTGTGTTGATTTGTGCGTTGGTTGATTTATCACATTCAACAGTTTAGAAAATGAGGCATGAAGTATAGAAGGAGTGAGGATTACCCTACACGAAGACAGATTTTGTGGCCCAGTAACAACACCTTATGTGCAAGACACCATTTTAAATTCTGGACGGTCCCAAAACAAAATGAAACAAAAAGTCTCTCCCTGCAATAAATTTATATCAGGATGTACAAATGTAAACTACTACGTGTGTTCATTATAATCTGAGAATGAAGAAAGCATTAAAAAATAGAGGAAAAGGGGGGTCAGGAAAAGTTTCCCATGGAAATCTATTACAAGGCTTCTTAAACTTTTTCCATTCGTGACCCCTTTTCACCTTTCGGCAGCATGCGTTGGTATTGCATGGCCTGAGAGCATGCGCAGTGCAAAGTTCTCAGGCTTTGTGTTCAGAACCAGGGCTGCAGTGAAATTGCTTGATGCAACATGGGCCAGCACTGCCAGAAACACCCCAGATTTATTACTCGTTTGATTTTCAATCCATTTTCACTGTTGCCAAAGAAGGGCTGATCTATACCTTGAAGAAAGGGATTCTAAAAGGAGATGCCTGGGGGAGCAAATTCCAAGCCTGGGGTAGGGAGCAGTCTGTTTAAAGGTGCAGTGAGGGAGATGGAGCACTAAGCTCGGGGAATACAGCAGCTACATCTCTTTGGCTAGACAGTAGATGACATGAAGGAGAGTTATAGGAAATACACCTTGAAATTTAGGCTGCAGTCAGATTCTAAAGGGCTTTCATTGCCAAGCTGAGGAATTTGTGGGAGGGGAAGAGGACTGAATTAAAGTGGTTGACTGTAGTTGGAGAGAAAGGGTGGATACGAGATATAGTGTGAAGTTAGAATCACCAGAACTTTGCAGGTGATTGAGAGGAAAGCCTTGAGACGAGTGAACCTGACTGACTTCTGAAGGATGGTGGCATCCTGAGTAGAAATAGGGGAGTCCAGAAGCCCACGCTTAGGACTTGGGGATGGTTTAATATTATCAAAAGTAGTAAAAATACATACCACATCTCCTTAACAATATACACCAAATCCTAACAAATATCTCAAAGAATCACAAAATTTCAGCAGCAAAAGGATCTCAGTTTACATAGGAATGCCTTCTCTAACAGCTCCAACATTTGATTTCTGGTCAAAAAACCTCCAGTGAGAGGAAACCCAGTACCCTCCCAAACCTGTGCTACCATGGACAGCTGTAATTGTTACGACGTTTTTTGTCACTTTAAGCTAAACTCTCTTTTGTAATTTCACCTCACTATTTCTGGTTCTGACCTTGAAGACCAAGCGGAGAAAATCTAATTCCTACTCCACATGAGAATCTTTCAAACGCTTAAATCTTTCTACAATAACAGCTACAATTCCCTTCTCCAGATCATCCTTGAGTGGTCTGCTCTATAATTCATTCATTTTGGCTGCCCTCCTCTGGGAATATTCTAGATTGAAAACATCTTTTCTAAAGGGCAGCTGCCATAACTGAACAAAATATTCCAGATGTTGGATAGCCATGTCTCCCCAATCCTGGACTTCTAGAGTAGAGTTTTGAGCTCAGTGAAGAGAACGGCTCTGGATTTAAAGGGCTCATACCCCTCTTCTGATTATTAATATGTATGTGTGATCTTGGGTAAGCCACCTAATTTCTCCAGGACTCAAATTTTCCCCTCTGTAAAATGAGGAGGATAAACTAGAAAGCCTCTGGAGACTTTTCCATGCTTTATGTCTATGATCTTATGACCGAAGTCCCTTTTTCAATTTCGTTTTATCAGAGTTGGGTCATCATTTAAAGGTGTTGAGATTCTTGCATTGTTGATACAACCCAAAATAATGCTGGGTTGGAATTTTATTGAATAAAGTATCATTTAAATGCAGTTGGAAATGATTCTTTATAGATATGGGTTTTGTCAGTGCAACGGTATTTATTACTCAATTTGACTAATGGGTGGATTTGCTGCAAGTTACAGAAAGAACACGAAGCAGACAGTCAGAAGAGCTGCATTCTTTCTTGCCTTTGCCTAGCTACTGATCATATAATCTTGTGCAAATAATTCAACTGCGCTGTTTCCTCAGTTTCTTTAAAGCATGCAGTTATACTTGTTCATTTTTTTTTTTTACTAACACAGATGTCATGAGAACGAAATAGAATAAAATGTGTTTAATAAATGCTAGTTGATTTTAACTTAATTTAGTGGGCAGTGAGTTCTTGAAAGAAAAGTTACTAAAATATTAATTGCTACAGCCATTTACAAACTTTAAAGAGGTATATAACTGTCAATTACTCTCTTACTACCACCATGACTACTGCAGTGACAATGACAGTTACTATGATTACTATTTTTGGTACTGTTAGTCAGTGGGTCAGTCAACAAGCATTTATTAAACACCTATTATGTGCAAGGTACTGTGATAACCAATGGGTATATAAAGAAAAGCACAATAGTGTAAGTTCTCAAGGAGTCTAATGGGGAAGACAACATGCAAATTGGGGGTGGTCTCAAAAAGAAAGTACTAAGATTAAGAAGGTTAGGAAAGGCTTCTTAGAGAAGGTAAAACTTTAGCAGAGGCTTGAAGGAAGCCCAGGAAGGTAGGAAGTAGAGATAAGGAGGAAAAGAGTTCAAGGTATAAGGACAGTTAGTGAAAATACTCAACTGGGAGATGAGTGTTGGCTTCTCAGTCTTGGAATCTGGGTTAGGCATGGAAAAAATAGAGACTAGCTCTGATTACAATATAGAAATCTTAAGTAATTACTATTGATTATTGTAGCATTGACCAAGACAATCATATACATTTTACATGCAAGGCTGATATGTTTTTTTTAGTTATATTTTATAGGTAGAGGATTGAGGCCCAGGAAAGTTTGACTGTACTTTTTATTTCATGGTCATACTGAAAGTCAGATTTCACAATCTAATAATACACATACTCCCTCTCATGCATGCAGCAGAAATCTATTATAACACTTCTCTTTTACTATATAGATTGGAGTATTCTGTGACTCAAATCATCTTTGAGCCCCAGCTCTGCAGCTTCCTAGCTGTGTGTCGTTGGCCAAATCACTTAACTACTCTTTTGTTTAATCTTGAGAAAGACAACTTTTAAAATTTCTTCCATCCCTAAGCTTCCTTACCTTTCATGGTCTCTGAAGCAGGAATAATCTCCATTGCAACTTGGAGATTTTGGGATTTCCTAGCTCCCTGTATGTCTCATGGGACTCAGACAAATTTCCTTTCATATCATGATACATGAAATGTTAGCTCATTTCAGGAGCTAGTAGTAGTAGGCTGGGAAAGTACTGAGACAGTGAAACAGATGAAGATCTATCTGAATTTTACAGAAATATAGATGCAAATTATAATTGGTTTAGAAAAAGAATTAGCTTTGGGACCAGAGGATCTGTGTTCAAAACCTGGTTTGTCACTTTAATACTTCAGTGACCTTGGAAGGGTCATTTAATATCTCTGAGCCTCAGTTTCCTCATCTATAAAATGAAATAATTGGATCAGATTTCCTTTAGTTCCTATGTGTGTATAAGAAGATTTTTTTTGAAAATATATTAAAAATTCCTAGCTAAGCTTTAAAAAAAAGATGGAAACAGATCAATAAAACTTTTTCTTTTTGAAAATAAAGTATCTATATAATGCCAGTAGGAGATTCATATTTACAAATATTATAAGAGGAAAATATGATTGATACAAAAATAAAACTCTAGACTATCTTTGAAATAGTCATGTATTATAGCAGAGATTGGATTTTGAGGACAAAGAATTGGGCTCAACACTTGGCATGGCTACTTATTAACTGAGGGATCATGGGCAAGCCCTACCCCACTTTGAGCTTCAGTTTCTTCATATGTGAAAGGGAGGAAATGGACTTGATCTTTAGGGTTCCTTCAAACTTTAAATATTATGGTTATAAGGATTAGGGCAAGGGTTCCCTGGAGTGCCTAGCCATAGAATTTCTGATCAGGAAGAATGTTAAAGTCATTTTGTATGATCATCAGGATGATTTAATCTTGACAAGTCTAACAATATTGATTTAATAAACCAGGAGAATTTATTGAACAACTACTAGGTAATATAGGGAATCTAGGAACATAAGACCTGCATGATTTATGTCCCCAAGGACAAGACAATACATAGAAAATTATAGGATTATTAGACTGTGGGTTGGAAGAGACTTTATTTAGCTCAACCTACTGATTTTGCAGATAAGGGAACTGGAACCCATAGAGACTAAGTTGCCCTCAAGTCATAACATTGGTAAGCTAGGATTTGATATCTAAGTGGCACAGCGGATATAGAGCTGGGTCCTGAGTCAGGAGGATCCAAGTTCAAATTGGGTCTCAACCACTTACTAACTGTGTGACTCTGGTCGAGTCACTCAACCCTGTTTGCTTCAATTTCTTCATCTGTAAAATGAGCTGGAGAAGGAAATGGCAAACCATTTCAGTATCTTTGCCAAGAAAATCCCTCAAATCAGGTCACAAAGAGTTGGATACAGTTAATGGACAATAAGAATGAATAGCCTAAGAAAGGCTACAAGGAAGTGAGTGAGAGCTGAAGGAAGAGATCTGACCTATGCCTTGAAAAGAGGAAGCATTCGTTCGGATATGAAATGGCTCTCTTGGAGGGGGTAGGAAAAGGGCTACAGAGGAAAATGTAGGTAATATTATAACAAAATATGTTAATAAACATTTGTTTTTAAAAATGAAAGCAGGGTAGACAGAGGAGAGGACATCAGGTAGGGCAACCAACATGAATATAGGGATGGAAAAGGGAGTGAACATTTCTGCCAGTAAGGAGACCAAGGGTGTGGATGTGGTAAGGCTGAGTTCCTTCAGTGAAGTCAGAGCAGCCAGAGCACACAGAAATGTCTATGTGTCACACTGGAGTTTTAACTAGAGCTTGGTGAAGCTGGAATCAGACTATAGACTTCTGGCCAACAGTTTCCTGGTTTCAGCCAGCTTTTACGGGTATATGTGTTTTTATTCACTCTCTGCAGCTGGTCATAAAACTGACCTTTACAAATGTACAATCATTGTTGCATGAGAACATAGATCCTGGAGCCAAACCAGACAACACCTAACAAACTGCATTCTAACTTCCTTTTATGTTATTGTATGCAGCTGGATTGATTGTTGAACTCCTAGACTTCTAAATAGATAAATTGCTGATTTCCTGTTGATAACAGTCACTTGAAACAAACCCAAATAAAAAGCAATTCAATGGGTCAGCAAAAAAGAAAAAGAAAAGCAAGACATGGTATCTATTATATAAATGTGAAACAAAAGCCAGTGGATAAGTGGATACAGTAGAGTAACTGACACATAGCAGGCACTTAATAAGTGCTTGTTGACTTCTAGATATTACAAAAGCGGATACCTCATATCCAGAAACATTCCCTCTTTAGTACCTTCCACTTAATGGGTCAATATGTCCAGGCCACAACTTGGGTATTGGGTTCCATGCAGGGCATCTCATTTTAGATCAGGCAACCAAGATGCTAAGGGGTCTTGAGTTCAAGTCAAATAAGGACCAGTCAAATGAAATGGAGATGCTTAGCTCCGGGTCTAAGGATCTTTTTTTTTTAACTTTCTCTAAAAAAATCACATTTCAAGGTTTGGGGAAAAGATTTTTATACAATTTTTAAAAGCTTAATGCTTCTTACAGGTTAAACAATACTCCAAAACACCAAGAAATATCTTAGAGAGGTTACAAAATGGCATTCAATGCAATGTTCCAAGGAATTAAGTAACCTACAGACTTTTTATTTTTAAGCCACAAATGCCACAAACAACAATACCATCTCCAAATGAGAGGGTGTGTGTGTGTGTGTGTGTATGTGTGTGTGTGTGTGTGTGTGTGTGTGTACAATTATATGTGAAGGTCTATTATGTGGAATAAGTATTCCATTTAGGATTGCATGATAATAGTTTCATAAAGCTGTAAAAGACTTCAGATACCATCTAATCCAAACTCCTCATTTTATAGATGAGGTGACTTGGGACCAGAGAGGTTAAGACAGTTGGTCATGGTCACATAAGTAGAAAGAGATAGAGAGTATACTTACTGAGCTTCTCTGACTATACATCTGGTGCTCTTTCCCCTATGACGCATTCTGTTTTTCCCAGAGGGTAGAATGAGGAGCAATGAGTAAAAGTTGAAGAGAGATAGATTTACATGTGACTTCAGACAAAAACAATCCTAACAGCTGAAGCTATCTAAATGTACAAAGGGCTGACTTGGGAGGTTGTTGATTTCCCTCACTGGAAATCTTCAATCAAAGGCTGGATAAACACTTGTTAGGTATATAATAGAACAGACTCTTATTCCCCTTTGAGACGAACCAAATGACCTCTAAAATCCCTTCCAGAATTTTAGAACCCAAGAATTTCAATGCTAGAAGGGATCTCAGCATCAGTCTAGATCAAGTGACATTTCAAAAAGGATCCTTTCTACAACATACCTGACAAAAGGTTATCTAGCCTTTGCTTGAAGAAATCTAATTCTGAAATCCTGGAATTTGGGAAAAATAGAAAAGGTAATCACAATCACTTGAGTTGATGTATAGGAAATCCCAAAGCCAGTTTCATAGAACCTGAAATCCACAGGAAAATCTAGGAATATTGCATCCTAAAATCCAAAAAAGAAAATAGGGCTTATCTCACCTTTGCAGAGGTGGGGTGGGATAGTGGAGAAAGTATTGGCTTTTCCAATCCTGCTGGGTAACTTATTTAACCTTTATGAGCCCCAATTCCCTTATCTATAAAAAGATGAAAGTTTGAATAGATGGTCTTGATTGCTGCTTCCAACTCGAAGCATACATTACCACAGTTGTGAATCTAGCTTTAATCCTCATTTTGTTTTTAACTAGCTATATGACCTTGAACAATTTACCTCTCCTCCTCATCTACAAGAAAATGAAGAAATAATATTAAAGTTCTCTCTGAGCTTTGACATTCTATTATATTGGAAGGGGACTTTGTTATGAAATGGAATTTTCCATGTGTATATATATATATATATGTATATATATATATATATACATACATATATATATATATATATATGTAAGTGCTAAAAAAAGTTTACTGTTCTTTTGTGACTGATTGATGGGAATTCAAACCCAGAAGCCTTCAAGGTGGATTCAGGATTAGAGAGGTGATGCAAACACATATGTACATATTGTCTGAACTACTTTTCCTGTCCCATTGCTTCTATGCTGTTGAGGCAGTCTGGGATCAGTGCCAAGTACCTCAGGATTCTAGCACATTTTAATTCCCTATTGGTTTTTTCAAGAATGGAAATGACAGGTAGGGTGGTGTAGATAACATGATATGGCTTCCTGTCTACTAAACAGCCCCCAGGTGGCCAGGCATGAGGGGACCTATATTAATGAGTCACAGGATTATCTCTTATGGGATTAGCAGGGGAGAAAATGGGGCTGATGCTGTCAATTTCTCCTCCATACAAGAACAAGTACCAACAAGGAGAACAGGGGTGGTTGAATTGCTGCCAATAGCATGTCGCTTGCATGAAGGCAGTATGTTAGGAGGAGGAGAGGGAGGAGGAGGAAGAGGAGGAGGAAGGGAAACAAGACATAAACCTGCTGTAAACACAGAAGCCAAGAGAATAAATCCCTGAAAGTCCCTAGCCAAAACATTCTCCTTGTAACACAATAATACTATAATAGTGATAATTCTATCCCAGGTTTCTTCTTTTTGAGGGTGATTTAATACCAGAAATAAAAATTTCCCAGGAAAGATGTTCTTTCAAAATTCAGCTAGCTACCAGGATGGAGTACTCTCATCAGAAACCACAAAAGAAAATGTCTTGCAAAATTGACAGTGGGATAGGGTTTGTGTTTTAAGATTTAAATGATACCCCATGCTAAGACTTGAGTGGTGCTGGGAAATTTACTGAAGTTCTGGATAGTTTCTGACCCCACAAGACTGGCTGAGCTATGACTAGGTAGAGGCAGTGATTAGATCTACAACAGTCAACTCCTTGCAGAGATGTCTGCAGCTCTGATGTAACATTAGGAATTACTGACTCAAGGCAATTTGGGTATGTTCTTCGGGTCTTCAGTTCAGTAGAAGATCACAGTCCCTTGCTAAAGCAGCATCCCAAACCATTTCAGAAGTCCTACAAAGATAATCTACATGCAGTCCCATCTGCCATTGCTTTGCTGCACTGAGTTGGGACTTTACAAAGGAAACATCGATAATGCTTTACTACTTTCACTGAAATTGAATTTGCACTAATCTGTGATGAAATAAAACCAGCAGAGGGAAATGTTTATCAGGAGATAAATTAAAGCAGTTTATAGGATAAAAACAAGAGTTAAAAGAAATTATAAAAGAATAAAATGAATTTTACAACATAGTTAACATTCAGCTGGCTAGTGGAAAAGTGATGGCAGAGCACCACCGTTTGGTTTAAAAGCACAGCTGGGCTTTAGGGTACATATTAAAATTTCAGCACCAGGCATATGGAGACATTTACAGAATTACATGCTGGAACATAGGTACTGCACCTTATTTCCAAATGATGATAATGCTTACCATTTAGTACACTAAAATAGTAATGAGAACATGAATTTGCATGAGATGTATTTAACACAGAACATTACAAACTCCTGAATAACAGTAAATTACTATTCTTGCAGAAGTTGGCTCATAAAACAAAAATTCTAATGTCTGATACTGAGGAGAGCATTTAAGGGTGTTAAGTGATTTTTTTAAAAGACCAATCTTACTAGAGAATTATAGAAACCAAATAAAATGGGGTCCTGTTATGCACAACAGGAAGATGATAGGAGGGGTACCTTCCCCCTCTCCCAAAGACCCTGGATATCTACTAAGGGAATATGGCTTCTAGTTTTGGTTCTGTCACCACGTAGCTATGTATTGTCAGGCAGATAGTTTTGTCTTTCCGAATCTTTTCTTTCCTTTGTGAAGTGAAGGTTGGGATGGGATATCTAAGATTCCTCTGAACTTAAAAATTCTATAAAACTACTAATTATCAAGAGGAATATTTGAAGGTCTCAAACTCAAAGCATTGAGTAGGTCAAAGCCTATATCTAAAGTTCCTGAAAATTAAGATCTATGGTCTAAAGAACTCTGTGGTCTGAGTTTCCCTCCCCTTTCCCTGAGGCGATCCATTTCAGCTGCAAAATTCCAAATACTTCAAAGAGAGTCAGACTTGTGTGCAAGAGACATGGAGTCAGAGGCAGAAGGATGAGAATCATGTATATTCAGTAAGGGAAATGACAATGACTGATAATAACTATGCAATGGATGCAGCCATATTAATGAGGATCACATTGCATACATATTGACACCCAACTACCTTGCATTCTTAGTCACCGCTGCTATTTGGGTGATTATTGGTGGATGTGTGAAGTAGCTGAAAAGTAACTGAAAGAGTAGCTAATCTCTTCCACTGATTGTTCTCTTTTTTAACCAGTACCAAATTGTTTCAGAAATTCCTTCTTTATAATATTATTTGAGATCTGGTGCTGCTAGACCCTTTTTCTTCCCATTTTTGCTCCTCCAGATGATTTTAATTATCATTTTTATAAAGATCTAGAAAGTAATCCCTTGGTATTTTGAATTAATTTAGATATTATTTTCATTTCTATTGGCTCCATTTATTCATGAGCAAATATTATTTCTCCAGTCAGAGAAGCTGAAAAGACACAGGTGATCTAGAGTTCTTTTAACCTCCACAATAATTCAGTGCAACTCTTGTAAAAAATATTCTGGACACTTGCAGGCTGTATCCTTTGAGAGCATTAGCTTTTCAGCTTGGAATATGGATCAGGCTTGGCAAAAATAGAGATGAATTCTGATTACAACGTAACCGTTTAGCTAGTGACACCTTATGTTCATTTCTCACCTTGCTGAGAGTATAATGTAGGATGCAAGCTCCTTTATGGTACAGATGATATCACTTTTGTAACTGTAAGCACAGCACCTAGTAAAGTGCCAGGAACATAGAGGACACTTGCAGATACTTGTTGATTGAAGTAATGCTTGATTGGAGAAGCTCCATGCCACTCCATCATGGGGTACCTAGCCTATTAGGTCTTGTGATCACTTCAATAGTTCTCTGGTGATATGTATTTCAACAATAATATTCTTTTCCTAAGGGGTAGCATGGCAAAGGAATAGAATGCTGGGCTTGGAGTCAGTAGGACCTGTGTTCAAATTCTGCCTCTGTCACTTATTAAATGTGATTCTGTGAAATTTCTTAAACTCTTACCCTTCCAAGAACTCTCCAAGACTGAAAGTTGCAGAGCAGTTGCTGGTCTGCTCTAGTAAGAAGGGTTTCTTCACTAGCACTTCCCTATACTAATGACATCACAGATTCAAATTATACACAAATATATTCTCTGGAAATTTGGGCATGGATGATCACTTTCATTCCTTTCTCCTGTATACCATTGACAGCTACTTTTGTTAACCTTATCTCACAGAAAAATGTGATGTTGGTTTTGAAATTTGATATCATTTGCTTGGTATTATTATATGATTGTTCATAATGCGCCTATGAAATCTTTTAAATAAAAAAAATCATATATAAGGCTTGCTGAAGATAAAGCTATGTAAGCACACATGTTAGAGTGGGAATTCTTAACTTGAGTGGGGGTGTTCATGCTTGTTTTAAAAAGAATCTTGATATCTAGATTTCAATATAATTGATTTCCTTTGTAATCCTATGTATTTTATTTAATCAATTAAAAAAACATTATTCTATAGTTATTTAGATAGACCTAAATGACTGGAGAAATAATATTTGCTCATGAGTAAATGGAGCCAATAGAAACGAAAATAATATCTAAATTAATTCAAAATACCAAGGGATTACTTTCTAGATCTTTATAAAAAATGATAATTAAAATCATCTGGAGGAGCAAAAATGGGAAGAAAAGGGGCCTAGCAGCACCAGATCTCAAATAATATTACAAAGAAGGAATTTCTGAAACAATTTGGTACTGGTTAAAAAAGAGACCAATCAGTGGAAGAGATTAGGTACACACTGTAGAGAAATAAATGAACCTAGTAGCCTAGTGCTCAACAAATACAAAAACCCTAGGTACAGGGGTAAGGATTCATTACTTTATAAACACTGTTCAGAAAACTGGACAGTAGCATAGGAGAATTTTGGATAAGATTAACATCTCAAATCTTATAAGATAAGCACTAAATAGATAAGTGACCTGAATATAAAAGATCACATCATAAAAAAAACCCAGAGAAATCAAAAAGAAATTACCTTTCAGAGAAGATTAAACAAAGGCCAAAGAAAAGTACAGAAGGTAAAATGGACAGTTTTGATTGCAAAAATTTTAAAAGTTTTTCATAAGCAACATTAGAAGGGAAACATTTGACTGCGAAAAAAAATCTTTGCAGCACAATTCTCTGAGGAAGGTCTCATTCCCAAGATATATAAGGGACTGATTCAAATTGGAAAGAATAAGAGCCATATGCCAATTGAGAAATGGTCAAAGGAAATGAACAAGTAGTTCTCAAAGGAAGAAATCCAAGCTAACTATTATGAAAAATGCAACAAATCACTAATGAGGGAAATGAAAATTAAAACAATTGTGATATCCCTCCTCATACCCAGCAGACTGGAAAGGCTGACAAAAAATGGAATATAATAAATGTTGCAGGGATTGCAACAAAACAGATGCACTGTTACTGGGACGATGAATTGGTCTAGTAACTCTAGAAAAGCAATTTGGGATTATCCCTCAAAAGTTATAAATCTGTACATTGAAGCAGTGATATCACACTTATGTCTATGCCACCAAAGAGATAAAAAAAGCAAAAAAGGACTTGTATGTAAAAAAATATATTTATAGCAGTTCTTTTTGTGGTGACAAAGAACTAGAAACTAATGGTCTATCCTTAAAATGGGGACTAGTTGAACAAAATATGGTATATGACTGTAATGGAATACTACTGTGCAATAAGAAATGAAGAAAGACATTTTCAGAGAAATCTTGGAAGACTCATGAAGAAATGGAATGAAGTGAAAAGAATCAAGATAACAACTTATACTATAACATCAACATTGTAAAAACAAATAATTCTGAAAGACTTAAGAACTCTGATCCATACAATGATCAACCAAGATTCCAGAGGACTGATGATGAAGAATGCCTACCTTCTGACAGAGATGATGGACTAATACGGAGAATGAAAAACACGTTTTTGGATTGTGGCCAACATGGGAATTTATTTTGCTTGACTATGCAATTTGTTACAAGGGTTTTAAATTTCTTTGTTTCTTTTTTTCCTCAATGAATGGAGTGGGAGGGGGGAGGGAGGTGAGAGGGACAAAAAAAAAATGATTGATAATAGAAAAAAATTTTTAATGTGTTTAAAAAAGAATTAAAAACATCATTCTGAGAAGGGTTCCATAGACTTCACCAGACTGCCAAAGGGAAATTCAAAATACAAAAAGGGTTTAAAACCCCTATATTAGAGTTTCCTTATTTTTAAGCTTATTTGGAAGGGATGGGAGGGTGGGGGAAGAAGGGGAGGTCTCCATTTTCCTTACCATAAAGCATCATTGAAGACAAATTTTCTTCCTTTGCACTCACCTGTCCTGGCTGTTCACAGGCTGTTTGGTACCGTGCTTGCTGGCAAAGTTCTTTGACCCTTTCGTATTTGGGTAAGTGATTTGATTGTTGGGCATTCTTGCTCGGTTCTTCCTTCTTGCGCAGGAATTTGCTTTGATACAAAGGGACAAACATTAGAGAAGTGGTCCTCCCCACCTCCCATGACCCCTGCCCACCCTACAATCTCCCTTCTTAGCAAGAGGAAGGAACTTAATTAAGAGAAAACTCTGAAAGAGGGAATACTGCCAAATTCAGCATTTGGTAAGCTGCTTGGATGAAAACTCACTCAAGAGCCAGCAAGAAACTTTTGGGGAGGGTAGAGCTGCTCCTAGAGTCACCTTTTTCAAACAGTAGCAGTCTTTAAAAGCTTTATCCATTCAAAGTGCTTAGTTTGATAAGTTCTAAAGCTAGCACAGCTAACAATCATTTGCATACCCCTTTAGCTGTGAGAATCGATGCTATGATAAAGGGCAAAGCTTAGAATCAAATGGGTACAAATCAATGGTTTTATAAACAAATCTCCCATTGCATTTGGGAATTTATTTTAGTTCTCAAAAGTGTAATTCAAAGAAACAGACCCTGGGAGATTGGATATGGGGCTTTGAGGCAATTGAAGAGGTAAACAGAGATTTGGTTACACTCTAAAAGTGATTTGAGGATCATGATGAGAAAGATTGATTCATTTTTTGAAAACAAAGTGCTATAGATAGAAAAGTTCAAATCGAAACATAGCTTAAAGACCCGGAGTAGGAGAATTCATTGTTGAAAATTCATTTGCAGGAAGACTGCAATGAGGGATTCAACTCATTTTGCTGGTCAGCAGAGAAGGATTAGAAACCGGTTCAATCTTGTGACTAGGAATTGCAAAATCTGCAGGCTTGCTGAGTGAAAATGAAAAAAAGCACCCAAGAGGTAGATCTAACCACTAGGAATGTTTTCCATCAGCACCCCAAGGCCAATAATTACCCTCTTTCCACTAGGAATGTATCACGCCAAATTTTGGTCTTTTTGTTTGTTCGAAACCTGAAAGCAAAACAATAATATTTACTGCTGGCATCTGGAAGCCTTTTCATATGGAGTTGTGTTAACAGTTTATTTAAAGAAGCACCTCTCACTTCATATGGACCGTAACTGTGACTTTATAAATGTACTATTCACATACAGCTTAGAAATTCCGAGTTTGTGGTGATCCTGATGGAAAGAGCTTATTTTGCTAGACTTTTTCTCTGTGCTGTTGTGGGTTGGCTCAAGTGTACGCCGAGACTGGCTGTAGGGAAGGATAATGACCCACCTGTTACCTGGTTTTTCTAGGTCCAGTAGTTTGAGGACTGACTTGCCATCTACATCAGGAGGAGTATCGAGTCCAGCAATATCCAGGATAGTGGGAGCCAGGTCAATGTTCAGCACAATCTGAGACACTCTGCAAGGGAACAGCTAGATGAGAAAGCCATTCACCTCCCATCAAGAGGACGTACAATTCAGGGTGCCTTTCTAGAAGCACAGAAGTAGCAGTGTTGGTAGTTTAAGGGTTATATAGTGCTTTACATCAGAATCAAACTTCCAGTTGATTGAGGCCAAAGGCTGACTGAACTACAATTGGGAAATATTTTACAAAACAAATAAAAATACAATGCAACATAATCAATTTTTTAGTAAATAAATAATGGTAATTTGTTGTTTTCACAATGCAGCCTGCAGAGATTAGTTTATATTTGAAGTTTACACCACTGATTTACACGCATTCTCTCATTTGATACTTAAAACAATCATGTGAAGGCATGAAAGATTGAGTTTTATCTATCTGTAGGCTCTTTTTTTGACCTCATTGTGACCAATGAGATGTATTTATGAAGCATTTGGCTTGTGTGAGGATTGAACTCTGTAGCTGTGGAACAGAGTAAAGCTAACTGACCCATAAAGAGATCAAAACTGGGAATCATGGTCTCATTAACACCATTGTCTAATGGAGCTAGCAGCCTAGACAAGGTCAGGCATATGGCCTTCTCAGGATGTGTACTGGCTTCTCCAAATTCTTTAAGTCAAAGGCTTTTTCTGCAGCCCTAGCACTTTCCAAACAGAGCTGCCAGATTCTGTCGAAAGGTAACTAAAGGCTTGCAAAGTTGAATATTATCCTCTCCTATCCTGCCTCTCAGAGATTTCAAGATTCACTTTTATGAAAGGCCAAGGAGCTTACAATGATTTTAGGACATACCTCCAAATTCTCAAAACACAAACCATTTAAATCCACAACCCCTAACGGATACAGCATGATATAGTAGAATAGGCATTGGATTTGGTGCAGTGAGACCTTTCTATGCCTTGTTCACTCATCTCAGCTGTGCTTCCTGTGCAATTTGGACAAGCCACCAAACTTCCCTGGGCTTTAGCTCCTTCAGCTTTTAAATGAAGGGGTTTCACTTAGACAGCTTCTGAGGCCTCTTGGGTCTCTCTTTCATCAATTGAGAGCTGAGGATTTCATGTTTTGAAAAATTAGGGGACTCTAGTTGATTATTTTTGGGGTTCTTTTTAGCTCATTTTCTAGATGGGGAGATGGAGACAGAGACACTATGCCTCACCCACAGTTACATAGCTAGTTAATGGAAGCGACAGAACTTAAGTATGTATTAGATGCTTATTTTGCTAACCGACAATTTAAGGCCATGTCTTCTGTTTTCTACCCAAAGCTTATTTCCATTAGACTGCTCTGTGTTGTTCAAATAATTCACACACGCACATATTTTTTTAGACTTCAAGAAATCAGAAAGAGGCTATTGTGAAATCAGACAAATGAGAGATTGTTGCTACTTAAACACAGTCATGAATCCTTCTTCTAAAGAATCCTTTCCCTTCCAAATTCCTTCTTTAACTACCAAACCAAGAGGTGTGAATTCTTCTTGTTATGCAAAGATTAACTATTAATAATGTTCCCTTTCTCTGTCTTTAAGTTATTTTGAATGTGACAGGAAAAAACTATCATCTTTTAAGTTATTCAGTCTGAAGGTTCTGTTTCTTGATCAAAGGAAACTAAAACTGAGACTTTTATGAATCAAAGTCATTGAACTGTTTTTCACATGCTAACATGTCATAAACAGAGGAGTACCTACATTGATCCTGGTTCTACACTTGGTCCACGAATAAAGAAGGGAACACGGATGTCAAAGTCATATGGCATGGATTTTCCCTTGACCAATCCAAACTGCCCAATATGGTACCCATGGTCTGCAGTGTAAATGATGTACGTGTTATCCAGTTCTCCAGTTTCCACAAGCATATTATATAGCTGAAATATATCACAGGGAAAAGTAGAAATGAAATGGAATGATACAACATGACATCCAGAGGATTTTGCAACAATTGTTATCTCTTAACTACTCTTTTAAAAAAATTCTTTTTCAGTATGAGTTTAACGATCATTAGACAATATAAGCATTTTTTCTGTCATAAATACTTTAACATTTTTCTAAAGCTCATCATGTTACAATGCAAAGATTGTTTCTAAAAGGTTAAGTAGGGGGATGGGAGAGAACTATGATTTCATTGATAGAGTAACCTCCCAAAGAGGAAATATCCTCTATTAATGCATAAAGGCATCTGCTCTGTGACTTATAGTCTTGGAGAATTGTCTAGAGGTATTAAGTGACTTGTGTAGTGTCACATAGTGTTTGTTAGAGGTAGGATATAAAACTAAGTCTTTCTGATTGGGACTTGCTCTCTAACAGGCTATCTTATTTGTTTTTTGTTTTCAAACAATACTTTCCCCAAGTGTACATGAAAATGATTTTTAACCTTTAAAAAAATTTTGAGCTCCAAATTCTCTTCCTTCCCTCACCCCTCCTTGGAATGATAAGCAATTTGATACAGGTTATGTATGTGTAATGAAAAATATATTTCATATTTGTCATTTTGTAAAAGAAAACATAGACCAAAAATATCTATGAAAAAAATGAAGTAAAAAATAGTATGCTTTCATCTGTATTCAGACCCCATAAGTTCTTTCTCTGGAGGTGGATAGTATTTTCCATCATGAGTCCCCTGGAATTGTTTTGGATCATTGTATTGCTGAGAATAGATAAGTCATTCACAATTCTTCATTGTACAATATTGCTGTTACTGCATACAATGTTTTCTTCTGATTCTGTTCACTTCCCTTTGTATCAGTTTGTATAAGTTCAGGTGTTTCTGGAATTACCCTGTTCACCATTTCTTATAGCATGATAATAATTCATTACACTTTTATAACATGACTTTTTTAGCCATTCCTCAATTGATGGGCATTCCCTCAATTTCTAATTCTTTGCCATCATAAAAAGAGCTGCTATAAATACTCTTGTACAAGTAGGTCCTTCCCCACCTTTTTTGACCTCTTTGGGATACAGATCTAGCAGTGGTATTGCTGGATCAAAGTGTATACACATTATTTATTTATTTATTTGTTTTCAGTTTTCAACAATCACTTCCATATGTTTTAAATTTTTTCCCCCTCCCTCACCTTTCCCTCCCCTAAAAGGCATGCAATCTTATATGTGTTCTACCCAAAATTAAACACATTTTCACATTAGTCATGTTGCAAAGAAGAATTAAAATAAGTGGAAAAAACCATGATAAAAGGGTGTACACATTTTTATAGGCCCTTGGGCACAGTTCCAAATTGCTCTCCAGAATGGTTGAATCAGTTCACAACTCCACTAGTAGTGCATTAGTGTCCCAATTTTCCCACATCCCCTTTGACATTTATTATTTTCTTTTTCTATCATATTAACCAGTCTGACTTGTTGTGATTTGCATTTCTCCAATCAATTGTGATTTAGAGCATCTTTTCATATGACTATAGATAGCTTTGATTTCTTTATTTGGAAAGTCCCTGTTCATATCCTTTGACTACCAATTGGAGAATGACATAGTCTTATAAATATGTTTCAGTTCTATATATTTGACAAATGAGGTCTTTATTGGAGGCACTTGCTGTAAAATCTCCACCCTTTCCCCCCAACTTTATGCTTTCCTTCTAATCTTAGTTCCATTAGTTTTGTTTGTGAGAAAACTTTTTATTTAATATAATCAAAATTATCAATTTTACATTCTGTAATTCTCTCTACCTCTTGTTTGGTCATAAATTCTTCCTTTATCCAGATATCTGACAAGTAAACTATTCAGTGCTCCCCTAATTTCTTATGGCATCATCCCTTATGTCTAAATTATGTACCCATTTTGACCTTATCTTGGTATGTGGTATGAGATGTTGGTCTATACCTAAGTTTCTGCCATCCTGTTTTCCAGTTTTCCCAGCAGATTTTGTCAAATAGTGAATTCTTTCCCCAAAGCTTGGAGGTCTGGGCTTATTGAAGACTAGATTACTATGATTATTTACTATTGTGCATTCTGTACCTAATGTATTCACTGATCCATTGCTCTATATCTTAGCCAGCACCAGATTGTTCTGATGATTACTGCTTTTTAATACAACTTGAAATCTGCTATCACAAGGCCACCTTGGGCTGATATTTTAATAAAATTGTCTCTTAACCTCCTTTAGCCATCCATTTTATCTACTAAGTCATCTATATCAGTTGAGCTCTCTATCCCCCAGCAATAAAAGCACTATCTAGCGGGTTCAGTTGTCTTCATCAGTTCCACTAGATGTTCACATAGGGCAGAGGAGTCAAGTAAACTAATGCTTTTGAAACTTAAGATTTTTGTGAGTGCTTACACTTTCACTGTGCATTTTTTTTTTGGTTAAGAAGAAATCTTTCTGTTTTCTGTTTGAAAATGCAGCAGGTAAGCAAATTATTTTATCACTTCTCTTACGTTTACATGTTCTTCCTGTTTCTCTTCCAGCTATGACTACCTTGGCTTCCCTTAATTCCACAGTGGAAAGTACGAGGAATAAGAAAAGGTGAGGGTTAGGTGAAGATGCAAGGACATTTACAAATCAATGTTCTGAAATGCAAGGAAAATGTGAAAAAGCAAACAGTTTTGAGGCAGTGGGCAGGTGACGTAGGAGAGAAAATAAGAAGCATCCTTGAGGATTTTGTGTGCTTACCCTTTCCACAGAGTCATCAACTGACATCAGAGTCTGAAGCCTTTTCCGCTGCAAAACATTTGTAAATTCCATGTGGATGGGCAACATGGGTCCTGTGTACTGCATAATCCAATGCTTATCCATATTTGGTGCATAGTTGTAACTGGGAGTACTGAAAATAGCCAGAAAGGAGTCTCAGTATATTTTTATACTTAGTCACTTACAAAAACTCAGCAATAAGGGTCATGAAATAATCTTTCATGGGAAGCAATTAAAACATCACTAACACATCATTTTTTTTCCTCCAGACTATGTCTTTGCTTAGAGAAATTGACAAATGATCCCTGAGAGTTTCACTGGGAAGTCTACTCTGGTCCCTCTGGACTGAAGAACTCTTTCCCTTCTTGGATCTTTTATAGCACTTAAAAAACATTCTGCTTTTCTCTGGATGTCCTTTCTTTACTACTAGACTATCAACTAGGGAACATATTTATCTTTGTATCTTAATTCCCCAGGGCCTTGCATACAGTTGGAGCTTAATTTCTTATCTGTGATGAAACTGAATTTGAAATCATCATCACTGGAAACATCATTAAAATCTCTGGAATCATTTCAATTTCAATTTTTAAATAAAGATTTGCAACTGGCACACTCTCATTTTAAAATGCAAGTCTCTTAATATTCTCCATGATCTGGATAGAACTTACCTTTCTAGCCTTCTTTTATGGGTCTACATTTCACATGTTCTATATTCCAGTCGGACTGATGATCTGCCATTTCCTTATGTCATCCCACTCTCTTCATCTCCTTGTCTATATGCAGGCTGCCCTCTGCCTAGAATAGACTCCCTTCACATTCCTGCTGAAATGCTTCTTTTCCTCAAAGGCTTAGCTTAGGAGACACCTGTTCCATGAAGGTTTTTGTAGGGCTAAGCTATGTCCTTAAAACTTCACGCATCTCTGACTTCTTTTTCACTTCTAACAAAAATTATTTGGGTAAATGTTTAGGCCTTTCCATTAAACTTTAATTTCCTTGAAAGCAAGAGCTATGATTTTATTTATGCAGTTCCAGCACCTAGCATGGTATATTGTAGCAAACTTAATAAATGTTGTTGAATTGAAGTTTTGTTTGGGTTTGTTGGATTAAAGCTGCATTATACACAGGTTTGTTGTTAATGTTGTTTAGTCATTTCAGTCCTGTCCAACACTTCTTGACCCCATTTGGGGTTTTCTTTGTAAAGATATTGAAGTGGTTTGCCATTTCCTTCTCCAGCTCATTTTACAGATGAGGAAACTGAAGGAAATAGGGTCAAGTGACTTGCTCAGAGTCACACAGCTAGTAAGTAGCTGAGGCCAAATTTGAACTCAGGTCTTTCTGACTCCAGGTCTAGCACTCTATCCACTGTACCATCTAGCTGCCCATTGTGGGTGGCAATATGACTACAATCACATTTATGTTCAATGTTTATGTGTGTTCATCCTTCATTGCTGAAGAAGACCATGCCATCAGAGAAATGATGACATGACTTGCACTTGACTTTGTTTTGAGTGAGGGAGGGCTGTGCAGGTCACCAGCCTCACTTTTCCTCCAGAGCCATCTGAATCCAGTGACCAGATATTCATCAGGATGACTAGAGATGACCCAGGATGAGGCAATTTGGGTTAAGTGACTTGCCCAAGGTCACACAGCTAGTGAGTGTGAAATGTCTGAGGTGAGATTTGAACTCAGGTCCTCCTGACTCCTGCACTGGTGCTCTATCCATTGCACCACCTAGCTACCCTTGTTCAGTGTTTATAATGAAGAAACCAATGATGTTTTCATAGCAATATGAAATCATACCACATTTGATTTCTTATTAGGGAATTAAATATCCCATCTTTTACAGAAGTCTTTCTAGTGCCTTTTTTCTGTTAATTATTTCCTTTTTATCGTATTTGCTTACACACACACACACACACACATACACACACACATACACACACACACACAGTTTGTTTGTTGTCTCTCTCATTAGATTAAGAGCTCCTTGAGAGCAAGGGCCGTCTTTTGCCTTTCTTTGTATTCTCAGTGCTGAGCACAATGCCTGACGTATAGCAGGCACATAAATGTTCACTGATTGATTAATTGAAATAAATTCTCATAAACACTTGCTGTAAGTAATGTGGACAAATCTTTACTTTTAATATATTCTTCTTTTGAAACTGACTCCATTTCTTGAATGATATATTTCTACTGTACACAGAGAGGCTTCATTGCTCAAGTAAAAGTTCTAATATTACACTGTTAACTTAAAGAGCCTGCCTAGTAAAGAGTCAACATCATGGAAAAAAAGGGTAAACCTTAGAGTCCACAAGACCTGAGTAAAAGTTCTGCTTCTGATACATATTGGCTGCATGACCATAGACAAATTATTTAAACTCTCAATACTCCCTAATGCTCTACGTTAGCACTGGAGAAAGGGCTCTGGATTTGATATCCCAGGCCTGGGTTCAAATCTGTCTTTATTAGCTGTGCGGCCTTGGGCAAGTCATCTAACATACATAACCTCAGTTTCTTCATCTGTGTAATGAGGACATTTGGCCTCTAAGGTTACATCCAACTCTAAACATAAGATCCTATGAAATGTTTGCTAAATGTCACTGTGAATAATCCCTGCGCATTTTGCACAGTTAGTTACTGGCATGTTCGTCCTACACTTCCCTACTGATACTAAATTATGGGAAGACTGGGACTTGACATTTTTCACCTAGAGTGCCCAAGCCTTAAAGATACATCTAGGTGCACAATGAAAGTAAAATGAGTCTTTCTAAGTGTCAGCATATCATTTTCTTTAAGCTAATGTACATCTTTTCAAAGAACCTCTTGGTCAGAATGAATATCAACATCCTGGATGAATAATAAGGAAAACTGATATCTAACTGTTGAGGATCATAGCTGGGAAAACTTTTAGGTTTTATTTCTAAGCCCACTTACATGTGATCTACTAGTGTTATTCAAGAGATTATCATCCTAATGAATGAATCCTTCATTTTAGGTTAAATAAATATATTCAGAAATCTCCAAATGCATTACTGGCCTCACATATAAAATTCATTCTCTAATGGCCCAATTCCAGTTACTTTCCCCTAGAGACACCTTAGCCTGAGAGATATGATTATCTGAGAAACACCTTAGAGATACGATTATAACAATGAAAAATTTTGAAAGGAAATGAGCCCTGCAAGTGCAACATTTTCATCTCTTTCTCCTCCTTTTTTTCCTGCTCCTCCCCTTCCTTCTTTACAGGAGATTGGGGGAAAAGCTTTTTGCTCAGTTCTATAGTAAACCCTGCTCCCAATAGCAGAAAAGTTTGTCTCTGATTCTTTACCCTAGTATATTCATATCCCATTTTTCATCTGTGAGTAAACACTTCTCTTGAGTGTAGATGAAAACATCGCTAGGAAAGTTCATTAACTGGTTCAAATTACAACATGGCATTTACCAAAAATAGTAATACCACCAAGAAGGTTAGACCCCATGCACCCAAAGTCCTAAACCGTGGTCTGCTTTACCTAGAAGTTTCATGGGCATTCTGGGTTGTGGCAAAAATGACCAGTGGAAACTTCCAGACAATATCTTCCTGTATTTCCAAGAGGGAATTACAGGGCATATTTTTCTTCCACTTTCCAGTGAGTAGATGAGTCACACGCTGAATGGTTCCCATGAACAAAGTGTGAAGGAATCTGTCCAGTTCCAAAAAGTGAACCATTGACTTGTTTTTCTCTGGCCTGATCAGGGCCACTGAATTTCAAGAACACATGAGGCAGAAAAGGATCTTTTAGTTAACATTATGATATTATGACTTTTACTTAAGAGATGTACATTATTTACATTAAAAGATTAGGATTGGCTGCAGCACAAGCAGAAAGAGAGCTGGTTTAAAATCAGAAGGCTCAATTTCCATTTTAGGCCTATCTCACACTGCTTACATTACTTAGAGTGAGATACTTACCCTTTCCAGCATCAGGTATTTTAGCTATAAAATGACTTGGTTGTACTAGCTGACCTCTGTGTTCCCTTACTGATCTAATTCTATGATCTTACTATTCTCAGATTGGGTACGGAAGAACATAAAATGTTCCTTCCCCTGGAAAGGGGGTGACTGAGTATTCCTTGGGGATGCTTTGAGATTAGAAAAATGAAACATATCTGTCTGCAATAGGTTTCCAAACTCTTCAGTGATCCATAGTTTGAAAAAGGATGTTGCTACATCAGAATCTTTATCATGTTTATTTATAATATTCAAATATTTTCTCATTTCTTTTAATGGCAAGAAACCTTAAATTAAAAATCAAATGGTTGATTTTTTCTAAGCCACAAAACCCACCTCATACAAATAAAAGTTTTCTAGTAGGAATGGACCTGTGGATTCATAATGAATTAATGAAATTGAAACCAGCTACCTTGATGTGTTTGTCATCATTCAACTTCATTTCGTGAAACAGGCAAGGTTTGTGTGAGCTTCATTTAAAAAAATTAACATATTTTTAGAGGCAATCAGGATTAAGTAACTTGCCCAGGGTCACACAGCTAGTGTCTGAGGTCACATTTGAACTCAGATCCTTCTGATTCCAGGGTTCACATTCTATCAACTGTGCCCCCTACCTGCCCTGTGAGATTCATTTTTGTAAGCTGGGTACCCATATTTGGAAGAAAGTTGTGCTTTATTGTATTCTGTATGTGTAACTCATAAGAGTCAAAGGCATGTTGTCAAAATCACAGCTTTTCTTTTCTTCCCTTCTATAATGTGACCCTGTTCTCCAAGGAAGAATTCCCAGAAAGAGACCTGAGGCATAGGGTAGGGAAGGTAATAAAGGAATGTGGCATTGTTCTGGCAGAAGACAGGTGAATTTTGATTCTCATGGACCATCAGCTATCTTTAGGGATCTGAGACAGGTTGAATTGTCACTTTAAAAAATTCCAAACTGTCATCCTTCTCAATCATCGAAGAGGTAGCCTTTAAGATAGTACTTTGTGTGACCTCCTTTCTTCTAGCTTTAACTGATGTTTGCTGTTTTACACTAAACAAAATTCTTGTTTGCAAGGCGCTAATGCCAGATAAACACCTGTGTTATCAGAAAGTAATAGAAAAAAAAAACACATTTTAAAAAACACCACGTAAAGTGATATTATCCAGGAAAGATCCACATGATCTGAAAGTAAAAGAAATCAGAAATCTCTCTGTCTACTGGCCCTTCCTCACTATCACTCAAGGATGGAGAGTTGGACCTATCTCCATTGCAACTCTAGTAACTAACTCTGAGAGAACCCTCTGTATGAGTCGCATCGATCCCTCTTATTAACACTAATATGGTTACATTCATCACCTCCTTGTTATTGTTTCTTTCTGCCTCAAGTCATCCTATATTTTGGTCCATTCGAAGCCTGGTTAGGAATCAGTTAACAATGTCAACCTTCTCTAGCATTCTCCCTAAGGACTATGTACCCACTAGGGGGTAGTAAATTGCCTTATTGGAAAATCAAATCTATACTGTGGTAACTAGTAACTTCCAGATAGGTAAACAGAGGCTATTTCCAAAATGTTAAGGGCATTCAATTCAAACAAATCTCTGTAAGACTGGGGTAGTGGTGGCAAGGTTTCTTTTCTTCTCTACTTTTTCCATCCCTATTTTGCAGTTTTAATACTCTGTGCTCTTTTGTCCTCAGGGACAATATGGTTGATCTTTCCATTTCCAGTGACTCTATGACCTATGCTGTTATTAAGTGGTTCATGACCAAGATGGGCTAATGTAATCTGTTGCATACTTCAGGCATTCTAAAGGACTTACTCCTGCCTTGAGTTATAATTCTGAGAAGTTACTCAGGCAACTATAGTTTTCCAGTAATCTCGGGGAGAAGCTCTCTAGGCTCCAGAATAAACGTAAACTCCCCAGTCTTTTTGGGGGAGTTTTCAGACTGACCATCTTATGTGGGGGTTACCGAGGCTAGGAAATGGTATAGGCATATGGTTACCTCTTTGCTGCTTTCCCTTAGTAACTACACTGGGTGACTTCAAAACCCTGAGTCCACCCTAGTCTCGATCTACAACTCTAAGAGCTTTCCATATTCTTGAACCATTCCTAGGATCTATGGGGTTGAGTTAGTAGCTTTCCTAGAGTGGTCAGCTATTACTATATTATTCTTACATTTTTATATTATCAGAACATGCCAAACAAAGTTCCCATGTAGAAACATATATAGTCAAAAGAATACAGACTCTAGAGTTAGAGGCTCTGGAGTCAATCTGACTTTTGACATTTACTACCTGTGTGACTTTGGGTAAGTCACTCAACTTCTGTCAGTTATGTTATTATAAAAAAGAAGAGTTTAAGCTAGATGGCTTCTGGGATTTCTTCCAACCTACAAGGATCATAGATTTAGACAAAAAGACATTAAATGTCTTCTTGTTCAGAGTGCCCATTTTACAGATGAGGAAACTGAGGTCTCAAAAATATTAAGTGGATTGTCCCACAACTAGCAAGCCTCTGAGCTGGGATTTAAACCCAAGTCCTTTGATTACAAATATAGCAGTCTCCCTATTCTATCACACTGATTCTATTAAATTTGTAAATATAGCATTAATAGCTGTCAATGTCTTAATCATTAAAAACAAACAAACAGATTTTATGTATATTTCTTTTCAGGCCAAAAAAACCCCATAAAACTTCAATATATCACGGTTCCATTAATGCTCTGCCCTGGTACCAATGCACATCACAACCTGCCTCTACCTTAGTAGAAGCCTTAGAAAGTTGTTGTTTGAAGTTCAGAGGGTTTGAGTGACTTGCTTGGGGTCACCAATTAGTGACAAAGGCTAGATTCGAATCACTGATTCCTCACATGAAGTGTGGGGTTCTATCTCATATGTTATCTTGCTTCTCACATATGTCCTAAAATTCACTCTGATCTATAATAAAATTGGATACAGCTGGCTTGGGTTCCATATGAAGTCTTCCCACTAACTGCTAAATAAATATCTGCTGTAAGTACCAAATAAAACCAGATTGTCAGGGACATTAGTGTCAAACTCAGATAAACATGGACCACTACCTCGTATGTCAGGATCCCTGAGGGTTGCATATTCACTTGGTTTCAAAACATAATATTATTTATTTTATCGTATTTTTTGTTTATTTTGTGAAATATCTCCCAATTACATTTTAAGCTGGTTCAGGCCACACTTGGGAGTGTTGCTCTCCCACATTGTGGCTGACACATCTGGTCAGACATTTTGGCTTTTGTCAGATTTAGTGAAGATAAGGTAGACAGAGACATAATTGGTTTTTTGCTTTTTCAAAAACCAGTAACAGGAACATAAGGGTAGAATGGGACCCAATTCTGATTTTCGGAACTCCACTGGGTTTAGTTTTTAAAATTTTCCTGAAGCACATTATTCATATGGTTTCTGTTATGGTAATAATTTCTGTTATCTCTCTAGATAAGATATTTCTACTTTATCTGGGTATAAGGTAACTGAAGTGCATTTCTCCTTCTAAAAGAAAGTATATTCAAATCATATTGATGGAATATTCCTCAGATATTCCATTTTTCTTTCTTCAGCACTGAGTTTCTGAATGTATGGCCCAGCTCCTTACATCATTAGATTGTGAGCTCCTTGAGGACAGAGACTATCTTTTTACACTTTTTATATTCCTACTGCTTAGCACAGTTCCTGGAGTAGCTAGGTGATATGGTGGATAGCACTGGACTTAGAATCAAGAAGACTCATTTTCATGAGTTCAAATCTAGCCTCAGACACTTATTAACTGTGTGGCCCTGAGCAAGTCACTTAACCCTATTTGCCTCAGTTTCCTTATCTGCAAAATGGCAAACTATTCCAGTATCTTAGCCAAGAAAACTCCAAATGGGATCATGAGTCGGACACAAACAATAGCAACAGGAAACACAGTTCCTGGTACATAGGAGGTGCATAGTACATAGTAGTGAATACATGCTTATTGATTGGGTGATTGGTCTGAGAAATGGAGAGATTACTTAGGTCCTTTAGTTTATCTTTTTACTATATATCAGCTTTTCTAGGAGAGAATAATATTTTCTTTCCAATACGTTTGACTTTGCTGTCATGCCTTGAAACATTTAAAAATCACAGACTCGATCACTAGAGAATCTTTGAGCTGACAGATGTCTCAGCAGCCCAGTCCACCATACAATAGAACAAGAAGCCCCTACCAAGTACCTGGTCATCTAACCTCAAAGATCTCTAGTGGGGGTCCTACTGTGTCTCATGAGGGAATCCATAGCTTTGTGTAGAGGTCTACCAGTGTGACCTTTCATCTTGACAGTCAGAGAGCCATGGAGAGTCAGCAATACTGCTTACGTGATAGTTCCAGCAAAGTCTTGGAGTACAGTCCATGCATTCTCTACTGAAACCAAACCGAGCATTGCTAGGAATTCTGCAGTTCATTTTTTTAAACCAGCACATGAACTTTGTTGTCAAGGTAGTAATAGTCAATGTTTTTCTAGCATTTTATATTTGAAATTTACTTTTAAATATTTATTCAGCCTCAAGGAAAAAAAGCAAATAATAGCTTCAGACTTCTGGTAACATCATCAGCCTTATCTGAGAAAACTGTGCTGCTGGTCACAGAATGACACGGCGATACTGCTGATAAAATCCAAACGCCCCAAGCTTGTCTCCTATGGGACACCATTGAAAGTTTCACTAGTGCTGAACTAATTTCACTGAAAATGTCCTTTTCTTCTCCAACTCATATATAGCCAAGTAGTGTTCATCAAGATTTATGTGTAGAGAAAAAAGCATAGTCCTCAATTGAGCGTAACATATATTTCCCTCTAGACTTCCTAAATTAGCTTGCGATCATCAGCTTGAAGACACATACACACATACATAGATATACACATATTCATACATGTACATACCATGTGTTCATATTTTAACATTTCATAGTAACTGTGACTGAAATTGAAGTAGTATTGAAAGAACTCTGGGAATTTAGCCCCAGATCTCTTATTTATTTGTGTTACTTTTGTCTAGATACTTAACTTCTTTAAGACTCAGTTTCTTCCTTTGGAGAAAGATAGGCTAGGACTAGATTATCTTTAATGTTCCTGCTACCTCCGATTGGTGATTCTAAAAATTACAGGATGTATTTTAAAAAATGATACTGTCATAAAATAATATTTCATGAGGTTCCTTTAATTCATATTGTTTACATGGAAAATTTCACATTTACTTATTAATCAATCAAATATTTATTATCCTCAAAAGATCTCCACTCTTATATTGTGGGGGGAAATGTATTATATCATAAAGAAGGACTAGGATATTTATTTTGGAGAATTTCCAACTGAGGAAACTCCTTCTATCAATGCAGGATGGCATCTACAACTGATAGTCTCAGAGAGGTGCCCAGAGATCTGAGATGGTCATCTACTTGTCCAAGGTCATTTAGCAATTATACATAAGAGGCAGAATTTGGACCCAGATCTTATTGGCAGGAAGGCCAGCTCTCTATTCATCATGCCCTACTACCACTACATCTATAGCAAATTCTTTTAAAAAAGAAAACATTCCTCAGTATTAGTTCTATGAGGGGAAAAGATATATAATTAAAACTTTGTTTCCTACCTTATATTAGTTACCTGTAGTTGTGGATGAACTTTCTTTAACATGCTGTGCTTTTAGAAAAACACCAACTTAAGATAATCCTTGCATTTTAGAGGACAATTACTGATATTATGAAGTCTTAAGGGTTTTTTTGTTTGGATTAAAGTTTGTGTATGCATAGATACAGGGTAGGGGAGATGGGAAAAAAGAAGACAACAACTTAACTTCCTTGATAAACCAAAAGATGTAAATTAAAACAATATTGAGGTACCACCTCATGCCCATCTACTAACTACGATAAAGACATATAAAAAATTATGTTGGTTGTGTTGGGGAGAAACAGGTACACATTCTTTTTTGGTGGAATTGTAAACTAGTAGATTTTTTTTAAAAGCAATATGGCATTACGCAGTAAAATTACAAAAATAACAGTATACTTTGATCTGATAATCCCACTGATGGGAACATACCATGGAAGTATTATAGAAAACAAAAAAGTGATCTTTTCTAAGATTTTGATGGTGGTATTATTTGTCATTGCAAAATACCTGAAGCAACTTATATGTGTGATAATAGGGGAACTATTAAACTAAATTGTGGTTCATTAACATATTACAATGCAATTAAAACGGGCAATTATGGGAGATGTAAAGAAATCTGGAATAATCTTTATGAAATGATACAAAGGAAAAAAAATCGAAAAAAACTACCCACTGTGATCTTAAAGAGGAAAAATAAAAGGTAATGAATGGATAAAGAAAACTCATGGAGACTTAGGGGAATACCTGAAAATTTGCTGTTATATCTCATGCCTTGAGAAATCACTTATTTAAATGTAAGTAGTTCCTGTGCAAATTTAATTGCTTGTATTATTCTTTCATATTAAATTTATAATCGCTACTTTTATAAGGAAGGAATGGGAAAGGAAGGAAAAACAAATCAAAATAAAATTTGAGAGGAATTAATTTCTCACAAGGGAGCATATACAGAGTGGTCTGGAAATTAAATTATCTTCCATTTTTCTTATCCTACTTAACAGCAGGTGCGTTGCACATAATAAATATGTCCTCAATAAATGCTTGTTGATTTGAATTGAAGTAAACAAATAGAACTCAATTATAAAGCTGCTGTCAAGGGACCGAGTTGGAAACCCATATTAGAGTGAGGGAGGTGACTGTGGAGGCAGGAGACAATTTCCTACCAATTCAGTTGTTCCAATTCAGAATAATTGAGTACAGGATTCAGCAAGGGGCTCTACATACAGGGATGACAAGATTTCTTTAAGAACCAGCAGCAACTGACTGAGGATTTCTCCTAATGTTGAAATCCCACATTCTATAGGAAGCCATGTGCTACTGAATTCCTGCTTTATTAAACAATACCTCCTGTCATATGTGACTGATAATAATCTGTTCTAATTCTTCATCTGTAGGCATAACCTCTAGTTTCAGTTTGTAAAGCCAACAAGCTGATATTGAACTGCTTTCCTTTCTTTGTTGGGGGTAAACACTGGAGAAACCTGATATAATAGCTACATTTCAAGACAGTCAGATGGCTATAACCCAAGGCCCGATAAAAGGGATCCAAATGGTGGTTGGCCACCAAAGAAGAAAACCTGAGGGGGAAATGTTCACATTACAACTCCCCAATCCCCAGTAGGCAGAGTCAATAGCTTCATGCTCTTTTCCTAGAGCCTGCCAGATATTTCTGTGACACACTTAACTTCTTCCATCCATTTGCCTGAATGTGCTACTTGGGTTTTTGCTACAGAAATCAGCTATTCAGTAGCTTTACACACCACCATTGGCGGTTTGTCTTCAATTTGTCTCACTCCTTTTGTGTGCTGACTGAACTCTGAACCTGACAGTCTCTCACTGGAACAACAAACTCACTCTGACCCTCTCTAGACCTTTCCTTTGGGGGGGCAAGGGAAACTTCAACAACAAAGATGCCAAGAATTCTAGACTGCTGAGACAGACAGGGAGACAGAGTTACCAGTCAAGTAGTAGTTCCTTATAACATAAAATGTGGTGTTGTGAAGATGCCCTCCTTCAGGACCTTAAATATAGATCTGAAAGGAAGCTTAGAAGCCATCTTCTCCAGCCTTCACATTTTATGTATGAAGAAACAGGTTCCAAGTATTAAAATGACTTGGCCAAGCATCAGAGATAGGATTGAACAGTGTCCTCTGCCTGAAGAGTCATTGATTTGACCACTGAACTATTCCTGATTGCTGCTGGTATATATAAGGCTTGATGGGGCATTTAAGATCTCTACAATTGTCTCTTGCTGAATTAATGGAACTAATGAAATGCCTTTGTCTTTCCAGGCTGAATTTTGGGATAATTGCTTAGTTAGTTTGTCTCCCTGTATTCAGGCCCTTATACAATTAAGTAGCATAATACAATAGAAGGAATGAAGGTCAGTTGTCCTGGGTTTCAGTCCTTGCTCTACCACTTACTGCCTGTGCCCTAGGTAAGTCATTTTACCTCTCTAGGTCTCAATTTCCTCATTTTTAAATGAAGGGTTTAGGCTCAATGACTCTGACATCACTTCTAGCTCCAGACCTATGAGTTGTCACAATTCCTGCCTTCCCTATCCTCTTTGGATTTCATAGAGTCTTCCTAATGTATAGAGTCTGACCATATCATTCCTGTTCAAATCACCCTTCCTCAGAGATCAGTGACTCCATGAGTCCTGTAGAATAAAATATAAACTTCTCAACCCAACATTTAACAATTTACAATCTGGCTTCAGATTCTCCCTTCATGCAATTCATGTTATAGCTAAACTAGACTGCTAGGGATTTGCTGCTCCATTCTCCCTCTGTGCAATCCTGCAAGTGATCATCTATGTTAGGGATACATTTCTTCCTCAGCGCTGCCTCTTGACTTTTTTCTTCAAGATCCAGCTCAGATGCCATTTTCTCTATGAGCCTTCCAGATTTCCATAATTCAGGTCACCCCTTCTTCCTCAAATTTTTCTATAGTACTTTGGACCTCTGATTTCCTCTATCACATTCTAGAATGCAACATATCACTTACCATGCATATGGTATGAAAAGTAATTTTCACACAATAATTCTGTGAAGCATGAAATCTAAATATTATTATCCCTCTTTTCCAGAGAAGGAACTGAGGTTCAGAGAAATTGTGTCCTGCCCAGGCAGATTACTAGGAAGTGTTAGAGATGGCACTTGAACTCAGGACTCAAATAAATCCAAGGATGGGAATCTTAGGACTATGCTCTGTTGCTTCACATGCTCATTCATTTAACAAGAGCCTTTTAAGCATTTACTTTGGCCCATGCACTAACTTAGATGATGGAAGTCCGGTCAGAAAAGTGAGACATCCCCTGTCTTCAGTGACCTTACATTCTGTCTATACTTTAGGCCCTCTAGTAAACTGTAGCTCCTCGTATACAATGTGTTATTTGCCACTCTTGTATTTCCAGTGCTTACCACAGCACCCTGCATATAGTAGGTACATAATAAATGTTTTTCAAATGGTGACATTCTAAATCTTAGGTCAAGACAATGTTTCCAAACAGTTCAGACACTAGGAATTCAGAAGAGACAAGTGGCTTAAGATGTATTTTGTATACTTAGGAGTAAAAGGGGAGCAAAATCAATCTTGTATTGATAAGAGAACACATGAGCGGAGGAGATTCCATCAAGTTTGGCCAAGTTCAATGTGTATCATAGAATCAGAGATTTATTTTGATCTCAGATGATTAATTGAAAATTAAATTTTGTGTGTCAATATACTTAATTATACTTAATAACTATCTATATCCCAAATTACCTTTGTTGCATTAAATATCAAGACAGCTTTTTAGTTATTTCTTCTCAGTCTCCATCTAGATCCTTTGTTTATTTATCCTTATTCACCTCTCTTATATGGTCATAATGTATAGGATCAAAGGTAAAGAGGATGTTAGAAATTATGTAGCCCAGTCTCTACATTTTGTAGACAGTAAGTACATCTTTCCAGGGAAGCAGTGAAAGTCCAGGTTCATAGCTAGGAGGAGATTAATGTTGATAGGAAGAAACAAGAAATGCTGAAGAACCTTAGAATGGGGTCTTATAGCAAAATCCATAGCCAGATGTGACATAATGCTTCAGCATCTGTTGAATAATGCTGCTTGGATGTATGGTTTAATGTATAGCCTGTAGGAGTTTATAGAATAGTCTGGAAATCCAACTAATATATGACTTTTTCACTCAAAATCATTAATAAAAATGGTAATAGGTATATTTCTCTCAATTAATTAATGTCTGAGACATAGCCACTATTCTCTTTGGATTCCTAAGGGTCTTCCCAATATACACTGTTTGACCATGTCATTTCCCTGCTCAAAAACCATCAATGGCTCCCTGTGTTCTATAGAATAAAATATAAACTCCTCAGACAAGCACTTAACAATTTACAATCTGGGTCCAAATTATTCCTTCATGCAATTCATGTTACAGCTAAACTAGACTGCTAGGGATTTGCTGCTCCATCCCCACTTTGCCCATTCCTACAATTAATGAATGAGATCATTCTGGTTATCCTTGTAATGCAGATCTCTCTCAAGGGGATTTCCCTTGTTGAATCACTTTGGGATTTGATTAAGTGACAAGTTCAATTAAAAGGAATAAATTACACATAGAAAAATTTCAGCAATATTGTCTTAGTGATACCTTAAGCTCATATTATTTTAAAAAGCCCCTAAAAAATTCCTGCTAAAGATTTAAGGACATCTTCAATGAGCAAGAAAAAATAATGATACTCTTGAAAGGCATAAGTGGAATCTGGCAATGTCTGTTTGAATGACTTTTTACATTACTAATTAAAAATCTAGTTAAAATTCTAGTTTCTTAGTAGCCCAAGAAATTTTCACTGATCTTAGAGTATTTTCGACACAGTTTGTTTTACCTTAATGGAAACAGATATTTGCCATATAATGCTTTGGCACAGTGGGTGTTGGTTTCCTGAAATTGAGCAAATATTGATAAGGTTCACTGAATTGGTGAATTCTTATTGTGTACTTGCCAAAACAGGGTAATGAATACAAAAATGGGATTTTGAAAAATTATTTTTCTTGGCAAATATTAGAGAAAGGGTTTGAAAGTCATTTTTTTTTTTATCATTTGAGAGCATAGGACCATAAATTTATAGATGAAAGATACTTGATGAGCTGTCTGGTTAAAATTCCTTTAACAAATGAGGAAACTGAGGCACAGAGAGATTAAGCAACTTGTTCACAGTTATTTACATGGGCAGAGTGAGATTTCAAACCCAGCGCTCACTCCAATCTCAGAGATCATTCCACTGTATTTAAAAAAAGAAGATCTACATGAGATAGAAAAGCTGAGTATCTAAAGAATATGAATCCTAAGTGAAAGAATCCCCAAGTGTTTTTAATATGATCATTTCTATGAGTTAATATTACTGTGATATATAAACATATACTTCATGATTGCTATTTTTCTTCTAAGGTCTGTGAATTGATCTCTCTCTCTCTTTCTCTCTCTCTCTCTCTCTCTCTCTCTCTCTCTCATAGACAGACACATATACACACATATCACATACACACCAGTCTGGCAAAAGATTTTATGACTGATACCTGATGGCCAGGCTAGATCACTTCAGCGGGGTTCATTATCACAAGTTAGTTGCCAGGTGATAAGTTTTTTTGCCCAGAGGAAATGATGAAGGCTCCCTATTAAGCCACAGAGGAATTTGGATCTACATTATTGGAGGAGGGAATACATAAAATCAAAAAGCACTCATTGAGCTTGTATTGTGTGCCTGGAATTGTGCTAAGTGTGGGGGATACAAAGAAAGGCAAAAATAGAGTCCCTATTATCAAGGAGCTAAGAGTTCAAAAGGGGAGACAGTGTTCAGTTATGTACAAACAGGATAAACACACATATATTAGAATACATACACATATAGATGTACATATAGCTCTACATATACTATGTACAAATAAGATATAGAGATGTATTTTTGTACATATGCATATAAATATAAATGCATTTGTATATATACACATATATTTATTTATATATATTTGAATATATGTGCACATACAAATATGTATCTATCTTTTGTTTGCATGTTGTCTCCTCTGATACAGATATACACACAGATGTATACATAGATACAGAAATACAATATGAATAGATATATTTTGGGGTATATATATATATATATATATATATATATATATATATATATATATATATATATATATATACACACACACACACACACACACACACAACTTATTTGGATATAGTTTTTGCCGGTTGTGTCCTCACATATACCAATATAGAAACAAGTGCATATCAACACATTTGAGTATGTGTGTATATATGTATATGTACATAGATACAGACAACAAACAACATACATATTATTTATGTGTGCATATTTGTATGTATATGATTGCATGGTTTCTCCCCTGTTAATGAGCTCCATGAGAGTAGGGACCATTTTTGGCCTTTCTTTTGTATCTCTAGCACTTAGCACAATGCCAGATACCTTAATAAGTGCTTAACTGCTTGCTGACTTCAGGTATGCCCTCCACTAATATAGATCTGAACTCTCCCAGGACTTAGTAGATGTTCTTCATCATTTCCTGCAGCTGAAAAAACTCATCATCTGGCAACTAACTTGCTGGTAACCAAGTTCCCTGAAGTGAGTTAGACTGGCCATCAGGCAAAAATCCTATGCCATTTGCTAGGGTTAGCCTGTACGTGAAGACTTTCCCAGCTACACAGGACCTGTCAGAACATGTGCTCTGCTGCTCATACCCTTTGAGAATCCAGGGTCAGTCACTTCCACACCACAATGAGGAACTGGGGGAGCACTTTAAGGGGGGGACATGGTTATTATCATGTTAATCTTTTCTTAGTGTCAACAGTATATAAACCAATGTAACACTGAACTAATAGATCTATCAGTAAAGGAGTATATTATCCTCTAGGAAGAGTACTGAGCAGAGGTATGTCCAGCTTTAAGAAACCTGGATGTGTAAAAATTCAAAATGAATGGGCAATTCCTCACATTCCAAAAGGATTGCTTGCTTTGGAAAAGGCTTCTCCACAGGGTTTCTTTGACTAGGGAGCCCCTGTGGTGAATGTAATACATCATTCAGTTAAAAGAAAAAAATTATTTAAACAATTTCATAGGGAAATTCCTAATGCATAATGTGACACACCAGCAAACCATAAAGGAATGCAATGTCTTCAAGTAAGAAAATAAATCATGAAATACTAAAATTCATAGCCTTAAAGCAGGTCATACAAGCTAAAATATAATGCAAACAGATAGGAAAAAGGTCGTCCCTGAGGAAAGGCAGCATTACTCTCTAAACTTCACTCCAGTCTAGCTGTGCTCTGCTCTCACCTCCCCTTGTAACCTAAAGCATTAACAACTAATTTATCACCTAAAAATGCTCAATTAACAATAATAATCTAAAAAATAAGAACACAAAATAACAAAGAAATACAGACTGACAAATCAGAGTGCTAATAGAAATCACTCTTTTTTTTCTCTGAGATATTTCTATCTGGGGTATCAAGTGGAAATCAGAGCAGGCATCCAATAGCTTGTTCATTACTTAATAGACTGTGGACAGCTAGAAGGCCAGAGTCATAGTGAGGATTTTTTTTACTTGGGTAAAAGTGGGTGGAGAGTTCAGAATCTGAGAGCAATAACTTGAGGGCAGTCATGCCCCATGGCAGGATGGGCCAGCAGAGGGCTATGAGGAGAGAAGCAGAAATGGCCCAGTAGGAAGGATCAATGCTTCCTTACTCTTAGCCATCATTACCTGGGGACAAAGCTCCTTATGCTCTGTACTAATTATAACTTTAAGGAAAACAACATTCATTTTCCAAGTACCTTGCTTGTACTAATTACATACTATGTGCAACACATTCCCAGTCTACATTCTCATCTCAAACTATGAGGGCTGTCAGTAAAAAAATTATGACTATATTGAAGATTGTTACCAACAAGAAAGAAAATGTGCCAAGTAGTACAAGTTTAGAAATGTCTGTGTTCCCAAGAAAGTTGTACCTTTCCATCAACTAGTCAGCAAAATTAGATTTGGATCAAAGATTCTTGACCTAAGGGGAGAGGAAAGATGTTTGAATAGTACAGCTCTTTGGTACATTTTGCCTAACCACTCCTACCTTCTATAAAAAAGGGAAGCAACATGTTAAGAATGAGAAGAACACTGGATGTGTAGTATAGAGGTCTGAGTTCATTTTCCCTAGTTAAACAATCAATTAATCAACAAGAATCTATTAATCAGATACAACAGGGAAGGCTCTATGTTAGTTGCTGGGGATACAAATAATGAACCAATCCCTACTCTAGTTAGTTATCCTCTCTGAGACTGAGTTTCCTCAGCTGCAAAATAGAAGTAGAATAGTGCAGAGAAGACAGGTACAATGGATAGAGCACTGGTTTTGGAATCAGGAAGGCTCACCTTTATGAGTTAAAATCTGGCCTCAGACACTTATTAGCTGTGTGACTGGGCAAATCACTTAAATTCTTGTTTGCCTCAGTTTCCCCATCTGCAAAATGAGCTGGAGAAGGGAATGGCAAACCACTCTAGTATCTTTGTCAAGAAAACTCCAAATGACTGAAGTGACTGAATGAAAACCATAAAACGGAAAGTACACTGGCTCTGTAGTCAGAGGATACAGTCTCTGATGCTTAGTACCCCTATGGCCTTGGGCAGGTCACTTCTCAGTCCCTTCCAGCTACGATCTCATAATCCTTATACTACGTGTCTCACAGGGTTGCTGTGAAGAAAGTATTTTGCAAACCTTAAAATTCTGTGTGGATGCTGTTAATCACAATTATTTTAAAAGTAATAACTTATTATTTTAAAACCATGTTCCCCTAATTACTTAGTGCTCTAAGGGCAACAAACTCAAACTGAACAGTGGCAACTGTCAAAGCATTTACCTAGAATAAATACACATTCAAATAATCATATCAAGGTAAAGTCTGCTATCGTGAAAAGCATGGCCACCTCGATTTTGTTTAATGTCTCTCTGAAAAAGAACATAGAAATGAATTCTTAGTAGCCCATGAAACATCTTCAGAACTCTGTGAGTTTTCTCATCCATAGCATGTAGTTAGCCTGAGATACTGGAACTACCTCTCATAATTCCAGTGCTACATATGACCCTGTAATTCTTCTCCAGGTTGCTAGGCGCTATTTATTTGGGCCCAGTTCAACCTTCCTCCCATGGTTAAGCCCCATATTCCTACCTCATTAACCTGCAATGCAGAAAGGAACCTGGAGGGGGTGGGGGTTGGGAAGAGGTGAAGCAATGAAAAGTGTCCTGTTTTGTCAAAATCCAGATTTTTACTATACTTACATGTGCTGGGAAGCATTTGGATAGAGGTCTGAGAACTGTGGTGCTGAATCCTCAGGGCCATGGGGTGCAGCATGGCTGATAACCATCATTATGGGCCTATGGGGATACATTCTCTTAGACATTTTGAAGTAATTAATGCTCTCGTTAGTGATTAAGTCTGTGAAGTAGTCCTGAAACATACATTTGACACAAAACAGAAATTACAAAAGGTGACATCAAGCACATCACATTCTCCTCCTGACTTCCTCAGAAGAAATTCTGTTAATGAATTACAGTCTAAAGGAAGAAATACAAACAAGCCTCCTGGGGAAGTAGCTACTTTTCCAGAACAGACACTTACCACTTGGTCAAATTATGTGGAAAATTGCTAGATAAGGACATCCATGTGTGAACGAGTACATAGTACACCCTTACTTAGGCACACATACATAATACAGATACAGTCATTTTCATCCCCTACGGAGACATACAACTTAGATATCAGAAAAGAGAAAAAGAAGGTTGTGTTTGCCTAAGATAGTTATCAGAGTTGGCAACACAAATGTTTCTAGTTATGAAACACCGGATACATATTTCATTCTTGGGTTTCATTGATGTAATAATTTGACAAGTAATTAATTGCTTCAAGTGCAGGAAACCACCCACATCCACTACTAACTCACATTTTCAGAACCTTCCCCCTGGCCCGCCAAAGAAAGAACTTTCCTTCCTTTGGATTAATCACATATCTCTGACAGTAAGAGAAGGATCGCTATTCTAAAATGGCTGCATATATTTGTATGTGTATATATGTATATATATATATATATATATATAAATAATCAGTGGATTTCTATTAAAACCTCTATGTGCATTTGAATGTGACTGATTCCTGCTGGTCCTGCCCTTTTAATTGCCCAGCTAAAGCAGGACGGCTGCCAGGAGTGGAGCTGCCCCTTGTTAATAAAATGGCTCAACCCAGAGCCAGGGTGGCTAATGAAATTCTACAAGGAAGAAAGAGGAAATGAAACCAAAAGGAAAAAGAAGAAAAGATGGAAACTTAAATTAAACCACCTGCCTCCCCTAGGTCAACATGACTGGCCTGGAGGGCTCCGGTGTCAACTTCATTGAGAAAATGCCCAATGTTTACGATTTCAAACACTTCTAGGCACAACTAATCACATGTTGTGGATTCAAGGTTCTGAAAAGCTGTGAAAGCAGTGCCCGAGGGGGCAGCATGAGTCATATGGCAGTGTTGGGACAGGCCAACCAGCTGTGCTCTTCCTCACTCTGCCACTCTCATTCCTTCCCTCACCATGGAACAGTCTATCTGACACAGTAGTCTTTGACATTTAATCTGCTTCAATAATGAGAAAAAGATGCTAATTTAATATTTTTGGGGAAGTGGTGATTACCTTGTACTCTTTAGAACAACAGGGAGGTAAAGGTTAATAACTTGAGCAATGAACATGAAAAACACTCCCATGGATAATAAATAGAAGAGTATAGATTAATGGACTTAGTTCCAGTACTAACTGAGCCCTAATTGTGTCAGCAGTTAGATGTGGCACCTTGGGAAGTCACTTCTCTCTCTCTGCATCTCAGTTTCCTCAATTGCAAAATGAGGGATTTGAACTAAGTAATCTCTAAGGTACTATCCAGCTCTAAAATTCTATAACTATAAAAAGAACGGAGCATTCAGTTCACATTGTTTTTCCAGGCTCAAGAAATTATAAAAGATACAATGTAACAAATTCATCTACATTCAAATAGGTGAATTCTAAAGGATAGCAATAAGTGGGAAATAAATCAAGTGGACCAGACTTTCTTATTCTAGTGCATTTTCATTTTCTCTTGCAAGTTAGACTCATTTGGGAGATTCAGGTTATTTTTGAAATTTGAGGACACAATGTGGCAAATTGGAATAGGTGCTGAATTTGGTGAGAATATAGATACAAATCTTTGCTTTGACACTGTGACTTTGGGCAAGTCCCTTAATCCCTTTGGGTTCATTTATAAAAGGAGGAAGGTGGACCACATAACCTACAAGGTCTTTTCCAGCTCTAAATGTTAGATATGGTAATATTTGACAAAAAAATCCAACCTTAATGAGGAAGAAAATGGTCATGACTAGGAGGGGAAAGAGAATTTAATGGCAAATGGGGTTGAATCCTATTACAATTTTGCAGATCAGGTTCAAACATTTTTTCCTTCATTTTCAAGGGTGACTATTTCACCTATATATGGGGCTGCAAACTAGGAACCATTATTGCAAAACTGCAGGTTAGGTCTCGCATTCAAATGTCTAAGCTCAAGCACATTTACTGACATTGATGAGTCATATAATATATTCCTTTCTGGCACCTTGGAAATCTCAGAATTGGCTTGAAGTAATGAATACTGCGCGATACTTGCATATATCCTCGTGTATAAAACAGGTCAAAATAGGGAGGGCAGATTGGCAGTCCTTGATTGTTTTCCATCTCTCTCCCCGTTCTGTCACTAGTAACTTACAAGACCAGAGGTAAGTGGCTTAGTTCACTTCTCTTTGAAATGGGGATAATAATACTTCTATTTTCTTGGTGGGATAATGAATGGGATGGGTTTTGTTAACCTTAAAAGTGCTCTATATGCAAGGTGTTATTTTCTTTTATTAATCTCCTTTCCAGTTCAGACCTCACAGACACAATTCCTTTGTAATAAAGAATAACTCAAGTAAGCTGCTGTTTATGCAAAAAAGTCCTCTACAGACTAAAATGAATAACCATGGAACAATTAAATGTCAGTACTTTCCCTTACACTTTTGTCAAAGATTTATTTCTCCTAATCATAAAAAGAAAAAAGAACTTGGAAAACGAATGTTCCTTGGAGCTTTTCCCTACCTATATTCCAAAACAATCTTAAAATGACTAAGTTTCACTATAAGAAAAAAAATGCAATATAGGTGGGGCAAACTCCTTGAAAATGCTTCTCTACCCCCCTCCCATCAAGAATGAGATAATTGATGCTGTGTCAAAGAGTCTGGAAATTACCTTGGCATAATCAAATCCATGTTTCTCTTTGATGCCGTTGCGACAAACAGTATAATTATAGAAACGAGAATTCTTGATTAATCCAAGCCACTCTCGCCACCCAGGAGGGATGTAGCTGCCGTTATATTCATTGAGGTATTTTCCAAAGAAAGCTGCAATGTAGGGGGGCGGGGAGGAATGTTAACTTTCTCACATGGAAAGGCAAACCAATATGAAATTATCATTTTATTAAGAAATGGCAAGAAATAGCAAATTTATGTTAACATGACAGAACAAAATAATATTACGATTGCAACACTTTGTTACTTTGCAAAGACTGAGGACGCAACAGCCATTTTCCTATTGGAAAAATGAAGCGAGCACCCAGTACTAGGTCTCATATTGGTATAATTAAGCTCACAGCTCTCTAACTGAGCTACTACTATTTTAAAGCAACAATGTTTTACTAGAACTAATTTAAGAGGTACCCTGCTTATGTGGAAGTAACATACAGCAATTATATTCAGAGAGAAACTTTGACTTTAATGACACACTTCAAGACCTTAAAGTTTCATTCATTCTCTCCCTCTCTACTTCATCCATTCAATTAATCCATTAAGCTCCTAATAGGCACGAATTACTGTGGGATGAATATGATGCAGTGTCTTCCCTTAATGTCAGTAGGGTATGTTTGTTTATGAAGAGGGGCATGAGGCTTGTAAATGAATACCTGTTCTATAAAATGGAGAATAGTGATGCAAGATAGCTACAAAATGCTATTAGGGTTCAAAGGACGGATAGAGGACATATAACTTGGGGGAGGGGATCAGGAAAGAATTCAGTGATAAAGGGGGCCTTTGAGATAATCTTGAAAGATGAGTAGGATTTTTGATAAATGGAGGTGGGGAGAGCAGAAAAGAGTATGAATATGGGTACAGTAACAAGAAAGAAAAACCTGTATTATAAGAAAGTAAGATGAAAAGGTTAATGAAAGACAAGTGTGTGCTGAGAGACAGCATCATGGAGAGGATTGGCACCCAGAGTCAGGAAGAAATGGGTTCAAGTCTTGCCACTGGCACACACTGGCCAGGTGAACCTAGGAAAATTATTTAACTTCTTGTTGGCAGAGAGGTAGTTAGGTGGTGCAGTGGATAGAACCCTAGACCTAGAGTCAGGAAGACCTGAGTTCAAATCCAACGTTAGATACTTTTTAGTTATGTGACCCTGGGCAAGTCACTTAACTCCTGTTTGCTTCAGTTTCTTCAAGAAAAATGGCATCTAACTTGCAGGGTTGTTGTGAGGATTAAATGAGATAATGCTTGTAAAGTGCTTAGCATCATAGGCATTTTATGAATGCTTATTCCCTTCTCCCTTCCCCTTTTCCCTTACTGTCTTAGGCAACTTCACATGCTTTAGGTGCTGATCTCCATTGGTAGAGAGGGTATTCTCATCAATTAATGTTAGACTGGAAATCATGGTTCTATCAAGAAAATATGAAATCATTCAATACATCATGGGTGTGGTACTAGTTGGCTAGCATAGTTTGGTCAGGACAGTCCATAACCATAATCCTTCAATGTCAGAAGGCATGGGTCCTTCAGAGGATACAGTCTTTTATCCACACAGCTAGCATGAGATACCAAACAACCAGGGGTCAGAGGCAGAAGAGGTGGGGTCTGGCTTTCAGAAAATTAAGAGGTCAATTTGATGTCAATAAGATTTATGGAGTAAGATGGAAAACAGTTACCAAGGTCAGACAAAATTCCAAGAAATCTGGTTTCTAAAAAGGTTTGTATTTATACAAAGGGGTCATTTATTTTACAAGCATTTATTTAGCACCTACTACATACCAGGTACTGTAATAGGTATAATATATAATAATAAAAATGTAATAATACATTATATGTAACATATACAACATGTTATATATATATGGTATATAATAATAAATATAGATAACACATACAAAAATTAAATAGTCTCTGTCCTCAAAGAGCTTACATTTTAATGGGAGGAGGGTGAGGAAGGAAAACAACATATGCCCATAAAAATTAATATAAAATATTTGGTGTTGGGAAAGGGCATTAAAAATTGGAGAAGCTTCTTATAGGAGATGAAATTTCATCTGAGTTTTGAAGGAAGCTACAGTTTCTGGTGGGAGTATATACCAGATATGGAGGATGGTCTGTTCAAGAACACAGACAAAAGAAAACTCTGTATAGAAGGGTTAGTGTTAGCAAATAGTCCAGTTTGAATGGAATACAGACTGCATAAAGGGTAATAATGTATAATAAACTGGGAAAGACTGGAGCCAGATTGTAAAGGACTTTCAAAGTCACACAGAAGAGTCGGTATTTTATCCTGAAGGTAACAGGCAGCCACTGGAGTTTCTTGAGAAGAGTTAGGGGGTTACATGGTTGGACTTGCATTTTTGGAATATCAACTTGACAGTTATGTGGAGGATGCTTCAGAGAGGAGAGACACTGGAATGAGGAGACTAATTATGGAGTTACTGCGATGCCTCAGACAAGAGGTTGTGAGGCCAGGAATTTCAGTGGTGACTGTACGAGTGGAAAGGGACAGATGGAGGTAAAATTCATAAGACTTGGTGACTGATTGCATATGATGGATGAATAAGAGGGAAGAGGCAAGACAGACTCTGAGTTTTGAAGGTTATTAAATGAGCTGCAAAGATGGACGTGCTTTGAGGAAAAGACAGGTTCTTTCCTGGACATGTTATGGATTTGGAGATGTAGGACTGAAATTCAGTAAAGAGATTGGAGTTTAATAAACAGATATGGCAGTGGTTTTCATGGAGACAATAGTAAAGACAATGGGTGCATAAGAGATCCCCAAGAGAAAGAGATTAGATGTAGAAGATAAATGGGACCGAGACAGAGCCCTGGGGTACCACGAATAGGAAAGGCAGGTTTGGCGATGATCCAGTAAAGAGGTAGCTAGTCAGGTAGTAAATGAATCAGATGAGAGAAGTGTCTTGAAAACCCAGAGAAAACAGTGTGTGTGAGGGAAGGGGAAGGTCAAAATGCTACACAGTTGCCAAAAGGATAAAGGTGTTCAAAGATATAATTTAATTCACTAAAAAAAGTAAGCATACTGATGTTCTTTTTAGACTTGGTGCATTGTGCCAGCTACCCTCCCTGTTGTTTTGAATAAGTTTCAGCTGTGGACAGCTCCCAGCTTTTGCTAGGGTCCTCTGCATGGAAAACATCCGTGTCTGAGAGGTGGAATATTAATTTGGCAGTCACCTCCACCTTACTGAATCCCAAGCTTGCAAGGCTTTTCCTGATCTCTCTAGTAAAGTCATTGACACTGTCTTCCTCAGGAAATTACTTTATGTAAATATATATACTTCATATTTATTTATTTAACTCATGTTTGTATATACTTTATATTTACTTAATATACTATGTTCCCTGAATAGAATGTAATCTCCTGCTTCATTTTTACTTCTGTAACACCAAATGCCTAGTGCAGAGTGGAGGCTCATATGTTTTTTAATTTAATACATTAATTCACTTAATATTTGTTAAATTGTTGGTTGAATTTGACAATCTTGATGGATCTAAGTGGTCTGGTTAATTAAATATTCTGGTTAATAGATGATTGTTACAAATAAAATTCATAGACAGGATGTGATCTGTTATCTGAATGATGCATGAAGTTCTCATACTGAAGAAATTACATTTTTTTGATACTCCAACTGATTAATTTACCATAATCCAGATTTCCATGCATTGCTGTCATCAAATCTTGACTCTGATTTTAAGATAAATGGTGTCAAAAGAGGGTGACAAAAAAAGGGTAAGTGAAACGCTGGATGCATATGACTATATCCTTATAATAAGACAAGATTTTGAATCAGATATTGTTTAGTACTTAATTCCCAAATTGCTGAAGGTGACCTTTTGTAAAAAGAACAGAGCACCTCTCCCCATCTTCCCATCCAGCCTCAATGCACATGCATTTTATTTCACAAGGAGCACAAGGAGCAAAGGGTATTTTTACATTTCATACCAAATGCAGTTTGACTCTGGGACACAGGCAGAAATTTCAGGCCATGGGCAGAAGCAGCTATCAAAGACCTATCCTGTTATATCATCTAAGCTACTGTGCCAGCCACACTAAAAGGGAGTTCAGGACAATTCTCTGAGGTGCCTTCTATTCTGCTTTATCTCAATTCACTGAAACATATCTCCAGGGAAGATAGTTCATTCTCTTGAAATGATGATTTAACCATCGAACACATCTTAATGCAAGGATATTCTTTTACATTTGGCTGACATTTTCCTTTGGTTAATTCCATCCCACTACTCTTAGCTGTATTCTTGATGTAGCAATATAAAAGAATTCCTCTTCCTTACTCTTTTCCCCCCATTTAGATATCTTAGACTTTTAAACCAACACTTCTTTAATATGCATAATTACAAAAACCCTAGTCTTTTTAGCTCATCCCATATAAATTATTCCTTAAGTCCCTAGGTGATCCTTGAACTTTGCCTCTGAACGCCTAGTTTTTTACATATTTCTAATGATGAAGTATTTTAAAATAATGAATTATGCATTCTAGATATGGTCTTACCAAACATCTATGGAGAGATTTTTACTTCTATATATTATTACATTGCACTAGTACATTTTCAGCCTAAAATCATGTTGACTTTTCTTAAAATAGGAGACTGCAGGCTAATTTGCAATAATCATGTGGTATTTTTGAAATTACAGTTTCCTTAGCTGGTCTCTGAAATTGATTATTTAAGTTTCTAGTTCTTTTTCTATAGATACACTGGGTCTGTAAATTTCCCTTGAAGATGAATTTTATTTTCCCATCTATACTGTCAAGCTTTCTAGGTATGATTTAGAAAAGTCTATTTTAGTTGGTATTAGAAATTCACCCTAATTTGAAAATTTCATTAGTTTGTTATTTTTTCACCCTTCCATATCATTGTTTCTTCTGGTGTGCTATTACATGATTCCCTTCAAAAAGAGGATGCAAGATGATGGGTGGGGTGATAGAGATGCAGAGGAGAGATGTTTATAATTATTACTGAATTAGAACAGTTTCTTATGAACTAGTTGTGAGACTCTGGTTGTCACTTGACTTCAAGGAATCTGGTTCTTTTCATGTTAAATAAAGAGTTTGGAATAGAATGGTTCTAAAGGTGCTTTTAGATCTTTAATTCTACTTATTTCTGCTGGTGGCAGGGCCAGGATAGGAATCTAGGTATCTTGACTTCACTTAGTAAGACATAGAACTGTCTTGTACAAAAATACCCCAAACTCTTCTCTCATTAAGTGAGACATATTAATTTTTTTCCTTCCATTGAAAAATCTAAGCATTTTTCAAGTTTTATTATTCAAGAACAATTTGTAAACAGCCATAGTATTACTAAATCAATCACAGATCTTGGTTCAATAAATCATCTTATATGGTGATAGATAAGACATTGTACTAATTCAATTAATTGTCTCTAATTCCTCTGGATATTTCCCAAATGAGCCTGTTTAATAATTTGTCTCATGGTCTTTGTTCTTATACAATTTTAATGCTTCATTATGCCTTTTGCTAGATGTACATTTGTATGTTTTATACTTCTCTACTCATCTGGGCAATATATTTAATTTTAACTCCAATTTGCCAAATATTACATTCATCTTTTTAAAAAAAATTACTTTTTCTAAACTCAGGCTTCTCAGGAATAAATAATAGTTGCTGGTTCAATACAGGGTCACTAAATCTTGTAATTTCCTAAGATACTCATCACTCAGATCTGCTGATTTGTGTATTTTCAAATGGGTTTCTGATACATAAATATTATTTCCTCAGATAGTTCACTATTTCCTAATTATCTTGGCCACTTTAACATTTTTTTCAGTAAAAATGGACTTTGACAAAGTGGATCTAAATTGCTGCCATTTTAGAGTCTTTAAATTTTAATTCCACTCTTATTTATTAATGTAGTCCCCTCCCTAATTGCATATTATACCTTTATTTCTTTATTACTGCTTTTCCAATGATTTAGAAAACTATTCTCCTTAAAGGATATCTTTTATTTTGGAATAAAAATCCCACTTTTTGGCTAACTTGTATGGAATCATGATAACTCTGGGGACCTTTATAGCTTATCTCATCTAAACAGATATAAACAGAGGACCTTAAAGTGGGACCAAAGGCATGAATCTCCAGAAGATATTATCAGACAGTGTAGACTCTCTCAGATCTATCCAAGGACAGACCTGTCTGAATCCAGTCTGTGTATCTGGGCAAGAGCACTGAATTCTTCTAACTGTCATTTGACAAAATCCAGTCATCCAAACCACAATCAACTAAACAATCAATTATATTCTGTAAATTCCTTCTGTGTTCTCAGGCCCTGTGCCAAGCAATGGAGATAAAAAGGCAAAAGGAAAATTGTTCCTGTCCTCAAGGACCTTACATTCTGACAGGGAAGATTACATATATACATATACAGATATATACATATATAAGTATACAAAGAATATTTACAAAATCAATACAATGGATTTGGAGAGGGAAGACACTAATAACTGTAGAGAATGTGGAAGGTGTTGTATAGATGCAGCTTGGTCAATTGGATAGAGTGGTATAGTGGAGAGAGTGCTGAACATGTACTACAAAAGGACTTGAGTTGGAATCCTGTCTCAGACAGTAGGGTGTCCCTGGGTAAGTCACTTAACCTCTCTTAGTTCCAGCTGTGTCATCTGCAAAGTGGGGATAAGGAGAGCACCTACCTCATAAAGGTATTGTGAGGATCAAATGTGGAAAGATATGTAAAGTACTTTGTGAACCTTAAAGGGCCACCTGAATGTTATTATTAGAAGATGTGCTTGAGGTAAGTTTTGAAGGAAGTTGGGAATTCTCTAAAAGAGTTAGAGAGCATTTCAGGCATGAAGGACAACCAGTAAAAAGGCAAAGATACAAGAAATGGAGACTATTGGGAGAGGATCAACAAGCAAGTTAGGATGTATAAATTGTAGAGAGTCAAGAAAGGAGTAAGTAAGGATATCAGAAAAGTGGGAATGAGCCAGATTGTTATGAGCTTAAATAACATACAGTGGGATTTATAGCTGATCTTAGGGATAGTAAGAGGCTCCTAACATTTTACCACGTATTATATTTCTTAGTTATTATAGCAAAGGTGAAAGACTAACAGTGCCCTAGCAAAATTTGAGGAAGAGCTCTCTTTTGGCTGAGAGAAATTAGGAATGTATGTATATATATATATGTACATATATATATTTCTCTTTTAAAAATCTTTCCCTCCTTATCTTCACCTCCTATCTTTCCTGGATTACTTCAAGTCTCAGCTAAAGTCTCACTTTCTGCAAAATGTCTTTCCCTATACACTTAATCTTAATATTTTTCCTCAAGGATTATCTCTATTTTATCCTGTATATAGTTTGTAGATAGTTGCTTGCATATTTTCTCCTCAGTTAGGTTTTGATGCTCTTGAGATCAGGGACTGGTTTTGCTTCTTTGTAACATCAGCACTTCACACAGTGCCTGGAATATGGTAGGTGTTTAATAAATGCTTGTTGACTTGACTTAACAAACTACAAGTTTAATATGCAACTTAAAAAATAAATTTGACAAGGAAAGCTTGCTATGGGGGGGAAGTCTTACAATTTGCCCTAAATGAATTCTCAAAGCTTCTAAAAGGAGGGGTCCCATCTTATTTAATCTTCAAGTCAAAAGGCCCATTAGCAGGCCCAAATTTTTCAATCAAGTGTTGGTGAGATATGTCTCTGCATGTCTGAATGGGTGGAGGAGTGATGATGGGCATGCAGCTGAAGAAGAAAGCTGGCATAGAGTAACTTTTCAAAAGGACCAGCTGGCATGTGAAACATGAATGTACATACCATCACTGGCTGCAAATATTTTCCTCACTTCTGAATTTCCCCTGTACTACTACTACTACAATTAGGATGTTCTCAACTCATCACAACTACTGTCACATATGTCATCTACTAGCTTACGTCCCTTTTTATTCATCTCTTTGACCCTTCCCATCCCAGGAATTTCATGTAAGTTGAAGCACAGATTTTCCCTAGTGGATGCCAATGTTCAAACCAGAAACCACCTCATTCACCCTGGCAGAATATGTCATGTCTTAGCAAGAGCTGTTTCACCAATATCTCTGGTTTCAGATGCCTATGGAGGGTGGGGAGACAAACCATGGACAGTGGTTCTGGATTGCATGAGAGGATGTCAGAATCATCAGGGTCTTACCTATTGGCTATGTCTATGCTATCAAAGGCCATAGTATAAGCTTATTACCTAATTAAAAGGTAGTGATTTAACTATATGTTTCCATCAAGAGATAGAAAATTTGGTGCCTGGAGGCAGGGCTCGGTTGTTAAGGATCTGGTTTTGACTGCCATTGAGCAGGTCACCATTTTTGGAAGTTTCACTTTCAGCTATAAAATGTGAAAAGAAGTCTTGCCATCTAGTAATTCCTCAGGGACGTTGGATGGATTTGCAAATTGCATTTAAGTCCTGGGATAAAAGGTGCCATAAATTTAAAACCTCTAATATGAGCAAACACGCTTAGGATAAGACCCTAGGTGTAACCTTCCCTCTCTCTTATTATGAAAGTGATCACTTTATTAATGTTCTTGGGATTCATTTCCATTGTGAATGTGTATTTAATAATAACTGTCAGTGACAACTCTCTAGCATCATCAGAATCAACATCAGTGCTCATAAATATAACATATTAAGTGCTGACAGATTATATGGCCCAAGACCCCATGGGGAAAGATCTACAAAAGATCTCTTCCTAGGATATTCTTTAACATTTATCTATGATTAAGGGGGATGGTGCTAAATGATTCAATTCTATTCAATTTAATAATGTTTATTTCATGATCCAGGCACAAGACTAGGTTATAAGAACATAAAGAAAAATTTACAAAGCCCCATACCTCAAGAAGATTACATTCTGGGCGTAGGGAGACATAACACGTACATGTATCAGTTCAAACTACAGACAAAATAACGCCATTTCAATACGTAGAGAAAGTTAACAGCTGAAGGGATCAGGAAAACAGAAAATAGGTTATGAAAAACTGAACAATTTCCACACACACTGAGTCCCAAAGGCCACTGTCTCTTACCTGTTCTGTATCCGGTGTTGTTGAGATACACAGCAAATGTGCGTGGTTCATGCATTGCCTGCCAGGAAGGGGAGGAACAGTTCTCATTGTTGGTGTACACATTATGGTTGTGGACATACTTCCCTGTGAGCATGGAGGACCGAGAGGGGCAGCACATAGGGGTGGTGACAAAGGCATTAATAAAAGTGGCTCCCCCACGCTCCATGATTTTTCTTGTTTTATTCATCACTTGCAAGGATCCTGAAAGACACAAAAGAATCCAGGGTTGGTGAGCGTAGTCCCCTTAAAACCCATTTGTGGGTTAATGGTTCTTTGCCCCTGATTCATTCATTCTTTCCCTGGTTTGAATGGGCCTATGATTTGATCAGCCCTCATTTCTAGCACAAAATTAAACATTTCATATCCTGCCATCTGAGGTATTTTGCAGTGTAATAAGCACATTTCAGCCTTTTTCCTCCTTAGTCACAAAGGAAAAATGCAGGCTAATCTGATAATTAAAGCGAGAATTTTTGATATGGAGCAAATTCAAAAGCCAGCAGTCCTTTGAAGATTACTTTCCAACAATAGAATAGCCAAGCACCAAAGAGCCCCTCTCCCAAAACACAAGCAAAATGCTGTTGTTCTCAGGATTATTAGTCATAAGCCATATTAACTTCTTGAGAAAATGAAAATGCTTTCTTTAATTAAAAAAATGAATCCTCTCACCAAAATCACCTCCACTGTAATGACAAAACTCTTTTAATTAAACTGGAGCTTTTCTCCAAGTTATATAGCAGAGAAACTCTACCAATTTAGGTTTTAACAAATTCAGATGTGGTTTCCTGGGTAAAAGAAAATAATTCTGCAGTATGCAGTGCATCCCATTTGGAGAACTGAGAAAGAAAATTTTTTACAAAAATGTTCATTTGTATGTATTAGGGGTGGGGGGAGGCAGTGAAGGAGAAAGGCATGGATCTGTACCTTTACAGCCAAACACTATCCCTGACCCTCTGCCAAAAGCTGCAGAAAAGCCCAGGTTAGAAGCCAATAGTACTTTCAGAACTTGTCAAGAAATGACATGGAGAACTGACATCAAGGGGGTTGCGTTTGAAACCTTATATTTCCAACAGGTCCCACTCCTCCCCAACAAATAAGCCTATGCAGCTTTTTTTGGCCAATGTCAATTCAAGATATATGAAAGGCTATCCACTGAAAAACCAGAAGCCAAAAGAATAAATGTCAATCATTCAATAATATAATCTAACTTTATATATGATCAGTTTACCTATCCATCTATTCACACGTATGGACATATATATTTTCCTTGTAGAGGCTTTTATTGCCTTATGTAAACAGGAGACAAACTTTATCACTGAGATAGTGAGAGAGCCATGTGAAGCAATATTTCCTTTACTTTATTTAAGAAAATATTAGCTACTTTTTCTACTTTGACCTGCTCAGGGGAGCACAAAATGGAACCAATTTTGGAGTCAATGAATAGCATGTAGGTAGCACTGATTTTGGGATAAGCACTGAATATGAGCTACTTAATAGGAAGGCATATAGGAAAGTATGTGTTGGGATGAAGACTGGTATTTAGAAAAGAAATGGGCCAAGCAGCCCTTGCTGCAAGGAGGCTCTCTAGTGGAGAACCCTAGGGATCTGTCCTTGGTCCTGTGATGTTCAAAGATTTTCCCAATGACTTGAATGAATACGTCAAATATGTAAATAAAAAAACCCCAAAAGACCTAGTTAATTAGTTGGATGACAGAATCAGGATCCAAAAGGATCTAAATATTTCAGAGTGATGAGCAGAATCTAATAAGCTGAAGTTTAATGGGTAAAGCTGAAGTTTATGCTCGAGTTCAAAATATTAACTCTATGATTTGGAAGTTGTGAGTGTGTTCATTGGAAAAAAAATCTTGGGTTCTTAGTGGACTTCAAGATTATTGTGAATCAACAAGGTAACACATCAACCCCAAAAGACAAGCTGAATTAAGAAAACCATAATGTGCTCTCCTAATATTTTAAGCTCTCTTGCACTCTGTTCTCATCAGTCTATAGATGAAACATACTGAATTTAGTATTGGGTGCCACTTCTGGGAAAGACATTGATTGGCAAACTGGCACAAATACAGATAAGGTCATCTGCATATTAGGGAGACCATGAAATACAAGCATTAGTTGAATGAATTGAAGATGTTTGGCCAGCAGAAGAGAAGACATGGATGGAATGTGACAGTTGTCTTATTAGAAGGGAGTAATAATGATAGATAACATTTATATTGTATTTATGGGATTTAAGGATTTACAAAAAATTTAAATATGCTTTCTAACTTGAGCCTTACAACATCCCTGTAAGGCAGGTAGTATTATATTGATTTTATGGATGCAGAAATTGAGATTCACAGAAGTTAAGTGATTTGCTTAAAGGCACATATCTAGTACATATCAGAGATGAGATGTGTGATTCTGAGTTCAGCACTCTTTCCATTATGCCACCTTAGCTTTTCTGCTTGGCCTCAGGTCAGAAAGTAAAGCTAGAGTTAACTGGTAGAAAATATAGAGATTCAAATTTATATTTGATATATGGAAAATGCCCAAACAATTGTTCAGAGGTGAACATGATGTCTTAGGAGAATAGGATTCTCTATCGCTGGAAGTCATTAAGCAAGGACTGATTTAAGCTTGCTAGAGAAGTTGAAAAATAGATTCAGTTAAGGTTTGGATTAGATCAGATAACTTCTGTCATCCCTTCCAACCTTGGTATCCTGTGACCCATGATTCCTTCTGCCAATTCCAAACATTCATGCATTCCCCATGACTGTGCTATAGGTCTTTCACGTATCTACTTACTCAAATCCTTCTTTCCCTCAACTCTCAGCCCATTTGCCCTCTCCTCCATGAAATCCTTCCTTATATGTCTAGCTGAGCTCTCCCTGCTCAAGGTTTTCATAGAAAATTTTGCATCCCTTCTGTGTCTATTCTACAATCTATCTTATAAAAACATTTAACAATGTTTTTATAATGTTATATCTCCCAGGAGACTACAGTTCCTTGAGGGCAATAATAATATAACTCTTTTGGAAAGACATGATAATATAGTGAATAGAATGTGAGATTTGGAGTCAGGAAATCATTTGAAGCTTACACCTTCAACTAACTAGTTGTTTGACCATGGTAATGTCCTTTAATCTCACCAAGTCTCAGTTTATTTATTCATAAAATTAAGATAATAACACCTGCAGTACCTATAACACCAGGTTTTCATGTGAAGTTCAAATGAGGTAATGTATATAAAATGTGCTGCAACTTTTAAGTACTTTGAAAATATTGGGTGTAATTATTATTTTTCATCTTTGTATCTTCAGTGAGAGAGGTAGCATGGCATAATGGACAAAGCCAGTCTTGGAGGCAAGAAGACCTAGGTCCAAGTCCCACCACTGAGAGCTATATGATCTTGGAAAACTCACTCAACATCTTGGTTATCTAAGCAATTCCCTATTATGTTAGTTTGTAGAGATCTGTATTGATAGAAGAAGTTTTTTCACTAGGGAGTTCCCTATAACCATGGAATCACAGGTTCAGTTCCTATACCTATCCTTTTACCTCCGCTATAAATCACAATTCCAGGCATACAGTAGGTGCTTCATAGAAGTTTGTTGAATTAAATGACAGCCTTGAAAGCTATGTTATCAGAGTACAAGTTCTGGCAAGTCTCCAAGTTTGAAAGCACTCAGTTGTTATCTGAAGACGAAAAGCTGCAGACTAAAGTCAAGAAGTTCATCATCAGTCACCTTCCACATGACTTATTTTGGTCATCCAAATCCATTCAATGCATTAAACTACCTACCAGGGCAGGGAGGAGCTGTGGTAGGCACCTGCAGAAGGGGACTCATGCTGACAAAATGTTGAATCTTTTGGAAATATTGATATTTCCCATATCTATAAAATACTTTTCTCACAACTCTATAAAACTGATATTCAAATTATTTCTATTTTACAGATGATAAAATTGAGATTTTTGAGAATGGTTATTAAATATCTATTAATTGATTATTTCCATCTCTAGTTAACAAGTTGCTATACCAATAATAATTTATATGCTCACATCATTATTTCATTTGGTCATCACAGTTTAGAGCGATAGGATCAGGATAATAGGTTTAGTATAGGAAAAGATCTTAGATGTCATCTATTGCAGTCTCCTCATTTTATGGATGAGGAAACTGAGACCCATAGAGATCAAGTGCCCAATGACACACAGGTTATGATATCTATGGAAGAATTCTGATTCACACGTGGTTTACCTGAATGTGAATTATGGCAGTCTTTCCATGTTAGCCTTCTGTGAAATGGTATTTTTTTTTTGTGGGAGGCCACATGTTTTCAGTGGTTCAGGGAACTTCCACTGAACAATTCCCTCTACCAATTCAGATCCAGGAACTGCTTGGCAACTTAGAAAGTTTTCTGTAGCATTGAGAAGTTAAGTCACTTGCCCAGGGTCACATAGAAACGATATATGAGAGGTAGATTCTCTATTCATTGCCATGCACTACATTGTTCCTGTAAAGTCATTTCAGCTTTGTCTGACTCATGTCCCCATTTGAGGTTTTCTTGGCAAAGTGATTTGCCATTTCCTTCTCTAGCTCATTTTATAGAGGAGGAAACTGAACTAAAAAGGATTAAGTGACTTGCACAGGGTCACACAGCTAATAAATGTCTGAGACAAGATTTGAACTCAGGAAGATCAGTCTTCCTGACTTCAAGTCTAATACTTCATCCACCACACCATCTATCTACCCTGTGCTCTGTAGCATAAAATAAATTACATCTACTCTGTCTATCACTACTGTTTTCTCAGACAGTTCTACCCTCTTCATTTATTGTGTTTTCTCTTAGGAAAGGAGTCTATGTGCAGAAAAATGCTACTGTTAACATTTCATTTCTCTAGTGGTTACTTATCCTAGCAACTACAACGATTTGAGACATAGCCAAGAATCAAAAAGACAAGTGAAATGAATTCTAGGCAGTTGAAATCGAAGTTGTAGAGTTCATCCCGTTGTTATGTCCCTTACTCGTGATGAAAACCTAAAGACTTTGCTTGAACCTGTTTACTTCTCTTTGAGGCATTTCTCAAAAAGAAGCTGAAATTCAAAGGGGATGACCATGGTCACCCTGACATTTGTGTGCAAAATAGAAATACCATTTCTGAAAATGAAGGATGGCTGTAATTTTAGGTCTCTGTTTCCTTTTAACATGAGGAAGTTGCATTGAATAATATCTGGGGTCGTCACTGCTTTGATAGTAAATGAGGCTACCTTTTTTAAGGAAATGGAGGAGGGGAAAATGTGTATTTTATACTTCTATACTTTAGACTGAAGGTTGCTTTTGTTTGCAATATGTATAGCTCTCATTCTTAGTACCATTTTAACAATGGGCTGGTGGGGGTTTTCTGAGCAGAATTAGATAAATCTTAAAGAAATAAATGACTAATAATTAATTATATTATATATTTATATGATTCTATTACATATTAATAAAAATTAATAAATACATTTAGACAAATAAATATTGCTTTAAATAAAGCAGTAAAACTCATGTATCACTAAATCTTCAAACTCATCAATGTGAACATTCCTTCCAGTGACCCATCTGTGACTGCCCCTCCTGTTCGATTAATTTCGTTTATGTTGTCCCTGAAGGTTGCCATGTAGAGCCCTGCCAGATGTTCTAGTGTCTTTTACCTTCTTGTCTTGACACACTAAGGACACTGATAAAGACCAGGGCCTGGTGATTGGCTCTCCTTTATGCTTACCATGTAAGCAGTTGATCTTTTTCAATTATACAGTGTTTAATGATGTCCTTTATACCACTTCTGTGTAATTAATTATTTGTAATGTGTTACAATTTACTCACACTTACAGTACTATTGCCCTTTGGATGAGCCTCAAATTTGGTTCTGTAGAAATCGTATGGCTCATAGCCATACAACATCGCTGGAGGCATATAATGATAATGACAATGGTTAGCATTTATGGAGTCCTTAGGATGTGCTTGGCAATGTGGCAAGTTCTTTATAAATATAACTGTGGGAGGTAGGCACCATTATTATTCCCATTTAGCCTTTGAGGAAACTGAGACAGGCAAGTGATTAAGTGACTTACCCAGGGTCACACAGCTAGTAAATATGTGAGTCTGTATTGGAATTAAGGTCTTCCTGACTCCACACCCCAGCACTAGTATCTACCACACTACCAATGGTAATAAATTGATAAACTTTTATTTTAGGGAGAAACTTGGGGATATCAAAAATAAATTTGCAGTTCCCCAAAGGCAAGCTAGCCTGCTCTTTTCCCACTATTCAATTCTTGGTGTAACTATTGTCCATTTGCAGTCTTTACAAGATATGGAGGGACAAGATCTATAGTCTGTCTGTCTAAATGCATATTCAGTCTAGACAATGGATTCACCCTTCCCTGTATGAATAATCAATCAGTCCAAGTCTTGTGAGTAAGCACAGATCTCTTTTAGTAGGCTCTTCAATTTTCTGGGCATCAATGCAATCAGTTAAATGTCATGTAGACTGGGGAACTTTTGGACAACCTCACTATTGCAGATTATTCTTCAGGTCTGCCCCAGATTTCCTCCACAAAAGTGGCAAAAGCTTTTGGTAAGCAGCTCTCTCTTTTTAAGGCCTCACTTGCTATGAATGTCCAGAGGGTCATTGAACAAGATTTTCCATACTGACATATCTTTCAAGGAATTTCAAGCAATTCTGATACATACATACACACACACACACACACACACACACGTGCCAACTTGTCTTTAAAGTGGTATTTTGTTCTGCCAAATTAAGTGCATTTGTTAATCATCAACAAACAATAAATACCATGGGGATCTTGTCTTCTTTATACCTTTCGGTCAATAAAGATGTTTTCTACTGTGAAATATCATTTTTGAATCTCTGCCTATTCTAATACTCTTATCAAGTATACCCTTGATGCACAGCATAAAGATTATTCTCATAAAAATTAAAATTTTATATAGTACGGAAATTAGGCATATGAGTCGTTAATTATTAATGTTTCCTTGATCACCTTTTCCCACATCTCTGATATCTTCTCTTTCTTTAGATACATTGAGCATCAGTCTGTCAAAACCTTCAAAATGCTTTTGCATGTAACACGGACCTGTTGTAAGAAAACTTCACCTGATCCACATGGCTTTCTTATCTTTGTTTTTTTAAGTACTATTTCCACTCCCTCTAGAAGTTTATCTGTGATGTTGCAGTCAGATACGGTGGCTCTACTATTCTTAGATCTCTATATAATTTATAGCCATCATCATCACCCCATTTTTACAGGTGAAGAAACTGAGGCTTGAAAAGTTAAGTGAAATGCCCAAGTCTGTATTAGAGTGAGGGACTAAAACCCAGGTAGTCTGACACTAAGTATGTTATTTTTTCTACTACTGCATACTGCCTTTCTCCTGAACTGGCTATGACATTAACTTCAAACATTTCAAAACTTCAGCTTATATATCCCAAAAACCATGCTGGGGATAGAGGTTTTAAAGAAGCAGTTTCTGAAAAAATGATCTCTTGATAGCTTCTACCAAAGTCATTTTATCCCAAGTCAAGAAAAATACACACAGTCAGAAATTCTAGAAGATATATTGGCATCATCCCTATGAACTGACACATTTTGTAGCTATGAGACATGTCTGATCCTCTCTAGAGACAGCACAGAAATAACAGTGACATGCTGAGATTCACCTACCTGTAGAAACTTGAATCTCTACATGTAATTAAATAACTCCTTTTTCATGATGGATTTTGATAGACAATTCATATATTCAACTCCTTTTATTTTTCAGAATTCTTTGTGAATTTTACTATATTCTTGTGAGGTAGTCTATGTTTAACATGTAATGTTATATATTCACATATAAGCTTTCTTCTTTATATGTGATCTTTATTATTTTGTTTTTATATGTATATACATATATAATTATATATATGTATATGTATATATACATATATATATAAAATTTACATTTAATCTTCCTCTCTCTTTCCTCTTACCCTGATCCCCTCTAAATTGCAAAGTATGACAAAGAAGTATGGAAGCCTAAAAGGACAACTTTCTGGCTTAAAATGCTTCATACTGAGAACTTTGAGAATGCCAAAAACATCAGAGTACTAGGCATATGCTGTTTTACCAAAACTGTAGATGCTGGTCCATAGGAAATGATAATGCTTTCTGCTAAAACCAGAAGAGAATAACAATTTAGATTAGAGGGGAGAAGAGTTAGAAAATAAATCCATCTGGAATTTATCCAGGAAACCAAAACTGATTATTTCTTCCAGAAAGACACAGGGCCATGAAAGCCCAAAATAGTCACTCTGAAAAGACAGCATGGCATCTTTAACTTCACAGAGCTCTTTAGCTCCCTAAATGAGCTATTTTGTCTGATGTGCAATTGATACAGAAGACTTATACTACCATGTTCTCAGTATCAGCTCTAGATCCATAGAAGAAAGTATAATAATACAACAAATGCTGCATAGGATCAAAGCAATGGTCTGTATGATCAATTCAGAATTCTGTTTCTGAAAATGACAACAAGCGATACTTTTGAAGAGCATCTGTTAGATGGTATATCAGCAAGGACCCAGACATACACAGGAGGGCTGCTGCACAGATTCTTAGATTTGCTTTTCTAAAAGGAAAGCAACTTTTGAGGTTACAGATGATGGCAATCATGTTGATTGTGGAAGTAAGGGAGGACAACTGAGAGTACTGGAAAGAGTGCTAAACTTGAAACTAGAGGATTGGAACCTTAGCTCTTTTACTTATTTAATAACCCTGTGAACTTGAGCAACTCATACATAGCCTCTCACTTATTAAATGAGGGAATTGAACCATAAGGTCTTTTCGAGTTTAAAAATTTTAATCCTATGATTCATCTTAACAATTCTAGAACTGATTACTGCTTTTAATATAAATATCACAATTTTCAATAATTTGGATTTGAAATATATATTTTAATCTTCTTGAAGTATGAAAAGTATGCTAGAACTAGACAACAAGTCTGGAGATCTGAATTTTGGTCCTGAATCTTTCACTAAGTATGATGAACCAATCTCTCAACTTCTCTATATCTAAGTTTCCTCATGTTCTAATTTGTATTTTAGGAATTTTGTGCCAATGTCCTATCTCTCCTACTAAAGTATAAGCTGATTGGAAACAGAAACTTTATCTACTTCATTTTTATATTTCCAGCACTTAATAAAGTGTTGTACCTATAGTAGGCACTTAAAATAGAGATGCCTGAAGAAACTGTAATCGCATTATTATAGTACTTCCTTCCAGAAATCCAGATTGCCAGACCTCTATACCTTAAAGTCTTAGAAAGTTGCCTGAACATCAGAAAGGTTAAGTGGTCTGCACATGATCCCACATGCAGCAAAATGTCAGAGGTGATTATCTGAACCTTGGTCTTCCTGATTCGAACTAGAGCACTCTAGCTACTACTTCCTCTTGCCTTTGTGGTCACTCATTCTTCAATCTCTTGTAATATGAAAAAAGCTCCATAATCTTGATTATTTTGCTCTCTTTGGACCTTTTTAGAGTTTAGTGGTATCTTATTAGAGGAATAGTGACCACATCTACACACAACATTCTAGGTGCTAATGCATGATGGTGCTATACAAGGAAAGGATTTAAATACTTGCAAGGTCATTTTAGTACAAGTTAAAAAAAAAGTCCAAAGAAATAATACACAAAGATTGTTGGGAGGAAGTTATTCCTAACTCATAGACAGCTATACCCTCAAAGTAAAAAACACAATTTCCTGGCCTCAATCTAGTCATAGAGAATGTTGCTGCTTTTGACCACAGCAGTAACTTTTTTCTTTAAAAACTACCTTATCCTGTATTCTGTTTACTCTGTATGTGTTTTTTTTTATCTTTCCAAAGAAAATTCTAGTTACTTGAGGGTAGAAGCTATGCTTTATAAAGCTTCTCTTTACCTTGACAGAACCTACCACAGTAATAGGCACATAGCAAGGGCTCAATAAGTACACCCTGATGGATGAATTCAGTGATGAAAAACACCCAAGAATAGTCCATACCGATAGCCTACTAAATAGTAAAATTCCACATATGCAACTCTAATGATTCTTCATTGACTTTCATTGTAAAATGGGGGATACATTCATAGAAACTTTCATTCATTATTTAAGGCATTAGAATTTCATTAGTTGAAAACAAAATGGTGCTATTGAGTAAAGGAACTAAAGAGATGGACATCATCAGAATCATCATGAAGCATCAGTCAATTAATCAACAAATAAATATTAAATGCCTATGATTTGCCAATGTCATGTTAGGTACTACAAAAATGAGACAGTTCAGGCTCTCAGGAGCTGACATTTTATTGGATGTTATCAGTAGCATGGTATAACAACATGGCAATGGAACCTTGGCCTAAATGTCAGAGCAGTGCAGGGAATGAAAAAGAAAACTTCTCTAGTGTAGACAACACCTGCTACTTCTGCTTCTGGTTTTCACACCTGGTCAAGAAGTCAGAGAGTAGGAAGAAACAGAGTCAGTTGTTTCAATTTTGTGGCCAAAGGTCAACTATTCTCCATTATTTCATTTTTCTTTTTCCAAAAAGACATGTATGGAATTAAGTGGGGAAAAGTAGGGAAAATGTAGTTATTATACGAAGCAGCTCCCTTCACAGGGAGGTATAAATTTTTGTTAAATTAATTTAAAATAAATGTAACTTTCTTGGGTGGTGGGGAGGGGGAGAGGAGTAAGATTTTTAAAAATTATGTGACATAAAACAAAGATATCAATTTTTAAAAAATTAAAGAAAAAAGTGTGGTAGATAAACATGTAGTTGATTTACTCCTCATTGTTTGTTTGGTTCTACAATATTGAAATGTTCTACACAATAGCGTAAGAGTTTAGGTTTGCTTTTATTATTTATCTTATATGCTTATTTGACTTGCTGTTTTTCTTGATCATTAGTTTATTTTTTAGGTCCTGAGGTTTCATGAGGGTTACCTCAAGAACTAAGTTAAGTGACTTGTCTCTGGTCATACTACTGTGACATTGCTGTTCCATGCATTTGGATGTGGTCAAGTAGTGAATGTGGCTACCAAGAAAATTCTTTATATGAATTAGAGGTAGCACTTGAAACCAGGTCTTTCAGTCTTCACTGTGGCAGGCTGACCATCAATGTAGTTTACAATTAAAATAAATGTGATATACCTCACAGTAGAATCCCTGATTTATGAGTTATATTAAAGCAAAATATCCTCCTCTGTCATGAGTAATAATTTTAGAACAATTTCTAACCCTTGCAATCATTTCTGAGAGCTAAGGCCACTAGTGTCTATTTAATAAAACTATTAACCAATTGTAGGTTCATAAAACATTGGCTGATCCTCCTTATTTAACTCCTACTGTTACCTTTCCTCTATCACTTTGTCTCTTATCTCTAGCATACATTTCCAGGATAGGTAGAATTCTTAACTTCATATTCAGATCAGCTGATGAGCTACTTAATATTCAACATCATTCTTGATCTCCCAAGTTTTTCATATTCCTTCCTTCTTCCCTCTTATTTATTAGCTACTTGCCCAATTCCTTTAATAGAATTCAAGTTTCCTGAGGATAAGTACTCTTTCATTTCTGCTGTTAGATGCTGAGCACACAGCCCTATGTCTTCATATGCAAGGATCTGAGAAAAATTCATTGAATTGAATTATGTTCAGGATCAACAATGGGATCCAATTCAATAAACATTTACTGAAGAGCACAAAAGAAGAAAATCAAGGAAATGGTGACCTTAGGTAAAGTGACAAGATGTCACAGTTTGGCTCAGGCAGTTGTGGTGCTCTCTGGACAGCTCAGAACTGAGTAGAATAAGCCCTGTATTGGGCTGACAAGGCCCAGAGGCAAGTGGCACAGTGTTAGACAAATTGGGAAGTGTTGCTAGTTTGTCTAATCAACTAAAAAACATTAAGGGTTTTCTACATATAAGGCACTAAGAACTCGGAACATAGAGATGAATACCACATAAATCTTGCTTTCAGAAAGTTTAGTTTAAAAAAGAAAAAAAGAATGTATATAAAAATAAATATCACAATAAGTAAATAAAAGCAAATCACAAAAAGAGTCACAATAAATATTGTGATAAGCACAAAGGAGAAGTCCAGATAAAGTGAAATGAGTAATTTGAGCAGGAAGAGATCACTTTCAAGTTGGAGAAGGATGAGGGAGGAATCTGAGGAGGCAGAATAGGGGCCCAAGCTGGGCTTTGAAGGAAAGGAATTTTGGCAGTTGGTGCTTAGGAAAGCTTTGGAAAATTTTTTTTTATGAATTATCTTATATTATCTCAAGTAAACTGTTTATATGATGGTCTGCAAAGTGACATAGACTTGGAGATGTGCATCTTCTTTCCAGTTTTGCAGTGAAAAGGAAGTCAATGTTCAAAGGACTTTCTGAGCTGAAACTTGTTCCCTCTCTCCCTTCTTTCTAGCATAACTGAGGGTCTAAGTAGAATACCCAGGCAAGCTCATTTTCAGTCCAGTGATCAAACTAGAGGAGAGTGTTCTGATTCTTAGCAAGTTGGGGCACATGAGAATATGATCTAGACAATTAGGGGGAGAAGTAACTGATCCTAATTTCAAAGGATCACAGATCTTAGTGGTCAAGTTGACCTTCTCATTTTATAGACGAAGAAACTGAGATTCAGAGCTTAAAGCAGCTTTAAAATGATCATATAGGGAGGAAGTGGCAGATGGAGAATTTGAACCCAGAGCTTCTTAAAGCAAATCCAGCTCTCCCTCCACTGCATAATGTTGACTCTCACGCCTGGCAGAAACAGGTGCAGGGGTATAACAGGAGGGAACTTCACTATTAACTTTTCAATGTGAGTATTTGCACCTTGGAAATTGGTAAATACTACAAATCTAGATTTGTTTTACTGTTTTGTTGTTTTTCTAGACTTAAGAAAGCAATGGAAAAAAGGTTAATGGAGCAGATTAAATTGAAAAGTGTCATGAGTACTTTTTTGGGGGGGAGGAGAGCTGCTTGTTAAAAATTTATGAGCACACCCCTATGGATAACCTAAACCTCAGGAAATCTAAGCTGGGAGGCCCAGTCTTGCCAACTGGTGAGTGCCTCTCCCTGACCACTATTTCAGGAAGGGCTCTAGTCATGCTCATTTCACCCCAGTGCTGTATTCTTTGGACTTTTCAACCATTTCATCAATCATCCTCTGTCCCTGGAAAAACCACTGCCCTGAGGGCATGCTCTCCTATTCCTCTGCCTGAATGGCTATTTTAGAAGTGATTATTACCATGTTCATTTCATTCTTTCTCAGTTTAGTCTCTAGACTTCTCTCCTAGACAACCACTTTTCCCTCATGTAGGGTCCTTCTCTCCTTCTTAGAACATAAGTACCATGAAAGTTAGAACTCTCATGCTGCTGGTATTTGTGTCCCCAGGGATTAGTACAGTACATAGCATATAGTAGGTACTTAATAAATGCTCTCTTCCCTCTTTCCCATACTCCATCCCCAGGGGATTGGTTCTAGGTAAATGATGCAGAGCAGAAGAAGCAAATAGAAGCATGATTTGACTACAGTGTAACTACTAAATAGAAAACTGTGGATCCTATTAGGGTTACCCTCAAAACTCTGACATTGGGTTGTGTTCTAAGTTACCCAGGTTATATGCTTTCTTCATAGAAATAGCCATAATTCCTAAAGTTGATAGTGTCTACCTGACCAATTTTAACAGCACACAATTTGCAAAACATTGCAGCTTCATTTTTGTAGGCAAATATGATGCCATCCTCTTCTTTATTATATATCTCTATCCATATACTTTATACATACTCGAGTTTCACAATTTTAGAAATGTTTTTGCCTAAACAGTATTTGATCTGTTTGCCAACAGCTTCCAACTTGCAAGGTCAAATTTTTGGCTTCCACAAATAAATTTTCCCCTCAAAACAGATTATGTCAAGCTCCAGACAGTCAAAGGAAGTGGTAAAATGCAAAATATAATACCTTATGTCCCATAAAATCTCGTTGCTAAAACTAGGTCAGCTGATAGGCACACTGACTTGGCAGAAAAGACACGGACTTGTCTTTTGGAGGCTAGAAAGTAGTGGAATTACTTATGCAACGGAGGTGAAACAGTTTTCTTTAAAAGTCTCTCACCCAGCTCCACGTCTTGATCATCTGTGAGCACAAGAATGATATTGGGTCTGATGTTTTTTCGTTCCTGCTGCACACGCCCTCTGAACCGTGGGGATCTGATAGTGGTGCAGAAGCTTCCCAGCAGTTCTGTGCCCAGGACAGCCAAAACCAGAGTCCAGCAATAGGACTTCATTGTAGAGGTTTCAGTATTGCAAAACAGACCAAATGCTTGTTTCCTGGTTGTCAAAGATCTGTGGAGTCAGAAGAGGAGAGGGAAAGGGAGAAAACGAGAGTAAAACAGAAACTCAAATATCAAAATAAACACAGAAAAGTAGTAGAGATAAGTAAAAACCAATCAAGGCAGCCAAGAAGTGACAAACTTACACGCGTTTTTCTGCAAACTCGAATATTTTACAAGGTTACTCCCTTCCTTTATTTGTGTTTCAAACTGTTCCTTGACAATTTCAATTTCATTGCCAGCATACCATCTCCAGACAAGGCTTCACATGTTAATGTGTTTTTAGGACAGTAGATAGTACCTTGAATTAAGTATTTGGACTGAGTGATCAATTTCTATTCTGCAGAGGTGTTTGCAACATCTGCCGATGGAGTCCTATCAGAGAAGAGAAAAAAAAATACAAAGGAAATGTCAGTGGCAGACCTTGAGACAAGTTGTTCTGCTCTGGAATAACCCTTCTGAATAGCCCACAACGTGTGTTTGGTTTTGTTTTGTTTTTCTCCTTCCAAATACGCAAAGAGAAAAACAGAAGGAAACAAAATACGGGAGTGCTACCAATTATTTTAAACAGTATCTTACTATTCACATTCAGGTTCAAACTTGTTCATTAAAATAAAGAAACGTCAGGGTCATTATCTGTGTTCGCATTTGTAACAATATATTAAAATCTTTAACAAAAGTAGCATTAGAATCTAATCTGTCAAATAACGGAGCACTTCATGAGGTTGGGTGGGTGGGTGGGTAGGGGAGGCTGAGGAAGTAAAGAGAAGTTGAAAGAGAAATAACTCACCTGTGTAAAATATAGAACCCCTTTCATGCCGTACGGAAGGCATAGCTGTCACTTGTGATCTGCATTGGATCCCTACCCTGGAGCTGTCTTTCTCCTGACGGAGAGTTCACCGTAAGTGACTGTCAGTGAAGCCCTCCCCCAGCCCTGACTATGAGAGCTCCTAGCTGCCCCCCATCCATCAGAGGCAGAGCGGGGCGCACGATCCCCCTGGCGAGCCGGGGTCCTCCCTTACTCTCCTCTCTTCCCAAGCTCGGCACCCGGGTGTCTCTCAGAGCCCCTCTCCCGACTTGTCGGTCAAACAACCTCACTATTGTGAAGCCCCATACGCGGACAACACCGAGCTCGGGCTTTGCTGCAGCGCAAGTAAACCTGCAACTGAAAATGATTGATTGGTCGGGGCACTAGAGGTTACTCACTACACTCTCACGGTTATTTTCCCCGCCTCTTTCTTTTTTACCTTTCAGACTGAAGCCCTGCAAAGCCACAGCAAGTCTCCAGTGGAGAAGGAAAGGAAAAAATAAAGAAAAAAGCCAACAAAAAAGCAAAACTAAGGCCAGAGGAATAAATGCCCTCCCACTTCAGAGCACTAGCCTAAAACTGTCTCATCTTCTCTTAGATTGCTAAAAAAGTGGCAAAGACAAGAGCTCTCTCTTCTTCCAACTCCCCTGTTTTTGAAGGCCAACGAGAAAGTCTGTCTGGGAATTACTGCGCCCTAAAATTAATTAGAAAGGGGCAGACTGCATCAGACACTAGACTCACACACCTGAGGCTTTGTAGCTAGGCAGGCAGCGTTAGAGTAGCATTACACAAATGAGCATGACTAATTAAATGGAAGCACTGCACTGTGGGAGGGAAGGACTCCACTTATTTCAGAGTGCTGCACAAAATTCCATATTTTCGGGAAGGTAAAGTGGGGGACAAGGTGGTGCGGAAAAATACTGTACACTGGTTAGTCCTGGCCATACACATGATTTTGGCTTTCACACGTACACACCCCTATTATTTTAAGCTTTAAGAGATGTTTTATAAACAACACTAATGCTCTTCACTCCACAGCCTCCAATTACTTTGTGCATGTGTCTAAGAGAGGAAACTAAACAAGAATCCCGGTGTCTGTAGCACGGAAATCCTGACTGCATTGTCTATCAAGCAGCATTCCATTTCAGACTGACCCTATGCCCAGGCAGAAGTCAATATACAAGATTCAGCATGTCAACTCCAGGGCTTTTGTGGAACTTAAAGGGCATTCTGAGTATGAAAAGTCTGCAATTAGTCTACCCTAATGATTTATTGTGCATTTGTTTCTGTGCTTTTGTTTAAAGTTACAGATTTGAAAGAACAGGAAAACAGGAGGAGTAAGGAAAATATTGGCATGAGATGGCATTTAAGGTCCCTTTCATTTCTATAGCAGTGATTCTATGATCTTATTGAGCTTTTTCACACAAAGGGGTAGGTGGATCAGCTTAAAAAGGCAAAAAAAACCACTTCATTTAATGGCTGCTCCTCAAACATTATCAATAATAATAATTGACAATTTAAAGTTTCAAAACTGCTTTGTGTGTATTATCTAACTTTAGTATTACAATAGCCTATAAGGGTGATGGATACCATAGGCATAGACAGGGAAACTGAGACTCAAAATCTAAGTCTTGCCTATGGCTACATAGTATTAGAGGCAGAATTGGAAGTCAGATTTTCCTGATCAGCGCTCTTCTCTATTACCCATGATGCCTCTTAACAAAATTTGGTTACCTGCAAAATCTGAAAGGATGTGTGGGAAGGGAGTTTCACTTCAGTGGATGCAAATTTCATGTACTGGTCATAGTATACACCAAACTTTGCAGATGCCGAGAAACCCAGAAATTGCAGCCATCTTCACTCTAGTGAGCAGTTCAATAATATTTCTGCCCCATATTGTGAAACTGAAATTTCCTATTAGTTGTATCTCTGTAGGAAAACAATTTGCATTAACCCAGAGCAAGTGATTAACAATTATTCCTTATCTCATCTTATTAACTTTAGTTCTTTAGGGGAAAAGAATTAGCCCTGGCTTCTGAGCGCATAGAACACATCAATGAGCCTTTCTTAAGAAAAGAAAGAGGAATAACATTGCCTTTGCTAAGATGCATTGCTTTTTGACAATTTAGTTTCCTTTCCTTTTGAGACACAAAAAGTATTGTAATTTTTCTGCCTGAATTTGTTAATTATTCCAGTAATGCATTTATAAAAACATTAGCAGTGGGATGACAAAGAAAAAAAGATTAATCATCCTTCTATACTGATTGAATCAAACTTTTTTTTAACTCCGCCAAACACACACAAAACCCCTTACAAGAATCTACACAGACAATTCTTTATTTAAAAATGACCTTTTGAAACCTGTCATCCTCTCACAGCCTGGTGTCCAGAACTTAAAGGAAATGAAGTAAAGAAGAAAACAGACAAAATGCAGGACTTGACAGAAAAGACAAGGATGCAATGTTTGCGTTGGATACTTTGTGGTGGACTACAAAAGTCCTTAGAGACATCACAATTTGTCTAGAGAAATAGTAGAAAACGAGAGAAATTAAAAAAGAAACTTTTCTCACACATGGAAATTGAGCTTAGGGAACTATGTTTTATCCAAGAATCAGGATTTGAATACAAGTAACCTTTATCCAAGTCATTACACAAAAACCCCAAATGCAGTTCCCAGTCAGCCACTATATGGAAAATTTAATTGACTCTTTGTATAGGACAGCCAAGGAGAAATGAAATGTGTCATTAAATGTTTCAAGATACATGAAAAAGAATGGAAGGTAGATACTTAGCCCATGTGGATGAGGTGGGGTAGGGTATAGTTTACATATGCTCTTCTTACACAGCAGAGTCTACACACCAAGGTCTTACACACCAAGTCTAACACCTCATCACCGCCATCAGAATGGATGGGACCTGTGGCTTGCCTGACCCAGGCTGTCTTTGTGTTGAGCAGTCAGATCTGAGGGATGCAGGGTAATGTTTGAGGTTGATTAGATATTGACTTTTCTCTGACCTTGATGGTGGTTATTCAGAGGACTTCAGTCCCCAGGATTCTGAGTACGGACTGACTCTCAAGCTTAGCATTCATTTTTGAAAACTCTCCCGACTTGCCAAGGTGTCATCCTTGACTCCTAACTATCTCTCATTCCTAAAAGCCTACCAGTTTCACCCTCTTAATATCTCTCCAGTATGCTCCCTTTTCTCATCTGACACTGATACCTCTCTGGTGCAGACCCTCATCACTTCAAGCTTAGACAACTTTCGTAGTCCTGCTTCAATCTATCCTCTCAATTATAGAAGTGTAGTCCAACCACATCCCTGCCTCTCTCCAAAGTCTCTTTCTTGCCTCCAGGATCAAGTACAAAATCATCTAGCATTCAAAGCCTTTCATAACCTAGCCCCCTTCCACATTTCCAGTCTTCTCCCACGTTACTCCCTGTTGCATATTCTTTAATCCAGGAACACTAGCTTCTAGGTGATTCCATGAACAAGACACTGTCCCTTAGCTCCAGCCATTTTCTGTCACTGTCTTCCATGTTTGGAATGCTTTTCCTCTTCATCTCTCCCTACTTCCTTCAATATCTTCATTTAAACCCCAACTAAGATCTCATTTTCTACAGGAAACCTTTCTGAATCCCTCTAAATTCTCATGCCTTCCCTTTCTTATTTACTTCCTATTTGTCTTGTTTGTAACTTGCTTGTACATTTTTGCTTGCTTGTTATCTCCTACCTCCATTCATTTATAAGCTCCTTGGGGGTACAAATCTTCTTTTGCCTCTTTCTGTATCCCCTGAACTTAATATGGTCCATAGTAAGTGCTTAAATATTTATTGATTAACTAAAAAAAGCCTTGAAAGATTTTCTTGGTTGCAAAACACTAAAATGATTCCTACACAATTATAGCTATCTCTTTCAAATCATGACTCTTCCTGTTGTGGTTTTGATAAATCTTGTGGCGGCATAAGAAATTAAATAGGAATTTTGGGGGAGTTTTACAGAAGCCACAGACAACATAAAGACCAGCAGATGACAAAGAAGTTTAGAAACTCAGAAATGCATAAAATATATGTATAGTATTGTATAATATGAGCATATTTTATCTTTTATCCAATAATTCAGACTTCTTGTCTGGTATGAAGGGAGGGTCAAAAAATTTTACATGGATTTTCCAGATTACAGCCCCACCATGTGGAAGCCACTTCATTGACTCTGTGATCTCATTGACTTAGGTACTCCTTCAATGATTCAAAGTATAACCCATCCATGTCTGTCTATCCTATGTGACCCCTGTCCATGTCCTCCTATAAATTTATCACTGGGGTCCACTCACCATGTTGAGGTTCTTGATATCATGAAGTTACTAATGGAGAACATGGGTTCCACTGACCACAAAGATGGAGTATACATATTTGCCATTTTGTGTTTTTAATCTGAGGATAACACAAAACTATAGATTAAACCCCATGCACCTATCTCAAGCATGAGAAAGACAGGGTCAGTGTCACCTTAAATGATCATCAAGATGTTCCCATACTTGGGGCAAAAGTACTGTTTAATAACAAAAGACAAAGCCATACACACAACAATTAGGATCCGAAGAAGGACCAAGGAGCTAGTTGAAATTGCAGGGAGACTTTGGGTCAGGAGAAGGCAATTATTCATAGTAAATGTAGCCAGGACTCCACAAGTTTAATCTCAGAACTATGCAAAAGAGAATACAAGCATCAAGCAGAGGTTCTGCTTGGTGTACTTCTCTCTGGTTCATGCCCCTTCTTGGCATCTGGCTATTTGCACGGGCTTTCCTTCTTAAGCTTAAGCTTAAAGGTTCTCATTCACAATTTGTTTTCTGTGGAGGTGGCCTTAAGGATGAAACCACTCTTTTAAAAAGAACATTTATAAAAGGGCCTTTTTCTTTCTTTGGAATCTCATAGCTGGCAAAGAAAGACAACATATACTCCATCCAAAAAATGTCTATTTCCCAGGTTAATTCATCAAAATTCCAAGCAAAGTAGATAGACACCATCTGTTTCCTTCTGGGACAATAATATTTTCAAACCATCTCTAATCTTTTCACACATCTTTCACCTCCTGAGTTTTCATTTTGTGCTAATTTTCCTGAATGGATATGCTATATTTAGCCTCAGAATAAACACCAGTTAAACCAGACTGTCCCCTATCCCCCAGTAATATTTTTTTAACAGCAAACATTTACTAAGCACTTATGATATATAACTTACTGCATTAATAAATGTTTTCTGATTTGAATCAAAGTTGTATTATTAGATGGTGGGAACATCGAGGGAAAAACAAACCAGTTTTTGGCTTCAAGGAGCTTACAATCTAATTGTCTCCTAAATCTGAACTGCAGGTCCTTCAGTGCATTGTTTTGTCTTTGAAAATTCTAGAAAGAAACTGGGTTGGACCTTGAGAATTTCCCTCCATGCTTTCCTCCAGAGAGAAGAGAAAAAGAGAAGAACTGAAGAGGGACAACCATGGTTAAATGGAAAGAACAGTGCATTGGAAGACTTAGTAGCAGAGTCCAGCAGTTGCGATTCTGATCTTTTAGATTACTGCTGCTAAAATTACTTGGTGTTGGCTAACTTACCAGACATCTCTATACTTCACTTTACTCATTTATAAAATGAAATAATACAATTTTTATGTCGCACAGGGTTTGGGAGAATAAAATGAACTCATGGGTCTGAAAAGTATTTAAAAGATTTAAAATATATCTTAAAAGTATAACTATGGTATAATTTTAAAAAATTCTGAGGAAGCTAGAATAAACTGATTACATCAGCAAAGACCCCATTGGCCATGTATATTATAATAAGCTGAGATTGGACTAAAAGTACCTGGTGATGTAACCCTTAGTATTGAGAAATCTAGATTTCTGATGTCATGGAAATATAGCCCATCTGTTCCAAAATGCTACTGAGATAATAGGCTTTACTTACTTCTCAGGAAGTTTTTAATATTTTGAATGTGTAACCTTTTAGTTATTTAATGTTTTCTCAGCTGTTTCAACTGTTCTAGACTCTCTGCCACTTCGCTATTTTTCTGCCTAAATAACTATCACAATCTAGAAGCTATTAAAGGTAAAGAAGAATATGAAAACATGGGGAAAATGAAAGAGAGAAGATAATGAGAAAGGCTACTCTTGTCTGTTTGCAAGCATCCAAATGGAACTCTCTTCAGACTATAAGAAACAGAGGCCTAAAGGGAGGATAAGAAGTTAATGAAAGACATATAGACTTGGGAATCACATATTTATTGGTGATGATTGAAACTGCAAGAATATATGAGTTTATAAAAGGACTGTATGTATACAGAGAATGCAAAGAGCTCAGTTCTGAAATTTAGTCAGCTTCTATACTGAAAAAGCAGAAGAGGGAAGAGAATCCAGTTGGGACAGGTAATGAGGTTTAGTGGAATGAATAGGAACCTGAAGTGCTAAAACATAGGTTTCAATTTTGGTCCTCCTGTCTGTGACCAACTCAATTCATTTCCCTGTACCTGAGTTTTCTCATCTCTCATCTGGCGATGGTGTAGCTGACTTCAAAAGAAGATTATGGCAAAGGTCCTGGCTAAAGTGTTACGCACATAGGAGCTATGACTATTCTACCTGTTGAATTCCAATATATCTGTTAATACCCTATTCAAATGGTACTTCCTCCATGAAGGTGTCCCTGATCCCTCAATCAGAAATGAGCCTTCCTGCTAAGTAATTCTGATACCAATTATCTTGGCCTTAGAAGAGATGAGAAAACCTCCCCACATTTGCAGAAATAGGGGGCTATGGGTTTAGAACCACAAGGGAACCATAAGGATAATTGGATACACACACACACACACACACACACACACACATTCACACCAATTAACTTAATGCTTTGGTTAGTTTAGCTTAACTGCTTTCTCCCCTCTTTCTTATTCTTTGTTATGAGATAGTTGGCTATAGGGGGAGAAGGAGAGATGAGGTAAAATAAAAGATCAATGACTATTTTAAGATGATCCTTCTGCTGATCTCACATACAACTTAAGTTTTTAAAAACCATTTCTGTGTATTCATTTTGTTCTTTTTTTTCTCATATTTATTTTTTATCTGAGAGGCAGCATTGGTATAGTGAATAGGACACTGACCTTGAAATCGGGAAGATCTGGGTTCGAATCCTCACCTTGGACCCTTACTGACCTTGGGCCAACTACTTAACTTCTCAGTCCCTCAGTTTCCTCATCTGAAAAATGGGGAGACTTGGACTTGATTGCCTCTAAGATACCTCCAACCACGATTCTTTTCCATTTTAGAATGGAAATTCCATAATGCCAGGGATCACATCATTCTTGATCATGTAGCTTGGTGCCCGACATGGAGCTATATCTAGTTAATGCTTATTAAACTAAGAGTTAACACAGTGAGTCAAGAAGACATAACCCCACTGGAGCAGCTGCTGAAGAGTGGTAAGGAGTAGATTATGGCGAACATTGTCAAAAGCAGCAAACAAAGAGGTCCAGCAAAGGAGAAGTTGTTAGATTTGGCTAGAAAGAAGTCATTGTTAACCTCAGCAAAAGACGTCTCCACCAATGGGTGAGATTGTTAACATTAAAAAAACCCCCACCAAGTTATGAGTAGGTTGGGACACTATCAAATGTATTATTGATATCAAATCAGTCTGATCTTTATGAAAAAGGAGGACATTTCAGATGTGGACGATGGCATGAATAAAGGCATGGCGATAGGAGAAGGTAAGAGGAGAACAGGGGAAATTAAATAATCCAGCTAAGCTAGTAGAAAGGTTGGTTTGATAATAATAATAGCTAATATTTAAATTGTGCCTACTACGTGTCAGGCCCAATGCTAAGCACTTTACAAATATTATCTCATTTGATCCTCGCAACAATCCTGGGAGGTAGGTGTTATTTTATAGATAAGGAAACTGAGGCAAGCAGAAGTTAAATCACTTACCCATAGTCACACAGCTAGTTAAGTGTCTGAGGCCAGATTTAAACTTAGGTCTTCCTGATTTGAGGCTCAGTGATCTTTCCACTGTGTCACTTGGCTGCTCCTACTTTTGAAGCAAATTGTGGATGATGTAGCATACCACAGTGGAAAGAGTCCTGGCTTTAGTGTTGGGAGACCTATGTTCTAATCTTAACCTGTCATGCTTACTACCTGTTTGTCTTTGATTCAGTTATTTCATCTCTCTGGACCTCAGTTTCCTTCTCAATAGACCAGGTCAAAAGTAAGGAAAGTCTACACTTAGCATAGTAACAATTTAAGTGGAACCAAGAAGATAGAAGTGAGAGATATTTATAAGAATATGGCAGTTCCTGGTAGTTAGATGGAAAAATCATTTGCAACAGGTGTTTTGTAAGTAACTAAAATTCCTTCTGTTTTTGCATTAGTATACTTCCTGTTACTGAGCTCTTAGCTAGTCCTTACAAAGCAAAATGGAGTGACTGCAGACAACATTATCAGGCAAAAAGATATAGACCCTCTAATTCAATTTCCTTTGTGCTATCAAGCCTGCAGTCATTAAAAAATACCTTTACCATGCAACATGGTAGTAAGTAGTAGGATCTGCTACCTCTACTCAAAGGCTAATTCATTAAACTCAGCTGCAAAGCAAAAGATTTATAAAGACTACAAAAAATGTAATTGGCTGTCTACATTTTATCTATACTTATGTGATTTATAGAATTCTTTACCAGTCTGTCAAATCTTCAAGTTATAATCTGGTCGTTATTGAGATGTTTATCAATGGTTTCAGATAGATTTATATACCTGTCAACCAGAATTTCTGCACAAGGTCTTAAAGCCATGACTTCATCACATCTTTATGGAAATAATCGACTGCCTTTGATCTGGAAATTGCAATATCTGCATTGAATGAAGTAAGTGCACACATTCTGCCTTCAGAATTTAAAGTATGCTTTCAACTAGATTTAAGTAAAAAGCAAATTTCCATGCAAAGAAGAATTTTCCACCAATTAGAGCCATTCAAATGAGTGGACTACTCTTGCTAGTAGTAATTTCCTCATCACTGGAGGTCTTGATGTGAATGAAGGTTGGATGACTATTAAGGATGTTATGTCACGAATTCCTCTTGGGTAATGATTGTGCTTTATTACCACTGAGGTGTCTCTTACATCTCTGAAGTCTATGAGTTATAAATTAGAAGGTCAATTTTTGGTTGATAGAAATATGTCACTGGTATCCCACCATCAGGGAACTTTCCTAAAGTTTTTAACTTTCAGAGATGTGAGAAAATCACCTTGAAGAATATAACTTTTAAACAAGTCAAGAGGCAGCATCATAATTTATTGCTGTCTGACATGTGAAGAATTAATTTCATTAGTGAGGTTAAGCTTGTAGTTCAACCAACGTGCATGGACATCACAGAGACATAATCACATCTCTAATCATTGAAATGTCAAATTTTATTATTATCTACTGTTTAAATTTGTCTTCTCACCAATGAAATTATTTTATTTTAAAACTTCTTCAGTGCATACAAGAAGTTCGCTTTCTATACAAAGGAGGTGGGTTTGATTAAACCAGATGATGTGCCCCCACAAGGAAAATCAGCCATTCAGGAAAGCTGGTCACCAGAGGCCATTTCAAACAAAGCATATTTCAAAGGATTCTAAAGTAATCCCTTCTCTCTACTGATTTGGTTTCCATGAAGTATCAAGCACATGTGCGTTACAAAAAGAAGACTTATTAAAACCTGATGTGATATTGGATGCATAATGCGATGGACTCCCATCAGCATTTGGGATCTGAGAGCCGTCAAAAAGGAAACAAACTTTCAGTTAATTTGTATAGGCTTTCCAAAACTTGTGCATACAAAGATAGAGAATATTTATTTGCTAATGAAGGCAATTAATTTATGCTATAAGGTGTTTAAAAGTGATTTTAAGCATAAAATTTGGATTATTAGGACATTGATAAAAATTTCATAACTAGTATCTATATTATGCTTAAAACTATGCAATAATATATATACATATATAATACATACACACACACACACACACATATATATATATATATATATGCTTATATATGGAATCTCATTTGATCCTTAAACCAATTATATGCTCATTGAAGGCAGAAATTATATTACTTTATCACTTTTTCATTTGCATCCCCAACAAATAATATAATTCCATGGGAATCAATGGTCTGTTAATGCATGTTTGTTAATTATTGAACAATTTTGTGAGGTAATTGCAACTTCTGTAGGCAACTAAGTCTCACAGTCAATAGAACGCTGGACCCGGAGTATGGAAGATATCCATTCGAATCCATCCTCAGATACTTACAGACCATGTGACTTTGGCAAAGTCATTTAACTTCTGTCTGCCTTAGTTCTCTCTTCTGTAAAATAAGACAATAAAAGCACGTACCTCTCAGAGTTATATTGACGACAAAATAGAATAATTTTTGTAAAGCATGGCAAATCTTATAGTGCTATATAAGTGCTATCATCATGATAATCACCACCATCCTGATCTTCCAGATCAGGAACCTGGGACTCCTAGAAATAAAGTGACTTATCCACTGTCATATGGATGGTAAGTGTCAGATATTACATTGGAACCTCATTTTCTCCTGATTAGTTTTGATGGCAAGCAAAGTGGGATCTTTTGCTGTTTCTGTTTGAGTATAATCAAATGCCTCTGATTGAATCTTGCCTTTATCAACCAAGTATCTTTACTAGGAGTAAAGTACAGAAACAAGAGTTTCTTTAACTAGAAACAGGATATGTATTCGTATTGTTAATGTGTTTTAAGATCTTCCCCACCCATGAATGAGTCTGCCCTAGCTGATTAGGGAAGATTTTTAAGAAGGTCCACATCTTTTGTTAATGAGGCACTGATTCTCAAGGGTTGGGATGCCCTCTGGCTCTAAAAGAGGTGTAAATACTCTGACGGTGAGGTTTTACTTTTGGGGCTTACTGACTAGAAGTGTTTGTTTGACCAGAGAAGGACTCTGAAAGCCTCTAAGGAACCTCTGGCTTTGAAAAATCAGATGTTGGTGCTTCCCTCTCCAGTAACTATGGTCAGACAGTTAGACCTGTCTGTTGATAGTCAGGCAGAGAAAGCCATGTCTGTTGATCTTTGATTTTTCTGTATTTTCTTTGAAGTTCAGGGTGCTGACTCCCTTGAACTAGGTGAATGATGTATGTGTTTGGTTAAAGAAATGATACATGTTCTTGATTAAAGTGATTGTTAACCCCTTGGAAGTTGTTTTCCTTTTATGAATGCAGATCTAGGAATCTGTACAACAGGCTCCCCTTGAGTGTATTGGAGTGCTTACTGACACATTAGGCTTCCACACTCTTTTTGCTGGATCCTGTTGCTTCCTAAAAACAATGGTGTATCTCAGCTGTGTGTGTCCTTGACAAGTGTGAAACATTATTTAAGAATATTGTCCAAAAATTTATAGCTGTGGGAAATTTCAGCACTCTAATATGATCATAAATTGTGCAAAAAAGTTAGTGAGGAGGTTATAAACTTGAATAAAATTTTGTTGCTTAAATTAAAAGAAAAATAATATTGCCTAACTCTTTATCAACCCTAAAGGGAGCCCAGGCATTTACTAAGCAAGTTTGGCTGTCCTAAGAACTCTACCAACTTCACCTAAGAACTGAATCTAGGGCAACATTGTGCTTTACAGTCAGTTATATTAGAATTAATGGTGATTAAAAGGATTGGTTGCCTAACAGAAGTGGAACAAAGGAGGGCATTTTCAGACCTTGCCATTTTTGAATACATAAGGAATTTGGAAAAATATGTTGCTGATTCTTTATCCAATAACAACTATATGATGTTGATTGCCCTCCTGAAGTATAAACGTGTAAGTAACTATGGGCCATTTTACACTATTATCGACAAGCTCTCCTACCTGATCCTGGCCAATATGCTTTTGCTCATAGCAATACAATTCCTCTGAACAAGACAGGTATGAAACAAAAGTGAGATATCTAAGCAATTATTCTAATACGTTAACTATAGTATAACAACAGGGAAGAAAAGTTCTTTAAAAATGCTGAAATAAAACTTGTAATAATGCAGCCTAACTGTGGACCTTTCCCACACTCTCCCTTTCCCCTAAAAGAAAATAAGCAAAAAAAAAATCCATCATGGGGTAAAGGTTAGAAGTGGGTGCTTCCAATGAAAGCTTATCCACTCACAGATTAGTTAAATACAACATTGATAGGCTCTATAGAAATTCATTGTTATGTAGAAGAGTTCACTTTCTAAACAGTATTATGTATAATTTATACTAAAGGTGCATATGTAATCATTTTTATGTATGTTTAATACTATAGCAGGCCATATATTTGAACAGCATTACCTAGAATTGCAAGCTTGCCAGGAAAAACTCACCAATTTGCTGCCTCTTTTAAGTTGTTGGGATCAGATTCAACTCAGAGTGCGCCAATATTTGTACATTCAAACTTATAAATTCATTAGTTTTATTTGAAAATAAAACCAGGTGAGGAAAGATGGACTTTTGGTGTTCCAACCTGTATATATACTGAGCCCAAAATAAGTACTGCATTTTAAAATTCCTTAAAGATTTCGCTTTTGATTTTCTTCAAGCTAGCAGGTTTGTTTGCAAACAGGCACAGTCTCATGACTAGGCATCTTTCCCAATTCTAATACAGTGGATACCTGCAAGTAAATTGTTGCATTTAAACTCACTAGTAATAGGTGAGCTTTCAGATCATTAATTAAAGCCCCAAACCCCCAGTGTTTAAGCAGCCCACAGCGCAGAGCAGTCTGCATACTCCTATTAGCACACACAAAAGAGGACGGGACCAAACATGCTTGTAGAGAGAACAGGCAGATCCTTTGCGTCATTTTACATGAAGGCTGATCTGCCAGGCAATTGTGTTAACTGGAGGCAGTTGACAGAGAATGCCATTCAAAGGAAAGGCACTTGGTAAGATGAGCTACCTCCAAGGAACAGAAGCAAATATTTAAGATCACTGAAGACCAAGCATTTTTGCACTGGGTGCATGACTCCCTAAAATGCCCTGATCTTAGAACGCTCACAAAGGGCCAGAAGCTTTCAGATAAGCAACTTTCAGTGGAAGGACACTTCTCAAGTGTTCTAGAATTAGAAGCAACGATAAACAGATGATGTAATTCATGTAGGGAGGTACAGAGAAAAAAGTATTGCCTGTAGACTCACTTTCACATTTCATCTCTAGTATTTAATGTCTGTGTGACCTGGGGCAAGATAAACTTGATAAACTTCCATTTTCTCAATTATAAAATAAAGAAGGAGGATCAGATGATCTCTGAAATCCCTTCTAGCTCTAGTACCAGGATCTTAGGAACTAATTGTGTGTGGCCACCTCATTTTGTTTGCTTGTTTTCTTCCTCCCTCACCTTGACTCAGGCATGGCTTTAGCCCTTGTCACTGATATAATGTATGGCCTCCCCCCCAAAGCTGATCCCTAGTTTGCTTTACTCTAGGGGATGGATTTGGGCATGTAGGTGGAGTGGTGGATAGAGTGCCAGGTCTGGAGTCAGGAAGACTCATCTCCATGAGTTCCAATCTGACTTACTAGTTTTGTGACCTTGGGCAAGTCATTTAACTCTGCCTCAGTTCCTCACAGCCCTCCCTCACTCAAAGCAAAGTCAAGTGCAAGTCATGTCATCATTTCTCTGATGGCATGGTCTTCTTTGGCAAACCACTTCTTTGCCAAGAAAACCCCACACAGGGTCACAAAGAATTGAACACAGCTCAAAACAACTGAACAACGAAGGTATGGGTTCAAGTGTGGACCACATTCTGCAACATGAAAAACACATTTCAAAATAGACAGCTCAACTAAAAATGATATTTTTATGTTCCCCATTCATGGTGATTAACCTTCAAAGTGTTGTGAGGTAGAATGACCCCATAATATTCTTCTAGACTATAGTAATAACAAAGGAAAGAGATGGAGGGATCATTGATTTTAGTGGACTCTGATCTTAATGTGAATCAACAGTGGAATATGGTGTCTAAAAAAACCAGTTGTGATCTGTAGAGAGATATAGTATATAAGACCAGAGAGTTGACAATCTTATTGTTTTCTTCCAGTTATGCTCTGTCCTAATCAAAACATGACTGGGATATTGGGTTCATTTCTAGTTGTTCCATTTTAGGAAGGACGTTGATAACCATAATGGTGTCCCAAGGAAAGTTAACAGAATAGTCTTCCCAGGAACTGGGAACTGGGGATATTTAACCTAGGGAAGAGAAAAGGTGGAAGGGGCTACCTTTGAGGATTTCAAGAGCTGAGAGGAAGAAGAGATATTAGAATCATATGACTTGAGGTGAGAAGATAGAACTAAGAATTGCAAGTGGACATTGCAAAAAGGTAGATTTTGGCTTAATGTAATAACAAACTTCCTAACAATGAAAGGGATTCAAAAATGGAGTGGACTTCCTCAAGTGGGATATGGATATCCCCTGACTTAAGGTCTTTAAGTGAAGATTGGATGACTAGGTTGGCCTTGTTTTAGAGTGCATCATGATCAGATAGAGGTTGAAATAAATGGAGTCTAAATCTTCCAACCTTAAGATTTTGATTCTGTGTGATGGCTCCACTGTGTCTCCTCCACTTATGTGAAAGGATTGGGATAGGATGGGTTGATACTAGACTAATCTGGTAGGAACTTAATGGATTGGACTAGGGGACCAGCTCTATACTGCAGGAAGTAAGATTTTGCAGCTTCCTAAACTAGAGTTAATATCTTTTTAAAAATTAATTACTTAATTAATTTTTAGTTTTCAACATTCACTTCTACAAGATTTTGAGTTCCAAATTTTCTCCCCATGTCTCCCCTCCCCCACTGAGATGGTATGCCCTTCCCCCACTCTGCCCTCCCTTCTATCACCCCCCTCTTATCCCCTTCCCCTTTACTTTCTTATAGGGCAAGATAGATTTCTATACCCCATTGCTTGTATTTCTTATTTCCCAGTTGCATGTGAAAACAGTTTTTCAGCATTTGTTTTTAAAATTTTGAGTTCCAAATTCTCTTCCTTCTCTCCCCACCCACCCTCATTGAGAAGACAAGCAATTCAATATAGGTTATATATGTGTAGTTATGCAAAACACTCTCATAACAGTCATGTTGTGAAAGACTAACTATATTTCTCTCCATTCTCTCCTGCCCCCACTTACTCTATTTTCTCCTTTGACCCTGTCCCTTTTCAAAAGTGTTTGCTTCTAACTACCCCCTCCCCCAATGTGCCCTCCCTTGTATCATCCCCTTACCCCTTATCTCCTTCCCCCTTATTTTTCTGTAGGGTAAGATAGTCAATTGAATGTGTATGTTATATCCTCCTTAAGCCAAATCCGATGAGGGTACAGTTCATTGATTCCCTCTCACCTCCTTCCTCCTCCTTTTCACAATAAAAGTTTGTGAAACCTTTTTCTTGCCTTTTTTGTGTTAAATAATTCTATCTTACATTCTATTTCTCCCTTTCTCCTACTCCCAATATGTTCCTCTTTCACTCTTTAATTTTATTTTTTTTTATATCATCCCTTCATATTCAACTCACCCTGTGCACTCTCTCTGTCTCTCTGTCTCTGTCTCTGTCTCTCTGTCTCTGTCTCTGTCTCTCTCTCTCTCTCTCTCTCTCTCTCTCTCTCTCTCTCTCTCTCTCTCTCTCCTACAATTACCCTAATACTGAGAATGGTCTCATGAGTGACAAATATCATCTTTCCGTGTAGGAATGTCAACAGTTCAACTTTAATAAGTCTCTTATGACTTTGCTTTCCTGTTTACCATTTTATGCTTCTTTTTATTCTTGTATTTGAAAGTCAAGTTTTTGATTCAGCTCTGGTCTTTTCATCAAAAAAAGTTCTCTATTTTGTTGACTGTCCCTTCCTCCTCCACCCAAGTATTATACTGAGTTTTGCTAGGTAAGTGATTCTTGATTTTAATCCTAGCTCCTCTGACTTTCTGAATATCATATTCTAAGTCTTTTGATCCCTTGATGTAGAAGCTGCTAGATCTTGTATTGTTCTGGTTGTATTTCCACAGTACTTGAATTGCTTCTTTCTGGATGCTTGCAATATTTTCTCCTTGACTTGGGAACTCTGGAATATGGCTATAATATTCCTAGGAGTTTTCCTTTTGGCATTTCTTTCAAGAGAAGATTGGTGGATTCTTTTAATTTCCGTTTTACCCTCTGGTTCTAGAATATCAGGGCAGTTTTCCTTGATAATTTCTTGAAAGATGATGTCTAGGCTTTTTTTTAATCATGACTTTGAGGTACTTCAATAGTTTTTAAATTATCTCTCTTGGATCTGTTTTCCAGGGCAGTTATTTTTCCAATGAGATGTTTCACATATTCCTCTATTTTTTCGTTCTTTGGCTCTGTTTTATAATTTCTTGATTTCTCATTAAGTCATTAGCTTCCATTTGCTTCATTCTAATTTTTAAGGAATTATTTTCTTCAGTGAGTTTTTGGACCTCTTTTTCTATTTGACCAATTCTGTTTTTTAAGTCATTCTTCTCCTCATTGGCTTTTTGGACCTCTTTTGCCATTTAGATTAGTCTATTTTTAAGGTGTTATTTTCTTCAGTATTTTTTGGGTCTCCATTAGTAAACTATTGACTTGTTTTTCATTACTTTCTTGTATCACTCTCATTTCTCTTCTCAATTTTTCCTCTACTTTTCTTATTTGATTCTCAAAATCCTTTTTGAGCTCTTCCATGGCCTGGGATCAATTCATATTTTTCTTGGAGGCTTTTGATATAGGAGTTTTGACTTTGTTGTCTTCTCTTGGTTGTATGCTTTCATCTTTGTCAATACAGTAAGATTCTATAGTCTGATGTTTTTTTTCTGATTTTTACTCATCTTCTCAGTCAAATATTTGACTTTTTAAATCTTTGTCAAGGTAGGACTCTGCTTCAAGTGAGGGTGGATGTACTTTCCTAGGCTTCAGGGCTTTTGAATCAGCCACTCAAATCCTTTACCGTCTATGGGCTCAGAGCTCCAGAAGCAGCTGCTTCTGTTGCTGCTGCTGCTGCCACTGATGTCACCTCCCCTGCCCCAGTGCTGGGGCTGGACCCCAGCCAGACTGCACTCCTCTTTCACCCACGTCCCACAGAGTTTTCCCACTATGCTGTTTTTGGCATTTGTGGATTGAGAAGACTGCAAACTGCTGCAACTGTCAGTGATTTGGTCCCCTGAGGCTTGTTATGGCCCTGTCTGTACTCTACTCCCATCTTGGTGTGATATACCTTCCTGTCAACCTTCCCAGGTAGTTTTGGGCTGGAGAGTTGTTTCCCTCTATCATTTTGTGGGTTCTCTCACTCTAGAACTTGTTTAGAGTCACTTGTTACAGGTATTTGGAAAGGTTTATAGGAGAGCTCAAGCAAGTCTCTGCTTTTACTCCACCATCCTGGCTCCACTTCTAGAATTAATATCCTAAGTAAAGTACTTATTGCCACTAAGTTCCCAACCAAAATTACAAAGTAAACAAATACTCCTTTTTTTCACTCCTCCCTTGCTTTCCCCCTTACTCACACCTTCTTTCATCCTCTAGATGATCTCTCATACCATCCTCTGGTTCAATTAGTCAAATAATCAAGAACAGATCAAAAGCTTATTATAAGCCATCTTCTGTGCAAGGAGTTAGGTATACAAAGTGAAAAAGAAGACATTTCCTGCCCTCAGGGGACTTCATGGTGGTTTGATTGATGTAACTGCAAAACTCTAGCTCAGGTTGAGTAGCCTTCTATGCTTTGTACATAGTAGGTATTTACTAAATGTTTGATGGATAAATGATATAAATTTCAAAAGAGCAGCTAACTAAGCCAAGAACATTTAATCAGCTGAATGTGTGAGGAAGATAACTGTTTAATGGGTAGCTTTTGACTACTCTGGTGCTCTGCTTCCCCATCCCACTACTATGGAGTCTGCTGAGGAACAAAACACATAGAATCAACATTACAACCACATTCTGTCTATGCCTTTCTTCTTCACCTTTGCCAGAATCTCTGTACCCTTGGGGCATGGTAGAACAAAAAGCATAGGTTGGCACAGTGAACCATGAATATTCAAAACTCTGAGTCATGAAGCCATGAATGCAGAGAGCTCCTGTGTTTGTTTCCTATTGTGAAGTTCAAGATGTCTTGAAATGATTAATTAATTCTTACAGGAGCTGAAAACATTTGTTCACAGTCACAGTCATTCATAGGCTCAGAGTCAGCCTTTGGGTTCTTAGGTTTCTAGAGACAGATTACCATTGATTTAGTCATGGCCTCTGTGCCTGTCAAACTTTCTAGGCCTTGGTTTTCCAATCTGTAAAATGCGGGGTTTGACCACAATGATCCCTTTGGTTTCTTTGATCTCAAACAGTATATGTAACCTAGAGGAGAAATAGCCTAAACTTTTCAAAAGGAAGAGTAGGAAGTAGAAATGACTTCTAGCTGTCTTTAACCCTATAGAAACACATATGGTACATGTGCATGTGTGTGTGTGTGTGTGTGTGTGTGTGTGTGTGTGTGTGGTTGTGGAGTTAATTGGGTTTAATTGGGCTAAATTTGGGCTTAATATCCATTCCTAACTTCCCATTGATCATGAACCAAAGAGGGGAAGAGAGAAGAATCTTCAGGAATAGTTATGATGGTAAAGTCCACACTGAGATACTTGATGAGAAGGATGTGATAGACATATAGTGATGGTATGCAGAAGGATAAAAGGAGATCATAGAGAAGAATCTACTATCCTGTCTCAGGTAATTTTTCTTCTAGTAATCTCACCCATCATCTGAATCCAAATATGATCAGGGCTTCCTTCTCCTTGGCAGAAGCTATCTTATATCAAAGGAATAATGGGTAGGCATTATTGTGATTGCAAGGTTGTTATAAAATGTGGACTCCAAGTATCGTTATCCAACTCCCAGCATCTGGTAGATGTGAAATTAAAGAAATCAGCACACAGAGGTATGCCACAGTATGTGGGTGAAGGCCAGGAGCATGGGCAAATACTGATCACCCATCAGCTGGTATAAAAGTTCAATTTAGAATGAGGGTCTTGAGGGAAGGAAGAAACAAATTCTGATACCTTTCTAGGCTACCCAAGCTGAGCAGTTACCTTTGAAATTTCATTTCTAAGGTGGTTTAGTATTTTATGTCTGTTATTTTATTTAATCTTCATAATAACACTGCCAGGTTGGTGACACAACTATTATTACAACCATTTTATAGATGAGACAATTAGACTCAGAGATGTTAAATTGCCCTTGTTCATATAGTTATCAAGTATCTGATTTGGAAAGTGAATCCAAGTATTTACTAACTCTAAGTCCAGTTGCTTTTTCACTTTTTCTTCTACTTTACAATTCCTAACCCTGATCTTCATCCTACCCATAAACTTCAGTGCCTCTGCCCTTTAATTCTTTCCCAGGCCATCACTACTTCACTGGATACACTCTCCTCCCTTTCCCATCTTAAACCAGTTGAACTGGTTCAAGTCTGTGAACCAGTTCAACTCTCCATTGTTCTCTGGAGTTCCTTGCCCCCTTATCCTCTTGTTGATCTTGCCCAGCCAAGCCCCAGCCTTGGATTACTCCCATCATTTTCTGCTTTGACTTTATTCATGTGCTGAAGGAAGGTGAAGAAAATCATGTAACCATGATGACTGGTTCCGCTATAAATTTATTTTGTGTAATCACAGCTGGGTCCTTGCTGAATTAGGGGAATTCTCTAACTGATTCGTATCCTACTCACTACAGTGACTTTTCCAACATTGTTCATTTCTCTTCAGACCTCCCATGACTCTCCAGCTCCCACCTTTTCAGTTGAGAACCTCCTTTCATATTTCAAAGAAAAGGCTGAGGCTATTCACTGAGAACTCCCACTTTTTCTTTCCTAATCTCACATCACTCTTCTCCTTCACCTATGTCTCACACAAGAAATGTCCTTCTCTTTGCCAAGGCAATCCCTTCAACATGTAAAAGTGATCCCATTCTATCTAGTCTTTATCAATAAAATGCTTCCTCTGTCATTCCCATTCTCTCACTAATTTTGAATCTTTCTCCCTGTCTCCTGGCTACTTCATTGGTGTCTACAAACATTCCTGTATCTACTTCATCCTCAAAAATATCTCTATTGATCCATATATCTTCAGTAGCTATCATTCTGTATCTCTCTTCCCTTTTGCAGTTAAATTCCTTGAGAAGGCCATCTACATTAAGTGCCTTTACTTCTTAACTTTCTGCAGTCTGGCTTTTCACTTCATCATTCAACTAAAACTTCTCTCCCCAAAGTTACTAATTGTCTCTTAATCACAAAATCGAATAGCCTTTTCTCAATCCCCATTCTTTTTAATCTCTTTACAATCTTTGAAACTCTTGCCTCCATTTCTCATTGATACTTTTTTTTGCATTAGGCTTTTGTGACACTTCTCTCTCCATGTTCTTTTCCACCTTGATAGTTCCTTCTCAGTCTCCTTTGTCAGATCCTCACTGAGAACACGTCTTCTTTCTGGGGGTATCATCCAAGGTTCAGGTCTAAGCTTTCTCTTGTCTCTCTATAGTATTTCTTTTATTGATTTCCTAAGCTCTCATGATCTATTGAAATAGTATTTTGATTGGTCTCCCTGCCTCAAGTCTTTTCCAATTCCATCTTCCATTCAACTATCAAAGTAATCTTTCTAATGTGTGGATCTGATCATGTCACATAAATTCAAACTATAGTGACCCTTTATTGCTTCCAAAGTCAAATGTGAAACTGTATTTGGCTTGTAAAACTTTTTATAACTTATCCTGCCCCACCCTTCCCAGTTTTTTTAAATGCTCTTCTCTCCATGAACTCTGTGATTCAGTGACACTGTCTTCCTTGCTGTTTCTCACACAAAACACTCCATCTCCTGACTGAGCGTTTTAATTGACTATCTCTTGTGCCTGAAATGTGCTCTCTTCTTTTCTCTGCCTCCATGCTTCCTTTAAGGCTCAGCTCAATTGTCACCTAATCTAACCTATTCAGCTGGGTCACACTAAAGAAAACTAGCTTCCTTGGATAAAATAGTTCTGTTCCAGTTAATAACTTGTGCCAACTTCAAACTGTAAGCAGGAGTTGACATTATTTTTAAAAAGCTGATTTACTCATATTGGATAAACTGTGGCTTTAAAATTCATTTGTTCTTATCAGTGCTAATTATGCATAATAAATTATATTCAAACTAATTTTAAAAAATAAGAACTCACATTTATTTAGAGATTTAAGGTTTACAAAGTACTTTTGTCACAAGAATCTTTGTGAGGTGAATAGTATAAGTATTTCTAACTGCCATTTTATAAATAAATCACTTTCTCTAGGATTGTCCAACTAATATCAATCTGAGGTAGTTAAATGGTGTAGTGGGTAGAGTACTGAGCCTGGAGTCAGGAAGACCTGATTTACTTCAGATATATGTTAGCTGTGTGATTCCATGGGATTCTTATTTTCTCATCTGTAAAATGGGGATAATAATAGCACCTGCATCGCAGAGTTGCAAAGATCAAGTGAGATAATATGTAAAGAACTTCGCAAGTTATAAAGCGCTGTATAAATATGTATTAAGTGCCTGACTTGGGATTTGATCCTAAGTTTCCTAATTACCATTCTGTCAGTTTATTCATTATGTCTCATGGAAGAGCTTTGTCCTCTAGAGAAATTGAGGGGTCCTTGGGAAACTGCCCCCCTTTTCCATTATGTTAATCTGCTTCTTATATTCAGTCATCCGTAACTAGCAGTCTAATGACATTTTCAGTGTGTAACTTTTCAGTTCCACCCTGATATCTACCAAAAAGAAAAAAAAGGTTTTTGACCCAACATCTTAGGAATTAAACCAAGTCTCAAATACATGGACACAGTCACATATGCATTTGCTCACACACATATGTCTAAAATTTTTTGCTGCAAAGTATGGTCAGTTAAAGCATTTTTCCTATTTCAGAGAGATGGTTTTCCATAAAACACTGATTAAAGACTCCTCTTATTCACAGGAATGTTTAGGCAATTATAGTTCTTAGTGATTAAATATCATGTAGAGGTTGATCTCTTTCTGAATTCTTCAGCTTTCTCCTTTTTTATTCACATATGAGGCATTTTTGCACCTCGTAAAGAGAATAACCTAAGCAGCTTTCTCTTCATTTCATATACTTCATTGCACAGAAGCTAATTCTCTTTTGATATGCATGTGAGTGAATATTTGGGCAGTTGGATCTCAAAAATATAAGCAGCAAAAGGAGTGGCAGTAGAAGTGAGAATTCATTATCCTTACCTATCTTGCTTTAATGCCTCTTGAAAAAAAGGCAGACTATAAAATAAAGAGGAGGACTCCTTTCCTTCAGATGATTTTTTCATTTTGCTTTAGAGGCACAGAACAAGGTTCTCATGCTTGACACAGTTAATGCATCTATTGCTCTGGGCTTGACCAATTTCAGCACCAGTTTTGGGTGAGCTCTGCTCTCCTAGAAACTGGTGTCTTTGTCAGGTTATTGTGTTTTAGAGTGATATTACTGTGGAATATAAAAGTCATTTTTTTGAATGTGTAGAATGAAAGTTTATTTGTGGAATATTGAAGTGTGACTAGTGTTCATCCCTCCTTCCCTTTAAACTCTCTTGTTTATTTTCCCCTTCCATTTAACACATTGATATTTGTCCCCAACTTTACAAGCCCCTTTGAAATGGGATTACATAGACAAAAACACACATATTTTAGCATCAGGATCAGCTACTGGGATGAAAACAGTGTAGGACATCATATTTTGAGAGTTGCAAAAATCATGGAATTGCAAGTTCATTTATGGTGATCTTAGCTAGTATAGTAGCAAAGATTCCATTGATTTATCTCAATCTAAAAATATTAAGTGTCATCCTACTCCAAGGCCAGTACCATGAAGAATATAAAGAAGTCTGCAAAATCTCACAGTAAAGAGTGCTAGATTTTCATGTAGAGGACATGGGGTCAAATCCTCCTCCTGCTACTTACTAGCTCTGTCACATTAGACAAACCTATTTGACTCTCTTTGTACCTCAGTTTCCTCATTTGCAAAATGTAGAAGTTGGACCAGATAACTTTTGCAGTCTCTTCTATTACCAAATCTTCTATTTAGTAATCCATGGGTAGGAATAACTGACCATAGCATTCAAGCAGTAAGATGCAAAGTAGGTATATACATTTATTTCTTAAGTGGCAGAAAGTGGCAGACTTTAGTCAAAATCTGGACCCTCTAACCCCATCCAGCAATAAATATTGCTGCTCATAGAGTGACTGGGTAAGAAAGTCTGGATAATCTACTCCCATGACTGAAAACCCATTATCATTATGGTATATATCTATTTAAAAAGAGCAAACACTCCAGCATTTGGTCTTTAGTGACTGAAGAAGTAACAGTGCCATTTTACTGTACCAAAGGAGCCTGTTTGATGATCATCCCGAGAGGGAAAATTTCTAGAAAAATACCTTGCTTCACTGTTGGTCTTTTCAATAGTATTGCTTCCTCCAGTTAGAATGTGATCTCCTTGAGATCAGACGCTGTCTTGTTTTACTTAACATAGTGTCCAGCACACAATAAATGTTAAAGAAATCCCCATTCACCCATTTTGTCATGCAGATAACAATTATTGTTGCTAGGATCTTTTCACCTATGGATAGCATAGGATAACAGAAAAACTCAATCACAAAACAGTCCTTTATAACATAGGACCTATTTTACTTTTAAATTCTTTATTTTTTGCAAAGGAAAACTTCTTTGAAAGCATCTTTCTTCACAGAATATCTGTAAAGATGGCTATTTTAGAAATGTCTGGCTCTATGCCAGACTAGTATGAATGCCTCCCATAGCTCTTAAGGTGTTTTTTCCATGAACAATAGCTATGGCATTTAGATTCTAAAAGCATCAACTGCCTTTAGTTTTCTCCTAAGTGAACAGAGCCCTGGATGACAGAGATAAAGGGGAATGAATGGGCAAGAGAAAGAATTCACTGACAGATATGTTCCTGTTCTTTGAAAGACAGTAACATGGACGTACGGAAAAGGTACCCAGCTGCAGGGCAAAATCCAGGGCTTATCTTGTTTTATTTTGGAAACTAAAGCACCCAAAAAAGGAAGAAGGATATAAGACAAGGAGGTGTTTTCTGGGTAAACATACTCATGTTTAGACATCATAGGATTCTGTTTTCTTTCATTGTCTCTTATCTCTTCTCTAGCCTTTCTTCCTAAGCTTTTGTTTATCATTTGTACTTCTCACCACAGAGACCATTGCTAAAGCCCCTGTGCCTCACCTTGCCAAACATGATTCTTTTAACATTTGCACTTTTGTAAGCTTTTCAGAGGGATGAAGGCAGACTCATATATAAGGCCAGAGGTCTTGGCCTCTGTCAATAACAATGAAGACATGTTAAGTCTGTAAACCCCAAAGAAAATATATCCGCCATGGTATAATTAAGCAAATGGCTTCAAATGCTGAAGATTTAAGCTTATGAGTCATTGGGACCAGAAGGGTCAACAACGCTGGGAAGCAGATCATTTGTAGAGTAGCTTCGAAGATAATCCCTTTTTTATTTTCTATCAGAATGAAATGATAAATACAAGTCATGCCTCTTTTCCTGCAAAGATTGTGATGGTGATACAACAACTCGAATGTACAATGAAGAGATTCTCTCATGGAAAAGGGAGGCAGAGAGGTGCAGTGGAAACAGAGTCCAACATGAAGTTTAAGAAGTCTTATGTTTGCCTTATGTTTTTCACTCTTGGATCTGAGGACTACTCCATTGTTTGACTTAGTAATACAGAACATTTGAACCTATCCTTTCTTTTTCAGACTTTCCACTTGAGATTCATAAGTTCAAAGTTATGGAAATGTTAAATGATGTCTTCACAAAGTATTAAGAACATATAATTATCAGCTGAGGAAACAGCATGTATTTTTATTTATTATTTTAATATTGCAACTGATTTTCCATTCAATCACTATAAACCCACAAAGTGAACAAATTCCCTTAAAGTCCCCACCTTTGATCCTTTACCTCCTCTGGGAGTAGAGCAACTCTCAGAGAAGAAACCAGAAGGATTAGATTTAACAGTCCCACGATACTCATGGGAGTACTTAGACGGATCTGCAAACTTATGGGTGGAAACAAGGAAGACCACAACTATTCCAGGCCTTCCCATCCTCGATTATTCACATGAACATCCTTTCATAAATTTTACATGGAATTTCACCCAAATGTGCTGGAGGCTTTACTCTGTTTCTTTTCATATCTTGAGAGTTCTCTTGTAATGTTTGGTTTATTGAATCTTCCTTCTGTCACATGACTGGACCTCTTCCTTTTCAGGTCATCTCTGACCTGGATTTTAATGTTACATCATCTGTATAAATTGTGGTAGGCAATATGATACAGCCTACCAGTATCTATTATGTGCCTTTTCAAGTACCATCTGGATCATGCAAAATTTTGAGTTTTCCAAGATAATTATGTTTTATGACTTATAGTTATATAATATCATACAGAATTATGACATGAATTAAAGACATGAATTAGGGTTATTGAAAACGTGGTGCAATTTTCCAAGTGTAACCTAATCTAAACTACTTCTCAATTCTGTATCCAGATCCTTTCTGGAGCAACTCTCTGATGTGTATGTAAATATGTACATGTATGTATATTAAATTGACATCATCTATCTATAGATATATTTATACACACAGAACATATACATATGCATCATCCAACTATATTTATATGTCTGTATCACATGTATAACACACAACACACCCATATGTATACATAACTCAATGGACTATCCATTGAGTTTAATTTCATAATTTGGACAATGTATATTTTTATTACGTGTGGATAGTTAAACTAATCGCTGTATAGTAATTATCTATTTCACTAAGAAAGCTTCAGTTGTTCTATGGGTCTTATTTCAATTAGTATAAGGTCATCTGGAATAGGTGAACATTACCACTGAAAAATAGTCCATTTGAATACAAAGTAGAACTTCCTCTATGATACTGGTGAATACCTTAGGTGAGCATAAGTTCCATTTTTATGTTACACTTGATATTACTACTCAATGGATCAAAGCCCTCCATGTAATGGTAGGAGTAAACTGGGTCATTCATTCACATACCACCACTTTAAGTGTTAAGAAACAATTTTAAAAAATGAAAAAGGGGTATACGGGTGTTCAGGGAGGATTAACAGCTCTGGTGTAGGGGCTTGCTAAGCTATTCAGGGCTACTTATCAACCTTTGTGCCCACCTGCCACTGAGCTCTCACTTGTGACTCCAAGAAGCTGTAGCATGCACAGTGGTCATACTGCGGTAAATCATCTTGGCAGACATGCCAAGGTTGAGGGTAACTGACAGGCCTCAAACCCATCAGTGAAGTAGGGAGTGTCTACCTCAAGTATATGAAGACTTCCACTGGTGAACTGGACAGATGAGGACAATTTTTTCCAGTGGCCATGAATATTGCTGCAGGGAAAGTAGAAGTGGTAGGAACATAAAAAGTGCTACCTTTTAAAGTGGGGAAAGAAAGAAGGAGAAAAAACTTATAAAATGCAAGTTGTGTTAGCAGATTGTCCACCAAAGAATGATTTACCCTGTCATGAAGAGAGATGCATTATAGATACAATACAAATAATAAAAAAAATTTTGTAGCTGCCAGTCACTCCCTTGGTTGAACTGACTTTCTGTCTCCCTTATATTTCTTAATAATATATAATTTCTTATTGGTGTTCTCCCAGTAATAGGTTTTATCTTTCTCAGTCCCATCCCATATGTTTTCTATCAATGTATTGATGTATAAAGCTAGAATCTCTTGACTCTACATTAAAAAAATTATAACACTCCATAAAACTTTATTTTAAATTAGCTTCTTATTTGCCTTTGTAATAATCCCTAAGTATTTGCAAGATTATCCTAGAGAAAGAAAATGGAGAAATGTGACTTTTTCTTCAAGTATTTCAACAGTTATCATGTAGAAGAAAAATGATTCTTAATTTGTCAAGCTCCAGGACAGAGAATCAGGGCTTATTAGGTAGAATTTATCAGGAGGTAGTTTCTGGCTCTGTATAAGGAGAAACCTTATAACTATTAATGCTACTAAAAAGGAGGAGGCTTGGGAGGCTGCGTATTTCCCATTACTGGAAGTGTTTAAGCAGCTTGATGGTAGCTTTTCAGGATATCATAGAGTATTATGAATCCAACAGAGTGCTAAGGTCCCTCATAATGCAAGGATTTTAGGATTTTTCCTTTCTCCAATAGCACTCCTTCAACTATCCAAGCTAATTCATTTCTGCCACTTTTAGGGTAGTTAAATATGAATAATAACTTTTACAGTGTGGACAGTACCATGGTACATTACTTGTTAATTGTGCATTACATCAATTATGTCAAGTGTAACAATTTTCTGAATGTTGAATATATAAATGAGTGGATGGATGTTGAGATTTATGTCAGAGAACTGTGAAATCAGTGTACTCTTTCCGTCTTCCCCAACTTTTTGAATTGCCTTCAGGCCTTAGGATTTAGACAACTGCTGAAGAAATGTACTCAGCGACACAAGCAAGATAAAGTTGCTTTTCTCCCATCTGTTGAAGTTTGATTCAATACTAACGCAGATGTCCATGGAAAAGCATTAGAACTCTTTCCCTCATGGGATTAGTTCTCAGATACTACACTACAAAACTTCAAATGCCTAATGATGCCAGTGAAAAGATTTCATTTTACTCCAAAGCTGGCTTTTAAACCGTCATTCTTTTCTTAACTATCATGAAACAAACTATCTTCAGGACTGAGTGGATGTTAAAATAAATACTGGCCATGCCCTATTCAGCAAAAATGGTCATCCCATACAACTTCATTAAATATCATCTGAAAGCCCATTTTACTTTAAAGGTGTGATGTTATATTAAGTGCTTATTTTTTGTCATTTGGAAATGCTTCCTGAATTCCTCAATTGTTATTTGATCCTAAGTGACCCTTTGGTAAATTAATAGCTGCTTCCTTCCTGAAAGAAACTGCAAGCAAGTCAACTCCAGGTTTGCATAATGAGTGATGAGCATTAGTAAGTCTGCTTGGTATTCCAGATTTTTCTCTGATCTTTTATGCTTCTATGAAAGACATCAAGGGGAGAATTTCCTAAAACCATGATTGCTTCCTTCCCATTCCAATAGTCTGTGTCATTACCACAACTGCCTTAGACCAAAAAAAAAAAAATTACTCAACCTAGAAAAGATATTTGACTTTCTAATGAAACTTTAGAATTTTTATATCCTAGCAGGAAGAAGGATCATGGTAAATGTAGCTTCATTTGTTTAGTTCTGGTAAAAAATATTTATAAAGGTCCCAGGGATGTTATAGTGAAGAACTGAATTCTTCTTCAGAAACCAAAGAAGTTAGCTATTTTTCTTTCCTCACCAGAAGTCCTCAGAGTTCCAGTATCTCATGCACTACTTTGTAAAAGCCTGAATACAGGAATCAAAGCCAGAAAGGGTAAACTAAGTCATATAGTTCAGTTTACGCCAGGAAAGATTTATTTCCCTTTGTTATCATGGGGTAAAAGTTATTTTTAAACCTAAATAACAGGGAAATGACCATAAAATCATTTAATCATTTTGAAAATCTCAGTTTTTTAGATTAAGATATATTAATGATAAATCATGAGCTAATACGGGAATCTATTTTGTTTGACTATACACATTTGTAATGTTTTATTTTTTCTTACTTTCTCAACAGATGAGGGGTGGAGAGGTGGAAGGGAAAGAATTTGGAACTGAAAATGAAATAAAACTGAATTAAAAAAAATATGAATCCATGAGAGCTGAATTGAAACACTAGATACTCAAATTTTTCAGAATCTCACTGATGAAGCATGTCTAGTGTAGATTCCATAACAACCGTAACAGCAATAATCACAACCACAAAGCAGCTGATAAGAATAAAGATTCCAGAATGTACTGCCTGCTCTTATCGAGTAATCCAAACTTTAGAGCTTTTTCTAACCAGGCTTACTTTTTCTTTCCTTTCTAGAAAAATCACTAAAATCAAGAAAAGACTCTTTTATTGAGGGGGAAATAGGCCAGTAATCTCTTCATAAACCATGATTTCTACAGTGTGAATGAAAATATCATATTAATATTTCTAGTCAATTTTGAGGATTGAAACTTTTCTAAATATTAAAAATTCATTTCCAATGAAGCCTGAAGCCTTCCTGGACAACAGTTTGTGTACACGCAACTCTGCCCACAAATAAAACCACTCTTTTTGCTCCTGCCCTCACTCTAATACGAGAAGCTTCCTTTTTGAATGGTAGAGTTTGAGGTTATGGGAGTGATTTTGAGGATATTCCCACCTGAATGGGCACAGTGCTTATCTAATGAATGACAGCATTCAATGGTTTGCTACTGGAGTGTTCTTGAATGTATAGGCAATGATTTCACTAATATTTTTCCTTGTTTCCTAACCGCTAATACGCCCTTTTCAAAGTTTCAGGAAAGCTAGCAATTATCACTCCAAAGCTTATTGACTGGCAACTGAAACCTCAGCCTTTGGTTGAGGGACTATAACTGGTGTTAAGGATATGCGCTATAACATCAGGAAAGCTTTCCAGTCCCCCCACTTCCCTTCCCACTTCCACTCCATTCCCATTTTTGGTAGTGTTATTTTAAGAGCATAATGGAAATGCTTGGCTTTCTGGAAGCCTCGCCCCACAAAGAGATCAAGGAAAATGAATAGCTTTCATTGGTCTGTACAGAGGATTTTGCTTTGTTGATTGCAAGGTGACAATAGTTATATCTCAAAATCTGTTATGTGAAAAAAAATTCTCTAGAGGTGCAAGAATTATCATTCTGATGACTATAGTCAGTTGTCCCTATGACTTTCTACCACTGTATTAAGCCTTGTTGGATGAAGTGAATATATGGTCACCAAGGTGCTTTCTGTGCACAATCTCAGTTCATCCTCACAAAAGCTCTGGGAAGTAGGTGTCATGGGAATTATTTTTCTACTTTTATTGATGAGGAACCTAATATTTATAGAGGGTGGGTGACACAGTAACATCGCTAGTAAGTGGCAGATGTGGGACTTCAGCTCAGTTCTCCTGACATTTCCTCAATATTGTGAGGAGACTAACCCCCAATCTAGTGTTCTTTCTGCAATATCATGAGTAGGATCTTCAAGAACGAGGAAGATTTGGGTCCAGAGGAGGAAATTCTAGGAGAGGACAATGGCATATGGAAAGACTGGTGATATTTTAAGCTATTTTTCAGTCTTGTGAATAAAATAAATATACTCTGCATAAGTCCCACCAAATGATTGCTTCTCAGTTTGGTCCTTTGTACTAGTCCCACAGGATAGCATCTTAAAGAGATCTTCTGTTAGTAAATGACTAAGATGTGTTCTCTTAGTTTGGAGATTAGTCCCTGGGGAGCAAGCGCAGTCTTCCTTCCTTTTCTTATTTATTCGCTATTTGTGAACATGACCTTTAGCTAGACAGTCTCGTTTAGCAGATAGAGAGATGATTTCAGGGTCAGGAAAACCCAATTTAAGTCCTGCCTTTGACCCACACTGGCAGTGGGACCCGAGGCAAGTGATTTCCCTTCATAGTATTCCTGGCAACTTGCTAAGGCCATAGATTGCAGAAAAAGTACTGAGTAACATTGATAGAGGGACTTCCCTACAAAGATGAAATCACACGTCTGGTCAAAAAAACCCAAATCAAAAAATCCAACCAACTTTTAGCTGGTTTTAGGCGTCAAAATTAAGGGACAATACATTTAAAATGGTATCAATTTAATTCATCAAATACTCATGATTACTCAAGTACATTTTGAACTTTTCCTGCATTTCATCTTTCTTTCACTTGCACTAAGAATTTGAAGTTCAATTCAACAAGGATTTATTAAAGCAGCTAATTTGTTACAGAGAATGATAGGCAGTAGGGATACAAATGCAACATGAAATAAAGCCTGGCTTCAGGAGCTTACATTCTCTTGATAGGCAAACAGCATGACTACAAATAAGTAAGTGCAAAGTATACAAAGGAATTGGGGGCCTACAGAACTAATATGAAGGGAAGTTTGTTAATGTAACAGGGCACAGTTGAAAGGTAGGGAAGAGATAGAGAGGGACACTGGAAAGATTCAGCTGATACAAATGAGTGTGAGGGCAGAATATATGTCTGTTCACTGAGTCAACTCTGCTCTTTAATGACCTGAAAAAAGCATTCTAAATATGAAACAAATCATGAAATGATATCTATGATAACAGCTGTCATATGTTTTCCAGCTGCAAACAAGTAATCAGTACTCCAGGGGTTCAAAAAGCCCTGCCCTCTCCATCAGCCACTGTAACATTCATCGGACTTAAACCACACCCTGTCTCATTAAATATGATTATTAGACAGAGTCGTTTTAATCTTTTTGTTAGTATGTTTTCAAAATGCCAAGTTTAAAGGTGATCTAAGATTACTGGAAGTTCCAATCTGATATTTATAAAACTTATAAACTTATAGATTTACTTATAAAGGACAAGCACATCACAGCCCACCAAAAATTAAGATTTGGTTTTAAGTGTTGGACAGAAGATTGGGCTAACTGACCTTTGGGCTTTTGAATTGGCATTCACTTCTACACAGTAACTGAAGACTTCTGGGATTTCTAGTCACTCCAGTCATTAGCATATTGTAGACTATTGTTGGTCTATTTGAATTCAAGAAGGGGGAAGGAACCAGAAGGGCAGCAGGTGGCTGAGCAAAGACTATACTCCTCATTTTTAAGGTCAAGAGGCAATGTGCCAGAGGTCACACAGGGTAAAGGGCAAAGGGGCTGGGATAACTCTTGAACCAGAGAAAAAGCTGTATAATTGGTTTTGAAGGGGAAGTGGGAAGGAAAGAAAGCTGGGAATAAGCAGATCATTTGAGTGATTTGAACAGGAAAAACATTCTTCCTTTCAAGCACAGACTTTACAAATTTGCATTGTATAAACACTGTATAAATGTGAGTATGGTGGTGTTGGTGGTAGGGTATGTTTTACCCAAACCATATATTAAACCCAGAGAAATAAAATTACTTTCCTCCTGAGGAAACCAATCTCTCTCTCTCTCTCTCTCTCTCTCTCTCTCTCTCTCTCTCTCTCTCTCTCATTTCCTCTCCTATCCCCCAAACAAAGTGATGAACAGATTTGTATTCTTCAAACATTACTACTCTTCTATTGCTCTCCAGATGGCAGATTTCTTACAAGTATAAAGGAAAGACAGCATATAAAATGTATATATTTGTATACATACACACATATATTTTAAAGAACAAGGCTGTTTTTAGGTGATAGATTGAAAGAAATCAGACTGAATGGTTTTCAAATACACTGAGATTCTAAAAAATATCTGTGGACGTTCAAACAACATTTTATTTTTGGTCATTTTCATGGGAGTGGGGGGAGGCTAGTCTGTTAGACTAGACAGTAGCTGAAGGACATCCCCCTCTCAAATTCTTCAATTCTGTGAAAATTTCCTTCCAAGTATGACAGCTATTGCTGCCTTCTATAGGAAATTGTTACTTTGTAACTAATAAAAACTATAGATTTTATTCTATGGTACCAAAAGTGTCTGAGCATCTCCTGCTGACACAATAGAATTCCAGCTTTGTTCTTTGGTCTTCTCTACAAATCTCTTTATCCTCATTGACTTAGAATTATTTCCCACTACTCTGATGGTTCTCTCCACCAGCCTCTGAAGACATAATTATTGCAAAGTTTTTGCATTATTTTGGCCATCTATGGAGCATTTTGCTAGCTTGACATCTTTTTGTTTTCTCTCCACTGTTTTCCCTTCCTTTTCACCACAGATACACCTATTGCCTCCAAAGGATAGCAGATTGTTGCAACATATAAAATACAGATGCAAATTTGAAAAAAAATTGTCCTATTTTTGGTGTTAAAACTATGTTTTTATCACTTTGACAGAGTAATTGCATTTCCTAAAGCACTCTGTCTTCAGGTTTAGCTGATGTCATCTGAACTGAATTTTATTCAATCATGTTTAAGTGACTGTACAAGTATAGCACTGTTATTAACTGATAGAAAACACAATGTAATTAGAATGGAAAGGTTAGTCATCCTTTCTTATTGGTCAGGACAAAGTGTTGAAGCATTCTTGGATTTTCCCCTTTTTTAGACTCTAGACAAGAGACCACACTTTTAGAATTTTGTGGTCTTTCTCTTGAAGGAAAAGTTGCATGCTTAACTCATAACAGAAGGGTTAATTGAGGCGGGACTTTTCAATAAGCTCATGAAAAAGACAACGAACCATAATATATTCTTTGGAGATCTATGAATTACTTCAATAATTCTGGAAATTAATTTGGATTTATGTTTAAAAAGTTGCTAAAATGTTCATGCTCATTGACCCAGGAATTCCATTGCTAGGAACTGATCCAAACAACCCCAAAGAATCAAGCAATCAACAGGCATGTATGAATTGCCTACTATGTGCCAGGAACAGTGCTGCATGTGTTTTGTATCTAGGGATAAAGAAAAATGTGAAACCATTCCTATCCTCAAGGAACTTATACTCTAATGAAAAGTACATTTTTGTATATACAAGGCACAAAGCAGATATAAAGTAACTGTGGACAGGAAGGCACTATATAGCAGACAACATTTTAGTTGAGTCTTAAAAGACAGTAGGGTTCTAAAAGGTTCAGAGATGAGGAGGGAGAAGGAGATATCTCTTAGACATAAAAATATTGAAAATAGCACTTTTTGTGGTGGAGAAGACCTGGAAACAAGTGGAAGTCCATTAATGAGGGGATAACTAAAGTAATTGTGGTACATGTATATAATGAAATTATTTTTGTCCTGTTAGAATAAATATATGTTAAGAATTCAGAAGAGTAGGGAAGCTTATATGAATTGATACAGAGGAAAGTAAGTAGAATCAAGAAAACAATAAACATGAGTACAGCAGTATAAAATGGAAAGAACAACAAAATAAACTGGAGGACAGAAGTGGTATAGGGAGAATAATCTATGGGTATAAAATATGACACATACTTTCAGACACATTTGATGTATTTTTTTTCTTTCTAAACTACTTTCTCCTTTTAAAATGTTTTGTTATAGGGGTTGGAACATGAGGCAAGAGAGGGCAAAGTTATATATTCAGAAATTAACATGGAGTAAAAATTAATTCTGGGACAGCTAGGTAGTACAGTGGATAGAGTACCAGGCCTAGAGTCAAGAAGACTCATCATCCAGAGTTCAAATCCTGCCTCAGATACTTACTAGCTGTATGACCCTGGGCAAGTCATTTAATCCGGTTTAATTCAGTTTCCTCATTGATTAAATGAACGGGAGAAGGAAATGGCAAACCACTCCAGTATCTTTGTCAAGAAAACCCCAAATGTGGTCATAAAGAATCAGAAACAACTGAACAACAACAGAATAAATTCTAGCCATAAAAATAAGATAAAAAGAAAGTAATGGCCATTATTCACTATGAATTTTCTAACCATCATCTCATAAAATAGAAATATCTTATTTTAAAAATACTACACCATAGGAAATTTTTTTACCCCATTGGCTTAATGTTCCCCTCAACTTGATGAGAGATAACAAATACCAGTGAAAGCAACTTTTGAAGAAGTTGGAGGGAAAATGAGTTTGATTTTGCATCCCTCGCTCTGTGGCTTGAAGACTGTAGATACTTAATAAATAAATGTTCCATGAGTTGAGTTTCTTTTCAAGTAAAGGACTGGTAACTTGAGTGTAGTTAAAACTGAAAACAAACTTCTTTTCTGACCAGTTACTTGAAAAATTGCTTTCATTCCTTTTTTTTTTTTAACTTCTCTTGAAGCTTGGGGGAAAGTAAATGGATAGGACTGCAGACAAACAAAATCTTTCTTTTTTACGTAAGTCATTTCCAGCAATACTCCTACTTCTTCCAAAATGATCTATCCCTTGTAAGAAAAGAACACAATCAAAAACACTGAATAGAATAACTGCATTTGATTATATATATTATGTATATACATATACATACATATGTGTATTGTGTTGTGTTCATCCTTCATTTTCAAAGAGGACCATGATGTCAGAGAAATGATAACAGGACTTGCACTTGACTTTGTTTTGAGTGAGGGAGGGCTGTGCAAGGTCACCAGCCTCACTTTATTCTCCTGAGCCATCTGGATCCAGTAACCAGACATTCATCAGGATGACTGGAGATGGCTCAGTATCCAATGGGAGACCTTGGCCTTTTAGGCTAAGGCCTTTTCAGGTACTCACTTAGTGTGTGTGTATATATATATGTATATATGTACAATGATCTTTATCAGCAGATTCTCACTAGTCTTTCAGACTAGGGAAGTATACTTCATTATGTATTCTATGGGATCATTACTGGTTTTTCAGTTCCTCAGCAAGGCTTCCCTTTAATGGTCTTTTCATTTATATTATTGCACTAATTTTTGCATATTATACTTTGGGGTCTGTTCATTTCATTCTGTATCAACTCATATAGATCTTTCTGTGTTTCTCTGAATGCTGGGTATCTTGATGTCTTTTTGACTATCTGTGTAGACAATGTTACTTCCAACCTTTTTTATGTAAAGAACTTTTAAAATTTTCAACTGACTTTAGTTACTGTTCTACCTTGAGGAATTAGATTGAAAAATCCAAGAATCAGTCTGATTCCATATAGACAGAAGAAGCTATATGTCTAATGAAAAGAAAAGAATGATGGAGAAAAAGAGAAAGCATAGGTAGAGTTCTCTGGAAGAGGTGAGCACCATAGAGAAATGAAGCCATTTTGCTTGAGGTTAGGGCAGGAACACCTCAGAAATGACTTGCTTCCTTAGCATGTAAAACAGTTTATGGGAAACTCCAGCTTAAGTCAGAGGAGGAACTAAAATGAAATGACAAAGGGAACACAGGCTTTGTGTTCATTCAGGGAGATCATAAAACAATGATTCACATATTTTCTAACAATAACCCTGGGAGGGAGTAAGGGTAATAACAACCTTATTTAAGTTAACTGCCCAAGATGTATTCCTGAAATTCTGGATTTTTTTTTTAGTGAGGAAAAGAATGGAGTGTAGAAGAAAGGACATATCCCTAAGATTCAGGAAATCTTATGGCCTCATCTGGTGGCAGGGAAACCTTGCATTATTTCTCACACAGCAGTTTTAGATGACTATATTTGTAGATCGAGGCAAATTCCAAAGAGCACACAGAATGACTGCAAAGAAGAAGAGGAGATATTTGCTCTGAATTATGACAATTCTGAGGTGGTTGGATGATTATTCCCAAAGAGCAGTACTCAGGAGATTAAGGCCAACTTGGAGGAAGGCATCTAGAAGTAACCAGTGATGTGCCACAGGGATCTATTTTTTGGCTTTGTTTTAACTGCAATTTAATTTGTAATTTAACTTTAACTGTAATTTAACTTTTAAAAAATCAATGATGTCGATAAAAGCACAGATGGAAATCCTTATAGATGATGAAATTTGTGGATGATGAAAATTTGGAAAAGACAACTAAGATGTTTGATGATAGAATAAAAACCCCTCCCTCCATTAAAAATCTCAACAGGATGGAATATTGGAATGAAACTAATACAATGATATGTAACAGAAGTAAACATAAAAGTTCACACCTCTGTTCAAAACATCAATGATACATTTGTAGGATAGGGAAGATATCACTAGACAGTGTTCTTATTAAAAGGACCTAGGGGATTTTTGTACTTGCAGGTTTAATAAGATTCATTAGTATATCATAACAACCAAAATGTGAAAACAATCTTGGGCTGCCTTAAGAGAAACAGTGTCTAGAGTTAGGGAAATCATGAACTCACCATACTTGACCCCGATCAGACAAGATCTGGAGTATTGTACTTACTTTGGGGTACCGCACTTTAGGAAAGACATTGATAAATACATCCAGAGAAAGGAGACCAGGATGGTGAAGTAACTTGAAGGCATGCTTTCTACAACCAAATGAAAGAACTGGGGCTATGTAGCCTAAAGAAGAGAAGACTTGTGTAGGAGAGGGAAGGAAGTAATTGTGATCTTTACATATATTAAAAAGTTGTCAAGCAGAAGAAATATCATTTGAATACGATGATTACATTTATATAATATAATATATCATAAATAATATAAATGACGTAATATAATATGTGTACATAATGTATTATATAGTATAATATATAATATAATAATCATTAGAATGTTGCTAATAGAATTTTTTACTTGGTTCCAGAATGGGAATAATAGCACTTGCTCTCACAGAATTGTACCTTGTCAACCTAGAAATGCTACATAAATACGGATCATCTTCAGTACTGGTAATAATAAAAGTAAGGACAATGGGGAGAAAATGTAGAAAGACAAACTTTGGTTTGATATAAAAAAAACAGTTCCTAAAAATCAGAGCTATTCAAATGTACAATGACTCACTGAACTGACGATGAGCTGGTCACCATTGGAGGTCTTCAAGTAGAATCTACATGGCCCCTTGTAGAAGATATTTTAAGATGTTCAAGTGCAGTTTAGAGGTCCTTTGAAGTGTCTTTGAGCTCTGATATTCTGTAATTTTATGAATTTTACCCCTTTTCTTGTTTTTTCAAGATCCAATACGTTTCTTATATCACCAATCTCCTTTGATTTTTTCATAGTAACTGCTATGCAGACAGCCTTGAAGTTTTTTCTTTTATGAATTGTCAATGAGTATAATTTGGTGTCCAATTTAAATGACGTAAAGCTATCTTTCAAGAAAACTTGAAAAGTTTTGGTGTGTGCTCAGGAAGCCGCTTATTGGAAGAGATCTTTTTTTTATTTTTTTGCTTTAAAATTCTCTTTACTGTAGTCCAGACAAGAGGTTTCAAATAAATGGTCTGTGGCCTACATTTGACCTTCCTGAGGGTACTTTGGACCAGATCAAAATGTAATTGGGAAATATTTGGAAGAGATCTTTCAAAGCAGGAGTTTGCATTAACAAATAAAATGCCTTTTCATAATCAACAAGCAAAAATCACAATAACATCTTGTATTCTCTATATCTTTCGGTCAATTATGATAGGAAATGTTACCTATAATAGATTATCACTGGTGAAAACTTGCCTCTTACTAATTAATATACTCATTGAGGATGCTCTTGATGTACATGTAGATGATTCCCCCAAACGTTTTGTATAGATTTAAAAGTAGGCCTATGTGAAGTAGTTGACGTTTTTTTTCAGCATAAAGTTCAAATTTTTTCTACATTTGTCTCTTTCTTTCCTTCAAATACCTTGTGACAAAGTCTCAAAGCCTTTATGTTATGACTAGCTTAGAAACGAATTCAACTGTTCTCTCCTTTCCCCTCCCTGCCATATTAATCTCTTCTACGTATACCCTTTCAACTGTGATTTTGAGAGTTCATGTGGTGACTCTCCATGATGGTGGAAAACATTTGTTATGCTTTCTTTTGCAGATTTTTTCCATTTATTCTTCTCTTTGTTATTTTTTCATTTTCATTCTTAAATAACTGGAGGATGACTTTGCCTACTCATCTCTCTTGCCATGCTATCTTGAAATTGATTTTACCTCATTGATTCTATTTTTATCAAGTAATACTTTCCACAATGTTCCATTATCTCCATTACTTTGAATTTTTCTTTTTTCTTTTCTTTTTTCTTTCTTTCTTGTTTACAAATTATTAATATAGTAATTCAATGTTTCCCCTATCTGCTACTTCTTTTCATTTGGGAAATAAGTATATGCTGACTACAGTCATTTTTAGGCTCTTTTTTCTTGTTATGGAAATCAGTTAAAGCTCTATATGTAAGAGATAAACTCAATGAAATTACTATATCCATGTCTACCGTCTCTTCCATTCACTATGTCTTTTCATCGTCAATAACTTGTTAGAATAGGCCAGGACCTAGTTGTTTCAGCTGCATGCAATATCTTTTTCTCATTTTTTGTTCTCATTTTTCTCATTTTCTCTTCTTGCTTTGTACTCATTTTGGGCCTTGTTCTAATGTTTGTCTAAAAGTCGATATTCTGACTGTTCACAGATAGCACAGTTGCCAAGAATGACTCCCACATCAGTCTTTTTCTTTCTGTCAAAATATAATCATTTTCAACGTGTGGGTACATGTCTGCATGTGCATGTGTGTGTGTGCATGCGTGTATGTGTGTGGCTTTACTCAGTGTTCACTGTGTCAAGCACCTATTGGTTATTTTGTACAAGAAAATATTCATGATATATAGGTGATGCTTCTGTGTAGGATTCAAATCTTTTCTCTCCCGTTCATCTCTCCTACTTTCCCTTTCTAATTCTTTTCATCCTTACCTATCTTCATCTTTGCACTGAAGTTGCCCAGTTACAAAGAGTACGTTGATTTAATATAAAAAGTATTATCAAGTTCATCATGGGCTTTCTCTTTATCCTCTGCAGTAGCTTTTGTTGCATAAACTGCAACTATTTTCCTGACCATTTTTTGTAACTACCTATCAAGAGCACTACACAAAAGATGGCTAACTATCTTATTAACATATCTCTATGAAATGATGATTTTTGCTGTCTTGGGACATACATATAGTATAATCAACTCTGCCAAGATCTACATTTTCACTGGATCCTCTCCATGGAGAACTTGCCATCCTTCCATTTCATCTGCATCATTCTTTTCTCTTCTGCTTTTCTTTATAGAGAGAATATGAAGACAAACTACTCAGGAATATTTCCAATTATATGTTCACTCTTCGACCACTGGACAAGAATCTTAGATTTACAATGACAGTAGTGAAATTAAAGATTGTAGACAATAAAAAATAATATTGCAGTCTTTAGCACCCCCGTCTTCTTTCCCAACATTTTGACATAATCATCTCAGAAAGAAAGGGAAGTGGTGACACAGGACATTGTCATATTTTATTTTTCCATTTTTTACCAAGTGGCCACTTGACTAGAAAAGAGCCCTTCCATATCTAGGTGCATTAATCCTTGGAACTAGACTTGGTTACTTGTGGGGATCATATTAAAAGGCTCTCCAGCACGGTAGAACCAATTAGTTCACAAGCTCCATTGGCAGTCATGGAGAATCCAGGATTCAGGCCACCTCCATGATACCATAAGATATTGGAATTAGACCCTGTGGAGGAAGGGATTTCCTATATATGGATATAGTAAATTAAACTTTATAAGAAATGCAGTGTTGTATAATGGATAGCCAATCTTGGATCAATGGAGACCTGGATTAAAATCCAATTCCTGTCATACATTGCCTAAGTTATTCTAGGCAAATAAAATTCTCAGCCAACAAACATTTATTAAGCACTTACTATGCTTCCTGTACTATATACCAAGTTCAGGCGGTGCAAAGAAAGCAAAAACAGTCTCCAGATTCAAGGAACTCATACTCTAATGAGGGAGACACCATACAAATGATGATCTACATGTAAGATAGATGTAGGCTAAATCAGAGATCATCTCAAAGAGAAGACATAGATTGAGGAATCTTGGGAAAAGCTTCTTGCAGAAGGTGGAATTTTAGCTGAGACTTGAAGGAAAGCAGAGAAGCTAAGAGGTGGAGATGTAGGGGGAGAGAATTCCAGGAATGGGGAACAGCTAGTTAAAAAGCATGGAGCTGAGAGATTTAATGGCTGGCAAGAAGAACAATGAGGAGGACTGTGTTGGTGGACCTTACATCTTACATACTCTCTGTGCTCTAGGTAACTCTCTCAAGATTGTATATTAATAGGCAAAGTATTGACTTATATTAGTAAAGTGAATTTCTTCATCCTCAAGTTCCCTATCATAGTACAATTCTTATTTACATCCTATGAGAAACTAATTGAAATTAGAAAAGTAGAAAATGATGTATATACATGCCTACATACATATATACAGGCTCCTTTCTTTTTCTCTTCATTCAACCTATACCTGGAAAGTCTATCTACTCACTTGACCCTAAAGCAAAATAGGACTTCGGTGCATGCAAGTGTATGTGTGTGTGTGTGTGTGTGTGTGTGTGTGTGTGTGTGTGTGTGTGTGTGCGTGTGTGTGTGTGTGTGCATGGGTGTGTCAGAGAGAGACAGAAAGAGAGAGAGAGGGAAAGAGAGAGAGAGACAGAGAGACAGCGAGAGAGAGACAGAGAGACAGCGAGAGAGAGACAGAGAGACAGAGAGACAGAGAGAGAGAGAGAGAGAGGCAAAATGCTACATATGTACTTTTGGGTACAGGGGAAAGAGGAATAGATTTAAAGTTGAAATCTTAGCTCTGATCCTGTAGGGTGATGGACAAATCATTCAACATCTTTTTGGGCCTCAGTTTCATCATATGTAAATGAACAGGTAGACTAAATGGCTTTCAGTATCCTTCTAGGTCTAAATCTGCAATTATATATAAGGCAAGTCACATTTTAAACAACTATGTGAATGTTTATGAAATGTCTATAATATTTTGTAGTAGATATCAACCAACAGCCTCCCCCCCGCAAAGGAATTTTGCTCAAACTTTTTTTCTGCCACCAAGAACAGGAAATGATTTGTAACATTTTGCTGAATTTAAGCCCAAGTTCTGGCCATTAACCTTAGAGGCCTTTCAACTACTTTCACTGAGTGGAAAAAAATCTGTAATGAAATCATCAGTCTATATAGATAGGACTCACTTAACAATGTTTTTCTAGTGTATAAGGAGACAAGAAGGTGCAAGTCTATGAAAAGAGTAGTAAAGTTCACATGGTCATTTATAAGACAGTCCGGAGAGTCCATAGCCTTTCTCATTGCTAAGATACTCAGTTTACAGTTGCAATAAAGCAAGCTTAGACCACTTATTTTAAAAGTGGTTTCCTCTCCCTATAAGGTTGTACATCAGCTTGAAGCAGTCTCATATATTTATTTCACTGTAAAAGAAGAAACAAACTACTGCTTGGTTTGAATGCATCCTGTGGGGAAAAGGACCAGGGATGTCTGTCTGCCAAGATATTGTCAATTCAAACTCTAATGATGTATTCAAGCTTGTGAATTATTTTGATACCTTTGAAGAATATTGTTGTCACCTCCTCAACAGTCCTATGAATGTGTTTATGGATTCTCAGGTCTCAAAGGAACCTCAGGGTCCATCCCCCTTGCCTGTTAACAGTAGACTCCTTTTGTTACAATCTCCAGAGAAGATAACATTATAACACAGGAAATTCTTTCCAATGATGAACATAAATCTTCTACCCTGAGTCATTTAGCACAAAACACTTTTATTCAGAGAATCATATGATGCTCCATGGGAAGATTTTTAAGAAATAGGAGAGATTGTGCTTTGCCCTTGACAGAGGTGGAATATATATGCCGAATGACTCAACATTTGCAAGATGCAATTTATTAAATTCATTACAAACTGAGAAAGAGTGCCAAGGAATATAGACTCTAAGTGTACACTAAGCCTATTCCACTTTGTTCTCCCAACAATAAAAGAAAAGCTGTATGTCACTATTCGCAGAGTTTCCTATACTATTCTAGTAGAATATTGTTAATTTCTCTTCTTCCCTTTTTGTTTATTTTTAAATTTTATTTTATTTTTAATTTATGGAATAAAACAAGTGTTTCTATAACAGTATAATTTTTTAAAAAGATGATTGCATACGAAACTGCACATCTATTATGTACAATTTGCTATTCCTTTTAAATATGAGTTGTCATGTAAAATTCTTTTTTCCCCTTTCCTCCCCCACCCTAGAGATGACTATCATTAGACACAAACACATATACATATATATGTAAAATCATTCTATACATATTACTATTTATCAGTTCTTTCTTTCAGTGCATATAGTATCTACCTTCATATGTCCTTTATAGTTAATTTGGGTATTTATAATTGTCAAAATGACATTCACTCAGTTGTAAAAAACTTTTTTGTTTATAATTTAAATGTATGCAATTCTATTTGTCTTTTCTTATGGGGAGTTCTTTCTTAAAAATTACTCATCTTTTTATGTGTTCTTCTAAAGTTTTACATGCTACCTTTCTATTACGGGTTTCCCAGTTAATTAAAATACCTATATAAAAGCTTGACTAACATTTGCTGTAGCAGCATAACCTGTCAATGTTTCTTTTAACCAGCTTCGGTAAAGTCATGCTTTTTCGCTATGATGCAACATTCCTAGTTAGGCTTGTATTAGACTATGATCAAATCTCTTTCCACCAACGCTAATTGATATTGTACTTGTACAGTTTCATTTTCTTTCCTTAATGAACTACCTGAACATGTCTTTATTGAACATCATCCTATTTGTTTTCATTGCCTTCTTAAACTTCCATTTAAGCATCAAAAAAGTGCTAAAAATCTATACTCAAACATCCATGTGAACAAAGACACAATCCTTTCTTAGGATCTTACTATTAATTCAGGGACAGCTAGGTGGTGCAGTGGATAGAGCATCAGTGCAGGAGTCAG